>NC_090268.1:21025000-23525000 GCF_040414725.1 Anabrus simplex | reverse complement strand
ATGGTGTTGGACACTGGCTATACATCGACAAAGACGTGTCAGGCTACCAAATTCTGAAGATGTTGTACGGCGTGGCCAGAAAGCTGACCATCACGAAGAAGAAAAAGAAGAAGAAAAAGAGGAGGAGGAAGAAGAAGAAGGGGTTTATGAATAAGCAGGTGACAGTTTAGTATGAATATTTTCAGCAATTTTAAACTATATTATTGTAAAGGAACAGTACTGAGAGGGTAAACTATTCGCTTTTTAACAAGAATCTACTCTAAGCCAGTGTCTATAACAAATTGTTCCATAAGCGTATATATGTAACAGAGAAGATTGTAATCAATAAAATTCTCAAAATTTGCGGGTTAATTAACAACCGTTATCTCTTATTATTCATTAAATCGAGAAATTAATGATGCTTGTTTTTTAAAGGGGCCTAACATCTAGGTGATCGGCCCGTAATGGTACGAAATGAGACGAAATGTAATGACAATTTAAAAGTACAAAACTCATCCACTGACCAGAATTCAAAACGTGATGATGGATGAATATGAATTTAAAATAATCAGTGAATCCAACTCTCAATATTGAATGTTAAAAATAATTCCAAACTTAATCCACTGACTAGAATTTTAAAAAATGAGACGATGAACAATCATTATGAACTTAAAACAATCAGTGGATCCGACCCGCAATGCAACGCACCACCTTCTTAAAACAATGGTATATACTGACCAAGAGGCTGATTCCAAAGAACAATCCTAAATCAATGATGTTTGTTGTCTAAAGGGGTCCAAAATCGAGGTCAGCGGCCCCTCATAATGCTACTTATCACTAGTAAAGGAAGAACCATGGTATTTGTCATGTAGCGGTACTAATCATGAATAACGTAGACTTACGGTGTTCCACACATTGTGGTACTACTCACAGGTATTGTAATAGGCACAGGTAACGAAGACCTATGGTGTTTCTCACATTACGACACAACTCAACTAATCGCAGGGACTCGTACTATCCCCTGGTGTTCCTCACATAATGGGTACTAATCACAGACCTGTGGTGTTCCGAATACACTGGTACCAATCACGCTTACTGTAAAACCCATACTGATTCACCCTCTGTTGCTACTGATCACAAACCTATTGAGTACCTAAAATAGTGGTACTACTCGGAAATAAAGGTGACCCTTGGTTTTCCCGGCGTGATGGTACTACTTGCAAGTAGTCTCGTGGTTCTAATTCTATCATCCCTTGGTCGCCCCTTTTAGTCGCCTCTTACGACAGGTAGGATATACTGAGGATGTATTCTTCGTCTGCATTCCCACACCTACAGGGGTAAATCGAGAAATTAGTGTAGTTCAAAACTTTTGAAAGTATTCGAACGAAATTATATTTTTCTGCATATGAAGGAAACGCAGAAGGCCATGTTTTAAAAATGATTAGGGTTTCAAAAATTCGGAAAATTTATGTGAAAATTTTGAAGGGATATCCTGCATACTGTAAAGTATGTCTTTGACATGCCCTTAAATCGTTTTAGCAAGAGAATTATGTAGGTATTGCACCCTACGGGTCAGGGTGACCACAGTATTTTTCCCAACTAGTCAGTTACATATCTCACGGTATTCATGCCTCCAGAAAAATGGTTAATTTTTCTATGTTTACGTTTAACGTGTGTTCAAAGAGAAAATAATGACACCATAAGTGGTTCAGAATTACGTAATTCAACGCTCAGTAGTGGATTTCGCGTACGTATACATCAGTCGACACTTCGAAAAAAAACACTTCCGCTTAACGAGATCCTTACTCACTAAGTACAACTACAGACTACCATTACAAATGAAAACTCATTCGATTCTATAAAAATCACTCAAGAAACACATTTATTAAATTATCAAGACTTGCGAAATAAATGGTTAATGTAAAATATTGCTCATGATATTCCAATTGTCAACCTAATAAATAAATGTTTTAATTCCTAAATCAAATATTCTAAGTCAGCGCTGGCTTATTCCTAAACTAAGTTTTCATATCTTAACATTCTGGGTCGCGTATTCCTGAAATTAATTCTTGGTTTGTTTCATCTTCATATTAAAATTTACATCTGGTCATTTAAGTATACAGTATATCATGGTCTTCTGACCACGGTCAAAATTCGGTATATCAATAAATTATTCCATCATTCACGGTGCTAATTATACACTCTCATCAGAAATACAACCATTACATTGTTCAAGTTATCGTGGAAATGAACTGAATTTGAATAAAAGTGTCCTGAATACCAATATCAGTCACCTAAGTTACATTGAAAATTATCTGAGTTCGTTGGTGCAGACTACAGTGAAGAAAATGAAATATTGAATGACGCACTAAGTTTCTTGTTCCGATTGCCACTTAAATTACGGCTCCTAGCTAAATATTCGCTCTAATAGTATTTCAGATTAACAAAACATCGATGATATCCTACGTAAATCTCAAATAATTTCCCTACTCTAGCTAGATAATTTCTTATGTAACGTATTCCAGTTCAATATGCACGTAGCCAATAAGCATTTATCACCTATAGATGTGCAAGTGCCTACGTAAAGATATTTCAACACTACATTATCATACTAGTTGCATACAAGTTTGATCTTCCACGCAATTACCATTCATTCAGGATATGACACAATCATGTATTCATTTACCCATCACCGGTTGTTATTATTGTCAAACCACTTTCACACTTCAATAAAATATGCATAATTTTATTGTCCATACCTTGCTATAGTTCCTCCCAGGGGCATACTTATATTCGTAGTCGCTTTACTTGTGCTCCTATATCGCACATTATATATATTATATACGTTTTACTTCCTGTTAATCTGCGCAATATTACATTTAAAATACCATATATACTTCATTATTTCATTACTAACCTTCGTTTCAACCCATATTTAATTCATTTAACATCTATAATTATCGCGTTTAACCTCCAATATTAATTAAACACAACGATACGCAACATTCCAATAGCGCAGAATTCGTTCCTCAAAACGCATTTTGTCATACAATTCAACATATAACCCCAAATTCAGTATCTATTCTTTCAATATATTCACACAGCAAAGAGTATGGTAATTTAACTTAACCAATTCAAACATGCGTCCCTCTGTGACGTAAACTGGGTTTGACTGGTATTACATCACTCATGGATCTTTCTAACTAACCGGGATTCTTTGAAACATCTGTTATACTACGTCACACTTTTAAATCGTATTCTTACTTCCTTGGATAAGATGATATAGTAAATACGTTACCAATCTGTCACGAGATATCGTCTTAAATATTTCACACTGCACTTTCTTGTACTCACTGCACACTTAATTATCTCACGCTTAGGCTATTCAGATCTATTGCATATACTGGTAATACTCTACATACGAAATTATACTACTTAATACTATTACTTAGCTCGCCATTCAATATCTCGGGCCTTAGTTGCTCTTCGGTCTGGTCACAGGCCTTGGATTGAGAACTGGGCAGGTTCTCCATCACTGGTATCTCGGGTAGAGTGACCTCCTCCACACGGGTCGGGTGGTTTTAACTGCCAGGATGACATCTCCCTCCAGGTTGGTCTATGCCGATTTAGCAAGCCATCATCTGTTCAGGAACACAGTAGACAATATGCATCGATTCTGGAAAATGTGAATTCATCATGGTTCTGCGAAATATATATATATTTTTTATAATGATTGCCTCTTTATTTAGGCTATCGTTGCTATTATTTTCACTTAATATCGCTCAATTTCAAGCTCTCGCGTCTCAATCAACTTCTTGTTTCCGAACGATTTTGCGTCTAAGTATTTGGACGACCTTTTCGAAATTTCTGGATTTTATTTCTTCTTTACTATATTTCAACGTTTATCTCTTCGTTTTCTTCAATATTACCGTCCTTTGAGCTTAAAATTCACGTTAGATACTGCAAATCTTGCTTATTTTTGAGAGCGATGTTCAGGAAGTCTTATCCTTACGATCAATTTTTTAAGTCAGTTTTTTATAATAATCCGATTGACCCTTCTAATTTTTTAAAACATTTCTATCGATTCTACACCATTGTACACCGCCTTCATAGTGGTAGGTTTAACTTAGTCATGGCCTTCTGACATATATAAATATCGATATCCTACTACACATTTCTTTGCCTTGGCTGGCCTCTACCTTCTGTAGGCACCATTTTGTAATACGTCCAGTAAATGCATCGGGTACATTTTATTCCCCCAGCACAGAATAAATATATTGCTTGCGATATATTTATTCTTTTGAACTACGATCGACAAATGTGACGATGCATTTCTGCTATTTCTCCATGGTTCTTTAATCGATTAATGGACTTTATTTCTCTATGGAATCGTATCGATTATTCTGTTATTATAATTGATGTTGTTCAGCTTCTCCAAACCTATCTCTTTGCATATCAGCTGATTCACCAACATATTTATTCTGAACTTGATTCGTACTTCCGTGGGACTTATATTATCGTTTCACCAGCTTTGTTTTCTGGGAAATATAGCTTCATGTTACATGCATTGTGAACGTTTTTGTATTTCCCGTTCATGCTTACAATAAGATACGCGTTATTTCCATAAGCTTGCTCAATTCTGTACGGTCCTTCATATAAATGATTGAACTTAGCGCATATTTTGGCTGGTGCGTTCGTTACTGGTGCCTTTTTAATCAAAACGAGATCGTTTTTCTTAAATGGTGCGCGAAATCTTTTATTTCGTAATCTTCTTAGTCTCTTCTCAGACTGTTGTTTTAGACTCTCTTGGACCATTTTATTGATCTGCTGGATGTCTGGTTTCTCTTCAAGTGATATGTTTATTATATTGTCCCATGTTCTTCGTGGTTCTCTATTGTGATGTACCAGGTTTGGGATCTGAGCAATTGATTCATTTACGGTGTTATTTAGGCATTCCTCTATTATCTCTATTACGTCGATCCATTTCCAGTGACAATGATTGCAGTATATCCTACAGAATTTTGCTATCTCCTTCATGTATCGCTCCACTGGATTTGCCGACGGATGCCGTACTGAACATAATGTGTGTTTTATGCCCATATTTTTCATCTTTTCTCGGAACAACATAGATGTGAATTGTGTTCCCCTGTCCGACAATATTCTTTCGGGCTTTCCCATATTAGGAAATACCTTCTCCACTAGTCTGTGTAGAACTTGCTTTGCATTTGCCCGTTGTATTGGCTGTGCGATATATACTTTGAAAAGATGTCAATTACTACCAATATGTATTTGTTTCCCTTCTTGGCTGTCGGTAACTTTCCAAAAATATCAATTGCATATATTTCTCTTACTTTAGATGGTAATATGGCGATAGGTTGGTTACTAGTGATAAAATTGTTATGTTTAACCCGCTGACAAATATCACAGGTTTTAATTTTGCTTCTGACTGACTTCCTCAGCCCTCTCCATGTGAATTTTTCTGATAGCGTTCCAATGACTCTATCGATTCCTGCATGTCCTGTTACTTTATGTACGTGCCAAATTAATTCACATTGCAGTGCTCGTGGTACTACTATTCATTTTTTACGCGTGGTCTCATCCACGACCTTTGTTAATATGCCGCTCAACATCTCATATTTATTTTCTATCAATGGTTCCCTCTCATCAGCCATTAACTTGTCAATGATGATCTTTAACTTTTCATCCGTTTTCTGATATTCAGCAAGGTCTTCCAGTTTTGTTAGCAACTCCTCGTCTTGACTATCTAACGTTAACTGTAAAATATTCTCTTCATGGTCTGCTGGATTTCTGCTTAATGCATCGGCTAATACATTTTCTTTCCCGCTGCAGTGTTCAATTCTGATGTTAAATTGCTGTGTGTAAAGCATCCACCTAACTACTCTTCCGTTGGTCATCATTGCTTTTAACCCAAAAGTTAGTGCCTTGTGATCCGTTCTGATGATCACGGGGTATCCATAAATAATCCGTCTCCATTGCTGCAGTGCATGTATTATGGCAAGGAGTTCGAGCTCCGTCGTTGTATAATGTATCTCGTGTTTTCGCAATTTTCTGCTCGTAAAGGCTAAGTACGTTCGTTTCTTATTCTCCTCTGCCTCTTGGTATAAACATACTCCAACACCAATATTTGACGCGTCTGCCTGGACAATAAAATCTTTTTCGAAATCAGGGTACCCTAGTTTGATGCTTTGCCTAAGCAATTCTTTCATTCTTATGAATGCGTTTTCAGTTTCCTCGTTCCATTTCCAGCGGTTATTTGCCTTTAACAGTTCCTGGAGCGGTGCAGCTATCTCTGTATAACCTCTACAGTGGTCTGAAAAGAATCCAGTCATACCTAGGAATTGTCTTATGTGCTTCACTTTAGAAGGACGTGGGAAATCACAAATTGCTTTGATCTTTACCGGGTTTGGCTTAACTCCTTTGCGGTCTATTATATGTCCAAGGAAAAGCACTTGATTTTGGCAGAATTTTGATTTCGCTAGGTTAATTTTAAATTCTGTTTTCTGCAGGTTACTCAACAATTTTTCTAATTTTTCAGTGTTCTTCGAAAGTTGTACTGCCAAATACTAGATCATCGACATAACAGTTGACAAATCCTTTTACTTCGTCTGTTAGGTTCTTATCTAAGGCCCTTATCAAAAAAGCAGAACTATTCTTCAAACCAAAGGGTAATCTGCAGTAGGCGTACGTTTGGTTATCAAACATAAACCCTGTTAGTATCCTTGACTTTTCTTCCAGTACGATGTGATGGAAGGACGATGTACAATCTAAGCTTGAGAAGTATTGCAGACCTCTAAATTTTTTTATTATATCCTTAATCCTTGGGACCTTATTGTACTCTGGGATAAGGCTTTCATTGAGGACCCTGGCGCCCACACACGGCCTGAGTTTTCCGTTGCTTTTCTTTACTATTACTAGCGGATTTAAGTAAGGTGTGGTTGTCTTTACTATTATTCCGTCAGCCATCATTTCCTGAATAATTTTTCTTACTTCTGTTAAATGCCTTTCTGGTACATCGTATAACTTTCCCTTATAAGGCGTCCAGTCGTTGACTAATATTTTGTACTTAAAGTTGGGTATTTGACCCGGTTTATTGTCGAAAATCTCGATATGTCTTTTCAAAATTTCATAGATCTTCCGCTTCTCTGTGGATGATATTGTAGTTTCGGCCATAGTTTTCCAAATTTCAGTTTTCTCTTCCTCCTCCTCTTCGATAGCCATTATCTCTTCGAGCCTTTCAATCAGTTCTAAATCTATCTCTTGTTCATATACGTCTTTATTTTGACCTCGGTCTTCCATGAATTCAGGATCAATTTTCTCCACCATAATCTTCAAGTGTTCCCTTTTGTCCGTAATGTTATTAAGTTGTATAGTTTCTATAGATTGCGTTCCACCACTTTCTGTTACTGGGAACCGGACTTCTCGTCTTTCCATATCAATGTTCATTCGAGTTGTTAACATGAAATCTATACCAAAGATGATATTATATTTTAACCTCTTCATAATCATGAATGGATGTTCAAATCTGTGCCTTCCTATCATGACTGTAACATATGCTTGCAGCTTGCAGTCAACAGATTTGTCTGGGATTATTCCTCTTATTTTAATTCCTGATACAGGTATTATCGGTATGTAGATTCTTTTAGTAAGCTCTTGGAAAAACGTTGATGCCATAACACTAATACTTGCTCCTGAGTCCACCAAACAATGCAACTTTATGTCGGCCACTGTTACTACAATTACGGGTAAACTAAATTTTGTTCTTTCTTTGCCTCGATCATTTTCGTCAAGCAGGTCATCCGGTCGAATATCCCAGTGGTCTACTTGCGCAATTATCCAACTACGAATTTTGTCGAATTTACCATTTCTTTCGCTATTTGATACCTCCTCACTTCTCAGTTGGAACTCGGCGTTTTTTTTTCTTTCAGGTGGCTCCGAATTTCCTACGAATTCAGGAGTGTTTGGATTGAGTCTCCCCTCTTCTGCTTTCCTTCGTTTATATGACTGCAATTCGAGGCTCTCCGCTCCCTCGATGTCTCCATTTATACCTTTATCTTTTATTGCTTCTTCCCATCTGTTCTTACTTCGTCTTTCCTCTCGTAGTTGTTGTATATACCTTCGGTTTTCTTCGTTCCTACGATAATTATTTTGTCCTTTTCGATTGTTAAACCATGTTCTGTTTCTAAAATGCTGTTGGTTCCTACTGCCTCGAAACCTTGGATTATTCGTATAATATGGATTATGTCTACTATTACTCTGTCCATATTCCGCATTAGAATTTCCATTGCACTGGCAACAACATCTCTTTCTGCCCTTCTCTCTTTGTTCGCCATGGTCCTCTGGCCTATTCTTTGACTTGTGATTTTCCCTATGGTTTGTTTCCTCGGGACTAATGATATTTATTGTTTCTTCTTGGGCCGTGTTCCGTATATTTCTATTTAATGGATATGAGGATGTCATATCGATCTGCCTTAGCTTCCTCTCCATATCGACTGCGGTTTCAACATCTGAGGTTGCTAATAACCTCTGCACCTCCGGTGGGAATTGTCTTTGAATAGTTTTTATGGCCTCTAGCTCGCTTGGAGCTGAGTCTAAGTCCTGAAACCTATGAAACTGAAAAGAAAAGTAGTCGCTGTATCGGGTTTGACCCGTTGACGAAAACTTTCTTGCGTAAAGTTCGAGTCTTAGTTGTTGTTGAATTTCTGGACTCCAAAATTTTCTTAGGAACGCTGCCTTAAATTCCTCATAGCTGTGGAAAGTATATTTAAAAGCTTGGAACCAGATGTTCGGGTTTCCGTCTAGATGTTTTTCTATCACGCACAGTTTCTTATCCTCTTGAATTCTACCTTCGCGAAAATGTTCCTCAATCTCTCTGAGAAATTGCTTAGGTGATATTTTTGACGTGTTGTCAAAATGCTTTGGGCGATCGTCGTAAGTTTTTATGACGTTTATTATGGTTGGACTTTCATTCTGACTGCTACCGTTTACTAAATCTATGCTCTGCCTACTTGGATCCAGTGTTCTTGGCGGTGTAGTCTCCCTCTCATTAATCTGAATCTCTATCGCTTTTTGCCGTTCACTATAATTTGAAATAACGGATTCCGTTGTCTGGTTTTCTATCCTAATTTCTTGCATCTCCTTCCTAATCTGCCTTAATTACTCTTCCGTCTTCTCCATCTTCTGGTCCGTCTCATTCTTATCGCTCTCGATCCTCTCTTTTAATTCATTAATTTTACCGGCCACCGTGCCAGCAGCCTGATCGAATTTCTCCTCCAACTCTTGATGTCTGACCTTCAATCCTTCCATGCCGCTTTTTATCTCACTCAATTCGTCCCATTTCTTCTCATTACTAATTTTTAGTTCTCGGAGATTGCTGGTCAGTTTGCTAATCTCCTCATCCTTCAACTTCGTGATGATTTCCTGGCCTTCTGTAACCTGTCCTTTAATTTTATCCATTTCTTCGTGTATCTGCTTGTTTTTATTTTCCATACTCTGAGTCATTTTGGTTAGCTTTTTCTGAATTTCCAATCGAGTTCTTGTGTTGTCTTCCTTTATCTCCTCCTGTTTCCTTCTGAGTTCTTCTGTCAACTCTCTCAGTTTATCCTCTTGCTTTCTATTCAGCTCTTGCAATAATTCTTGCTGTTCCTCTTTCCTTACTTCACGTTGTTTATGTTGCCACTCCTCCAGTTTCTCTTCTTGTTCTCTACGGAACTCCTTTAAGAATTCTTGTTGTTCTTTTTTTCTCTCTGCCCGTCTCCTATCCTTCTCTTCTTCCTGTCTCTTTTCTTTCTCTTCACGTTCTTTTTTCTCCTTCCTCTTTTCGTCCTCTCGTTCTGGTTTTTATTTCTGTCTGTCTTCTTCTTGTTTCTTTTCTTTCTCTTCACGTTCTTCTCCTTCTGTCTCTCTTCCTCCTGTTTCTTCATATATTCTTGGAACCATAATGGTATTCGTTCCTGCCTTTCCTGTGCTCTTTTCATTTCTTCTTGTTCCCTTCTGGTTTGCACTCTTCCCTGAGTTGCCATTATCTCGTCCATTTCAGTAATATTTCGAATAATTCTCTAATTTCCTAACCAACTCTAATTTACAAAGTTCTCTAATATCATACAGTATCGATAAATATGTGAAACATTTTTCAATCTCTTAATCTATGACATTCTTAAAGCTAGCAATCAAGTCTTATATACTAAATATTCACTTAGTTTCTCAAATTATATAAAATATAGACCTTCCTGAAGATCGATATCATCCTGCCAGTTAAAGTATGAGCAACTTCCCAACGAAATCAGATCACTTTCCTTTGAATTCATTTCAGAAATAGTTTCCCAAAAAGAAAAATAATTATCCACCATGTGGTATTCATCATTTACTTACATACTAACTATTAATCCAAATATCAAGAATAAATTCAATCATATTTTAGAATAAAGAATGAAATGTGAAGACCTACAATTATTTCAATAAAAAGGATAAAATGTCCTCCTATCACTCCATCTAATAATCTATTTCTGAAAAATATTCATACTTAAACATCATTTCCTCAATATCTAATTATTAGCTTCTCATCCGAGCCTATTTTCTTGACAAATCTCCATGTATCTTCTTCACCAACCGCATGTTGGGCTCTTTTTCTCCCCTCGATGTTCCGCAATATCATTCTATTTTGACCTCAGCTCAGAGTGTCAAAAATAACTGGCTTATTTTTGGATGTCCAATACATTGTAGTCTTCGGTGCCTTTCTCCATCTATCTCTTTATCAACTACTATCTTTCTCTTCAGACCCCCATGTTGGTTCAGCAGTAAGTTATCGGGCTATTTTCTCGGGTTTAACTCTCAATTCAATAAGCGTTCCCGCGGTGTCTTTCTCTTCTTGTGCCAGGTTGAGTGACAATTAAATAACTGGCTTATTTTTGGTGACTCATACGTTTCTTTCTCCGGTATCTTTCTCTTTAATCGCCCCACGTTGGAGCGGCAATTTAATACTGCACCCTACGGGTCAGAGTGACCACAGTATTTTTCCCAACTAGTCAGTTACATATCTCACGGTATTCATGCCTCCAGAAAAATGGTTAATTTTTCTATGTTTACGTTTAACGTGTGTTCAAAGAGAAAATAATGACACCATAAGTGGTTCAGAATTACGTAATTCAACGCTTAGTAGTGGATTTCGCGTACGTATACATCAGTCGACACTTCAAAAAAACACTTCCGCTCAACGAGATCCTTACTCACTAAGTACAACTACAGACTACCATTACAAATGAAAACTCATTCGATTCTATAAAAATCACTCAAGAAACACATTTATTAAATTATCAAGACTTGCGAAATAAATGGTTAATGTCAAATATTGCTCATGATCTTCCAATTGTCAACCTAATAAATAAATATTTTAATTCCTAAATCAAATATTCTAAGTCAGCGCTGGCTTATTCCTAAACTAAGTTTTCATATCTTAACATTCTGGGTCGCGTATTCCTGAAATTAATTCTTGGTTTGTTTCATCTTCATATTAAAATTTACATCTGGTCATTTAAGTATACAGTATATCATGGTCTTCTGACCACGGTCAAAATTCGGTATATCAATAAATTATTCCATCATTCACGGTGCTAATTATACACTCTCATCAGAAATACAACCATTACATTGTTCAAGTTATCGTGGAAATGAACTGAATTTGAATAAAAGTGTCCTGAATACCAATATCAGTCACCTAAGTTACATTGAAAATTATCTGAGTTCGTTGGTGCAGACTACAGTGAAGAAAATGAAATATTGAATGACGCACTAAGTTTCTTGTTCCGATTGCCACTTAAATTACGGCTCCTAGCTAAATATTCGCTCTAATAGTATTTCAGATTAACAAAACATTGATGATATCCTACGTAAATCTCAAATAATTTCCCTACTCTAGCCAGATAATTTCTTATGTAACGTATTCCAGTTCAATATGCACGTAGCCAATAAGCATTTATCACATATAGATGTGCAAGTGCCTACATAAAGATATTTCAACACTACATTATCATACTAGTTGCATACAAGTTTGATCTTCCACGCAATTACCATTCATTCAGGATATGACACAATCATGTATTCATTTACCCATCACCGGTTGTTATTATTGTCAAACCACTTTCACACTTCATTAAAATATGCGTAATTTTAATTGTCCATACCTTGCTATAGTTCCCCCCAGGGGCATACTTATATTCGTAATCGCTTTACTTGTGCTCCTATATCGCACATTATATATATTATATACGTTTTACTTCCTGTTAATCTGCGCAATATTACATTTAAAATACCATATACACTTCATTATTTCATTACTAACCTTCGTTTCAACCCATATTTAATTCATTTAACATCTATAATTATCGCGTTTAACCTTCAATATTAATTAAACACAACGATACGCAACATTCCAATAGCGCAGAATTCGTTCCTCAAAACGCATTTTGTCATACAATTCAACATATAACCCCAAATTCAGTATCTATTCTTTCAATATATTCACACAGCAAAGAGTATGGTAATTTAACTTAACCAATTCAAACATGCGTCCCTCTGTGACGTAAACTGGGTTTGACTGGTATTACATCACTCATGGATCTTTCTAACTAACCGGGATTCTTTGAAACATCTGTTATACTACGTCACACTTTTAAATCGTATTTTTACTTCCTTGGATAAGATGATATAGTAAATACGTTACCAATCTGTCACGAGATATCGTCTTAAATATTTCACACTGCACTTTCTTATACTCACTGCACACTTAATTATCTCACGCTTAGGCTATTCAGATCTATTGCATATACTGGTAATACTCTACATAAGAAATTATACTACTTAATACTATTACTTAGCTCGCCATTCAATATCTCGGGCCTTAGTTGCTCTTCGGTCTGGTCACAGGCCTTGGATTGAGAACTGGGCAGGTTCTCCATCACTGGTATCTCGGGTAGAGTGACCTCCTCCACACGGGTCGGGTGGTTTTAACTGCCAGGATGACATCTCCCTCCAGGTTGATCTATGCCGATTTAGCAAGCCATCATCTGTTCAGGAACACAGTAGACAATATGCATCGATTCTGGAAAATGTGAATTCATCATGGTTCTGCGAAATATATATATATTTTTTATAATGATTGTCTATTTAGGCTATCGTTGCTATTATTTTCACTTAATATAGCTCAATTTCAAGCTCTCGCGTCTCAATCAAGTTCTTGTTTCCGAACGCTTTTGCGTCTAAGTATTTGGACGACCTTTTCGAAATTTCTGGATTTTATTTCTTCTTTACTGTATTTCAACTTTTATCTCTTCGTTTTCTTCAATATTACCGTCCTTTGAGCTTAAAATTCACGTTAGATACTGCAAATCTTGCTTATTTTTGAGAGCGATGTTCAGGAAGTCTTATCCTTATGAGGTCAATTTTTTAAGTAATTTTTTATAATAATCCGATTGACCCTTCTTATTTTTTAAAAACAATTCTATCGATTCTACACCATTGTACACCGCCTTCATAGTGGTAGGTTTAACTTAGTCATGGCCTTCTAGCATACATCAATATCGATACCCTATTACACATTTACTTGCCTTGGCTGGCCTCTACCTTCCGTAGGCGCCATTTTGTAATACGTCCAGTAAATGCATCGGGTACAGTATTCAATAAATTGCAGACTTTATAGCTGAAAATCTATTTTGTTTCAAAATCTTTATATTCAAATTTGACAAGATACTTAATGTTAATTACTAGGCCTTTCTAATATCGGAACTGCGCTTCGAGAATGGTAATCTCTTTCTCTTGAGATCTTACCAGTTGCTTCTGGGATTACCGGGGCCACCCATGATCATTTTGGTGTTGGCCAGAGGTTTTAGACCTGATGCGGTTCCTGACGTCACGTGATGTTTGAGATGGGAATCTGGGCCAGAGATTGACCTGCAATAGAATCGGATCGGAATCCAGCATCTAAAATAATATGATTAACCAAACCCCATGTAGCAACAGCCCCGAAGAGCTGTGGCCTACGAAGTGACCGCTGCTCAGCCGGAAGGGCTGAAGATTATGAGGTGTCGAGTGGTCAGTACGGCAAATTCTCTTGGCCGTTATTCTTGGCATTCTAGACCGTGGCCGCTATCTCACCGTCAGATAGCTCCTCAATTGTAATCACGTAGGCTGGGGGGATATCCTCGGATACAGGTAAAATGCTTGACCTGGCCGGGAATTAAACCCGCGGCCTCCGGGTAAGAGGCAGACACGCTACGCCTTCACCGCGTGGCCAACAATGAATATGATAAGCACGACAAATTATGTTTGAGTAGGAATTGTTCAGCAGTCGTTCCTGAAAAATAAAAGAATGAATTGTACTAAACAACAGATTTTCATTATTATTATTATTATTATTATTATTATTATTATTATTATTATTATTATTATTATTATTATTATTATTATTATTATTATTATTCACATAACTCACTATCCTTTTAACAGCAAAACAGAGAACGGAAAGATGTGTAGATATATATAATTATGATACATCTTTACGTATTTCTTTCCTTAAAGTTCAATGATGATGATGATAGGTGGATGTGGTTTACTTTAACTGGCGAAGTTAGGAACACGTGCCCCTGTCTTAAACTTAAGCAGTGAAATACATAAACAACATATAAATAAAAAAACTAAAATACTGAATAAGTGAAAAAGGAGACAGAAACAAAATTACTATGCTATCTTACTGCTCATAAAATATATATTAAACAATAAACTCTGTATGCATCAGAGACACTTAAACTGACTAGAACCGGAGCTTTCGAGAAACTAGAGAAAGTCGAGAGAAGAATTATGAGAAAAATACTAGGAGATAAAATAAATAATATTGCAGAATACATGTTAAGGCCAAGCAGAGAGCTATGTTTGAAAATTGAAAAAGTAACTGATGTAATGAGGAAGAGAAGACTACAGTTATTTGGACTCATTTATTGAATGGAAAGCAACAGACTAACTAAACAGATGTTCAATTTATTGAACAGTTTACAAATCCAAACCCGCATGGTTTGTTGAGATTGAAAAAGATATGAAGAACGCTGGAATTAAAACAGACTCAATTAAAAACATAATTTTTTTCTAGAGAAGTAACTCAAAAGGCAGGTTTTCAGGAGAGTAAGAAGCTGATAACATGAAGAAAGTGGACTCAAGAAGAGAATTAAGTAATCTCTCGAAGGATGAAGGAAATTTGAAAGTAAGGAAAATCGAATACAATGCAAAGTATCCGATGTTGATTTATCGTACCCTTCAAATGGGTTATTCGAAAGAATAATAATAATACACAATATAAATAAACATTTTGATTCCTGAATACAATAAATTAAAATTAATAAACGAAAATAGAATGAATAGTGAGTCACGCAGCATACAGCTAATCCCCACACACAGACAGGTACCTGCACGCCTCTTCTCATCACAAGCGGACTGTTCTTGCATCACTTGTTGACAAGGCCATAGCGATATCAGACGCAAGACACCTCTAAGAAGAGAAAGAGCACTTCACGAGAACCCTCAGGAGAAATGGCTTTTCGCTGAATAACATCCGACGAGTCTTTAGAAAATCAGAAGTAAACAAAGAAAATGCCGCCATTGAAGGAAACAACGGGAAGGAAGAACTGACCCGCCCGAAAACAGCGATACTTCCATACATTAGTAACACTTCAGACAGGATCGGCAAGATACTGAATAAATACGACATAAAAATCATCTATAAACCACACCGGAACCTATCCCGTTATCTGCTACTAGTAAAAGACACAATAAGAACTACAGGCTCCTGGAGTATACCACATTGAATGTATCTGAAACAAAACGTCTGATCTCTACCCGCCTAAAAGAACACACCCGTCACACCAAGAACAAAAACACAGATATTTCAGCTGTAGCTAAATATTCGAACTAAACAAGACACGGAATATCATTTGACAAGACCAAGATCCTAGCAGCTATCTCTAGGAATCTGGAAAGGAAAATCCGTGAGGCAATCGAAATCAAGAAACATCCGAACAATATGAATTTAGAAAAAAGGTTATAAAATCAGCAGTTCTTGGATGCCTATCACACATAGATTAAGACATACAGACCACAACTTACACACGCAGGTCGAACCTCTAATTACATAACAGCGCGCACAAGCCCCACTACCTGGCTGTGACACATACTTTCCAGAATTCTCACGAGACAGCCAGGGGCTTATGTCAGCCAGAAAGTGCAGGATATATAAGGCCAAGGTCAGGAACCACTCTTGTAGTGTGATTGCTGCCTGGTGGTGGTGGTGATTATTGTTTTAAGAGGAAGTACAACTGGGCAACCATCCTCTGATTGCTGCCTGGGAGACTGATTACCGCGGATCGATTTGGGGTGTTTCAGTCGCCTTGACAAAGAATCCTGCAATGTATTCGGAACATCGTCAAAATGTGGGTAATGTACAGAAAACAGCAACACGTTTCAACCCAGAAAAATAACTAAATAATTCTACACACCGTGGAAGCTTCACTTCTAAGATGTGTTTCTATTGTTTCTGTTGCTGCGGTCGTCCAGCCTGTATACTTTGTTGAAAATAATAATGGCGTGTGGACTCCGGAGAGGTCTATTGCAGGTCTTTGGTGTGACGCCTAACAAGCGTCTATGAAAACAGGGGACTGCTTACGATGAATTCTAATACTGAGGGGGACACACACACCCAGTCCCTAAATAATCGGAATTGGCCAATGACGGTTTATACCACCGACACAATCGGGAATTGAACCCGGGACCTCATGGACCGAAAGACGGCACGCTAAACATTTAGTCACAGAGCCTCGTAGTCCTGAGGCGTCGCAGCACATCTCCAATGGAGGTGAGCTACATGTACCATTTTAACCACAAAACAACCCTCCAACCAATCTTGACAATTCTGGTAACATCGGGAATCGAACCCGGCCCTCCAAGGACGGCATGTACCAATGCTAACCGTTACGCCGCTGAGGCAGAAAAATATCTGTGCAAAAAAAAAAATAAAAAACAAAAAAAAACAGAATCAGATCAGAATATGAGATGTGCCACTCCAAGGAAAACAACTGTTTTAAAATATTCCTTACACGTGTGAAGTGATCTGCTAGAAGCTCATTATATGGACAATCTAAGTGAGTATTTTTTATAAATCACTCCAATTACGTTAAAAAATTATCAGCAATATCACTTGTTGTAATTATATGGTATAACCTCCAGAGGGAATTAGTTACCGGGCCATTTAATATAGTTATTATAGTTTTATAATACGTTTTGTGAGAAATAGCGAGGAAACTTTCTCAGTAAATGCCTGACTAGTCCAATTGCTCTGGCACCTCTCCAGAACACGTTAAATAGAAAGAACTCCTCGAGTATTTATGCTCTTTCCCAGACCAACTACTCACCCCAAAAATGTCATTTTAAAGAAAGAATTCATCAAAAATTATTTCAGAAGAAAAAGTTATTTTGGAAATTTGTACGAGTGCTGGAACGGGATCCATTCATCCTCGGTAGGTCAAATTAGTAGAGGGGGATTAGATTTCCATTTCAACCAACCTGGAAGTGGATTTCCGTGGTTTCCGACTTCCGACTTTCCCATCCCACCACGAGGCCCCTGTTCAGCATAGCGTATGAGGTCACCTGGGCGAAGTACTGAGGATGCTCCCCAGTTTCATCTCCCCGACCCGAAGTCTCACACTCAATGATAACGGCCTTGAGGCGGTAGAGTTGGGATCCCTAGCCGAGTCCGAGAGAAAACATCCTAGGGATATGAGCTACGAATTTTAGGCACATCAAATATAATAAATTATGAGAATATATTCTTTATTTATTCCTAAAAATGACAACCGTTTTCTTAATCATAGTTATCCCGTCAATTAACTTAGCAGTTTTCCTTTTTGTACCACTACGAACGTTAAAGTGAGTGAATGCAGACTTTCACTTAAGCCCTTATAACTACATTCGGTGTGGACATATTTCAAAAATTCAAAACTCGACTGAAGGTATTGAACCAAGGAACACATTACAAAAAATAAGAAGAATTATGCAAATAGGTTAATTTGGCTAGGATTTGAATCAAGAAGGATATGAGTAAAGACACAAGCGATTTCAGGCTGGTTTTCTGGAACTGCATTTAGGCCAGAAGGGATTTTAGAAATTTGCTCCTTTACTTCGATAGACCTAACCAACATTCAAAATTTAAAACTTTTCCGGGCCTTTTAGCCCTGCAATTTTTGGCAAAAATGAAGAAATAGCTTAATTTACTCTGTCTGCTAAGGAATGTCCTCACCGGGCGAGTTGGCCGTGCGGTTAGAGGCGTGCGGCTGTGAGCTCACATCCGGGAGATAGAGGGTTCGAACCCACTGTCGGCAGCCCTGAAGATGGTTTTCCGTGGTATCTCACTTTCACACCAGTCAAATGCTACGGCTGCACCTTAATTAAGCCCACTGCCGCTTCCTTCCCATTCCTAGGCCTTTCCTGTCCCATCGTCGCCATAAAACCTATGTCTGTCGATGCGACGTAAAGCAAGTAGCCAAGAAATATTTTCAACATAAAACCAACCCTAGACGGAAAATGGATTAAGTCAGAAATAAAGAGAAAGTGATGCGTGAATAAAGTCATGACACCTCCATTTTTACGTGAAATCCCAACCACAAGGACGTACATTTTTATTTAAAATATCCTATATGCATTGGTTGCGATTCAATGTGCAGCACCTTGTTTAGAACCCAGTGAAGTTTTGACCCACTTGATATGTTTGCAAAGATCGCATTTTGATTATAAGTTTAAGTATAATAAATCTTCAGGAATGTAGATACATGTAACACACATAGATTCCTTTCGTGCGATGAGTACAACAAATATCTAAACAACAAGCCCTGTTTACTTAATGCAAGGTGTGTAGTCAAAGAAACATGATATCCTCGACTAAACTGTGGTGGAAATTTTGTTGCCTTCGAAACGTATTCGTTCTCCTTCTAGCAGGTCACTTTTCTTCGTGAATAGGTTCTGGAGAGAACCACTGGACCATCTGAGAGACTGATTTTCGGTATTTTAAAGCTTTGACACCGATCAAGTTGCTGTAAGCTTGCATTGGGGAAATGAGTGGTTCGGACCCTACCGTCGGTACAGGAGAGGATGGATTCCCACTATTTTCAATTTCAAAGCAGTCCATTGTCAGGTCTTCATCCGACCGCGCGGACGACAAATTGGCCGCCGTTTATTTTTTATCATTTTCGTTATATATTCTACACTTTAGAAACATCGTTCCAAAATCATTAGGACTGAAACAGTGACAAAACTTCAGAAACATATTTTTTAACTCAAAAATCTTCATTTAGTACTTTAGAGAAATATTTATTACGTAAATGACAGAATTCTTCAAAACAAATTCAGTTCTCCTTATCTTATAGTTACCTGAATTTTCAGTCCTTCAATTTTATTTCACCCAAAAAGAAACAAATATTTCCAAAAAAGTAGAAAGAGGTTGACATGAACATGTTTGCCTCTTTCTGTTTTTATTTTCCCAATAAAAACAGTACTAGTACATATGATACGAAATAATAACGCAACTCGCGAACTGCTACATCCACTTCTTCCTTCCCCACTTCCTCTATAATTAGAAAAATGTCGTGAGGATCGCTGTATCGCTAAGCCCTGAACGAAAGAGTAGCTAACGGACCGTTAGTATATTCTGCAAAAAGTAAAAAGACATATTTCACATAAAATTTAACACACAAAATCTTTATTCAACACTAGCGTCTCTAAAGGTGAATACAATTCCGAAGTACTAGAAAATATAAGTAACTATCTACTTACTGTTGGGTTAGACACTAGCGAACTACGTTTGTCACAGATTCTTGCACCAACAATAATAACAACAGGATGTCATCTACACCCGTAAGCACAGTTCACAACACAGAACATACTTTCATACAAGGTTCAATTATCCAGGCTTTTACAAACTACAAACAATGACGCCATTTTCTCTCTTAACACACTCCCCCAAAGCTGAACATTTCCAATGAGTACATAAACAAACTCAAGGAAGTAAACAACACAAAGAACACATATTTCTGGTTTCTAACACTTAATCTTATATTGAGAGATGGAAATATAGTTGTTCCTTGCGACCGCAACACGTCAGCTTCCGGGCTGTACAGAGATGGTGGAGAGGCATGGGTGGGCTGAAATTGAACGCCATCTAGCAGCGAAATGACTAACTGAAATACCTGCTCCTCCCACGACTCTGTGAACTCTTTGGCTGGAAATGTGCGACAAAATACAAAAATTCGTCCAATTTACCGACCGCGCGAGTGGATGAACGTAAATTACAAGCCGTACCTTTCCCTCTCTTATCGTAAAGTCGTCAGAAAGACGTTGAAATCTACAAGCATCAGTCCAACACGAATTAGGAAACATTCCTCGCTGTCCCATTGCGGTTCCTCAATTACGATATTATTTTCGTCGTTGCGCCTTGAAATAAAGCATTGTGATAATGTTGAGGGGACAAAAATTGACCCACAGCACAAGTAGCACTGAGAACATTTGATGACAGAGTTCTAACCTGAAATATTATCACTGAACATACAGCGGTTGGGCAGTAATAATGTTACGTGCTCGAGCGACCGTCATCGTTGTCGCGGCCCCTTTGGTATTACCTGAAAGGAGACGGCTAATCCTTACTCTCACTTCCTCAAGTACAGTCAACTCATACAGCAGCTGTTTGTAGATCGCTGAACACCGTGCCACTAGCTACGCAACACAAATGTTCGATGGTTCGACTCCACAGATAGTCCAGTAATTCACGGAGTCACATGCAGTGAACAACTAAACAGCTCAACAGTATTCAACAGCAGGACGATACTCACAACAGCCATTCATCTTCACACTCGCGATAGCGGCTTCTCTCGCTGAGCGTCAGTTCACAGAAACACACGAAAACACAGTACATTCTTTCGTCTCCACCTACTCACTGGTCATCCCGAGACCACAACAGCTCGCTCGCAGGGGCCTTATCTTTGTACCTCTATGTTGGACCACTATAACATTCAGAGATCGGCTGGAGATCGAACTTTCCTGTCATATCTTCCTGAAATCTCATGGAGAAACTATAGGTCGTACTGAAATAAACTAGAGTAATGAAAGTGATGGAGTTTTATTCGTAATAATATGTTAAAAAGCAAACTCTTTTGGTTTGTGGGAAGTGTCGTGCAATCCTTTCTTCCACAATGCAGCGAAAGTAACATTAATGTAGGAGCTCCACAGGTCGTACTCCTGATGTCTATGCTTAGGTAAGTTTCCATTCTAACCTATCAGTGCGTAAAATTTCGAAGTATGTTATCACATACCGGTTTTTCCTAGGCTCAACGATGATTTATGTAGAGCATCACTGTATGTCTTCTTCCCGATGTTTCTTCCACATGGCTTCAAATTTGGATTTCCACTCATCAGTCATACGTTTCTCCTTGGTATTTCTCTACTAAATGTCGGCATTTCTAACTTCATGCTGTGCTCCGGGAGAATTGTATAGCTCTCTTTATTTCCTGGTTCTTGTCGACGCGCGTATAATTAGGCCAGTAGTATTGGCAGTACTGGGTATTGGTAGTATAGGGCAGGGTATGCTTATTCTACGGAACATACACACCGACACCAGAAAATGAATGTTTCCTAGTAAAATTTCGCACGTTGTATGTGACATTTATTGACTCGGAAAAAATTTATAGGAAATTGCTTTTACAAGCAATGAGGAATAAGGAATATAATTGGAAATACAGGTGACTTATTCTAAATCTATATAACGTTCAAACCACGGTAGCTAATATTAATGGAACCTCAAGAGAAACAAAAATTAGTACGACAAGGCTGCCCATTGTCACCATATCTCTCTAACCTGTTCATAGGAAATTAAGATAGAGAAATTAAGGTGCATAATAAAGCGATGGTTTTGAATGGCATTCAGGTGCACAGTATCCGTTTTGCAGATTATATTGCTATCTTAGCTAATTATGAAAAGGACATGAGTTGAATGCTAAGAACATTCAGCAAATCCTAAGAAAAAATGTAAACTAAAAATAAAAATAAAGCAAACAAAATTCGTGATAGTAGACAAAAAGGGGACTACAGGTAGGAAAGAATTAAAATTAGATAACACATCAATTGAACAAGTCACAGACGTCTCCTATTTTGGTAGTGCAACTATCTGTGATGACAGGCCCCTTTCGGAAATAAAAAAAAGAAAACATGCCTTCCGAAGAAACAGAAACTTATTGCTAAAGAACCATCTCAGTTTGGAGACCAGAAAATCATTTCTCGAGACCTTCGTTTAGAGTGTGCTACTGTATGGCTGCGAAACCCGGACATTAGGGAAACAGGGAGAAACAAAACTTGACACTGCAGAAATGTGGCTTGAATTACAAAAGAAAGTTGCTTTAAAGAACGTAAGGGAGGAGCGATGTTTATTAAATACGAGTACGATACAGAAGAACAAAGTTCTTTGTACACGTACTGAGACATGCCTCGTCTGCTCCAAACCATCATTGAAGGTACAGTACTGAGTAAAAGAGAGGGATGTCATACATCAGGAACTGGCATGTGGTTCATATAGCAACATGAAGATCGTCAGATGTGGATACAGCGACAAGTAGATGTTGTTGTTGATGATGATGATGATGATGTCACAATGACTCAAAAATATTTACAGTACATTCGGTTGTATAAGCTAATGTCTGGAACACACAGTGGCATTAAACTCAGATCAGGTTAGACATTTGTCATGTCGGTAAGCTTTACAGCATCCCTTCTAAGGTCGGCGGTGTGTAGGAAGCAGTTAAACATGACAAGGTCACTCAGTTCTGCTACTAATAAAATTCGAATTTTGACGCTGGAGCTACAAAAATCATGACATGTGGGTGTCGCCCCTCGTGTTGGAGTGTATCGAAATAATGCCTCCAGAATCTGGTAAAAGTTCATGGGGGAGACAAAGGATTACTGATCGACAACGGAGGGGACACCCACGCAAAACATATCGCAGAAAGGATGGTCATTTCTTGATTTAGACACGTCGTAGGCCCACTGCAATTGTTACCTTGTTCGGCTAGGATTTTCCAAGGGCTAACAGAGTAATGATGATGGTTGTTGTTTAAATGGACCAAAGGGCTTGGTGCAAAAAAGAAACGATAATGAAAACTTCAAAATGTACCCACTCAGTAGAATCTAAAAGGAATGGTGATGAAAAATGACCATCAGTCCAAAACAACCAGTGGATCCAGTGCACAATTCCTTATATTCAGGGATGATGTTTGTATTCCAAAGGCGTCCAGAATCCAGGTCATCGGCCCTTCATTATAATACTAATCACTGGTAAATAGCAGATCCATGGTTATCCTCCAATAGTGGTACTAATCACAGGTAACGTAGACTCACGGTGTTCCTCGCACGGTGGTACTAATCACAGGTAATGCAGACCAATGGTATATCGCAGATAATGACACCACTCACAGGTAACACAGATCAATGGTGTTCCTCACATAGCGGAACTAATCAAGGATCCGTTGAGTTGTTCACATAGTGCTACTAATCATAGACAATGTATGCCCATGGTGTATCACACATTATGGTACCTCCACGGGTAACATACATCCATGGTATTCCTCACGTAATGGTACTATTCAGAGGTAACGCAGACCCATTCTGAACACTGTGGAACCAACCCATTCTCGCTGGACACTAGTCCTTGCAGCCGAGCACCCGCTCCCCTCGCTTCGGTGCGATGCACACGTTGGTTATCATAGATAACGCCCAGACCTGTGGTGCTCCTCATTTAATGATACTGTTCCTAGGTAACGAAGACCCATGGTGTTCCTCACATGGTGGTACTAATCACAAGTAACCTCAAGCCATGGTGTTCCTCACGTTATGGTCCTAATCACATGTAGACTCATGGTTCTAATTCCATCATTCCTTGATCGCCCCTTCTAGTTTCCTCTTACGACAGGCAGCGGATACCGTGGGTGTATTCTTCATCTGCTTCCCCGACCCACAGGAGTTCAGAGAGAGAAAATCGAAGGGATCCGACACTCAGAAAAATGAAGTACTGGAGGAAGAAAGACAAGGCCCACGAAGATGATGAAAATGGAAGACTCCCTAGGGCTTCGAATGCTCTAATACCGTCAGGGTTGGTAAAGAACAGGAGTTGACCAAGGGAGGTCGGGCAGGGTAGATGAAAGTGACGAATCTGGCAAAAGTAAGTAGAAGCCACGCCATGACTCACCTAAGTGCCCGTTGGTCGCCAACCCACACTCACAAATTGAGGACCCCGTGGGCCACTTTTAGTCGCCTCTTACGGCAGGCAAGCGATACCGTGGATGTATTCTTTGCTTGTATCCTCCATCTACTGGGGGTAGGGCTAACAGAGTGAATGCGTTAGATCAGACAGAGTGGAGGAGTGATGTCAAAGAGGCCTGTGCCTAAAGCTCCCCATAAAGCACATCACGAGGCGATGTTGTGAGGTGGGCCCATGACATGCGGAAAGGAGGAAGCGTACGTTCCTTTCTGATGAAGTCACCACTACAGCATTTACTGGAAGTTACCAATGACGCTCAATTAGAAATAGACAAATTACAGTTTTTATACTACTACACGTGAGTAAAGCATTTGACTGCGTAGACACTGACATATTACTGGCAAATTTGAAAGCTATCAATTCTCCCCCTCCCACCACCATCACCGCCACCACCACACACGCACACTTTTAACGTGGTTACAATTATATCTCACAGGACGCCAGCAGTGTACGTCAGTAGGCACTAATACCTCAAACTGGGAACAAACCAAGCAGTTGTAACTCTATGCATTGTCTTCGCACCACTACTGTTCTTCATGTACCAAAATGACTTACCAGGAATCTAAAAAAACTGTACGCACAACTTATATATAGATAGCATTTAGTTATACATACACGCAGACCCCAATGACATTCAGCTGGCCATAAATAACGTGAACGAAGAATTAAACAGAATTCGAGACTGGACTCCTTAAAGTTAACCCCCAGAAAATAACGAGCCATCATATTAGGATCCAAAAATAACCACAATAAATTGGAGAGAAAAAAACATTCCTCCGATTCTGTTCCAGGGGCTGAAAATCACTCTGAAAGACACCTTGGCCAAAACATCGATAAAAATATATCTTGGTCTAAACATGAAACAAAAGTCTGCCAGCGAACTTTCTACACAGTACACTCACTTTTTTTTGTTGCTAGGGGCTTTACGTCGCACCTACACAGATAGGTCTTATGGCGACGATGGGATAGGAAAGGCCTAGGAGTTGGAAGGAATCGGCCGTGGCCTTAATTAAGGTACAGCCCCAGCATTTGCCTGGTGTGAAAATGGGAAACTACGGAAAACCATCTTCAGGGCTGCCGCTAGTGGGATTCGAACCTACTATCTCCCGGATGCAAGCTCACAGCCGCACGCCTCTACGCATACGGCCAACTCGCCCGGTATACACTCACTTAAAGGGCTGTATGTATGTTTAGTCCTCAGCCCGAAGGCTGGTTGGATCCTCAACAGCTCTGCCATCAGCTGTCATAGATGGCCTAGGCATCACTGAAGAGGCGTCCTAGGGAAATGGGGAGTGAGGTAGTTTTCCGTTGCTTTCCTCACCGAGCCAGAAGTTGCTATTACATATCAGTCTGCCAAGCCTACTGAAATGCATGACCAACCGACCCTATAAGCAATATTTTCACACCATTCATAGCAGGGACTGGCTGCCAGAAGGAATGGCATTACTAGCATCGCGCATACCTCAGTCACTTTCATTTTGTCAAAGCCAAGGATATAGCTGAGACAGATCAATGAAAGTAACAAAATTGCTCTAGCCCAGACCAGAAGACATAGTGCACTGTAAACACTAGGTCCGCCAGCAAAGGCACCTTAAAGGGCTAAGATATATTTTTCTATTTAAAACAAAGGAATTACTTATACAAAGTCTAATTTTCGACTACGGAGACGTTGTACACAACAGTTTAAACTGCACAGTGCTCATACAAGGCATGAATCCGCTTTATCTTCAATAAACGGAACCATTGTCATATATTAATCAGTCATCTTGGTCATAACTTCTCCTCCAGGCGAATGCCGGGATGGTACCTAACGTAAGGCCACGGCCGCTTCCTTCCCTCTTCCTTGCCTATCCCTTCCAATCTTCCCATCCCTCCACACGGCCCCTGTTCAGCATAGCAGGTGAGGCCGCCTGGGCGAGGTACTTGTCATTCTCCCCAGTTGTATCCCCGACCAAGAGTCTGAAGCTCCAGGACACTGCCCTTGAGGCGGTAGAGGTGGGATCCCTCGCTGTGTCCGAGGGAAAAACCGACCCTGGAGGGTAAACAGATGATGATGATGATGATGATGATGATGATCTTGGTCATATTTAGAGGAGAGACGAAATCTGCACTCTGTTCAGTTAATCATGCCGGGCTGAGTGGCTCATATGGTTGAGGCGATGGCCTTCTGACCCCAACTTGGCAGGTTCGATCCTGGCTCAGTGGGGATGTAACCGACGAGGGTTCAAAAAATCGAAATTTTGAAATATATGTTTTCCGTATGAATGGTCTTCTATACACATTTTGTAAACGTTTCAAGCTCATAACTCAACTAGAAGTATTTTCAAAAATAATTCAATTATCTTATATTTATCATATTCTACTCACCGGTCAATAAATTATTTTTCTCTATGGAACATCTCCATAGATGTGTTCTCTTTGGAATATGATGTGTACTTTTGGCACTAGGTAGCAGTTTGTTTTGTTTTGTTTTGTTTTGTTTTGTTTTGTTTTGGAATCTTCCATGCTACACGTGTTGATATTTAGGCCTACATGAGGTTTTGGTGAACTGTGGTCTGTTTTCTGCACTTAAGAAGTAATTATTGAACATGCCAAGAGTAAAATCCTGTTTCAAGAAACTGAAATTCAAGGGCAATGTTCATACCAGGAAGTTAATTGAGCCATCAGAACTATCAGCTCAAGAAAATAACCTATCAACTTCATTTACGAAACTTCTCTCTGACTTTCGTGGCCAGGTACAAGTTGAAAATGAACAGTTTTCTACCTCTGGATATAGACTGGTTGATCTGAAATTGTTGTCACAGGCCATTAGTGTTTCATGTTAGTGTGTGAATTGTAAGAATTCAATGTGTCTCTTTTTTTTTTTTTTTGCTAGGGGCTTTACGTCGCGCCGACACAGATATGTCTTATGGCGACGATGGGATAGGAAAGGCCTAGGAGTTGGAAGGAAGCGGCCGTGGCCTTAATTAAGGTGCAGCCCCAGCATTTGCCTGGTGTGAAAATGGGAAACCACGGAAAACCATTTTCAGGGCTGCCGATAGTGGGATTCGAACCTACTATCTCCCGGATGCAAGTTCACAGCCGCGCGCCTCTACGCGCACGGCCAACTCGCCCGGTCAATGTGTCTCAGTGCTGTAGAAGGTAAGAGAGTAGGTTTAGCTTGTGAACTGACATTTTTTTTGTCATCATCTGAAACATCTTTAAAGATATCCTCTGGTATTTATGACTGTAATTACAGATTTACTTACTGTACGAGATGTATAGGGAAAGGTAGGGAATCTTCTAATATATTTTGTAGTGTGATGAATATGCCACCACCCATTGCAAGGTTTGATAAAATAAACAAACATATTTTAAAAGATGTCAGTGATGTGGCCAAAGAAAGCATGGCAGTGGCTGTGAAGCAAATTGTGAAAGACAGAGAAATTGAACCACAGGTGTTGGAGGAGAAGACTGAGGTTCCAACAGATCTGTGTGGGCACACGTTCTCTACGGAGTGTCATCCGTAATCAGCATTGATTCAGGGAAAGTTATAGATGTTGAGACAATGTCTAAATATTGTCATGAGTGTTCTGTTAGAAATAAACTAGAAAATACTGAATTAGAGAATGAATGGCAAGAAAAACACTCTCATGTTTGTTACAAAATTGACATTGGATCAAGTGGTGGTATGGAGCCAGCTTCTGCAGTGAAAATGTTCTGTCGCTCACAAAATATGTATGGTGTTAGATATATTTACTACCTAGGTGATGGTGATTCTAAATCTTTTAAATCTGTAGTCGACAGTAAACCATACGACTGTGAGGTGACCGTGTGGGTCATGTCCAGAAATGTGTTGGATCCAGGCTGCGCCGTTTTCGGAAGTAAAGTAAAGGCCAAAAATTAGAAGATGGGTAACCCCTTGGTGGGAGAGTGAGACTTACCCAGAAGAAAATAGACTCTTTTCAGGTTTATTATGGAAAGGCAATTAGAGAAAACAACAGCAGTGTCGATGCTATGTAAACTGCTGTTTGGGCTACCGTTTTTTAACAAAATATCCACTGACAAAAATCTGGTGCACAATATGTGTTCCAAAGAAGGGTGGCAAAACTCAGAACAATAATGAGAGTTTTAATAATATGGTTTGGTTGAGATGCCTAAAAATAACATTTTGTGGTTTGAAGGTGTTGAATATATCAGTGTAAGATGCTGTTCTGTATTTTAATGAAGGGAACAGGGGGTAGAATTGAAGTCCTAAAGAGGGCTGGAATAGATCCTGGTGTTTTCACTACACACTCCCTCCAAGAAATTGGCCAGCGAAGGATTGACAAGGCCAAGTATCACAAACTCATCTGGAAAAACAGAGCAAAATTGAGAAAAGGTCCAGAAAGAGAGCACAAGAAGATGAAGATGAGGACGAGGGTTATCATAGCGGTAGTTTTTTTGTTAGGGGCTTTACGTCGCACCGACACAGATAGGTCTTATGGCGACGATGGGATAGGAAAGGCCTAGGAGTTGGAAGGAAGCGGCCGTGGCCTTAATAAAGGTACAGCCCCAGCATTTGCCTGGTGTGAAAATGGGAAACCACGGAAAACCATCTTCAGGGCTGCCGATAGTGGGATTCGAACCTACTATCTCCCGGATGCAAGCTCACAGCCGCGCGCCTCTACGCGCACGGCCAACTCGCCCGGTAGCGGTAGTTTTTGAGAGGCAAAGTACCTCAGATGTAACAGTACATTACTAACTTTCAGGTGTTGTTTTCTCGACTTCGGTATTTCCACCGCAAAGGTAGATTTTTCTCTAAAATACCAAGAAGTAAAGTACTGAAATTTTCAGACACTGTTTATTGAGTGACAGTACACATATTTATGAAAAATTATGCTTCTATTTAATCTTCTGTACAAACTGGAAGCATTTACATTGATTTTTTACTATCGTTTACAACACCGTAAATTCAAATTTCCATTAAAAGTATATTTCCCATTATATATCCATAATTATTCATAAAAAAGTGATAACGACATATACATAAATTTGTAAAAAAAATCAACCCAATATCTTTTGTAGTTTGTTGTAAAGTGTACCTAAACAACGGGTTTAACAAACGGTTCTAAACTGACTGTACTGGTGCCATTTTTATAACTGAGATAGCTATTGTTAGCAGTATTATAGCCCAATCCTTTGTAATCAACTCTGCAAAGTTTTGGCTTCCTATGTCTTATGTTGTGGACTCGGTGAATTTCTAAATCTAGCAATGCATTCTCGGTTACATCCCCCTTCGCTGTCTTTGATTTGAAAGCGTTATAAAGCAAAATGGTAGATATTGTTTACTTTGCTTATGCGCTACACAGGGTTCCTGGAAATCTTCGCAGATAATTTAGAGAAGCTGGTAAGTTAATTAAGTGTGTCACAGAGATGGTCTTCTTTGTCCCTGTGGGTGGGGGCGGTAGAATAACACCCACGGCATCCCCTGGCTGTCGTAAGAGGCGACTAAAAGGGGCCTCAGGGGCTCTGAACTTTCGAGCGTGGGTTGGCGACCACGGGCCTCTCAGCTGTGTCCTGGCATTGCTTCCACTTATGCCAGGCTCCTCACTTTTATCTATCCTATGCGACCTCCCTTGGTCAACTCTTGTTCATTTCAGTCTTTCATTTTCATGCCCTTCATGGCCCTTTTCTTCCTTTGACCGATATCTTCATTCTTCGAAGTGTCGGACCCCTTACATTTTTTCTCTCTGGTTAGTGTTATATAGAGGATGGTTGCCTAGTTTTACTTCCTCTTAAAACAATAATCACCACCACCACCACCAGATCGTCTTGCAAGCCCCTTAACGTGCTGCATCGTCTACCTGGTAGCTTCATGCACTAATTGCTGCCTTCTCCTGTGTTGGATAAGAAATGTCCGTGATGGAAGCCTACAGCTACTGCATGCAAGAGATCACTTTGTAATAATAATAATGGTACAGACAACTGGAGTTAAGCCACTTCAGTTCAATTAGCCTGCAAATTAACGTCTCATTACGCTGGCGCAATACCTATATGGCTTACAGATATGATCAAACGCCACGGAATATACAGAGTTACTTAGACTGAATTACAAGCTCATAATTTTCGACTACTTTTGTTCATAGTCTCATAATTCGAATAGCGGCTGCCTTACATGTCTGGACCAGACAGGTTTCAAGGAAACGTTCGTGAAGGTTCAACTAACATATCCTATATTTAGTAGTAATAATCGTGTTACTGTAACATAATAACATAATCCGTCTCTGTAGAAGGTTAGCTGCCGTCCTAGGAGGCGCGGGCACAATTCCCGATACTGCCAGAAATTTAAGAATTGCATGAGGGCTGGTATATAATAAAAGTGATTTGAGCAGCTCCTCTCCATTGAGGATGTAAGGAAGGTGACAAAATTCCGTCCCCGCACCTAATTTCGTCCCCCTGGGGATTTTCAGTTTGCACGGTTGGTAACTAATGTTACTATAGCGGCCATTGTAATAAATTATGGAATTCGCGACATTTCGTCCCACTTCGTTTTATTTGTTATTTTTGAAGTATATATTATAATAAGTATAATTATACGGTAATAATATATTATTTTCAGGTGAGAAAACGCAAGCAGTGAGATAAGGAGGCTATAAAAAGGCTATTAAGGCAGTGAGGGACAAGATAAAGGGTTACAAATATGTAAATCAAGCGTTTAAATTCCTACAAGCCAGGCTGAAATATTTTTTTTCATAAATGGCTTTCAAGTAATTCATTATAGGGAAAGTGTTAGGTAAGGTTAGGAAGGAAAAATATACTAAAATAATTGTACTTTTAATAAATTTGGTGGGGGACGAAGTTACGAACACATTTTTGGTAGTTTAGTTTTTGTAGTGTTTATGTCAAATATTGACTACCTTACGTTATAACAGTTTCATTGTAACTTGCCCGTAAGTGGAGAATACATTTAGTGATATATATAACAATTTCTAGCCTTGTCCATAATATTCCTGAATGTCTACAAGTCGAAATCTGATAAGGAGACGAAATATGGGCCCGCTAATTTACCTGGAAAGAGCTACACTACCGCGGGACGAGGTTACTGTAAAATCAACGGCACTATTATAATGAATTGCTGAAAATGGGTAAGCTGCTCAAGAGAGTTGACAGTGACTGACGTAACGTCTCTGCTGGAGAAATATTCCGCAGTTCTGTTTTAGGGCGACACTTCAGAGATAAAAATCGGTATTTTGGTCATTTTGCCGAAATTGTTTATGACTGAAATTGAAAGGATTGAGTATTTTTTTTCTAGACGCGAAGTTATTCCGCTGAATTCAAACAATTTATCACTGTAAGAATACTTTGTTTGACAATTGTAATTTTACATTTAAATCCCTTTTTCTCCCATAATACTCCGCCAAATGTAACAAAATTTGTATGGTATATTTATCATAGATATATTAAGAAACCTGCGTATGGAATTTTTGATTACAGAATTGTTTCAAATAGTAGTGATTTTTAAGTCCAAAATTTTAGAACGTAGAAATTAAACAAATTTAGTACGATATATCTCCTTAGATAAATTTTCTACAGAAAAATCGATACGTAGTGCTTTTAAAATCTACATAATTACGAATTTACATTAAAATGTTAATTACATTTCATGAAAAAATAGAATTTAAAATGCATATGAAAGAAATGTTCGTGATATTTCTACTTTTATGTAGGTGACATTCCTACAAAGTTTCGTGAAAATCCACGCATTAGGTAAAAATATCCTTGTATCTCCGGAGTGTCGCCTTAAAGTTATGAAGGGTGTTACAAAATATGTGGGAAGTAATCGGAGGATGGGTAGTACACCCCAAAACAACGTAACGGTGTACAAACAAATTTACCGTGAACATATGCCCTACGGTTACAGACTTTTCAACTTCGTACGTGAAGTATTGATAATAGCCTTACCTGGCACATCCCATATCGAGTAGCTGTCACCATGTTGATGTATCATCAAGGATACTGCATTCTAATACAAAAAGTCCTCAAGAAATTCACCATACGCCTGAATGCACGCCGGAACACGCCATATCACTGATTGTCGGACAAGTACGACACTGCAGGCATTGCACATGTTCGATGGCAAAGTTGTTCCACACGCTGGTCCAATATGGTTTGGTGGAGTCCTAAAGTTTTCTTCTCTACGTAACTATTAAATCCTGCAATGTAGGTTTTCTGAAATACTACGAAGACATCTGTTTTTCTCTTCTGGCTGCTTAAGTCCCTGCGTGCCAGGCACTCCGAGTTACTTGGTAACTTATGCATTAGGACAAGATGAGCGACAGTAATTAACTAGACGTGGTAAAATGTTATAGAACCCAGGACTCACCGAATCGAAGGCTGCTCTCCGATTATTTAGTTAAGCATCCAAACACTATGACATCACCTATGCGGTTTATAAAATTGTATATTCCTTAGAAGTATTAACTACATAACTACATTACGTAATTCTAGAGTTGCAGAAAATAAATACGATAAAAAAAGTAAACATAAAAATAAAATAAAATTAGGAACTGTTTTAAAATATAGTTAAACAATTATAAAATACATAATACACTGACTGACAGAGCAAATGCAACACCAAGAAGGAGTGGTCAGAACTTTATGCCAATTGCAGGGTAGACTGACGTCACTGAGGTATGCTCATGATGTGAAATGCGCCGCTGTGCTGCGCACGTAGCGAATGTTAAATGGGACACGGCGTTGGCGAATGGCCCACTTCGTACCGTGATTTCTCAGCCGACAGTCATTGTAAAACGTGTTGTCGTGTGCCACAGGACACGTGTATAGCTAAGAATGCCAGGCCGCCGTCAACGGAGGCATTTCCAGCAGACAGACGACTTTACGAGGGGTATGGTGATAGGGCTGAGAAGGACAGGTTGGTCGCTTCGTCAAATCGCAGCCGATACCCATAGGGATGTGTCCACGGTGCAGCGCCTGTGGCGAAGATGGTTGGCGCAGGGACATGTGGCACGTGCGAGGGGTCCAGGCGCAGCCCGAGTGACGTCAGCACGCGAGGATCGGCGCATCCGCCGCCAAGCGGTGGCAGCCCCGCACGCCACGTCAACCGCCATTCTTCAGCATGTGCAAGACACCCTGGCTGTTCCAATATCGACCAGAACAATTTCCCGTCGATTGGTTGAAGGAGGCCTGCACTCCCGGCGTCCGCTCAGAAGACTACCATTGACTCCACAGCATAGACGTGCACGCCTGGCATGGTGCCGGGCTAGAGCGACTTGGATGAGGGAATGGGAATGGCGGAACGTCGTGTTCTCCGATGAGTCACGCTTCAGTTCTGTCAGTGATAGTCACCGAAGACGAGTGTGGCGTCGGCGTGGAGAAAGGTCAAATCCGGCAGTAACTGTGGAGCGCCCTACCGCTAGACAACGCGGCATCATGGTTTGGGGCGCTATTGCGTATGATTCCACGTCACCTCTAGTGCGTATTCAAGGCACGTTAAATGCCCACCGCTACGTGCAGTATGTGCTGCGGCCGGTGGCACTCCCGTACCTTCAGGGGCTGCCCATTGCTCTGTTTCAGCAGGATAATGCCCGCCCACACACTGCTCGCATCTCCCAACAGGCTCTACGAGGTGTACAGATGCTTCCGTGGCCAGCGTACTCTCCAGATCTCTCACCAAGCGAACACGTGTATGATCTCATTGGACGCCGTTTGCAAACTCTGCCCCAGCCTCGTACGGACGACCAACTGTGGCAAATGGTTGACAGAGAATGGAGAACCATCCCTTAGGACACCATCCGCACTCTTATTGACTCTGTACCTCGACGTGTTTCTGCGTGCATCGCCGCTCGCGGTGGTCCTACATCCTACTGAGTCGATGCCGTGCGCATTGTGTAACCTGCATATCGATTTGAAATAAACATCAATTATTCTTCCGTGCCGACTCTGTTTTTTCCCCAACTTTCATCCCTTTCGAACCACTCCTCCTTGATGTTGCATTGTCACTGTCAGTCAGTGTATATAAGGAACTTTCTATTAGTGGTATATGTTCTCAGGGAAAGATTACAAACGTTTACTTTGGCTGAGTAAAGTGCCATGCAGTAAAAAAGCGTGGAATATTATTTACCGTGGTAATGTTTTACAACATGCTTGTTGTGTATTCGTCTTATTACAAATTAATTAATTAAACTCACATCAACAATCCGCAAGGAATATGGAATGAAGAATTGTCCTAATCCAAGTCGGAAACAATAGGAGCTATTGAGATAAGGGCCATTCTACTAGTGACGAGTATACGTAGTTTTCGGTCGTGTAGCCTTCCATTTATTGTTGAAGATTCTGATGATTTTTCTTAGCAGACAAAGTACCGGTCCCCACACTACGAAAAACGTAAAATTAAGCAATTTCCTCACTTGTGACGAAAGTTGAAGGGCTAAAGATCTCGCAGAGGTTTCAAACTTCAGGCCTAAATGCAGTTCCGGTTTCTTTACTCGTTTTATTTTCGATTAAAATCCCCGCCAAATTAACTATTTACATATTGCCATTAATGCTTTCAGGGCCCGTACTTATAGACATGATCATGTATAGGCTTTCGGGCTTGTGCCATGTCAAGAAAATAAGGTGAAAGTCTTAACGTTTCGCAGAAAACTGTGCTCTGCGTCATCAGAACAATTGTTGACTGTCCACGAAAAAGGCTTATTAAACAATGACACTTTTGAATTTGGAACGTTATAATAGAAGTAGAAGTGGAAATGGTACGTTCATTCACCACCAGATGCCTCTAGGACGTGGCACAACGCTAGCGTTCGAAGCGGAAGCTGACCGAACTATCACAATCAGACTAAGCGGTTCACATAACGTGTTTGCGTAACACATGACAGGTGTAAGACATAGACATAAGCCTGGCGACGAGGAACGTCCGAATTTGGAAAACACCGAGACGAAATAACAATAGCGAATGGGCTGGCAACCAGGTATTACTTAACTGATAGCCGGTGTCCCTATTGAAATTCTTAGGATTACTACGTATTTCCACAGCCCGTCAAGCCTATGACAGTCGAGAATTTTTCTGAGGACGCAGAGCACAGTTTTCTGCGAAACGTTAAGAATTTCACCTTATATTCTTATTTTCTTGACACGGCACAAGCCCAAAAGCCTATACAATAACTATTTACATAATTTTTTCTGCAATGTGTTCCTTGGTTCAATTTTTTGTTTTTTTAGAAAAACGTTCACACCAAATGTAGTTAAACTCTGCATTGACTCACATTAGGGCTCGCAGTGGTAGAAAAAGGCAAACTTCTTATCTAATCGACCGGATGACGATGATTAAGGAAGAGATTGTTAATTTAAGGAAAAAATAATATATTCTCATATTTTATTATACTTTATTTACGGTACCTAAAAAATTTCAAAATTGAATTGCTTGCCTGAAGGGCCCTTGACTGTGGATTGTTGGTAGTGGAGTGACCTTAAACACTACTCCTTCATTTCCTCCCCTTTTTCAATACTGGAGTGGGACAGCGTTCATTGTTCATGTCGCGACACCATTTCTGTGCATGCGTATACTAGCACTTCCATAAGTGCACTGCAAACACAAATAATCCGGAAAGAGCAATGAGCCTCAACAAGAAGATAGCCTACAGCACCAAATACTACACATATTCGTCGCAAGTAAAATTCTCCATATCTCAACAGGTTTCGGTTTCCAGTCATACAATGTTAGGAATGTTTATTCTAGTGTTGACCAAAACTACCTCCTACGAGACACATTTTTAAACACTCTGTGAGAATAAAGGTATCCGTAATAAATTGTGCTGCAGTTTGAAATGTAGGATAACAACATTTCACATCGAATCAGATCTGTTATATAATTTTCAAGAACTGCGAGTTGATGTGTAACTCACTTTGAAGCTTTCTTTTTTACTGTGATACCATCTGGAAGTTGAACGATCGATGGCATTCTCTCCAGAGAGCCCTTTACCAGCCCTTTCGGTCATCCACAACGTAATTGCGGGGCAATATTTACTCAAATCTACAACATTGACTGCTGGGACTTAGAGAGAGCACTTCTAAAGACGTTTTTGTTGATTTTGCCAAGGAAATAAGATCGGAGTAAAAGAAGCACGATGAAAGTGGACTGATTATAGCTTTAACAAAAAGAGAAGAGAGATGTTCCATTTAGCAAGAAAGTGCTTCAGGCTTTATTCTCTTATTGGTGGTATTCATTCCTATTATAACCACAGCATAATAAGTAGTACTACTCAGAATGTAGGGATACGCCGGCCAATATAATGACCTTCTGACTCACAATTTTCGTCCAATGTAAACTGAGGAGGAATGTAATGTCTTTTTATACCAGTGGTCCTCAAACAGGGGTCAGCGCTCCCGGGAGGAAAGTGCGAGATTTACAAGGAGGACACAGACTACTTACTCAGAAAAGAAAAGAAAAACACACGTGATCTCACTAACAGATAAATTGCTCTAATGCAGGGTGTAATGGGAGGAATGTACAGAATGTGGGATTTGCTACAATATGGGACAGCTGTCAATGTCATTGTTTTCCATTTGCTTACGTCGCACACGTGTTTGGGTAAATAACATGGGTTCGAATCCCACCGTTGGCAGCCCTGAAAATGGTTTTCCGTGTTTTCCCATATTTACACCAGGAAAATGCCGGTGCTCTGTTTATAATCTTAATGGACTATTTATTTGTTGATCAGTGCAATGGTACTTTTACTCTTGTTACTAAAAACGCATTTCCAATGCCTACAGCACACAGTTACAGTTGCAACTTCATTGTCATCTATTACAATATAGAACTGTTTCCAGACATCAGTTATTTCCCTACGTTCCTCCTGAATCTTAAGGCGTTACCGTTCTAACTTCTGTATAATTGCACTAACCGTACTTGCGTCCATAGTTGTGAGTATCGACTACTGGTATGCTGGTACTGAACACTCAGGGAGCAAGTTAGTCTCGGAGCTACGCTAATCTCTTCTCCCGCAGTCGTCGAATGTGTTTAGTTAGCTGCATGCACTGCGGGCCTACGCCCATTCCGGGAGGAGCAGTCAGGGAATCCCGCTCATTGGACGCCTTACGACTGGACTGACTCGAGATGTAGAAGCCAGCCACAGCACGGTGGCGCGTGTACTTACCTAATGCATTTCCTTATATTAAAATGAAATATTGTGCTTTATAACGTCCTATCAAAATATATATACTATGTCCGGAAAAAGTGTTCACATATGCCTTGCGAATGCCATCCCGTATTACTGCAACACAACGTTTAATATTGCTCTGCTTACACACGGTATTAAAATTTCTGAGTGAGAATATGCCTATATTTTGTAAAGTTGGCAACAACTGCCTTGCCTTTGAGATGGAGGACGTCCACTGTTATTTGGTTTATGTCCCACTAACTACTTATACGGTTTTCGGAGACGCCAGGGTGCCAGAATTTTGTCCTGCAGGAGTTCTTTTATTGCCAGTAAATCTACCGACACGAGGCTGTCGTATTTGACCACCTTCAAATACCACCGGACTGAGCCAGGATCGAACCTGCCAAATTGGGGTCAGAAGGTCGGCGACTCAACCGTCTGAGCCACCCAGCCAGGTGCAAGGAAAATATTGTACGCCTGTTTCTATATTCTCCTTATTTCTCTCGCAATATACAGGGTTATTCACCTAACATGTTACACGGAAATAACTTCTAAACCATTAAAGATATCAGCATTCTGTTTTCATATTCGTAAATGGTACGCAGGGTCTTGTAAAGTAACGTGTTACTTAGTCTCGTGGGATGATTAACAACCGAGATATTGATACTAACTCCATATTTTAAAATGGAACGGCACAAATTTATACAGCTAATTTAAAAGTTCATCTGCGTACAAGTTCAAATATGTGAGTATTTTCAAAATCGGACAATTACTTTTTGAGAAAATAAGTTCTATAAGTTCGGGTTCGATTCCCGGCCGGGTCGGGGATTTTAACCTTAATTGGTTAATTCCAATGGCACGGGGACTGGGTGTATGTGTTGTCTTCATCATCATTTCATCCTCAACACGACGCGCAGATCGCCTACGGGGGTCAAATAGAAAGACCTGCACCTGGCGAGCCGAACCCTTCCCGGGATATCCCGGCACTAACAGCCATACGACATTTCATTTATTTCATATGAGTTGAGAAATAAACATAACACAAAACACCGGAAGACCTCCTTCTAGAAAAGCAAATGTTCAGAGCTGATCATAGTGAGATGGCAGCAACACTATTATTTATGTTTTATTTTACACGCATTAATCACTGCAGAACTCCAGCATTCGGGAGAGCGTAGGTTCGAGTCCTGCCTCGGCCAACCTGAAAGTGATTTTCATGGTGTCCCATGTTCAACACCAGGCAAATACCGGATAGGTACCTTTGTGGTAGGCCACGGCCGACTTCCTTTCCAAATCCTTCCCAATCCCATCCGTGAGAAAAAAACGCTAAACTGAGCGCAACCTATTACATGTCAAAACAAAAAAATACAACCCGTTGTGTGTTCGGCAGTCATACAATAATGTTGCACACCCAAGGTATGTTAAGGTACATCACTTTATGTTTACAGTACTTGCTTGGTGTACGTTCTGTGGCTGGAATCAAGGCCAGGAAGCAGCTTGTGCCTCAATATGTCCTTGCCCGACTTCACGTCGTCTGATGCGGCAGCAAAACCACGCATATTGTTCTTATTTATATCTCAAAAAGTAATTGTCCAATTTTAATAATACTTACATATTTGAACTTGTATGCAGTTGATCTTTTAGGCCAGCTATATGAATTTGTGCCGTTCTATTTAAAAATATGAGTTGGTATCACTATCTTGATTATGAATCACCCCATGAGACTAAGTAGCACGTCATTTTACAAGGCCATGGGCACCATTTACGAATATGAAAACAGAATGCCGATATCTTTAATGGTTTAGAAGTTATTTCTGTGTAACATGTCAGGTGAATAACCCTGTATATCTTCCAGTTTTATCTCCACGATTGTTTACAGTGGTACTGAATAACAAAATTCTTAAAAGCTAATTCTTATGTCTTTAAACTACACCAGAGTCCAAAAGTTAAGCATAATTTACGAGTAAGCAGGACAACAGGAAATAGGCAGCAAATCGCACGACATAATTTTGCACCTACCAACCTTACGTGCTCGCTCTGTATAGGAAAGGAGTGTTCCCCACTTTGACTATCGGCGTAATCGCAAGGTAAACACAGCCAGTGCCTGCGCCCCATATACCCTTAGTCGGGTTTGCGCTGTTATGGTGTGTGGAGTGTAGACTCGTGGTGAACGTGACAGCATAATGGCACAACAACGCCATTTGGACTCCCTTTTGCAGGTTAGAATACTCAGCTGGAAGCAGGCCAGGCACAGACCCAAGTCGCCGTGTCCTTGAATGTGCCACAAAGTGTCATTTCCAGGCTTTGGAGATGATTTCGAGACACAGGAGATGTTAGTCGTAGGCCAGTACCAAGTCGACCAAGGGTAACCACCCCACAGCAGGACCAATATCTGGCCTTAATCGCCCGATGAAATCGGAGTGCACCTGCGAGACAATTGTCGGCGGAGCTTGCAGCAGCCTTAGGGATTGCCGTTTCCCAGCAAACTGTGTACCGGAGGCTCAGAACAGCAGGGCTGTTTGCCCGACGTCCAGCGGTGTCCGTCTCACTCACTCTAGCACAGAGACGGACCCGTTTATTGCGTGGAGCCGTCAACATCGAAACTGGACCATGAATGCTCTTCACAGGTGAATCCCGCTTCATTTTCCAGAACGATCCCGTCGCACAGTAATCTGGAGAGAACTGAGTAGCCGAACATCGTGGAACTGGAGCATTATGGCGGTTATGGCGTCATGGCATGGGACGGAATCATGTTGAATGGCCGTGCGGACATGCAAATCTTCATGGGTGATTCGAGGAACACTGTTAACGCTCGGAGATACAGTGATGAGGTACTGAGACCACATGTTCGACTCTTCAGACGTGCGGTTGGTCCAGACTTCCTCTTAATGGACGAAAATGCGCGACCGCACCGCTCTGCTCCCGTGGATGAATTTCTGGCTGGGGAGGACATTCATCGCATGGACTGGGCAGCGAGATCTGCGGACCTGAATCCTATAGAACATGCCTGGGATGCATTGGGGAGGCGAATTGCATCACGTCAGCCTCCACCAAGGACTCTCCAAGACCTTCGCATTGTCCTTTCTGAGGAATGGGATCGAATGCCACAAGAGCTCTTGGACCATCTGATAGAGAACATGCCACGTCGCTGCGAAGCATGTGTGGCCGATAGGGGTAACGATACACCCTATTACCAGCAAATTTTCTTGTGGAAGACGTTGTCAAGTTTTGTTAGTTGTTGTCAGAGGTGTACCTTAGCTATCAGAACCTTTCTGACACTGGTTTTGAACAAGTTGTGTGACATATGGTGTGTGAGTCAGCTTCCGTTTGTTCAGTAATCCGTCTGACATTCCTATCAGGCGGTAGGGCCTCGTTTAGTGATTATGCTTAGCTCTTGGACACTAGTGTAGCAAAGTATGTTACAGGTTGTTTTGAACTTCTCATCAGAACAGCACTTTGAATTTGACACAGCAGCTTGTGTTATGCCTCCCGCATATACTGCCACCTTGACGAATGCAATATGGCAGTGCCGGGTGTTTTTGGAGTCTTGCGTGTTCAAATGACCTTTAGAGGCATGCCAGCGGGAGCTACGGCTCTTAGTAGGGCCACCCAAGCTGGGCAGGCTTAAGGCGATGAGCCAGACTAAGAGGAGTACCCTGGTCCTCCAGGTTGGGGGTTGGGCGTGGGGTCAACAACCCCACCCCCCAAGAAAACACACTTGTTATGGAACCAAAGGTCAAAGGAAACCGGTTGGGTGTAACGGATAAACGACCCTGGCAACGGAAACGGCACATGAGATGGTATTTCGCGGCATGGAATGAAAAAACACTGAGTAAGCCTGGAGGGTTACTGAATCTGAAGATGGAAATGAACAAATATAAAGTGATGGTGGGAGCAGTACAAGAGGTAAAATGGAATGGAAGTGGAAGACTTGCAACTGGTACACAAACCTTGTTCTGTAGCTCTGGAAACAGTGAATACCGGGATACAGGTTCCTTGTTGATAATGCATATAAGAATGTCATATTGAACTTTAAGCCCGTTAATAACATAATTTGTGTTATTCGAGTAAAAGCCCGCCTATTAAGTATATATTTCTTATGTACATATGAAACAACAGAAGATGCAGAGTCGGCAGGAAAAGATATATTCTATGAACAACTGAATAAAGAAGAGAAAAGAAGCGGACAAGGAATGTAGGTAGAAAAAGAGAAAATTTGAGAAACATTGAATTGAAGAATCTGCTCAGGAAACTATAACGGTTAAAGGGTTAAAGGTATAAAGAAAGGATTTCAACTCAGAGCATTTTTCTGTAAAGATAAGGACGGAAATCCTATTCGAGGTAAAGATCAGATGTTGGATAGGTGGAGTATTTTAGTGAACTGCTGAACACAGAATCAGGATATGAAGGTGCGATTGAAGATGAACAATCGGAAGAGATGGGGCAGGAACAAAGCATCGAAGATTTGGACTTATAATCAATCAAGGAACCTACATTGCAAGAAATTAAAGACTGAATTCAGGCTCGTAAGGACAATAAGGCGCCGAGAGAAGACAACACTACAGCAGGAATGATAAAATATAGAGGTGAGAAACTAACAAGGTGGTTGCATGAGACTATGGTATAGAGATATGGCAAAAGCAGAAAATTCCAGAGCAATCGACTATAGCAATACTCTGCCCTATATGTAAGAAGCATGATAGAGCAGACTGAAGGAATTATAGAGGAATAGCACCGCTATGCATTGCTTATAAAGTCTTAGCAAAAATCAAAGCTGGGAGGCTGAGACTATACGTTGACGAATATCTAGGAGATTACCATTGCAGCTTTAGAATTAGCATATCTACTACGAATGTTATGAAAATTGTTATAACACTGGTGTACACGAGCTGTTTATTGGCTTTAAACAAGATGATAACATCAGAAGGGATCAGCTATAGAAGGCAATGACAAGATTGGTTCAAATGACTCTGGCAACAAAAATATGTAAAGTAAAGTTTGAAGTGAATCTAGGATTGCGACAGGGTGATGTACTTTTCACCGTTGTTTTTAACATTGCCTTGGAGAGCGTAATGGGAATAATACAAGAGAGCAACACAGGTGGAACATTGTTTAATCGAGTGACACAAGACCTTGTATATGCATATGATACTGATTTGCTATCTAGGAGGAAACTGGATCTGGAATAGAAGTTGGGAAAACTAGAAAAATGTGAGGCTGAGGTGGGACATACGATTACTTAGTCAAAAACTTACAATTAACCAGTCAAAAACTAAGCAAATATTAACTTACAAGAAAAAGTATAATGAAGGAGAAAAATGTGTGAATTTGAATGGGGAACAATATGAACGCTGCAAGAGTTGCAAATATGTAAGGTCTATGGTATGAGACAAGAAACACATGATAGGATAGCAGTTGGTAATATGAGCAAAAAGGCCTTAGTAGGAATCTGAAGCCGACTGTTTATCGGACGGTAGTAAGACCTGTGGTGATGTATGGTGCAGAGACTTGGACTATGACACTAGGTGATGAGGAGTTGTTACGGAGATGGGAGAGTATATGGACCAGTAAAGGATGGCGAACTCTGGCGAATCAGGAATAATAAGGGAGCCAGATATAGTATCAGAAATAAAGAGTAGTGGTCCACGATGGTTGGGACATGTAGAGAGAATGACAGAGAACAGGACGGTAAATAAAGTGTTCGATGGGAAACTAGAAGGCGTCGTATGAAGGGAAGACCGAGGATCACATGGATTCACAATGTGGATAAGGATTTGGGAAGGATGGCAGTTAGAAGATGGGGAACTCTACAGGGGCTGCAGCGCCAAGGAGTAAGTCGGTCTGTAAGCTTGTATTATAACACTATGTTACCGCATATTTATTTTTATACAATTGAATACATTTACGGTTTGGTTTCGGCCACACATTTCAGTTGTTGCTGCAACTAACTTAATTACTGTACTTTTTTGACTTTACAGACCTTCCTATTTATTCTAAACTTACTGTCAAATATAAGTGTTTCTGCAAAAAAAAAAAAAAAAAAAAAAAGAAGTTATAATACCTCTACTGTATATACGCTGGCGAGGAAGGGTCATGGGATTTTCAGAGCGTTAAAACGGGGCAGTCCGCCTCTGTGGCGTAGTGGTTAGTGTGATTAGCTGCCACCCCCGGAGGGCCGGATTCGATTCCCGGCTCTGCCACGAAATGTGAAAAGTGGTACGAGGGCTGGAACGGGGTTCACTCAGCCTCGGGAGGTCAACTGAGTAGAGGTGGGTTCGATTCTCACCTCAGCCATTCTGGAAGTGGTTTTCCGTGGTATCGAGCTCGATAGCTGCAGTCGCTTAAGTGCGGCCAGTATCCAGTAATCGGGAGATAGTGGATTCGAACCCCACTGTCGGCAGCCCTGAAAATGCTTTTCCGTGGTTTCCCATTTTCACACCAGGCAAATGCTGGGGCTGTACCTTAATTAAGGCCACGTCCGCTTCCTTGCCATTCCTAGGCATTTCCTATCCCATCGTCGCCATAAGACATATCTCTGTCGGTGCGACGTAAAGCAAATAGAAAAAAAATCCGTGGTTTCCCACCTCTCCTCCAAGAAAATGCCGGAATGGTACCTAACTTAAGGCCACGGCCGATTCCTTCCCTCTTCCTTGCCTATCACTTCCAATCTTCCCATCCCCTGCCAAGGCCCCTGTTCAGCATAACATGTGAGGCCGCCTGGACGAGGTACTGGTCATCCTCCTCAGTTGTATCCTCCGACCCAGAGACTGAAGCTCCAGGACACTGCCCTTGAAGCGGTAGATGTGGGATCCCTCTCTGAGTCCGAGGGGAAAACCAACACTGGAGGGTAAACAGATTAATAAACAAAGAAAAGGGGGGCAACCAGCTAGAGAAGTATGGGAACCACTGTTTGGTTCAAGTTTGCAAACCGTAAGTAATGATACATTTATATGTGTTTTATCAGAAGAAACCTCTGTTAAATTGACATGATTGACACACCAGTAGGTTACGAAGTATCAAATTCGTTTTATTCACCAAGTTTCGTTTTTTGGCGTGTGGGTTCCGAAGAGGCCTGGTTACAGGTCTTTCGAGTTGACGCCGAATAGGTGACCTGCGCGTATATGAGGGTGGGGTCTTACCTAGGATGAATTACAATGCAGAAAACGGCACACATCCACACTCCCGGTTGCCGAGGGAATGGAATTAACCCGGCCTGGAATCGAACCCGGGACCCCTGAGCTAAACTCCTTGAAGCCGGAGAAATTGTAAACTCGTGTCCTCATCCTGAGGTGGTGCAGCTCCTTTCAGGCATGGGTGTAACAAAGTTACGAGGAAGAGCCAGCAGCGGACCTGTTGGACAACGCGCTGCAACCACTCTGCATTCCGAGAACTGTAGCTGCTGTCACGGAGAGAGTAACTAACAATAGATTTAACGATGATGATGATGATGATTATGCTTGCTGTTGAGGGGTCTGGTACAGGTTACCACGGTAAAATTTTACCAATGATCAATTTTTTCCATTCAAAACTAACTTAGTTACTATACTTTTGTGACTATACAGACCTCCCTATTTATTCTATACTTACTGTCAAATATAAGTGGTTCTGAGAAGAAACATACCTGTATATAAGCTGGCGGGGAAGGGGATATGGGATTTTCAGAGCGTTAAAATGGGGCAACCAGCCAGAGAAGTATAGGTATAGAAGTAGAGTTAAGGCAATGAAATTTTTGTGCATATGAAGCACTGGCATTATCTTATATGCAAGACGGCATCAACATCATGTTAAAAATAATTTGCGTATTTTTTCAAAATTTAAAATGGTTGCTGTTCACCATATAAGGCTGCAGCGTTTTAGTGACAGCTCTTGTAATTTTCAAGATTGTCATTTTCTGTTAATTTTCTTTTATTGCAAACATATCCCTCTTGACTCGTAACGATGCCCGTACAATACTTAAAGTCTCCTACTAAGGCCTTATTCGGTGTCTTCAATCTATGAATGATGATGGGGGGTATTTACGCCCCCTAGTCTGTTGCACTTCTTCGCAAGTAACCAGACAACCATCCTGTGGCTGGAGGCATAGAACACACCAATGGCACCAAACAAGCCTATGGTGTTTGGTAATAGGTATTCCCTTTATTTTTACAGTACATTCACTCAACAAGACAATGAACGCATGGCATTGTATAACACCAAAATAAATGATCCATTAATGGGCATTATACATTTTCTAGCTAACTCATTGCTGGTTGCCAGCGTTTCGTGCAGTGTACTAAGTTGGGATCATCTGTAGGTAAATAGCACACCTACCAAGACGCATGGCTAGGGCGCATACCGTGGAGGCCACTGCGTAGGCTACTTGGAGCCACCGGCAGTGCCAGTGCACTATGAGAGACTTTGTCATTTCCAAAATTGTTAGGAAACGCTGGCAACAAGGAATGAGTTAGCTAGAAAATGTATAATGTCCATTAACGGACCAACTATACTGGTATTATAAATGTACTCATTCGGGACAAATATTTCAGGTTCCCTATGGGAACATGGTATTGTATACGTTCTCCGCAGGTACACTTTTCTCAGAGTCAATGGAACCTATAGATACGTTTTTGTGAATATTCATGGGGTTTGTTTCTAAATGGCAGGTGGATTGTGATAATAACTTAAACTGATAAAATATCGACTGCTTGAGATATAACACACTATGCGCTCATTCCTTCTTAGAGTGATTACACAACTGTGCAATACACACTTTGCTCATTTACTTGCGTAATTATATTATGTTTAGGAAGTAACTGGTAGCTTTTAGGACAATTTTTAGATATTGTTATCACTGAAACTTGTTCTGAAAATACAGAAGCGAATATATTTACTGCCATAGTGTAGATCAACCTCCATGTACAGGTTCGCTCTTATAAACCCAGACTGAACCCAGGGTGTTAGTACTCTGCCCTATGGGATGCGCGCGCATAGTTCTTGACCTTGCAAGCATGAGTCGTCAGTCTGAATCTCAGCTGTTAACATGATGAGTCAGTTATCCTTGCAACACCATATTTTCATATGTAAAAATACGAGTCGGCTAGAGGGGGAGGCGATGCATTGGCTCAGCAATTTCCTGGTGAAGTGTCACCTTCATGAGCACAGATTAACGTGATTGTAAATAAATTTGAAACTACTGGCTCAGTGCTCAGTAAAAACATTCGCTTACACGAACAGTTTTAAGGGAACCAGGAAGTGCGACACCACAGAAAAGTGTAACTGCCGATGTTTAGTTACATATCTCAGAACCTAAAAGAGGTATTTTCATGAATGTTCTTTTGATATATTCAGAATACTTTTCTCATTGTTTGGGATTGACTATGATATTTCATCTCATAGAGAAAATTATTAAACAAATACTTTTAAATAATATTGTTAAAGTTTCCCTAAACTGATGTAACTTTTTATGAGAAAATATTCAAACCAGACCAAAGAAACTAGGCGTGCATAACATTTAGACAATTTTTGAGCTGTTGAAATAAAATTATTGTCAATTTTTTTACAGGAGTTGAGAATTTTTTTTTTTAATGTATCCTAGATGAAAACTGAAATTTTCTGTAAAATTTTTAGTGCTTTTCAACCTGGCCTCCTTGAAGTAATGAAGATATCTGATTAAATTTACTTCTACAAGGAGATATGAAAAGTGTCTAAGATACTACCAAGCTTGAAATACATTGATGTGATAGTTTTTGAGAAAATTGTACGCAAAGTTTTGAAAATATCACTTACGGTAAATCCAGAAAGAATATTTGACTGGTATCTAGCATCTAATGACATTCATCGTATAGAGTTTTGTTTAAACCTAATTTTATTGCCTTAAATATACCTTCAGCATAATAATTGATAACCAAACTCTACAGGAAAGGTTGGAGATTTTTTCAACCTCATAAACAAAATTGATATTTTTGAGGCTATCGCACTTCCCGGTTCTTTTAACAAAGGAAGGGCTAGATGGCATCGGTGCGAATCTTGAACAGTCACCGAATAAATCACTCACAAAATTAGCACAACGAGTCGGGGTTTCGGTTTCTTGTGCACACAGAGCTACAAAGCTGTTTTACATCAAACCGTACAGGTTTACACGGGCCCATCGCTTAAAACCTGCTGATTCAGCCACAAGAGTGAGATATTGTGAATGGTATCTTGCATCACTGAATGATCGTTTCTTGGACCCACAGGTTGTGCTTTCCTTCGAATCAGGCTTGCTTTCATCTTAATGGTCGTCTGAAGCCATAAATCTCGGTATTGTTGTGCAGAAAATCCGAATGGTGTTTATGAAGTCCCTCATTATGATAGGAAGATTGGTATTTAGTGTGCTATTGGTGCAAGACGAGTAATTGGGCCTACTTTTTTCAGACGACAGTAAATGCAGAGCGCTACCCAGATGACATTTTGAAGTCATTCTTCTACCATTTAACGGAAGAAGAAAGATCGCGTGGGTGGTTTCAACAATATTAAGCCTCTAGCTCATACAGCAGAAGAGTCCTTTCTTACAATCAGTACGTTTACATGAGGATTGAGATCGATTTGAGTACACTTACCGTATTGAATACGATTCCCGTTTACATGTAGTAGGCTGTTTGAGTATTGTATTGAATTCGCCAGGCAACATCGACGTATACGAACGGTGCAGAATTGTAGTAAAATCGATATCACCTCTTAGAATTTAAAAACGCCAAATGCAGTAGAAGCCCAGGAGATAACTTTCAGTTTTGAAAGTATGTGTGGTATTCCAAATGTAATTTTTGCAATAGATGGAACGCACAATTCCAAAATTACCCCCAACAGAAGGTTATTGTGATTTTGTTAATAGCAAGGGCTGGCCGTCTTATAATATGATTGCAGTTACCAATCATTTATACAGGTAAATATATTTACTGGCTTATTATATTTGTTATTTCGACAGAACTTGTGATTATGATGATTTCGTGAGAACAAACATGGAGTGTGAGCCCAGTCGTTTTCAATACGACCTCAGTACGATCCGCGTTTACATGGAACTCAATTCGAACCGAGTACGATACGATCCCAGATTTTACCGTATCGACCTTGAGACTCAATCCGAACTGAGTCCTCGTTTACATGGCGTTTTCAATACGGGAAGTGTACTCCGATTGATCTGAATCCTGCATGTAAACTTACTAAATCTGGGAAGTGTTTTCAGAGAGAGTGATCAGTCATGGTCTATTTCCCGCTCGTTCTCCAGATTAACAGTATGTGATTTTTATTCGTAGGGTAAACTGAAAAAAAAAACGTATCGAACAAATCCTCTCACATTAAGAGGAACTGAAAGAAAACATTGCGAATGAAATCAGGAACATTACATTGGCAAAACTCACTCGCTTCAGCCAGAATGTGGTTATCAGGTACAAGACCTGTATAACTCAGGAAGAAAGACATTTCCAGCATCTTTTATACGGTTAGATTTCTATCAGAAACGCTTAAAGCATGGCGGCCGCACGCGACGTGCTTTCGGTCTGGGTTTGTATGGAAGACTGTATTTATTATAGAAGAAGCATGTCCCTCGCACTGTAGGCGGGAACCAAAAAATGTTTCAACGGATAGTTTTCTATTTCAGGGTGTATTTTATTCTGTTCTAAGAATTTGGTAATCATCGTTCTTTGTCACTAGCCCGGGTTCAGCCCCATACCTTATTACAGGGGCATAGCCAGGTGGTTGGGCTTTATTGGGAGTAAAGCACATCTCCCCATGGACATTTTCACAAAAGAAAATGAAGGAAAATTGACAATAAACTAGTGAATGTCGACCCAGTGGGTTGGCTCTTTCAAACATTCACAGAGACGTGATTGTAAAACCAACAAACCCCTCGAATCTATTTCTAATAAGCCTCCAAAGTTCGATTTTATATTGTAATCTGAACATACCGGTAACATTCGCTGTTCTTGTTCTGTAAGATTTTGTAGTCTATCGGTTCTACAATCTGAATATCAACATAATTCACTTGTATCAGATACCTTATAATGACATATCGAAGAGGTGTTAAATACTGAACAATAATGGCCAACCAGTCATCAGTCGGATCTGAACCCAAAACTTTCTGATTTCAAGTCGAAAGTTCTTAGCTATTGCTGCCCACGTCATACTTGTTCTGTTGGAAGTGATCTAAACTACAATTCTGGCAATACTCCAGCACAACTGCAGATTGCCTGCGGTTGGCTATTTTGTTCCTGTACTAAACATATATTCCACCAACCTTCGCACCAGTTCTTCGCACGGGATTTTTCTGTGGATTACATGTTTCCTACAGAAATGTATGTGAAGTAACATGGCTATATTCACACGCTTAATGCTACATGTTGAAATGATATCCTACGAAAGCGCGTAGCAGTAAGTTGAAATATTTTGAAACTGAACAAAACCGTGGAGAATGAGGACGATCTCCGAATTCATTGTACGGTTTAGTTCCTGGCCCGAAGTTGTGCGGAATTCTCCATGGTTCTCAGGTTGCATAGGGTATCTCTGACCATTGGTATGGCGCACTGACGTTAATGATATCTTCCTTAATATCAGCCCTATCGAAAAGAGTAAAATAGCTCTTCAGGTTTTCCCGTTGACACCTTGAAGTGAAATGCACGACGTGTCCCAAGGGACTTCCAATAAAAATCCAATTTCTCTTAACCATTTTCGTCATCATCTTTCGTACGGCAAATACGTACATGGCATAAAGGAACGGAAATAACATATTGTTAAACGTTTGTTATATACAGTCTTTTGATGGACCTGATATTAACGAAAATATTTGAGAACAATCTTCCAATAACTACCAACTCCAAATGATCACCACGACAACATATGCACCTGATAACACAATCCTGAGTGAGTAGAATCCAAATACGTAGTTTGTTTGTAATATGTTCAGCAGTTTTCCACTTTTATGGATGTACAAACAGATGGATAACAAGACAGACACCAAAGGGAAAATTTCTACCTCATGTTTCCTCAGCGTTCAGTTTCGTTAGGTGGGGTTAATTTTCAAGTTGAGTGAAATATTCCTCTGATTTTTTTCCTGTTATGGATCCTTCAAATAACTGCACGTCTGCGACGGTATCCGTCACTGACTGCAGAGCATGAAGCTTGTGAAAAACAGTAATTTTCTCCGTCATTTGAAAAGTAGGCGAAATTATACTAATAAAAAAGGTATTTAAAATGAAGAGGCGTTTCACATATAGTCTACAGATTTTGCATGTAACCAACAGGCAAGAGAACATTGGAAAAAGAGCTCTTCTGGTATTCCTATAAATCCCCAGTCTACAAAGTCATTTTAAATGATAATAATCGAAACCTGATCCTGGATGCGTAGACTCTAAACATGAAATTTGGTCCAGATATAATCAATAGTGTAAGAGAAAATTAAAAAAGGTGTCCCTATTGATCTTCCCATAAACCTCCAGTCTCTTCGGTGATTCTTAAATGATATTCATAAGCGATAGCGTAAAAGAAAATTAAAATGCTCTCGCGGTTTTCCTATAAACCCCCAGTATGTTCAATGATTTTTAAATGATGTGTATATCAAACCTGTCCTTGGAAGAGTAGACCCTAGTGTACATATGGATTGTTGGTTAAGATATAATCAACAGTGTAAGAGAAAATTGAAAGAAACGCTTCTTGTCTTTCTATAAACCCCATTGTGTTGAGCGATTTTTAAATGATATGCATATCTAAACCTGATCCTTGATGAGTGAACTCTATATATGAAGTTTGGTCGAGATATAATCGGTAGTGTGAGAAAATTTTGAAAAGCTGTTCCAGTCTTCCTGTAACCCCCCAGTCTGTCCAGTGATTATTCTATCATATGAATATCGAAACCTGGTCCTGGATGTGTAGACTCTAGATATGAAGTTTAGTCGAAATCTATTCAAACAAACAAACAAACAAACAAACAAACAAACAAACAAACAAACAAACAAACAAACAAACAAACAAACAAACAAACAAACAAACAAACAAACAAACAAACAAACAAACAAACAAACAAACAAACAAACAAACAAACAAACAAACAAACAAACAGGCACGGTTGCTAGAAACTACTGATGCGATCTGTAGTTGACCTAAAACCTATAAATACGTCTAAATATGGCGAAATGAATGGAATTACAGACAGTGGACCCCCTACAATTTCATTTATAAGATATGTGTCGTGTGTACTGAACACTGCCTATCGGGCGAGTTGGCGTTGCGGTTAGAGGCTCGCAGATGTGATCTTGCATCCGGGAGATAGTGGGTTCGAATCCCACTGTCGGTAGCCCTGAATATGGTTTCCCGTGGTTTCCCATTTTCACACCAGGCAAATGCCAGGGCTGTACCTTAATTAAGGCCACGGGCACTTCCTTCCTACTCCTAGGCCTTTCCTATCCCATCGTCGCCATAAGACCTATCTGTGTCGGTGCGACGTAAAGCCACTAGCAAGAAAACACTGCCTAACAAAGACCTGAAATTTCCTGTGCCCTGTTGGAAACAGAACCTCCGTTAATGTAGTTTCCGGTAGTCAACATCGTTTTGACATTACAAAATTGTCATTAATATTCAACAGGTCTATACTGTGATAAGAAAAAAATGCAGCCTCCTACTGATTTCTATTTCTATATTTATGTACCTTCCTAAACACTTAATGAATTCTACAATATTTTTGTCGCCCGATTTTGGATCTCTCTTTGCTCTTATAAACAAACATTGCTCTGATTTTCTTTTTCATGCTGATTCTATTGCACATTATTCCTCCTTCCCATTGATGACGGAATTTGGTAGGCATAAAAATGAGTTATTTCTCTAATCATTCGTTGTTCTTCTTCTGCTTCGGACACAAACTGGACTGGATGCATTCAACTGATATATCCCAGTGGGAATTAGCACCAAAGTAAACTCACGTTCACTAATCATTGTTACAAAGTGCAGCATAATAAACCTGTTCGGACAGAAATAACTTGACACTCTCGCCATGACAAGTGCTTAACAATATAGCTCATGTATATTCTAACCAAGCAAACAAGAAGGTGACTCTTATGGTTTTGCAATGGGAACATAATATTTTTTTACAGCAATCTGTCCTTGACTTCTCCCCGGGAATGCAGTTTGTTGTAGGACATTAAATCATCCACTGTATGTAAGTAATTGAACGGTAACCCAAGAATTTGAAACATTAATTTCTTCTTAAGACCGTTGTTACATCACATTAGTCGAAACATTTTTATCTCTCTCTCTTTATAACTAATAATTCTTTAGTTTAAAAATTAGCGTATAATGGATGAATTAATGTTTCAAGATTTAGTATCTGTACAAGAACAATCCTAATTTAACCCTGGAACAGTACCCGTATTCTCCAGAGACAGTAACGAGACAGAGTACCCCAGGAAAGAAACACAACTCTGATCCATTAAAATTTTGTATTACTAGTAATTACAAGTACACATGAGTAAAATCAACCCTGTAGCACAGAAAAACTTAACTATTGAGGCTATAAAATGAAAATGACTGTGCGAATTTAATAGAAAACAAAAATATTAGCAATAGTTCAATGTCTTTGTAGGCATTCTTTCTTTGATCATTATTACCGTTTTCACTTCTCACATTCACGACAAAACACCAAGCCATGATGTTTACATACATACTTCTTGCATTCTGAGCACACCACAGTGGTCTTGGTGTCCTTGGATCGTAGGCAGATGGAGCACCTCCCGGACGATCGATTTGATTGATGTATCAGTGCAAGTACTAACCTGAGTAGTCCTTTGCTTAGAATTTTCAGTTCTTCTTTTTTTACTACGCAAAACAATCTTCTTCTTCGCTCGACTCAGGATCACATTCATCGTCTGATAGACAACAAAGACAAAGTCACCTCCGTACAGGCCATGAAGGCCCTTGGAGGAGTGGAAGGTAAAGGCTTCCACCATTGCTAACCACGGCACGTGATGGGGTAGAGTGGTTAGCTCTACGCCCGGCCGCCTTTGCCCTCAGGAATTAACCTGGTACTCATTTTTGGTGTAGGCTGAGTGAACCTCAGGGCCATATGCACCTCCGGAAGTGGAAATATCGTTTCTTAAATTTTACGACTTCCTGACGGGGATTCGAACTCACGTCCTTACGGGCGAACTGAGCACGCCTTTACCGCCTCGGCCAGGCAGCCCCTCATCGTCTGATAGACGAGGAGTAAAAACATCTTCCTCAACGTGGTCTTCCTCGACACCGTCTATTTCATCTTCACCATCAGAACAATCCTCAAAAATACACTGACTGACAGAGCAAATGCAACACCAAGAAGGAGTGGTCAGAACTTTATGCCAATTGCAGGGTAGACTGACGTCACTGAGGTATGCTCATGATGTGAAATGCGCCGCTGTCCTGCGCACGTAGCGAACGATAAATGGGACACGGCGTTGGCGAATGGCCCACTTCGTACCGTGATTTCTCAGCCGACAGTCATTGTAGAACGTGTTGTCGTGTGCCACAGGACACGTGTATAGCTAAGAATGCCAGGCCGCCGTCAACGGAGGCATTTCCAGCAGACAGACGACTTTACGAGGGGTATGGTGATCGGGCTGAGAAGGGCAGGCTGGTCGCTTCGTCAAATCGCAGCCGATACCCATAGGTATGTGTCCACGGTGCAGCGCCTGTGGCGAAGATGGTTGGCGCAGGGACATGTGGCACGTGCGAGGGGTCCAGGCGCAGCCCGAGTGACGTCAGCACGCGAGGATCGGCGCATCCGCCGCCAAGCGGTGGCAGCCCCGCACGCCACATCAACCGCCATTCTTCAGCATGTGCAAGACACCCTGGCTGTTCCAATATCGACCAGAATAATTTCCCGTCGATTGGTTGAAGGAGGCCTGCACTCCCGGCAGGCACGTCCGCTCAGAAGACTACCATTGACTCCACAGCATAGACGTGCACGCCTGGCATGGTGCCGGGCTAGAGCGACTTGGATGAGGGAATGGCAGGAATGGCGGAACGTCGTGTTCTCCGATGAGTCACGCTTCTGTTCAGTCAGTGATAGTCACCGCAGACGAGTGTGGCGTCGGCGTGGAGAAAGGTCAAATCCGGCAGTAACTGTGGAGCGCCCTACCGCTAGACAACGCGGCATCATGGTTTGGGGCGCTATTGCGTATGATTCCACGTCACCTCTAGTGCGTATTCAAGGCACGTTAAATGCCCACCGCTACGTGCAGCATGTGCTGCGGCCGGTGGCACTCCCGTACCTTCAGGGGCTGCCCAATGCTCTGTTTCAGCAGGATAATGCCCGCCCGCCCACACACTGCTCGCATCTCCCAACAGGCTCTACGAGGTGTACAGATGCTTCCGTGGCCAGCGTACTCTCCGGATCTCTCACCAATCGAACACGTGTGGGATCTCATTGGACGCCGTTTGCAAACTCTGCCCCAGCCTCGTACGGACGACCAACTGTGGCAAATGGTTGACAGAGAATGCAGAACCATCCCTCAGGACACCATCCGCACTCTTATTGACTCTGTACCTCGACGTGTTTCTGCGTGCATCGCCGCTCGCGGTGGTCCTACATCCTACTGAGTCGATGCCGTGCGCATTGTGTAACCTGCATATCGGTTTGAAATAAACATCAATTATTCGTCCGTGCCGTCTCTGTTTTTTCCCCAACTTTCATCCCTTTCGAACCACTCCTCCTTGGTGTTGCGTTGTCACTGTCAGTCAGTGTATTTGTACTTTCACACTCTGACCTGTCTAATTCGCGTAAAATTTGCTCGTCACTTTGAAGAGAATCCATTTTACTAACATATATCACGAATGACACGATTATATTTCAGATAACTTTCAAGAATAATAGTAGCGACAGAAGAAGAAAAGTTACATTAACGGTACAGTGGGGCACTCAATGCCCCGGAGACACTGCTTTGTGTATAAATAACTGTCACTGATAAGAAGTACATACTGAACCCTTTGGTCCATTTTGAGGGATACCTACCTTTCTTACCTATCAGCAAAGTTCATGAGAGCTGTCTCTTGGGTCGTATCGGGTTCTTCGTCACTTGCTGAGGTAAAGGTAGGGTTCAGTAATTCTAATCTATCTACTGGAATGAAAGGTCTGTTTAAAATATTCCTATTTATTCAGGAAAATTCTGAAGCAATCTGATATGTCAACGGCATCATAGAAGTCAACTGTGTCCACTGGACACCACAATCATTTTAACATAAAGGTCAGAACACTGGTGTGAGACTTTAATGTAACTGCCTGATGGGCATTCTTACTAGAAACCATTGTCTCAATTATTAATTATTTAAGAAAGGAAAGTCTGGAAATCCTTAAATTCGGCTTCCATGTGAGACCACATGTACCATCATAGTGATTCGTTATGGTCCAGCCCTCGTAACACGAACTCTGGACTCTGTGTATAATTAAAGCCGTCCAATCGGTGTGTGCCACACAGTGGTTCTACGGCATGAACCCTTAATTGAATCGATGTGACCTGCGTCTACGTCATGGACCGACATCTAATCTTCTAAGTTACTTTAAAGTCATTGTGGATGATGACCGCAAGGAAATGAGGCTGCAATGGCATACGGCCCTAATCTAAGTCACTGAGGTTGATGACCCCCTGACCATACAAGTTTCTAGGCTGAAGGCTAAACACAATTAAGTAACATCGGTTGATGACCAAAGTTTCCACTTTACTATCCCCAGCACATTCACTGCTCAATCAATCAAAGTTCAATAATTACAACAATAGCAATGCTCACAAACTTTGTGGCAGTAAAATCCATTTCCTTCGGATATGTCCCCTTAATCGTTACTTTATTTTTTAATATTCCGCAGAAAACAAACTAAAATATCCAGAATACATCTCCAAGTTATTTGCTTGATTAAAGTTATTTCAAAATGCGGTTTCACTGAATTTAATAATTAAATAAATTTAAATGATTCGACGAAATGTTAACGAACCACAAATTTTATCTCCGCGGACTCTGGTTTCTTCACAAATTTCTACGCAGCTGTGATGTGAATTCAATCTAGTGACATTTATCTGGCTGGAAAAGAATTGTTACATAATTCATGTCCAGTTATATATCTTGTCTCATGATTTCACACTTTAAAATCTAATCTAGTCCTAACCGTTATTAACACTTGGATATCCTAATAATCTACGTACAAACCAAACAACTCGCCATATAATTACGATGTCATATCTCGTCATACCATTTATGAATTTTGCACACCCCTCACAGACAAACCGATCATCACAACCATCGCTCTATATTTTGGACAACCCTGAATTTGGTTACTCTGTTTCTTATACTCAAAGTTCGTGATTTCAAATATTCATTACGTCCCCAATTAAACAAATTTTACCGTTTTTCACAATACTCAGATCATTACCGGCTATGAATTTCAACTAAATCCAGCATTTTAACGTTTTCCCCGGCCGAGAATACAGTACAATCTCAATTCCACGCCTGTCCCGTTATCACAGCTGAGGCCTCTCGTCCCCAAGTTAGCTTGGCAGTAACATGAAACACCTGGTTTATTCACAGTTGACTGGCTTCTCAAAATGCTCTCTTTAAACTCTGCCGACAAATTTAAACAAATACGATATTCTAACCAACAAAATGCACAGATTATGCTTCAAAATGCCCACACTAATTATACGCGTCGCCAATTAATACCGCTATGGATTTCTATGAATTTCTTTCCATTCCCAACATTATAAAATATACCTCGGGCTATCGTGTCCCGGCTTCAATGACAGGACTCTAACCTGATTCGCACATCTCATCTCAACTCATATAAAACATTCCTCGGGCTTCCATGTCCCGGCTTCAATGACAGGTCCAACCTGATTCACAAATCTCATATCAACAAAACTAACCTCTGTTTCCCAGCTCCACAATTATCATCGACAAAGAACTGGAATAAAATCCTCACTAGAAATCTCGACGTCTAATATCGCACAATGCATTTATCATGAATAACTTCGCATAAAGGATATCGTATTTAATAACTTGATTTTTACGAGAGAATGACTGAAACATTCTACTAGATCTTTTATTGTCAGTCAGACACAGTTTAAAATGGGCCTAGAAAAACGTTTCTCTCCGTGACCAAATTCACCACCCTATGTTCTCACCCGACAGCGCGCTTCCACTCGATTGAAAATGAGTGACCATGGATTTCTACATTATTAACTCAAATAGCAGACAGGAAAAATTTACGTCGACTGAACATCTTAATTTGACATCACAAAATATAGGCAGTACACTCACACGGATGACGATCTACATTGGACGTGATATCACTTCGGAACCCTATTCAATAATTTTTACAACATTATATGGCACTCGCAAGACTTCAAAAATTTATCCAAGTGGAAAAAAAACAAATGACTCTTTTAGTCGTATTCTCACATTTACAAAACTTAGTAGGGGTGACCACTGCGTCGTATATCCCCATTCAAATACACTTTTAGAGATCATGAGACAAGATATAAGAGGTAGTAAGATGGAAAGTCACCTACCTCATGTAGTCACACCATTGTTCGTCATAGGGCTCACCTGCGACCCTGGCATTTTATTTAACCATTTTTACATTCATGGCTTTACAGATCATTATGTTTCTTCAGGTTTCCTGGAATAAAGCATAAAAAAAAGAAAATTCCCTTCACTTGTTTGCTGAGCGCACACGATGCACTATAATTATTTCCGCACACGAATTACTTAATCACATTAGAATTTATTCAGTACTTTGACCGTCCTATCTGGTACAATTATTTCACTCAACAAAACTATCTCCTCATGGAGAAAAGACCTAGCCTAAATAGCTAAAATCTGCAGTTGAACTCAGTCTACTTTCGTTGGTTGGATTTCGCAGAGCAGCTGAACAATTTTTCGTCCGCTTTGTATCACAAATGCTGGAGAAGGAGACTTCGTCATGGCGTCCCTTCATATTTATAGCAGTTACCCCCTCTCTTCGGATATCTCCCTTTGCCGCCAAGAAAATTTCTATAAATTTTCCGACTTACCTAAACTGTAATTTCAAGAGTTTTGAAAGTGACTACATGCTTGCTACATTTCTGGCGGTAGTGTTCATGGACATTTAAAATGTATACGGGTTCGATTTGTGAGATGATTGACCTCCTTTGATAGGCACTATATTTTTTTGACTTGGCTTGGATCACGCCATGTACACGCGCTTTGAAATAGTTCACAAAAATGACTTGAGATTCTTCCGCCATCGACAAGTGTGGCTGACGTCACGTACCCCAGAGCGTGGGACCGAAGGTAATCACCCCCTCGTCACGTGTCAAATCCATGCTATCAAGAATCCAACTTTTAAATGATTGTCGATTTATGCATAATGTTCCTAGGGCACAAAGATCATGGGTTCAATACATTGATTGAAAGACAGTCAAGGTAAAGTAAAAGTCACAGGAGGTGGCCGCTTATGGGGTATAGCAACATAACGTAATCGGGGAACGAAAATTCTCTGGGGCATTGAGTGCCCCACTGTACTGTTCCAGGGTAAGCTTAATATTTGATTTAATCTATACTCATACAGTACCGTACATAAAGAGAGCTTACGAGTCAGTTTTTATGTAACGGATAATGCCAGAAAATACTGCATTTATTTTGAAATTTCTTTTACTATTTGAAGGAGAATGTCATTCCGGGTAACATCGGATGTGCATCATCCAGAAATATTAAAGGGTTCGTTGATGATGATTATGATGATGAAGCTCGTTGTTTGGAGGGGCCTAACATCTATATCATCGGCCTGTAATGGCACGAAATCAGACAAAATGTAAAAGTCCAAAATTCATCCACTGAAAAGAGTTTAAAACATGATGATAAACAATTAATTGATGAATATCAATTTAAAATAATCAGCGGATCAAACTCACAATTCTGAAAGTTAAAAATAATTCCAAAATCGATCCACTGACTAGAATTCAAAAAGACGACGATGAACAATGATTATGAACTTAAAACAATAGTATTACTGACCTAGGAACTGCTCTTAGAGTACAATCGATGATGTTTGTTATCTAAAGGGGTCCAAAATTCAGGTCAACAGCCCCTCATATCAATCAATCAATCAATCAATCAATCAATCAATCAATCAATCAATCAATCAATCAATCAATCAATCAATCAATCAATCAATCAATCAATCAATCAATCAATCAATCAATCAATCAATCAATCAATCAATCAATCAATCAATACTGATCTGCATTTAGGGCAGTCGCCCAGGTGGCAGATTCCCTATCTGTTGTTTTCCTAGCCTTTTCCTAAATGATTTCAAAGAAATTGGAAATGTATTGAACGTCTCCCTTGGTAAGTTATTCCAATCCCTAACTCCCCTTCCTATAAATGAATATTTGCCCCAGTTTGTCCTCTTGAATTCCAACTTTATCTTCATATTGTGATCTTTCCTACTTTTTTGAACGCCACTCAAACTTATTCCTCTACTAATGTCATTCCACGCTATCTCTCCGCTGACAGCTCGGAACATACCACTTAGTCGAGCAGTTCTTCTTCTTTCTCTCAATTCTTCCCAGCCCAAACATTGCAATATTTTTGTAACGCTACTCTTTTGTCGGAAACCACCCAGAACAAATCGAGCTGTTTTTCTTTTGATTTTTTTCAGTTCTTTAATCAGGTAATCCTGGTGAGGGTCCCATACACTGGAACCATACTCTAGTTGGGGTTTTACCAGAGACTTATATGCCCTCTCCTTTACATCCTTACTACAACCCCTATACACCCTCATAACCATGTGCAGAGATCTGTACCCTTTATTTACAATCCCATTTATGTGATTACCCCAATGAAGATCTTTCCTTATATTAACATCTAGATACTTACAATGATCCCCAAAAAGAACTTTCACCCCATCAACGCAGTAATTAAAACTGAGAGGACTTTTCCTATTTGTGAAACTCACAACCTGACTTTTAACCCCGTTTATCAACATACCATTGCCTGCTGTCCATCTCGCTACGTTTTCGAGGTCACGTTGCAGTTGCTCACAATCTTGTAACTTATTTATTACTCTGTAGAAAATAACATCATCCGCAAAAAGCCTTACCTCTGATTCCACTCCTTTACTCATATCATTTATATATACAAGAAAACTTAAAGGTCCGATAATACTACCTTGAGGAATTCCCCTCTTAATTATTACCGGGTCAGATAAAGCTTCGACTACTCTAGTTCTTTGAGATCTATTTTCTAGAAATATAGCAACCCATTCAGTCACTCTTTTGTCTAGTCCAATTGCACTCATTTTTGCCAGTGATCTCCCATGATCCACCCTATCAAATGCTTTAGACAGGTCAATCGCGATACAGTCCATTTGACCTCCTGAATCTAAGATATCTGCTATATCTTGCTGGGTTCCTACAAGTTGAGCTTCAGTGGAATAACCTTTCCTAAAACCGAACTGCCTTCTATCGAACCAGTTATTAATTTCACAACATTTTCAATATAATCAGAAAGAATGCCTTCCCAAAGCTTACATACAATGCATGTCAAACTAAATTTCCTGTAATTTTCAGCTTTATGTCTATCACCCTTTCCTTTATACACAGGGGCTACTATAGCAACTCTCCATTCATCTGGTATAGCTCCTCCGACCAAACAATAATCAAATAAGTACATCAGATATGGTACTATATCCCTACCCATTGTCTTTAGTACATCCCCAGAAATCTTATCAATTCCAGCCGCTTTTCTAGTTTTCAACTTTTTTATCTTATTGTAAATATCATTGTTATCATATGTAAATTTTAATACTTATTTAGCCTTAGTCTCCTCCTCTATCTGGACATTATCCTTGTAACCAACAATCCTTACATACTGCTGACTGAATACTTCTGCCTTTTGAAGATCCTCGCATACACACTCCCCTTGTTCATGAATTATTCCTGGAATGTCCTTCTTGGAACCTTTTTGTGCCTTAAAATACCTATATATACCCTTCCATTTTTCACTGAAATTTGTATGACTGCCAATTATGCTTGCCATCATGTTATCTTTAGCTGCCTTCTTTGCTAGATTCAATTTTCTAGTAAGTTCCTTCAATTTATCCCTACTTCCACAGCTATTTCTAACTCTGTTTCTTTCCAGTCTGCACCTCCTTCTTAATGATACTTATCGCTAGTAAAGTAGAACAATGGTATTTCTCATGTAGCGGTACTAATCAAAAGTAACGTAGACTCATGGTGTTCCACATATTATGGTACTACTCATAAGCAATGTACGTCGCACAGGTAACGCAGATCTATGATATTTGTCACATAATGGTACTAATCACAGACGTAATCCCGTAGTGTTCCCCATATAGTAATACAAATCACAGGCACTGTAAACCCACAGTGAATCACTCTCTGTTGCTACAAGTCACAAACCTATTGAGTATCTAATATAGTGGTACTACTCGCAAGGAAAGGCGACTCATCGTATTCCTCCCGTGATCGTAGTAATCACAAATAGTCTCATGGTTCTTAATCAATCATCGCTTGTAATCGCCTCTTACGGCAGGCAGGGGATACAGTGAATGTATTCTTCGTCTGCGTCCCCCGCCAAATGGGGGTTGTGTGTTTGGTTCGTGCAGCAGCTTGCACGCGCTTATATACCCCGCTAGCCACGCATGCGCAGTAGCACTGATAAGGGACTTAGAACTTCGCCGGCAAGTCTTACAGCGGCACCCGTCATGGTCTTTTTTATAGACAGGTGCCTTATCTCTGACGTCACAGCGCTCAAGTTTAGTCTGTGGTTTGTTCTCTTTGCTGTGTGTGCAGCCATTGCCTGGGAGGCCCAATGGCCCTTTTAAGGGCCCCGGTTATGACCCATTATTCGCCACCTGGGACGTGGGATTATCACCTCTGCCCCTGATACGTCAGAGTAGCAGGTTCGTCGATAAAAGGGTCCCTTTAAGATCAGATAATGAAGGGAAAAATATCAAAAATAAAGAAAATAAATGTATGTTTGCCTGTCTGTGTTTCATTCACGTAAAACCTGCTCGACTGATGAAGCTTACATTTGGCAAGCTTATATCTGATACATATGTTTAACACATGCGCTACATAATATCACTTTTATCGAGTGGGCTACGTAGCTAAAGAAAATGTGGAGTACGTCAAAGGAAAACGCACGCTTAGGCCTCTTTAGTTTTATATTCTGCCGAAACGGAAATAATAGTTTCGTGTGGCTATTTCTAGCCAAGCGCAGCCCTTGTAAGGCAGACCCACCGGTGAGGGTGGGTGTCATCCGCCATGTGTAGGTAACTGCGTGTTACTGTGGTGGAGACTAGTGTTATGTGTGGTGTGTGAGCTGCAGGGATGTTGGGGACAGCACAAACACCCAACCTCCGAGCCATTCGAATTAACCAATGAAGATTAAAATCACCTACCCGTCCGGGAATCGAACCCGGGACCATTCAGCCAACGAGTTGGACGCCTAAACGGTTAGTCCTATTGAGCTATGGAGTGCACCAAGTGTACTATAAATTCCATTCCCAGAAAAACGTTTAAGTGATCATTTTTCGTATCTCTGATTGTATTCGAGAAAAATAATGTTTCGCTGTGTTTTGTAGTATACTTTATCCTTGGTATCCTTGTCTTGGTTTCTTTCACGTAAAAACTGCAAAAATTTGGTAAACAGTCAACTGGAAGCTTTGGTTAATATAGGTTACTTACTGTACCGGGTGGTACACCTCCACGTCGCTAATTCAAACTTTGCGCCTGTTGAAACTCCCCTACTGGAGGAAGTCTGAACTTTATCTAATGTGTTAATTTTCAAGTTTCTCAGAAGATGTCACTACTTGGAAATTTTGAAGTTTCTGAACTGGGTCGTTTTCGATGTATTTTTTTTTTACCTGTAGTAAGAAGTGTGAACTTTCTCTTCTAGAGGACACTACTGAAGAATTACAATGGTGCACCCTATTGCGAAGTGAAAGAACTGTTTTTTGGAGAAATTTTTATTTCAAAAGTTTGTTCCTTGTTAAATTTCTTTCTGTTATTGTTTAAGTTGGCTGTATAACCCTTTCTTTCCCCTTGTTTTGAATTTAGCCAATCCCGAATTTCTTTAATTAATTTATGACCAATCAGGTGTATCTTCTCCAAAGGGGATATGTTGCTTAACCCTAGCCAATAAAATTCTTGTGGGAGGGTGTTTTCATTCCCGAAACGCCTCGAACTTTCCGCGAGAGTATATAAACTGCTGATTTTCGGGTCTCCGGGCCACTTCAGTAACATCTTTCAGTGTGTAAAGTACGTAGCAGGGGGCGGGAAGCGCCTCTTTCTTCGGGCAGCAGTTCATCCACAAGGTAATGGCCGTTTAATAACTTCTTTTCTTGCTAGCTCAGCAGTTTAACTCTCGGGGCAGGTCCGAAGCCTTTTACCATGTAACTTCCCTTAAAATGTAAAAACACTTGGTATCTATTCTATCTTTTTAAATTACAAATCGGGATAGAGAGTGCTTAACCCTCTCGAGCTCCCACTCATATTGCATTGAGGTGAACTTATTTTTCACAACCGTTTCTTCCTTAACGTAATGTAAATTATTTCCTCATATAAGTCACCTCTTTAGTATGGGATTAGCCCTTGCATAAGCGGCCTAGTGCCAAGTAGGTTTTAGTAAAATATATTAGGAGTGCAGTTGTGCCTCCTCTCAAGTTGGTGTTGTCGAGGCTATGTAATATTTCCGTTTCTTCACTTAATAGGCCTCAGTAGGTTGGGTATTTGTACCCCTGTGTCTATGTCCTTGGAGGACAGCTTGAAGGTGGAATTTGGTGTGGCCTTTGGTAGGCTAGAACTTTGAGAGCTGGTTGCTCTTTCCAAAATAAAAATTGTTTTCTGCGCGCCTCTAGGAGGCTTTACTGTGTAATTGGGAGCAAGTGCTCCTGGGCATGATTGGGGTCTTCTGCCCCTTTGTTGAATTCTGTATATCGTAAAGTTGGGCTAATTGCTCAAGAATTGTGTGTCTGGCTCTCGGAGCCCAAATCCTGTAAGTCTGTAATTGTACATTATCGAATAGTGGCTTTGCTACTCTGTACCTGCCATTCTTGTTATTTCTTGATTTTGCAAAGAAAATATAACCTTGTTAAAATTTAAATTAACTTTAATTTCGTAGCCCGAGACCTGTTCACCCCCGCACCTTCTTTCACCTCTGCTGTTCCACAGATACCTCGGAACACTTGCTATTAGTGTGTCTTAAGAGAGACGTGTAGGGAAGTAAAATGTGAAGCTAGTCATGAGAAACTATACGCCTAGGACCCATAAATGTGAATGCTCTGCCCAAACGGTTAGTCCTAATAAATTATGGAGTCAGCGAGTGTATATAAAATTGGGTTTCATAGAAAAGCATTTGTAGGCATTTCCTTCGTGAACTAACAGTATTCAGGAAAAAAGATGCTCTTCTGTGTTTTGCTGTCATATTATCTCTTAATGGCTAATTGGTTAGCATGCTGGTCTTTCGTCACAGGGGTCCTTGGTTCAATTCCCCGCAGAGTCTAGAATTTTAATCACAGCTGGTTAATTTCGCTGGCACAGGGAATGGGTGTATGAGTCGTCTTCTTCATAATTTCGTCCTCATCACATCGCGCAGCTCACCTACGGGAGTCAAATCAAAGACCTACACCTGGCGAGACGAACTTGTCCTCGGACACTCCCGGCACTTAAAGCCATATGCAATTCATCTCTTAAGCGGGTCATGTAGCAAAAGAAAATATTAAGCAAATCAGAGAAAAACGTACGCCTGGGACCCTTAATAGTGAATAAGCTGCCTGAACGGCTAATCCTATTAAACAATCGAGCAGAGCATGTGCTCATAAAATTCTATTTGCCAGGAAATATGTTATATGAATTTTCTTCGTAACTGTAGCATTCTCCGTCTCTATCTGTTCAAATATACAAAGAGAGACTGTCAGTTTGTATTTTACGGGTAATCATAGAAAGTACTAGACCAGTTTTGAAATTTCTTTCACCATTTTAAAACAATATAACTGAAGAACATCAAAGGATTCCTGTATGAACCGTGATTGAAGGAATGCATGGCAAAAAAAGAAAAATCTGAAACTTTGTGTGCTTGTTCTGTACTTTTTCACTTAAAAACTACTTGACTGAAGGAGGTCAAATTACGAAAGCTTATAGCTGATAACTTTGATTAACACAGAGGTTACTTACTATCGTGCTAAATTATAAGTTCGCTGTATAGCGAAACAAAATGTAAGCGAGTCGGAGAAGAAAGTTATCTTCGGGACCCTTATAATAGAATACGCTGCCTAGACGGTTAGACGTATTCAACAATGGTGCGTAATGATATTCAGTTTATCAGGAAAATTTTATATGAATTTTCTACGTACCTCTGATAGAAACGTATTTTACCGTAGTTTGGTGCATGCTTTATCCTTGGCCTCATTCTCTTGGTTTCTTTCACTTAAATACTACTTGGCGAACCGTTCTCAAATTAGTCAAGCATACAGCTGGAGTCTTTGGTTAATATATCTTAAAGGGAATGTGCAAGGAAATAAAATGTGTAGTACATCATAGGAGAATGTACGCCTGGGACCATTAAAACTAAATACCGTGCCCAAATGGATAGTCCTTTCAGATAATGAAGTTGGCGAGTATGCTTAAAATTCGGTTTTCTAGAAAAATGTGTATAGGCATTCCCTTGGTATTTCTAACAGTATTCCAGAAAAATATGTTTTTGTGTGTTTTACTAACACACTATGTCTTAAGCGGGCCATGTAGCGAAATGAAATGTGAAGGACCGCCTGGGACCGTTAAATGTTATTAAGCTGCCTTAACGGTTCATCCTCGTAATCACTGGAGCAGAGCGTTACTTAAAATTCCATTTGCCGCAAAAATAATTTTATTTCTTCGGAACACTAAAAATTTCCAAAAAAAGAATATGTTTATGTATTTTGGTATATACTTTGGAGGGTAGGAGTATTAAGTCCTTACTGACTTTCAGCGAATAAAATAAGCCACAAGATGGCAGAAGATGCACCATTTCATTTTAGAATACGTAGTCGTGTAATAAATACTGTTGCAAAAGTTTGACGCACGCTGTACAACCGGTTTGACGGAGAAAGAACCGCCAGTGTGCTCACGTTAACCTTGAACCATTAAGAGCCCACAGACGTGCAATATAATTGCGCAAAATGGATTGTACAATATATTGTTAGCTGGCCACAGACGTACAATATTATTGCACAACAATCGGGTTCGTGCAGTAAATAGAATCGTGTGGAGATAATATTGTGGTTGTGCAATATATTGTGCAAAGCGGTCATAGACGTACAATATGTGTGGCAATATATAGTCAGTCCATGCCGGTATTTTGTTTGGTGAACACTCTTTTCTGTATCAGGAAGCCGCTTCACTTCCTTCCGGAAGTTTGTCCGCAGAGAACTGATTTTTAAAAATAACTTCTTGCTTGTCGGCGTTCGGATATTTTTCGCGATATTTCTCAATAAGCACCTCGTTCTGTTCGCTTTTTTTAAACGCGATTACTGTAATCTTTGCTCTTAACGTCCCATAGAGCCGGAAGGCCATGGCACACTCCCATAAACTCCAAACTAACAGTTTTCACCAATGTTTGTCTGCCATCACGATACTTTCTCCCATACTTGTTAATACCTATTGGCCGGAGGACGGGGTATTGCACAATATTGCCAACACATGGCACAGTATTTTGCGATTTGCGCAATATATTTCAAACTTTTTTGATTTCGTACAATATATTGCACAGCCCTTCGGTATTAAATACACACTGCCATTTATATTGCACAAACCCCTATATTGCGCAATAATATTGCACGTCTATGGGCCCCTTTAAGCTTGTCTTTGAGAGGAAGCATTTAGCTGCAGGTTTAAACAGGGAATACGGTGTCTACAAAAATCGTGTTGCCGTGATAGTGTTACATGAAGTAGGAAAATCTGCAAGTGACATTTTCAAGACTCTTCAAAAGCTCAAAATAATTCGCATGTTTGTGTACCGTTCGATTGAGCGATTCACTGAAACCGGGGCTGTGAAGGGATCGTCCGAGAGAGGGGCACCCGCGCAGTGTTAGGATTCCAGCAGCACAAAAACTATGGCGGATCGTGTTCGCAGAAATGCATTACGGAAGCAGGCTATCATGGCCCGTGAAATGAACTTTTCCAGAAGGTCAATGTCCAGGCTTCTGTCAGAGGACTGAGGTACAGGACATTACCTTAATGCACTCCTAAAGGATATGAGAGTGCTAAAATGTCGAAGTCTTCTGCAATGTTTCGTCCATAATGGTCACCAGAAAATCCTTTTCACCGATGAGAAAATATTAACTGTTGAAGAGTGTTTGAATCGTAAAAGCTGTAGGGTTTATGCAACAACTACTCAGGAAGCCAACAAAAATGTTCCAAAAGCTCAGAGAACCCATCGCCCCTCCTCAGTGAGATATTCTGCCACCAAACAGCTTCATGTTGCGAAAAGGGTGTAAAAGCCAGTGCCAGACTGTACGAAAGGACCGTTTTGGAGACTATTGTGAAGACGTTAAGTGGTACATTGTTTCAAAACCAACCCTGGGCTTTCCAGCTAGGCTCTGCTCCAGCCCACAAGGCAAGGTCAACTCATGTGTGTCTTCAGCCTCATGTCCCTGACTTAATTTCGCCTGAAGATTTGCCCAATAGCAGTCCAAACCTGAGCACATTGGAGTACAGATTGTAGTCAGTGCTTGAGGGCATCGTCTGCAAGAGGAGACAACCAACCACTCAAAGTTTAAAGCCTCCCTTGTTGGCAGCAGTGGTGGATTTTCCCCTGGATGTCATGCATTTCTGTATACACGAGTGGCCACAAAGACTCAGAGTCTGTGTCACTGCTAAATGTGACCATTTCGAAAAGTGATTGGTGCTGTGTATAAGAAAAACATATTGAAAGTAAACTAAAATATCTCACATGATAGTTGTGTTTTTCAGTTTCTAAGTTGTAACAGTATTTATGGCACGACTAGGTAGTTACACATATTCGTGTGCGATTCACGGCGGCCTATCATGCTCTCACCATTTCATTACTTTTCGCAGTAATCAAGTACAAACCATGTAGTACTAACTCTGAGGCTCGTATGGTAGCGCCACGTGACAGTTCATCTATTTTTAATGCATTTGATTGCCAAGGAACATGAATAGATTAACCAAATGATGAAACAAAAAGAAAAGCACATTCGTTCAGCGATCATGGCATGGAGGTACGCTGCAAGATATTGCACTAATACCCCTAGGTATAACACAACAGAGATAGCTTCATCTCTCACTCAGTGACAGCCTTCCTGATTCTTAAAACTCTGCAAGTTGTTATGACAAATTCAAGGGAACCGGTAAGTGCGAAACGATGTTCAGTTTCATATCTCAAGAACTAAAATATTTATTTCCTTGGATGATCTTTTGATATATTCAGAATACATTTTTCATAATTTGGGTATAATATGAAGCTTCTGTTTTTAATACCTTATGCCAGAAATAACATAAAAATAAAAGGTTCCAAAATATTGTTAAAACTTCCCTAACTGATGTACCTTTTTCTGAGCAAATACTTAAACCGGACCCTAAAAACATTGCATACATAATATTTAGACCTTCTTTGAACTACTGAAGTAAAATTATTGCCCTGTTGTTTACAGGAGTTGAGAATTTTGTTATGTATCCTAGTTGAAAACTGATATTACCTGTAATATTTTCAGTGCTCTTCAAGCTGGCCTCCATGAACTAATCAAGATATCGAATTAAATTTATTCCGCAAGCAGATCTATATAGTGTCTAAGAAACTACTAAGTTTCAAATACATTGATGTCAGAGTTTCTGAGAGAAACGTACACGAAATTTCAAAAAAAAATATGGCTTCGAAAAATCCAGAAGGAATGTAGACCGTAGCTGGCATCAAATGATATTCAGCGTGCAGCCATGTTTAAACTTAATGTTGCCTCAAATATAACTTCATCACAATAACTGATACACCAAATTCTTCAGGAAGGATTGGAGGCCTGTCACAGTTCCCGGTTCCCTTAAGCGAAATGTCTTAGAAACATATTGTTCTTTAAGAACCGTTTGTTGTTGTTGTTGTTGCTTGTTGTTTTAAGGGGCCTAACATCGAAGGTCATCGGCCCTAACAACCGTTTAACGCGATATCTATACATAGACCTATCCTATGTGGAGGTATATCTATATTAATAAATGCAATTCGGTTTGCAGCGATCTGTATATAAAGGTATAAAAATGAAAATAGACGTGAATTAATGAGGCACATACAGGCAACTTAAAACTTGGTATCAGAGAAGCTGATGTCCTCAGGATCGCTAGAAATATCGAAAATTTTCAATATTCTCTTAGGGGCCACGCTGGTGGTTGCAAATTTGGCGCCCTGTATAAGAATGTGGTCAGATATATTAATTGAAAACGATTACCTATAGGTATCCCACTGTTGGCAGCCCTGAAGATGGTTTTCCGTGGTTTCCAATTTGCTCACCAGGCTGGGCCTTACTCAAGGCCACGGTCGTTTCAATCCCACTCCTAGTCCTTTCCTATTCCATCGTTGCCATAAGACCCATCTGTATCCGTGCGACGTAAAGCAACTTATAAAAAAATCCACAAAAGGGTAAAATTAAAAATAAACACATGAATTTGTAAAAAGAGCATCCAACAATGTCAATTCTGACCATATCATAATAAGCTTCAATTTATTTATAATAACACTGTGGTATAATTTTATTTGGCGCGCCATATAGTCGCGGGGAGTGAAGAAACGAACAGTGGATGGCCGTGCCATAGGCCGTGAGAATCCCGTATTGCTCCGAAGGGAATGAATTCGTCGAGATGGAATTCAGTCACAAGCCGGGTTTTCAGTCATGTAGTCATGTAGACCCCTAAGATTTTGGCTCACCCAAGCGCAGCAAGCTGGTGGGGGGGGGGGGTGAGAATTAAACGAGGGAATGTACACAGCAACTGTCACAGGTTGACAAACTTCTTCCCAGGGCTGGAATAATCTGAATTTCAGTCAATTAATCCTCCACTATGCTAAATTCCACAGATCTGATACTACACATAATTAAGATCAGAATTATTGAGTGTCAAGTGTCGATAATGTTATTTACTTGTGCTGAATTGGGAGATGTGCTGATTTACAGTGGCGGCCGTTGACGTCTGGCTGGTTCTTACAGAGGAAAACGGTTTGTTAGACGGGGCTTATCCTCGAAGCTAGCGTCCTCTAGAGGCTATAAATTCTGCGGAAGAAAGAAAGCGCTCTCAGTTGATTCTCACTTGACACTCTCTTGACATTCGCTCATTGAGTCTCAGCCAGTCGCGCACTTACTGTCTCAGTGTCTTATAAACACGCTGTTTTGAAACGCCAAGTGCGGCGTGGCATAATTCACGTGCCAACCAGACATAATTATTTTCGAAACTTTTGTTCGACTAATGTACAATCGCCGTGAGTTAGCTCACAAGAGCTAGTGACGATATTATATAGTATATGTACATTTTTAAGGCGTAAACGAATTGGGATTGTAACATGTGCGAGTGGATTAAAATAAACCGCTGCCAAGGACTGATTACAACCGGGTTAGTTTCCCTTAATTTAGTGCCGCACAGATGGAACTTATTTCGAGTGGAGGCTATAGTCAATAGTAGCCAAATACTATGATTGTAATCGTGCGCATGAACATGCTAAGCGGTAAAGTAGACGTTTCTGACGTACCTCAGCAGTTCCAGGTACGACATACATCAAGCAGCCGACAGCTATGAAGTATCCCGCAGTCGAGCAGAGGACCTTGATCCGTATGCTGTGTACCGTCATCATGGGCTGGGCACACGTGCCATAGCGGTCATATGTGTCGTCGCTGATGGATAAGTTGTTTCTAAGTTAATTATTTTGGTTCTATAAGCCTGTGAAGTAATATTTTGAGGCACTAGTTAGGTTATAATTAAACAAATAAATTAATCTCTAAATGTAAGCCAGAGTGGCATTTGCTTTGCTCATTTTGAGTGAAATTAAATACGTTCAGGGATGTATGCATGTTAAGGCCCCGAGCTAAGTATTGTATATACATTAGATGGGAACAAGGGTCAGAATAGATTAGATATGTAGCGGAATTGGGGTATGTATTGTAATGTACTTAGACACGTATCAAGTTAACTTTTGATCAAAACTAATTATCATGATTATTTCGGCTAATCGGAATTTCACTGGAAGTATTTTATGCTGCTAGCTCATAATTGCACGGTCCGCCATAGTAGCGCTAGCATTCAGTAGGCATGCTGTCGAGACTGTACTGCCATCTAGCAACAACCGCGGAACTGAATTTAATTTTTTTCTCCATGCACGAACGACAATTGGAGACGTGTTGTTGTTTTGGAAGGTGAGACAGGACTGAACTACTTCTGCTATTGCTGGTGGATTTTTAATGTAATAAAAGTGGAAGAAGAAAACATCATGGTTTTATTTGATCCTGGGTGATCATGTCGTCGAATGGCGATGACCTTATAGCCATTCCATTCATTTCCCTACTACTTTTAAAATAATCTGTAAGTAAGCATCCAGTTCTTGTTTACCCCGGACATTAAACGATGTGAGAAGCAAATCGGAAAATTGAAGGTTATCGAGTGAATTACGTAAATTCGTCTGCTTTAATTGAACTGTTTAAATATCCTACTATCGAAATTCCCTTAGTGAACATGAAATTCGAATTTAAAGTGGTTGTAAAGCTTGTCATTTTAACTGGTGAATTAACTACCTATTAGTTGGGGCTTTAATGTAACTATTTGTAGAGTAATCGACGTGTTAAATCTTTTTTTATCTGAAACTCCCCATCAGAGAAGTTACTATATGGGTCGAAAATTGCTTTTTATGGCTTTTTCTGCTGTGTATTTATCCTTTCTGGGTGGGTAGCCATTTTGGATTTGATTCGCCACGTGATCTGTCGCCATGGTTACACTATTTACCATGCTGTTTTACATTTGCCATTCGATGCCTGTTATGAGTAGACAGCTGACGTACGGTGTAGAAGATTGTTGGAATTTTGTTCTTGGGGATAGACGTGATTCAGTAAAGGTATCTCCATTTCTCCGTATGCTTGGCGTTCGTAAACTATTAAAATTTAATTCTGGATTTCGTTTGATTTGGGGACTCATTGTACCTGTTGGCCAATTTGTATTTAATTTAATTACCCCATTTCTGTGGTTTGTTCTTGTGGAACTTTGGTTCTGTGGATTTTCATGCTAGTGAATCTTGCCTACAGTTGAAGTCAGTAAGAAACATTTTTCCACTCTCTGTAAGGAATTGTGTGTAATCCAAGTTCTTGGAGTCACGTGTTCTATTAAGTACTCCGTACCTTCGGTCATTTCTTTAAATTTATATTTTACTGTTTAATTCCGATTGAGGATTTTCCTGGTGACTGGTTTGTGAATTCAGGTTGTATTTCTGTCCCTTTTCTTTTCCTGATTTTAATTCTAATGCACTTGAAAGTTCTATGATTAATTTAATTATTTTTTTAATTGTTGCCTAACTGAATTTTAACTTGATCTTTTTATCACAATTAATTAATTTTCAGTCATTAAAGTTGTGTGTAACTTAAAGATAAATTATTATTTTAGTCAATAAAGTACTATTTCTCGTCCAAACTACTCGACCTATATAAGCCTAGCGGTTTCCATGACTTGCTACGATCTTCTCTTAGGAAAATCTTGGTAAGTGCTTTGCTTAATTTAGTTTCTCTGATCTTGCAACTACTGTCGTGTAATACCTCACTTGTAAGTACGCGACAGGTATAGTTACTAGTATTTTATTCCAGTGTGAGTTGATTTTAGGTAGAGTTGTTGGGCAAATTCTTCATAATACCTAATGGGCTGAACGCCATCAGCATCGCAATATTAAACGGATCAGACTAGACACAGCATATGTTAGGATGTTTCTGTGCATGGCGCATGAATGTCAGCTGCGGAGAAACGCAACGGGAGATCTGTCAACGTCGAGAGTAGAATAGGGTCTTTGAGTATTTGAGTACGGTGGCAGGCAAATTCATGTATGTAGCTGTCTTCGAATTCCAGGATCCTTCATATGTAAGGCTAATTGCCGATAGATATTCACGGGTCTGAGATGACAAGAGGTAGGCGATAAATACTATAGTGTTATATTTGGAACTCTGATTATGTGAGTTGGTAAGCCAGTCTGTTTTATGCGAGAGAATGTGTAAGGCTGTGAGCTATATTTTGTCAGTGAGAATGTCATGCCAGTATGTAGAATAAGAATGTCGGCAAGGCCCCGACGTGATAATTGCTCTCCCGGGTAGTAAGGATTCCTCGAGACAGCTGTAGGCTGAGGGCGGAGAGCAGAGAGAGTGAAAGTGTTTACAAACGATACCGTCACCTGCGTGAGATGCTGGTTCACAAACCCCGTTATTTTATGTTGGTTGCTAACCAGAAGATTCTCCCTGTCCTGTCAAGTTATGTTGATATGCTGTGTTTATGTGTAAGAAATTCAGTCCTCCGAACTTCGATATGTCGGGATCGAGACCCGACGCCTTTATCAACTTCAATTTATATAAAGTGTGTGTTTTATTTTGCAGGTGCGATTTATATTTATTGATCTTGTGCTGTTTATTGTTGTGTCCGGTGTATTAATTTTTGTGTTGTGATGTACTTTGTTGATTAACGCGGAGACTTAGTCCAATGGTTAATTTTGGGGAAGTAAGGTTCTGTCCTTATCCATTGCTCATGGGTTCGGATCCGTATGATTAGAATCTGTGTTACTTTGGATGGGTAAATTACACGTAGTCCTCAACAAGTATTTTATATATTATTTTGTGTTCGGGTGATCAGAATGCACATATGTAAATTAGGCCAATTACTAGTGTATCGGATATTACTGTCTCATCCCATGAACGGTTTTATATCGAGCCTTCGGGCAAAGAACTAGGAACTTAACGAGGCAGTCAATATAACTGAAATAATTGTAATTTTAACATATTCCATATAATTATGTCGTTTTATTTTCTCGGGCTCGTTACCCGTTTCCTTAATTGTAAACGTTTGTCAATAGCGTTAATTAAGGTATATGTGTGTATCATTTTCTATGATCAACTAATGGTCGGTTCTACGCTTTGTTTATATTTTCTTTTAGTTAGTGTGATTTTAATTCATGCTTTTAGTTTAATAAATATATTTTATCCGATAAGCTGCGTTTTTAATCACTAGATTTATATGTACATATACCTGTCCATATACTTTAGTATATTTTAGTAATTCAAGATTTTATTTCCCAAATCTGGACGTAATACGCGCTTCTGCCCTGAGCTAGGCGGAGATTAAGACAGGATAATTTGAATTAATATTGGAAAACGTGACAAAAATTTAAGAAACCCCTCGAGACAAATTTAAATTACTACGTAGTCAAAATAAAACTTTTACAAGGATAATTTAGTGAGAGTAGTGTGAAGGGAACAATTACGTACACTTGCAAGAGTCTGAAATCCAAGAAATATTCTTCCGGGAGTACTTCTCTGAAAATTCCTTCGAGTGTGCTGTATTGTGTACCAGCCAGTACTACCAATGAGAGAAGAATTAAGATCTGAAACAGCTTCGTACACCAATGGAAATTACAGGATTTCTTGGTATTCATTGCATGCTACATGGCCTAAAATATCCACAGTGAGGTAGGCATGGAGTTCAAGACTTGGTATGGATCCCTCAACAATTTTTATATTGGTTAAGACTCATTTTCCGCCGAAGGTTGTATTTTAATATTTTAACATGAAAAATAATCTGTCCAGAAAACAAAGTAATATTAAAGAATGAATTTGTTCTGACTGGGTCTGTAATGGTTATAAACACTAATACACTTTGGAACAAGCTATGCAATATATCTTGTAAATTTTCTTCACATTCCTTAATATAAATTTTTTTAAATCCCTCGTGGGTTAGCATTTGAAAACGCTTGATCTAGATGAAAAACAACAGGTCCGACTGATTATTACACTTGTGAATTCAATGAGAAGGAAACTTAAGAGGAGTAGTTTTCAAAATATCCGACTTCTAGAGGGGAATTCAATAACTATGTAGGCCTTCTTGTAGAGTTATGATCAATTGAGCAAACGTTCGAAAAAAATGTGCCCAATAACTTAACATCATTAGGGTATACCTACGTGCGGTTAGGGGAAAACGCATATAAAATGTTACCACAAAAGGAATTGTCGAAATCAACTTCAGTATTTACGATGTTACATTGTTCTACACTCTCCATTAGGAGGTGAGTTACCCGCAAGATCTCCCCTATATCATGTGTTATTAAAATGGCTAAGAAAGGCAGAAAGAAAGTCGTAAATATCCGTTTCACGCGATAGAAAAGAAAAGAAGAACAGGGATAGTGGGAGGGAATTTATGGGCCGCACGAATCTGTTCTATTTCTCTTGCAAATCACTAAGGCCAGTGCGCCATTTCCGCTTTAAGAATGAACTATTGTATGACAGTATTGGTCTCGTTGTATATTTATTTTATGAAATTGCGTTAACGATTCATTAAGGGAAACAGAAAGTATGAAACGACAGGAAAATGTAACTTCCAATTTTTGGTCACATATCTCAGAAACTAAAAGAGATACTTCCTTGAATGTTCCTTTTGTATATTAAGAATATATTCGTCGTTATTTGGGTAGAATATGGAGCTTCTATGTTTAATATTTTGTGTCAGAAAGAACATTATAAAAATAATATTTTTAAAAGCATTCTTCTGAGAAAATAATCAAACCAGGCCCAAGAAACTTTGCATAATTTAGTGAGAGTAGTGTGAAGGGAACAATTACGTACAGTTGCAAGAGTCTGAAATACAAGATATATTCTTCCGGGAGTACTTCTCTGAAAATTCCTTCGAGTGTGCTGTATTCTGTACCAGCCAGTACTACCAATGAGCTGTTGAATTAAAATTATTGTCCTATTCTTTACAAGAGTTGATAAATTATCTGCGGCCGTAAAAGCCATTTTTTGATATTCTAACTCTATGGGGAGTAATATTTTTTGGAAACGCAGAATTTACTTCTCCTTTAGCAGGTTAGCAATCCCTATTTGCTAACACGGCGGGGCCATGCGCTTGGTCTGCCACTGCTAAGCACAGTCCTGGAGGGGCGTGCCAATCCAGCTGATGAGCCCAAATGGCACGTCTGGGCGAAACTCTGCAAATGCACACGGCCTAACCACCCAAAAGATGGTTCTATTTCTATGATTGTAAGATCTGCGGCCGGAAAAGCCATTTTTGATATGATAAATTATTTTTTATATCGATGAACTAACTAAGATATCGGATTAAATTTACTTCCACAAGTAGATCTATGTAGTGTCTAAAAGTCTACCAGGTTTGAAATACCTTGATGAGACAGTTTTTGAGAAGAAGGCACACTAGGTTTCAAAAAAATATTACTTACAGAAAATCCAAAAGGATGAAAGTCAGCGTTCAGTGTTACGTTTAAACCTACTGTTATAGCCTCAAATATAACTTCAGCACAATTGATACATCAAATTCTTCAGGAAAGAGAGGAGAATTTTCTACGTTCAAAAACGAAACATTGACATTTTTGAGCTTATCACACATCCCGGTTACCTTAGGACTAATTAGTCGAATAAATTTAGCTGATTACGTAGCATAATTCTTCCACCCGCAGTCGAAAGCGGTAAATTACGTTAGACAAAATTGCTTCACAGGATGAAGTATGGGTATGTTCTTAAAGCCAAAATGTTTTATTCTGGTCTAGAATCGAAGGGAAGTATTACCCCTATCCATAGCGAAACACCCCCAATGGGCCATGGCCTAGCAAACGACCGCTGCTCACCCGGAAGGCCTGCAAATTATCAGGTGTCGTGTGGTCAGCACGACGAATCATTTTGGCCGTTATTCTTGGCTTTCTAAACCAGGGCCGCCATGTCACTGTCAGATATTCCGACAATTGTAATCACGTAGGTTGAGTGGAACTCAAACCAGCTCTCAGATCCAGACAGACATCCCCGACCAGGCCACGAACCGAACGCGGGACATCTGGTTGAGAGGCAGGCACGCTAACCCTACACCACGGGGCCAGCAAGGAAATACATCGGTAAGTCAGAAAGTAAGTTTCTCTAATATTTTGTAGGTGATTGGTAAAGATAAGTCAAGTTTAAAAAACACTGATTAATTTCAGGATCACTCCTTTACTTTCCGACGTAGTTGTGGTGGTGGTTACAGTTTTAAGAGGAAGTACAACTGGGCAACCGTCCTTTTTTAAGAGTAATCAGAGGAAAATGTTTCGAAACTTCGAAGGATGTAATTATCGGCGTACGAAAGGGAAGGCCAATGAAAGGCGTGGAGGTGATGGAAACCGAAAAACCGAATATCACAAATCGAATATCGTTGGGATCGGAAGAGAATAAGAGTTGATCAAGGAAGGTAGGATAGGATGATGATGATGATGATGACAACGACGATGATGATGATGCTTGTTTAAAGGAGACTAACATCTAGGTCATCGGTCCCTAATGGTACGAAATGAGACGAAATGAAATGGCAATTAAAAATTCAAAAATTCATCTACTGACCAGAATTCAAAACTTGAGGATGAAGAATGAATTTATGAATTAAATGAAAATCAACAGCTTTTTCCAGTCATTTGACTGGGTCGGTAATGGAATGGATGAAGCTTCCATCTAGCGGTGAGGATAGGAAATGCGCCGGCTGCCGAGGCCTGTCGCACTCCTCTGGGGCAATGATTAACGACTGACAGATGAAATAAAATGATGTTGCTGGAATGAAATATGACAGGGAAAACCGGTTACGCGGAGGAAAACCTGTCCTGCCTCCGCTTTGTCCAGCATAAATCTCACATGGGGTGATCGGGATTTGAACCACGGTATACAGCTCTGAGTGGCCGACGCGCTGCCGCCTGAGCCACGGAGGCTTCATGAATGGATGAATATGAATGTAAGATAATCAGCGTATCCTACTCACAATATTAAAAGTAGAAAGTTAATTCCAAAATATAAATCCACTGACTAGAAATGAAAAAGATGACGATGAACAATGTTTATGAAATTAAAAACAATCAGTGGATCTGATCAGCAATGCTCCGCCTTCCCAGAAACTCACTTAAAACAATGGTATATACTGAGCAAGGAACTGCTTCCAAAGCACAATCCTGAATTGGTGTTGCGTGTTGTCTAACGAGGTCCAAAATCCAGGTCAACGACTCCTCACAATGTTTCTTATCCTTAGTAAAATACGCTAAAAACATGGTACTTCTTACGTAGCGGTACTAATCATAAGTAACGAAGAATCACGGTGTTCCACACATTGTGGTCCTATTTATGGGTTATGTACTACGGCCTAGTAACGTTGACCTATGATGTTTCTCACATAATGGCAGCATTCGTAGGCAACATAAACCCATGGTGTTCCTCACATATTGGCAGTAATCACAGAGAAATGTTCTATCCTGTGGTGTTCTTCACATGGTGGGTACTAATTACAGACAGCACAGACCTACATCGTAGCTCATATAGTTGTGTTAATCACCGGTCGTGTCCAGACCCGTGGTGTTCCTCGAAACGCAGACCCACGATGTCCAAAACCAGATGCTGAACACCCGAGTGAGGACAGCCTCTTTTGTTATCCTTGGGGTGTTCCAACCGAACCTGGCAAGAAGAGAACCTTTGTCATAGTGGTGGATGCTATACACGGGAACTGTAAACCTACAGTGATCCGTCCACAGACCCATGATATTCCTCACATCGTGGAGTCGACTCACGTGATAGCACTAATCACAGGTAATCTCATGGTTCAAAATTCAGTATCCCTTGGTCGCCTCTTTTAGTCGCCCCTTAAGACAGGTATCTGTACACTGCGGATGTGTTCTATAGGCCTCACTCACATGTCGTTTTCCAGTTCAGTTTTATGAATAACATTAGCAAATGCTTCTGATCTTGGGGATCGGTCACGCAGTTGGCCTGGTCGTTCCATTTAGTCTGAAGTGCCATCCCGACAGAATGTTGTTACACATATCCTAAAGGAATCAGGTGATAACAAGTCTGAAACTATCGCACCAATATTTTAGTTTATAAATTTCCTTCTTGTTCCGTATTGAACTGCAATTACAAGAATAAATTGACAAGATAATCCACCTTTTCAATATAATATATCAAGTACGTGACATTATGTAAGTCTTGAGATTAGTTTCAGCCACTTATTGGACAACTTCAGCCAAATTAAAATTAAACAGTTTATGTGATAATTAAAACATATACATACCATACAAGACAATGTTGTAGAAATAATTATGACATAAAATATATATAACAACAAAAATTACGGTTATGATCTTCTTGTCATAATATGGCGTCTGTAAGTTGACTTAGGTCATTATTTCTAATTATGAAACCAACCCTTCCTGAAATGTAAATTTTCGTTCGGGTAATGTAAAATTACATAGAGTTTTCAACTGTAAACCGGGCATAGAGAGTGCGTTACCCTCTCGAGTTCCCCTTCAACTTGGTTTGAGATGACCAACAGCTAGTTCATCGGCTCCTAATGATACGAGATGCAATGAAATGAAACGATAATTAAAACTTCGAAATGTATCCACTGGGGATGATAAAAAATGACCATGAAACAAGAACAATCTCTGGATTCGATTCACAATGCTTTATTTTCTGGGATGATACTTGAAGTCCAAAGGGGTTCAAATCCTAGTTATGGGCCATCATAATAGCATTAAACACTTATAAAGCAGAACCACGATGTTTCTCCTATATTAGCACTTATCACACGTAAAGAAGGACTGTGATGTTACTAATCGCAGGTAACGAAGAATCATGATGTTTCTCACATGATGGTCCTCATCACAGGTAATGCAGACCCATGGTATGTCACACATAATGGCACCACTCGCAAGCAACGCATACCCATGATGTTCCTCACATAGTGGGACTATGCACGGTCGCTGGTATTTCCGTGGTGCTCACCAGATAGTGGAACAAATCAGAGGTCACGTATACTCTTGGTGCCGCTCACCTGGTGGTACTAATCATAGGGAATACAAACCCAAACTTGTAATACGAGATGCCAAAGGTAAACACATGAATTCCTTGTTCAGTTAAAGGGTGTACTCCGTCTCCTCTATAGGGAAAAATAAAATCACTAGGTATTGTCAAGAAAAGTTTACAACTCATTCATATCTGCAGAATTACAAAATTAATATTTATTAAAAATTTCGCGAGTGAACAATTATTACAGAATGTCCGAAAATATTCAAAGTTACGTGTTGACTCCTGTTCGCGAAAAAAATAGTTGCCGTGACTTATGACTCTACCTACGTATATGAACACAAATAAACCTTAACATGACCGCTCTCACCTTTCATATATTTAATCAGTGGATATAATCAAAGTATTTTAGGGCATGAATACGAAGGCTGTTGGACCAGATGGTATCTCACATTCCCTCCTAATGAACTGTTGGGATATAATCACTTCGGTCATAGCTCAACTGTATCATTTCTGTTCACAGTCAGGGGTCTTTCCAGCTTTCTTAAATTGGAATGTCCAATATCGGACCTAATGTTATGATTTCATACCAATCAGTATTTTGTCGATCTAAGGTAAAGGATTATAAAATATTGCTTACCAACAACTCATTTAGTATTTAAATACTTCTTCCATTTTTAACAGGTTTCAGTCTCGCTTTCAAACAGGTCACTTCATAAATTCACCGATGATATCAAGTTTGCAATGGACAGAAAATAATTAACACTCCCGGTACTATTCTATTTAAGAAAGGCATTTGGTGAGTTCATCATTTTCCTCTATCTCTATTGTACCTGGAAGGCATAGGCCCTGGCACATCAGGTTATACAATCTTTAATCAAGAAAGAATGGCTGAGTTGTGACATAAGGAACAGCTGTCCGAGGGAACGTTCTCGTCTCTACTGCTCTGTGTAAGTGTGAGGGAGACAGCGATAGAGGGCAACAAGGTCAAGTGACGTCAGCGCCACATGTATCTCACCTCCCCATGGAAACGTCTAGAAGTGATTTTTATAACTTCTAAGTGGATCGACAGATAAAAACGAGATCCAGAATGTAGCCCACATTTCAAATGTAGAAGGTTCAAAATTTGAGATCAATCCATCTAGTAATTTAGAAAATATGACAGGTAGAAGTTTGGAATGCATTACCACGCCTCTGTCGCCTGACCCAGTGAGCTCGCTTCTAGCAGAATATAAATAGGTCAACGACTCAAGGGTACAGTCAGTTGAAATCTACAACTCGGTCATGGCTAGAAGTTACACTGCTCCGTCGCTCATCGCGAGAGATGTGTAAATCACATTCTAAAAACTTTGAATTTGTGCGAGATCGTAGTAAGTGAAGTTTCTACCGCGTCGCTGACGTGTGAGATGTTATAAAGTTCTATCAAAGCGAGTTTCGTCGAATAAGATTTACGGATTTCTTGAACAAGTGATCTTGCTATAGAGACTGTACATTTAGGTAGAACTGAGAATACCAGTGTTTAATTTACCATTCGACAGTATTATGGACTGTTTTAATACCTCATGTATTTGAAATCTGTCGTGATCATTTACAAGGACAAGCATACTACGAAATTGTGTGTGATAAGTTACACTTACAATTAGTGTCAATTTCATTCATTTTGAGACGCATTTCTCATATACAATTACGATTATGAATTATTTGAAGTACTATTCTACTCAAATACTTAGTAATCAATAGGACTGAGTGTGGCTAAATATCACGTTTTCCTTGAACATTCGATTAGTACCATAAGAAAATAACTGAATATTAAGGACATTTTATGGTGATATTAGGTCATACGAACTCTTATTATGAGAACTCAATCATAAAAACCGCTTAAGCAGTGAATATTAGGATTCAAGAGACTGTTCTAGAAGTGACATTAATTGCATTTATTCGAGTATTTAACGGATTGTGATAGTTACTCTTATACTGAATTACGACATAACCTGTGATTATTATGAACTGTGCTAGTGTCTCATTTCATGTTTTATAAACTGTGTGGTGAAAGACTGTGCTTTCGACTGCAAAATAGATATCATTTTATTACTACAGTAACTTGACTTATAGTTCGAACTGTGACATAGACTGTGCTATTCCAAGTCACGTATTTAATGCTATAGTACAAAAGTGCGAGTACAAACTGTGCAACGGACTAATTTCAGTGTGGAATACAACTCATTAATGATAATTAATAGTCCTACAACTCGCTGTATAGTGGCAATTGAACTTTACCGTGTTTCAACATTTCTTTTTTAAAACACCGGAAATCTTGGCGAAGTGTCGCAATAAAAGGTATAAATCATATTGATCCTAAAATATTAGATATCATGAACACCTTTAGTGACAATAATTTGTGAGATAGAGAAAACTTAGAAATATCATGTCCTAATCAACCTCCTAACACTCTTATAATCAACGCTAATAGTTTTAAGGTAATTGGTAAACAAATTATAGAAGGTGGTGGAAATATAATCCAGCTTAGTATACACCCCGTCAAAATTGCTATTATAACCAGCGCTAATATTCTCTTTAATATAATTCATCCCCCATCATTTAATGGGTGGAATGATGTAGAGTTAAAATCACCTGTCATTGAATAATATACTAATCGCAATCAATAACATACAGTTAAACCTGTAGAAAAAATATAAAAAACTAAATATATTAATATAATACAAACCAACAATCTCTAAAATCAATTCCTTAGAATACAAACCAGCCAAAAAAGCTATGCCTAATCGTAATCCCTCTCTTACTGGTATGAAGACCTTGGTAGGTTCCTTCATGCGTAATATCACGTCATCATTGAATTATAGTTAAAGTAATTAAAGCTAATCCTAAAAACAAAAGGGAATTATCATATTGGTGAAATCACTTAATTATTCCTATAGTAGTTGCTATAGCTCCAATGGCATCAGTTAAAGGTCAAGGTCTTGGATTAACTGGATGATATGGCTGATTTGAATGTGTTACCATAGTTTACTTCTGTAGAGTAAAGGGTAGACGTAGAACGTCGTATCCAGCGAGGGATTAATAGTGGTATCTACGAGGGATTAAAACGTGGTGTCGTCGTGGGATGGAACGTGGTACGCTGCTGGTGTTGAGTTCGAGTTCAGGCTGTTCGCTGCAGAAGCTCCAGTCACCAAGTTGCAGAGCTGTACTTTATCCATTTTTATGAGCAGAACATATACCGAGCTCGATAGCTGCAGTCGCTTAAATGCGGCCAGTATCCAGTATTCGGGAGATAGTAGGTTCGAACCACACTGTCGGCAGCCCTGAAAATGGTTTTCCGTGGTTTACCATTTTCACACCAGGAAAATGCTGGGGCTGTACCTAATTAAGGCCACGGCCGCTTCCTTCCCACTCCTAGCCCTTTCCTGTCCCATCGTCGCCATAAGACCTATCTGTGTCGGTGCGACGTAAAGCAACTAGCAAAATGAGCAGAACATAGGTGATATAAGAGTATTTTTACCTTTTAATAAGTGAGTAACTGCACTTAGACAATAACTGACCTTTCAATAATGCACTCAATCATTCAAAAGTGCTACGTTGACCAAATGAAAAGTGCTTCGTAATTTTTAATCGTGTGAATTCTGCTTGTAGAAATTGTAGGAGACTTCAAGTCATATTTCAATGAACTTTAGGTTTCTCTTCGAAGTTGTGTAAACTGAAATTATTTCACAATAACTAGATGAACTGTAGGGCTTGTCATATAACAAGTGCACTATTTAACAATCTTGTATAATTTGCTTAGATGAACTGTAGGATTTATTCAGAAAGTGATTGAAAATATTTTATTTGAACTATAAGATTGGTAGAGCAGGTGTAAATTAATATTACGTTTAATAATTTTAGAAAGACGAGGTTTTCACCACAAGTGATGGATTTAATTTGCAATTTAAAAATATTGGTAAATCAGCAAGTGGTTGAATGAAGTTCTATGACCAGAGTATTATTCTGAATATGAGTTTATATGAGAGATCCTAGATGAACTTTAAGGTGTATTGAGATCTTAGAAAACTGGTATTTATTCTGAACATTAGTAACATCGAGTGAATGTATCTGATAATAACAGCGCAGGTATTTCATTTTCTTAATTGAATTCTGAAGACTTCGAATAAAAAATTAATTCTGATGAAGGAGAAGCAGGGAGGTTTGATTGAGATTATCAATAAATATTGCCAAAAGTGTTAATTACCATCTATTATTCGCCCTGCGAAATCATCCTTCTCTGTACCAACTCCAATCGCAACCGCACACTACCTGAGATCCTTCCCATGCTCTAGCCCCATAACTATTTCCCGGTACACTATCAGTCCTTTGGTGGTTTGAAGCGTTCTTGAAAGGGAGGCCTCAACGTGAAGTATTTGACAAACTTCTTTTTTCTCAATTGTCTAGTTTTCATACGGCCCACCCTCGGGTTTCCGTGTTGAGTCCCCTTTTGTTTCCGTTATATACAAACGATCTGCCTGGGGTTTTGCGACAAACGAGACATCATATGCACGCCGATGATTTACAGATCTATTACCAATTTCCTGTGAGTAATGTTAACGAATGTATTAGTATATTGTAATAAATCTAGACGTGGAAAGTCTGCATCAATATACACTAAGTCATAATTCGCTATTAAATCAAAACAAAACCTTAGTTATTTTTATAGGATATTGAAGAAATTTATCAACAGGGACATTCCTCCAGTAATTGTAAATGGTTCTGTAGTCAAGTATCAAGAATTTAGGTATTCTTATGGATAATACTCTCTCCTGCAGCTTTCAAGAAAGTGTCTGGTGCATTGCATCAGTTTCTTAGAAACTTGCCTTTCCGATGAGAAAGATGTTGATCCAAACTATAGTATTTCCTATTTTAGATTACGGCACATCATAGTTATCTGGCTATTGCTTTCAATTATTGGAATCAAAGACCAGGACCATTATGATATGCTTAATTTAATTTTTGCAAGTTGCTTTACGTCGCACCGACACAGATAGGTCTTATGGCGACGACGGGACAGGAAAGGGCTAGGAGTGGGAAGGAAGGGGCCGTGGCCTTAATTAAGGTACAGCCCCAGCATTTGCCCGGTGTGAAAATGGGAAACCACGGAAAACCATTTTCACGGCTGCCGACCGTGGGGTTCGAACCTACTATCTCCCGAATACTGGATACTGGCCGCAATTAAGCGACTGCAGCTATCGAGCTCGGTGCTTAATTTAACAAGGAACTAATATGTTTTGTGCATTATATCATAAAATATTTCTTTCTTTCCTTCTTTCTTTCTTTCTTTCTTTCTTTCTTTCTTTCTTTCTTAATCTGTTTACCCTACAGGGCTTTTGTCTTGGACTTAGTGAGGGATCTCACCTCTATATCCTGAAGTGCTGTTTCCTGGAGCGTGATACTTTGGGTCTGAAGATACAAGTGGGCAGGTAGACCAGTACATCGCCCGGGCGGCCTCACCTGCTATACGGAACAGGGGCCTTGTGGGGTGACGGGAAGATCGGAAGAGGTACACAAGGAAAAAGGATGGACGCGAACGTGTCCTTAAGTTGGGTAGCATTCCAGCATTTGTCTGGAGGAAAAGTGGGAAACCATGGAAAACCACTTCCAGGATGGCTGGGGTGGGAATTGAACCTCCCCTTTACTCAGTTGACTCCTGAGGCTAAGTAGACCCTCTTCCAGCCGTCGACCAACTTTTCAAATTTCGTGCCACAGCCTTGAATCGAGCTCGGGCCTTCGGGCGTGGCAGATAATCACACTAACCACTACACCACAGAGGTGGACACTAATGTATCTAATTAAGCGCAAGTACGTAATAAAAATATATATAAAAAAAACATATAATTCGCCTCCTCTCAATGCTTACCTTCTCGCTTAACCTTTTAATGGACCAAATGCTATCGTACGTTTTACTACACAGAAAGAAAAAGAAATGGAATTACGATTCCTCTTAGTGTATTCCAAAAGGCGACTGTGCTTGAAGTTTTTCTACTTAGCTATACAGAAGGGACAGCAAACACGGGGTAGATTCGAACCTCTGTCATTTATACCCTATCAACCGCACACTGCGCCTTTATAAACTATGCTTTAATATCTCATTTTCGGAGCAGTTCGCATTATCTGCACCTAGCGATAAGGTATGTTATTAACGGGTTTATAGGAAAGACAGCTGCTATATTACCTTTTAGAAACAATTTCTCGCGCTATTCCTTGTTTATGTGTTATGCGTCGATCTAGAAATCGGATCTCAGTGGTGTCTACAAGCTGGTACATGGCCAGTACTCTACAGGTTCACCTTGATTGTAGGGTCTCTAATGTGGCGGATTCTTCGATTTGAACTAGCGGCCAAATTTTATGCGGTTGAGTGTACGCAACAAGTGATCCTGCCAAGCGTATTAAATTATTTTAACAATATAACTTCGGGGAAAATAATTACATTTACTGTGAATGTTATTCTGAATTGCGTTTCTTCTTAGAAGAAAAGAAAAAAGATTCTTGCAGGCCCCACTGTCAATGCTAATAAAATTCTGGAATTATTTACTTCCACATTTAGACTTTCATTTCGTGGGGCGGGGTTCTAGTTGAAAGCGAGTATCATGCAAGTGACTACAGAGGCACGTTAAACTTTAAACAATAACGGCTACGATATTTTAGTGGTACAGGCTCGAGCCCCACTGTCACCATTCCTGGGTACTGTTTTCCCGTTGTTGCTATTTTACACTAGCTAGTTTCTATGGCAGTATTATTTTCAAGGCAGCGTAGTTACCTCCACAGTATGCCCTGTTACTTCTACTCCATCGTTGCCGATATGTGCGACTGCAACGTTAAAAAAATAACAAAAACATTATTCTGGGTCACTAGCTGTTACGCGAGGCTTCACGCGCGAGGATTTCGTAAGTTGATAAAACGAATCGTTCCCCAGTAGCGCACTAAGATATCATCTGAAAATCCCTAAAGTATAAAAGATCACCAAAAAATTGCGTTTCATTTACCCCAGAACCTCATTGTAAACCATGTGTGTTGTATTGAATTTTCGGGCTGAGATGACCAGGCTAGTGGCAGATGCGAGATGGAACTCTACACGTGAGAAACAGTCTTCTCAAGTAGAAAAAAATGTATTTTTTTATTAGATATTGCTTTACGTCGCACCGACACATTTTATTTATTTATTTATTTATTTATTTATTTATTTATTTATTTATTTATTTATTTATTTATTTACCGTATGGCCAATATAATCAAGCTGAATATAGAAACAAATTATATAAATACATATTTTCATAATAGGAAATCAATGAACAAAAAGGACTCCTTACAATTGAATGTCAAGATCATTGATCCACTGGATTGCTTCTGGAGTTGTCATCAGAAAATCCACTTTGCTGCCTGTGTATGCCCGCGTTTCACATTCTCTGATAATATGGTGTATGGTTTGTCGTGCAGCTTCGCAATCACACGCGGATATCAGCAAGTGTTTCGTTAAAGCAACATGTCTCTGCATCTGCCGAGGCCTGTCATATTTTACGTGGTAGCTGGAATTCACTTGAAAGTTTGACATTCAAGAACATACTGTGCAGGTGCATCTCCGTTGCTGCTTCCCACCGCCTTTTTCACTCTGTACTTGGTTTGTAGCCTCTAGCAGGCATGTCTGAGGCGTTACGTAAAGTTCGATGGCGTGAACGTAATCTGTCTTGATTGACAGTTCGTAGATCTTCAAGTACAGGTAGATCCAGTTGTGGTGAAGGTTCCTACCGCAGAAACTCACGTTCAATTCAGAATTTGCTAAGTGACTGTTAAAATGGAAACAAGACACCTCTGTTTTATTGGTGCTGTGCTTAAGTCTCCAGTTCCTGAAGTGAGTTTCCAAAATGGACAAATCCCTTGGTAACATCTGTTCAATTTTATCCACTTCTTTGTGTTGCACAGCTAATGCTATGTCATCAGTGGAGCAGAATTTCCGTGATATAACTTCAGGAAGATTAGATATATATAAGCTGAACAGGAGTGGTGATAGGAATGAACCTTGAGGCAAACCCTGTTTAAGCTTCCTCTCCTTCTCGATGATAACCTGAAGCCTCCTATCACTCAGAATATTGTCAATAAGTCTTGCTATCTTTCTGCATGGTATGGCCCGGAGAAGTTCATAGACCACACCTTCCCTCCACACTGTATCAAATACAGCAGTGAGATCAACAAAAGCAACACATGTGTTCAGTTTTCTTAGGAACCCCGTTTCTATGAACACACACAACAGCTGCGACCTGGTCTGAAGCCTGCCTGATCCATGGGAATGTGCTGTAAAATGGCACTGCTTATTGTGTTATACACGAGTCTTTAAAATATTTGTAGCAACAGCTAAGGAGAGCTGGCTTGTTGTTGGGTTTGCCAGGCTTTAAAATTGCAATTATCTTAGCCTTTATGAACTCTAATGGCATGTGTTCAGTTAGTAAGGTATCTGTGGTGAAAGATTCTGCCAGCCATTTCTTCGCATTTTGTCCCAGATTGATCGAGAACTCGGGATGAATTCCATCGAAGCCAGGAGCTTTAAATGGTTTTAGATCTCTCAGTGCTGTATCAATCTCGGGTACTGTGAAAGGATTTGCATTATTCTGAAAACTGAGATGCTGTTGACTTCAAGACTTGAAGTTATCGTCTAATAAACTTGGTGTGTTTCTTGTCACCTGGAACTCGTGACATTGCAATGATGCGAGAGGCAATTTAATTTGATGTAACTTCAGCCTGTTCTCTGCGTACTGATGGGCTTCCTCCTAATTTTCTTGGAAGGCCCTAAGGCTCTAAGCTTCTCTGCTAGAGCGAGTAAAATCTGTCCTCTCAAATGTTTCTATCCACTTATGCCTTCGAGATGAGTCCAGACTGGACAGAAGCTCGGTTGCTGTGTTATGATATCCGCATCGTTGAAAGTCTTGGTATAGTGCTCCACTTTCTTCATTACATCCAGGGATATATTCTTTGCGATAACCTCTTGGAATAAACTTCTTAACTGTTACTTTACAGTAAGTTCACCAGCAAAACGCCTATAGCTGTTAGCTTTAGGAGGAATCCATCGGATGCACTTATCAAGTTCTACTGTGAAATTGATCCAGTCAGCTTTACGAAAGTTCCAACGAGAAGTGTTGACCTAATTACAGGGATTGCGACACCATTTTCAATTAGAATGGGACTATGTTGGCTATGTGAAAATTCACCAATCAAATTTTTTTGCTATTGGCTTTACGTCGCAGCGACACAGATAGATCTTATGGCGACGATGGGACAGGAAAGGGCTAGGACTGGGAAGGAAGCGGCCGTGGCCTTAATTAAGGTACAGTCTGGTGTGAAAATGGGAAACCACGAAAAACCACTTTCAGGGCTGCCGACAGTGGGGTTCGAACCCGCTATCTCCCGGATGCCGGATACTGGCCGCACTTAAGTGGCAGCAGCTATCGAGCTCGATACCAATCACTTTTCTCGTGATGTTTTCAGGAAAACCACTTTCATTACAGTTTACAAAACAGAGGTCTGGGTTTGTATCTTTGTTCCATGGAGCTGATCTAAACGTGCCCTTGTCTTTAGCATCAACAATTAAATGGAGGCCATTCCACTCTGCCCATTTCACGAGCATTCTGCCAATTTAATCATTTTTGGAGTACTTCCCGAGTCCATGGTGAGTGTTAAAACCCAGAATATAAATTGCAGGATGCTTTGCAATATGTAAGACATGTTCAGGCTAGGGAATGTTAGGTGGCTTATAGACATTTGTTAAGTGCAGCCAGAATCCGGTATTCGGGAGATAGTGGGTTCGAACGAACCCCACTGTCGGCACCCTGAAGATGGTTTTCTGTGGTTTCTCATTTTCACACCAGGCAAATGCTGAGGTTGTACCTTAATTAAGGCCATGGATGCTTCCTTCCCACTCCTAGCCCTTTCCTGTCCCATTGCCGCCATAAGACCTATCTGTGTCGGTGCGACGTGAAGCAAATAGCAAAACAAGACATTTGTTATAGTAATGCCATGCAACTGTATGTTTTTAGAAATCAACGAGGCTTACTTTATGTTGTTACAGATGTAGGTGGCTATTGTGATATATCACCCCAACAGCAGCATAACCAGGGATACGACCTCTGCTTCGAAACTGTGGATTGTTTCGTGTGTATGATGACGTATGATAGGTTGTGTGATTGTGATTATTATTATTATTATTATTATTATTATTATTATTATTATTATTATTATTATTATTATTATTATTATTATTATAGTGCAATTTACATATTTCTTTTTTTTGATAGTTGCTTTACGTCGCACCGATACAGATAGGTCTTATGGCGACGATGGGACAGGAAAGGGCTAGGAGGGGGAAGGAAGCGGCCGTGGCCTTAATTAAGCTACAGCCCCAACGTTTGCCTGGTGTGAAAATGGGAAACCACGGAAAACCATTTATCAGGGCTGCCGACAGTGGGGTTCGAACCTACTATCTCCCGAATACTGGATACTGGCCGCACTTAAGCGACTGCAGCTATCCAGCTCGGTAATTTACATATTATTTCGCTTCTTACTCATGTACATAGATCACTTCTATGGCCATACTTACATTTCAATTTACTTTTTTACTTACTGTGTTCTCTTTATGCATTGCTTATTTTTTCCAGTTTGTATGTTACTTTTTCATTATGACTCTGTCTCCTTCTCATGATCTATACGCTCCGAATGAACTCTGCTTTCTTTCTTCATTATATGATATCCAAATCTGTAATTTTAGCTTATCTTTGATTTTATGATATATATGTATTATCTGTAAATTAATTATGTGGTTAAGTGTAAGAGAGGGCGAGGATCCCTAACTTCGCCACTGCTAAAGTCAATAAATAAATAAATAAATAAATAAATAAATAAATAAATAAATAAATAAATAAATAAATGAACTGATCTGCATTAGAATCATGAGTTTTCCGAATGGCGACAATATCAATATTGTCAAAAAATGCTTTCACAGCCGCAGATCTTAAAATCACAGCAATAGAACCAGCTTTTGGGTGGTTAGGCCGTGTGCATTATGCAGAGTTTCGTCCAGACGTGCCATTTGGACTCATCAGCTGGAATGGCACGCCCCTCCAGGACTCTGCTTAGCAGGCAGACCAAACTGTGTGGCCCCGCCGAGTTAGCAAATCAAGTTTGCTAACCTGCTAAAGGAGAAATCATTTCTCCGTTCAAAAAATGCTCCCCCATTGGAGATACAATGTCAAAAAATGCTTTCACAGCCGCAGATCTTAAAATCACAGCAATAGAACCAGCTTTTGGGTGGTTAGGCCGTGTGCATTATGCAGAGTTTCGTCCAGACGTGCCATTTGGACTCATCAGCTGGAATGGCACGCCCCTCCAGGACTCTGCTTAGCAGGCAGACCAAACTGTGTGGCCCCGCCGAGTTAGCAAATCAAGTTTGCTAACCTGCTAAAGGAGAAATCATTTCTCCGTTCAAAAAATGCTCCCCCATTGGAGATACAATGTCAAAAAATGCTTTCACAGCCGCAGATCTTAAAATCACAGCAATAGAACCAGCTTTTGGGTGGTTAGGCCGTGTGCATTATGCAGAGTTTCGTCCAGACGTGCCATTTGGACTCATCAGCTGGAATGGCACGCCCCTCCAGGACTCTGCTTAGCAGGCAGACCAAACTGTCGTCGTCGTCCATGAGGTCATTTCATTCCTCCAAAGGGGGAGGCGGGCCATCAGCTGAACAAAGCAGCTCTTCGGCCATGAGAAGGAAGGAAATGTTACTGAAAGACAGAATTAAGAGAGTATGTATCGTACATACGTAAAAGAGCGGGTTATAGCTGTGGCGCAGGGGGCCGTGATCCGCAAAGGGGCCCACAGGGCAGACCCACACCACACACACCGGGGCGGACCCCAACTGGGTACATGTTTATTGAGGGAGGAGGTGGTATATCTCGGGCGCGCAATGGCAGAAAAGTACACAGAACATGAAAGTGTTACAGAAAAGAGACAAATATTCACAAGTGCTGTGGAGGAATAGTGAGAGGGTTCGAAAAGAAGGCATAAGGAGAAGGACAGGGGTAGTATTGAAGAAGGAGGTAGTACAGATTAGTCGTGAGATTCGTAACGGAAGTGGCCAGGAGACGAAGAAGTTCTAGGATTGAGAGTGGCGGAAGGCTGAATGGAGACTGGGGAACTGGGAGGGAGATGGGTGTTGGTGGGGGGATGGGTGGCGGCGGGGGAATAGTGGTTGAAGGAGAAGGAGGAGACGTGTAACGAGGAAATCCAGCAAGCCGCGGGGGGGAGCGAGAACGCTCCACCCGATGGAGACGTCCTCGAAAACGGACGCCGGTGGTGAGAAGACGGTCGACATCAGCAGAGGAGGCGAGGCGAAGGCGTACCATAAACGTCGGGCCATCGGTGTTTAGGATGCGAAATACCCGGCGGACAGGGAGGCCCTCCTGTTGCAGTTCTTGAAGAATATCCTGGTCCGAAACGTCAGGTGCAATCCCACGGACGACACAGCTCGGTGGGACAGATGGCGGAGAAGTCGATGGAGAATGGGCGGCAGAGCCGCGAGAGACAGACGAAGCAGCGAGTGTATCATCCAGGTGAGTTGCAGGTGACGATTGAAATGTAGGAATGGGCGGAGTGCAGGAAGGCGGGGCGGTGGACATGATAGGGGAGGAGTGACTGTACGTGACGGTAGAGGGAGAAGTAGACGGAACACAGGAAAGGACAAAAGAAGGGGAAGAAGAAACGGAAGTGATGATGGTAGTGGCGACAGTAGTGACGGGAGGAGTGGTGGACACGGGAGAACAAACAGTGGAAAAGGGAGGCTGCGCTAGGGAGGGAAACTTAGTTAAGAAATCAGGATCGGAGGCGAGTTTCTCAAGAATATGGGCCGGAGTAGGAAGAACGGGATGATCAGAATAGAGAAGGTATAAGTAGCCGGAGCGGAGAGCGCTATGCGCACAAATGGAGGAACTGAAGAACACCACGATGTCCGGTGAAGGTTGTCCCGAAGAGGCATCGTGAAGGCGCAAGACCACAGAAGTGGGAGTATTGTTGTCACACAACCATTGGCGAAGTTCAGCCGGAGTATAATGAGTGTCCACATTCTTAACTAGGCAGGAGTTGGACAGCATGGTGAGGGAAGGCGACAGCCAACGAGGCGTCTGCCCATAAGATTATTCTTGGGCCGACTGAGCCGCAGCAAGAAAGAGCGCCACCCAGCCGAAAAAAAGTGTGTGGACATGCGTAGTGCTGGAGTATGACCAAACTGTGTGGCCCCGCCGAGTTAGCAAATCAAGTTTGCTAACCTGCTAAAGGAGAAATCATTTCTCCGTTCAAAAAAAAAAATGCTCCTCCATTGGAGATACAATGTCAAAAAATGCTTTCACAGCCGCAGATCTTAAAATCACAGCAATAGAACCAGCTTTTGGGTGGTTAGGCCGTGTGCATTATGCAGAGTTTCGTCCAGACGTGCCATTTGGACTCATCAGCTGGAATGGCACGCCCCTCCAGGACTCTGCTTAGCAGGCAGACCAAACTGTCGTCGTCGTCCGTCGTCCATGAGGTCATTTCATTCCTCCCAAAGGGGAGGCGGGCCATCAGCTGAACAAAGCAGCTCTTCGGCCATGAGAAGGAAGGAAATAGTACTGAAAGACATAGTTAAGAGAGTATGTATCGTACATACGTAAAAGAGCAGGGTATAGCTGTGGCGCAGGGGGCCGTGATCCGCAAAGGGGCCCACAGGGCTGACCCACACCACACACGCCGGGGCGGACCCCAACTGGGTACATGTTTATTGAGGGAGGAGTTGGTATATCTCGGGCGCGCAATAGCAGAAAAGAACAAAATACAGGAGAAAGCAGAGTACAGTATACAAGAAAAGTGTTACATATATTTACATCAAATTAGTGGGTGGGAGAGGGGGTTGCGGAAGGAAGTGTGAGTACGGAATGGGATAGTATTGTAAGAGGAGGTAGTAGAGGATAGTGGTCATATTCGTGACGGAAGTGGCATAGAGACGGAGGAGGTCCAAAATCTGGTGAGGGGGTAGGACAAAAGGTGGTTGTGTAACAGGGAGGTTGACTGTGGGCGACGGTGGGGAGGGAGGCGTGATGGGTGGAGAACGAAGAGGAGGGGTGGGAGAGAACAGGGGGCCGGCACGAGATGAGGAGCGGGAAGGTTCCACTCTATACGCTCGACGGCGAAAACGGATTCCAGTCGCAATGAGATGATCGACGTCAGCAGCAGATGACAGTTGTAGACGCATCATGAAGGTCGGGCCTTCATCGTTAAAAATCCGAATCGCCCGGCGAGCTGGGACGCCTGTCCGTTGCAGTTCGTGAAGGAGGTCCCGTTCGGTGATAGCAGGATCAATCCCCCGGATGACACAGCTTGGAGGGGGAGACAGTTGGCGCGCTGGTCGGGAAACATCTGCGTTGCCAGTGAGGGGTGTTGGAGCCGTGTTGACGGTATCCGGAGAACGGCTGAAAGACGGATCCAAGGCGGGAAGGAGTGGGTCAGTGTCGCAGACAGTACTAGTCGAAAGAGGGAAGGGTGGCGAAGTGGGAGCGCCAGTTGAATGGTCGGCGACTGTAACCGCAATGGAAGGATCTGGAGGCAAATTAGAACGAGGGAGGGATGTGAATGGGGCAGACATGATGGGAGAATGATGACTGGAGGTAGTAAGAACGATGGAAGGGGAAGCAGTGGTGGTGGACGGGGTAGTAGTGGTAGTAGTAATAGTAGTAGGTGTGGTAGTGGGAGCAGAGGTTTGCGCTGGTTTATGCGGGTAACGGGATAGAATAGTGACAGGAGGGTCTGGAAGATGACGCAGATCTCGCAAGAGATGCTCGGGAGCGGTGACCACTTCGTGGTGACGATTCTTGAGAAAGAGACGATTGGTTGTCAGGCAGTATCCTTCATACGAGTCTCGGTATAGAAGCAGAACATCCGGTGAAGGTTGACCCGAAAGACGGTCTTGAAGCCGGATAACTTCGCAGAGCGACGAGCCGAGAGGGTCATTGGGGCCACCAGCAATGCTCTCGTAAATGTACGAGTCTGGAATAGATGTGTCCACGCCCTTAACAAGATAGGCATACATGTTGAGGAGGGAGGCGACTGCCAACGAGGCGTCTGCCTAATTATTATTGATTGGCCCGGCTGAGGCTACGATGAGGAAAGAGCCACCCAGCCGCAAAAAGTTGGGCGCGACGAAGTGTGTTGAGAGTATGACCAAACTGTGTGGCCCCGCCGAGTTAGCAAATCAAGTTTGCTAACCTGCTAAAGGAGAAATCATTTCTCCGTTCAAAAAATGCTCCCCCATTGGAGATACAATGTCAAAAAATGCTTTCACAGCCGCAGATCTTAAAATCACAGCAATAGAACCAGCTTTTGGGTGGTTAGGCCGTGTGCATTATGCAGAGTTTCGTCCAGACGTGCCATTTGGACTCATCAGCTGGAATGGCACGCCCCTCCAGGACTCTGCTTAGCAGGCAGACCAAACTGTGTGGCCCCGCCGAGTTAGCAAATCAAGTTTGCTAACCTGCTAAAGGAGAAATCATTTCTCCGTTCAAAAAATGCTCCCCCATTGGAGCTGGTTCTATTGCTGTGATTTTAAGATCTGCGGCTGTGAAAGCATTTTTTGACATTGTATCTCCAATGGGGGAGCATTTTTTGAACGGAGAAATGATTTCTCCTTTAGCAGGTTAGCAAACTTGATTTGCTAACTCGGCGGGGCCACACAGTTTGGTCTGCCTGCTAAGCAGAGTCCTGGAGGGGCGTGCCATTCCAGCTGATGAGTCCAAATGGCACGTCTGGACGAAACTCTGCATAATGCACACGGCCTAACCACCCAAAAGCTGGTTCTATTGCTGTGATTTTAAGATCTGCGGCTGTGAAAGCATTTTTTGACATTGTATCTCCAATGGGGGAGCATTTTTTGAACGGAGAAATGATTTCCCCTTTAGCAGGTTAGCAAACTTGATTTGCTAACTCGGCGGGGCCACACAGTTTGGTCCCTTCTTCTCTCCAGGATCTCAAATCTGGGTAAACCTCAAGTGAACTCCACAACTCGTCGCAGAAGACACTCCTGTTATTTTTGATCGGCCGGGTGGCTACACATCTTTACTTTCCACTCGCGCCGAGCCAACAAAGCATATAGGCCGACTCCTCGTTGGATGTCAGCCTCCCTACCACCAACCACCATGACGACCACCACCACGACCATCACCACTACCTTTGCGACCGCTGCTCACACCTTTTCCTCGCTTTCCATCACAACTGCTACGTCGTCCCATTCATCGCCGCTTCTATCCACCTCTCTCCCCGCGCTACCTCCTGTTGATCCACCTCGACTATTACGTATACCTCCCCGCTACTTCACCCGCCCTTCTACGCTGTCTACATCTGCCTTGCCGACCACGACATCACCACCACCATTGTCCGTCGTAACAGCAGCAGCCGCTCATCAACCTCCAACACCGTCAGACACATCAGCCACAAACGAAGTCTTCAGTTGCGTCGTCCGCGGCGTAAGCCCACTCATCCCGGCAACCGACATTCAAGAACAACTTCGCCTTCAAGCCATACCCGTCAAGAGGGCATTCCGTATCTACAACTCCACCGGTCCGACGTATTTAATCAGACTTCAGCTTTCCAGTGCAGCAGCCGTCGCCCACCTGATCTCCAGCGGAGCACTTCTCTACGGCCGTCGTCATCCCGTCGAACCCTCTCGTTCACCTCCCCGCCCTAGATATCACCACTCCACCTCTCATCGCCATACCCGGCCTGATCATCCTCCCTTCCAACGCTCTATCTATGTCCGTCCAACTCCTTCTTCTGCTCATATCTCCCTCCCACCACCACCGACCCTTGAACATCTCCGACACCTCACAACTGTCCTCTATCACATCGCTTCAACACTTTACCACCTTACACTTCCACGAAACTTCCTTCTCGACACTCCTGTATAAATCTCAATCCGTATAGCCAGTCATCCAAATTTTCACACCGTTTTTCCCTCTTCTTCATTTCAAACATCCCACTGTTCTCTCCACATCTCCCGGCCCGAGAGATCGCGACACGATCTAGGGGGCCCGCCCCGTCCTTCGGGCGGGGAATGAAAGCTCTGCAGCAGCAGCAGCAGTTTGGTCTGCCTGCTAAGCAGAGTCCTGGAGGGGCGTGCCATTCCAGCTGATGAGTCCAAATGGCACGTCTGGACGAAACTCTGCATAATGCACACGGCCTAACCACCCAAAAGCTGGTTCTATTGCTGTGATTTTAAGATCTGCGGCTGTGAAAGCATTTTTTGACATTGTATCTCCAATGGGGGAGCATTTTTTGAACGGAGAAATGATTTCTCCTTTAGCAGGTTAGCAAACTTGATTTGCTAACTCGGCGGGGCCACACAGTTTGGTCTGCCTGCTAAGCAGAGTCCTGGAGGGGCGTGCCATTCCAGCTGATGAGTCCAAATGGCACGTCTGGACGAAACTCTGCATAATGCACACGGCCTAACCACCCAAAAGCTGGTTCTATTGCTGTGATTTTAAGATCTGCGGCTGTGAAAGCATTTTTTGACATTGTATCTCCAATGGGGGAGCATTTTTTGAACGGAGAAATGATTTCTCCTTTAGCAGGTTAGCAAACTTGATTTGCTAACTCGGCGGGGCCACACAGTTTGGTCTGCCTGCTAAGCAGAGTCCTGGAGGGGCGTGCCATTCCAGCTGATGAGTCCAAATGGCACGTCTGGACGAAACTCTGCATAATGCACACGGCCTAACCACCCAAAAGCTGGTTCTATTGCTGTGATTTTAAGATCTGCGGCTGTGAAAGCATTTTTTGACATTGTATCTCCAATGGGGGAGCATTTTTTGAACGGAGAAATGATTTCCCCTTTAGCAGGTTAGCAAACTTGATTTGCTAACTCGGCGGGGCCACACAGTTTGGTCTGCCTGCTAAGCAGAGTCCTGGAGGGGCGTGCCATTCCAGCTGATGAGTCCAAATGGCACGTCTGGACGAAACTCTGCATAATGCACACGGCCTAACCACCCAAAAGCTGGTTCTATTGCTGTGATTTTAAGATCTGCGGCTGTGAAAGCATTTTTTGACATTGTATCTCCAATGGGGGAGCATTTTTTGAACGGAGAAATGATTTCTCCTTTAGCAGGTTAGCAAACTTGATTTGCTAACTCGGCGGGGCCACACAGTTTGGTCTGCCTGCTAAGCAGAGTCCTGGAGGGGCGTGCCATTCCAGCTGATGAGTCCAAATGGCACGTCTGGACGAAACTCTGCATAATGCACACGGCCTAACCACCCAAAAGCTGGTTCTATTGCTGTGATTTTAAGATCTGCGGCTGTGAAAGCATTTTTTGACATTGTATCTCCAATGGGGGAGCATTTTTTGAACGGAGAAATGATTTCCCCTTTAGCAGGTTAGCAAACTTGATTTGCTAACTCGGCGGGGCCACACAGTTTGGTCTGCCTGCTAAGCAGAGTCCTGGAGGGGCGTGCCATTCCAGCTGATGAGTCCAAATGGCACGTCTGGACGAAACTCTGCATAATGCACACGGCCTAACCACCCAAAAGCTGGTTCTATTGCTGTGATTTTAAGATCTGCGGCTGTGAAAGCATTTTTTGACATTGTATCTCCAATGGGGGAGCATTTTTTGAACGGAGAAATGATTTCTCCTTTAGCAGGTTAGCAAACTTGATTTGCTAACTCGGCGGGGCCACACAGTTTGGTCTGCCTGCTAAGCAGAGTCCTGGAGGGGCGTGCCATTCCAGCTGATGAGTCCAAATGGCACGTCTGGACGAAACTCTGCATAATGCACACGGCCTAACCACCCAAAAGCTGGTTCTATTGCTGTGATTTTAAGATCTGCGGCTGTGAAAGCATTTTTTGACATTGTATCTCCAATGGGGGAGCATTTTTTTGAACGGAGAAATGATTTCTCCTTTAGCAGGTTAGCAAACTTGATTTGCTAACTCGGCGGGGCCACACAGTTTGGTCTTCTCCAAGAACTCCAGGAAGCAGGCATCCCCGCTCGTCGGGCGTTCAGGATTTACAACGCCTCCGGGCCTACTTTTATGGTCCGAATTCACCTTCCCACCGCCAATGATGTGGAACAACTTATCAACACTGGTGCCTACATCTTTCAACGTCGCTTCAAAGTGGAGCCCTCACGTTCCCCACCCCAACCTTTTCGCCATACTTCCAACACTCCCTTTCGTCGCCCCCGGCCAGCCAGTCCTCCATTTCAACCTTGTCACCCCGTCCGTTCACCCCTACCTCCACCTAACTTCTTCTATCAACCTCCTCTGCAACTTGAACTCCTCAGACTCCTCACCACCTCATTATGCAATATAACCGCAACATTTCACCTTCTAACTCTTCAATTCCATCCTAGCCCTCCCATCTAAAACTTGTCAATCATTGAACTCTCCTCAAAATATTTAATCCTTGCACACATCTCCGATCATTCACTACTATCCGCACACAACTCCTAATTCCATACATCAAATTACCCACCTCCCTCTTTCCTCACATCTTCTCAACCCCGTCATCTCTCCTGGCCAGAGAGAGGGCGACACCCTCTAGGTGGCCCGCCCCACCCCTTCAGGGTGGGGAATGAAAGCATTGAAAACAAACAGTTTGGTCTGCCTGCTAAGCAGAGTCCTGGAGGGGCGTGCCATTCCAGCTGATGAGTCCAAATGGCACGTCTGGACGAAACTCTGCATAATGCACACGGCCTAACCACCCAAAAGCTGGTTCTATTGCTGTGATTTTAAGATCTGCGGCTGTGAAAGCATTTTTTGACATTGTATCTCCAATGGGGGAGCATTTTTTGAACGGAGAAATGATTTCCCCTTTAGCAGGTTAGCAAACTTGATTTGCTAACTCGGCGGGGCCACACAGTTTGGTCCGGAAGGACAGACGACTTCACTTCTCTTGGGGAGCGGACGCATACTTCCCGTCGCAGCAACTTCAAATCTTTTGCTCGGCCGGGTGGCCTTCATCTATATTCGCTACCCAGCCGACCTCAATTCAAACATATAGGCTGGCACCTAGTTGGAGGTCAGCCTTCCCAACACCACCATGCACACCTGTCTTCTCAGCGGTGTTGATCCCGCTCTCACCGATACTGACATATATCACGCACTCCGCTCAACCGGCGCCCCCGTCTACGATGCCTGCAGACTGTTGGATGGCACTACTGGATTACGGTCATCAAAGGTTCTTCTTTATCTCCCCAGCGTGGACGATGTGACCCGTCTCCTCGACACCGGCGTTACTATCTATCAACGCTTTTACCACGTGGAGCCTACTCCTCCGAACATCATCGCCCAACTCAACGCAGATCCTGCTAACCTGCTCGCCGAAGTTGATTCTCCACCCAGGACGCCGCAAGAAGAGTCACTGCCCCCTTTTTCCACTTCCACGACCACCACTACCACCACCACCATTACGACTTCAGTCTCTACCCCTTCCAATACTCCCCCCGCTACTGTAACAACCTGTCATCCTTCGTCAATAATGATATCCTCCCTTCCTCTTACTTCACTTCCCGCACAATCTATCCCCCAGCAACCCGCTACGAACGTCTTGGATTCCCACGCAGCACCGCCACCGCCACTATCTCCATGCCCTGCCGCCGCAGCAACCGCCGAGTCTCTGTCATCGCCAACGCAACTACCACCATCATCCACAGCTATGCCTAGCTGTGTACTTCGCGGCATCGACCCTACAATCTCATCACAGGAAATACTCCGGGAACTTCAAGCAGCTGGTGTCCCCGCCCGCCGTGCGTCCAGGATCCAGAACGACTCCGGTCCTACATACATGGTCAGACTACACCTTCCAACTGCCAACGATGTACACCATCTTATTCACAACGGAGCAACTATCTACCGCCATCGGTATAAAGTGGAACCCTCTCGTTCATCGCCCCTACAACTTCGTAATTCCCTTCCCAACACGTCTCGTCGCCCCCGGCCAGCCCCTCCATCCTTCGAACCTCGTCAACCAGTCTGTCCGCCCCTTCCCCCGACAAGTTTCTTCGCTCCACCCCTTCCGACGTACGAACTCCTTCGTCTCCTCACTACCTCCCTTTGTAATCTCACCGCTACCCTCAATCTTCTAACCTTTCGTCTCCACCCAGGCACACCGCTCTAACCTCCACACCTTGTACATAGCCCATCTGTCCTTGTAAATCTGTCATTAAAACCATCGATAACCGACACGTCCTTTCTTCTCATCTCCATTACTTACTCACATCGCCTTTTTCCCCATCTCCCTCTTTTTCTCACTTCTTCCCAACCCCGTCATCTCTCCTGGCCAGAGAGAGGGCGACACCCTCTAGGTGGCCCGCCCCACCCCTTCAGGGTGGGGAATGAAAGCATTGAAACAACAACAGTTTGGTCTGCCTGCTAAGCAGAGTCCTGGAGGGGCGTGCCATTCCAGCTGATGAGTCCAAATGGCACGTCTGGACGAAACTCTGCATAATGCACACGGCCTAACCACCCAAAAGCTGGTTCTATTGCTGTGATTTTAAGATCTGCGGCTGTGAAAGCATTTTTTGACATTGTATCTCCAATGGGGGAGCATTTTTTGAACGGAGAAATGATTTCTCCTTTAGCAGGTTAGCAAACTTGATTTGCTAACTCGGCGGGGCCACACAGTTTGGTCTGCCTGCTAAGCAGAGTCCTGGAGGGGCGTGCCATTCCAGCTGATGAGTCCAAATGGCACGTCTGGACGAAACTCTGCATAATGCACACGGCCTAACCACCCAAAAGCTGGTTCTATTGCTGTGATTTTAAGATCTGCGGCTGTGAAAGCATTTTTTGACATTGTATCTCCAATGGGGGAGCATTTTTTGAACGGAGAAATGATTTCTCCTTTAGCAGGTTAGCAAACTTGATTTGCTAACTCGGCGGGGCCACACAGTTTGGTCTGCCTGCTAAGCAGAGTCCTGGAGGGGCGTGCCATTCCAGCTGATGAGTCCAAATGGCACGTCTGGACGAAACTCTGCATAATGCACACGGCCTAACCACCCAAAAGCTGGTTCTATTGCTGTGATTTTAAGATCTGCGGCTGTGAAAGCATTTTTTGACATTGTATCTCCAATGGGGGAGCATTTTTTGAACGGAGAAATGATTTCTCCTTTAGCAGGTTAGCAAACTTGATTTGCTAACTCGGCGGGGCCACACAGTTTGGTCATACTCCAGCACTACGCATGTCCACACATTTTTTCGGCTGGGTGGCGCTCTTTCTTGCTGCGGCTCAGTCGGCCCAAGAATAATCTTATGGGCAGACGCCTCGTTGGCTGTCGCCTTCCCTCACCATGCTGTCCAACTCCTGCCTAGTTAAGAATGTGGACACTCATTATACTCCGGCTGAACTTCGCCAATGGTTGTGTGACAACAATACTCCCACTTCTGTGGTCTTGCGCCTTCAAGATGCCTCTTCGGGACAACCTTCACCGGACATCGTGGTGTTCTTCAGTTCCTCCATTTGTGCGCATAGCGCTCTCCGCTCCGGCTACTTATACCTCCTCTATTCTGATCATCCCGTTCTTCCTACTCCGGCCCATATTCTTGAGAAACTCGCCTCCGATCCTGATTTCTTAACTAAGTTTCCCTCCCTAGCGCAGCCTCCCTCAACCACTGTTTGTTCTCCCGTGTCCACCACTCCTCCCGTCACTACTGTCGCCACTACCATCATCACTTCCGTTTCTTCTTCCCCTTCTTTTGTCCTTTCCTGTGTTCCGTCTACTTCTCCCTCTACCGTCACGTACAGTCACTCCTCCCCTATCATGTCCACCGCCCCGCCTTCCTGCACTCCGCCCATTCCTACATTTCAATCGTCACCTGCAACTCACCTGGATGATACACTCGCTGCTTCGTCTGTCTCTCGCGGCTCTGCCGCCCATTCTCCATCGACTTCTCCGCCATCTGTCCCACCGAGCTGTGTCGTCCGTGGGATTGCACCTGACGTTTCGGACCAGGATATTCTTCAAGAACTGCAACAGGAGGGCCTCCCTGTCCGCCGGGTATTTCGCATCCTAAACACCGATGGCCCGACGTTTATGGTACGCCTTCGCCTCGCCTCCTCTGCTGATGTCGACCGTCTTCTCACCACCGGCGTCCGTTTTCGAGGACGTCTCCATCGGGTGGAGCGTTCTCGCTCCCCCCCGCGGCTTGCTGGATTTCCTCGTTACACGTCTCCTCCTTCTCCTTCACCCACTATTCCCCCGCCGCCACCCATCCCCCCACCAACACCCATCTCCCTCCCAGTTCCCCAGTCTCCATTCAGCCTTCCGCCACTCTCAATCCTAGAACTTCTTCGTCTCCTGGCCACTTCCGTTACGAATCTCACGACTAATCTGTACTACCTCCTTCTTCAATACTACCCCTGTCCTTCTCCTTATGCCTTCTTTTCGAACCCTCTCACTATTCCTCCACAGCACTTGTGAATATTTGTCTCTTTTCTGTAACACTTTCATGTTCTGTGTACTTTTCTGCCATTGCGCGCCCGAGATATACCAACTCCTCCCTCAATAAACATGTCCCCAGTTGGGGTCCGCCCCGGTGTGTGTGGTGTGGGTCTGCCCTGTGGGCCCCTTTGCGGATCACGGCCCCCTGCGCCACAGCTATAACCCGCTCTTTTACGTATGTACGATACATACTCTCTTAATTCTGTCTTTCAGTAACATTTCCTTCCTTCTCATGGCCGAAGAGCTGCTTTGTTCAGCTGATGGCCCGCCTCCCCTTTGGGAGGAATGAAATGACCTCATGGACGACGGACGACGGACAGTTTGGTCTGCCTGCTAAGCAGAGTCCTGGAGGGGCGTGCCATTCCAGCTGATGAGTCCAAATGGCACGTCTGGACGAAACTCTGCATAATGCACACGGCCTAACCACCCAAAAGCTGGTTCTATTGCTGTGATTTTAAGATCTGCGGCTGTGAAAGCATTTTTTGACATTGTATCTCCAATGGGGGAGCATTTTTTGAACGGAGAAATGATTTCTCCTTTAGCAGGTTAGCAAACTTGATTTGCTAACTCGGCGGCGCCACACAGTTTGGTCGGGATCTCCAAGAGGCTTTTAACATTCAAGAGCTCTGGTTGGGGACACGACGACTGCTCTCCTCTGCTTCAACGCAACGCATTTTTTTCTTCGGCCGGGTGACTGCTCAACTTTACTTATCACCCTGCCGAGACAACAAAGCATATAGGCTGGCACCACGTAGGAGGTCGGCCTTCCCACAATGCTCTACACCTGCCTTGCCCGCAACGTTCCTCTCGTCTTCTCAGACCAAGATGTCCTCGCTGCTCTTCGTCCGGCGGGTGCCTATGGTGCCTGCCGGGTAGTCGACGACGAAGCTCAACCACTATCCGATGTACTTCTCTATTTATCCACTCCAGCCGACGTCTCTACCATCATCAAGAATGGCGCACGCATCCACAACCATCTCTATACAGTTGAACCTACTCCAGAGGATCTTTTGGCTGAGCTACCGGACACCGACGACCCTCCGCCTGGAACCATCGATCCGCCCGCTACGACCACACCACCTCCCTACTGCTCACCCCCGCCCCCTTTGTCCTTCCCTCCTGTTACCTCTGCCACTACTCTAACCACTGCTACCTCCACCATTACCACCTCAGTTCACACCTCCTCTTCCCTTCCTATCACTACTACTGTTACCACTCATCCTTCCCCTCTCATGACATTTCCTTTCCCCTTACCTCCCTCCACTGACCCCACACACCCCCAGCGCTCATCACTTCCGTCATCTGAAGAGGGATATTCCCATCAAGATACTCCTGGCAACTTGGTACAGCCACCATTGGTCCCACCGCCTTCCACCAGCACTACCACCTTTAGCTGTGTCGTCTGCGGTGTGGAGCCCAGTCTTCCATCAGCATCTATCATCCAAACACTCCGCCAGACAGGGATACCAGTGCGCCGAGCCTTTCGGATCTATAACTCCGCTGGACCCACCTATCTCGTCCGCCTTCATCTGCCGACTGCTGAAGACGTTGAACGCCTCATCGCCACCGGGATCCACCTCAACGGCCGTCATCATCGCATAGAACCATCTCGCTCACCTCCACCACCTTCATCTCATCCCTCCACACCTCGAAGTAGTCCCCGGCCGGCCCCACCTCCCCAACCACCTCCTCCATCATTTCATCCTTATCTCTTCCCGCCCCCACCTCCTTACTTTCCCCCACCTCCCTCTTTTGATATCCTTCGCCTTCTTCTAACTTCGCTTGTTAGCTTCTCCTCCTTTTATAACACCCTTGCCCTTCATTTATTTTCCTCTCACCTTGTATAACCCCTCTCCTCTTTGTTCACAGCTCATTTTGACATAATCACAACTGTATTCTCACTTCAATAAAGAATAAATACTTAGGAATAGACGCAATTCCCCTCCCATCTCCTAACTTTCCACATCCTTTACCCACCTCCTTCTTCCATCACATCTCCCCAACCCGCCCGCATCTCTTGGCCAGAGAGAGGGCGACACCCTCTAGGTGGCCCGCCCCACCCCTTCAGGGTGAGGAATGAAAGCATTTAAGCAGCAGCAGCAGTTTGGTCTGCCTGCTAAGCAGAGTCCTGGAGGGGCGTGCCATTCCAGCTGATGAGTCCAAATGGCACGTCTGGACGAAACTCTGCATAATGCACACGGCCTAACCACCCAAAAGCTGGTTCTATTGCTGTGATTTTAAGATCTGCGGCTGTGAAAGCATTTTTTGACATTGTATCTCCAATGGGGGAGCATTTTTTGAACGGAGAAATGATTTCTCCTTTAGCAGGTTAGCAAACTTGATTTGCTAACTCGGCGGGGCCACACAGTTTGGTCATACTCCAGCACTACGCATGTCCACACATTTTTTCGGCTGGGTGGCGCTCTTTCTTGCTGCGGCTCAGTCGGCCCAAGAATAATCTTATGGGCAGACGCCTCGTTGGCTGTCGCCTTCCCTCACCATGCTGTCCAACTCCTGCCTAGTTAAGAATGTGGACACTCATTATACTCCGGCTGAACTTCGCCAATGGTTGTGTGACAACAATACTCCCACTTCTGTGGTCTTGCGCCTTCAAGATGCCTCTTCGGGACAACCTTCACCGGACATCGTGGTGTTCTTCAGTTCCTCCATTTGTGCGCATAGCGCTCTCCGCTCCGGCTACTTATACCTTCTCTATTCTGATCATCCCCTTCTTCCTACTCCGGCCCATATTCTTGAGAAACTCGCCTCCGATCCTGATTTCTTAACTAAGTTTCCCTCCCTAGCGCAGCCTCCCTCAACTACTGTTTGTTCTCCCGTGTCCACCACTCCTCCCGTCACTACTGTCGCCACTACCATCATCACTTCCGTTTCTTCTTCCCCTTCTTTTGTCCTTTCCTGTGTTCCGTCTACTTCTCCCTCTACCGTCACGTACAGTCACTCCTCCCCTATCATGTCCACCGCCCTGCCTTCCTGCACTCCGCCCATTCCTACATTTCAATCGTCACCTGCAACTCACCTGGATGATACACTCGCTGCTTCGTCTGTCTCTCGCGGCTCTGCCGCCCATTCTCCATCGACTTCTCCGCCATCTGTCCCACCGAGCTGTGTCGTCCGTGGGATTGCACCTGACGTTTCGGACCAGGATATTCTTCAAGAACTGCAACAGGAGGGCCTCCCTGTCCGCCGGGTATTTCGCATCCTAAACACCGATGGCCCGACGTTTATGGTACGCCTTCGCCTCGCCTCCTCTGCTGATGTCGACCGTCTTCTCACCACCGGCGTCCGTTTTCGAGGACGTCTCCATCGGGTGGAGCGTTCTCGCTCCCCCCCGCGGCTTGCTGGATTTCCTCGTTACACGTCTCCTCCTTCTCCTTCAACCACTATTCCCCCGCCGCCACCCATCCCCCCACCAACACCCATCTCCCTCCCAGTTCCCCAGTCTCCATTCAGCCTTCCGCCACTCTCAATCCTAGAACTTCTTCGTCTCCTGGCCACTTCCGTTACGAATCTCACGACTAATCTGTACTACCTCCTTCTTCAATACTACCCCTGTCCTTCTCCTTATGCCTTCTTTTCGAACCCTCTCACTATTCCTCCACAGCACTTGTGAATATTTGTCTCTTTTCTGTAACACTTTCATGTTCTGTGTACTTTTCTGCCATTGCGCGCCCGAGATATACCAACTCCTCCCTCAATAAACATGTACCCAGTTGGGGTCCGCCCCGGTGTGTGTGGTGTGGGTCTGCCCTGTGGGCCCCTTTGCGGGTCACGGCCCCCTGCGCCACAGCTATAACCCGCTCTTTTACGTATGTACGATACATACTCTCTTAATTCTGTCTTTCAGTAACATTTCCTTCCTTCTCATGGCCGAAGAGCTGCTTTGTTCAGCTGATGGCCCGCCTCCCCTTTGGGAGGAATGAAATGACCTCATGGACGACGACGGACGACAGTTTGGTCTGCCTGCTAAGCAGAGTCCTGGAGGGGCGTGCCATTCCAGCTGATGAGTCCAAATGGCACGTCTGGACGAAACTCTGCATAATGCACACGGCCTAACCACCCAAAAGCTGGTTCTATTGCTGTGATTTTAAGATCTGCGGCTGTGAAAGCATTTTTTGACATTGTATCTCCAATGGGGGAGCATTTTTTGAACGGAGAAATGATTTCTCCTTTAGCAGGTTAGCAAACTTGATTTGCTAACTCGGCGGGGCCACACAGTTTGGTCACTCTCAACACACTTCGTCGCGCCCAACTTTTTGCGGCTGGGTGGCTCTTTCCTCATCGTAGCCTCAGCCGGGCCAATCAATAATAATTAGGCAGACGCCTCGTTGGCAGTCGCCTCCCTCCTCAACATGTATGCCTATCTTGTTAAGGGCGTGGACACATCTATTCCAGACTCGTACATTTACGAGAGAATTGCTGGTGGCCCCAATGACCCTCTCGGCTCGTCGCTCTCCGAAGTTATCCGGCTTCAAGACCGTCTTTCGGGTCAACCTTCACCGGATGTTCTGCTTCTATATCGAGACTCGTATGAAGGATACTGCCTGACAACCAATCGTCTCTTTCTCAAGAATCGTCACCACGAAGTGGTCACCGCTCCCGAGCATCTCTTGCGAGATCTGCGTCATCTTCCGGACCCTCCTGTCACTATTCTATCCCGTTACCCGCATAAACCAGCGCAAACCTCTGCTCCCACTACCACACCTACTACTATTACTACTACCACTACTACCCCGTCCACCACCACTGCTTCCCCTTCCATCGTTCTTACTACCTCCAGTCATCATTCTCCCATCATGTCTGCCCCATTCACATCCCTCCCTCGTTCTAATTTGCCTCCAGATCCTTCCATTGCGGTTACAGTCGCCGACCATTCAACTGGCGCTCCCACTTCGCCACCCTTCCCTCTTTCGACTAGTACTGTCTGCGACACTGACCCACTCCTTCCCGCCTTGGATCCGTCTTTCAGCCGTTCTCCGGATACCGTCAACACGGCTCCAACACACCTCACTGGCAACGCAGATGTTTCCCGACCAGCGCGCCAACTGTCTCCCCCTCCAAGCTGTGTCATCCGGGGGATTGATCCTGCTATCACCGAACGGGACCTCCTTCACGAACTGCAACGGACAGGCGTCCCAGCTCGCCGGGCGATTCGGATTTTTAACGATGAAGGCCCGACCTTCATGATGCGTCTACAACTGTCATCTGCTGCTGACGTCGATCATCTCATTGCGACTGGAATCCGTTTTCGCCGTCGAGCGTATAGAGTGGAACCTTCCCGCTCCTCATCTCGTGCCGGCCCCCTGTTCTCTCCCACCCCTCCTCTTCGTTCTCCTCCCATCACGCCTCCCTCCCCACCGTCGCCCACAGTCAACCTCCCTGTTACACACCCACCTTTTGTCCTACCCCCTCACCAGATTTTGGACCTCCTCCGTCTCTATGCCACTTCCGTCACGAATATGACCACTATCCTCTACTACCTCCTCTTACAATACTATCCCATTCCGTACTCACACTTCCTTCCGCAACCCCCTCTCCCACCCACTAATTTGATGTAAATATATGTAACACTTTTCTTGTATACTGTACTCTGCTTTCTCATGTATTTTGTTCTTTTCTGCTATTGCGCGCCCGAGATATACCAACTCCTCCCTCAATAAACATGTACCCAGTTGGGGTCCGCCCCGGCGTGTGTGGTGTGGGTCTGCCCTGTGGGCCCCTTTGCGGATCACGGCCCCCTGCGCCACAGCTATACCCTGCTCTTTTACGTATGTACGATACATACTCTCTTAACTATGTCTTTCAGTACTATTTCCTTCCTTCTCATGGCCGAAGAGCTGCTTTGTTCAGCTGATGGCCCGCCTCCCCTTTGGGAGGAATGAAATGACCTCATGGACGACGACGGACGACAGTTTGGTCATACTCCAGCACTACGCATGTCCACACATTTTTTCGGCTGGGTGGCGCTCTTTCTTGCTGCGGCTCAGTCGGCCCAAGAATAATCTTATGGGCAGACGCCTCGTTGGCTGTCGCCTTCCCTCACCATGCTGTCCAACTCCTGCCTAGTTAAGAATGTGGACACTCATTATACTCCGGCTGAACTTCGCCAATGGTTGTGTGACAACAATACTCCCACTTCTGTGGTCTTGCGCCTTCAAGATGCCTCTTCGGGACAACCTTCACCGGACATCGTGGTGTTCTTCAGTTCCTCCATTTGTGCGCATAGCGCTCTCCGCTCCGGCTACTTATACCTCCTCTATTCTGATCATCCCGTTCTTCCTACTCCGGCCCATATTCTTGAGAAACTCGCCTCCGATCCTGATTTCTTAACTAAGTTTCCCTCCCTAGCGCAGCCTCCCTCAACCACTGTTTGTTCTCCCGTGTCCACCACTCCTCCCGTCACTACTGTCGCCACTACCATCATCACTTCCGTTTCTTCTTCCCCTTCTTTTGTCCTTTCCTGTGTTCCGTCTACTTCTCCCTCTACCGTCACGTACAGTCACTCCTCCCCTATCATGTCCACCGCCCCGCCTTCCTGCACTCCGCCCATTCCTACATTTCAATCGTCACCTGCAACTCACCTGGATGATACACTCGCTGCTTCGTCTGTCTCTCGCGGCTCTGCCGCCCATTCTCCATCGACTTCTCCGCCATCTGTCCCACCGAGCTGTGTCGTCCGTGGGATTGCACCTGACGTTTCGGACCAGGATATTCTTCAAGAACTGCAACAAGAGGGCCTCCCTGTCCGCCGGGTATTTCGCATCCTAAACACCGATGGCCCGACGTTTATGGTACGCCTTCGCCTCGCCTCCTCTGCTGATGTCGACCGTCTTCTCACCACCGGCGTCCGTTTTCGAGGACGTCTCCATCGGGTGGAGCGTTCTCGCTCCCCCCCGCGGCTTGCTGGATTTCCTCGTTACACGTCTCCTCATTCTCCTTCACCCACTATTCCCCCGCCGCCACCCATCCCCCCACCAACACCCATCTCCCTCCCAGTTCCCCAGTCTCCATTCAGCCTTCCGCCACTCTCAATCCTAGAACTTCTTCGTCTCCTGGCCACTTCCGTTACGAATCTCACGACTAATCTGTACTACCTCCTTCTTCAATACTACCCCTGTCCTTCTCCTTATGCCTTCTTTTCGAACCCTCTCACTATTCCTCCACAGCACTTGTGAATATTTGTCTCTTTTCTGTAACACTTTCATGTTCTGTGTACTTTTCTGCCGTTGCGCGCCCGAGATATACCAACTCCTCCCTCAATAAACATGTACCCAGTTGGGGTCCGCCCCGGTGTGTGTGGTGTGGGTCTGCCCTGTGGGCCCCTTTGCGGATCACGGCCCCCTGCGCCACAGCTATAACACGCTCTTTTACGTATGTACGATACATACTCTCTTAATTCTGTCTTTCCGTAACATTTCCTTCCTTCTCATGGCCGAAGAGCTGCTTTGTTCAGCTGATGGCCCGCCTCCCCTTTGGGAGGAATGAAATGACCTCATGGACGACGGACGACGACAGTTTGGTCTGCCTGCTAAGCAGAGTCCTGGAGGGGCGTGCCATTCCAGCTGATGAGTCCAAATGGCACGTCTGGACGAAACTCTGCATAATGCACACGGCCTAACCACCCAAAAGCTGGTTCTATTGCTGTGATTTTAATATCAATATTGTTGTTCAATAAGAGTTTAGATTGATAGTCACACTTTTCTTTGCTGATACTTTCGACATTTAGTTGGAGGAGTTGAATGGTTGGTCCAATGTTTCTTGTTACGGAGCTCTTAAAAGAACTGTTGTGACGTGTTTGATATGTCATTGTGTGTAATTGCCAGGATATTGCAGCGATACACTGGCTGCCAAATATATTGTTGCTCGGTCTGCACCACCCAGGGTCACGTGTAGAGTATTTTGAGGTAAAAAGACGTGAGCGACATCAACCCCCACACCGAAACAAATGCCAGGTGTATTCATAAGTTTTTGCCGGTTTTTGTGCTAAAGAAAACACGTAATTCTCAAAGGAAAGTAATGTTTGTTTATTCAAAATATTGGCTATCGGCGGCAAGTTATGAATATCATTGCAGAAAACCTGCTTGTCATTTGCGGCGAACCATTCCTCGAGCCATTTTCCTGCTTCCTCGAAATTGCTGAAGTGCTGCTCTGTAAACGCGTGCCCCATTGAAGCGAAGAGGTAATAGTCAGATGGCGCCAGGTCGGGAAAGTACGGCGGGTGCGGAAGGATGTCCTATCAAAGTGATTTCAAGGTGTATTTCACTGGTTTTGCTGCGTAACGTGGCGCATTACCGTGCGATAAAGTCGCTTTGCCATATCTTCTGGCCCATTCCGGTCGTCTTTCGATCAATGCGTGATTTATATAAATCATTTGTTGGCGATAGTGTTGTGGAATAACAGTTTCGCCTATAATTGCTCATCTTCGCACTTTTGGGGCCTGCCAAAATGCGCTGTTTTTCACACTGAAATCACCACGTTTAGATTGCTGAACGCATTTCTCACATATTCTAATCGATGGAGCATATTCACCATATGTTTCTACTGGCAAACGATGACTTTCCACAACCTTTTCCTCTTGATTACGTAAGAAAAGCAATGCGTGTCGCAAAATGTTCTTCTTCAGGCAGAAACGTCGACAAGATCGCTGAACGATACAACACAGACGCTAGTGTTTGGCGGACTCAACTTGTGTGTGTTGGTAGGCTAATGTCAGACAAACAAACTGGCGTATGTGTAAAATACATACGCTGCGTACTGTTTGCTGGTGCCATCTATTAGCGAAACCGGAAAAGACTTATGCATTCGCCTGGTAGGTTTTATGGCGACGATGGGTAGAAAAGGCCTATTAGTGGGCCTTAATTGATATATATTCCCAGCATTTGCCTGTTGAGAAAATGGGAACCACAGAAAACCATCTTTAGCGCTGCCGAGAGTGAGTTCGAACCCCCTATCCCCCGAATGCGTGGCCACTTGCACGGTTTTCTTTATTTTTAAAGTAGTTTCCAAATGCCAATTTCATTTTCTGTTACGTCTTCAGTTTTTCAGATATGAGTGTCCCATTTAAAGCATTCAACTCCATTTTCAGGCCTTTTCATCCCCCCCCCCCCGCTTAAGTGAATTTTCCGTAATACAAAAATGACATGCTTCTTTATTTTTGAAGGAGATTCCAAATACAAATGTTTGCGTTTGTAACATTTTAAAGTTTTGGAATATACTTATTTTAAGAATTTACCCCATTTTCACTTATTTTCACTGCCCTTAAGTGAACTTTCCGAAAAGAAAAACAAATGCGTATTTCTTTATTTTTGAGATTCCATGTAGCTCTTTCCACGTGTGTCAGTTTTGAAGATATAAACATCCTCACAAAATGGATTCAACCCACTTTTCACTTATTTTTACGCCACTTAATTGAATTTTCCGGAAACAAAACGGGACATGCCACTTTACTTTTAAAGGAAATTACAAATTCTAAATTTCACGTCCTTAAACTGTTCATCTTTTGAGACATAGATATACTGATTTTGAGAATCCATCCCTCTTTTCCCTTTAACGATTAAATATCCAAAAATCACCCCTTAATGAAGACGTAGACTGTAATATAAATATATTTCCATCATTTCTTTTCTTTATGTCTAATAGTTTTGGCTCGATGATGATGAGATTGTCAGTCAGTCAGTCAGTCAGTCAGTCAGTCAGTCAGTCAGTCAGTCAGTCAGTCAGTCAGTCAGTCAGTCAGTCAGTCAGTCAGTCAGTCAGTCAGGACAAGTAATTTTATATATATATAAATTATACATAAATAAATGTAGCAGTCTACAACCTGCTAGATATTTGCAGAGCTGTACACTTTAATCACTCAACTTGTCACTCGCTTTCTATAAAAGAATGTACCTCGCCTTGCGAAACTAGTCTTTTCCCACAACTGCTTGATGGTAAAGTCGTTTTGTACTAGAATTATATAACTTTGCGAAGGACGTCAAGATCTACTTGAATGTAAGAACGATTACTATAGCGCATTTTTTTAATCCGCATTGTACGCCTTCAAGGTAACATTAGCATTTGAATAGGCGTTCTATGAGCAATGTTAGTGAGTGTTGAAACCAAGGTAATTATTTAAGCGATGTAATTAATGATAAGTACTCAATGACATGGCAAGTAAACTTCAACTGCACTCTTTGACTTGTTAATGATATGACTTGGAAGTTAATATTCATGTACCTTGCAAATTAACTTTTATGTTCCTTTCCCATCTGATAAATCAATCTCATGATGTAGATATATTAATTGGCTACTACTTCGTCATCAACACCGTTCAGGGATTTTTTTCAAACACCACTAAGGAACGTATTCGAACAGTAACACTGTTCTACTTAAAACAAATACGGTTCCTGGACGAAATGTGTGTGATTCTTAAACACATTTTTACGCTGCATCAGGGAGAGTTTAAGAGTAATCCGATTTTTAATTTAGAGTCATAGATATAGTGACAGAAATTCAATTAAGGGGGCCTCTAAACATTAGGAGAGTAACAGAAGCTGATAGTAGAAAGCTCACATAATGTTCTCAGTTTTTAATAATCATTCGCAAGAATGTTTATACATTTAATAAAAATGGAAAATATGGACAGAAATTTGCCACAACAAAGTTTCATGTTTTGTTTCTTCCTTTTCTATTTAGCATCCTTCTTCTCCTGAATTAAACTCCAGCAATAATTCGCTAACATTGTCGGCATTCATTTCCATTCATACCGTTTCTGCATGGTAGCTGTGTCTTTATGAAATCATTCGCCAGGCTCTTCTGATACATCACTACAACTATCTGGAAAGAAGTCTAGATGCGAGTCCGTGAAACGTACTTTCAAGAACATATTGCATCCTAAATCTTTATAAGCTTTGATCATTTCTTTCACAAATATTATATATTGAATAGAAATACAAATGAGAATATTCACAGAAATACTCACTTTGAATATCTGAAGAAGCCGAATAAACACGTATTAAATTGGTAGAAATCGTTGCATTTTCACTGTGATTTTGAGTTTAACATGACGCACTCTATAAACAATAACATCAATGTCTGAGAAAAAATCAGAAATAATAAAGTTAATATTGCCAATTATTAATTATTTAAAAAGGACCTTATTTACCGCACACAATGATACCACGCAATAATATATGTTACATATACTATCCCTGATAGCGAAATTCTGATTTCAGATTTGAATTTGTTGTTGTTTGAGTCATCAGTTCACATACGGGTTTGTTGCAGCAGTCCATGCCACCCTATCCTGAGCTAACCTTTTTATTTCTACGTAACTTCTGCAACCTACATCTGCCCTTATCTGTATTTAGCAAAGTAAATTTCTTTACAATTACATATTTTCATCTCAGAAATAGAACCTTTGAACAACAGTGTAATTAATGTTTCACTGATGTAAGAGTCACACGAGGGTCTTAAAATAATCCCTCACAATAATACTAATTTTCCAGTTAACACGAAACGAAACGTGAGAAGTTATGACTTCTGACTCTGAATAGCGAAAAAGGATTTAAGGATTGAGTGAGGTTAACCAGGAGTAGACTTCGACTACAAATTTGCAACAAATTTACTATCCCCCATTTAGTTTATCAGATGAATGCGTAACCATAGGCGTGGTATCACGCGTAGTATGATTTACTGGATCTTTTGTTTTGTTGTTACTCGATGATGATGATGATGATGATGATGATGATCATGATGCATGTTGTTCAAAGTGGACTAACATCCATGTCATCGGCCCCTAATGGTACGGAATGTAAGAACAATTTAAAATTCTAAAATTTATCCACTGACCAGAATTGGAAACTTGATGAAGAATGAATAGATGAAAACTACTGTAAGATAATCAGAGAATCAAAGTCACAATATTTAAAAGTTAAAACACTTCAAAATCAATCCGCTGACTGGAATTCAATACACGACGACGATGATGATGATGATGCTTGTTGTTTAAAGGGGCCTAACATCGAGGTCATCGGCCCCTAATGGTACGAAATGAGATAACAACAAAAAATTGAAAAGCATCCACTGACCAAAATAAAAAATAAATTAAAAATGTCATGAAGAATGAAATGATGGACATGAACACAACAAAAACAAAGAAAACTGTGGATCAGACTCAAAAAAGATTGTAAATAATAGTATTAGTGACCAAGGGACCACTTATAAAGCACAATGATGCTAATGGCACTTATCGGTAGTAAAGGAGAACCATGATATTTATCAAGCTGCGGTACTAATCAAAGGTAGCGTAAACTCACGGTGTTCCAAACATCAAGGTACTACTCACCAGTATTGTACGTCGTAAAGGTAACGCAAACCTATGTTGTTTCTCACACAATGGCGTCACTCATAGCCAACGCAAACCGATGAGTTTCCTCACCTAGGTGTACTAATCATGGGCGCCGGTATTCCCGTGGTGTTCCTACAGAGTGGGTACTAATCACCGGCAACGCAGACCTACGGTGTCGCTCGTATAGTGGTACAACTCACAGGCTACGCCCAGACGCGTGGTGTCGCTCACACGGGTACTGGAAACCCACACTGAACCCCACTCGAGTGCTACCAATCGCAAAACTATGGATTACCTAACAGAGTGGTACTACTCGCAAGTAAAAGCGACCGATGGTGTTCCGCGCGTGATGGTACTAATCAAAAGTAGTTTCATGGTTCTAATACAATCATTCCTTGGTCGCCCCTTTTAGTCGCCTCTCACGACAGGCAGGGGATACCGTGGGTGTATTATTCGTCAGCCTCCCCCACCCACAGGGGGTGTGTGTTTGGTCCGCGAGAGGTATTTTAATTCCCTCAAGTCCGCCGGTAAGCCGATTAGGACCCCCCTATCCGCCACCTGGGACGCGCCACGTGGGAGTATCACCTCCCCCTTGTTACGCCAGCGTAGCAGGTTCGTGGTACACGACGATGAACGATGATTATGAACCTATCCGCAACGCCCCGCCTTCCCAGAAACTAACTTAAAACAACTGTATGTACTGACCAAGGGATTGCATCCAAAACACAATCCTGAATCGATTATGCTTGTCTAAAACGGTCTAAAAGCCAGGTCACCGGCCGCTCGTAATGGTACTTACCGCTAGTAAAGTAGAACTGTGGAATTTCTCATTTAGTAGTACAAATCACAAGTTGCGTAGACTCACGGTGTACCTCACATTGTGGTACTACTCACAGGAAATGTAATACGCACAGGTTACGAAGACATATGGTATTTCTCACATAATGGCGCCACTCATAGGGAACGCAAATCCATGGTGTTCCTCACATAATGGTACCATTCTCAGGGACCCGTATTATTCTGTAGTGTTCCTCACATAGTCGTACTAATCACAGGGACCATTAGTTTCCAGTGGTGTTCTTCACATAGTGGGTAATAATCACAGGCAACGCAGACCCACGGCGTCGCTCATGTACTGGTAATAATCACAGGTGACGCCCAGAACCGTGGTGTTCCTCGAAACGCAGACCCATGGTGCTGAATCACCCCTGTGAAGACAGCCTATTTTCTCTCCTTGGGGCGTTCCAACCAAACATGGACAGAGAAGAGCCTCCATCATAGTGGCGGATACTATACATGGGTACTGTAAACCCATAGCTATCCACCGATGGTATTCCTAACATGGTGGTACTAATCGCAAGAAAAGTCGACTCATGGTGTTCCTCGTATGATGGTACTAATCATGGTTTAAATTTCAGCACCCTTGGTCGCCCCTTTTAATCGCCTCTTAAGTTAGGGACGGGATACCGTGGGTGTATTCTTCGTCTGCGCCTCCCACCCACAGGGTTTTGTGTGTTTGATCAGCGAGAGCTATTTTATTTCGCTCTAGTCTGTCGGCAAGCCGGTTAAGAACCCCTATGTCCCACCTGGGACACGCCACGTGGGGGTGATTATTACGCGAACTTTTAAATAAATTTCATCGGAATTGTGGAAGTCCTGTTGATCATTCCGTATGGGTGTCATAAATGTTTTCAATAACGTTTAGTTGATTCCATACTGAAAATGCAATCAAAGAACATTTCTCTAATTCATAAGTATACCGAGAATTTCGAAGATTTTATAGCTCAAAAACCCTATAATGTGGAACGTGATCGTCCTGCGAACAATTTGATCTGTTTTACGGAAGGATTAAGAACAGACTCGGAGGCACATTCAGTGGTATACAGGATAAAACCAGTAATAAATTAAAGAAATGAAAGCTACTTTCGAAGAAAGTATACAAAACTATTCCAGATTGAAATATCAGTTCTGCAACATTTATATGGAAGTACTGTTTGCACAAATATAATAACATATATAACGAGTTTATTGGCTGATACAATGTTTAAGTGTACAAACCTGCGTGGTTTTAAAGAAGAATAATAATAAGAATAATCATCATCACCTAGGGTCAACAAGATAAGCTCACCGGACAAAATATTAGTCAGCCCTGGAGAAATCATTACAAGCATCATTTACTACCGCATAACTCCATCTCTGGACTTGATATCGCCTGGATTCTGTTAGGAAGTGAGTCACAAGGTTGTACTAGGGCTCTCTAAAGACTAGGTATGCTCGCTCGCCATTATGGTTCATTCCTGCGCTACGTTGGTAAGGCAGTTGACCGCCTGAGCCTTGTGTATCTCTCTTTTTACTGTTCTCCACGCTAGAAAATAATGCTGAACTAACATACTATAAAAATACTCATTCTCAATATTACTCAAACGGTTACTAAACTTAAATATTAGTATATTTCGCACATTATTGTGTAGGCCTAATACTTACTCGAGACGGAGATTGTAAAAGCAAGGTCGTTGATAATTTGCCTTTTAACAAACAAACTAGGCATGTACTTTCACTGGAGAAATATTAGAAAAATAGCTTACTAATAAATCGGTTTATTATTATTATTATTATTATTATTATTATTATTATTATTATTATTATTATTATATTGATAAGTAGAATAGGTTGTTCGTAAGCTATGCGCCGCGGTACCGTCAAATGAAATGAGGGACACCGTGGAATTGATATAGGCTACTGTCATTCTTAAATCTTGGAATTACCGAGCTCGATAACTGTAGTCACTTAAGTGCGGCCAGTATCCAGTAATCGGGAGATAGTGGGTTCGAGCTCCACTGTCGGCAGCCCTGAAGTTGGTTTTCCGTCGTTTCCCATTTTCACACCAGGCAAATGCCGGGGCTGTACCTGAATTAAGGCCACGGCCGCTCCCTTCCACTTCCTAGGTCTCTTCTATCCCATCGTCCCGTCGCCATCAGACATATCTGTGTCGGTGGGAAGTAAAGCAAATAGCAAAAAAAATCTTGGAATTTGACGTGGTACTCGGTCAGTGTTAGAGAATTATACATTGTGATAGAAGATTTTTATACCATATGACAGTCTGTATTTCATACTTGCGTGTAATTGATAAGGCGCTATTTTCAATGTTGTCGAAATTATAAGAAAGAACTCTTCGAACAAAAATAACGCTGAAATGTGATGTACGAAGAGGAACAAACCCAAGTAACTGGGATTCTTTAAGTTTATTTCTTTCTTTTAAAATTTAGCTTTTCTTATTTACCAGTATTAAAAAAAATACATTCTATGTAAAAATTAAACTTAATTTTTAGCGAGTGTTATGAATCTCATCAGCTTATTAAGTTATAATGAAAAGAGAATTTTAGTGTATTCAACCGAGCATTCATGAAACAAATGTTATGTTATTATAAATTACATTCAGGAAGAAAATAAGAATAGAGTAACTACTTCTATAGCTGAATCTTCTCTCCCAACCTGAAGTATTGCACTGACAATCAGTTACCAGTGACTTATAAGGGGCGTGAACCACAGGCTGTAGAGGATATTTAAAATGTTTGACTTTGGCAAAGTTAACAGTACTTTTTTTTACAGAGATTCCGCTGGTTTGAGGGGAAGTAGCATGGTTTCTCAACACGACTCACCTTATTAAACTTTGAAGGGCTGCAACATTGGTTAACTTGCTCGGGCAGCACATTTTAAAACAAATTATATTTAAGTAATATTTTACAAATTGACTGTCTCCTTTTATTACAGTATTTACAAAACAACAACATTCAATTCCTTGTTTATAATTTTCTCTTCTTTTACGAAGCTGTCGAAAACATTTTACCTCGTTTCCTTACATTCTTGTTAGAGTCACAACAGCATACGATCGAATTTTGAAGAAGTGTCTAACAATTATTTCCTTTAAATTGGAGAATATGCACTGGTGCATTTATCATTCAAAATTTTCTCCATTACAAGATTTGCACAATTTTGCATTATATAATGCATATATAGTCCCTATAGAAGACCTCACAGTTACAAATTAATTTCATAATTCACAATTTGGTTCCTTTACATCACCCAAATTTAAAAAGCGAATGTTTCAGAGCTTGAGTCAGAATGCTCATAGTTTAAAACCTGTCTGCATATAGGCCTACCACAGATCTCGGTTTTCAATCATGTATTTGTTGTACTATCACCAATGTTAAACAACGTATTTCTGTCATATGAAGTTAGTTTTGAGAAATATTGTAACTGTGATGTTTGGATGTTGAACTCCTGTTGCCAGACTTTGGGGCAGAACTGAATATTGAATGATCAATGTGACTGAATTAAGGGGTGTAGTAATGTCAGTGCGAGCTGGATGCAGGTTTAAGTCATCAGTAGATGTAGAAAGTGTAGCAGAGGCAGTGGAGGCATAATGCAGATCTAAGGGAATCTAAACAACCTCTATTCCGTAGTAGAGACATTACTACAATTAGAACAACTCACCATTATGTAATAAATATCAACACAAGTGTAGCACTATTCTGTCCATGCACGCGGTGATTAAAGCAATACGTTCAATGTGACGAAGCGAGCGCTCGTAGGAGAAACTAGAGTTTGATCACACGTATGAACCAAAATGGCGGCTAAGCATAACCATCTTATAGAGCCTTAGGTTGTACAGGTTCGTCACATCCAGGTGAAGCCACTCGCTGAGAATTTCATCGCCCAATTCCACCAAATTGCTGTGATGCTGATGTCGGCGTTTTACCCGCTGGTTCAACATGTCCCACAGAATTTCAATGGGGTTCAAGTCAGGTGATATTGCAGGTCAATCGAGAGGATTTGTTCATATAACCACTCACGTATGCGTCCAGCCCGATGGACTTCGCTGTTGTCATCTTGAAAAATCGGCGTCTCAATAGTATACTCATCACCCAGAATGTTTAAATAAACATGCTGGTTCATGTTAGTGGTCGCCTCAGTGAGTGGACCCAATCCATGACACGAAAAACGCCCCCAAAACATCACTGACACACCTCCGGCTTGAACCTGAGGATGAAAAGCTTCATTCGGCCTCGGGTGAACTCGACGGCATGCGTCATTGGAATACAGGGAAAAACGTGATTCGTCAGACGACATTTAGTTCCGACAGTCAGTTACTGTCCACTATCGATGATTTCTAGCCCATTGAAGTTTAAAAGCTTAGTGTGCCTGTGTGAGCAATGGCCTCTTAACTCTATTTGTTCATCGCATGCAGTTTCCGTCGCAATATTCTCCCGCTAGTAGGTCGGGATGGACCTTCATTCACTGACTGCAGCAATTCCTGTCAGGTTTGGAAGTGATTTTGATTCATAAGGCGTGAAACGCGTCTTGGGTCCCTCTGTCAGGGTCTTCTTCCGACCACAATTCTGACCTCGTGTTTCGCGGCTACGTGTAGTACACCCCTGCTTGTAGACAGTCCTCTGCGAAATACCAACAGATCCAGCAACTTTACGCACCGTATAGCTATGTGCATGACCAAACACGATTGAAATTCTTTGCCACTCTGTCACAATCTTATATCTACCCAAGTTGACGTACACTGTCCGCTTGGAACCTGAATATCTCACTGATCGCTACTATCTTATGCTGACGTAGAGGCAGTGAGCGTACGGTTGAGCACGGGACTCGTTCGCTGCGCCATCTGTGCGTGCGCATTAGAATGACTAGAATGACTTAATTTTTTTGTCCACACCGACTAAATAGACATATGTACAACGGAAGATCAGTGTCCATCCATGCCAAGCTAAGGCATTATTGTTCAGTCATTCGTCCAGAGGCTCTGAATGTGGCAGAATACCTTGCATTGAACAGGAAGGATGTAATTGAAAAGTTAGAAGAAAAGAAATAAAAATCCTGAGAAAGATCATGTGACCAATGAGAGAAAATTGTGACAACAGGAGACGAAATAACAATGAACTGTACCTGATTGTTGAAAGGATAACTGACACCGTTCGGAAACGGAGGATTAATTTTTATGGACACACTAGCAAATGTACCCGTGCTTCGCTACGGTATTCTACATTGTATTCGAATATCGAAGTAAATACTGTACATGCAGTAAATTAGATTGTTTTAAAATTGCATGTCTCTTAGCGTCATCCGAAAAACAACATGGGGAGGTCCCCATACACTGTTTCCAATGTAAAGTGTTTGTTACGAATTTGTGATATAACGGCAGGCTCACTTGCCTACTGCCATTCACAGTCGAGTTGGGAAGTTTACATTATCGTTGCAGGCCCCATTGCATACTACGCGGTCACAATCGATTTGGGGAGTTTTCGTTACAATGGCAGCCCCCTTTCCTACTTCCACACAGATAACAATTGAGGAGTTTTTATTATAATGGCAGGCAACTACCCTACTATCAATCGAAATTGAGTTGTACAGTTATCATTATAATGGCAGGCCCCTTATCCTACTGCCAGCCAGCTTACTGTCAGTCACACCAAGATGGTGAGTTTCCATCAAAATAGCAGGCCACTATGCCTAATGCCAGTCACATTTTAGATGGGTACATCTGTTTATAATTGCAAGCACCATTGCCTACTGCCAAACACAATCGGGTAGGGGAGTTTAAAAAAAACTGCATGCTCCCTTGCCTTCTGCAAGTCAAATCGAGAAGTGAACTATTCATTACAATGGTAGGCCTTCCTTACTAATGCCCGTTACACAGGAGTTGGAGAATGACCCCATTTCTACTGCCAGTCAAAGTCGGTATGGGGACTACTGATTACAATAGCAGACACACCCTTTCTCGGTCGCTACAAATCGACATCAGTGAATATATATAGATCGACATACGAAAGTATATACTTGTTTACAATATTGCAGACCTTCATTTACAGATAACTGCTGCTAAACGTACGTCATATCGACAAAGCATTGTACCATAAGACGCCGGATTTACTGGCCTAAATGGCTGCTCCTATGATATATCATCTATGCTTGGGTCAGACTGAGTTAGAAACGTCGAACAGGGTAAAGTTCTTGTAAGACTATCTCACATTGCATTACTTTTCGGATAATTATGTGACAGCTACATACATAGCATTTGGCTCACATATGGCAACTGGGTGGGCCAATTTTCGTGAAGAGTTTGATGATTCTATATTCCCTATAAGTGATTGAAAGTATGAATTATGCATGTGAAAATTCCAAATTGACTTAACATCGATTAATAGAGAAAAATCAAACGTAAAAGGGATACAGATACGACAAAAAGGTCATAGGACCAAGGTTGTAGATCATTCCAAATTGAACGGAGATTGTGCAATCCGTTATGTGATAGGACTTCCCGAAGGTCTGCACCATCATTAAAATTGCCTCCATATTTCGATATTCTTCGAGGATAACAAGGGAAAAATTCAAAGATCTTGGTAGTTTTCCGTCCGTTACAGGCTAAAACGTATAATTTTGTCAAATTTCCATTTTCTTTTTCGTCTGGCAGATTATGCCGCAATCTAGATTTTTGGCGAGGAGGGTAAAAATTAGGACTTTCAGGAAACTAAACCAAAAAATATGCAATTGGCCATTATTACACCTTAAACGGGTAGCTGTACGAAAATTTCGCCAAAATAGTCAATGTACAGGCACACAGTCGTTACGATTTTATTTATACAGATAGATAAGGAATCAGCTCCTTGTACAACACTTTTTGGTCTATGTCCGCTGGCCTTAACCTGCAAAACTGACCATTCATAATATCTCCCTTATTAATCCTCCTGACGAAAAAATGCACATGAAAAAAAGTTTTAGAAATGGAATACCATCATGTTTGGTCGATTTCCAGTCAGGTTGGTCTTGTAATGTACATATTTTGGAAGAATCACCGTTTCGGTTCCCCATAAACCACCAGCCCATTCCGGAAACATGAAATGTTATAGACCTTTAAAACCTACCTTTGGACTGGTGGATGCTAAATATAAAGTTTAGTTCGAATATCTTCAGTAGTTTTCAAGTTGTAAGAAATACGATTTACACGCACCTGTCCGATGGGACTTGTACCAGAAAACGGTCCGTTAATAATATGTCCCTTATGAATCCTCGTATCGAAATGATGCACATGCGAAAAAAGGTTTAGAAATTTATTTCTATTAAGGCAGGTAGATTTCCATTAAGTTTGGTTGTGTATATTTTGTGGGAGTGCAAAATCACGGTTTCGGTTTCGTATAAACCCCAGTTAGTTCAGGGATTTAGAAGCAATATTAGCCCTAAGGCCTACCGAAGGACAGGTGGATTCTAAATATGAAGTTTGGTGGAAATATATGCAGTAGATTCTAGCACTCGCGTACATACGGAATAATATTAAGGAAAAAAATAATACAGTTAAGAAAGTTGAAATAATAGAAAATGGATTATATCTGAGGAGCTGTATAACGACAAATATGAAAATCCCAAGTGAATGTATTGGAAAATCAAATGCCCCTCAATAAATTATGCTGGCGTGAGTTATGGATATAACAAAGCGGTAACAGACGAGAAATTAAGGCGCAGTGATTCTTAGTGAACAGATAAGAAGATGACTTATGGTGTTATTACTTAAGCTATTCGAGGGCGGTTATAACCTCCAACGATATTCCGCCAAAATCTCGGAGATAGGCCGATTGACGCCTCTCTTGCCTTCTACCCAAGAAACAACCACGAATTTAAAAGCATGATGAGGAAAATGGCAATACGTTACTTCCCTGCTGGCAGGCAGTCAGAGACGTTGCCATGGTTACCTGTAGGTTCGTTGTCGGTCTGTCGGTCACTCAATGTAGAGCATGATACCCGCATAAAATAGTAAATTTCTCCGTCATGTGAAGAGTAAGGTAAATTATGAACATAACGAAAGTTGTTTATAATGAAGAGACGTTTCACGTACGGTCCACGGAGTTTACAGAAAATCAATAGTATAAGAGAAAACGGAGGAAAACCGTTCTGGTTTTCCCATAAACCCCCCGTCTATTCAAAGATTTTAAAATGATATGCATATCGAAACCTCCCCCGGGATGCGTATACTCTAAATATGAAGTTTGGTTGAGATCTGTCCAGGCGTTTCGACGTGATGGTGGAACAGACAAACAGACAGACAAACAGACACGAAAAGTAAAAACCACCGATTCTGTCTTTAGTTGACCCAAAACGGATAAATATCTGAAAAATTGCCAGAACAAACGAAATTACAGACAGCGGACCCCCTACAACTTTATTTATATAGATATCACGTATGAGCTCACGCAGATTGACCATGCGAGTCATTTCCTACTTTGTAAGCAATAAAACAAAGGGACCGTGGTTCACTGAAGTTGGAAAAGACCTTTAAGAAATAGAGATCACAACATGAAGACATCCAGGAACATGTTCAACACCAGAAGAAATTTCGAGCATATCAGCGATTCTTCCAAGAAAAGCCAAAGTTGAAAATAGGCAAGAAGTGGACAGATGAAAGTAAGGAGGCTCACAGAAAGCCAATGAGAGAATAGTGGGGAGAATGCAAACGGTTGAAATAAGGTGGTCCACAGCCAGCCGAAACTAAGCAGAACAACTGATCTCATCTTCAACAGACAGCAGGATACCCGAATTTTGCCATGCAAAGCGTTTCTTTAACCCGGGATGAGTAAGGTGAGGTGCAGCCACGCCCAGAGCATTTTTATTCTGGGATGGTTTGAAGTTGGTAGCATTCAATTATTTCATCTTTCCTGACTTAGTTTGTCTCGCCAGCAGTAGTCAGTGCCACTGTGACCTTCGATCTGCGTGTTTATCAGTTGCCCGAATACTGATCTTGGGGCAACTTTTCACCCCACGTTACTCAAAGTGATACTTTTCTTTGTGCAATTCCACTGAACTGTTTATTATCATTTCCGGGCTAACCGCTCCAGATGCAATTGTGTACATGTTGTAAATGTTGTGTTGGTATAAGTTTTCTTGATTTAATTGTGTAATACAAGACAGTGATGATAAACATTTGTACGGGCAAGTTGGTCGTGCGGTCAGGAGCACGCGGCTCTGAGCTTGCATCCGGGAGATAGTGTGTTCGAATCCCACTGTCGGCAGCCCTAAAGATGGTTTTCCGTGGTTTCCGTTTTCCACACCAGGCAAATGCTGGGGCTGTGCCTTAATTAAGGCCACGGCTGCTTCCTTCCAACTCCTAGGCCTTTCCTATCCCATCGTCGCCATAAGACATTTCTGTGTCGGTGCGACGTAAAGCAAGTAGCAAAACAGAAAGCAAACATTGTAAAAAAAAGGCTCCCTGCCAGTGAGATAAACGAGTTATTGACGAAAGAATATGAGAGCAGTTGATTGTTCCATGAATGGAGAAGACTTCTGATGGAAACTAACGCTGTATCTATCGAGACAGCACTTGCAGAGCAGCTAGGTAAGGAAGTTCCAGGCAGAGCTCCAACTGAGAGGCTTTCTGGATCTCAAGGAAGATGCTATGCCTTCCCGAGGAGTAAAAACCACAAAACTGAAGTTTTCTGTGGTGTTTGTAACAGGCCGGTATGTCAGAAACAGAATGTGTGAAAATAACGTCATTTCTGAAAAGTGTATCTCAGTGACCTTTCGTTTTTTATGTAATGGCTATATTTTTTAAAAACATAAATGTATTTGCATTAAATTGATAATATATTGTTAGGTTAGTAAACTTCAGTTTATTAAAAGGAAAGTTCAAAAAATTTCAGCTCATTATTTTTTAAACTTTAATATGTGGGGTTCGCATCAGGGTTAATTTATAGACAAAGGTGTCAAGTACTTTGACACTGGTAAATTCAAACTTCATGACAGTGCTGGGAATCAAATCCGTAACCTCGAAAACAGGATGTTACTACCTAATCCGTGGATTGTTGAATATTTGGGTTTCCTTTCCCTGTAACAGTTGTTACATAGCAGACGAAATGAAATGAAATGAAATGAAATGAAATGAAATGAAATGAAATGAAATTAAATTAAATGCGTATGGCTTTTAGTGCCGGAATGTGTCCGAGCACATCGGCTCGCCAGTTGCAGGTTTTTTGATCTGACTTCCGTAGGCGACCTGCGCGTCATGATGAGGATGGAATGATAATGAATACGGCACATACACCCAGTCCTCGTGCCAGCGGAATTAACCAATTATGGTTAAAATTCCTGACCCTGCTGGGAATCGAACCCGGGACCCCTGTGACCAAAGGCCAGCACGCTAACAATTTAGCCTAGTACGCATATGCTTATCTGGCCCCTTCAAGTAACAATCCTCAATTGTTTGTAGCCGCGAAGGGGTGACAGGAAAATCCGGGTCGACGCCACAAGGCGTACATCATGGCTGAAACTGCAGTGTAGATGGCGTGTTAAGGTATATTTTAACGTTTCGAATGAAAATCCAAAATTCATAACCGATTTATTTTCGGATACTTACAGTTGGAATATATATGTGCGAATTATATCTCATTTGATGTAGAGACTTCAAGCTTTCATTTCCGGTGAAAAAATTAAAATGGCATTTTTGGGCGAAAAAGGCGATTTCTAACGTTAATACATACCTTAAAGAAGATGTGCGTGCTGTGATTCGATACGCGTAGACACATTACTGTACAGCCAATGCAAATCGCTAGGAAGTCGTTGTTGTATGCAATGACTGGACATTGATATATATTATGCCCTGACACGTATTGCTGATTCAGGGTTCAAGTTGTTAATGTTATGCCTCGGCTGGTGACATGCAAAGATGCAAGGAACTCCGCTCAGGGGACGTGCAAGTTGGACGAGTCTGGTCACAGTGTCGCACTGTTTAGACTTTCGACATCCGACTGACGTACGAGAGCGCATATTTAAAACTGTACCATACTATTTTACTAAACTTAGCCTATGAATGAAAATTCGGAGAATGTTTCTTTTCTTTGGAAGGATATTCCGTGTTAATGAATATCATCTCATGAAACATAATTACAAATTAATTGAAACAGCAACATACATGGATGTCTAGTTGAAACTGAATATAATGATGAATTGTAAATGTCCAGAGTCCCTAACTTTTGTTGGTTACAATATGTCACAATAGCAAACTTTCATAATATAAATGAAACATTTTGACTCCGTTATTAACCTTAAATTAAATATATATATATATATATATATATATATACGAGTTGCTTCATTTACATAATTTATTTTCTGGTTATTAAAATGAAATTAGAGAAACCTTATTCTTTGGCACTCGTATTCGTTGACCCCAAAAAATCATGTCTTTCAGTGTTCCGTTACAGTACCTTTTAAAGCCATCAGCCGGCCCCGTGGTGTAGGGTTAGCGTGCCTGCCTCTTACCCGGAGGCCCCGGGTTCGATTCCCGGCCAGGTCAGGGATTTTTACCTGGACCTGAGGGCTGGTTCGAGGTCCACTCAGCCTACGTGATTAGAATTGAGGAGCTATCTGACGGTGAGATAGCGGCCCCGGTCTAGTAAGCCAAGAATAACGGCCGAGAAGATTCGTCGTGCTGACCACATGACACCTCATAATCTGCAGGCCTTCTGGCTGAGCAGCGGTCGCTTGATAGGCCCAGGCCCTTCAAGGGCTGTAGTGCCATGGGGTTTGGTTTGGTTTGGTTTTTTAAAACCATCACCTAATTCAGTAAAATCTAATAAAACAACTTGGGTGCTCCAATGACATGCTCACAATGTTGTCGCTTATATCAAAATACGATCAAGAAATGGGATTACGTTATGATCGCTCTTTAATTACTAAGGTTGCGTAATAAATTGGAAATCAGCTCCTGCGAAATTTTGCAAAAGCTGCATCCATACAAGAAGTTCCTAAAAATATGGTCATCACTAATCTATATAAATAAAAATAAATCGCTAAATGTGGTGCTAAGCGCAAAACTCGGGTACGCCTAGACCAATTCGGCTAATTCTTTTTTCCAAATATTCGTAGAAGTCCGAGTAAGATTTTTACGAAGACAAAAATTGGAAAATATGCCAGGAACAATGTAAAACCCTAATTTCCCTTTGTCCTTTCAAACTGTTGTCTCTCTTTCCTTCTCCCACGTTTGGGCTTAGCGCTGTCCTCCTCTAATCCAGTGCGTTTGTCAAATGTCCGTAAATCTCAGTGTTATCGATTAAAATGGGTGAATATCGGATTATGTACAAAATTTCAAGCCGCATTTGATGCCGTTAACAAAAAAAGGTTTACAAAATAATTGAGTGTGAAAATATTAATATAATGGAATGTTACCTCAAATGCAAAATCTTCATTGCATAGAACTTATCGTCTCATAACTCCTATTTCATATTCGCTATATTTGTATCTTTTTGACTGATGGTAAAGGAACATTTCAGCTCGAAGTAGATACGTTTGTTTTTAAATTTAAATTATAAAAACATGCACTATTTGTGTTTCTTTTCAGTCATGTTCAGAGATTTTTATGAGCAGGCACAAAAAAGTCAGTCGCTACCCAACTTCTTTGACGTTGAATTTGCAGAGAGGTCAAAGCGAGGCAAATGGTCTTCAGATATGGAAGTTATTTTTGAAACAAACCCCAATTTCATATATCGCTTAGTTCTCAGTTTGTGACAGGAAGAATGTCTCCTTGGGTATTGGTTTCGCGCGCACGCTCTCCAGACAGTCACATGCAGCATCGTGTTTTGTTATAGTTGGAGACCTTTCTCTACCCTGATTGTTTTTAAATCTTCGCTTCTCAACAAACAAGTTCATCGATTTCTTTGGTTGATTGGTTTATTTTGTGTGTGCTTCCATATACAGTATACTCATTTCAAGACGCATATAAGACGCGGGCGGAGCAACTTCGGTCGAAGAACTCGAATTGCTACAAGACAAGCTAATTTACAGTCTAATCGGACTGCACAACGACGTGAAGAGCGAAATGAAACTGAAAGGATTCGGATATCACAAACACGTGCAGCCCGTTGTAAAAATCTTACAAATTTGAATCGAGCTGCTTTCAGTTAAGATGTTTCAATTGAGCTTACCACTGCGTTGCTATTGGATCTATGGACTCAGTTTGCCAAAATTGTAAGGCATTGAAGTACAAAAATGAAGCCGCTGGATTGTGTTGCGCAAATGGCAAAGTGAAATTAGTGCCATTGATTCCATCACCAGATCCATTGTACTCGTTGGTTTTAGGAACAGGAATAGATTCCATACATTTCCTTACAAATACCCAAAAAATTTACAACTGCTTTCAAATGACTTCATTTGGGGCAACAAATGTACTTCGGGACAATTTCATGCCAACTTACAAGGTAACATATAACAAACAGACTTATACCCCATATTGTTTTTTTTAATAGTTTTTGTGACAAAAATAATAAACCTGTCCTCCTTAATTTACAGTTACAAGCCCAAATATATCACAGAGGAGGTTCACTGTTGCCGGTGTTAGATGACGACTACAAATTTCTGCAAATTTATTTCATGGGCATTTCAATACAAGAAATTGATCTGGGTTGTGCACATAACAGTTCAGTGAAGAGGTCTATTGTAGAACAAAATTACAAACTTCCTTTCATTAACACAATCAGTTGATTACATTGTTCAAACCTGCACTGGATCTCATGCCATCTGATAATCACATTATTGTAATCAGAGCTGATAAAACTCGTGTGGGCCAACATGAAAGACGTTTCAATGCGCCAACAATTGATGAAGTTGCCATTGTTATAGTTGGAGAAAATTCGGAAGCCCGTGATATTCTTTTACATCGCCGGAATGATCAGTTGCAGCGTGTGTATGAAACACACCGCTCATACGATGCGCTACAATATCCCATCATGTTTTGGCAAGGTGAAGATGGTTATCACTTCTCGATCAAGATGATAAATCCCCTTACAGGTAATTATAAATTTGGATATTTTGTATCAGCTACTATATTATATGCGAGTTCAATCACCGTCATTAAAACAATAATTTATTTACAGGTGTGGAAACCAACAAAAAAGTCAGTTCAATGCAGTATTATTCATACCGCCTTACGGTTCGTGAAAATGAAAACAAATACATATTGAAATGTGGGCGATTATTTCACCAATATGCTGCTGATATGTATGTCAAAATTGAAACAGAGCGTTTGACATTCATCAAGTTGAACCAGAGCAAACTCCGTTCTGAAGAATATATTCACCTTAGAGATGCGATTAACAGTGGTGGAAATGCGGAGAATGTCGGCCGGATGACCATTCTTCCAGCAACTTACATCGGAAGTCCTCGACAAATGCATGAATATGCTCAAGATGCCATGTCGTATGTTCGTCATTATGGTACAGCAGGTTTATTTATCACATTCACGTGCAATCCGCAGTGGATAGAAATCAAACAATAGTTATTCCCTGGCCAATCAACCATTGATCGCCATTACATTACGGCTAGAGTCTTCCAACAAAAGTTGAAATCTTTAATGGATTTCATTGTGAAACATAGAGTGTTTGGCGAGACGCGCTGCTGGATGTATTCTGTGGAGTGGCAGAAACGTGGATTGCCTCATGCACTTATTCTGATTTGGTTGGCTAAGAATATAAGACCAAATGCAGTTGATGAAGTGATATCAGCTGAAATCCCTGATGTACAAGTAGATCTAGGCTTGCATGAGGTAGTTATTAAAACATGATTTATGGTCCCTGTGTAACACTTAATCAAAATTCACTGTGTATGGTGTATGGTAAATGTTCAAAGCGTTATCCACGGGCATTAGTACCAGAAACAATTATCGGAAATGAAGGTTATCCACTATATCGTCGCCGATCGACTACAGACAACGGAAGATCAACAATAGTCAAAGTGAATCAACAATACACTGAAATTGATAATCGTTGGATTGTTCCATATTCACCGATCCTATCAAAGACTTTCAAGGCGCACATCAATATTGAATCTTACCATTCCGTCAAATCTATCAAATACATTTGTAAATATGTAACCAAAAGAAGTAACGTGGCTGTGATTGTAGTTAGTGTAAAGAATTCGAATGATGAAGTTACCCATTACCAAATGGGCTGCTAAGTTAGCAGTAATGTAGCAAATCTGCACAGTTTTCTTTTCCCATTCATGAAAGACACCGCACTGCTGTTCACTTAGCCATACACTTAGAAAATGGTCAAAGAGTATATTTCACGGCTCAGAACGCATTACAACGAGCTGTTGAAACATTATCGACAACCTTGACCAGTTTTTTTTTTTTTTTTAATTGTCAGAATAATGATTTCTCCCGAACACTGATATACTTCGAAATGCCAAAATATTATACTTGGAATCAATCCTCAAAGAAATTTCAACGACGGAAACAAGGAAAACCAGTTCCAGGTTACCCAAATGTATATTCCACCGATGCAATAGGTGGAATTTATTCAGTCCATCCAAGCAACGAAGATTTTTTTATATTTTTTTATTTGCGATTGCTATTAGTCAATGTTCGAGGCCCAACATCATTCCATCATTTACGAACTGTTAATGGTGAATTGTGCGATTCTTACAGAAAAGCCTGTCTACGTTTGCAATTGTTAGAAAATGACGCTCATTGGGATCAAACTCTCAATGATGCTGTAATTTCTTCACAACCTCATCAAATACGAAAATTGTTTTCTATAATTATATCAACATGCTGCCCATCAAAACCAATTGATTCATGGATCAAATACAGAGATGATATGTGTGATTTTAATTTCGTGTGGCTATTTCTAGCCGAGTGCAGCCCTTGTAAGGCAGACCCTCCGATGAGGGTGGGCGGCATCTGTCATTTGTAGGTAACTGCGTGTTATTGTGGTGGAGGATAGTGTTGTGTGTGGTGTGTGAGTTGCAGGGATGTTGGGGACAGCACAAACACCCAGCCCCCGGGCCATTGGAATTAACCAATGAAGGTTAAAATCCCCGACCCGGCCGGGAATCGAACCCGGGACCCTCTGAACCGAAGGCCAGTACGATGACCATTCAGCCAACGAGTCGGACATATGTGTGATGATATCATGCCTCAAATACGCATCACAACAGGAAATCCAAATTTACAAATCAGTGGAGAAATATACAATGAGGCGTTGATATCAATTGAGAACCTGTTCTTGATGATGTCATTTATTTTTTACAGAACGACGTCTATCGGGTCAGCTAGTAAATAATAATAATAATAATAATAATAATAATAATAATAATAATAATAATAATAATAATAATAATAATAATAATAATAATAATAATAATAATAATTCAAAATTTCCGATGAAAATCTACATTCAGTGCTAATTACAAACTCTGCGATCTACCATAAGACTATAATTTAGCAGGAAATCAAGCTACACACTACTCAAAATAAGATCTACACATCTCATCTGCGACATGGTTCGCATCTACATGGTGTCATTATTTTATCGAAGATTCTATTTCATCCCTTCACATCTGCGCGTAATTCACTTACATTAAATCTTAGGTCATTGCATCTTTGACGACTATCACATAAACAACTTCAGTATTCTTCGAAAACATCATCACAAAATAGTTACATCCATGCCTAAGTACTCGTCACTAATTACCACCATTAAATTCATACGCATGGCGAACATTAATCCTTACTTCAATAACATATCACCGGGACTCTTCAAAGACTGCATTATATCATTCAATGCAAAACCCCAATGAATTGTTCTCCATCAAACAACACATTAATTATTCATTTTATTTCGACAATCCTATTCCAAACCTTTCTCATTACACATGCGCGTCATGCTCAATAAATTATCAATTTATCTTCCAAATACTCAAGCACATTATTTCTCGAAAACTACCTCATCCTTACATGCCCATAAAATCAATATCAATGCCATAATTCTATCATTTTACTCACGACAGCTACGCATATGACATGAAAAAATGTTCTTAGATGAGTCCAGTTTACATACATGTTAATCATCTTATGCTCATTTTCAAATAAAACATATCTATGCAATAAATTACACACTGAGGTTCACTTATGACGACATTATCCTAATAAAATGCAGCGATGTCTAAAACTATCTCCTGCGTAATGTCTACTGTTAATCGCTTGGATTCAAAATATAGCACAAGACAGATTATCATTTCTCCTGGATTATTCATGATGGAAATCACAACATTCCCTGTCCATTATCGATGACCATACGCTATCACTCAAGTTGTTTACCTATACATGTCACATTCTGACTCCACAAATTGATTCTACACTACTTTAAGCAACTACATAGAAAAATAGACGAAAGACATTTTTCATACGTACTGATCGAACTGATGGCTTCGGGAAGATGACATTTCCCATCTCTCGAGTCTTAATTTTCTCATTTGGCATCCATCTCAACATTCTCCAGGTCCCTCAGGACCACTTCCCGAGTTTAACTCATCATTATCTGATAGTTACGCATCATATAATAATCTTCATCATGTGTGGCGACATCGTTGTACCTGGAATTTTTAATATGAAAGTAGCACAATGTCATATACATAAATAACACTGACAATATACTGAGTTAACACTCGCATTATTACTTGAGAGAAGAAGATGTATCTTTATCCCTTTACAATAAATAATCTGTACTATTCGTACAATATTTATACAATTAAAATCCTAGCCGTGTGCAATGCTTCTGATGTAATTTAGAATCCTTTTATTATCCGCATTGTTCTCTCAAAACAAAACACAATTCTAAAATACAATAATAAAAGTCGGTTTGCATTTCATAATCTTCCGTATCCTGCAGCCTGTAATCTCCCTTCCAGATAATTTTGACGTTTAACTCATAACCTCTTTGATACAGAACGCTCTTGTAATCACTGATCTTGGCAAAGCAACATATTTAACAAACGTTCGCCTTCTTAGCTCTACATACCAACCGACTAACTCATAATAGGTCTCGAATCCCGAATTATATCGTAAAAGATAGACAATGTATGACCATCGTATGTGAACTGAACTTGGCCCGTTTGATCCATACATTCCATGGCCTTCACACAGTATCAGAAATTACAGAACAAGTCGGAATCATTTATGGGAGCTGTCAAGCAATCATCACAAACGACGTTCAGTTCCGTAAAATGTGTTCCAGATGGGTCCTTCGCCTTTTGACCGAAGATCTGAAGTTGAGAAATTTGGACGACTGTCAGAATCTTACAGCAAGGCTTGCGGTAGAAGGTGGTACATTTTTTAGTCAGATCGCCACTTGCGACGAAACATGGGTCCACTACTACACTCCCGAATTCAAACAAGCCAGTAAGGAGTGGCGGAGGAAAGGGGAGGCAGGACCAGTGAAAGCCAAGACTCGACTGTCAGCGTTCCTTGTCCGGCTCCATGGCTAAATGGTTAGCGTGCTGGCCTTTGGTCACAGGGGTCCCGGGTTCGATTCCCGGCAGGGTCGGGAATTTTAAGCATAATTATTCAATTTCGTTGGCACGGGGGCTGGGTGTATGTATCGTCTTCACCATCACTTCTTCCCCATCACGACGCGCAGGTCGCCTACGGGGGTCAAATCAAAAACCTGCGCTTGGCGAGCCGGACATGTCCTCGGACACTCCCGGCATTAAAAGCCATACGCCTTTTCATTTTCTCTAACTCCATCATCCCTTAGTCGCTCCTTTCAGGCCTCTTACAGCATGCAGGGGATACCGTGGGTGTATTCTTCGTCTGCGCCCCCCACCCTTAGGGGTATCATCTTCAAACACCTGCCTCTGTCCTAAGCTGCGGTTAGTCATAAATGGTAATTCGACAGTACTAGAATGATGTATAAAATTAGTTTTGATGTTAGGTAGTGAAAGAGTCTATCTAGACGACGCGGTACAAGTGTACCAAGTTCACATATTTAAAAAAGCAGGTTTAGTTCCACCAGGCGAGTTGGCCGTGCGGTTAGGAGCGCGCAGCTGTCAGCTTGCATCCGGGAGATAGTGGGTTCGAATCCCACTGTTGGCAGTCCAGAACATGTTTTTCCGTGGTTTCCCATTTTCACACCAGGCAAATGTACCTTAATTAAGGCCACGGCCGCTTCCTTCCAATTGCTAGGCCTTTCCCGTGCGATTGTCGCCATAAGACCTATCTGTGTCGGTGCGAAGTAAAGCAAACTAGCAAAAAGGTTAAGTTCCCTGTCATGAACTCAAAAACTTTAGAAGCTAAGTTTCCATTTTAGGAGAGGGACATAGCCCTAAGGTTCACGTAGTCACACAGGCTATTTTCCAGTAGTGCTGGCTACTGAATGCATGACTCGAAACAGTGTATCGGTTCATTCAAGTGTCCGAGTGAATCGATTCACAGGAACGGCGAGCTCACGGCGCACGATTCAGCTTACTCCCGGCGGACATCGGTCATATCATACGTTTGTGATTAGTAGCATTGTAGGTGGGTTACTATGTGTTTCCAGTACCCGTGATTACTAACACTATATGCGGAACACCATGGGTTTATATTGCCTGTAATGAGTACCACTTTGTAACACCACGGGTCTGGGCGTTGCCTGTGATTAGTACCACTATATGCGGAACACCATGGGTTTATATTGCCTGTAATGAGTACCACTTTGTAACACCACGGGTCTGGGCGTTGCTTGTGATTAGTACTGCTATGTGAGGAATATGCCTTTGCTGGCAGGACGTAGTGTTTAAAGTGCACTATGTCTTCTGGTATGGGCTAGAGCAATATTGTTACTTTCATTGATCTGTCTCAGCTTTATCCTTGGCTTTGACAAAATAAAAGTGACTGAGGTATGAGTGATGCTAGTAATGCCATTCCTTATGCAGCCAGTCCCTGTTATGAATGGTGTGAAAAATGTTGCTCATAGGGTCAGTTGGTGCATGCATTTCAGTGGGCTTGGCAGACTGATATGTAATAGCAATTTCTGCCTCGGTGAGGAAAGCAACGGGAAAGTACCTCACTCCTCATTTCCCTAGTACGCTGAATGGCGCACTCACGGCTCACAACTGTAGGGGGACACTGGCGGGGAGCCGAGCTTGCCCTGCAGCGAGACATGTACAGTGGACCATGGCACACCGAAAGAATCGTACGCAATCACGGATCAGACACAATACACACACGGTTCATTATCATACAGTGGACATTGGTGGGGAGCCGAACTTCCTCTGAAGCAATACATACAGAGCCATGGTACACTGAAAGAATCGCATGCTGTAATGGACTCTCGAGCTCAGCTCATTTGATAATAATACCCACATGTATTCACTGTTCTCTTCTTATAGGGAGGTTTAAATAATAGATGGATTTATTTGCAGTGTTAAAAAGGTAGTCAAAACATAATTCTAAAGTAGCTTGTAAGTAGGTAGGCTATTTGGTTATACTATTTATTAGTTTAATGAATCTTAGTATTATAATAACTTAGTTGATATTTGACAATTAATTAAACTCGACTCTAGCCTGCGCTATGACTATGAGCCATGCTCATGTCCATTCAAAAGTACCTGTTTTATATTGGGAAGAACGGCTCAGTATTCTCTCAGGTCGTATGTCACATCCTTGCACAAGACTTGAATCATATGTGGACAGTAAGTGAGCAGACTGACCAACAGTACGTCGAATCAGAAAACCAGTGGGCTACTGCACATCTCGGGTAGCCTATATAAAATATGACGATTTTAAAAATTCCTCTGCTGATAGAAAAATACAGTACATATTTTCAAAAGTGACTGAGCGAGTTGAACGTGCGGTTAGTATCGCATAGCTGTGCGCATGCATTCGGGGGATGGTGGGTTCGAATCCCACCGTCGGCAACCGTTAGGATGGTTTTCCGTGGTTTCCCTATTTTCACACCAGGAAATGCTTGGACTGTACCTTAATTAAGGCCATGGCTGCTACCTTCCTAATCCCAGACCTTTCCCATCCAGCGTCGCTGGAAACCTTCGATGTATTAGAGTGACTAGCATTTTTTTTCTAAGAAAGAAGTTCATAGTATGAAGTTCAGATGGCAGCAGCGAGCACTGAATGCTGTTGCTGCTGTCTTATCAGTACATAGCCTGCTGCACAGATGGAGTAGGAGCGGTGACTCTAATGAGCCGTGAATCGGATCACTGTATCAATTCAGTAACGTGAACGGAATCAAATGAATCGATTCAGTAAAATGAATCGAATGTCCCATCACTAATTCCCAGGCTGTGAGCTTGCTGTGAGCTTGCATCCGGGAGATAGTAGGTTCGAATCCCGCTATCGGCAGCCCTGAAGATGGTTTTCCGTGGTTTCCCATTTTCACACCAGGCAAATGCTGGGGCTGTACCTTAATTAAGGCCACGGCCGCTTCCTTCCAACTCCTAGGCCTTTCCTATCCCATCGTCGCCATGAGACCTATCTGTGTCGGTGCGACGTAAAACTCCTAGCAAAAAACAAAAAACAAAAACTAATTCCCAGGGGCGCGGGGGCGAAAGTGGTCGGGCATCGTGCTAACCTCTTTATCCCTTTAGAGGCCGATGACCTTCGATGTTAGGCCCCTTAAAACAACAAGCATCATCATCATCAACAACCGCTTTATCCCACCAAGTGTCGAGGTTACGACTAGTCGAAGTCTTAACCCACAACTCCTCAGTGGGCCTCCATGCTTTTACTTTGTTACACTGTGGAGTCTTTATCATTTACCTATCAACTGGATCTCAACGCTGGCAATGTTTGCCAGCACTGTGGAAGAAATCGTTTCTAGAGAGTTGGCCTCCACAGTCACTTAACAACTCAGAGACTCACCAGTAACATGTGAGGTAGACAATCATACTCGTCAGCGAGCGATAGCCTTTCATATTTTAGCTATGCCACAGTCAATAAACGATCGAACTCATATTTCTGTAGAAATCTTCGAAAAGTCGATTAAGTTTTACTCCATGTCCTCACAACTGTCACTAAATTTTAATAGCGCGTTTTTCAAGAAAATAAATCAGCTCCTTTGTGAAAGAGGTACTGAAGTCATTTTCAGTATTCTGTTTCCATATACTGTATTATATCAGCCTAACCTGCGAATGAAAATTACCACGTGATTTTTCTCTTAATGCTATTACTGTATAGAGTCCGTAACAGGAAACATGTTCTCACTCTCATCCCAGTTTATAATTTAAAATTACAGTCCAGGAACGTCAAAACAGTACAAAAAATAAATTCATAATTTATGTAGATGAGTGCCATAGTCTATTCCTGAACTAATAAGAGGAAATAAGAATACAGGCTCATTAATCATTTCCTGAGCCAAATATGCCAAAAACTTGCTGTCGGCTTTGCATCCCGGTAAGATTAATGGTATGACCAGTACAGAAGGAATGGAGAAGAATAAACGGCTTCATTTATATTCCCCAACTTCGCTGAGGGCTCAAATTAAATTCCATTCTTAGTTCGTTAAGTTCGTGAGCTTTGTGGCTTCTTCGACCTGAGAGTTCGACAGACTAATTTAACGATCAGATATTTGCATCGCAATCTTGACTTGTCGCGATTCCTGTCTCGTATATCCAGCAATTACGTGGTGTAGCGTAGTAAAGGAAACGTACCGTATCAATTGCTTTCGCGGCACGGCTTAGTTCGCAAGTATTTAATCTCATTCTGCATAGTAGTTGAGAAGTAATGCACGAGAGACGTGCAGTTACCGAGGGGTCTGAGGTCTACGATAATCTAAACATTTTCTCTTGTTAGTGTGCAACATGCAATGAGAGAAATACGCCGACATCAGAGGTGTTTGCTATTTATGGGACGAGGATGGGAAGGAGCTGACATTGCTCCCTTAACCAATGATATTTCATTTTTCAAATTTGATTGTATTAGCATTCAAGGCTTAGGGAGTCTTTCATTTCCACACTCCTTCTGCTTCATCCATCCTTTTCTCTTACCTTTATTCAGCTCATCTGCATACAAGAAATATTACCACCACCCCCACCTGAACCAATGAAGGAATTTTTAATAAAGGATGATAAGTTTAATAAATAAATGTCAAATATCGTATTCATAGCCATACTTCTATTAATTTAACGATGTTCCTAAAACAGAGTTCTACTGTAATTGCTCTAATAATTTTCGTGGATCGCTGATGGAAACTTTTTAGCTGTCAATATATGATGATGATTGTTGTTTAAAGGAGCCTAAAAACTAGGTCATCGGCCCCTAATGGTACGAGCTGTAACGAAATGGAACGGTAATTAAAACTTCAGAATGTATCCACTGACTAAAATCTAAAACAAATTATGATAAAAATGACCATCAATCCAATTCACAATGCCTTATATTCTGAGGAGATGCTTATTGTCCAAAGAGGTCCAAAATCCAGGTCACCGGCCCCTCATAATGTTACTCATTCAGCCGTACTCATCGCAGGTAACGTAGACTCCCGGTGTTCCCACATAGTAGCGATAATCACAGGTAACGTAGACCCATCGTCTTTCTCATATAGTGGCACTAATCACAGACCCGTGGTGTTACTCACATAGCGATGCTAATCACCGGTAATGTAAACCCATGGTGCTCCTCCCCGAATAGTACTAATCGCAGACCCATGGTGTTCTTCCCATAGTCGTACTAATCACAGGCAATGTAGACCCATCGTCTTCCTCATATAGGGGTACTAGTCACAGGCAACGCACAAACCCGTGGAGTTACTCACATAGCGATACTAATCACCGGTAATGTAAACCCATGATGCTTCTCTCTGAAATGTACTAATCACAGACCCATGGTGTTCCTCCCACAGTCGTAATAATCGCAGGTAACGTTGACCCATGGTTTTCTTCACGTAATAGTACTAACCGCAGGTAATGTCCTGCTTCCATATCCATCATCCCCCTCGTCGCCACTTTTAGTCACCTCTTACGACATGTAAGGGATACCGTGGGTGTATTCTTCGTCTGCGTCACCCACCCACAGGGGTTAGCTGTTGATATTGCCTTGGAAACTATAACTCCTTTCCTAATTATCATTACCGTGCTCTTTAACACCGCGGATTCGATTCACGGCCAAGTCGGGTGGCTCTGTATGGCTCGGGTACTCGGTGTTTGTGTCTACCTTAACACACTTTCCTTTAGCTGCACTACCAACCTCTACAGTAACATGCAATAGCAAATACATCCCTTCAATATGGTGTGTGCCAGAAAGGGCATTTGACCGTAAAACTAGACAAAATCGAAATCAAGAGCCGAACGCAAGAAATTGGGAAGAGCCGAGGAATATGCAGAAGAAGACCGTCATCTGCGACATAAGTTGCCACTAAACATGTAGTAGGCACGCTCAAGTGAAGTCTTGTGTTTGAAATTACTTTTCTATGTGAGAGATTATCTACTCTCCAGTTTCCAAAAGAGAAGTGGCATCGAGGGAGTTGGAGGTGCTGTTAGAGTTACGTAACTATCAGCTTGCATCCTGGGGATAGTGGGCTCGAACCTCTCTGTCAGCAGCTCTGAAGGTAGATTTCTGTGGTTTTCCAGTTAAACACGCCAGGCAAATTCTGGGGCTGTACCTTAATTAAGGCCACAGCCGTTTCATTCACACTCCTAGCACTTCTCTATACCATAGTAGCCATGACGTTTATCTGTGTCGGTGCGACGTAAAGCAAGTTGGAATTGTTTTCGCAGACATCATCTTAAAATGATAATGTGAATTATCAGGCAACTTCAGGGAATTAATATCTTGGTACTAGCCGTTACTGCAAGTCTGTTCTTATTCGTCTACCTGGCTCTTTACTCAATTTCTTGGGATTAGCGGTTATTTCTTGTACCGCTTCGAATACCAATTAATCCTTGCAATGGCTAATTCTTACAAATTACCATCTCACTCAATATGTAATGTAATTTCCTTTCCTCCCCAAAGGTACCACGACCTTAACGAAGGCGAAATACATCTTTACAGGTGTTTTGGAGGCTTGCGTGTTCATATAATAATGATTAGAGCTATGCCGGCGGGTGCATATGTTCCTGGTAGGTCCACCCAAGCCGGACAAGTCTAAGGTGATGATCCGGACTAAGAGTGATGCCCTGGTTCTCCAGGTTGGGGGTTGGGCGTAAGGTTAACTCCCCTACCTACTGTTACGGATACCTTAAGTTTGCCTAAAATAAAATCGGATAACTTGGTGACGAAACGGCTGAAGAGAAGGAAACTTGGAATGTGATCACACGGAAGAGATCTGGCAAGTTGGAGGAGAAGAGGAAGGCCCAGGTAAAAGTGAATTGACGATGTTGAAGACGACCTTAGAAAGATGGGAGTTAAATGCTGATGACCTAGTTGAATGGAGTCAGGTGATTAAGGAAGCCAAGGACCTACATGTGGACTGTAGCACCAACCTGTAAGTAAGTAAGTTAATTTCCTTTGAAATTGACTTAACGTGTACCCAATAATGCCTATGGAAAATACCTAATTAACTGCTGAGCTACCGAATTTTAAAAAGTTTATGGATGAGTTCCAACGGTCTATCACGATAATGCTCATTGTTTCACTTTACGTTCCTTTGCCTAATTAAATAGTAGATACGTAATGACAATATTTTATTGGCATAAGTTGCAGACGTTCTTTACAAATTTAACACTTGCATTTTGCCTTCCTTAAAGTGTGACAGTATTTGTACAGTTTTCATCGACGTCAGTATTTTTCCCAAAAACATAAGGAGAAATTTTTTGGGTGTATCAGATGATATGTAGTGAAAGTATGAGGCGCCTATTTTTAATAGAATTCGAGAAAAAATGAAACTTAATTGCTTAATTACTGAAAAAACACTAAACTTTTATCATTTCTGGTGTTGCCTCATAAGAGCAACACTTTGGACTAATCAATCAATCAATCAATCAATCAATCAATCAATCAATCAATCAATCAATCAATCAATCAATCAATCAATCAATCAATCAATCAATCAATCAATCAATCAATCAATCAATCAATCAATCAATCAATCAATCAATCAATCAATCAATCAATCAATCTTATAATATACATTTATGTTATGCTCCTATAATGTATACAGTGGGTCGATTGCTCCAGCTCGGTGTGTCGAGCACGGCGTTCATCCGACCACTGTGCACCAGTTGTCCACTTCACATCCCGGAAAGTCCCAAAAGTCACGATGCTTGTTCTGAAAAGTCTCGTTTGTGCGCGTCTTCTGTTGGTAGGCCCATTTCTTCGAGGTCCTCCTTGACGTTAAAGTACCGGGAAATTGTTGTTTTCGGTTTTGAGTCAAAATTGTTAAAAATGCGTTTTTTCCATCGAGAGTTGCAGGTAACCGTAGAAGCGAGCTCTGGGTTTGCGCATTCTCTCCGTAATCTGCTCTTATGCTCATACCGTTTTTGGAGTTTGGCCCAAGAATTTTGTGGAGAATCTTTCTCTCTTTTTGCTCTATTTGAGAGAGGATAAGGCATTCTGACGCATGTGGAGATACCGGCTTTACGACGGTGTTATAATGGTGAATTTTTATATTTATAGAAAAGCACCGTTCGCTATATATATTCCGGGAGGTTTGGAAAACTACCCCTAATTTTTTACCTCTGGCAGCTAAGGTCTCTGTATCTGTATCTAGTATCTAGTATCTGTATCTAGTCCGTTTGATTGGATGCACTCACAAATGTTATGCACACGGTTTATTATTCCATATTTGGTGTTCATTTGGATTGTGTTGTCTTTGATGTTTGACATCACTTCCCTCTTTTCAAAGGATAACTCTAACTCTGCTACCCCTTTCAACATATGAACGTCTTCTGTTCCTGTTTCAAAATTTTCTGTCATTATTGCTATATCATCCGCAAAACTTAAGCAGTCATTTTCTACTCCATTCTACTTCGTCCCAATCCTTAAAAGTGTGAACAAATTTCTACACCTATTATATATACACACAAGCAAATGTACCCGTGCTTCGCTACGGTATTCTACATTCTATACGGATATCGACGTAAAGACTGTGCGTGCAGTAAATGAGATTGTTTTAAAATTGCATGTTTCTTAGCCTCATCCGAGAAATAGCATGGGGAGGTCCCCATACGTTGTTTCCAATGTGAAGTGAGGGTTGCGCAGTTGTGATGATAACGGCAGGCTCACTTGCCTACTGCTATTCACAATTGAGTTGGCAAGTTTACATTATAATTGCAGGTCCCATTGCCTACTGCGCGGTCATAATCGATTTGGGGAGTTTTAGTTACAATGGCAGACCCATTTCCTACTTTCAGACAGATTACAGTTGAGAAGTTTTTATTATAACAGCAGGAAACTTCCCTACCACCAGTCAAAATTGAGTTGTGCAGTTATCATTATAATGACAGGCTCTTTTTACTGCTGCCAGCCAGCTTACTGCCAGTCACACAGAATTAGTGAGTTTCCATGAAAATAGCAGGCAACTATGCCTAATGCTAGTCAAATTTTAGATTGGAACATTTGTTTATAATGGCGGGCACCCTGGCCTAGAGCCAAACACAATAGGGTAGGGGACTTTCGAACAAAACTGCATGATCCCTTGCTTTCTGCAAGACAAATCGAGAAGTTAATTATTTATTAAAATGATAGGCACCCTTACTAATGCCAGTTACACAGGAGTTGGAGAAGGACCCCATTCTTACTGCCAGCAGTCAAAGTCGGTGTAGGGAGTACTGATTACAATAGCAGACACGCCCTTTCTCGATCGCTACGAATCGATATCAATGAATAAATATAGATGGACATACTAAAGTATATGCATGTTTACAATATTGCAGACCTTCATTTACAGATTAACTGCTGCTAAACGGTACGTCATATTGACAAAGGATTTGTACCGTAAGGCGCAGTATTTAGTGATCTAAATGGCTGGTCCTATGATAATTTCTCGCATCTCATCTATTCATGGGTCAGATTGAGTCAGAAACGTTCAATATGTTGAAATTTGTGTAAGATTATCTTACATTGACTTACTTTTCGGATAATTATGTGACATAGCATTTGGCTCACATATGGGTACTGGGTGGGCCAATGTTCGTGTAGAGTTTGATCATACTATCTTTCCTGTAAGTGATTGAAAGTATGAATAGGTAAAGAGTCCAAATTTACTTAAAATCGAGAAATAGACGCGAATCTAACGTATAAGCGATACAGATACGACAAAAAGTCATAAGACCAAGTTTGAAGATTCCCGTTTATCCCACGAAATACCTCGAAACGGTCTGCACCATCATTAAAATTGCTTCCATATTTCGATATTCTTCGGGGGAAAAAATGAAAAAAAATGATCTGTGAAGTTTTTCGTTCGTTACAGGCTGAAACGTATAATTTTGCCAAATTTCAATTTTCTTGCTTGTCTGGCAGATTATGGTGCAATCTGGATTTTGGGTGAGGGGGTAAAAATTATGACTTTCAGGAAATTAAACTAGAAAATATGCAGACGATCATTATTACCCCTCAAACGGGTATCTGTACGAAAATTTCACCAAAATAGTCAATGTACAGGCACACACAGTCGTTACGATTTTATTTATATATATAGATAACGAATCTGCTCCACGTACAACACATTTTGGCTACGTCCGCTGGACTTAACCTGCAAAACCAACCGTTCATGATATCTCACTTATTAACCCTCCTGTCGAAAACTTCGCATGAGAACAAAAGTTTTAGAAATGGATTTCCATTAAGGATTGTTGATTCCGATTAATTTCGGATGTGCATATTTTGAGAAAGTGCAAAATCATGGTTCCGGTTTCGGATAAACCCCCAGTAAATTTAGGTATTCAGAAATAATATTGGCCCTAAAATCTACACAAGGACAGGTGGATTCTAAATATCAAGTTTGGTAGAAATATATTCAGTAGTTTTCAAGTTATAAAAACTCATACAATCAAACCGACAAACAGACACCAAAGTTAAGAGATATGCAGGTGGTCATTATTACAACTGAAACGGATAACTGTACGGAAATTCCGCCAATATAGCCAATGTATAGACAGACGGTCGTTGCGATTATATTTATATAGATGACAGATAAGCATGGGCACGTTTGAAAGTGCACACCTTCATTTCGAGATTTACTGCTCCTAAACGGTACATCATACCAACAAACGGTTTACACCCTCAGACGTCTCTTTTATTTCTCTACATGTTTAGTGTTAAAACATTTTCTCGTGTCTCACATATTTATGGGTTCGATTGAGTTTCGATATTTGAATGGGGTGAAATTTGGGTACATTTTCATCATTTTATATTATTTTTCACATACTTATGTGGAAGCTAGAATCATGAAATTGGGTTCGCATATAGCCATTGGTCGTGTCAATGTGAGTGCATAATTCGATGACTCTACCTTTTCTATAAGTGTGTCAAACAAAGTAATACAGGTGTAAAAAGCACAAAATTTACGAACCATCGAAATATACAGCCAAATCTACCCTATAAGGGAGAGAGAGAGAGAGAGAGAGAGAGAGAGAGAGAGAGGAGACGACGAAATATCACAGGACCAAAGTTGTAAATCACTCGAAATTGAACGGAGATCGTGCCATCCGTTTTGTGATAGGACTTACCATTTAGCCGCGAAATACCTCGAAACGAAGGTCTGCACCGTCATTCAATTGCCTATATTTCGATATTATGCGGCATAGAAAGTGAAGTATTTAAAGATCTTGGAAGTTTTCCGTAGGTTACCGGCTAAAACGTATAAATTTGCTTAATTTCAATTTTTCAGCTCGTGTGGCAGATTGTGAGGCAATCTTGATTTTGGGCGAGGGGGGCGGGTAAAATTTAGGACTTCCAGGAAATTATAGCTAAAAATATGCAGGTGGTCATTATTACCCCTTAAACGGAAAGCTGTACGAAAATTTCGCCAAAATAGTCAATGCACAGACACACGGTCGTTACGATATGATTTATCTAGATAGATAAGGAATCTGCTCCACGTATAACACCTTTTGGGCTATGTCCGCTAAACTTAGCCTGAAAACCGACCTTTATTAATCCTCCCGTTGAAAAATGCACATGAGAAAAAGAAATTAGAATTCGATTTCCAAACAGTTTGATCGATTTCCTGTCAGGTTGGTCTTCTTCTTTACATATCGTGGGAGAGTAAAAATCACCATTTCGGTCCCCTATAAAACCCCAGTCCATTCCGGGAATTTGAAATGGTATAAACCTTAAAACCCACCCTTGGAGTGGTGGATGCTAAATATAAAGTTTGGTTTAAGTACACTGACTGACAGAGCAAATGCAACACCAAGGAGGAGTGGTTCGAAAGGGATGAAAGTTGGGGAAAAAACAGAGTCGGCACTGAATAATAATTGATGTTTATTTCAAACCGATATGCAGGTTACACAATGCGCACGGCATCGACTCAGTAGGATGTAGGACCACCGCGAGCGGCGATGCACACAGAAACACGTCGAGGTACAGAGTCAATAAGAGTGCGGATGGTGTCCTGAGGGATGGTTCTCCATTCTCTGTTAACCATTTGCCACAGTTGGTCGTCCGTACGAGGCTGGGGCAGAGTTTGCAAACGGCGTCCAATGAGATCCCACACGTGTTCGATTGGTGAGAGATCCGGAGAGTACGCTGGCCACGGAAGCATCTGTACACCTCGTAGAGCCTGTTGGGAGATGCAAGCAGTGTGTGGGCGGGCATTATCCTGCTGAAACAGAGCATTGGGCAGCCCCTGAAGGTACGGGAGTGCCACCGGCCGCAGCACATGCTGCACGTAGCGGTGGGCATTTAACGTGCCTTGAATACGCACTAGAGGTGACGTGGAATCATACGCAATAGCGCCCCAAACCATGATGCCGAGTTGTCTAGCGGTAGGGTGCTCCACAGTTACTGCCGGATTTGACCTTTCTCCACGCCGACGTCACACTCGTCTGCGGTGACTATCACTGACAGAACAGAAGCGTGACTCATCGGAGAACACGACGTTCCGCCATTCCCTCATCCAAGTCGCTCTAGCCCGGCACCATGCCAGGCGTGCACGTCTATGCTGTGGAGTCAATGGTAGTCTTCTGAGCGGACGCCGGGAGTGCAGGTCACCTTCAACCACTCGACGGGAAATTATTCTGGTCGATATTGGAACAGCCAAGGTGTCTTGCACATGCTGAAGAATGGCGGTTGATGTGGCGTGCGGGGCTGCCACCGCTTGGCGGTGGATGCGCCGATCCTCGCGTGCTGACGTCACTCGGGCTGCGCCTGGACCCCTCGCACGTGCCACATGTCCCTGCGCCAACCATCTTCGCCACAGGCGCTGCACCGTGGACACATCCCTATGGGTATCGGCTGCGATTTGACGAAGCGACCAACCTGCCCTTTTCAGCCCGATCACCATACCCCTCGTAAAGTCGTCTGTCTGCTGGAAATGCCTCCGTTGACGGCGGCCTGGCATTCTTAGCTATACACGTGTCCTGTGGCACACAACAACACGTTCTACAATGACTGTCGGCTGAGAAATCACGGTACGAAGTGGGCCATTCGCCAGCGCCGTGTCCCATTTATCGTTCGCTACGTGCGCAGCACAGCGGCGCATTTCACATCATGAGCATACCTCAGTGACGTCAATCTACCCTGCAATTGGCATAATGTTCTGACCACTCCTTCTTGGTGTTGCATTTGCTCTGTCAGTCAGTGTATCTCAGTAGTTTTCAAGTTGTAAGAAATACGCCTTACGCGCACCCACTCTTGCGTTAAGTCCGCGGGGACTTGTACCGAAAAACGGTCCGTTAATGATATATCCGTTATTAATCCTGGTATCGAAATTATGCACATGAGAAGAAAAGGTTTAGAAATTAATTTTCATTAAGGCAGGTAGTTTTCCTTTAAGTTCGGTTTGAATACTTTGAGGGAGTGCAAAATCACGGTTTCGGTTTCGTAAAAATCCCCACTCAGTTCAGAGATTTAGAAACAGTATTTGTGCTAAAACCTACCCAAGGACAGGTGGATTCTACTGTAAATATGAAGTTTGGTGGAAATATATCCAGTAGTTTTCAATTTATAGAAGGACAGACAGACAAACAAACAGATAAACAAACAGACAAACAGACACCAAAGCTAAACATTATGCAGATGGTCATCATTACACCTAAAACGGATAACTGTACGGAAATTTCGCCGAAATAATCAATGTACAGACACACGGTCGTTACGATTTTATTTATATAGAAGATATACATTCGTTTAGCCCCTTAAGGAGCACGTAGAACCATTAAATAGCACTGATACTCTTCATCTTCTTGTTCTTCTTATCTTCCCACAACTTCCTCATTCTTTCACTATGGGCCTGCAGTCTTTCTTGTGTCCATGAGGTTTTGAGTTTCAAACTTTTCTCAGATGGATTCTTGGGTGCAAATTTATGGCTGTTGATCTTTTGTCTGTATGTATTCCTTGTGGTTGCCATTGGATCAACGCCGACTTCTGCGAGGTCCTTTTGTGTATCCACTAGTCAGCGAGCTTTGGATTGTCGGTTTCCAATGATAATAAGAAATATTTTCTTAGTCAGTCGTGAGTCATTCATTCGTGCTAAATGTCCATAAAATTTTATACGCCGTTTGCGTGCGACTGACGTGAATCGCTCAGTTAATGCGTAGAGTTCTTCCGAGCTTTTTCGCATCCATATACCCTCTTGAAACTTGGGCCCGAATATGTTCCTCAGTACCTGTCGTTCAATTTTCTCAATGTCCTTGATGTTAATGGTAAGTGCTGATGTCTCAGTTGCGTAGAGTGCCTCAGGAAGGACAACAGTGTGATAGTGTCGGAGTTTGGTTTTTGTGGATATTGATTTCTTATTGTAGAAGTTCCAGGTGATTAGGTATGCTTTACGTAGTTTTTCTGCGCGCATTTTGTTGGCTGCTTTTTCATTGCCTGAATCACCAATAATTTCACCCAAGTACTGGAATTGTTTGACTTGCAAAATGTTGCTATATTTGGTCGCTAGTGAAGTTAGGTGTGTGCACTTGGAGTCCATGTATTGCGTTTTTTCGTAGGAGATGTGGAGACCAGTTTTGATTGCAAACTCGTGAAGCTTCTCGATGGCGTGCCTGGCTTCTTCGGGAGTCCGGGTAATTATTGCTAGATCGTCAGCAAATGCAAGACATTTAATGTTAATCCGTTTACTTTTCGTTCCCATGTTTATTCCGGGTACTTCTTTCTCCCATGTTTTAATGACCTTATCCAGTACTAGGTTGAACAGAAGTGGGGACAATCCATCGCCTTGTCTAACGCCTGTTTTTATTTCAAAGGATGGAGAGATTTCACCCATGAACTTCACCTTAGAGGTTGTATCTCTTAAGGTTTGTTGGATTAACGTGACTGTTTTGTTATCAACACCGCATTCTCGAAGGACATTGAACAGAGTGCCACGGTCTATTGAGTCGTATGCTTTTTTAAAATCTACGAAAGTGACCACTGTGCGGTTTGCGTGGCGGTGTTGCAGTGTCATCTTCAGGTTTCAGATCTCTTCCACGCACGATCGATGTGGACGGAAGCCCGCCTGGTATTCGCCGATATTATCTTCTGTCTGTTGTTCTAATCTGGTAAGCAGAGCACGTGAAAGAATTTTGTATGCTATTGGCAGAAGAGAAATACCTCGGTAGTTGTCTGGATCCATCTTGTCAACTTTCTTATGCAGTGGATGGATCAGGGCAGTTTTCCAATCTACAGGTATGACTTCACTTTTCCATATGTTCGCAATGATGACCTGTAATTGGTCGATCATTTGATCCCTTCCAATCTTCAGCATCTCGGCGATTACACCATCTTCTCCAGGTGCTTTATTGTTTTTGAGATGTAATATGATGCTCCTTATCTCCCCATGAGTCGGTGGAAGTGAATCTGGTTTTGGAGTGGGTATGTGGAATTGAAGTTTCTCAGTTGGTGGTTCGCAGTTGTGTAACTTTTTGAAGTGTTGTTTCAGGATGTCACAGTTAGCCTTTGTATTTGTCTCGAGAGTTCCGTCAGGGCGTCGAAAAGAAAGAGTGGGTGGCTTGTAGCTGGTCAGCTCTTCGCGAAAGGTTTTGTAGAAATTTCTCATGTTATTCCGTTTGAAGTCATTATCGATCTCCTCTAATCTCTTGTTATGGTATGCACGTTTAATTCGTCTGAGTCTTTTGGACGTTTGCTTCTGAGTTTCTGAAAAGATATGCCAATTCTCTAGTGTTTGATGACTGTGCCAATTCTTGCAGGCTCGCATACGTGTTTCCAGTGCTCTGTCACAATCCGAAGTCCACCATCTATGTTTCCGTTTACGGGGTGGTTGGCCAAGTTTCCTAGACGATTCTTGGATAGTCTCAAGGAGTGCATCCCATGTTTTTGCATTTGCACGCAATGACTGTGCAAACTCATGTGCATGTTATTGCAGATAACCTGGGTCAATGCGTGGGATTGTAGGTTTTTGGTATTTCCTTCGGTTGGGTCAGAAACGGATTTTGATTTGTGAGAGGTGGTGGTCTGACTCTACATAACCTTTGCGTACCCTGCTGTTCATAATCTCAGGGGAAAATTTTCTGGTAATTGCTACATGGTCGATCTGGTATTCGCCTACGTGACTGATTGGCGATTTCCATGTGGTCATTTTGTGTGGAGGTTTCTTAAAGTGTGTGGACATCAGCTGGAGGTTTGCCATTCCACATACGTTGATTAAACGGTGTCCATTTGCGTTAATTTTCTTGTGTGCTGAGAAACATCCAGTATTATGCCGGTGTTCCCTTTCTCTGCCGATTTGCGCATTAAAATCTCCAAGGAGTATTTTTACATGATGCTGAGGGATTTTGGTAAGTGCCCGTTCGAGTTGTGACCAAAATTTTTCAACCTTGTTTTTGTCAGGTTCACTGTTGACTGGAGCGTGTGCATTAATTAGTGTATAGGCTTTATTGGCGCATTTAACTGTGAGCAAGGAGAGACGTTCTAAAGGTGACGTGAAATTTATCACAGAGTTCTGGATACTGTTGTGTACTAGGAATCCAGTTCCCAACACATACAGGTTGCTATTTGGCACTTTTGTTGCTGGCTTCCCCTTGTAGAAGCGATAACCACAGGAGTCAAAATGATCGGAGTCGCGAAATCGTGTTTCTTGTATTGCAAGTATCAGGATCCTAAATCTGTCACAAGTATCCGTGACTGTCTTGAGTTTCCCTATTTTGGTCAGCGTTTGTGCGTTTAGTATACCAATGAATTTGGTTTCCTTAGGTTTGAGGAGTTTTGGGAAGCTCCGACTCTTCCCAGCATGATGTCGTGGTCCCCCAGAATCCGAATGACCAGGTTTACCTTTGCTGTTGGCAGGTCGGGACTGAGGTAGTTGCTTTGTTGCTGTTGTTTCCATCATGCTACATTCATGGTTGATTTTAGCTGTGGGGGGGGGGGGGGCATGAGCCCGGGGCAAGCGAATCACTGATGTCTGATTCACTCTCATCGTAAGGGTTGTTAATCCGTACGGGTAGCTGGTGTTTATTATTGTATTATCGCAGACCACCAAGATGGCTCCCAGCAGTAGGCAAAGATCTGTTGCCTTAGAAACGCCTCAATGGAAGAGTGGAGTTATATATCTAGTTGGTAGTACCTATGGAGACCAAGAAAATTTAGCGAGTGGGTGGTTGTTAGGGCAAGGTTAGCAACCAAAATACACTCTTAATAATTTATCTATGGAGCAATTGTAGCAAAATCCAGCATGGAGGCACTTAGGGCAATAAAATGAAATAAAATTTTGCCCTAAAATCAATTAAAACAAGCTCTAGGCTCTTAAGATAACACGTTCACACAACCACCACACCAATTAAATGCTCAAATACTCCCTGTTACCCACTAACACTACACAGAACGCGAGAAAAGATGTAAAGATCGCGGAGCTCCACTACACATGTCTACATCTATTATTATTATTATTATTATTATTATTATTATTATTATTATTATTATTATTATTATTATTATTATTATTATTATTATTATTATTATCAATTTTATTTTACATACTCCAGAAACGCTATTAGCAGATGCCACATGCATGTTTCTGCACTCTTAATAACAAGTATTGTTTATGACGTTCGAGTTTCGGCTTTCAGATAAGACCAAAGTGAAAAACTTAGTACATTTTAACCATAAAAACTCCCCTTAAGCTGATGAATTTCCGGTGTAAGAATCTAATGCGGCTTGCAGTCAGAATATTGTTAATGAAAGATATACAAAGATAAACCAAGCCAAACCCCATGGCACTACAGCCCTTGAACGACCTTGGCCTACCAAGCGACCGCTGCTCAGCCCGAAGGCCTGCAGATTACGAGGTGTCGTGTGGTCAGCACGACGAATCCTCTCAGCCATTATTCTTGGCTTTCTAGACCGGGGCCGCTATCTCACCGTCAATAGCTCCTCGATTTTAATTACGTAGGCTGAGTGAACCTCTAACCAGCCCTCAGGTCCAGATAAAGATCCGTGACCTGGCCGAGAATCGAACCCGGAGCCTCCGGGCAAGAGGCAGGCACGCTACCCCTACACCACGGGGCCGGCACAATGAAAGATATAACAGATATTAATTCCTTCGTCAAGTTTTCACCCGAAGAGTAGTTTTTGCAGAGATGAATCCCTACTTCCAATCCTGTAGAGCCTCCGTCAGCCTGTTTAGCTATCGAGTACGTGAAACAGCCTAGATGCTCGATGTATTCCAGTATAGATCTAGCTCTAGGGATGGAATGGTCAGTGGCATCCTGTAGTAATTTAGCTAATGGCCCTTGACCTCGTAAAGTGTGGCCCATGCCGGAATCTCGTCTAGTTGATATTAGTTTCCACAAACTAGGTACCGTTTTAATACTCCGTAAAATCTCTTCATTGGTTATTGTGCTCATTTACGATGTTCTAAGCTTTCTCCGTTAACATTACAGCTTGGAAGTCATTACTCTGTGTTCTGCATAATGTAAGAAAGTTTTCATATTCTTGGTTAGTGCAATTTTTATTTTGCTATGTATATGCACGTTCATTATACATTACGAAGTGTATGTATGTTTAGTCCTGAGCCCGAAGGCTGGTTGGATCCTCAACAGCTCCGCCATCAGCCGTCATAGATGGCCTAGGCATTACTGAAGAGGCGTACTAGGGAAATGAGGAGTAAGATAGTTTCCCGTTGCTTTCCTCACTGAGCCAGAAGTTGCTATTACATATCAGTCCGCCAAGCCCACTGAAATGCATGCACCAACCGACCCTATGAGCGATATTTTCACATCATTCATAGCAGGGACTGGCTGCAGAAGGAATGGCATTACTAGCATCACTCATACCTCAGTCACTTTCATTTTGTTAAAGTCAAGGGTAAAGTTGAGACAGATCAATGAAAGTAACAAAATTGCTCTAGCCTATACCAGAAGACATAGTGCACTGTAACCACTAGGTCCTGCCAGCAAAGGCATACGAAGTGTGTATACACAGAAAAAACATACAGTCATCTACGAAAACGCAATAGAAACGCCACAAAAAGAAAAAAAAATATTACTGTAAAGTTCTAAACACAAAGTGATGATGATAATGACGAGGATTATGATGATGTTTGTTGTTTAACGGGGCGTACAGTCAGGTAATTGACCCCTAATGGCACGAGGTGAACGAAATGAAAATTAAAACTTAGAAATGTATCCACTGACTAGAGTTTAAAATTAATTGATGATGAAAAATGATCGTGAAAGAAAAACAATCAGTAGATCCAAGTCAAAATTGCTTAATTTATGGGAAGATACTGATTAATTAAGGGGTCCAAAATCATGGTCACCGGCCCCTCACAAAGGTACCAATCACTGCTAAAGCAGAACCGTGGTGTTCCTCCTACAGGGGTGATAATCACAGGTAACGTACTCTCATGATGTTTCTCGCATGCTGGTACTAATCACAGGTAATGTAGACCCATGGTATGTCACAATGTCACAGGTAACACAAACCTATGGTGTTTCTTTACATAACGATACTACTCTCAGGTAACGCAGACCCATTCTGAACACAGTGGAACCGACAGGTGCAATGCACACGATGACAATTACCACAAGTAACACCCAGACCCGTAGTACTCCTCGCATAATGATACTGTTCCTATGTAACGTAAACCCATGGCTTTCCTCGCACGGTGGTATTAGTCTCAAGTAACGTCGACCTATGCTGTCCCGCTCGTAATGGTACTAATAGCAAGTAGTCTACCGGGCGACTTTGGAAGGTGCGTAAGGGGCGCGCGGCTGTGAGCTTGCATCCGGGAGATAGTGGGTTCGAATCCCACTGTCGGCAGCCCTGAAGATGGTTTTCCGTGGTTTCTCATTTTCACACCAGGCAAATGCAGGGGCTGTACCTTACTTAAGGCCACGGCCGCTTCCTTCCAACTCCTAGGCCATTCTCATTCCATCGTCGCCATAAGATCTATCTGTGTCGGTGCGACGTAAAGCAAATAGTAAAAAATATGTTCGTAACAACATCAGTTTTCACTAGTAAACAGAAATCTTCACCACAGAGAATGAACCATGCAACTACCATAAGGAATAACATAATTAGAAATCTATCGACCTAAAGCTCTCCCACCTTGTTTTATGTGGTAAAAAGTTAGAGATTAATCCTGGATATCTTCTGCTGGTATTTGTCGGGTTTAAAGAGGGGAGGGTAATGTGAGAGTGGCGGAAGACGATAGTGCGAGTGACAAGAAAGTTAGTGTGACACAGATGGGAAGTATATTTGCTACAACTTTGTCTATTGGTTCGTGTATATACTGAAACACTTTTCCTTGTACCACTTAACACTTGTACTCCACATAGAGCTCTTTTAGCGAGCGAAAATTGGAAACCATGGAAAACCATCTTCGGGGCTGCCGACAGTGGGGTTCGAACCCATTATCTCCCGGATGCAGCTCACAGCTGCGCGCCCCTAACCGCACGGCCAACTCGCCCGGTAAGTACGTTTGTAATAGTCTGTTTTGTAATGGCAGAAAATTTAGTGTTCTGCAAGAAGCAAACATTCGAATTCTTTAAATAGAAAAATAAACATGAAAATCAAGTCTTTGGAAGGGTAGCTTCTTCTTTTGAACTTTACTGAAGACTACATTGCAAAGGTATTCGAACTTCAAATTTGTAATCGCTACAAACATTCAGGTGCACTTCCACATTTTTCATAAATGTATACAGGTAACGCATACCTATGGTGTTTCTTACATAATGGTGCCAATCATAGGCAACGCAAACCCGTGGTGTTCCTCACATAGTGGGTAATAATCACAGGCAACTCCCAGGACCTTAGTGTTCCTCGGAACACAGACACATGATGTCCACAACCAGATGCCGAAACACCCCACTGAAGATGGCCCCTTTTGTCTCCTTGGGGAGTTCCAACCGAACCTGGATACTACGTATACACGGGTACTGTAAACCCATAGCGATCCACCCACAGACTCATGGTATTACTCACATAGTAGTACTAATCTGAAGAAAAGTCGAACTCATGGTGTTCTTAACCGTGATACTAATCACAGGTAAACTCATGGTTCAAAATTCATCATCCCTTGGTCGCCCCTTTTAGTCGCCTCTTACGACAGGCATGGGATACCGCGGGGATCTAGGAATTGGAATTTTTGTGTATATTTCTGAGGTGTTATTCTCATACGACCAATTTTCCCGCCGTTAGTTTGGTTCGGTCAGCAATATTATGGAGCTTGTATGGAATAGTATTTCACTCCGGAGTACTGCAGTTAAGCTCCAATATACGTTTGCATTCTACGACAACTAGCATGAAACTAACGCATATCAGTGGCAGGATGATGAGCGTATCATAATCGAATCATTTCCCGCTCTGATTGGCTGTTTAACTCCACCCTTTGTGATCATCAGATCGCATTTGCGTGTCGTCATTTCCGTGACAATTTTCGTGATTGTCCGTTTTATAGCCCCATTAATGCGCTGGGAAGCAAAGAAAGACATAGTTCTGCATCAAAAGCAATAAGGAGGAGATTAAAGTCTGGTAGATCATTCAATGCAGTTGTTTATTGAAGAATAACCGCAGATATACACAACACGAATAGATTACATTACTATAAGGTACATTGTGAACAGTCATTGATCATGAACAATAGAGGTTACATATCGTCGAGAGTTTGAATTTAGAAGAGAGAAATCATTTACCAATGGAGATTAATATTCTATATATAAAAAGTAGAAGCTCTCTTGTAGATAACAATCGATAAGTGTGTTTACACATAGTTGCAAAGTTAAAATCCGAAGAAACCAAATGTTGAACAATAGAGGTAACACATCTTCGCGAGTTTCTTCTTCTTGCTTTCGAATTTGGCCAACTGTGGACCGCGTGAAACTTAATGCTTTCTGGCCGTTCTTCTTCTTTTATCTTCCCAGAACTTCTTCATTCGTTCACTCCTTATTTTCCTCTGCTCCTCAGATTTTAGAATTTTTGGCCTGTTCTTCCGCTGCTCTTCATGAAATTTGTGGTCATCTACTCGAGTTCTGAACTTCTTTCTGTTGAGGATCAATTCTGGTGTTTAAAGTTACAAGAGATAAACCATTTACGAATAGAGATTAATATTATATACCTGACAAAGTAGAACCGTTCTTGCAGATAACAATAGATAAGGGTGTTGCTGCTGTCAAAAATGTACGAATTTCAGCTAACTTGATAACTCACGCTCTTCAGTTAAATGTCCTTCTGTCGAGTCGCAAGGTTAAAAACTAGAAGAAACGAACATTCGATTAATAAATGTCAGATACGGTAACCAGTTTGAAGTTAGAAGAGAACGACAATTTATCAATAGAGATTAGACGTAAGAGTAAAAGGTTATTTATATAGTTTTAAAGTTAAGCTCGGAAGAAACCAAGTTTTGAGTCCGGCTCCATGGCTAAATGGTTAGCGTGCTGGCCTTTGGTCACAGGGGTCCCGGGTTCGATTCCCGGCAGGGTCGGGAATTTTAACCTTAATTGATTAATTTCGCTGGCACAGGGGCTGGGTGTATATGTCGTCTCCATCATCATTTCATCCTCATCATGACACGCAGGTCGCCTACGGGAGTCAAATCAAAAGACCTGCACCTGGCGAGCCGAACATGTCCTCAGACACTCCCGGCACTAAAAGCCATACGTCATTTCATTTTACCAAGTTTTGAACAGTGGATGCAACACATCGTCGCGACTTTAAATATAGAAGAGACAAACATTTATCAGTAGAGATTAAATGTAAATTTCCTGAGATAATGACAGACGCGCTGTTGATAACCCCCTGTAGTTCACTTAATAGTTCAATTGTCGGGGCTGATATAATTCCAGGCTAGGTCAGGGATTTTATTAGATACAAGGCTCCTTGGCTGTATGATTAGCATGCTGACCTTAGGTTTACAAGGCTTTGGGTTCTATTCCCGGCGGGTCGTGAATTTAACTGCGTATGATTAAGTTTTCTGGCTTGAGAACTAAATGTTTTCGTCGTAATAAACTTCATCTCCATAAACAAGGGCTTGAGTTCAATTATCGACTAGGTCATGAATTTAACTGCTCATGATTACGTTTTCTGGCTTGGAGACTAAGTGTCTTCGTCGGGTTGATCCAAATATATCGAGAAAATGGTCAAGAAGGAGAAGAAGAAAAAGGAAAAAGAATGAACATGTCCTGTATTCTACATTCCGTGTTTGAAACCATTGTGATGCCTCCTCTTAATAATTATATACTTCTTTGACTGTATCGTCTACTGTATTTCCACCATCATTACTGTCCGACTCGTTGGCTGAACGGTCAGCGTACTGGCCTTCGGTTCAGAGGGTACTGGGTTCGATTCCCGGCCGGGTCGGGGATTTTAACCTTAATTGGTTAATTCCAATGGCACGGGGGCTGGGTGTATGTGTTGTCTTCATCGTCATTTCATCCTCATCACGACGCGCAGGTCGCCTGCGGGAGTCAAATAGAAAGACCTGCACCTGGCGAGCCGAACCCGTCCTGGGATATCCCGGCACTAAAAGCCATACGACATTACATTTCATTATACCATCTTTACTCACTGTTGTTCGCAAGCTCTCGGTAGCTTTTTCTTGATCGGCATTCCTGTGTGCTACAAATGAACTTCAAAAACAGGTAACAAGAGTTCGCATAGAGAAAATTTATTTTATAGCAGACAAATCGAGGTCCCATAACCGCTAAACTACGCTCAGAAATCTAAAGCCTACTAGAACCACGTTTAGTCGCCAATTGCAACTCTTGCCGCAGTTCCGAAAGTTACTCTGATAAAAACTAATACGTAATAAGTTACAAGTTGTAATCCCTTGAGGTATGAGACTTAATTGTGTCAGACGATCGTGTAGTAAACCCCTGCAGTAACTCTGCAGAGTCAGGCTTATGAAACTCAGCTACATACCCAGAGTTTGCTAACCCATGCTCTCTCCAGTCAGGTGCCCCTTTTAGTAGCCTCTTTTGACAGCATTCCATAAGATGACGACATCCTATTGTCTCAAGGCGTCAGAGGTCGTACAGCGTGGCACTCTGTCTTGCCTATCTTGCCATAAGATGCCTCTTATCCTTTTAGAGCCGAGCTTGGAACCGGCTTGGCATCGGATTTAGCACACTAGGTATTAATAAGGACGTAGAACTGAGATTTTAAAGAGATGGTAATTTTATAGGGCTTTGTGACATTGTGGCGTCTCAATCCACCACTAGGCATAGCTTAACCCAACACGACATGTTGATTGATGAAAACAGGTTATGAAACACGTGTAAAGCCTGTTCTGGGTGAAGAGGAGGAGGATATGGTGCCCCTCATCCTTTTTGAACCGGGCTTGGGACCGGCTTGGCAGTGGATTTAGCATGGTTGATCAAGTTAATAGGTCATAAGTTACAAGTTGTGGGCTTATGAGGGAGTCCTCCTGTCGTAGAGGTCGTAGAGCGTCTAAACAGTCTAAACAGTAGTTATCTAGCATATTAGCCCTTGCTTCAGTCCCCCGATTGTCAGACTGATAAAACTAATAGGTTATAAGTTAGAAGTTTTGAGCCCCTGATGTATCTCTCCAGTTAGGTCTATACGAATAGAGCATAGCAGTTATCTTGCATAGCAGACCTTGCCTCAGTTCTCGAATATCAGGCTGATAAAACCAATGGGTCATAAGTAGTAGTAGTAGTAGTAGTAGTAGTAGTATTTATTCATTCATCATGTCGTTTACATATTTACAGGACTCTGTTATATATATACATAACTCTTCTAATAACATTATTACTTGAGAAATATTAATCTTATAACTAAACCACATATATTACAGAAGTAGTAGTATTATTATCAACATAACAAGTTATGAGCCCCTGAGGTGGCTCTGTAGAGTTAGGCTTAAGTAGGGCTCTCTAAAGACTAGGTATGCTCGCCCTCCATTTTGGTTCATTCCTGCACTACGTTCGTAAGGCAGCTGACCGCCCCAGCCTTGTATATCCCTCTTTTTTACTGTTTACCAAGCCTGAAAATGATACTAAACTAACATAATGTAAAAATACTCATTCTCTATATTACTCAAACGGTTCCTGAACATAAATGTTACCATATTTCGGATATTATTGTGTAATTTTTACTCGAGACGGTGACTGTAAAAGCAAAGTCGTTGATACTCGTAATTTGCCTTTTTAAAACAAACAAACTAGGCATATATTCTCACTGGAGAAATATTAGGAAAAACTATCTTACCGGTACTAATAAATCGGTTTATTATTATATTATTGATAAGTAAAATAGGTTGTTCATAAACTATGCGCCGCGGTACCGTCAAACGAAATGAGGGACACCGTGGTATTGATATAGGCGTAGACTACTGTCATTCTTAAGTCGTGGAGTTTGACGTGATAATCGGTCAGTGTCGAAGATACATAAATTGTGATAGAAGATTTTGATACCATATGATCTCAGTCGGTATTTCATACTTGCGTGAAACTGATTCAGCGCTATTTTCAATGTTGTCGAAATAAGAAAAATATTCGTCGAACAAAAATAACGCCGAAATATGATGTATGAAGACGAACACATCCAAGTAACTGGGATTTTTTAAGCTTATTTCTTTCTTCTAAAATTTAGTTCCTTTTCTTATTTACTTAATCTGTTTACCCTCCAGGGTTGGTTTTCCCCTCGGACTCAGCGAGGGATCCTACCTCTACCATCTCAAGGGCAGTGTCTTGGAGCTTCAGACTCTGGGTCGGGGATACAACTGGGGGATGACCAGTACCTCGTCCAGGCGGCCTCACGTGCTATGCTGAATGGGGCCTTGGTGGGGAATGGGAAGATTGGAAGGGATAGACAAGGATGAGGGAAGGAAGCGACCGTAGCCTTAAGTTAGGTACCATCCTGGCATTTGCCTGGAGGAGAAGTGGGAAACCTCGGAAAACCACTTCCAGAATGGCTGAGGTGGGAATCGAACCCACCTCTACTCATTTGACCTCCCCAGACTGAGTGGACCCCGTTCCAGCCCTCGTACCACTTTTCAAATTTCGTGGCAGAGCCGGGAATCGAACCCGGACCTCCGGGGATGGCAGCTAATCACACTAACCACTACACCACAGAGGCGGACCCCTTTTCTTATTTACCAGTATTTAAAAAAGGACATTATATGTGCAAAATAAACTTATTTAGTGAATGTTATGCATCTCATCAGCTTATGCAGTTGTAATTAACAGAGGATTTTAGTTTATTCATCAAACAAATATTATCATAAATTACATTCAGGAAGAAACTCTATAGCTGAATCTTCTCCCCCAGCCTGGAGTATTGCACTGATAATCAGTTACAGTGACTTGTAAGGGGAGTGACTCACGAGCTGTGGAGAATATTGAATTTTTTTATTTAGGCAAAGTTAACAGTAGCTTCTTTTTTTTATTTTATGGAGATTCCTCTGGTTTGAGGAGAAGTATTATGATATCTCAACATGACTGACCTTATTAAATTTCAAAGGGTTGCAACATTGGTTAACTTGCTCAGGCAGCACATTTTTTTAAAAATATGAAAATTTAAGTAATATTTTACAAATTTACTATCTCCTTTTATTACAGTATTTACAAAACAATAACACACCTTGTTTACATTTTTCTCCTCTTTTCTGAAGCAGTCCCATACATTTTACCTAGTTTACATACATACCTGTTAAAATCCACAACAGCATAGGATCGAATTTTGAAGAAATGTCTAACAATTTTTTCTTTTAAATTACAACACATAGGAAAACATGTACTGGTACATTTATCACTCAAAATATTTTCTATTATACTATTTGCATCATTTTGCATTATATAATGCTTATAGTCCCTATAGAAGACCTCACAGTTACAAATTAAATCCATAGCTTCACAATTTGGTATCTTTAGACCACCCAAATTTTAAAAAAAATACTAATGTTTCAGAGCTCGAGTCAGAAAGCTCATAGTTCAAAAACTGTCTGCATATATCACAGATCTTGGTTTTCAGTAATGCATTTGTGGTACTACCACCAACGTTGAACAAATTATTTCTGTCATATGAAGTTAGTTTTGACAAATATTGTAACTGAGGAGTTTGTATATTGAACTCTTGTTGCTGGACTTTGGGGGCAGAACTGAATATTGAATGATCCACAGTGACTGTATTAAGGGGTGTAGTAATGTAGTAATGTCAGTGGGAGTTCAGCAGTTGAAGTAGAAGGTGTAGCAGAGGTAGTGGAGGCATAATGCAGATCAATAACAGAAGGAGAAATGGGTTCGACAATGTCAATGGGAGTGTGATACTGATCAACAGAAGTTGAAGTTAGTGCAGTGACATCAATGGGATGCAAATTAAAGGCAGAAGTTGAAGTGATGTCTGAGGAAGTAGAATTAAATACTGTAGTTTCAGAAGAAAATGCAGTACTGTCAATGAAAGATGGCATAGGTGGTATAGGAACTGAGGCAGAAAATGGTGCAGATGGAAAATTTTGTGGTATATGATCAAATAAGAATGATCACTGTCACTAAAATAGGAAGATCTCTTTACATATGAGATAAATTGGGAAATGCTTTGAGGCACTGTAGTGCAGAGGGACAAGAGCCAGCTTTTCTCCTAATTTGTGAGAAAATATTTTCAACAGCATCTTGAGTAAACCTGTGCAGTAGGGCAAATGTATATCCTTCATTTAGAAGTTGCTTTGAAATTTAACACAATGACAATGTTGACATAATCATTCCTGTATTCAGAGGTTTCCAGCCATTACTTATTGAAATATTTTGAAAGATCTCTACAAATCGACTAAGGAATTGAAATTTTACATTTTTGTTTTTACCAGTCACACGTGCCTTTGCAACTTTCGAGGAACATATTGAAAACAACTGTGCAATTAACCGACAAAAGTATGCTGTAGTTAATGCTTCAGGGGACAACATTTTTAATGTTACAGCCAACTAGTGCTGCTGCTGTCTTTACTGAAAAGAAGTGAACAGCTGAACCAACATTCATTTTACTAAAAAGAATTGGCTCCACATCAGCTCTCTGCAAATGATGAAGTAATCTCAATTCCTTGTTCTTATTAATTTCCGAGTGCCACAGCTGTACGATACATTTTCCAGACACAAAGCTACTCGGAAGCCCTTCATTTCCTACTAGTGACTGAGGGAGATGAAGACCTGTATTTAAAACTGCACTTTTCAACGTCTGGTACAACATAAATTTTATTAAGTTATTATTATTAATACTGAACTTGACATTCCTTCGACTTTCATTTCCTGTCACCTCTACACCAAAAGCAGCTCACATAGCTCTGTTGTTACTACCCATATCTGAAGAGATAGAGATAACACGAAGGCCACACAGCTCTGAAAAATGAATACATCTTTCAATAAGTTGTTTTTGTAAAACACCTTTGGTTGAAGGGCCTGTTACTTCACATGCTATTACCTGTTTCCAAGCACTTTTTACACCTCTGATTAGCACAAGAGTAATCTGGTTACCTAAAGACTCAATATCACCAAGAGTAATATTTCCACAAAATGAATACTCATGCTCATTAAAATCAATTGACTTACTTATTTCCATTTCATCGATGGAGAGAGTACACACTCTGTCTAATACATCAAGAGCTTGCACTTTACATCTCAAAGGTTCAAGAAGGTCTTTAAAAATGCCAAACTCTATTCTTAAATGTCTAATTCATTTAGTGAGTGTACTGTAGGAAGGTATAGGATAATTTGTGCTACTAAATAATTGTGGCCATGAATACCTAAACTGAACCTAAGCTTTAAACCATAAACAATGGATTCACTGCTCCATGGTGAAGGTGTGTGTTCTAAGGCTGAGATCTGCTCATCATTAAGAAATGTCTTCATTAATGCATTTTTCTTGTGAAGTTCACTTCTTAATGAGTTGATTTCTTCCTGCAACTCTGCTATTGTAGAACTAGTAGAAGGTCCAAAGGCTTCACTATTTGATGAACAGCCTTCTTCATTCTGAAGCTGTTGTTCAGAAAAAATCCCTTCTGAATGCTTATTTTCATCTTGTGAAGTCTTCTGGAAGAGAATATAAATGTTATTATAACAAGGAAGTACATAATGGATCTGAACTAAAAGTGATCTCACATATCCTCCTTCCACTAGGCATTCCTTTTGTCAGAATAATTAAAGACTGGCTCATTTTAGGCAATCAGAAAAACTACACAAATATATTTATTTGTTAAACAATACATCTGTGCTAACAATATTTAAAGTAATTTATCTGTTGCTTCTTAGTTTTCTGTACATTATCAATAGAATGATTGTTTTTTACTCTGTACTCTGAACAAAATTTATATTTTATGGTATTCTTTGTCAGTTTAGCAACCTCAGTCATTTGAAGAAGAATAAATATTATTATACATACCTTATACTGACACTTTCTGGCAGATAAAAGTCTCCTGGGGGGATTTGGGACATTACACAATGTAGGAATTGCATTGGGCTTCAGTTTTTTCCAACCATTTGCTCTCATATGTTCCCACAGATTATCTTCAAAGTGTACCTAAAAGGGAAAACATTGCACATGAAGATTATGAATCTAGATCCCCAATTGAAAGAAACTTGCCCTGCATTTCAAGTTAGCATCTCTCATACAAGTACAAGTTTTTATATCTGTGGATTTACACATTATGAATCAATATAGATAATGTTCACCTAGTTATCGTACCTACTAGTGCACCAGTACATCGACTATAAACAGATCTATCCAATATTTGATTTTAAGAGGGAAAGCAGATAAATTCATTGTTTTCTGTATTTTTTTACCATGCTCTGCATTATCATGTTCACTCTGAACCTGGTAAAGAAAATTCACTTTTATGAATAAATGTATTACCATCATTGCTGCAATGAATTAATGTGTCCACTACAATAAAAGATTAATTTGGACTCATTTGTAAATAATACTGGAACCTCAACTGAATCAGGTACGGTACTACAAAAGGTCATGAACCAACTTACAATGGCTTTTCCATCTCCTGACTCATGTTCTTGTTCTCAAACATCATGAATTTCAATATTTTAAGCAGAAACATGGCAATAGACCTAACGTTCTATGTTCGTATGACAATGTCATGAGTCCTAGTACTGTGGTCATTTCATATCAGACATTTCTGCTAGATAGATGAATACAACTAAGCAGGGAGAAACAGTGTTCCCCCTTCTCTGCTTAGAATAGGCACCATTCTATGATATTTTTATAATAACTGATGCCCATCATTACAGAGATGAACCTTACAGTAAAGCATCTTAAAATGCTCAAAATACATGCACATACCGGTACCTAAAATGGTACTCATATCTGTTGACATTATTGTTGAACTGGTACCTACAATTTTGTAACTGATTTGAAGTAGGTACCAGTTTTTATTTCCTAGGCCTGATTAAAATTTGCAATCATGTTACACAGGTACCACAAAATCTTAAGTGTAAGCCTATTTATTAACAAAACAAAATCCTCAAACATTTACACCTTATCTACCTCCACATCAAAACTATCAAGGGCTTATGATTATTGAGACAATATTTAAAATATCATAGTGGTAAGGTACACATAGACATTATTTTAATGGAATATTGCTTAAACAGTAAGTAAAATTTCAAATCTTTACTTGGGTGGACAGAAGTATGACCTTTCTAAGTATGCTATTCATCAGCATATAGGCCTAATATACTTTTATTCTGAATTAGGCTTATTACGAGGAAGTTTTAGTATTTTATGATCAGGCATTATTCCCATGCAGACAGCCTTTCTACTAAATCTATGCGGCTATTATCGGAGTCTGCCCTTTTTGATCAGACCAAAGCTGTATCAGAATTTCGATGCATAAGAAGTGATAATTGCTCGTGCTGTGCATACTTGAAAAGAATACCGAGAAGAAAGAGGCAAGCTATAGCGCAAAAAAAAGGAATGACTCTCAGCATTAATCATTAAAAAGGTACAGTACTTCTAACCCAATGTATAATGTGAAAAACTTACCTCTCAAAGCCTCGAAGTCGATGTTGGTTTCCACCTGTCACGTCTACAGATTTGAAGCCAGATTGCTCTCCTAGAATTTTCAGAAGGGAATCTAAACAACCTGTATCCCTCACTAGAGACATTGCTACAGTTAGGTGCAGAACAACCCACCATAATGAAATAAATATGCACACAAAAATAGCATTATTCTGTCCATGCACATGGTGATTAAAGCGATACGTTCAATGTGATGAAGGGAGCGCTCGTAGGAGAAACTAGAGTTTGATCACATGGCTCATTGCGCGTGTATGAACCAAAATGGCGGCTAAGCATACCCATCTTATAGAGCCTTAGGCTTAAGGGTAACGTCATCATTAGTAGCGAAAGCTGTAGTAACGTCACCGTAACAAGCTTTGACTTGCACCTGATGTCCCGCAGTTCCCTCATGTCAGGTGTCTTGCATCATAACACATTGTCAGCATTCCTTTACTACACCAGATGGGAAAATACAGCTTAGCTCACAAAGTCATTCCTTTTCTGCTGAGATGTACATGTCTCCACATTTACTGTAGTCAATACACTTTCATCGTACACACATATTTGAATTGCACTTAAGCTCTTTAGTTTTGAGTTTATGTCAACTCCACGTTCTAATCCTTAGGAGTGGCATTTACTCTGCTCCACTAGGGCTGAAGTATCCCCTACAAGAGTTGGCCAAAGTGGTTAGATAGACGACAGCTTAGCACACAACATGCCTAGACTCAGCTAAATACCCCGAGTTTGCCAATGCAGACACAACAACAGCACAGGTTGCTCGGCTTCTACCTAGGGCAAGGGTGCCCCTGGAGGAGCTTTATTCTGATCGACCCCACCACCTCGGAATGGAGTGTCCTACAAGTGTTGACCAAAGGAGGTTAGATAGACTACAGCTTAGCACACATCATGCTTAGACTCAGCTAAGGACCCCAAGTTCGCTAGCCCATGCTGTCTCAAGTCAGGTACCCCTTTTAGCAGCCTCTTTCGACAGTTTTGCAGAAGATGACGACGTCCTATTGTCTGAAGGTGTCAGAGGACGTAGCGCGTGGCTAGAGGTGGATTGTGCGTGGCGGTCATCCTGCGTATTAGCCCTGCGCCAGCTCTCCAGAGTTAGTCCCATAAGAACCCATGTACAGCCGCCATCTTGCGTATTAGCCCCTGCGCCAGTTCTCCAGAGTTAGTCCCATAAGAACCCGTGTACAGCCGCCATCTTGCGTATTAGCCCCTGCGCCAGTTCTCCAGAGTTAGTCCCATAAGAACCCGTGTACAGCCGCAATCTTGCGTATTAGCCCTGCGCCAGTTCTCCAGAGTTAGTCCCATAAGAACCCATATACAGCCGCCATCTTGCGTATTAGCCCCTGCGCCAGTTCTCCTGAGTTAGTCCCATAAGAACCCATGTATAGCCGCCATCTTGCGTATTAACCCCTGCGCTAGCTCCGGCTTTTTTCCCTACCCTCTCTATATATAAATTAAGAGTTTTGTCTTAATTATTGCCACTATAGGCTTGTTGCATAATATACTATTATTCCATTCTTTTTGAATGTACGCCGAAATAAACTGTGAATACATAGAAGTGGTTTAAAATGTTATACGTAAAATGACAGTTTAAAATGTGCATCTGTTTTTCCAGTGACTACAACTCTTGGGAACTGCGTACCATGTGTAATAATAATAATAATAATAATAATAATAATAATAATAATAATAATAATAATAATAATAATAATAATAATAATAATAATAATAATAATAATAATAATAATTTTATTTGCTTTACGTCCCACTAACTACTTTTTTAAGGTTTTCGGAGACGCCGAGGTGCCGGAATGTAGTCCCGCAGGAGTTCTTTTACGTGCCAGTAAATCTACCGACACGGGGCTGTCGTATCTGAGCACCTTCAAATACCACCGGACTGAGCCAGGATCGAACCTGCCAAGTTGGGGTTAGAAGGCCAGGGCCTTAACCGTCAGAGACACTCAGCCCGGCGCGTACCATGTGTGGCACTGGTCAGTTTTAAAGGGCAGATCCATTTCTAATGCATAATTTATGTGGAAGGAAGTAGTGAACTGCTACAGTACGCTGCCGACGGTGGGGTTCGAACCCACTATCTCCCGAAAACTTGATACTGGGGGAAATTAAGCGACTGGTAGTACGGTGTGTAGGTGAGTACTAAGAAAAACATTTAGTTCCTGATCGGAACGATCTAGACGCAGCTAAAATCCCGTCCTGACAGGGATTCGAGCTCCGGATATTCCAAACCGAAGGCTGTCTATTCAGCCAGAGTCGGGAGGCAAAAAAATCGTCCGATCTACTGTGAATAACAAGATGATTCATTGTACTTGATACCAGCCCTTGCTGGCAGCGACTAGGAATGTTCCTCAGGCTCAATGCTGGTGCTTCGGTATTCTATTCCTCAGTGACATAAGCCGCAGAGACTCCGTAGAGGGCTTCATTATGTCCATGTGTACAATCGGAAGGGAGCTGGAGATAATTTAGTCCTGAGTGAGAGATATGATCTGACCAGATCACTGCACTGCACCAACACACTCCGGAAAACTATACATCAGTACTCAATAAGAGATTGACATAGTATTTTGAGCGCATTAGAACAAAAGAAAGAAATTTAAAAGATTAATTCAATTTAGAATCGTTGAAATGAAATGGCGTATGGCTTTTAGTGCCGGGAGTGTCCGAGGACATGTTCGGCTCGCCAGGTGCAGGTCTTTTGATTTGACACCCGTAGGTGACCTGCGCGTCGTGATGAGGATGAAATGATGATGAAGACGACACATACACCCAGCCCTCGAGCCGGCGAAATTAACCAATGATGGTTAAAATTCCCGACCCTACCGGGAATCGAACCCGGGACCCCTCTGACCAAAGGCCAGCACGCTAACCATATAGCCATGGAGCCGGACTTAGAATCGTTAATACCATATCATGAAAAACAAGTTAGCCGGGCTGAGTGGCTCAGACGGTTGAGGCACTGGCCTTCTGACCCCAACTTGGCAGGTTCGATCCTGGGTCAGTCCGGTGGTATTTGAAGGTGCTCAAATACGTCAGCCTCGTGTCGGTAGATTTACTGGCATGTAAAAGAACTCCTGCGGGACAAAATTCCAGCACTTCGGCGTCTCCGAAAACCGTGAAAGAGTAGTTAGTGGGACGTAAAACAAATAACATTATTATTATTATTATTATTATTAAAAACAAGTTAAGATACACGACAGCCAAGGCCGGGATGTTGAAAACGCAAGGAGCCCTAAGAGGCAGTGGATCGTAGGTTTTTCGTGGTCAAAACATCCGGAAAAAGTAATTTTTCTAAAATCTCGATATTTATAATTATAAATTAACATTATTCAAAGCTCAACAGACAAATCAAATCGAAACGCGTCTCCGTATCTTCAGACAGTTTATCAACAGCGCTCCGATTATCTCAGGATGGCACGCAGACAAACCTCCAAGGGAATTGAGAAGCATGCAGGTTCTACTTCTTTTCCACCGCATACCAGCCATCCTGTCAATCTTAAATATCTACGAAATGCGGGAATCGAGACCGGACCTCTGTGGAAAACCCTTAATCGTTATACTGCGAATTTTTAAGTTATAATTTATTAATATAACGAGAACCAGTTCCCTTCATAGTTTCAAGGTAACCTTAAATCTCTGATCCAGGATATACTGTGTTCGATTCTCGACAGTAAGGGGTTTAAAATGTAGTTTCAGTTGAGTTGACACCTCACTCCACGGCCTTAATCGAACTGATTTTCCGTCGTTCCCCGCTTCAACTTGAGCGAAATATTAGAATGGTATACAACTTACGGGTACAGCCAACTCGCTTCAGACCCTATTTTACGTATATTTTAAATTCCATCCCTGAAAGGCCTCTGTTCAAACTAGCTGACCCAGCTGGTAGGATAGACGGCCAATTCACCTCCATAGATGTGGCCAAGTTCGCCTCTGTGGTGTAGTGCTTAGTGTGATTAACTGCCACCCCAGGAGACCACGGTTCGATTCCCGGCTCTACCACCAAATTTTAAAAGTGGTATGAGGGCTGGAATGGGGTCCACTCAGCCTCGGGTGATCAACTCAGTAGAGGGGTATTACATTCCCTCCTCAGCCATCCATCCATCCATCCGTGAAATCCAACCCTGGAGGGCGAACGTATTAAGAAAGAAAGAAAGAATGATATACATATGTGAAGCTTATTTCCAAAAGGTACCAAATCCAAAAAAAATCGAAATTGAGATTATGATGGAAAACGTACGTTGGTAGGTAGCTCCATCGTATGAAAGAGAATGAAATAGCCAAAACGACCTAAATCCATATCAAACAGGGCATTAAAAATCTCGTTTGATGCCAATAAGTACCAAATCCTGTGGCCTGAATGTGCCAATACGTACCTTATCCATGCAGCCAATGAGAGGCCTTTTCTGGGTCACGTGAACACCAGCAAAATGGCCGCGCTATGTTTACATTACGTGAAGTGACAGTTTTCTTACGAAGTTGGTTTTGTTACTGTGTGCTATTTGTTCTTCAAAAGTATGGACTCAGATATGTCAGATGAGTACTGTGCTACTCCTGAAGAAGTAAATAAATCAAGGGAGAGGGTATTAGCTCCAGATAAATGGAAGAAGACGCGTGCTAGAGTGCAAACATACGAGAGTAAAGCGAGTGTTGCTTGTTTCCACAATGTCGGTGAGTTTTGTAGAGCTCGTGATTTAACAGAACAAGACGTAGTAGCGTTTCATGGTGCCTTCTGGGGGAATAAATGCTGTTTCTCAAAAAATATATATATATATATATTATTGCTTCGTATGTTGATGTTGTATCATCAGAGAGGCATAGGGCTGATCAAAAGACACAATGTACGCGTGTTTCGAAGAAAATGACAATTAAATATAAAGCTAGAATTGATTTTGGTGTTGTCAATATGTCTATAGATACATTTTTAAGCCTCCTGAATATCGGTCGAAGGAAAGTTGAGAATGCTTTTAAGGAGAAGAAAGAGAAGGATCTGGATTTGGTTAAAATTTTGACTAGTTAAATTTAACTTTGCATTGTTTTGTTGTCATTTATTTGCATTTTCATTATTTATTTCACATTTAGTACTCGATAATATTATCCATTGTCTAGTTCACAAGTTATTTACTATATTCATGTTCTTTAGACACAAACCAGAATCATAATTTCTTTAGTTCAGTACTGGTACTGTGCATTATTTTCATTTCTTTTTTTCAATTTTATTTAATATTATTTAAATAATCTATGCCTTCGCTGTAAATATATTAAATCTGATTATTGTATAACTAAATACAGTCAGTTTTATCGAAGATTCTGATGACTGCAGTGAAATTCATGTTTTTCAGGTGAAGGTATTTAGGGTTTCAGTGCTAAAAAGTACCAAATCCATCATTTTCTTTGAGTATTTCCTAAACCGCAAAAGCTTAAACAGGAATTATTAGTATAACAATGCACTTATTCTATCTGAACATAATAAAAGTGCTGAAATGAATTTTACACTCTGAGCGTTTTTTCCTCTCTCCTGTAAAACATTACTTTTTGGATTTGGTACCTTTGGAAATAAGCTCCTCATAAAGATTTATATACAGTAATTTAAAATGACAACCCGTGTTTTTAGAATGTACTTGCAGGACTTTGGGATTAAATGGTTTTTTCCCGCCTAGATTGAATTCAGCGAACCCGCAATGGACACCCTGGGGAAAGAAATTGAAATTTGTACAACTGGAAACATCTAGGATCAACCACACTAGGGTTAGAAAAATGGTAGTTCGGAAACATTAGTTCAGTTAGCTTTGTAGTACATCACAATAGTCATCTCCAGGTCATCGGCTTTCAGTCAGCAGGTTGCGAAACATCGAGAAACTTCTCTCCACATGAACGGACGTCAAGTCACATCTTCCTTTTCAAAATTCTCTCCTTTCAACATTTCACTTGCATAATTTGATACTCCTGGGTTTTCTTCAAGCACTAGTTACACTTTCATTTCCTCTCCTGTCAGATGTTATTCAAATGTATGTATTTATTAGAGAAAAGAGGTTTAAGAGCTACTGGGCGACCTAATGACGACTTGACTTGAGAATGGACAGTAAACATTTAGTCGAAAGAAGGTGACGTTGGAAAGAAAGTCCGCTAAGTCCTAAAAAGAGGCTAAAACGGAGCAACAATCCAAAAAACGCCGTAAGGACAAAAAACACCATTTTCTGGCCTGACATGAGCCAAAATGAACACATATTATGTCGGCACTCACCTTAGGATACTCAAGGAAAAGGATTTTTCCTCAACTTCCGAGTCCTAGACCCATTATTGTTTTCTCCACATTTCATCACACGTAGGCTCAGCCGACCTTGAAGCACCCTGAGGTCCAGATAAAAATCAGGCCTCGGGCCGATGACCTTAGATGTTAGGCCCCTTTAAACAAGAAGCAAAAATCAGGCCAGGAATTGGACCTGTACCCTCCGGTAAGAGACAAGCTCGCTACACTTAGTTAACTGGTTCTTTAAATGCAGTCGCTTCGTTGCAATTTAAGAAATTATCTTCTGATATTAAAATATTTGAGTGATTAGCTTATTGATGTTTGCAGTTAAATGGTGGTTGCACTCTACAAGGTCGGATCAAAAAGTTCCCACATTAACTGTATGTTGCAGATGGCAGCACAGTTTCGGGTAGCAGCTCTAGTGACCTTCAACATAGATAAGGCAGTGTTTTCTTTTTTTACAAGTCGCCCCACGTCACACCGCCACATACAGTTTTTATGGCGACGATGGGATAGGAAAGAACCAGGACTGGAAACGAAGCGGCCGTGGCCTTAATTAATGTACAGCACTAGCAATTGCCTGATGTGTGTATTGGAAACTACGGAAAACTATTTTCAGGGCTGCCGGTAGTGGGGTTCGACCCACTATCTCTCGAAAACTGCATACCGGCGACACTTAACCGACTGCAGCTATCGAGCTTGGCGTAAGGCAGTGTGCTAGAAGACAGAGCTGTGTTAGCATCAGGAGTTGTTATAGTGGTGAGGTAATCCGTGATTACATCATGAACAGAAAGGTAAATGAACGAGCGAAAGTGAAATTTTGCGTTAAACTATGCAAATCGGGCACAGGGATTATTTAAAGGTGACATGAATAAACCTACTAGCTTCCGTGGCTCAGGCGGCAGCGTGCCGGCCTCTCGAGGCTGGGTTCCGTAGTTCAAATCGCGTCACTCCCTGTGAGATTTGTGCTGGACAAAACCAAGGCGGGACAGGTTTTTCTCCGGGTACTTCGGTTTCTCCCCTCATCTTTCATTCCAGCAATACTCTAGTCATTAATCATTGCCCCAGAGGAGTGCGACAGGCTTCGACAGCCGACATAATTCTTATCCTCGCCGCTAGATGGGGGCTTCATTCATTTCATTACTGACAGGGTCTAATGGCTGAAAACAGACTGTAGAAACCTGAGATCTATATCTTGTAACATATATATTGAGATATGCCTGCTGCGCTAGCTCTCAGAGCGCATCCGATAGCCATACCCAGCCAAAAATTTACGCCCAACTTAATAATACTGGGCATATTATTTCGGGAGCAATCAGGTCTACATTCATCGGCGGATGTAGAGTGGGTCTCGTACCACAATTGTTCACAGCTGGTCCGTGGTACGACAGCTGTGCACTCCGACCGGTCAACCGAGCAGAAGATCTAGCGTGGCTCTACGCCTCTGTATTCGACAGGCGGTGAGGGGCTGGTCTCTACCTTCGGCTGTCTGAGAATGGTTTTTCTAGGTTTTCCATTCTCCTGCTGTAAGGTGAATGCCGGCACGGTTCCTGGTATAGGCCACGGCCGCCGACCGTCTCACCATCTCCACACATCTTCTTCTCCGATACAAATCTCCTAGATCTAACATCATTGATTCCTGGAGAAGAGAATGGCTTCAAAATGCTCCAGAAACATGTCAGATGTTGGGACGTCCCAGGGTTCGATCTACCTCCTCGCAAGGTATGGACAGCACTCAATCGCTTGAGAACAGGATATGGAAGATGTGGAGACTCACTCCTCAAGTGGGGAGTGCAATCCTCACCCGCATGTGACTGCGGTGCACCATGGCAGACCATTCAAGATATTAGGGAAAACTGCAGGAAAAGAGCTTACGGAAGAGAGTATGAGGAATTCCTATTGACAACCCCAAATTTCATCAGATACCTCCAAGAACTAGACGTTTGTGTACAATGAATGTAATTATGTTTCACAGAATGCATCCATAAAACATACGCTAAATAAAATCCCACCAGGAGAGAGAGAAATCATCTAATATTTACAAAAGTCCAGGCGTCGCAAAATGTTATACATCTGAACAGAGAACGATTGTTATTTGCATGGCTATTTTTGTTGTTGTTGTTGTTGTTGTTGAAGCATATTAGAGGTGCGGTTCCATTTAACATGTAAGTTAAATGTTACTGTTGATTAAAGTTTGGGCCTGAAGACATTGTAAGCCATCACTGCCATGTACGATAATTTCATGTGTTGAAACCTGTCTCATAGTTAGTGTGTTATATTGTTCAATACAGCAGGACCTGTAACTGTTATTATTATAATGTGCTAGATTTTTGCATACGTGCCCCGGGACTAAAATAATAGACTACGCTAACACTTAATTTCCCTGAAGCGTTTGAAATAATACTCAGGGAGTATAATCACATTTAAAGTAGTCAAATTATTATAGTATATGTCCGACTCGTTGGCTGAACGGTCAGCGTCTTGGCCTTTGGTTCCGAGAGTCCCGGGTTCGATTCCCGGCCGGGTCGGGGATTTTAACCTTAATTAATTCCAATGGCACGGGGGCTGGGTGTATGTGTTGTCTTCATCATTATTTCATCCTCATCACGACGCGCAGGTCGCCTACAGGAGTCAAATAGAACGGTTTTTTTGCTAGTTGTTTTACGTCGCACCGACACAGATAGGTCTTACGGCGTCGATGGGACAGGAAAGGACTAGGAGTGGGAAGGAAGCGGCCGTGGACTTAATTAAGGTACAGCCCCAGCATTTGCCTGGTGTGAAAATGGGAAACCACGAAAAACCATTCTCAGGGCTGCCGACAGTGGGGTTCGAACCTACTATCTCCCGAATACTGGATACTGGCCGCACTTAAGCGACTGCAGCTATCGAGCTCGGTTCAAATAGAAAGACCTGCACCTGGCGAGCCGAACCCGTGCTGGGATATCCCGGCACTAAAAGCCATACGACATTTCATTCCATTATAGTATATTATTTTTATATCTCTGAATGTGAAACAGACTTGCCATTGCTCATCCTACTGAAATACACAAAACATGTTCGCAAAACATTTGAATTACTATATACATACTTGACGAAGACTGGAATCATTATCAGCCCCTCCTCCCTAAAAATTATCGCTCCCCTTGGTAATATTGTTATAATGTTCACTTGGTTTTCTGGTTCTGGTTCTCTGAACCAAAGTTGGCCGGTTCGATCCTGGATCAGTCCGGTGGTATTGAAGGTTGCTAAATATATGACAGCTTAATGTCGGTATAGTCTATTTAACAGGACAGTCCGTAGGAAAAAAAACAGCATGAGCCGTCTCGAAAAATTATCAAAATTACTTGATGATGACGATGTTCTTTGATTCAAGGGGAGTAACATGTAGGTCATCAGCCCCTAATGGTACGAAAAAAATGGCCATGAATCCAAAACAGTCAGTGGATCCGAATCACATTTCCTTATTTTCAGAGATGACGATTATTGCCCAAAGGGGTAAAAAAATCCTGGTCACGGGCCCATCATAATAGTAATCACTGGTAAAGCGGAACCATGGTGCTCCTCCTATAGTGGTACAAATCACAGGTAACGTAGACTCATGGTGTTTCTCGCATAGTGGTACTAATCTTAGGTAATGTAGACCAATAGTATTTCACACATAATGGCACCGACGGAAGGTAACAAAAGCGCATGGTGTTTGGCACATTGGGTACTACTCACAAGCAACGCCGACCCATGGTGCTCCTCACACCGTTGGACTAATCACGGGCGCCGGTATTGCTGTGGTGTTCCTCACTTATTGGAACTAATCACAAGCCACATATACTCATGGTGTTGCTCACATAGTGCTACTAATCATAGACGACACTCTATACCCACGGTGTATCACACATTATTGTAACGCCCACAGCCAACACAAACCCATGGTGTTCCTCATATAATGATATTACTCTCACGCAATGCAGACCCATGGTAATAATCGCAGGCGCCTGCCAAACCCGTGGTGTTTCTTATAAAGCGGTACTACTTATAGGTAATGCAGGCCCATCCTGAAGAGAGTGGAAACGACCCGCGGAATACAAACGATGATATTATCATTAGAAACCCCCAGATCCGTAGTGTTTCTCGCATAATGGTACTGATCCTATGTAACGTTGACCCAAAGTTTTCCTCTCAAGTTGATAGTACTCGCAAGTAAAGTGGAATCATGGTGTTCCGCGCGTAACGGTGCAAACCACAAGAAGTCTCATGGTTCTAGTGTCCCTTGGTCGCCGTTTTAGTCGCCTCTTAAGGAAGGCAGGGGATACCGTGGGTGTAGTCTTCGTAGAGAGAGAGAGAAAAGAAATAAAGAAGGGATCCGACTCTTCGAAAAATGTACTACCGAACAAAGAAAGACAAAGGCCACGAAGGATGTGATAACGAAAGACTCCCTAGGCCTCAAAAGCTCTAATACCGTCGGGGTCGCAAAAGAACAAGAGTTGACCAAGGAAGGTCGAACATGATGTATGAAAGTGAGGAGCTGGCACATGTTAAGTGGAAGAAATGCTAGGACTCAGTTAAGGGCCCGTGGTCACAAACCCACGCTCCCAGTTTCAGAGCCCATGGGGCCCCTTTTAGTCACCTCTTACGACACTCAGGGATGTATTTTTCATCTGGGTTCGATCCTGACTCAGCACAGACGTATTGGAAGATGCACAATATGTCGGTAGATTTAATAGGACGTAAAAGACGTCCCATAGGAATAAGATACCAGCAATACGACGTCTGCAAGAACCTATTAAAAGTAGTCAATGGTACACATAAAAAAAGTAACGATGAAATTATTGCTTGGTTGCTCTTTTCCACACATCACTACAATAGGTCAGACGAACAGATCAAAATGAAACCGAACCTGCAATTTATTGATATTTATAGGCCACATTCCAGATAAAACCGAAATTTTAGGCTATAAATCGAACTTTTCCGATAAATAACAATTGTTTGTGGCTAGCCTGGTGATGATGCAGCTAAGAAAAATACACAGTTCAAGCCCTTCAGGCAAAAAACTCAATGGGAAAAACGTCCTAGGGATATGAGCTACAAATTTTAGGTACATAAAATATAATAAAGTATATGAGGATATAATCTTTATTTATTCTTAAAAATTACAATCCGTTTCGTAATCACCGCTATCCAGTTGATTAGATTAGCAGTTTGTTTTCTTCTACCATTACGAGCTTTAATGTGTGCCATTTCATTGTTTCTATGACTTATTGAACCAAGGAACACATTACAGAAAGAATTATGTAAACAAGTTAATTTGGCAAGGATTTGAGTAAGAGAGAGAACGAGTAAAGAAACAAGCGAATTTAGGCTTATTTTCCGGAACTGCCTTTTAGGCCGGAAGTGATTTTTCGAATTTTCTTTTTACCCTTTAGCCCTTTAGCCCTTTAGCCCTTCAACTTTTAGCACAATTGAGGAAATTCAATTGTACCGGGCGGTACACCTCCACGCCACGAATTCAAATATTGCGCCAGTTTAAACTCATCTACAGGAGAAGTTTGGAACCTTGAAAACTGAACTAATTCTACTATTTCATAAAAGAGGTCACTAATGTAAATTTTGAAGTGTTCTGAACGATGTCTATTTCGATTTGTATTTGTTTGCTCTGTAGCAAGAAGTGTGGACATTCTCTTCTAGATGGCACTACTTAAGAATTATAATTGTGCACCCTAGTGTGAAGTGAAGGAACTGTTTTTTGAAGAAATTTGGTATTCATAAGTTTGTTCTTTGTTAAATTTCTTTCAGTCATTTTTTGGGTTGGCAGTATAACCCTTCTCTTTCCGGTTGTTTTGAATTTAGCCAATCCCGAATTTCTCTAACTAATTTTTGACCAATAACGTATGTCTTCTCCGATATGGAGAGGTTGCTTTAAGCTATCCAATAAAGTTGAGGGGGGTGTGCGTACTCATTCTTGAAAGGTCTCGAATGTTCCACGAGGGTATATAAACTGCTGATTTTCTTGTCTCGGGGCCACTTCATCGACACCTTGCTTAGTGTGTGATTATGTAGCAGGGGGTGGGAAGCGCCTCCTTCTTCGGGCAGCAGTTCATCCACAAGGTAATGGCCGTTTAATAACTTTATTTCTTGCTAGGTCAGCAGTTTAACCCTCGGGGCAGGTTCGAAACTTTCCTCATGTAACCTATCTTTAAACTGTAATAGATACTTGGTAAAATTTCGTCTCTTTAACTATAAATTGGGATAGAGAGTGCCTAACCCTCTCCAGCTCCCACTCATATTGTTTTGAGGTGACTACGTTTCATAACCGTTTTTCTTCTCTTCGTAATGTAATAAGTTTTCTTATCGTGTCACCTCCTTAGTATGGGATTAGCCCTTGCGTAAGCGGCTTAGTGCCAAGTAGGTTTCAAAAGTGTATTGGGAGTGCAAGCTTCGCCTCCATTCTATTTTGTATTATGGGCCAGTATCTTAACCTGATGTTTTATTTTCCTCATGTAAAGGCCCTGTAGGTTGGGTATGAAATACCCCTGTTTCATTGTGCGCCTTAAGGTAGATAGAAATGAAGTTTGTTGTAGCCTTTGATAGGCTTGTCAAATTGAGAGAAGGTCTGCTCTTTTTCTTAACGTTGTAATTAGGAGCAAGTGCTCCTTGTACTTAGGGGTTTTCCACCCTTTAGCTATTGTGGTGGTGAGCTGAGAGCTCAGAAATTAATCTTGGGGCTCGAAGCCCAAATCTTGTAACTATTGTAATTTCTTAAATTGTTTTCCTGCTACTTGGTACCTGTTACTCTGTTGTTGTTATCTGTTGATTTTGAAAAGAAAATATAACCTTTGTTAAAGTTTTAAATTAACTTTATTTTCGTAAGTTGAGACCTATTCCACCCAGCACCTTCTTTCACCTCTGCAAATCCACAAAACATCGTAACAAGTGGTAGCAGAGCGTGGTTGAATGGGACTCAATTTAGCCCCTTTTGATGGCTAAACATTGCTTTTCATTCGAACTCTAACAATTTTCTCAGTCGCTGGGATTTTTTTATTTTTCAAAATTTTTCTGCCATCATGTCCGGCTCTCGCGAGGTCCTCCATCCTTTCTATTTGCGTTAGGAGGAATTACTTAATGAACTATCTATTAGAAACGTTCAATCTGGAGGCACGGTTGAGTTGGATGCCAAAAAACTCAAAGATTCCCTTGATTTGCCTATTAACACCCCAACGTTGGGAGATAAAGAAATTGACGACGCTCTCTCCACGATCAATGACAATACTACTGAGCTAGCATCTGTAGTTAGTTTTTTTGAAGAAGGGAATCCATCCCCTAATCAACTTAAACGTGTGCAAGCTCGACTATTTAATTTTTATAATAGGCTTAATGATCTATTGTCTCTCAAGTTGAGTGACATTCAGGGAAAGGAGGCTAGTGCCCTCATAAAAAACATTTCTAAATTTTCCAGTATTGTCGGTCAATTGCTATCGGGGGTAACCACTCACAAAACTGACCTGCCCATGGCGGTAAACACTGTCAGCGAGGAAACGTCTTCCAAAGGGGAAGAAAATAGAACAGCTGGGGTTACTCAAAAGACCCCTGCCCATCTAGAAACCGGCCCTGATCGTCGGCCCTCAATTCCGCCCTTCTTTTTGAATAATGCTCCCTCCGAGCCTCCGTCACCCCCTAGGCAGTTACTTACTATGTCACCTGGGTTCCATTAGCCATGTTACTTAGGGGTATTTCTAAGTTTTCGGTCAACTCTATCAGTGATGTAATTTCTTTTTTGAGATTTTTGGTCGAATTCCAGGATCATGCTCTAGTGTTTTCCCTCTCTGCTTCGCAAATTCTTCAAATAATATATCCATATGCCATAGGGGTCCTCTCGGACAACATTGTTAGGGCAATAGCAGAACAGTCATCGATTGAAGACTTTCATGCACACCTCGTCGCAAATTTCATTCCTGCTCGTGCGAGGTCATCTCTGATTCAGAAATACTATTATCGAGTACAGAGACTGGATGAAAATCTTGCGGATTTCATACAAGACATCAAATTCTATACCAGGGTGTTTGCTCTTCATTTTCCAGAAGATCAAATTGTTCATGCTATTGTGGAAGGAATATCACCATCCTATAGGTCATATCTGGTTTTGCGGCGCGCCCACAAACCTTTTCCGAGCTAGAAGCGTTGGCTGTGTCAGCCGAAGGGGTTAGGTATGCGGACACACTACGTGTCGCGAGGGAGCCCCCTCCGTCATCAAGTAACTTTCGGCCTTCACCTCGCCGAACCATCACTGCCCGTAAATGTTATGCTTGTGGGTCGCCTGACCATCTTCGGAACAAGTGTCCATCAATTAAATCTAGTGGGAAAAGGAATGGAGCAGGGTCATCCCAAGGCTGTTTTAAATGCGGCGCCTTCTCCCATATCGCCAAGAACTGCCCTAATGCTAACAGCACCCTCTCCTGCTCAACTTCGGGTGCAACTTCCACCAACAAGCGTAAGTGACTAGTGATTCCGGGTGAGTCGGCAGATTCATCTTTCGTAGGCTCAGCCCAGGTTAAATCCGGCGAAAGATCGGGGAAATGTCAGTCTTCTAATTTATCATTTAAAGGCCCTAAGTAATATCTAAGGATTGCGGCGGATTCCTCGCACCAGTACCTTTCCTTAAAATTGAGGTTAATAATGAGCCTGTAACTGCTCTTTTAGATTCTGGCAGTGTTTGTTCTCTTATTTCGGCTGAATGGTATTCGAAATTGAAATCTGTTTGTAAACTTCCTGATTATTGCTCGTCTTCGGTTCAATATGTTTCGGCTAATTCTTCTCCATTAGAAATTTTAGGCTCCTTAAATGCCAAAATTCGTATTTCTAAATTTACTTGGAAAGTTAAATTGTTTGTGGCAAAGCACTTGTCTTGCCCCATTATAATGGGAGCCGACTTCATGTCCCATACTGGTCTAGTGCTCGATCTTCAGAGCAAGTCGTGCACATTCAAATGTGCTTCTAATTGTAAAATCCCTTTACTTAAATGTAGTTCTGTATCATGCTCATCTGTTTCGCCTACCCAGGATGAGATGTTGTTAGATCTTAGACATCTACCTGAGGAGCAGGCTGATAGTATTCGTAAGTTGTGTCAGTCATTTCCAGCGGTGTTTTCTGATAATCTTGGTGTTACTGACCTTATTGAATACAAGAGTGAGGTTACTGATTCGATTCCAGTCCGGTTTCCGCCTTATAGGCTGTCTCCACCTACAATGAAAGCTTTGAAGGAGATCATCGATCAAATGTTAAAAGATGGTATTATTCGGCCCTCTAAGTCGGCGTATTCATCGCCTATTTTCCTTGTTCCGAAACCCCAAGGTGGCTTCAGGCCTGTGATTCATTATAGAGCTCTCAATCGGAAGGTGGTGTTACAATCTGTGCCCCTTCCTGACCTTCATTCTTGCTTTTCCTGGTTTCGTAAAGCTAAGTTCTTCACCATCTTGGACCTCAACCAGGCTTATAACCAGATACCATTAGCAGAGGAATCCAAGCACCTGACAGCGTTTGCCACGGATTGGAATTTGTATGAATACAACCGCGTGCCTTTCGGGCTCCCCATGGGAGCAGCTGTGCTTATGAGACTGCTAGATAGGATCTTCTCCGACATCAAATTTGAGTACTTGTACCACTATCTCGATGATGTCGTCGTATTTTCGGAGACCTTCGAAGAACATTTAGATCATCTGAGAGAAGTTCTTAGTCGCCTTCGTAAGGCTGGGTTATCGGTGAAGTTGTCCAAAGTCGCCTTCGCTAAGCCTTCCATGTCATTCCTAGGGCATATTGTATCGCCCGATGGTGTCGCAGTGGATCATTCCAGAACACAGGCCATCCGTGATTTCAAACCTCCCAAGGACATCAAAAGTATTGCCAGGTTCATTGGTATGGTGAATTACTTCAGGAAATTTATTCCAAATTTCGCCAATAGAGCGGCGCCCTTGAACTTACTTCGTAGGAAAGGCGTCCAATTTGAGTGGGGACCTTCTCAACAAGCCGCTTTTGAAGATCTCAAACTAGCTCTGTGTAATGCCCCTGTTCTTGCAATGCCGGATTTCTAGAAGAAATTCATCGTCCAAACCGACGCGTCGTCGTCGTCAGTGGCTGCGGTCCTTCTTTAAGAGACCGAACTAGGGAGGCGACCCATCGCCTATGCATCTAGGACACTTTCGGCTCAAGAAGCCAAGTATTCCATCTATGAACTCGAGGGTTTGGCTGTCTTGTTTGCGCTAGAAAAGTTCCGCCTTTATCTGGAACATGTCAAGTTCGACTTGGAGACTGATAACCAAGCTTTAAGTTGGGTCTTAGGTAGGCCACGTCGTACTGGTCGTATAGCCCGGTGGGCCATCCGAATTTCTGCCTTCCAATTTGATGTTAGGTATATAAGAGGTACTGAAAATGTTGTGGCAGACGGACTAAGCCGTATGTTTTCGAATGATGTAGAGCCCCTTGAACAGGTTCATAGTTCTTCACCTCCCGAGTCCATACTACCTGAGGTTAATGCCATTCTGACTGATGCTCCCATGTTATTTAGAGATATTGAAAAATATCGACGTGAAGATCCAGTGCTGGCTCCCATTTTGGAAACCCTTTCTTCTTGGGAAAATGTTGTCCCTTATGTATTGAGGAATGGTGTTCTATGTTGCCCGTCGGGGCATGATAAGATGATGAAGGTAGTGGTTCCAGCTGTTCTTATGCCCATGATCTTTAAGTACTATCATGAGACCCCATTGGGAGGGCATTTAGGCATCTTCAAAACTCGTGAAAAGGTCCGTGAAAGGTTCATCTGGAAAGGTATGGACGGTGAAATTCGTGAACTAGTAAAGGCTTGTAAATCTTGCTTGCTTAGTAAACCCACCATGTCCACTAAGCAAGGGCTTTTGTCTTCTCATCAAGCGTCGCGCCCCATGGAACGTCTTTACATCGACTACGTAGGACCCTTCCCCCAGTCAAAGGGGAATGCCAACAAGTTCATCCTTGTGTGTGTAGATGGCTTCACAATTTTTTCTTGGTTATTTCCGACTAAGCTGGCTACCGCTCAGTCCACTATTTCTTGTTTAAATTCTATTTTTGCTTCTTTTGGTCCGTGTCAATATATTGTGTCCGATAATGCGAAAGCTTTCACATCCAATCTCTTTCGTAAATTTTGTTTTGATTTGTCCATCTCTCATGTAACTACTTATGCTTATTATCCTCAACCATCTTTAGCGGAACGGGTCAATCGTAACCTGAGGTCGGCTCTTATTGCCTATCATCACGACGATCATTCTAGGTGGGACACGTCCCTGCATTGGTTAGCTTTTGCTTTGAATTCGCCGGTTCATGAATCTCATAAATTTACTCCAGCTTCCTTGATGTTCAAGTTTGTTCCCAACACGCCGCTTTCTAACCTTTGGTCTCTGAGTGATATTCTACCTGAGACAATAGATCCTGATAACATTAAAGATCTTTGGAAGAAGGCTAAGGCCAATCTTAAAGAGTCTCATGAAAAGGTTAGGGAAAGATATGATCGTGGATGGAGACCCACCCATTTGAAGGTAGGCGACCAGGTTATGTTCAAGAATTTTGTTCCCGCAGGCAAGCTTTCCCCCAGATTTCATGGGCCATGTGTTATTCTCGATTTCCTCACACCCGTTACCTTATTACTAAGCAATCCAGCCACCGAGAGGATATTTAGGTTTCACCTGTCGCAGGTGAAACCTGTGTAATTTCAGTGCTAACTTGATCCGTATAATTTTGAAAGAAATCTGAAGGTTATATTTTTGGTTTCATTTTGAGGCCTTCTGCCCTTTGAATAATGTTCTTTGTATTTAAATATTCATTGTACAACCTCCCCTGTCAGTTAAACTGCTGTCCTGTCCACCTAGGCCATTACCAATCCCCCGTCTCCTGCTCAAACACACCAGTGGCTAATTAAATTGAAATAAAATCTTCCACGCCGCTGGCCCCTCAGCCTCACCACAAAGACTGTACCCCAAAATCATTATGGTCCAACAAAATTCTGCCACCGAGATCTTAATGTTTCAGTGCCCCCGCAGCCGTACGGCGCCGTACCGCCACTGTGGTGGAGTACGGGCCCGCTCTACTCCAGTGAGGTCAACCAGTGTACGGCGAGTCGGAGCCCTCCTTCCGGCTAAGGCTGATGTGCGGCGCACCACCTGCTAACTGCCGGCGGACTGTAAACAATCGTCGCGTGTGCGGCGTGCTTCACCACCACTACCCCTCTCATAGTAGCGGGAGAGGTGTATCTCTGGGTACTTGAGGGGTCCGAGCGGCCTCCTCTGGACACAAGCAGCGGCGGCTGGTCAAAGTAATCGGCAACTAATGTACTTATGCAGCTACGTGGACATGCCATATCCTCAATTACTACGTTCTTGGATTCAACATCAACATCTGGTGGACTTAGAAAAAAAAAATTTTCTCCTTTCTTCTTCCAAGAATTAAAGTTTTCCCAAGGAATTCAACTACTACAACCATAGTTACTTTTCATCAAAAACTGCTACAAAGAAATTCCAAAACTGGATTTTATTTAATACCACTTATATCAAATAACTTCTGAGACCTTCGACTACTGCAAAATTAGATTTTTCTCTTCTAAATTCTTCAACTCCTCAACAAAACTTGGACCTTTTTTTAAAAAAATTTTGTTTTCTTCTGTGTCACCCCTTGGAAGGACTTTGTACCGGGCGGTACACCTCCACGCCGCGAATTCAAATATTGCGCCAGTTTAAACTCCTCTACAGGAGAAGTTTGAAACCTTGAAAACTGAACTAATTCTACTATTTCTTAAAAGAGGTCACTACTGTAAATTTTGAAGTGTTCTGAACGATGTCTATTTCGATTTGTATTTGTTTGCTCTGTAGCAAGAAGTGTGGACATTCTCTTCTAGATGGCACTACTTAAGAACTATAATTGTGCACCCTAGTGCGAAGTGAAGGAACTGTTTTTTTGAAGAAATTTGGTATTCATAAGTTTGTTCTTTGTTAAATTTCTTTCAGTCATTTTTTGGGTTGGCAGTATAACCCTTCTCTTTCCGCTTGTTTTGAATTTAGCCAATCCCGAATTTCTCTAATTAATTTTTGACCAATAACGTATGTCTTCTCCGATATGGAGAGGTTGCTTTAAGCTATCCAATAAAGTTGAGGGGGGTGTGCGTACTCATTCTTGAAAGGTTTCGAATGTTCCACGAGGGTATATAAACTGCTGATTTTCTTGTCTCGGGGCCACTTCATCGACATCTTGCTTAGTGTGTGATTATGTAGCAGGGGGTGGGAAGCGCCTCCTTCTTCGGGCAGCAGTTCATCCACAAGGTAATGGCCGTTTAATAACTTTATTTCTTGCTAGCTCAGCAGTTTAACCCTCGGGGTAGGTTCGAAACTTTTCTCATGTAACCTATCTTTAAAATGTAATAGATACTTGGTAAAATTTCGTCTCTTTAACTATAAACTGGGATAGAGAGTGCCTAACCCTCTCCAGCTCCCACTCATATTGTTTTGAGGTGACTGCGTTTCATAACCGTTTTTCTTCTCTTCGTAATGTAATAAAGTTTTCTTATCGTGTCACCTCCTTAGTATGGGGTTAGCCCTTGCGTAAGCGGCTTAGTGCCAAGTAGGTTTCAAAAGTGTATTGGGAGTGCAAGCTTCGCCTCCATTCTATTTTGTATTATGGGCCAGTATCTTAACCCGATGTTTTATTTTCCTCATGTAAAGGCCCTGTAGGTTGGGTATGAAATACCCCTGTTTCTTTGTGCGCCTTAAGGCAGATAGAAATGAAGTTTGTTGTAGCCTTTGGTAGGCTTGTCAAATTGAGAGCGGGTCTGCTCTTTTTCTTAACGTTGTAATTAGGAGCAAGTGCTCCTTGTACTTAGGGGTTTTCCGCCCTTTGGCTATTGTGGTGGTGAGCTGAGAGCTCGGAAATTAATCTTGGGGCTCGAAGCCCAAATCTTGTAACTATTGTAATTTCTTAAATTGTTTTCCTGCTACTTGGTACCTGTTACTCTGTTGTTGTTATCTGTTGATTTTGAAAAGAGAATATAACCTTTGTTAAAGTTTTAAATTAACTCTAATTTCGTAAGTTGAGACCTATTCCACCCAGCACCTTCTTTCACCTCTGCAAATCCACAAAACATCGTAACATCAATAATTTTACGTTTTTACTTTGTCTGATAAGGAATGTATTCATCATTAAAACCCTTCCTTAAATATCGATGGCTTCTGCCGTGTGCAGGAAACTTCGCGTTTGTGTGGTGGGGATGGTGTAGGGTATGTGATATGGGTTGCAAAAGACAACACAAACACTCTGTCCTAGAGTTATAGGACTTAACCTTTAAGGATAGAAATCCCTTAACCAAACCGGGAATCGAACTCGTGACTCCGGGGAAGGAAGTCCAAGACGCTCACCATTCAGCTATGGAACGAACTTTTTACTGGCAGGAAGTTGATTTTGTCACCTTTGTGGTGTAGTCCTTAGTGTGAATAGCTGCCACCCTCAGCGATTCGGGTTCGATTAACGGCTCTGCTGCGAAATTTGAAAAGCGGTTCGAGGGCTGGAATGGAGTACACTCAGTCTCGGGAGGTCAACTGAGTAAAGTGGTGTTCGACTCCAATCTTAGCAATCCTTGGATTGGTTTTCCGTGGTTTCCCACTTCTTCTCAAGGTAAAGGCTGGGGTGGTACCTAACAAGGCACGGTCACTTCCTCCCCTTTTCCTTGCCAATCCCTTCCCATGTTACCATCTCCCCTCAATTCCCATGTTCAGCATAGTAGCAGGTAGGGCCGCCTGAGCCAGGTACTGGCCCTCCTCCCAACTTGTAACCCCCGACCCAGAATCTCACGCTTCAAAACACTGTCCTTGAGGCGTTAGAGATGGGATCTGTAGCTTAGTCCGGAGGGCAAAGGTATAAAGAAAAAAGAAAGAAAGAAAGAAGGAAAGAAAGAAAGAAAGAAAGAAAAGGAAAGGAAAGGAAGAAAATTGATTTTACATACATAGAAGATAAACGAATGTAACTAGTACCCCACACACTTGAGTGAGGTTTGCCAAGACGATTTTTCAGTGTGTTGCGCATTCGACCTTCCGTACGGTATTCCTTGCCTCTCGTATTAGACGGCCCCGTAGTTGACCTCAAGAGACTGTCATACCTAATTCCAACACTCAAGAGACCAGTATTAAAATACTTGTTCGAAGCAGAAATGGAAAGGTAGCAAGCGCTACCCCTGCGTTATTGCGTATACTTACTATTAAGACCCGGAGGTTGAAGATCTATAAATTGCCTAAAAAGCCCAGTAAAAGAAACCTAAAATATAAGAGAAACGACCTAAAAACTGGAAAGAGGGCGCAAATTACGATCCAGTTTCATTCATAATTTTAGTTTTAATTAACATACTGTATTTAATTAACGAATACATTTAAAACATTCAAAATTCTGGTGGTATGCAACATCCGGTGCAAAAATATATGAGTGAAATACTTCTTTCACATACCGGTACATATCTTAGATTATCATAATTAATAAACGGAATTATGTGCTTGGTACCTTCTTGGCTCTCAACTCTGGGTTCCGTGGTTCAAATCCCGGTCACTCCATGTAAGATTTGTGCTGAACAAACCTGATGCGGGACAATACTCCGATTTTACCTGTCATTATTTCGTTCCAGTATCATTTCATTTCATCTGTCAGTCATTAATCATTGCCCCCGAGGACTGAGTCTGGCTTCGACAGAATTCCTATCCTCGCCGCTAGATAGGGCTTTATTCATGCCATCCCTGATCCTGTCGAATGACTGGAAACCGGCTGTGGATTTTCATTTTTTTTTTCAATTCTGTTATTGTTAGCAAAAGTACTTGCAGAATTTAGAATGACATGTTTTTTCACCTAGTATGAATTCAGGGAACCCACAATGGACATTCTAGAGAAAAAACTGAAGTTAGAATAACTGGAATCATATTGGCTTAACTAGACTAGAGTTATAGGAATTGGAACTCGGAAACATTACCTCACTTGGCTTTGCAGTACATCACAATGGTCATTTCCTGGCTCCTAGATGTAAAGAATCGGCTATATCAGACAGCACATTATTAAACATTGAGAAACTTCTCCTCCCTTCAACGGACTTTAAGAGCTCACACTTGAAGGAAGTGAGATCTTCCTCTTCAAAAACACTGACATACAACTGTCCTCTTTTTAATCTTTCACTTAGCCTGCACATAATTTGATACCCCTGGTTTCTTCAAGCATTAGTTTCATTTCATTTCATGTCATTCTTTCTCCTACTGCTGGAAAGATGTTTAAGAGGTAATGGACGAACTAATGATGATTCGAATTGAGAATGGGCAGTAAAAATATAGTCGAGAGAAGGTAAAGTTGAAAAAAAAAAGCCGTACGGTACTAACAAAGTGCTAAAACAGCTTATAATTCCAAAACGCCATAAAGGGTAAAAAAAAGAACAAATAAAACCCACCATCATCCAGAATTAACATATACAGTACCGGTGAAAAGTTCAGGAGCACATAAAATATCATTAAAAGTCATCTCGAACGTAAAATTCTGCTACTAGACCTCCGTATTATTTTCCTGAGCTCCCGCATCTAATTTGATATATTTCGCCTGATTTCATTAAGTTGCGCTAAGTATTCTAAAAGTTATACAGTTTTTACTGTTAGAAGGTCACATCAGAATGTCAACATATTTGGAAATATTACGTATTATATACTCTAATCGGTTGCAAGTAACACCATCAAGATTCTTTTGTAGAATAAGTGATAGGTGGGTATCATTTTATTTTAAATATAAAATGTTCCGATGGGGCCGATGACCTAGCAGTTAGGCCCCTCTAAACAAAAAACATCATCATCATCATCATCATCATCATCATCATCATCATCATCAAAAATTCCGAAAATATGCGGCACCGTTTTTTCAAAGCAGTGCCAAGATGTTTGATTTTCTTTGTCGTGTATGGCCCAAAGCCTCAGGGCGAGCTATCGGCGTCTGACTTATCTGCCCTGATAGCTTCATTTGCATTCTAAAATGGACCCCACCTATTGCTAAGTCTACAAAAAGATCTTGGTGGTAATACTTGTAACCAATGAGAGTTTGGAAGTTTGGAAGGGCAATACGGAGGTACATTCAGAGAAACGAAGTGGTCTAGGGGGCGGGGATAAGGGTAAAGGGGTCTAGAAGTCAAGTAGGGATAACATTAAAATGTTAGTCTTGAACTGTAGAAGCATTGTAAAGATAGGACTAGAATTAAGTAATTTAATAGATATACATTTACCAGACATTCTAATAGGAGTTCATTCATGGCTGAGAAATGATATAATAGTTGCAGAAATTTTCTTACGGAACTGGAGTGGGTATCGTAGAGACAGGGTAGGAATGGTAGAAGAGGGAGTATTCATTCTGGTGAAAGAAGAATTTGTAAGCTACGAAAATGTTAAAGTTGACAAACATATAATCCTAGGTGTAAGGCTCATTTCTAAAGATAATAGGCAACTTGATATCTTTGGAGTGTACAGACCAGGAAAGGGTAGCGCTGACACGGATTCAGAATTATTTGATAAGATTATCAGCTATGTGGGAAACTACATGGAAAGGAATGTGCTTGCAGCGGGAGATCTGAATTTACCAGATGTCAATTGGTAAGGAAATGCGAACGACAGGAAGCATGACCAAAAAATGGCAAATGAGCTAACATGGGAAGGAAAGCTGATTCAGAAAGTGATGGAACCAACTACAGGGAAAAATATCCTGGATGTGTTGCTGGTAAAACCAGATGAGCTCTATAGGCAAACCGAAGTAATAAATTGTAATAGTGATCATGAAGCTGTTTTTGTCGTGGTTAAAAATAAATGTGATAGAAAGGAATGTATTAAAAGTAAGACTATTAGGCAGTACCATATGGCTGATAAAGCAGGCACGAGGCTGATCGGTGGAAAACGGTAAATAAAAATGTGAACAGACTCTGGGATGGGGTTAAAGCAATTGTTGAGTAATGTGAAAATGGGTTTGTACCTTTAAAGGTGGTGGAGAATGGTAAAGACCCACCTTATTATAATAGAGAAATAAAGAGATTAAGAAGGAGGTGCAGATTGGAAAGAAATAGAATTAGAAATGACTGTGGAAGTAAGGAGAAATTGAAGGAACTTACTAGGAAATTGAATCTAGCAAAGAAGGCAGCTAAGGGTAACATGATGGCAAGCATAATTGGCAATCATACAAATTTTAGTGAAAAATGTAATGGTATGTATAAGTACTTTATTTAAGTCAGAAACAGGTTCCAAGAAGGACATTCCAGGAATAATTAATGAACAAGGGGAGTGTGTATGTGAGGATCTTCAAAAGGCAGAACTATTCAGTCAGCAGTATGTAAAGATTGTTGGTTACAAGGAAAATGTCCAGATAGAGGAAGAGACTAATGCTAAAGAATTATTAAACTTTACATATGATAAGAATGACATTTACAAGGTAAGGTAAGGGTTATTCTGCCCGAAGGCAGTTCCGAACCTCCGCAGAGGTGTTCCTGAGCCTGAGTTTACGTGCGGTAGGGTGGCCAGTTCCTTTCCGCTCCTCCATTCCCTCACCCCCCACCAACAGCGCGTGGCAACCCATCCAACTCCTGACCACGCCCAACGTTGCTTAACTTCGGAGATTTCACGGGATCCGGTGTTTCAACACGGCTACGGCCGTTGGCACATTTACAATGAGATACATAATTTGAAAACTAGAAAAGCAGCTGGAATTGGTAATATTTCTGGTGATATACTAAAGACGATGGGTTAGGATATAGTACCATATCTGAAGTACTTATTTGATTATTGTTTGGTTGAAGGAGCTATACCAAATGAATGGAGAGTTGCTACAGTAGCCCCTGTGTATAACGGAAAGGGTGATAGACATAAAGCTGAAAATTACAGGCCAGTAGGTTTGACATACGTTGCACGTAAGCTTTTGGAATGCATTCCTACTGATTATATTAGACATGTTTGCGAAATTAATAACTGATTCGATAGAAGGCAGTTCGGCTTTAGGAAAGGTTATTACACTGAAGCTAAACTTGTAGGATCTTAGCAAGAAATAGCAGATATCTTGGATTCAGGAGTCAAAGGGACTTTATTACCATTGACCTGTCTAAAGCTTTTGATAGGGTGGATCATGGGAGACTACTGGCGAAAATGAGTGCAAACTGGACTAGAAAAAGAGTGACTGAATGGATTGCTATACTTTTAGGAAATAGATCTCAGAGAATTAGAGTATGCAAAACTTTATCTGACCCTGTAATAATTAAGAGGGAAATCCTCAAGGCAGTATTATTGGACCTTTATATTTTCTTATATATACTTTGTAAATGATATGAGTAAAGAAGTGGTATCAGAGTTAAGCCTTTTTGCAGATGATGTTATTCTGTACAGAGTAATAAATAAGTTACAAGATTGTGAGTAATGCAACGTGACCTCGAAAATGTTGATAAACGGGGTTAAAAGTCAGGTTGTGAGTTTCATAAATAGGAAAAGTCCTCGCAGTTTTAATTACTGCGTTGATGGGGTGAAAGTTCCTTTTGGTGATCATTGTATGTATCTAGGTGTTAATATAAGGAAAGATCTCCATTGGGGTAATCACATAAATGGGATTTTAAATAAAGGGTACAGATCTCTGCACATGGTTATGAGGGTGTGTAGGGGTTGTAGTAAAGATGTAAAGGAGAGGGCAGAGCCCAACTAGAGTATCGTTCCAGTGTATGGGACCCTCGCCAGGATTACTTGATTCAAGAACAGAAAAAATCCAAAAAGCAGCTCGATTTATTCTGGCCGATTTCCGACAAAAGAGTAGCGTTACAAAAATGTTGCAAAGTTTGGGCTGGCAAGACTTGGGAAAAAGGAGACGAGCTGATCGACTAAGTGGTATGTTCCGAGCTGTCAGCGGAGAGATGGCGTGGAATGACATTTGTAGACGAATAAGTTTGAGTGGCGTCTTTAAAAGTAAGAATGATCAAAATATGAAGGTAAAGTTGGAATTCAGGAGGACATAATTGGGGAAAATATTGATTTATAGGAGGGCGCCTTAGGGATTGGAATAACTTACTAAGAGAAATGTTCAATGATTTTCCAATTTCTTTGAAATCATTTAAAAATGGCTAGGGAAACAACAGATAGGGAATCTGCCACCTGGGCGACTGCCCTAAATGAAGATCAGTATTGATCGATTGATTGATCGACTGAGTTCAAAATTCATAACTTCTACAGCAGCGCCTCTCAGGGTGCATGCACTGGTGCACTGCGCGGCGCAAGGTGCAGGAGACGAATTCACTAGGTTGACTAGAGTGCAAACCCCCACTCCTCTTTCCCTACACCTGTCTCACCCGTTCGGTCTGTCTCCCCCTTCTTCACGTTCCCTGCTGTTTCTTCCCTCACTGCGTAATATTTAAGTGCGGTGTGCGGAGACACTATGTTGTATGGGACAATATTACCGGTGATAAAATCTGTTCTTTCAATTTGGTTTAAGCAGCTCTTCTTTTCCTTTGCAATTATACCAGTATTGTCTGGAACAAGGGATCGGCTGACAGCAATTCTGAGAAAGTTCTTTAAATTACAATAAGACATAATCGCATGCAATCTGGTTTCAGTACAAGTCAAAACAGAACAAAAAACATTCCCATATGCATGTGGAACCAAACATACAGATAGTCTTAGCTTGTTCTGGATGCAGCTTAGGAAAATCTTCCTTCGACAAGCAAAGCCTTTGTATTGAAAAATAAATCTTTTTTGATGATGACATAATTATTGTCCCGCAGATTAAGCATATGGCTTTATCGTCACGACTGAAAAAAATGCGAATGTTCCCAGTAGACTTTCGGAAGTCTTTGCTTTCTTAGAAACAGGTTCTTCCGTTGTTATGTTGTCTTGCGCGTATCTCTTTCACTGATAAACAAGCCGTCTATCACCGAACGCTTCGTCGCTCTCAGCGCGCTACACCATCCGAGTTAAGACGAGTTGAGCCGAGTCGGACCGATACACGGTGCACAGCACCTCTGCGCCTCGGTTTGCACGCGTGAGATTTTGGGCGTTTGAAAGGCACTGTTCTACAGTATTTGGACTAACTCAATGAAATAAGGCGACAAATACACTATTAGAACTCAGAAAGGTGATTACAGAGGTCTAGTGGGACAATTTTAGGTTCCAGATGATTTCTTGTCGTTTCTTTATGTGACCTTAAACTTTTGGCTGGTACTGTATTACGCTGTGCCTCGTCTTCGGACACTGAAGTAGAAAAGGACTTTCCTCAACTTCCGAGCTCCACTTATTATAGGTACAATGTGTTCCAGTCAAGGAACATTAACAACCCAGAGTGTGATTTCAACCTAATCGAGTTTGCAGCCCTCAGCTTCCATGTTACATCCATTCCCTGATATACAAAACTCCTTTCTAATGTCTTGTAGCGCGGATCAGGAACGAGATTCATTACGGTCACCGACGATCGTGCAATAACCCTGGCTGATGCTGGGGTAATGACGGGAAGGCAGATTAGGCTTAACCACATCAAATCGAAAGCCGTGCCAATGGCTCATACTAATGACAATCAATTTCGTGTAGCTGCACTATCCATCTAGTGTGCCATTCAAATTATGCCACCGCAAATATTTTCCAAAGTCATTAATTAAATGTTCCCTCATTGATCACCCCACGCGCTCCATAGGTTTTTCTCTGATAAACTTCGTCATTTTTCTTCGACCATCATTTTATCAGTACTATACTGTGACCGTCAGGCCACAAATGAGTGAACAGGTGTTGGTGCGGCTTGTGTCTACTTGTCGGCGAGATGGGGTGCGCGCGACCTTGACAGGGGCGAGAACGAGTTTTTTTGTGCAGAGAGCGGCCGACTGGCTAACGGAATAAAAATAAAAAAAATGAAGGTTGGTGACTGGAAGAAGGAGGCCAGCGCGTGTCACTCGTAATTGCGAGGAATGATATGAACGAAATATTTGTAATATCTTTGGTGGCGACGTGCATAATTGCGGAAGGCTCAAGGACTAAAGTAAAATAAACTGGATAAAAGAATAGCACATTTGGAGGATATAAATTAAAAACTGAAATTTTGGAATAATTTGCACGACCTTGTGGCTAAGATGGGGATGAAGTTGTGGATTCGTACAGGAGAAGAATTTAGCCCCTCAATTGACTTTACTTCCGTGCATGTGCACCAGACATGACATTTAAGTCATGTGATACGAATACTCGCTCTCACACACCCTCTGGCGTGTCTTGAACTATTACCTTCAGTCGCTCAGCGTGGAACGTCGCTTCACTCCTGTGCTCTACACGTCTGAAAATTGGATATAATTTAGAACAGTGCTGTGATCAGACGTCGAATGTGCAGACAATAATCCCTTAAGTACGTGTCATTTCTAAAACACTGTTACGTGTGTGCTTGGAGCCTACTCTAAAATATTTTGTATAAGTTTCAGCTTTCTTACGAGTGGACGCGGAAGACGTGGACGTGAATAAATTCCAGAAGAGGACGGAATCTCACATCATGGATTACCAGTGCTTCACCATGAGGTTCTAAACCTCTGACCATCGTTGGCGGCGCCGGGATGCAGATTCTTTCTTCCTGGCATGGCTGATTGAGAACCCAGACTTCCAGACATGAAGATTCATCTATAAGTTAAGTCGACTACGTCTCATTTATATCTGTTCTATGTAGTTTTGTTCTATTCTTTCTTTTTCTTCGTAAGCTATTTTGACACTTTTTTATGGCAGTTTATTTGCTCGAATACGTCATAAAACTGACACATGTGATTATTTAATGACCATGTGGCCATGAATTTGACAGTGAGGGTTCTGACAGAGTTATCCATGTGTTATCGACACCATCTTTGCTTATTGAGTAAATTTCGTCACGAATATGAACTAGTTTATGTTTGATGGATTTAATGGTAGGATATTTCGTCCGTATTTTCTATATTTTCCTTGTATTTGAACTTCTACTTGTACCTCGTGTCTGAGACAACGTGTCATCGGGATATTGAGTCCGAATTCTATGTGCGAATTTAATGTGAACATGTGCATTGGAAGCATGTGATAATTAATTGGATGTAATTAATCATCGAGACACTTTTAAGTGGATATTATGTATTTGTAGGACGATGGTAGGTCCTGATATTTCATGGCTACATATCTGAGATTAAGATGCGACAAGTTAAAGTCGTCATTGTGGTATATTGTACGTATAGAGTATATGGAATAAGTGGCATGAATCTTCGCGAAACTGAGCTTTTCACGTGTTTATGGATTATTCGCGATAAATGCAGTGTAGCCTAATATTAGTGTCTTCAGATGAAGAAAATGAAAGTCCATGTTTATCGATGTACTTTTAATTCGTGGGAATATCCTAAATTTTCTCAAGTAATCCAGTAATTTCAATCTCAAGGTACAGATGAATGTGCGAGAAGGCCTTAGGTCTAAAGAACAAGTCTTCGACGAAATATCTGAATAATGTCTGATTCGGGATTATACCAGCTCATTCGTTGATGTAATTTTTACTCTCATGTGAGAACCCAATCTTGCTGTAACTCCATAAATTTGTTAATAGGAGAGTAAAACGGTTGATCGACACTCGTCGACATGTACATAGTGTAGATATTTTCTTCTTAGTACTCACAGTCTTCTTACCAATTTCCGTAGTTAGCTGTAGAAGTAGTAATTTATTAGTATTTAGAAGGTTATTTTTTATGTGTTCTATTCTGAAACATGTGACACTGATGTTATCGATTGATAGTGGACAGGATCTCCACATGGATGGTATTATCCCCATTTATTTACGTTTGCAAGCCCGAGAGGCGTTTTATTTAGTTTAATCATTGGTCAAATACTTAACGTTCAATACAAATTCTCACGAAAGGAGATGTGAGACGACGTGAACAGGTATATCCGACGTCTCGGATTAACTTAGAGAAAACCAAGGCAAATTCAACTTTTCATTTTATCGTTAAGATAACGACTGTAAATTTTATTATTTTGTCATAAGTGTTAACTTTTTGAATCTTGGTTATTTCTTTACTAAATTCGTTCTTACAATTATTGCATTTTTTCCAGATTATCGATGAAGGCTTGGCCCAGACCTCATTTTTCTGAATGAAAATTTTCAATTCAACTTTAAACAAATAACTTAATAACTTTGAAGACGATAAAAAAATTTTTTTTTACAATGTAAATACTCTGTTAGAATGTCAGGGAAACAACTGCCGTGTACCATCCCATTTGTGTATGCCTAGGTTTGTTACATCAAGAGCCAGATAAAATTCCTTAACGTAACGATCATAATCATAATCATAGCTTTCAGGATGGCCAATACTGCTTTAAATTGAATAAAAGTGTCATATTTGTTTTCTACTTGGAACGCACTCATTTGATGAACCCTATGATAAATCCTGCCACATTCATTCATTTTATAAGCCTACAGCCACCGAACTGAGCACCCCTGGGGTGTCTCGTGTTCGATGACTGACTAGGACGGGCACAATACAGAGCAATTAACATTCTACTGTCGTAACCAGGTGATGAATTGCAGACCTCGGTCGTTAACGTTCTATTAAGTGTGAAAGCTTTTCTGTACAAAATGTAACGAGATATATTTTAATTTCCACGCAGCAGGGGAGAGGTGATATGAGAAAAAATTCAAAAGCCACAGGACGTCTGAGTCTGATGCGCAATAACCACTCGACTTATAACCACTAGGGGGGCGGGGGGGGGGGGATTTGGCACTTTGTAGCTCGCTTCGTAGACAAAACATTACATTTTAGGAGAGTGAAACTAGGATTTATAGGAATTATTAAAACAAGCAATTTGTACAAGCCATATTGTCACATCAGCTAAAGTTCATTCCATGTTAAGAAAACAGTATTGCTCTTATGACAACAGGGTTGCCATATCGAACGGCTCTGATCGACACCATCACGGGAAAACGGCGTCACATAAAGTTGTGAAATTCAGTATTTAAGTTCAAGACAAAGAGCGGTGAAAACTAAGTTACAAAGCATTTTAGTAACTAAAGGGGGCGGGAGTCCCGGCCCCGTGGTTAGGGGTAGCGAGTGTGCCTCTTACCCGGAGGCCCCACGTTCGATTCCCGGCCAGGTCAGGGATTTTTACCGGGACCTGAGGACTGGTTCGAAGCCCACTCAGCCCACGTGATTAGAATTGAGGGGTATCTGACGGCGAGATAGTGGCCCCGGTCTGGAAAGCCAAGAATAACGCCCGAGAGGATTCTTCATACTGACTACACGACACCTCGTAATCTGCAGGCCTTCGGGGTGAGCAGCGGTCCCTTGGTAGGCCAAGGCCCTTCAAGGGCTGTAGTGACATGTACATATTACATTTATATTAACATGGGTGGGGGTTAACAGGGGCTATTTTTTGTTTATACAGAATCAGAAGTAAACTACCCCAAAATCCCACGGCACTTAACGCCCTTGAAAGGGCCTTGGCCTTCCCAGCAACCGCTGCTCAGCCCGAAGGTCTGCAGGTTAGGAGGGGTCGGGTAGTCTGAACGACGCATACTTTCGGCCCTTAATCTGGGCTTTCGAGTTAGGGGCCGCCATCTCACCGTCAGATAGCTCCTAAATTCTAATCACGTAGGCTGAGTGGAGCTCGAACCAGCCCTCAGGTCGAGAGAAAAATCGCTGACCTGGCCGGGAATCGAACCCGGGGCCTCCGGGCGAGAAGTAAGCACGCTACCCCTACACCAAGGGGCCGGCCAGAAGTAAACTACGGCACATGAAACAAACTCATCATTGAAATATAACGCAAATTGAGGGAGAAAATAGAAAAAATAAAATGTTTGTGCTTGAGGGGTGCATTTAATTCCATTTAATAAATTTCTCCAGGCAATAAAGGCTACAAAACCGACCCAACAAATAAATACTGTAGATGACTCTACAGCGCCTCCGTGGCTCGGACGGCAGCGCGTCGGCCTCCCACAGCTGGATACCGTGGTTCAAATCCCGGTCACTCCATGTGAGATTTGTGCTGGACAAAGCGGAGGCGTGACAGGATTTTCTCCGGGTACTCCGGTTTTCCCTGCCATCTTTCATTTCAGCAACACTCTCCATTCTCATTTCATAGCATCTATCAGTCATTAACAAAAATCACTTTGGGAGTGGCGACCCCATCGTACTAATAGCCTATACATGATTCATTCATTACATCCCTGACCCGGTCAATGACTGGAAAACAGGTTGTAGGTTTTCATTTTCAGATGACTCTACAAGAGATCACTGTACTAATTAAAGAAATGAACCACGTAAATATACTCATCGCATAAATCTTACTTAGCACAAGAATTTTACGCACTGATTTAAAGTCTAAAACACACACGCAACAGATAAATACTGTAGATGACTTCACTACAAAAGTGAGCTACCGGCGGTTCATAGAGCAAGGGACTACACGATGATTTTACCAGCGCAACACAGAAGAACGAAAATGAATTAAGGCAACGAAGCGATTGCTGTTACCGCCAATGTGCTTTCTCCCTAGAAATGTTTATATGAAAATAAAAATATGTAATTATTTTAACCCTGACGATTACACCATACGATTTTCAGACGTGTCTTTTGAACGAATGCCATCTAGTACTCATAAGGAGGGTAGGGTTATCCCCTCCACCACCTCCATTCCTTGTTCATTCCGTCTGGTAACTTTAACGTAACTTTAAATAATAGGCTTTGAGTGACACGTCTTCGAGACGTGTGGTGTAACTAAAGCGATATCTATAGACGTGATACTGTCAGGGTTAATAACTCACGAGAAAAAATGCCTCATCCTTCATCTTTCATAATACATTACAAAGTAGAGTATGGTATCCCTTAATCATGGGGAACTGTAGATGTCTAAGTGGTGATGTGTTCACTCCTTGAAGGTCTATAAGACCGATACTGTTGTCTTAACGTCGAACGAGCTATAATTATTTCCTTTATTTTCTTTAATTATTAACAAAACTATAAGCGGAAATACGCACAAAATATTCGTCACGGTTAACCGATTTGTAGACCAAGACAGCGCAAATAGTAGACACTTTGCAAGAGCTCTGAGGAAGGGTAGCAGGGGCATATTTTTTGCCAAGGTCATGGACGCTGAGGTATGATACACCCGCTTGCCGGGCGCATTCGTCCGTCTGGCAGTCTCTTTAGTGTCTGTTAATTTCGTAGTATGTAGATAATTACTAAATGATTTTCAATTGTACAATCATGCCGAAATTCTATTTAATAGTAATACACGTGTAATATTGTTCCTTTGGTGAAAATTTAATTGTACAGCCTTGAATTAAAATCTCAAGAAACTATTATTACCGCACTTAAGTTGATAAACTGTCAGCCTTTACATTCAGTTCGCTCAGATAGTTTTGTTATGTATACGCCCTCCCCTCTATATCCCACAAAACCAGGTACTTGCTGTTATCTGTACATGTTTTTGCTCTCCAACTTGCAATTCCCATTCGCCGCTACTGCTCCTATTGCATGGGTTAAAATTGTGATGACTTTGACCTTGAGTGAAACGAGCACATAGTGACAAAGTCATGCCCAGGACGAAGCCAAGATGAAAATGAAATGTCGTATGGCTTTTAGTGCCGGGATATGCCAGGACGGGTTTGGCTCGCCAGGAGCAGGTCTGTCAATTTGACTCCTGTAGGCAACCTGCGCGTCGTAATGAGGATGAAATTATGATGAAGACAACACATACAGCCAGCCCCCGTGCAATTGGAATTAACCAATTAAGGTTAAATTCCCCGACCCAGCCGGGAATCGAACCCGGGACCCTCTGAACCGAAGGCCAGTACGCTGACTGTTCAGCCAACGAATCGGACAGCCTAGATGATTCACCATTCGAAATGCCCGTAACAATACGACTTTCAAAACCCAGTCTAGAATATAAGCAGGGAAAACTAGGCCGTGTGGGATATTACTTATGAATTGAATTGAATTGAATTGAATTGAATTGAATTGAATTGAATTGAATTAATTGGTAAATATTTTCCATTGGGGCTAATGAGCCCCTTTGTGGCGCGGCTGCACTGAACACAATGTAGGCTACAATTATTTCAAGTAAAGTAAAATAAAAGCTGAAATTCAATTATCAACTATATACCACAGGCAATTTATATAAAAATAAGTATATAATATAATTTAATGTGGCTATTTCTAGCCGAGTGCAACCCTTGTGAGACAGACCCTCCGATGAGGGTGGGCGGCATCTGCCATGTGTTGGTAACTGCGTGTTATTGTGGTGGAGGATAGTGTTATGTATGGTGTGTGAGTTGCAGGGATGCTGGTGACAGCACAAACACCCAGCCCCCGGACCAGTGGAATTAACCAATGGAGGTTAAAATCCCCGATCCGGCCGGGAATCGAACCCGGGACCCTCTGAACCGAAGGCCAGTACGCTGACAATTCAGCCAACGAGTCGGACATAAAAATAAGTTAGAAACATACACTGATCAGCCAGAAAATTATGAACACCTACCTTCTATCGATATGAACCCATCCAGGCGATAGCAGCGTCCCCTGACGAGGAATGACTGCTTGTCAGACACACGTACGGTGCATGTAGTGCATCTAGAATGTGGGAGGCGCGCGATCTATCTGAGTTTGCCCGAGGGCAGATTGTGATGGCACGGAGGCACGAGCATTTCCGAGACTTCACGACTTGTCGGGTGTTCGAGGAGTGTTGTGTTGAGTGTCGTCAACAAGTGGCGAAACCAAGGTGAAACCACGTTCAAACATCGAGGGGTTGGGCGGCCACCCCTCATTACAGATGTCGGACGTCGTAGACTGGACAGACTGGTAAAATGGAACAGGCGGCGAACTGTGGTGGAACTAACATCAGACTGGGCAGTCTACAAGTGTGTCTGAACACACAGTGCACTGAACACTCGTAAGGAAGAACCTCCGCAGCCGACGACCCATGCAAGTGCCAACGACATCTGCAACTACGACTGAAATGGGCGAGTGACCATCGTCACTGGACGTTGGCGGGATGGCAGAGAGTTGCATTGTCTGATGAATCCCGATACCTTCTTCATCAAGCCCATGGGTGGGTGCGAATCTATCGTCTTCCTCGACACCTGTACTGCGGGATGGAGACAAGCTGGCGACGGCTCAGTTGTGTAGGGGGAACATTCACGTGGACATCCATGGGTCCAGTGGAGCTTATGTAAGGCACCATGACGGTCGAGAATTATCGCACATTAGTTGCAGACCACGAACACCTATTGATGACGATCATGTTTCCCAACGGCAGTGGCATTTTCAACAAAATAATGCACCATGTCACAAGGCCAGGAGTGTGATGGACTGATTCAAGGAACACAGTGTCGTGTTGTAATTGATGTGCTGGTCCCCCAACTCGCCAGATATTAACCCGATCGAACACATCTGGGATGTGATTGAACGTGGCGTCAGAGCTCATCGCATCCCTCCCCGGAATATAGGGCAATTAGGTGACTTGTGTGTGCAGATAAGGTGCCAACTCCCTACTGCGACCTACCAAGACCTCATTGCTTCCATGCCATGACGCGTCGCTACTATTACCGTGCCAAAGTTGGACATACCGACTATTAGGTAGGTAGTCATAATGTTCTGGCTAAGCAATGTAAATGCAATAATACAGGGGTATGTTTTGGAATTGAGCAACTAAATATAAAGTAAATATTATGATGGTTTCAGAGATTTAAATGTGAACATTTTTGTCACATTTTAAAACTTCTCCAAAAATACTTATATTGGTCCTGAGTTGCAAGATATTAGACGATCACTTTGTTAATGATTTCGCTTGCTGTATTATTAGAAACAACCGCGTGAACATGTCTTATCTAGAGAAGACTCGCGTCTTCATCCCAAGGTGATGCATATATTTTTTAGGTAACGCCCAAATGGAGGTGAGCTGCGTGTACGGTCTTATTGCATACCAACCTTCCTGCCATTCTTAAAACAATACCATTACCGGGAATCGAACTCGGGCTTCCCTAAACGGCAGCTAATTGTGCACAGCGTTATGTTGGCGGGCATTATTAACTAAGATCACTGGATAAAAATGAGTCACCCTGGAGAAATCATTAGAAGCATGATTTAATATCGTGTAACTTCGCCTCTGGACTTGAGTCGTTTAGGAAGTCAGCCCACAAAGTTATGCAGGTACGTCGCATCCAGGTTAAGGCACTCGCTGAGGATTTGACGCGCATTTCCACCGAAATGCCGGGAAGCTGATGTCGGTGTTTTACTCACTGTTCCGAAATGTCGCACAAATTTTCAATGGGATCCAAGACAGGTGATTTTGCAGGCCAATCGACATTTAATAGGGTGGAGGAGTGTTCATAGAACCAGTCACATATGCGTCCAGCCCGATGAAGTTTGCTGTTGTAATTTTGAAATATCGGGGTATCAATATCACACTCATCATGCAGATGATGACTCGAAGGAAACACCTGATCATCCAGAATGTTTAAAGGAACATGATGGTTCATTTTGTGGTTACCTCAGTGAGTGGGCTCAATTCATGAAACGAGAAAAAGCACAAAAACTCGCAGACCCACCTCCGGCTTGAAACTGACCTTGCACACATCCATGATGAAATGTCGTGCGTCCACGTTCCAGGATTTCAAGCCGATTGAAGGCGCGCAGCTTTATATGGCTGTGTGAGTGATGGCCTCTTGCGAGATGATCGACTCGAAATGTTCATTGTATGTAGTTCCCACCGCAATGTTCTCTCGCTAAAAGGTCGGGATGGACCTTCACTCACTGACTGCAGCAATGCTTGTCGGGTTTGGAAACGATTTTGATTCACAGGCCGTGAAGCGCGTCTCCGGTCCCTCTCAGTAAGGATCTTTTTCCGACCACAATTCTGACATCGTATTTCGTGGCCACTGCTTGTAGACCCATTGAGCAGTCCCCTACGAAACACCAACAAATCCAGCACTTCACGCACCGTATGGCCACGGGCACGGCCAAACACGATTGCCCCTTTTTGCCACTCTGTCAAATCCTTATATCTGCCCATATTGACGAACACTGCCCGCCTGTAACATCAATGTTTCACTGATCGCTACTGACTTATGTTCTCGTAGAGACAGTGCGCATTCGCTGTGCCATCTGTACAGGTTTAACGATCCATCTGAGCGTGCCCACTAGGGCGACTAACTTTCTGTCCGATGAGCTTACAAAACACAGATGTACCGCGTGATTTTGACGCGTATTTTCATTGCGGGGGTCATCCTAAAATAAATTAGAGTAATGAATCAGACGGAGTTTTCTTCATTACATTACTTGTGCTAGTAATTTATTGTATTTAATACCATTAGTACCAATTTATGGCCACCAAGAGAAGTCATGGACCAGGGAGTATTTCGCAGAAGTTATAAAAATTGTTCGTACAATTTGATATTAATTGTTTGCAGTGTATTACTTACGAAAGTACAAACACATTGGGCATGATCCGCCAGCTAAAGGACCATGAAGCTCTTCTACCTTGCAAGCTGCTTTTGACACACAAACTATCTTCTGTAATGCCATCTTTTTCAGTGAAAAAGTTAAAACAATAAGTTTACAATTAAGTGTAGAGTCTTCATTAATGATAACAAGGGAAATCTTAATTCGCATTAATAACTTCCCTCAATATTTTATTCAATTGAAAATAATATCGCGACTGATTTTGAAGAGTTCGTAACCTCCACCCTGCTCTGCTCAATTGTTGTTTACAGGTGATCAGACAGGCCAACGTTTTAATACCCGCTACCGAGAACATGTCAGATTCTCGGCCATTAGTGAACACATGCAAGATTTCAGTCATTCCTATACTTCCATTGAAAACGACAAGAACAAAATGAAGATCTTCAAGTATCTGGGAAGATATCCACAATCACTTGTATCAAAGATTTAATGCAGCCTTCAACTTGAATGAAATTTCGGTGAAAGTCAATGTCTTATATGATGAAATCATATTTATTTATAATTTCCGTTTATTGCGATCACCATATCACACGTTAGTCTCACGTACCTCGCCCTCTTTGTTTATATTTCCCTTCCCCTCTCTTGCTCCCAACTGCCGCTAACATTGTTCATGATATGACGCAAATCCAGAGCTGTTGAAGGTGAGTTTATGTCTGATTTTTCTGTATTTTCGCTTATATGGTTCTTCTTTACCTATAACTTGCTTCCCTCGTTTTAATATTCATCTTAGTAATGCTTCGTTTTCTTTCTAAATTTAATAACGCGCAACATGACCTGACGGCATTTCACTTCCACTCAAAAGTCTGGCTGACATTAAAATTAATTTAATCTACATTTTGTAAACCGTGAAAGCCTGGAAGTTTTTATATGAAGTGGAACAACAATTATAATAAATTAACTGTCAATATTTTTACGTGAAACAGATTTTAAGAGAAAAGAATACATTTTTTTATTTTATCATAATTGTCAATGTCAGACTCATTCTAACTTCATCATGCTACATCAAGCGACTCATTCATCCAGTGATGTTTCAGCATGCACCTATTTTTATTTAAAAGTATGTCATATGAATATATAAATTTTAGTGTTGCTTTGCAAAGTAAAAGTTATTTCTGTATAACGGAAGAAGGTCTAAAGCTGCCGAAACATGTACTTTTGTTCTAATATGATGTTTTACAACTTTAAATTGTAAATAAATGTGTTATATTGACTAGATGGAACGAATTTATCAATTTATATAACACGGTTATCCGCCTTTATGGTCTAGTGGTCAGCATGACTGGCTGCTAGCCCCCGGAGGCGCGGCGTCGATTACCGGCTCTGCCACGAAATTTGAAAAGTGTACGAGGGCTGGAACGGGGACCACTCAGTCTCTGAAGGGCAACTGAGTAGGTGGAGGGTGGGGGGTTCGATTCTCACCTCAGCCATCCTCGCAGTAGTTTCCCACTTCTGCTTCAGGTAAATGACAGGATGGTACCTAATTTAAGGACACAGCCACTTCCTTCCTTCTTCCTTGTCTATCCTTTCCAAGCTTTGCTTCCCCCCGCAAGGCCCCTGTTCAACATAGCAAGCGAGGCCGCCTAGGCGAGGTATTGGTCATAATCTCCGGTTGTATCCCCCGACCCAAAGTGTCATGCTCCAGGACACAGCATTTGAGGTGGTATAGGTGCGATCCCTCACTGAGTTCGGGGGAAACAACCAACCCTGCTGGGTAAACTGATTACGAAAGAAGAAAGATATAAGCTTAATATAATTGTTAATACGGATCCAAAACAAAATTTATTTTTTGTAATACAGGATGCCCAAGAAGTACTCGTAAATATTGAAATTTGAAACATCAAATTTCCACTGAAGTTGTACTTACGAAAGTGCAGTTTTCTCTCTAGGAGACGTCGGAAATGCCCTCCTGTGGCGTGCAGAAATGTTTGCACCCGACGGTGCATATTGTAGAGCACTTTCTGGAGGGATCAGTTGCTCCGTGCTGTTGACACAGCGTTTTATAATCTCCCCCTCATTGAATTTGTCTCTTGGAGGAATATTAGCCGAATGTACGCTGCCTTCCTTTAGCATAACATAATATATCCGGTTTTTTTTTCGTTGAGGCATTTTCCTGGAATAGTAATGGTTGGCAGAGCTCCACATACGCGTGTTTTATTTCCGTGGTTTACCATTTTAACAATAAACGAAGGGTTAGGTGTACCTCAATTAAGGCCACGGCACTTTCCTTCCCATTCTTAGGCCTTTCCTCTTCCATCCTCGCCATAAGAGCTATCTGTGTCGGTGTGACGTAAAGTCGATAAAAAAAGAGTGAAATGCAAAACGCTACAGTACTCAATGTTGAAAACATTCTAGAGATATGAGCTATGAATTTTAGGTAAATAAAATATATTAAAGTATGAGAATATATTCTTTATTTATTCCTAAAAGTTAAAATCCTCTACTTAATCGTCGTTATCTGGCCGATTAGATTAGCAGTTTGCCTTGTTCTACCACTACGAGCGCTAATGTGAGTCAATGCATTGTTTCACTTAAGCACCACTACGAGCGCTAATGCGAGTCAATACAGAGTTTCACTTAATCCCCTATAACTACATTCGATGTGGGGATTTTTCATAAAATCAAACAACGCCTGAGGGTATTGAACCAAGGAACACATTACAGAAATTATTCTATAATTTATTTGGTTAGGATTTGAATCAAAAAGAAATCAAGTAAAGAAACAAGCGATTTTAGGCTGTTTTTTCCGGAAGTGCATTTAGGCCGGAACCGATTTTCGAAATTCGGTCTTTTAGCTTGATGGTGCTATCCTAAACTTACGATTTGAAAGATTTCCGGGCCCTTTAGCCCTTCAAGGTTCGGCACAACAGGAAATTGATAAATTTTGCGGTTTTCGTAGTTGGGGACTCTTACTTTGTCTTCTAAGGCATGTTTTCGACATTAAAACACGGAATAGGCCCAGGCCCTGCTTACTAAATTAGATATCTTGTAGGATGAGTGAATTACTGGCTGTTAAATACAGAGAAAACAAAACGTGTACATTGCTATAGACCTGTCAAGCAAGAAGGAAGCGAATGTCTAGTGTTTCTGACTGTTCTCGAACTGTCATCGATTTTCCATCCCACTGGTGATGTCCGGTGGCTAATGAAACCTCTCGCCAGTCCAGATTGAAATCAAGGCGGTGTAGGAAGAGGAGTGAGTACGCAAGCAGGTGACAGCTGACGTGCGAGTGGAACGATACGGCAGGAAAGAACATTTTATCATGGATTGATAATTCAATTCAACTTCTATATCAAAACGTAGCAATGTCTCATCTGTGAAAAAAATTAAATGAAACTCGGTATCGAGATGTCATCTCCAGGCTGAAACGGCGACATATTTGTTCATTTGAATGGGGGAAGAAATCTTTGGCTAGAACACAGAGATAAATGGATGGTAGGATATCGATAAAAGAGTAAGTCACACACGTACACTGGTGGCGATAATTCTGGAAACTTTCTAAGAAATATCGTTTACTTTTTCAAGCACTCAATTTATTTTCAGCCATTTGTATTCACACGATAGATACTAAAATTATGAGGTAACGTATTCTTATAAAAATACAACATTTTTTTCAAATTAATTCATGTGAAAATACATGTAATGTTCAGTAAGTGTTTATGTGATGTGATTTGCGTTCTCTGTGAAGGAATGTACAGTCAGGACTTTGTTCGATAGCCTTTACTTTTAAGCATCAGTTCTGCTGGGCACAGAGTCCACAAGACTCCTTTTTAATGACCCGAAACCAGTTGTTGACACTGGCTTCGATCAACTGATTTTTGACGATTGGATTCCTTTTTGACACTCAAATCTTGAACTTTGACCAGAGATTTTAAATCGGATTAACTTGCGGAAAATTTCAAAGTTACTTTCAAACCTTTTTGTTCTAATTCTCAAACTAGCTGCCTAACACCTAAGTCAGTATGGCATGGTGCACAATCCTGTTGAAATGCTACGTCATTTCCACCTGGGCTCAAGTGCGCAATCCATTACAAGATCTTCTTCTCCAGAGTCTCCTTCACATTCAGGTTCCCATCTATAACATGTAGTCATCCTAATCCAATTCTGGACATGCAACCCCAGATCAGGACAGAAATAGGGCGTTTCATAGTTGTGGTGTGGTACTCGGGATTCAATGCTTCTCCTTGTCGTAGGCGCACGTACTTCAGTCCGTCGCTTACAAAGACGGCTATACATCGTAGTCTCATCGCTCCAAATCACTTTCTCCCAGTCATCAATAGTCCAGGATCTAGGATTTTTACACCAATTCACGCGATTTTCACTTTATCTTTTGGTGAGAAATGGCTTCCTTCTAGGCGATCTCCCTTTTAGGCCAGTTTCGAATAATTTTCTTCGAACACTTCTTACAGAAATGTCAATTCCAGAACGTTGTAAGAACACCCTGGATATCTTTATAAGATTTTCTGCGATCTCTCATAGATAACCTGTACTTCGCCCTCATATCCCCCGGAAATATTTTCTACCAGTTCTTGGAGCTGACTTGCAAGATTTGGTACATTTATAACTCTGGCATTACTTTAGAACTCCGCACGATGTAGCACCACTACCAATCTTTCTGGCGATCTCCTTGTAGGTGTACTCTTCATCACGACGAGCGATTACCCTGTTTCGGTTAGAAGGTGTCCAGACCTTTCTTAAAATCATTACGATATATTTTTAACTGATATTGAGTGATGAATGTTACCTGGATGGAAGCTTAACACAGAATGACAAAATAAATTCTCAACACTAGTAACATTGCCGCCAGGAGTCAACAATGAACTAAATATGTACAAGAGTACGAACATACAAACAATTTCGACTGTTGGGCAAGTGAGCAGTTCATGTCAGTGGATAGTACGATTCACCAACAGATTCGTACATTTTCCTTTCTTTATTGTGGTAATTATTTGTAAACGTTGATGAAAATAATTGTTGTTTAAAGGTGTCTAACATCTAGGTCATCGGCGTCTAATAGTACGCAATGAGACGACATGTAATGACAATTTAAGAGTCCAAAACTCATCCACAGACCAGGATTCACAACGTGATGATCAAGAATTAATGGATGAAAACGAATTTAAAGTAATCAGCGGATACAACTTGCAATATTGGAAGTTTAAAACAATATTCCAAAATTAATCCACTGACTAGAATTAAAAGAAAAACATGATTAATATGTTAAAACAATCAGTACATTCAACCCGCAATCCGCAACCTTTCCAGAAACAATCGTAAAACAATAGTATATACTGACCAATGGGCTGCTTTCAAAGCACAATCCCGAATCGATGATGCATGTTGTCTGAAGCGGTCCAAAATCCAGGTCAACGGCTCCCCATAATGGTACTTACCGCTAGGAAAATACCATGGTACTACTCATATAGCGGTATTAATCATGAGTAGCACACACTTACTGTGTTCAACACATTGTGGTACTACTCACAGGTAATGTAATACGCACAGGTAACGCAGACCTATGGTGTTTCTCACATTACGGCGCCACTCATTGGCAACGAAAATCCATGGTATTCCTCACATACGTGTACTAATCACAGGGACTCATACTATCCCACAGTGTTCCTCAGGCAACTCAGACCCAAGGTGTTGCTCAAATAGTAGTAGTAATCACAGGCAACGCCCAGGCCTGTGGTGTTTCTCACATAATGGTACTAATTACAGGCAATGTAAGCCCATGGTGTTCCGCATGTAGTGGTACAAATCACGGGTACTGTAAAACCCATACTGATTCACCCTCTGTTGCTACTATTCACAAAACTCTTGTATACCTAACTAGCTGAGTGCCCGGCGTTGCCCGGATAGTTTCTGAATATTTACCTTCTGAGATTTGTATTACCAATTTGTTATGTGTGAAGTGAATTTTTACACAATTCCTTTTAGACTTTCAGATTGATATGTTACGATTTATTATGTAGTTTTAGCATTATTTAGATGCGTTTGATTTCAAGTTTTAGATTATTTTATTCTCGAGTAAAACTTCGTCCTTATGTAAGCTCGAATAGACTGGGAAGTATTTGATCCCGTCAAAAATTAATAAATGGTAACTATATGTATTTAGCCGTCGCACTATAGATACGATATACAGGATTTCAACTGTCAATGAGACTGTCCCCCTCTCGCACCCACCCCTAAGAGGTGTCACCATTCATCTCAGTGACCCAGAAATTTGTAGATTCGACACTGTTTTCGATTACTTTTATATCTCAATCCCCCCTCACCCCAAAAGGGGCTGAACATGAACTTTAAAAATTCGGAGTGTCACTATTCATTTCAGCAAGCAAGAAAACTATCGATTCGATACTATTCTAGATTATTTTTATACCACACCCTCGCACCCTGACCATAAGGATGCTAGAGGTATTGATTTTGGTTCTGCATGGATACATTAAAATGATCTATACACGTTTGTTGAGCATAAGTAGGTGTGGTATGCTGCTGCATGTGGAAAAATGGAAAATAATATAACACTAGTAAATATTACATTTTTTGGCAAACCCCATTTCTGATCACTTATTCATATTATTCAACACAATGCACGATTATTCAGGTTGAGCAGAAGTTTCGTCGTCTCCATTCAGTGATACTATTCTCATATTTTGAGATGTCTGAGACTGAGATGTCTGTAAATTCCACATTTCACTCAGTGAATTTAAAACTGAACGTTTAAACAATAATTTATTTACAGTATTAACGCATTTTACAAATGGTAAAAGTGATTTAAAATGGCAAGTCCAGATCCGAATCATTGTCTGCCGGGAGTTTAGCCCTCTTTTTGTTAAAGTAGTCAGCAAAGGCTTTTTCACTTGCTTCTTCTTCTGATGATGAATATTTAACTTTTATTTTCTTATTTTCGATATTACCTAAAATCACCGACTCCTTTCTGCTACTAAATGATCCATCTTCATCGATAGTAGTTATTGCAACTACTTTCTTTTGAAAGATCACTTGGATCCGGATGCTCATGTGTTACACCCTTCTCCTCCTGGCAGTTATTCCCGATTACCTACAATCACAGATTTATTTGATTTGTTTGAAATTCCGTAGTATATGCCAAAATAAAGTCAATGAACATTTTAGTTATATACAGAATTTGGGCTGTTTACTCTCGACAACACGTAGCCACTGGATCTTGTGTATGACTCCAGAAATTGCAAATACTCGGCAACTTAGTAGATGTCTTTCTTTCCCCAACTTCAGAACTACTTGTCGGTAGTTGCCTTAAATGTCGTAGGAATGCATGCTGACTGTTCCTCCATTTATCCTTAGCTTCATGAGCTATAGGAAAAATAGTCTCCATGATAATTATTACTATTATTAGTTAGTTTGTTTCTTTTTCAGGTTCCTTGGAAACGGAGGCAGTTATAAATCGCTTGCCTTCCAGTTCAAAGGAGGGAAAACAACAAACAACATAGTAGTATTGTATTCAACACTTTCGTTGCCATTTGGGACGCCGTAAATGAAGATCTCATGTCTACACTAGATACTGATAATTGGTCACAAACAGCAGGTAGATTCTATGAATTGTGAAATATGCCACATTGTGTTGCCAGTATTGTCGGGAAGCATTTCAGAATTAAGAAACCGCCCATGTCAGGTTTCTCCTATATAAATTTCAAAGTATATTTTTGGGTTGTACTTCCAGCTCTCAGTGATGCTGATGGTATTTTTATTGCTATAGACGTCGGAGAAATAGTGATGGATCTGTCTTTCGTAATTCAAACATGGGAAGACTTCTGATGGATGGTAAAGTGATACGTCATTTGTGTGTCGTTATCTGGTGGGCGATGAAGCATTCCCACTCAAAATTAACCTCATGCGAGCTTATCCAGTTAAAATTTTGGACTATGAAAGAGGAGTTTTTAATTATAGACTCGGTAGAGCAAGGTGAAGTTTCGAATGTGTTTTAGCCATGCTAGTGTCAAAATTTAGGCTTTTTGAAACACCGATTTCAATAAAAGTCCTCAAAGTTGATAGCTGCATTAAAGCTGCATGCATTTTACATAATTTCATCAAACTGAAAGAAGGACATATCACCAAACCGTCTGTGCCAGAAGAAGGTGACAATCGATGCACAAATCAAGATCATCATTCCTAACTTGGCCATTGTCATATTCGTCCTACAACAGGAGCTCAAGAAATAAGAGATTAACTGTGTACATATTTCATGAAGGCAGAAAATGCATTTCCATGGCAAGAAGCGTTCAACATTCATTTAGGTACAAGAAACTTACAAGAAAAAACAACAACTTCAGTCTATCATGTTTTCCCATTAGAATAGGTCTTTTTTAAATTTGGTGTAGTAATAATGTGAGGTGAATGTGTTTGTTTATCACAATAACTATAACACGGGAGTTTGTTATTCTAAGTGCAGTACCTTGTAGGTATTTGTAAGTATTCACCTGATGTCTTTTATCACTGTAAATAATTGTTGGTAGTCTACTTACCGTTCATGCTGAATACTTCTCCTATTTATCGCCAGATATTATCAGTTTTATCACATATAGACCTATTTGAATAATCCTTTAATCTGTAATTATACAGCACTTCATGCTTCTCCACTTCCGCTATACAATTTGTGGTAGTTGCCTCTGCTCTCTGTTGAGCTGCACACATTTAAATCACTACACCAAACTCACGCGCGAAGCAATGGGACACGTCCAACGAAATGCAACAGGCGATATCTCGGCGGGGCATGCCCTCTGACACATGGGACAGTCCATGCTCTTGGCCGATAAGTCTGCAAGCGTCCTCTCGATTGCACGTGCTGAATCCACTTGGAACATGTCATTTTTGTCGCATCCCATGTGTCGTGTCCCTTGTCCTTTAAGGCGGAGCGCACACTTGTTGTACGAGAAACACGACACATGGGATACGACAAAAAGGACATGTTCCAAGTGGATTCAGCACGTGCAATCGAGAGGACGCTCGCAGACTTATCGGCCAAGAGCATGGACTGTCCTATGTGTCAGAGGGCATGCCCCGCCGAGATATCGCCTGTTGCATTTCGTTGGACGTATCCCATTGCTTCGCGCGTGAGTTTGGTGTAGTGATTTAAATGTATGCAGCTCAACAAAGAGCAGAGGCAACAACCATAAATTTTATGGCGGAAGTGGAGAAGCATGAAGTGCTGTATAATTACAGATTAAAGGATTATTCAAATAGGTCCACATGTGAACATATCTGGCGAGAAATAGGCGAAGCATTCAGCATGAGTGTTATCAATAATCTTTCAGCTGGTAAAATAGGATCCCTGAATTTGATATTTTTTTCTAAGTTAGTGGATAAACCATATGCAATAACTCCCGAAACATCTCCCAGTTCATTCTATAAAATGTATGGATTTGTGAAGGATCTTCATTAAGTTTTTTAGCCAACACGAATGCACCATTCTCTTTGCAGTCCACTTTATGTGAGTTGACCCAAAATCTCCTTTCACTTCTAGTCACCCATTTTCTTCGTAATTTCCGAAGTACTGTAACTACAAGCCTTCCAAATCACTAGGGGACATCTTAGCTATGACCCACAGATGTGTATATACGTGGCCCATGGGACATGGGACAGGACTATTTACTCCAGTCGTGTCTCCTGTCGCATGTCCAAGAAGTGTGCGCTGTGACTAAATGTGCGCTGCGCCTTTAAAGTGGACACTCGCCTTATACTATTAGTGAGTGATAACCCATCTACAAGATCTGCTAGAGTCGACATCTAGGAACGTGTTATGATGACCCGTCGCTATCAACGTTAGAACGTGGTACAATAGTTTGCTCCCACCTGCGGAGGATCGTTGTGCCTTGGTCCGGGAGCTGTCTGAAGGATCACTTTAGGAGACAACACCACTGAAACCATCACGATTGAAAAGTCATATCCAACGACTTTTATTGAATAAAATTCAATTCAAAAGAGGACTCTTTCTTTTTACAGGACTTCTCTTTGTACCTTGCTTCAGGTCATCTCCCAGTGCATCCTGCGATAATAATCATAAACTTTACCGAAAGGAACCAGCCGAGCATGATTTATAAAATAATTTCCTTGTACAGTATATAAATAATTTACGTAAAGAAATTGATTCAGAGATAAGGAATATTTGCGCGGATGATGTATCAAGTAGTAAATACGTTACAGTATTTTGAGTGACTGCAAAATGAACTCAACAATGTTGTGCTGTGAGATTGACAGCAGGCAATGGTATGATGATATACGGGGTGAAAATTCAGGTTGTGAGTTTTACAAAAAAGTAAAATCCTCTCAGTTTTAATTGGTGCGTCGATGGGGTGAAATATCCTTATAGGGATTGCTGCAAGAACCTAGGTATTAATTGAAGAAAATATCTTCATTGGGATAATCACATAAATATATTGTAAATAAAGATTATATATTTCACATGGTTACGAGGTTACTTAGGGATGTAGTAAGGATTTAAAGGAGAGGTCATATGAGTCTCTGATAACAGCAACATTCGGATTTAGATCCAGCGTATGCGACCCTCACTAGGATTCGAGAATCGGAAAAGAAATCCAACGAAAAGCAGCACGATTTTTTGTAGGTGATTTCGGAAAAAGAGTATCGTTACCGAAATGTTGAAGACGTCAAGGAGACGAGCTGCTCAACTAAGCAGTTTGTTACAAGCTCTGAATGGAGAGATGGTTTGAATGACATTAGTAGACGGATAAGTATGAGTGTTGTTTATAAATAAATTAGGAAAGATCACAATATGAAGACAAATTTGGATTCCAAGAGGGCAAATCTGGGCAAGTATTCATTTATAGGAAGAGAAATTATGGATTGCAATAATTTATCAAGGGAGATATTCCACAATATTTCCAAATTATTTGAAATTATTTACAAAAAGACTAGGTAAAAAACAGATAGGTAATCTGCTACCACGGCGACGGCTCTAAATGCAGATCAATGGTAATTGATTGATTGATTGATTGATTGATTGATTGATTGATTGATTGATTGATTGATTGATTGATTGATTGATTGATTGATTGATTGATTGATTGATTGATTGATTGATTGATTGATTGATTGATTGATTGATTGATTGATTGATTGATTGATTGATTGATTGATTGATTGATTGATTGATTGATTGATTGATTGATTGATTGATTGATTGATTGAGGGTACGAAAAGTACAAAATATTACTTAATCTCCTAAGTTCATAGCCAAGGTGCCAGAATTTTGTCCTGTAGTAGTTGCCTTACATGCAGCTAATCTACCGCACGAGGTTTGCGTATTTGAGGACATTCAACTAATGTCGCAATAAGGCCAGCTCTACCGCCTCAGCCCGGTACAAACGCAAATAATAAAGACTTTGTAACAAGGTATTCAGATTTCAGTGTTGTAAACTTCCGTACGCTTTAAAACTCTCTACTACCTTGTATCTCGTTAATCTATAAAACAGTAATATTCCTTTTCCTATTAATTAGGAAATTTAGAACTTCTGATTCCACTCTGAATTTTGTGTAAATTTTCTTTGTTAGTTGTTACTGCAGTTTTCATTGATAACAACGTGATATGTTTAAACTCATTCATTTTATTGTTGATACAATTTGTGCGTCAGCCTCGGTATTACGTTTCATGTTTCCCTCTGTTGAATACAAATCGGATGCTCGCTGTATTATAACGTAAATCAGCGACATACGTTTAATGGTTATGGAATTGATTACGCGTGAAATGACCAAACTTGAAAGTAGTTTACGAGCTATAAATTACTCGTCTGTTCAATTTAACTATTTTTGAAGGTAATTTGTACCATTAAATTATACGTGCTTTTTAGATTCACGATACCTCACAGCGGTCAAATATATATCAATTTTATTCCCGAATGAAAAGTTTATTGAAATCAAACTTATTGTATTAAACCTGAATTTTAATTAAATGAATTTCCACTGTTATTTATTTGATGTTCTGTTATTGAATATATAATTGCATACATGAAAATAAAGGAGAAAGAGGAGGTTATCATTTCTCGGACATTTGTACAGAATGACAAAACCGGATTTACCAGAAAGTTGTTCAACTACCTGTGGAATAAAACGTAAATGACGGCATGGATTTAGGAAGTTCGTAAAGTCCAACTTCCAGGAAGTTCAGATGTTAGACAGGAAAACATTACGGAACATGATTCAAAATTCGGAAGGGTTTCAAGACGAAAAACCTGCCAAGGCGGGAAGAGCCATGAAGGATGAACAGAAGAAACAGCATAGCGCCCACATGAAGGAGTAATGGAGGGAGAGGAAACTTCAGACAAAAAATAAAAATATAAAAATTAAAAATTAAAAATAAAAAACATAAAAAATGTAGCGTGATCCTGACTGGTCAATTTACAAATAAAAAATCTACCTTATTCCATGTGACATGTCAAGACTAAAGTTCTACCATAAGTAACGTTGTGTGTTTACGTTCCTTTAGAGATGCTAGAGTGCTGGAATTTTGCCCTGTGAATAGCTTTTCTAACATTGCACCCAGGCTGCAGTACTTACACAAAGTTATCAGAATGATATTTAACACAAAAATGAACCTGTCATCCTAAGTATAGTGTACAATATTTGCAATGAATTCCCCCCCCCACTCAACAATCCAAAAATGAAACATTACTACACTATATCACGTCACGTCTCAACGTTCTGAAACAGCACGTCCCCTTACTAACTCACATGCCGTGAAAATCCATCTTGGGGTACCGTCCTGAAGGTCATCACCCCATTCTAGTTCGAAATTGTCTGACGCACGACTGACGATTCTACGATCTTTCAGATTGTTCATAAATAGTTCGTTTGAATCTATCCTAGACATGCTCAACTGGTTCATGATTGGGAAACAGAGTTTTTCGTTCGGGTGATACAAACACGAAGATGGAAGGTGTTAATGGCAACTTTGTGATTGGCACGCGAGTTATCGTCTATTCATCTTGTCCGACATGATGATTAAATGCTTCCATTTTAGCCGGCTAAAACTGGAAAATTGTAGGAATGATCAAAAAAAGGCAATTTGCACAAGCCCTGTTGTCTTATCAGGTAATTCTTTCCTATATTTTCTTTATTAACAAATGTTTAGCACAAGTGCGCACAAAATGTTGTTCGTCGGGGATAACAGATTTGTATAGCGCCACAGTAAGTTGTGGAGACTTTGGGTTTGATGTTAGGAAGGGTAACGTGAGTATATTTTACTTTTGCCAAGGTCATGGAGACTGAGGTACGATTCAGACGCTTGCCACATGCACTTGTCAGTCTAGCAGTCTCTTTAGTGTCTGTTAGTTTCTTAGTCTGTAGTCAAATACTACATGATTCTTAATAATTATAATCACACCGTACATCTGTTTAATTGTAATACTTGTGTAATATTGTTCCTTTGGTGAAAGTTGTATTGTAGGGGAAGAAGGGGGATGTTCCAACAGTAATTTGAATTTATTTGAAAGTGGTTCCAGTTTCAGTTCCGAGGTGATAGTGCCAATTGAAACTACAGGACAAAAACCAGAATGCAGCAAGAGAGGGTGAGAACTCTAATAATGATACTTAGAATTGGGATCTTGTTGACAATAAGCCTGTTTCTGTAGCATCCAAACCAGTTTCTGAAATCACTCTATAGTGAGTAGGAGGTTGGCGAATAATCCAAAAGAAATGGGTGTGGTGAATGAATTTCTAACCCCACAGTTCGGATCGCATTACTAATGAAACCAATGAATATGCCCTTACAATTCTTGCTAATTTATTTGCTTCCTTTGAAACCAGTAATATTTACGAACAAAAACATTGGTTTCCTGTTACTATAGAGCTAACAGCTCACTCTGCTGTGTGTATTCTTACGTATGTGATTAGTGAAATTTATGTTAAAGTGACTGAAAAATAAATGGTATGTAAGCGAATATTTGCTTTCACAAGTAATGGTAGACCAAAGGGTTAAGGAAATATTTATTCTGTGACCGTATGCTTCTGTCCAAGTGGCTGAATGTAGGGTTGTGTCAAGAGTCTGGTTCTTTTTGTCGGCACCGCACGTGCTAGCTTTCCGTAGCGAGGCGGCGACAGTTTCAAACGAGAGGAGAGTAAACTAGTTTGGATCAGACAATAAAATAAAAAGGAAGCGGAGAGAAAAGAAATAGCTGGAATATGTACAAGTACAGTTGCACCTTATAAATGTAAGGAAAATATTATTAGTAATGTGATGGCATGATATGTTTGTACTTAGGAATGTGTATAAATTTGAAATTAGACTGAACATTTGTAATAATATCATGTTTAAATTACAATATTAGTAACTGAATTTATGTTTGATTCTGAATAGTGTACGTGAGGAATTTAATAATAATTAATTAAAGGAGCTGACAAGAATTCAGTACCTGAACTGACTTGTACTTCTGAAGATCAGTGGGGGTAAGGTACTGCTTAAAGGATGTCATACGCGTGTTCACTCTCATTTTATTCTTCGTCTACGCTCATTACACTGGTCAAAGAGAATGTCACTACACATCGTGGGAGGACGTCATTCGATATTCAGTTGTCACCAGGGACAGTGAGGACGTATATCCAGTGTCTGTCCTACGCTTGGAAAATTGTGCCAGTCTCTACTACTACAATTAAATGTACTCGACCAACAGGCGTCGAATGGATGCGGATAAATAATAATAAGTACGTGTTTTTCAATGTCAATTCGTAGGATTGTGCCTGGAAATCTTTCTAATTTATTCTGTACAAGTTTCAGCAAAATAATCTGGAAGTGTGGAGTTGAAGAGGACCTCAACAGCATACATCACAAGGAGATGGGATTTGCTACTGAATTCGACCAATATTTCGCCATGAGTTTCTAAATCTGCAGACCGTCGCCAACGGAGGAGAAATGCAGAAATTTCAACCCTAGACAGTTCAATTGAGGACGTCCAGAGCTCGACATGAAGCCTACAGTATAAGTTAAGTCGACTACGTCTTTATTTATAGCTGTTCTCTGTAGTAATTGATTTCTTTCTCTGTTCTTTTGGTGTGGTCTCATAGTCTAGTAGTTGATCTATTCCTTATGTTACTTCATTTAATTGTTCCCAAATGTCCGAGTTAAAACTTGAAATTTTGCTCGAATATGTGAGTCATATTCCTAACCACATGTTACTGAGTTCTGAAATGAACCATTGAAAGTTTGTCCATGTGTTGTCATAACCATCCTTTCTTATTTAATGAATTTCATTGCATTGGTGAGTTAATCTGTGTCGTAGAAATTTATCGAGAAAATATTTTTCATATATTTTCAATATTTCAGTGATATTTGGACTTATATTCGTCCTAGTAGTAATTGTAGTATGTCGTCAGGACATTAATTATGGAATGAGATGATGGATTAATTAGGAGTACGTGTGTAGAAATATGTGATTTTGAATGGTATATTAAGTCATCGAGACAAATTTAATGAAAGTAAGACTTGTTCTTTCAACGATAGCATATGTTGTTACGTGAATTTCTGACTGCATGTTTTGTGATCTACGGTTATGAAGAATGATAGTCGTCGTTGTAAGGTTGCAGTTGTACTATGAATTTATGGTGAATTAATATATGCGATAAGAGTCGTCTGATAGTGAATTACAACGTGTTTTGTGCGACGATATTTTTATTACGTGATATTGAAGGTTGATGGGAATAGATGATAGTTCTTAGAGAATACAAAATTGTAGTCGCTTTGATAAAGTCTTCTGATGATGATAACAATAATATGTCAGAAGGTGTACTGCAGAATTTTGACTTAATTTCTATGAATGGATTTATCATGTTGTAAGTTGTGGAAATCATTGATTCGAAGTCACGAATGTTTTGTGTGAATATTTACTGGAAAATGATTTGGACGGAGATTCTCAGATGAATATCCATATCAGGCTGTAGTTCGATACCAGGCGAACTCACTTTAATCGCACGAATCCTTAACCACATGAAGACTTCATGTTTTCAGTAATATCTCGGATTGGAATTCATTGGAGAGTGAGAATGTTAATTCATACATGGTCGTGATGTAAATAATGTAAATAGTTCTTCTATAGAATCTTTCCTGTAGATAGTTGGCAGAATTAGATTTTGTAGTTATTAGAAAAGTCTTGCAAATTTCAGATATATGTGTTGTATTGACAGATGGAATAATCCATTATATTTAAGTTACATGTAATTACGTTGTTGACCGCATTTCAACATCGATAAATTTTGATTTGATTTTTTTTTGAGAATTATTGATTTCGATACATTATAAATGACCATTTAACGATAAGGTTAAATATTAGTTCTCATGAGGAGGTATTTGAGAATGATTTAGAGCAGATATACTCGACGTCTCTATTTAAATTTTACTTCTTTTCTAAAGCACATTCAAGTAAAACATTCATTGTAATGAATATTTCAAGAATGTAACTTTACTAAAATGTCATTGCGAGGAAATATAATTTTGTGAATTCTAAATATTTTATATTCAAAACGCTAATGTATTGATCATATTTCTTCGATGAATTTTACTCGACGGCCTCGATTTCAAGATTTAAAATTTAAAATTGTTAAATAATTGCGAATAACAAAAATATGTGTTCATAAATCAACTCTGTTAGAATTGTAGGGCAAATAAGTCGAATGTACCATCCCATTTGGTTGAATTATTTTTATTTCACGTCAGCAATCATCAGTAATTTAGTTTAACGTAGCGATCATTTCTCATAATCAAAGCTAGTCAGAATGGCAAAAATATTTTTATTTCATCTTAAATCGATCATTTTCTTATTTCCGAACCTATTGTTTAATCCTGCCATTTTTGTTTATTCAGCCATTCATTTCAAGCACGAAATGAGCACCCCAGGGGTCTCTCTTGTTCTCCGACTTGTCCATACGGGTGCATAGGTTAAAATGGCGCCCAGCGTGGGGCCTGATTTGCATGCATTGCTTGACTTGGCTTGACTTAGTTCGATTCACTTAATTATTCAAGGTTCGGCAGGTTAATTTACGTATTTTATGCCATCCTAGTTAGGTAGAATTCTAACGGAGTGTGCGGACATTTCGCGATATTTCATTTGAGGACGCAACTCATAAATGTAAACTCGTGTCCTCATCTCGAGGTCGTGCAGCTTTTTAAATACACCCCCAATGGACTATTTACAACCACATACCAACCCGCTTGCCATTCTTACATTTCTGGCAGTACCGAGAATCGAACCCGGGCCACCAAAGACAGCACATAATAGTGCTAAACGTTACGCTACGGAGGCGGACATATTGAAATTAAAAGCAATCGGGAGAGACTTTATATATTACTATTTTTATATTTGCTTATTTTTATATTTTTATCTATCAAAAAATTATTTTAAAAATAATTCGAAAATAATTGTGTCACAAAATCACAATCGAAAAATGAGTGTCATCATCATCATCATCATCATCTGTTTACCCTCCAGGTTCGGTTTTTCCCTCGGACTCGGCGAGGGATCCCACCTCTACCGCCTCAAGGCAGTGACCTGGAGCTTCAGACTCTTGGTCGGGGGATACAACTGGGGAGAATGACCAGTACCTCGCCCAGGCGGCCTCACCTGCTATGCTGAACAGGGGCCTTGTTGAGGGATGGGAAGTTTGGAAGGAATAGACGAGGAAGAGGGAAGGAAGCGGCCGTGGCCTTAAGTTAGGTACCATCCCGGCATTCGCCTGGAGGAGAAGGGGAAACCACGGAAAACCACTTCCAGGATGGCTGAGGTGGGAATTGAACCCACCTCTACTCAGTTGACCTCCCGAGGCTGAGTGGACCCCGTTCCAGCCCTCGTACCACTTTTCAAATTTCGTGGCAGAGCCGGGAATCGAACCCGGGCCTCCGGGGGTGGCAGCTAATCACGCTAACCACTACACCACAGAGGCGGACAAAATGAGTGTCACCTTATGCAATGTATGCCGCTTGAGGGGGAAATTGCAACAGTGCATGTAAGATGGCGAAACACTCAATCTGAGTCTTCATCATTGTTGCAGCAATCTACAGATGTAGTATGGATTGTTCCTAGTACACATCCAATGTGACGTTCGGCTCCATGGGTTCGATTCCCGGCAGGGTCTGGAATTTCAACCATAATTGGTTAATTCCGCTGACACTGGGGCTGGGTGTATGTGTCGTCTTCATCATCATTTCATCCTCATCACGACGAGCAGGTCGCCTACGGGCGTGTACTCGGACACTCCCGGCACTAAAATCCATACGCCATTTCATTTCATTTTTTCATCCAATGTGACAACTGTTTACACTTCACACACTGGATCCATTCCTCCCCTTTTTATACACGTACCCGCAATACAGAAAATAAAAGTTTTCTTCCTCTGAGCAGGAGTCCACAAATCTTAGCTTTACCGTTAAACACGGTTTTCCTTTTCGTTGAGCCGGAGTTTGCCGCATGGTTATTTTATGTTTTTTTCTAATTGAAATATCACCGACCCTTTTATTATCAAGAACGAGTTTTGCAGCTCTCTCCACCACGTCCAATGGTGTCAAATCTTTTTCTCTTTTCCGTATACACACAACTATATAACAACTTTTAAATTATATATTACCTAGCTATCAAGAAATACGATTAAGATAAACGTTTAGTTTTACGTGACTGTTGATACCGTGATCATTGTCACGGTACCTCCAGTTTTATGTCGAATCCGAACTACAGGGACGAGACTTTTCATTTCAAAAATCCGACATACATTGGCCGGGATTCCAACCATGTCCGCCTTGGTGAGAAGCCAGCAGCTATCACTCCCACAAATGCGATTATAAGTTAGCTATTATCCCAGACTCGCGGTGTTCCTCACATAAGGGTACTACTCCTACGTAAAGTAGATCCATGGTGATCCTTACATGGTGATACTAATCGCAAGAAAATTCGACCCATTGTGTTACTCATCCCTTGGTTGCCACTTTTAATGACCTCTTAAGACAAGCAGGGGATTCCGTGTGTGTATTCTTCGCCTGCGTCCCCGACCAACAGGGGGTTGTGTGTTTGGTCCGCAAGAGCTATGTTATTTCGCTTAAGTCTTTTGGGACCCCCCTATCCGCCACCTGGGATGCGCCACGTGGGAGTATCACCTCTCCCCATGCTACGCCAGCGTAGTAGGTTCCTGGACTAGCAAAAGAAAAAAAATGGCGAAGCAGTCTGATCATATGTTATGAGGTTCTCAATTCAGAATGAATGAGGAAGTATGTACGACTGAAAAACGTTAATTCCACTGGTTATGGAAAGCCTTCATTGATGGCCAAGATAAGTAGTATATCATGGGGATAAGAAAGGAGCCCCGAAGGAGTAAATATAAACAAAGAAGGACCTGCTTGGAGACCTGCGTTGGTGTTGGACACCTCACTCGTTATGAACTTTCATTTGAGTGAAGCTGGGGGGTGGGGGCATTCCATGACACTTTTCATATTCGCGTTAAGACAATATGACCTTTAAGTGACTGAATTTTCCCATCTCACCAGTTAAACAATTTTACAGTTCCCACCATACTTGCATTTCTCTGCTAAATGCCCTTATAGCGCCAGGTAGTAAAGTTTAGGTATATGCAGACTCCTCATGCAATAAAATAAAGAGAATTGTCATTATATCCAAATGAGAATACCACGCCTCCATTAAAAGTAAGTGGAAGGAATACTCAACTAAGTTCATCATACACCTCTAATTCCGGAGAGGTAGAAGATAATTTCCCCCAGCATGTCTGTATTGGTCTATCGGTCGTAGTTAATTGCGTCGTAACTGGTTAACAGCCGAGTCTCTGCGGAGTTGTAAATTCGTAATATCTTCCCTTTAAACTAGATCGTACGTTCGAGGGTTTTCTTCATTACCTGTTCATTATAGCACCTTAGGTCTGTATTACAAACAACGATCAAAAGGAAGAACCAGAATACATCTGTGCAGAATTTCATAGAAAATTGTATATTGCTATTAACCATGCTGGATAATAATAATAATAATAGGCCCTGATTATAAAAAATAATTCGTAATATTATATTATTATTATCCATGGTGTTCCTCACATGGTGGTACTAATCGCTAGAAAATCGATCCATGGTGTTTCTCATGTAATGTTCACAGGTAGTCTCATGATTCTAAAATCATCATTCCATGGTCACGCCTTGTAGTCACCTATTACGACAGGCAGGGGATACCGTGGGTGAATTGTTCGTCTACGTTCTCCACCCCAGGGGATTGTGTGTTTGGTCCGCGAGATCTATTTCTGTTGGCGTTAGAAAAGATGGAAACTGATAATCGACTAACCCAAAATATCCACAATAAAAGATGTGTCTCCAAAGACAAAAAACTAAAACGTTACAAATGATGTTTTTATGGATCAGAAACGCAAATTTCGAACAGTAAAGCAGACATTGAAAACATTGAGAAAAATCAATACAAAATGATAAAGAAAAATTCCAGGCCAAAAACTCGTAGACGGACAATTCCGACTCAGAGGCAGACAGGAAATCTAACAACACACAAGTATTCAGTGGCATTACGAAACGCTGCTTAAGTTTCTATGGACATATTAAAAGAATGCATCCAGATAGACACACAAAACAAATAGTCGAATTCTATGAAACAGACACAATGAAATGGGCTGGTAAAATGAAAACCGATCTGAAACAGGTAGGTATTCCACCAGCAGACGCCCTAATCTGGGTACTCTTGAGATAAAAGAAATCAGAAATAGCTCAATGAAAGTGGGGTATTAATGCGAATACAAACACCGTGCCCCTGAGCTAGAGGAATTAACTTAAGTCAAAAAGCCCCGACCAGGTCGGGAATCGACTCCGGATCCCTCTGAACCGAAGGCCACTATGCTGACTATTCAAACAAGAAGCCAGGGGATGTTTTATTGTTGCACTTCCCCTTAAAGCACCGTCACCGGCTATCTGGGATGAAGCACATATTCAGATCACACAAACAATGTTCTCTCGACAGACGTCTACTTCTGATCGCAATACATACTGAGAGTGTCTCCTAATTATATTCTAAACTTCAATAAATTGTGGCTGTCGGCTAGGTAGATGATGTGTAATGAGCCAGGAGATCGGAAAGATTGTCTTACTGCCAAATGCTGACGTTAATTTCGGTAATGGATGTTTAATTCCAACTACCTTAGCAGGGGCACCACGGCAGAGTCGATACTGTATTAAATGAAACAATGCGCATCGTTAGTGGAACAATACGATCTACTGACATTTATTGGCTGCCCATTTTGAGTCATATACCACCTCCCTTTTTCGGGAATTTCGGACGATCGTTGACCTACAACTGTATGTTCTTACTGACATTCCGAACATCGAACGAAACAGGCTTAGATCAAGACACCCAGCCATGCTCAGTCAAAAGCTTTACGCGATGATGGCTTCAACAACAGTGGCTAGAAAGTTACCCTCCACAATGCAGAACTTTACCATGCTTGACAAGGTAAGGTAAGGGTGTATTCTGCCCCCGAAGGCAGGTCCAAACCTCCGCAGAGGTGTGCCTGAGCCGGAGTTTACGTACGGTAGGGTGGCCGGTTCCTTTCTGCTCCTCCATTCCCTTAAACCCCCCGCCCCACAAACAGCGCGTGGCAACCTATCCAAATCTTGACCACGCCCAATGTTGCTTAACTTCGGAGATCTTACGGGACAAGAAAACCTCCAAAATTCGATCAGCCACGCTCAGTCTGGTCCACACTGAATCGCATCCATACGAGCCATGGTAGACGTGTTAATGCCCTCTTAAAATGGGCAAAATACAATCCCCAAGATGCGACTGTGGGGCTAAAACCCAATCTGTTCGGCACAAAGTGATGGAGTACACCAAGAGAGCCTACACTGGAGATTCCCGTGACTTCCTGAACGCTACGCCAGAAGCTCTACGTTACATAAGCCTTATTGACTTATGTTTGTAGTACTCAGATCCTTATTTTGTATTATGTTCTTATAATTTATATTTACTGATGTGTATATGCCATACGATAAATAAATAAATAAACGGCTTGGAAAGGTGAAAGAACACAGAAAGTTCAAAAATGAATTACTCCAGTGCATGCTCAAACAGGAACGAATATCTTGATCAAAGAATATGAGAAATCATTGTAAAATAGTCGATCCAAGCAAAAGAGGAAGAAATTCTGACCGGGCGAATTGACCGTGCGGTTAGGAGCCCGCATCTCTGATCTTTGATCTGGGAGATAGTGGGTTCGAACCCCACTGACAGTAGCCCTGAAGATGTTTTTCCGTGGATTCCCATTTTCACATCAGGCGGATGCTGGGGCTGTACATTAGTTAAGGCCACGGCTGCTTCCTTTCCATTCGTATCCGTTTCTTATCCATCGTCGCCATAAGGCGTAACTGTGTCGGTGCGACGTAAAACAAATTAAAAAAAGAAATTCTGAACCCTGATTCTACTAACATCCGATATGATTAATTAATTATAGGATTCGTTATGTTTCCCACATGATACACTCACTTTTTTAGGTCAGTTGAATTGATTACGTAATCGTTGTCATTGTTCAAGTTTCCGGGATTAAACCTCGGGATAGTACAGTGGCATTTAAATGCAAGTACGAGATAGAAACTCTTGTTCAAGTGCTCGGTTACTGTTCGCATGGAGAAGCTCTACGAAATACTAGGTGCCATAAAGTACGACCTGCCATTGCTCAAGCGTTAAGGGACTGAGGCTTTACAGTCTTCTAGAAGGTTCACGGTCCCTCTATAACATCCAGCACCCGTCGAACTGACATGATGCACTTCAAAGACCACCAAAAGGCTTTTATATTAGATCCGACGATTGATTTGAGATATCCGAAACACAACCCAATGAGGTACATGAGTAAAAGGAGACAACACATGTACCAATAATTCCATTCTAACAACAAAAATACCAGCTGGATGATATCGAAATCATAGGGTTAATGAACCGTTCCCTCTCTTTTTAGTCCAAGTCTGCAAACCATTTAACCTCAGGGAGGAATTAATAAAAGAAATTGCAGTAACTGCCATGAAATAGTCCGTCGAAATTCTGAAAAACCATATCTCCTAAACTTTTAAATATATCTATATATGTAAAAATAAGAGTTTTGTCTGTACATTGCCCAGAATTAAAAAAGAGTGGTATTTCTGTATCGGTCGTGTGCACAGTAACAAGGAAATGCACCTCTTTAATTTTACGTAATTTCTGTCTGTATGTATTGAACCCTTGAACTTACGGTTCCATCATTGGTCGTCTGTCACAACCGCTTCAATAGAGCAATATCGAACTCTTAGATCTTGGGGTTGTAGTGGATTTCTTTCTATCACTACATTGACCAAACGATGGGGTTCAGAAGAGAGCCTAACTACTTTAAATGAGGAGCAAAAATGTGCTTTCTAGTAATCACGATGAACACACTGCATTTATTAAATTAATTAGAAAAATCACCTAAAAATTTTACATCATTTTAACGCAGTCACAATACATAACGTGAGTCTTATCTTGTTAATATTATTGTTTAACATTATTTAAAAGAATGAAAGTGTCTCGTAAAATTCGGCGACAGCAAAAACCAGAAAACAAGAATGAAAACCTGAAAATCAGGCATCATTAATCCAAACGATAACTCAGAGTTAATCCACATGATCCGTGGAAAATCTGACCTTCAACAAGTAGAATTCCAGATTTACATTTAATTAAGGTTATCCACCAGTCTAGTATCCTATCGGATATTGGAACATCCCTCGAATGGGCCCTTAATCGAACCAATCGACTATGAGTTGCTTTGCATAGGTTGCATAACATTACTAGAAAGCATGATGTTCAATACAAGTTAACAACAATTATCACAATCAAAATAAAATTCCACCATGTATTGCCATCTCATGACACCCTTAGGTTACTGGAGAAATCCCAATGCTGAAACATGTATCACCCCAAACAGATGTTCAGAAGGAACCAACAACAACTTGATCCGATGGGATCTTACGTTACGTCGTCCTGAAGGAACAAAACTGAGAAATAGAGGAAAACATTAATTCGTTATGCATTTAGAAGAAATGAAGTTACAGAAAAGTGATTAATCACTTGAAAATTTTCTTACTGAACCAACTTTCAGGTCATAAACGGTTATGTCGTTAATTTTATTAACACTCAAGTCCACATCCAAGCAAATTAAAGAAAATCTTTCCAGTTTCTATAACTACGACTGCCATTACACATCTGTCTACCTACACTTGTCCCATTAAACTACAAGTGTTCAGTAGATCAACGTCTCACCTAATATAAAGCGCAATAACGAAAATTTGAAAATAATACATATTAACTGCTGACGAATCGAAACCGCATTCGTAATGTAAATCTTACATAAATCATCTAAGTGCCACCACACGGTGCTATCATGACATACCGGACATCCAAAGAATAAATCTTCAAGGTAAAGAAAGAAAAATAGAAAACGAAAGTTCGTCGAACTTGAACACACGCGGCTAAGCAGTAATGATCAGTCTCCATTACTTAGGCTTCCACGTGTGACAACCCTCACATTCATGTCACTACTAATGCAACGCTATTAAGAGAGCACCTATTGGCTAGTAAGAATTATGCCGAAACATGGCCTCATTCTAATAACATTCCTTTTTTCACACCCGCAATGTTTCTGGTCAGCAATAATTTCGTCTTCGTATAAATACAGAATAGAATTCAATTTACAATAATCAAGTATTGCCTTGACCGTGCGTCAGAATGTATTTTGTTCGTGAAGTTGACTATCACAAAAATGCATGTTGCTGGTATTACATGGAATCGTCACTTATACTTATTTGCCAAGACCTACAGTTTCATATAAAATAATAATCATGGGAGAACATACACCTGTAATTAAAATAGGTGTTACAACCCGCTCACTTGGGTTCTGACCACTATAAAATTAGTAAAATGTTCAGGATTGCTTACAGGACATCATTATCTTACACAGCCTGTCTTAGAAATATAACCTCTTGACGTACATCCTGTCAGATAAATTCCTCTCCGTCGTAAAACAGCACCTCTTATCGTCAGTCTCCTGTTCATTATACATCACTTATAAATACAGGCTTACTTTGCCTTTAATATCTTCCTAACTATTCTCATAATATTTCATTTCCATTACAATCCATTTCTTCCCGTTCGAAACTTTTTCAAAGATACGTACTCCCATGACCAGAAACATTATAAGAATCCCACAATTAATTTCTTTACGTTTTTTCTGACGTCAAGAGCATAATAACATATGTATATATCACAAATACACGGTATCACAAAATTTAAGTTTTCAAAAATAACTACCGACTTTATCAGACTTCACTGGATTTCGGTATAAATCGCAAATGTCGCTTGACATTACTGCTGAACACATAATTTATCATTTAAAATTTATCCTCACGTGATTATTATTATTATTATTATTATTATTATTATTATTATTATTATTATTATTATTTTGGATAATTGGACATTTAAATTTATCACGCTCACAACGATTATTTATCATTACCAACATTGTAAATTTTACCGGCCAAAACATTACTTCATTGATTTTCACATTAAAATATTTAAAACTTCACCTATTACATTTTTGTAAAAAATTTAACGCATTTTACAGTTTCGCGCACTGACATGAATAATAGACACTTCGCCTGAACATTTTCCGATACACTTGATTTTTACACTCGACACATAGTAAGTTAATGGGACAAGCATGTACAATTTCTAAGTACAAAACATTATATTCACATTAGACAGACCTTCTACTGCGTCGTAGTTTCCAAGGACTTCCTAGCTACCTTCGAGCAAGCTTGTATCAGAAATTAGCCACTCATGGTAGAAGAGAACATGCTTTTCCTTTTAATATTATACTTATAATTACATAGACTCTACACACATAAATAATGAATTATTCTAGACACACACAATCTGTACAACTGCACCGTTCCTCGTTGAAGAATCAACTCTCCATGAGAACTTCCCTCACCCTCCCCTCTTATGCTAGGTGGTTTACTGATATGAAACCCGAAGCTTATCTTGGCTAGTCTACGTTTCTCTTCACTGACTACAAAGATACACAGTAATTCATGAAATCTATCTATCCATGAATTAGCGGTTTTCATTTGAGGAGTTCAGGAATTCTATGCCAATTCAACTAAATATTTTATCTCGAGGAAAATAACTCAATAAATGTCACAAGTTTATTTGAAGAAAGATTTCAAGACCTCTACTTGATATTAAAGCAACGCAGGTCCACCCTCGCAAATGACGACCAAGTGAGTGTAGCTACCGTCCAGAGGTGGGGATATTTATAGCTTGTGCCCGTTCGCACGTCCACGACAGATTACAAAATGGCGCCGACCGAAGGTATGGGCCTTGTAATCTAAAACAAGCAAGGAATAGTCACCCGCTATGATGTCTCAGAGGGCCATATACTTCTCGGAATGGTCATGTATTCGAGTAAAACGGACAGTGGACGGTCTACAGTATTGTTTTCAAAAAAATAGAAAAAACATTATTATTAAATAATCTTCATCTTGAATTTTCACGACATCGAGAGCGGACGCAATTACCGTCATCGGATATTTCTTTTGGAGAAGCAAAGGATTGCATAAGAGAAAAGAAAGAATACAACGACTGAATAAGAATAAAATATAAGTCTTCGCCTGAATTCAAAATCAGTTGTGACGAAAATAAATGTACTGAAGTCGTTACGTAAGAAATTGCGGATACGACGAAGATACGAAGAAAAATAAAAATAAATTAAATTAAGGATAAACGACGTCAGAGAAGAATACTGAAATGGCAGTATATTGCAATATTATCTTCAACATTGTGACTGTCAAGAAGATGATCAAGATGATGTGCTAAATTCACATGATGGACCGACCTGGGAACAATTCATCTTACCATACGACCTGGAAATGACAAGGAAGGCGACTGATAACCAGATTGTACTACCAGAACGAAGGAGCGGATGACGTTCCAGATGTCTAACCCGTGACCGAACCGAAGACCCATCTACATCCAATGGGAATGGAACAGCTGGACCAGGGACAACCATGAGCGAGCTAAGTCATTCATAACATTTTATTGCATAATTTTTGGTTTGCTTACACATGTACCTTAGGTATGTGCTGATGGCTAATTGTAGACCGATAATATAGCAATGCAAGTGATGATTACCAACAAAGTGTAAGATAATTAAGTTCGAAGTTACGATTTAATAATATAGCAATAGTCTATGCTATATCGACCTGAACATTTGAAAGAAGCGTGAGGTTTGTAGAGAAATATGAAACAGCTGATTGAAATGACATACTGGGAGAGTATAGAGATTTCATTGAAGTAATGCATGAAGTTGACGTCATGTATGGTTGTGCGCGGTGTAGAAAGAAACATGGAATTACGCATTTGTTTGGTTCATAGATAGGGCATTGAACTTCGTATGTAAGTTATGAGAATCTGCGACTTGTAAATTTTATTAAGAATCTGTGTGGTATTTTATCGTAGTCGTCAAGTTGGGAAACGCGATATATTTTTATGAAGGCTACGGTGTTTATATAAGATTGATGTTGTTATGAGAATATGAATATGGTAATTAGATGAAAGTTTCGAGTTATGTATTGTGATTTGAGAAGGTTTTACGCGATGCAGGACCTTAGTGTACCTGCAAGTTAAGTTATACCACACTACAAGTGAATTTTATGATTTATTTGCGTAAGAGTGCCCACACCGCGGGAGCTACACAAGCCAAGGTACGAACTGGATTTATTAGTATAGATGTATGCTGTATGCTCGTGACGAAATTGTATCTCAGTATAGATGACTTATTATGAACATTAGAATAATACGACTTTGAATAGCTGTAGTTAAAGAAACATTATTATACCGATATATATGAGATTATGTTTTCCAAACCTCACAGCTTAGCGCTTCCATGTTAATTGCAAGAAAGTAAAGTAGCTTGCATTGTGGTTGAATGTTATTGAAAGATAACTAATAAAAGGGACATTGAACCTATTAGGGCATGTGTGAGAAAGCCAAAGATTAAGCTAAAGTTAGATAGATAGCCAGATTGGTTAATATTCTCCTTTTTTTGAACATACATTTCTTTAACGAACTTCAGCTAGGGAAAGGCTAGAGTAGGAGCCGTATTTAACTGGCACTAGGAAAGAATGCCTTAGTTCGTAAGGAGTTTCAATGCACAACGAGATCGTTGCAACAAAATCATGTCTTCGGATTTTATTAAAACCTAACTTAATATATTCAGTTCTATTTTAGATTTCCTATAATTCACTCAGAACTACTTAAACGTATTCCAATTAATTCACACTTAATTTATTAATCTATTTGTGATGCATTGCGGCTGGATATTGTATCCAAGTGAGACTGTTTATATAAGACTAAAGAAAGTGAACTTTCGGAATGAGTTAATTGTGTCGATGTTATACTTACATTTCAAGTACGAGGTGGACCTCAGATGTGTCCAGTGATCTGTTGTAAATGAGCAAATAGTGAACTTCAACTTCACAAAGGAACTGATCATTTTAAATAATTTAAATATTGAATATTATTTCATTTTATTTATACGAGCCAGCGCTGACTCATTTTCATTACGTATTTTCAATTAATTTGAATAATGCGTTGCATAATTTGGAAATTAATAATTTAATATTTTATTAATAAATATTTTGTTATTTTTCTAATTGCCGGTGTCATGAGTTCTTTAATTACTGTCTAGATTGTAAGTTAACTACTAGCTAAGTAAGGTACCGTATAATTAAGTGTTTATTTATCCATGGATAGTTTCTCTCGAGGTCAAACTCTGATAAGGTTTCCGGCAATGATTATCATTATGTCGTGAGTAACGATAGGTATCACCCGTGAGTTGGAATTCTCTTGGACTCACGTAAAGCGAATTCTACAATAGGATTACATGTCCTATTTGCCATAAATAAACCCTGAGGTATCCGCTGAGCGACTCCATTCGTCAAACTAGGCTGCCCAACGACGAGTTAGAAAATGGAGGTATCGGGCAAAGAATGTTTAACCCGGAGCGGTTGCAAGCTTTTCTAGCGACGTTATCCTTGCCCTGATGTATTGTGGTGTAATCATACAATATCATAACCAATGGACCGATTTATTTGAGATTCACCCCAAAAATTCCACCAAAATTTCAAGTTATGATGGTATCGTTTGCTGATTTTTCCCGTTCGTATAATAGGCGTAATTAATTTCGTGCAGATGTTTTCGCGCGCATTTGGATTGCGTGGCCTTGGCACGTGTTTCTAATCTGCCAGTATGGATGCCAAATTTTCTCCAGGCCTAATATTGCCCTGTGGATTTTAACTTCATTAAATATTTCTTAAAATTCTTAATTATTTATTTCTTGGTTAATGATATTGCCGAAATCTCTCACAATGAAGGTTTATTGTGTGGAAATTAATTGTTAATTACCCGAAGTCAATCGAAGTGTTCCGAGCTCGCTCGAATGGGTGGCTCCCTCCCCACGGTGAGTTCTGATGCCATGGAATTTGAGATAAACTTGCAATAAAGAATTACGGTTGCACATGTAGTTGCGTCTTGTAGTTGCAATTTTCTAGTTGCAATATTTAGCAGGGTAGAATTTTGGGTTTAGTATGTAGTATGTATAGTACGCACGCGCATCATGAAAATACGCTGAAGGGAATTTAATGAAAATCGGTATCTAGAGCACATTATGAGAGGCGAGAAGTACCAGCTATTACAACTCATCATTGAAGGTAAAATACAGGGGAAAGGTCTGTTGGCAGGAGGAAGAATTCATGGCTGAAGGACAACCGAAGATGGCACAACTGCACTTCAGAAGATGCTTTCCATGCTGCAACATCACATCCAGAGCTGGCTATGTGGACCACCAACCTCCGCTAGGAGAAGGCGCCTCAAGAAGAAGAAAGTTGGGAAATAAGGAACTACAGTCTACGTTATAAATAATATTATCCACCCTGGTTTAAATGGTAGTTTAGAGGGAGGCGCCTAAAATTTTAATGTCTAGTTACCGATGTTACTGGTCCTATCGGAAAGTACTACATAAGTCATAGATAATACAATTTCCGATCATTTGGTGGTGGTGGTGGTGGTGGTGGTGATTATTGTTTTAAGAGGAAGTGCAACTAGATAACCATCCCTACATAACACTAATCAGAGAGGAAAAATGGAAGGGGTCTGACACTTCGAAAGAAAGAAGGACTCACTTTACATTTGATGACTATTATCACAGAGCCTGGATAAACCTCAATGTGAAGGCCTACGATATCGAAAACTCATAAAATTGGGCCGGGCTGAGTGGCTCAGACGGTTAAGGCGCTGGCTTTCTAATCCCAACTTGGCAGGTTCGATCCTGGCTCAGTCCGGTAGTATTTGAACGTGCTCAAATACGACAGCCCCGTGTCGGTAGATTTACTGGCACGTAAAAGAAATCCTGCGGGACTAAATTCCGGCACCTCGGCGTCTCCGAAGATCTTTAAAAGTAGTTAGTGGGAAGTAAAACAAATAATATTATTGTTATAAAATTGGTCAACAATAACATTACAGTGACCATTGTTTGTTGTGATGTGCTTTGTGACTTCTGCTGCCTCTCTTCTCCGATAGATGGGGTTACTGCTGCGTACTGAGTATAACCTCCTGCTTCAATATTGGCGGGAAGCAGCTAGACATTTTTTCTATATGCTTTACGTCGCACCGACACAGATAGGTCTTATGGCGGCGATGGGTTAGGAAAGGCCTAGGATAGGGAAGGAAGCGGCCGTAGCCTTCACCAAGGTAGAGCTGGTGTGAAACTTGGAAACCACGGAAAACAATCTTCAGTGGGGTTCGAATGCACTATCTTCCGGATGCAAATTCACAGTTGCACATCTCTAACCGCACGGCTAACTCGCCCGGTACTGGTGGAGAGCTAGATAACTCTCTTCTTTAGCACGACATTCCTCTGGTTCATGAAGTTGCTGATAAGATAACTAATGGTACGTAAGACACTGTTTCATCATAGTATTCCAGTAATTCGATCCCTACGCTGAGGCACTGATTGTAATGACCAGTGAGCACACTGAACGAAATAATGGGATAGGAGTATCAATGACTGTCTGCGGCCTGGTAACTCAAGCTCTGGAAATTTGGACTGTTAGGTCGGCAGTGTATTAATGTTCGTTAAAATTGAGAAAATGTGCGGTTTTTCATTTTATTAAGTATTTACATTTTAGCATTGCTCTTGATCGCGACCTTCCTACTGACGTCACTGTAATGGCCTTTGTTTACATCTTTCTGAGGATGGAAAAAGGCAGGTGGAGAGTGAGTGTCTGCCATTATAATGAAAAATGCCCAACTCGATTCTGACTGGCAGTAAATAAGTAGGCCTGCCATCATAATGAAAACTCCCCAACTTGATTGTGACTGATATTAGGCAAGAGGACCTGACATTACACTGAACATTCCCCAGACTTTACATGAGAAAAGACGTATGGTGACTCCCCGTCGCTTTCCTGGGGTAACGTTGGGAGGTATGCAATTTAATGCAATCTTGCTCACAAAGTGTACACTACTTACGAAAATTCTGTTTATAGTGTAGAATTTTGTAGCGAAGCACGGATACATCAGCTAGTATTTTGTAAAAGTAATTGTGAGTTGGTTAGCACATTTGATATGCTGTATGTTGTTCCATCCATATTGTATTTTTGTATACTTTGTCCTGAGGGGCAATCTCCAGTTGGGGAATAATCTAAATAAATAAATAAATAAATAAATAAATAAATAAATAAATAAATAAATAAATAAATAAATAAATAAATAAATAAATAAATAAATAAATAAATAAATAAATAAATAAATAAATAAATAAATAAATATTTGAATAAATAACTCGGTAAACAAAATATGTAGGAACAGGCGAGATTACTACATGATACGAGACGAGTACTCGTGAGCCTGCATTCACAACATTATGGGTTCGAACCCTGCCATTTACAGCCTTGAAGACTGTTCCACCACTTCATTTTCCCATTTTCATGGAGGCAATACCAAGGCTGTTGCAACCGAGTCAAATAACTGTCCCATCCCATCGTCACCGAAAACCTATCTGAGTTCGTGTAACAATACATCGCTAGGAAAGAAAGAACACTTGGTGTGGCAGTGAAGTGGGGCCTTGGCCTGCCGAAACGACACCTGCCAAGCCAGACAGCCTGCAAAAACTGAAATTCTTAGTGATTGACAGCGTGATATCATCAATCAACTTGTTTAGGTTTCTTGACTGGTTCCGCGTCTGCCTCTGTGGTGTAGTGGTTAGTGTGATTAACTGCCACCCCCGGGGGCCCGGGTTCGATTCCCGGCTTTGCCACGAAACTTGAAAAGTGGTACGAGGGCTGGAACGGGGTCCACTCAGCCTCGGGACGTCAACTGAGTATCGGTGGGTTCGATTCCCACCTCAGCCATCCTGGAAGTGGTTTTCCGTGGTTTCCCACTTCTCCTCCAGGCAAATGCCGTAATGGTACCTAACTTAAGGCCACGGCTGCTTCCTTCCCTCTTTCTTGTCTATCCCTTCCAATCTTCCCATCCACCCCCAAGGCCCCTGTTCAGCATAGCAGGTGAGGCGGCCTGGGCGAGGTACTGGCCATTCTCCCCAGTTGTATCCCCGATCCAGGACACTGCCCTTGAGGTGGTAGAGGTGGGATCCCTCGCTGAGTTCGAGGGAAAAACCGACCCTGCAGGGTAAACAGATTAAGAAGAAGAAGAATAAGAAGAAGAAGAAGAAGAAGATAACTTGTTCTGCTACTTCTTGTATCAGACAGATCATCAGTTGTCCTCGCATCCTGTTGAAGCCTTCAGTTCAGAATTGAAATCCCCGGGCTCACCCTGAATCAAACTAGAGTGCTCCAAGAAATAGGCTGGCACACTACTTCTAAACCAATGGACTAATTAATCCGCGAGCAAAGAAAATAAAACACTAGTGTCAATTCCGGCACTCCGTGTTCCTTGAAATATTTAAACAACTTGTTGCCAAACTCGAATACGATAGAAATGACATCATACGAATATCACTATTATTGTGATCACTCCCTCTGGGTCCTAGCGCGTAACACTCCTAATATTGAAAGCGTTTCTTAGAAGACAAAGTAGGGGACCCAATACTACGGAAAACGTAAAATTAAGCAATTGTCTCAATTATACCGAAGGTTGAAGGGCTGAATGACCCGCAAAGGTTTCAAATTTTGAGTCCTGGATAGCTCCATCAAACAAAAAATAAAAGAAATCACCTCCGGCCAAAATGCAGTTGAGCATAAACAGCCTAAAATTGCTTGTTTCTTTACTAGTTTCCTTCTTTATTTCAATCCTAGCCAAATTAACTTATTTACATAATTCTTTCTGTAATTTGGTTCAATACACTTTCGATTTTTTGACAAATGTCCACACCGACTGTAGTTATAAGGACTTACGTGAAACTTTGCATTGATCCACATTACCGCTCGTAGTGGTAGAAAAAGGCAAACTGCTAATTTAATCGACCAGATAACGATGATTAAGAAAAGGATTGTAATTTTAATAGATAAATACATAATACATTCTCTTAATTTTTTTATATTTTATTTTCCTAAAATGTGTAGCTCATATCCTAAGGATATTGAGTTGCTTGCCTGAATTTTGCCTATATTTTTATGAAGGCTACATTCCTTAGAACCGAAGTTGACAAGGACCCCAGCTAAAAGCTACTGAGAGTGAGTCGGTTACGTAGTTCTATTGAACGTGCGGAGGCAGCCAAGGGCGTGATTGTAACGCCCTGTTTGGTAATCTTCCCATGTAGCACAGAATCCAAACTTCAACGTCACTATCTTCCTGTTTCGTGTATTCTGACGCGTCAGCTACTGTGGGACATTTCGTACGTGCCCCGACTGATGTGATGGGCTCGAGGTCTGCCTTACTCGAACAGCGATGCGATCAGTATTTCTTCAGGAAAGAATGTTACCTTGTGGCACGTTTGGCGCGCTGCAATAATAATAATAATAATAATAATAATAATAATAATAATAATAATAATAATAATAATAATAATAATAATAATAATAATAATAATAATAATAATAATAATAATAATAATAATAATAATATACCGACAAGTTGTCCATGTGGTTGGGGGCGGGCGGCTGTGAGCTTGCATCTGGAAGATGGTGGTTTCTAGCCCCATTATCGGGGTCCTGAATTCGGATTTCCGTGGTTTCCTATTTTCACGCCAGACAAATACTGGGGCTGTTCCTTAATTAAGGCCACGGCCGCTTCTTTCCCACTCCCAGGCCTTTTGCTCACCGATCGTCGGGGTGAGACCTGTGGGTGTCGGTGCGACGTAAAGCAAATTTTGATAATAATAATAATAATAATAATAATAATAATAATAATAATAATAATAATAATAATAGTGTGATAGACGTGATTTTCAGAAGTATAACTCATAACTCCATAGTCAACGGCCCACGATAATGAAAGGATTTTTATGATAAAACTGGCTAGTTCACTCCGTGGTTCAGATGTCGAGTGTAAGCCTGCGGATCCCACAATCGCCTGCTCAAACCCACTAGAAGTAGATGAATTTTTAAAGAGACGAAGAAAATCCATTCGGCACACCACGTCTTACGATGTCGACATGTAAAAGATTTCTGGTGGCATATTTTATGTTCACCTGGCAATTCTTCTACAACTGTGCAACAGAGGTAGAGTTTCTCTCTTATGTGGCACATTAAAACACAGTTTGGAATTAATAATAATAAGAATGATAATACTAATGAAAATAATAATAATAATAATGTTACTTCCTGTACGTGCCACTACGGTTTTCGGAGACGTCGAGATGCCGGACTGAACCAGGATCGAACCTGCCAAGTTGGGGTGAGAAGGGCAGCGCCTCAATCGTCTGAGCCACTCAGCTTGGCGCAGATTTTCTGCCTGTGGAAAATAACACGATAACATACCCATAAAAGAATATATACTATTAAACAAAGAATGACATGTTTTATTCACCATTGACGTAGTCCTCCACTCTCACCTTGGTAACATTTCTGTACAGTACTTACATAAGTTGCTGGGGTCGATGACCTCGATGTTAGGTCCCTTGAAACAAGAAGCATCATCATCATCATCACATAAGTTGCTAATCGTCCGCTACTTCCAGAATATTTGAGGCGATAGCCCACTCTCAAATGAAATCTTAAAGGAAAGTCTTTAAGGGAATTCCTTGGATACACAAACTAGACCAAACCTAATTCGCTCGGTGTTACACGTCCATTTGAGGTAAATTTAGCAATATGTTCTTCATTTTTGCGTCCTGGTTTCTAACCGGTGCTGAGAGGTTTGTGAAAGTTTGGCGGGTGGTTAGAGGAAGTCGAGCATACTAAGAAGACCACCCCTACCCTAGCATCCTTCACATCCCTTTAACGAGGTATTATACTGTAGTGATTTATGGGAAGTGAACGCAGTTTGTGGTGATGGCTCACCCGAGTGGAACAAGAGGGTAAGCGGATGCTTAGCGCCGCTTAATTCTATACAAGCATCCAGATAATGCAGCACTGTTACCAGAAGATACCGGGGTATCTTTAGGACATTCACCTTCTAATAGGCCTTCATCGATTAGGACGTGCTGAATGCACATAATACCCGCCTGGGAGTTGTTATTTAGGCTGAAGAATTGACCAACCGGACACCGGGGCGACTGAACCCACACCATTCACATTTCGAAAGCATTGTGCTGTCAGTTGAGCTACAGTGAACTCTTCATTCCTGCTCGTGTTCAAGTAGAGGTTAACTACAATTGTGGCATTATTGCCAGCGCACTGTAGAGTAAAAGGTTGGCTTTCACGACCTCACTATATCCCAGATAGGTTCTTTTAAGCTGCTTTCACACGTACCACTTTGCAACTGCAAATCTGTGGTTCCTGAGTTGTTCAGCTGTGGTTAGAATCAACCACTCTTAACCACAATTACATGGTTTTTTGTGGTTATTTGAAGTTCATATTGACCAATATCCAACCACCCTACACTGTACTGAAAAAGGATTTCGAAGAGGAAGCATTGGTGTTGCATTGTTACGTCGACAAAGGCGGCGTCATCAAAATAGAGTTTATTGGATCCATCCTAATACAGAAAACAGGGGCGAAAATCTGTTCCATTTACTGTATCAGTAATAATAATAATTAATAATGTTATTTGCTTTACGTCATGCAAACTACTTTTACGGTTTCCGGAGTCGCCGAGGTGCCAGAATTTAGTCCCGCAGGTATTCTTTTACTCGCGAGTAAATCTACAGACACGAGGCTGATATATTTGCGCCAGGATCGAGCCTGTCAAGCTGGGGTCGGAAGACCAGGGCCTCAACCGTCTAAGCCATTCCGCCCGGCTGCTGTATCAATCTTTGAGAATGTAAGATGGCAAGTTGTTAAGTAATTAATAATAATTGATTAACAGAGCGGAAATAACTATCACAGGTTGGAAACGAAGGAAATGACTGAAGTTAGTGGGTGTGAGCGAGGTTGGCGAGTGGTTGCGAAGTGGTACGTGTAAAGGCAGCCTTATCCTTAGACATGATATGGGCTTTTCGGCTTATGCCATTTCAAGAAAACAAAAGTGAAACTGTTCACGTTTCGCAGAGAACTTCGTTTTGCGTCTTCGAAAGAAAATCTCGACTGTTCACGACTTCTACAATAATGAGCGTTTGATTTTAAGAATACCTCACCATTGAAGTTGTAGTGATACACTCATTCATCACCAGGTGGCTCACTGTATGCTGACACAGCGCTCCAAGCGGGAGCTGACGACAACATCAAGCTCCACTTGAGATGTTCTATCACACCGTGTGTGTGAGAAGTAACAGAGAGACATCAGACGAATCAGGGACGAATGTGGTAGCAGAAATAATTAGAATCTAAATAGAATGTAATAAAATAAAATGCAACGAAGACAGCAGGAGAGAATAGAACTTAGGTGAAAAATGGAAAGAAAGTATGTGGACGTGGAGAAAAATTCTCTGCGAAACGTAAAGAATTTCACCTTATTTTCTTGACATGCCGTAAGCCCAGAAGCCTATACAGTATCATGTCTACAAGTAAGGGCCGTGAAAACATCAACGTTAATGTACAGTCACCCAAGTAATTACTAGAACGAATTGGAATGAGGAACTAATGGAACTTCAATATAGAAGAAAGAGAAGTCTGTAGGATCGTGGCACAGTGTGTAGCACGTATCGAAATGCAAATGCGAAGAGCAGAAAGTAACAACAGGAGAACTCTGGGAAAAAGCACATGAATATATCCAGGAATGAGAATAAAAAATGATAACGTATTTCTTGCGGATCTGTCCCTAAGCTATCTGGAAAATTTCCTGCAAATTTGGAAATACCGTTTAGGGCAATGTGGCTTGCAGACTGCTGGTACCATTCGCATTGATAGGCAAGACCTAGTTAAAGCCGACTAATTAAAATACCCTGAATCACTCATTATTACCAAACACCCGAGCACGAGTAACTGCTACATGGCTGAAGTGGTGTCAGGTCACTTGTGAGGTATGTGACAAGTAAACTCCCACACGCCTGAAAAGTCTACAAATTCATGGTTCGATAATGATGATGATGATGATGATGATGATGATGATATTTGTTGTTTAAGGGGCCTACCAGCTAGCTAATTGGCTCCAAATGGTACGAGGTGAACGAAACTAAAATTAAAACTTCAAAATGTATCCACTGACTACAATCTAGAACGAATGATGATGAAAAACTCATCGCGAAGCAAACCAATTAGTGCATCCAGTTCAAAATACCTTCATTGCAGGGGTGATACTCATTACCTAAAGGGTTCCAAAATCCAGGTCATCGGTCCCTCATAATGGTACTAATCACTGGTGAAGCAGAACCATGGTGTACTTCCTATAGTGGTACTATTCAAAGGCAACGTAGAATCATGGTGTTTCTCGTATGGTAGTACAACTTACAAGAAATATAAACTCATGGTATATTATACACAATGATACCACTCCCAGGTAACACAAACCTATGGTTTTCCGAACATAAAGGTACTACTCACAAGCAACGCAAACCTGTGGTGTTCCCCACATACTGGGACTAATTACGGGCGCCGGTATTCCCGTGGTGTTCCTCACTTAGTGGAACCAATCACAGGCCACGTATACTCATGGTGTTGCTCACATAGTGGTACTAATCATAGGCAATGTAGACCCACGGTGTATGACACATTATGGCAACGCCCACAGGAAACACAAACTCATGATGTTACTCGCATAATGATACTACTATTTGCAGGCAATGCGGACCCATGTTTTCACTCGCATAGTGGTACTAATCACGGGTGCCAGTCAAACTCGTGGTCTTTCTCACTTAGTGACATTTAATCACAAGGGGCGTAGATCCATGGTGTTCCACGCAAGGTGATACTAGTAGCAAGTAACGTCGATCCATGGTGTCCCGCACGTAATGGTACTCATCACAAATATTTTCATGGTTCTAATTTCATCATCCCTTGGTCGCCCCTTTTATTCGCCTCCTACAACAGGAATGGGATATCGTGGGTGTATTCTTCGTCTGCGCTTCCCATTCACAGGGGGTTCGATATTATTGATAAATGTAAAAAAGCTTGTGGAAGGACAAAATGAAAGACAGGAATGAGGGAATGGAACATGCAATCGAAGATGCGAGAAATGGGAGGCTTAACGTTGGCAAGCAACAATTTGATAACTGCATAACTAGAAAGAGTAGTCAAGGTTAAACATAACGGACGATGATTTTAAAAAAATACGCAAAATACAGGATGGACCAAGTGCCATCTCTCCTGCCTTGTCAACACAACATAGAAAAGAGGGATTACAAAACTGATCAATTATCAGTAAACAAACAGTAAAATTTCGCCAAATTTCACTTGAAAACAATGTACGGAAAAGTACTAATTTTGTAACTATGCTTATACCCAACAAAAAATTTCAGTCCAAAGTGATTATGATGTTGATGATAATGTTTGTTGTTTAAATGGGCCTAACATCTACGTCATCGGCCTCTAATGGCACGTGACGAACCGTAATGATGTGATTAGATTACTAAATTCCAAAATCCATCCACGGACTAGAAATTAAAAGAAAGACGATGCTCAATTTAAAACAATCGGTGGATATGATCTGCAACGCCTCTCCTATCCACAAAATAACTTCAAATAATGGTATAAATGGAACAAGGGATAGCTTCCAAAGCTAACATTATATATCAGTGGTTCATATTATCAAAAGAGGTAAAAAATACAGGTCACCGACCCCTCATATAGTAAGTAATCATTGGTAAAGTAGACCCATGATGTTCCACATACAATGGTACTAATCACAGGTAATGTAAACCCATAGTGCTCCTCCTCTAATTATAGTAATCACAGACCCATAACGGTCCTCACACAGTGGTAGTAGTCACAAGTAACGTCGATCTATGATGTTCCCCCGTGATGATACCAATCAAAGGTAGTCTCATGGTCCCAAAAGCAACATCCTTTGGTTGCCCGTTTTAGTCGCCTCAGAGACAGGTAGGGGATACCGTTGGTGTATTATTCGTCTGCGTCTCCCACCCTTAGGGCCGCAGTTCAAATGTATAGAACAGTATAGAGAATGAACATCTCAGACAAAAAAGATTATGGTTGTTGATTTCTAAATATTTAATATCCTTTTCTATATTACTATTTGTTTTGTTCAGCTATTGTTGAATTCTTTTCGTAGCTGACAGCATTTCTTTTCGTTAATGTTTACTCCGTGGCTGTAATAGGAATATGCCTAATTGTCTGCTCAGTATTTGGTGATCTGGATCTGGGGGAGGGGAGTATTGTTTTGTATACATTTTTTCAGAAACATTTGAACCTATAATTATAATGTTTGATGAGGATTCTACAGAGTTTGTTTCTACAAAGGAGGAGGAGAGTTACATTTTGATATTGAAAGTGAACTCGTGTCCTCATCCTGAGGTGGTGAAGCTCATTCAGGCACAACCCCAGTGGAGGTGAGCTGCATGTGCCATTTTAACCACATACCACCTCTCCTGCCATTCTTAAATTTCTGGCAGTATCGGGAATCCAACCCGGGCCTCCCGGGACGGCAGCTAATAGGGCTACACTACGGAGGTGGACTATTTTCGTTTTCTTACAATTCGCTGTACGTACCACTGACATAGATAGGTCTTATGGCGAAGATCGGATAGGAAAGGCCTAGGAGTTGGAAGGAAGTGACCGTCGCCTTGATTAAGGTACAACCCCACTCAAGATATCGTCGCTGCCGGGACAAAACCTCCTATGTGCAATATTTTAGCTTAGAACTTTGTCCGGTAATGTTGTGTCATCTAAGGTGCAATATTGTGTGAATATGGTCAAGGCATTCTCGCTCTTCATAATGTATGTGCTGCGGGTCAGTATATCTCCAAAAATATTATCACATAGGAGGTTTTGTCCCGGCAACGACGATATGTAGAACAATATTACATTATGACATCTAAGGAGACACCTATGGCTGATATTCTTCCATACCTATAGCACAGACAGATATAAGCTGTAAGCTGTATTACATTCACATAATGTACATTCCACTTAATTTTTATAAACAGTTTTTACACATTTCTAAAGCATGATCATTTTAACTACTGGTAATATTTTGTATGAATAATACAAGCGAATATATGCAGCTACTGCATTAATTATATCCAGTAAACATTAATTAGAAACCCAAAATAGTTGTTATTTTATCTGTCAAGTCCATATTCAGTTTGGAATATAAACTAACTGTCCATGAAACACAATTAAAATGCCTACAATGTTTCACTGAATCTGTCAAATATTAAATGAGACCAAATTTTATTATTAAAATATTTCATACAAAAATATGTCAGAGGCTGTTTGTCATATCATAGGACTTGGTTAAAAAAGTGTTCATTTTAACAAATTTAAGTGGACTGCACTGAATTCAACCAGAAACCAGATTGTGTAAATATCATAACAACAAGAATGAAATGAGATATTCAAAGTAGTTCCATAAGCATTACGCAATCACTCGTCCCTCAGTATCACTTAAATGTCGCTCCCTCAGCGGATCAATGGTAGAAAGCCGGTCTTCAGTCGCCAAGAACTCGGCAGAGGCAGGCAGATTTCTGAAGGACGGAAATATTTACAGTACACTGAACAATCAACATCGTGGTGAGCCTCCGTGGCTCAGGCAGCAGCGGGCCGGCCTCTCATCGCTCCATACCGTAGTTCAAATTCCAGTCACTCCATGTGATGATGATAATAATTGTTATTTAAAAGGGCCTAACCGCTAGGTCATCGCCCCTAATTGTGATTGGTGAAACGAAATTAACCGATAATTAAAACATCCAAAACAATCAGAGGATCCAATTCACACAATGCCGTATTTTCTGAGTTGAAGCTTGTTGACCAAAGGGGCCCAAAATCCTGGTCACCAGCCCCTCATAATAGTGCTAATTAATGTAAAGCAGAACCATGGTGTTCCTCGTATAGTGATATTGAAAAGATGGCGTATGGCTTTTAGTGCCGGGAGTGCGCAGGTGCAGGTCTTTTGATTTGACTCCCGTAGGCGACCTGCGCGTCGTGATGGGATGAAATTATTATGAAGACGACACTTACGCCCAGCCCCCGTGCCAGTGGAATTAACCAATGAGAGTTAAAATTCTTGACCCTGCTGGGAATCAAACCCGGGACCCCTGTGACTAAAGGCCAGCACGCTAACTATTTAGCCATTGAGCCGGACATTGCTTTACTATTCAAAGGTAATGTAGACCATGGTCACACACAATGGCACCACTCACAGGTAACACAGTTACAAACCCATGGTGTTTCGCAGAGAAGGGTACTACTCACAAGCAACGCAGACCCATAGTGTTCCTCACATAGTGGAACTAATCACAGGCCACGTATACTAATGGTGTTTCTCACAGCGTCCTACTAATCATAGGCAATGTAGACCCACGGTGTCACCCCTATAGTGGTACTAATCACACACAACGTAACCACATGGTGTTCCGCACGGCTACCGTAAACCGGTAGTGACCACCCACGATGATACTAACCACAGACCCATGGGATTCTACACATATTGATACCATTAGCAAGTAAAGTCGACCCATGGTGATCCTTGCGTGATTGTACTAATCACGGTTCTAATCATGGTTCAATATCCATCACCCGTTGGTCGCTCCAGTGTCACCTTTTACGACAGACAGGGGATAAAGTGGGTGTGTTCTTCATCTGCGCCCCGCCCCCCCCCGCACGGAGTGTGTGAGATTTATGCCAGACAAAGCGGAGGCGGGACAGGTTTTTCTCCGGGTACTCCGTTTTTCCCTGTCATCTTTCATTCCAGCAACACACTCCAGTATCATTACATTCCATCTGTCAGTCATTAATGATTGCCTCAGAGGAGTGCGACAGGCCTCGGCAGTCGGCAGAATTCCTATCCTCATCGGTACATAGGGGTGGGGGAGGACCTCATTTACTCATCCTATTGCGCACCTGTTTTGTCCAAGAGGCCATTTTCTCTTGATAGAAACGGGTGGTCGCGGTATCATAGAAAACTTTCTTTTTGCAAGTTGCTTTACGTCGCACCGACACAGTAATCGAGAGATAGTGGGTTCGAGTCCCACTGTCGGCAGCCTTGAAGATGGTTTTCCGTGGTTTCCCATTTATCTAGTGCCAGCACCGTGGTGTACGAGTAGAGTGTCTTTCTATAATTCGGAGGAGCAGGGTTCGATCCCTGACCAGTTCAAGCATTTTAATTCGGAACTTAGCACCGTAACGGTGTTTACTCTCCCACATGAGATCAACTGAGGAGATGTTTGATCAAGAAAGACAAGCCATATGGCTAAAGATATCGCCAAGCTGACCACGCAGCTCTCCGGCATATCTACAGCTGGGCAGCAGTTGTCTAATGCGCTGTTGCACGACGTGTTTATTTTGTTATTTACTTAGACATATATGGAAGTTTTCTTAAATCGATAATAGATAAAACTGTGACTAACCACAGACAACTTTGTGACGTGGCTATTGCGCTCCAAGAAACTACTTGCTAGTTGCTTTACGTCGCACCAACACAGATAGGTCTTATGGTGACGATGGGACAGGAAAGGTCTAGGAATGGGAAGGAAGCGGCCGCGGCCTTAATTACGGTACAGTTCCAAGAAACTTCTACTACAACTACTGGTACTACTACTAACAATAATAATAAAAAAACTAAAACGTCTACCACTAGTCCTGTTTCTTGAAATGAGACTGGGGATGACGTGAGATAAATTTATAAGGCATGTTTTTACGGCCGAATGGCATTCGTAACACCAACAACCACTGAGGAGTTATGATGCTGCTGATGCTGATGATGATGGTGATGATTGTTTTTTAAAGAGGCCTAACGGCTAGGTCATCGGCCCCTAATGGTACGAGTTGTAACGAAATGAAACGATAATTAGAACTTCAGAATGTATCCACTGACTAAAATATAAAACGAATGATGATGAAAAATGACCATGAATTCAAAACAATCAGCAGATCAAGTTCACAACGCCTTCTTTTCTGAGATGATGCTTGTTATAAAAAGGGGTCGAAAATCCGGTCACCACCCCTCATGAAAGGACTAATTACTGGTAAAGCAGAACTATGGTGTTCCTCATACAGTGGTTCTTGTCATTGGTAACGCAGACCAATTCTGAATACAGGAGAACTAACATTAGTCTGCTCAGTCGAGTGCCCCCCGCCAAGGTGGGATCCGCACGATGCTACTCACCACAAGCAACACCCAGACCCGTTGTGCTCCTTACGTAAGGGTAATAGGTACTCCTAGGTAACGTAGATCCATGGTGTTCCTCGCATGGTGGTGCGAATTGCAAGTAACGTCGACCTATGGTGTTCCTCACGTAATGGTACTAATCGCAAATAGTCTCATGGTTCTTTGGTCGCCCCTTTTAGTCGCCTTAACGACAGGAAGTGGATAACGTCGATGCATCCCTCACCTACAGGGGTACTACTTCTACCCCTTACTACTTATACTACTAATGTTTTAGTTTAAGTCATCAGTCTATATACGGTTTGATGCAGCCCTCCATGTCACCCTATCCTGTACTAACCTTTTCATTTCTACGTAACTACTGCATCATACATCTGCTCTAATCTGCTTGTCATATTCATACTTTGGTCTACCCCTACCGTTCTTACCACCTACACTTTCTTCAAAGACCATTTGAACAAGTGCTGGGTGTCTTAAGATGTGTCCTATGATTCTCTCTCTTCTTCTCGTCAAATTTAGCCAAATCGATCTCCTCTTGTCAATTCGATTTAGTACCTCTTCATTTGTGATTCGATCTATCCATCTCACCTTCAGCATTCTTCTGTAACACCACATTTCAAAAGCTTCCATTCTGTTTCTTTCTGAGCTAGTTATCGTCCATGTTTCACTTCCATACAATGCCACGCTCCACACGAAAGTCTTCAAAAACATCTTTCTAATTCCTATATCATTGTTTGAAGTGAGCAAATTTCTTTTCCTACTACTAATAATAATACAATTATGCACGTCTACCACTACTCCCGTTTCTTGATATGGAGGCCAGGGATGAGGTGAGATGAATTTATACGGCAGGTTTTTACGGCCGGACGTTCTTCTTGACGCAAACATCAGTTGACGAGTTAATGAAGATGATACGATGATGGCGAATGAAACTTGGTAAGGAGATGTCCCATAAATAGGAAATGTCCCGGCATTTGCCTGGAATTGAAAATGTAAAACCATGGAAAATCATTCTCAAGACAGTGAACGGCGGGATTATAACTCACGCGCCTCCTGAGTTTGGAGCTTGGTTCCATGTCCATCGTGCGTTAAAATGCTCGATAATAATAATAATAAGAAGAAGAAAAGGTGAACTACACGGTATTAACCATGTACATTAAATATCCCGCACCCTCGTCTTTAGCCACCTAAATTGTTCCGGGCCAAGGTGTGTTCCTTGCAGATGGATTAGCTCTTAATTAATTTGTCGGTGTTCTGAGTGGGAAGTCTTAAAGCACGGTGACGCCTTACGTTGTTAGCTTTAGTGAATATTCACTAAGAGAAGAGAGGCGATGGAATTACGGGATATGAATCCCACTGGAGCATGGAGGAGATGCATCGTTACCGTGCGTTGTACCAGAGAGCTCACCGTATATGCGAAATCAGGTCTCAGAGTGGGGACGGTAGTCTTCAAATTTAATTTTCTACTGCAACGCTGTAACCCCAAGGCGTACGGGAGCAATCACACCTACGGGACTATAATTAGTAATTTATATGCATGCAGACACCTTTGTAATCTTCTTACACCGTGTTTTACTTATAAACGTGAGGAAAGCGTTGTCAGTACAAATACATCATCGAAGTATACATACAAGTATCGGTAGTTAATAACACTTTTGTGATTAATTGAGTGGTTGCTAAGATTATAAGTCCGGCTCCTGACACAGAAGTGTTTTTCATTACTATTATTTTCAAAAAATATTTTATAACAAGAAATGGTTGTGCGGTTAGTGGAGCGCAGATGTGAGCTTGCTTCCGGGAGATAGTGAGTTCGGGCCCCACCGTCGGTAGCCCTGAAGATGGTTTTCCGTGTTTTCCCATTTTCACACCAGGCTGTTTCTTAATTACGCCCACGGCCGCTTCCTTCCCACTCCTAGGCCTTTCCTATCTCATCGTCGCCTTCAGCATTCTTCTGTAACACCACATTTCAAAAACTTCTATTCTCTTTCTTTCTGAGCTAGTTATCGTCCATGTTTCATTTCCATACAATGTGTGGGTGGGACGTAGAGCAAATTGAAAAAAAATCGTTTTATTTTCTGAGACTTAGAGACGCTGAACAGAAAATTGAAGTGTGCCTGCCCTTTGATTTGTGAATGTACATTTTTATATTATTGGTCTGTTATTTTCTGATTCGGCATTGGTTGTTCCCCCTCCTGTTCCACCCCCTTTTATTCTCAAACGTATCTTGGTGGCTGGTTGTGTCCAGCGGTTGATTCTCATTCTTATCTTTCGCTTGATCAGAACATGAACTTTCGAACCCGCGGCTGCTGGGCTGCGAGCATCGGAGTGTAAGTCGTGATTTAATGATTGTGGAAGCAAATGGGCGTATGATTGGGTAGGTGTTGTGCTGTGTTGTGTGCATGTGCCCTGCTCGTAGCCCAGCACGCTCCTTGCCTGCACTGGTTTCTGATATGTTTGCATAGTATTTCTGTATTTTTAACTGAATTTATTTTGTACTTAACGTTGTTGAAATACGTTCCGTTGGGAGAATAGCATTCTTGCATGTTCAGAGGAAGTGTATACTGTGTGGCTTGATGGATACTAATCAATCGTAGCTGAGTACAATCACGTTACCAAGGATGAAAATCACATACTGTATATCAGAATACTTTAATCGCTTTGCAACCCGCTAAGTAGAGAATGTATTGAGTGTTAGGGTAATTATTCACCTGAACTTGTTCCAGTGATCATTTAATGATTTGATTTTAATTAATATTACTCAAAGGTTACTGGACGTAGAGACCTATCAGTGTCTGATATTTAACCAGCAGGTAATTCCGGAGGGAATAAGATGAATCAAGTAGTAAGAGTGATTGGTGGTGCAAATAGATGGAAAGTGTAATCGTAATGAGGAAATACATAATCGGTCCTTGTTTATATGAATAGCTATTTATCTGGCAGCTGGAAGACGGAATGGAGTTCTGTAGATATCATTCTACCATTTCACATTGTCGATCGGTAATCTCGTATTTCTTTCCAGCCCACAATGATTGTGATGATTATTGATTTAAGAAGACATCACACATACATAGACAAAAATAAAATAATCCCTTAATACCTCTAATCAGAAACCGTGTAGATGAAGCTGTAGACTGTATCACCCCAGTTGCTCTCATTTAGGCGACACTGGAAATGTGATCACGGGGCTTCAAGCTGAGCCTTTCCTTGTTTCTACTCCTTGTGCTTGGCTCCTCAGTTCCATCTTTCTTATCTGACCTCCCTTGTCAACTCTTCTTCTCCCACGACAGTATAAGGACTGCAGGGCCTAGTAATACGTTCAATTTCATGCCTTTCATGGCCATAGTTTTATTTTGCACACACCATTATTCACTTACCTTAGTCTCTTTCATTAGTAACAGTTAACCTTTCAAACATTTTAATTTCCATACACTGAACCGAGTGATAAAATATCACACGGAAAAGTATGTCTTAAATTACAATCATCCCCACTTAAACACGCCCATAAAATTTAACATTGTAAAATTCTAAATGTTAAAAAAACATTACCATGAGTTTCGAATTGCTTCCGTTCTTATCTTCTGATTAATGTTAATAGATCATTTGTAGTGATCGGCGCCTGATTATGGAATTCCCTGCCAGCTCAGGTTAGAGAAACTAGCTTTATATCAAGATTTATGGTAACTTGCCGAGACTACCTGCTTAGGACAGCTGACTAAATGATTGAAGATTAGTCAGTTTTGAGAGTTTTAGATATTAATTAGTTTTAATAATAATTTAGTAATTTATTTGAATTCATTTTCAATTCTATTAATTATGTAGTTTTAACTATTTTAACTGCCTTAGTATTTTATTTAAGATTTTCAGTGACTTACTTATTTCCTTTCATTCCAGGTGGAACATAGTGCTTCGACGAAATTTCTCCAGCTTGTTCTATCTGTCGCCAATGTTTTCACCTCCCTCCATTGCAAAACTCGTCTCCATAAAATCCGGCCGGCATAAATTTCGTCTGGTTTCTATAATTAGTTTCATTCAGGTTGCAAGTTATTAGCCCACAGCACCGTAAGTCCAATGGAGGGGCTGCCTCCTGTCTGTGCTAGACCGCAGGATTTTTCTGTATTGGTGTCTTTGAAGATCCCTCTTTACCACAAGACAGTGGTTTCTTCTTTGTTTATCCCCAAGAAGAAGGGCTGGCTTCTCCGCGAGCTTCGCCGTACCAAAGGACTCCTTCTCCGCCGTTGCTGCTGTTGAGGTCTTCATCAGAGCCCCGTTAGCCGGCACTTTTCAGTGTTCCTGCAGGACCTTCACTCCTACCGTAGCGGTCATGATGCATACACAGTCCCCACTGTACATCACCCCTACAGGAAATCCCCTACTTCATTCCGTTGCCCAACTCCCACGACGTCGACGAGGGTTTGGCCTTGGGCGAGGCAAGATTTTGAGTAATATGTGGTTAAGTGCACTAACTTCGCCACTGTAATAAGGCACTAATAAATAAATAAATAAATAAATAAATAAATAAATAAATAAATAAATAAATAAATAAATAAATAAATAAATAAACAGAAAAAAACAGTACGTCCGGGAGGAGGTGTGAAATGGACTCAGGAGCGAAAAGACATTCACAGTGCAAGAATGAAGGAGTACTGGTGAAAGAAGAATGCTGCTAGAGATAAGAACCACGTGGTCCATAGCAGGCCCAAACGGAACTAAAATAAATAAATAAATAAATAAATAAATAAATAAATAAATAAATAAATAAATAAATAAATAAATAAATAAATAAATAAATAAATAAATAAATAAATAAATAAATAAATAAATAAATGTGCTGTTACATGTCCTACTAAATAATCACCACCATCACTACATCTAGCCAGAAGGAATTGAATTGATTCATTGGTAGTTAATATGACACAGGCTTAGAATGTCCTTTATGCAGTGCCTACCTGAAACAAGACATAGGTCCAACATACGAGTATTTAATTGAAAGACAGACAGGTCCGGGTATTAACCATCGAAAAATGGAGGTAAAGACAGGGAAACGAACTGAAAGGAGTGAAAATATTTTCTCTATGTATTGCAATTTTAATACCATGCAGATCGAAAGAGCACTTGCGTTAACGTAAGAAGATCGGTTAAGACAAGAAACTGGTTCAAGTATTGTAGGTGGTCGCAATCCGACGTTCGTAAGTTGATAAACCTCTGGCGGTGATGAAGATTTTGCTCGTTGTTTAAAGGGGCCTAACATCTAGGTCATCGGTCGCTAATGGTACGAAATATAATGCCATTTAAAATTCTAAATTTCATTTACTGACGATGAAGGAATGAATGAATATGAATGCAAAATTATAAGCGGATCCAACTCACAATATTACAAGTTAAAAACAATTCCAAAATCAATACACTGACTAGAATTCAAGAAGATGGCGATGAATAATGAGTATGACTTTAAAATAATCAGAGAATAACTTTTAAAAGAGACTTTTCACACAAATGTCTTTATTTTTAAATTGTTCTTTAACATCTTTATGTAGTTATGATGATCCATCGAAACACGTCTATGCTTTAAACTATCCATGTGTATATTTTAGATTTATCAACATTGTGTGTATTGAATGAGATTGATAAAATCCTATATTTTAATTCTAAGTACTGTATGTTGACAGGTAGCTGACGTTGTTACATTCGTGATTTGATTCTACGCAATTTTTAGTGCGTTTTTGTGTGAAATAGACAGTCATTCAGCTTCAGAAGACCTCTTTGACAGCAATACGGTAATAAATAAATGCCTACAGTTTGAGGGCTCCTGAAATTTCAATACAAGAATATTATGATATTTGCAATACCTCCTTCGTATTATTCGTATATTCTGGAGGGTGGCCTTATATGTTTTGGAGCCACAGATTACGAAACTAAGTACAGCTGTAAGGCATCACCGTTTGATTACTTTCATCTCTGCATTGAATTAGTATTCGAGAAGGCTGCTAAATGAATTCCAACTAATTAAATTATTAATTTCATATTTAAATGTAGTGATAATATTTTCCGTAAATTTATAGGACACTGTATGTTTAATGAATCAGTATTCATTTTAATACACATGGCTTTTGTAGAATATGGTTAGCACATTTACATTTAAGTTTCTCTTTTTTATATTATGGGGTAAATTATTCTGGTAACAGAATACATATGACCGCAAGAAATTAACGAATGAATTTGATAGTTAGTCCGTATTGTTAAGGTTAAGAAGTTAGGAGTTCCTAATGGTTGGGTAATTCCACCCTTATAATACTATAAAATCTGTATTCATTTTTCCTATTTCAAAAGGGACGTGTTTCGTATCTCTTATGTGAGACATCTTCAACCTTGTTACAATTATAGTAAAATCATGCATAAAATAACTGAAACCAGTTCATATTGTTAAAATACCTTGTGAGATGCTGCAGTTTGGCTATCAAGAGCGGTTTTAACAAGACTTTCACTGATAAAATTGTCAACAAAAGACCAAAATAAACCTGTGAACTACACTTGTTAGAGAATTAGAAACGTAAAAATACTAAAACTTCTTCGCATTTACATACAATAATGACAATATTTATCAAATTAAAAATCTCTTTGAAAACAGAATTTCTACATAGCGTTCAAAACCGTTAATAACAATTCTACTTTGTTCTTCAACCATCATGAAATCAATACTAGAACCCGATCCAGAGTCTATAAAGTAACTTGAACCAACTTCCAAGCGTATTACGTGAAACAGATAGGACGTAGTTTCTGTTCTTGTTACTTTTTTTTCCTAGGGGCTTTACGTCGCACCGACGATGGGATAGGAAAGGCCTAGGAGTTGGAAGGAAGCGGCCGTGGCCTTAATTAAGGTACAGCCCCAGCATTTGGCTGGTGTGAAAATGGGAAACCACGGAAAACCATTTTCAGGGCTGCTGATAGTGGGATTCGAACCTACTATCTCCCGGGTGCAAGCTCACAGCCGCGCGCCTCTACACGCACGGCCAACTCGCCCGGTGTTCTTGTTACTAAGAACATGTTAATGTCAGGAGATATGGTAGATTTTCAGCTCATAGTAGTCACATGTCTGATTATAATCACTCCTTCTCTAATATTAAACAAGATCTAAAAATAGCCAATAAAGGCGACCATCTTCATTAACACTGACCAACAAAATAACCCTAACAACAACCAAAACGAATTCTCTGAAACCCGTAACAATCTTTTCGAAGAAATTACAAAAACCTTCTTTAAGAATACAATATCAACAATTCTGCTCCCCCCTGTTGGATTCCCCCTTCTTCCACACGCATCACCGACGCTCTAAATCATGCTGCTCCTAGCATACAATCAGCAGCAAGCAATAGTTCCACTCACAGACCAGCCGGACAAGAGAGAGATGGAAGGGGCGAAGAATTAAGTATACAGATGCCTTAATATTAACTGATCTTAGAACTTGCTCAGCTCCTATACCCCCTTCATTTTTCTTTATTTTTAGACTAGCTGATGAACCCGTGCTTCGCTACGGGATTCTAAGGAAGACTGGCTTGGTGGTTTTCCTAACTGAATTCAACATAGGTCATTACAAAAACGTCAGTAGGAATGTAGCGATTGAAAGCAATGTTATCATATAAAATACTCGATCAAATGAAAAAAACCGCACACTTTCTCACTTTCAACGAACAGTACTACGGTGCCGATCTAACAGCCCAAAGTTCAGAGCTGGATTAACCAGGTCGCAGACTGCCGTGAACACTCCTCTGTCATTATTCCGTTAAATATGCGCACTACTCATTCCAACCAGTGCCTCAGAGTAGGGATTGAATAGCTCGAATACTATGATGAACCAGTGTATTACGTACCAGATATGTCAGAAAATGTATGAACCATAGGAATGGCATGCTAAAGAAGAAAGTTATCTTACACCCCAGCTACTTCCCGCCAATATACAGGCAGGCTGTTACAGTTGGTACGAACAGGCGAGTTGGCCGAGTGGTTAGAGGCGCGCAGCTGTGATATTGCATCCGGGAGTTAGTGGATTCGAACCCCACTGCCGGTATCCCTGAAGATGGTATTCCGTGGTTTCCCATTTCACACCAGTCACACCAGACTGTACCTTAATTAAAGCCTAGGCCGCTTCCTTAACACCCCTATTCCTTTCCTATCGCACCGTCGCCATAAGACCTACCTGTGTCGGTGCGACGTAAATCAAATTTAAAAAACCTTGGTACGCTGCAGTAATCCTATCTATCGGGGATGAGTGGAAACAGAAGACAAAAAGCACATCACAACAAACAATGGTCAATGTAATGTTATTGTTGATAAAGTTTCTGAGCTTTCTATATTGCAGGCCTTCACATTAGTTTTCTTTCGACTCGGTGATATTAGGGCGTCTAACAAAATTATTTATATCGTAGACTGTAGTTACTTATTCTCAGACTTTACATACCTATTTTCACTAAATTCTGTTTACCCATTTTGTCGTGACTCGGTGCTGATATGACTTAGTAACAAAAATCCAAATTCATTAAATATCTCGGTGATTATATGCGGTACGGTAACAATGTATAAGACATAAGTGATCGGAAATTTAATATCTTCTTACATAACTACTACTAAATTACGACATAACTAAAATTATGTTAGTTATGTAGTATTTATCGATACCTTCCTACCAGGTATCCCTTGAGAACCTTATTTGAGAAATAAATAAGATAAATAACTTATTTGAGAATTACATTTCAGGCCTTCCCCTAAACTACCATTTCACTCAGCGTGAATAAAATAATGTATAGCCTAGATTGTATTGGTTCATCGCCCGACTTTACATACCGATTTTCATTAAATTCTCTTCAGCCGTTTTCTCGTGATGTGTGTACATACACACAGACGGACAGGCAGACAGAAATTACGGAAAAGTAAAAATGCATTTCATTGTTACTGTGGACATGACAGATACAGAAATACCGTTATTTTCAATTTCTGAGCAATGTACAGACAAAATTCTTATTTTATATATAGATTACATTTCGGGCCTTCCCCTAAACTACCATTTCAATCAGAGTGAATAAAATTATTGATGGCCTAGATTATAGCGACTTATTCCCCGTCTTTGCATACCAATTGTCGTGAAGATACGACCACTAATATAATAAATATTTGAGAATTAAATTTTAGGCCTTCCCCTAAACTACCATTTTTCTCGGCGTGAATACAATTATTTATGGCCTAGATTATATCGACTTATTACCCCGACCTCGCATACCGATTTTCATTAAGACACGGCCACTAATAACATACATATTTGAGAATTAAATTTCAGACCTTCCTCTAAACTACCTTTTCACTCGGCGTGAATAAAATAATTTAGAGCCTAGATTGTAGCGGTTCATCACCCGACTTTACATTCCGATTTTCATTAAATTCTCTTCAGCCGTTTTCTCGTGATGCGTGTACGTACATACATACATACATACATACATACAGACAGACAGAGAGGCAGACAGACAGAAATTACGGAAAAGAAAGAAATGCATTTCCTTGTTACTGTGGACATGACCGATACAGAAATACCATTCTTTCCAAATTCTGAGCAATGTACAGACAAAACTCTTATTTTATATATATAGATTAGTTTATGGTTCATTGTGTGGCTTACTGTAGTCACGTCGTAGTTAATGAACCATTGGCAACGGCTGAGTGGCCTAGTAAGTGGTTCTGAAAGTAAGGATAGCAGTTACTATGGAATGGGAGTGGGCATCTCAGACATGAGTCATGGCCCTCCTTGTGCTCAGGCGGCTAGGACTATTCAATCTACCGGTGGTCCATAACCCGTTAGAGCAGCCTCACTTGGACTATGTGTAAATAAGGTAGCATCCTCCTCCATGAATTTACTGAGCTGAGAACATTTTAAGCAATCCTCGGACCTATGGGGAGTAACGGAGTCCAACTCCCATTTGACAGGCGAGGGACTCCTTGGAAGCAACTTACGAACGAAATGGAATTCGGTGTGGAGCTCTCAATATTAATGGGGCTTATGGAAGAAAGAAAGTAGAACTGGCTGAGTCAGCAAAGAGGATGCATCTGGATGTCCTAGGAGTAAGCGATATTCGGATAAAGAGAGATAACTAGGAAGATATAGGAGATTATAAAGTGAATTTGACGGGTGTTAGAAAGGGATGGGCAGAGTATGGGGTAGGGCTGGTTGTGAGGAATACCATTGCACGCAGCATAGTTTCTGTTATGCACGTAAATGGGCGAATGATGTGAGTAGATTTGTCAGTTGGAGGAATAAGGACGAGAATTGTCTCAGTGTATTCACCATGTGAGGGTGGAGATGAGGATGAAGTTGACAAGTTTTCTGAAGCATTGAGTGACATTGTGGTCAGGGTCAACAGCGAGGATAGAATAGTGCTAATGGACGATTCCAATGTGAGAGTTGGACATAGAACTGAAGGATACGAAAGGGTGATTGGTAAATGTGGGGAAGATATGGAAGTTAATAGGAATGGGGAGAGTTTGCTGGACTTCTGTATTAGTATGAGTTTAGCAATTATAGATACGTTCTTCAAGCATAAGGCTATTCACCGCTACACATGAGAATAGACTGTATCTTAACGAATTCAGGAAATATGTTAGGATTTGACGGGTTTTGCGGGGATTTTTCGATGATACACACCACTATCTAATCTGGAGTGAACTCAGTATCAAACGAATAAGGGTAGATCATCTCCAGGTAGATGTAAGTACACAGAATTAATAGTGAGAAGTTCCGAACAGTGGACAGTAAGCAGATTCAGGATATAGAAAGAGAACGGGTGGCATACAGGGATGCTGTAGTAGAAACAAGAAGGGAATGTCTAGGAACAACTGTGTGTAAAGGTGGGAAAAACCGAACATCTTGGTGGAATGATGAAGTGAGAGCAGCCTGTAAACGTAAAAATAAAGCGTACCAGAAATTTCTCCAAACAAGGACTGAGGCAGACAGGGAATTATCCGTAGACGAAACAAATATTTACTGAATCCATAAAGAAGTGACGGGAAGATTTTCGTAATAACCTGGAAAGGCTAGGTCAAGCGGCAGGGAAACCTTTCTGTACAATAACAAAGAATCTTAGGAAGGGGAGGAAAAAGGAAATGGATAGTGTTTTGGGTAATTCAAGTGACCTCATCATTTATCCCAGAGAGTTACTGTACAGGTAGAAGGAATATTTTGAAAATCTACTGGGTGACGTCGCGAGCAACCAAGCTCAGCGGGAGGAGGACAATGCCGTTGGTGAAATTGCGCTTGATGGATTGTAGAGGATGGTAAGTAAACTTAATTGCCATCAAGAAGCAGGAATAGATGAAATTAGACCTGAAATTGTGAAGTATAGTGGGAAGACAGGGATGAAATGGCTTCGTAAAGTAATAACATTAGCATGGAGTGTTGGTAAGGTACCTTCAGATTGGACAAAAGCAGTAATTGCAGATATCTATAAGCAAGCAAGAATTGCAAAACTATCGACGTTTCTCATTGATCAGTTTACCAGGCCATCGCCCTCTAGCAAACCTCTACTAATGGATATAATTTTTAAGCAAGATCGGTGTAATGTTTTCTTCTATCCATCAGAACGGTTGGTGTGGATTATAAACATTGTTAATGATTTCGTGTGTGAAGCTGCAAAATTTGTCAATACAGGAGCTTGTACGACTTTAACTACCGTAGTTCTGCCTGTTTTGAAGAGTTCGGAGGTTTTAAAGTGCGACTCAAATGACAGTTCTAAGCATGCTGAGAAATTAGGTCAGGTAATCTGCAAAACTCTTATCCCGAGTATCTTAAAAAACATTGGAGATGAAGTGACTGAACGTGTTGAGAGGGTGAAATACTTAAACAGTAAGCCGATCAACAGGAAAATCATCAGAATGTAGGCCCAACAGCTGTGGGGAACTGCGTGCCGCTCGTTCAGACTGGCCACGCTTGCAGCACTCCGGTGGAGAAAGTGAGTACTTCTTGATGTTCGCATGCATTCTTAAAGTGGGGAGGCTGATGTATACTAGAGGGCGATGACCAGGCAAAGTATTCACTGGAATCTTGGAAGTGAGGGTGCGATCAGTGGTTGAGAGGAAGTTGGATGAAAACCAGTGTGGTCTCGGACCATAGAGGTCCTGCCAGGATCATATTTTCAATATGAGTCAAGTAACTGAAAAACGCCGTGGGAGGAATACGCACTTATGTTTATGTTTCGTAGATTTAGAGAAGTCATGTGACAGAGTACCGCGGGAAAAGGTGTTCGCCGTACTGCGGACTATGTGATTAAGGGTAGATTTACACTATAAATTGAGGATAATTATGTCCACCTTTTCAATACAAATACAATGTGACGTCATTAACACATCACGAATTTATTACCTTTCACGTCACATTGTATTTGTATTGAAAAGGTGGACATAATTATCCTCAATTTACAGTGTAAATCTAGATTCAATACGGACCAAAATGAAGTTCTTAACTTTAAATAAGGGTACATTGCTAAAATCGATCAAAGGCATTTATGTTGACGTGCAGTGAGAATTGACGGTAGAATGAGTTCTTGGTTAAGGATACTTACAGGGGTTAGATAAGACTGTAATATTTCACCTTTTTATTTTCTTTGTTTAGATGGATCATCTGCTGGAAAGTACATATAAAGTGGCATGGAGGGATTCAGTAAGGTGGAAATGTAGAAAGCGTCTGGCCTATGTTGACGAATTGGTCTTAATAGCAGATTGTGCCGAAAGCCTGTAGGCTAATTTCCTGGAATTTGAAAATAGTTGCAATGAGTACGGTATGAAAATTAGCCTTTTGAAGACTATTTTGATGTCAGTAGGTAAGAAATCCAAGATAATTGAATGTCAAATCGGTGATACAACGCTGGAAAAGTTAGATAATTTCATGTATTTAGGACGTGTTTTCTCCCAGGATGGTATTATATTAAGTGAGATTGTATCAAGTGCAGTAAAGCTAATGTAGTGAGCTCGCGGTTGGGATCAACAGTATCCTGGAAGGAGGAAGTCAGCTCCTAGACGAAACTATCTTTAGATCGGTCTATTTTCAGACCAACTTCGCTTTACGGGAGTTACAGCTGGGTGAACTCAGGATATGTTATTTCTATGTTAGAAGTAAGAGACATGAAAGTAGCGATAATGGTTGCTGGTACAAACAGGTGGGAACAATGGCAGGAGAGTACTCGGAATGAGGAGTTAAAGGCTAAGTTAGCAATGAACTCGATGGATGAAGCTGTACGTATAAACCGGCTTCGGTGGTGGGGGTCATGTGAGGCAAATGGATGAAGATAGGTTACCTGGGAAAATAATGGGCTCTGTTATGGAGGGTAAGAGAAGTAGAGGGAGACCAAGACGACGATGGTTAGACTCAGTTTCTAACGATTTCAGGATAAGAGGTATAGAACTAAATGAGGCGATAGCACTAGTAGCAAATAAAGGATTGTGACGATTTGTTATACATTCACAGAGGATTTCAGACTGAACGCTGAAAGGCATAATGGTCTATAATGATGTATGTTAGAATAATTCTCACAATCCTCAGTTTATGGAATCAAATGGTTTGTCCGGCAAAGCACACAATACATTGAGGAAACTGCACCTAAATGAAATAAGCCCCGTTCTACTACAAACATATATATAGTACAAAACATCAATACGCCTGTGACGAATTCAATTGGTCATATAATGCTACAATGTTATTGTATTCAGAATACTGTTGTTCTAATATTGACATTTAAGAATCATTAGTCCAATGGAACTTACATTTTCCAGCAGTCTACTTTCATGACATAATATTTTCATCACAAGGTATTTTAACAAAAAAGAACTACTTTCGGTTATTATGTGCATGATTTGATTGAGTCATATTGATTCCTAGATTTATGGGTAAGTATTTGTATTAGATTGAAAATCCACAGCCTGTTTCCAGTCATTCGGCCAGGTCAGGAATGAAATGAAAGAATACTCCACCTAGCGGCGAAGATAGGGGATGTGCCAGCTGCCGAAGCCTCTCGCACTCCTCTGGGGCAATTATAAATGACTGACAGATGAAGTGAAATATTAATGGAGAATTTTGCTAGAATGAAGAATGACAGGGAAAACAGGAGTACCCGGAGAAAAACCCGTCCTCCGTTCGCTTTGTTCAGCACAAATCTCACATGGAGTGACCGGGATCTGAACCACAGTATCCAGCGGTGAGAGGCCGGCGCGCTGCAGCCTGAGCCACGGAGGCTTCTTGTTTTAGATTATTATCAGGAATATTATGTGTTTTTACTATAGTTGTAACAAGAGACGAAACGTATTCCTTATTAAATAAAAGAACGAATAAAAATTACCCAATCATTAACAACTCCTAACTTGTTAAATGAATATGAGATAGAGAACTTCAGTGTCTCATGATATTTTGTGTTTATGTTTGAAGTTACCAAGAAATCTGATAGTTATAATACTAAAGATGTTGCTACACTGCATTTACATGTCTCTGAATTTACAGTATTTTCAGTAGTCATTGTCGGGAACATTTAAGGAAACTTTAATTTACACTTTATCGCCTACTGTAAGTTCACTGACCTAAGACTAAATCGCGGGAAGAAACAAACAAATGACATATCAAGGCACATATAGGACTTAGGAAGATGAAACGTTGCACATAATAAAAATAATGATAGGTCATTCTGGGAACAGAGAAACGATACCAGGACAAACATGAACATGTAAAAAGACAAGAATTCCTGCAGTCATAATATACAGGACGAAGCGTAATTCGCGCACTCGGACGTCGCAGCATGACTCCTCACATGCCAGCAATAAAAAAATGTCTCTCACAAAAGTTCGTCCTGCGAGTTTATCCAGGAGAAAAAGGACGTTGAAGAGTGGCAATCTGGCAACATTGTAACCACATGTAGGGTAACTACCTCTGTCAGCACATATCAGACGTGGTGTACAATTGGTGCAGTGGATAGAGATTTGGGTTAGCATGCAGGATGTCGAGGGCTCGATCGTGGGTTGATGCTCATCTTTTTATTTGCTAATTTCCATCGGAGATTACATATTGTAATACAGTAAGACACCGTTTCTTAGGTCACATGTATCCTACATTTACAAAATTTAGTAACGCTGAACACGTTGTAACGCATCTAGCATATGAAGAGTTGCGAATAAATTCACGCCCGCGACGTGGAAAAGGCGTCTTTCAAAACTGACCAAAGAAAACGATTGTTCGTCCATTTCTAGGATCGTAGTATGTAAGTGCAAATGATTTCTAGAGGACCCGCTGCAATCGCTGTTGACGATTAAGATGCCAGATACCATACCACCTGGACTACATTTCATCATCATCATCATCTGTTTACCCTCCAGGGTCGGCTTTTCCCTCGGACACAGCGAGGGATCCCACCTCTACCGCCTCAAGGGCAGTGTCCTGGAGCTTCAGACTCTTGGTCGGGGATACAACTGGGGAGAATGACCAGTACCTCGCCCAGGCGGCCTCACCTGCTATGTTGAACAGGGGCCTTGTGGAGGGATGGGAAGATTGGAAGGGATAGGCAAGGAAGAGGGAAGGAAGCGGCCGTGGCCTTATGTTAGGTACCATCCCGGCATTCGCCTGGAGGAGAAGTGGGAAACCACGGAAAACCACTTCCAGGATGGCTGAGGTGGGAATCGAACCCACCTCTACTCAGTTGACCTCCCGAGGCTGAGTGGACCCCGTTCCAGCCCTCATACCACTTTTCAAATTTCGTGGCAGAGCCGGGAATCGAACCCGGCCTCCGGGGATGACAGCTAATCACGCTAACCACTACACCACAGAGACGGACGACCTCCTACATGCTAAGCCAAAACTCGATCCACTGCACCAATTCTACAGCACGGCTAATATGTGCTGACAGAGGTAGTTACCCTACATGTGGTTACAATGTTGCCAGATTGCACTCTTCAACGTCCTTTTTCTCCCGGATAAACTCGCAGGATGAAATTTTGTGAAAGACATTTTTTTATTGCTGGCATGTGAGGAGACACGCTGCGACGTCCGAGTGTGCGAATTTCGCTTCACCCTTTCTTTCCTAATTAATCCATGTTGTTTCACTGATAAATTTGATTAAGTGATCTTGAGAATGGGGTCATGTGTACAATCGTAGTACCATGACGAATACAATATACACAATATCTAGTGTGAACATTCCGTCTCTCAACACTGTCGTTGGTGTCCCCGCTGGAGTGTGGCGGTTCAGTTGTAACAACACGTGCGCCAAATCGCAGACGAAGGTAAGAGCGTGCCTGCGTGAAGTCATTTTAACGCCTCTCAAGGAATTTGTTTTGATATTTTTCGAAAGTCTCTATTAATATCTGTACAGTGTCTAGTGTGTGCAATCAATAGTCTTCTATTATTTCGAGATAATATCGTACTGTTTCGTTCTTAATTGTAAATCTGGTTACAGAAGAAAGCCTGATGATAGGCGATATTTTATATATCCAAAAGAAAATAAAGTGTTTGCGAAGAGGATGAGACTTATTCCGCAGGAAGATAAGCAATTGTCAGCCAAAAACAGAATATGTGACCTGAATGTTTCGGCAGATTTAATTGACATAAGGCGGACTGTTTCGTTGCGAACGGTAAAAACGTTGAACTTACTCGTGTGAGGTGTAAACTAAGTACAGGAGCGGCGCCCGTCTCATATTTTACCAAATGTACTGAAATACTTATCCGCTGGGGTAAAATCGAGGAAGGCACCGAGTAGGAAGAGGAATGACGACAGTATCAAGAGGATAAGGAACAAGAATCACGATGTAATTGAACCAGTGATGGCAAGAGTGAGCGATAAGGTTCAAGGTCAGCCAAGTCAAGTTACGGCCAGTCTAGTTCTCTTACCAATGCCCAAAAGCCAATAGAGTCTCTCAAAAGGCGACTAAAGAAAGCAGTTCGTAATTTAATGCAAGCTAAATGTGTCTTTCCTCAGTCAAATCTGGGACTAATTTACTGCAGATTAAGAACACGGAATATTTAACGTTTTATCTGCTCTGTTTAAAAAGTTATATTTAGAAGTATGTAAAGCACAATATTGCTTTCGCTTTTCGTAATGCTCCATTTAATGTCGTATATTCTCTTGTTTTAAAGTCCAAAGACATTTCTTCGTCGGGAAGAATATTATTTACAACCCTCTGAAGGTACATGTCTAAACAATTGGGTGTTGTATTTGGTTATTTGCGTATCAGTGTAACCTCCACTACAACAGCTGACTGTGTAGCGTTGGTGCTTGACTCCACCAGCGCCGCTCTGCGGGAGCTCGCTTGAACTCGGTGAGTGATCTCACTGTTCCATCATGACGAATATAAGAACAAGTGTGAGGACTCCTTGAGTTCAAGCGCGTCGCGCCAGGTAGCACTAGAGTGGGCAAGCTCCACAGTACCCATCAGCTGGTGTTAGGAATGATGCCAGAGGAAACGTATTATTCCGTAACTGATAAGTATACACTCTGTATTTAAAAAACGATGAGATATTACAATTAAAATACCACTGCAGGGTACAATGGAAAAAACCATACATGAAAATAAAAGCTACGGCCTTCATCACAAGTAGCGGAAAACACAGGTTCCTGGAGTGTACATATACAGGTAAATAACACATAACTCCCAGCATATTAAAACTAACACCCATGAACTAGTTAAAGGTAATGCTCTATTTACTAACTCAGTTTTAACTTAAAATGAATACAAGATTTATTGCTCCACCTTCTCAATACTTAAAATCATACAACGTTTAACAAAACATCACAATATGATAGCGTCAGGTACTAGTTTCGGTCCATATCCCAGACCATCATCAGCCAAGCCGAAATTGCAAGTAAAAGACATAAATTAAATTAATATGGATGAACAAGAGGATGGATTGTAGTGGAATGACATACAAGTAAAAACCTTATACATAAGTTACAATAAATATGATCAGAATGTTATTAAAATTAACAAATGAATGAAATAATTGTGATGTTGTTTAAAATTTCTTGATGCCAAAGTCTAGGTTGACGGTTAGACTCGTGTTGCACGTTTAAATTCAAGTGAAGTCTTAGTTTTCTGGAAAGTTCTAAGGGCAAGTTCCACAATGGCACAGAGGGAATTGTCCAATATGACCAATATACACTTGACGAATTGAGAAAGCTGGACTTGTTCTATGTAGCTTAGCAAATGCTGTGTTTAAAGAAAGTCTCAATTCAGTCGGAACCTAAAGAACCTTGAACTTGTTTTGAACGAGCTATTGGAAGGAGTGCAACAGACAGAGTCACTCCGGTCAAGGCCAACTAGATATACAGGCCAGAAGGCTCCCCCTCCACTTCCGGCGCTACGTCACACGAAGAGCCATCCGCTTCATTTTTCTCCAGTGACTTGTAGGCTGATATGAACCTCGCAACAGTAAGGCTATCAATGGTGTTGAATGACTTAAACGTGTGTGAACATTGTGAATTATGCCCACGTCGTGTTGTGTACCTGGTTGTAGAAGCAACTATAGTTCAGAAGAACCCAGTATTTCAGTGTTTAAATTTCCTACTGATTTGGTTCGGAAACAAAAGTGGATCCATCGAACAGAATTTGTCCCTTCAGCAAGCTAAGTTGTGTGCATAAAACACTTCGACGAACGTTTCGTAATTAGGGAGGATTCTGTTAAAAGACCTGATGGATCTATTTTAACAGTAACATTTTGATCACACAGTTTAAATTATTTAGTGTACTTATAAGAGATAAATTTGAATCGAGGTTTTTACATGGTGATTCTCAAAGAAACATTCTGATTTTGCTTGTCAACAAAGTTCTGGAAAATGAAAACGTCATGTTTGAAACATGCAGTGATTGTAGAAGTAGTTTTAAAGATTACGTTGACAAATGTATATACATCTTTTGTAATATATTATTGAATAACTATAGAAAAGTTATCGCAGACAAACTCGTTGCTGTATGTATGTATGTATGTATGTTTAGTCATCAGCCCGAAGGCTGGTTGGATCCTCAACAGTTCCGCCATGAGCTGTCATAGATGGCCTAGGCATCACTGAAGAGGCGTACTAGGGAAATGAGGAGTGAGGTAGTTTCCCGTTGCTTTCCCCACCGAGCCAGAAGTTGCTATTACATATCAGTCTGCCAAGCCCACTGAAATGGATGCACCAACCGACCCTGTGAGCAACAGTTTCACACCATTCATAGCAGGGAATGGCTGCGTAAGGAATGGCATTACTATCATCGCTCATACCTCAGTCACTTTCATTTTGTCAAAGCCAAGGTTAAGACAGACAGATCAATGAAAGTAACAAAATTGCTCTAGCCCATAACAGAAGACTTAGTGCAGTGTAAACACTAGGTCCCGCCAGCAAAGGCATAACTCGTTGCTAAGAAGAAGAAATCTTCAAGTAAGGATAGCCATAAATCGGCGAAGAAAAGGAAAATTGATAAACTGAAACCTTAAGAATTGTTAGATAAGTTTTAAGTTGAAGCCTAATTTCTAAGAAAGGTTCCAGACTATTGTTGTGAATTGCTATCATGTATTTGCATAGTAACATTAAAACTATTTTTATACGTATTATGGGTTTTAATCTTTTGCATGAAACCGTGTTCCGTTACAAATGACAGATGTCAGCTTAATTTTACGTAAATAAATGTACATAAACTGTTCCGCTAGTTTTCCCCCGCATAAAACTGATGTAGTGCACAAGCCTAAATAAAACCACAATTAAAGGCGTGTTCAGTTATATCGTTAAGGTTCAATAAATTAATAATATCATGGAAACAGTGAGAGCGGGCCGTATACTCCCATGCTGAACGCCAGCCACTGGCGTGACGTCACGGTCCGAGCCTTGTGGCCTGTCTATCTAGTGCGGCCTTGCTCCGGTCCGGGACATGGACCGAAACTAGTACCTGACACTATCATATTGTGATGTTTTGTTAAACATTGTATGATTTTTAAGTATTGAGAAGGTGGAGCAATAAATCTTGTATTCATTTTAAGTTAAGTCTTAACTCTAAACGGAACCCAATCATAAAGTTTGTCTTTTACTGGACTTTCGAGAGCTTGCGTGAATATTTAGCGGATGTTCGAGATTGTAAAATCTGATTCTATTATAAAATCATCAGAGAAATTAACATGATAAATTTTGATATTAAGCGTTAACTGGCCTATTTTAAAATTGATTTCTATTCTTCGGCGGTGAAAAAATCGCATATTACCAACTACTCTACCATACCCTGGCTTCAGCCAGGCACAAAACAGTACGGTATGCTGAACTATTAAATTAATCAAGCCACGTAAGATATATGCTTCAAGTACACAACACAAAAGAAACTGAGTTTACAAACAGAGAGCAAAGAAAATTCCAATCATTCACTGACGTATCTCGCACAGTAGCCTCTCCTGCACTTTCCTATACCCGGCTTGCCGGAACTACTGGAGCACGTGTTGGATATATTCGCTCGCAGTGATTGCATTGGCCGGACCACGAACTGCCATGCTATAATGGCTGAGTCCACACACTTGGTCTTATATTCGTCATGGTTCTATTCTGTTCGTCATGGTAGTATTTTCTGAGCACGAAATCAGCACCATTCCGATTGTCTTCACTCCATCTGTTGCTTCCGGGTAACTAGTTTTAAAACTAACTTGCCAATTGTCTCTACAAGTTCCTCAGGGCCACCCTTTCTCTTTTAGCAGACAAGCCATAAAATGTGTTACATGTTGTGTTCTGATCCCTCCTGGCCCTTCTCTGGTGATTCATCATTTGGAGCAACTAAACCTAGTAAGAGAAATATTTCATGGAAGAGATGTGTTTACCCGTGAGAATCCGTTGTTAAGTAATTCTGTGTTTTGATATCGCAAGGGATCAACAAGCAATATTCCTTTAGAAACAGTGGGTCGATGAATTTACACAGCTCCCAAAGAAAGAGCTGAAAGCAAGGATTATGTAACTTTTACCGAGAAGAGACGACGACGCTTTCGCTTGGTAATCCCGAGCACGACGTGGATTATATTTTCCTCTGCTCTGAAAATACTGTACCCAGCGGACGAACCCGTGCGAGGTTCAGATGAAGGGAATAAACTGACACGCACAGTATCAACATCAATGTTAATTTTGAAGATAGCTATAATTTTAAGACACTGACAGAACTCGTGGCGGATTATAAACCATCTTCCGATGACACCCCCAGTTAAGAGTTCGTGCCTGATGTCTCTGTTCAAACTATCAAGAGATCTGATGTTTGAATTTCTCTTTTAAGTGTTGTCGATGAACACAACAAATATTGCAACATTAATTCTCAGCGAAATGAATTTTTTCTATCGTACCTGTTCTTCTCCTCAAGCTAGAAGCAAGCATTGCTATAATAGTGATTAGAGCCCGGAATTTTATGCAGTAATAGGATAGAATGCGATATAACTGAAGAGAGAAATAAGTATAGTCTAATCTGCATAAACCTTAGGGATTTGGCCCATGAGAAGCCCTAGAATTTATGTTACTCTCACTACATCATGAAAGAGAGGCTTAGAATAGACTTCCTAATGAACAAATGTGTTTGCATTCTAACCTGTTTACAAATCCGGGCTCTAAAAGTGATAATAATAATAAAAATAATAATAATAGATTATCGTAGCCTGGTAGAATTTTTCCTCATAGTGACCTAGGCCGCTTTTACAACTACGTCCGATCGAGAAAGTTGCAGTGTGGTTTGGGTCACGTAGCTCTCAGCCTGCATTCGGGAGATAGTGAGTTCGAACCCCACTCTGCCCAGCCCTAAAGATCGTTTCCCGTGGTTTCCGATTTTCACACAAGGTAAATGCTGGGACTGTTCCCTAATTAAGGCTCATTACAGGATGTTTAAGACCTACACCATTTGATAAAGCGTATTGTCTAGCAGGTATCCCAGCTCCAGATATTTGCCGTGAGTGTGCATCCAGACTGGAGAAATCTAAAGCAATGAACCTGACGACCCAAACTTTATACGGGTAGCATCCAGCACCCCAACGGCTCAAATCAAGGAAAAGCTTTCTCCATACAACTGAAAGCCTCACTGAATCACCATCGAACTTCAGAATGAATTTATGGCGTTCCAGATCCAGCCACCTTGCAGGATGGATGACACCTTCCGAAAGACTTCCTCCAGGCCACGAGGAAAGCTAGTCAGTACGGAAGACGCTCAGGAGTTGGAAGAACAAAGACCAACATGAGAAAGTGGGGTTTTGTCTGGTACTCCACTCTATGTGAATGTGGTGAAGAACTGACAATGAGCCATCTTCTTGTTTGTAACCTGTGTCCAACTACTTGCTCTCTCCAGAATGTGATCGACTCTACCAAGAAAGCTTGTAAATTAGCCGCTTATTGGTCACACCACATTTAATTAATTTTGTACTTATGTAGAGCTTAAGTCACATCGTTACTTGCGATCATCAGAAATGATTAATCATTGTAGTACCAGATTTGTTACTGTCCTGTATAATTGTAAGTATAATGTATGTTTCTGACACGGTTAAATAAAAAATAAATTAACTTTAAATTATACCATCACACCTTCTATATCGTTCGTTGCGTCAGGGTTATCAAAAGTCAGTGGATCCGACCCGCAGAACACCACCTTCCTAGAAACAAACTTAAAACAATAGTATATACTGACCAAGGAGCTGCTTCAAAGCACAATATTGAACTATGACGCTTGTTGTCTAAAGGGGTCGAAAATCCAGGTCAACGGCCCATCATAATGGCCCTTATCGCTAGTAAAGTAGAACAACGGTATTTCACAGGTAGCGGTAAAAATCGCAAATAACGTAGACTCACGGTGTTCCTCACAAAGTGGTACTAATCACAGGCAACGCAGACCCATGGCTCTGTTCTATACTATCCTGGTGTCTTTCGATGCTTTTTATTTTATTTTATTTTGTTAGTGTCTATTTCTTCGACCTCATTCGTCCCTGATTTGTCTGAAGTCCTCTCTGTTACTTGTCACGCACACACGGTGTGATAGAACATCTTAACTAGAGCTTAATATTGTCAGTTCCCGCTTGGAGCGCTGTGCCAGCATACACCGAGCCACCTGGTGACGAACGAGTGTACCACTACTGTTCCAAAGGGAAAGCATTCTTAAATTCAAACCCTCATCATTGTAGAAGTCTTCCTCGTGAACAGTCGAGATTTTCGGGAGCAATGTTCTCTGCGAAACGTAAAGAGTTTCACTTTGTTTACTCGACACAGTATAAGCTGGCGAAAAAAAAAACATCCAAACACCATGACATAAGAAATGTAGGAAACGGAAATGTTGGCATAACATTTGTCGAGGAAACACATTTAAATGATTAAAGGTACAAGACTACAGGTTAATACACGCGCGAGGAAGGCCATCGTAAATGTCCCATGATGATGCATTAATAACCGGTGTAATCGCCTGACTATTGAATGCAGGCATGCATTATGTTGTTCAGGTGCCTGATGTCACCTTCTGGGATGGAGTACCATGCCTCTTGCTCTTGGTCGCTCAATAGAGGGACGGGTAAGGCCGATTGTGGATGACGCAGGAATATTCGTCCAATGATGTCCCACACGTGCTCGATTGGGAACAGCTCTGGCGATCCAGCAGCCCAAGGCACCATATCGACACTCTGTAGAGCACGCTGGGTTACAACAGAGACATGGGAGCGTGTATTATCTTGTTCGAAAACACCCTCGGGAATGCTTTCCATGAATGGCGGCACAACAGGTCGAACCACCAGATGGATGTACACATCTGCAGTCAGGGTGCGTGGGATAACCACGAAAGTGCTCCTGCTGTCATAGGAAATTGCTTACCATACCAGATCTGGCGGCTTAAGTCCAGTGAGTCAACGCCGCAGACGAGCGAAATGCAGGCGCTCATCTGGCCTTCTTCTACCCAACACACGACCATCACTGGCGCCAAGGCAGAACAGCTATCATCGGAAAACACAACGGACCTACTCTCCATCCTGCAATGAGCTCTCGCTTGACACCACTGAAGTCGCAGACACCGGTTTGGCGTCTGGCTCGGAGCTTTCTTTGAAGTATCCGATCTTGAACAGTTCGTTGCGTCATTGTGATCCCAACCGCCGCTCGATTGCTGCTACAGACGCAGTCAACAACCATACGCCGAATACGGTGGTCCTCCCTCTCGGTGATGCCACGGAGACGTCCGGAATGAGCGTACCTTCTCGTGGTAGAACTACGCATACGTAGTGGAGACATTGCTGCCAAGTCGGTCTGCAATAGCGCGGCAGGAAAATCCACCTTCACGTAGATCTGTTATATGGCCTCGTTCAATTGCAGTGAGCTGTTGATACTGACCTCTTCGTCGTCGTAAAGGAATTCTCGACCCACTTACAGTCACTCCGTCCAACCTCACAGGTAAGTAACTCTCTCACACAGTACAGCGTGCAACGTCATGGGGCCGCTACTACCGCCACGCTAATGCGATTTGCGGGAAATGTTAATTAACGTCATCGTTTAGATTTATAAATACGCCTACCAACGTTCGTTAACACATTGTTGTCCGGGCGCGCGCTACTCCATTCTTTCCTGTGGACCGGCAACAGAAGCACACCTAGCATGAGATGTACGATGAAATATAAATACATGTAATTTTTAAATGACATGAAATAAATCATTGAAACTTGGTGAGAGCACTTACCAGTGGTTCTAGTACTTGCTTTTAGTGCGGTATTGCGTGAAGCAGCTGAAACAAGTCATCGCCTAGGAAACGATCTACTACCTCCGGGATACTCCCGGAATTTCCGGCCGTATAAGTGAGGCCTGTAAAACCTGTAAATGGTTGTAGGTCTCTGTTTTGATCCTTATTTGTCCATCCATCAACCTCACAGTCACTACTATCACTGGTATCTTCACTCGTATTATTGTCGCCGTCAGCAGACTCGTCTGAAATGAATGTCGCACTTTCACTTCCGCGCGTATATTTTGATGTTTACGGACACACATCTTCACAATCACTAATACTTTCGCAATCATTAGGGACATCAGGTAAGCTATCAGCATGCAATTCTCCAAATATTTCATCATCGTTCAAGCTGTCTTTTCTACGGCGCGCCATGCTAACACCTAACAGTACGCTCGGTCACGCGGTTCTGAGTGTTATGAAACTACACTTCCTGTGCGAAAATATTGTCAAGGAAAGAATATATCTAAATTCCGATCAACAAAGACTTTAGTTTGTAAACAACACGAAATATTTCGATTAATAAACGGCGGAGAGAATAAAAAGACACGAGAATAAAGCAATGTGAGAAAACGTTAATTAACGTAGCCCGTCATTAATGTGTTAATATAACACAACCTCTTCTTGGTGCCTGGATATTTTACACTAGTGTATAATTAGAAAAAGTCATGTAATTCGTGCATTTTTGTGTAAAACTGTGTGTTAAAAAATATAATTATTTTATTTTGCTTTTAACAAAGTAATTTATTGAATTAATAAACGCGTGCGACGGCGCGGGTACCCACCAGTATGTATGGGAGGAAAATTCTGTTGTGTACAGTAACACAGGTTAGCCACACAGCTGGTGAATGTTACAAAAAAAAAGTAGCCCATCCAACACAGGATAAAATTTGTACTTAAATATCAAGAGGAAAGTAATGAAAAATTGTTCTTTAAATATTTAATGGTTGTAACAGAGATGTTGTGGTATTTACTCACTCTGAGGACGGTTTCAACCTATTTAAGTCCCTAAATTGTAGTAATTTATGGTAAAAGCTACGTATAAAACATCATAAGGGTTTGTTTAGTTTCAATATAAGCAACGATTATTATACTGATAAAATTTTGTGTTGGCAGCAGTGAAGTAAGACATTCCAGAAGAAACTGAGAATTTTTTCACAATATGGCATATCATTTCCTTAGCTGCATTCGCTTACGGTTGGCCAGTATCAAGTATTCGGGAACTAGTGGGTTCACACTCCACTGTCGGTAGCCCTGAAGATGTGAAGATGTTTCTCCGTGGTTTCCCAATTTCACACCAGGCAAATGGTGGGGATTTATCTTAATTAAAACCAGGACCGCTTCCTTCCCACTCCTAGTCCTGTGCTGCCCCATCGCCGCCATAAGACCTGTCTGTGTCGGTACGACGTAAAAACTTACAAAAAATTAAAAAAATAAAAGTCTTTTTGATTAAAATCTAGGTTTTTGATGTATATAGTTTTGAAATAAAATGGCGGCATAACATATATATTTTTCAAACATGGTCCCCATTTTATTTATTTATTATTTACATAGTTTACACCCACATTGGAGCACTTAAATCAAACCCAAATACATTTATGTTAACAAAGAATTAACTGAAGATTTAGCTTGCATCATCTTCTTCCTTTCCCAAAACCTCTTCATTCTGGCTGCCCTTTCTTCATCAGATATGACATATTGTTCGTGTTGTACAGTTTTTAATGACAATCTTATTTGTTTGTTCTTGAGAATCCTTTTTTCTTCTCTATTTTCAATTTGCTTCATTGTAATATTCAGCTCTTCTAAATAATTCTGAACTTCTTTAAACTAATTATTTTTTGTTTTACTTTTCCCATTTTAATACATAAGAAAGGACACAAAGTAAACAGCAATGAAATGCTTTATGTTATTTATAATCTGAATATAATCAAACGGATTTTTAAAATTTTTCACTGAGGAATTGTTCTCTTAGGTATCCGGAACCTTATATAAACTATTTTACAAACTGCGTGCGTAACTTTCTCAAAGGGAAATGTACATCCATACAAATTAACTAATTGAGTACTGAAGATGTGATCTGAATTTGGCAAAAGTGACTGGACAATAAAGATAATTACGGAGTATTCTACACACATAGATTGCAAAATCAGAATGGGCAACAGAACTAGCTATGTGGAAATATACCGGATGAAGTATCGAGTGTTTCAGTTTCTTGTGTCTGTCTACTTGAAGGTTGGTTGACAAGTAACTAATTGACATTAATGATGTTTTATGTACGAACTGCGGCACATCTTACAGAAATCAATGCAGTTGTTTACAGCACATTTACTTTGATGTACTGTACAATGTGATGTGAATTGTGACTCATTAGTATATATAATTTTTACATGTTTTCAAGTTGTTTTACGTCGCGCCGGCATACCGTCTTGTGTTGACTATGGGAGAGGAAAGAGCTAGGAATTGGAAAGAAGAGGTCATGGCCTTATTTAAGGTACAGCCAGTGCATTTTTTGGTGTGAAAATCGGAAATCACGGAAAAACATCTTCAATGCTGTCGACAGTGGGTTCGAACTAAGTATCTCCCGAATGCAAGCTGACAAATCTGTAAGTTAGTAATGTTGCGTGTTGAACAGTTAATATGAACTTCAACAGTTGCCTGTGTTTCTTGGAGTCATTTTCTAAATGGTACTGGAATTGTGCAAAGAGAAATAAATATTAATTCAACCTTTTTTTTTCTATATTTTGACCAACAATGTGATTCCATCCCTTATTTTTAAAAATTCATATTATTTTATGCCATGTAGTCAGAGACTAATGTACTGATTAATTATATATGACTTCTTAAGATAACGCTTCCACGTGATACATGTAAAATGAGATGGAAAATGTGTGTGTTTTTCCTTTCATTTTCGCGTACAATACATCGATGGTTGTAAAAGGCAAAGCAACACGTCATTTTGTTTACAAGGGATATTGATTTTGAACGCAACTACTAGCAGCTCCGTAAATGGTTTTCGTCACTCCACGTTGTACGATCTAAGTATGATACACATTTGTGCCGACACATTCAGTGTTTACCTGACAAACGTGTATTAAAGTTCATCTACAGGTCTCCCAACTGTGTTCCGGTTTGTTCCCCAGAAAATTAAGATGGTGTGTGTAATGGTACACACAAGCCGCCTAAATGGACTGGTATCAGAATGTAAGCAACACGGTATTCGAGGTCACACGATTGTTATTTTTATTTATCCAAGAACTCTCAATAACAGGCAAGTTGTGAACGAAACAGTTACACAAGATTACACGAGCCACTCCAATCCGATGATGATAATGATTGTTGTTTAAAGGTGCCTAACAGCTAGGTCATCGGACCGTAATTGTAGAGGTGCAACAAAATGACATTATAATTAAAACATAAAAATGTTTCCACAGACTAAAATATAAAACGAACGATGTAAAAATTACCATGACTCCAAAAGAGTTAGTGGATCCAATTCAGAATGTCTTCTTTTCTGAGCTGATACTTGTTACTGTGGTGGCCATTGTGGTCAGGCTAATTTATACCGATGCGTGTTATATAAAAGGGTCAAAAATCCAGGTCTCCGTCCCCTCATAACTGTACTAATCACAGATAATGCAGACCGAAAGTGCGTTACGCATAATGATACCACTCTCAGGCAACGAAGACCCATGGTGTTCCCCAAATATTGATAATAATCATGGGCAACAGCCAAACCCGTTGTGTTCCTCACATACTGGTAATAATCAGAGGTAACGTAGACCTGTGGTGTTCTTCATAAGTAACGAGACCCTTTCTGAACACAGGGGAACCCACAAATTCTAGCGCAGCGTACGGCACCTTTTCTCGCATGGACATTAGTCCCCGAGAGCCCTTCCCTCACCCTCGGTGGGTTACACACGATGGTATTAACCACAGGGAACCCATGATGATCCTCACATAACCGGACGAGTTGGCCGTGCGGTCAGAGGCACGTGGCTGTGAGCTTGCATCCGAGAGACTGTGGGTTCGAATCCCACTGTCGGCAGCCCTGTAGACGGTTTTCCGTGGTTTCCCATTTTCACATCAGGTAAATGCTGAGACGCAGGGGATACCATGTGTGTATTCTTCGTCCGCAACCCCCAGACACACGGGGTACTCCAAAGCGAAGTCAGATACTATCAACAGGCTTGAGTTAAATTTCTACACTGTTTCGCCCGTCCAGTATATTAATTTTAGACACACTGTAACCACGTTATAACTTATGAACTTAAAAGAGATTCTGAAAACCCATTTTTAGCCCCCTTTACAAGAAGTTAAAATAATGTACTCCCTACTAGGTCATTTTAAAATCCACATCCTGCAGTAAATTACCTAGTTAACAGCACGCATTATATAATCCTCAAAAGCACTAACTGTAATGTGAAGTTACATTCATGAGGATATACTCTGGGAATATGAATTACTTTTGTGTATTCTCTACAAATTTCTGGATAATTCCTTCAATTAGTACCGTAAAGTATTACAATCGCTCCGATAGGATTAAATAATTTCTTCTTGCTCATTCTAGTCTGCAGGTGGTGATGTTGGGAGAAGGAGGTCAATAAGAAGGAACAGCGCTCCATAAGCGAAAATGGGATAGTGTTATGGCCTAATGGTCGTGCGTCTTTATACTGAAGCTCTTATTCCCAGACAGCTTTATACGTGCAAACACTATCTACAGAAGTAAATGGGATAGAAGACTTCCTCTGTAGCTTATTTCACGAAATGGTGGTGATTCTGGTTGTGATGGCGATTGACATTTTAATGTTGGATGGTTCGTGATGGCTGAGTGACATCGTCATTAGATTATCGCTTTAAAGACTTGGTTCGAAACCTGGCCAATGGATGTGGAACTTTCAAATTGAAGGTCACGTCCTTGAGGTTGGTGTTCCACGAAAGGCGTGCAAATAGGCTAAAAACACTAATAGCAGTCGAATGAAACTGAGTCAGGCTTTCTCAGTTTGCTTTAACAACGAGGTTATCGCCCTGTCTGCCCGTTTACGACGCGGCGAACTACTCGAGAAACACGAGACACCCTCAGGGGTGCTCAGTAAGGGATTTTACATGTTCCAAAAATAGGGTGGATCAAAGGAAATGCGCATATCTCAGCAATAACGATTCTCCAAATATAAAACAATGGTAGATAATTTATTACAAAAAAATCATCCTGATGACTATGAAGAATCATGAGCGCTAAATTTTAAATTTATGTTCATCTCTTGATGTGCACCAAGAATTAAAACAAATGGGATGGTCCATGTCAATAATTTCCTAATAATTCATGCAAATTCTTCGTAACGTTAGTTTCGAATTTGAATAATTGTGAATTTAATTTGATAATCGAGTGGTTCTCGTGAGCATATTAAATTATGCAGGTAAAATCTGGAAAGAGATTTGAAAATATTTAAGTTACATTACTGGTCAAAAAACAACGATTGGAAAATTTTACAATTTAAATTCTGCCATAAATAATTTTGAGTTTAATTATGCTTTGTTCTATGTCCATCAGAGTAAATTCGACCTTTAAATTATTATCTGTTCAGCGTGACTTCGAAATACACGTAACTCCATGAGATAAAAATAAGAAAAGTAAACGAAAATAAATCTTTAACCATGTCCAATGACCTTAACAAAACGCCGAAACATAGGACAAAGATGGTGACACACAAATCAATAGATTACACAAAAATGAAATCACTCAATCTGTTGAAATAAAATGCAAGTAAGCAATCTCTTGTTACCACCATCTAGCAAGGAATGAAATGTAATAAACTACCACTAGATTATATTGAGAAAACACTATCTTACAATTATGCAACATGTGTTCACGCGTGTTTCATCCAATTTATTGGAGACTAGCTGATATACCCGTGCTTCGCTACGGAATTCTCCATTGTATACAGAATTCCAGGTTAGGTAGTGTACACGTTGTGAGCAAAATTGTATGAAATTGCAAAGCTCTTAACGTTACCCTAAAAATGCGACGTGGAAGTCACCAAACATCTTTTCTCATATGAAGACTGAGATAGGGAATTTACACTGTAATGGTAGACCCGCTTGCATACCATCAGTCACAATCAGGTTGGGGAGCTTTCATTATAATGGTAGACACTCACTCTGCACCTGCTTTTTTACATCCTCAGAAAGACTGTCTTAGTGGTTTTCCCAACTGAAAAGAACATACATCACAATGACGTCAGTAGGAATAGCGCGATTAAAAGCAATGCTTTCATATGAAATACTCAATCAAATGAAAAACCACAAATGTTCTCACTTTTAACGAACAAGACTAAGCTGCCGATCTAACAGTCTAAAGTTCCAGAGCTGGAGTGACCAAGCCGCAGACAGCCATGAGCCGTGAACACTCTTCGTCCCTTTTCGGTGGGGAAAGGGTCGAATAGTGGCGACTCTCAGGACAAAAACTATGCCATTTTACTGATCTGTTTCCTAGCAGTAGCCGATGAGTCGGAAAGTATCAGTTCACTACACTGGCGGCGGAAAAATCTATCAGATTTGGAGGCAAATTTTTCCTCCATGCCAGAGTAGAAACCCCCTCTTCACTGCTAATTTGGAATAAAATGAATGTAGAATTGAATAAAAATGAAGAGGAAGAAGCTTTTCTTAAGAAGCAGCTCTTTTCAGGGTTGAAGTTTGAGTTATTTAGTGAATTGTGGTGCTACAATTTGGGATAGCCCTGATTGTAATTCTAGACCAGGCCATACTACTACTGCTACTACTCTACTAAGTGAGCCTCTGTCTTAAGTATGCCCACTGCTCATTCAAAACAGCGCGTCAGATTAGGGATTGAATAGCTGGAATGAACTAGTGTGTTATGTACCAGCCGTATCAGAAAATGTTTGAACCAGAGGAATAGCATGCTAAAGAAGAAAATTTTCTAACTCCCCGGCTATTTCCCGCCAATATTCAGTCAGGCTATTGTACTCGGTACGCAGCAGTAATCCCATCTATTGGAGTTGAGAGGCAGCATATGAGACAAAGAAAATCGCAACAAACAATGGTCAATGTAATGTTATTGTTGATCAATGTTATGCGTTTTCGATATTGTGGGCCTCCACATTTAGTTTTCTTCCGACTCTGAAATACCACTCTTATCATAGTCGGTACGGTAAAATTGAATAAAATATAAATGACCGAAAATTGTATTCTCTATAACTTTTGTTATGAAGTACTTTTCGATAGAAGCAATAACATAGGTATTTAAAAATTACATTTTATGGGCATTCCCCAAAACTACAATTTCAACCAGGATGAATGAAATTGTTTATAACTTAGACTGTAGTTTCTTATTCCTCGACTTTATATACCGATTTTCATTAAATTCTGTTAACCCATTTTCTCATGGCTCGGCGTTGATATGGATTTAGCAACAAAAAATACAAATTCATGAATATCTGTGTTATCATAGCTTGTATGGTAAAAATGTTTAAGACGTATATGGTCGTAAATAATTCTATATAACTTTAGTTATGTAGTATTTGTCGATACGACCACTAATAACATAAATATTTGAGAATTAAATTTTAGACCTTCCACTTAACTACCATTTCACTCAGCGTGAATTAAATGAGATATAGCCCATATTGTAGCGACTTATTTCCCGACTTTGCATACCAATTTTTATTAAGATAGGACCACTAATAACATAAATATTTAAAAATTAAATTTTAAGCCTTCCCTTAAACAACCATTTCAATCAGCGTGAATAACATTATTTATAGCCTAGATTGTAGCGACTTATTCCCCGACTTTGCATACCGATTTTCAATAAATTTTCTTCAGCCGTTTTCTAGTGATGCGTGTACAGACAGACAGACAGACAGACAGACAGACAGACAGACAGACAGACAGACAGACAGACAGACAGACAGACAGACAGACAGACAGACAGACAGACAGACAGACAGACAGACAGACAGACAGACAGACAGACAGACAGACATTACGGAAAAGTAAAAAGTGCATTTCCTTGTTACTGTGGACATGACCGATACAGAAATACCATTCTTTTCAAATTCTGAGCAATATACAGACAAAAAAGTTATTTTATATATATAGATGAAATAATCCCATAATCCTGGAAAGCAACAGTAATTAATCCGGTTGGGATAGCCTGGGTAATTGTGACTGATAAGGTTGTCGCCACATACATCGAATTCAAGTCGTTACGGAAATCTGTCGAATATTGAGGGATTGATCATTATCATACAGCTACGCTCTGATATCGTTGTGATTATGATCAACAAATGTGACAAACGGCTCTAATAATCTCATAAGCACAATTGTATTTCATAAGAAGATATGTGGTTTACCTCGTAGTTTAATTACACCTTGTGAAGACGCTCCCGTCTATGTCTCCCCTCATGGGAAACAACCAATCGCAGATATGTCCAATGACTACGAATAATCCTTAAATATCCAATCATCATTATTTCAACGTCGTGTAAAATACACTGACTGACAGAGCAAATGCAACACCAAGAAGGAGTGGTCAGAACTTTATGCCAATTACAGGGTAGACTGACGTCACTGAGGTATGCTCATGATGTGAAATGCGCCGCTGTGCTGCGCACGTAGCGAACGATAAATGGGACACGGCGTTGGCGAATGGCCCACTTCGTACCGTGATTTCTCAGCCGACATTCATTGTAGAACGTGTTGTCGTGCGCCACAGGACACGTGTACAGCTAAGAATGCCAGGCCGCCGTCAACGGAGGCATTTCCAGCAGACAGACGACTTTACGAGGGGTATGGTGATCGGGCTGAGAAGGGCAGGTTGGTCGCTTCGTCAAATCGCAGCCGATACCCATAGGGATGTGTCCACGGTGCAGCCCCTGTGGCGAAGATGGTTGGCGCAGGGACATGTGGCACGTGCGAGGGGTCCAGGCGCAGCCCGAGTGACGTCAGCACGCGAGGATCGGCGCATCCGCCGCCAAGCGGTGGCAGCCCCGCACGCCACGTCAACCGCCATTCTTCAGCATGTGCAAGACACCCTGGCTGTTCCAATATCGACCAGAACAATTTCCCGTCGATTGGTTGAAGGAGGCCTGCACTCCCGGCGCGGCGTCCGCTCAGAAGACTACCATTGACTCCACAGCATAGACGTGCACGCCTGGCATGGTGCCGGGCTAGAGCGACTTGGATGAGGGAATGGCGGAACGTCGTGTTCTCCGATGAGTCACGCTTCTGTTCTGTCAGTGATAGTCACCGCAGACGAGTGTGGTGTCGGCGTGGAGAAAGGTCAAATCCGGCAGTAACTGTGGAGCGCCCTACCGCTAGACAACGCGGCATCATGGTCACCTCTAGTGCGTATTCAAGGCACGTTAAATGCCCACCGCTACGTGCAGCATGTGCTGCGGCCGGTGGCACTCCCGTACCTTCAGGGGCTGCCCAATGCTCTGTTTCAGCAGGATAATGCCCGCGCACACACTGCTCGCATCTCCCAACAGGCTCTACGAGGTGTACAGATGCTTCCGTTGCCAGCGTACTCTCCGGATCTCTCACCAATCGAACACGTGTGGGATCTCATTGGACGCCGTTTGCAAACTCTGCCCCAGCCTCGTACGGACCAGCTGTGGCAAATGGTTGACAGAGAATGGAGAACCATCCCTCAGGACACCATCCGCACTCTTATTGACTCTGTACCTCGACGTGTTTCTGCGTGCATCGCCGCTCGCGGTGGTCCTACATCCTACTGAGTCGATGCCGTGCGCATTGTGTAACCTGCATATCGGTTTGAAATAAACATCAATTATTCGTCCGTGCCGTCTCTGTTTTTTCCCCAACTTTCATCCCTTTCGAACCACTCCTTCTTGGTGTTGCATTTGCTCTGTCAGTCAGTGTATTTCACATGTGTTCAGGATTATAATCACGCGAAGATTCGTCCCTAAATAGAACATAAAATTATCATAATCCTATACAACATCTCTCCACATGGCACAATGTGAGAGGAATATATCGCAATACAATTCGCAACATCCGTCGAAAATATAGCGGGAAAACCACCCAAATGACTTGAAACATACATAAGTGTAATGATCAAACAATGTCTTCCCTTAAATTGCAGAAATCTGTTTTAAGAGAAATCTATCCGTATCATACCGTAGCATTCGCACGTCAGACGAGCTTAATCCCTTATGAAACTGAAGCAAAAACTTTTGGAAAAAATATGGGAGAAATAAACACTGACAAGTTACTCAATGTTTTAGCAATCGAATGAAAAAATAATATTTACTATAGGTTAGCGGATGACTGATTAGATACTTGCCCGAAAACATTACATTTTCAAACCTGCACAATCGATGATCGCCAACGGCCGTAGCCGTGTTGAAACACCGGATCCCGTGAGATCTCCGAAGTTAAGCAACATTGGGCGTGGTCAGGAGTTGGACGGGTTGCCACGCGCTGTTGGCGGGGGGTAAGGGAATGGAGGAGCGGAAAGGAACTGGCCGCCCTACCGCACGTAAACTGCGGCTCAGGAACACCTCTGCGGAGGTTCGGACCTGCCTTCGGGCAGAATAACCCTTACCCTTACCAATCGATGATCTTGACATTCAGTCATCATGCACATCACAATCGTAAAGCTGGTGAAAAGTACAGAATCAACGTCATATAATGAAAGAAAATTACGTGGTAAAGTCGCTTAAATCTATCCAAACTACAGTTCGATAAATAATCCCTTCAAGAAAAAAATTAACTACTTATTACAGCTATATGGAACAGATAGGACCCATTGAATGCGTCTTGATAACCCTGGTCCCTTTCTAGGCTGGATTCCTTGCATTAGGACGCTCTGGGCATCGGTCCTCTTTCTTAGTACTGCATGATGATGTGATGGGTTATGTCCTCGGGGTAGATGATCCTCCCAACGCTGGTCTTCATCACACCCGTCCGATTATGATCTGGTAATGGTCATTAATGTGACTGCGAAGCAAGAATGCTACCCCTCATGGCGGCGAGCAAGCAGCTGTTCAGGCCTGCACGGCCTCCCTGCGTACTGAGCTATTCTAAGTGGGCCGACTCCGAAAGAAAGTGAAAATCAAGTGAGCAGCAAGCGAGAGAGTGGTTCACTGTGTGCACGGAATATATTCCGAGCTCTGTCTTTCAGCGTAATTCGTGGTTCATTTAACGTCCCAAATTTCTTAGTGTTCTGAATAACACGGCACACTGTTTCTTAATAATTAACTAATTCCGAAATGAATTTATATCTCATAATCTCACTGTTTTATATTTTCCTAAATATATTATTACGTCTGTCACACACTCGTGGAAGAAGGTCTGTTGTGGTGCTGAATCTAAAAATTTGATATTGGGAAGCTGTAAATGTAATGTTTCTTTTATATCGAGAGTCCAGCAGTATTAATAAATTTATCTGTCTCTTCCCGTAGTGACAATTTAGGTTATATAAAAAGAATAATAGAAGTTACTCTTTTACTTCGCCTGCCGAGGCTCTGCGCGGCACAAGTGGCGTTTAGTCCCGTCACATAAAATTCGCTGCCAATCACAACAGGCCTAAATGTCACAATATAGTGACAACGTGTCTTCCTTTTAGGCGTAACAGAGATTTGTCAGAAACTAACTGTAGTAATCGGCGTTGTCCAGATAATTTTTGAACATTTACCTTTAACATCTGTATTACCTGTTAATTAGGTGTGAAGTGAATATTTATAGAATTCCTTATTGAAAAGTTACTTGATATTTTACGACCTATTATTTGAAATTAGATGTGTTTGATTTCACTTTTCAGATTAATTAATATTCCAGTAAAGCTTTGTCTTCGTGGAAGGTCGAACTGACTGGGAATTATTTGATCCCTTCAAAAAATAATAAGTGATAACTATATGTATTTTCTTATCTCGCTACTGTCATTGAGACTGTCACCAATCAACCTTGTGACCTCAAAAACTTGGATTCAGCACAAATCTTGGCCAGTTTGGACATTTTCTTCGTTACCACTTGCGACGCTATTTAAGCGAATTAGACCTCCCTGGTAAACCTTTTCGGTCTGGTACTATTACCATCGAAATTCGTGCCAAACGGCTTCTTGCCAATGAACTTTGCCGTATCTCATTTAAAGTGGAATATCTTGCCATCTTCGTACGGTAGTTGAATATATTCTCCTACTCCGTCTGTGCGGTGCGCGCTCTGTTGTCTAGCCTTTGAACTCTCGATATTGCCTCAGGCAATATGCGCGAGCACGCTGTGAGCAGGCAAGTGAACCCAACTTCGCTGGCGTAGTGACGCGGGCAATCTGAGTTGGGCAGCCATGAAGAGAAGCTGTGTTTTCCTTTCCGGTGCTATGGCGTGGGTCTGCAGAATGGACCCCGGATGAGACTAACTTACCACGGGCGTTGGAGCCCGTTATGCCTCAACACTACTCTGCATACCATTGACACTGGCAGTGGATTCACAACAACACCATTAGAAACTGCAAACGCCCTAGCAGAGACATTTTTTCCCAGAGACGATGCTGATAATGAAAGGCAGGCTACACTTCGAAAGGAAACCATCCTTGCACCAGAAACAGAAGATGAAAAGCCTTTTAGCATGGAAGAAGTTAATCATGTGATCTCGAAGTTAGATGATAAGAGAGCCCCAGGAATTGATGCCATATCTGCAAATATTGTGAAACATATTCATAGTGCCTGTCCTGACTTTCTCCTGAAACTGTTCAATAAATGTTTAGAACTTTGTGTTTTTCCAGACTGTTGGAAGGAGGCCACGATAAAAGTGATCCCTAAACACGGAAAGCAAAATAAATATACAGCCAATTGTCTACGCCCAATAAGCCTACTCCCTGTGTTAGGAAAAGTCTTAGAGAAACTCATAATTAATAGAGTGATGTTCAACTTCGCAATGAAGAACAGTTTACATGAAAACCAATTTGGGTTTTTGCCGTCAAAATCTACGGAGGATGCAGTACATAAGGTGACACAATGGATGAAATCTGTCTACAATTGCAAAGAATTCGGACTACTAGTATCATTAGATATCTCCGGCGCTTTCAACATTGCTTGGTGGCCTAAAGTGTTGCATCAGCTGAAAGTGAAGGGATGTCCAAAAAACATTTATAGGCTAATGAAAAATTACTTCACAAATAGAAAAGTGCACCTGACCATTTGTGGCACAACTGTGACAAGAAACGTAGATCGAGGATGCCCACAAGGCTCTGCTTGTAGCCCTGGTATCTGGAACATACTCTATGATGACATTCTTCAACAGAAGCTTCCCGATAACTGTTTGCTAACTGCTTATGCAGATGATGCATTACTACTAGTTAGGGGTAGAACAACAAATACATTAACATCTGCAGCAAATGAAGCACTCGACATACTTCTAAGGTGAGGACAGAACAACAAATTGAAATTCAACGCATCTAAGACTGTTGCTATGCTAGTCACCAAGAAAAGGAAATTTGAGACACCGGTGGTTAAACTAGACGGCCAAAAATTAGATATTGTAGATAACATGGCATATCTAGGAATAATTTTAGACAGCAAACTTTTATTTAGACTGCACTTTCAACATTTGGAAACTAAAGCAGCCAAATTGTATAGGAGCCTGACAATGGTAGCACGACCCACCTGGGGACTAAACTGGGAAATTTTGAAGATTATATATCGTGGAGCTGTTGAACCAATGATGCTTTATTGTGTCACTGCTTTCGAACATGTTCTGCATAAGAAATGGGCGCAACAGAAATTGTCTCAAATTCAAAGAGGTTTCGTGTTACGCATCACACGCGCTTACCGTACAATATCGACAGACGCTGCCCTTATTATTTCTGGTATAGAACCTCTGCATCTCACAGGACTCAGCATGTCAACTTCTGTCAACTGTAAGAAGAAAAGAATACATCCACGAGATTTGGAAGGAGTGGAACTTGAACTTCCTGCACACACCATACTGCCGGACATCCAGCAGACTATATGAGATCTGTATTTGCCAGAGATCACAGCCATTCAATATACACAGACGGTTCTCGCATTTCCAGCAACGGAACACTAGTGAGCTGCGCCTTAGTGGTATATGAGGGTGAAGACGAAGTTCATTCTGAGAAAATAAAACTAAAGCCGAGCTGCTTGCAATACTGAAAGCAGTCGAGTGGTGCATAAACAAAAATACGTGTGCGACTATACTCAGTGACTCACAAGCGGCGCTGAATTCCATAAAAGATAAATATAACTTACACAATTTGGCAGTACATGAAAGAGAGAATATATCAAAGTACAATAAACATATATGTTTCGGATGGGTGCGAGGTTATTCCACCATAAAAGGGAACGAAAGAGCTGACCAATTGGCCAAAGAAGTTTGTAATTCTAACTTGTCAGAGAGTTATACTAAATGCCCATTTTCTTTTGTCAAAAGAACCGTAAAGGATGAAATGCTCTCTCGCTGGAATGAACTGTGGTTAACAAGTAAAAATGGCTCGGTAACCAAAGACCTGTTCTTTCCAAATGTATATAGTAGGCTGGGATGTAAATATATGGTGTGCAACTTTCATTCAACTCAAGTGCTATCAGGTCATGGTAAATTCAATGCTTACTTCGAGCGATTCAAAATTCCAACACAAAATGGCTCACTGTGCTTCTGCACTGAAGACATTCAAACTGTAGAACACATTCTGTTCAATTGTCCTGCTTTTGAGAGAGCACGTTTTGAACTTAAGATGCACTTGTTAACTTGCAGTTGCTATTTTGAAAAACCACTAAATTTCATACTTCATAAAAAATGCTACACTTCTCAGTTTTCAGAATTTATTGACTATGTATTTAAACATATAAAATTTTATACTGTCTGCTTTATTAGCTGCTTAACATATGTATTGTATATACTGTATATATATTGTATGTCTGGTATTTTTAAATATTAGTACGATACTCTTAGTATTAAGGATTGTATATATCATACTTTTATTTTTCCATTTCTGTTCATGTGTATTTTGCTGTTTATGTATTTTGAATTTTATCAGAGAAATTGTATATTTTGTATAAACTACAACCCTAACATACCTTATGGTAAAATAGGGTTCACAGCACTTTGGAGATTAAATAAATAATAATAATATGCCGTGATGTTGGCCTCGGTTCCTATTGTGTACACTACAAGTTTCTTATTGGTATTCTCTTAAATTAATGGATCTTCGTGTGAAAGGTAGTGGTAGTGTGAGCTGGTTGCCTCGTTGGCGATGGATCAAAAACTGTAAGTCTTTCCATAAATTTTACTCATGCATAAATCTCCAGATGAAAAAAAAAGAAATTATTTTGGTTACACATGTTAAAATTCCCTACATCTGAAAAGATAATTTCTGTTTCGGATAAGGATGGTGCGTCTAGTACGCTACGACGGGTTCAATTAATGAGCTAAATTTTGTGTGTAAACAAGCATAGTGTGAACTGTCCTTCAAAATGGAAATGGATAGGACAAACGTTGAGGAAAGGGAATGAAGCCATTGAGAGAGAGGCAATGGATTGGAACCCGCAGGGTAAAAGGAGGAGAGGAAGGCCAAAACAAACATGGCGGAGATCTGTACACACGGAGGCAATGGAAGAAGGCAAGACCTGGAGAGAGGTGGGAGGTTGGCTGGCAACAGGATCAGATGGAGATGCTTTGTTGATGCTATGTTCGACAAGGAACAACAGAAATTGAGTCAAGTAAGTCAATGTCCAATTCCAGAAGTTTATCACACTCATGAAGTTTCAGTTTACATGTTATGACTGTAGCCGAAAAACATTACTAAATGTGGATCGGAATAAGCATTACTACGCAGGTAAACACAGCTGAATATTACTACTGCTCTAACAGTATCGATGAATGGGACTGTAGTAATAAGAAGAGGAAGGAGAAGAAATATGAATACCAGGACGAGGAGAAGAATATGAAGAAGAACTGTCGCACTAGGTTCTCGTCACATGGAGATATTTTGTGCACCCTCTTCTAAATCTTCCGTGGTTTGATATCCTTCTGACCTCCTAGGGAAGGAAGTTCCACTTTCGACTGGTCGCAAAAGTGAAGGATTGCTGTATATTTAAGAATTTAGGCTTAAGAATAGCGAGCAATGTCCTGTTCACACTTGTGATTATGATGGTGATTATGTTTGTTGTTTTAAAAGGGCCTAACAACTAGGTCATCGGGCCCTAATAATACGAGGCGAACTAAACGAAAATTATAGCTCCAAAATGTGTCCACTGACTAGAATCTAAAACGAATGGCGATGAAAAAATGATCGAGAAACAAAACGATCAGTGGATCCAATTCGCAATGCCTTCATTACTGGGTTGATACTCATTATCAACAGGGGTCCAAATTCCAGCTCACCGGTCTCTCATAATGGTACTAATCACTGGTAAAGCAGAACCATGTTGTCCCTTCTATATTGGTACCAATCACAGGTGACGTAGACTCATGGTGTTTCTCATAAAGTGGTACTACTCGTAGGTAATACAGGCTCATTCTGAACACAGTGGAATACACACGATGACCACGATCACTAACAACGCCCAGATCACTAACCGGCCTAGAAGATAAGTCGCGCTTACCACGCGTCATATCATAATCTATAGTACTTGGGAATGCCTTTGCTGGCAGGACCTAGTGTTTACAGTGCACTATGTATTCGGGTATGGGCTAGAGGAATTTTGTTACTTTCATTGATCTGTCTCTTGGCTTTGACAATATGAAAGTGACTGAGGTATGAGCGATGCTAGTAATGCCATTCCTTCTGCAGCCAGTCCCTTCTATGAATGGTGTGAAAATGTTGCTCATAGGATCGGTTGGTGCGTGCATTTCAGTGGGCTTGGCAGACTGATAAGTAATAGCAACTTCTGGCTCGGTGAGGAAAGCAACGGGAAACTACATCACTCCTCATTTCCCTAGTACGCCTCTTCAGTGATGCCTAGGCCATCTATGACAGCTGATGGCAGAGCTGTTGAGGATCCAACCAGCCTTAGGGCTGAAGACTGAACAAAAACAGTACTTGGGAATTAGCAGCGGTCCCTTGACACGCCGTGGGACATTAGGGCAGTAGAAACCATCACTTCTTTTTAATCGAGTGCCCTACCAGATATGACTAGGAAATAACATGTGAAACTGGACACTTATATGAAGTGAGGAACAGCCAATATGAGGAAAATGATAGAATCCATCCCTGTGCATGTCATGTTGGCCCGTGGAGTAGGGGGCGGTAGAGGGTTCCACTATCTCGGTTACCACTATGCCCTATAACCTGGTTCTCATTTTATATGTAGACTGAATCTCACTTCCATATGCCTCTGCAGAAGTGGACATTTGTTCTGAAGTACCTCAGGGGATTTTGAACCTACAGCCATTCAGGTAAACCGATCACGCCTTTAATGCCTCGACTGCCTCGACTAGACAGTCCCAGTGAATTTAAGGACGACGAATCAATTCGACCGAACTCGATATCTGCAGGCGCTTATGTGCGGCCACTATTCCAATATTCGCAAGATAGTGGATTGGAGCCCCAATGTCGGCAGCCCTCAAGATGGTTTTCCGTAGTTTCCCATTTTCACACCAGGAAAATGCTGGGGCTGTCCTTAAATAAGGCCACAGCCCCTTCCTTCCCACTCCTAGACCTTTCCTATCCCATCGACGCCATATGACCTATCTGTTTTGGTGCGACGTAAAGCCACTAGCAAAAAAGACCTATCTGTGTCGGTGCGACGTAAAGCCACTAGCAAAAAAGACCTATCTGTGTCGGTGCGACGTAAAGCCACTAGCAAAAAAGACCTATCTGTGTCGGTGCGACGGAAGCCACTAGCAAAAAAGAGCTATCTGTGTCGGTGCGACGTAAAGCCACTAGCAAAAAAGACCTATGTGTGTCGGTGCGATGTAAAGCTGCTCGCAAAAAAGACCTATCTGTGTCGGTGCGACGTAAAGCCAGTAGCAAAAGAGATCTATCTGTGTCGCTGCGACGTAAAGCCGCTAGCGAAAGAGATCTATCTGTGGCGGTGCGACGCAAAGCAACTTGCGAAAAAAAAAAACATCAATTCGACAGGAGTATTTGCATTTGAACACATAACCGAATATTCCCCGTCCAGAATAGATTGAATTATCTTTAAGCATTTGTTAGGGACGTTGGTGTACACAGAAGACGAGGCGCCGCTTAAAGCCGAGGAGGAATGCAGCCACTCACTGACAACCAATACACGGGAAGATTAAGTATCCCTAATCAGAATGCTGACGTTGTAGCAGACACAACAGCCAATACCAGTATTTGACACTGATGAACTGCGCCTTATAAACGTGCCCGACAGGAGCAGTTCAACGTATCTCACAATGAGAATTGAAATATTGCTAAAGAAATAAAATTACGATACAATAATCGTGGAGTTGCTTGCAGTGCCGTGGGTCGGTGAAAGCTTTCTCTTGCCCATTAGATTCTAGCCTTGTACAATAATAATAATAATAATAATAATAATAATAATAATAATAATAATAATAATAATAATAATAATAATAATAATAATAATAATAATAATAATAATAATCTTCTTTCTTCTTCTTTTCCTGCCGCTTTTTCCCACACCTGTGGGGTCGCGGGTGCGAACTGCATCGCACATGTGGATTTGGCCCTGTTTTATGGCCGGATGCCCTTCCTGACGCCAACCCTCTATGGAGGGATGTAAGCACTATTGCGTGTTTCTGTGGTGGTTGGTAGTGTAGTGTGTTGTCTGAATATGATGAGGAGAGTGTTGGGACGGACATATACACCCAGTCCCCGAGCCAGAAGAATTAATCAGAAGCGATTAAAATCCCCGACCCGGCCGGGAATCGAACCCGGGACCCTCTGAACCGAAGGCCAGTACGCTGACCATTCAGCCAACGAGTCGGACAATAATAATAATAATAATAATAATAATAATAATAATAATAATAATAATAATAATAATAATAGTCAAGAAAAGGGAGGTCACTTTCCAAACCTTCCGCAACATATACAACAAAAAGTGCTTTTCCCTCAACACAAAAGTTCGTCAGTACAACATTGTCATCATACCAGTTTCGCTGTATGCATCTGAATGCCTTATCCTGTAGAGAAATGTTTGCTCGCGGATTTAGAGAGGAAAGAAAGAAAGATCCTACACGCCACACTTGGCACAAAGTACAAACACGAACACAATGCGTAAAGGCAGAGTTCGCTTCTACGGTCATATACGGTGGTTGATCGACTCTCGTATCTTCAGTATATTTTACTCAAAACCAAAAAACGGCAATGCCATGGTACGTTAATGACAAGAAGGATCTTTAAGAACTGGGCATACAAGCAGAAGATTCACAAGACCGAAATCTTTTCAGTGCAGCCTTCAAGACTTTTGATACTTGCCGGAACGAAAAACGGGCAACGGGTGCGAAATGGACAGAAGAACGTCGTGCTAAACACAGTGAGCTAATGAAGACGATGAGGATCAAGCGACAAACGAACAAATGCCGGAAAGTAAAGTGAGGCTTATCGTGGTCCCTAGTTGGCCGATTAGGGAAATTGAATAATAATAATAATAATAATAATAATAATAATAATAATAATAATAATAATAATAATAATAATAAGTCTACTGCTTCCGTGAGCAGAAATTTTGACATGAGGCCATCTAGGCTGCCTGTCTATCAATTTTGACGTTACAATTCATTCTACTAGACGGCAGAGGAACATATCTCTCTTTCCGAACTATGGCTGACTTTAAACGAATTTTGTACAGCGTTCGGCAATGATGATCATGCTTATTGTCGTCCGGCCCCGCGGTGTAGGGGGCAACGCGTCTGTCTGTCATCCGGCAGCCCCGGGTTCGATTACCGGCAGGTTCAGGGGTTTTTATTGTAAATGATTAATATCCCTGGCCTGGTGACTGCGTGTTTGTGGCGTACTTAACGTTCCTTTCCTCACATTCAACACTCTATTCTTCCGCAATTCCAATTACACGCTGGTTCATATCATATTGCAAGTAGGGAAAAAGATCTCTATAGGTCGACGCCCCGAACAAATAGCATTTTAAAAAATGCTTGTAGTTTAAAGGGGCCTAACATCTAGGTCGTCGGCCCCTGATGGTAGGAGGTTGAACACAATGAAAGTATAATTATAATTATAAAATATATCCAACGACGAGAATTTAAAACGAATCATGATGAAAAATGATTATGAATTTAAAATAATCAGTGGATCTTCTTCGCAATGTCCTACTTTCCAATAAAACTACAGAAAATATAGATTACAGTAGAATAAGGCATTGCCTTTAAGTGCAGTGCTTTGTATCACCCAAGTTAGAAGTTAAAATAACACATTAATATATATTGTCCCCGTAACTAGGTCTGCCGGTGAACAAGAGACACCTCAGAGGTGCTCAGTTCGACAGGATTGGTGACTTAGTAAATACAAGGGGCAGGATTTCACATGAGGTTCGGAAAATAAGAATATTCATATGTTGAAGTCATATCACACTTTTATTCAAATAAAATAAAATATTTTGCCATCCTGATATCTATGATGATGAAAAATGATCGCTACGTTACGTTAATTTACTAATGAATCTTGATGTGACAAAAGAAACCTAACAAATGGGGTGACTTAGTTTTCCATACAATTCTAACAGAGTTTGAATATAACATCATTTTTTTTCGATAAATATTAATTTTATAATTTGAAATTTATGGAAAAATGAGCTTGTCGCCTCAAACTCCTCGAACAATCTGAAAAAATGCATTAAATTTTAAAGTTTATAAGATAAAAATAATCCAAGATTAACAAGTTTACTTCTTTTAACAAAATATTAGTGAAATTCTGTTCTTCAAAGTTTTTATTAACATCTGAATGAAATTTGAATTTGCTTTTGTTTCCTGATAAAGTTGATTCGAGACGTCGAGTATATCTGTTCAACGTCTTCCCACTTATTTCCTCGTGAGAACTAACAACTAAATTTGCTATCGCTTGGTCATCAAAAGAACTGAAATTAGCATCATGACTCCTCAAAAAAATAATTAAATAGAGAAACAAAATACTTCGTCAACGTGGTAATCCTGTCCACAACTATGAATAAACACCACTGAAGTGTCACATATTATCACAACACCAATGCACAATAAACGTCTTAATACTAGAAAATCTTACTAAATCTACAACTAACTACTGGAAAATTCCAAAAAGGAGAAATATTTACAGTATCTACACGTCACATTCGGGTACTAATCAATATCACTACTCTCCAATAAATCCGTTTATAGATGTTGAAAATGTAAAGTCTCCACGTGGGTACGAATTATGGCGATGAACAGTGAGTTCGCCTGGTATCGAGCTATAACATTTTTAGGATATTAAATTGAGGATCTATTTTCCAGACTTAAGGTCCTCCAGTAAGATTTACACATACTATAAAACTTTAAATTACTGAATTCATGAGCATTATCAGGATAAGCTTATTCCAAACTGTTAACGCTGAATTATGGAGTACAACGATCGACATGGACTTGTTCTTATTATCAGAAGACATTACTACAGTGGATATACCTCGTATAATCTCGAAGATTCATTCTTTCTTTTCTACCATGATCAACATCATATATAAAAATATCATCACATTAACACGTGAAAATTCAATATCACAAAGACTCATATCGCCGGTACTAATTCCACGTAATTTCCACGTACAGAAACAACATCATAATGACGACTATAACACATCATAACCGCGTATCACACAATGTGTCGTCAGGAAAATTTATAAGAACCTGTAATCGTCCAAACAAATCTTATTCTTGGTAAATTTGTCTTGATGACTAAATAATCCCTTAATAATCATATATCACAGCGCATGTACTCTTACTAAATCCATGATCTCGATTCGGAATTAATATCCTGATGACATGCTATCGTCACCACGAGGCACGAGTATACGTTCAATTTATCAAGAAAATGTTAAAAACATTGGGAAAATATTACCTCGATAAATTCACCTGACACAATAAGAAATTCGTACAATAAGAAAGGATGGTTCTGATAACACATGGATAACTCCAACTACTCTGTCTTTTCCGAACTCGACAACACGTGGTCATGAATCAAACAAGTGCACGACTTAAGTTCAAGTTCTATCTTGTAAATAAGGAAATAACCAGTGAAATACCGTGAAAATGAAATCAACTACAGACTATGAGACCAATCCAAAGAAAGAATAATTATAATAGAAGTAAAGAGCTACAGAGAACACATATAAATAAGACGTTTTCGACTTAACTTATTTTGTTGTCTTCATGTCGAACTCTTGGAATCCTCAATCACACATTCTAAGATGGAAATCCTTGCATTTCTCCGTTGTCTACGCCGGTCTATGGGCTTAAAAACTCATGATGGAATGTGTGGAGTCTCTGGCACGAACTTCCATCTTCTGGCGATGACAATGTAGAGGTCCTCTTCCACGTTTACACTCTCTGATGATTGCTGAAACTTGTACCAAATGAATTAAGAAAAACCCTGAGCACAATCTTGCAAATAGTGATGAAAATACACATCTGATGTTTTTCGACGTCTGTTGGTTACACTAATTCGAGTTGTATGCTAGCACAATCTGAAGTAAGGGTCGAACACAGGAAATGAGTTCAATATCCCTGTCGATGACGGTATCCCCACTGACGTTCTGTGATGAAATGCAGCTGGCGAAGCGAACGAAATTGCAGAACTGAGTAAATGATAAGCATGTGAGAGCTTGTACACGTATGACTCGCTTTAAGTACCGTCGCGGAGCACTCGTTGTAGTAAGTAGAGCCAATTCAAGTACTGAATTCTTATTGGTTTCATTAAATGAATAACATCTTAATTTCTGCCGAAATATCATTGAGATTAAATAAAAATTCAGTTTATAATTATTACACTTTACACGTGATATCATTAGCACTGTCCAACCAAATATTGTTTGTACATCTTCTTAAGCATGCATATTACGCCATCGAAAATAATATAAATATTTCCTTTGCTATGAATTCAGTGTAGCTGCATACGAACAAATTCAAGCTATTTTCTTCTCTCGCCCTCTTTTATTTGTTTATTTTATTTTTCGAGTCAGTCAGCTCCCGCTTTCAGGTTAGAAACAGGTCTACACCTGGCCAAGGACACGCGTGCCACGCCGACAAAGCTATCCCAGTGACACCCTAACACATATTCACTCAACCGAGACCTGCATACGGTCACAATATATCTATACACAAACTAAAACAGAGTCAATAGAATAAAGGGTAATTAACAACAAAATGAAAACCAATAGAAAATACACTTTATATACTAATACTAGTCGTTATCCACGGCTGCGCTCGCGTGGATTTCGTAATTTGATAAAAGGAATCGTTCCCCGGTACTGCACTAAGTCATTATATGGAAATTCCTAAAAACTATCGTATTATTGAGTTTTATTTAACCCAGAACCTCTTTGTAAACCACGTTTGTGGTATTTATTGCCTTTTAGAGCTAAGATGACCAGGCTTCTGGCAGAGCTAACTCTGGAACATCCGACATAAAACAGTAAATGTGAGTTACACTCCTCTCTCACGTCGAAAACGAAAAAGTACGCGTTCCTTTTTTTAAAAGGAGATTCCAAATATCAGTTTTCACTTCTGGAGCATATTGCGTTTTTAAAATAAAACGGATGACGAGTTCTGCCGACTGTTCATCATCTCGTAGGAGACATCGTCGGACCTGGAGTGTGAATGAATGTTCTCCCGCCTTTCGAATCTGTGTGGACATAATTTATGCACCATGTCACATGAGGTTCAATATTATAGAACATAATCGTACTGCTAATTTAAATTTGCTACTGATGTAAAAGCTACGCCCAAATCGTGATAAAACGTAACTAGGCTTCATCCGGGCCTTAGTTCTGCTGTCTCATGTTACGATGTCGGATCATCTTCGCATGTTAACTGAGGCGGTGTGCTCTCGTTTCTTCCACAGATAACACTCCGCATTGGCTCAGTTTATAGCTGGAGCTGAAATACCGCTCCTATAAAACAAACAGCAGTAATCAAAACCTCGATGTCTTCATGCTATGTCACTAACTTTTATGCTGCCTCATGTCAACCCTTGGAATAACTTAATGCCTCCGGTGGAAAATACTGCTCTCCTCAAATATTTTATACTCTAGTAGAAGAAACGAGTACAGCAAATGGAATTCATTTAATAATGTGTTTTAGAACTTAGGATATCAATTTGAAATTCGTAAAGACGTTTGCGATGACGCGTAACGTCAGTGGTACGTAATGTCTTACGGATGTGATTGTCTGCTTTCTCAGCAGATTTAGCAGGGACTGAATTCTTGCCATATGGCTCTACAATCGTTCCCAACTGAGGGTAAAAAATAAGAAAAATAATGAGTAGTACAACGAGGAAATATAACTCCTGAAATCATAAATAATCATTCTTAAAACTATTAAGACATGACGAGTGTACAAATTTCTGCAGTCTTATGAAATGTGTTAGCGACAACTACCACTGGCCTTCTAAGCCCAAATCAGAGCTCAGTCCGATGGGAATTCAAGGTTCTGAAATGCGCCAGGCTCAGGTATGCTTTGCACCTTATTGCCTCAATATGCTTGTTCCATTTTAAATTGCTGCAAATTTGAATGCCAACCTTACAAAAAAATCCTCATATGATACTGTTTCCCTTTTCCTCTTTTTTTTTTTTGCAAGTTGCTTTACGCCGCACCGACACACCGACACAGATAGGTCGTATAGCGACTATGAGAGTGGGAGAAAGCGGCCGTAGCCTTATTTAAGGTACAGACCCAGAATTTTCCTGTTGTGAAAATGGGAAACCACGGAAAACCTTATTCAGGGCTGCCGACAGCGGGATTCATACCTACTATCTCCCGGATGCAAGCTCACAACTGCGCACCCTTAAGCGCACCGCCAACTCGCGCCGTTTGAATCAGTTAAAGAAATAAGAAACATTATTCTTCCTATTAATCTTTTTACTTCGTTATGCCCTACTCAGGAGCACGGTTGAACTTGCTTAGCTGATGTGTTGGCCTTCTTTTCCTCCCAAAATCTCTTCATCCTCTCGCTGAGCTTCTTCCTTCGTTCTTCTGTCCAAATTATCGTAGCTCTGGTGTTGGGTTTGTCTTCGAAGTGGTGATTGTCGATTTTGGTTCTGAATTTACATCTGTCCTGTACAATGTCTTCTGAGATGTTGATTTCCTGGAGATCTGTTTCAATTTCACGAAGCCAGCTGTTCTTAGTTTTAGACGAAAGGGCCAGGTTGAAAATTCTTTTAGTTATCCTGTTAGTGTTCATTCTGATAATGTGTCCATAAAATTTCAATCGTCTTTTCCGAAAAGTGTGAGAAATTTTTCAGAATGACAATATATCTCCTGGGGTGATTTTTTTCTCCATATTCCATCTAGGCCTATACAAACTGGGCCAAACATTTTTCGTAAAATTTTCCTTTCTTGTTTCTCAATATCTTTGGTTAAAGATCCACCACCAATGATTAAGGTTTCTGAGGCATATAGCGCTTCAGGTTTGGTCACTGTATTATAGTGTCTAGGTTTTGCATTCCGAGATATTGGTTTTTTTATTATACCCGTTCCAAGTGATCCTGTATGCTTTCTGTAATTTGGAAATTCTTTCTTTATTTGCTTCGCGGTTTAAATCAGAGGGCTGAATAATTTCTCCCAAATATTTAAATTGGTTCACTTGAACAATTTTGCCAAATTTAGTTATCATAGGTTGTCCATCTAAGTATCGTGAGGTTCCTTCCATGTACTGAGTTTTCTCATATGAAATTTGAAGTCCCGTTTTGATGGCATTTTCATGCAGTTTTTCAATGGAATGAATTGCTTCATGCCTATTATTCGAAAGGATTGCTATGTCATCAGCAAAGGCCAGACATTGCACGTGAATTCTGTTTTTACGTAGTCAGTAGTATAATAGACGGGTTCGGCCGCCTCCTCCTCCTCCGGCTCTCGGGAGAGGCCTCCTCCTCAGCCAGTGGCCTCCTCCTCCTCCTCAGCCAGTGGCCTCCCAGTGGCCACCTCCTCCTCCTCCTCAGCCAGTGGCCTCCCAGTGGCCTCCTCCACCTCAGCCAGAGGCCTCTTCCAGTGCTGCCAACTTAACCTAACTAGCGCGAGATAAACAAAGCCACGTGCTTTTTGACAGACAACAACGCACCGCTAACCTCAGTACTGCCATCTTGACGGGCCTAAACCTCAGTAGTGCCAACTTAACCTCACAAGCGCGAGGTAAACAAAGCCACGTGCTTTTTGACAGCCACGTGCTTTTTGACAGATTTGTAAACAAAGCCACGTGCTTTTTGACAGCTGTCATCGACAACAACGCATCGCAAACCTCAGGACTACCATCTTGACGGGCCTAAACCCCAGTAGTGCTAACTTAACCTAACTAGCATGAGGTAAACAAAGCCACGTGTTTTTTGACAGCCACGTGTTTTTTGACCGATTTGTAAACAAAGCCACGTGCTTTTTGACAGACAACAACGCATCGCTAACCTCAGTACTGCCATCTTGACGGGAATAAACCTTAGTGGTACCAACTTAACCTAACTAGCATGAGGTAAACAAAGCCACGTGCTTTTTGACAGCTGTCATCCGCCATCTTTAAACTACAGAGCGCTGTGCTGCCCTCTTTCGTCACCTGTCATCGGCAGTGCTGCCATCTTGGCGGGCCTAAACCTTAGTGCTACCAACTTAACCTCACTAGCTCGAGATAAACAAATCCACGTGCTTTTTGACAGCCACGTGCTTTTTTGACAGCTGTCATCCGCCATCTTTAATCTATAGAGATCAGTGCTGCCCTCTTTAGCTACTTACCTTTGAAATGTGGTGGCGGATAATTTGAAAAATGCTTTTTGACAGCAGCCATCTTTGTACACCGTGCTGCCCTCTTTAGCTAGATACCTGTGGTGGCAGACAATTTCACGTGACAGCAGCCATCTTTAATCAAGAGAGCACCGTGCTGCCCTCTATGTGGTGGCGGCAATTTGAAAAATTCTACATTCTCTTGTTTGGAAACAAACCCATGCGCTTTTTTTGACAGCTGCCATCCGCCATCTTTAATCCAGAGAGCACCGTGCTGCCCTCTTTAGCTACTTACCTTTGAAATGTGGTGGCGGCAAATTCCACGTGCTCTTGGTTGGAAACAAAGCCATGTGCTTTCTTGACAGCTGACATCCGCCATCTTTAATCTATAGAGCACAGTGCTGCCATCTTTATCGTAGTAGATGTAAATTCGTCACAGCTGTCATCCGCAGTGCTGCCATCTTGACGGGCCTAAACCTTAGTGCTACCAACTTAACCTCACTAGCGTGAGATAAACAAATCCTCATGCTTTTTTGACAGCTGTCATCCACCATCTTTAATCTATAGAGCACAGTGCTGCCCTCTTTAGCTACTTACCTTTGAAATGTGGTGGCGGATAATTTGAAAAATGCTTTTTGATAGCAGCCATCTTTGAGCACCATGCTGCCCTCTTTAGCTAGATACCTGTGGTGGCAGGCAATTCCGCGTGACAGCAGCCATCTTTAATCATGAGAGCACCGTGCTGCCCTCTACGTGGTGGCGGCAATTTGAAAAATTCTACATGCTCTTGTTTGGAAACAAACTCACGTGCTTTTTTCTGACAGCTGTCATCCGCCATCTTGCATCACAAACCTCTGTGCTGCGCTCTTTAGCTAGATACCTTTGAAATGTGGTGGCGGCAATTTGAAAAAAATCTATGTGCTCTTGTTTAGTAAACAAAGCCACGTGCTTTTTTTGACAGCTGTCATCCACCATCTTTAATCAATAGAGCACTGTGCTGCTATCATGCGGGTAATTTCATCACCTGTCATCCGCCATCTTTAATCTACAGAGCACCGTGCTGCTCTCTGTAGTAGCGGGCAATTTGAAAAGTTCTGTTAGCTGTCATCCGCCATCTTTGAGCGCCGAGCTGCCCGGTGGCGGCAAATTCCACGTGCTTTACAAACTCACGCGCTTTTTTGTCAGCTGTCATCCGCCATCTTACATCGCAAACCTCAGTGCTACACTCTATGTGGTGGCGGATAATTTAAAAAAGAAAAATTCTACATCAGTCCTCTCTCGACGCTAATTGCACAAGATGGTGGCTATACATGACTCCTTAAAGGTGCTTATGCAAGATGGCCGCTATACATAGACTCCCTTGGGTTGCTTGCGCAAGATGGCGGTTATACATGGCTCCTTTTGAAATATGGTGGCGGATAATTTAAAAAGAAAAATTCTACATCAGCTATCTCTCGACGCTAATTGCACAAGATGGTGGCTATACATGACTCCTTAAAGGTGCTTATGCAAGATAACCGCTATACATAGACTCCCTTGGGATGCTTGCGCAAGATGGCGGTTATACATGGCTCCTTATGAGACGCCCTAGAGATGCTTGCGCAAGATGGCGGTTGCTCTTATGAGGTGGCTTAAGGGTCCTTGCACAAGATGACTAGAGACGCCCTAAGGATGCTTGCGCAAGATGGCGGACACAAGATGGCGGCTATACACAACTCCTTATGAGACGCTTTAAGGGTGCTTGCGCAAGATGGCTGCTGCTCTTAGCTTAGAGGCTAACGTGTCGTGCTAGTTCGATTCATTAAATTTGGGGTTTAAATGCAAAATGTTAAATATCTCGAAAGCAGTGCATCGTAGAGCAAAACGGACAAAAATTTTCTGACCAATGATTTAACAGCTGCTGTTATGCATGCGGTGGAGGGCAATTTGAAATTCTATGTGCTTAATCAACAGAGCACCCTGCTGCCCTCTTTAGCTGAAATGTGGTGGTGGATAATTTGAAAAATTCTTTTGACAGCTATCATCCTTAAACAATGGCGACTATACATAGGCTGTTAAGGCCTTATCATGCTCCTCCTCCTCCTCCTCCTCCTCCTCCTCCTCCTCCTCCTCCTTCTCTACCTCCTCCTCCGCCTCTTATGTCAAGGCATAGCTTTATATCGAACAAGTTTAAACCTGCATCGCGAAGGCAAGCGTGTGCAGCGATAACATTATTGTGCATGTTTAGACTTTCGAAACATAAGAAGAGTAGAATCAAACGCTGTACTAGATACGACATGTGATCAGAACATTGATTGATGCGTTCAGAAAACAAAATAAGTGATCAAGACTAGAATCGAACACTGTACTCAATACATCATGTGTTTAGAATATGTCATGGGATACCCTTGATCAGATTGAAACATAACAAGACTAGAATAGAACACTGTAATCGATGTTGTTAACTTCAACATGTGATCAGAACATTGATTGATGTGTTCAGAACACAAAATAAGTGATCATGACTAGAATTGAACACTGTACTCGATACAACATGTGATCAGAACATTGATCGATGTGTTCAGAACACAAAATAAGTGATCAAGACTAGAATCGAACACTGTACTCAATACAACATGTGTTTAGAACATGTTAGGGGGTACTACAACCTCATCGATCGCTATCAGCAAGAACGCTTGTACTTTGTTAAGTGTAGAAAATTAATCTTTATTGGTAAATGGTTTTATGTTCAGAACAAGGAATGGAACCTAGGGGTTACGTCTTACCTAATAAAATCCCCGAGGTGCGATGAGTTACGTTTTTCGAACTAGTGTTTGGAACACTGAACTTTTCAAGATGGCAAGAGTGAGGTTAGCAATGTTCTGTTGTTGGATTTTAAATTCCGCGCTGTAACATGCATAAGGTGGCAGCCTTGAGGTTTACCGCCGTAAAGATGGCAAGAGTGAGGTTAGCGACGTTCTGTTGTTGGATTTTAAATTCCGCGCTATAACATGCATAAGGTGGCAGCCTTGAGGTTTACCGCCGTAAAGATGGCAGCAGTGCGGTTAACGACGCTCTATTGTCCTTCAATGTGAGGTTAGGGTCCGTCAAGAAGACAGCTGTCAAAGAAGCACGTGGCTTGGTTTACTAAACAAGAGCACGTGGTCGTGACGTCACGGTCACGTAGTATGCTGCTTCAGCATGCAAAGTTCAATGTCTACACCTACGTAGTAAACACTCTGCTATGTTCACAAAATTTTTACTCATAACTTTTTTTATGCTTTAAGTTCGTGCACATAGGTTATGTTAAGATAGCAGCACACTTACAAGCGATGGTCACGTGCTCTAGTAGAAGATGCATGCATTATCAAAAGATGATATGTACACGCTTTTAAACCTTGCTATTCTTACCGCTGCCATGTTCGCAAGATTTTCAAAGATCGCTATTCTTTATGCTTTAAGTTCGTTCGCATAGGTCATGCTAAAGTAGCAGAGCGAACACATGCGAACGTTGTACATTCTAGCGGGATGTGTTTAGTACGAGAGTTGATGCATGCAAAATCGATAGGTGTTGTGTACACACTTTGAAACTTAACTATTCATCGTGCTTTAAATAGGTGCACATAGGTTATGCTAAGATAGCAGCACACTCTAGCGGGAGAAGTTTTGTACTCTAGTTGAAGCATGTACAATCGATAGGCAATGCGTACACGGTTTTAAAATATTGCTATTCTTCCTGCTGCTGCTATGTTCACAATATTTTTATACATCACTATTCTTTATGCTTTACGTTCATGTGTATAAGTTATACTAAGTTAGCAGCATACTTATAAGGTTGTCGCACACTCTAGTTGAAGAAGTTTAATACGAAAGTCGATGCACGCAAAATCGATAGGTGATGTGTACACGCTTTGAACTTGGGTATTCTTTATGCTTTAACTTCATGCACATAGGTTATGTTAAGATTGCAGCACACACAAGCGATGATCGCACGCTGTTGTGGAAGAAGTTTAGTACAAGAGTTAATGCGTGCAAAATTGACTGGTGTTGTGTACACGCTATTCTTTGTGCTTTAAGTTCACGCACATAGGTAGCAGCACACAATTGCGAACGTTGTACACTCTAGCGGTAGAAGTTTAGTACGATAGTCGATGCATGCAAAATCGATAGGTGATGTGTACATGCTTTGGAGCATAGCTATTCTTTGTGCTTTAACTTTATACACATACGTTAGCAATACACATATGCGATCGTTGTACACTCTGGCGATAAAAAAATAGTCGATGCATGCAAAATCAATAGGTGATGTGTACACGCTGTTAAACATCGTTATTTGTTATGCTTTAAGTTCGCGCTTATAGGTTATGCTAAGATAGGAGTACAATCTAGCGGAAGAAGTTCAGGGTGATGTGTACACGCTTTGAAACATGGTTATTCTTTGTACTTTAAGTTCATGCACATAGGTTATGCTAAGGTAGCAGCACAATCTAGAGGAAGAAGTTGATACGTGTATAATCGATATTCAATGCGTACATGCTTTTAAAACATTGCTATTCTTACTGCTGCTGCTGCTATGTTCACAAGATTTTTATACATCAGTATTCTTTATGCTTTAAGTTCATGCGTATAAGTTATACTAAGTTAGCATCATACTTATAAGGTTGTTGCACGCTCTAGTGGAAAAAGTTTAGTAAGAAAGACGATGCATGCAAAATCGATAGGTGATGTGTACACGCTTTGAACTTGGGTATTCTTTATGCTTTAACTTCATGCACATAGGTTATGTTAAGATTGCAGCACACACAAGCGATGATCGCACGCTGTTGTGGAAGAAGTTTAGTACAAGAGTTAATGCGTGCAAAATTGACTGGTGTTGTGTACACGCTATTCTTTGTGCTTTAAGTTCACGCACATAGGTAGCAGCACACAATTGCGAACGTTGTACACTCTAGCGGTAGAAGTTTAGTACGATAGTCGATGCATGCAAAATCGATAGGTGATGTGTACACGCTTTGGAGCATAGCTATTCTTTGTGCTTTAACTTTATACACATACGTTAGCAATACACATATGCGATCGTTGTACACTCTGGCGGTAAAAACATAGTCGATGCATGCAAAATCAATAGGTGATGTGTACACGCTGTTAAACATCGTTATTTGTTATGCTTTAAGTTCGCGCGTATAGGTTATGCTAAGATAGGAGTACAATCTAGCGGAAGAAGTTCAGGGTGATGTGTACACGCTTTGAAACATGGTTATTCTTTGTACTTTAAGTTCATGCACATAGGTTATGCTAAGGTAGCAGCACAATCTAGAGGAAGAAGTTTAGTACGAGAGTCGATGCTTGCAAAATCGATAAGTAATATGTACACGCTTTGAAACATGGCTATTCTTTGTACTTTAAGTTCATGTGTATAAGTTATACTAAGATAGCAGCACAATCTAGCGCAAGAAGTTTAGTACGATATTTGATGCATGCAAAATCGATAGGTGACGTGTACACGCTTTATAACATGGTTATTCTTCGTACTTTAAGTTCATGCGTATAGGTTAGGCTAAGATAGCAGCACAGTCTAACGTAAGAAGTTTAGTACGAGAGTCAATGAATGCGAAATCGATAGGTGATGTGTACACGCTTTGAAACATGGCTATTCTTTGTACTTTAAATTTATAGGTATAGGTTATGCTAAGATAGCAGCACAATCTAGCGGAAGAAGTTTAGTACGAGATTCGATGCATGCAAAATCGATAAGTAATGTGTACACGCTTTGAAACATGGCTATTCTTTGTACTTTAAGTTCATGCGTATAAGTTATGCTAAGATAGCAGCAGAATCTAGTGGATGAAGTTTAGTGCGATATTTGATGCATGTGAAATCGATAGGTAATGTGTACACGCTTTGAAACATGGCTATTCTTTGCACTGTAAGTTCATGTGTATAAAATTATGCTAAGATAGCAGCACAATCTAGCGGAAGAAGTTTAGTACGAGAGTCGATGCATGTAAAATCGATAGGTAATGTGTACACGCTTTGAAACATGGTTATTCTTTGTACTTTAAGGTCATGCGTATAGGTTATGCTAAGATAGCAGCACGATCTAGCGGAAGAAGTTTAGTACGAGAGTCGATGCATGTAAAATCGATAGGTAATGTGTACACGCTTTGAAACATGGCTATTCTTTGTACTGTAAGTTCATGCGTATAAGTTATGCTAAGATAGCAGCACGATCTAGCGGAAGAAGATTAGTACGAGGGTCGATGCATGTAAAATCGATAGGTGATGTGTACACGCTTTGAAACATGGCTATTCATATTGCTGCTCTGTTCCCAAGATTTTTAAACATAGCTAATCCTAATGCTGCTCTTAACGACGTCGAGCTAAGGATTGATTACGTGACCGTGACGTCACAGCCACGTGCTCTTGTTTAGTAAACCAAGCCACGTGCTTCTTTGACAGCTGTCTTCTTGACGGACCCTAACCTCACATTGAAGGACAATAGAGCGTCGTTAACCGCACTGCTGCCATCTTTACGGCGGTAAACCTCAAGGCTGCCACCTTATGCATGTTATAGCGCGGAATTTAAAATCCAACAACAGAACGTCGCTAACCTCACTCTTGCCATCTTTACGGCGGTAAACCTCAAGGCTGCCACCTTATGCATGTTACAGCGCGGAATTTAAAATCCAACAACAGAACATTGCTAACCTCACTCTTGCCATCTTGAAAAGTTCAGTGTTCCAAACACTAGTTCGAAAAACGTAACTCATCGCACCTCGGGGATTTTATTAGGTAAGACGTAACCCCTAGGTTCCATTCCTTGTTCTGAACATAAAACCATTTACCAATAAAGATTAATTTTCTACACTTAACAAAGTACAAGCGTTCTTGCTGATAGCGATCGATGAGGTTGTAGTACCCCCTAACATGTTCTAAACACATGTTGTATTGAGTACAGTGTTCGATTCTAGTCTTGATCACTTATTTTGTGTTCTGAACACATCGATCAATGTTCTGATCACATGTTGTATCGAGTACAGTGTTCAATTCTAGTCATGATCACTTATTTTGTGTTCTGAACACATCAATCAATGTTCTGATCACATGTTGAAGTTAACAACATCGATTACAGTGTTCTATTCTAGTCTTGTTATGTTTCAATCTGATCAAGGGTATCCCATGACATATTCTAAACACATGATGTATTGAGTACAGTGTTCGATTCTAGTCTTGATCACTTATTTTGTTTTCTGAACGCATCAATCAATGTTCTGATCACATGTCGTATCTAGTACAGCGTTTGATTCTACTCTTCTTATGTTTCGAAAGTCTAAACATGCACAATAATGTTATCGCTGCACACGCTTGCCTTCGCGATGCAGGTTTAAACTTGTTCGATATAAAGCTATGCCTTGACATAAGAGGCGGAGGAGGAGGTAGAGAAGGAGGAGGAGGAGGAGGAGGAGGAGGAGGAGGAGGAGGAGGAGCATGATAAGGCCTTAACAGCCTATGTATAGTCGCCATTGTTTAAGGATGATAGCTGTCAAAAGAATTTTTCAAATTATCCACCACCACATTTCAGCTAAAGAGGGCAGCAGGGTGCTCTGTTGATTAAGCACATAGAATTTCAAATTGCCCTCCACCGCATGCATAACAGCAGCTGTTAAATCATTGGTCAGAAAATTTTTGTCCGTTTTGCTCTACGATGCACTGCTTTCGAGATATTTAACATTTTGCATTTAAACCCCAAATTTAATGAATCGAACTAGCACGACACGTTAGCCTCTAAGCTAAGAGCAGCAGCCATCTTGCGCAAGCACCCTTAAAGCGTCTCATAAGGAGTTGTGTATAGCCGCCATCTTGTGTCCGCCATCTTGCGCAAGCATCCTTAGGGCGTCTCTAGTCATCTTGTGCAAGGACCCTTAAGCCACCTCATAAGAGCAACCGCCATCTTGCGCAAGCATCTCTAGGGCGTCTCATAAGGAGCCATGTATAACCGCCATCTTGCGCAAGCATCCCAAGGGAGTCTATGTATAGCGGTTATCTTGCATAAGCACCTTTAAGGAGTCATGTATAGCCACCATCTTGTGCAATTAGCGTCGAGAGATAGCTGATGTAGAATTTTTCTTTTTAAATTATCCGCCACCATATTTCAAAAGGAGCCATGTATAACCGCCATCTTGCGCAAGCAACCCAAGGGAGTCTATGTATAGCGGCCATCTTGCATAAGCACCTTTAAGGAGTCATGTATAGCCACCATCTTGTGCAATTAGCGTCGAGAGAGGACTGATGTAGAATTTTTCTTTTTTAAATTATCCGCCACCACATAGAGTGTAGCACTGAGGTTTGCGATGTAAGATGGCGGATGACAGCTGACAAAAAAGCGCGTGAGTTTGTAAAGCACGTGGAATTTGCCGCCACCGGGCAGCTCGGCGCTCAAAGATGGCGGATGACAGCTAACAGAACTTTTCAAATTGCCCGCTACTACAGAGAGCAGCACGGTGCTCTGTAGATTAAAGATGGCGGATGACAGGTGATGAAATTACCCGCATGATAGCAGCACAGTGCTCTATTGATTAAAGATGGTGGATGACAGCTGTCAAAAAAAGCACGTGGCTTTGTTTACTAAACAAGAGCACATAGATTTTTTTCAAATTGCCGCCACCACATTTCAAAGGTATCTAGCTAAAGAGCGCAGCACAGAGGTTTGTGATGCAAGATGGCGGATGACAGCTGTCAGAAAAAAGCACGTGAGTTTGTTTCCAAACAAGAGCATGTAGAATTTTTCAAATTGCCGCCACCACGTAGAGGGCAGCACGGTGCTCTCATGATTAAAGATGGCTGCTGTCACGCGGAATTGCCTGCCACCACAGGTATCTAGCTAAAGAGGGCAGCATGGTGCTCAAAGATGGCTGCTATCAAAAAGCATTTTTCAAATTATCCGCCACCACATTTCAAAGGTAAGTAGCTAAAGAGGGCAGCACTGTGCTCTATAGATTAAAGATGGTGGATGACAGCTGTCAAAAAAGCATGAGGATTTGTTTATCTCACGCTAGTGAGGTTAAGTTGGTAGCACTAAGGTTTAGGCCCGTCAAGATGGCAGCACTGCGGATGACAGCTGTGACGAATTTACATCTACTACGATAAAGATGGCAGCACTGTGCTCTATAGATTAAAGATGGCGGATGTCAGCTGTCAAGAAAGCACATGGCTTTGTTTCCAACCAAGAGCACGTGGAATTTGCCGCCACCACATTTCAAAGGTAAGTAGCTAAAGAGGGCAGCACGGTGCTCTCTGGATTAAAGATGGCGGATGGCAGCTGTCAAAAAAAGCGCATGGGTTTGTTTCCAAACAAGAGAATGTAGAATTTTTCAAATTGCCGCCACCACATAGAGGGCAGCACGGTGCTCTCTTGATTAAAGATGGCTGCTGTCACGTGAAATTGTCTGCCACCACAGGTATCTAGCTAAAGAGGGCAGCACGGTGTACAAAGATGGCTGCTGTCAAAAAGCATTTTTCAAATTATCCGCCACCACATTTCAAAGGTAAGTAGCTAAAGAGGGCAGCACTGATCTCTATAGATTAAAGATGGCGGATGACAGCTGTCAAAAAAGCACGTGGCTTTCAAAAAGCACGTGGATTTGTTTATCTCGAGCTAGTGAGGTTAAGTTGGTAGCACTAAGGTTTAGGCCCGCCAAGATGGCAGCACTGCCGATGACAGGTGACGAAAGAGGGCAGCACAGCGCTCTGTAGTTTAAAGATGGCGGATGACAGCTGTCAAAAAGCACGTGGCTTTGTTTACCTCATGCTAGTTAGGTTAAGTTGGTACCACTAAGGTTTATTCCCGTCAAGATGGCAGTACTGAGGTTAGCGATGCGTTGTTGTCTGTCAAAAAGCACGTGGCTTTGTTTACAAATCGGTCAAAAAGCACGTGGCTGTCAAAAAACACGTGGCTTTGTTTACCTCATGCTAGTTAGGTTAAGTTAGCACTACTGGGGTTTAGGCCCGTCAAGATGGTAGTCCTGAGGTTTGCGATGCGTTGTTGTCGATGACAGCTGTCAAAAAGCACGTGGCTTTGTTTACAAATCTGTCAAAAAGCACGTGGCTGTCAAAAAGCACGTGGCTTTGTTTACCTCGCGCTTGTGAGGTTAAGTTGGCACTACTGAGGTTTAGGCCCGTCAAGATGGCAGTACTGAGGTTAGCGGTGCGTTGTTGTCTGTCAAAAAGCACGTGGCTTTGTTTATCTCGCGCTAGTTAGGTTAAGTTGGCAGCACTGGAAGAGGCCTCTGGCTGAGGTGGAGGAGGCCACTGGGAGGCCACTGGCTGAGGAGGAGGAGGAGGTGGCCACTGGGAGGCCACTGGCTGAGGAGGAGGAGGAGGCCACTGGCTGAGGAGGAGGCCTCTTCCGAGAGCCGGAGGAGGAGGAGGCGGCCGAACCCGTCTATTATACTACTGTAGTCTTCCAAGGGTTACTCCTTTTGTTTCCTTTTCCCAGGTCCTGATTACTTTCTCAAGTACCAAGTTAAACTGTAACGGCGATAAATCATCCCCTTGACGGACCCCGGTGTTAACAAGAAAAGGCTCAGATATTTCGCCTAGGAATTTAACTTTTGAAGTTGTGCCAGTTAATGTTTGTTTGATTAATTCTCTTGTTTTCTTATACACTTGAAATTCTTCTAGAGTATTGAAAAGTGTCTGACGGTCTATAGAGTCATATGCTTTTCTGAAATCTACAAAAGTAATGACTGTTTGTCTGGTTTTGCGCATTTGGAGGATAGTTTTGAGATTAAGGATTTGTTCTGTACAAAATCTTCCTTTTCGGAAATCTGCCTGGTATTCACCAATTACATGGTCTGTTTGTTTCTCAAGTCTAGTGAGCAAGGCTTTGGAAAACTTTTGTAAGCAACTGGTATCAAGCTAATTCCTCTATAATTATTGATGTTCGTTTTATCCCCTTTCTTTTGTAGTGGATGGATAAGCGCACATTTCCAATCTTCCGGAATTTCTTCAGTGATCCAGATGTTCTCAAGAATCGAGTCGATTTTCCGGGCTACGCTGTCACCTCATATCTTCAGCATTTCGGCAATTATACCATCTCCCCCGGGGCTTTATTATTTTTGAGTCCATGGATTATTTCTTTGACTTCTTCCAGTGTTGGGGGTTCTGAATCTTGATTAGATAAGGGTTTTTCAAAGGTGAGTTGTTCTTTAGGGGATTCACAGTTTAAAAGATCCTGGAAATAATCTGCTAGAAGTTTGCAGTTCTCTTGATTATTCGTTTCCAATGTCCCATCTGGGCGTTTGAAGCAAAAACAAGGTGCCTGATAATTTTATAATTCTTCTCTGAAAGTTTTGTAGAAGTTTCGTGTATTGTTTTTTGTGAAATCTTCTTCAATTTCTGCCAATCTGTAGTGTTCGTATTTGCGTTTTTCATACCTGATAATTTTTTATGTTTGTTTCTGTATTTTGGTGAATTCCTGCCAGATTTGTTCAGTTTTATGAGAATTCCAATTCTGCCAGGCTTTAGTTCTGAAGTTTATGGCCTTGTCGCAGGTTTCATTCCACCACCTATGTTTGCGTTTCCTGGGAGGTGTGCCAACATTTCGAGAAGCCTTCAAAAGTATGTCTTTGAGTTCTAACCAGTTCGAAGAATTGTGAGTAGGAATACTAGTGTTCTGTTTAAGAAATTCCGGATCGACACGCAGGTTGTTTTGTTATTCTGGGTTTGGACCTGTTTGGTTGAAATTTGACCTTGATTAAGGATAGATGGTGGTCAGAGTCAATGATCCTTTTTTTAACTTTAACATTCATAATTTCTTTATGATTTTTCTCGGGAATAGCCACATGATCTACTTGAAATTCTCCAAAGTGAAAATTTGGGCATCTCCAGGTTGTTTTCTTGTGTGGAAGCGCCCGGAAATGTGTTACATTAATTTGAGATCAAAATTTTTGCAAAAATCAATTAATCTTTCTCCATCTTTATTAGTTCTATTGTGCGCTGGGTATAGTCCTACAATGGTCCTGAATTTCCTGTCCCTACCGATTTGGGCATTGAAATCTCCTAATAGAATTTTTATGTGATGATTTGTAATTGTGGCTGTAGTTTCTTCTAGCAGTTCCCAGAAGTCTTCCACCATTTGTGGATCTTTTTGATTGTAGTTATTGGTGGGTGCATGCGCATTAATTAATGTATAAGCTTTGTTTCCTGATTTAATGGATAGTGTTGAAATTATTTCAGAAGGCGAAGAAAAGTTAAGTACTGAGTTTACAATGTTTCTTCTTACAGCAAATCCTGTGCCTAATTGTAATGGTCTCTTATGAAGGGAGATTGCTGGCTTGCCTTTGTAAATTCTATAATTTCCTGAGTCAAAATGATTTTCATCGTGTATCTGGTTTCCTGAAGTGCTAACATTTGTATGTATAAGTTATCTAACATGTCTGTCAATTGTTTTAACTTCCCAGTTTTCTGAAGTGTGTTGATGTTTAGACTACGAAAGAAAGTTTTGCATTTTGGGCGAAGAGATTTGGGAAGCTCCGATACATTCCCGCATGATGTTCTCGGTCCCCCAGAGTCCGATGACCGAGAAAAACTAGTATATCTACAAGGGCCTGGGGTAGTTATATTGTAGGTTGATTCCATCATGCTATCAAGTTAAAAGTATTGGGGACATCGACCTATGTCGGTGTCATGGTTACAACTGAAGTAGTGAGCTTCAGAGGTTGCTGAAGATGTTCTCGAGCTGTGCCTGTTTTTGGTCCGCGAGAGGTATTTTATTTCCCTCAAACCCTCCGAACACGTCCGGCGAGCCTCCCGATCCGCCACCTGAGACGCGCCCGATAGGGGAACAGGCTGAAACCCCCACGGGATTATTATTATTATTATTGTTTTCGAATAGGTCTACTATGGACCACGTTAAGCATCATTCATTTACGGTTCTTCCTCTTTCGATCGGCCCAGTACTTCTTCATCCTTTCGGAGTGGGCTTCTTTACGTTCTCGTGACCAGTTGTTGCCGGTCCGTTTTTTGCTACTTTGATCTTTGAATCCCTTAATTTTGTTGATGATTTTTCTGTATTCCTGTCTGTTGTATACTGCCTGCTGTGATATATTATTTTCCTCCATATCCTCCTTGACCCCTTTAAGCCAGCTAGTTTGTGTCTTCCTGTTCTCCATGTATTCCAGAATTCGCTTGGCTGTTCTCTCTGGTGGCATTCTTTTAATGTGTCCGTAGAAGCAGAGTCTTCTCTTCTTGAAGGATGTTGTGATTTTTTCGGTCCTTTTGTATAGTTCCTCATTTGGTCGCAGTCTAAATTCTTGACCCACTTTCCTGGGCCCTAGTATCTTCCTCAAGATCTTCCTTTCTGTCTTTTCAATGTTTTCTAGTAAGCCCTTCCTGTTCAGTGGAATACATTCGATCGCATATAGACTTTCTGGTTTGATGACAGTGTTGTAATGTCTGATTTTTGCAGTGAATGAAACTGATTTTTTATTGTAGACATTTCGACATAACTGGTATGCTGCTTCCATCTTTCTTGCCCTTTCCTGTAATGCTATTCCTGGTAGTCCTGTTGGGGTTATCCATTCCCCTAGATATTTAAACTTCTGTACTCTTTTAATTATTATTATTATTATTATTATTATTATTATTATTATTATTATTATTATTATTATTATTATTGTTGTTGTTGTTGCGGAGTTCTCCGTGGTAGTTAGAGGTGAAAGAAGGTGCTGGGATGAACAGGTCTCAACTTACGAAATTAAAGTTAATTTAAAATTCAACAAGGTTATATTTCCTTTTCGAGATCAAGAAATAACAAGTACAACAGGAACTTAGTTATATAGCAACAAAATAAGAATGTACAATTACGGTTTATTAATGTATATTGGTCTTCGAGTTCCAGAAACACAATCCCTGAGCAATGAGCCCAACTTTACTTATACACAAGGTTTAACATAGGGGCAGAAAAACCCCAATCATGCCCAGGAGCACTCGCTCCCTATTACTCAGTAAAGCCTGCTCGAGGCACACAGAAACCAAATTTAAGAAAGAGCAACCCGCTCTCAAAGTTCAAGCCTATCAAAGGCCACACCAAACTCTACTTTCAAGCTGTCCTCCAAGTACATTAAAACAGGGGTAAAAATACCCAACCTACTGAGGCCTATTAAGTAAAGAAACAGGTCAATTACATGGCCTCCAAAATGCCAACTTGAGAGGAGGCGAAACTGCACTCCTAACACATTTTATTTAAAACCTATTTGGCACTAGGCCGCATATGCAAGGGCTAATCAAATACTAAAGAGGTGACACGATAGGAAAACTTATTACATTACGAAACGAAGAAAAATGGTTGAGAAAACGTAATCACCTGAAAACAATATGAAAGGGAGCTCGAGAGGGTTAGGCACTCTTTATCCCAATTTGTAGTTTAAAGAGATAGAATTTATACCAAGAGTCTTTTACATTTTAGAGGAAAGTTACATGGTAAAAGGTATCGAACCTGCCCCGAGAGTTAAACTGCTGAGCTAGCAAGAAAATAAGTTATTAAAAGGCCATTACCTTATTGAAGAACTGCTGCCCGACGAAAGAGGCGCTTCCCGCCCCTGCTACATAATTTACACAGTGATAGATGTTACTGAAGTGGCGCAGGGACCCGAAAATCAGCAGTTTATATACCCTCGCGGAACATTCGAGACCTTTCATGAATGATAACACCCGCCCACAAGCATTTTATTGGACGGCCAAAAGATTACAAGTCAAAACTGAAGAAGACATCTCGGATTGGTGGAAAATTAATTACAAAAATTACTCATTGGTCGAATTCAAAACTGGTGGAAAGAGAAGGGTTATACAGCCAACCTAAACAATGACTGAAAGAAATTTAACAAAGAACAAACTTATGCATACTAAAATTCTTCAAAAAAAAGTTCTTTCACTTCGCACTAGGATGCACCGTTGTATTTCTTCAGTAGTGCCATCTAGAAGAGAATGTTCACACTTCTCACTACAGAGAAAATTCAAAAATAAATCGAAAAAGACACAGTTCAGAACTCTTCAAAATTTACAGATAGCGACATCTTCTGATAACCTTTAGAATTAACATGGTTGTTAGAGTTCAGGCTTCCTCTAGTAGAGGAGTTTCAACTGGCGCAAAGTTTGAATTAGCGGCGCGGAGGTGTTCCGCCTGGTACAGACCTCCCCCCCACCAAAAGTCCCTCCCAGGGGTAACACAGAAGAACATAAACTTTTGTTTTAAAATAAGGTCCAAGTTATGATGTTGATATAGACGTTAATTGCAGAAGTATTTACAACCAAATTTTCTAAAATGATTGGATCCAGTTTCAAAATTCTTTGTAGTTACTTTTGATGTAATGTCTTTTTGCTTGTAGAAGTTGAATTCGGAGGGAAAAACTTTTAATCCTTGAAAGTGAAAAAAAATTTTCTAAGTCCACCAAATATTGCAGTTGAATTCAAAAATGTAGTAATTGATGATATTAAATGTCCATGTAGCTGATTAAGTACATTCAATGTTGATTAAGTTTGACGGCCAGACCAGCCGCCGCTGCTTGTGTCTACAGGAAGCCGCTCGGACCCCTCAAGTACCCTGAGATACCGCTCGCCCGCACTATGAGAGGAGTAGTGGAGTAGAAGCACGCCGCGCCCGCGGCGATCATACAGGTCGCGGGCCAGTTGCAGGTTGTGCGCCGCACATCAGCCTTGGCCGGGGGGAGGACTCCGGCTCGCCGCACACTGGTTGGCCTCACTGGAAAGGGGCGGGCCCATACCCCACCTCAGTGGCGGTACGGCGCCGCGCTGCTGCGGGGGCACTGAAACATTAAGATCTCGGTGGCAGAATTTTGTTGGACCAGAATGATTTTAGGGTACAGTCTTAGTGGTGAGGTGGAGGGGCCAGCGGCGTGGAGGTTTGTTTTTCACTTCACTTAGCCACTGTTTTATGTGAGCAGGAGACGGGAGCATGGTAATGGCCATGGCAAGGACAGGATGGCAGTTTAACTGGTCGGGGAAGGTGTACAATAAATGCTTAAATACAAGGAACCTGACTCCAAGGGCAGAAGGCCTCAAAAATGCAACCAAAAAAAATATAACCTTCCGAATTTTTTTAAAAATGTTAAAGCAAATATAAAATCAGCTACGTTAGCACGGAAGCTACACAGGTTTCACCTGCGACAAGTGAACACTAAATATCCTCTCGGTGGCTGGATTGCTTAGCAATAAGGTAACGGGTGTAAGGAAATCGAAAATAATACACGGCCCATGAAATCTGGGGGCAAGCTTGCCCGCGGGAACAAAATTTATGACCATCACCTGGTCACCTACCTTCAAATTGGTGGGTCTCCGTCCACGATCATATCTTTCCCTAACCTTTTCATGCGACACTTTAAGATTGGCTTTAGCCTTCTTCCAAAGATCTTTAATATTATCTGGATCTATTGTCTCAGGTAGAATATCACTCAAAGACCAAAGGTTGGAGAGCGGCGTGTTGGGAACAAACTTGAATATCAACGAAGCTGGAGTAAATTTATGTGACTCATGAACAGCCGAATTCAGAGCGAAAGCTAACCAATGCAGGGACGTGTCCCACCTGGAATGGTCTTCATGATGATAAGCAATAAGAGCCGACCTGAGGTTACGATTGACGCTTTCGGCAAGAGATGGTTGGGGATAATAAGCAGAAGTAGTCACATGAGATATGGACAGATCAAAACAGAATTTACGAAATAGATTGGATGTGAAAGCCTTAGCATTGTCGGACACAATATATTGACACGGACCAAAAGAAGCAAAGATAGAATTTAAACAAGTAATGGTGGACTGAGCGGTAGCCAGCTTAGTCGGGAATAACCAAGAAAATCTTGTAAAACCATCTACACATACAAGGATGAACTTGTTGGCATTCCCCTTTGACTGGGGGAAGGGTCCTACGTAATCAATATACAGGCGTTCCATTGGGCGCGACGCTTGATGAGAAGCCAGAAGGCCTACCTTGGTGGACATGGTTGGTTTACTAAGCAAACAAGATTTACAAGCTTTAACTTGTTCACGAATTTCACCGTCCATACCCTTCCAGATAAACATTTCACGGATCTTTTCACGGGTTTTAAAGATGCCTAAATGCCCCCCTAATGGGGTCTCATGATAGTACTTGAAGATCATTGGTACAAGAACCGCTGGAACTACAACTTTCATCATCTCATCATTCCTCGAAGGGCAACATAAAACCCGATTCCTCAGTACATAAGGGACAACATGTTCCCCAGAAGAAAGGGTTTCCATGATCGGAGCCAGCGTTGGATCTTCACGTTGATATTTCTCGATATCCCTAAAGAGCATGGGAGCATCTGTTAAGATGGCATTAACCTCAAATAGAATGGACTCGGGAGGTGATGAACTATCGACCGATTCATGGGTCGCGACGTCATTGGAAAACATACGGCTGAGTCCGTCTGCGACAACATTTTCAGTACCTCTGATATGCCTAACGTCAAATTGGAAGGCAGAAATTCGGATGGCCCACCGGGCTATACGACCAGTACGACGCGGCCTACCTAAGACCCAGCTTAGGGCTTGATTATCAGTCTCCAAGTCGAATTTGACATGTTCCAAATAGAGACGGAACTTTTCTAAGGCAAATAAAACTGCCAAACCTTCGAGCTCATAGATGGAATACTTGGCTTCTTGAGCCGATAGAGTCCTAGAGGCATAGGCGATGGGTCGCCTCCCTAGTTCAGTCTCTTGAAGAAGGACTGCAGCTACCGCCGACGACGACGCTTCGGTTTGGACGATGAATTTCTTCGAGAAATCTGGCATAGCAAGGACAGGGGCATTACAAAGAGCTAATTTAAGATCTTCAAAAGCGGCTTGTTGAGAAGGTCCCCACTCAAATTTGATGCCTTGCCTACGAAGAACGTTCAAGGGCGCCGCTCTATTAGCGAAATTAGGAATAAACTTCCTGAAGAAATTCACCATACCAATGAACCTGGCAATACCTTTGATGTCCTTGGGAGGCTTGAAATCACGGATGGCCTGTGTTCTAGAGTGATCGACTGGGACACCATCGGGCGAGACAATATGCCCTAGGAATGACATAGAGGGTTTAGCGAAGGCGACCTTGGACAATTTCACAGTTAACCCAGCTTTGCGAAGGCGATTGAGAACTTCTCGCAGATGATCTAGGTGTTCTTCGAATGTTTCCGAAAATACGATGACATCATCGAGATAGTGGTACAAGTACTCAAAATTGATGTCGGAGAATACCCTATCTGGCAGTCTGGTAAGTACGGCTGCTCCCGTGGGGAGCCCGAAAGGCACGCGGTTGTATTCATACAGATTCCAATCCGTGGCAAACGCTGTAAGATGTTTAGATTCTTCAGCCAGAGGAATTTGGTTATAGGCCTGATTTAGATCCAAGATGGTAAAGAACTTAGCTTTACGAAACCATGAAAAACAAGAATGAAGGTCAGGAAGGGGCACAGATTGTAACACCACCTTCCGATTGAGAGCCCTATAATCAATGACAGGCCTGAAGCCACCTTGGGGTTTCGGGACTAGAAATATAGGTGAAGAATACGCCGACTTAGAGGGGCTAATAATACCATCCTTTAACATTTGGTCGATGATTTCTTTCAATGCCTTCATTTTAGGTGGAGATAGCCTATAAGGTGGAAAACGGACAGGAATCGAATCCGTGACCTCAATTTTGTATTCCATCAGGTCAGTAACACCAAGAGTATCAGAGAACACCTCTGGAAACGACTGACACAACTTACGAATACTGTCAGCCTGCTCCTCAGGTAGATGTCTAAGATCTAACAACATATCATCCTGGGTAGGCGAAACAGATGAACATGATACAGAATTACATTTCAATAAGGGGATTTTACAATTAGAAGCAAATTTGAATGTGCATGACTTACTTTGAAGATCGAGCACTAGACCCGTATGTGACATGAAGTCGGCTCCCAATATAATGGGGCAAGATAAGTGCTTTGCCACAAACAATTTAACTTTCCAAGTAAATTTAGAAATACGAATTTTGGCTTTTAAGGAACCTAAAATTTCTAATGGAGAAGAATTAGCCGAAACATATTGAACAGAAGATGAGCAATAGTCAAGAAGTTTACACATAGATTTCAATTTCGAATACCATTCAGCCGAAATAATAGAACAAACACTGCCAGAGTCTAACAGAGCTGTTACAGGTTCATTATTTAATTCAATTTTGAGAAAAGGAACAGGTGCGGGGGGGATCCGCCGCAATCCTAAGACATTCTCTGGGCCATTCAAAAGATAAATTTGAAGACTGAGTTTTCCCTGAAATTTTGACATGTTTACAAGCCTCGGGAAGATGGATTAGTCGACTCAGCCGAAGCCACTAGTTACTTATTATTATTGGCATTGGTGGAAGTTGCACCAGAAGTTGAGCAGGAGGGGGTGCTATTCAAATTTGGGCAATTCTTGGCGATATGTGAGAAAGCCCCACATTTAAAACAGCCTTGTGATGAACCTGCTCCATTATTTGTCCTACTAGATTTGACCAATGGACATTTATATCGAAATTGGTCGGGCGACCCGCAAGCATAACATTTACGGGGTGTGACTGGTCGGCGAGGTGGAGGCCGTGGATTACTAAAAGAAGGAGGGGTTCTTTCGCGACACGCAAGGTATCGGCGTATCTAACTCCTTCGGCGGAGACGGCCATAGCCTCTAACTCGGCAAAAGTTTGCGGACGCGACGCAAAACACAAGTATGATTTGTAAGATGGAGAAATGCCTTCCACAATGGCCTGTACAATCTGATCTTCAGGGAAGTGAAGAGCAAACACCCTGGTATAGAATTTAATGTCTTGTATGAAATCGGCAATATTTTCATCCAGTCCCTGTACTCGATAATAGTACTTCTGAATCAGAGATGACCTCGCACGAGCAGGGATGAAATTTGCAAGAAGGTGTGCATGAAAATCTTCAATAGGTGACTGTTCCGCTATTGACCTAACAATTTTGTCCGAGAGAACACCAATTGCATAGGGATAAATTATCTGCAACATTTGACATGGAGAAAGAGAAAAAACAAGAGCATGGTCCTGAAATTCAACTAAAAACCTTAAGAATGAAATAACTTCACTGGTAGAGTTAACCGAAAACTTAGAAATCCCTCTGAGCAACATTGCTAATGGATGAGGCAAGCTGCTGAACCCGGGTGACATAGTAGGTAAAGGTTGAAGTGGCAAGGAAGCTAATTCAGAACGAACATTATTCAATGAGGTACGTCGTTCAGATTCATGGTCTAATGGGGCAGAGGTTTGTTGAACTCCTATCGATTTAGAACTTTCTTCCCCGGGGGGAGAACGGTCCTCGCTGACTACGTTTACCGTAGCAGGTTGGTCGGTTTTGGGAGGAACCTCCCCAGTTAACAATTGGGTAACCTTACTGGACAATTCAGAAAGATTTTCAAGAACAACGCTAGCTTCCTTCCTCTGAATGTCATTCAACTTCAGAGGCAACAGTTCGTTAACTCTATTAGAAAAATGAAATAACCTGGCTTGCACACGTTTAATTTGATTAGGAGAAGGGTCATTTTCTTCAAAAAAGGTAATTATAGATGCCAGCTCTTTAGTATTGTCCGTGATCGTGGAGAGAGAGTCATCAATTTCTTTCTCTCCCAAAGTGGGGATGGAAATGGGCAAATCAAGGGACTCTCTAACCTTATTTCTGTCTACCGCAACCGTGCCTCCAGATTGCACATTTCTAATTGTTAATTCATAGATCAACTCCTCCTTGCGCAAATAGTTGAAATGGAGGACATCGCGAGGGCCGGGCATGATGACAAAATTTAACAATTTTGATAAATGAAAAGGAAAAGTCCAGCGACAGAGAAAATTGTTAGAGTTCGAAAGCAAAGCAATGTTTAGCCGTCAAAAGGGGCTAAATTGAGACCCATTCAACCACGCTCTGCTACCACTTGTTACGGAGTTCTCCGTGGTAGTTAGAGGTGAAAGAAGGTGCTGGGATGAACAGGTCTCAACTTACGGAATTAAAGTTAATTTAAAATTCAACAAGGTTATATTTCCTTTCCGAGATCAAGAAATAACAAGTACAACAGGAACTTAGTTATATAGCAACAAAATAAGAATTTACAATTACAGTTTATTAATGTATATTGGTCTTAGAGTTCCAGAAACACAATCCCTGAGCAATGAGCCCAACTTTACTTATACACAAGGTTTAACAAAGGGGCAGAAAAACCCCAATCATGCCCAGGAGCACTCGCTCCCTATTACTCAGTAAAGCCTGCTCGAGGCACACAGAAACCAAATTTAAGAAAGAGCAACCCGCTCTCAAAGTTCAAGCCTATCAAAGGCCACACCAAACTCTACTTTCAAGCTGTCCTCCAAGTACATTAAAACAGGGGTAAAAATACCCAACCTACTGAGGCCTATTAAGTAAAGAAACAGGTCAATTACATGGCCTCCAAAATACCAACTTGAGAGGAGGCGAAACTGCACTCCTAATACATTTTATTTAAAACCTATTTGGCACTAGGCCGCATATGCAAGGGCTAATCCCATACTAAAGAGGTGACACGATAGGAAAACTTATTACATTACGAAACGAAGAAAAATGGTTGAGAAAACGTAATCACCTCAAAACAATATGAAAGGGAGCTCGAGAGGGTTAGGCACTCTTTATCCCAATTTGTAGTTTAAAGAGATAGAATTTATACCAAGAGTCTTTTACATTTTAGAGGAAAGTTACATGGTAAAAGGTATCGAACCTGCCCCGAGAGTTAAACTGCTGAGCTAGCAAGAAAATAAGTTATTAAAAGGCCATTACCTTATTGAAGAACTGCTGCCCGACGAAAGAGGCGCTTCCCGCCCCCTGCTACATAATTTACACAATGATAGATGTTACTGAAGTGGCGCAGGGACCAGAAAATCAGCAGTTTATATACCCTCGCGGAACATTCGAGACCTTTCATGAATGATAACACCCGCCCACAAGCGTTTTATTGGACGGCCAAAAGATTACAAGTCAAAACTGAAGAAGACATATCGGATTGGTGGAAAATTAATTACAAAAATTACTCATTGGTCGAATTCAAAACTGGTGGAAAGAGAAGGGTTATACAGCCAACCTAAACAATGACTGAAAGAAATTTAACAAAGAACAAACTTATGCATACTAAAATTCTTCAAAAAAAAGTTCTTTCACTTCGCACTAGGATGCACCGTTGTATTTCTTCAGTAGTGCCATCTAGAAGAGAATGTTCACACTTCTCACTACAGAGAAAACAAAAATAAATCGAAAAAGACACAGTTCAGAACTCTTCAAAATTTACAGATAGCGACATCTTCTGATAACCTTTAGAATTAACATGGTTGTTAGAGTTCAGGCTTCTTCCTTTAGAGGAGTTTCAACTGGCGCAAAGTTTGAATTAGCGGCGCGGAGGTGTACCGCCTGGTACAATTATTATTATTATTATTATTATTATTATTATTATTATTATTATTATTATTATTATTATTATTATTATTATTATTATTATTATTATTATTATTATTATTATTATTATAGTCCGCCTCCGTAGCGTAACGGTTAGTGTTATTAGCTGCCGTCCTCGGGGATCCGGGTTCGATTCCCGGTACTGTCAGGAATTTAAGAAAAGCAGGAGGGCTGGTGTGTGGTTGAAATGGTACATGCGGCTCACCTCCAATGGGGGTGTGCCTGAAAATAGCTGCACCACCTCAGGATGAGGACACGAGTTTACTTTATTATTATTATTATTATTATTATTATTATTATTATTATTATTATTATTATTATTATTATTATTATTATTATTATTATTATTATTTTGGGGCGTGGCTTAGCTGCTGGCTTCGAACCCGGAAGGCTCGGATTCTAATCCCGGTCAATTGTGGGTCGAGATTATCATCTCAAGAATCACATGGCGTCAGGAAGGGCATCCGATCTTAAATTCCTCGCCAAAACCAAACTGAGCCTTGTTAGCTCCAGCACCTCCACAAAGAGCTGGGATACACTGAATAATTTTTTTTCCAAAAAGTGTAGAAATATTTCAGGGATGGTAAATGGCAAAATGGCATAGCCCCACTTATATAAAGTCGCCTCCATCCCCACTTAAAATTCCAATAATTAAATATACAATTACAGGCTACATAATGTGCTTATATACAGTTCCGTATTTACATAAACGTATCATTTACAATAATATTCAGGGACCTGTTCGGCATTCCAGTAATTCTACTCGCACACACACACTTGAATCCCCACATATACTTCAGGAAGGCCGGCTCATTCACACCCACATGGAGTTTCACTCACTCGGGATCACATCGACTGCCATCTGTCCTCCCACGCATATTGAAAATTCGCACATTCACGTTTTATGAATTATGTTATGAAGAACTTTAATGGAAAATGGTTTGAAAATTTTATTAGCGACTATTCAATATAATGTATATAATTCAACAAGTGGATCTTGTTATGGTCAAATAATGATGTTTGTTGTTTGTTGATTAGTGTCGTTAAGCCAAATGTGGTTCCAGTTATAATCATTTCCTTCTTAAGAATGACCATTGCGGATTCGATGAAATAATTTTAGGCGGAAAAAAAAATCATTTTAAATTCTGCAAGTACTTCTTGCGTCTGTGTGGTGTAGTGGTTAGCGTGATTAGCTGCCACCCCTGATGGCCCGCGTTCGATTCCCGGCTGTCACGAAATTTGAAAAGTGGTATGAGGGCTGGAACGGGGTCCACTTAGCCTCGGGAGGTCATATGAGTAGAGGTGGGTTCGATTCCCACCTCAGCCATCCTGAAAGTGGTTTTTCGTGGTTTCCCACTTCCCCTCCAGGCACCTAACTTAAGGTCACGGCCGCTTCCTTCCCTCTTCCTTGTCCATCCCTTCTAATCTTCCCATCCCCACGCAAGGCCCCTGGTCGTCCTCCCCAGTTGTATCCCCAGATCCAAAGTCTGAAGCTCCAGGACATTACCCTTGAGGAGGAAGATGTGGGAGCCCTCGCTGAGTCCGGGGGAAAAACCGATCCTGGAGGATATACAGATAAATAAGGAGAAGAAGGAGGAGGAGGAATTCATTTTTAAATTGTTAATTTAAAATATATAATGTCTGTAAAAGAAGTATTTCACTCATATTATTTTCACTGTATGTTGTATACCACCAGAATTCGGGAATAAAACGGATTAAGAAAGAATGAAAGAAAGAAAGAAAGAAAGAAAGAAAGAAAGAAAGAAAGATGTAAATTGAAATTATGAATGAATTACGTTCACATTTGCACACCTTTTTCAAGCTTTCAGGTCCTTTTCAGATATTTATATGTCTTTATATAGGTTTTTTTCTGGCAGTGTATAGGTCTTCAACTTCCGAGCCTTGGACGGGCTGAGCGGCTCAGACAGTTGAGGCGCTGGCCTTCTGATCTCAACTTGTCAGGTTCGATCCTGCCTCAGTCCGGTGGTATTTGAAGGTGCTCAAATACGTCAGCCTCATGTCGGTAGATTTTCTGGCACGTTAAGTGGACGTAAAGCAAGTAACATTTTTAACTTCCGAGCCCACATCACACCTACCGGGTGGTTCACCAGCCCCTTGTGATCCAGTTTTATGCAACCCTTCGCATTTACCACAATTCTGAAAGACATCGGTCCTTCTCCCTAAACCGGGGTAATATAACGAGATGTGTGTTCACGGGCTAGAAGACACCAGGAATCGTGAGCGCCACTATTAATTCATTATGCGTACCTCGAATGAACCCGTAAAACGAGTACAGATGCGCAGAACACGTACTTTAATACAGGAGGTGGACGCACAGACCGGGAGCACGGTACCGAGCAGGCAGGAAGATATGTGATAGTGGGCAGTGCTCGACGTAGGAGGTTCGAGTCCCACATACAAAACTTGTTTAAAAGCCACTTTCCTGGTATGTGGTAAGGTTGCATACTTGATAGCTTCCAAGGACTGATTTGTTTGTTTGACACTGTAAAAGACAGCATGTATCGTTCCATTGGGTATGGCGCTGGATTGGACAAGGATGAGGAGATGATGGTCTGTGGGCAGTTACCTACGTCGTACATGTTCCAAGCTTCGAAGACCACAGGTAGGACAAAGTAGGCCCCATTGGAACGATAACAACATGCGATGCGATGCAGCTGCGCGAATTCCCCTACTTCGAAGCAATTCACAACGCAAAGTTTATTCACTGCCTCGACATGTATTCCAGCGGCGAGTATGTCGATATCTTACTTATCTATGGAGGAGCTAGATAGAATGCATACCTGGCACAGCGTCTGTGCCAAGAACGCTATCTGGATAGACGACAACCAACGGGCGTGTGGAAAGATGCCTGCGGGATAGTGCGTCCCTGTGAACGACAAGGCCTGTTCGAGACCATCCTGTGACATCTGCTGACAATGAAGAGGTCGTGTTTGACGCTATCCGACGTAACCCTCATACTAGCACACGGGCCATTGCACAGGAGACGAACATCAGCCGAACGTCTGTTGTGCGAATATTGCATACCCACCGGTTTCATCCGTACCATCTGCACTGTCAATGGATCCTGCAATATGTGGACACTGATCCTGTTTTCCTAACGACTCTATTATTTAAGGACGAAGAACGATACCACAACAATGGAACCGTTAATCGCCATAATATGCATTACTGGAGTGTGGATAATCCCCATTGTGTGCGAGAGACAGCTTTTCAGGTAGGTACAGTGGGGCGTGAGTATATGGCGTGGAATCACGGGTGTTCACATCATCGGTCCGCATTTCTTTGAGGGCCATCTGATCAGTCAACGTTATCTCCGGTTTCTCCAAGATAAACTACCACCGTTTTTGGAACATGTGCCACTCCTTAACCGCTGAAAAATGTGGTTTCAACATGACGGAGCCACACCGCACGCGGCGGTGCTCGTCCGGAACCGTCTCCATGCGACTTATCCTGATAAATGGATAGGAAGTGCAGGACCTGTCCCCTGGCCTGCCAGATTGATCGATCTTATGCCCCTGGATATTTTTCTGTGTGGCCATGTAAAACAAGTTGTGTATGAACAGGAGCCGGCCAGTTCTTGTCACCGAGGCATGCCTATCCGTTTCGCCAGATATGTTGCAACAGGCCAGACGGTCCTTACAACATCACGCGCAGCTCTGTATCGATCACGGAGGTCGTCAGTTCGAGCAGGTACTGCGTTGAACCACGTGAATAACTAAAATCCTGCCACATGTTTCCTGGCCTCTATCAACCACCTCCATACCAACGGCCCTTTTCTGGGTCAAATAAACAAATCAGTCCTTGGAGGGTATCAATTATTCAACATTCCTACATCCCAGACAACTGACTGTTATAACAAATTCTTATATGCGATTCGAGCCTTCTTCCTCGAGCACTGTCCGCTATCACATATCTTCCCGCCCGCTTGCCATGTGAGCTACTGCGACACTTCACCTCCGGTGCCCACTACCCAGCCAATACAGTATCGTGTTCCCGGTCTGTGCGTCCACCACCTAAGTACGTGTTATGCGTATCTGCACTCGTTTTACGGTTTCATTCGAGGTACTCATAACGAAATAATAGTGGCCCTCACGATTCCTGCTGTCTTCCAGCCCGTAAACACCCCGGTTTAGGGAGAGGGACCGATGTTTTTCAGAATTGTAATAAATGTAAAGGGATACATAAAACTGGATCGCAAGGGGCTATTGGACCACCTGGTATATTCACTGATATACACAATCGAAACACGAGTGAGAATGTAAACTCTTTCATATTATAAATGCATACCTTCAGTCCCCTTGCACTCGCAATAGGTTTTGTGACCTGTTAGTGTGCAGTGCACTGCAGTCCGGGAGACGCTGCTACACGGAAAGCGTGAGCAATAAAGAGAGTGCCAGCACGCAGATTGCAGCGTCAGATAAGCTTGGTTATGAATGTCGGCGAAAGCAAGAGCTAAGCTCTAATGCAAAGCAATTTTCGAGTTACAGAGAACACATTTTTAGCATGAAAACATCTTCCTGTTAAATTCGCAAGGGAGAAATTGCTTGCCCACTTCCATTTCATGCTTAACTTGCTGCGAAGCTTTCTTTTTCGTTTTACAGCACGTACTAAACGCTCACGCGTGGTTAGTGGCTTATCCTTTGATAATCTATTCACCTTACGTGCTCAAAGATGGTATGCTGTTATGTTCAGCTTGTACGATACTATGATCCGAAGATTTTGATTCCTAACAGCAGAATATTGATGATTGTGGTATAAAACACGGAGATTGCGTGACATAACAGCTTAACAAGAACAGAAATTAGGTCATATGCTTAACAATTCTCAAATACAGTTTTGCATATTACACACTGCTAAAATATACTGATTGTCTTGTTTGTTCTTTAAAGGGGCCTAACACCTAGGTCATCGGCCCCTAACGGTACGAGGTGCAATGAAATGATACGATAATTAAAGCTTCAAAATGTATCCACTGACTAGAACCCTGAAACGAGTGATGATGAAAACGTTACCACGAATCCAAAACAGTCAGTGGATCCAATTCACAATTCCTTATTATCAGAGATGTTGCTTGTTGTCCAAAGGGGTCCAAATTCAAGCTCACCAGCCCCTCAAAATGGTACTAACCTCTGATAAAGCAGAACCATGGTGTTACTCCTATAGTGGTACTAACCACAGGTAATACAGACGAATGGTATATCACACACAATGGCACCACTCACAGGTAACACAAACCTGTGGTGTTCCTGACATAGTGGAACTAATCATAGGTAATGCGGACCCATTCTGAGCACAGTGAAATCAACCAATGGAATGTAGACGATGGCACTTATCACAAACAACGCCCAGACCCGTAGTGTTTCTCGCATAATGGTACTGCTCCTGTGTAATGTAGATCCATGGTTTTCCTCACAAGATGGTGCTAATCACAAGTATCCCTTGGTCGCCCCTCTTAGTCGCCTCTTAGAACAGACAGAGAATAGCTGAGATATTTACGCCCAATAGTTAGATGAGGAGTGCCATTACCTCCCATAGAGTTCCGCAACATTTCCCCCTGTCCTCTACATCTCTTTCCGGTTATTTGCTAGTGGTTTAACGTCGCTCAAACACATCGAAGATTGTCGGTGCCGCAGGGAATGGGGAAGTAACAGTCGTGACAGTCCCAGCATTTGCCTGGTGTGAAAATGGGAAATCCTCCTTTTGCAGGATTTTGTGATGGTAGCCTTTTCAAATTGAAATCATCACCAACTAGATCTTATCATCGGTAACTAGGCATTTACCTTTCCCCTCTTCTACAGATAAATTCATCAGTCCACTCTGTTGGCTTACAGAATTTTAACTTCATTTATTCATTGTACAAATTGTACTAAGTTACTGGATCCCCAACTTAACGCGGAACATGCAGCGTACCATTCCTTGTTTAAGATCTCAGGCATATTGTTTGGGATTCCAACCTCTCTTGTCTTGGGAAGAATCCATTGATTTACCATATCTCGCTCACATTTAATTTAAAATATTCTCATTTAGTTTTCAAAACCTGTCAATGACAGCAACCATTCCTGCTATAATATTTGTTATCTGACGCTTGCCAACGGCCATATCATGTTGAATACACCGGATCTCGTCCGATCATCGCAATTAAGCAACATTGGGCTTGGTCAGTACTTGGATGGGTGACCGCTTGGGAACACCACGTGCCGTTGGCTCAATTCCCTTTGTCCACCTCTGTGGTGTAGTGGTTAGTGTGGTTAGGTGCCACCCCCAGTGGTCCGGGTTCGATTCCCAGCTCTGCCACGAAATTTGAAAAGTAGTACGAGGGCTGGAACGGGGTCCACTCAGCCTTGCGAGGTCAGCTGAGTAGAGGTGGCTCGATTCCCACCTCAGCCATCGTGGAAGAGGTTTACCGTGGTTTCCCACTTATCCTCCAGGCAAATGCGGGATGGTACCTAAGTTAAGGCCACGATCGCTTCCTTCCCTCTTCCTTGTCTATCCCTTCCAATCTGCAAGGTAAGGTCCCTGTTCAGCATAGCATAGCAGGTGAGGCGGTGTCCGGACATTTGCGGTCACGGACAATTGCGGTCAACGCAAAATCACGGACATTTGCGGTCACTGAGGTAAACTTGTGCCAACTCACAGAAATTCCCCAGTTGTTACAGGACATTTGCGGTCACTGCAGCAGGGGATGGGCCTCATTAGCTTAATCTCCGGGTATCCCCGCTAACCTGCCTGAGCTATGTACTGCTCCCTCCTTGCAGATCAACATTATTTTTTCTCTCGCCGGCATTGTTTAGAGAATGATACCTTCAGACACAAACACAATTCTATATCGAAATTTCCTGGTGTAAGTATTTACTGCTGTGTGCTGTAAAGGATTTGACATTCACTAATAAGGCAACTGGTTATATGTACAGAAAGTATATGGAAGGTCAACATGAAATCGTCACCTGGGTGTGTCTGAAGGAGAAGAACAAGTCATGTCATCCTTTTGGTAACATACAATTCTGTAGATGATAAATAAATATATTCTATTTCATATCCGGTCTCTCTTGATCAACTCTTGTTCTCTTCCGACCCCTACGGTACGATGTTTGCCAAGCTCAGGGAGTCTTAAATTTTCACGTTCTTCGTGGCCTTTCCCTTCTTTTTTCCCTAAAAGGGAGTCGGACCTATTCGAATTTTTTCTGTTTATTTTTAAAGGAGGATTGTGGCACCGTTCTAATTTCTCACAAAAACAGTAATCACCACCATCCAAAACCAAACCCCATGGCACTACAGCCCTTGAAGGGCCTTGGCCTACCAAGCGACCGCTGCTCAGCCCGAAGGCCTGCAGATTACGAGGTGTCGTGTGGTCAGCACGACGAATCCTCTCGGCCGTTATTCTTGGCTTTCTATACCGGGGCCGCTATCTCACCGTCAGATAGCTCCTCAATTCTAATCACGTAGGCTGAGTGGACCTCGAACCAGCCCTCAGGTCCAGGTAAAAATCACTGACCTGGCCGGGAATCGAACCCGGGGCCTCCGTGTGAGAGGCAGACACGCTAACCCTACACCACGGGGCCGGCTAATCACCACCATCACGAAAACTGAAATCATCATTCAATCAATCAATCACTACTGATCTGCATTTAGGGCAGTCGCCCAGGTGGCAGATTCCCTATCTGTTGTTTTCCTATCGCTGGCGGTGTGAATGGTGTTGTACACATGTTTACTTGGCCCTGCTTTTGCCCGGATACCCTTCCTAATTTCAACCCTGTGTGGAGGGATGCATTCACTATGGCGATTTTCTGCGGTATTTGTTAGTGTAGTGCGTTAACCAGATGCGATTAAAATCCCCGACCCGTCCTGGAATCGAACCCAGAACCTCTGATTCTAATACCTTGACGCCGATCATTTAGCTAATATAAAAACGAAATATGAGTCAAAAATTTGAAGTACACACAGAAAATAATAATTTTATTTGTAGGCCTAAAGATTTTGTTCCAAGGCTTTGTAATTTTTCACAAGCTTGTATATTAGATATTTAAACTCTAATACTCCACAAAGTGAATTTTTATATACAAACATCAGAGGCTAATTCAAAAAATAAGTTTCCTATTTATTTATCGTGGAATAATTAAAGGTAGGCCAAGGTAAAAAAAACACTGTTTTATTCCGCACCAGTCCTTCATTTTTAGAATAACAAAAGTTAATTCATCGTTAATTAATTAAATTTATTTATTTATTTATTTATTTATTTATTTATTTATTTATTTATTTATTTATTTATTGGCCTCCGTGGCTAGGTGGCAGCGCACCGGACTCTCACCGCTGGGTTCCGTGGTTCAAATCCCGGTCACTCCATGTGAGATTTATGCTGGACGAAGTGGAGGCGGGAGAGGTTTTTCTCCGGGCATTCCGGATTTCCCTGTCACGTTTAATTCCAGCAACACTCTCCAATGTAGTTTCATTTCATCTGTCAGTCATTAATCATTACCCCAGACGAGTGCGACAGGCTTCGGCAGCCGGCACAATTCCTATCCTCGCCGCTAGATGGGAGCTTCATTCATTCCATCCCTGACCCGGTCAAATGACTGGAATCAGGCTATGGATTTTCATTTTTTTATTTACTGATTTATGTATTTATTTATTTCTGGTAGTCTAACGTCACGCTAACATATTTTTCGGAGAAAATGCGATGGGAAAGAATTAGACTCAGTGACTCACACGGTTGAGGCGCTGGTCTTCTGGCCACAACTGGCAGGTTCGATCCTGCCATCCCACGCTCCCAAGTTGTGAGCGCCCGGGGACCCATTTAGTCGCCTCTTACGATAGGCAGAGGATACCGTGGATGTATTCTTCGTCTGCGTCCCCGACCCACAGGGGGGCACAGCCTCCAAATTCGAGTACCGGTACATACAATCATTTGTTCGACAGTAAATTACATGTTTTAAAATGCGGATTCCCATCACACTTTATCCAGGCTTTAGATTGGCATAGTTATTGTACTGAAATAATTTTGGCGTGTTTAAAATCAGCTGAACTAAAGCTTCGTCAATTATTTTTGTCGCTTTTAGGTAAGCGTCGTTATAATTTAGTTCCTTTGTACAAGATAATCATACTTAAGTCGCTTTTCAAGCTTAATGAGAAATTTAGGAGATACACAAACACACTCTCACTCGCACTCAATTAAAAATGTTGATCTGCAAGGAGCGAGCAGTTGCTCAGGCAGGTTAGCGGGGATACCCCGAGATTAAGCTAATGCGAGCCATCCCGTGTTGCAGTGACCGCAAATGTCCGGCGACCGCAAATGTCCGTGACCGCAATTGTCCGGCAACCGGTGAGGCCGCCTGGGTGAGCTACTGGTCATCCTCCCTAGTTGTATCCCTCGACCCAGAGTCTGAAGCTCCAGAACACTGCCCTTGAGGCGGTAGAGGTGGGATCCCTCGCTGAGTCCGAGGGAAAAGCCAACCCTGGAGGGAAAGCAGATTAAGAAAGAAAGAAATGTCTCGCTTACGCATCAGGAGTTCGTTATCCTACTTATGAGAGATTTTGGATTATTGCATTGGTATAACGATAATGAGGCTTTTGAGGCAAATCCCGGGATGGTACCTAATTAAGGCGATGGCCGCTTCCTTCCATCTTCCTTTGCTGTCCCCTCCAGTCTTCCCATCCCTCCACAAGGCCCCTGTTCAGCATAGCCCGTGAGATCACCTGGGCGAGGTACTGGTCCTCTTCACCAGTTGTATCCCCCGACTCAAAGTCTCACGCTCCAGGATACTGTCCTTGAGGCGGTAGGGGTGGGATCCCGCATTGAGTCCGAGGGAAAAACCGACCCCGGTTATTAAACGGTTTAAGAAAGAAGGAAAGAAAGAAAGAAAGAGAGACTTCGTGCATGAAATCTTAGCTCCATCACTATCACCACCACCACCACCACCACCATGATCTTTATCATCATCGTGTGTTAGCTTCAACGTGTACCCCAAGCTTTCATTCAGAATATAGAAATGTTGACGAATGTTCTGAATAAGTCACTCACAGTGGTGTATTTGGATGGGCGTTTACCTCCTTTTATCAAAGTAGTGGCTGCAACTCGAGTTTGTGTCAGTGGAATTTCCGATGTTTTAAACGTGACGACTCTATGTCTGTGGGATCCTGCATAAAAATATTTCGACATTTTGGTAACTTTGCATACAGAAGCTGCTATAATGGATGAAAATATGAGACATGATTTTTTAAGTAAGTACCGTTTTGATATGGAAAAGTATTGCAATTTTTGAAATCTTGTTTCTACGTGTAAGCCTGTGTCTTAAACTACTTCTCAACGTAAGGTCCAGGCATATTAAGGCACTTGGCCGTATCGTGAAACCAGCTTTTGAATTCCTTTCTCATATCAATCTGCGTCCTGATGTGTCAGCGGTTGTGTCCCATTTTCGATCAGTCCCATTTGCGATCACTCCCATTACAGTGGACAAAAAGAATGTGAAGAAAGACCAGTTCGCGTTCCATTTGCGATCACTGTAAAATTATCAGCTGCCTATCAAGGTTTTCCAATGTCCATGCAGCAGGGGGACTGCTAATTAGAGCGTACTTCACGCAACCGCGTGATAAGGATTCTATCAACCCGTCACCTCTTTCTTGAACGTTTTTTGAGGTAATATTAGTCTATAGTTTTTAACATACTGTAATTATTATTCTAGCTGTAGTCATCCATCGTTAATGGAGCTTTTGTTGTTATCTGCGTGCTTACTTACGACATGCAGGTCATTGAGACGAAGAGAGGCAATTTACGGAAAAGTCAGGGATGTTTGATGGCATGGGCTTTTTTACCGTTGGCTTTACGTCGGACGGACACAGATAAGTCTTATGGAGACAATGGGATAGGAAAGGGCTTGGAGTGGGAAGGAAATAGTCGTAGCCATAATTAAGGTACACTGGCTTGTCGTGAAAATGGAAACCACGGAAAACCATCTTCAGGGGTGTGGAAAATGTGGTTCGAACCCACTATTTACCGAATGCAATCTCATCTTTTCGCGCTAACATTTTAGAGTTATAATTTCTTAAACTTATTTCAATCTAAACATTTTCTTAACATTAAGTTCTGGAATCTTGTACATCTAATCCGAGCGTACAGACAAAAATTATCATTTGACTTATATAGTTGAAAGTAGGCTGAGTGGCTACGGCTATGGAGCCAAGCTCTGCATTCGGAAAAAACGTGGGTTTGAACCCCACCGTCGGCTGTTCTCAGAATGGTTTTGTGTGGTTTAATATTTTCACTCCCAGGCAAATGCCGAGGCAGTTCGTATCCACAGGCCAGAGCTGAGTCCTCCCACCCCACTGTATAAGAAAGTGTAACTGCTGAGTTTGAAATGAGCTATAATTGCTTTTTTAAAAAAAGGGGGTAGCACTGTCGAAGAAGCGAAGTATTACAGCAAAATCCTTTGTTTTGAAATTGGAAAGTGTAAAATTCAGCGGTTTTAATACGCCCATCTTTTGACCTACTTCTTAAAACTCATTTAACTACCCTTCCACCCAAAACCATCTGGTAACTCTAAATAAAAGGTTCATTTGAGTCCTTTTTATTCTCCGTCAGTACCGGTATTAACACGTCAGTCTCAAACGGTAAATATAAGTAATGTATTAAGTTTCAACATATGATTCGTTAGAATCCTAGTAGCCTATGTAGTTTCGCCAGTTATTTGAGGGATGTATACCTGTACCTCACAGCAACCTGACTGTATGTCACTGATAAGAGTGATCGCAAATGGGACGACACCGTGTCAGCCACTGTCGCGCGGTCGTGTTTGGGTCGTCATCATCGTCGTGGCGCTGACCTCCTAGGTGCAGGAACAAATGGTATTCACCAAGTCTTCAGTACTGACAGACGTTCGCCCACTACGCCCCGCTCGTCGTGGACATAAGTACAGCCTTCTTTAAATGCTCCAACCCGATTGGTTACCATCCCTCCGCTCATAGTGTGTTCTCATACACTTGACTAATCTGCCGATGAATTTCCATAGCTTTCAGGTCTTTCACATTTAGAAAACGAATCACAGCACGTACTTCGCACTCACCTGGAGCGTTAATTGTCAGAGGCAGTTTTAACACGCACAAACCAAAGTAAAGATGTGTGAAAATTATTAGACTCAACACGATTTTTTCTTACTTCCACCGCCGCTTTACGTATTACTTGCGAGGCCGTAAAAAAGCATTTTGTGCTGCAGTCCACCTCCTTTACATCTTACTTGTTTATCTGCTTAAAGTACATTGAAGACCTGAAATAAATGAAGCTCTACTCGCCAAGCCTAACAATGTATAAAAGGCTCGAAGTACCACGAATGATGGTGTATTTACAATATATATATATACATACAGGGTGAAGCAAAATTCACGCACTCGGGCGTCGCAGCGCGACTCCTCACATGCCAGCAATAAAAAATGTCGCTCACGAAAGTTCGTCCTGCGAGTATATCCGGCAGAGAAAGAACGTTGAAGAGTGGCAATCTGGCAACACTGTAACCACATGTAGGGTAACTACCTCTGTCAGCACATACCAGTCGTGCTGTAAAGTTGTTGCAGTGGATAGTGTTTTGAGTTAGCATGCAGGAGCTTAAAGGTTCGATCCTGGGTTGAAGCGCACTTTTTTATTTGCTAATTTCCATCGGACGCTACATACTGTAATACAGTAAGGCAACGTTTCTTAGGTCACATGTATCCTACATTTCCAAAATTTAGTAAAGCTGAACACGTTGTAACGCATCTAGTAGATGAAGAGGTGCGAATAAATTCACGCCCATGACGTGGAAAGGGCATCTTTCAAAGCTGACCAATGAAAACAAATGTTCGTGCATTTCTAGGATCGTAGTATGTAAGTGCAAATAGTTTCTAGAGGTCGCGCTGCAATCGCTGTTGACGATTAAGATGCCAGATACCACCTGGACTACATTTACGAAATAAAAATCATACGCTTCAAACCACGATCGATCCCCTCGACCTCCTGCATGCTAACCCAGAACTCTATCCACTACACCAACTGTACAGCACGACTGATATGTGCTGACAGAGGTATTTACTCTACATGTGGTTACAGTGTTGCCAGATTGCCACCAACGTCCTTTTTTCTCCCGGATATACTCGCAGGAGGAACTGTAGTGAGAGACAATTTTTTATTGCTGGCATATGAGGAGTCGCACTGCGACGCCCGAGTGCGCGAATTTCGCTTCATCCTGTATATACATATGGCCTGCAATTTATCTGCCACTGCTGTTATCATACGAAAGGCTCTATGCTGCAAGCGCCAGTGCGCACCTAGTTATAACCGGCGTCTTTGATTAAAGAAACCACAAGTTCCTTGTGTCGGGTCAGTCCTCTTTAAGTTGTGACAGAGATTTTGCCATTATCGGGCAATAGTTACCAAGTGTGTTAATCCAGAATATGTAAAGAACATGATACATGACTGAAGACAAATAAACCGTTTAATCACCGGTCATATTAATGCATCTGACTTCTTCGATTTTAAGAAGGCAGCCTGTTGTAGAATAACACAGCAAAGCTAAACATTTCTAACGTACAGTGGCTTCGGGTGGATAAACACAAGCCTCATATTGTTAACAGGAGATGCTTAAATAAACTTGTGGCCTGGGAAAAAAGTCAGTATTTTGAAGAAAAACGTGTGAGGAGAGAACAAAAAGAAAATGCAACTGCAGGCGCTGGAGGTAACAAGCCACATCTCTGCAGAAAAGAAGGAAGATTCGACGGAAATGATGCAGTATCTGATAAATAATGAAAACAAAGTGTTTTACGAAATTACTACAGAGTGAAATTTTAAATGTATGAACAACAAATACACTTCAGTAACAATGTATTTTTCCCGCTGTAATATCATGTTACTATGTATTGAGCTATGAGACAGCCTTTTATTGAATGTCTACTACAACTGAGTTTTCCATTCTGTTACAATAACACATTTGTAAGATCCTATGTACAGTAGATCCATACAATGCTTGTCTTTCAATTAAAACACAAAAACGTTGAAATATTTACCATTAAATGCATTCTATAAACTCATTTTCCTCAAAACAATTGTTTTGGCACTTAGAGTTTTCTTTATTTCAGTCTTCAATTATAGAAAAAGGTTACATTTTATTTACATTACACCAGTGACGATATTATAGTCAATGGTCTCATTTATCAAAATTAAATTACAATGTTGAAGACATTTAATTTCACTTTCGAATATAATTAGATAAAACAGAATTACATGAAGTGCTTCTGTAATATTTTACCTTACTTGAGCGCTGGTAATTCGCTGTGTTTTTACTATTTACTATACAAACTGTTGGAAATGATATTGTAGGATTAGCAACAGACCAAACAGAAATATTCAATATCAATACAACATTTAGATACACGAACACTGTGGGTCTGTGTTTCCTGTACTTGGTTCCATAATGCGTAATTCTCCGTGGGACTATAGGGCCTATTGCCTGTGATTAGTACCACTATAGGATGACCACCATGGTTCTGCTTTACTAGTGTTTAGTACTATTATGAGGGGACGAAGTTTAGTAAGTCGGATGAATATTTGACTGAAATATAGGAATTTCCATGGAAAAAAATTACAAGGACAATTGGGGCAAAAACTAAAACTAAGGTAATTTAATTTTTTGTCTTCTCCCTTGAGTCTAAGGATGTTCACACCTCTGTAAGCACGGGTGAATGCTTCTGTGATGGCATTTGTGGCTAGCGTACAGATGTGCGTATAGAGCGCGCATGCTCTGAACAATGATTGGACTTCTGCAGGGGCCATATTTATAAACGGTACTTACACGCTCGATATATACAAACAATTAAAAGAGATAAATGGTCATTCTGGGGTTCAAATTCCAGAATGCCATCGGGCTTTGGAAAGGAACTAGTTGAGGGCAAGCAATAGGAGAAATCTGGGCCTGAAATAAGGAACCAATTTGAGAAACCTCGTAACCACTGTCTAGATGATTGTTCTGATCCTATTATTGTTCACGCACATGCTGTCTTATGCCTGTTCAGCTTGCCCTCTGCTGTCAGTTGTTTGTAGGCTTGAACTCGTAACGTCATTTCAACCGGGTTAATTTGGATGATGATTATGATGATATTTGTGTCTAAAAGGGGCTTAACAGCTTGATCATCGTCCCCTAATGGTACGAGGATCAACGAAATGAACGATAATTAAAACTTCAAAATGTATCTACAGACTAAGGTATGAAACGATTGATGATGGCCATGAGTTCAAAACAACCAGGGGATCCAGTTCACAATTCCCCATATCCTGACATGATGCTTTTTGTCCAATGGGGTCTAAAATCCATGGCACCGACCACCTAATAATAGTACTAAACACTGGTAACGCAGAACCATGGTGTTCCTCCTATAGCAGTACTAGTCACAGGTAACGTAGACTCATAGTGTTACTCACATAAGGGCACCACCCGCCAGAAACGCAGACCGATGGTGTTCCTCACATTATGGAACAAATCACAGGCCACGTATACTCTTGGTGCCGCTCATCTGGTGGTAATTTAGTCCCACGGTGTGTCACACACCATGGAACCAACCACAGACAACACAGAACCACGGTGTTCCTGATATAATGGAACTCCTCTCAGGCAACGCTGACCCATGGTGTTTGTCACATAGTGGTACTAATCACGGGCAACAGCCAAACCCGTGGTATACGTCAATTAGCGGTACTAATCAGAGGCAACGTAGACCTGTGGTGTTCTTCAAATAGTGGTACTACTCATTGGTAACGCGGATCAGTTCTGAACACCGGAACGACACATTCCAGCACAGCGTACGGCATCTTTTCTCGCAGAAACTTTAGTCCACCCCCACCTCATCGGTGGGATACACACGATGGTACTAACCACAGTAACGCCCATACTCGTGGTGTTCCTCATATAATGGTACTACTCCTAGGTAACGTAGATCCATGATGTTCCTCACATGGTTGTACTAATCGCAGGTAACGTCGACCCATGGTCTTCTTCACGTAATGGTTTTAATGGCAATAAGTCACATGGTTCTTGGTCACCTCTTTTTTTCGCCTCTTACGACAGGCAGGGGATACCGTAGATGTATTCTTCTTCCGCGTCCCCTACCCGGAGGGGTTGTTAATTTGGTATTTGCTAATTATTCTGATTATTTTATAAGTTAATTACGGATAAGTTTCTTATTACAAGGGAAATTGAATTACAGTTTTCTGCAGAGTCAAAAGGCTCGAAGTTTTTCGGAACGCCTACCGTATCTTGTGCCACAGTAGTATGCCACGTAAATCTCCATCGGGAGCCATTACAGTAGTATAGCATTAAGATTGTAGGTTTTTAACTTGTTGATGCGTCTCAGTAGCGAGTTGGATCATTATGTGGTAACTGGTTCATAGTTGAAATGAAAGGGAATGATGTAAATGTACTCAGCAATTGGAACCCGTTGGTTTCTCCTCACTTTAAAATGTTCTGCCTTAGTCACTTGCATATCAGTTCAATCCCCAATTAGTAAAAAAGCACACACGTATAAGCATCACTTTTACAGATACTGAAATAATATTGGTGGTATTTTACTCATACTACGGACCAGGACTGTTCGTAAGTAACTATGATCATAGTGGTTTTAGATCACTAAGTATAGGACATTATTTTCCTGTATTAGAGTGTGTGTGGAATCGCACAGTTTGAAATCACGCGCTGGACGTATATTATTAATAGCACCTCCCTTGCTTTGCGATATGCATTTCTTCAGATCGGTAGATGCTAAACGTGCCCCTTTGTGCTACTGAAGATTCCTATGCACAACACATTTAACACTGGAGTACTGCAGGTAGCCTACGCTGTACAATTGACGGTGCAAGTCAATTTTAAAGAGATGCATTATTTATCTACTCCCTTATATCATTACTTGTTGAGAAATATAAACATTGGTAACGCCATTCTAGTGAGTTTTAGGTATAATATATTTGGGTGTACGCGTCTCACTACTACTTAAGGTTTTTTTTAGGAGACACCATGGTGTGAGAAGCTTGTCCCGTATATTTTAACATACTAATACATTTACCGAGAAAGTGCTGACGTATTTGAACAGCTATACGTACCACCGGACTGAGGTGACATAAAATCCACTAAGACCAGCGTTTCTATCGCCTTAGCCACTCGCCATGGTGAGAGCTGTACACTATTGTTAATGCTGCTAATATTGCTGTTACCGAGCTCGATAGCTGCAGTCGCTTAAGTGCGGCCAGTATCCAGTATTCGGGAGATAGTAGGTTCGAACCCCACTGTCGGCAGCTCTGAAAATGGTTTTCCGTAGTTTCCTATTTTCACACCAGGCAAATGCCGGGGCTGTTCCTTAATTAAGGCCACGGCCGCTTCCTTCTCACTCCTAGCCCTTCCCTGTCCCATCGTCGCCATAAGACCTATTTGTGTCGGTGCGACGTAAAGCAACTAGCAAAAAAAATAATGTATTGCTGTTTGAGTGCACACTTGGGGAACTGAGGTACCGGGGCCAAAATACAGAGCGGGTCACACTTATTTCTAAGAAATTAAAACGTATATGTATTTTAAAATTGAAGTAATACTATATGGTCTCGTCTGCTGTTGGTTGCGATAGCATTTGGTGTCTGACGGTTTTAAATAGTAATGTTCAAGACTTTATGGTCCACTACCTACCTAATGTTTAGAGTTTGGAGACACCGAGTTACAAGAATTTTGTCCCACTGGATTCCATTTTCTTGCCTATAAATATACCGCGCGAGGCTAACCTATTTGGGCGCCTTCAAATACTAACGTACTTAGTTACACAGTGCTTTTGAAAAATGTTTATGCAACGTGCCGCTTTCCTCCCAAAAGCATTCAAGAATTGAGAAACGACATTATCAGTAAATTTGTTTATTACAAACACTTGTCATGCCGTGTTCCATGATATTAACGCTCTTACGATTTGTTTAATTGACTTGATTTTCCTTATTTGTTTTAGTGTTGTTTCTGATTTCCTGGAAATTCCTCTGTGGCACTTTATTTCCCTCATCCTAGGACAGACATTTCGAACATTTCTGCTAGATGTAACGTACGTTACCTCATAAGCAGAGATGTCAACTTTACGATAAACTCTAGACAGTTGGTACGTTTCTGTCTGATGGAGAGCTCTTGTCAGCGGCATTGGTCACTAAAACCGCGAGTGTAGACGATTTGCAGGTGGCATAATGTGCTATTAAGGATCTGATTACAGGGAAGAAGACCACGATGTTTGGACTCTCACAACGGCTAACATTGTCGTTATTATCTACTAAAGGCAATGCGTTGTCGCTGTAGCCACATCTGTCGGTCTTCTCTTAGCCTCTTCATGTTGCTATATGAACCACATGCCAGTTCCTGATGTATGACATCCTTGGTCGTCCCCTGCGTCTCTTTCCCAATACTTTAACTTGATGAAAATCATGATGCTTGTTGTTTAAAGTGGCGTAACATATAATAATGATTAATAAGGGAGAAACCATGAACAACTGGTTTTTCATCCGCCCCAATATTTACCTTCAATGATGGTTTTGAGAAGATAGTCACGTCTCAGTACTTGTCCAAGGAACTTTGTTTTCGTCTTTTTTATTGCATTTGATAAACATCGATCCTCATTTAATTTCTTTAAAACATGACCATTTGCTTTTTATCCATCCAACTTGTTTTTTGGAATTCTTCTCCAAAACCACATTTTTGCAGCTTCAAATTTTGTTCCTTCCTGTTTACGTAAGGTCCAAGTTTCGCATCCATACAGTAACACACTACAAACAAAGGTCTTGAGAAATGATTTTCTGATCTCCAACCTGAGATGGTTGTTTAGCAATAAGTTATTCTTATTTCGGAAGGCTTGTTTTGCTACCTCTATTCTTTTCTTGATTCCCGAAAGGGATCTGTTATCAGAAGCAATTACACTACCCAAATAGGAGAATTCTGTGACTTGTTCTATCGAGGTGTTATTTAATTTAAATATCTTCCTAACTACAGGCTTCTTTTTGTCTCCTGTCATGAATATTGTTTCCTTTATATTCATTTTTAGTTTAAATGTCTCTAAGAATTTGTTGAATGTTCTTAGCATCTTACTCATATCCTTCATTACACTTCATAAATTCTGACTAGCTAACATAATGGCGAATGTTAGTTTTGTTCCCATTACTATGCCTCTGCTAAAATAGGATTTCACTCAAGTAGGCAGATGAAAAGTCTTCTCTGGGAGTTGTCTGATGACCCGAGAGAATACACACCTCTCTGTCCAAGAAATGGCCTGGAGGTTTGACGGTGGAGGGGTTGGATGGGAGGAAGGAATACAAGCAGTGTGCACTAATCACCCCGCCGCACGTGGGGTCTGTTAATTGGCCCCTGAACCACAATGTAGCTGAATGATGTATTGGGCGCGCTGTTCACATCGCCCCCATCACTCACAGTGTTCATGTGATAGCCACACAGGGAACTGGGTGATCCACTTACTCCTATTGTGACACAGACGGAGCGAGATAATGCAAACCAGAGTAGTGGAATATCTGTTCATTCAATCACATCTATTTATTCTATTGATAGGCCTAAAATTTTTGTATTTATCTTATTCCAGACACGATGCTACCAACTAAAAGGTTAAGATGACGTTTTCTTCTTTTATTAGTACTGACCAATACTATAGTGACTAGATCTGCTAATAAATAGTGGTGTTTGAGGTTAAAGAGGCTGATGGAATATTAAATAGCGCATTCAGCTTGTTTGTACTTGGTGGAAGGATTAATTGGGACCGAACGAATCTGTTGCGCCATCTGTAAGAACGAGGTAGTTGATAGACAAAGAACATGTAGCCAATCGCAAGTTATGTTTTGACTGCAAATGTTCTGCACGAAGTAAATATACTTATATGATGATGTAACGCAGGTTATTAAATTTAAGTTATAGGCTACATGAAATGTTTTATATTATTTCTCTCACTGAATAAGAACAGGTTATGGGCCTAGTACTCTGAATCAAATTATCTATACTAATATATAAAGAGGTAAGGATTGTTTCATGAAATGGCTAATCTCTGGAAGTACTGGACCGATTCTAAAAAATTATTTCACTAATAGAAAGATACTTTATCCCTGAGTGCTATAGGATATATTTCATTTTCAAAACAATTCTGGGGGGAGGGGGCGACGTGAGGAGATATAAAAATACTAGGCTAATACAGGCAAAATATCGAATTTGTCGTACAAGGACAAGACAAAGCTCATTTTAAGCCCCTTGAAGCAAAGAACAAAACTCGGTAAGCCTTACGGGCCCGAAAACCATGTTTTAAGGCCCTAAAACCAACCGTTATTGAGACAATGGCGCCAAACTACCCCTGCTCTACGAATCGGATAAAGAAATGAACTGCCGTAACCATGGCAACATCAGCTCCAGTATGCTTACAGCAGCGAGATTATCTACAATATATCACAAAAACCTAACACGTTGCAGACATAAAATGTTGTACTTGGAATCTCCTTTAAAATAAAAGAACACAAATTTTTGTTTTCAGAAAAGTTAGGACTGAATTTATGAAAAATAGTAATTATTGATAGAATTGAATGCAATTTGCCTTGTGGTCTCCTGATGGTGAAATTTTCAAGAAATTAGCAATAGAACTTTCTGAGAAATTAACACATACAATTTTAAATTTTAAAAACCGATAAGCAAAAAATGAATGCTCCAGCTGAACAGTTACTTCAAATATCACATTGAAAACTGGTGTACAGGCACTTCAAGGTATGGAAAGAATTTTGACAGAGAGAAAGTCTGCATATGTAGTCCATGAATGTGAGGAAAAAATATGTTTTATGTGTTTATGTTTTCCTCAAATTATGCCACCAAAATACCCCTTTGAGGGCTACTATCTTTTAAAGTATTAACATTATAATAATGACTTTTGTTAATATCAGGACAATATAGGTGTTAACAACCCGTGAAATTCTCATGGAATTTGAAACCAAATTGATTCAGCTGGAACATTTTAAATACCTAAAAATGTACACTGACTGACAGAGCAAATGCAACACCAAGAAGGAGTGGTCAGAACTTTATGCCAATTGCAGGGTAGACTGACGTCACTGAGGTATGCTCATGATGTGAAATGCGCCGCTGTGCTGCGCACATAGCGAACGATAAACGGGACACGGCGTTGGCGAATGACCCACTTCGTACCGTGATTTCTCAGCCGACAGTCATTGTAGAACGTGTTGTCGTGTGCCACAGGACACGTGTATAGCTAAGAATGCCAGGCCGCCGTCAACGGAGGCATTTCCAGCAGACAGACGACTTTACGAGGGGTATGGTGATCGGGCTGAGAAGGGCAGGTTGGTCGCTTCGTCAAATCGCAGCCGATACCCATAGGGATGTGTCTACGGTGCAGCGCCTGTTGCGAAGATGGTTGGCGCAGGGACATGTGGCACGTGCGAGGGGTCCAGGCGCAGCCCGAGTGACGTCAGCACGCGAGGATCGGCGCATCCGCCGCCAAGCGGTGGCAGCCCCGCACGCCACGTCAACCGCCATTCTTCAGCATGTGCAAGACACCCTGGCTGTTCCAATATCGACCAGAACAATTTCCCGTCGATTGGTTGAAGGAGGCCTGCACTCCCGGCGTCCGCTCAGAAGACTACCATTGACTCCACAGCATAGACGTGCACGCCTGGCATGGTGCCGGGCTAGAGCGACTTGGATGAGGGAATGGCGGAACGTCGTGTTCTCCGATGAGTCACGCTTCTGTTCTGTCAGTGATAGTCACCGCAGACGTGTGTGGCGTCGGCGTGGAGAAAGGTCAAATCCGGCAGTAACTGTGGAGCGCCCTACCGCTAGACAACGCGGCATCATGGTTTGGGGCGCTATTGCATATGATTCCACGTCACCTCTAGTGCGTATTCAAGGCACGTTAAAAGCCCACCGCTACGTGCAGCATGTGCTGCGGCCGGTGGCACTCCCGTACCTTCAGGGGCTGCCCAATGCTCTGTTTCAGCAGGATAATGCCCGCCCACACACTGCTCGCATTTCCCAACAGGCTCTACGAGGTGTACAGATGCTTCCGTGGCCAGCGTACTCTCCGGATCTCTCACCAATCGAACACGTGTGGGATCTCATTGGACGCCGTTTGCAAACTCTGCCCCAGCCTCGTACGGACGACCAACTGTGGCAAATGGTTGACAGAGAATGGAGAACCATCCCTCAGGACACCATCCGCACTCTTATTGACTCTGTACCTCGACGTGTTTCTGCGTGCATCGCCGCTCGCGGTGGTCCTACATCCTACTGAGTCGATGCCGTGCGCATTGTGTAACCTGCATATCGGTTTGAAATAAACATCAATTATTCGTCCGTGCCGTCTCTGTTTTTCCCCAACTTTCATCCCTTTCGAACCACTCCTTCTTGGTGTTGCATTTGCTCTGTCAGTCAGTGTATATACGAAAAAACACATTTTACTAAGTAAAACATGGTTGAAGGCTAACCTATTACTTGAAATGTTCCAGACTTATAGGTAGTCCCTTCCTTCTTCCTAGCAGCAGCCTCATAAGACAACTTAGCAGCTTTCAGTAAATTCCTGAAAATTTTACTTTTCCAGTACTGGACTGTGGGCTTTTGTAGATTCGCCGACCATCACGACGTTTACTTATCACCTATGAAGTTGATGGAGTAATTTCACCACTGCTTTCCTGCTTCAGTTCCTGGGTGGCACAGCATCCCATATTAAATTCTGCAATTGCATTACAAATCCCTAATTGCAGCCTCTTCAGAGAGATAAATGTTTCTTTAGGCCACCGTTTCCAAATAACAGAGTGCAAACTTTCATTTGAGTTTTGAGTGCCACCCCTGACACAGCGAGCCAATAGTTGATATGATGACAATCTCTCAAATAAAGGGACTATTGCTTCCACAAGCTTTGGGGAAAACGGAATTTTCCTGTCCTCATGACTCAGCAATGCTTCTGTTACAGAAACACGAGCATTTTAGACCAGCCTTTTATTGAGGTCTGTGGAGGAATAGTGATGAACCTGGACAAATATGGCTTTCTTCATTGCATTGACATCAGAGGGCTCGTCAATTACTGTTTTTCTGTAAAAGCTGCTCAATTATTTTTATTGTCTCAACTTTCAAAGACCCAGGACCACGACCTCCTAACGTCCTGTCTTTCTGAATGTTTAGTAGCCCAGCTCTCATCCTCTTGGCTACATGATTAACACATTCTTCTTTGACTACCTGAATATCAGGTCCATAAATTTGTACATTATTCAAATGAAGATGGTTCATAGTATCCCCATCTGAGAGAACTGTTGTGTAGCGCATTTTGCATTTTTCAATCGACCTCCTCCACAAAGGATCAGCTGCAGCTACCTTCATTGAGCCAGATGATCCTTCATAGTTCTTGCTACAATCACCACTGTTCCTGTGAGCTACTTGTACAAAATCATACTCTGGTGTTCCAGGTTCTAAGTCACTTGCAATGGTGTTACACATAGCACAATACTTTGATAAGACCTGGTAGTCTAAAACAAGACCTGTCAAAATATCAATCACTGTCCCAGTGCCATACAGACTTGTATGACCTCTCCTGTGCCAAGTAGCATCATAAGACACTGCAATATCAATTATGTCTTGGCCAACTAAAGAGGGATCAACAGTTTCATGTGCTTTGCGGGCAACACTTAGAGACTGTTCAAACAAGGAATTCTGCAAATTTATTGTTTCTTCTCCTGAGATATTTACATGCCTGGTAAAGGATTTGGAATCCATTCCTTGCATCCCCATTGTCTGACAGAATCCTTCCATACTCCTATAGTCAACTCCTACAGAAAGTAAAGAATCTACAAGTCTGTTATTCACCTGGAAAGGAGGTCGCTCTGTTTTATCCCTTGACATCCTAGGACTACTGTAACTTTGGCTTAAAGTTTGATTGCAGTGTTTGTATACTACCAAAACCATCACAGTGTGTTAGATTAGCCTCAAGAGATATCTGATCACAAATTGGGCATTTTAAATTATTTAACAGCTGATTCCATGTGTCAGAGTGAACCACAGTAGAAGTATTATTATTACTGACAGATGCAGGTGGTCGGGTGATGGTGGTTAGGCCTAATTTTTTCTCACTTCTGGAGTGAAGAGGGGATGTAAAGAGGGTATGGAGAGCTTGAAGAAGGAAGTTTAGATGAACTTGGGGTATCATTGTGAGGAAAATACAGAGTTGATGACTGAATAAGCTGAATAGAACTTTCTGTGTGGGAAGTATCACATAGGCCTACCGGTATCTCTTGATTGGCATCAGACTTCAGGGACATTTTCTTCTTGGCTAAACCTTCACGAGACCTTGTTTTTTGTTATTCATTCCCTTAAGAGGACACCACCGATAATTCACACCATTCATCATGAACCCACTACCACACACATGCACTTTTCTATTGAATTACTTTATTTTCTGTTCTGAACTCTAAGGAAATACCGGGCCTGTGTTTGTAAACAACTATAAGGAAGTGGTATTATGTAGGCTAATAATAAAGGCCTACTTCATCTTCACCTTCCAATACATCATTTGAGACTAAAGTAAACTAATAATACCTACGTCAATTATATAAAAACATAAAACTGAACACAGAAGAAACCGTTCCTTCGAATTTAATCATGTAACTGGTATTTCTGAAGTTACCGTAAGAATGTTACCTCGTTAACTCACCAGATAGCAGCACAATGCAGCTCTGGAGGCAATTTGAAGATACGACATCGAAACTATCGCAAAAGAAAAGGGCATTGGTGAGAGCGGTATCTGTTGCGTTGAAGCTAGTGGATGAGGGCGTTTCCCCAGCACTCAACCGGACACTTGTATGTCACGCTAGTACTTTAAAAATGGCTGAACCCGAAAAATACCGCCGCTAAATGATCCGCAGGAGTCCGGCGTACAATAATATGCACAAATTGAAAAATCGATAATTTTTACCTTTTTCAGCAAAAACTCAGTCCCAGCCTCCCTCAGGGGTGAGGGTTGAAAAGAAGTGAGGAATGAGTTGAATTCTTTATATGAGGATACATATATCTTAGAAGCGGAATATGTTACAGACTTTAAAATTGGTAGGCCGTACTTGGAATCTCTTTTAAAAATAAATGAACGCACTTTTCCTGGGGCTGAAAAATGTTTAAAAAGCGGGTTATATTTTAAAATGAGTATCTTCTTCTCTTCTACCGGTGTTCCCACGCCTGTGCAGTTGCGGGTGCGAACTGTGTCGTACATGTGGATTTGACGCTGTTTTAGGACTGGATGCTCTTCTTGACGCCAACCCTGTGTGTAGGGATGTAATTACTATTGCGTATTCCTGTTGTGGTTGGTAATGTGGTGTGTTCAGTGAATATGAAGAGGAGAGTGTTGGGACAAACACAAACAACCTGTCCTCCAGCCAGAAGAATTAATCACACGCGATTAAAATATCCTACCCAGACCGGAATCGAAACCGGAGCTCTGTGAACCGAAAGCCTCAATGATGAACTTTCAGCCAAGGAGTGGGGCAGTTTTTAATATTAGTATATCTACAGTGTATCTCATAAACTTAACATGTTACAGGCGTGAACATTGGTATTTGTAATCTCCTTTACAAATAAAGAACCCCCTTTCTTTGACTGTTTCTCACATGTAGAGTTCCATGTCGCATGTTCCAGATTTAGCTCTGCTAGTAACCTGGTCATCTTAGCCCCAAAAGGCACTGCTACAAACGTGGTTTACAAAGAGGTTCTGGCGTAAATGAAATGCAAATTTTCGGCGAGGTTCTATACTTTAGGGATTTTCAGATAATGTCTTAGTGCAGTACTGACAAGCAATTAATTTTTATCAACTCACGAAATCCTCGCGAGTGAAGCCGTGAGTGGCAGCTAGTTGATAGGTATAATACGTAATCATATTTATTAACCTACATTCTTAGAAGATAGTGAAAATTTATGTGACATGTACAACATGATGCAAGACAATGTAAAACAGAACATTCCGCTTCTAAACGGTGGAAATTACGTTTCCTGGAAAATAATTAATATTAATACGAGATAACTTGTGGGATATTGTAATTCAGCCAAAACAGGAAACGACAGATTATGAATGTAAAAAAGAAATAACAAGGCTGTGGCGTACATAACCTCGGGTGTCGAAAACTTCACTTCTCACATTCGAGAATGCTTACGACATATGGGAAGCTTTGAAGAAAATGTACGAACACTCCACACTTGGCAGTCGTTTATATCTACGTAGAATGTTGCACAGTAGCCGGCCGATGTCTGATCAAATCGACGCGATTATACAGATTGTGAGTTGCTTCGGGGATCCGAAGATGAGAAAGTGGTCGCAATTTTACTCGTAAGTTTACCAGAACTATATTCACGGGTCGTCATAGCACACGAGGGTAGGGATTAAGCCGCTCTAACAGTGGATTAGGTAATTGGTAAAATGTTAGACGAATTCCAGAGGGGTGTCGAGTCAAAGATAACGCGGGACCGGCGCTACAGCTGTCAACTTCTACATCACAAAAGAGTGGATCAGGTCAGCAAAATAACCATAAATATGAGGAAAGCTTATAAAGTAACAAAAAGGCAACACGAATGTGCCATTGTTTTTTAAGAAGACAAGACATGAAAAAGAAAATTATTTCCATTACAATGCGAAATGGACAAAAAGAAAAATTAAGAATCGGAAAAATCTTCAGTAACGGAATCACAGGAAACAAGAAACTCCCATGTGATGTTCAAAGTTGGAGGAACTGGAGAAGGGGTGAGTAACCAAGTTTGACGCGTTGATTCTGGTGGGTCAACCAATATGACGTATAACAGAGATTATTTTCAAGTCCTGCGCAAAACAGTCGTAACAGGTTCCCTCACTGATGGCTCGTCGATAAAGGCTGAAGGTGTTGGTAATTGTTGGCTAAGATGTTCATTATCGAACAGCTGTAGCCAACAGGTAATGTTGAATGATGTGTTGGACGCTCCACAACTCAACGGTAGTTTGTTGTCAGTACAGCGGAAAATTCAATAAGTTTATCGTGTGACATTTTTAAACAACACTTGCACCATTGAACGAGTTATCGCAAGAGCAGAAAAGAATGGGAATTTCTTTAGATTAAAAATGAGTGAATAGTCAGCTCGAATTGCAAATGCCACAGCAAGCCTTCGTCTATGGCAGGGCCTCTCAAACGCCCAAAATCTCACGCGTGCAGAGCGAGGCGCAAGAGCTCCGTGCACTGTGCATCGGTGCCGCTCGGTGCCGCTCGGTGCCGCTCGGTGTGGCTCGGATCAACGCTTCGTCTCTGGGCTACTCGGCTAAGCTCGGCTCTACTCGGCTATACTCGGCTCAACTCAGCCTGGATTTGGAGCGCTACGGCGCAAGTGGGGCAGAGGGAGACAGGCGGAGCGAGCGAGAGAGGCGTGAGGAAAGAGAGAGTAAGCGCTATTGCTCCAAATCGAGGAGTGGGGGGTCTGCACTCTGTTCAACCAAGCCAAGTCGTCTCTTGCACCGTGCACAGTGCATGCACCACGCGCATGCACCCTGAGAGGCCCTGGTCTATGGCATCGTCGTATAGAAAATAAAAGTTTAGTAGGCATTAAACGAATAATCAAAGAAGGACTTGCCACCGGTATTAGATCTGTGGGAGATATGAACGATATCATTTGTGAAGAATGTAAAGGGGAAGATGGCCTAAAAGAAATTCTCGGAGAGTGGCAGCAGAAAGAAGAAGCCACTGAAACTAATTCATTCTGACGTATGTGGACCAGTGCAATCAGAAACAGGTATCTACTTACTTTAATTCATGATTATTCACGTTTTACAGTTTTGAGATTAATGAAAATCAAGCAAGAATTGGCGGGTTATGTGATTGAATATACTGCAACAATGACCACACGATTTGGCAGAAATCCGGAAGCTGTACACACTGATAACGGTAGAGAATTTGCATCACATGAACTGGAAAACTATTTACGGAAAGAAGGAATTCAACATCAATTTACGGTGCCCTACACGCCACAACAAAACGGAGTGGTGGAGCGGAAAACCTACACTTTGACAGAGGCAGTACATGGAAGTATATATTGCTGGATGCTGCATTAGACAATCGATTCTGGGAGGAAGCAGTCTTAACTGCGGCATATGTACAAAATCGTGTAACCAGTCGTGTGATTGACAAAACAGCTTTTAAAATTATTTAATGGACAGAAACCGGATTTGAGTCAAATCGGTGTGTTTGGATCGAAGGTGGTCTCCTGGATACCAAAATAGAAACGCCAAAAATGGGACAACGAAGCAGAAGAGGGCGTTCTGGTCGTCTACGACGGAAATAACAAAGTTTATAGGATCCTGAACCCGACGACAGATATTTGGATCAGCAGAACGGTCCGAATTATAGTAAAGGAATTCAAGGAGGGAGAACCTCATAAGATGTCGGAACGAGAAGGTGCAGAGGGCAGAAATGAAAATGAGTTGAAGCAGAATGATATTTTTACAGTCGAAATAGTAGGTTACGAGATGACGGACACAGAAAGTGATCAAGAAACTAGTGAAACTGATGATCAACCTCACGTAAATACAGCCGAATACGAAGACGAATTGTCAGAGAGGAGGAATTCACAACGCAAAAGCAAAGGTGTACCAGCCAAAAGATTGCCATATCGTGAGGGACAAATGTGGATTGATTCGGGATAAGAAGACACGAGATATTTCGAGAAATACAAGGTATGGAAATTATGTGATCTTCCGCAAGGCAAAGGAACGATAACATGCAAGTGGGTCTTCAAGGCAAAATAGGACAATAAAGGCCAGATTCATACTCGAAATGCTAGGATAGTCACTCGAGGCTTCTCTCAACGTTTTGGGAAAGACTAAGACGACACATATGTGCCTGTAGTAAAACATGAAATCATCAGGGCGTAACTTGTTTTCGCAGCCAAGGAGAAATTGCACATACGAGAGCTCGATGTAACAAGCGCCTATTTAAACGACAAACTGGACGAAGAATTGTACGTGGAGCAGCCTGAAGGTTTCGTGAAAACCGAAAATGAAACAAAAGTTTTAAAGCTAAATAAGAGCCTCTATGATCTAAAACAATCTGCAAGTGTCTGGAACAAAAGACAAACCAAGATACTAGCCAGCTTGAACTTTAAACGCGGGGACGCTGGTCAATGTCCATATACCAGCAAAGAAGACGACGTAAATATCACGTATATACTGCTATACATTGACATGTTAGTAGCAGGCGTAACCTCAAAGTAAACAGCCGAAATAATCAGAAAAATTGGAAGTCATTTTGACATAAAGACATGGAGATGCAGTAGTAGTAGTAATAGTAGTAGTAGTAGTAGCAGCAGTAGTAGTAGTAGTAGTAGTAGTAGTAGTAGTAGTAGTAGTAGTAGTAGTAGTAGTAGTAGTAGTGGTGAAGCACAAACTGGATTTTAGCCGAAGATATAGAAAGTAGACCGAAGCTGAAAAAAGTAATTAGCAATATAGGCGGGTTATGGGATCGCTATGTTATTTGGCGACAGTGCCGAGGCCAGACATTGCATCATCAGTCAGAATTTTATGCAGGAATGTGAGAAAACCTACTGAAAGGGACTGAAATCAATTACGAGTGTACTGCGTTAGTTAGCAGGAACGACTGATAAGAAATAACGTTCGCCCTCAAAGGGAGAATTATCACTTATCTGCTTTTCGGATGCAGATTGAGCTGGATACGGGAAGGACAGAAAATCTACTAGTGGTTACGCATTCCTACTGGAGAATGGAATCATAGAATGGTCAAGCCGCAAACAGACTGTGGCGATGTCATCGACAGAAGATGAATATGTGGCAGCCTCGCTTGCAAGCAAAGAACTGTTGTGGTTGCGGCGGTTATCGAAGGATATGAAGGTCTTGAGGGACCAACTACTTTGTTCGAGGAAAATCAAAGTTGAATTCGTATTATAGACCCAGATTGAATTGGCGCTCTTATTAAGCACATTGGCGTCTGTCATAATCGGCTACGTGACATAAAGGAGAAAGCAGTAATTTAAGTTTTTTACTGCCGAACAGACGAGATGCTGGTAGATCGTTTCACAAAACCTTTAGCAAAGAAGAGTTTTCTCAAACTTGATATGCTGTTAGGATTGCAGTGAGACAAACCCACTGAAGCGAGCAGAGGTGATGAGATATAAAATAGCGCATTCAGCTTGTTTGTACTTGGTACTAGGCTTAATTGGGACCGGGAGTATCTGTTACGTCACCTGTAAGAATGAGGTAGTTGCTAATCGAAGAACATCCAGCTCATCCCAAGTTATGCTTTGACTGAAATTGTTATGCGCTAAGTAAATATATACTGATTGATGATGTAACGTAGGCTAATAATGTTAACTTATAGGCTATTTTTTATTTATTTAGTCTGATCCAGGACACCCTAGGTTTTCCATAAGGCACGGAATAATACACAATAACAATTTTGGGGGAAGATAAAGAAGATTAATGTTTAAAAATGATAGCTTACAATTAACCATGTTAAATGGCATGAACTCCATAGAAATGGTGACGAAGAATCGAAACGGAGTATTTGATGAGTGAGACGACGATCTCATCTTGTAGACTTCTCGCTAGTTTATATTTTTGTCGCCATCTGACGAAAGATTTGGGAATTGTTCCCCTCGCTCCAAAGAAAAGTCCAGTCACCGTAATTTTTTTAAGGTTATACGACTCAAGAGAGAAAGGGATGGTTGGATTATAGATATCCTTTTCCTCACTGTCTACGTCAGTCGGCTGAGAGGCTGAAAATTCAAAGCGTACCGTAGAATCAATAATTTCTGCTTCGTTCCTCCGTCTGTCAGTCGCTATAATATCAATCCTGCGAGTGATGCCTCCTTCGGCGATGCAGTGGACTTCTTCGTGCACTTCTAGGTTTCTGATGATGTTATGGCGTTTGATCCTAAGCAGTTCTCCTTGAGGGCAACTCCCCAGCACATGTGGCAAGGTTTCATACTCACTGCAGTGTCTGCAGTGGCCTGTGCTGGTACAACGTCACGGCAGAGTACGTACTGGTGCAACCATCCCGTTCATCTTCAACATCTCCCTCCATTCCGAACAAGTTAAACTATCCCTTCTGGTAACCCAAGAGTTAGCAGCAGGGACTTTAGCAAATAACTCAACACCTCTTCCTTTCTGTGGATATGCACACCAAGCTTCAAATTCGCGTGTTACAAGTATATCGCGCAGTTGTCTAACAGATTTCGATGATGTCTCTTCATTGAGTTGAAGTTCAGATAGACAGCGAGTTTCTATTGCTGTGAAATTTCGAACAGCATTTACGTGTGAATCATTCACAGCTTGATGTTCAGCTGTTTTGAAGGTACGCTTCCCAAGTAGCGCGCATTAATGCTGACCCTTTATAATTGTGGTTCGAATAGATCATACTTGTCGGCGTGTCATTCGAAAGTTGTAGAATTTCCTTAAGTGCGCTTCTGATCATGTTGTCGGCTTTTAACAGACTTGATTTGGGAATTTTCTCAACCGAAACAGTCTGGAAGGGGTATATCAGTGTAGGGCCAATAAACTGATTTATTACAGTCAGTTTTTGATGCGGTTGGCGTAAGTGAGTCCTGGTAATCTGATCTAAGTTAGCTTTCAATTTTTCAAGTACCTGATTTTCATTGAAAACTAAAGTCTGTCTGAAAGTTGTCCGTAAATATTTTATTTCTGCACTATCATTTATACTTGTAATGTTTCCAGAGACCGTCACGATATCATCAGAATGAAGTTTACCATTTTCTATAATAATGGCATTTGATTTGTCTGCTTTTATATGCAAACCTATTTCTTGAAACAGATTTATGACAGAAGTGACTAAGATTGAATCTGCTGCTTGGTCTATAGCAATGATCACCAAATCGTCGGCAATGCATAGGGATGTTAAAGGTACAGTGTTAGGACTCAATTGAAAACCATACATTTCTGATACTTTGATGTCTGTGAGTTCATCAAGGATGTGGTTTATACCCCAGTTAAATAAGAAAGGTGAAATGGGATCTCCTTGCATCACTCCACATTTGATGTTTATCTTATCTGTATGACCACGAGCAGTTTGAACTTGTGTTGTGTTTTCTGTGAGAAGGTTGACCAGTAACTTCTTAATGGATCTGGGTAGTATAGAGTTCTCTATTGTCGCCTTATGTGATTGTGTCCAATACTATCGAACGCTTTGCTGATGTCGAGGAATACTACGCAGCCTGAAATCTTTTTCATTACAGCTGTTCGTAAAATGCCATCAACAATATTCACGTTAATGATAGAGCCAGGGGTCATAACAAAACCTCTTTGGAACTGGTTCAAAGGGATGTATTCCCTTACAATTTTATTAAAGATCTTACTTAATATGCGCCGAATAATGGAGCAAATATTAATCGGTCTCCATTTGGACAGATCATTCTACTCACCGACTTTATGTATAAGAACAGTTCTCACTGCCTTCAGAACCTCAGGAATGAACCCACTTTCAAATATTCTTCTGATGATATGGGCTAAAGTATTAGCAGCAAGTGGATCATAAACAGATTTCAATAAAACCTTATCCGGACCTGGGCTGGTGTCAATTGCTATGCTCTTGATAATAGAACAAACTAACTCTTGAGATATTGAAATTGTATCATCTAAGGTATCATTCGTATAATCAATATAGGAGTATCTCGTGCAATCATTAGGAGTTTCAAATCTGTTCCTAAAATATCCTTCAACAACATCTTTCTCTAGTTTCAAATTATTAGTTCTTTTGCCACTTAACATTTTTCTAATTGCTTTCCTCCTTTGGTAAATATATTCATATTGAGTCAGTTCATACTCGAATTTAGCTTTCCGGCGATCACGATCATTCTTAGGGGATCTCTGTGGGTTACTGGAGGTTTTATATTGTCGGATGTTATTTTTGTAAGTGCCACGTTTACGAGCTTCAACATATCTAGTAACTGGACTCCTTGGACCTGGCAGTAGGTCTGTAGCTGTGGCAAGGAAGTTTACAAAATTAGTGACTTGTTCATTGAAATCAGCATCCTTCAATTCATGCTGAAAATTAAGCACCGTGCTGCCCTCTTGCAGGCAATTTTGTCAGCTGTTATCCGCCATCTTTGATCAACGGAACACCGTGCTGCCCTCTTTATGGCTACTACCTTAAGCACGTAGTAGCGGGCAATTTGAAAAGTTCCGTTAGCTGTCATCAGCCATCTTTAATCAAGAGAGCACAGTGCTGAACTCTTTAGCTACTTATCTTTGAAATGTGATGGTGGCAAAATCCACCTGCTCTTGTTTGGATACAAAGCCACGTGGTTTTTTGACAGCTGTCATCCGCCATCTTTAATCAAGAGAGCACCGTGCTGCACTCTTAACCTAGATACATTTGCAATGTGGTGGCGGCAAATTCGAAGTGCTTTACAAACTCACGTGCTTTTTTACAGCTGTATCCGCCATCTTTAATCAGGAGAGCACAGTGCTGCACTCTTTAATTGAAATGCGGTGGTGGCAATTTGAAAAATTCCACATTCTCTTGTTTGGAAATAAACTCACGTGCTTTTTTGACAGCTATCGTACACCATCTTTAATCAAGAGAGCACTGTGCTGCACTCTGTAGCTGAAATGTGGTGGGGGCAATTTGAAAAATTCCATATTCTCTTGTTTGGAAACAAACTCACGTGCTTTTTTTGACAGCTGTCATCCACCATCTTTAACCAAGAGAGCAGCGTGCTGCACTCTTTAGGTACATACCTTTGAAATGTGGTGGCGGATAATTTGAAAAATGCTTTTTGACAGCAGCCATCTTTAATCAACAGAGCACCATGCTGCTATCTTGCGGTCAATTCCGTCAGCTGTTATCCGCCATCTTACATCGCAAACCTCAGTCCTGCACTCTTTAGATACTACCTTTGAAATATGGTGTTGGATAATTTAAAAATTCTACAGCAACCATCTCTCGACGCTAATTGCACAAGATGGTGGCTATACACGACTCCTTAAGGGTGATTATGTAAGATGGCTGCTATACATAGGTTCTTATGAGACTCCCTTGGGATGCTTGCGCAAGATGGTGGCTATACATGGCTCCTTATGAGACGCCCTAGGGATGCTTGGCTGTAGGAAAAGGGGTCTGACATTATTGTTACCGAGGTAATGTTTTTAGCCTTCCCCATTTATGTTTTGGAGTGGCAATCGCTGTAGAAATTGTGTCACATTATGCTCACCTTTCAAGCTTGCTTCCTACGACTACTTCTAAGTTACTGGAGGCCATACTCCTAACTTATTATTTTGACTTGCCTAATACTCTCTGTTAAATTTTATTTCAAGAACTGTCTGTTTGTGTTTCGCGTATTCTGTGCCAAACAGCGGTAAACTAGTGTCTGCCTTTTGTGCAAGCGAGCCCGGCTCCAGCCGTGCCTATGTCGCTGGCCAATCGGGGCTAGCGCGGATTGTTACGTAATGAACTGCTCTCTCTGGCTGGTAGCAACCCGTTGTCTGTTGGAAGCTATCATGGCGATCGGAAGCCAACTTCATTGTAGCTATACACTAGCAATCTGCGTAACCATGGATTTCGGATAAAACCGTTGATGTGCGAGGATGTTATTCATCCTCAAGAACTTTATTAATATTTAGAATTGGTTTGGCCTTCCTACTAGTTGATTAAGTACGACTACGGCGAATAAATTTGTGAGTATGTAAACAACGCGTCTACAGAACATGGAAGCTACATTGGAACTGTAAGTTACATTTTCATGCATCTAATCGTCATCAGCAATGGTCTGTGACTTCAATAAATCTTCATCTCCGGATGTTTCCCGAATATTAAGCGGCGCTTTGGAAATCGTCTGTTTGTTGAAATTAATGTAATCATTAAAAAAAGAAAACGAAAGAACATTTCGGTATTGGTAATTCTCCTTCTGAAACATGGGTTTCTCATTTGTAATTTTCTAAAAGCATGCTCCCAAAATTTTGACTATTGTTATGTTATATTTAATTTTAAGGTAATATTCTCGGGAGTTATGAGGTGGTTATGTTTCGCCCTAAAGAAATGTATAATTCTTTTGTGTAATGCCTGAAAGAGTTCCCATAAGCGTCTATTTGTAGTTTTCTGTCCCTTGTTGATTCTATTTATTTTGGGTGTCATGCATTCTCTCTATTTTATCTTATTTCTGTTAATTCAGTATCCTTGAGTCTCTTTGTTCTTCCTCGTGTTCCATTATTGTGGGATCCTTGGGATTGGTACCTCGTAATTTTTGCCTGCACCGTTACCATGGCGACGTTTACTAATTTTTAATGATTGTTTATGATTGTTGAATTTAATGTTGAGGGCGGACTTTTCCTTTGGAGCATAACATCGGCATTCTGCGCTATTTTTGGGGGTGTACTTGGTTTCTTATTTGATGTGTTAATTAACCTTTCGGGGAATCTCTGTTTATTTTCGTCCGATTTTCTGTTGAGGTTTTTCGGGGCTATTGCGGGTTCATTACTGAGACCTTTTAAAATCCTGACGCTTGTAAAAGTTCATGGCAACAAAATTGAACCTGGTCCGGTGTTTTCTGAAATATTAAAAGTAATTAAAAATTTTGGTGGAAAGTAATTGAGATTACAGATAGGTAACTTAACTCATGCTGTAGGCCTACTTAAGCTACCAGGTTGTTTCCATTCTATTTTATTTAAATGTCGGCCGTATTTGTTATTGTGAGTTTACCGTTATTTTCTTCTTTTCCTAGTTATCTAAGTTTAATTTATTAATTAACTTCATTACGATGCAGCTCATTAAGCCTAATTGGATTGCATTTTGTTTTTCCTCAGTTGTTAAACACTCTTCAATATTTTAAAATTAAATTATTTTAAACTCCATATCTGGTTGGTCTTTCTTTCAATTCGTTGTACCAGTTAATACTGTACCAGTTTAATTCTAGTAGCCACGGGAACCTTTTGTTATCCAAAGGTAAGTTGTCTTTACTTGGTAATTATTTTGGTGTGGGGTATGTGCCCAGTGTTTAATTTCATCTTTATGTATTTACTTATCTTGTCTTGTACTCGTACCAGCTCAAAGGACGGTACCGGCGGGTACAGTAGGTGGTAGCAGAGCGTGGTTGTATTGTGGTACCGTTCGCTCGGATCTACCTGATGGTTGTTCGCATCCTTCCTTTGTGTAATTGTTCCTGGTACAACTCAATTTCGACGTATAGTAGGGTAGTTTCCTGCCATTATAATAAAAACTCCTCAACAGTTATCTTTCTGGAAGTAGGAAATGGGGGCTGCCATTGTAACGAAAACTTGCAAATCGATTATGACCGCGCAGAAGGCAATGGGGCCTGCCATTATAATGTAAACTTCCCAACTCGATTGTGAATGGCAGTAGGCAAGTGAGCCTGCCGTTATATCACAAAACCCGTAACAAACACTTTACATTAGAAACAGCGTATGGGGACCTCCCCGTTTCTCGGATAACGCTAAGAGACATGCAATTTTAAAGCAATCTTATTTACTGCATGTACAGTATTTACTTCGATATTCAAATACAATGTAGAATACCGTAGCGAAGCACGGGTACATATGCTAGTCATTCTATAAAATGAATGAATAGATGTCAATTTCCAAATTTTCTGGTAGAAGAGAGTCGAGTGATTCAACTACTAAAACCTGGTATAGAAGAAATTCAGCATAGTTGAGCTTCCTTGTCATTTACCTAACCGGCTAAAAATGATATTAAATCGCATTCTACCTGCGATTGACCCGTTGCTTATACTCCAGCAAACCGAACGAACTAGTCATGCGGTTAGAATTGCGCAGCTGTGAGATTGCGTTCCGGATATAGTAGGATCGAACCCCACTGTTGACAACCCTGAAAATGGATTTCTGCTGTTACCGATCTTCACACCCCACTGGGGCTGTACCTGAAATAAGGTCACGACCGCTTCCTTCCCACTCCTAGCCCTTTCCCATCCCATCGTCGCCTTAAGACCTAAATGTGTCGGTGTGACTTGTAAGAAAAGGAAACAACGTTGCACTGGGAAACTGTTGGATATTCCATAGATTATAGGGAGTAGATTTGTAGGTCGCAAGTGACAGGATTGATTCATTGACTTATCAGCAGCATATGACACTGTCAACCATCAGTTACTACTGGTTAAGGTCTACAGTCTGACCAAGTTGATCACGCTAAGTAGGTTTATCGGTACTCCTGCAGGCCAAGAGATTCATTATGAACTTCCGAGATCAGCGCACTCGGTGAATAAAGCATACTTACGGCCTTCACCTGGAAAGTGTGTTCGACCCAACTATGTTGAATATGTACAGAAACAGCAAACCGATAATCCCCAGATGAAGGGGTTTCATGCTTGCTGATGTCTCGCTTTTGAACACGGAGTAAAAACATTTAAACAGTGGAGCACAGTATGATTAATGCTCTAGAATGTATGTAAAGTTTTTACACCGCAAACTAGCTTAGAACAAATCCTTCTAAGACCCAAGTATTCGTCTTTCATCTGAGAAATAGACAACTTCATCCGAGGTTAAGGGTAGAGCAGTGAGGCGTTGAACTAGATATTGTCATACTTAAAAATACCTAGAAGCGACACTTAAAAGATCTCTCACATTCAAATAGCACTGCATGAACTGTAAGTTGAAAGTTTCCACCAGAAACAACTCGCCGCGAAAATTGATTGGACCATAGTGGAATGATCACAAATTATCCGAACCTCGGCATTGCTTTTGTGATATTCTATTGCAAAGTACGGCTTGTTCTGTCAAGTACAGTTCATATCACACCTGTCAAATGGAGATACGGTAGCTCTCAGTGACGCTTGTAGGTGGATAACAAGCTGTCTAAAATCTATTCAAAACGAGTGACTTTATCCTGTTGTAGTAGCACCACCCTCTGTCACAAGAGAAGTAGCAGCGAACAAATAAATGATTAATGTAGAACATGAGAGTATCCACGCGTTATTTGGACATGAACCACCTGTGCAAAGACTGAAGTTAAGGAAGATATATTTAAGAATATGAAAGGAACTAACAATTCAAGCTGAAAAAGCCAGGTTGCAGATGCTGATAGCAATCGACCGCCTTCCCTCTACTTGGGAAAAAAGCAAAAGGAAGTTGTTTGTTATTTGTTTTACGTCGCACCGACACATATAGGTCTAATGGCGACGATAGGATAGGAAAGACCCAGGAGTTGGAAGGAAGCACCCGTGGCCTTAATTAAGGCACAGCCCAAGCATTTGCCTGGTGTGAAAATTGGAAACCACGGAAAATCATCTTCAGGGCTGCCGACAGTGGGATTCGAACCCTCGATATCCCGGATGTAAGCTCACAGCCTCGTGCCCCTAACCACACGGCCAACTCGCCCGGTAAAGGAAATTTTACCACCTGGCTATGCAGAGCGAAGGTTGGTATGGAAGTCTTTGAAAAGGCTGAGGTGGGGTGTGGGCAGATCTGATGAGAACATGGCAAGATCTTTAACGATGTCAACGTCAAAGGTGATTACGTAGAAGATCAGTCTGTCAAGCTCACGCTTCAGTATGGACTGTGCCCAACTTCCTGCACGGAAGACGACCTAAAGATTAGTATGTTTCAAATATTACTTTCTGTACACATTTTTGTTTACATTTTCTGTGGGGTTTTGTTGTTGTTGTTGATGATGATGATGATGATGATTGTTGTTGTTTAAAGGGGCCTAACAGCTAGGTCATCGGCATCTAATGGTACGGGGTGAAACGAAAAGAAACGATAATTGAAACTTCACGATGTATCCACGGAGAAAATATAAAACGAATGATGATGAAAAATAACCATGAATCCAAACCAATCAGTGGATCAAATTCACAATGCATTCTTTCCTGAGATGATGCTTGTTGTTACTTCAGGTCACCGGCCCCTCATAATACTACTAATCACTGGTAAAGTAGAACCATGATGTTCCTCGCATCAGGGCACCAATCGCACGCAACGCAGACCCATAGTGTTCCTCACTTAGTGGGACTAACAGAAAGGGCGCCGGTATTCCCGTGGTTTTCAACACATAGTGGTACTAACCACAGGCAGCGCCCAGACCCATGATATTCCTACGATAACGTAGATCTATGGTGTTCTCACATGGTGCTACTAATCGCAAGTAACGTCCTCATGTAATGGTAGTAATGGTACTAATCACAAGTAGTCTCATGGTTCTAATTTCATCATCCCTTGTGAAATCGTGTCCTGTACAGCTCATTGACAGCATCCGAATCTTACCATCGCATTAAAATCACTTCAGAAATCGCGTTATTTCTAGCATGTAGAGCAAAATGAACATCCCGAGGCTCGATCGGCATGTGGTCAGAACCGGACCCGCGAAAGAAAGCCCGGCAAACGACGGGAAGATATGGCTGAAGCCAAGCCAGAGAGAAAAGCACTCTCAAGTGTAAGACAGAATAGAAGATAAGACCTGGCGTGACGAACGGTCTAATACGCCCTGAGGTGTGGCCTGTTTTAGAGGGTTCCACACTAACAGAGGAAACTTCCTGCTTTTCCTGCAAGTTTCAAGTGTGTCAAGTGGAATATTATGTGATATTCTGATCCAGACACAGGAAAAATATGTAAGGTGCATCAATGAATAGAGCTGAATTTTCTGTATATCCCAGATTGAAAATATGAAATACTCTATTTACTGGGAGAATTGAGGTCGCCTGATGTCCAGATGTAATGTATTGCTAACACGTGTGAATATATCGCGTCTCCCAAGTCGAGAATTTCACCCAAAATTAGCCCCTCCCTCGAGGGAGCGTGACTGATCTAATTAAAGGCGGGAGCTTGATTACTTAGAACGGCCGATCACATTGCTCTCACATTTGGGTCGAGTGAAAGGTGGAATCGAGGTTTACAATACGCACCCTTTAAATATCTTGAACTCCAGCTATTAACGGAGCCGATTTCCTTAATTCCGCTTAAAGGATTCTCCCACCCCAGGACCAGCGGGCTGACAATCTAAAGGCGGTCTCGATCCACACTGGGCAGCCAATGGGGGAGTCTATTGACCACTTACAAAGACGAAGTGGCTGTGCCCGTCACGACAATACACTTGATAACCCGCGAAGGCATTTTGTGAACTGTGTATTAGGGACTTGAGCAATAGCCAAACGAGCCTAGGCAAGTGTCTCAGTGCTGTGTAAAAATTAAGTAGGTCGCTAGAAAAATTTGTATAAATGAATAGCGGGAGTAGTCTATGAACAATGCCTGCATAAATTAGTACCTGTTGTCAGTAAATTAGTGGTGTCTAACTCGTAGCGATAACATTCGGTCGTAGAATAGCGTCGACAGGGACAATCCGCTCTTCGGAGTAAGGGCTCAAGCCTTATTTGTCACTCTACTCACTATGTAAATGCGTGCCACCGCCCTCGATTACAGTGACCTCCCTCCATAAGGGAAACTCCTGTGTACACTCTGTGTATGTGTCGTGGTAGACAAAGGGAACGTGTGAAGAGTGCTGGAGCTGATACCAATTGGATTACTTCAAGATTTGTAGCAGTTACACGAGCCCATCAGGACAATGGACTGTCGCAGACTAGATTCGAAGGCTGATACTCTCTTCGACAGCGCCGAGAATATGGTCGAATAGAAGTCTACCATGCGTTCCTCGTGAAAGGAAAAACGGCCACCATACAGATGAGTTGATGTCATTTTATATCTTAGCACGAACAGGTATAACCGAGATGACATAATGTAGGATTTTCTTTTGTTTAATGTACAAATGCTGTAAGTGACGCACGTCCTAATATTGAATTTGAGTTTCCTCTTTCATCTATATATATAAAAATGAATGTATATATGTTTGTAAATGACACATCTCGTCCTAAACCACTGGAGCAATTTCAATCAAAGTTTGAATACTTATTATTTGCTACCTGGAGACGAGCACTGTGGGGGTAAGCCACCTCTAGCCCCCTTAGGTGTGGGGGGTTAGGGGGGTCAGGTAAAAAATTAATCGAAAATAATGTCCAATCCATAGTTTTTGGAGCCGTTGAGGTGAATAGAGACACTCCCGAATATTTAAAGGTCAATTTTCTGCTCCCATTTGTTTGGGGGAGAGGGGGTACTGATATATAAAATTTAACGAAAATAGTGTCGAATACATAGTTTTCGGGGTCGTCGAGGTGAATTGTACACTCCGGATTTTAGTATCAGGAGAAAAACCACGTGGGGGTAAGATAGCCCAGGAAACCTTGGGGGCGGGGGGCAAGGGTGGTCAGATATACAAATTAAGGAAAATAGTGTCGAATCCATACTTTTTCGGGTCGCTGAGATGAATAGTGACACTCCGGATGTTATAAAGTCCAAGTTCAGCCCCCTTTGGGGAGGGGGCGAGGGGGGAGTGATATATAAAATCTATCTATACCATATATAAGTAAAAAATCGAAAATAGTGTCGAATCCATAGTTTTTGGGGCCGTTGAGGTGAATAGTGACACTCCCGAATTTTTAAAAGTCAAATTTCTGCTCCCATTTGGGTGGGGGCGAGGGGGGTACTGATATATAAAATTAAACGAAAATAGTGTCGAATACATAGTTTTCGGGGTCGTCAAGGTGAATTCTACACTCCGGATTTTTAGTATCAGGAGACAAACCACGTGGGGGTAAGACAGCCCAGGAAACCTTGGGGGCGGGGGGCAAGGGTGGTCAGATATACAAAATAACGAAAATAGTGTCGAATCCATACTTTTCGGGGTCGCTGGGATGAATAGTGACACTCCGGATATTTTAAAGTCCACGTTCATCCCCCTTTGGGGGGGCGAGGGGGGAGTGATATATAAAGTATATCTATACTATATATAAAAATGGATGTATGTATGTAAATGACACGTCTCCTAAACCACTGTACAATTTCAATCAGATTTTGAACACATATTCTTTGCTATCTTGAAACGAGCACTGTGGGGGTAAGCCACCTCTAGCCCCCTTAACGGGTGGGGGTTAGGGGGTCAGGTAAAAAATAAATGAAAATAGTGTCGGATCCGTAGTTTTTGGGGTCGCTGAGGTGAATAGTGACACTCCCGATTTTTGAAAAGTCAAATTTCTGCTCCCATTAGGGTGGGGGGGGGCGATGGGGAACTGATATATAAAATTAAACGAAAATAGTGTCGAATACATAGTTTTCGGGGTCGTCGAGGTGAATTGTACACTCTGTATTTTAGTATCTGGAGACAAACCACGTTGGGGTAAGACAGCCCAGGAAACCTTAGGGGCGGGGGGCAAGGGGGTCAGATATACTAATTAACGAAAACAGTGTCGAATCCATACATTTGGGGTCGCTGGGATGAATAGTGACACTCCGGACTTTTTAAAGTCCAAGTTCAGCCCCCTTTGGGGTGAGGGCGAGGGGGGAGTGATATATAAAAATCTATCTATGTATAAAAATGGATGTATGAGTGTAAATGACACGTCTCCTAAACCACTGGAGCAAATTCAACCAAATTTTGAACACTTATTATTTGCTGTCTGGAAACGAGCATTGTGGGGGTAAGCCACCTCTAGCCGCCTTACGGGTGGGCGGTTAGGGGGTCAGGTAAAAAATATATGAAAATAGTGTCGAATCTAGAGTTTTTGGGGTCGCTGAGGTGAATAGTGACACTCGCGATTTTTGTAAAGTCAAATTTCTGCTCCCATTTGGGTGGGGGGCGATGGGCGACTGATATATAAAATGAAACGAAAATAGTGTCGAATACATAGTTTTCGGGGTCGTCGAGGTGAATTGTACACTCCGGATTTTTAGTATCAGGAGACAAACCACGTGGGGGTAAGACAGCCCAGGAAACAGTGGGGGCGGTGGGCAAGGGGGTCAGATATACAAATTAACGAAAATAGTGTCGAATCCATACTTTTCGGGGTAGCAGAGATGAATAGTGACACTCCGGATTTTTTAAAGTCCAAGTTCAGCTCCCTTTTGGGTGGGGGCGCGGGGGGACTGATATATAAAATTAAACGAAAATAGTTTCGAATACATAGTTTTTGGTGTCGCCGAGGTGAATTGTACACTTCGTATTTTTAGTATCAGGAGATAAACCACGTGGGGGTAAGGCAGCACAGAAACCCTTATGGGCAGGGGGGAGGGGCAAGGGGGCTGAGATACAAAAATCATCAAAAGTAATGTTGAATCCATACTTTTTGTGGTCGCTGAGATGAATAGTCACACTCCTGAACTTTTTAAGTCCAAATTCAGCCCCCTTCGTGGTAGGCGGCGATGTGAGAGTGATATTTAAAATAATCGAAAAGAGTGTCGAATACATAGTTTTCGGGGTCGTCGAGGTGAATTGTACACTTCGGATTTTTAGTATCAAGAGACAAACCACGTGGGGGTAGGACACCCCAGGAACCCTTAAGGAGGGGGGCGGTGGGGCGAGGGGGCTGAGATATAAAAATAATCGAAAGTAGTGTCGAATCCATATTTTCGGGGTCGCTGAGATGAATAATAGCACTCCGGATTTTTTTTTAAGTTCAGCCTCCTTAGCGGTGGGTGGCAATGGGAGAGTGATATATAAAAATAAACGAAAATAATTTTGAATCCATAGCTGTCGGTGTCGCTGGGATGAATGGCGAGACCCCGGATATTTTATAAGTCCAAGTTCATCCCCCTTTCTGGTGGGGGGTGAGGGGATTCAGATTTTAAAATAATCGAAAATAGTGTCGAAGCCACAGTTTTCGGTGTCGCTGAGATGAATAGCAACACTCCCGATTTTTTAAAACTCAAAGTTTAACCCCCTTTAGGGGGGAGGGGGTGTGAAACATAATAATAATCGAATATACTGCCTAATCCATCGTTTTCCGGGTCGCTGAGATGAATAGTAACATTCCGGATTTTTAAAGTCCTACTTCAGCCCCCTTTGGCATAGAGGGTAGGGAAGGATGAAAAAATAAATTGTAAAAAATGCCCAAGGTGATAGACGTGTGTATGTTCCAGTATGACTTTAAAGTATGACTTACTACCTGGAAAACATACTGTGGGAGTAAGACGCCCCTAGAACCACTACGAAAGCGAGTGAAATATAATCCATATTAATAAATAGAAGTCAGTTTGGCGCAATCTATATATACTGTACTATATATATAAATTAAGGCATGAAAATAAAAACAGGCGTGAACTAATGAGACCATTCTAGGCATCCTAGAAACTTAAAACTTGGTATCAGGCAACATGATGACTTCAGGATCCCTAGAAAAACCTAAAATTCTCAAAATTGTCTGAGAGGGACACGCTGGGAGTTTCAAATCTGCATAAGAACACAGTCGGTGTTATTTATCCAGAACGATAACCTATAGGTTTCATTGACTTAAAAGTTTCCTGAAAGTCCTAATTTTAAACCCCCTCCCCCATATCAAGATGGCAGCACTATCTCCCAGACGAGTTAGAAAATTGAAATTTGTCAAAATTATAGCTTTTAGCCTGTTACCGACGGAAAATTTACGAGATATTTAAACATTTTATTTTTTACTCCCGGAAAATATCGAAATTTGGAGGCAATTTTAATGACGGTGCAGACTTCCTTTCGAGTTATTTGGTGGCTAAAAGGTAGGTCGTATCACAAAACGGATGGCACAATCTCAGTTCAATTTGGAGCGATCTACAACTTTGTTCCTATGACATTTTGTGGTACCTGTATCCCTTATGTTAAATTTGGCTCTATTTCTGGATTACTTAAATTTTGCACTTTGTACTCGTATAATTGATGGTTTGATTCACTTATAGGAAAGAAGGGATCATCAAATTCTACACGAATATTGGCCCACCCAGCCAAATTCTATGTTTGAAGCTGTCGCATAAGTATCTGAAAAGTAATTCACTGTGTGGAAACCTTACACAAATTTCACCCTATTCAATGTTTCTAAAATAATCTTGCCTTTAAACTGATGAGATACGAGGAAATGTCATAAGGCCAGCCATTTGGATCGCTAAATGAGGCCAGAGGCGTATTTTTATACTATCCGTTTTTCAATATGAATGCACCGTTTAGCAGCAGTTATTCTGTAAATGAAGGTGAACATGCATATACTTCCGTATGTCGACCTACATTATTAATTTAAGTCGATTAGTAGCGATCTTACATTGTAATTAATACTTTACATATCAATAGTGACTGTCAGCAGGAGGGCGTCTGCTGTTGTAATCAGTACTCCCCACTGTACCGGTTACGACCTGTACATAAGTATTTTTTGAGCATAAGTTACGTTTATTTACCACGCGTAATGTTCCGAGCGCGCCTGGTTTGTTTACCAGCAGCGAGGACCAGCTAGCGAGTGTATGACGACTGTGAGCTGTGACGTAGCCACAGGGGCTAGTTAGACCGCCCGCTCGTCTCAACACGTGTTACCAGCCTTGACTGGTATTTTCTGGATTCCACGTCACTTGTTCTAGAGAGTTCGATGGAGAAAATTTTGAAATTTCTATAATAATGATGCTAGCGAATCGAGCGATATGTCATCTTATTTGGGATCACCTAAACGTCCCAATGCTCGAGTTTCAAGCAAATCAATCGAGGGATTCGGTAGATATTCAATCAAACCGTATTATGACGTAGACATCCCGGATTGAATAAAAGGAGGACCTACTGTAGCCTATTCACACAGTCTCAGCTGAGTAGTCAGCGGGGACACTCTTGCTGCTACTATCATCGTGAAACTCTGTCATTATACAAGTGTGGGAAGACGATTCTTCCAAGTGTTCGTGAAATGGACTTGTATTATTTACATGGGTTCGAGACCAGAATTCTTCTAAGTGTTCATTGAATGGACTTGTATTATTTACATGGTTTCGAGACCAGAATTCTTCTAAGTATTCATTGAATGGACTTGTATTATTTACGCGTCCTCGAAGCTGGAATTTTTCTAAGTGTTCGTGAAATGGACTTGTATTATTTACATGGGTTCGAGACCAGAATTCTTCTAAGTGTTCATTGAATGGACTTGTATTAGTTATCATCATTGGTGGACTCGGGAGCGCAAGTGTCCCTGATTGCGGACGAACTTGTAACATTGATTAAGGATAAATGTGATCTTCTGATTTTGCCAGTTGCACAAGTGAAGATCAAGGGCATTATTCCTGACCGGAATATTAAGTGCAAGCAGCAAGTATTCCTTGAGTTTTCCATTAATGAGGAAGTGTGTGAACATGTCTTTGTGATAATTTCGCCTATGAAATTCAACCTTATGTTGGGTTCAGACTTTTTGTCTAAGTATAAGGCTACTATTCACTACTCTGCCAACACCATTCATCTATGTAGGATTGGGTCTGTAGAGTTGCAGCTGGTGGATGGTGAAGACTATAGGTTTCAAGGGGTTAATTTGCCCTATACCCAAGTCGATGGTGTGATTGGCGAAGCCGCCCCAGTCGACCAGTTATTGAGAGAAGAGGGTAATCCCGAGGAAGAAGAGGGACCCGTGTCAGAAGAAGAAGGAGATCCCGATGAAGAGGGACCCATTGAGGAAATTTTACATGACAAAGGGCCCGATTTTCTCACTTATATCTCCAGTGTAACTGAAGCGCCAGATCACCACCCTGACATAGCAGCGGCAGAGGAAGACATCTATCAGGCTTATTCGGACGTTTTTGATGAAAAGCCTGGAGAAATTAAGAATTTTAAGCACCACTTCAACGTCAAGGATACTTCGCCTTATAAGCGCAAACCATATCCAGTGCCCGAGAAGTACATAGAAGAAACCAGGACACTGATTCGCCAGATGGAGGCTGATGGAATTATTTCCAAGTGCGTCACGCCTTATATTAATCCGCTCACCATGGTAAGGAAACCCGATGGTAAGCTTCGTTTGTGTTTGGACGCTCGTGTCTTAAATGACCGACTGATCCTTGAATATGACCACCCTCCTCCGCTTAAAGATGTCATTAAGTGATTTTATGGAAAGAAGTATTTTTCAGGCATGGAGATTTCTAGATCTTTGGACGACGGTGCTTATGAGATCGCAAGATTAGATGGCAACCTTGAAGGCATTTACAATGCTTCTAACCTCAAAAAATACTTCGAATAAGGTTCATTAAAGAAAATCCTCATCGCATTTTCTTTTCCCTGAGAGGGAGGGATATGTACCGGTTACGACCTGTACATAAGTATTTTTTGAGCATAAGTTACGTTTATTTACCACGCGTAATGTTCCGAGCGCGCCTGGTTTGTTTACCAGCAGCGAGGACCAGCTAGCGAGTGTATGACGACTGTGAGCTGTGACGTAGCCACAGGGGCTAGTTAGACCGCCCGCTCGTCTCAACACGTGTTACCAGCCTTGACTGGTATTTTCTGGATTCCTCGTCACTTGTTCTAGAGAGTTCGATGGAGAAAATTTTGAAATTTCTCTAATAATGATGCCAGCGAATCGAGCGATATGGCATCTTATTTTGGATCACCTAAACGTCCCAATACTCGAGTTTCAAGCAAATCCATCGAGGGATTCGGTAGATATTCAATCAAACCGTATTATGACGTAGACATCCCGGATTGAATAAAAGGAGGACCTACTGTAGCCTATTCACACAGTCTCAGCTGAGTAGTCAGCGGGGACACTCTTGTTGCTACTATCATCGTGGAACTCTGTCATTATACAAGTGTGGGAAGACGATTCTTCCAAGTACTATAAGTGGACTCATAAGACTTCGAGTGTTGTAGAAAATTTTCTAAGTCTTCGTAAATGAACTTAGAATATTTACAAGTGTGCCTTCGAGACTGAAACTTTTCTAAGTGTTCACTAAATGGACTTGTATTATTTGCGCGTCCTCGAAGCTGGAATTTTTCTAAGTGTTCGTGAAATGGACTTGTATTATTTACATGGGTTCGAGACCAGAATTCTTCTAAGTGTTCATTGAATGGACTTGTATTATTTACGTGCCTTCGAGACTGAAACTTTTCTAAGTGTTCACTAAATGGACTTGTATTATTTACGCGTCTTCGAAGCTGGAATTCACTGAATGGACTTGTATTATTTTCATGTGTTCGAGACCAGAACTTTTCTACGTGATCATTGAATGGACTTGTATTATTTACGAGTATTCGAGATTGGAATTTTTCTAAGTGTTCGTGAAATGGACATGTATTATTTACGTGGAATATTTGCGACTGTTGAGGATCTCATCCTTCTAATAGACAGCGATTGATTAACATTGCTAGTGATGAACTTTAACTTTCCAACGACTCTAAACAAAGTTAGGATTTCACTTGCATTTACTCAAAGACTTGTACATTTGCCAGTGTTGGTTTAAAAGACATAAATTTCGTCAGTGAATTTATTTATGTGGAAGGACTTGTGTTTCCGTCAGTGGTCACTCAAAGACTTTATGAATTTCACCAGTGATTAACTTTAAATATATTCAAACTTCCAAGTGAATGGACTTGTGTTTTCATTCGAGTTTAGGCACAGACTTGCACCTTCGCCAGTAATGAACTTTGAGTTTAACTATAATTTCACAAGAAGGGACTTGTATTTTTTGTTGCCAAAAGTTATTCAGGGAAGGGGATTTTCCTAGTGATGAACTCTAAAATTATTAATACCACTCATACCGTTTTAGGAGTGTTGGAAGTCTTGATGTACAATTATCAAGAACTCTGCTTATAAGTTGATCATCCAAGGTTTTCCTGGACTCAGTGCTACTAGTGACCTTGGGAACATCAATCCTCTCAGTCTCATTGCCTCATCGCCTGGATCACCGGGGTTCGACCCGGGCCTCAGAGTTCGAGACATCTCTACTTGCCGTCAATCCAGACAGTCCATCTGCCTCTGTCTGGAGTATCTGGAGTCCCTGGAATCCCTGGAGTCTTCTGGAACGTGCTTCAACCAGCTTGGCTTGGTGAGCTGGAGAACCCGAGCCATACTATTGGAATACGAGGAAGACAGTCCATTTCTACTTAGAGGTGATGTGCCAATTCATGACTTATTTGAATAAACTCTTGTGCAATCAGAGTCAAAGTTTTTCTGTAGATAGGACCTACCTCCTGTACCGAGCCCTAGCTACAATTAATCCAGTTTTGCGCCCTGAGAACTATAGTCATGCTACTTTAACATTTAATCTGAGAGTCGAGCTCTTTTACCGGTACACCACATCAACTTTAACTAGCAATAGGAATGGGGTCCTTCTCCAACGCCTGTGTACCATAGTAATGTATAATTCCCTTCTGGATTTGACTAACAGAAGGCAAGGGAGCGTGCATTTTTTTAAACTCTTTAACCTGATTCTCTTTATCATTCGGTATAGATGCCCCCGATTATAAACAAATTTACCCATGAGAATGTGACTGACGTTACGCATAGTGAAATGCGGCCGACAAGTGGACCTGTCGTTATCATCATAACTCTGCAACTCGCACTTTACATTGGAAACAACGACTGCGGACCTCTCTATGCTTTTTCTAGGATAACGCCAAGAGACATGCAATTAAAAAATTCTTATTCACTTCATGTACAGCAATTTACTTCGATATCCGTACACATTGTAGAATACCGTAGCGAAGCACGGGTACATTTGCTAGTGTTAACATAAAATTAAGAGAGCTAAACTTCCCGGATGAACCATATCTTTCTATCTGATAATTCCTTCGTGAGGGATAGTTTATTGCTAATAATTAGTAATATGCTAGTGAGTATGAGGAACAAGGATAGAATACCATTTTGTGTTCCACTAAAGCGTGTTGGAAACAGTAGTGAGTGATGAATGAGAGATCCCGTGTCCAAGAAGTTGCTATTAATGTTCAATATGGTTGTCCTAGAGAATAGCCGGGGAGCTAAAGGATCATACTATTAAGGAATAAACATCAAGATAGAAGAGTTCTGATTGAGAGAGATACAAAATAGTGTTATTTAGGTAGATAATGCTAGGGACAATATGCTAATTTCCCTTTATTTTTGATGTTTGCTAGAATCTGTCTGGAGCGTTCTTTTTTGTGTGAAACTAGTGTGAAGTGCTGTGGAAGCGGGTGCTGAAAGAGTGGTCAGACTTTTTACCGTGAGCGAAGATAAATATGAAGGGTGGGAGAGGAATAATGATAGCCCTATGCCCAAGGAACTAGGATACGCGATAAGAGAAGTAATGAGAAGGTCGACGCCCAAAACAGTCTACGATGAGATGTGAAATGAGGAATTCGAATGTCCCAAGGTAATCGACGTGAAAGATGAGAGAATATGGAATAAATGATTGATATTCCTTCGGTACTCTGCGGTGATATGAAATAAATGAATTAGGGCAATAATATGTGTATCCTTGGAGAAGAACTAGCCGCTGCAATTATGAAGTGTACTGGCCCATTGCAGCATGTGAATAAGAGGGACCGTCCGACTGACCTAATCGAGTACAATAGAAGATAAATCTTTCCTTTCGTTCTTTCTTCCCTATGTGCAGAGCGGCGTGTCGTGTTATTGTCGTTTAAGACCATGGAACCCCTGGATTTCACCCTGTGTTTTACTTCCATAGTTCGGTTTAAGAACACTTGTGTTAAATGATTAATATAATGATAATTATATATCTCCGCCCCCACGTACAGGTGTACAAGGAAACGGGTAGCTAGGAATTTTCAGATATGTATCTCTCAGTCAGAATGAGCCCGATTCGAATCCAGGCCGGAATGAGCCGAGATGCACAATTTTGCATCAAGCTGTCGCCGGGGGCATAAGAACGTAATATCCACGTTTTTTTTTTAAATACAGGAATGGCCTCATTTGTGCATGAATTATATAATGACTTTATTCAAGGTATTCTTTCATGTCTTTGAGTTCAAACAGAACTGATGTTAGTCATTGTGTCTTGGTGACAGGGGTTACGGGGAGTCAAGGGAGTTTCGCTCATTGTTGTGTGCTTCTTTATTGTAAATATTTTTCTCATGTGTTAACTACAGTATGTAGCTCAGGGACCGGTTAATTACGTGCTAAGAATAGAGTGTATTATGTAGGGGGCATCTTATCAAATTACATGGTGGTGATCGACCGAAAGAAAATAAATGAAGGATAGAAAAATAGATGATGTTTAATTTCAAGACTTCGAGTATACTTCATTGCCAAGTGAAGCCTGTGCTGAGTGAGATCATTGAACGCCCTTCAGGCTAGTAAATTTAATTTGCGTACTGTCTTTTTCCTTCTTTCCTCCGTGTCCGGAGATTTATTGCGAGATTGTTCTTTTTTGTAATGTTACAATTCGGGAAAAAATTGACATTCCTGACCCCATTACATGATTCATTTCTAGCGGTACTAAGCAATATTCAGTACATAGTTGAACCCAGAAATCCTACTTTCACATTAGATAACACCCCATGTTTAGTACTTTTTTATTTGCTATCTTTTTCTCGAACGTTACCACCCCCCCCCCCAAAGTGCTCGAGTTGCCAAGGCTAGCACAGAAAGTAGGAGGAAGGTGGTTCGGAGTCTGTGTGGGCAATTAGGGCCACTCTTCGATATAGTCTCATCCATGGTTGTTCGTCAGGTTACGCTGATGCATTATTGTGCTTGCGTCTCCTAGTCAAGCCCAGGAAGGGTGTACTTGATCACACCTTTTAGTCGCCTCTTACGACAGGGAAAGGATACCGTAGGTGTATTATTTGTCAGGGCCCCCAACCCATAGGGCGTTTTCTGTTTTTCAACATTTACAGGAATTTCTATTGATTATGGAGAAGTCGACTTTTCACAATCCAATTCAAACTTATCCAAATGAAAATGCACTAAGATTTTCAAGTTCATAATTTAAAACCTGACCAAAACCATGTCTGGTGACATAAAGTGTGCAACATGGAACTTATATTCTAATGTGATCTATAGCAAATACGTTATTTTCATTTTTCTGTCAAAATCTCATCGTTCGCTTTTACAGTATGAAAGTGACTGAGGTGTGAGTAATTGTAGGAACATCATTCCCAATTCTGTCAGTCCCTGAAAGAGTATGGTGAAAGTGCTCATCACGGTGTTAGTAAACTGGTGTATAAAATCATTTACTGGCTCTATGAGGGAAGCAACGGGAAATTACCTTACTCTTCATTTTCCAGGTATACATCAATCTATGGCAGATGTTGATGGATCTCCTGAGGATCAAGTGAACATTCGGGCTGAAGACTTGAGGCTCATGTATTTGGCTTTAATTTCCACTATCAGTGGTTTTATGGAGTAGAGGAGCAAGAATTTTGCCCCGGAGTAAATATTCATGTGCCAGTAAATCTACCGATACAGACTGTCATTTTAGACCTATTTCAAACCCTAACGGATTGAGCCGGAACCTACAATCTTTGTGAAGGTACGTTAACAACAAAATTGCTAAAGTAAGGATTCTGAAACTATTGAGATGGTTACAGGCTGCAAATCCGGAGGCGAGTAAGTATTAAAATTAATTTTTCATTCGTCCTACTTGAAAATAATTGTGAATGAAGCTTAAACACTAACTAATCGATAAATCCACGACAGGTCAGAGATAACGGAAAGTTAGTTTGTAATTAGGCCTATATTTTGTGTTGAACCCTTTAAGCACTTGTAGCCTGCCTGTCAACGTCCCATAATTTAAAAGTTAATGTAATAAACCACTCGAACATTTTGAAAGCAAGAACACGAAGTCTATCACTTGGTTTATATCCAATGTTCAATTACTTGCTTACCGCAGTGTAAATTTATTGCGTCTGAGCGAAGTTGTTGTAACAACTTGTAATTGCTAATTTGTGGGCTTAAATTATAACTTCACCGCACCTCCTTTACGACAGTCACTTGCGAACTAACCGTCTTGAACCTTGCCAGTTTCCTCAGAACTGCAGCAAACGTAAATTAGTATTACACTTCAATATAAATGTATAAGGAGCGATAATATTGAAATGTAGCTTAATATTACTCTTTCTCATCCATGGGAATGTTGCTATCAACAGAAAGCAGCACGTTCAATAAACACATACGCATTTCTGTTGATGTCCCCTCTGACCACACATGTTCTTTACCTATTAAAACCAAACGCTACGGTATAACAGCCCCGAAGGGCCTTGGCCTACTAAGGGACCGCTGCTCATCCCGTGTGCCTGCAGATTACGAGGAGACGTTCGGACATCACGGCAAATCCTCTCGGTCGTTATTCTTGGCTTTCTAGACCCGGGCCGCTATCTCACTGTCAGCTAGCTCCTGAACTGAAATCATGTACACTGAATGGACCTCAAATCAGACCTCAGACCCCGGTACAAAATCTCTGACTTGGCCGGGAATCCAACCGAGGGTCTCTGGGTAAGGGACAGCGATGCTAACCCTACATGGTGGAGCCCGCACTGTTTACCTGTTAGTTCAAAAATATTGACCTATTTTCATCTTCTTACAGTTGAGAGTTGTCAAAGCAAAGCTTATTTCTAAAACAAAGTTGTATATCTTCAGTAAAACTTGGACATCAAGGACCTTGTCCTAGAAAGAAACTAGAAATACGGAAATTGATGGTTTGTTGCTTAAAGGGCCTAACACCTAGATCATCGGCCACTGATAGTACGATATGAAAGAAATGTAATGATGATGAAAGTGACTGAGTTGTGAGTAATTGTAGGAACATCATTCCCAATGCTGTCAGCCCCTGAAAGAGTCGGGTGAAAGTGCTCGTCACTGTCTTAGCAAACTGGTGTATAAAATCATTCACTAGAATGTAACAAATTTTGATGATGAGGAATGAATATGAATTACTTTTTTTTTTTGCTAGGGGCTTTACGCCGCACCGACACAGATAGGTCTTATGGCGACTATGGGATAGGAAAGGCCTGGGAGTTGGAAGGAAGCGGCCGTGGCCTTGATTAAGGTACAGCCCCAGCATTTGCCTGGTGTGAAAATGGGAAACCACGGAAAACCATTTTCAGGGCTGCCGATAGTGGGATTCGAACCTACTATCTCCCGGATGCAAGCTCACAGCCGCGCGCCTCTACGCGCACGGCCAACTCGCCCGGTAATATGAATTACAAGTGATCAGCGGAACTAATTCGCAATGTCTTATTTAATTATAAAATGATATAAAAGTAGATTAAAATGATAAGGAATTGCCTTTGAGGTGATATCATATAAATCATTCAAATTTAAAGATAAAATAACTCATTAAAATACACAAAGACAAACTAAAAACGAGTCAGTACAATTAAACGTAGTTAGAATTGAAAAGAAATACAAAATAGACTTGTATACACGATAAATCAGGCCCCTATACCTATTCTCCCTATTCCCCTATTCTCTTTTGGGCCGGTGTGAAAATCAAGGGTTATTTCAGGTCGTCATATTAACCATGGAGGTAGCTTACTTGCTCATCTGACAAGACAAGTAAATCAAGGTACATCAAACAACCCGTAAATGTTAAACCAAATGGCTGCGTTTTTCGTGGACAGTGGAGTGGCCGAATGCTTCTTCGACTCTTTTTGCGGCGGGGTTTCCTCCTGCCATCCGAATTTGCAGCAAGTAGATCTGCTGACGCTCACACACAACTTCCGGATGGAGGGCATGTTTTCACCTCCAGAGGAAGGGTGAGGGATGGCGTGGTAGAGCTCCCTTCTTCCCCAAATTAATTTTATGTTTATACTAACTTGTAATATTGAATTCCCAGTCCTGGTCGACGATGCCACCTCCGCCGGCTTAGGAGCGGCTTTCGCCGACCACTTGCACCTACTGTGCAGCTTTGTTTTCTTACACGGGACAGGCTTCTTTGTGATCGAAGGCTGCGATGTTCCCGTCTTCAATATTTCACTCCTTGAAGCGTATCCCTCAAGAGCAACTACCGCCTTGGGTACAGCGACCTTCAAAGTTATTGCTGGAACAAACGACGAACTTGTGGAATATGCGGTATAACGCTATCTAGTGGCTAGGGAGGTGGATTAATGGAATTCTACTTACGGCGCGTTTTCTGGTATGAAAGACCACTAATTGTCTGGATCTCGTGGATCTTCTTCTCACTGAGATGGACAGTTCCTATCTCGAGGAGAACGAAGACCAGGGCGCTTTGTGCACCTGTTCGGAGGTGTGGACTCTTCCGACCTATGTGCTTCTCTTCCACTAAAGCTGATTCAAACAACACGATGCCATGTATTCGAACATTCGACATTATAGCACCGCATGGGAGGCTGGATATTCGTCCTGACGTCGCAATGATAGGTTGACTTTCTCTGGTAATTCTGACATTTTGAATGGGATAATGAAGGCACTGGTGTCAATGTCTTCACCGTTGACTTTTCACAAAATAACCCGGACGTGTGTCACGCCACGGTTCTTCATGTCTTCCATCAACTCATCGTCAGTGTTCAAAATGAGTTCAAGGAGGGACATGACTTCGCTAACTAGATTCAAAGATTTGCGTTCTTCAGCTTTGACGGGGATTTCGCCAAAGCTGATCAGCCTTAATTCCAGTGCTCGTCTTTAACAGCAAACTTACTCACTGGTCGGAGCTACACTGGATGTAGTTCTTTGACTTCCTTAAAACCTGCCTCGATTCATCTCGGTCCTCAGCTTTCCTTCACCAGCATATTTCTAAGGCTGTCTTCAACATCGTCGATCCATTTTTTCCTGGACCTTCCTCTCCTCCTCCTCCTCCTTCCTTCACGTTTTCATCAAACTATTGTGCGTATATTCTCTAAGTCTTCAAGTTCGCCGTAAACACCTTCAGTGTGCGTACTGAGTAATGCCTGGAATGTTGCTCGTGGGTTCTGGTTGCAATCAGGAAACTAGAGAAGCTGGATCCCATGCTTTCACGCTGCGCTTATTTCCAGAAGTGGCTCCGCTGGGGGAATCAAGACGTGGTTGGTGGCCCACGCTGGTCTAACTTTTGATGTTTATTGGATATGTCCAAAAACGTCCTTCCCGAATGCCACCAACTCAGATCAATTACCTCTGCAGCAGAACCAGCAGTCAAGGCAACACTCACGTGTTCATAGCAGGTCCGATGAAGAACGATGCTCAATACGTGCTGAGTGAGGCAATGAACACCAAGGCTTCCTTCCTCAACACATCCATAACAGCATATAGCGTATACAAAGCGTGATAACAAAAAAATGTCAAAGTAATAACCTCCAGCTTTCGGCTTTTCTGGGACCTGGGTTTTCAGACAGACAGTTCTGCAGGGTACATGGTTCTCCCACCGGACGAGTAGTGGATACCATCTGGGATTTCAAGCGTAGTCGCACACGTATGAGGCCCTTTCCCAAGCAGCAAACACGTACATTTTGATCGGTGTACAAGTATACTCCCTGGCATGAAAGCCTATACTCTAAGGGTACAAGCTTACTGTTTCTCGCCTGCTAATACTGGATGTAGCGATTTATAGTTATGTTCTTACTGTTGGGTTCGATTCAGTAGCGCTAACCATACAGTTTAGGGACCCTACTTGCCGATATGACGTCTTACAGTTACTGTTATTCTGGCACGTTGGCACTATACAGTCATGATTTATTTCGTGAGTTGCGACCAATGTCTGTCTGTTAGGTCATCAACCCAGAGGCTGGTTGGATCCTCAACTAGCACCACCAAAGGTTATGCGGTTATAAGGAAATCGCAAAAACCAATGGCAGCACCAAAATGAGGCGTACTAGGCAAGACGAGGAGTGAGGTAGTTTGCCATTGCTTTCCTCACTGGGCCAGAAAGTGCTATTGCACGACGACTAGTCCTATGCGCAACATCTTTCATAACACTCAGTTGCACTAGTCGTGCTCTGAATGTCATTACTTAGCACAACCTATACCCCAGCAGCTTCCATATTGTCACAGCCATGGATGAGACTGGGACTTCGGTGGAAGCTACACTTTACTTTGGCCTGTGCCAAGAGATGGATACAAAAGTACTTTATCCATCATGAAATGGCAGCAGGCAATTGCGACCAATAGTATTGCAAATACCGTATTGTTAAAATCACTAGTGTTACATTTGAAGGTATAATTAAAGCATATTTTCTTGTTTTGCGATTGTAAATCTGTTTTTGTAATACCAGATAAGTAGAATTGTAACATGTTTGAATAATGCATTTTATAACGTAGTACGTGTGAAATGACGAACATTTTAGCAATTACGTTCTTACGTATAGAATTCGATTAGTATGTCTAAGAAGCAAAAGATCTGCAAGGACTCCTCCGAAAAGGAAAGCAAAATCATCTCCTCTATAAAGATTACTGGAAGGAAGTTGTCTTGTCACGATTTTGGTACGGTTTGAGACGGGGCCTTTGTATGTTACGGAATACCTATATCTAATATACTTGCTTCTGTGCTTCCTCTTCAGTTCGACAAGTAACAGCAAATTTCAACAAGGGATCTGAATTGTTTATGTAAGGCAAACACCGAAGAATACGGTTATAGTAATATGTATATCAAAATAAATGTAGAAATGTAATATTAAATTGACTGAGGGTGAGAGAGAGTGTGTATTGGCAGCAGTGCTGAGCCATTAAAAATGAGTAGAGCTGCGATGTTTGCCTTACGTGACGATTACTGTAAATCTCGAGAAGTAACCGATGTTCACGTGTTCCTGTGGATGTATTCAAACCCTCGCATCCACAGCGAGCACAATTGTCAGAATCCATTTAGTCACATCTGACGACAGGCAGGGTATACCGCGGGCGTATATTTCGTCTCTGGCCACCACTCACAGGATGTAGATATCATGTGAGGTGTTGTCTCATTTAAACCATAAATAATACACTATCCCTCAAAAACCATCTTCGGTATTGAGCCACTTGGAACCAGCGTGTTCCAGCCAACAGCTTCATGTCATCGAGCCATCTTTTCTGGGGTCTTCCAGTGCCTCTCTTCTGTTATCCAGTGAACAATCCTAGAGGTCCATCTGCTGAAGTCTTGTCGAGCTATGTGTCCTAACCATTGCTATTTTAGTCTTGCTACTCTCTTCAAGATGTCTGTTACATTCGTTCTTCTCCTGATGACCTCTGAACGGATCTTATCCCTAAGTCTGATCCCTAGCATCTGTCGCTCCATGGCTCGTTGTGTTCGCTGAAGCTTGCGAGCAGTTGCCTTCGCCAGAGTCATCGTTTCCGGACTGTAAGTAGTAACGGGCAGCACGCACACATTATAAACCTTGGTCTTCAGCTTAATTGGAGCATCCCTGTTGGTCAGGATGAATCTTAGTTTTCGGAATGCTATCCAACTCATACCCATTCTGCGAGGAATTTCTGCACGTGGGTTGTCTTTTCAAGTTTTATCTTGTGTCCAAGATAGATGTATTCATCGACAGCTTCAATACATTAGGTGACTGTCTGGGCTTAGTATTTTAGTTTTACCAATGTTCATTTCCAAACTAATCTTATCGAAGGAAGTTTTTAATTCTTGGATCATGTTTTCTAACTATTCTAAACTTTCGCTTATGAGCACAATGTCATCGACAAAACGCAGGTGTTTCGAATATAACCGGTTGATTTTTATTCCTTTATTATCGCAATGAAGTGTTTTGAATACATATTCTAGGGCAAGGGTAAACAGCTTTGGAGATATTGTGTCACCTTGGCGAACTCCTTTGTCAATTGGAATTTTATTGGTAATGAGGTCTTCGTCCACTCTGACTACCATTGTTGCTTGATCATAAATGTTCTCGAGGAGCTTTATATACCTGACACTGTCATGAAGTCAGATACCTAGAAATGCTCTCAATTGGACGGGGATTCCATCACACAGACTTGACCACAGAGAAAGAGCACATTATCAACTGAGCTACGGAAATATCTGGCTGAAAGTAGAGCAGCTTAAGTAATTGGATGACTGAGATGCGCTGTTGCAATTCAACTAACTTGTACGATACGAATAATTATTATACCGGGCGAGTTGGCCGTACGCGTAGAGGCACGCGGCTGTGAGCTTGCATCCGGGAGATAGTAGGTTCGAATCCCATTATCGGCAGCCCTGAAAATGGTTTTCCGTGGTTTCCCATTTTCACACCAGGCAAATGCTGGGGCTGTACCTTAATTAAGGCCACGGCCGCTTCCTTCCAACTCCTTGGCCTTTCCAATCCCATCGTCGCCATAAGACCTATCTGCGTCGGCGCGACGTAAAGCCCCTAGCAAAAAAAAAAACAAAAAAAAAACGAATAATTAATAACTTAGAGAGGAAAACCAAAAGGCTGACTTCAACCGTACTGTTGAACTGTTATCTGAAAATAAACTGGAATATCAATGATCGCTTGTACACGCAGGTGTGGGATGTTCATGAGCTCGGACATTAACGCATCACATTAATCGCATGAATGGCAAAATTGAATTACTGGCCATAAATTTGTCATGTGTTAACCCAATATTTGACTCACACCAACTCTCTCAGATATAAAATTAGTGCACTAACAAATGGTAATGTTATTCAGTGAGTATCGGGCTGGTATCATAATGTACAGCCTTGTAACTTGTCATCCTGAGAAGCGAAGGATGTGTAAAGTACTGTCTTTTCTATGAAACTGACTGAAGTTTCCACAATGTGGCTCAATTTCTGGATTTACGTAAATTTTGCACTTTGTACACGTATAATTGATTGTTTGATTCACTTAAAGGAAAGGTAGGATCATCAAATTCTACACTAATATTGCCACCCAGTAGCCATATGTGAGCCAAATTCTATGTTTGAAGCTGTTACATAAGTATCTGATAAGTTCTTCAATGTGTGAAAACCTTACACAAATTTTACTCTATTCAATGTTTCTAAATCAATATTACCTTTAAACAGATAATATACGAGGTAATATCATAGGACCAGCCATTTAGATCGCTAAATGAGGCCAGAGGCGTCTTATCGTATGATCCGTTTTCGATATGATGCACAGTTTAGCAGCAGTTATTCTGTAAATGAAGGTGAACATTCATATACTTCGTATGTCGATCTATATTTATTCACTGAAGTCGATTTGTAGCGATCTAGAAGGGGTTTGTCTGCCATTGTAATTAATAATTTACAAATCAATAGTGACTGTCAGCAGGAGGGCGTAGGTATTGTAATCAGTACTTCCCACATCACCTTTAACTGGCAGTAGGAATGGGGTCCTCCTCCAACTCCTGTGTACCATTGGAATAAATAATTCCCTTCTCGATATGACTAGCAGAAGGCAAGAGAGCTTGCAATCTTTTCATAATTCCTTTACCGATTCTGTTTTTTAGTAGACAAAGGTGCCCCCTTGCAAGTCTATCCCAATTATAAACAAATTTACCCACCAAAATGTGACTGACGTTACGCATAGTGAATTGCAGTATACAAGTGGACCTGTCTTTATTATCACAACTCCACAACTCGCACATTACATTGGAAATAACGTCTGCGGACCTCTCTATGCTGTTTCTCAGATAACGCCAAGAGACATGCAATTTAAAAAATCTTATTCACTTCATGTACAGTAATTTACTTCGATATCCGTATACAATGTAGAATACCGTATCGGAGCACGGGTTAATGTGCTAGTATCTGAATAATTAAGGAGATTTGGCATGACCATAATTCGATAATAATACAGTGAAATTCATGGCAGAAATATCTCAGTCACTTGAAATTAAGACAAGTGTGCGATAGGATGACGGATTAGGCTATCATCACTACTATTCAACTGCGTTCTGGGGAAATTTGCGAGAATTTAGAATTACGAAATTGAAAATCACTGGATAACCCGATGTGTTTAGAAAGAAAATCGTGAGGAATCAAACTCAACTGCTTGGCTTTCGCTGATGATTTTGCGATACTTACAGAAAATCTAGGGGAAGGGGCCATACAGGTCAACCTTAGGATTTCGAAAGAGAAGACCAAGTTCATGATCAGTGACAAACATGGACCCCGGTTTCTTGAAACAGAGACTGGACGGATTCAGACTGTTAAAATGCTGAAATAGCCTACCTCGGACGGGCTACAGAAAGCCACTGTAGACGATCGTATCTCAAACATGTATAGAGCTTATAGACATGCATCTCATGGAATGTCAAAATAATGCATTACAGCACTGTAGTGGAACAGAATGCATGTATGCCAGCGAATGCCTCTCGATGACCTACAATTTGGAGAAGCTAGAGATCCTAGAAAGTAGAATACAACGAAAAATCTAGGGCACAATCAAGACTGAAACAGCTGGAAACAATGAAGTCTACAAAATTGTGGTAAAAAGTTGAAGAGACTAGGAAGTTATCATTTCTCGGAGATTTGTACAGTTTGGATAAAACCAGTATAACCTAAAAGTTATTCGAGTACCTGTGGAACAAAAAGACAACGACAGCATGGGTTAAGGAATTTCGTAAAGATCTAGAGAACTCCGACATCCAGGAAGTTCATATGATACACAGGAAAATATTTCGGATCATGATTCAAAGTTTGGAAGGGTTTCAAGTTGAAAGAACTGCAAGGACGGGAAAAGCTTGGACGGATGAACAGAAGACGCAGCATAGCGCCCGTGTGAAGGAGTACTGGAGGAAGAAGAAACTTCAGATAGAGAGAAAATAAAATTGTAGCGCGATCCAAAGTGGTCAGTTCGCTACCACCTACAGTTATTTTGATTTCTCGCCATTTATGTTGACATTCGAAATCCGTTTTGCTCTACCAGATGGGAAAGTAAACTGAGCCTTAATTAATTTTGTCGGGTAAACACCGAACGTGTCAGCAGGGTACTTTCATAAGGCTACGAATGTCAAACGGATAATTTTGGCCGTTCAAATAATCCCAGTTGTAATGTTCTCTTACCTTCCGCCATCAATTCACCATGGCTTACATTTCTAACCTTACTTTCTACCCCGGATCTCTACACTTCTACTTACGCTACACGCGTCGTCAACTACTTGTATGTTCTTGAACTTTCCAGTCTCTCCCCTCACTCCCCTCACTCCCCTCCTTACGTCACACACTACCGACTATAAATTTTCGGCCGTCACTTCATTCTTTGTCAGTGTCCATCGGATCAGCTCGGACTGGAACCTATTCCCACTCCGTCTACACGACGGCTCTTTACTTCATTCTACTTGAAGATTCATCATTGACCCAGTTCTTTCTTACAATGTTTTATTCTACACTGTCACTTTTTCTGAAGTGCTAGATGATCCTGAGGACCCTAATCCATGGAATGGTAAAGTTTTCTGCTCTCCTTTTATTTTTCATCTTCGATTTGTGCCTTCAACCTAAATGCATACTATACAACTCTAGACTTTGCCTGTCGTGCCGATTCGCCGAACTTAGTGAGCTCCGTTCTTCTTATTTTTTTGAACTGCTCGAACATCTGTGTTTTGTGTAGTCAAGTTGGCTGGACTGTTGGGTATTGGCTACTCTTATAAACAGTGTGTGATATTTCTCTTTTGAAAATATTCGTATCTTACTGTAATTTTCCTAATTCTCCGTTATTTATTCACTGTGAGTATTTAAATTTTCAGTTCTTTTCTATTATTTGAAGAAGGAAAGGTTAATTTTCTGGTTATCTATCTTTCGTGTTTTCAGGTACCTAGGCCTTGTTATTCTATCATTGTTATTGTTAAATTTTTTAATTCTAAATTTTCTTTAAAGATTTGCTAGCCTTTCGATTGTTATTTTTTATTACCCATCATTTTATTAAATTTATCCTCCCCGTGAGGTTATTTTTCAATCGTTTCACAGTTACAGCTGTTCTTAATGTCCTTAATTTGTGCTTAATAAACTTTTCTTGTTCCGTGTTAAAAACACTCAGGATTGTTATTAATTAAATTCAATACTTGTTAAAATATTTCTTTCATTCCTTTGTACATCCACGGATCCTCGTTTGATACCAAACGGACCTAGAAATAGTTAAATGGTTCCACTCCTTTCTCTTGAATATTCCTGCAATTATCCGTCTATTTTATCCTACACCCCTCTGTATGACATATCCAATATCACCATAGTACCTCACAGTACATCTGCCGGCTTTGAACCAGCGAACTTTGGATCCGGAAGCCGTAATTATACCACTGATCCACAGATGGGTCTTCTCCTACTATAATAACATAACTGTTATGATAACGTCTTTCTTAGCGGTCAGTCCGTACAGTGGTTTGCGGTGGCTCTCCGTTAGACTCGAATATACACCCCATCTGGAGTTAAGCATAGCTTCCATATATAACGTCTTCCATTACCTACTGGATATACGTGGTCTTCCCCGGTGCCACTTCCCATCAAACATTCCTTTTAATTTTAGTTAATCAAGCTGTGATATCTGAGTAAATGACGTAATGAATTTTTTCTTCTGCCGGCCCCGTGGAGTAGGGGTAGCATTCTTGCCTCTTACCCGTAGGCCCGGGATTCGATTCCCGGCCAGGTCAGGGATTTTACCCGCACCTGCGGGCTAGTTCGAGGTCCACTCAGCCTACGTGATTAGAATTGAGGATCTATCTGACGGTGAGATAGCGGCCCCGGGCTAGAAAGCCAAGAATAACGGCCGAGAGGATTCGTCGTGCTGACCACACGGCACCTCGTAATCTGCAGGCCTTCGGGCTGAGCAGCGGTCGCTTGGTTGGCCAAGGCCCTTCAAGGGCTGTAGTTCCATGTTTTTTTTTTAATACTCCACTAATTATCATCTCATTCCCTGACTGTTGCAATAACACGAAATAAATAACAGTACACAGAGCTTACCAACACTTCAGTTGGTAACTTCGCAGATTTTTGTTGTTAACGATGATGTCTGTTGTTTAAATGGGCCTAACATATAGGTCAATTGCCCCTAATGGTACGAGGTGCAACAAAATGAAATAATAATTAAAAGTTCTGACTAAAATATGAAACGAATGATGATGAATGACTATGAATCCGAAACAATCACTGGATCCGATTCACAATACCTTATTTTCTGGGATGATGCAAAGGGGTCCAAAACCCAGTTCATTACCCTCTCATAATAGTACTAACCACTGGCAATGCAGAACCATGGTGTTCTTCCTATAGTGGAACTAATCACAGGTAACGTAAACTCATGGTGTTCCCTGCATGGTGGTACTAACTACAGGTAATGTTGAGCCATGGCACCACTCTCAGGTAACACAGACTCATGGTGTTTATCACATAGTGGGAATAATTACGGGCGTCGGATTGCCGTGGTTTACCTCTCATAGTGGAACGAATCACAAGCCACGTATACCCTACTCATAGTGTTGCTCACATAGTCGTACTAATCATAAGCGATGTAGACACACGGTGTCCCCCACTTAACGGTACTACTCTCAGGCACCGCAGACCCATGGTGTTCCTCACATAGTGGCACTAATCAGAGGCAACGTAGTCCTGTGGTGTTCTTCATATAGTGATACTACTCATAGGTAACGCAGACCCATTCTGAACACAGGCAAACCGACATATTCCAGCGCAGCGTACCGCACGTTTTCTAGCATGGGCATTAGACTGCGCAGCCGAGTGTCTTCCCCGACCTCAATTTTGGCCTCGGTGGGATACACACGATGGTACTAACCACCTGGCAAGGCCTAGACCCGTGGTTTTCCTTATGTAAGGGTACCACTCCTAGGTAACGTTGATCCATCGTGTTCCTCACGTAATGGTACTAATCACAAATAGAGTCATGATTCTGATTTCATCATCCCTTGGTCGCACCATTTAGTCGGCTCTTACAACAGGCAGGGGATACCGTGGGTGTATTCTTCATCTACGTCCCCCATCCACAGGGGATGAGTCGGAAAGCCAACGCTCTACTGCCTGACCTACTCGGCCGACGCTTGTATTCTAAGTCCTATGAAAGGGTTGAAATGCAGAGATAACAGCATCTCTGTGTATATAAACAATGAAGGCCTCTTCCATTTAGTGTCATGGTTCGAAGAGATAGTGTAGTATGACGGGGAGAAAAGAAAGCGGTGAGACCAATAATGTAAGACTCTTGCCTTTCCGCACGTTCAGTTTTGTTTTGCTGACAGCCGTTCGCAGCTCACAAAACTCCAATGCTTTATGCAAATATTTCCTCAAGTCACATCCACTCCACCAACTGTGAACGAAGTTGAAGACGCAGCTGTAACCTGAACATTGTGCTTCCCGTGTTAGCTTTTAACGGAGCGTATAATATTCAGAGATGTATGCATTTTCATGCTAAACGTGAAGAGTTTCTTCCAGCATCGTCTACAAGCGTTCTCCTTGCTTTTGAGGAAGAGCTACAGCTTCTAGTCATTTCAATTCCGAGCGGATATCTGTGAAATACATACTAATGTTACAAGTGCGTGTAATATTCTAACAATTTATGTCTTTTTTATGCTACTTATTGTACAATTAGTCATGGCTTATATGCGTGCTTACTGCGCGTGTTTGAAACCTGTCTAATAGTTATAGACTAAAGGTGGCGTTCACTAATCAAGAGTAACCCGTACTTCTGTACTAAAGTACTGTAAAGTCAAACTCGGCGACTTCGATACAAGAGCAAATTACTTTGGTCGATCAGTCAATAATTATTATTGGCAGTCACCCAGGTAGCAGATTCCCTATCCGTGTTTTCTAGGCTTTTCTGGGCAACCCGTAGCGTTCCTCATTTAAGGGTACTACTCCTAGGTAACGTAAATTTATGGTGTTCCTAATATAATGGTACTATTGACAAGTAATTTTATGGTTCTAGTTTCATTATCCCTTAGTCGCCTAGTACGATAGGCAGGGGATACACCCCAATGGGACTACAGCCCTTGAAGAGCCTTGGCCTACGAAGCGACCGCTGCTCAGATTACGAGATGTCGTGTGGTCAGCACGACGAATCCTTTCGGCCGTTATTCTTGGCTTTCTAGAGCGGAGTCGTTGTCAGATAGCTCCTCAATTCTAATCACGTAGGCTGAGTGGACCTCGAACCAGCCCTCAGGTCCAGGTCAAAATCGCTGACCTGGCCGGGAATCGAACCCGGGGCCTTCGGGTAAGAGGCAGACATGCTACCCCTACACCACGGGGCCGGCTTCAGGCAGGGGATAACATGGGTGTATTCTTCATCTGCGTCCCCTATCCACAGGGTGTGAAATTTGAAATGTATTGAGCATCTGCCTTCCTATAAAGGAATATTTGCCCCAATTTGTTCACTTGAATTCCAACTTTATCTTCATGTTGTGATCTATCCTACTTTTAAAAACACCACTAAAACTTCTTCGCGTACTAATGTCATTCCACGGCATCTCCCCACTGATAACTCAGAACATGCCGCTTAGCCGAACAGCTCGTCTCCTTTCTCCCAAGTCTTTCCAGCCCAAATTTTGCAAACATATTTGCAACGCTTCCGTTCTGTCGGAAATCACCAAGAACAAATCTAGCTGCTTTTCTTTGGATTTTTTCTTTCCATTTCTCGAATCCTGCTATTCTGGTGAGAGACTTATATGTTCTCTCGTTTAAATCCTTACTAAAACCCCTAAATACCCTCATAACCATATGCAGAGATCTGTACCCTTTATTTACAACCAAAAATAACACCTAGGATTTACAATGATTTCTACAAGGAACTTTCAACCCTTCAACGTAGTAATTAAAACTTAGAGGATTTTTTCCTATTTGTGGAACTCACAACCTGACTTTAAACCAGGTTTGTCAACATACGATTGCCTGCTGTCCATCTCATAACACTATCGAGGTCATTTTGCAGTTGCTCACAATCTTGTAACTTATTTCTCTATACAGAATAACATCGACCACAAAATGCCTCATCTCTGATTCCACTCCTTTACTCATATAATTTTATATATATCCATATTTTAGTCCTTCCATTTGCTCGCGGAGTAAATTTTCTCGAGAATAAAATGTTCAATGGCACCATTTTGCCATTTATTACAAATCAAACACAAATACTCTGTATACTAGAACTAACTGTTGTATCCGTGGTGGATGGGACATTCTTGTAGCATGTGCGAAGTTACCTAACTCCCCACCTACTTTCCTTCAATATACAGGCGTACTGTTTTACTCGGGACGCAGCAGTAATCCCATCTATCGGAGATGAGTGGCACCAGAAGAGACAAATCACATCACAACAATGGTCAATGTTATATTATTGTTGATCAGTTTTCTGAGCTTCCCATTTAGTTTCCTTCAGACTCTGGGATAGTAGAGCAGCTAATGTGAAGACCGTCCTTCCTTCTTTCACGACACCCGCTTGTCTTATTCTTCAAATAATCGTTCCTTAATGATTTTTTCTCACATTTTAAAATAATCTTCACGTTATTCCTTGTCGTTGCGGGCCGACGACCACGCGGTTTTACACTTTAGGAAAATCATGACAATTACCATCGCAATTAACACGATTAAGTAATATTTCCATGTTCACAACGCTTGGCGTTGATATAAGGACAAAGCAACAAAAGTCTAAATTCATTATTCCCTTACCATAATCGGTACGGTACACCTCTATAAGACAACGTGTATTCTCTATAACTTTTATTACGGTATGCAATACTTTGTGTTAGGACCAATAACATAGGTATTTAAAAAGTTAAATTTTAGCCACCTTCCCTTAAACTAACATTTCATCCAGCGTGAATATAAAATTATTTATAACCTAGACTGTAACACCGTATTCCCATACATAAATGATCGTAAACATGATTCTTATTGACTTATATAGTATTTATTGGCAGGACAATTAATAGCATAAATATTTCAGAATTAAATTTTAGGCCTTCCCCTAAAGTACCATTTCCCTCAGCCTGAATACAATTATTTATAGCCTAGATTATAGTGCATCATTTGCCGACTTTACATACTGATTTTCATTCCCTCGTGATGCCCGTATATACAGTACATACAGACTGACAGGCAGATATTCAGAACTGACAAAAAATTAAAAAGTGCATTTCCTTGTTACTGTGGACATGGCCGATACAGAAATACCATTTCTTATAAATTCTGAGCAATGTACAGACAAAACTCAAATTTTATACATTATTTTCTCGTCGTGCATGGAAGAAACCGGGGGTAAATTTGTTTCATGGACTAGAATATCGTGTTTCATAGGAAAGGAAGGCGTTTTAACGTGTCCGTAGATTAGTTAGATTGTATTTACGATAATTAAAAAGAAAATGCTTAACGTTCACCGTACGACAGCAAGCCGTATCTTTTTTTTTGCTAACGCACAAGGTAATAGGCATGGCTTTATCGCAGGTATAGCCCAAGCATTTTTCTCGTCATAAAATTGGAAGCCACAGCCTACCAACAATGGGAGTCGAACCCGCCATCCGCCGAATGCAAGCTCACAGCTACGCAATGCATCTTTCATCGTGTATTTGGAACAATAGTGAGGTTATGAGAATGTTACATAAATATGCTTGCAAATGACGGTAAATATTCCAAAAATAACAAGTATTTCTTCATGTTCGCAAGTTATTCACGCGTCCTGGTTGAAATTGATAGCACGTATATTACAATTTAGAGCCCACCCGATGAAATTTGTAAATATTTTATAAATCGGAGGCGCAATAAAAATAATATTCCGCTGTTTAAACTTTATTTTTTAGATATTTTCGTGCATGGGCGTCCATATGAGAGTTTGATGGAGGGGGGGTGCCTAGACCTGGAGGTATGCAGTATTTTTAAAATCTCGGAAGATGAATGGCGGTAGGATAACACCCACAGTGTCTCCTGCTTGTTTATGTTCTACGTAATACCGACTTTTAAATCATTTTCTTGAAAGAAAAACACCTGACTACATTAGATTTTTGCTTTTCCCTCAGACCTAGTGCGGGGGGTAGGAGTCCTTACCCCCGGTAATGGGCCGCCCTTGTTGTCATGACAGTGCCGGTAATTTTGTGTGGCTCATTGCATTAACCTTTCGGTCCATAAATAATTACGAATACCTCACAGCTAAGAAATTGAAAAGATTTAGAAAATATAGTAGAAGTAAGGCTTCACTCCAGGCTAAATGGCACTATCACAAAGGATGGACACACATTGGGGCGACGAGAACCTCCCACACTGCGGAAAATGAGCTTCTCATTGCTCGAGACCGCACGTCGGATCTACAAAGGTAACTATTTTTAAGGTGGAGGAAGTCACTTGAAATAGAGATAGATACAATCCACTTGTGTAGATTAACTACTTGCCCTATGGAACACAACACAATCCATCAGAGGTGTTTGTAACTGGTCTCATATTGTGTTCGTACTTTATAACCAGCTGTACACAGCACTTACCAAACGCATTGGTAATTGACAGTGCTGCATTATGTCATAATTAGAGCACTTGACTCCATCACGAGGACCTATTGTTCTCAAATGAGTGACCATTAACAGTACAATATGTTCACCTCAGAGGAGAGGTCCACAAGCCCGAATTTCGAACATAACGTACGGAGAATGATATCAACCAATATAGATTACATTACATTTTCTTTAATCTTCACATATTTCCATTATCGCTTTTATCTCTGGTTAGATATATACAGAAGTCGAGAGTGGGTTCTGATAAATTTCTGTACTGTATGTCTACCAGTTTGATGCTGCTGCTGATGATGCTTGTTGTTTAAAATGGCCTAATATCTACATCATCGTCCCCTAATGGTACGAAATGAAACGAGACATAATGACAATTTAAAAGTCCAAAACTCATCCACTGACCAGAATATTCAACACGTGGTGGATGAATATAAATATAGAATAATCAGGGGATACAACTCATAATATTGAAAGTAAAAATTATTCCAAAATTAATCCACTAACTAGAATTCAACCAAGAGAAGATGAACACTGATTACGGACTTAAAGCAGTCAGTAGATTCGATCCGCAATGCCCTATCTTCTGAGAAATCATCTTAAAACAATAGAATTGAATGTTATTTGATTTTCGTCCCACTAACTACTTTTACGGTCTTCGGAGACGCCGAGGTGCCGGATTTAGTACCGCAGGAGTTCTTTAACGTGCCTGTAAATCTACCGACACGAGGCTGTCGTATTTGAGCACCTTCAAATACCACCGGACTGAGCCAGGATCGAACCTGCCAAGTTGGGGCTAGAAGGCCATAGCCTTAACCGTCTGAGCCACTCAGCCCGGCAAAAAAAACAATAGAATATACTGACCAAGGGGCAGCTTCCAAAACACAATCCTGAGTCGATGATGCTTGTTGTCTAAAGGGGTCCAAAATCCAGGTCAACGGCCCCTCATAATGGTATTTATAGCTTGTAAAATAAGAACCGCCGCCTCTGTGGTGTAGTGGTTAGCGTGATTAGCTGCCACCCCCGGAGGTCCGGGTTCGATTCCCGGCTCTGCCACGAAATTTGAAAAGTGGTACGAGGGCTGGAACGGGGTCCACTCAGCCCCGGGAGGTCAACTGAGTAGAGGTGGGTTCGATTCCCACCTCAGCCATCATCGAAGTGGTTTTCCGTGGTTTCCCACTTCACCTCCAGGCGAATGCCGGGATGGTACCTAACTTAAGGCCACGGCCGCTTCCTTCCCTCTTCCTTGCCTATCCCTTCCAATCTTCCCATCCCCCTACAAGGCCCCTGTTCACCATAGCAGGTGAGGCCGCCTGGGCGAAGTACTGGTCATACTCCCCAGTTGTATCCCCCGACCAAGAGTCTGAAGCTCCAGGACACTGCCCTTGAGGCGGTAGAGGTGGGATCCCTCGCTGAGTCCGAGGGAAAAGCCGAACCTGGAGGTTAAACAGATGATGATGATGAAAATAAGAACCATGGTATTTTTCACGTAGCGGTACCAATCATGAGTAACGTCGACTCACGGTGTTCCACACTGTGGTACTACTCACACGTGATGTAATACGCACAGGTAGCGCAGACCTATGGTGTTTCCCCCATTACGGTGTCACTCGTAGCCAACGCAAACCCATGGTATTCCTCACATAAGTGTACTTATCACAGGGACTAGTACTATCCCGTAGTGTTCCGCACATAGTGGGTACTAAACACAGGCAACGCCCAAACCCGTGGTGTTCCCACTGTGGTATTAATCACGGGTACTCTAACACCCATATTGATTCTGTTGCTACTAACCACAAACCTACTGTGTACCTAATACAGTGGTACTAATCTCAAGTAAAGGCGACACATGGTGTTCCTAGTGTGATGATACTAATTACAAGTAGTCTCATGGTTCTAATTAAATCATCCCTTGGTTACCCGTTTTAGTCGCCTGTTATTACAGGCCTCTGTAGATCAGTGGTAGAGTGTCGGCCTCCGGATCCCAAGATAGCGGGTTCAAATCCGGCAGAGGTAGTCGGATTTTTGAAGGGCGGGAAAAGTCCATTCGACACTCCATGTCGTACGATGTCGGCATGTAAAAGATCTCTGGTGACACATTTGGTGTTTACCCGACAAAATTAATTAAATCTCAGCCATAGACGCCCAAGAGAGTTTCGGTTTACCCGGTCTGCCATCTAGTGGGCCTAGAGTAAAACGGAACGTCGAAATTGACGAGCAGACAGCCAGATGGCGTCAAATTGAAATATCTGCACACGGTAGCTGAGGCCATACGATTATTATTATTATTATTATTATTATTATTATTATTATTATTATTATTATTATTATTATTATTATTTACAGACAGGCAGGGGTTACCATAGGAGTATTCTTCGTCTTCGTCTCCTACCCACAGGGTGTTTCTTTTGTTAATTGAATCACGAAAAAGCATTTTTTTTTCCTTCTTAAAATCCTTTAGCGACACTAAAAATAACAGGTACAAGTTTGTTGGTTGGATTGAGATGTAATCATTTCAACTTACATTCTTCTCCGCATAGAATCTTTCATCATCATCATCATCATCATCATCTGTTTACCCTCCAGGTTCGGTTTTTCCCTCGGACTTAGCGAGGGATCCCACCTCTACCGCCTCAAGGGCAGTGTCCTGGAGCTTCAGACTCTTGGTCGGGGGGATACAACTGGGGAGTATGACCAGTACCTCGCCCAGGCGGCCTCACCTGCTATGCTGAACAGGGGCCTTGTGGAGGGATGGGAAGATTGGAAGGGATAGGCAAGGAAGAGGGAAGGAAGCGGCCGTGGCCTTAAGTTAGGTACCATCCGGGCATTCGCCTGGAGGAAAAGTGGGAAACCACGGAAAACCACTTCGAGGATGGCTGAGGTGGGAATCGAACCCACCTCTACTCAGTTGACCTCCCGAGGCTGAGTGGACCCCGTTCCAGCCCTCGTACCACTTTTCAAATTTCGTGGCAGAGCCGGTAATCGAACCCGGGCCTCCGGGGGTGGCAGCTAATCACGCTAACGACTACACCACAGAGGCGGCATATAGAATCTTTGTGTTAGCTAAATATTGTATTGTCGGAAGAAAAGACAATACCATGTTCTTGTGAGATTGTTAACAATAGTGGTCCGGTGTGACGGCTACAAAGTGACAACGACTCAGCTGACAGTAATTAGCCGGGCAGGAGAAGAGTGGCATGTTCATTGTTCTTCGGAAGTCACTACACGACAAAGAACGGCTAACGTATACAACAACTGTATGATAATATAATATTAATTGGGCCTAAATGTCATTTTAAGTAGACATCGAGATCTGTCTTTCGACAAGACATCATGTCTAAACCGCCGGGCGAAATGTCATACAATTTTGAGCAAACATTCTCAGCAGCTTACACGGTTTGAAATCTAAATATTATATATGAATAAATTAAGTAAAATAATTTACTGAAATATATTAATAAAATAAGTGAGATAAAATAATTCAATAGAGATAAATAATCGAAATGTCTGTAGTATGGGCGCCAAAAGTTCACCAGAATGGATCTCTCAAATTTTAATAGAGCAAGATAATTCTCTCACCCAGGGCGTGTTCATAAAGCTATGTACTGGTACATTCAGGCCTTACCTAACCTTCTGAAAACGACTAAATAGGTAGGAAATGCACCAAGGTTCATCAATAAGGCCACTGATTCTTAGATAACTAACAATATTCTGAATAATATCCATGCACGAACACGATATTAACACACCAAAATATACATAAAATACACACACAAAATACTGCTGAAAGAATCCATTTTTACACAATTATCGGCAAAACAAAAAACAGTGGGAAAGGAAAATCGACGACCAAGCTACCATTTGTAGTCAGCCCCATGAACATTAATTACTAAAATATATATGTAGATAAATGCCATTCATTGTCTTTGTGCATCAACACAACTTGCACATTCTCATTATTGGAACTTGTTATGTCACATTGATACTGTACCTTTATAATTCTTTGTTCACTGATTATAACACTTGGTTTACATATACTTTCACTTGAGTAACACACGCTTGCTGTTCCAGACAATAAATTATGGAAAGTCTGAAATACAGTACCCCCATATCTTCTACCAACATGTAGGACACCAAGCCACTACAAGCGATATAATACCACATCTGTAGGTCAATACCACACTTCATATTCCACAAACATTTCAAGTCAACAACGTCCCACAAAAGTTACATCTCCTTTCCATCCACTGTTTTCACACATGCTTATATAGATCTCAGCTTCTCCTGCTCCCTCATGATACGTCTAGATTAGCCCTGGCCCCCAAGACAATAACAGACAGACAGCGTCATCGGACTCTGAGCTGTTCCACATGACTCACGGAAACTTTCCGAGTTGTAAATAGCACTGTTTGCCCATCCGGTTTTACAAAACAAATTACTCATATCACATATGGAGACCTTCTGGCTTAAAATATTAAGAATAAATATAGAAATGAAATAATAACAATAACACGAATAATTACTATAATATCTCCTACTCCTGAATATATTGCGAGGGTGTGATATATGTACTATCACATGTTCTACTTCAAATTGTGAACAGAAAAGGTAATCATATTTTATTCAGCTTTTACCCGTCTGACAAATCACACAGCTAAGTGGCGAAAAACATTTTAATTATGTTATTTCCGAAATGTTTCGTGGGGAAAACCGCGAAAGGCTGCGTAAAAATAGCTTTTCTTAAATATCTCATTGTCAACACATTCTATTGGGAAAATTACTGTAACCAGTTATGTAGAAGATAAAACTTCCTAACAGCTTCATGTATCACATTGATCTGTATCCCGAAGAGGCACTGAGGTATGGAGCGGTAAACACCGAAAAATTGCCAAAACATTATATAATAGCCAATTACAGTCCAACATTCTCAGTTTCTGCACTAACAATACTAGTTCGAAATCAGAAAAATCATGAATGGGGCAAAAGTGCAACTTTTCAGGGTTGACCATTTCCCATACAACCATATTTTCAACCATTTTCGAATAGAGAGACATTATATACACCAGTTTAAACATCACATACATACATACATACATCATTATGGACCGTTATGCCTTTCAGCGTTCAGTCTACAAGCCTCTGTGAATTTACTAAACGTCGCCACAATCCTCTATTCGCAAGTAGAGCTGTGGCGTCATTTAGTTTTATACCTCTTATATTTAAATCGTTAGAAAATTAGTCTAGCCATCGCCGTCTTGGTCTCCCTCTACTTATCATACCATCCACAACAGAGTCATTATTCTCCTAAGTGACCTATCCTCCTCAATTAGCCTCAAGCGATCCCAACATCGAAGACGGTTTATGCGTACAGCTTTATCCAACGGGTTCATTCCTAACTTAGCCTTTATCTCCTCATTCCGAGTAACGTCCTGCCATTGTTCCCACCTGTTTCTACCAGCAATCATTCCCGCTATTTTCATGTCTGTTACTTCTAACGTATGAATAAGATATCCTGAGTCCACCCAGCTTTCACTTCCGTAAAGCAAAGTTGGTCTGAAAACAGACCAGTGTAAGGATAGTTTCGTCCGGGAGCTGACGTCTTCTGAAAGTATACTGTTGATCACAATTGCGAGTTCATTGCATTGGCTTTACTGCACATTGAATCAATTTCACTTCCTATATTACCGTCCTGGGAGAACACACAACCTTCTTCTTCTGTGGTGTTCAATCCGAAGATTGGTTTGTAGTTGTTTTCCATGAACTCCTGTTTGTGGCTGGTCTCTTCAACTCCAAGTAATTATCACAAGCCTTGTCGTGGATGATTTGTTTTATATATATCTTAAACGTTGTCTACATCTACAGTTCTTTCCTTCCACATTGCCCTCCAGTATTGTGCAAAAGAATTTTATTCCTCGAGATATATCCAATCCAATTGTCTCTTCAATGAGTAAGCATACTCCATAAATATTGCTTCTCTCCAATCCTTTTCAGCGTTTCTTCATTTGTGATTTTGTCCACCTTGGAATTTTCAGTATTTTCCTGTAGCACCATATTTCAAAGGCTACTATACGTTTCTTATCAGCCAAGCTAAGAGTCCAGGTTTCACTACCATACAACAGTACGCTCCACACATATATCTTCACAATAGGGTTTACTTTTGCATGTGAAGAGCTTTCCTTTTTTTGTTGAACGCTATTTTGGTTTGGTAATGCGGCTGACTATTTCTCTTCTACTTCTTCCATCTGCTGTTATTTTTCTACCAAGCTAAGTGAACTCCTGTACATTTGTCAACTGCTCTCCATTTAAAGTACAACGAGGAGGTTCATACTGCCGGCTACAGAGAATAACTCTGGTTGTCATTTTGTTGATCTCCATGTTATATTTCTTGAATGGGGATTCCATTTCTGCTAATGTATAATTCAAATCATCTTCGTTTTCTGCTAGAACTGCGATATCATCTGCAAAGCGAAGCATGGTAATTCTTTCTCCTAGAATCTTGAGACCTCCAGTCATTGGCAAACTATCATTTACTTCATTTATTGCTTTTTGGGTGTATGCATTTAAAAAATTGGTGAGAGCGAAAAACCGTGCCGAACTCTTTGCTTAATATTAGCCTCTGTTGTCGAATCTCCACATCACATCACAGTCATCCCATCTTCATACAATTTCCAAATTGTCCTCCTGTCCTTGTACTTTACACCCAGTTCTTTCAACACCATGAATAGTTTATCCCACTCAACCTTATGAAATGCCTTCTCCAGGTCTACGAAAGCAATGAATGTATCAAGATCTTTCCGTAGTCGTTTCTCTATAATCATTCTTAAAGGTAGGATTGCTTCTCGAGCCCCTCTACCCTTCCTAAGTCAAAATTTACCTTCTGTCAATGCCAACTCCACCTTTCCTTCAATGCTTTTGAAGATAATGCTGGTGAGTATTTTAGAGGCACGGATTACAAGGCTCAGTGTGCTTTACTGGTCACATCTATTATTAGATGATTTCTTTGGAATGGTCACTATGAAACACTTCCTAAAGTCCGATGGGACATGTCCCGTGTAATACATTTCACAAATTAGTTCAAATAGGGCTCTCTTCACATTGCCCTTTATCACCTCTGCTTGTATATCATCAACCCCAGAGGCCTTTTCGCTTTTCTTGATTGCATTCATCCAGGAGTATTACACCTCCCTAATCTTATTTATCTACTAGCCCTTGATTTTCTACTATTTCACAATGTGTATGTTTTGTTCCATATAAATTTTCAATGTATTATTTCAGTTTTGAGGCATTTTCACATTCTTCTCCATAATCTGCCTTCAGCCCATTGCACCTAATCCTCTTGTCATCAAAGGACCTTTTGACTACCTCCGCTCTCTAAAATTGATGATTCTTAACTAGTTCTTCTACTTCACTGCATTGCATTACCAGAAATTTCTCTCCGGTTGCCTTCGCCTCTCCATTTATTTCGTTTCTTAATTTCCTGTATTGTTGTCCCTCTTCATTCGCAGAGTTCTAAAACTTTCTTCTTGTGTCTATCTTCTCAGTTATTTTATTAGTTATCCAGGCTTTCCTGTTCTGTGCTTTCGGCTTCCCCACAACATTTGTTGCTGCTGTTAGAACACTTCTCTTCCAAGCGTTCCACTTAATCTCCACACTTCCTAAGTCCTTTGTTGATATTTCTGCCAGAAGTTCACACAACCTACATACATGAAATTATCTACGTGTTCTAGTTTTGTATCACCAACCTGACATTCAATTCTCTTGAATTTCTTACCTACTGACATCAGTTTAATCTTCGAAAGGCTAATTTTCATACCATACTCATTGCATCTATTTTCAAGTTCCAAGATATTAGACTGCAGGCCCTCGGTACAATCTGCCATTAAGACAAACTCATCAGCATAGGCCAGACTGCTTACTACACTGCCATCTAACTGAATCCCTCCCTGCGTCTTTATACCTTTCAGCAGATGATCCATGTAAACTACGGACAACAAAGGTGAAAGATTACAGCGTTATCTAACCCCTGTAAGTAACCTGTACCAAGAATTCATTCTAAAAAATTACAGTGCGCATACAACCCACGTATCCCCTTTATCTTCAATACACCCAGACATTGTCATATATGCCCTCACCTCAATCAGTTATCTTGGCAATATTTAGAGGAGAGACGAAATCTGCACTCTGAGTCAGTTATTCGTAATATTCTGCGGAGAAAAACACCGGTTTATTTGAGATATGACGTATCTTCCAGAAATAATCAACAAACAAGGTCATTATATAACTCCCTGTTAAGTTTCCCTACCCATCACACTACCAGTTATAGTGATTAATTTATCCCCGCTACTATCCGCCTGTGGAATTCACTGCCGGCTGAATTTAGAGACGTCCGTAGTACTCAGCTGTTCTAAAGAAGGTGTTGCAAACATTACTTGTATATAAGAACGTAATCTATAGAACATTTTATCTTAGATAATGTACTTTCTTCATGTGAATATTAATCGTAAAATGAAATGTCGTATGGCTTTTAGTGCCGGGATATCCCAGGACGGGTTCGGCTCGCCAGGTACAGGTCTTTCTATTTGACTCCCGTAGGTGACCTGCGCGTCGTGATTAGGATGAAATGATGATGAAGACAACACATACACCCAGCCCCCGTGCCACTGGAATGAACCAATTAAGGTTAAAATCCCCGACCCGGCCGGGAATCGAACCCGGGACCCCGTGAACCGAAGGCCAGTACGCTGACCGTTCAGCCAACGAGTCGGACATATTAATCGTAGGAACTAGATAATAATCTTTTCCAGCCAATTACACAATATTAGTATATTGTAGAATTTAACATACCGTACAGTAAATTAAACACTGTATTATGGTTGGCCATAATAGTCAGTTCTATAGCCTGAGCCACGGCATAGAAAACAAGACGGTAATAAATAAATATATAAAATAAAAATGCAACCATATTTTATTCAGCTTTTACTCCTCTACCAAATCACACAGTGTTGATGGAGAATGTCTTCCGCGCGGGGGAGGATTTATAATATAGGCCTAGGCTCATAGTAACGTACCAAGGGTTGGCGGCATTAAGGGGCGATGTTTTGTTTTAAGTATGTGACTATTGTTGGTGGAGGTTGAGAAAGTACAATTGGGCAACCATCCTATATGAACACTAACCAGAGTGTTACATGTCGAACATGTGTTTACTGTTTGATTTTTATGTCTTGTTAATCCGTGTATATTTCAGATACGGCAAGATTTTATCATTTAATTTCTTTCAGCTCTATTGCTTTCGCATCCCGTCGGGAGGCCTGTAGCGTCTTGTATTTGTACTGTTGTTAGATAAAAGACTGCCTTCGTCCTTGACATCACAAGTAGAACAATTCTTAATTCTCTGTAATTAATATCATCAAAATATCTGTGATGTTTATTCATTTGATGCCTAGAAACAATACAAAAACCCTATCTTACCAAAGGTATAGTAGGGTTATAGTTTAAAATCGTAAAACAAATCATATAAATTTGGTTTACAAAATATTTTGTTAATGGATGTGAGAAACTGCACTCTTGAGTACACGATACAGTGGTTTAGAAAGTTCCAGGTTCCAACCATTCAGGTGGCATTGTAAAGAAACATCCTCTCATTTCAAACACTGGACACTCAAATATCAAACGATCCACTGTCTGAACTGATCCACAGAAGCATAAGTAGCGGTCTGTAACATTAAGTTTAAAGCTTTCTAAATAAAGCCGGCACCGTGGTGTAGGGGTAGCGTGCCTGCCTCTTACCCGGAGACCCCGAGTTCGATTCCTAGCCAGGTGAGGGATCTGTACCTGCATCTGAGGGCTGGTTCGAGATCCACTCACCTACGTGATTACAATTGAGGAGATATTTGACGGTGAGATGGCGGCCCCGGTCTAGAAAGTCAAGAATAATGGCCGAAAGGGTTCGTCGTGCTGACCACACGACACCTCGTAATCTGTAGGCATTCGGGCTGAGCACCTGTCGCTTGGTAAGTCATGGCTCTTCGGGGCTGTTGCGTCATGGGATTTGGTTTTCTTCCATTACCAGTTAAATGTTGAGTTAAAACAAAGTTCGCCACTAATGCTTTTCACAATAGTCGATTTTGATCTTCCGGAAAAAATATTTCTGTCGTAACAGATCTTTTCAAACTGCATGTCCATAAAACATTCTAGTAATGTAAAATGTATTGCCAGTGTCTTTGAATATAACATATTGGAGCTTTACAGTATGGACTATCCAAAAGATACGTAGCAGCTGATTTCGCTAATGGGTCGGCTTTTTCACTTCCAGTAAACCCAGTGTGACATCCAATCCAAGATGAACTGATGTGAGGACACTCCTGAGCTATTGCTCTCATATTGACAGCTGTTGGATTTAAGTCATATTTATTTATTGTTTACAGAGATTAATGCAACTTATGAATCACTGAAGGTTCGTGCTCTTTTGTTGTTTGTTTTGCACCATTTTGACGCACATTTTAAGGGTTACGTCTCAAAACTCACGAGTTTCAAAACTCACGGGCAAAAATTAGTTACAAATAGTACCAAAACTCACGACTACAAACTGGTTGCTAAAGTAAACATTCTAATGAGTCTCAAAATTCACGACTCCGGACAGCTGGTGCTTGCGATGACCGCAGGAAGGACGAGGTGCGCGGTGACTCACGCTTCCCTTACGACAGGCAGCGGATACTGTGGACGTTATTCTGCCACCCCAACCCACAGAGGAAAAATAATGGCTGGTGAATGAAAGAGACCGAGGTATATTATTATTATTATTATTATTATTATTATTATTATTATTATTATTATTATTATTATTATTATTATTAAAATATTTTGCTGTTGTCTTAAAGCTAATATAATGCATTTGTTTACCTTTCATATAAATTTATAATAATGACGTGTGGCCTCCAGGGAGGTCTGGTGCAGGTCTTTGGAGTTGACGCCGTATAGGTGACCTGTACGTCTGTGAGGATGAGGCCCTTCCTAAGATGAAGGCTAATACTGAAGACGGCACGAACATAGGGTCTCCGAGCCATAGTAATTAACTAATTAAAGTTAAAATCTCCGACCCGACCGGAAATTTAACCCGGCACCCCCTGGAGCCCTTGGACCAAAGGCCAGCATGCTAACAATTTATGCATGCAGACAGACGACATAAAATCAAAGTAGGTATATTGTCCGTTGCTAGTTAAAATAAACTGTCAGTTGGTAGTACTGGGACCTAGCTCCATTATGCGGCCAGAAGGCGGCATTTACTTCAATAAGGAATTTTATTTAGAGATATTAAAGGTTAATTCACTCATTTAGTTTCAACACTTGCAGATTCATTCGGGAAAAAGGCGTATTTCTATTTTTAGTAAGAGTTCATCTATTCGCTTATTTCAATAGATTGTCTACCCGACACACGTAAATCGAAAAAGAGTACTCATTACGCATTCGATTATCTTGTGCGATATAACTGAATGATATTTGAAACTCATTCGATTATTTAAATAATCGGATGGAAGTTATTCGATTATTGAAAGTATTTATCCATTCAAAGAAGAACTGGCCCTGTTCGTGAGTTTTGAGACTGGTCCAGGTAGAGAAACCTGTTCTTACTAATCCTCTTCCTGGAATTCGTGAGTTTTGGGACTCGTGAGTTTTGAGACGACACGCACTTTAAGGCCCAAAGTTCTGCCTGAAAAATTGAGCAGTTGGGAAACTTATAAGGTCTTTATAATGTGTTTCAACTATCAAGAGTAAACTAGTTTATTTAATATAAGCCACGCCTCCTGGTAATCTTTTTTATAGAGTCCGCCTTTAATGCAACACAGAAGGGAAAAATATGTACGAGCTCCAGCACTGCAATAAATAAAGGTGCCAGTCAAAGAAAGACAAGGGCCACGAATGACGTGAAAATGAAAGACTTCTTAGGCCTCAGATATATAAACACGTCAGGCCAGGAAAAGAACAAGAGTTCACCAAGCGATGTCGCATAGTTAAATGAAAGTGAGGAGCCTGGTACAAGTAAGTGCAGTCAATGCGTTCTATTTTACAAGTTGCTTTACGTCACACCGACACAGATAGGTCTTATAGCGGCGATGGGACAGTAAAGGGCTAGGAGTGGCAATGACGTGGCCGTGGCCTTAATTAAGGCACAGCTCCAGCATTTGCCTGGCGTGACAATGCGAAACCATGGAAAACCATCATCAGGACTGCCGCCAGTGGGGTTCGAACCCACTATCTCCCGAATGCAAACCCACAGCTGCGCGCCCCTAACCACATGGCCAACTCGCTCGGAAAAAAAATTACAAAAATGTACAGAAACATAGAAAATACAATAACAAGGTGGTTAACAACACAATAAAAACGTAGTTAACGATACAATAAAAATTAAAAACAAATGAAAGATTCAATATTAAGACGACAGAAGAGGCCATTATCCCCCATAAAACGGATGACGACGTCTATTGCCTGCTCTTCATGCTGCAGGATGGGGGAGTTTTCGACTACGGTGCAGATCGGCCGGGTCCAAGAACTCCGTAAGAACGGACGGATGGCTACATTCAGTAGGTAAGAGTGCCTTGCTATGCCATGGCCGATCCTTAAACGAAATATTACCACAGATTCTCTCCGACAAAGTCGAAGGGAAGTACTCCTTACCTTAGTAGTTCCTTTAAGGGGACTCGGAATGCCCTGTCCCTATAATGCTAAATTATCAACGTTCGATGTACCTTTTCTCAGAAACTATCCATAGCGGACGTATGAAAGTTTTGTGTGTTTAAAAGATATACATTGACAAGTTATTGAAGCGTACATAATTAAAAATGTGCCTCAGGGCATTCAGTGAGTGGTGTAACTTGCAGCAGAAAGGAAGAGGTGTATGTTTGTACAATGAATATACTCCTGCCAACTCCTGGATTCGAGACATCAAGGCTTATCATGTAGTGAATGGCGTGAAGAAATTAAGATGACAGCAAACATTTCAGCTGTTAGATCGGTACCAGGAAGATCTCAGAACGATTCCCTTTGTAGGCGCTGCCTCAAGGAGGTTGAAACTCTTGCGCATGTTCTGGGATCTTGTCCTCATGGTGAACTTTTAAGGAATACGCGTCATCATAACATCCGCTTGTTAATTGCGACAACGCTAAAAGACCATGGTTTCCAGGTATTTGAAGAGGTTCATGGCTTAGTCACAGAAGGATTGACATCATTGCTTTCAAGAATAAGACGAGAGGTTACATCATCGACCCCACAATTCGCTTTGAAAGCCATAAGTCGCAGTCCTCAGATGTTAACCTAGAGAAAAGGAATATTTACTTACCAACAATTCCTTATTACAGGGAGAAATACCAGATAGAGGAAATCGACATAGTAGGTCTGATGATTGGAGCAAGGGGAACGATTCCCGCTTTTGCCGCTAATTTTTGGAAACAGATGTCTCTGCCAGTTACAGCGTTACGGGAGATTGCCATCATAGCCTTAGGGGCTCACTGATAATTCTAAGAAATCACTGTTACAATTAGGTTACCTTCAATATTTATCAAGTACAGTATATCTATTTATCTTATAAAAATAAATGTAAAAGTATACTTTGTCGCAAGGCAGCCTCTGCATGAGAGGAAGTATTTCATAAATAAAATATATGTATTTCTTTTAATGTGTCATATCAAACTATTAGAGACACTCAGTACATGTAGAACACCTGAATAAACAAACTGTGAAACTTTCAAGCTCCGGCATGTAGTAGAAGTTGAGAAAATATAGGCCTACATTAAGTAATTAAAAAGGCAAACTTCGGGAAAACGGCCTTCAAAATTAAGCCTCCCCCATAACTTGGGTCATCCTTCCACACATCAAACCCTTCGAATAGTTTCCTTGTGATAGCTCTGTGGTTTTCCCGGCCTCCTTGGTAAAAACTCGGCAGGTTTCGGCCAGCATTTCTGTCATTCCTTCTCGCATCGTAATACGGTGTGAACAGTTCGACACCCGATACCCAATCCTAGCTATTTCAGAACGTTTCTTCTTGTTACTTTTCCTACAAACAATGTTGCCACTGCATCAAATACTCCAAAGTGAAGAGTATAGATTCCCACAAACAATATCTTGGGAATCCGACTCCACATGACAATGTTTAAACTGTCGTTTGAGTTTTGTGCCCGTCTTGGCAGATATTTTATCAGCAGATCGGGGTATGCCAAGTCTCAGAAAACAGTCTTTATTATTTTCATCACAGCAATAGGTAGACAGTGTGCATGGTTGTAATTTTTCCCAGTTATCAAATCACCAATTTCACTACAGAAGTACTACGAGTATTTTAACTCCGTCGGCCATCAAGGCTAACAGCTGACTGATTTTCTTACACGAACTATTTTAAATATAAAAAAATGCTTCCACTTATCATAGAAAAGTGATGTGTGCATCATTTTTAAGCTGGCGTCTCCACGTTAATTTTAGACTTACAAAACGAAAATTTACTTTGTGTCCCTAAATCGCATTTCCGGGTCCCCTTAATCGTTTTCATCTCATTTGAAACAGGTGTGGCCTGCAACCTCGACTACCAATAGGGCATTAGCGAATGCCTCAGCTGAGAACAAATATCACTGACTGGAACCTTGTAGGGCAACGGGGGATATGTGACTGCCTCCTTGGCAGCACTATCCTCTAACTCTTTAGCGAAGGGTGGTGCAGCTTATGGTCCGGCTTTCCGCCTCTGCTGCGCCACCAAATTAGTTAGAGTACTGGAGTTAGTGGTTTTATAGTAGATATGGTTTGTTTAGTGTAGGGTGGCGTTGCCCATGGTATGGTTATCCGCCTGGGTGACGCCACTAAATTAGAAGGGCATGTAGTTAGTAGTTTAAGGGGCATAGATTAGTGATTGTTTGTCTAAAGTTTTATTTGTTTCTGTGTATTTTGTAGTATTTATTGCCTGTAAGCCGATGGTGGAAACTAGGGTGGGCAATAAATAAATAAATAAATATCCGCTAACTCGTTTCCCGCTACACCTATGTTCCTTGGAAGCCACGGAAACGTGATTCTGGTGTTCTGGTGCTAGCATTCCAACATCCGAATCCTATAGCTCGGTACACAACAGAAGGTGCCGGCGTTCATTGGACAGCGAGTACCGTAGATCTTCAAGAATAGCATAGAGCTTTGCTGTGTACACACAACAGGCTTCCGGTAGGGGAAAAAGAACGTGTTATTACCGGCAACGAACGAACAGCCTACTTTCACACGTGCCTTAGAATCTTTCAACATCCGGCCAACAGGTCCTGGATACGCTGCACCACAAGGTGTCGCGGGAAAGATGTATAAATGGATTGTAACAAGCTATAGGAATCTCCCGACTAAAGATAGGACATACGAAGATCACCCACAACTATCTCCTAGAAAAGAAACAACCTCCCACCTGCAGCAAATGTAACTGCTCTCTCACTGTCAAGCATATCATCTCAGAATGTCAACTGTATGACCATTGGCGCCAACACCACAACATACCTAAGGAAATGGAACTGACACTGTCTTCTCCATCACTGAGTCATCAAGTCATCAACTTCCTCAAAGACACTGGCTTGCACTCCAAAATCTAATTACATTATACTTATTTATTATTTTCTTTGCATTTTTATAATTACATTATTATTATTATTATTATTATTATTATTATTATTATTATTATTATTATTATTATTATTATTATTCTTATTATTATTGTTACGGAGATATCCGTGGTAGGTAGAGGTGAAAGAAGGTGCGGGTGTGAATGGGTTTCAAGCTACGAAATTAACGTGCAATGTAAAATTAATTTAAAATTTAACTAGGTTATATTTTCTTTTCAAAAACAAGAGATAACAATCATAACAGGTACAGAGTAGCAAAAATGTAGGTACAATATTACTGGATTCGGGCTCAGTGCCCTTACTTCATAACTCTTGGGCAATCAGCCCCGCCTTACTCAAAAAAAAAAAAAAATTTTAGCCAAGGGGCAGAAAACCCCATTCATGCCCAGGAGCACTGGCTCCAAACATTACACATAAAGCCTGCACGAGGCATACAGAAACAAATTTCAAAGAGCGATCCGCTCTCAAAATTGTAAGCCTATCACAAGGCCACACCAAACTCTACCTTCAAGCTGTCCTCTAAGGACGTATTCACAGGGGTAAAATACCCAACCTACGGAGGTCTATTACATGAAAAGAAGGTTGATTACATGACCTCTAAAATAACAATTTGAGAGGAGGCGAACTTGCACTCCTAATACACTTTGTTTTTAAAACCTAATCTGGCTCTGGGCCGCTAACGCAAGGGCTAATCCCATACTACAGAGGTGACTTAGAGAAGAACACTTTACATTACATAAACGAAGAATAGTTTGAGAAAATAAGTTCACCTCAAAACAAATGTGAGTGGGAGCTCGAGAGGGTTAGCACTCTCTATCCCAATATGTAGCTTTACAAGAAAAAGATGAAAAGAGTAATTACATTTTAGGAAAAGGTTACATGATGGAAATGCTTCGAACCCGCCGCGAGTGTTAAACTGCCGACCTAGCAAGAAAAGAAGTTATTAATAGGCCATTACCTGGTGTTGAACGGCTGAAGAAGAAAGAGGCGCTTCCCGCCTCCTGCTATGTACTTAATACACTGAAAGATGGAACAGAAGTGGCCCGGAGACCCCAAAATCAGCAGTTTAAATACTCTCGCGGAAGTTTCTAGGCGTTAGGGGAATGAAAACACCCGCCCACAATGTTTTTATTGGATAGGACCCCGCAACGGATACAAGTTGGGGGAAGATACACCAGATTGGTCAGAAATTACTAAAAGAAATTCGGGATTGGATAAATCTAAAACAAGGGGAAAAAGAGGGGTATACAGCCAACTTAAACAATAACAGAAAGAAATTTAACAAGAAACAAACTTTTGAAATAAACATTTCTCCAACAAAATAGTTCTTTGACTCCGCACTAGGGTGCGCTATTGTTGATCTTCAGTAGTGTCCTCTAGAAGAGAAAGTTCACACTTCTTACTTCAAGCGAAACAAAAACACATCAAAAGTGACACAGTTCAAAAACTCAAAATTTTCCACGTGGTGACATCTTCTGAGAAAGTAGAGAATTAATAGAATAGATAAAGTTCAACTTTCCTCCAGAAGAGGAGTTTCAACTGGCGCAACTTTTAAATAAACGGTGTAGAGGTGTACCGCCCGGTACAGACCTCCCCCCCCAAAAGTTCCTCCAGGGGTGACACATGAAATCAGTTTGAAACAAAGTTCAAGTAATGATGTTGATACGAAGATAGATAGCAGAAGCATTTACAAGATTTCTTAATTCAGTTTCAAAATGTTGTTGTTGCAGGTGAATGAAAGTCTTTATGTTTGTAGAATTTGAATTTCTGAAGATAAACTTTTAATACTTAAAGGTGAAGAAAAATTTTGCAATGTCCACCAAATATTGTTGTTGAATTCCCAAGTGTAGTTATTGCTTATGGTGACTGTCCATGTAGTTGATGTAGATTGAGTCGGATGGCCAGACCGGCCGTTGCAGCTTGCGTCCAACGGAGGCCGCTCGGACCCCTCAAGTACCCTGAGATACCGCTCGCCCGCACTATGAGGGGAGCAGAGGTGTTGAAGTACGCCGCGCCCGCGGTGAACAGATACAGGCTGCGGGCATGTAGCAGGTCGTGCGCCGCACATCAGCCTTGGCCGGGAGGAGAGCTCCGGCTCGCCGTGCACATGTCGTCCTCGCTGGAGAGGAGGGGGCCCATCCCCCTCCCCAGTCGCTGCACGGCGCTGCGCGGCTGCGGGGGCGCTGAAACATTAAAGCTAGGCGGCAGAATTGTGTTGGACTATCATCTTCTTTGAGGGTACAGGCTTGTGGAGAGGTTGAGGGGCCAGCGGCGTGTAGATATCCATGGCATTTACTATTATGAAGCCACAGTGTAAGGTGGAGCAGGAGACGGGAGCGTGGTAATGGCCGTGGCAAGAACAGGATGGCAGTTTAACGGGTCGGGGCAGGTTTTACACAAGGCTTACATCTAAAACCAAAATATTACAGAAGGGGCAGAATGCCTTAAAAGTGAAACTCAAAAAAAAAATATAACCTTCATATCCTTTCAAAATAATATGAAGCAAGTTAACACAGAAATTACACCGGTTTCACCTGGGACAGGTGAACTCTAAATATCCTCTCGGTGGCTGGATTACTTAGCAATAAGGTAACCGGCGTAAGAAAATCGAGAATGATACAAGGCCCATGAAATCTGGGGGCAAGCTTGCCCGCGGGAACAAAATTTTTGACCATAACCTGGTCACCTACCTTCAAAGTGGTGGGTCTCCGTCCACGATCATACCTTTCCCTAACCTTTTCATGAGACACTTTAAGATTGGCTTTAGCCTTCTTCCAAAGATCTTTAATGTTATCCGGATCTATTGTCTCGGGTAGAATGTCATTCAAAGACCAGAGGTTAGAGAGCGGCGAGTTGGGAACAAACTTGAACATCAAAGAAGCTGGAGTAAACTTGTGAGATTCATGAACCGCCGAATTCAAAGCAAAAGCTATCCAATGCAGGGACGTGTCCCACCTGGAAGGATCTTCATGATGATAGGCAATGAGTGCGGACCTGAGATTACGGTTAACCCGTTCAGCCAGAGATGGTTGAGGGTAATAAGCAGAAGTAGTTACATGAGAGATGGACAAGTCAAAACAGAATTTACGAAATAAATTTGATGTGAACGCCTTAGCATTATCAGATACAATATATTGACACGGACCAAAAGAAGCAAAAATAGAATTTAAGCAAGTAATGGTTGACTGAGCGGTAGCCAGCTTAGTCGGAAATAACCAGGAAAATCTTGTAAAACCATCTACACACACAAAAATGAACTTGTTGGCATTGCCCTTTGACTGGGGGAAGGGTCCCACATAATCAATATACAGGCGTTCCATGGGGCGCGACGCTTGATGAGAAGACAAAAGGCCTACTTTAGTGGACATGGTGGGTTTACTGATCAAACAAGATTTACAAGCTTTTATGAGTTCCCGAATTTCACCGTCCATACCTTTCCATATGAACATTTCACGAATCTTTTCACGAGTTTTAAAGATTCCAAGATGCCCCCCCAATGGGGTCTCATGATAGTATTTGAAGATCATAGGTACAAGAACCGCTGGAACAACAACTTTCATCAACTTATCATGCCTCGAAGGGCAACATAGAACACCATTCCTCAGAACATAAGGGACAGCATGTTCCCCAGAAGAAATGGTTTCCATTATCGGAGCCAGCGTAGGATCTTCACGTTGGTATTTCTCGATATCCCTAAAGAGCATGGGAGCATCGGTTAGGATGGCATTAACCTCGGATAGTATGGACTCGGAAGGTGATGAACTGTCGACCGGTTCATGGGTCTCGACCTCGTTTGAAAACATACGGCTGAGTCCATCAGCCACAACATTTTCGGTACCTCTGATATGCCTGACATCGAATTGGAAGGCGGAAATACGGATGGCCCAACGGGCTATACGACCAGTACGACGCGGTCTACCTAAGACCCAGCTTAAGGCTTGGTTATCTGTCTCCAGGTCGAATTTGACATGTTCCAGATAGAGACGGAACTTTTCTAAGGCGAATAAGACTGCCAACCCTTCGAGCTCATAGATGGAATACTTGGCTTCTTGAGCCGATAGAGTCCTAGATGCATAGGCGATGGGACGCCTCCCTAGTTCAGTCTCTTGAAGAAGGACTGCAGCTACAGCTGACGACGACGCGTCCGTTTGGACGATGAATTTCTTCGAGAAATCAGGCATAGCAAGTACAGGGGCATTACAGAGAGCTAATTTAAGATCTTCGAAAGCGGCTTGTTGAGAAGGTCCCCACTCGAATTTGATGCCTTTCCTACGAAGAAGGTTTAAGGGCGCCGCTCTATTAGCGAAGTTAGGAATAAACTTCCTGAAGAAATTCACCATACCAATGAATCTAGCGATACCTTTGATGTCCTTAGGAGGTTTAAAATCACGGATGGCCTGTGTTCTAGAATGATCGACAGCTACCCCATCGGGTGACACAATATGCCCTAGGAATGACATAGAGGGCTTAGCAAAGGCAACCTTGGACAACTTGACAGTTAACCCAGCCTTACGAAGGCGATTCAGAACTTCTCGCAGATGATCTAGATGTTCTTCAAAAGTCTCGGAAAATACGACGACATCATCCAAGTAGTGATATAAGTACTCAAATTTGATGTCGGAAAAGACCCTATCTAGTAGCCTAGTGAGCACAGCTGCCCCCGTGGGGAGCCCGAAAGGCACGCGGTTGTATTCGTATAAGTTCCAGTCCGTGGCAAACGCTGTAAGATGTTTAGACTCTTCGGCAAGGGGAATTTGATTATAGGCCTGATTCAAGTCCAAGATGGTGAAGAACTTGGCCTTACGAAACCATGAAAAGCAAGAATGAAGGTCGGGAAGGGGCACAGATTGCAACACCACCTTCCGATTGAGAGCCCTGTAATCAATGACAGGCCTGAAGCCTCCTTGGGGTTTCGGGACTAGAAAAATAGGCGAAGAATACGCTGACTTAGAGGGCCTAATAATACCATCCTTCAACATCTGATCGATGATTTCTTTCAGAGCCTTCATTTTAGGTGGAGATAGCCTATACGGTGGAAAACGGACAGGAATCGAATCCGTGACCTCAATTTTGTATTCAATAAGGTCAGTAACACCAAGAGTATCAGAGAACACCTCGGGAAAAGACTGACACAGTTTCCGAATACTATCAGCCTGCTCCTCAGGTAGATGTCTAAGGTCTAACAACATCTCATCCTGGGTAGGCGAAATAGATGAACATGATACAGAATTACACTTTAACAAGGGAATTCTACAATTGGACGCAAATTTGAATGTGCACGACCTACTCTGGAGATCGAGCACAAGACCAGTGTGAGAAATGAAGTCCGCTCCTAATATGATGGGGCAAGACAAGTGCTTAGCCACAAACAGTTTGATTTTCCATGTAAATTTAAAAATACGAATTTTGACCAGTACGGAACCTAGAATTTCTAATGGCGATGAATTAGCCGAAACATATTGAATAAGAGCTGAGACATGGTCAGGTAGTTTACAAACAGATTTCAATTTAGAATACCATTCAGCCGAAATAATCGAACAAACACTGCCTGAATCTAAGAGAGCTGTTATAGGCTCGTTATTTAACTCAATCTTAAGAAAAGGAACAGGTGCGGGGGTATCCGCCGCAATCCTAAGACATTCTTTAGGGCATTCAAAAGATGAATTTGAAGGCTGATTGTTCTCTGCATTTACAACCTGTTTACTAGGGGCTGAGTCTCGGGAAGATGGATTAGTCGACTCAGCCGATGCCACTAGTCACTTTTTATTATTGGCATAGGTGGAATTTGCACCAGAAGTTGAGCAGGAGGGGGTGCTATTTGAGTTTGGGCAATTTTTGGCGATATGTGAGAAGGCCCCACACTTAAAACAGCCTTGTGATGAACCAGCTCCATTATTTGCCCTACTAGACTTGATCAGAGGACACTTATTGCGCAGATGGTCAGGCGACCCGCAAGCATAACATTTACGAGGGGTGACTAGTCGGCGAGGTGGAAGCCGAGTATTACTAAAAGAAGGCGGGGGTTCTTTTGCCACACGCAAGGAATCGGCATACCTAACTCCTTCCGCAGAGACGGCTAATGCTTCCAGTTCAGAGAAGGTTTGCGGGCACGCCGCGAAACACAAATATGACCTGTAGGGTGGTGAAATCCCTTCGATAATAGCTTGCACGATCTGATCCTCAGGGAAGTGGAGAGCAAACACCCTAGTATAAAACTTAATATCTTGGATGAAGTCTGCCAGGTTTTCATCCAAGCGCTGTACCCGATAATAGTATTTCTGAATAAGAGATGACCTCGCGCGGGCAGGAATAAAATTTGCAAGCAGATGTGCATGGAAATCTTCGATAGATGACTGTTCAGCTATGGCTCTTACTATTTTATCTGAGAGAACCCCAATAGCATAAGGATAGATAATTTGCAAAATTTGACATGGGGAAAGAGAAAACACAAGGGCATGATCCTGAAATTCCACTAGAAATCTTAAAAATGAAATTACGTCACTGGTGGTATTAACGGAAAACTTGGATATACCTCTGAGCAACATTGCCAATGGATGAGGCAAGCTGCTAAACCCGGGCGACATAGTAGGTAAAGGTTTCAATGGCAAGGAAGTTAATTCAGCACGTACATTGTTCAACGATGTGCGGCGTTCAGACTCGTTGTCCAATGGGGCAGAGATAGTTTGAGCAGCAACGGTTATCCTATTGCCTTCTCCCTTAGCAGGTTCTTCCTCACTACTTACATTCACTATGGTGGGCTGATCAGATTTGGGAGGAACTTCCCCAGTTAACAATTGAGTGACTTTACTAGACAATTCAGAGATAGTTTCAAGGAGCGTATTAGCTTGCTTCCTCTGAACGTCATTCACCTTCAGAGACAACAGATCATTAACTCTATTTGAAAAGTGATATAATCTGCCTTGCACACGCTTAATTTGGTTAGGAGACGGATCATTTTCATCAAAAAAACTAACTACGGAAGCTAGCCCAGTAATATTCTCCGTGATCGTGGAAAGAGAGTCGTCAATTTCTTTCTCTCCCAAATTGGGGATGGAAATGGGCAAATCAAGGGACTCTCTAAGCTTGTTAGTGTCTATTGCAAACGTGCCTCCAGATTGAACGTTTCTGATAGTTAACTCGTATATCAACTCCTCTTTGCGCAAATAGTTAAGGAGGAGAACATCGCGAGGGCCGGACATGATGACAGAACAATAAAAAAAAAACTCAAAAAATTCCAGCAACTGAGAAAATTGTTAGAGTTCGAATTAAAGCAATGTTTAGCCGTCAAAAGGGGCTAAATTGAGACCCATTCAACCACGCTCTGCTACCACTTGTTACGGAGATATCCGTGGTAGGTAGAGGTGAAAGAAGGTGCGGGTGTGAATGGGTTTCAAGCTACGAAATTAACGTGCAATGTAAAATTAATTTAAAATTTAACTAGGTTATATTTTCTTTTCAAAAACAAGAGATAACAATCATAACAGGTACAGAGTAGCAAAAATGTAGGTACAATATTACTGGATTCGGGCTCAGTGCCCTTACTTCATAACTCTTGGGCAATCAGCCCCGCCTTACTCCAAAAAAAAAAAAAAATTTTAGCCAAGGGGCAGAAAACCCCATTCATGCCCAGGAGCACTGGCTCCAAACATTACACATAAAGCCTGCACGAGGCATACAGAAACAAATTTCAAAGAGCGATCCGCTCTCAAAATTGTAAGCCTATCACAAGGCCACACCAAACTCTACCTTCAAGCTGTCCTCTAAGGACGTATTCACAGGGGTAAAATACCCAACCTACGGAGGTCTATTACATGAAAAGAAGGTTGATTACATGACCTCTAAAATAACAATTTGAGAGGAGGCGAACTTGCACTCCTAATACACTTTGTTTTTAAAACCTAATCTGGCTCTGGGCCGCTAACGCAAGGGCTAATCCCATACTACAGAGGTGACTTAGAGAAGAACACTTTTTACATTACATAAATGAAGAATAGTTTGAGAAAATAAGTTCACCTCAAAACAAATGTGAGTGGGAGCTCGAGAGGGTTAGCACTCTCTATCCCAATATGTAGCTTTACAAGAAAAAGATGAAAAGAGTAATTACATTTTAGGAAAAGGTTACATGATGGAAATGCTTCGAACCCGCCGCGAGTGTTAAACTGCCGACCTAGCAAGAAAAGAAGTTATTAATAGGCCATTACCTGGTGTTGAACGGCTGAAGAAGAAAGAGGCGCTTCCCGCCTCCTGCTATGTACTTAATACACTGAAAGATGGAACAGAAGTGGCCCGGAGACCCCAAAATCAGCAGTTTAAATACTCTCGCGGAAGTTTCTAGGCGTTAGGGGAATGAAAACACCCGCCCACAATGTTTTTATTGGATAGGACCCCGCAACGGATACAAGTTGGGGGAAGATACACCAGATTGGTCAGAAATTACTAAAAGAAATTCGGGATTGGATAAATCTAAAACAAGGGGAAAAAGAGGGGTATACAGCCAACTTAAACAATAACAGAAAGAAATTTAACAAGAAACAAACTTTTGAAATAAACATTTCTCCAACAAAATAGTTCTTTGACTCCGCACTAGGGTGCGCTATTGTTGATCTTCAGTAGTGTCCTCTAGAAGAGAAAGTTCACACTTCTTACTTCAAGCGAAACAAAAACACATCAAAAGTGACACAGTTCAAAAACTCAAAATTTTCCACGTGGTGACATCTTCTGAGAAAGTAGAGAATTAATAGAATAGATAAAGTTCAACTTTCCTCCAGAAGAGGAGTTTCAACTGGCGCAACTTTTAAATAAACGGTGTAGAGGTGTACCGCCCGGTACAATTATTATACATACATACATACACACATACATACATTATCATTATAGACTGTTATGCCTTTCAGCGTTCAATCTGCAAGCCTCTGAGAATTTACTAAACGTTGCCACAACTTTGCAACTAGTGTTGTGGCCTCATTTAGTTCTACACCTCTTATCTTTAAATCGTTAGAAACCGAGTCTAACCATCTTCGTCTTGGTCTCCCTCTACTTCTCTTACCCTCCATAACAGAGTCCATTATTCTCCTAGGTAACCTATCCTCCTCCATTCGCCTCACATGACCCCACCACCGAAGCCGGTTTATACGTACAGCTTCATCCATCGAGTTCATTCCTAAATTAGCCTTTATCTCCTCATTCCGAGTACCCTCCTGCCATTGTTCCCACCTGTTTGTACCAGCAATCATTCTCGCTACTTTCATGTCTGTTACTTCTAACTTGTGAATAAGATATCCTGAGTCCACCCAGCTTTCGCTCCCGTAAAGCCAAGTTGGTCTGAAAATAGCCCGATGCAAAGATAGTTTCGTCTGGGAGCTGACTTCCTTTTTACAGAATACTGTTGATCGCAACTGCGAGCTCACTGCATTAGCTTTACTACACCTTGATTCAATCTCACTTACTATATTACCATCCTGGGAGAACACACAACCTAAATACTTGAAATTATCGACCTGTTCTAGCTTTGTATCACCAATCTGACATTCAATTCTGTTGAATTTCTTACCTACTGACATCAATTTAGTCTTCGAGAGCCTAATTTTCATACCATATTCATTGCACCTATTTTCAAGTTCCAAGATATTAGACTACTAGCGAATGTACCCGTGCTTCGCTACGGTATTCTACGTTGTATTCGAATATCGAAGTAAATAGTGCACATGCAGTAAATGAGATTGTTTTAAAATTGCATGTCTCTTAGCGTTATCCGAGAAAGAGTATGGGGAGGTCCCCGTACGTTGTTTCCAATGTAAAGTGTTTGTTACGGATTTGTGATATAACGGCAGGCTCACTTGCCTACTGGCATTCACAATCGAGTTGGGAAGTTTACATTACAATTGCAGGCCCCATTGTCTACTACGAGCACAGAATCGATTTGGGTAGTTTTCGTTAAAATGGCAGCCCCCCTTTCCTACTTCCAGACAGATTACAGTTTTTATTATAATGGCAGGCAATTACCCTACTATCATTCGAAATTGAGTTGTGCAGTTATCAGTATAGTGCCAGGCCCATTTTCCTACTTCCAGCCAGCTTACTGCCAGTCACACCAAGTTGGTGAGTTTCCATCAAAATAGCAGGTCACTATGCCTAATGCCAGTCACATTTTAGATGAGGACATTTCTTTATAATGGCGGGCACCCTTGCCTACTGCCAAACACAATTATGTAGGGGAGTTTTAAACAAAACTGCATGCTCACTTGCCTTCTGCAAGTCAAATCGAGAAGGGAACTATTCATTACAATTGTAGGCCTTCCTTAATAATGACCGTTACACAGGAGTTGGAGAAGGAACCCTTTCCTACTGCCAGTCAAAATCGGCGTGGGGAGTACGGATTACAACAGCAGACCCACCCTTTCTCGATCGCTAAAAATCGACATCAGTGAATATACAGGGTGTTAGGTGTATACGTGCAGATATTAAGCTAGTCAGCAAAGAAAAAGACATCTCACAATATATGCTATGTACTTTTGATCTTGTACTATTAGTTTGCCCATAACTGAGCCAAATATTTCAGGACCTAATGTGTTTTGAACGGCCGTAGCAGGATATGCCGGTTACGTCATTCTGTCCACGCGTATTGGAAGTACAGTAGCAGAGTCTAGGGCTTGTTGAACCTGTTTCTTATCGCAGGCCAACACATGTTGTTGTGCACTTCCCCTAAAGGCTTGGCAAGTAGGAAAGTATGACTCACGTGCCAGGCTACTTGCTGTACTCGAAAACCGGTCTAGGGTACTCTGTGTGAAATGTACACAGGATCCTTACAGTGACCTCGAAGATACGCACCAGCACATACGTGCGAATAAAGTATTGTGTAGTTGTGTGTGATTTATAAGACGTCAATGGCATTACTCAGTGATCAAAGCTGACAAAATGAAAGGAAATAGTTAATAAGTAAATGAAAAATGAGCGCAACATTTCTGTGCTGTTATTGCGACAGTCTACGATGAATTTCTGACAATAGACAATGCGAGTTGTCTATGCTTATTCATAAACATTTCAGGTCAATGAAAGGACGGTGGACACTGAAAGAAAAGGCTGTAAGTATTCAGTCATATTGTTATTAATGAGACAGATTTCAAAAACCGTAGTTGCAACCATGCGTGAACATTGCTCGAAGGAAAAAATAGCTACTGTGGATTTTGCTAGATGCTTTACGTCGCACCGACACAAATAGGTCTTATGGCGACGATGGGACAGGAAAGGGCTAGGAGTGGGAAGGAAGCGGCCGTGGCCTTAATTAAGGTACAGCCCCAGCATTTGCCTGGTGTGAAAGTGGGAAACCACGGAAAATCATCCTCAGGGCCGCCGACAGTGGGGTTCGAACCTGCTATCTCCCGAATACTGGATACTGGCCGCAGTTAAGCGACTGCAGCTATCGAGCTCGGCCCACTGTGGAATTGCCGCCGGGCATTTCTAATAGAAAGCTTATTCTTCTTTTCCTAATCTGTTTACCTTCCAGGGTTGGTTTTCCCTCGGACTCAGCGAGGGAACCCACCTCTACCGCCTGAAGGGCAGTGTCCTGGAGCGTGAGACATTGGGTCGGGGGATACAACTGGGGAGAATGACCAGTACCTCGCCCAGGCGGCCTCACCTTCTATGCTGAACAGGGGTCTTGTGTAGGCCTTGCGGGGGAATGGGGAGATTGGAAGGGATAGACAAGGAAGAGGGAAGGAAGCGGCCGTGGCCTTAAGTTAGGTACCATCCCGGCATTTGCCTGGAGAAGTGCGAAACTACGGGAAACCACTTTCAGGATGGCTGAGGTGGGAATCGAACCACCTCTACCCCTTTGACCTCCCGAGGCTTAGTGGACCCCGTTCCAGCCCTCGTACCACTTTTCAAATTTCGTGGCGGAGCTGGGAATGGAACACGGGCCTCCGGGGGTTGGCAGCTAATCACACTAACCACTGTACCACAGAGGTGGACAGAAGGCTAATTACTGGACAGTAAGTGCTGATAGGTAATGTAACGGACCCGTTTAATTAAAACTTCCGTAATAATCATGTTACTACTACTACTACTACTACTAATATCTTTACGTTCCACTAACTAATTTTCACGATTTTCGAAGACGCTGAATTGCCAGAATTTTGTAAAGCAGTACTTTTTTAAATGCAAGTAAATCCACAGACACGAGACTGGCGTATTTCAGCACATTCAAATACCACCGAACTGAGCCGCCATCGAACCTGCCAAGGTGGGATCAGAAGACCAGCGCTCTATCGTCCGAGCTACGCAGACCGGCATTGGAGCTTAGAGTAAGTTGATCGTGCGGTTAGGGGCGCGCAGCTGTGAGCTTGTATTCTGGTGATAGTGGGTTCGAACTCCACTGTCGGTAGCCGGGAAGATGGTTTTCCGTAGTTTCCCATTTTCACATCAGGGAAATGCTGGAACTGTACCTTTATTAGACTTCGAACGCTTCCTTCCCACTTGTATCCCTTTTCTCTCCTATCGTCGCCGTAAGACGTATTTGTGTCGGTGCGACGTAAAACAATTTGTAAGTACATGCTTCGGAAATTTCGGAGACATGTCTGCAATTATAATATTAATAATAATTCGGACCTGTTAAAAGTTCACTATTTTCTTTAGTGTTTTCTGACAGATTACGAGCTACGAAGTTTTAGTGGGGCGATTAACTTTTATTTTCATAATAGTCAGTAATAATAGACTAACACAGTTTTTATAATAATATTGTTAGTGGCTTTTCGACAGATGCAAGCTAATCGCACGGCCAGCTCGCCCAATAATAATAATAATAATAATAATAATAATAATAATAATAATAATAATAATAATAATAATAATAATAATAATAAATCTTCACGTGCCAATGGAGACGCGCGGTGTCGGAATTTTGCCCACAGGTATTCTTTAACGTGCCCGTAAATCTACCGATCAGAAGCGGTCGTATTTGAGCACCTTCAAATACCAGCGGACTGAGCCAGGATCCAGCCTGCTAAGTTCATGAAACCAGTGCTTGAAGCGTCTGAGCCACTCAGCCTGGCAACGTTTATTTTGATACGTTGAATAGGCACTGCAAAATCAGCAGTAAGCTAGAAGGTTCTCATTTACATTTAAACATGTTCTCTTCAGTTGTAAGCACGAAAGGAAGGTACGTTTAATTAATTTATGTTTATAACATGTCCCGTACTGGTATGAAGTAAAACGTTCGATGTGTTTTGACATTTCAATTCCGATACTACTCACTTTGAAATTCTATCCCATGCATTCTTTCGTTGACGTAATAAACTTTATTTACGTACACGCCAACACGGGTTGTTTCTGCATACGGCGAGTTGGACTCCCAAAAGACCATGATATTGAAATCGCACTGTGGGAGAATATTCCACGTAAGCAGTTCGACAAAAGCACTAGACCTGTCACATGCCGGTTGTCTGTTGTTCCTAGCGATGGAAATGTGGCTGGACGGGTTCCCCACCCCTACATGAAACCGGTCTGTCTGACCTTGACCTGAATAACAGCTGTCAGAGATGCGAATCATCGTCCGTACTAGTACGCGAGTTACTTCGTAGTAGTAGTAGTAGTAGTAGTAGTAGTAGTAGTAGTAGTAGTAGTAGTATTTGAATAATGCCAGTGTATGAATACCACGAATACCATTATATGCTGCTAGTGTATCGTGTGGCAGAACAGAACACGGGTCGCCCTTCATGAATCTATCGGGAAAGGCTTCCAGCAATTTATATTTTGTTTCTTATTCCCTACGAGTTAAAACAGAGGACACTTCGCGTTCTTAAGGGCCGATGACATTAAGACAGCAATCATCATCATCATCATCATCATCATCATCATCGTCGTCGTCGTCGTCACGTATAAATATTTAATAAAATAATCGTTTTATATTCATCATTACTGAAATAGGAACTATAAGTTAACATTTAACTTAAGAAGATTGCCTAGAGTGTTTTGTTAATTTACAAAAGAAAGTTTAACATTTCTTTTAATGCAATCTGTATGTTTTTGTTTTCTAAACTGTTGTACTGTAATGTTTAACATAGGTACATTATGTTGTTCACAGGCGTTTCGTGTACGTTCGTAAATCCGTACTTTTCTATTCGAGATAGTCTTGTTACCGTCCACCTGGAATTACGGAGCCCGTACTGTATGTTAGTTCATTATTTTTCTACAACAGTATGTTACGAATGCAACTGTAGTTCCCGCGACCACGCCACTCTTATGTCTGTGTCACTAATGTGCACTTTGTTCAGCCGTGTGCTGCTTGACTATGTGACTCTCGTTACATTCTTCTTCCTCTTCTTCTACTGCAGCCTTATGTCTTAACAGGTATACTGTATTCTACCGACATCATCTCAACACGCAGTAGCGTAATCTGCTGCGATTTACCGAGCTCGAAAGCTGCAGTCGCTTAAGTCCGACTCCATGGCTAAATGGTTAGCGTGCTGGCCTTTGGTCACAGGGGTACCGTGTTCGATTCCCGGGAGGGTCGGAAATTTAACCTTAATTGGTTAAATTTGCTGACACGGGAACTGGGTGTATGTGCCATCTTCATCATCATTTCATCCTCATCACGACGCGCAGGTCGCCTACGGGAGTCAAATCAAAAGACCTGCATCTGGCGAGCCGAACTTGTCCTCGGACACCCCCGGCACTAAAAGCCACACGACATTTCATTTCAGTGTGGCCAGTATCCATTATTCGGGAGATAGTGGGTTCGAACCCCACTCTCGGCAGCCCAGAAGATGGTTTTCCGTGGTTTCCCATTCTCACATCAGGCAAATGGTGGTGCTGTACCTTAATTAAGGCCACGGCCGCTTCCTTCCCTGTCCTAGCCCGTTCAAGTCCCATCGTCGCCATAAGGCCTATCTGTGTAGGTGCGACGTAAAGCCAATAGCTGCTGCGATTTGTTATTAGCACCATCATAATAAAATGTAATATAGTTGTGGCGGAATCTTCTTAGATATGTTCGACATCTGTGGATTGTGTATAATTTGATAATTCATCTGTACTCATGAAAGCGACCGTCGGCCTGGCGTTCAGGTTAATAGCTACATGTCTCTAACGTGTAACCTTGTTTATGTTTCTTATATTTGTTGATGTGTATGTTTGATGTTTAAACACAATACGAGATTACAGCTGACTCATCCCCACGAGCTTGACCTGGTTCTCGTTTTACGCACAGTAATCTGTAGGTAACTACTGCGACCGATGCTAACTCACGTGACATACACTTCATCTTGTTTCCTCTTGAACCACACATATTTTACTATTTTCTTCCACGTATTTCAGCTTTTAATGACCTAATAATAATAATAATAATAATAATAATAATAATAATAATAATAATAATAATAATAATAATAATAACGTTAAGTGCTTTACGTCCCACTAACTACTTCTACGGTTTTCTGAGACGCTGAGGTGCCCGAATTTAGTCCCGCACGAGTTATTTTTATGTACCAGAAAATCTGCCGACACGAGGCTGACCTACAGTATTTGAGCACCTTCAAATACCACCGGACTGGGCCAGGTTCGAACCTGTAAAGTTGGAGTCAAAAGGCCTGCACCTCAACCGTCTGAGCAACTCAGCCCGGAAGGAGGCACGAAATGTAAGTACGTTTAATTTATTTAGTGTATAACATGTCCAATATTCCTTTAAAACTAAACGTTCGATGTGTTTCGATAATTCAATTCCGATGCTACTCATTTGGGCATCCCATGACTGCTTTCGTTGGCGTAAGGACCTGCCATCTTTATTCTACCTTTACGCAATGCACAACGGTGATCTACTGTATTTCACGTCCCGGCGCGCCTATCCCAACCAAAAATTATATCACACACTCGTACAGGTCCCGCACCGATTGAGGTTTTCAGGTCATTTTCATACTCACAAGACCACGGGGCTGATGACGACACATATCCCAATCCCTTAAAGGACATAACAGCAAATGAACCAGTATTAACGCTGAGAATTCGGTACATCTCCAGGGTCCGAAACCGATGACCAGGGTCGTCTGAAGCACCTAAGACAGAAACTGAATACTGACAACTACGAAACCAGTCTGGCGAGAATGTAACGTAACAAGGCATACGCTACTGTAGTAGCCACCTTCAGCTGTTATCGTAGCTCAGTTGCTCTTAAACATAAAACCAGTTTGACAAGTATGTTACGTAACATCTCGTGCATTGCATAGGTGGTGTTCAGCTGTTGCACGTAAACATAAACAGAAACCAGTTTGGCACGCATGGCGCGTGACTCGCCTGTTCTCAAAGGGAAGCTATTCATTCACAAGAACGAGGCATACTACCTATTCTAAAAACATCGTATCTCCTTGCTCTCGAAAATAACTTCCGAGAATTACTAAAAGTTTGATATATAGTGGTTCGTCACATCGTTCTCTATTGCTAGAAGAAATATCTGCAGGTATACACCTAACACCCTGTATATAGATCGACATAAGAAAGTATATGCGTATTGAAGACGTTCATTTACATATTAACTGCTACTAAACGTACGTCATATCGAGAAAGGATTATACCATAAGACACGCCGGATTTAGTGGCCTAAATGGCTGGTCCTATGATATGTCATCTATTCTTGGGTCAGATTGAGTTAGAAACGTAGAACAGGGTAAAGGTTTTTCTAAGATTATCTCACATTACATTACTTTTCAGGTAATTATGTGACAGCTACATACATAGCATTTGGCTCACATATGGCTACTGGGTGGGCCAATTTTCGTGAAGAGTTTGATGATTCTGTATTTCATATAAGTAATTGAAAGTATGAATTATGCATGTGAAAATTACAAATTGACTTAACATCGATTAATAGAGAAAAATCAAACGTAAAAGGGATACAGATACGGCAAAAAGTCATAAGACCAAGGTTGTAGATCATTCCAAATTGAACGGAGATTGTGCAATCCGTTATGTGATAGGAATTTCCGAAGGTCTGCACCATCATTAAAATTGCCTGCATATTTCGATATTCTTCGGGGATAAAAAGTGAAAAATTTAATGATCTAGGATGTTTTCCGTTCGTTACAGGCTAAAACGTAAAATTTTGTCAAATTTAAATTATCCTCTTTTTCTTCTGGCAGATTATGCCGCAATCTGGATTTTGGGCGAGGCGGGTAAAAATTAGGACTTTCAGGAAACTAAACCAAAAATTATGGAGATGGTCATTATTACCCCTTAAACGGAAAGCTGTACGAAAATTTCGCCAAAATAGTCAGTGTAGATGCACACAGTCGTTACGATTTGATTTATATAGATAAGGAATCTGCTCCATGTAAAACACCTTTTGGGCTATGTCCGCTGGACTTAACCTGCAAAAGTGACCATTCATGATATCTCCCTTATTAATCCTCCTGACGAAAAAATGCACATGAAAAAAAAGTTTTAGAGGTGGAATTCCATCACGTTTGGTCGATTTCCAGTCAGGTTGGTCTTGTTGTGTATATATTGTGGAAGAGTAAAATCACCATTTCGCTTCCCTATAAACCGCCAGTCCATTCCGGAACATGAAATGTTATTTACGTTTAAAACCTACCTTTGGACAAGTGGATGCTAAATATAAATTTTGGTTCGAATGTCTTCAGTAGTTTTCAAGTTGTAAGGAATACGCTTTACACGCACCCGGTCGTGAGTTAAGTCCGATGGGACTTGTACAGAAAAACGGTCCGTTATTGATATCTCCCTTATTAATCCTCGTATCGAAATGATGCACATGAGAAAAAAGGTTTAGAAATTAATTTCTACCAAGGTAGGTAGATTTCCATTAAGTTTGGTTGTGTATATTTTGTGGAAGTGCAAAATCACTGTTTCGGTTTCGTATAAACCCCCAGTCAGTTCAGGGATTTAGAAACAATATTTGCCCTAAAACCTATCAAGGAGAGGTGTATTCTAAATATGAGTCTTGGTGGAAATACATCCAGTAGTTTGTAGCACTCGCGTACATACGGCGTAATTAAGGAAAAAAATAATACAGTTAAGAAAGTTGAAAGTAATAGAAAATGGATTATAACTGAGGACAGCCGGATAACGACAAATATGTAAATGCCAAGTGAATGTATTGGAAAATCAAATGCCCCTCAATAAATTATGCTAGTGTGAGTTATGGATATACAGTAATAAAGCGGTAACAGGGGAGAAATTAAGGTCCAGTGATTCTTAGGTAAACAAATAATAAGATGATGACTAATGGTGTTATTACTTAATCTATTCGAGGGCGGTTATAACATCCAAGGATATCCGCCAATATCCCGCAGATAGGCCGATTGACGCCTCTCTTGCCTTCTACCCAAGGAACAACCTCGAATTAAAAAGCATGATGAGGAAAATGGCAATACGTTACTTCCCTGCTGGCATGCAGTCAGAGACGTTGCCATGGTAACCTGTAGGTTCGTTGTCGGTCTGTCGGTCACTCAATGCAGAGCATGATACCAGCGGAAAATTGTAAATTTCTCCGTCATGTGAAGAGTAAGGTAAATTATGAACATAATGAATGTTATAATCACAGCAATAGAACCAGCTTTTGGGTGGTTAGGCCGTGTGCATAATGCAGAGTTTCGTCCAGACGTGCCATTTGGACTCATCAGCTGGAATGGCACGCCCCTCCAGGACTCTGCATAGCAGAGGCAGACCAAACTGTGTGGCCCCGCCGAGTTAGCAAATCAAGTTTGCTAACCTGCTAAAGGAGAAAAGATTTCTCCGTTCAAAAAAATGCTCCCCCATTGGAGATACAACATCGAAACCTTCCCCGGGATGAGTATACTCTAAATATGAAGTTTGGTTGAGATCTATCCAGCCGTTTCGAAGTGATGGTGGAAAAACCATTCAGGTTTTCCTATAAACCCCCCGGTTGTTCAAAGATTTTAAAATTATATGTATATCGAAGCCTTCCCCGGGATGAGTGTACTCTAAATATGAAGTTTGGTTGTGATCTATCCAGCCGTTTCGACGTGATGGTGGAAAAACCATTCTGGTTTTCCTATAAACCCCCCGTGTACTCAAATATTTTAAAATGATATGCATATCGAAACCTTTCCGGGGATGAGTATACTCTAAATATGAAGTTTGGTTGAGATCTATTCAGCCGTTTCGACGTGATGGTGGAACAGACAAACAGACAGACAAACAGACAAACAGACACGAAACGTAAAAACCACCGATTCGGTCTTGAGTTGACCTAAAACGGATACATATCTGAAAAATTGGCAAAACAAAAGAAATTACAGACAGCGGACCCCCTACAATTTTATTTATATAGATTATTATTACTATTTTTCTGTAATAATATGTAAGAGTCGCGATAAAATCTTGGAGTAAAGCGACTATAAACAACCCTAATAAAAAAAAAGCTATAGGATTCGATTCACAATGGAAAGTGCCGGCGTTCGTTGGACAGCGAGTACCGTAGAGCTTCATGAATAACATAGAGCTTTGCTGTGTACACACTACAGGCTTCCAGTAGAGGGAAAAGGGTGTTATTATCGGCAACGAACGCACAGCCTACTTTCGCACGTGCCCTAGAATCATCCGTGTAAACAACTGCTGAATCTGGATACCGGCCAATAACGGGCAGGAAGAGCTACCAATAAATGGACGGGTCCGTGTTCTCTTTTGGACCGGTGTGCAGATCCAGGATTATTTCAGGTCGTCGTAGGTAACTTATTTGGTCGTCTGACAAGACAAGGATCCGAAGGCACATCAGAAAATCTGTGACTGCTATCCAAGCGTATAACAACCGGCTGTGTTACTCATGGATCCGACGGTTTCCATTTTGGAATATGCAGGGTTAGTTTGGGTAAAGTTTTATCTGCCACAAACTGGCTGCATAGGACAACAGCGTTTGATGGCGTCTCAGGTAAAAAGGCTGCACACCAGATTCAGAGAGAAGACTAGCAATGGTACCTGTTCGAAAAGCTCTGCTGATGCCGTGGACGCCACTTTGTTTAACATAACGCTTTTATTTCCTGATCCATATACTCCACTGCCGTAGTCTAATCTGGAGCGGGCTCGATAGCTGCCGTCGCTTAAGTGCGTCCGGTGTCCAGTATTCGGGAGATAGTGGGTTCGAACCCCACTGTTGGCAGTATTACAGATGGTTTTCGTGGTTTCCCATTTTCACACCGGGCAAATGCTGCGGCTGTACCTTAATTAATCTCAAGGACACTTCCTTCCCACTCCTAGCCCTTTCCTATCCCATTGGTGTGTGACGTAAAGCAACTTGTAAAGAAAAATCTAATCTGGATAAAATATATGCCCTACAAAAGCGGGCGAGCACGAGGCGATCAGGCCCCAACGTAGTGCCACTAAGAAACATAGAGATTCATTTCAAATTAAAACTGGGTATTCCAGAGGTATGATTACAAGTCAGGAAAACTACAAGCTCTTCTTGAGAACATTTCTTTAACGCCTGTTTAACAATAGTAGATACTATGGTGCGTGAAAAGATTTTTTGTCAAACTGACGTAATGATGGAGGATGATGATGATGACGACGATGATGATATTCGTTGTTTAAAGAGGACTAACAGCTAGGTCATTGGCTCCTAATGGTACAAGGTGCAACGAAATTAAACGATAATTTAAAGTTCAAAATGTACCCATTGACTAGAATCTAAAACGAATGGTGATGAGAAAATAATCGTGAAAAAAAACAGTGGATCCAATTCACAATGTCTTAATTACTGGGATGATGCTTATTATCTAATGAGGTACAAATCCGGGTCACCGGCCCCTAACAATGGTACTAATCACAGGTAACGTAAACTCAGGTCTTTCTCGCATAGTGGTACTAATCACGGGCGCCGGTATTCCTGTGGTGTCCCTCACTTGGTGGAACTAATCACAGGTCACGTATACTCGTGGGGTCGCTCAAATTATGGTACTAACCATAGGCAATGCAGACCCACAGTACATCACACATTATGGTATCGCCGACAGGCAACACAATCCCATAGTGTTCCTCACATAATAATACTACACTCTGGCAACGCAGACCAACGGTTTTCCGCAAATGGTGGTACTAACCACAGGCACCGTAGACCCATGGTATTGCACTTAAAGTGGTACAACTCATGGGTAATACACACCATACTGAACACAGTGGAACGGACCAGTGGAATACACATGACTACCTCTTTCACAAGGAACACTCAGACCCAAATGAAATGGCGTATGGCTTTTAGTGCCGGGAGTGTCCGAGGATATGTTCGGCTCGCCAGGTGCAGGTCCTTTGATTTGACTCCCGTAGGCGACCTGCGCATCGTGATGAGCATATGACGATGATGGCGACATATAACGTTTCGAGCAGAATGATACTGCTCCTATATAACTTAGACCCTCGCAAGGTGGTACTAGTCGCAAGTAACGTCGACCCATGGTGTTCCGCACGTAATGGTACTAATCACAAGTAATCTCATGGTATTAATGACATCCCCTTGGTCGCCCCTTTTAGTCGTCTCTTACGACAGGCAGGGGTACAATGGGTGTAGTCTACACCTCTGCGTCCCCCACCCGCTAGGGGTAGAGAAGGGGGGAAGAAAGAAAAAGAAAGGGTCTGACACTTCGAAAAATGAAGTACAGACAATAAAGGACAAGGGCGTGGAAATGAAAGGCTTCCTAGGCCTCGAATGATCTAATACCATCGGGGTCGGAAAAGAACAAGAGTTGACCAAGGAAAGTCGGACAGCATAGATGAAAGTGGGGAGTCTGGCACAAGTAATTGGAAGCAATTCCAGGTCTCAGCAAAGGGCCCCGTGGTCGCCAACCCACACTCCTCTGGAGCCCCTTCTAGTCGACTCTTACGACAGTCAGGGGATAGCGTGGGTGTATTCTTCATCTGCGTCCCCCACGTACCTTCAGGAGTGCTCTGATATTCACGGGAACTCCACTGAAACCGGTCATATAAATGCAGTTTAATTATGAAAAGTAAATGCCCGCCTGTATACAAACAAATAAACAGAGTAGACCATTATGAATAAATAATTTTAATTAAGTTAGCCATTTCAGTTTCAATACGTAGTCCTGTGTTAAATATGTTTCTCGTATTGTTTGCAAGACAAGGACCTTATTATTTTGGTGGAAGCATGCTATCTTGTTTGTATGTTAATGAATTCCGCCGGCGCGGCAAGAGTGAGTTAAAAAAAGAAAGGATAATTCTGCCCAGAGTAGTAACAGAGGAAGGCTTCGCCTTGAATTAAATCACATTCCAATCATTTGCAAGGATTGTAGCGGCACATCTTTTATTCATGGCTTCAATCCGCTCACTGGCTCTTTTCTTCTCAAGTTCCCTTTTAGCAAACTGTAGTCCGTGTCTTTTCAGCTGACGGTGAGTGACACTAATGCAGGTGGGCCAATGGTGTCACCTTTCAGCTCTTGCCAGCCATTAATGAGCTTCTAGCCGCTCTTGTCCCAAGAAGTGCAGTGTTATACTGTTAATTCCATTAACAACGCATTTCACACGCAACAAGGAGGCCACTACAGTACATCACTGCTTGTGACTTTCGCACGAATGTAATTATCAGAGTATTGACACAGGTAAAATTTATTCATTGTTGAGGTACATGCTGACTACTGTATAAATAAAAGTTTCAATCTTCTTTAAGTTAATCCTGGATATCTCGATATTTTGAACAGCAAAGGAATTAAGGGAGTTATGGGCGATATCCTTGGAAGTTGCTGTGGGAACACATAACGCAGCTGTCAGCGTCAACAGCAAAATGATACAGTCTTTTAATATTTTTACTTGTATAAACATTCTCTTTCAGGATAGTTAGACAGTGACATTTCATGTCAGTTTCATTTGATTGAGTGTCGATTTTGAATGCAGCTACACTCAATAATCTTTACATGAATTCTGTGACCAACTATATTTCCATTCTGGAACCGAAATCCACAAGACTGTTACTCCAAGTGTTAAATTTCTGAACTTTTTAAATGTGTATGAATGTGTATTTGTTTTTGTATAGTGTATTTTTACTTTTGCGATTCAAAATCCCACTTAATTTTAGAGATAATGGGTTCTTCTATAATTTATTTAATGAATGTTGAATTTTCACGACAGCATTGGAATCGAAATCGACATTCAACCTGTTACGTCGTGTTAGGTACATGTAGTACGTGTTCAAGAGATGTTAAGTACAGAACAAAAATGTTCATTTGGACACCGGACGAAATCGGGAGTTTGTGAGTTCGGATCCCACTGGTGTCTAGTTGACCATTTTTGTTCTGTACTTAAAATCTCTTCAACACGTTCTGCATGTATTTAACACGAACTAATAGGTTTACAGAGGGTTTCGATTTATTATTTATTTATTTATTTATTTATTTATTTATTTATTTATTTATTTATCTATTTATTTATTGCTCGCATTGGGGTAATTTTATTTTAAATATCTGGTTATTTTTTACTACCGGTATGAAGTGTCGTTGTGTTTATTTTATCTGGACTGTCCGTAATCTCTTCCCTTGGTGAGAACTCTGTGGTTCGAAAGGTTTTTCTATGGTTAATAGTGAACAGATATTATTATTTACTTCACCTTCTCACTGGTATGTTGAGGCCTAATTCGTGTTATGAAATAATTTATTTTCTTTTGAGTTGGTCGACCACGATATATTTTAAATTATATTTTTCCTTGGTATGTTAATTCAGTCCGCCTCTGTGGTGTAGTGGTTAGCGTGATTTGCTGCCACCCCCGGAGGTCCGGGTTCGATTCCCGGCTCTGCCACGAAATTTGAAAAGTGGTACGAAGGCTGGAACGGGGTCCACTCAGCCTCGGGAGGTCAACTGAGTAGAGGTGGGTTCGATTCCCACCTCAGCCATCCTGGAAGTGGTTTTCCGTGGTTTCCCACTTCTCCTCCAGGCGAATGCCGGGATGGTACCTCACTTAAGGCCACGGTCGCTTCCTTCCCTTCCAATCTTCCCATCCCTCCACAAGGCCCCTGTTCAGCATAGCAGGTGTGGCCGCCTGGGCGAGGTACTGGTCATACTCCCCAGTTGTATCCCCCGACCAAGAGTCTGAAGCTCCAGGACACTGCCCTTGCGGTGGTAGAGGTGGGATCCCTCGCTAAGTCCGGGGGAAAAACCGAACCTGGAGGGTAAACAGATGATGATGATGATGATGATGATGTTAATTCAACTTAATCTTTACTTTGTTAATTTTTCCTGCGTTGACGGTTTTCCCTCCTAATATAAAAAAAATTCATTTACTAAATAAATCCTATTTATTTAAATTTTCAAAGAATATGTTGTTCTTCTTTTAATTAATTGGTAAATGGATACCAGGTACGACTTGATTTTCCACGGGTTTTGATGTGACACCCTTCATTACTTAAGGTAAGTTTCTTTCTTGTTTATCTTGATGATGTCGTTTGAGGGTGTCTTATTACGCTTCCTGTTTTGGCTTTGAAAACTAGCTAATTTGTGAAACAGCTAGTTGTTTCTTTAATGTTACTGCCGTTATCGTAGTTGTTTTGGGTTGATCTACGTAACGGGACAGGGTTAGCATGCAGGAGGTCGAGGGGTCGATCCTGGGTTGAAGGGTATATTTTTTATTTCGTAAATGTAGTCCAGGTGGTATGGTATCTGGCATCTTAATCGTCAACAGCGATTGCAGCGGGTCCTCTAGACACCATTTGCGCTTACATATTACTATCCTAGAAATGGACAAACAATCGTTTTCATTGGTCAGCTTTGAAAGACGCCCTTTCCACGTCGTGGGCGTGAATTCATTCGCACCACTTCATATTCTAGATGCGAAATCTCTCTTTTCTTTGTACCCTCCTCCAATGGTCTCATATATTAGGTACCAAATATTATTCTTGCCTCGTTCAGGTCCATTACACTTCGTTGGGGCCTTACGTTACCAGTAGGCCTAGCAAAGTATTTTTGTGTTCAGCGTTACGAAATGTTGTGAATGTAGGGTACATGTGACCTAAGGTACGGTGTCTTACTGTATTACAGTATGTAATGTCCGATGGAAATTAGCAAATAAAAACTGCGCCTCAACCCAGGATCGAACCCTCGACCTCCTGCATGCTAACCCAAAGCTCTATCCACTGCACCAACTGTACAGCACGGATAATATTTGCTGACAGAGATACTTACCGTACATTTGGTTACAGTGTTGCCAAATTGCCACTCTTCAACGTCCTTTTTCTGCCTGATATACTCGCAGGACCAACTTTTGTGACAGGCAATTTTTTTGATTGTTGGCATGTGAGGAGTCGAACTGCGACTCCCGAGTGCGCGAATTTCGCTTCACCCTGTATAAATCTAAGGCAACAATTCAGCGTTCGCTCTTTTGTTGCGTCTATAAGAATGACATCACAGTAGTCAAGGATGGGAAGCACTATTGTTCCTATGAGTTTGACTTTCACGTTGCAAGGTAAAGTATTGGTGGTTCTTTTAACTGAATGAAGTATGGGAAATATTTTTTACAAACTTTTAAAATTTCAAGTTTTCTTCATTGTTACTCCAAGATTTCTCACGGTTTTGCTGAATGAAATAACCCTGCCATTCAGTATAACTGGAGTGATAGTTTCGTATCGTAATGTAGTGAACAATGTTTGACAGCCAATGATGACTGCTTGAATCTTGGACGGGTTAAGGAAGAGGGAATTTTTCCAGGAGTGAGAATTAAATCACTGAAGGTCAGCATCGATGCCTACAGTGAATAGCTGAGTGTAGCCGCAATGAATAGTCGAAACTAGTACTATTCGAGGATATGAACTATTTATTGATTTGATGGAAGAATTAAATGTTGTTAAAAATGTAAGTATCGCATACAAGAGGTTATTTATCATTTGTAATTTAAAGACTGAGTTTTTAATGAGGGCTTGTAATGGTGTGGGGTGTGTTGATGTGGCATGGGCTAAATTAGATGATCCACCTGAACAGTGGCTGCTAAGTTGAACTACTTGCTGATCGCTTGCAGCCCTTCATTGGCTTCAAGTACCCCTTACAAGAATGAGATATTCCGGCAGGATAATGCACCGTTTCATCAGGCACAACATGGGTTGGAAAAGTTATCTGGAAATTTTCAACGACTGCTTAATTATCTCGTTCGCCTGATATGAATCCTGTCGAGCATGTATGTGACGTAGTGGTGAAGTCTATTTGATGTTGATGATGATGTTCGTTGTTTAAAGGGGCCTAACAGCTAGGTCATCGGACCCTAATTGTACAAGGTGAACGAAACGAAAATTAAAACTTTAAAATATATCCACTGACTAGAATATAAAACGAATGATGTTAAAAAAAAGGTCGTGAAACAGAACAATCAGTGGATCCAATTCACAATGCCTCCATTACCGGAATGATAGTCATTATGAAAAGGAGTCCAAAATCCAGATCCAGATCACCGGCTACTCATAAAGGTACTAATCACTGGAAAAGCAGAACCATTGTGTTCCTCCTATAGTTGTTATTATTATTATTATTATTATTATTATTATTATTAACAAATTCATTGCAAATTGGAAATATCCCGATGAGAATGGTCTCTTACAGTATTGTGATAATAAAGTAAAGTTAACATAATTACCCAACAACAGCAAACAAACAAACAAACAAACAAACAAATAAGTAAACAACAAGAGTACAACAAGGAAAATTATCGAAGGAAAATATTACAAGAATTACTACTAGTGTAACATCCTAAATCTAGCATCATCATATACAAATTCACACACAACTTATGTATTTCCAGTGCTTGACACTACGGCTTACTATACTATAGGTTGACCTTACTACTAGCTCAACATTATTACTGATTGTTACGAGGATACCCGTGAAGCAGAAAGAGGTTAAAGAAGGTGCTGGAGTGAATGGGTCTATCCACAATATCAAAACAATTTAAAACTTGAACTGAAGGTTGTATTTCTTCAAAAACAACAAGCTTAATAAACTTAACAACTTTTCACTAAATAAATTTTCACCTGGATAACAATAATATCTCAGGTACAATGCCAAATAAGGGTGGAACACCCCAAGAATATGGAATTTAACAAATTTTGGCTTCAAGTCCTCGATTTACAGTTTCCGAGCTACGAGCTCAAGTTTACAAAATTTACAGTTCCAAAAATGAGAAATAATTTAGTCAAGGGCATAAATCCCCTAATTCAAGAGCACTTGAACCCAAAATTACAATATCTAGCCTTCCAGAGGCACCCTCCACTATAACAACACTTTGAAGAGCTTACAGGCTCACAGTTTTGTCCAGCTTACATAAGGCAAAATAACATCAAAATTTTACAATCTATGGCCTCTCAAGGCACGATTTACAAATTGAAATAGTTTTACACAGGGGTACCTAGTACCCAACCTACTGGGCCTTTGCGAAAAAAGAACAGTTTAAATAAATGGCCCGAACACAAACTGAATGGAGGCGTACACTGCACTCCCAGATAATGAAAAATTAAAACCTACTGGGCTCTGGGCCGATGAAACTGGGGCTAGTCCCAAACTACTGAGGTGGCTCGCATGGAAATAACTTTAATACATTATAGAAAAAAGTTACTAAATCATAGTCACCTGAAACCAAGATGAAGGGGAGCTCGAGAGGGTAACTCACTCTCTATCCCAGATTTACAGTTAAAGACTTTATGAAATTTTTACATTAGCAGAAAGAAAAAATACGTTTTAGAAAAGTTTGTTACATAGTTATAAATTCGGACCTTCCCCTCAGAAAACTTTGCGGAGACAGCAAGAAAGATGGAATTTACATGGTCACTACCTGGTAGATGTTCTGCCGGCCGAAAAAGGAGGCGCCCCGCCTCCTGCCTTAACACACACACTTAGAAAGACGACGATCAATTGACAAGGTAGCCAGAAAAGCCGCAGTTTATATACCCTCAGGGAAAGATCAAGAGAATTCAGGACTAATCCGGATACACCCTCTCAATTTTTATTGGCAAATTCAAAGTGAACAAGAAATACGGGATTGGTTGAAAATTAATTACAAAAATTCATGATTGGCCAGATTCAAAACTGGCGGAAAGAAAAAGAATTGTTGCCAAGCCAAAAATAAATGAACATAGATTCAGTTATGAAAACCTAAAAATACGAAACTTCTTTAAGTTATAATTTCTTAAACCTTGCACCAGAGTGTAGTGTCATCTGTGGAAAAATGTCCAAACTTCTTGATGTATAGTGAAACAAAACAAGGAGAAATTCAATCAGTTTAGGAAACTTCACAATAACACAATCACTTGAGTAGTGACATCTTTTGATTAAAGTTCCAAGTTCATGTAGTATCAGTTTCACTTTTTGGTCGATAGAGGAGTTCATTAAGGCGCTTATTTTGAATGAGCGAAGTCGAGGTGTACCTCCCGGTACAGTGATAATAAAGTGAAGTTAAACCGTAATTATCCTACAACAACAACAACAACAACTATTACTACAACAAGCAAGAAATACTAGTTTAACGTTCTAAATCCAGCGTCATTATTTACAAATTCGCACACAGCTTAAGAATTTCCAGTACTTAGCACTACGAGTTGAACTTACTACTAGCTTAACACTACAAGTGATAATAACCTCAAGGTAAAAACATACTACCCAACAAGTACTCGAATATAAAAAGCAATTCCATGGAAAGAAACAAATCACAGGTGACGTATACTCATGGTGTTTCTCGCATGGTGGTACTAATCACAGGTGATGTAGGCACACGGTATGTCACACATAATGGCACCACTCACATGTAACACAAATCTATGGTGCTTTGCACTTAAGTGTACTACTCACAAGCAACAGAGACCCGTGCTTTCCTCACACTGTGGGACTAATCAGGAGCGCCGGTATCCCCGTGGTATTCCTCACTTAGTGGAACTAATTACGGGCCACATGTACTCATGGTATTGTTCACATAGTGGTACTATTCACAGGCAACGTAGACCAATGGAGTTTCTTATAAAGTGGTACTACTCATAGACTAAGTAACGCATGCCCATTCTGAACACAGTTGAACGGACCGGTGGAATGCAGACGATGACCTATATCGTAAACAACGCCCAGACCCGTAGTGTTTCTCGCATAACGGTATTGCTCCTATGTAACGTAGACTCAAAACGTGGTACTAGTCGCCATTAACGTAGACCCATGGTGTTCCGCGCGTAATGGTACTAATCACAAGTACTCTGATGGTTCTATGTCAGCATTCCTTGGTCGCCCCTTTTAGTCGCCTCTTACGACAGGCAGGGGATTCCGGGTATAGTCTTCGTCTTCATCCCACACCCACAGGGTGTTGAAATCTATTTACACCTAGAACTCTGCGCCTATAAATAGCAGAAAGGTGTGGGTCAGAATCTCTCCACAGATATTTCTTTCACTTGTGGAATCGATGCAAAGACGAGTTGCTATATTTGACAGAGGTAGAGGAGGGCTTATGCGAACCGTGACACACAGGTGGATTTGACCGTGTTTTAACGCCGAATGCCCTTCCTGACGCCAACCTTATATGGAGGGATTTAATGACTGTTGCGTGTTTCTGTGGTGGTTGGTAGTTTTGTTTGTCTGAATATGAAGAGAAAAATGTTGGTAAAAACCCAGTCTCCGACCCCGAAGAATTAATCTGACGCGATTAAAATCCCCGATACGGCCGGAAATTGAACCCCGGGCGCTCTGACCCGAAGGCCTCAACGCTGCTCAACCAGCCAATGAGTCGGACTGTCCACTTACTAATTTCGTAATCATTTTATTCATTATTGCTAAAATTCTAGTCGGAGGGGAATTTTAAAATTTACTATGTAATTGTTATTTCATTTCGATTTATCTTGTATCATTAAGAGACGATGACCTAGATTTTAGGTCCCTTTGAGCAACAAGGATCATCATCATCATCATCAGTCTTAATTTTTTTGCTTTCTAACTGGTGTTAACAGGTGATGGTTGCTTAGGTGTACTTTTCTTTGTAAAAAATAAACAAATGTATTAGTGAATTGTATAGACTGAACTATTTTGATGCTACTATTAGCAATAAATATGTTCGTTATTCATGCATTGCCAATTTATCAATATGTGTCTCTCTTTGTAAAATCCTGCCATATTCTTATTTTTTAAAATCTGTTTTCAGTATACTTTTATGTCTTTCCTGTGACTTCTGGCACGTCAGTGTATGTCGGGGCAGTGTGAGACTCAACAAGGAACCCCGTGGTCGTCAACCCATGTTTCATATATAACAGCCCTCACGTGGTTATTACTTCCAATCGCCTCTTACGACTGGCATTGAATATGCCCTCATCCGCAGAGAAAGCAGTCTTCTGACACCCTACGCCTGTTAGGGTCATGAAGAATTAGAACGTATGTTAATCAAAGAATGTTTACCTTCCGTAGGCACCGCACTGGCCAATAAGGCTACGGTCTATAACTCTAATATTCTTATGTACAATACGGTTCAAACTGTTAGGGTATTCAAGAAATAAATAACCAGACAAGGTTACAATCACACTCATAAACAACCAAGTGTAGGAAATGCTCATCACGTATATCGCGCTCATTCGTAGGGTGTGTGTAGATGTTAATTACTTGGAAATACATCTCTTGTGTTTAGTTAACAGTCGAGTATGTGTGGACATTGAATTTCTCTCCTCGCACGAAAGGACATCAACATTCAAAAGCACACGTTACCGTAATATTCGCAGCCGTAAAGTTGTGCGTTGTTTTGCTGCCGAGAGATCATCAATAAATGGGACACGCAGTTAACACATGGTGATAGATGTGGTCAATTCATCCTCCCATGTACGTGTCAGGATGTGGGCGAAGAGGAAGCATTTGCAGGTACGCAGTTCCATGCCATATTCGAAGTAATGCTACAGCAGTGTTGCCAGGTCTCACGGAATTTCAGGGTATCTGCCTATTTTTGCAACACACCAGAAAACCTGAAAAAATAAAAATCTCGCGAAATTTCTTCGAATCCAAATTTAAGGACAACGAATAATAATGTTTAATGGTGTATGTTTGTGCCGAAAAATCTTTCCTCGTCTCAGTGCATGATGTTTTATCGTTAACATCACTCCCTACTTCCCCGCATTCCTTTTAGGCTCGAATGACGTAATCTCTCCCCTTTTATTGAACTCAAAACTCACGCTTAGCTGCATCATTCGAAGGGAAATCACCGACCCACGTATAGAATATAAAATATGCATTATGGTACGACTTCAAAATTGGCACATATTTTCTAGGCCTGGCAAATAACTACATCTACAGGGAGATTGGGGAGAGAGAGAGAGAGAGAGAAGACGAGGAGGAAGAAGAATAAGAAGTGGAATAGAATGGCCAGCGAGTACGGGTGAGTGAAATATAATTTTCTCATAATAACTTCAAATTATTATTGCGTTCTTTAATTTAGTTTCAGTATAACATTTCAGTGCTCGAGAAACACCGAAGTTTTTATTAAAACTCCCGAAATTTTTACGCACAATTTACCGACTGTTTATTTGTGGACCTGGCAGCACTTTGCAACAGTACCATTTTCACGTGATTGAAAATGGTTACGGAAAGAATATATATGAAGATTTATAGAGCCTCCGTGGCTCAGGTGGCAGCGCTCCGGCCTCCCACCGCTGAGCTCCGTGGTTCAAATCCCGGTCACTCCATGTGGGACTTGTGCTGGACATAGCGGAGACGGCACAGGTTTTTCTCCAAGTACTTCAGTTTTCCCTGTCATCTTTCATTCCAGCAACACTCTGCAATGTCATTTCATTTCATCTGTTATTAATTAATCATTGCCCCAGAGAAATGCGGCAGGCTTCGGCAACCAGCACAATTCCTATCCTCGCCTCTAGATGGGAGCTTCATTCATTCCTTCCATTCCTGACCCAGTCAAATGACTGGAAACAGGCTATGGATTTTCATTTTCATATGAAGATATATGAATATGTTCAAGTCCTATATAATGCAATGTGCAAAAACGTATAGTCGCTCAAAGGAGGAATGATCCGAGCTGAGGGGTTCAGACGGTTGAGGCGCTGGCTTTCTGATCCCAACTTGGCAGGTTCGGTCCTGGCTCAGTCCGGTGGTGGTATTTGAAGGTGCTCAAATACGTCAGCTTCGTTTTGGTAGATTTACTGCCACGTAAAATAATTCCTATGGGACTAAATTCCGACACCTTGGCGTCTCCAGAAACCGTAAAAGTATTTAATGGAACGTAAAAAAACAATAATACAACAACAACAAGAATGAGCGCATGAACTCTGAGTTTCTCAGAGGTACATTTTTCTAAGAGACAATTCAACCCAGAGATATAATGTTTGCTCTGGACATGCACAGTGTTTCTATCTACATGCAACATTCATTATACTTTGATAATTAAAATAAAATTACGTCGGATAAAATAAAAGGCGAGGACCATACAATATCATGCAATCATCTTTTTCTATTGAGCGACTATACATACCTCCGAGATGAATCTTCGATTTCTTTCTCTATACCCTCGTAGGGTCGTGGGTTCGATCCGTGTCATATATGTAGTGTTGACATAGTTTGACCACCGAATGGCATTCCTGACATCTACCTCATGTCGATAGATATGTTGATAAATATGATGATGATGGTGATGATGGTGATAATGATTGTTGTATAAAGGAGTCTAACAGCTAGGTAATCGGCTCCTAATGGTACGAGGTGCAATGAAAACTTCAAGATGTATCCACTGACTATAATCTAAAACGAGTGATGATGAAGAAATGACCATGAATCCAAAACAATCAATTAGCAATTCCTTATCTTCTGATGTGATGCTTATTGTTCAAAGGGGTCCAACTTCCTGGTCACCGAGCGCTTATAATAGTACTAATCATAGGATACGTTGAAGACAGTGGTACCAACTGGTAGGATGCACACGATGGTAGTTATCACAGGCAACGCCCAAACCCGTAGTGTTACTTATATAATAGTAGTGCTCCTAGGTAACCTAGATCCATGGTGTTCCTCACGTTATGGTACTAATCACAACTATTCTTATGGTTCTAAGTCCATCCTCCCTTTGCTGCTCCATTTAGTCTCCTCTTACGACAGGCAGGGGATACAGTGTGTGTATTCTTCGTCTGCTCCCCCACCCGCAGAGGGTGAGATATATTGAACTATTACTTGTTTCAGTGGTGATTCGTGGAATGATGTGTCGTGTGCAAATTAACACCCTTTTTGCTAAGCTGGAGGAACTGACTTTGCATAGTTTTATACCCTGGCCCGACATGGAATCAATCCCGTGGCCTAAGTTATTGAAATTATCTCGGCTGACATGGGTCATCCACAAGCAATTTGTATTCGAAATCTTCATCTCTTTTCAGTAAATTGATTTGAGAACAATAATTATCATACTAAGAGGCAAAAATCACTTAGCTCACTGAAGACGTTTTTATACCAATTTCAAACGCAAAAACAGAAAAATATACTTGGAAACACATTTGAAACATTAAGATGTAGCATGATATTACAAAAAGAGACGCAGTCTAGGTAAAACCAAGGACAAATTGTCCCCACTATTACACCATGGGGTGTACAAAATTCCCTGTACTTGCGGCAAGGCATACATTGGCCAAACATGCCGGTCCCTTGGTACTCGTATCAAGGAACATGAACGAAATATTCGTCTCAACCAGCCAGACAAGTGAGTAATTAGCTGATCACTCCCTTTCGACGGGTCATGATGTTGTGTTCCAAAATGCTCGAGGTCTTCGCACACTAGACACGACAGGTTCAGGATTATATGGGAAGCTGTGGAAATATGTAGAATTCTTAAAATTTTCAACAGAGACACTGGCAATCAATTAAGTAATACCTGGTTGCCAGCCATTAAGGATTTTTGTAGGTAGTTCCCTTCCATGTCCCTTCACTATTGTTACTTCGTTTCGGTGTTTTCCAAATTGGCACGTTCCTCATCACCAGATGTTTCATTCGCTCGTGGCCGTGTCATACTTTGATGATGTGTGTACACCTGTTATATGACCCCCTCTCAGACTGATTGTAGTGGTAATGTCAGCTTCCGCTAGCGCTGTACCGCGTACTGTGATCCATCTGGTGACTAATGAATGTACCACTTACACTTCTATTACTAACGTCTACATTCAAACTTTATTTCTTGTTAAGTCTTGCTTGTGAACAGTCGAGATTTTATTTTGAAGACGCGGAGCAAAGTTCTCTGCAAAGCGTAAAGAGTTTCACCTTATTTTCTCGACACGGCATAAGCCCAAAAGTCTATATCATAAGTAAGGGCCGTGAATGCATCAATGGTGACAAAGTACACCTAGGCAACCATTTATTTATTTATTTATTTATTTATTTATTTATTTATTTATTTATTTATTTATTTATTTATTTATTTATTACCTGCCTCTGTGGATCCGTGGTAGAGTGTCGGCCTCCGGATTCTAAGATAGCGGGTTCAAACCCGGCATAGGTATTCGGATTTTTGAAGGGTGGAAAAAAGTCCATTCGACACTCCATGTCGAACGATGTCGACATGTAAAAGATCTCTGGTGACACATTTGGTGTTTACCCGACAAAATTCATTAAATCTCAGCCATAGACGCCCAAGAGAGTTTCGGTTTACTCGGTCTGCCATCCAGTGAGCCTAGAGTAAAACGGAACGTCGAAATTGAAATTGACGAGCAGACAGCCAGATGGCGTCAAATTGAAATGTCTGCACACGGTAGCTGAGACCATACGATTATTATTTATTTATTTATTTATTTATTTATTTATTTATTTATTTATTTATTTATTTATTTATTTATTTATTTATTTATTTATTTATTTATTTATTTCTGTAGTTGGCGGGGCTCAGGCTATGAAGCCTGCTAATATGCCACACCATATAATTATGCACCTGCATAAACATAATATACTGAAAATAATAACTATTTAAAATTAAAAATAAGTTTATTATAATTTAAAGTTAATGTGATAATAATAATGTTATTGGCTTTACGTCCCACTAACTACTCTTTTACGGTTTTCGTAGACGCCGAGGTGCCGGAATTTAGTCCCACAGGAGTTCTTTTACGTGCCAGGAAATATACCGACACGAGGCTGACGTATTTGAGCACCTTCAAATACCACCGGACTCAGCCAGGATCGAACCTGCCAAGTTGGGGTCAGAAGCCCAGCGCCTCAACCGTCTGAGCCACACAGCCCGGCAAGTTAATGTGAAATGTAATTTGAATGAAATGTAAAACATCATAAAAATCATTTTAACTTTTTAAAATTAATTTATAATATTTACTATTATTAAAACTATATCTCGAAAAATATGAACTATAATGTTTCTAACCTTACCTTGACATTTTATTCATTTAACTTAACAATCTAACATTTAAGAGTGCTTCTAAGAGTAAAATAATCTGAATGTAGGTAAAATTTCCAGCACATTCTTCTGAATAGCTTTAAGTTGCTTATGTCTCCAATTTCAGCCGGGAGAGAATTCCAGCAACGTATTGTTCCCGGTACAAATGACTTGTTATACGTACTACTGTGATGAGTGGGGATAGACAGCAGGGATTGTACTGATGACCTTGTGGGTGTTCTACCTGAAGGAGAGAGGTAGTTGAAATCTATTCTCAGATAATCTGGTTTACCTGTTCGCAGTATTTTGTGAAGAAGAGAAACAGCATGGTACCTACGTCTATCACATAATCTTAACCAGGACAGCAGAAGAAATAAAATAAGATTTAACCGCTTCTTTTCAATTAAACCGTGTTAAGTTTTTATCTGCTGATAACATTGCAGAAGCACATACCGCATCAAAACAAGTTCTTCGTTTTCTACACATTAACTGTCTACACGTATTAGCAAAACTCTGTTACCCTATGCAGATGTAAGTTACTGTAAAGACGTTAAATTACTCGTTGAACGATTACAACTCCTAAGAGCTTATCAAGATGTAGGGTACATACTGTAGGTACGAGAGATTCAAGGAATAGAAGACGAATTAGGCCGTAAGCGTGTCATTGTGTAACATAATCCCTTCCCGACAGTATTCTTTTAAATGTAACAGCTGTGAAGATAACAGCTTCCTCCTCCTCCTCCTCCTCCCAACGGACATAGCCGTGTTCCTCCGCCTCCGCCTCACAGGTTAGCTACGTTCCTCCTCCTCCTCCTCGGAGTTACTGAGGTTAGCTCAATTCCTCCTCCTACGGAATAGTCCTTTATCATCAACATTAGTTTGTGCTTCGACATCGTACGCTATGGACAGAAAGAAGAAAAATTCTACACTTTTACAGACAATCGTCTTAATAACAAACAAAACTGTCAATGTGCATGCTGTTCGCATGTTAATACGCAACATCTTATTTATCTCACACAAGTAAATAAGGCTATTATGATATTCTATAAACATGGAATTTTATCTCAGATGCCGAAACATCTGATTCAATGCTTACCCCCAGGATTTTTATCTACCTACGCTGCTCCTTTCGAAAATAATTTTCGGGACATCCTTCCTCTCCATACGAAGATGTCAATCGATGTAGCTTTATGCAGAATCTGCCAACGGCATTACAAGCTTCGAGGACAAAATGGTGATGATGATTTGGATAGAGCAAATCCGAGGATTGAACACTGTACACAGTGTATAAATAAACTTTTCCCATTCATTTCAGTGCACGATCAAAGTAATTCAGAAAAGGAACAAACCACATGAATAGCAACAATGTAGGAACTGCATTATTTTCTTTGTAAAGCATAACATGTATAGTACAATACATTTCAAAAACACTAAATGTTTTGTTTAATTTGAATGTTGAAGGAGGCATTAAAACTTCGGAAGCATGCTAACTCTTCGCAGAAAGCTCTTAAAGAGCATAGCAACCATGTCGGCAGCAAAATCAAGACTGTTGTATAAGATTGTTTAAATTTTGTAAATCATTATAGGACCTACAGTAAATATTTCTTTGCATTCAATATGTTGTTTTATTGTATTCCTTTGCCTCCTTACACCTACTCATTCCATCTAAAAAGGCTTGAGTAAGTAACCTTGATAACGAACAAGTCTAAACATGCATAACCAAGATAACGTCATCACTGCAAGTTAAAAAAACAATAATAACACGGGGGCTTAAATCTAACCAATGTATTTCTTATTTCACGTTCAGCATGAGCTACATACTTATGAGCCATGGCAACAGATTCAAATAGTATATTTCCGAACCGAAATTTCAAGTTACATGTATATTCGATAATTTGTTCGACTGCTAGGGGATTAAATGAAACCAATGTATTTTTTATAGCACTAGACGTTGTGTTTAATTTAGCTCCTGCATGAGCTACAACAGATTGAAATAATATGTTTCCGAACCGATATTGTACCCGGGTGGTAGAGCCCATAATTTAATCACGATTTGATATCCGAAGGAGAATATTTGCACATATGGGAATGGAAAAAATCAGTTAACAATATTCAGTCCGAGGGATGTGTGGAAATATATGAACCGACTGCGGGACGGAATAGAGCCGTAAGGATTTTTCTGTCAAAATGGCCAGAGTTTTCACTCCCAACAGGGCGCCCATTAGTTTACCGACAATAAGATTTGGATGTCCCAATGTGCCTCGTACAGGAGTGAAAGTACAGCCAGAGACAATGGCATATGTTACAACATGATCGCAGCGAAGATGTATTTCGGTCCGACAGAACTTTCCACTACGTCACGAATTCTCGGAAATTGGAGGTTGGTCATCCCAGCGCCTCGGGCGAACGTGTTGATAAGATGTCATAGAGGAAGATTCAAATTAACCGCCCGCCTTCGCCCAATCACAAAATTCATATGGCCACCCAGGAATACCAGCTTGAAAGAAATGAATTGAAACATCAGTTATTTCCGAAATTAATCATTAATTAAATATTGCAATTATGTGAAAAATCAAGGAATTTTTAGATGTCATGCATAAAGGAATCAGTTATAAGTTTAATAAATTGAAGAATGAAATTCCCGGAACTGGATCACCTCGAACGCTATTGGCCGGAAAGTGACCACGTTATGAGGGACGCTGGTTAACCCGCGAAATGTTGGGAAGAGATATCTGCTAATATCTCTGAGATCTGCGATCGCTATGAGATCATATTAAACCAGGTGTATGTTCTATACGAGTGGATTAATTGGTATCAATTACAATCTTCTATTCAGACTACCAGTGCCGATTTAAGAAAACTAACCCTTCTCTCCAAGGCGTGACGTCAGTCGATCCAGCAGTAAGGCCTTCCATCCATAAATACGAGTGAAAGGAACAAACCACACTCTCAATCGTATTCGGATCTCTGCGAAGTGACGTGTCATTTTGATTCAGGAAGTTTTATTCGTGTCCCAATCACCTGCGTTCGAGTGAACTTTAGATCCAGCCAGATCTTGTTACGATCTGGGCTGATTATTAGTTAAACTATGAATTCAAGCAGATGGGTAGCAATCAGAAAGTTATAAACATTTTTCTGATAATTAACGTTGAGAGCAAAAATAACAAGTAGTGCGACGAACAGTCAGTACAAGCCAAAGTGTATGTTATTGGTCAGTAATTAAGCCTGTATTGTAGGACGGTGAGATGAGCCACGTGGAGTGCCGGAACCATGAACACATTAAGAGTGCGGCTTGATAACATTTTGGATGCGCAGTATCGATACTCGTGAAAAGCGCCGGGCGATTTATTCGACACTCCGTCGTACGTGTCCCAGTCCTCTGTACGGGAAGGTATGAAGAATAATCAGCGTAAATAAAATTTGGGTATTAGGTACCTCAGAGTGATCATGTGTTAAAATAAAATTTCAATGGATAAATGTTAAATTTCAAACCAGTGTTATAATAGATGAACGCCATAGTGTAAAGTGTCTTTGTGAAATGAAACCAGCCACCATGCAGAAGTAAACGGATGTGGGCCGACATGGAGCTTTCATTCGTAAAATGCCGACCAGGAGTCAACCAAAGAGATGAGTACTAATCCGAAAATTATTTGAGGAATGTTACCGTGATTAGGAGGGAAACAGAATTATTTTGATTTGGTTACTTTGAGTAATAAGTGGATCGCTTCCCGAGTCCATTATAAATTTAGGATAGACGAACGGAGTTAAATTTTGGTAACGTAAATGATGTATCAAATTCAATAGTATATATTATTTGTTGTACATTATTCTACAGTAGGTGTGGGGTAGTATTTTATGTCATGCATGTATTATAGTGTTAACTGATTGGAGCTTTTCTCGATATGGATGTTGTCGTTTAGTGTCAATGTTTTCATCTGTTTTGATGTTTGTGTATTTATTATTATGTATTTGTAGGGAAGGTCACGATATAATAATTCATGATGCAGAGATTTGCTGTGATTATAAAAGGGTGTTAAATTATCGGGATGTAAACGCAATATCCAAGTGTAAACAATGATAGAGTAAGTGGGAATCGCTAATTACATACCAACATTTGTAATTGGATTTAAAATACGGTTTTAATTAAAGTTGAGAAATTATGAGGTTGGATGCTAACACCGGTGATGATAAATACTAAATAATTGTATAAACTTATTGCTTAAATTACGGTTCGAATATATTATAATAATAATGGTCAGGATATTTTCCCTCTAGTTGGTTCCATCACTTCTTCACAGATGATAAATTCTTCTTCGACCAGAATTAATACTCCCCCTCCTACCATTCCTATCACTACGATACACACTCCAGTTCCGTTAGAAAATTTCTGCATGCATTACATCATATCTCAGCCATTATTCAACTCATATTTCAATATCTGGTAAGTATATTCTCCTTCTTCCTCCTCCGCTTTTCCCACTCCTGTGGGATCTCGGATGCGACCTGTGTTGCATATGCAGATTTGGTCCTGTTTTACGGCCAGATGCCCTTCCTGACACCTACCTTATGCGGAGGGATGTAATTAGACCTACTATTGTGTGTTTTTGTAGTGACTTGCAGTGTAGAGTGTTGTCTGAATATGAGGAGGAAAATTTTGGTACAAACAAAAACACCCAGACCACGGGCCAGAATAATTAATTAGACGCAATGAAAATTTCCGACCCGGCCGGGAACCCGGGATTTTTGAACCGAAGGCCTCCAAGCTGGTAATTCTGCCAATAAGTCGGACAATATCTGGTAAGTATATATCTATTAAATTACTTAATTCCATTCCTTTCTTTACAATACTTCTACAGTTCAACACTATCATTTTTGTGACACCCCTACTTCACTTCCACATTTCTGTACCCTTATCACCACTCCCTAGACCACCCCGTTTCGCTGATCGTACCTCTCTATAACCCTTCTAAACAAATTTCCTAACTTATACGTACCACTGAGGGCTAAGTGAAGGCCATCTGAGCGCAGATCGCTACTTCCTACCCACCAATTAGGATCTAGAAATCTCACTCCCAGTTTCCCACATATGCACTCCATAGTCTGATTTGAATTCCCAATCATCCTCCAGTCAGAATCCTTCCTACACAGTATTCCACTGATAATCTCCGCTTCTTTAATCTTCACCCGTGCTGCTTTTAGCAGATCCTACACATCCCCAACTATGTTATTGGTACCAATGTGAAAAAAACCAAACCAAACCAAACCCCATGGCACTACAGCCCTTGAAGGGCCTTGGCCTACCAAGCGACCGCTGCTCAGCCCGGAGGCCTGCAGATTACGAGGTGTCGTGTGGTCAGCACGACGAATCCTCTCGGTCGTTATTCTTGGCTTTCTAGACCGGGGCCGCTATCTCACCGTCAGATAGCTTCTCAATTCTAATCACGTAGGCTGAGTGGACCTCGAACCAGCCCTCAGGTCCAGGTAAAAATCCCTGACCTGGCCGGGAATCGAACCCGGGGCCTCCGGGTGAGAGGCAGGCACGCTACCCCTACACCACGGGGCCGGCACCAATGTGAAACACTACCACCGTTTCCTCTTCTTCCTAAATCTCTTATACTTTCCACAACATCTGCCTTAACCTAATTCCTGAATAACACTCTACCCTGTTTCCCTTTCCTCCACACACTTTGCCCGCATGACTAACAATGGAATTCCCCATGGGCAGAACCTCAACCCTACCCACCTCATTTGATCCCCTTCCCTCCTAGTCAGCCCTATCTTTCATGCCGGGTGCAGAAGCTACTTCCTACTCCCTTTTCTCCCTCCCATGACCCTGCTCCTATCCTCTACACTACATTTCCCTTTTCCTACCTTTTCCTTTCCCCCTATATTCACACTTCTCAGCAACAACTCCCTGTTCCTCATCTTCTCTGTGTTGTTCTACCTGCAGCGACTCCTACCGATTTCTCACAGACACTTGTCCTGAATTTTGATCCTGAATAGAGCCCTTAGCCTGCAATCTCCTTCCGCTTGACACCTTAGACTACCTGTCTTCTACAATTCCCACCTTTCCTTCTCATCCCGATTTTACACCTACTGTACTTTGTACATTGTTTTTGGGAGGCCTACCTTCCTTTCTGTCTTATACAAGTATCCTTATTATCTTCCTCAAACTCTTCAACTCCTCCCTCACACTCCATATTGCCTGACCACACCCACAGTTTCTACACTTGCATTTCATAACCATTCATTATGCAACAGTTTAAAGATTAAATAGCTTATTCTGTGCAAAAGCGATGAACGGTAATAAATACTGTCTAGGTTAGTTCAGAAGAATCACACGGCAATTAGGTAATTGATATATTACTGCACTACAATACTACTAAGTCGTATGAAAACTGTCGTTAATTAATGAACACCGAACGGAATACACATGCATTACACAATTCTAAATTAATTCCTAACTACAAGAACAGAATTCTAGTAAGAGGTTTTCTAGAGGTACTTCTACTACAAAAATACTTCTCAATAAAAGAATAAGCACGCTAATTTCTAATGAGATACAGTACTACAATACACTACAATAATTTTTAACTACGTTCAGATCTATCCTAATTACAATAAGTTATTACTAACCACAAACAGAAAATAATTTTGCAATTAAAGTTTGAAATTCTCAAGAACTACTCACAGATTAACAACAAAGCCAAATGAGTAGACATATTAGTATTAGTACTATTTTGTCCTACTGTGCTCTAATAGAAATGAAAACAGCCGTTTGGTTTAATGTTTAAGTGTCGAAAGGGTTACCGTACACAAAAGGATACGCATGAATATAGCAGTCACGATATATTGTATCCACACTACAGTTCTAAACTGAAATGTGGCTATGTGATTTTTACTGCTGGTTGGATTACTATTATTATCCCTACTCCGCGGAATGGAGAATAAAAGTGCCCCTAAATGCCGAAAAATGTTTCTCTAAAATGTTTTGTCGAATCTGCGCTGGGGACTTGAATTGCAATTATTGGGCTACAGGAATTTAATTAATAACCTTTACTCGATGAATAATCGAAGGTGTGAAATACAAAGTATGCCGGGAACTTGGAACTACAAGTTGTCCGAATACAGTAATCATGTATTTGTTTACTCAACTACCCCTATACGCTTTGTTTATTTCGGAATACAGCAAACAATTTTCAACAATCGTGAACAATCCAAAAATCGTTAAGTAATTCTCAAGTGAAATACCGTGTATTCTCTTTAACTTAATTTGTAAATCTGAGTTTACAGGCGTATCGTGTTATTTAATTGAATGAATTATTATCTTCGTGATAGTTTGAACGGATATCTATACGAAATAAGTTGTCTATTGTCTGCACGAAAGTAAAAGCCGCGGAATTTACAACTCTTTATGATAATCTATCTTTCTTTGTAAGTATTATACAAACAAACGTACAGATATTTAAATTTAAACAAATAATATTATTACCTGAATTATTTCCTCAACCTAAACTTAAAAAAAAGGAAAGTACACCTTGCTAGTCTACTTAACATAGAAAAACGTAATCTACTCAACACCAAATGAACTACTTGATATCAAATTCAAATAAATATCTCAACTCCCAATTTCTACCAAAAAGCACTAAATAACAATATATAAATAGCACCAAATGGATCACTCACACACACAAAATTAAAACAATTCCGTAGGTTTTAATAACATTAACACTACGATAATGCAAGAGCACTCTCAACAGCCGACTATCCACAAGCGCGTCCAACAATGGATTGTCTTCCATCAATTCATTGTCAGTGTTCAGAATGAAATCACGTTGGACGATAACTCCACGAACCGGATTCAAGGTATTGTGCTCTTCCTCTTTGACGGCATTTTCCAAAGAATTTACACTTGATGAACAGAAATCTGAGGAAAACCCGAACACACCGGGTTCTCCAGTAAATATGTACTAAAATAATCGGGAAGCCTTAGTCCGAAAATAACGTGACATTCTCTTTCTGATCACTACTTCAACCTCTGTACAGGCTACATTTGTGGGCCCTTCTTTTAATTTCCAGCGGTCGCCTAGCCAAGGTGGTAAGGTGGGAGAGGCGTGGATGGTTCAATCGGATGGACTGGTAAGGTGATGATGTTGTTTGTTGTTTAAAGTGGCCTAACAACTATTTAATCAGCCACTAATGATGCGAAGTGTAACGAAATGAAACTATAATTAAAATTTCAAAATTTATCCATTGAGTGAAATATTAAACGAATTATAATGAAGAAATGACCATGAATCCAGAACAATCAGTGGATCCAATTCACAATGCTTTTTCAGAGGTGATGCTTGTTATAAAAATGGGTCATAAATCCAGGTCACCGGCCCCTCATAATTGTAAAGCAGAATATTCCTCCTTTAGTGGTACTAATAAGACGTAACGAAGACTCATGGTGTTCCTGGCATGGTGCTACTAATTCCACGTAAAGCAGACCTATGAAATGTCACACATAATGGCACCACTCGCAAGCAACACAGACATATGTTGTTCTTCACATAGTGGAACTAACCACAGCCCACGTATACTATTGGTGCCGCTCACCTAATCGTACTAATCATAGGCGATGAAAACCCACGACGTATCACACATTATGGTACCACTCAAGGCAACGCAGACCCATGGTGTTCCTCACACAGTGGTACTAATATCGGGCAACAGCCAAACCCGTGGTGTTGTTCACATGGTGGTAATAATCAGACGCAACGTAGACCCATAGTGTTCTTCATATAGTGGCACTACTCATAGGTAACGCAGACCCATTCTGAACACAGGGGAACCGACACAATCCAGCCCAGCGTACGGCACCTTTTCTCAGATGGACATTAGTCCGCGCAGCAGAGTGCCCCCCTTCCCCCTCGCTCGATGGGACACACATGATGCTACTAACCACTGACAAAGGCCAGACCCATGGTGTTCCTCACATAAGGGTACTACTCGTACGTAACCTAGATTCATGCTGTTCTTCACATAAGGGCACTACTCGTACGTAACCTAGATCCACGGTGTTCGTCACATAAGGGTACTACTTGTACGTAACCAAGATCCATGGTGTTCCTCACATAAGGGCACTACTCGTACGTAACCTAGATCCATGGTGTTCCTCACATAAGGGACTACTCGTACGTAACCTAGATCCATGGTGTTCCTCACCTAAGGGTACTACTCGTACGTAAACTAGATCCATGGTGTTCCTAACATAAGGGTACTACTCGTACGTAACATAGACCCATGGTGATCCTCACGTAATGTACTAATCACAAGTAGTCTCATGGTTCTAATTTCATTATCCCTTGTTCGCCCCTTTCAGTAGCCTCTTACGACAGTCATAGGATACCGTGGATGTATTCTTCATCTGCGTCCCCCACCCACAGGGGCGCCCCGTAAGGAAGCCGATGAATTCAGGAACTAGGATATCATTTTCTGTGAAGCACTGTAGCGGGATTGAAGTACATCAAGTATTTCTTGAATGAAATACACCATAAATAATTTATAAAGTATAGCGAGTGCATTTTCAAGCGCTCACACGAACAAAGTCTCGCAGGAGCAAGTAGTCGGCCCGCAGAACACTACTATCGTCATCACCAAGCCAGCGCGGTGTAAAAAATAGAGTTTGCGTCGTACGATCTTGAAACATCCATCAAATACGTTTTTCTATAACCTAAATCAATTGAGGAATCGATTTGGAAATATTGGCATCTTACAGTGCACATTTTAAACGTCTCATCATGTTAATGTCTCAAAAATCGATCTATGGATTACGGAAATATTCAAGATTTTATAAAACATTACGTCAGAGCTAGATATATATAAAAAGGCCACCACTCTGGGTACTGACGCACCGGTAACACGACGATGTTGGTCAGCCTGCAAGGCTAGACTGGTGTCGCACGAGTCTGGCGTTACGGTACTTATAAACTTTCAGTAAATAAAACATCGTTGAGGAACTTATAAATATTGAAGAAGGTGATTCTAAGACTTGTGTAACTGACATTTACGTGTGTGTTAAAAGTGAAAACAGTGATATCTCCAAGTGAACTCGACTTAAAATTAACATTACGACGTGAATAACAGAATATTCAGAGACTTTACTCTTCGTACAACAAGTGTTTTACCATTCACTTAGAGAGTATATGACCGAGCTCGATAGCTGCAGTCAGTGCGGCCAGTATACAATATCCGAACGATAGTGAGCTCGATCCACACTGTCGGCAGCCCTGAAGATAGTTTTCCGTGGTTTCCCATTTAATACCAGGCAAATGCTGGGGCTGTACCTTAAATGGGGCCACGGCCGCTCCCCTTCCACTTCTAGCCCTTCCCATAGTCGCTGTAAGATCTATCTGTGTCAGAACAACGCAAAGCAAAATACAAAAAAAGAGAAGACTTATCAAATGCGGTAGTGAAAGTGAAATATTGCTTTTCTTCAAACAGACTTTTCACACTAATAATACCAATTACTTCTCTTAAAATGCAATACTTAGGAATGATAGTGATTTTTGCTAGTCATTTACAATACATGAACACAAGTGCACTCATAGACATTCATGAAATGCAAGTGAACTCTGCTTCTAGTAGGTCGCTACAAACACTCAGTTCCTTTAGAATATATTACAATTCTAGGAGAGGAGTTATTCCGTCAGACGTTCTATTTCTCGGCGTGAATAGGAATAAACTGTATTGTGATGAGTTCCAATGGACAGTGCAACTATTAATTTGGCAGAAAGACTCTATGCAAGTGATAGACGTCAAACTTCATTTCTTTCTTTCTTGTGGAAAGCTACCACAATTTTCCCAGTTGCAACTTATTTTTCTAATTTTACGGTTTGGTATTAACGACTACAATTCACAAAGTGCTGTGGTTTATATAAATAATGACGATACTCGGGGGACTGATGAAGGTGGACACTTCCGTAACATAATCAATGGATCTACAAGAATCAACGAGGGCCCATTGTGGTTCCATGGTTTGGTTGCTGCATATAAGGGATCATGTTTCCACGGTTGTGTCACTTCGTCAAGGAGGACCTATGGAATCAACATCTCTGTAACCAGCACAATTGTAAGGCGAACCTTATGTGAATAAATTCAGTTTAAAGAATTTGGAACACGTTGTAGTTAGGACCTCTCCTGGTCTACACCCAGTGTGCCCTGTGATTAAGATATCTTTACTCTCCGAAATATCTGGTGATGGCTTATTATTAAATATTTTCCTGGTACAGCACATAGCTCTGAGCTTCACACCACTTAGTACCAGGTTAATTTCTGGAGGTAAAGGCGGCCGAACATAGAACTTACCACTGCACTCCACTTAGTGCTGAAGTTAATGGAAGTGAAAGGTTTCATCCTTCACTCCTCCAAAAGCCTTCGTGGTCTGCGCAGAGATGGCGTGGCTTAGCATTCTGCGCATGAGCTTAACTTTTCGTTTCTAAGATATTCCTTGTGGCTCATCATATCATGAGCACCAGACCTCCACGTGTGGAAACTAGTTCCAGTCAATACATTCTGAACTCCGGCTTCATGGCTGACTGAGTTAGCGTGTTGGCCTTAAGTTAAATGGACCCCTGTTTCGATTCCCGCCCAAGTGAGTGATTTTAACCTTCATTGCTTGAAGAATGTATTTGTAACTGTCAATTCCATACTAACACAGAAGTCCAGCAAGTCCAGAAATCTATTAACTTCCCCTCATTTACCAATTACCCTTTCGTATCCTTCAGTTCTATTTCCAACTCTCGCATTTCAATCGCCCATTAAGATTATTGTATCTTTGCTGTTGACCCTGATTACGATGTCACTCAATGCTTCATTGAACTTGTCAACTTCATCCTTACCTGCACCCACACATGGTGAATACACTGAGACAATTCTCGTCCTATTTCCTCTAACCGCCAAATCTACCCACATCATTCGCTCACTTGCGTGCGTAGCAGAAAGTATGTTTCGTGCAATAGTATTCCTGATGAACAGTCCTACCCATCAACTGCCCTTCCCTTTATAACACCTTTCAAATACACATTATAATCTCCTATCTTTTCCTCGTTATCTCCCCTTACCCGAATATCATTAACTCCTAACATATCCAGACGCATTCTCTTTGCTGACTCACCGACTTATAATTTCTTTCTTCCATAAGCCCCATTAATATTAATATCTACCCATCTTATTCCATTTCTTTCGCCAAGTTGTTTCCAAGAAATCCCTCATCTATCAAATGGGAATGGGACTCCCATAGGTCCGAAGCTTGCTTAAGACGTTCTGAGGGTGATCGATGAAAAATTATGTGGAGCAGGCTGCTACCCTTACTTACACATAGTCCAACGGGTTAGGGACCACCGGTGGATTGTATAGTCGTAGTCGCCTGAGCACAAGGAGGGTCATGATTCAGAATATGTCCTCAAGGAGTGTGTATTAAATTGCTGACTATTTCCAGACAGACGCACACAACGATATTCATGAAAAAATCAGAGACGCCATGCAACGAAACTCGAATATAGATTGTTAAGTGTGCACTTTGTCCGACTCGTTGGCTGAACGGTCAGCGTACTGGCCTTCGGTTCAGAGGGTCCCGGGTTCGATTCCCAGCCGGGTCGGGGTTTTTAACCTTAATTGGTTCATTCCAATGGCACGGGGGCTGGGTGTATGTGTTGTCTTCATCATCATTTCATCCTCATCAAGACGCGCAGGTGGCCTACGGGAGTCAAATAGAAAGACCTGCACCTGGAGAGCCGAACCCGCCCTGGGATCTCCCGGCACTAAAAGCCATACGACATTTCATTTCAGTGTGCACTTTGTAAACTGATGGTGCCATAACGTTGTGATAGCGTAGTTTCATACAGCGGTATTCAAGGAGCAGACAGTAATTTCTTTCCGGAGAAGTTTAAAATATTCATATCAGAGGCGTTCCATCGTCAGTCTTATCATCAGCCACCTGAAACGTCTAATCTAATCACGTCATTGACGAAATATTAGCGTGTATTATCTCTTATTAAGAGGTACTTTAATGATTATAATAATTACAAGTGCAGTATCTAACTGTTGATACGATACCAGCGCGCACTCAAAAGACATGATCATAGCTTATGGGAAAGCTACGAGACAAATAATATCAAGGATTTTCCACTAAACGGCTGCTATAAAGCCACCAGAAACTACTAGATCCCCACGGCTGCCCTCCCCTCATTAATATTTCGTCGTTGCCGGGAAGAAACCTCCTATGTGAAATATTTTAGCTTAGAACTTTGGCCGGTAAGGTTCTGTCATCTAAGGCTTGACAGCTGTCAAGGCATTCTCGCCCTTCATAATGTATGTGCTGCGGGTCAGTATACCTCCAAAAATATTAACACATAGGAGGTTTCGTACCGGCAACCACGATTTGTTGAGTTACGAAAACACTAGTACAGTACCGTATATTCTTTCAGTTCAATGGTCAAACGTATTCGAAATATATTTCAAGGTTTCGTTATACTTTTGGCTTTAGTTTTAATAATGTTCTATTCACTACAAATTCCCTCCAATCCTGCATTTGACCAAGGCGTTACCAGGCGCGGCAGTGCAAATGTTGCCAGCTATTGAAATGGATTTGTGTTACTTATATCACACTATTTCACCTGTTCACACCGGAAATTAACGGTGTCCGTGTTTTGAGATCATTTTACAAAGTACACATTCTTTTAACTGCTGTACTATTCTCTTCGCCGGCGTCCAAATTACGTGGTCCAAGAAAGGGAATCAACGACTCTAAAATAACTATTAATACGTTTGACACTTGAAAAAGTGACAGTTCGCTATGAAAGAAAGACGCACTGAAGCATTCCTTGATTCCCTGTTTTTAAAGTCTTCTCCAGCTCGCCTTGTCATGTCATCACTACTATCAAAGTCAAGAACTTAAATGTGAAATATTATCTTATTATTCTCTCTATCATATTGCATAACACTTCAGTTGGAAAACCACGAAAATATCCTTCGACATAAGCCCACCGTGTGTTAAAATATGCCCACTGACGGTGGGTAAATAATCCAAGATTTAGTGGGAAAACGACGGTGTTGGCAATACTGAGATCCATACAACAATTTTCCCGAATAAATGCTCATGTTTTCCTTCTTAAACAACTAGATAATTCAGTCTAGCAGTCAAATATGTCGTAGTGAGCATTTAATGTTGGTATCAAGGAAAACGTGAATGTTTCAAGTGAGTGTCACTTTTTCTGAAATAATGCGACAAAGATACGTTCTTCAATAACGGTGTAATATATCGTCAACATTTTATAAATTAAATGTAATGAAGGGAATTTAAAAAGGAATTAAACCTTCAAAAATGTTTAAGAAAAGAATAAGTACCTTTCATGATCATAATATTACTATCGTAGAATTCAAGGGAAGGAACATAGGCTGAAGAGATAGACGTTGCACATAACATTCAATTGAAGAATATACGACTCAGAAGATTTGAAATCAACGTTCTTATTATTAAAGCGCCTTTATTGTGGCGAATTAAGGGCTCCTGGCTCTTTCTTACACTTAACCACTTCATGTACTGTATATAAATGAGTAAGAATTTACAATGTATTTTTTACATTTTACAATGCGAGAATTTCAACAATTTACATTTTAATACATAGTAACAGTATAAAAACAGAAATGGCCTAATTTAAACATATTTAATCTTTACAACCTAAAATATAAACTAACTAAGTATCACTAAGCTATGGTATCACTAACTAAACTAACTAAAGTAAGAAAAGTATAACTAAAGCACAAAGTATAAACTGCAACACGTTACAATAAACAAACATATTCACTCTCATTCGTGCATCCCATTCACAATAAAGAAAAAACTGAAGTGCTTATAAGACGACGCTGGCAGAAGATTTTAAACTTTGTCTTAGATTATTATTATTTTTTTTTTTTTTTTGCTATTTGTTTTATGTCGTACCGACACAAATAGGTCTTACGGCGACGATGGGATAGGAGAGGCCTAGGAATGGTAAGGAAGCGGCCGTGGCCTTAATTACAGTACAGCCTGGTGTGAAAATGGGAAACCACGGAAAACCATCTTCAGGGCTGCGGACAGTGGAGTTGGAAGCCACTATCTCCCGGATGCAATCTCACAGCTGCGCGCCCCTAACAGCACGGCCAACTCGCCCGGTGTGTCACAGAATTAGCTTCCCTGATGTCATTGGGAAGTTCATTCCACCAGCTCGTGGCGGTTATCGTGAACGATCTGTTAGGTTGCGGTTCGATGTACAGGAATTTATAGTCTACAACCTGACGGGGTATTGAACGGGTGTAGTGAACTAAGGTAGCGGATAGGTAAGGAGGAGTGATTTCAGAAAGCACTTATACACCTAAGTAGTCGCATGGGTTCTAAGTCCGTCATTCAGTCTAACAAAGCATGGGGATGCGTGGGCGTACGGACGTATGTCGAATGCATGCCTGATACATACATTTTGCACACGTTGTAGTCTCATGAATTGCTCGTTACTGATATTAATAAAAACCTTATCAAAGTATTTCAGAATTGGAAACAAAAGTGACTGAATGAGCTTTATTTTCAGGGACCAAGGAAACCGCTTCAGGGGTTTGATGTAACTTTCAGCACCCATCCGTCACGTGTGCGACCTTTTTAATGTATAGCCACGTACATATTTATAATTTTTCACAATATGGAATAACGGTACTGTTTAATGCTATCAGAGGAATATTGGGAATATTGTATTGTTTTAAGACGTGTACGTTTTTCTAAGTGCCGATGATTATTGTTTGAGTTTTAAGAGGATTAAATTTTAGATTGTTACTCAATGCAACCTTCTCTGTACTCACTTCCTGTATCCCAAAAGTAATTATCTAGAATATTCCTTGATGTGTAAAACTACCTCATGCAGTAACTGCACGACGCTTATAGCCCGTTATGTGGAGAAATTCTACGCACTGCTGTTTCATAGAATAGATGACAAATCATCGGCGATTAAATGCAATTTACAGTTTACTAAGAGAACAATTTTCAGTAAAATCGAACGAAGATGCAAAATTGAATAACGGTAACTATCCTTGTGTGTTCATCCTTCATTACGAACTCATTCAAAATTGAATGCAACTAGTTGCTGCAATTACATCGCAAAATTCAGAAGAGGATATCAAAAATAGGGAGCAGAGTAGGTTTCAGATTTCAAGAAGGCAATGTGATTCTTCACGTGTCTTCCGCCACCGTTTGAAATGTGCGTGAATATCTTACCACACTCAACGTATTTGACCGCATTATACGCAATCATTTCAGTTTTTGCTTCCTTGATAGTAGGTCATTGTGATGACAGAGCAATTTGAAGATCATGAATGAGCTTTTCATTTCAAAATGAATCCAGTGTCACGCATCAGGAATTTTAAATTGCTGTAATAGTGGAAATTGCGGGTACATTGAAAAACAGTAAGTAATGTACTGACGGCACACAACCGTCTAAGATACAAGTCTAAAATATCAGTACAGTTCAATAAGAGGAGAAGTTCTGGATTCACCCTAATACATTGATAAGTGAGAATGATTGTTTAAAAGGGTCATCCGCCCCTAAAGGCACGAAATGAGACGAAATGTAATGGCAATTCAAAAGCCCTAAACTCATCCAATGATCAGAATTCAAATCGTAATCATGAAGAATGAGTACATTAATATGAAATTAAAATAATCAGCGGATACACCTGACGATATTTAAAGTTCAAAATAATTGCAATATTAATCCACTTACTAGAATATGAAAAGGGACGATGAACAATGATTACGAACTTTAAACAATCAGTGGATTCCACTTCCAGCTTCCCAGAAACTATCAATGGTATATACTGACCAAGGGGCTGCTTCCAAAGCACAATCCTGAATCGATGATGCTTGTTGTCTAAAGGGGACCAGGTCATCGGTCCCTTATAATGGAACTCATTGCTAGGAAAGTAAGAACCATGGTGTTTCTCATGTAGCGGTACTAATCATAAGTAAGGTAGATTTACGGTGTTCCTCACATTGTGGTAAGTAATGTAATACGCACAGGTAACGCAGAACTATGGTGTTTCTCACATTACGGCGTTACTCATAGGCAACGTAAAGTGTTCCTCACATAGGTGTACTAATCACAGGGACTGGTACATTCCCGTGGTGTTCCTCATATAGTAGGTACTAATCAGCGGCAAAGCAGACCCACGGTGTCGCTCATACAGTGGTAATAAAGACAGGCAACGGCCAGACCTGTGATGTTCCTCACATAGTGGGTATTAATAAGAGGTAACGTAAGCCTATTGGTGCTCCGCATATAGTGGTACAACCATGGGTAGTGTAAAATCCATAATGATTCACCCACTGTTGCTACTAATCACAAACCTATTGTGTACCTAACATAGTGGTACTACTCGCAAGTAAAGGCGACCCGTGGTCTTAATCGCTTGATGGTACCAATTCCAAGTATTCTCATGGTTCTAATACAAATATCCCTTAATCGCTCCTTTTAGGAGCATCTTATGACAGTCAGAGGATAATGTGGATGTACTCTTCACCTGCGCCCTCCACCCACAGGGGGTGGCACTTAATGCTTAGTGAGTGAAAGTTACCATACATTCTTCATTTCTGAAGTAATTTGCTCTTATTGCTTGCACAGATTCGCAATCGCAGTGCTACAAAAGGGGAGCCGTTTGCTACCAACCACACTCGGTGTGTGTCTTCAGTCGGTTTGAACATTAAACAAGAGGACAATCAGCTGTGACCAGTTACAGGAGCCTAACGAAGAGAAGGTATTGTTCGAACGAGAGCTTTGTGTCCGCTTGTGGACTCACCACAGATCTGTTCTACAGTGGTAACTCTGAATGTACCTTGTGTAAGGACTGCATCTCTACAGTATCGATTTCGGAATCCTAATTCACAATAACGTCATTGCCAAAATAGACATAGCGGCAGATATTTAAGAAAAAGTTTTATCGTAAAGCATTACTACAAAATATTATTTCAATATCTCGGGACTGATGTTGAAGATGTATGTTGCTAAAGGGGCCTAACAGGTAGGTCATCGGCTCCCAATTGTACGAGGTGCAACGAAATGATACGGTGATTAAAACTTCAAATGTATCCACTGACTAAAATATAAAACGAATGATGATCAAAAAATTACCATGAATCGAAAACAGTCAGGAGATCCAATTCACAATACCTTCTTTTCGGAGATGATGCTTGTCGAAAGGGGCCCAAAATGTATCTCACCGACCTTTCACAATAGCACTAATCACTGGTAAATCAGAACCATGTTGTTCCTCTTATAGTGGCACTAATCACAGGTAACGTGGACTCATGGTGATTCTCGCATGGTGGTGCTAATCATAGGTAATAGAGACTCATGGTATGTACACACAATGGCACCATTCACAGGTAGCACCAAACCCATGGTGTTTCGCACATAAGGGCACCACTCATAAGCAACGCAGACCCATGGTGTTCCTCGCATAGTGGTACTAATCATAGGCCATGTAGACCAACGGTGTAACACACATTACGTTAACACCCACAGGAAACGCAAACCCATGGTATTCCTCACATAATGGTGCTACTCTCAGGCAACGCAGACCCATAGTTTTCCTCACATAGTGGTACTAATGACGGTCGCCAGCTAAATCCGTGTTGTGTCCCACATAGTGGTACTAATCGCAGGCAACGTAGACCCATCCTGTTTCACATAAAGTGGCATAACTCGTGGGTAACGCAGACCTATTCTGAACAGAGTGGAACCGACCGGTGAAATGCACACCTTGACAATTATCGCAAGCACTGCCCATACACGTAGTGTTCCTCGCGTAATGGTACTGTTCATATGTAACGTAGATCCAGGGTTTTCCTCGCAAGGTGGTACTAATCCCAAGTAAGATCAACCCACGGTGTTCCAACGTAATGATATTAATCACAATAGTCTCGTGTTTCTAATGTCATCATCCGTTGTTCGCCCCTGTCCTTCGCCACTTACGACAGGCAGGCGACCATGGGTGTATTCTTCGTCTACGTCCCCCACCCACGGGGGGTTCAGGGAGAGAAGATGGAAGGGATCCGACACTTCGAAAAATGAAGTAGCGGACAAAGAATATCATTGGCCACTTCCCACCTAATTTGAGGTCTGATCTCCCAAGAAGAACTTGGACCATCCTTAATAGGATTCGATGTGGTCTTGGTGTCTGTGCTGCGTCCCTGTTTAATGGGGAAAGATACAATCCCCCAAGTGTGACTGTGGTGCTCCTTTTCAAACCATCGAACACATTGTAAACGAGTGTAGCAGAAGAGCCTACCGTGGAGATTGGTTTGATTTTCTAGAGGCCAATATAGAGGCTCTAGAATGGATAACATCTTTGGACATTAAAATATAATGTACTTACTTTCTTGTTTCTGTATATATTTATATGCCATACGCCTCGAATGATCTAATGCCGTCGTGGTCGGAAAGGAACAAGATTTGAACAACGGAGGTCGGATAGGATAGATGAAATTGAACAGCCTAGCACAAGAAAATCTAAGCAATGCCAGGATTTTTAGTCGTCTCTTACGACCGGCAAGGGTACCGTGGGTGAAATCCTCATCTGCGCCCCCAATTCACAGGGGTTTACCTCGGGATTAACCTGATGTTGCCGGCGTTGGTAAAAAACACACGGGTTGTTTCACCAGCCGAGTTTAACCAAAAACTTGTGGATTTTAAAATTCATTCTCCGAAAGTTCTATTCTTTTCAGTAGACAGTCGTTTTTTTAGGAAGCACTAGTAGTAGTACGTCAGAGCCGACGTTATTGGTTGGTCACTGGCTTCAGACCAGTTCGATGTCTTTTGGGGACGGATATAAGACAGATGAGCCATAGGTACGCAGTAGGCCTGGCTGCCGGTCTTTTGGTGGCACTGGTCTTAACTGTGGATCGTGGCATTTGAGAGTTTAAATAAATTCACGGATTATCTATATATTGAAAGTTTACTAAAAACATATTTGGCAAATCCGCCCGTCCATTCTGCTGGACCGATTTGATTCATTTCTGCTTTATTATCTCCAGAATTACCTGCCGGTGAATCATGAGACATTGATAGGTCTCTAAGTTCAGCCAACTTTGAGTAATCATAAAATTAAATCATTTAATGATCACTCCAACAATTGCAGGCGAAGGCTTACAGTAACCCCAGTACATTCTGTACTTAGCAGGTTGCTAAACACCAACCCTCTTACTAATAAGAAGTCCTTATACAGTTGTTTAACTCATATCTGCCCACAGGGTCGAAAACGACCCACAAGAGTCATTTGCCATCATTTATCCCCATGCATTCGTTTTCGACTTAGAATCATCATTATATATTTGTCAGCATGTTGGCTATTATTGTGAATGTGTGATTGTTGATTTGAAGCTGTATTGTTTGCCTTGTAACTGCAAACAGATTGCTGTGTTACATCCTTCAGCATAGTATTGATGCAGTGCGGCAGAAAATGTAAGTTGACAATTTTGCTGTTTATTATTTTAGCTTGGTTCTTGTGCTGTTACTTAGAGTAAAGAATATAGTTTACGACTACATGTCACAAGTTCTTTAATTTTTCTATATGGTCATGTAATAAAACGAGATATTTGATATGGGTCGTTTTCGACCCTGTGGGCATTTAAGGAACCTTTCATGCATTTCATCAAATATGATCATAATTGCATTAATGCTCAGCTTAGCTTCTTTCCGTTATTATTGCAACGTTTTTTATATTTTGGGAGAGGGAATCTATTACCGACTCGGTACTAAAACTTAAAAGTTCTTCTTCTCATGTTTCCTAGTTTCCCAAACAGTCTTATAACTTTTGAGATTTTAGAAGAGCTTGAAAGGTTATCTTCCAAACAAGAGGTTTCAACTATTGATGTGGCTATACAACCTCCCGCTGATGAAGGTCATTGCTTCAGACAAAAGGTGTAGAGGCAACAGGAACTGTTAGAAAGGACCGTACAGGATACTGTCCACTAAAGGGAATTGATGTTATGGGCAAGGAGCCTAGAGGAGCATTTGACACCATGATAAACAAGAAACACGGTATCAATGCAATTAGGTGGCATGATAACAACGTTGTTACGCTCCTGTCAAGTGAGTACGGAGTTCATCCTATTTGACCCACGCAAAGGTACTCTTCAGCACAGAAGAAAGGAATTGCTATTCCTCAGACATTCGGTTTTCATCAGTACTGTACAATGGTTATATGCGTGTGGAGTGGATCAAATGGATAGCAATGTTGTTGTGTACCGGGTTGGAATTAGGGGAAAGAAATGGTACACATCGATTGTATTTTGGCTGCTAGATGTTTATGTGAACAATGCCTACCTTCTATCTCGTTCCCTTGGAAGAACCAATGAGCATCTATCATTTCGTAGGGAACTAGCTAAAACCCTTCTTCTGAAATATGGAGTTGCGCGAACACAACCCGGCCCATCTACCCGATCAAGGAATGTCATAAAGAATGTCCCAGAAATCGCACGCAAAAGTGATGGTCATATGATTACTGTGGGTCAGAAACGTAAAAGATGTGTTTCGTGCAAAAGTAAAACCACGAAAGCATGCAAGAGATGCAATGTCGCGTTGCATGATAAATGTTTCTTAAAGTTTCATGCATAGCTTTTCATGAAGACTGAGACTTCAGTGTAAGATGCACACAGTGCTTGTAACTTTCTAGTGCTGCAATATTTTTGTGAATGTGTTGTAATTCACCATTGTACTTGAACTCATAATTATCTGTTTAATAGTATTTGTGTATAATTGTAATAAACAAAACAATAACATTTCACACAATAATGGTTGTCTGTATTAGTAAATAACTGTAAGATATGTTATGACAACAATTTAGGAAAAGGTAGTTTATATGCCCACAGGGTCGTTTTCGACCCATGGCCAATCAGACAGTAACGCTAATAGAAACAAAAAATCAGTGATGCTGATTGAAGAGGACAGTGTTCAGGTAAGACTATGTGCACCAGCTCACGTCTGTGAGAGTTCGTTCACTACTGTACTCTAGGTTCGAGACCGGCCTTCGCCTGGACGAAACTTTATAGTGCAGTAGGGCACAATACATACATACAGACAGACAGAAATTACGGAAAAGTAAAACATGGATTTTCTTGTTACTGTGGACATGACCGATACAGAAATACCATTGTTTTCAAATTCTGAGCAATGTACAGACAAAACTCTTATTTTATACTGTATATATAGATGGTAAAAAGATAGCTCGCGTAACAATACTTAAACAACGTGTTAGATTTAATAATTCTTCTCACATAACAAGGCACAACAAAATTGTAGAGGTTAGTGAACTAATAATTTGGTCAATAAATGATATTTTGTTATAAATTATATGTTGATATTGATGATTAAAATTGTAAAATAAAAATTTGTAAAGTTTTTTGTGAATATTAAAATGGAAGTTTAGAGATTCCACAGTGTTATGAAAACAATAAGAATTATATTAAAAATAAAAGTTCAGTAATGTCCAGGTTTTTTATAATAATAATTTCAGAAACCTTTATTCAAATGATGTCATATTGCACAGTGATTTATTTTAAATGGTATATTTTATCTTCATTATTTATAATGAAAGTTCAACATGTTTAACAATTTGCAAAATTTACAGATAAAATACTCCTAAAATGTAATTGGAGTGTTCTATAATGTTAAAAATGTTGGTAACAATTGGTAAAATGTTAAAATTAATTAATATTCAACAATTGTTGATTTTCAGTATTAAGCACATAACTTAACTGGTGTTTATTGAGCCAGGGTATTGAACTGTAAATTAATAGTGATCTGAATATTTACTACAGCTTACTCCAGTATTGGATGAATTAATATGGTGACAATTAATGTATTAATTTAAATTTAAAATTCATTCTAATTAATTTAATTAATTAATTATTTTTATCAGTCAATAATGTTTATAAAAATTTGTCAGTTTCTATTATATTAATTGTGATACGTTTACAACTCAATAATTTATAATTTCAATTCATTTTTCTTATCAGTCAATAATAATGATTTTATTTACTTTGATTAATAAAGATGTATTATATTTCAAAATCAGTCTGAGTCATGAGATTTATTTAGTTAGCATTTATGAGGTAACCTATAGTCAGGCAATCCCTGGACATCACCCTGTAGGCGACAAAGGATTGATCACCAATGAGACAGAATCTCAAAATGCGGTAAGTATTTTTTTTTACAGCAGCCGTGGCAAGAATGAAGAGAATTTACCGCAGATCTACCAACAAGCGGGTGCAATCCTTTGCAATACTTCCCTTTCTTTTGCCGTCATCTGCGTTCACTGAATAGTTGGTTGTCTTTCAGTTTTTCTGTGACTGGCATGGAGAGAAAATTATGATGATGCTTGTTGTTTGAAGGGGCCTAACATCTAGGTCATCGACCCCTAATTCTACGAAATGAGGCGAAATGTAATGACAAAAAATTAAATTTGTAAAATTCATTCACTGAGCAGAATTCAAAACTTGATGATGAAGAATGAATGAATAAAAATGAATTTAAAATAGTAAGCGGATCCAACTCACAATATTTAAAGTTTAATTCCAAGGACAATCCAGTGACTAGAATTCAAAAGACGACGGTGAACAATGATTATGAACTTAAAACAATCAGTGGATCGGACCCGCAATGCCCCACCGTACCAGAAACTAACTTAAAACAATGGTATATACTGACCAAGGGGCTGCTTCCAAAGCACAATCCTGAATCGATGATGCTTATTGCCTCAAAGGGTCCAACGTCCAGGTCAACGGCCTCTCATAAAGGTACTGATCGCTAGTGAAGTTCAACCATTGTATTTCACATGTAGCGGTTCTAACCACAAACGTAGATTCACGGAATCCTCACACTGTGGTACTATTCACAGGTAATGTGCGTCGCACAGGTACCGCAGACATATGGTGTTTCATACATAATGGCACCACTCACAGGCAACGGAAAACCATTGTGTTTCTCATATAGTTGTACTAATCACCGGGACCGGTACAATCCCGTGGTGTACCTCGAAAGCAGACCCATGATGTCCACAACCAGATGCTGAAACACCCCAACGAGGATAGTATCCTTTTATCTCCTCGCGGCGTTCCAACCGTACCTGGACAGAAGGGATCCTCCGTCATAATGACGAATACTATACACTGGTACTATAAATCCATAGTGATCTGCCCACAGACGCATGGTATTCCTTACATAGTGATACTAATCGCAGGAAAAGTGTACTCATAGTGTTCCTCGTATGATTGTACCAACCACAGCCAAGGACATGGTTCAAAATTCAGCATCCCTAGGCCGCCCCTTTTAGTCGCCTTTTATGACAGGCAGGAGATACCTTCGGTGTCTTCCTTATCTGCGTCCCCCACCCACAGGGGTTTGAAAAGAAAATCATTGTCCAGTTGTACTTCCTCTCAAATTAATAATCACCAACACCAACAAGAGGCTTCGGATCCTACCGAGCTCGATAGCTGCAGTCGCTTAAGTGTGGCCAGTATCCAGTATTCGGGAGACAGTAGGTTCGAACCCCACTGTCGGCAGCCCTGAAGATGGTTTTCCGTGGTTTGCCATTTTCACACCAGGCAAATGCTGGGGCTGTACCTTAGTTAAGGCCACGGCCGCTTCCTTCCCACTCCCAGCCCTTCCCTGTCCCATCGTCGCCATAAGACCTATCTGTGTCAGTGCGACGTTAAGCAAATAGCAAAAAATAAAAAAGTAAGAAAAAAAATTCGGATTCAAAACTGAGCACTGGAGTTTGGATCTTAGCCAGTGGTGCTACGGGCTGGTCTTCAGTGTTTTGTTGTTGTGACTCGTAACGTATGGATAATGAGAGAATATTACATTTCACTGGTAAGAGTAAGAACTAATTATAACTGGAAGGTAATTGTTTTAATAACACGAAAATATATACAACTGTTTGCACAACAAACAAACACACAGCAATTTGCAATCATTATTATGACCGCATATAATGTGAAGTACGGGTTGATTACGGGCATCAAACGGCACCTTTATTAACTGTATTTGCTCTTGTACACAAAAAGAATAAAGCTGTGAAATGGTTACAAATGATAATTAAATCCAATAGAAATTTAGCTGTTAATTATGCCATTGAGTCCGTAATAATACTACTACACCAATTGACGTCACCGCAAGCAAAGGCCAGAAATCATTGTAGTTTCACATGATCCACATACCGAGTGATCTTTGAATTTTGTTCAAGGAGAAATGAAGAAGAATGGATATTTTAGATGAACTGCGAGTGTTTAAGCTTTCGGTGCCCAGAAGAGCCACGAAAATGGATGATGGAATTTTTAAAATTCTTGTTTCATAGTTGCGTACGCTGACTGGTCACAAGTTGCAATTAACATTGGTTAAACGAGCGAGTAGGCCGTGCGGTTAGGGTCGCTCAGCTGTGAGCTTGCATTCGGGAGACAGTGGGTTTGAACCTCACTGTCGGCGGTCCTGAAGATGGTCTTCCGTGATTTTCTATTTTCACACCAGGTATATCTTAAGTAAGGCTACGAGCGCTTCCTTCCAATTCCTAGCCCTTTTCTGTTTCATCGTACCCTTTAAGACCTATCTGTGTCGGTGTGACGTAAAGAAACAGTGGTTGATATCCTAAGTACAAAAACACAATACAGGATATTCTACTCAAAGTGGGGCTTACCGGCGCAGCGCAGCGGGTAAATGAGCGAGCTGAAGGTCAGACGAGCACATGGCAACTCGCTGAGCTTGGGGCGGGGAGAGCACCCGTATGAATCGCAGGTAAATAACAAGCACACATAATCAAATTAAAGAGATCCTCACCTTGTGACAGAAGATGTTGCAAATGTCCTCCAACTGCATCTACACATTTCTAGCTTCATCTAAGGTAATTTAATTTCGTGTGGCTATTTCTAGCCGAGTGCAGCCCTTGTAAGGCAGACCCTCCGATGAGGGTGGGCGGCATCTGCCATGTGTAGGTAACTGCGTGTTATTGTGGTGGAGGATAGTGTTATGTGTGGTGTATGAGTTGCAGGAATGTTGGGGACAGCACAAACACCCAGCCCCCGGGCCATTGGAAATAACCAACTAAGGTTAAAATCCCCGACCCGGCCGGGAATCGAACCCGGGACCCTCTGAACCGAAGGCCAGTACGCTGACCATTCAGCCAACGAGTCGGACTTCATCTAAGGTAATTGTCATTCATACACATTAGTTCATCTACCAAGATAGCCTCAATTTCTCTCATGATGTCTTGTTTGAGTTGGTGTTAGGGTTTGTTGCATAAACCTTATTTTTCAATCTTCCCATGAATAAAAACCGCAAACCGTAAGATCTGGGCATCTTGCGGGCCAAAACGGTTCACTAATTACCCTGTTGTCAAAAATGTGCTCAATCAAAATTAATGACTTGTTAGCCGTATGCGTGGTTGCCGAGTTTTGCTAGAAATATCCAGACTGAGATTCATTGTCCGTCAATTATTAAAAAAAGGCACGACTAAGTAATTCCTATATCTCTGCCCAGTGATTGTGGTTTCAAAACTATAGGCCATTATTGTCCTGTCTGCAGTTGCTGCCGCCAACACTCCCATTTTCACACATGTACTGTATGTACTGCACAGTTTGATAAGGAATATTCATTGATTGAGAGAGAGTCCGCATCGTCTATGACGCGTGATGTTTGTAGCTAAGAGCGTAGTATCTGTTAGTCCAGCCGTAACTACAAGCTGCCGCGATTTCTCGTCAGACGCAGATAGTATTGTGACCACGAAGGAGAGAGGACTGTCGATTTAGGAGACAAACGAATCAAGAACTGTATACCAAGATGGAGAAAATCTCGGACATTATACAGAAAGTAAGGAGCGTGTTCCTGAGAATGGACCAGGGGATGTGACCACTACAAAATAGACAGTTCCTTGTGAGCAAGAGAACCAAAGTACAAATCATGCCAGTGTTTTCCGGCCTTACAGGCCGTAGTCCAGGAGTCTCGACGTCTCATCGAAGACTGCGTTCGGCATTGTCAAGGGTTCCGACTCATTTCGATAGCAGCGAATTCATTCTTATTCTTTATGAGTTCTGGATAAGTGGAATTTTTCCACACGACAAAGAGATCTCATCTTTAAATAGATCGGCCGGGAATTGAAATTGGACTGGATTCTGAAAGATAATTTTAAAACGAAAGTTCTACTCTTTTCCGAATCATAATATTTTGCATACGTGTAGTATGGATACACACCTGTTACATATTGTACCAGGAAAAAAAATGTTTATCTTCGAGGCGCTTGACACAAATCTGATGAGCATGGACTATATCTTAGGGTGTGGCTTAAAATCATTGGAGTTGGTAGAGAGAAGGGTATAGTTCATCGAAGTTAGAGATTTTTTTGGATAATCTGAGTTTATTGATTATTGAAACAAGTTAATATCACCTTCATACAGTAGAACTGAAGTGTCGTGGCCGATTGGTAACTTCGGGTCGTGGGATGGCCCTGGATACGGCCTGGGTAGGAACCACGCCCGCCTGGATGTGAAGTTCTGGAATTTCTCAAAGTTCTGGAATATCTTGAAGTTCTGGACGCATACGTTCCGTGATTCAAGGCACTCCATTTATTTGTGGCACTGATAAATAGATCTGACATTTCAATGATTGCATCCACTCGTACAATGTAATGTGACAAGTGTTACTAAATCCTTGATTCAGACACTTCATTGAATCGAAAATGTTCCTAAATAGTTACTTGAAAAACAGGATGATTGCATTAAATATTTGACCTTGTACGGGTGGAATTAATGTGTAAAATGTTAAGTTCGTGAAGTAAGCGTACTAACACAGGCACGGTAAACTAGAATGTTCTATAGGGTTACCAGTTATAGTCACCACAGTTCCCAATGCACAGTTTATGAAGGTTCGGAACACATTGGCACATTTGCAATAAGCTTAGTAAATGAAATAGCACTCGGAAAATGTGTTATTCCGTCGATAAGCAAAGTAAATAATCATTAAAGAAAAATGGTACTTGGAAAAAGTCTAACTCCATGAATTGTGAGTTCACTTATAACACTGGAAAGTTATATGTTCCCTTGGAACATGGCATGTGTATTCTAAGTTGTCACAGTCTATTATGTTGATACGAGCCTAAGCACAAGTCCTGGTGCAGTACTCGGAAAGTATTTCATATTTTCACAATCGAACGCAATGTTTAAAAATACCTTAAGTTCCACAGTTTGTCATAAGACATAAGTTCAATGTGGTACTTGAAAGAAAATCATACCATTCACACGAAAGTTTACGTTGACACAGCTTGTCATAGAACACAAGCCCGACTTACACACTCGGAGAATTTCTATGTTCCTGAAATTGATCCACGAAAGCACAAGTTCGAAATATAAGTTCAAACGTGGTACTTGCAGAAGTCACGGCACTCGCGAGAATTCTAAGTTCCCTCAATAGTCACTGGATAACAAAGTCCCAACGCGACACTTGAAGAAAATAACAAAGTCCCGATGCGGCACTTTAAGAAAATGACAAAGTTCCACTGTGATATTTGAAGAAAATAACAAAGTCCCGATGCGGCACTTTAAGAAAATAACAAAGTTCCACTGTGATACTTGAAGAAAATAACAAAGTTCCAACACTCGGATTTCAAAGACTTTTCCAACTATAGGTTCGGTCTGCACTTACAGCGCTCCTCCCGTCACCCGTGCTGCAGAGACGGTGGAGTGACAGATACTGATTTTGTAGTCCGGGTCGTCCTCCTTTTATACCCGATTGTGTGGAAGTATCTAGAACATGGGTACTATCTACCCTTATAACTCTTAAAGTATACGGTGGATTTCCCTGAAATGTTGACAGGTGGCGTCCATTATAATGGTCTTTACGATGGCAGTGTCAAAATAGCAATATTTTAACGCAAAATAGACTTTTACGGGTAGGCTGGAACACGATCATATATGGTCATGTAGAGGACACCCGAGGCGGCTACGTCACTCGCTGCGTACGTCATTGAGTTCGAACTTCGCTTCCGTAGCGGCGCTCCCGGTACAATATATAACATTCAAAGCGGAGAAAGACGGGAAATACGGTGCACCGTTGAAAAAAGTGCTAGACCGAAGAATACGCGAGAAAGAACCAAAATTAGCAATTAATAACAATCTATCTGTAAATATTCATCTGAACACACTACTGACAGTGAGAGATGCAAGGATCAGTTGTTTACACAACTGTAGAGGTAAGATGTGGCCGTACCACACACAGCTTTAAAAGCAATGCTGACACGTATTCTTTTTATATTCAATATCGCAAAATAATGCTTTTCTAAAGGAAACAGGTTAATTGAATATGTATTTTTGTCCAGGTAGAACTCAAAAATTTCACATCGTGAACGGGGATCTTCTCCCAAAAGTAAGCTGGAGTGCGTTGCTATACCGTGTGCGATCCGACATAATACCACTGTTTCTCTCCGCGAGACTAGAAAGGGCAGTCTTCCATAGCTACGTTGTCCCTTTAATCATTATAGATTTTTGTACATAGAGGAGGCCTGCAACTCCTTCTCCTAATGACATACTAACAAATGTCTCTGCCGTGAACGCACTGTATATTCTTGGCTGGAACCTTGTAAAGCAACGGGACAATGCGGCTGTCTCCCTGACAGCCTGATCAGTCGACGCATTTCCCTAAAGACCCACGCGGCTTGGAAAATATGGCATTCTGGTGCTTTGTTTCCACAAATCGGCTAGCAGATCTTGAATACGTTGCACCAGGGGTAGTGCGGGAATTGCGCTCGATAAACTGCAATTAGTTCAAGGAATTTGTGGTTACAAGGTTATGCTGATCGCCATTGGACAGCCTTTACAGCAGAGCTTCCTGGATGGTATAAAACTCTACTGTGCGCACACTGCAGGTTTCAAGTGGTAATATAGAAACATATCACACTATTGTTCAGAATGTATGAACAACCCATCTTCCCTGCTGCCCTCAATTCATACTGCACAGCACAGTTGATCCTCTATACCATCTCAAAACGGACCTGAAAAGCTGATGGAGATTCTGGTTGTCTAAAGGAGCGTAACATCTGGGTCATCGGCCCCGAATGGTACGAAATGAGACGAAATGTAATCACAAATTAAAAGTCTAAAATCCTCCACTGACCAGAACTCAAAACGTGAGGACGAAGAATGAATGGATGGATATGAATTTAAAACAATAAGTGAATCCGGCCCGCAATGTCTCGCATTCACAGAAATTGACCTAAAACAATAGTATTACTGACCAAGGGACTGCTTCTAAAGCACAACTCTGAATCGATGATTCCTGCAGTCTAAAGGAGCCTAACATCTAGGTCATCGGCCCCTCATTATGATACTTAGCGCTAGGAAAGTAGAACCATGGTATTTGTCATGTTGCGGTATTAATCAAAAGTAGCTTAGGCTCTCTGTACTCCACACATTATGGTACTACTCACAGATGTTGAAATTCGCACTTGTAACACAGACATATGATGTTTTGCACATTGCGGCGCTATTTACAGGCAACGCAAACCTATGGCGCTCATCACGTAAGTGTACTAACCACAGGGACTCGTACTCTCCCGTGGTTTTCCTCATATAGTTGTACTAATCGGGCAAGCCAGAACAATGGTGTCGCTCATATAGTGGTACTAATCACAGGTACTGTAAAAGCTGACAGTGCGCTCTAAGTGGGGGTTGGGGTGGGGACAACTGCACGGTGCTCCTGCGTGCTACTAACCACAAACCTATTATTGGTACCCGACATAGTGGTGCTACCCGCAAGTAAAAGCGACCCATGGTGTTACCCGCGTGGTGGTACTAATCACAAGTAGTTTTATGGTTCTAATACAATCATCCCTTGGTCGCCCCTTTAAGTTGCCTCCTACGAGAGGCAGAGGATACCGTGGGAGTATTCTTCGTCTGCGTCTCCCACCCACAGGGAACCCCCTGTTTGGTCCGCGAGAGGAATTTTATTCCCCTCAATTCCAGCGGCAAGTCTGCCACCTGCGATGCGCCACGTGGGAGTGTCACCTCTCCTCCTGCTACGCCAGCTTAGTACGTTCGTGGGGACCTGAAAAGCGTCTGACTAATGGAAGCGTATGTGGTTAGCTTTTGGTCCAGTGTGCAATTTCAGGATAGTGTCAGGTCGACGTACTATCCATGCAGGTACCTTGTTAGGTGCTCTGTTTAGAGACGGAAGAGCCGAGTTGAATAGCGCTGGCCTTCTGACTCCCACTTGGCTGCTTCGATCTTGGCTCAGTCCGGTGGAATTTGAAGGTGTTCAAATGTGTCAGTTTCGTGTCGGTAGGTTTATTGACACGTAAAATAACTCCTTCTAGTTCAGTCTAATGACTGGTTTGCCCCTGCGATGAGTCTTCTCCAAGTGGGTTGATCCTGTGCAGTACGTTTTGCGTCTGCATAGCTAATGCATCCTGAGTTTACATAAAAATGTCATCATGAATGTCTTTCTTTGTCTTCCTCGTGGACGTTTTCCTTATATTTTACCTTCCAAAATATCCATTAACACATTCCCATGTCGAAGCCTATTTCCCATCAGAGTTGGTCATCTTCTCCACGCAACTTATCCATTGCAGCCGACGCCAGTACATCTCGAAGGCTTCTATCCTCTTAATATAACTCTTGGTTAACTTCCAGGTCTCAGCACAATTCAGAACAGCAGACCAAATATAAGATATCATTATACTTTTACGTAAGATTGGCGGCATTGATTTCTGACATAGAAGGGACTGTTTATTTCTGAAGGCTTGCATTATTATTGCTATTCGTATTTTTATTTCACTGTGACGCTGAAGGATTTCCCCTATGATCTGTCGGAGGTAATTGAACTGTGCTATTTTTACAGGCTCAATACTGATCATCACGTGCAATGGACGTTGATTACTACTAAACATTAAGGCTTGTTTTCATTAACATTCATTTTCATACCATATTCCTTTTTTTTTTTTGCTATGGGCTTTACGTCGCACCGACACAGATAGGTCTTATGGCGACGATGGGATAGGAAAGGCCTAGGAGTTGGAAGGAAGCGGCCGTGGCCTTAATTAAGGTACAGCCCCAGCATTTGCCTGGTGTGAAAATGGGAAACCACGGAAAACCATTTTCAGGGCTGCCGATAGTGGGATTCGAACCTACTATCTCCCGGATGCAAGCTCACAGCCGCGCGCCTCTACGCGCACGGCCAACTCGCCCGGTACCATATTCCTTAGTTTTTCATGAAGCTTTAGCATAATTTTGGATAAAGTAGTTGGACCACCCGCAGTTATAGCTTGATCATCGGCAAATTTGATGGTCTGCATTACCCGCCTTCCTATTTTTCACCCCTTGTTTGGTTTTTGTTATAGATTTATTGATGATTTTCTCAGCAAACACATTAAACAGGAATGGTGATAGCAGACAGCCTTGTCTCCCTCCTTTCAGTATCTGTACAGGGGCTGTTAGTTCGTTTCCAAACCTGATAACTGCATTTTGATATTTATATAAATTGTGTAAGAGCTGTATCAGGCGATGTGGGCAACCGATCTCAAAGAGAAGTGGAAACAGTTTGTTCCATGACACTTTTTCAAACACTTTCTCGTAATCAGTGAAGGATGCATACAAATTCCTTAACAATCTCTCCCCCATAAGCGTGGTGTAACTGTGGCATCACGTGTGGACAAATCTCTACGAAAGCCAAACTGAGTGTCGCAAACGTTCTGGCTCAGTGTAACTCTCCATTCTGCATTTTATGATAGGGAGGAGTATCATAGATATGTTAGTGATTATATATATAGTCCTACAGTCATTACAATAAGTAGCAGTCGTTTTCTTTTGAATAGGTGTTTTGATTCAAAAGTAAAAATCCTCCGGCCATTCGCCTTGTTCGTCAATTTTTGCAGTTAATTCAAAGAAATACTTCTTTGATATTTCGCCAAGGTTCTTAATAAGCTCCCCAGAAATATTATTAACATCCGGAAATTTTCCGTCGCGTAGATATTTAAAGGCAACTTTAAAATTCTGGTACCTCGGCGTCTCCGAAAATCGTAAAAAGTAGTTAGTGGGACGTAAAGCCAGTAATATTATTTAAGGAATCGAAAGTACTGTACTTCAAACATAGTGCAAGTGGTAGCCAAGAGTATTCCAACCAGCTGCGTTGCTCGTGGGTACGCAACAGGGAGCTGGCAATTCTAGTTATGGAATACACAAGGATAGCTTAGGCGAAGTAGCATGTGGTGTTGATATACAGCAAGTGCTAACGCTTGCTTTTGTCTCGCGTGTTTCTACAAGGAGGCTGGTTGTGGGACTTACAGGGAGATGATGATGATGTTTGTTGTTTAAAATGGCGTAACATCTAGGTCATCGGCCCCTAATGGTACGTGATGAGACGAAATGTAATGACGAATACAATTCCAAAATTCTTCCATTGAGCAGAATTCAAAACGTGATGAATGAATGAATATGAATTTAAAGTAATCAGCAGACCCATCCACAGACTACAGTAGAATAAAAAACGAAGATGAACAATGATTATGAAATTAAAACAGTCAGTGAATCCGACCCGCAATGCCCCACCTTCCCTTCCAAACTGACTAATTGGCTGCTTCCAAAGCACAATCCTGTATTGATGATCCTTGTTGTCTAAGGAGGTCCAAACTCTAGTAAAGTAGAACCATGGTATTCCTCATGTAGCTGTAGACACACAGTGTTTCTCTCACATTATCGTACTACTCACAAGTGAATGAAATGGCGAATGGCTTTTAGTGCCGGGAGTGTCCGAGGACAAGTTCGGCTCGCCAGATGCAGGTATACCGGGCGAGTTGGCCGTGCGTGTAGAGGCGCGCGGCTGTGAGCTTGCATCCGGGAGATAGTAGGTTCGAATCCCACTATCGGCAGCCCTGAAGATGGTTTTCCGTGGTTTCCCCATTTTCACACCAGGCAAATGCTGGGGCTGTACCTTAATTAAGGCCACGGCCGCTTCCTTCCAACTCCTAGGCCTTTCCTATCCAATCGTCGCCATAAGACCTATCTGTGTCGGTGCGACGTAAAGCCCCTAGCAAAAAATAATATGCAGGTATTTTGATTTGATATCCATAGGCGACCTGCGCGTCGTGATGAGGATGAAATGATGATGAAGACGACACATACACCCAGCCCCCATGCCAGCGAAATTAACCAATTAAGGTTAAAATTCCCGACCCTGCCGGGAATCGAACCCGGGACCACTATGACCAAAGGCCAGCACGCTAACCATTTAGCCATGGAGCCAGACACCACTCACAAGCAATGCCTTACTCAGAGGTAACGCAGACCGATGATCTTCCTCACATAGTGGTACTATTTTTTTTTGCTATTGGTTTTACGTTGCACCGACACAGATAAGTCTTATGGCGACTATGGGACAGGAATGGGGGTAGGACTGGGAAGGAAGCGGCCGTGGTACAGTTCCAGCATTTGCCTGGTGTGAAAATGGGAAACCACGGAAAACCATCTTCAGGGCTGCCGACAGTGGGGTTCGAACCCACTATCTCTAATCACAGGTAAAGTAGACCCCTCATATAGTGTTACTAATCTCAGGCGCTGCCCACACCTACGGTGTTCATCACTGTGGGTACTAATCACAGGCGCTGCCCAGACCTATGGTGCTCCTCACATAGTCCTACTAATCGCAGGCGCTGCCCAGACCTATGGTGCTCCTCACATAGTCCTACTAATCGCAGGCGCTGCCCAGACCTATGGTGCCCCTCACATAGTCCTACTAATCGCAGGCGCTGCCCAGACCTATGGTGCTCCTCACATAGTCCTACTAATCGCAGGCGCTGCCCAGACCTATGGTGTTCCTCACATGGTTATACTAATCACAGGTGCTGCCAAGACCCATGATATTCCTCACATAGTGGTAATGATCATAGGTAACGCGGACCCACGATGTCGCTTATACAGTGGTACTAATCACAGGCTTCTCCCAAACCTGTGGTGTTCCTCACAAACTGGTACTGATCACAGGCAACGTAAACCCACTGTGTTCCGCATATAGTGGTAATAATCACGGGTACAATAAAACCCATAATGATCCACCCCGATCATACTTATCGCAAGTTAAGTCGACCGATGGTAATACTCGCGTGGTGGCACTAATCACAGGTAATCACATGGTTCAAAATCCATCAACCCTAGGTTGCTCCTTTTAGTCGCCTCTTACGACAGGCATGGGGTTACCGTGGGTGTATTCTTCTTCTGCGTTCCCAACTGACAGGGGCTCTTGCAAGTAGAGCTCCCTTTGCCAGGATGGCTCCACTGTACTGAACACTATTCAGTTTATCACAAATATGTTGACGTGCTGAGCATAATATGATACATACCGTAGTATAATCTGGATAAAATACGTGCCCTATAAAAAAGCAGGAGCACCATGTGCCGGTAAGAAACCTCAAAATATTGATTTCCGAAGCACATTTGATTTGTAATTGAAGAACGTGTTGCTCCCACAATAACCCGTTAAAGGAAAGGCGCCCAGAAGATCGGTATGTGTCTACTACAGGAAGAGCGACTCGCCACGCAAACCAAATACAGCACGGGATGGGACAACATAAGAGATGACCTATGAGCACCGGAGGCCATGTTATGCAATAATATCCACTGTTCCACATGGTAATTATTTGGTATATCCTAGAAGTATTGCTTGAGATTTATTATGGTTATTTTTAAGATCACAAGGAGAACTATGACGCTGTGAATATATCTTGTTTTGGATGATCTACAGCTATGAGAAAATCATCCCGAGCCACTTGGATATAAACCTGTTGGTAACGGGCTAGAATACCAAACGTTCTGAGAGCCATACAGAGAGAGAGAATAGAAAGAGGTTCTAGCGCAAATCACTGTGGTACATTGCTCTTCACAGCGCGACATCGGTTATGGAAGGAATGACATATCCACGATAAGACAATGTCTGTAATGTTAAGTAAATCAAGTTTGGACAATAGGGTGTCGAAGTCCAAAGTATAAAACACCTTTAATTCATTCCTGCAGTATATGAATAATTACCTTTTTATCAACCATTGCCGTACGTATTTTGTCAGCAACCTTCAGCATATCAGCGGTGGTACAGTGTCCTGCTCTGAAGAGTGACTAGGGATCTAATAGATTATAACTTTTCAAATAAAGGGATATTTGTAATTCGACAAGGTATTCAACTGCTTTGGATAACGCGGATGGAAATCTCTAAGTGAATCTGGAATGTTTTTCCTAACAGCCATACATTTGCTTGCTCCTAGATGGTATCAAATGATGATGTTGCTTGTTGTTTACACGAGCCTAACAGCTAGGTCATCAGCCCATTATGATACGAGATGCAATGAAATGTAACGATATTAAAATTTCAGAATATATCCACTGACTATAATCTAAAACGGGTGATGAAAGAAATGACCATGTATCCAAAACAATCAGTGGATCCGACTGACAATGCTTTATTTTCTGGGATGACGCTTGTCGTACACAGGGGTCAAACATCCAGGTCACCGGCCCCTCACAATAGAACTAATCACACGAAGTTTCTCCTACGGTAGTACTAACCACAGGTAACGTAGACTCATGGTGTTCCTCGCGTAGTGGTACAAATCACAGGTGCCGGCTAGATCCGTGTTGTTCTCCACATAGCAGTATTCTATAATCATGGTGTTGCTCACATAGTGCTACTAATCATAGGAAATGTAGTCCCCAGTGTATCACGCATAATGGCACCACCCACAGGCAACACTCACCCATGGTGTTCTTCACACAATGGTACTACTCCCATAGTGGTCCTCCCCCGATGTTATTAGAGTAATCACACACTTAGCTGGAGGCACTAACCGTACGTGTTCCTCAGGTAGTAGTGATTATTTCTCTAAGAGAGAGCACAACCAGGCTCATGTAGTAGTACTAATCACAAGTAGTCTCATATTTTTAATTTCACCATCCCTTGGTCGTCCCTTTTACTCGTCTCTTACGACAAGCAGGGTTACCGCGGGTGTATTTTTCATCTGCGTCCCCCACCCACAGGAGGTATCGTAGCAGATGTTTCGTGAAAACTGTTATACATTTTAAAGGTCCAGTATTTGATTTATAATATTAATTACGAAGGGCGTACTATATTGTTCTACACTTTATTTTTGTACGTCCGGGTGTGGTTCATATTTCACTTTTGAAGGTGGTGACGTGTAACTTATGTCTTGTTTCACCGTTTGGTAGCAGCACACGCACAGGGGCCAACTAATGCACTCATCATAGCCATGTCATAACTAAAGCCCGGATTTTTATGCAGTAACAGGTTAGATTGCAAACTAATTTGGTTCGTGGGAAGTGTCGGCCACCCGCTCTTCCATAATGTAGCAAGAGTAACATAAATTTTAGGGGTTCTGATGGGCCGTGCCCTTAATGTTTATGCAAACCGCGTAACATAGTCGTTGTGAAGGTAGACTATATTTGCTATTCGCTTCAGTAAGTTTTCATTCTAACCTATTAATGCATAAAAATCCGGGCTCTAGTCATAACAACACTGTCAGCGTAGGATCAGACAACATAGAAAGCAAGCATCAGGGACAGCGCTATACACTTGGTTCCTATGGAAAGAAGGCGTGACCACTACAGAAATTCATCGGCGCTTGGTGACAGTCTGTGGAGAACATGCGCCGTCACGGAACACAGTTTACAACTGGGTGGAACGTTGGAAAACAGGGAGCACATCGGTGGACAAGGGAACCAGTTCTGGATGGAAAGTGATAACATTGCCCGGGTCGAACAGGCAAACCAAGGAACCAAGTGCAACACATTTAAGAAATGGAGGCAGCCAGGGGAATTAGCCGAAACACTCTGCAGCGGATCGTGCACGGCCACTTACAGTTGAGGAACGTGTCATCCACGTGGGTGTCTAGACTCTTGTCTGCAGTGTTGTTATGACGAGTGCATTCGTTGGCCCCTGTGCGTGTGCTGGTAACAAACGGTGGAACAAGACACTAGAATACACGTCAGCACTTTCAAAACTGAAATGTGAACCACGTATAAAAATATACTGTAAACCAATATAGCACGCCCCTCGTACAATATTATCAGTTCTTTTGGAATTAGAATTTATGCAACCTATTGCGTTTCTAACTTGAGATAAGTCATAGACGTAAGGTAAAATATGATTGTCGATATTTTGAATGGCAATATTTCTATTTATCACCTGCCACTAACGTGACAGAATTGGTGGTGAATTGAGCGCTGTAATATGATATTTTAGCTTATCAAGAACGATGATTACTTCAGGAGAAGTGTGTTTCATAATTAAATTCCATCATCGACTCCCACATCGTCACTGTCGTAACATTCTTACTTGTTAGAGCATAAAGTATTATCGCATTTTTGATCTCTTACGTCGTAATGTTTTGCAGCCGCCGGTAAGGAGTGAAACAAGTCACGCTTTAGATACTGTAAGTCTCACAGTTGTGAGCTTGCTTCCACGAAATGAAAGATTCCATCCCTGCCCAGAAAATTGATTTTCGTAGTTTCTGATTTAGAAACAAGACAAATTAATTAAAGTCACGACCACCCTTCACTACCCTACAGACACCGAAGACCTGAGTTATTTTTTATATTTTTGCAATTTTGTTTCATGTAGCACTGACACAGGTAGGCGGTATAGCAGCGATGGGATAGGAAATGGCTAGGAGTGGGAGGAAGGGGAAGGTGGCCTTAAATAATAGTGCAGTCCCGGAATTTTCATGGTGTTAACATGGGAAAATATTGAGACCATCTTCAGGGCTATTGGTAATGGGATTCGAACTCACTATTTTCCGAATGCAAGCTCACAGTCTAATTGAGTTAGTGTGACTTTCTATCACCAGTAAAACGATATGAAGAACATCTGAATTCTGACATCTTTGAGACCACCAATTACAGCGAAATAAACATATATTTTCAGATAGTTAGTTTATTCTGTTTCCAGAAGCTGTACCCTGGAACGATTTGTGAACAATTAGGTATAGTAACAGGTATTTCCACCGCCAGCTTTATGTCCGTAAGGACAAGAAAGCGTAACTCCGAGATTGTGTTCTCTGATGAATAGTGAGAGACGACTGAATCAGGGTGTTCCTTTACTATGTACGTTTTTAAAATTAATTGTAAATTTACCCTTCATTCAGGGTTCTCTACAACTCTCTTCTACGGGAACGGGAAGGTAATGAAGAGAATTACAATATTATGTGTCTCCGATCTTTTAGCCACCTGCGATGAGTCTTTCAGGTTACCGCAGCACACACATACCGGAGCCATGCATTTTTATCTCTAAATTTGCACAAGCATTGATGGAAATTAAAACCACAGCTGAGTTTTGCACGGAAGCTGTGACAATCTCATTCGGTTACCACGTTCCAGTTGACTCGGGACTAAAATATATGGTTCTCGTAGTATCAGTTCATAAAGCCGATATAACAACCAAGTGATTGATAAAATAAAGGTAAACGTTGTCAGATAAACAAACTGAAGTGAGAAAGCTATGTTACTTGTAAATAGGGAACAGTCAATAAGTTTCACTTGTCCTAAGTCCACAAAGTGAAGGCATGAAAATACACCGAGTGCTACGATACATACTCTGCAGTTGGTTGGGTGGTCTACACCATCCACGGTAGGCGTTGCCATTGTGATGAACAAAATGGCTGCCCGCAACCATGTGAGGTAGAAAAGCTGCTGAATGCTGCAGGGAGTAAAGACTAAAGGCAACAAAGTTGGCCAGAACGCTTCCTGAAGATCCTGTGGGAAGCGGCCTATTTTGAACGTCTGTTCAGACGAAACGCACAACAATATTGATATTGTGATCATGCCTGTTGTTTAACGCGGCCTAACATCTAGGTCATCGGCCCCTAATGGTACGAAATAAGACTAGATATAATGACAATTTAAAATTCCAAATTGCATTCACTGTTCAGAATTCAGAACTTGACGATAAAGAATGAATGTAAAATAATCAGCGGATCCAACTCATAGTTAAAATAATTCCGCCGGGCTGAGTGACTCAGACGGTTGAGGCGCTGGCCTTCTCACCCCAACTTGGCAGGTTCAGTCCGGTTTGATTTAAAGGTGCTCAAATACGTTAGCCCCGTGTCGGTAGGTTTACGTGCACGTAAATGAACTCCTGCGCGACTAAATTCTGGCACCTCGACGTCTCCGAAAAGCGTGAAAGTAGTTAGTGGGACGTAAAGCAAATTACATTATTATTATTTAAAATAACTCCTAAATTCATATACTGACCTGAATTCAGAACTTGATGATGAAGAATATGAATGTAAAATGATCAACTGATCCAAGTCACAATGTTAACAGTAAAATGTAATTCCAAAATCAATCCACTGGCTAGAATTCTAAGAAACGACGATGAATAATGATCACGAAATTTAAACAGTCAGTGGATTCGAACCGCAATGCCCCACCTTCCCAGAAACTGATTTTAAACAATGGTATATACTGACCAAGGGGCTGCTTCCAAAGCACCATCCTGACTCAATGATGTTTGTTGTATCAAAGGGTCCAAAATCCAGGTCAACGGCCCCTCAAATTGGTACTTATCGCTAGCAAAGAAAAACCATGGTATTTCTCATGTAGCGGTACTAATCAAAGTAACGCAGACTCACGGAGTTCCTCATATTGTGGTACTAGTCACAGGTATTGTATTACTCACACTTATGGTGCTTCTCACATAATGGCGCAGCTCATAGGGAACGCAAACCCATAGTGTTCTTCGCGTGATGGTACTAATCACAGGTAATCTCATGATTCAAAATTCAACATCCCTTGGTCACCCAATTTAGTCGCCTCTCACAACAGGCAGGGGATACCTTGGTTGTATTCTTCGTCTGCGTCTCCCACCACAGGGAGTTGCGTGCTCGGTCTATGAGAGCTATTTTATTTCGTTCAAGTCCGTCGGCAAGCCGGTTAGGACCACCCCATCCGCCGCCTGGGACGCGCCAAGTGGGACATCACCTCTCCCCCTGCTATGATTGTGATATACCAATCATCATCCTTCCATACAAACGCACCTGTCAGGTTCGGTAATCCATCATACCACGGAGTTTGTATCTGAAGCACCCAGCACATATGTAAATTTTTTAGTAATATATTTTAAACACTATTAATAACGGTTTCATTTTTATGAATAGACGCTTCAAATTTATGACCGGATTTTGTAAACAAAAGCGAAATTGTCTACACTATATCATACACAACATATGCCACGAACTGTATGCGGTTTTCTGGTAACGTAAACACATTTGGTGCTCTGTACCACTTCCTCAGCGGCGTGATGTGCATCACGTACGAATACATTGTATATCATATATAAATAACTACTGGTTGCCTCTGTGGATCCGTCGTAGAGTGTTGGCCTCCGGATCCCAAGATAGCGGGTTCAAACCCGGCAGAGGTAGTCGGATTTTTGAAGGGCGGAAAAAAGTGCATTCGACACTCCATGTCGTACGATGTCGGCATGTAAAAGATCTCTGGTGACACATTTGGTGTTTACCCGACAAAATTCATTAAATCTCAGCCAGAGACGCCCAAGAGAGATCCGGTTTACTCTGTCTGCCATCTAGTGGGCCTACAGTAAAACGGAACGTCGAAATTGACGAGCAGACAGCCAGATGGCGTCAAATCGAAATGTCTGCACACGGTAGCTGAGGCCATACGATTATTGTTATTATTATTACTGTTAATAACATAAATTATCTCATGATTTTTTTAAAATTATATGTGTTTTTAATGGTCTGGAATGAATTTTGCATGTCCATGAAAGGTACTTTCTTCATTATCCTTCCACGTATGCCCTTGAGGTGAACGACAAGCAAGACTGTAGGAATACAAATTTCGGGACCTTTTTTTTTTTCAATTTTCTTTACGTCATACCGACACGGGTAGGTCTTACGGCGACGATGGGATAGGAAAAAGCTAGGAGTGGGAAGGAAGCGGCCGTCGCCTTAATTAAGGCACAGCCCCAGATTTTCTCTGGTGTTAAAATGGTAAAACACAGGAAACAACATTGAGGGCCGCTGACAGTAGGGTTCGAAACCATTGTCTCCCGGACGCAAGCTCATATCTTACCAGCCCTAACTGAATGGCCAACTCGCTCGATAATTGCAGGAAATAAAAACTTATGAAATGTAAAGAGAACTGCCGCAATATAATATAATGAAAATCATCCTCATAATCCGAATTCGCCAGTCAGTGTTAATTTCTTAATACCCACCGTAACTTGCCTATTGCACTTTTTTCGATCGGCTTTGCGTTGCACCGATACAGATAGGTCTTACGGCGACGATGGGATAGGAGAGGGCAAAGAGGTAGAAGGAATTTGGTGGTGGTGGTGACTATTGTTTTAAGAGGAAGTGCAACTAGGCAACTATCCCCTAAGTAGCACTATTCAGAGAGAGAAAAAATGGAAGTGTCCCGACACTTAGAAAAATTAAGTTACCAGCCAGAGGAAGACAAGGGCCACGAAGGGCGTGAAAATGAAAGAATGCTCTAATATCGTCGGGGTGGGAAAAGAATAGGTGTTGACCAAGGGAGGTCGGTTAGTATAGATGAAATTGAGTGGCCTGACACACGTAAGTGGAAGCAATGCCAGGACTCAGCTGAGGGCCCCGTGATAAGCCAACCCACGCTCCCAAGTTAAGATCCCCTGGGCCCCTCTTAGTCACCTCATACGACGGGCAGGGGATACCGTGGGAGTTATTCTATCACCTCCACCCACACAGGGAAGGGGAATCGAAACAACCGTGGCCTTAATGAAGGTACAGTCCCAGCATTTGCTTGCTGTGAAAATGGGGAAACACCCCAAACCACATTTAGGGCTGCCGGCAGTGCGATTCGAACCCACTATCTCCCAAACGCAAGCTGACAGCGGCCACTTGCTCGGTTGCGCATCATACGCAAGTTTAATGTGAAGTATTGCTGTGACTGTAAACTGTAATTTGCTCTTGTTGACAGAAGTGATCGAGGATAATGTTGAAATGTAGTACATTTGGCGGGTGAGCTATGTGACGCGTTAAATTTCAAAATGACTGATGAAATGAGTGGCAGATATATGTGAAGTAATAGCTGACGAGAGCCTAGTTAAGAGTGAATTTCGCAAACACAATTCATTCCAATTAATACTCCTGCCTTAATTATACACATAATTTTTGGGTTACTAATTCTATTTAACAATGACAGCAAGAATATCCACTCATCCAGTGACCATCTTAAAAACTACGTGGTGAAATTTGTTCATGCCGGGCTGAGTGGCTCAGACGGTTGAGGCGCTGGCCTCCTGAACCTAACTTGTCAGGTTCGATCCTGGATCAGTCCGGTGGTATCTGAAGGTGCTCAAATACGTCAGCCTCGTGCCGGTAGTTATACTGGCATGTAGAAGAACTCCTGCGGGACAAAATTCCTCCTTTCTGGCGTCTCCGAAAACCGTAAAAGTAGTTAGGGGGACGTAAAGCAAATAACCTCCTTCTTCTTCTTCTTCTTCTTGTTTTCGAATTTGGCCGCCTATGGACCATATTGAACTTAAGGCTTTATATTCTTATTTTCTTTTCTTCTCCCTTTTCTTCTGCTTATGCCACAACCTCTAAATCCTTTCACTTCTAATCTTCCTTTCCTTTCTTTTTGAGATATAACCAATTTGGGTTTACATTTTGGTGGTTTATCCTAGAATGTTTTGATGCTGTCCACTTCTAAATTATTTTCTGTTATGAATCATATCCACTGTAAGTCCACTTTCTATTGCATCTCTTTTTACCACCCACTTCGTCGAACCTTTCAGTCCAATGATGTACTTGAACATTTTCTTAGTTAGCCATTTCTCATCCATTCTTTCTAGATGCTCATAGAATTTTAGCCTTCGCCCTTCACCGTGACAGTGATTTTTTTTTAAGTATATTTCTTGAAATCATGTTTTTTTTCTATTCTTCCACTCCGCATCGCATTTTTCTGTACTCCTAACATTTTCCTTAAGATTATTATTATTATTATTATTATTAATATTATTATTATTGACCGCCTCTTTGCTGTAGTGGTTAGTGTGATTAGCTGCAACTCTCCGAGTCGCAGCTTCCATTGCCAGCACTGCCACGAAATTTAGAAAGGAGTACGAGGGCTGGAACGGGGTCCACTCAGACTCGCGAGTTCAACTGAGTAGAGGGGGCCCATCCTCGAAGTGTTTATCCGTGGTTTCCCACTTCTCCTCCAGGCAAATGTCGGGATGGTACCTAACTTAAGGCCATGGCTGCTTCCTTCCCTCTTCCTTGTCTATCCCTTCCGATCTCCCAATCGCCCACAAGGCTCCTGTTCAACAGAGCAGGTGAGGCCACCTGGGCGAGGTACTGGTCTTCCTCCCCAGTTGTATCCCACCGACCCAAAATCTCACCCTCTAAGGACACTGCCCTCGAGGTGGGATCTCTCCCTTTGTCCGAGGGAAAAATCAACTCTGGAGGGTAGACGGATTGAGAAAGAACTAAATAAAGAAAGAAGATTATTAGTATTATTATTACTGAAAAAATGGTCCCAGAACCATTTATTTTTTTACAATGTGTTTTACGTCACACCGACATAGATAGACATAATGGTGACAATGGGAGAAGAAATGGCTAGGAGTGGAAAGGAAGCGGCCGCGGCTTTAACTAAGGTCCCAGATTTGCCTGGTGTGAAAATGGGAAACCACGGAAAACCATCTTCAGAGCTGCCGACAATGCGTTTCGAACCCACTATCTCCCGATTGTAAGCCGACATCTACGTGAAGCAACCCGCCAAGCCAATCACTCTGGCGCATATAATTTAAAAAATCTTCTTACTGCCTGTGGTGTACGTCTGATATTGAATTATAATTATTTTTCTGAAGTGTAATTACGTTCTCTCTCAAACATTCATCATAACGTAACCATTCATCCACGAATGTGCGTGAACCAGCCTGGAAGGAAATGGTTACTTCTTGAGAATAATTTTAGTCTTATTCGCTTCCCTTACTGCATGAGCTGCAGGTCGCCTAATAGGCCGTCTACTAGATAAAGACCTGCACCAGGCCTCTCCGGAGGCCATACGCCATTATTATTATTACTGCATGAATTGCCGTTTGCTTGAAAGAAGTGATTCACAATTCATCAAATACGCTCAAATTGGCATTAGATTTTTAACATCAAGAGCCTTCAAATTGGTTTTATGTACATAATTTGTGCATTTGTATGTAATAATTATAAAAAATAAATAATAGGAGCAACTGTTATTGAGTATGAAATTGAATACAAATGAAGAAATTAAAAAATAACAAGCAATTTGTTTTATGATCATCAAAAGCTGGATTGAGCAAATATTGTTTGAAACTAGTTACGTGTGAAATGGCTCTAATAAATGTTATATCATGTTGAATATAATGACTATATAACAACCGAATATTCATTATAATGCTCAATATACTAACATTCATTCAATAACTGGAACTTTATTCAATCACTTGCCGTAATATCCAACTGACATAAATAATAATAATAATAATAATAATAATAATAATAATAATAATGATAATAATAATACCGCCTAGCACTAAAGACCTGAAGGGATGCCTACATTAGTAAGACGGAAGATTTCTTCTCAGTGAAAACTCAACCCAAAGGATCATGCGAAATTTGAAAGCAATTACTTAGAAATTCTGACTTCTTCTTAATGACCATGAAGGAAACTCATAAACATGATTCCTGGCCTACCAAAATCCAATGAGGCTAGTTATTAAATTCAAAACCTTGTCCTATATACAATACCGCAAAGTTTAAACAAACATTTTTAAAATCTAATTCTTTTCAAGCCAAAAAATTCAATTAAAATGCATCAGATTTATGCAACAGCTCGAAAGGTTTCAAAATGCAACCTAACTATTCGATACACTCCTTCGATGTGGTAAATATGTACCCAAGCATCCCGATACCTGAAACATGTAAAATTATCAACGACAATCTCAATAAACACAGCAACTCAGCAAAATTTGAGATTCAGGAATTAATGATCCACTTCAAAATGGTACTAAATAATAATTATTTTCACTTCAACAACAAAATATATCAACGGCACGGATTAGCAATGGGATCGCCAGCCTCCGGTATCTTAGCTGAGCAGTTTAGAGCAAAGTAAAATCTTGAACAATCAATCCTTTAAAAACATTATATTTTGGAATAGGTACGTTGATGATATTCTAATTATGCTAGACCACAGTGCTGCAACCCCAATTTCTACACTTAATAAACTAAATGGAATTGATTCGCACATCAAATTTACTATTGAATCTGAAGCATATTCTACTCTAAATTTTCTGGATCTATCCATTACCAGACATCTTGAGTATTTTTCGTTCAATATATATCCTAAGCCAACGCAAACTACAGTATGACGACTATTCATAAGGAATCTCTACATCCGAATTCAGAGAAGAAAGTTACCTAATACAATATGGTACATCGGGCTTTTACTGCTCCTTAATCTAAATCCAACCTCGACACAAACTAAAGACCATACGGGAAATAGCTAAATTTAACGGTTACAATAACTATTTCATTAATAGTATTATTAACAAGGTCAAATTTCGTCTATCAACAACCCTTGAGAAGGTGCTAGCATTAGGGCCTAGGAAAAAGGAACATACCCAGAGGGGACGCGAGGTGGACCGAGGTTAGGGAGTTTTCCATCCGTAAATTCATCCGTCATTTTTTCAAACGTAAACAAAATATTTACATTTTTTAATTGAAGCTCTCTTCCAACATTAAACCAATAAACTTCGATTGGCCTCGTTCATTCGACAGAGGACGGAAGATCTATTACCAACAGGAAATATAAAAGAAATACAAGTATTACCAAAATGTAACATTAAGGATATACATATTACGAAAGTGAAAAGGTCTTCAACTGGCCTATAGGCCCCTGGGCTACGAACCCGGCACATCCACACAACACAGCACACACAGAAGCACAATGATCACACACCCATTCGCTGACACTAGCATTAACCTTTCACTTAATGTACACATGCAACATTCACTCACGATTGACACTCGGATGCTCGCAGCCCAGCAGCCTCGGGTTCGAAAGGAACCCCAAAGTGGGTGCTCCGATCAAGTGACAAATAAAAATTAGAATCAAACGCTGGACACAACCACCCACCAAGACTACGCTTGAGAAGGCAAAGGAAAGGAACAGGAGGGGGAACAACCAATGTTGAAACAGCAAATCAAATACCAATACACTCAACTCATACCGCAGGCGCACTTCAGTTGTCTCTAAGCGTCTTTTGAGTCTGAGAGAGTAATTCGAATATTCTTGTTATACAATTTTTAAAATAAATGAAAAACATCTGTGATACCCCCCTAGAGAAAATGTGACCAATAAGCAATTACCATCATTTACCTTTAACAACCACAATGCTTAACAAGTGACATAAATTTAAAATAACATATAAAATCGCCAACAATAATATTGATTTAATTTCTCATTCACACTCGGATAACGTATGTATGTTTAGTCTCCTTAACAGCTCCGCCATCAGCTGTCATAAATGGCCTAGGCATCACTGAAGAGGTGTACTAGGGAAATGAGGAGTGAGGTAGTTTCCCGTTGCTTTCCTCAATGAGCCAGAAGTTGCTATTACATATCAGTCTGCCAAGCCCACTGAAATGCATGCACCAACTGACCCTATGAGCAACATTTTCACACCATTCATAACAGGGACTGGCTGCATAAGGAATGGCATTACTAGCATCACTCATACCTCAGTCACTTTCATCTTGTCAAAGCCAAGGATAAAGCTGAGACAGATCAATGAAAGTAACAATATTGCTCTAGCCAATACCAGAAGACATAGTGCACTGTAAACACTACGTCCTGCCAGCAAAGGCATACTCGGATGACATACAGAAAAAATATTCTAAATCTGGGCTTTACAGGTTAAAGTGCATAAGTGTCAAACTCCCTAGGTTGGCCAAACGGACAGGAGCTTTTCAGTTATGTACGCAGAACACGTTAATGCTATTAAGCATAATAAAATTTTCAGTAATGGAATTACAGATGTCAGATGCTAATCATAGTTTTTCAACCATCGATCAAGACATGCACATCACTAAGCTGATCACCAAAGGCCCCTTGATGCACATTTTAAAAAACGATTTTATTTATTTAGGATAATTCTCCAACCCGAACTACGAATACTACAATGTGAACGAAAGATCAGAGAAATTAAATTGCCTGTTCAACGTGACCGTATCTATATCATTTATTAAGCTTAAATAAAAGATTCGCCCACGCAAGAGTACAGCGCTCCGTGCATTTTCCCCACCTACGACCATTCACTTGTCCCCACCCCTCCACTAGAAGCTCAACTAGCAGTTCGGCACTAACTTGAGCACAGTGTCTCACAGATTACCAACACTTTGACGAAGTGTATTTCTCTTACGGTTTTGCTTTTGGTTTGCCTTCTAATAGATTATTATCAATTCTTTTCTCTCTTCTCTTGCAATCATTTAAAAATTTTCCTACAGTGGCACGGTCAGGAGGATACTCTTGAGCCTAATCCACCGCTTGGCTACAACTTATATTTTAAGAACCTTCGTCACTGTAAAATACCCGTATGGTTCTCATTTATGACCACTGATGACTTCTAATCAACCACATAATTTTGGCTAACATTTTAAAATATATTTAAAGAAGATAAAGGGTTAATATTGTGTAACCTGGTACTATCAACGATGGGACACGCACAATGAATAAATGTGAACTGATTTACGCACATCAGACTTCCAGTCCAACAGAACTAGTTTACAAGTAGTTAAATCAACAAAACATATATTTGAATTCCACATGTGCTGTTTTTGTCTTTTATGTTGTCGTTATATATTTTAATGTGTTTTATGTCTTGTGATAACGCATAAAGTGAGCGATTTTAATGATTGTACATACATTGTATAACTAGCCGATGTTTAGAATTATAAGACTGAAGATGACCCCTGGTTGGGTTGAAACCGGTCCCTTAAATTGCGAAATGTTCCAAAAATTTCTGTAATTTTACTTGTAGTGTATTGAAAGGTGGATAACGGCATAACTATTCTCCTAAATACAGATCAGTATGGATAAAGCATAAAGTGGTTAACTTATGGTACCGCATTGAGCCAGGATCGAACCTACGAGGTTGAACTCAGAAAGCCAACGTCTTAATCGTCGGAGTACCTCAGCCTAGCATTTAAACAGGTACTATAGTTTGGGAAAATTATACGAGATGACATAGAGGCAATGTCCAAGAGGTCTTGCATAAAGTCAAGTGAGGCCAAATTGAAAATCACAATGATAATAACCAGAAGAAGAAGAAGAAGAAGAAGAAGCTGCACAGCCTGTTCGGTGATTGACAGATTCTGATTACACACAGTCTAGAACAGCACGTAATGCAGCCAACAAGTGGATATGCTGCACATGTGGCACCCGTCCTGGAATATTACCTGTTTGTCCTCTTCTGCTCTAACACCGCCAGTATAAAATATTTAAGTTGGCCAGCGAAGTTTGTAGTGAAGGGTCGGACCAGTGAGCAATATATAGGTAACCCGAAAGCTCGTTAACGTTTGACGAGGCACTACTTCACAGAATATTGGAGGCAGAGATGTAATAATTGACACACATGATTGCCATGAAATGGATTTTATTGACACCGTAATAAAGTACACAAAATGACCAACAGGTGGTGCTGGACAGCAGCATTTCAGGGACTAATGGCCACACATTCTTGACATGGGGTTTTATTGACACCAACAACGAGTCCAACAGATGGCGCTGGACAGCAACATGTCAGTAATGCCGCGTGAAACACGTGCACGGTATAAAAGGAGGTGTCTTGATAGCAAGCGTCAGATGTGCTTCAATCGCGACATGTCGATGTTACCAGAAAAGACCTGATAGTGGAGCTTTATTTACATTACTTTGGTGTAAATTAAACACCATGTCATGTGGGTGGGCGTGGTAGAATAACACACACGGTATCCCCTGCCTGTCGTAAGAGACACCTAAAAGGGGCCCCAGGTGATCTGAAATATGGAGCGTTGTTTGGCAACCAGGGGGCTCTTTGCTGAGTCCTGATTTTGTTTTCACTTACTTGTGCCACGCTCCTCATATTCACCAATCCTATCCGACCTCCTTTGGTCAAATCTTGTTCTCTTCCGACACCGATCGTTTTAGGAAACGGGGCCTAGGGAAGTTTTTCATTTTCATGCCCTTCATGGCCCCTGTCTTTCATTGGCCGATACCTTCATTGTTCGAAGTGTCCGACCCTTGTATAGAGGATGGTTGCCTAGTTGTACATCCTCTGAAAACAATAACCACCTCCACCTATCATGTGTGCAATATTCCGTTAAGTATTGCCTCGTCAAATGTTAACGGAATTTTGGGTCAGCCTGAACACTGACATGCCATAGGTCATGTGATAGTGATCTAGTATAACGTGCAGCATCTCGTCGGAGAATCACCTCAGGAGAGATTCTGACCCATGTCCATTCGTCAGCTACACGCAGCTTCCTGCTTCCTTTGGTGTGTACGGACATTACCATCCCCGACAGGGTTCACTGTCCTGGGACCAGGCACGAAAACAAACTACTGATGATGATAATTGTTGTTTAAAGGGGCCTAACATCTAGGTCATCGGCCCCTAATGGTACGAAATATTATGACAATTAAAAATCCATAGTCTTCCACTGACCAGAATTCGAAAACCTGACGACGAAGAATGAATGGATGGATATGATGTTAAAACTATCAGTGGATCCGACTCGCAATGCCCCTCATTCCCAGAAACTAACGTGAAAGAATAGTATTACTGACCAAGGGACTGCTTCTAAAGAACAATACTGAATCAACGATGAATGCAGTCGAAACGGGTCCAAAATCCTGGTCATCGGCCACTCATACTGGTACTTATCGTTAGGAAAATGTTGCAGTACTAATGAAGAGTAGCGTAGACGCGCGGTATTCCACACATTATGGTACTACTTACAGGTAATGAAATCCGCACATGTAACACAGACCTATGATATTTCGCACACTGCGGGGCTATTCACAGGTAACGCGAAACCTATGGTGTTCTTCACATAAGTGGAGTAACCGCAGGGACCCGACTATCCCGTGGTGTTCCTCAGATAGTGCATACTAAGCGTACACAAGCCAGCCCCATGGTGTCGCTCATCCCATATTGTCGCTCATATAATGGTACGAATCGCAGGTACTGTAAAATGCATCCTGAGCACACACTGTCGCTACTAATCACAAACCTATTGTGTACATAACACGGCGGTACTACGCGCAAGTAAAGGCGACCCTCGGTGTTCCCTACGTGATAGAACTAATTGCAAGTAGTCTCATGGTTCTAATTTGATTATCGCTTGGTCGCAGCTTTTAGTCGCCTCTTACGACAGGCAGGGGATACCGTGGGTGTATTCTTCGTCTGCGTCCCACACCCACAGGGGCTACGAGAAAAAAACTTCGGTAAGTGATATGTCTCTTGTTCAAGCAATAATTTTATTCTTCTTCCGCATTATTTGAGAAAAGATTGGCGCAGTTTTTCGGACCGAGTGCACTTTCCGACCCCGGTGCGTTCTGCGACGACACATGTTCACCAGCTACGCTCTGCGGTGGTTGGTACTGAGAAAAGGCCGTTGTGGTTGCGACGAAGGTCACAACCACAGGGATATACGGGAATGGTTACGTCAAACGTGACTAAAGTGTCGGCTGGACGTCACGTTACGTGTTGTGTGTACAGCAGTGATTAAAATTCTCCAGAACGCTTCTCGAACCTATTCTCGACAATTTGGGCCCTATGTCACGGTGTATTATTCTGATCGTTGTAGGAGCACGTAAAGTCCTCGAAGGGCTGCAAGTGGTGACCAAGCAGTTCACCGTTCAGGTGTGTCAGCGGATCCAACCCACCTGAACACACCTCACCCCATTAGGCCGTGTATGGTTCATTGTTGACAACTAGTGTCCATGGGGACTTCATGGGTACTGCGCCATCCCCGAAACCTACTATGAGCTCCAAAATAACTCGAAGATTAACTCATCGCACCACTCATGTCTGAATGGTGAGTGATGAGGCCTTCGTTTCAGAGGGTACCGGGTTCAACTCCTGGCCGGGTCGGAGATTTTAATCGCGTCTAAATAATTCTCCTCGTCCGGCGACTGGTGGTTTGTGTTTGTCCCAACACTTCCCTCTTCATAATCAACCACCACAGAAAGACGCTCCATATAGGGTTAGCGCCACGAAAGGCATCCGGTCTTAAAACAGGGTCAAAACCACATGTGAAGCACAGTTCGCACCCTCGACCTCACAGATGTGGGAAAAGTGGTGGAAAAGGAGGAGGTGTGAAGAAGAAGAAAAGTGACTCATCACACCAAGCTACATTTTGCCAGTTCTACAGGGTCCGAGTAGCAAAGACACGCCCGCAAATGAGTCGCTATAACCGGTGTCCTGGTGTTCACAGGGACACACTGGTAAATCATCTCTTTCAGTATTCCACTGATGTCACATAACTCTGCACTGACCTCCGGATGTGCGTCTGGTACCTCCCGCATTTAATGTGGATTTGATAAGAGCTAAATTATGATGAGGATGTCATTTGTTGTTTAAACGAGCCCAACAGCTGTAACAGGTGTAACGAAATGAAAATTAAAACTTCAGAATATATCCACTGACTGCAATCTAAAACGAATGATGAAGAAATGATCGTGAAACAAAAATAATCAGTGGACCCAATTCAGAATGCCTTAATTTCTGGATCTAAAGGGGTCCAAACTCCAGGTTACCGGCCCCCCACAATGGTACTAATTACAGGTGACGTGGACTCAAGGTTTGTCACACACAAACAACGAAGAACCATGGTGTTCCTCACTTAGTGGAACTTTGCTTTACTTCGCACAGATATTTCTCCTGACGACAATGGGATAGGAAAGATCTAGGGATGGAAGGAAGCGGCCGTGGCCTTAATTAAGGTACAGCCGCAGCAATTTCCTCGTGTAAAAATGGGAAACAATACAAACCACCTTAAGGGCTGCCAACAGCGCGCTTCGAACCCCCTATTACTCATAGTTGTGCGCCCCTCACCACACGGCCAACTCGCCGCTATTAGTGAACTAATCACAGACCACGCATACTGTTTTTATCACTCACATAGTGGTACTAATCATAGGCAATGTATACCCACGGTGTATCACACATTATGGTAACGCTCACAGGCGACACAAACCCATCGTGTTACGTGCATAAAGGTTACTACTCTCAGGCAACGCAGACCCATGGTGTTCCTTACGTAGGTGTACTAATCCCAGGCAATGTAGACCCATATTGTTCCTCATTAGTGGTACTACTCGTATGTAACACAGACCCATTCTGAACCCACTGAAACCAACGCATTCGAGCGGAGCGCTCGCCATCTACTCCTGCTAGAGGCTAGTCTATGTAACCGGGCGCCCATTCCCACACCACTTTGATTGCACACGATGGTACTAATCACAGGCAACACCCAGATCCGTGGTGTGCCGCACATAACGTAGACCCATCATGTTCCTCACATCGTGTTACTAATCACAAGTAGTCTCATGTTTCTAATTTCACCATCCGTTGATCGCCCATATTAGTCGCTTCTTACGACAGGCAAGGCTTACGTGAGTGTATTCACTTGCATCCTCCCACCACAGAAGGTGATTTGGGGCAGTGTGGCTTCTCTGTTTCCTCGCACAATCCTAAGCAGATGTCGCTAATCACGATCGTTAAGCATCCGCGGCTGGCTATTGCTCTGTTTTCTCTAAGTGGCTTCCATGATGTATTCCCGATCCACGCGTGACACCATCACCCTGCCATGGTCAGCACAGACAGTGACTGCACTCACATTCGAGATGTTAGATCACACCTTATACAGCTCTGGACACATCACATCATCGACTGTTGCATTTACACACAGCAATGACAGGACTTTTGACTAGCCAATGTATGTAAGTAACATACGATTCATCCCTGAGAGCCATGATAATCACACAGTGCAACCAATTGTTCGGAATACTTGGTTTCGTGTACTTTTTAACATTATTGTGCTACGTGTATGAACACAGGGTACATTACACATTACGAAGTGTTCATACAAAGGAAAGCAGAATCAAATATGTAACGTTACTCCGTAAGTCTGCAAGCTACTTAATTTACCTTTGTCACCGCCATACTGCCAGCACTGTTGATAGAATACTCGGATAAATGAGAACCCTGACTTGCCAATCACTCCAATATTCCTGACCGTCAGAGGAACCGGTTGAAATCTAGACATCCGCCAGTTAAGTTTGCTCAGAAGCTCACAGAAGACAATTTCAACCCCTATGCCCAATGAAAGGAAGATTGGATCTCAAAACCAGGTGAACATCTCTGGCCTTTCATACCACCTAATTCGAGGTCTAATCTCCCAAGAAGAACTTGGACCATCCTTAATAGGATTCGATGTGGTCATGGTGTCTGTGCTACGACCCTGTATAAATGGGGAAAGATACAATCCCCCGAGTGTGAGTCTTCATTTCTTGTTTCTGCATATATATATATATATGCCATACGATAAATAAATAAATAAATAAATAAATAAATAAATAAATAAATAAATAAACAAATAAATAAATAAATAAATACCACCTCGCACCGCTGCCTTCATACTATTGAACGCCGCATGCATCTGCCTCTTCGCTCACCGCGTCATGGTCACATCACGAATTCGGCATCATCTGCCGACTTTCTCGAATATATTCGTTTGTCGCCGGGACATATCATATACCATATATACTGAGATTTTCCATCCTTTCCTCGGTCCAGTCTTGACTGTGGTGTGTGTGGAGAGTTCAACATCTTGCCCTGCCACGTGCTGGTCAGGCCTCATTATCATCCTGCACCCAGGACTACTTATTTGGAGACACTTGTTGAACAAAGACCTTCTGGCCTCTATTCAAGCCATTACATATTCTCGTGACTTTGTGCATTTGGAATTAAAGCATCACGATGTCAAGTGCAACATTCCCCGTCGATGCGTTACAGACTTTTTCATTATGTGGTGATAGTTTTCTAAACATTCTGCCTTTTAACTTTGCTCGGCAAGGTCCCGATTCCCACCCCAGCCTGTGATCTCCCTTTCCTTTCCCAGTGTAGGGTTACTCTCACTTTTAGGTGTAATTGTACTCGGGTATCACATTCTATTTAAAATATGTTTATTGTGATCAAAGTTTTGTGGCCAATTCAAGTTACTACTGTACCCGAATTGACCGTACATCAAATGTATTTCTCAAATAAAATACCATATAAATAATTTATAAAGAATTAGCGACTGTACTTTCAGCGCTAATAATAAGTCTCGCAGGAGCAAGAAGTCAACCCGCCACAATGATATTCATCGCACAGCCAGCACGGGGTCAAGGACAGGTTGCGTCATACAATCTGAAAACTTCCATGCGAGAAATTCACTATCCTCTGAAACAATTGTGGTATAGATTTAGAAACAAAGGCATCTTAAAGAACACATTTTAAATGTCTGTTCATGTTAATTTCTCCAAACTCAATCCAGGGATTACAGAGATATTCAGGATTATACAAACAATTACGTCTGAGATAGATTTGTATAAAAGGCCATTGCTCTTGAACCTGTTATTTCAGTGCACATCGGCAACACGACGATGTTGGTTCGCCGTATGATACGGAGTAGGCCTGCAGGGCGACATTATGTCTAAGTGGCGTGCGAGTGATAAACTTATAAATTGAGGAAGCTGATTCTAAGACTTGTGTAACTAACATTTATGTGTACGCTAGAAGCCAGAATAGTGATTTCTTCCAAGTTTACTCGAGTTAAACATTAATATTATGATGTGAATTACAGAATATTCAGAGTATTTTACGTACAACATGTGTTTCATGTGCATATTTATGTAGTTTCAGGATAAATGTGCGTAGTCACAAGTCCGTACAATACTACAACTCTGGGTATAGAGTTTTGGCCCAATCAGCTGCTTAATCCTATGTGCGGTGAATGTCCATTAGTTTTCCTTTGAAAGCCCGAATTAGGCAGTCATCAACAATGTGGAGGATTTACTGAGAAGGAGCACCACAGTCGAAATTTGCAGAGCTAGTCCAACCCCATTTGCACAAGAGATAAGCATATTTGCCTTGCCTAGTTCTTATCCGATTTATGATTCTCCACTATCGCCTTGGAAGATGAAATTCTTGTACACGTTTAGAAGGATTCTCAACTAGATGTTTGTTGACTAGTTAAGACTAATCTCACTGGGCTTTTCGTAAACTGTTAACATGAAAAGAGATTCTTTCAACATCTGTTGCTGTACGCCAGGGTGGTTTCCTTGATTTCAGTCGTTGATGTTCAGTGTTTGTAATATCTTGATGGATGGGTAGTTGGGGGTTCTGCTGAATGTTTTTCGAAAACTTTAGGAGAGCTTCTGATCATCTTAGGGCTGGAGGTGGAATGTTGCTGAGAACGGGAAGCCATAGTGTGTTCGTGCTCCGAATGCATCCCGTGATTGTGCACATTGCCTGATTGGGTTGTACATCAATCGTCTTAGTGTGAACACTTGATCCGGGATGGACAGCAGTATTCAGCAACAGAATATTATAAGGCTAATGCTGTTGATCTTAGAACATGAGTATTGGCTCCCCATGATGTATCAGCAAGTTTCTGAAGAATATTATTTATAGTTTTAACTTTAGCAGCTACATTTGAGACATGTTGCTTCTAAGTCAAAGTTCTATCAATTGTTATTCCCAAGTATTTTGGTGTACTGTAGAACGGCAACACTTGACCTCGGAATTTAATTGTTATTTTTATAATTATACTGTCTGTTGGGTAAGTGGTATGTAGGAACAACTGTTTTTTTGTTTTTTGTTTTTTGGGGGGGATTTAAGTGCAGGCACCATTTCTTGGAATAAACATCCAAGGCTTCCAGATCAGAGGCTAAATTAGTTTCAGCATCATAAAAGTTGAAGCACTTAGCCACCAGTAGAAGTGAATTTTCTTGAAGGTGTGTCTGGGAAGTCGTATATGCACAGACTGAAAAGAAGGGGAGCTACGACTAATCCTTGAGGTTCCCCGTCGTTTAAATTAAACACTACTTCTGTCATTAGCAGCGTAGATCTGGAAGTACCTATTACTAAGCATATTGATGAGTAAGGCCGTAATTTTTCGACATGGGATAACACTCAAATATGTTAGAAGGAGTCCTCACCAGACAGTATCATAGGCAGCTGATAGATGCAAAAGGCAGCCAAGCTTACTGATTTCCTCTCATATCCATTTTCGATATACGTGGCGAGAGAGAGTACTTATCATTACAACTTCTTCCAGGTCTAAATTCTGCTTGCACTAGAGGAATATAGCTGTTGATTGTTTCATCAATTCTATTGTAGATAAGTCACTCAAGGAGTTTATATGTGACGCTTAGAAATGCTATTGCACGGTAGCTTTCCACTTGAAATGGATCTTTATTTGGTTTCAGTGTGGCTATAATCATTGCATTTTTTCAACAAAGGTGCGATGTTTCCAGTTTGAAGAATATTCGTGAAGAAGTTGGTTAACCATTCTATTGTGGCTGGTTAGCAATGAGTAAAAGATTCAGGATAAATTCCTTCTAATCCGGCAGCTTTTCCAACTTTCATACTTTTTATTGCGACTTTAGTTTCCTCCTCTTTGAATGGAGTAGAGAATTCAGAAGACTACTGCGCTGCTCTCTTCTTGATGTTCAACTTTAATTTGATATCCTTTTTGGTTCACTTGTCTTTTGTGTTTTTGGAAACTGATATTGGATGATTAGAAAAATAATTCAGATTGATAGCTATTTTTTATCTTTTAGTTGCAGGGTATGAACAGTCCAATTTACTAATTATATACCAAGCCTTCCTGTTAGAATGAGTGTAATCTAGGGATTCTACTGTCTCATCTCTTCGACTCTCATCCAAGGAATGGAGGAGACCAGCTGCATTGTCGGAATTAGGATATTCTTCATATCCTCTTAGTAATTCCACACTCTCTATTCGCTAGGGATGCTTCGTCTGGCTGCACTTTTTATAGCCCCTATCTCTGCTCTAGTTGTTGCATGTTGGTTTGGTCCATCTTATATTGGAGTCTGTTTGCTTTGATAATTCAGTCTAGTTGGCTTTCTTGAAGTTCCAGCTCGCTTTAGGTATGTGATCGAACAACAGGTATAGACATCCCAACCTCCAAGAGAACAGGCCTGTGTTGACTATGTGGGAAGTCGTTGGTACTGTATGTCGAACTTAACTGTGTGAATTATGAAGCTGATTTGTGAAACAAAGATCTGGGATGTAGCCTCGAGACCAGCGACCTGACTGAAAGGTAGATAGATCTTTAGCATAAATAATCAGATTGAAATTTTCATTTTCCATCCAGTCCACAAGAACTTCACAATAAGGGTCATTCTTGTTATAATCCCAAAGATGATGATAACTTTTGAAATCACTGAGAGAAGGTATAGATAGGCCAAATAATATCTGGTGGCTTGTACACATTAACGATTTTCAAGTTTTCAATGTTAACTGTAACCTAGTAGTAAAAATGTCACTTTCAGAGTTTACTGATAGCTGATAGCAATTGGTAATTTGTTATATTATTCCTGACATAAGTAGCAAGGCCGTAATTTTGATAAGAGTTAGACGCTATTAATTTAAAGCCTGGTAATTTCCCCCTACTCTGTAACTGTAGTTCGTCTGCTGTGCGTGTTTCTTGAAGCACGATGACATCAACTTCATATTTCAGTGCAATCCTGGAAAGTTACTCACATTTCGCTCGACTAATCCCCTCGATATTCAATTGACAAATACGCAGCGATGGTCAAATTCTACGAACTTGAGGGTCCTGATAAGGACCACATATGTCCTTTTTGTTCGCTCTTTGACGGAGAGGTCGTTTCGGACAGTTGGATCTCATCTTATCACTGTTTCTTTCTTAGCACCACGTGTAGGGCAGTGTGGTGGTTAAACCTGGGTACGTGGAGCAACGTAGATCCCCAAGTGTTTAATAATTCACTTAGACATTATATCAAATGCGGTAGTGAAAGTGATATGTTACCGTAGGTGTATTATTTCTTTGCGTCCCTCTCCCACACTGGAGGGGTTTCGAATGTTTGTTCCGCGAAGGCTATTTTATTTCGCTCATGTCTACCGGCAAGCAGGTTAGGACTCCACTATCCGCCACCTGGGATGCGCCACGTGGGTGTATCACCTCTCCCTCTGCAACGACAGCGTGGAGTTAGTGGTAACAGTAAGCCTACGTCCTTTATCGATCAGCATGAAGATGCAAATGAAACATTCCCTGCAATATGAGCAGCGGTAGCACAAATGGGTACTCATGCCATGTTTATCTCAGTCATACAGGATCTGTCTTCAGTTATGTTGTTCAACTGACCAACTGGACAAATGTCCCACATCAGAAAATATCGTACCTCATCTTGATTTAACGTCACTGAGTGTCCCAGACATGGATCCAGAGTCCACACAAGAAACGTTATAGATACCGTGATATATGGAACTATAATATACGTTACTTTCTCCAGCACTGTACGTACATCTTCAAGAACAATTTCCGGGGGGAGTGGATAGGCAGAAAGAGAGGCACTCTTATGTGGAATTAAAGAGAGGAACTTGGCATATAAACTAACCATGAACACTTACAACAATAAGAATACCTCGATCAATGCAAAACTCAGACACTACCAGACAGTGATCCTCCCGGAGGCTTCGTATGCAGCTGAAAGTTTGAACCTGATTAAGGAAAAGGATTGGACAAGAAGTTGGAACTATTGGAGAGGAAGATTTTGAGGAAGATACTGGGACCCCCAAAGAACAGAGGGTGGATCATACAGAAAAAAAAATAGAAACCAAAACTTATGTCTCAAGATGTAAAAGATCTCAGACCATCCGGTAGAGGAGAGCCATGTTCTACAGAATGAACGCGGGAAGACTGACCAATCAGATAATAAGACTTTTTGACACCATGAAAACTACAGTGCGCTGATACCAGGAGGTGAAGAGGGACCTGGATGAAATGGGAATACAAGGAAGAGAAATCAGCAACAGGGATGCTTACAAGGGTCAAGGCCACGAAAAGGTTTCAGGGAAAAGTTAGATCCCGTACCCCAGCGCCGTGGACAGAAGAAAAGAGGAGATTGCAGAGTGAGAGGATGAAGGAGAATTGGACGAGAAACAGATTGAAACTGAACTCGAATTAACGTGATCAATATTCGGCCAAAACGAAAGAAGAAGTAGTTGAAGAAGAAGAAGGAGAAGGAAACCCTTTACTATTTTTAAGACAGCCACCTGACTTTCGACGATGTATACCTATCCCCTTAATGTGACTGGGTGTAGATCATTATTCAGTTGCTGGAATAACTGACGGAGTTTCTGTAATCTAACCTTCCATGCGGAATGTGGGCTCATAAACAATCTCAATCATTCATCCAAAACTGGCGATCCCTATTCTGGTCGAGCGATGCGTGAAATACACGTGGGATTTGTGGCTGGATCTTGCTGATAAAACATAGAGACTGCGCTATTCGAGAACAGTACTAACGAAATATCACATACCGCCGCTGTACCAAGCAAACAAAGTACAATAATAATAGGTTTTGTGTACTTTTTACAGCATTTATATGTATATACATGTACAGTATATTATACATTATGGAGGGTACATAAAAAGGAATACAACATGCAAAGGCAAGTCAAAATTGAAAGCCTGGCTGTGTGGCTCAGATGTTTGAGGTGTTGGCCTTCTGACTCCAACTTGGCAGGTTCCATCCTGACTCAGTCCGGTGGTATTTGAAGGTGCTCGAATACGTCAGTCTCGTGCTGGTAGATTTACTGGCAGGTAAAACAACTCCTGTGGGACTAAATTTCGGGACATAGACGTCTCCGAAAACCGTAAGAAAGTGGTTAGTATGGCGTAGAGAAAAATGGCATTATCATTATTGAAGATAGAACAGAAGCGCAACCAAAGCAACAAACTTGATATCAGAGATCTTTAAAAGGAATACTTCTTTCATTAGTATCACTAATCTACATATTTAAAACGTTTAGAAAAAAGAGATTCATTCAGTTCGTCTGGCCGTTCCACTGAACTGATTTGCTTCGTTCTTTCCTTATTCTCTTCTGATTCACCTGCCAGTGATTTTTTCAGACATTCATAATTCAGAGAACTTTGAGTAAACCTAAAGTCAAATCACTAAATAACCATCCAATAAATGCAGGTGAAGGCTTACCCTTGCACGCAATACATTTGTACTTAGCGGGTTGCTAAGCGATTCTTTCATTAATATTGTGATATATGTGACTTTCATCCTCATTAATATGATTACATGCAGCCATGTTTGATTACTACCTGTCAAGCCAGAGAGTATACACTTCCTCCGATCATGGAAGAATACTATTATCTGCTAGACACTCTTTGATCCCTCTGACCTTACCCACTGCTAAATATACTCAACAGATGGCAGAACCAGGCGCGGGCGTACCTCATGTGCTGCAGCACATTATCTGTTTGGAAAACAAATGACTTTAACAATTTTATCTACAATCAAATACAGTTCGATGAAAAAGACGCTAGCCAATCATTCAACTCCCTTACAGCCAGATAACTAGTCGTGCGCTCCATTCCGCGCCGGGTGCTGTGCAGTTCACAGCTCAGGGAGAATTTCTAAGTCTTTTGCCAGAAAGAACGAACTCTGCCTTTTGCGCATGCGTGCTCAACTTTTCCGATGAGCTGTGGAATGAACAGCCAAGACATCACTTCACAGCGAGACTTCGTTCGACCACATTGAGACAGCACTGCTCACACCAACATTTCGACCGAAATGAGAACGTGGCAATTGGCACACTCTTGACTAAGCGGTAGGGAACCTCTCAAAGCGAAGGGGAAAACAAAATACTTTAGTGGAAGCCATCAGCTGTTCCCGCCAGGTCTTTTAGAACTCCCAACTTGCATATTTCATAGCCACATATGTAAATCGCTGAACTATAAACAGTGCACTTTTTATGTTGCTGAAATAAGGACATGATATTGTTATTTCCTTTGATTACAAAATGTCTAGTTTATAAATCTCGCTAACAACATAACACGAAATTTTGCATTACGTCGTTGCTGATTTTATTGCAATGATTTTGATAAAGTTGAGAAGTTCTGTTTTTGTTTTGTTTCTGAGTTCGTGAATGTTTTGTCATTGCAGGTGTTACTGTGTGTTTAATTAGTTTTGTATGAAGAATGTGTTTTTTGCGTGTGTGTTCGTAAGGAAAACTCAGGGGAGTGCCTCTTGAAAACCACATGTATTTCTAAATATTTTTATTTTTCGGAGGGTGGGGGATGGGTTTCAGCACACAATTGATTTTCTGCAACAGCCGCCACTGGACAGAACGTTCCTAATAGCTTACATGCTGGTAAGAGAAAACAGTCGACGTAGGCATAGACGGGAAGGTATTGAACCCTTGAACTTACCATTCCATCGTTGGTCGGCCACGGCTGCTACAGTAGAACAATTTAGAACTCTTAAATCCTGGGTCGTTGCGGGAATAAATTCGGTCACGATCTTAACCAAACGATGGGGTTCAGAAGAGAGCCTAACTACTTGAAATGAGGAGCAAAAATGTGCTTACTAACTTTTATTAAATTGAAAGAGCACGATAACATCATTAATTTAATATGCATTCTTGCACAATAAAAAAAATATAAATTATAGATTTTTGAATGTTCCAAACACAGTCACATTACATACCGTCACTTTGTTTCTACAATGTCGAAGAGTTGCTTCGGAGAAGCTAATATGTTAGTGGACAGCGAAACTGAAAAACTGAAAAAGGGAAGACCTGAAAACCGGGCACCTATTATTCCAAACGAGAACTGAGAGTTAATCCACACGATCCGTGGAAAATCTGACTTTCAACAATTAGAACGCCTGATTTTCTCTCAATTAAGGTTATCCACCAGTCGAATACCCTTAACGGATACGGAACACCCGCCGAATGGACCCTTAATCGAACCAAACTGACTATCAGTTGCTTTGGATAGGTTGCGAAATATTATGGGAAAGCATGGTGTTCACTACAAGTTAACAGCATCATTCACAATTGAAATAAAATCCCACCATGTATTTGTCATTTATGACACCCTTAAGTGATAGGTAATCCCGATGCTAAATGTGCATCACCCCAAACAGCTGTTCGGAAGGAACCAACAACAACATGATCCGTGAGGATCTTACGTTATGTCGTTCTAAAGGAACAAAACTGCGAAATGCAGGAAATAATTTACTACTCATGCATTTATAAGAAATGCCAAACATTGAAGATAATTAAAAAGTGGAAAGTCACTTGAAAAATATTATTATCGAACCGATTTTCAGGTTAGAAATGGGTTTGTTATGCTTAATGAAATTACCAGTCCACGCTAAAATTTACTACACTTTAAGGAATTCTTTCCCTTGAAAAACAATGCTACCAGTACAGATCTCTCTATTTACTGTCTGTCCCAACACACTACTTGTAAGGTGATTACTTACTTACTTTAACTATGAATAAAATGAAAGTACGACAAGATTGAAAATAAAATAAAATACTGGCTGACGAATCGAAACCGCATTCGCAACTCAAGTCTCACACTAATACACTGAGTGTCAATATGCACACTATCAAACGAAAACGGACGTTAAAACGAGAAAACAATGAAGTCCGTAAAAAAATAAATCAACATCTCGAAGTCATTAAAGCTTAACACGCACAGAGAATCACAGTAAAAATATTAAATCTCCATCAGGTCGATGTCCAACGCTTGGACAACCCTCACGCGTCAACAGCTGTCCCGTTATCTCAATGGAGAGCTACGCATTGACCCTCTTCATAAAATCATATCGTACTGTAACTGCTACCTTCATCCAGGCCGCTTCGACAAAAAAAAACAAAAGAAACATTTAAACTGAGACTTGAGTGTGTACAGCTACCATCCCAGACCTATCGTCGGGCTCACTTGAAATCAGTACACCCTAACACTAATCATTATGTACATGATGCCTTCCAAATTCTATCGTCGGGCGTGACCTAGGACGTCTCATCATCAGTGACTCCAAGAATAACATGTGACGTCCTAAATCTATCGTCGGGCGTCAAAGTGGGTCGTACTACGCCTCCCTTAACATATCAGGCGAACAGCAATTTCAAACAACTCCGACATTTAGTACTAAATCTGGTCAGACAAAATACGCACGACGGAACCACGTCTCTTACTATCAAATGAATGCAAGTCGAAAACACAGTAAGTCTCTACCATTACAATACGTGAACTCAAAAATAAATATACGTGACGAACGATTCTCCACCTCGAACACAATCTCAGCCTGTGCACTGAAGTGTTAGGGAAGCAAATGAAAATTCCCAACACACGTTTACCATTTAGTGGATGCCTTCAAAATAATAATCATCACCACCGCATTCGAAATTCTCAAATCGCCTATCATCAATTCCAACTATTTTATCAATGACCTCTCCAGTGAACAAATTTAGTACAACCAAACCATGGGTCCAAAGTGCTCTTTGATCCTTGAGGTCGCTCATTATCTTATTATCCATACGGGCTTTACGTAACAAGAATTACTGGATGTTTACTACCAGTTAACATTTACTAAAGTCGTTTTCACTTGAAATCTTTCTATAAATTTACGATGCTCCACACCATAGTCGTCTCAAATTCGGATTGATTACGGAAAACAATACAGCCTGCCTCAACACAGCCTGTTTCCTAAATACTTCCTCTTTAAAAATATAGCTTGTCTCAAACTCCTTCTCCTCGCTTTATTCCAGCGGTATCACTTAACATCCGAGCTTCATTTCATCCATCTCTCTCATTTCCACGTACCTATAAATTCATCGCTCTCAATCCCTTTTCCTTCAAGACCCTTTCTCATACTTCGATCCCCTGGTGAAAACGACTACCATTATTAAACACATCTCTTACTTTACTATTATTACGACTTTCGAACCTCGAGAGTCCAAGAGCACCCAGCGACTTTCGTATCATTGATATACACGATGTCTCAAAATTTCCTTCCCATTAATGACTGTAACTCTAACAAATTTCACCGAAATCATCTAAATATGCCTGCGATCCTTGTAAAAATATACTGGTTAAATGCACTTTAACATAGAAAAATTTCCTTATCCCGCGGTAGACATTATTATTATTATTATTATTATTATTATTATTATTAACCAACGTTTCTGAATTCAACTGACATCTGAGATTAAGATATTCGCCACGACAAATTTACACTTATAACGTTCCAAAGATCCACGCTTGGATGATATCTCATCGAACATTCAACACAAAATTTTAGGCGTCGCATTTTACCGTTCTGACATGAACTTTACACACTGAAATTTTCACACGCTGACCAAAAATTACAACACCTTTCGCCTGATAATTACGAATATCAACCCGACAATCATCTTGAAAAGTTGGTTGGGACAGACAATAACTAACTAACTACAACATAATATAAAATAGACAGACCTGCACAATGGTGACATTCCCAGCATTCTGATTACATCGTCAGCAGCTAACCTCGGGCTTAGCCGCTCATTTTCACAGATAACATTTTCATTTCCAAAATCTCACTCATACAAACACTACCCTTCACACACACGAGATTAAAATTACCATATAAATCAGGCACTTTCTCTGTAACTTGCACCACGAACTTCCCTCGTCCTGCAGTCGACTACAACTGTCCGATGCGTTTCCAGAGTGGTCTCTCTCTCCGTTACCTCAATAAAACAGGTGTTCGGCCGATAAGGGAGCAGAACTACTCTGAATAGCTTCCCCTAAGACTCTGCTTCACTTTCAAGTGTACATGAGATGATATAAATAAAACCTGCTGCGTATATTTCAACCAGCCTACACTTTTCCTAGTTCGTCGGCAAACGTTCAGAGCTTTCCCAATCACTTTTCTTCTTAACCAAGTATATGGACCTTAGCCACGGACATGTATTTAATTATGTGTCGGTCAATCTGGCGCGAATTTCCAATGGCGACGGGCGCAAGCTCCCGCGGCTTCAAGTTCCAGATCGACACTGAAAAATCTACGGTGGGGGGTTTATTTTATAATCTCAGGTAGGGCGCTATCCCCTCTATGAGACTTGGTTGTGTAATCTGCCAATTTTGCGTCAAATAGACCAATTTTGATGAGACTTGTCCCAGAACTCCGGACAGACTTGCACTTATGTTAGGTGTTAATTTTATAATTTTTCTACACTCATAACCGGGGAAATAAATTATTTCTGCCCGTGCGTTTCGCGCGCTTTCTTCCTCCCCTGACCTTGGCACGTGTAGCTGGTTCGCTGATCTCACGCTAACATGTACTTAGGCTTAACTGCATTTAAGTTTTTCCCTAGTGTCTCTGTCTTCACGGAGGGTGTACGAATAATTTTGCTTATTTATTTCTTTATTTACTATATTGTCAAAATCCCTCGTTGTGCAGAATTCCATGAATTTAAAGAATTGTCGGGCACTCGAGTCCCACCGAGGTGTCCCGGCAATTCACGAGCTCGCCGTGAGTGAGAACCTTCCCACGCGACATCGGGGCTCGTAGGAGCGCAACATGGCTGCCTTCAAACATAAAAGTACTTTCTTAATGCCAAATAAATATTGGAGAAAAAAATATTTTTCTCACCGTAGAATTATGGGTTCATAATCCACCTACAACGACGAAATGTTTACCCATAAAGGGGAAATATTTAAACAGATATATTCCTTCAAAATTCTGAATTGTACATGGGAATTTTGATACAAATGAACCATGATTCTACGTAAAATTTCCCAGCCGATCTCACTCTTGACGTAGGGCTCTGTTGCTCTCACGTATTTCCCTGTTTTCTTCTTCCAACAATAGAATTGCGTTACAGATGTCGTCAATAAAGTCTTCTCTTAAGAACGAGCATTGTAAACATTCAGCGTCTTCCTCTTGATGACTACCGCTGCTTGCCTGTCCTTGGAGTGGTGCCTCGACCTGTCTTCCTCTCGACGTAACGATCATATTTACGGGTTGCACTTCTTCTTCTTCTTCTTCTTCTTCTTCTTCGGTGACCATTTCCCCAGCTGGTAAGGCTGCGTCATCCTGTACTGGAATTCTTTCTTCGGCTCTATGGTAAATCTTTAATCTTCTTATTGGGTTGCGGTCATCATTTAATTGGAGTTGCTAGGAGTCTGTTTCTTGCTGTTACTGATGTTACGTGCGTCATTTGGTCGTCTCTTCTTCAGAATCTGGGATGAAAGACTCTGAACCTTTTCCTACTGGGAATTGGAAGTTGTTTTTCTTCTATCAAGAGCCGACATTGACTCCTGCTCAAAATTCGGCGCAAACGGATTCAGACCGGAGTTTCGCTGGTCTTGCCTATGTGCCTTCTGGAATTCCAGACTTTCAGCCCCGAAACAATCGGTGTTGACTTCCTGGCGCTGTATAGCCCCCTTCCATTTTTCCCTTTCATGGTCCTTCCTTAACCCGTCGGTGTACTGAACACGTTCACGGTACCGTTCATCATCATCACGGCGGAAGTTCTGGGTTCGATTATTTCCCCAGTCCCTGCGGTTATTATATCCATTTCTGAAATTCCTCTGGGTTTCTCCGCCCCCATCGTATCGCCTCCAGTAAGGGTTCCTCCTTTGTGGATAATTCCAATTACCCCTACGCCTTTTCCAATCCTCATTTCGTGGATGCGAGGGTTCCCAGTTGTTACGAAACTCACGCCTCCGCTCAGTCGACTGTGGTTTCCCCTGCTCAGGTGCCTCTTGACTTCCCTCTGTAACCTGGCTAACAGTGTTTACATGTTGCTCGTGCGATCGTCCCCCTCTGGGTGCTACTTGATTATGGGTATGATCCAGTTGCCTAAGGATCATTTCTGCTTGCATGGGGGTCTCTACCTTTGATGCAATGAGCATCCTTTGTACTTCGGGAGGTAGCTGCTTTTGGATGGCCTGGAGCAATTCCTGCTCCGAGGGCGGCGCCTCAAGTTCTCTGAACTTTACCATTTGTGCAATAAAGTACTCACTGAATTTAGTAGGGCCTATTGCAGTATAACGACGTGAGTATAGTTCTAATCTGAGACTCTGCTGAATTTCCGTACTCCAAAATTTATTTAGAAACGCCCTCTGGAATTCATCAAAGGTATCAAAGTGGTATCGGAAGCCTTTGAACCATAAAAGTGGGGTCCCCTCTAAATATCTTTCAGCTACCCTTAATTGACGTTCCTCAGGAATCTTGGCGTCCCGGATGTACTCCCTGAGATCCTTAGGAAATCCCTTCGGCGTGGTATGTGGACCTCCATTAAATTTCTTAGGCTGGTCCTCATGTAACTTAATCATGTTAATAACGTTGGTGACCCCTGAGCCTTGAGATCGACTGGTCTCTACATTCGAGCTCTGACCGTTATTATTCACATGCCTGATATTTGGCAATTGACCACTGAGGTCAGAGTTAACAGCTGTCGAGGTTTGACTCAATACTTTGTCCACCTTGGACTGCATATCTACCACGCTGCTAATCCAACTGCTCACTTCGCTCTTAATGAACCCAACTTTCTTGTCCGTTTCTTCCTGAGCTGACGTAATTTCCCTTAAGTCCTGTTCTATACTATTTTGCCTGTCGTTGAATTCCCGGGTATGTTCATTTTTCATTTCAACTAACTCCTCTTGAATTTCTTCAATTAAAATTTCGGAGTCCTCATTAGCCAGTTGGAGTTTACTAATTGCTTCCTCATTAATTTGCAACAGTTTCTTCTCCATGGTTTCGGTTTTTGACAATACTTGACTATCCAATTCCACACTAATTTTATCTACCTTGTTGTTCAGTGACTTAATGTCCGCAGATAATAATTGACGTTGTTCTTCTATTATGGTTAGCGTTTTCCCCTTTTCCTTATCAATGGAATTCCGCATCTCTACGACCTGTTGTGTAATGTCGTCCTTAAATTCGACCTGACTGTCGATCAGCTGTTTGTGCGCTGCCTGGTTTTCCAGTAAATGCTTGTCAAGTTCCTTCCTCATCTCCTCCTGACTATCGCATAACCTACTGTACATGTCGTGGCTTTCGTCAAAACGCTTGTCCATATCGGTTTTTAAACTGTCATGGATTTTGGAAAACTGTTTATCAAAATCGTTCTTTAAATTGACCTGCACTTCCGCAAATTGTTTATCAATTTCATTCCTAATTTCCACTTGGCTATTATCAAAACGCTGGTTGAGTTTACCTATCTCGCCCCTAACTTCCTCTTTAAGTTCGGTGCAAATAGTGTGTGTCTCATGAACTACGTTCTTCAATCCAGCCTTCAACTCATCACTCGACTCTTTACACCTAGCCTGGGTATCCTCAATACTACTCTTTAGCTCGTCACTAGTGTCTTTCAAACTAGACTGTAACTCCTCACGAGTATCTTTCAAACTAAACTGTAACTCCTCAATCTTACCATCCAAACTTTCATTATGAGCCTTCATGTCCTCTCTCTAATTCTCACTCTGGACTTTCGTGTCCTCCCTCAAACTATTCAAACTATCACTCTGACCTCTCACATCCTCCCTCAAATTCTCATTCTGGATTTTCGTGTCTTCCATTTTACTATCAAAACTGTCTATCTTACTATCCAACCTCTCATCACGAACTTTCATGTCCTCCCTTAAATTCTCATTCTGGACTTTCATGTCCTCTATCATCTGCATTAACTTCTCCAAGGTCGCCTGACCTTCCATCTCACAATACCACAGAGAATACAATAATGAGTACGCTGGCTGTTGATGCAACCACAATACTCCAAACTACTAAGGAAAGAATTCACTATATACTGCGTTTTCACATACAAACGCTATTATAATTTAATACCGAAACTGACAGCATTCCAACAGTTGTCTTATAAAAATTTTGTTTATGTGGCTGGTATCACAAAATTGTTTAATAAAAAGAAAATCTGAAGTTAATAACTTACTCTGGATAAATATCCCAAATAGTTTCGCTTCCGTAAATTAATTAAACAAAGAACATGTTAACGCATAAACTTTGAATGTAATTCAGCGTTACCACTTCCAAAATTTATATTGGCAACATGACATAAGCTTCAATAACGCTTTAAGTACTGATTTCCTAAAATGCATTGTGACTGTTATTATTATTATTATTATTATTATTATCTACCAAGTAGTTACGCTCCTCGTTAAACGTGATAATATCTAGCACTCTCATTGGGCATAATTCGTTTAACTGTGTCTCAGCCATAGTTCTCACCCGCTTGTATTATTTATAATGTGGCTTAGGCCTCAACATTATTTTATATTTTCCTACCATTTATTTTCAATATATAATTTCATTATCGTTATCGTGACATCGTATCGTTATCGTGACTTTGGGCTCCTCATCGTTATCGTGACATAAGCCCTAACGTTGATGGCGCCACTTCTTACTGAGGCCCAACGTGTACTATTATTCTACAATTGGTCATCATTTTACTGATGTCAACCAACATGACTCGTAGTTCTTCCTTTAATGCACTCAAGCCCTCTCTGTTAAGTGACTTAAGCCATCACGTTGGTGTTATTTCTTACTGTCCTCCAACGTGGAATATTATCATCCTCATTATCGTGACTTAAGCCCCACAGTTGGTGCGACACTCCTTACTGAACCCTTGAACTTACCATTCCATCGTTGGTCGGCCACGGCTGCTACAGTAGAACAATTTAGAACTCTTAAATCCTGGGTCGTTGCGGGAATAAATTCGGTCACGATCTTAACCAAACGATGGGGTTCAGAAGAGAGCCTAACTACTTGAAATGAGGAGCAAAAATGTGCTTACTAACTTTTATTAAATTGAAAGAGCACGATAACATCATTAATTTAATATGCATTCTTGCACAATAAAAAAATATAAATTATAGATTTTTGAATGTTCCAAACACAGTCACATTACATACCGTCACTTTGTTTCTACAATGTCGAAGAGTTGCTTCGGAGAAGCTAATATGTTAGTGGACAGCGAAACTGAAAAACTGAAAAAGGGAAGACCTAAAAACCGGGCACCTATTATTCCAAACGAGAACTGAGAGTTAATCCACACGATCCGTGGAAAATCTGACTTTCAACAATTAGAACGCCTGATTTTCTCTCAATTAAGGTTATCCACCAGTCGAATACCCTTAACGGATACGGAACACCCGCCGAATGGACCCTTAATCGAACCAAACTGACTATCAGTTGCTTTGGATAGGTTGCGAAATATTATGGGAAAGCATGGTGTTCACTACAAGTTAACAGCATCATTCACAATTAAAATAAAATCCCACCATGTATTTGTCATTTATGACACCCTTAAGTGATAGGTAATCCCGATGCTAAATGTGCATCACCCCAAACAGCTGTTCGGAAGGAACCAACAACAACATGATCCGTGAGGATCTTACGTTATGTCGTTCTAAAGGAACAAAACTGCGAAATGCAGGAAATAATTTACTACTCATGCATTTAGAAGAAATGCCAAACACTGAAGATAATTAAAAAGTGGAAAGTCACTTGAAAAATATTATTATCGAACCGATTTTCAGGTTAGAAATGGGTTTGTTATGCTTAATGAAATTACCAGTCCACGCTAAAATTTACTACACTTTAAGGAATTCTTTCCCTTGAAAAACAATGCTACCAGTACAGATCTCTCTATTTACTGTCTGTCCCAACACACTACTTGTAAGGTGATTACTTACTTACTTTAACTATGAATAAAATGAAAGTACGACAAGATTGAAAATAAAATAAAATACTGGCTGACGAATCGAAACCGCATTCGCAACTCAAGTCTCACACTAATACACTGAGTGTCAATATGCACACTATCAAACGAAAACGGACGTTAAAACGAGAAAACAATGAAGTCCGTAAAAAAATAAATCAACATCTCGAAGTCATTAAAGCTTAACACGCACAGAGAATCACAGTAAAAATATTAAATCTCCATCAGGTCGATGTCCAACGCTTGGACAACCCTCACGCGTCAACAGCTGTCCCGTTATCTCAATGGAGAGCTACGCATTGACCCTCTTCATAAAATCATATCGTACTGTAACTGCTACCTTCATCCAGGCCGCTTCGACAAAAAAAACAAAAGAAACATTTAAACTGAGACTTGAGTGTGTACAGCTACCATCCCAGACCTATCGTCGGGCTCACTTGAAATCAGTACACCCTAACACTAATCATTATGTACATGATGCCTTCCAAATTCTATCGTCGGGCGTGACCTAGGACGTCTCATCATCAGTGACTCCAAGAATAACATGTGACGTCCTAAATCTATCGTCGGGCGTCAAAGTGGGTCGTACTACGCCTCCCTTAACATATCAGGCGAACAGCAATTTCAAACAACTCCGACATTTAGTACTAAATCTGGTCAGACAAAATACGCACGACGGAACCACGTCTCTTACTATCAAATGAATGCAAGTCGAAAACACAGTAAGTCTCTACCATTACAATACGTGAACTCAAAAATAAATATACGTGACGAACGATTCTCCACCTCGAACACAATCTCAGCCTGTGCACTGAAGTGTTAGGGAAGCAAATGAAAATTCCCAACACACGTTTACCATTTAGTGGATGCCTTCAAAATAATAATCATCACCACCGCATTCGAAATTCTCAAATCGCCTATCATCAATTCCAACTATTTTATCAATGACCTCTCCAGTGAACAAATTTAGTACAACCAAACCATGGGTCCAAAGTGCTCTTTGATCCTTGAGGTCGCTCATTATCTTATTATCCATACGGGCTTTACGTAACAAGAATTACTGGATGTTTACTACCAGTTAACATTTACTAAAGTCGTTTTCACTTGAAATCTTTCTATAAATTTACGATGCTCCACACCATAGTCGTCTCAAATTCGGATTGATTACGGAAAACAATACAGCCTGCCTCAACACAGCCTGTTTCCTAAATACTTCCTCTTTAAAAATATAGCTTGTCTCAAACTCCTTCTCCTCGCTTTATTCCAGCGGTATCACTTAACATCCGAGCTTCATTTCATCCATCTCTCTCATTTCCACGTACCTATAAATTCATCGCTCTCAATCCCTTTTCCTTCAAGACCCTTTCTCATACTTCGATCCCCTGGTGAAAACGACTACCATTATTAAACACATCTCTTACTTTACTATTATTACGACTTTCGAACCTCGAGAGTCCAAGAGCACCCAGCGACTTTCGTATCATTGATATACACGATGTCTCAAAATTTCCTTCCCATTAATGACTGTAACTCTAACAAATTTCACCGAAATCATCTAAATATGCCTGCGATCCTTGTAAAAATATACTGGTTAAATGCACTTTAACATAGAAAAATTTCCTTATCCCGCGGTAGACATTATTATTATTATTATTATTATTATTATTATTATTATTATTATTATTATTAACCAACGTTTCTGAATTCAACTGACATCTGAGATTAAGATATTCGCCACGACAAATTTACACTTATAACGTTCCAAAGATCCACGCTTGGATGATATCTCATCGAACATTCAACACAAAATTTTAGGCGTCGCATTTTACCGTTCTGACATGAACTTTACACACTGAAATTTTCACACGCTGACCAAAAATTACAACACCTTTCGCCTGATAATTACGAATATCAACCCGACAATCATCTTGAAAAGTTGGTTGGGACAGACAATAACTAACTAACTACAACATAATATAAAATAGACAGACCTGCACAATGGTGACATTCCCAGCATTCTGATTACATCGTCAGCAGCTAACCTCGGGCTTAGCCGCTCATTTTCACAGATAACATTTTCATTTCCAAAATCTCACTCATACAAACACTACCCTTCACACACACGAGATTAAAATTACCATATAAATCAGGCACTTTCTCTGTAACTTGCACCACGAACTTCCCTCGTCCTGCAGTCGACTACAACTGTCCGATGCGTTCCCAGAGTGGTCTCTCTCTCCGTTACCTCAATAAAACAGGTGTTCGGCCGATAAGGGAGCAGAACTACTCTGAATAGCTTCCCCCAAGACTCTGCTTCACTTTCAAGTGTACATGAGATGATATAAATAAAACCTGCTGCGTATATTTCAACCAGCCTACACTTTTCCTAGTTCGTCGGCAAACGTTCAGAGCTTTCCCAATCACTTTTCTTCTTAACCAAGTATATGGACCTTAGCCACGGACATGTATTTAATTATTTGTCGGTCAATCTGGCGCGAATTTCCAATGGCGACGGGCGCAAGCTCCCGCGGCTTCAAGTTCCAGATCGACACTGAAAAATCTACGGTGGGGGGTTTATTTTATAATCTCAGGTAGGGCGCTATCCCCTCTATGAGGCTTGGTTGTGTAATCTGCCAATTTTGCGTCAAATAGACCAATTTTGATGAGACTTGTCCCAGAACTCCGGACAGACTTGCACTTATGTTAGGTGTTAATTTTATAATTTTTCTACACTCATAACCGGGGAAATAAATTATTTCTGCCCGTGCGTTTCGCGCGCTTTCTTCCTCCCCTGACCTTGGCACGTGTAGCTGGTTCGCTGATCTCACGCTAACATGTACTTAGGCTTAACTGCATTTAAGTTTTTCCCTAGTGTCTCTGTCTTCACGGAGGGTGTACGAATAATTTTGCTTATTTATTTCTTTATTTACTATATTGTCAAAATCCCTCGTTGTGCAGAATTCCATGAATTCAAAGAATTGTCGGGCACTCGAGTCTCACCGAGGTGTCCCGGCAATTCACGAGCTCGCCGTGAGTGAGAACCTTCCCACGCGACATCGGGGCTCGTAGGAGCGCAACATGGCTGCCTTCAAACATAAAAGTACTTTCTTAATGCCAAATAAATATTGGAGAAAAAAATATTTTTCTCACCGTAGAATTATGGGTTCAGTATAAAGTCGACTAACCTTCTCAATACTCACATAAAATGGGTATGGGGAGAATTTGGTAAGCGTGGCTGCCTTTTGGACCTGTCAGCTGCCTAAGATACTGTTTGGCGCGAGGGCCTCCTTTTGAAATATTTGAATGCTATCCCATGCCGTAAACTTACGACCTCATAAAACAAACTGCTAAGCAACAAATACTTTCAGTTCTACTCCTATAATGACAGAACTTGAGTGTTTAAATTAAATGACACTTTACCTCAAGGATCTGTCCCGTCTCCCCTCTTTTTCAACCTATACATACACGACATACCAATTTAATTTATGCTGCTGACATTTGTTCGATGATTTAGTGTTCCGACTTTTCTGATGCTGAAACTATTTTATCTACAGATCTCGACGCTATGAGTGTATACTCTATGAAATGGTGCCTCCACCTAAATCCCCAGAAAAATGTGGTATCTGCACTTCACCTAGACAACAAACTGTCAAATTACAAACCAGGTGCTAGGTTCAGAAACCAAGTACTCCCATATTGTAGTACACAAAATTACTTGGGAATAACGATAGATAGAACTTTGAACTTTAAGCAATGTCCCTCGATTGTGGCTGCTAAAATTAGAACTAAATAATATTCTTCAATAACTTGCTGGTACATCATGGGACGCTAATACTCACATCCTACGATCCACAGCTTCAGCCCTATCATGTTCTGTTGCTGACTACTGCGGTCCTACCTGGATCAATAGTGCTCACACTAAGAAAATATATGTACAGCTTAACCAAGGTATGCGAATAATCACGGTATGTTTTCGGGGTACGACTACACTATGGCTACCTGTTCTCAGCAGTATTCCACCTCCAGCTCTAAAGAGATCAGAAGCACTTCTAAAGGCACGGAAAAATATTCAACAGAATCCAGAGCTACTCATTCACCAAGATATTGCACAAACAGAACATCAAGGTTTGAAATCAAGGAAACGACCGTGGCGCACAGCAGTTAAACTTGAATGATCCTCCTTCAAATTTACCAGTTCATGGAACTTCCAGTGGAAGCAGTCTTCAGTAGTCAGTACACATATAGATGAAGACCCATCAAAGCGAATACGTGATTCGACCTTCCCAGACGTCAGTGGAGGATCATCAACCGGATCCGAACCAGACAAGGCAGATGTGAATATCTGCTACACAAATGGGGATGGGCTACCCATGCAAAGTTTGACTGTGGTGCCTCTTTGCAGACTGTTTAGCAGATTGTTGCTTACTGCCCTCTTCGTGTTTTCGGAGAAACGGTAACTGAAATCCATCAGACATCAGTTGAAGCAATAGAATGGGTCAGAGAACTAGGCCCTGAATTGTAAGATTGTACGAGCTTGTGACTGGGCACATTTGTCCACAAACTTTGTCTATATGTAAATAACTTTGCTTCATCATGGGATACATAAATATAGATCTTATGGCGACGATGGGATAGGAAATAGCTAGGAAAAGAGGGAAGCAGCCGTCGCATTAATTAAGGTACAGCTCCAGAATTTGCCTGCTGTGAAAATAGGAAACCACGGAAAACAATCTTCAGGGCTGCCGACAGTGGGGTTCGAACCGACTATATCCCAAATACAAGCCCACAACTGCGCACCCGTAACAGCACTACCAAGTCGGTCGGTTTGTACTATATTTACCTGATGAGTTACGTTCCTAAAATGCCTAGGGAGCCTTTCGAGGTAGCACCAAAATTACAATTAGAGGCATGTCTTTTGAATATCTATCCCAATGATACAGAAGACGAAAAAATTCTACTTACGTCAGGGAGGATGAGTATTAATATGTAATTCTGTCTCGAACGTATTGAGGGAAATAAGTTATATTCGCCTGAATATGGCGGTAATGTGTGCAGCGAAATAACCCCTTTTACTTTCCTTCTGAACGACAAACGCAAGGAGAATTCTGAAGGCACGTTTTAACGAAGTGCAAAGCTTGGACATCGATAGTCCTTGGAATATTGTTTGCTCATAGCGTAGATGATGAAAAGAGAATTATTCATGGAGGGAGACAGAAGTGCTGGAACCATTTCATTACTCCAGCAAGTGGCACGATAAACAGCGAGCCTAGCCCCAGGGGACTGCCAGCTTTAGATGAGTACGCCTGTCACTTCTCTTCGCTACTCTTCTGAAGATGCGTTAATATTAGAGAGCTTCAAAACAATTACAAAGTATGAAATGAAACTCTTAAAGGATTTTACCATTATAAAAATTACTACTCATATAAGATTTGTATCTACTTGAAGCGATTTCTCAGAATGTGGAAGAGACAATATCGAAAGTAATGTAAATAAATCATATGAAATATTAATATGTATTATTATTATTATTATTTATTTACATTCATTTTGGTCTTCTACGGACTACACTTAGCTCATGCTTCTGCTTCTCGATTTCCTGTACTTTCTGCTCCCAAAACCTGTTCATATTTTGACTTCTAGCCTCCGGCTGTTAGTCTGTCAAAGTTCGTTGGTTTCTCTCTGGTTTCTGAAATTCCCTGTATCTGTCCACTATTTTACGGATTTTTTCTGTCCAAAATGCTTTCGGTGTTTGGACCTAGTTCAGTTACGTATTTGATAATTTCTATCGTCCAGGTTTCAGTGTTCTTGCATTTCCTGGTTTACTCCCATATCATCTTAGTCAATCTATCGTTACTAATCCGATGAATGTGTCCAGCAAACTTCAGTCGTCTCTTTCACATTTCTTTAGTCAGTTCATTAATTTTTTATTATTATTATTAGGTTCCTTTATTTACTTTCCTTTCGTTCTTGCTTTCTGCCTTAATATGTTTACTCTGCAGGGTTAATTTTTCCCTCGAGATCAGCGAGGGACTCCTCCTCTACTGCCTCAAGGACAGTGTCCTGGAGTGTGAAACGTTGCGTCAGGGGTTACAACTAGGGACGAAGACCAGTACCTCGCCCAAGTGGCCTCAACTGCTTTGCTAAACAGGGGCCTTGTGTGGGTGATAAGAAGATTGGAAGGGATCAACAAGGAAGAAGGAAGGAAGCGACCGTGGCCTTAAGTTAGGTACCATCTCGGCATTTACCTGGAGAAGAGGTGGGAAACCACGGAAAACCACGGAAAACCACTTCAAGAATGGCTGAGGTTGGAATCGAACCCCTCTACTCAGTTGACCTCCCGAGTCTGAGAGGACCCTGTTCCAGCCCTCGTACCACTTTTCAAATTTCGTCGCAGAGCCCGGAATCAAATCCGGCCCTCTAGGGATGGCAGCTAATCACGCTAAGCACTACACGACAGAAGCGCGATATTATTATTATTATTATTGTTATTAATTCAAAGGGCCTAACATCTGGGTCGTCGGCCCATAATGGTGCGAAATGAGACGAAATGTAATCTATATATTAAAAAATGTATGAAAACTAAAGTCAGCCAGTCCGGCCATTCTATCCGGTCGATTTCCTTCATTTTTTTTAACTGAAAGGTATTCATGCCTAGATTTGTCATCAGCTATTATAAATCACTTAACTTCCGCCTTCCTCAAATTATTTGATAATTTCAATTTTTTGTCTCCTTGAAGCAATCATATCTCTGGTTCTAATTGAAGTACGGAGTTCGTTTTGGCCTAAAGAACATTCAGTGGATTAAGCTCTTTCATTTCAGCTCTTAACTATTCAAATTGGTTGATTCTGAGGAAAGTTATGAGTGCACATTCAATTTGACGTCTCATTTCTTCAACATTTTTTCTCATTTAAAGAATCGTGGCTTTCGTTCTAATTGAGATACGCAGTTCATTTTGGTCCAAAAATCTCAGTGGATCAAGTGCCTTGTTTTGAGGTAATAACTATTTAAATTGGTAGATTCTGAGAGAAGGTATGAGTACATTTGTGTCCGTGACGAAAATCTTTGAAGGACTTTTTTACAGTTCGGCGCGTAGTGTTGTTCCAAGGAACGTTTAATTCAATTTCTTTTTGTGATGTATTTTAAAGTGTTTTGTTGACAATATTACATTCTATTACCAGAGCAGATCATGTGCTTTACTTCATTAACTCGAAACTGTGGAAATACATCCGTGAGGATAGTAATGAACAACTCCATACTTTGTACATTGCGGGCGGAGCCAGCGGGAAACTGCTAGTAACAATTTAAAATTCAAAAATTCATCCTCTGACCAGAATTCAAAACTTGATGATGAAAACTAAATTTATGAATGTGAATATAAAATAATCAGCGGATCCAATTCACGATATTAAAAGTTAAAAGTAATTCCAAAAGGTGTTGCTTCCAAGGCACAAGGTACATCATAATGGTACTTATCACTAGTAAAGTAAAAGCATGGTACTTCTCATGTATCGGTACTAATCACGAGCAACGTAGACTCACGCTGTTCCACACATTATGGTACTGCTCACAGATAACGCAGACCCAAGCCGTCCCTCATATAGAGGTGCTAATCACAGGCAACGCCCGGACACGTGGTGTTCCTCGAAACGCAGATCCATGATGTCCACAACCAGATGCTGAAACACTCCAACGATTATAGTCTCTTTTTAGCTGCTTGGGGTGTTCCAACCGAACCTGGATAGAGGGTGAGCCTCCGTCATACAGGCGTATACCTTACACGGGTACTGTAAACCTTAGTGATCCACTCACAGTGACATAGTATTACCCAAACACTAGTACTAACCGCAAGAAAAGTCGACTCATGGTGTTCTTTGCGTGATGGTACTAGTCACAGGTAATCTCATGGATTAAAATTCACCATCCCTTGGTCGCCCCTTTTAGTCGCCTCTTACAACAGGCAGGGACACCGTTGGTTTATTTTTCGTCTGCATCATCCACACAGAGAGGTTGTGTGTTTATTCCACGAGATATATTTTATTTCGCTCAAGTCCTCCATCAAGCCGGTTAGGGCCCCCTATCCGCCACCTGAGACGCGCTACGTGGGAATATCACCTCTCCCCCTGCTAGGACAGCGTAGTAGGTTCGTGGTTTCTCTCTTGTTATTCTAAAGTTTTAGTTAGAGATCTGTCTCCATTGATCAAGGTTTCTGAAGCGTCGAATGCTTCAGGCTTATTTGACGCTTTATAACGTTTTCATTTAGCGTTCCAAGATATTGTCTTTTTGTTGTACCTGTCTATGTGATTCTAAAATGCAGAGGACTTTATTGCAGATATTGATCGGTACTGATATTGATATTTGTTGAAGAACATTACACGATTTCGGCCCAAATACATGTTCCCGTTACAAAGAGAAAAAATGAACTAAGTGAAAGAAAATCCTACCACTACCGATATGAAGAACGTCGTGACCGAAATAAGATCGCCAAATAAACGGCAAGAGAAATGCGAGGTATCGAGAAAATAATGGACCTCAAGATGGACCCAGAAATAAAAGAAACGGGCCATATGATCGACCAAGGTATCGTTTTAACAAGGACTGCTGAAAATTTCTAGATACTGTGGATACCAGATATAGAAAGTGTGAAATATATTGACGGTGTGAGATAAGCCAAGGATGAAGGAGAACAGTGGAGACAGGCTGTTATCAATCAGGATAAAAAACCCAGTTTGCACAACTGCAGGGAGTTTGGACAATCAGGAGTTCCGTAAGCAGAGGCTATAACAAATAAGTTGAATCCATGACCAGCCCATATGCCACATGCCACATGATGATTAAAAATCTCCGATTCAGAATTAAATTATATACTTATATATAACGACAATTCTTTATTAAATGAATGGACGATAGCAAAAATTGATTAATGGTTTATAAAATCTTTGCATTTAATTGAAGATAATCACCTATTAAATTCGAATCACTCTAAAGGATTATCCATTATATGAGCTCGAGCCCGTGGTCATAGAATTTATTGCCTTTAGGACACTAGAGATTCTGTAATTGCCATATTGAAGTCACTGTTTGGGGAGCTGAAAGAAGATATCTATTGACTGATGTTCCGATATCCAACATAAAAGTCAATTAATTATTACCAACAAGTCCACAACATGAGCTGTCGGCTAAAAGTTTCCGGACAAGCATTGAACTGTTAAAGAATGGACTGAGGTAAAAGAAACCAACATACCTATGCAAGGAATCGCCAAATATATGTTCTGAAACTATTATTTTACAAAACCTACGCTTTTAAATTTCATCCGAGAAAGAAATAGACAATCTGTATACATTTACTACCACAGATCACAAAAACACATCAAACACTATTCTCATCAAGAAACCCCTCGTTGCTACAAGTACACATTTTCAGAAGAAATTTGTCTAACATTGATGCAGGTATACCTTGCCAGGCATTCTGCAAGATGTCCCATAGCTTCTACGATGAAGAAGGACGCTCTTTTCGGACTTGACGATCCAACTCCTCCCAGAGCAGCACAATTGGATTTAATCCGGGGATTGTGGGGGCCATTCCTTTGAAAACAATTCCCGAGACTTTTGTTTGGCTTGTAGATAATTCATGCAATACCGAGACTTGTGTCTAGGATCACTATCTTGTTGGAGGACAAACCCACGGTGCTGTCCAGACGGAAGAGCAGAACGAAATTAGATGGAATGGTAGCAATTTTTATCCCGTGTTCCTTGAATTCGGTGCAGTCTTCCAATTCCACTGGATTTGAAAAAAAAGCCAAACCATCACATCTATGTATACTATAGGTGTTATACAGTAGAATGCAATTTCTCCGATGCTGAACACATCGCCGTAGCCCGAAAACCTTCTGTCATAAAGCAATCATTAATCATATTCGTGAGGGTACATATGTTTTGACCGGAAACTTATGGCCGCCACTGAATACAGAGAGCAGACCTATGTTATATCGATCCTATTCCTGTGAAACAATTCATTCTCACACTTTTTCGTTGGCATTCCAAAGAACAATTTCAACATTACCTTAGGAACTGACTCAATGAAAGAACACAATGCTATTATTGACCTTTCGAACAATGAAATTCATTTCCGTAAAACAGGTAACGTAGAATTGCTGTCTTTGTTCTTTGGGAATCTCTTGATATAGATGCTGATGATATGGGTGATGAGTACATGGTTGGGAATGAAACTTCTTCGTGAGAACGGAAGACAAGTACCTTTGGAGGGAATGAAGAAGAAATACTTGCTTCATTAGAAAATTCGGTGGAAGATGGTGCGGGGTAAGACTTACTTATTGAGTTGAAGAAGAAATTCCAGGTTACCAGATGTTCAGATGAGTACAAAAGGAAATTGTTCCATCTATTAAGGGATAATGAAAATGTATTTTATAGCAAACCAGGAGAAAACCTAATTAGAAATACACATTAGTCGTAAATTATTGGTAACCTTTCAAACGTAAATCGTATCGCGTACATGGAAAACATTATTTGGAAGTCAAGAAAATTATTCAGAAAATGGAATTTCCTCGCATAATTCCTAAAGCAACTACACTATTTTTTAATTCTCTAACCGTTGTTCGGAAGCCAATTCGCTTCCTTGAAGATATGCTTAGACGCTGGCAAATAAACAAAATTATCATTTCTGCGAATGGTCAGATACTATCAATTAAATATCTCATTCAACGATACAAGGGCATGTCATACTTAACCGGTATTGGTTTTATTTCTTCACATTACTATATCCCATTCGATGATAAATCTCACTTGCTCACTGAATTTTTATTCAACCAACTAGGAAGGCAAACTGATACTCTCACCACCACCTAAATTTCAATATCGAGTGTCCAACGGAGTTCTTCAGTGTTCTGTCATGTGAGTTTTAGTACGGCTTCTTTAACTCTTCCTATTCTAATACTGTAGGGTTTTCATTAAATCCTTTTTTCCTTTTGAACAAATATTTGTGCCGAATTGTGGAAATTTTCACTGAATTGTTTACCTTTTTCATCATTTTCTGTGACTATGAATAAAATGAATTTCATTGTAAAGCCGTTATTGTCAATAGTATAATTTTAAGGGTAGAATAAAAGAATCCACCTCTATAATATGAAAACCCTATGCCCAGCGAGGTACGTGGATCAAACTGGAAGGAACCTTTTGTCAGATACAAAGAACACGTCATAGCCTCCACAAATATTTCGCCTTGAATACCCATGAAAAAATACAACCACCCCTTCACTTCCATGGAGCAGGGCTCGAACATTATTCCATTCACTAATTTACTGAACATCGTAGAGAATATTTTCATCAACTTCATCTTCTCAATTTTCAATCCTAAGATTGGTTGGCAGCAATTCGTCTTCTCCACTCTTCTCTGTAATCCGCTAATCCCTTCATTTCCACATATGAGCCTGTTCCTACGTCATCTCTGATCTGTCTTGAATATTGCAGTCTAGGTCTTCCTCTTTCTCTTTTACCTTAACTCATTCCTTCCATGACATCAGCTATGAATTAATTGGTCTCTTCTCTTTCTTATTGTTGCTAAAAAGGATATTCTTCACCTATTCGTCCAAGAACTTCTTCATTGGTGAGTTCTGCTGTCCATGAGATCTTTTCTATCCTCCTCCAGCACCACATCTCAAATGGTTCTAGACGTTTCTTATCACCTGCACTAATAGTCCACGTTTCTAAAACCATACAAGGCCACACTCCAGACAAATCACTTAATAAATCTCTTCTTGATCTCCACATATAAATTCCTTGATGTAAGTAGTATCCTTTTCTTGTAAAGAGCAATCTTTGTTTGGGAAATTCTGCTCTTTATGTCGAGTGAACTTTTGCAATCTGGAGTACTTCGTAAGTAGGTAAAGACATTTATTTGCCTTAGTTGTATATCATTAATTATGATGTCGACTGCAATATGCTGACGGTTGCATACCATAATTTCGGTCTTTTTTGTATTAGTTTTCATGTTATACTTATCTCCCAATATCTTATTCATTCTTAATAATGCACTTTGTAGTTTCTCTTCGTTCTCCTCTATGACAACTGTCATCAGCAAATCTTATCATTTTGATTTCTACTCCATTTACCTTTATCCCTTCCATATCCTCTTTACATTCCTCAATGCCTTTCTCAATATACAGGTTGAACAGCACTGGTGACAAATTACATCTCTGTCGTACTCCTTGCTTTATATAAGCCTCCCATACTTCACCATTTATGTTTATGATGCCTCTTTGGTTGTTATAGAGTTCATATACTGTTCGTCTATCTCTAAAATCTAGACCAACACTAGTCATAATCTTCGTTAACATATTCCAGTTCGCATTATAAAAAGCTTTTTCTAAATCCACGAAAAATAAACAAAGGTTTCCTAACTTCTAGCATTTTATCTATAACCTGTCGTTAGAATAGCTTCTCGTGTGCCTCTATTTCGTCTAAATCCAAACTGATCTTCAGCCAAATGTGGTTCAATTTTATTGCTTATTTGGTTATGTATTATTCTTGTCAATATTTTTGACATATGCGCCAATAGATTCAAGGTGCGATGTTCTTCACATTTTAGAGGTTCCAGGTTTCTTTGGTATAGGGATAATGAGAGACTTTTTAAAATCTTCTGAAATTTCTCCGGTTTCATATATTTCCATCATCAGTTTAAAAATATAGCCGTGTGTTTCATCATCCAGTCTCTATATCATTTCTCCAGTTATTTCATCGCATCCTGGCGCTTTATTAGGTTTCAATTCTTTCACAGCCTTAAGATATTCTTCTTTTGTTAAAGAGGGTCCCAGTTGATCACTTGTTATGATGACTTCATTTTCAAGGTCATTTATGACAGTAGGATCTTCATATAATGTTTCTATGTATCGCTTCCATCTTTCTCCCACTTCTTTGCTCTCAGACAACAGTTTCCCATTTTCACTTAAAATGCTGTTACTACGGCCAGTGACTGTTCTAAATTGTTTCTTAATCAATTGATAAGAAGTTTCTGTGTTTCTTTTCGCTATTCTTTCTTCTATTTCTTTGCATTGTCTCATTATATATTCTTCCTTTGCCTTCTTTGCTTCTCTGTTGAATAAGTTTCGGAGTCTTTTATACTTTCTGATTCTTTCTTCACTCTTTGAGTTTTTAAATTTCCTCCTTTCCTCTATAAGTTCAAGCACATGATCTGTAACCCATGATTCTCGTGCTTGTTTCGTCGTTTTCCCTATTACCTGATTTGCAGCTTCTATGATAGAGTGTTTAAGGCCCATCCATTTCTCATTTATTGTAACATTGGGTATTTCTGCGACGTTCTGTTTTACCAGTGTTTGATAGGTTTCCTTGATTCTGTCTTGTTTTAGTTTCCTGACATTATATCTGCAATATTTTTCCACGTTCTTCCTCTTCTTAGTCTTAAATCAGATTTTAACAATAGTAGGTTGTGGTGACTCGCTACATCAGCCCCTGGATAACTTTTGCATTGTTTGACTTGGTTACGGTATTTTTCCCTTACCATAATATAATCTATTTGGTATCTCGCTTTATCACCAGGTGCTGTCCAGGTATACCTTCTTCTCTTGGGTTGTTTGAACAAGGTGTTTGTAATTACTAGTCGTTTTGCTTTACAGAAGTCTATTAGTTGTTGTCCTCTGTCATTTCTTACTCCAAGACCATATTGTCCTACAGTCTTCCCATCTTCTCCTTCACCAACAGAAGCGTTCCAGTCTCTAAGAAAAATGAGATTCTCGTTGTCCTTAATCGTATCCATCAACTCCTCTAACTGATCAAATACTGGTCCACTTCTTCATCTGAATGATTCGTTGTTGGCATGTACACCTGTATTATATCATGTCAACTGGTTCATTTTCTATTCTCACCATAATTATTCTACCACTGTATTGTACATAGTTCTGAACTCGTACACCTACGTTTATACTTAATACTATTCCTACACCTGCATGGCTTCCTTTTTCTCCAGAGTATATAATTCTATAGTTATCACTCCAAAAGTCCCCCTTCTCAGGCCACATTATTTCACTCACTCCTAATATGTCTATGTCGTGTTTAGCCATGTACTTTGTTAAGTTCTCTAGCTTACCACAAAATGTTGAGAGATCGTGCATTCCAAGTTCCTAAGATAATATTTCTTGTGTTTCTTCCACGCTTTGTCCCTGACCCCAGCCGGAGATCCGAATTTGGGACTATTTTACCTCCGGAATTACATTTAGTTCCAAAGCCCACCATCATTGCTGCATAACAAGGGATATCCAGTGGATCTTTAATGGAGTGGTTCCTCTCTGGCCTTCTCCATTCTATGCCGTTGACCATACTGGTTCATCCGCCTTTAGGGGCAGTTTCCCACTCCAAGGGCGAGAGAGTCCCCTACCCTCTACCCCCTCATCCGCCTTCCTTGGAGGCCGTTGGCACTTGGTAAAGGGGGTCCCCTTATCCCGGGAGGTATTCGGTCCATATCTTCTATCCACGAATAAAACCAACTTGGTAAGAATTGGGATTAGTTCTTCCGCCCTCCAAGCCGTTAGGAGATCTCCTCTTCCGCCTTAGAGACGGTTGACCATTTTCTTTTTAGCCTCATTTGATCCGCGGTTCCTTAATTGACCGTCCCTTATTCGCAACTGTCCTGCATATCTACAGGACGTCCCCTATCAGCCAGTGGGACGCGCCCTGTCGGGGTTGAGGCCCCCCACCCCAGTGTCTCACGCAGGGTTATGTTTAGCTCCTACTCATTTCAGAGCCAAACCCCCACGCAAGCTGACCAGGTAATGTGTAATATATTGTTAGTACAGAAGCCTCATTACTCATCTTAAAGATGGCTGACAATATGGGCTGGCTGTGTGACCTAGGCAACGCTAAGAATGCTAAACAGAGTGCCAATCTTCATCATAGTTTCTATGGTAGCAAAGACAAAAACAAAATGGATGAAAGTGAGGGCAAAATTGTTAGCCGAACATAATGAGTGGCTATCTAGGTAATATTATCTATGGAACTATTGTAACAGTTAACAAGATGGCTGACACTTACTGCACAAAATTTATAATAAATATTACATTGAAAGCACTATCAAATGAGAGTATATTCTTTCGATAACACTAACACAAACTCAGCACCCAAAATAAGCCACAAATACTCCTCAGAAGCTACGAAAGAAGCCCAGGTTTTCTGTATAGGTGGATGTAAGACGCAGCGCTATTACACATGACCTCACCAAAAATGCAATCCTGCTCACAATCTAAATGAAATTTCGGAAATTATAAATGTGCTTTCCGAGCAATTAATCAATTCCCCATGAACAAACCTGACAAAGAACCTTCACGCACTCGCCCCCAGCCCTGTGGATCCAACCCTTACCTACTCCCTCTCAACTGCTAGGCTGAGTGACTGCGACGGCCTTCTCACTCCAACGTGGCAGGTTCGATCCTGGTGGTATTTGAATGTGCTCAAATACGTCAGCCCTCTATCGGAAGATTTATTGGCACGCGAAAGAACCTCTTCAGGACTAAATTCTTGGCACCTCGGCATCTCCGAAAACCGTAAAAGTGGATAGTCTATTATTACCGGTATTATTATTATTATTATTATTATTATTATTATTATTATTATTATTATTATTATTATTATTATTATTATTTTCTCCGTCTCCAAACTATATTTCATCTCATAGGGCTTCCATAGTGCACATTCAGTGAACTTTTACCCACGCATCGAGCCTCACCTCTCTGGGGAAGACGAGGACTTATGTAGTCAGATGTGTCTTCTACTAGTGCAGTTCCACTTGTCAATACAAGATGTTTCAACCTTGCCTACTTTTAGCATTGCTAATAGCCCTCATTTTTCGTTCTAGGATTATTCAACTACGACACAATCATTCCCCTTTCGTGCGCTTAAAGTCAAGTATTCCGCCTGCCCCATACTTTATGAACTATGAATTTTTAACAATAGATACATCACAATCATCGCTTGACCGTCGACCAGAAATTTTAATGGAACTATTGTGTGTGTTCAATAATATTATTTTCCTCAACACAATAGAAAAAAATCGAGTTCCAATATTTTAAGAACGTTCTTCAAATTTTATGATATATTTTAACTTGACGTTTTAGGCATCAGGAAACGTATTTTAATGTGTATCAATTTGTAACTTTGTCTATTTTAGTTATCTTGTAAGAAATTTCGGCTGATTATGTCTTAAAGAAAGGACTAAACATGTCTCGAAACTTGTTTATTTTATCCTAATTCAACACATTTTTTAGTTTTGTAAAGATGGAATCTTTGATTGTATCCTGAAAATGCTCCTGTCACTTTCCAAATTTAACCTTCTAATAATTTTTGCTATATTTTTACTGTGTTTCTATTCACAGCTTGGCAAGGCCTTATTCTATCTATCATCAGACAGTTGTGTGCTATTAGATGTAACTTTGCTTATCCGGGACCGTGAATGTTATTTTATGTAACTCTCTTCTATTGTTTTGGTCTGGCCTTTTCCAAATTTAATGCTGGCTTTGTTTTGGCTTCTTAAGATTTTCATGGCCTATTCTCTTAAGAGCTCTGCTTTTATTTGCTTCGGAATTACTCGTATCTCCCCTTTTGGAACTTACGGTAACTTAAGCTGATGTTTCCTTTCTGAGCTTAACGAGTGTTGACGTGGTGCTTAATCTGTGATTGAAGGCATCTTGCTTAGGAGCTTGTCCTGAATTGAGTACCTACTACAGCATAACTAGTAACGGTACCCGGTTGATGTATTGCAGGCTTTATTTTTGCCTAACCACTGTGGGTAGGGGACGCATATGAAAAAAACAAGGTATCCCCTGCCTGTCGTAAGAGGTGACTTAGAGGGGCCCCAGTGGCTCTCAATTTGGGAGCGTGGGTTGGCGACCACGGGACCCTTTGCTGAATCCTGACATTGCTTCCACTTAACTTGTTCCAGGTTCCTCACTTTTATCTATTCTTTCCGGCCTCCCTTGGTCAACTCTTGTTCTTTTCCGACCCATATGGTACTATGGCATTCGAGACCTAGGGACTCTTTCATTTTCACGCCCTCCGTGGACCTTGCCTTTCTTCGTCCGTTACTTCATTTTCGAAGTAACGGGTCCCTTCTTTTTACTTTCTCCCTCTCTCCCTACCCCTGTGGACGGCGGACGCAGTCGAAGATTACACTCACGGTATCCACCTCCTGTTATAAGAGGCTACTAAAAGGGGCGGCCAAGGGATTATTGAATTAGAACCATGAAACTAATTGTTATTAGTACCACCGTGAGAAGAACACAATGGGTCACCGTCATTTGCGAGTGATTACTAGCAGCAGAGAGTGGTTCACTTTAGGTTTATAGTACCTGTGATTAGTACCACTATATGAGGTACACCACGGCAATAACAGCGCCCGTCATTAGTATACCTACGTGAGGAACACCCTGGGTTTGCGTTGCCTATGACTGGCGTCATTATGTGAGAAACATCATAGGTCTGTGTTACCTGCACGACGTAGAGTACTTCCTAGTAGTACCATAATGTGTGGAACACGGTGAGTCTACGATAATTTTTAATGGTACCGCAATATGAGAAATACCATGCTTCTACTTTACTAGCGATAGGTACCATTATGACGGGCCGTTGACCTGGATTTTGGACCACTTTAGACAACAAGCATCATCCATTCAGGATTGTGCTTTGGAAGCAGTCCCTTGGTCAGCAATATTTCTTTTATGGTAGTTTGTGAGAAGTTGGGGGGTTGCGGGTCAGATCCGCTATTTGTTTTAATATTTGTAATTATTGTTCACCATCATCTTTTTGAATTTTGGTTAGTGGATCAAGTTTGGAATTATTTTTAACTTTCAGAACCATGAGTTGATCTGCTGATTATTTTAATTTATTTTTCAACCATTCATTCTTTATCATCACGTTTTGATTTCTGGTCAGTGGATGAATTTTGGACTTTTAAATTGTCAATACGTTTTGCTTGATTTCGTACCATTAGGGGCCTATGACCTAGATGTTAGGACCCTTTAAACAACAAGCATCATCATGATAAGTTTTTGCACATTTAACCTATATTTTATCAAGTTATGAGAATATAAACAAAAATAAAATGTGTACAGTGTAAATATTTTGGGAAAAATTAAAAGTACAGTATCGCAATCAATTACTGTCCTCTTAAGCTGCCTCTGTGGATTCGTGGTAGAGTGTCGGCCTCCGGATCCCAAGATAGCGGGTTCAAACCCGGCAGAGGTAGTCGGATTTTTGAAGGGCGGAAAAAAGTCCATTCGATACTCCATATCGTATGATATCGGCCTATAAAAGATCTCTGGTGACACATTTGGTGTTTACCCAACCAAATTCATTGAATTTCAGCCGTAGACGCCCAAGAGAGATCCGGTTTACTCTGTCTGCCATCTAGTGGGCCTACAGTAAAACGAAACGTCGAAATTGACGAGCAGACAGCCAGATGGCGTCAAATCGAAATGTCTGCACACGGTAGCTGAGGCCGTACGATTATTATTATTATTATTATTATTATTATTATTATTATTATTACTGTCCTTACTGTCCTCTAAGGTCTATCAATATCTGAAAAAAATGCGCAATTCTTCACAAGAATGTCTACGAATTCGTTATTTAAAACACTGAAGATTTTACAACATTAGCACTTGTGGTTTCAGAAGAAAGTGCACCTAGGTGATTTTCTGAATTGGTGAGGTTTTCGGTAAGCTGTGTGGAAATTTCACACTTATGATTATCTCATGGCTCACATGGGGTGACAAAGCTGTATAGAAAGCGATAGTGCTGCATGAAGGAAGTAACAAAATATTAAGGCAACTAAACTCTGTGAAATTCTACTTAAATTGTTCCTCGGTGTGTGCACATCCACGCTGATCCTATATAGACCTCTATATATTTTCAGATTGGTCATCCCTCCCTGTGTAGCGTCTACGCACTCAGATGATTACATCCGATGACGATCAGCACTTTATTTCTGCATAGCCAATCAACATGAAATCTTCAAAAATAATTACGTAAAATTTATCATAAAGGAACTCGTACGTGTTAAACTTTTGCCATTCGACTTACGGCGATTTCTGTTTTCACCTGCTGTTGACAAAAGCAAGGATCGATATAAGACGACGGGAAAGCTTATGATCTGGCAGGAGTGTCTGAAATATGGTGTGGAGCATCTGGTGTGACGTTGAACGTGATGTTCTTTCGTTAGCAAAGATCCTCCTCTCAACAGATGTTGCAGACATGCGCGACAGTACACTTGCTATACAGCTATCTTCTTCCCGAGGTGATGTGTAACTTTTTCTGTATGTCACAGAGGGATAATGCTAGAGCCGAGCTTGACCCGCATTCATTTTAAAGAGGAGCTGAAGTTCACTTGTTTAAAGGGTACCTGTTCGTTGCTCACTTAAGCTGGAACGTCAGGAATTTAAAACAAGCAGACAGAACGCTACTATCAAAGTGATTGGAGGCATGAAGTTAGTTTTCAGGTTTTTCATTCCATACTAGAGAAGTGCGCTAAGCCCTATATTAATGAAGACCAAGGTAGTTTTGTTTCCAGTCCTTGCTCTGGCCTCTTCCGCCATACCTGGTATTCGACCTGAATGAGGCGACGTTAAAATAATAATAATGATCATAATCAGAATACAACAAGATATCCCTTTCATGGGCGTCCAGACCTAAATATTATAAAACAGTGATTAAACTAGAAACGCTATAAGCAACAGAAACACTAAACATGATTTGCAAACGCACGATGGAGAAATTCGATGTAAAAGAAAGGGACATTGTAAAGAAAGACCATAGGACCAAAATTTCAGGGTAATAAGATAATGCACATTAAGAATGAAATATTCTACAGGTAAATGAAAAACTCGCAGATACTGTGCGAATAGGAACAAATATTTACGGTTATCTTCTCAGACTGAACATTAATAGATTAACCAAACAAATATTTGACTTCTGCCGCAACCGCACAACAAAACCCAACTGGTTTAAAGAAACTGAAAACTATCTAGTAGAATTAAAAATTCACTATCAGATCCAACAGCTAAAGTAATAGCCTAACCAAAGGCGAAAACACAAGTTTCCAGGGCAAATCTGCAAACGTATTATCTCGGAAGACGAGAAAAAACGGAGACCAGAAATAGTGAAGATATACTCTGCACTAAGAAACGAACGCGCAAAGAAATAACGCACTCCAATGAGGGTGAAAGGAAAGAAAATAATAATAATAATAATAATAATAATAATAATAATAAAAATAATGTGATGTGGGTTCATATAGACACGTCCTCGTTCTGAGGCAACGGCTAAGTAACGTAATTGAAACTGCTAGTCACGATACCAGTTGCTACGAAATAGGAGCGGGAATCACGGAAAGGTCTTCAATCGCACGGTCTTCCTTGCGGATATGACTCCGCAAAACACCGGTGATTCCAAAATCGTTTGAATTAAGACACTCACTGTGACTATGTAGATTTAATGACGATGGTGCTTTTTGTACATGTACGTCATCGGCCCTTAATGGTACGAAATCAGGCGAAATATAATGACAATTTAAAATTCAAAATTTCATCCATTGACCAGAATTCAAAACACGGCCATGAAGAATGAATGAATGGATATGAATGTAAAATAATTAGCGGATACAACTCAGAATATTAAAGAATAATTCCAAAAATCAATTCACTGACTACAATTCAAAAAGATGACAACGAACAATGATTCAACTTCAAGCAATCAGTGGATCCAAACTGCAAACCCCACCTTCCCAGAAACTAACTTAAATCATTTTGTTTATACTAACCAAGGGGCTGCTTCCAAAGCACACTCCTGAATCGATGATGCTTGTTGTCTAAAGGAGTCCAAAATCCAGGTCAAAGGCCCCTCTTAATGGTACTTATCGCTAGTAAAGTAGAACTATACTATTTCCCAAGTTGCGCTACTAGTCACAAGTAACGTAAACTCATAGAGTTTAAGACATTGTTCTATACTCCCTGGTAATGTATTACGCACAAATAACGCAGACCTATGGTGTTTCTCACATAAAGGCGCCACACATAGGGAACGCAAACACATAGTGTTCCTCACATATGTGTACTAACCACAGGGACCCTTACTATCCCAGGGTGTTCCTCACATATGTGTACTAACCACAGGGACCCTTACTATCCCATGGTCTTCCTCACATATGTGTACTAATTACAGGGACCCTTACTATCCCATGGTGTTCCTCACGTATGTGTACTAACCACAGGGACCCTTAATATCCCATGGTGTTCCTCACATATGTGTACTAATTACAGGGACCCTTACTACCCCATGGTGTTCCTCACGTATGTGTACTAACCACAGGGACCCTTAATATCCCAGGGTGTTCCTCACATATGTGTACTAACCACAGGGACCCTTAATATCCCATGGTGTTCCTCACATATGTGTACTAACCACAGGGACCCTTAATATCCCATGGTGTTCCTCACATATGTGTACTAACCACAGGGACCCTTAATATCCCATGGTCTTCCTCACATATGTGTACTAATTACAGGGACCCTTACTACCCCATGGTGTTCCTCACGTATGTGTACTAACCACAGGGACCCTTAATATCCCATGGTGTTCCTCACATATGTGTACTAACCACAGGGACCCTTAATATCCCATGGTCTTCCTCACATATGTGTACTAATTACAGGGACCCTTACTACCCCATGGTGTTCCTCACGTATGTGTACTAACCACAGGGACCCTTAATATCCCATGGTGTTCCTCACATATGTGTACTAACCACAGGGACCCTTAATATCCCATGGTGTTCCTCACATATGTCTACTAACCACAGGGACCCTTAATATCCCATGGTGTTCCTCACATATGTGTACTAACCACAGGGACCCTTACTATCCCATGGTGTTCCTCACATATGTGTACTAACCAGAGGGACCCTTACTATCCCATGGTGTTCCTCACGTATGTGTACTAACCACAGGGACCCTTACTATCCCATGGTGTTCCTCGCATATGTGTACTAACCACAGGGACCCTTACTATCCCATGGTGTTCCTCACGTATGTGTACTAACCACAGGCACCCTTACTATCCCATGGTGTTCCTCACGTATGTGTACTAACCACAGGGACCCTTACAATCCCATGGTGTTCCTCACGTATGTGTACTAACCACAGGGACCCTTACTATCCCATGGTGTTCCTCACGTATGTGTACTAACCACAGGGACCCTTACTATCCCATGGTGTTTCTCACGTATGTGTACTAACTACAGGGACCCTTACTATCCCATGGTGTTCCTCACGTATGTGTACTAACCACAGGGAAACTTACTATCCCATGGTGTTCCTCACGTATGTGTACTATTTACAGGGACCCTTACTATCCCATGGTGTTCCTCACGTATGTGTAATATTTACAGGGACCCTTACTATCCCATGGTGTTCCTCACGTATTTGTACTAACCACAGGGACCCTTACTATCCCATGGTGTTCCTCACGTATGTGTACTAACCACAGGGACCCTTAACCACAGACAACGCAGACCCACATTGTCGCTCATATAGGGGTACTAATCACGACTAGTCCCATGAATCTAAATCAATCATCCCTTGGTCACCCATTTCAGTCGCCTCTTACGACAGGCAGGTGATACCGTGTGTTTATTCTTCGTCTGCGTCCCCCACCCACAGGGAGTATGTAGAATCAAGCATAGCACCCTGCTCACAGAAATGAACAAAGCACTGTCAGAATATTTCAAGAAGGTGCATAGTTTATTCGTAGAGCGTTGCAGATTGAAAGCTGAAAGTCATGAAAGGCTATAATTAAAAAGCACATTTAGTAATATCATGGACCGGAAGAGATTATGGGTAGAGAAGACAGGTGAAAAAGTGAGAAAAGTATTCAATAAAAAACATACCCTAACAGGAAGCGATCATTGCAATGATCCACAAGTTAAATCAACTGACTATATTCCTTGTTAAGTAGACTGTGTGCAAGGCAAAAGCTTTGAAACTTCAGTGGAGTTCTAAAACCAGAAGCATTATAACGTATCAGAAACTTTGACAGTTAGTATACAGATATACGGATACAAGTCGGCCAATAAGTAAACATGGAACAAAAGAATTTTGAAAGATTTTAGGCAACACAATGTAGCAAGAAGGTTTTTTTGTTACATTGTGCTTACGTCGCACCGTCACTCAGCTGCCGATAGTGAGGTTTGAGGGTTCTTAGTTTAACCAGTTCTCTGTAAGCTTTGGAACGAGTGAAACTTCCAACGCCATTGGAAGATTGCTCTTGAATAGTCCAGGTATTTCGGGTATAGTCTAAAACTTATCAGGAAAGTAAGATGATCTGGTCGGAGAATAGTTCCTTGAATACAGGCCATAATCGCCGCGAACTGACTGATTAGCCGGTGCAACTGATTATGATGCCGGCCATAATCGTGTGTATTATACCATGGACTTCAAAGACGTGAAGTTTATGATTGTAAGCGGCAAGAACCTCTGTAAAATTAAACACTGCAAAGACTAACATCAACCAGGTCGATGGCACCGTGTGTCAGTATGCGTGTATACAAAATCTATGGATGCAACTCTCGTAACAACTTTTCCAAGGCTTTTCAGTGGAGGGGAAAGCACATGTTGAAGTGCAAGTGCTCCTGCTGTTGCTGACACATACACTCCTAATGGAGGGCATATGTGCCTTTGATATGAAGAGTAAGGGAAGGCGTAGAATGGCTCCATTCTTCCCCGTATTGTATCCATCTAGTAGGGAAATTCCCATTTCTGATCGACTAAGATCCATCCTCTGTTTATGATGCGCCTTTCACCGATCTCTCGGGCGAGGGAGACTTGGTCCTTCTCCCGTGCTGTTCCAGGTTAATTGCCTCGGCCAGCACAGGCGTCTTATTGGCCGAAGAGTCGGTTGTCTCAACCTATGGGCCTTTATTCTTAGCGGCGTTGCTCGCAGGGTTAAGTGCTGCTTTAGGCGCAGTGATATTTTTAGGTGTTGTTGTTGTGTTTTCAGTGTTGTTTGAATAAACGACGAACCTGGTTAGTTCGTAGTATAACGCTCAAGTCAAAACGCTGAAGGAATTATACTTGCAAAGAACTTTCGGGTAAAAAAACCGCCCAGTGTCTTGACTTCCTGGATTTTTTCTCACTGAGATAGATATGTCAGTTTTCTGTCTTGAGGAGAACGACAACACAGCAGATTTCATTTTCCCTCACCCGACAGGTTATGGATATCGTCTGGTCTTTTGTGCGAAATGACGCACATAGAATGCCCTTCCCTTGGCAGCACATACATACATTATACATTCAGTTCACCTGATCGAAGGTATGAATTTGTCCGTGCAATGTCCGTCCTCATGTACCACACATTGATTTATTCAGAGCAAGATACCATATGTCCGGAAGTTGAACAGTTACAGCACCGTACCTTTTGCGGGACGTACGTAGTCACACACCACGATAGGTTGACTTTTTCTAGTAACACTAACAACTTGAAAGAGAGAAACAAAACGCCGGTAGCAACGTCTTCGCCGTTGAATTTGAGCTCAATACGCTATGTATGTGTCACTACCAGGATTCTTCATATATTCCAGCCGTTCATCGACAGTATACATGTTCAGGTCGTAGTGGAAGATGACTCCACGAATCAGATTCAATGTTTTGTGTACTTTCGTTTTGATGGGGATTTCGTCAAAGTAGTCACAATTCAGCAACCTATCAGCCTGAATTGCAGTGCACGCCTTCAGCTACAAACTACCATTACGCATCCACTTGAGGTCTGCAAATTCTCCGTAGACACCTCGACGTGTGTACTGAAAAAATTTCGACATAACAAGCTTGAGGTCATGGATACCATCATTTCACGCTGCGCGTGTTTCCACGGGTTTGAACTCCGTAGGGAATCAAAAGTCGAAGGCTTGGATGTGGGACCACACTGGACAGGTTTTTGAGTTTTCTTGAAAGCCATGTCCGAAAACGCCATCCCCAAATGCCATTCATTCCTACCTGTGGTCTCTATAACCGACTACGCTGCGTTGGCTGTACCCACCTCTCATAGCAAGTATTGCCTGTTTACTATGTTAAATGATGCCTACGACGGGCTGGTACTCAACTCGCACTTTTCAATTCTACTGCTCGCCATGGAGACGTTTAGCTGATGGGTCTCCCCTGCTAGCCCGGTTAGTGTCTCCTTAGACCTCCTGGTCACCTCAGGCTCCTCTAAGCTAGCCATATTGGTGGCAAGCTTCGTGGGATGCAAAGTCAACATGAGGCACTGAGCACCAGAGCTCCAGTCTTCAAATAATCCATACAGGCACGTACCCCGTACGGTACAAAAAGTTTAATAACAATAATGAAAAAGTGATGATAATAATAATATGCTCTGGCATTTGGCTGTGTCGTCAGGCGGATACTACAGCAGATTTCATTTTGTGGATATCGTCTGGTGTTTTGTGCGAAATGACGCACGTAGGATGCCCTTCCCTTGGCAGCACATACATACATTATACAGGTCCGCAACTAACCATCGAGAGGGTATTGATGGCCACGTAACACGTATAGTCGCCTTTTAGATAAACAGGAATTGCCTTTTAATCTATTCAAACCACTCCTCCTATAGAGGGACCCAATCCATGATTCCAAATCCGCCATCCATGTACGCGCCTAGGGCTAAACTATTGGTCGCCTCTTACGATAGGCAGGGTATTTCGTGGATATATTCTTCGTCTGAGGCTCCCATCCACAGCGGATCACTGACGACTTGGCGACAATGAAAGCAACTTTGCAAAGTCTTCACCGTTGACTTTGCGCGAAATGCGCCGGATATGTGTCAAGACATGGTCCTTCAAATCTTCCCTCAGCTCATCCTCAGTGTTCAAGATCGGGTCGCTGTGGAAGATGACTCCGCGAAACAAATTCCAAGATATATGCACATCCACTTTGACAGGGATTTCGTCAATGTGGTCCAACTTGAACAACCGATCAGTCTAAACTGCTGTGTCCCGTCTTCAGCAGCAAACTAACCTTGCGCATTTTTTCAGTTCTTGTAGTTCGCCGTAGATATCTTCGATTTGTCTACTGAAGTAGATCGATTTGTCCAGTTTGAGGTCGTGCCCATCGATTCTGGTAGCTACCAGTAACCGTGGGAAGCTAGAACTTATCATTTCACGCTTCGTATATTCTCTTGGGATTGAACCCCTTACGCAATTAAAATTATAGGCTAGATTAGGGAAAAAAGCCGGAGCTGGCGCAGGGGCTAATGCCCAAGATGACCGCTATACATGAGCTCTTACAGGACTAACTCCTGGGACCTGGGCCAGGGAGAAATGCGCAAAATAGCGGCTATATATAGGCTCTTATGAAGGTAGCTGGCCAAGATTAGGATAGGCGGTATACATAGGACTTAACGACATGGCCGAGGGACAAAAGCGCAGGATGGCGACCGCGTGTAACTTCCTAGTGGTACGGCTCCCGACGCAAGATGGCCGCTATACATTGGTTATATGAGACTTTAAGCGATGGACCAAGAGCTAATGGTGTTACATTGTTCTTATAGGCCTAGGACTCATTACGGACGCCTGCTGAGCAATTACACCTGGAATGCTTCAGCGCGCAAGACGATCTATTGGACACCGGGTCCGAATGTGCATAAACGAAAATGGTCATCCTATCGAGCATTTGCTGCGATAAAATATTGCCAGGGCAGTTGTGTTCCTATTATTTCCGGTCTGTATGTGTTCGGCCTGCTAACTAATAAGCCCTTTCCTCAGTTTTTTTCTATTTGCTTTACGTCGCACCGACACAGATATGTCTTACGGCGACGATGGTATAGGAAAGGCCTAGGAATTGGAAGGAAGCGGCCGTGGCCTTAATTAAGGTACAGCCCCGGCATTTGCCTGGTGTGAAAATGGGAAACCACGGAAAACCATCTTCAGGGCTGCCGACAGTGGGGCTCGAACCCACTATCTCCCGATTACTGGATACTGGCTGCACTTAAGCGACTGCAGCTATCGAGCTCGGTTTTTCCTCAGTTCACGAATGTATGGATTATTACGAGCTGCCTCCAGAACGGCCTCTTCTGTTTCATCCGACGTTACGGGCCTATCGCGGACTGGTGGCTGGTTGGAAATCACGCCTGTTGGCCTTAGGCGTCTTTAAACACGGTGGAATATCGTAACAGCCGTGTGTCACCTCTCGGGATACCGTTCCTGGTACAGGCGTAGTGCCTCACACGCGTTTTTGCTTGCTTCTCGATAAATGAAGAGCATGTCAACTTATTACTCTGTGGAAAACTTGGCCTGGGTATTCTATACGTTATATCGCTTTATTTTGTGGGTAGGGTAAATGCATTAAGAACATCACTGATGTGGAATAGGTAAGTTCAATTCAACGATGGAATTTCGGTATGTCATTTTCCTTCCAAACGTATCAGGCATATAAGTACCATCTTGATATGTACAAGGGATCACCTTGTAACGATGTCTTGTTTTTTTAACGTGGACATTCCTATCATCTGTGCCCCCTACCACCATTACCTCCTCCCTTTAGTTCATGTCAGTGGAACATTTATTTTGTCAATGATCACTGGCATTGTTTTAATCAAAGGCAATGAGGTGCATGCCTAAGTCTTTTGCGGTTTCACTAAGAAATGCCGCCAGAGAACAGTTCGCAGCGTATGAATTTGACACATACGTCAGTTTGTTACTCTGACATGAACTTACCAACACACAACAGTTAAGTCCGCCAAACACTAGCGTCTGTGCTGCATCGATCAGTGATCATGTCGACGTTTGTGCCTGAAAAAGAACGTTTGCGGCACGCATCGCTTTTCTTATTTAATCAAAAGAAAAAGGCTGTGGAAGGTCATCGTTTGCTGGTAGAAGCATATGGTAAACACGCTCCATCGATTAGAACATGTGAGAAATTGTTTCGACAATTTAAACGTGGCGACTTCAGTGTGAAATACAGTGCTTTGTGTCTGGTGGGACCAGAGTGGTATTGTGTATTATGAACTCTCGAAGCCGGGCGAAATCGATAATGCACAATACTATTGCCAACAAATCATTAATTTAAATCACCCGCTGATCGAAAGACGACCAAAATGGGCCAGAGGATATGGCGAAGTGATTTTGTTATGCGACAATGCGCCGTCTCAGACAGCAAAACCAGTGAAAGATACTTTGAAATCGCTTGGATGGGACACTCTTCTGCACCCGCCGTACTGCCCTGACCTGGCGCTACCTGTCACCACTTCGCATCAATAAGGTACGCGCTCGCAGAAAAACATTTCAGCAATTTCGAGGAAGTTGGAAAATGGCTCGACGAATGGTTTGCAGCAAACGACGAGCAGTTTTTCTGGCATGGTATTCATAACTTACCTGAAAGATGAGCGAAGTGTGTAAAAGCCGATAGCCAATATTTTTAATAAACAAAACTGATTTTCCCTTGAATATTACGTGTTTTCTTTACCAATAAAACCGTCAAAAACGTATGCATACAGCTGGCATTTATTTTCTAATTTTCAACAAAATATCATATCATCATAATATTTCCTACGGCAGTTATTTCTATTGCCTGTTCGTTTATCAAGTAATAAAAATTAGATCATATCGTCAGTATAAATTAAATGTTAAGGTTTTCGCACTAATACGTTTTTGTTATCTGTAAATACCTATTTTTGTTAAAAAATTAACAACCGTATCTATTTCGTTTCCTGCTGTCACACAACAAATTAATGAGAAGATTTTATATACCGAGAACTTTAAATATGAAGACCTGCGCGACCAGTAAGTGACTCTGTAGTATTTTGGGGGTCATGCTACAACTACTGTAGGCTGACGCGTTTCGATCTTGTTATCAAAATCATCTACAGAGCGTTAAGAATTAAACCAGTTAACGATAATTGTCACTCCATAGTAAGTACACTAGAGATACAAAGACCCTGTTAGAATTGTAGCTCATTCCAGAGAAGTGTTCAAGACTTAGCTGTGGACGACAACCCCGATCCACTCTATATCTCCATCCAATTTATTCAAACTATCGGGATATTTAGCAATTTCTATCAACGAATGATTTTGGGTGTAAGTTCCACGTTTAACTTATCCCTTCCATAAACTTCCCTTGTTCGTATGAAAAGGATGTTAAACACAACACTCCTTTATCAATTATAGTATGAGAGTATCCGTGAAAGTATGTATTAGTATGGGTGGGTTAACGGTAAACCAAATTACCTTACGTTCCATCGGATTTCCTAGAAACCAAAGCATCCACCACGTGGAACTTGAAGGACATAAGGACGGGGAACATTGGAAGCCTGCTGTCGCAAACCAGCGGGAACATTATTCGCGATCGGTCTAGCTTTATGAAGGGAAGCTCTTTTTCTACCAAGTGTGGTCAGTGAGAAGTTCTTCAGTTTTGTTATTATAATGAATGGTATTCATAACTACAGTAGCACTGACTTTATCAGCTTCCAAGATCACGTAGTCTTCGTAAATTTTCAGTTATTTTAAAGAATGCTGCTCTTTGTAAGTAAGTTCACGCGAGGATGCGTCAAATGGCTTAATATTGTAGCGGTTTCAAGACGAATATTATCATAGATGTGATCCGATGAAGGTTTCAAAGAAGCTTCTACACGAAAATCGTGTCCCTCTCTCAAGCACAGACATACAAGAAGTATCCGAAAGTATGGTGGAATATTAATCACTCCTTTTCAAGATTTAAAGTGTGGAACTTAATTATTCTTTTGGCACATCGACAAAGGAGAAAATCTGGATACATAACGCTAAGGAAGCCATGTGGGATACAAGGTCCCCGTGATTTGATGTGTTCACACTTTAAAAGGTTTTTGCAAGTTGCTTTACGTCGCACGTACACAGATAGGTTTTATAGCGAGGATGGAAGGGAAAGGGATAGGAGTGGGAAGAAATCGGCTCTGGTCTTAACTAAGGTACAGTCTCAGCATTTGCCTGGTGTGAAAATGGGGAAACCAAGGGAAACCATCTTCAGGGTTGCCGACAGTGTGGTTCGAGCCCACTATATCCCGAATACTGGATACTGGCAGCACTTGAGCGACTGCAGCTATCGAGCTCGGTGTGTTCAGTTTTAATGTCGACTTAAGGAAAGATGATGTTCATCCAGCCCGTTTGAAACGCAATCCACAAGGCATGAATACGTTCTCGAAAGGGAGAAAAGTTTGCCCTTCGTAGAATTCTACGGTTTTGTGCCGATTTACTATGCTATATCACCGCGAATTGAGGGGAGATCTTGTTGTCCTGACATCTGATACAAGTGTTTAGACAGATCCTAAGCCAGAATGTTTCTTATTATCCTTCTGTGAGTCTGGACCTCTTGCCGTACGTACAAACTGCCAGGCATAAGATTGGCAATATTCTCAGGTGGCGCAACATTGAGACCATCATTAATTCTAATAGCATCCTAGAAAATAGGTTGAATACTTTTGGATTAAGCTTGTTCCTGAGGATATGTAGGAAGGTACTGTAACAATGATGGTTAAGGAGCATCGCAGGCACATGCGTCATTAAAGAGCATGCTGTATATAATGACCATCAAATAATTATTCAACATCTGTTGTTTGTAAGGAAAACCTTTCAACACCGATAATCATTCGTTGATAGAAATTGCTAAACATCTCAATAATTTTAATAAAAGGAACGGCTACTTTGAGTACATTAGTGACGATTGGGAATTAGAAGTGTGGGAGGGGGTAAAATAAATATGTACCCGGGTTTGTGAGATATAGTGTGATGTATAGAAAAAAGTTACAAAATGGTAAGTTCTTTAATTCTTTCTGAGCGGATTTCAACAGAGAATTAAAGGTAGACAATTTACCAATTTAAGCGCGGTAATAGTAGTTTGAAATTTTGATTCAATACTAACAATAAAACTTTCACGAAAGAAACAAATTACACAGGTATTACAATTAAATAGGCTATATCATTAAAACTCGCTTAGTATTTTCTACAACTAAGAAACTAACAGACACTGACGCGACTCCCAGACTGACGAAAGCGCGCGGCTAGCGGATGATTGATACCTTGACCTTGGTAAAAAAAAACAACATACAATTCCTAGGCTACTACACTTCCTCACAGCACATTCAAAGTGTCCACTACTTGCTGTGGTTCTATACAAGTCGGTTAGCGTAACGAACGACAATTTTGTGCGTATTTCCGCTAATAATTTTGTTAATAATTAAACAAAATAACGTAAAGAATCAGGTGATAAGACAAGGCTTGTACAAATGACTTGTTCTAATAATTCATATAATATTTAGTTTCAGACGAATAAAGTGGAATAAAAATGTAACGTTTTCTCCACGAAGTGGGAGCGGGGGCAACTCACCCCCCCCCCCCTCCGCCCTAAATCGCCACTAGTGATGAGAGTAAATCACGGTAGTCCCCCGTAGTTAGGTCTTCAACATTTTTCTCCTTCACTCTAAAGACCCTGGATTGAGCTACATTTCTAACAGGGTCTTTGTATCTGTAGTCCAGTTATTATCGAGTGTAAATTACCATTAATTGGTTCAATTCTTCTTGCTCCTGCTCTGAAGACGATATTAGTAACGCCTATAATAGTTTAACATGACCTATTAATCCCAAAATACTATAATGTAACAGACTTTAGCTCCACATTACCAAAACGAGTGTATACCGTTCATTTGTTCATTTCGACGTTCCCCAGCTGAAGATTGCCCCTGGGCTCAGAGTATACAAAAAGTCAAGATGAATATTAAAAATAATCGTGAGTTGGTTAGCGCATTTGACACACCGTATGCTGTTTCATTAAAACGTTCGGGCGATATGGTTCTTCAGGATTTTGATAGAATGTTTAAGGGATTCACAGTAATTTTTTAGGCTCGACGATGCCGAAATATTACATGCCCGAAAACTGAATCTTAATGAGGTTCATTATAGTTCAAGTTTCATTATGATGCATGTTCTCCACCAACAATTAGAGTTCAGATTTTCATTATGATACAACTGTTCGACCAATTATGTAAGGATAGCATCGCACCTGCGCTTAACGCACTGGCTTCGCACTTGTTTCCAAAATCAAACATGTCGGACACACAGTGCACCTTCTACTACCAATATTCCACATCAACACGGCACATTCCGGCAAATTCACTAAGGTTAGGTTATGATAAACTTCTTATCAAAGCTCGGAAAACATATGACATTGTCAAGGTCTCTCATCCACTCACAGAAAATCAATAACCCAGCGCATGCGCTCTGCGTTCTGGTCAGTAAATTCAAGTGTCAAGCGACATCTCGACAGAAATGTATGAATATTAAAAAATAGGGTTATAATTATAGTCGAGCTTAAGTAGTCGTATGCAACTCGCCTATGATGGTAAATAAGACATTCGTATGGAAATTATAAAACTCCTTTCCCTCATTTTGTAAACATACTCGTGTCTTACGTGTTGTTGTTATAGGCTTGTTGCATAATGTAAGGTAAGGGTTATTCTGCCCGAAGGCAGGTCCGAACCTCCGCAGAGGTGTTCCTGAGGCGGAGTTTACGTGCGGTAGGGTGGCCAGTTCCTTTCCGCTCCACCATTCCCTTACCCCCCACCAACAGCGCGTGGCAACCCATCCAACTCCTGACCACGCCCGATGTTGCTTAACTTCGGAGATCTCACGAGATCCGGTGTTTCAACACGGCTACGGCCGTTGGCTGGTTGCATAACGCACTATTAATTAATGCCTAACTGATTTGCAGAACTGGGCGAAAAAGAGAGGGATGATCCCTCTAGCGCCAACAATTCATACCATGACTTCAGTATCATCCATCTAGTATTCTTTTTGATAGAATGCTGTTTCTTTTCCTCGTGTACCTCATCTAGTCTCTTTACGTTGTGCCTGTCCAGCGCACACGATGCGGAAAAATAGAAATATTAAATGTCAAGTGATGAGGTCGGGAGTTAGCGAGTGCTAACACACCTGTTCCACAGGAGCAGTCTTTATGTCACTGTTGAAGTCTAGGATATTGAGCTGTAGCACTCAATGCCAGTAACATAAAAGGCACCGAATATTAACAACGTACCTCACCTTCTTTATTGATGCCATGAGCTCAACGTGCAACATATAGCATACCTGTACAGACATTTCACAAAAGGCCATTCATAACCATGTAGTTCATTACTGGCGCTGGTACGGAGACAGTCACATTCTGCAGCGGAATAAATGAGTTTTCTCAATGAACGACGAACAGAACATGCGTTAGAGACAGGGCATACCTCTATGTCCTTGTCGAGAACACTCTGACAAGAACATGAAGAAACATACCTAAACCTCAAAGCAGATAATGGTAACTAGGTAAATTTCATTCATTAATTGTAATTATAGTCCGCCTCTGTGGTGTAGTGGTTAGCGTGATTAGCTGCCACCGCCGGAGGTCCGGGTTCGATTCCCGGCTCTGCCACGTCATTTCAAAAGTGGTACGAGGGCTGGAATGGGGTCCACTCAGTCTCGGGAGATCAACTGAGTAGAGGTGGGTTCGATTCCCACCTCAGCCATCCTCGAAGTGGTTTTCCGTGGTTTCCCACTTCTCCTCCAGGCGAATGCCGGGATGGTACCTAACTTAAGGCCACGGCCGCTTCATTCCCTCTTCCTTGCCTATCCCATCCGATCTTCCCATCCCTCCACAAGGCATCTGTTCAGCATAGCAGGTGAGGCCGCCGGGGCGAGGTACTGGTCATTCTTCCCAGTTGTATCCCACGACCAAGAGTCTGAAGCTCCAGGACACTGACCTTGAGGCGGTAGAGGTGGGATCCCTCGCTGAGTCCGAGGGAAAAACCGAACCTGGAGGGTAAACAGATGATGATGATGATGATGAATTGTAATTATAGTTCGCATGAACGACGAGGAAGGCATTAAATATACTTTTTCTAAATTTCAAGAACGCGGTAGCAGAGGCAATACGATTGTTGTTTTCGTTGTTGTTGTTCTTGTTGTTGTTGTTGTTGTTGTTGTTGTTGTTCTGTGACGTGATTAGCTCGGTGGCTAATCTGCTGACGTCATACCCGTTAGGCTGAAGTTCGTATACAGGTCGATTCTGGGTTGAGATTTTCGTCTGAGGAATAATGTCTCGTCAGGGTGAGCCTTATCCCAAAATATACCGAACTTTCATTATGATGACGCTTGTTGTTTAAAGCGGTCTAATATCCAGGCCATCAGCCCCTAATGGTACGAATTAAATTTAAAAGTCAAAACCTCATCCACTGATCATAATTCAAAACGTGATGATGAAGAATGAATGGATGAATATAAATTTAAAATAATCAGCGAATCGAACTCGCAATATTTAAAGTTAAATGTAATTCCAAAATTAATCCACTGACTAGAATACAAGCCAACGGCCGTAGCCGTGTTGAAACACCGGATCGCGTGAGATCTTCGAAGTTAAGCAACATTGGGCGTGGTCAAGATTTGGATGGGTTGCCACGCGCTGTTGGTGGGGGTAAGGGAATGGAGGAGCGGAAAGGAACTGGCCACCCTACCGTACGTAAACTCCGACTCAGGTACACCTCTGCGGAGGTTTGGACCTGCCTTCGGGCAGAATACACCCTTACCTTACTAGAATACAAAAAAGGACGACGAACAATGCCCCACCGTCCAAGAAACTATTTTAAAACAATGGTGTGTACTGGCCAAGGGGCTGCTTTCTAAGCACAACCCTGTATCGATGATGCTTGTTATCTAAAGGGATCCAAAATTCAGGTCAACGGCCCCTCATAATGGTACTTATCGCTAGGAAAGTAGAACCGTGGTATTTCTCATGTAGCGGTACTAACCATGGGTGACGTAGACTCTCGCTGTGGTACTACACACAGGTAACGCAGACGTACGGTGTTCTTCCCATAATGGCGCCACAACGCAAACCCATGGTGTTCTAATGATAGGGACCCGTACTATCCCGTGTTGTTCGTCACATAGTGGGTAGTAATCAAAGGCAATACAGAGGCACGCAGAGTGATACTAATCACAAGCAACGTCCCGGCCGGTTATGCTACTCGAAGAGCAGATCCATAATGTCCATATCCAGATGCTGAAGCACCCCGGTGAGAAGCGCCTCTTTTTACCTGCTTGGATTACAGAGGGAAGCCTCCATAATAGTGGCGAATACTGTTTTTTTTTTTTTGCTAGTTGCTTTACGTCGTACCGACACAGATAGGTCTTATGGCGACGATGGGACAGGGAAGTGCTAGGTGTGGGAAGGAAGCGGCCGTGGCCTTAATTAAGGTGTGAAAATGGGAAACCACGGAAAACCATCTTCAGGGCTGTCGACAGTGGGGTTCGAACCTACTATCTCCCGAATACTGGATACTGGCCGCACTTAAGCGACTGCAGCTGCAAATACTATACACGGGTGCTGTAAGCACATAGTGATCCACACACAGACCCATTGTATTCCTCACATAGTGGTACTAATCGTAAGAAAAGCCTCGCGTGATAGTACTAGTCACAGGTGATCTCATGGATCAAATTTCGGCATCCCTTGGTCGGCCCTTTCAGTCGTTTTCTACGACAGGCAGGGGATACCGTGGGTATATTCTTCATCTGTGTACTCCACCCACAGAGGGTTGTGTGTCTGGTCCAAGTCCACCAGCAAGCCGGTTAGGACTCCACCATCCGCCACATGGGAGTATCATCTCTCCCCCTGCTACGACAGCGTAGTAGGTTCGTGGAATGTAGGGTGTTTGAGATTTACTGGGAATGTTAGATGTGTGTGTATCATCAAACAAAACTTTTTCCTCCACTGAATTAATGCTCGATTTCTCACTCAGAGGATTTCCAACCACAATCGCGTGTGCATTTTCTGTTTCGAAGCACGGATTTCCTTTTCTAGTAGAATCCGCATTTGAGGCTGAATGCTGATGTAATTGTAACTTGCTACTCAAGTTTCTTCTCATATTTGTTACTCTCAACCATGGACGGAAATAACGTCCTCAATTCCCACCCCCACCCGGTTGACAATGCCGTTGGCATGTATTACCACTTTAACAGCGAGAACTGGAACAGACCTCACTGAATTAATTCACTTTTATTTCACATGCAAAACATGTTGTGGAAAGACCAATTGTGACCAAGAGAAAGTCTTGCGAAGCGAAGCGTATTCCGGGCTCTGATAAATGGTCATGTTTAAAGGAGGGTTACCGCACTGCCGACACAATAGAGGCTGTTAAAACTTTCTCCAGGCTGGTCCTTTGTGTGTACAATCCGGCTCTTTGATTTTCTGTGCCCTTCACGGATAAGGGTGAATTGAAAATGTTTAAAACACTGATATGTGTACTTTGTAATAAGATGGAGTGCTTATTAATTTGGTGCCGCTAAAGGGTGAAGACTGTTTTGAGTTACTATAAATTAGAATATAATGTGAGAGACTGTAGATGTTGATGATCTGTACAGGTGAAAACTCTCGTCACATGTTTTCTTACAAGTGATAAGCTTTAACAGCTTCATTTCAAGTAATACTAATCCCGTATTGACTATAATCAATCAATGAATATTCCAGATAAACTTAAATACTATAATTAAGTGGTCCGCCTATTCAATACAATATATAATTTGTCTAGTACATGTTTTGTCCCCTGAGGGACATCATCAGCCAATAATAAATCAACACTAATATATCAGAAATAAATACTATTAAAATTGGAAAGACACATTAAAATTTTTTGACATTTAAAATAAAATCTTCGAAATTTTGTTAAAATTGCAAGTCATAAGACAGATCTTCCTATGTCTCAAAAAGTTGGGGGTGAGATTGTAAGTTAGACATTGTTTTAAAAAGATTATGTCTTTACCAATTTTGCCAATCTTGATCTTAGAATTCTGATATATGTGAGCGTATTTATATGCTTGGCTAGCATCTACATTACAAGTGATAAGCTTTAACAGCTTCATTTCAAGTAATACTAATCCCGTATTGACTATAATCAATCAATGAATATTCCAGATAAAATTAAATACTATAATTAAGTGGTCCGCCTATTCAATATAATGTATAATTTATTATATCTAGTACATGTTTCGTCCCCTAAGGGACATTATAAGCTGTTAAAGCTTATCACTTGTAATGTAGATGCTAGCCAAGCATATAGATACGCTCACATATATCAGAATTTTAAGATCAAGATTGGCAAAATTGGTAAAGACTTAACCTTTTTAAAACAATGTCTAACTCACAATCTCACCCCCAACTTTTTGAGACATAGGAAGATCTGTCTTATGACTTGCAATTTTAACAAAATTTCGAAGATCTTATTTTAAATTTCAAAAAAGTTTAATGTGTTTTTTCAATTTTAATAGTATTTATTTCTGATATATTAGTTTTGATTTATTATTGGCTGATGATGTCCCTTATGGGACGCAACATGTACTAGATATAATCAATTATATATTGTATTGAACATGTCCTAGATATAATAAATTATATATTGTATTGAATAGGCGGACCACTTAATTATAGTATTTAAGTTTATCTTGAATATTCATTGACATGTTTTCTTACCACTGCCACCGGTGAAATATGTAATTTAAGAAAGTAATTGAGGAGCAACTTTTTTAAATATATGATATCCTGAGAAGCAACTTTTTCAGAAGAAGTGAACAAATATTATTTGTTCACTTTCTTTCATTAACTTAAATCTTTTCAGTCTGTGGGCAACATTAATTGTGGCACATATTACATACCCGCCTATATACACGCTATTGAATAAAGAATGACATGTTTCTTTTCGCAAGAACATCCTCAGATTCTATCAAATCACTTTAAATAAAACACAAGGAATCTTGTTATAATATTTTACCAACATCTGTCCTGGTCTCCCCAAACTCTATCTGTGTCTAGAGAAGTATACCGAACGCTACACTGTCTCAGTAAATTCAAATTCACTTTTCCTTTTATACTAAAACAAATTCTTGTTGAATCACTCGTATTACCTCATTGTGATTATTCCAATATAGTTTACAACAACCTCTGGGGAAGGAAATTAGTGTGCTCTGAATGCTTGTGTAAGATTTATCTGTGGGCTTAATTACGCTGACCATGTCACACCATCGTACACGTGGCCCGGGTGACTTAGCCTGCAAGAATGACTCACACTTCATACTTTTTGCATAATATTCTTAAAATTTCTCAACCAGCCTATCTCTGGGATCGCACCAAACTCCTCTCAATAGACCATAACAAAACTATCCGATCCTTCAAGACCATGTGTTTATTCCTTCCTGAACACAGAACAACAATCATTCACTGTTACTGCAGCCCGACAATAGAATCTCTTACCAGTGGATATGAGAAGCATTTCAGCTCTTAAACATGCGTGTGTCACAATACTAGGAAAACATTAGTGCATAATCAAGTTTTGACGTGGAAACAACTCCTACTACTTCCTCTTCATAATTATCTCCCCCTTCTTTCCACAATCACATCTTCTTCTTACCGAGCGAATTTGCCGGGCTTTTAGAGGCGCGCAGCTGTGAGCGTGCATTCGGGAGATAGTGGGTTCGAATCCCACTGTCGACAGCCCTGAAAACCGTTTTTCGTGGTATCATTTTCACATCAGGCAAATGCTGTGACTGTACCTTATTTTTTTTTGCTAGGGGCTTTACGTCGCACCGACACAGATAGGTCTTATGGCGACGATGGGATAGGAAAGACCTAGGAGTTGGAAGGAAGCGGCCGTGGCCTTAATTTAGGTACAGCCCCAGCATTTGCCTGGTGTGAAAATGGGAAACCACGGAAAACCATCCTCAGGGCTGCCGATAGTGGGATTCGAACCTACTATCTCCCGGATGCAAGCTCACAGCCGCGCGCCTCTACGCGCACGGCCAACCTGCCCGGTGTGTACCTTAATTAAGGCCACGGCTGCTTCCTTACCACTCTTAGCACTTTCCTATACCATCGTCGCCATAAGATCTGTCTGTGTCGGTGCGACGTAAAGCCAATACTAAAAAATCTTCTTCTTCTTCCTAATCCTTCTCTTCACCTCTCAAGTGAAGGCGATACATTGGTATCTTCTTGACACATATATTTTTGAAACACTTTTAAATACTATATCTAGTACTCTCATGTTCATAAAAACCAGAACACCTTGAAAGACTAGAGATTGGAAGTTACCGGGCGAGTTGGCCGTGCGTGTAGAGGCGCGCGGCTGTGAGCTTGCATCCTGGAGATAGTAGGTTCGAATCCCACTATCGGCAGCCCTGAAAATGGTTTTCCGTGGTTTCCCATTTTCACACCAGGCAAATGCTGGGGCTGTACCTTAATTAAGGCCACGACCGCTTCCTCCCAACTCCTAGGCCTTTCCTATCCCATCGTCGCCATAAGACCTATCTGTGTCGGTGCGACGTAAAGCCCCTAGCAAAAAAAAAAAAAAAGAAATTGGAAGTTCACATGTACAGAAAATGTGCATTAGTATGTTCTGAAGAAATGATTAGCTTTTGAACCATATCGACCCTCAGGTTCAAGGTCCACATCGATATCTCGGCGCACCACCACCGACTGGTAACATGTGCTTGCGGCTGTCGTTGTCGCTTCTGACAGTGTGACTTGAGCAGACGTGCAGAATGCCTCGCAGACGTATGCGAGAACCGTACCGTCAAATGAGTGAGTTCGAAAGAAGGTGCATTATTGAAATAATAATAATAATAATAATAATAATAATAAAAAAATAATCGTATGGCCTCAGCTACCGTGTGCAGACGTTTCAATTTGACGCCATCTGGCTGTCTGCTCGTCAATTTCGACGTTCCGTTTTACTCTAGGCTTACTAGATGGCAGACCGAGTAAACCGAAACTCTCTTGGGTGTCTGTGGTTAAGATTTAATGAATTATGTTGGGTAAACAAGGGGCTGCCCTGCCGAGGCGGTAAAGGCGTTCTCGATTTGCCCGGAAGGACGTGGGTTCGAATCCCCGTCAGGAAGTCGTCAAATTTAAGAAACGAGATTTCCACTTCCGGAGGTGCATATGGCCCTGAGGTGCACTTAGCCTACACCAAAAATAAGTACCAGGTTAATTCCTGGGGGCAAAGGCGGCCGGGCGTAGAGCTAACCACTCTACCCCATCACGTGTCGAGGTTATGAATGATGGAAGCCTTTACCTTCCACCCCTCCAAGGGCCTTCATGGCCTGTACGGAGATGACACTTTGATTTGCTTTGTCGGGTAAACACCACATGTGTCACCAGAGATCTTTTACATGCCGACATCGTACGATATGTCGAATGGACTTTTTTCCGCCCTTCAAAAATCCGACTACCTCTGCCGGGTGTGAACCCGCTATCTTGGAATCCGGAGGCTGACAGTCTACCACTGATCCACATAGGACAGCTATTATTGGCTTGAGAGAACGTGATGTATCCATCCGGGAAATTGCTGCTCGTGTTGGACGACGTGTGTCGGCAGTACAACGGGTCACAGAAGGTCGTAGAACACGACGAGATAGGTCTAGTCACACAACCCAGACCACCCCCGGAGAAGATCGACACCTCATGCAAATGGCATTGCAGGACAGATCTGCTTTCTCCTCAGCTCTGGCGCAACAGTGGAACAGTGTAACACATGGTACACTGTTAGGCGTGACAGTCCAGCGCCATTTATTATAGTCTGGATTACCGGCGCGTCGTCCAATTCTCCGCCTACCTTTGACTAATATGCATAAACATGCAAGACTGCAATGGTTTATGCAACGACTTCACTGGAGACAGGAATGGCAGCAGATCGTGTTTTCGGACGAATCTAGGCTCTGTTTGTTTGAAAATGATACCCACATTTTGGATCGCCGCAAACAGGGGGAGAGGCACTGTATTTGCAAAAGAAATACAGTGCCAACTCAAGGCCTTATGTTGTGGGGGAACCATTGGGTACAACCTCAAATCACAGTTGGTACGTGTCCAGGGCACTGTGACCAGTTTGACCTACGTGAATGACATCCTGCGTCCAGTAGCCATACCCTTTCTGCACGACACCCCAGACACCATATTTCAGCAGGATAAGGCGCGACCATACGTTGCTGCACGAACACGTGCCTTCTTGTTGTAACAGGATGTCAGACTGTTGCCATGGCCCGCCCGATCACCGGACTTGTGTGGGATGTGGTGAAACTACGGGTGCGGCGCTGTGACCCAATGCCAACCACCAAAAATGAACTGTGAAACCAGGTAAATGCAGCATGGATGGCTATACCCCGGGACGCCATTCGCGCCTTATACGCGTCGATGCCATCACGCATGGGGCAAGATATCAGTGCCCATGGAGGCAACAGGACACCTGCTGAACCTAGGTGACATTCTAATCGTTTCTGCTGAAAATGCGAATGAACATGTCGTGTGCGTATGAAGTTCCTATCTCTATTTCTTCAAGGTGTTCTGTTGTTATGAAAGTGTATTTATTATGGATATAGTTTTAGTATACTCTACGTACAATGTTTATTATATAGATGATATGCTTTGTTTTGTCATATATGTGATTCTTCCTACATCAGTACGTTTATTTGTTTACTAAGACTATATATGCCTTTGCTGGCAGGACCTAGTGTTTACAGTGCACTATGTCTTCTGACATGGGCTAGAGCAATTTTGTTACTTTCATTGATCTGTCTCTGTCTTATCCTTGGCTTTGACGGTATGAAAATGACTGAGGTATGAGTGATGCTAGTAATGCCATTCCTTGTGCAGCCAGTCCCTGGTGTGAATGGTGTGAAAACGTTGCTCATAGGGTCGGTTGGTGCATTTCAGTGGGTTTGACAATCTGATATGTAATAGCATCTTCTGACTCGGTGAGGAAAGCAACGGGAAACTACCTCATTCCTCATTTCCCTAGTACGCCTCTTCAATGATGCCTAGGCCGACTATGACAGCTGATGGCAGAGCTGTTGAGGATCCAACCAGCCTTAGGGCTGAAGACTGAACATACAGGACTATTGTTGTTATTATTGTTAGTATTGTTTTCATATTATTGTCATCAGTAGTTATTATTACCAGTTCTAGGATAAGACAGATTAAGTGTAAGAAAGGGAATACATCCCTAACTTTGCCAGAATGAAATAAAACATGTTTATTATTATTATTATTATTATTATTATTATTATTATTATTATTATTATTATTATTATTATTATTATTATTATTATTGTACCGGGGTGTACATCCCAACGCCGCGCATTTAAATCTTGCGCCTAAAAGAACTCCTCTACAGGAGAAACAGTGAACTTGAAACTAGACCTACTTAAACCTTTACTCAGATGTCACTACAGTAATTTGACGTAATTTTGACCACAGAGCGGTGACTTGGCGCGTTGTCCTGTTGAAACATGGCATATCCATCAGGGTACTCTTGGCCAGAAAGGGATGCAGATAGTCTGGAAGAATGTGCGCATAACGCGCTCCCTGCCTAACTGGGACCATGAGTACGCCGCCCACACCAGAACTGAGCCACCTTCCGCCCGGACGCAACCTTGTTGACAGCAGGATCCACAGCTTCATGGGGCATTGGCCACACTCTCACGCGCCCATCAGCTCGATACAACTGGAACCGGGATGCATCGGACCATACCACACGCCACCACTGTTCCATGGTCCATTGCCGATGTGCGCGGGCCCAAGCATGTCGTTGAGCTCTGTGTTGAGGTGTCAGCAAAGGGACACGAGTTGGTCGCCGGGTGATGAAGCCTATGCGGTCCTGGTAGAAATGAGTTCCTGACTCCTAACATTCAACTGGGCGGTAATCTGACACACAGTAGCTCGTCGATCGCTGAGTATGGTTCTCCGGGCGCGACGTGTTGTCCGTCAAACACCTGTGGTTTCCCGTGGGGCGGTTTACGCGAGTGGTATCATTCTCCCTGCGTTATTGAAGATCCACCCTCGACCCTCGGAAACAAAAATTCGGGTGTAATCTGCGCAGTGCTATGACTCATGCGCCGATGATCATCGTACGTTCGAAGTCGGTTAACTCGGGACGTGTTGTCATCTACACAACTCTGTTGTCTGTGGCACACTGCTTAGCTACGCCGCAGCTGGCCGCAAAGCTCAGAGGTCATGCAAGGCACATTTTCTAATGGAACAACCCTTTCAGTGACTCATTGTGCTGATGTGATGCGTAGACTGCCCGGCCGGGCTGAGTGGCTTGACAGGTTCGATCCTGGCTCAGTCAGGCGGTATTTGAAGGTGCTCAAATACGTCAGCTTCGTATCGGTAGATTTACTGACACGTAAACGAACTCCTGCAGGACTAAATTCCGGCACCTCGGCGTCTCCAAAACGTGAAACATAAAGCCAATAACATTTATTTCAACTGCTCGATATTCGCCATAATATAAACATACCGTGCATACAGTAGATGCATTTCGGCCATACTCCGATAAAACGAGCAATCACTATAACTCACCATCCATTTTGAGGTGTAATGGTCTATTTCATCGTTTCTTAAATGTAAATAATAATGTTATTCCTATGTGGTAAGTTACTATTTTTAAAAGGTTGTAAGGCAAGTTACACTTCAGTCTTTCACCCTATAGATATGCATTTATTTAGGGACAACCTCCTGTATTCACAGGTTGCCATTAAGAACAAGGTAAAAACAGATCAGATTTTATCTGCACAGTTATATTAATTTAAGAAAACTCTAATTTTTAAAGGAACAGTATAATTAGTGCGGCATTTCAGTGCTGTAGAGGTGGTGTGTCAGGATCTTGATGGAGCCTTGGAGGACAAAAGTCACAATTTAGGGGATGAGCTTCATTGGAAGTTGGAAGCGCTTCCACGTGGCGACACAACATGACGAGGTACGCTACCAAGAGCTCCGGCCATTATCCCTTTTCTGAAGGTGGTATTAAAATTTGTATTAAGAGATAGTGGGTTTGTATTTTTTTAAATCTTGTCTAGATTGACGTCCTCTGGCTGACCGCCATGGTTCTCGAACCTGACAGTCGGATCTAACATGAATCCCTGAGAACCGTTGTTTTTAAAGGCTATTAATGATACACGATATCATCTTAATAAATGTTGTGCGTAAAATATTTGAATTTGTTCTATTTGAAATTACTTATTTTGGTTCTCATCACTTATCAGTGACGAAGTAGCGTACAATACTGCGGGATAATCTCAATTTTCAAGGGTCAATGTCTTCCGTGTTAGACCCCTTATAACTTATAATCAATTCATATCTATTCATACACCTATTTTTAAGTATTTATTCCGATATACTTATTTTAAATATGCCGTTCTTGTCACCTGAATTCATTATTCCTTCACTTATGTTCTAGGCTACATATCATGAATGTTCCCTGGGTCAGAGAGGTAAAGAAACGTGATGGGTTGAATGAATGCGCAGTGCACGATTCGTAGGATGAGTTAAACTAAAAAAATTAAAAGAAATATTATTTCTTTTTTCTCTAACAAAACCCCGATTTAACCACAAGGAGTTAACAACACTTAGAAGAGCAAGGTTTTTCGATAAACCTTTACAACTTAGAAACAACACCGGAGCACGTCAGCTCGAGAAAACAAAATATGAGCTCTGAAGCTCTGACACAGGTTCATCACGAGCCTATCAGCTCCTAACAGGTGCAGTTATGAAGGGGGTAAGCTCCTATTTACACCAACATGACAATGATCGTGATCAGTCTTAATAAGTTCGATTTGATACACTGAAATCAAATAGAGGCTAGCCTTATATTTCGAGAAAGAGATCACGTCTCTTAGTAGACTTACAAAAGATGGGTCACAATCCATTCCACAATTTTTTACAGACTCATCCCCGTAATTGATTGAGTAGGTCTTTCAGATTACATTAGTGATAAGGTTGAAACACAAATATCTTTCTTACTTACTAAGGGTACCCTTCAAGAAACTTATATACAGAGGCCTAAGGCCTTTACGGCTTGGCCATATCAAACCGAATTTAGAAAAGTAAATTTCAGAGCCATTAGGTAACTAAATCCAGTGGAGGCAGTAATCAAGCACTCCAGAATAGAGAACTTTAAACTTTAAAGGGGCTGATGGCCCAATGAAACGGAGGCTAATCACATACTACGGGGTGACTAAGTGGAAGTTCAATTTTAGAGTTACAATTAGTCACAAATTCAAACTGAGTGGGGGAATTATGAGTGTAACCACATATGCTTCCTTGCATTCAACAAAATTTAAGCCTGGAGACCACGCACATTACGACGAGAAAAGAAAGCCGTAACAGTTACATTCAAACGAAAGCTGCGATTATCTTCCCCACACTTCACACTCAGTTATCTACACTTAGAGAAGTTTATTCCACCATACTTTATTAGCTGGGACATCCTTCAGGCCGAAACCCACGAAGGGGACCCGCTCTCTCCTCCGTCACTACGCGCACACATTCACAACAGCAATACAAGACACAGAGGGCGAGAACGCCTGAGCTTATATGGAGAGACAGCCCGAAAGATCTGGATGTTTACATTCCAAGGATCGGATTGGACGGCTTGCATTAACTAAGAAGAACCCTGACTGGTCAGCAATATTACATACTAGGTTGAGATATGCCGATAGAATTGGAGGACGTTGTACAGGAAATATTGGCAACTTTGGAAAGAGAAATATTAGCATCAGCATGCCAACAAGTTTACCAACTTTGAGATACAGATTTTCTTTTAGGATTAATTATGGTTTTGCCCTTAAGACGTTTCTTATATATATCGATGGTACAGCCATCTAACCGTTGAAGGAAAAAACATTACAATATCTCAAAGTTCAGAGTCTTAACAGAGCTTTACATAGTAAGGAAAGCGCTCACGAAATATTGAAAGAGAGGTAAAATAAATATTCGTTCCTGACATCATATCTCAAATAATTCTATTATCTCCTTTTCTCGTTTCAATAAGCACTATTGTTACTTGTGTCTAGTGTTCATCTCAAAACAAACACTTTCGGAAACGATCTTTTGTTATTTCGAAAGCATTCCTAATTTTGTACATTGTTTTCGTTTTACGCACTGTGTTATTAAGTCGGTAATATTGTATTTCCTATTCTGATCGGATTTAACGCATCTGAAATATTTTGAATATTACGTTTTCATTGGATTTAACTAATCACGTAGGCTACTTCGTGCATAAGTAACGAAAGAACAAAATCCAGCAAAATTACAATATTATAACACAGTCGTGAATGGTGAAATATATCTGTACTGATTAGTGTATTATACTTCCTGCATTCCCAGTTGGTGCAACATAACCCGTACGGCTGCTAATGCGATGAAGTGCAGGCCTAATCACATGAGTGATGTAATTTCCTCATCCACAATAAGTAATTACAATAATTGTATTTATTGCTGATAATTGTGTTACAATGCAGTGGTGTTTTAGATCCAACATCATTTGAAAGCGTGGTAATTCCCATTGCTTCAGCTATTTATCTTGCATTGACAGACCATTAGTTCTACCACACCTGTACACAATAAAGCCAGTGATATTACCAAGTATTGCGAAATGAACACCACCCCGACACAATGTGGACGGTCTTAGATCTAACTTCAGTTCTATTATTTGCACATTTTTTTCAGTCATAGGTGAATAACCCATTTTGTAAAAGACAGTCTACTGCATCCTGAATACACCGCTCAGGTGTGATTACAATTAAAAACCGGGAGTGTAATAGCTACATGAGGGTAGGGAAACGAGTTACCTTAGAAGACTATAAAACGGGCAGTCGTGCTGTTCGAATTAGCTTTCAAGGTTCCAGCTAGTGATATGTATAAATTAGCATCATGCCGCAGTAACAGCTGCGAAGAAAAGCTAAAAATGAAATTGATGAGCCAGGTTGAGACGGTTGAGGCGCTGGCCTTCTAACCCCAACTTAGCAGGTTCGATCCTGGCTTAGTCCGGTGGTATTTGAAGGTGCCCAAAACTGTCAACTCTTATTAGTAGATTTAATGGCACATGAAAGAAATCCTCCGGGACTCAATTCCGGCACTTCGGCGACTCTGAAAAACGTAAAAGTATTTAGTGGTACGTAAAGTCAATAACATTATTATGAAACTAGCAAATCTACCCGTGTTTTGTTACGCTATTCTACCTTGTATACGGAGTTCCACGTAACTTACTGTAAGATAACATGACCTGACTGACTGACTGACTGATTCATCATCGCCGAACCAAAACTAATCGACACAAGGGAATTAAATTTTTTGGGATGCATATTTATTAGAGTGTGGGTGTTAACTAAGATGGGATTTTTTATTTTCCATCGCTAAGGCAGTGAAAAGGGGGGTGAAATATTTAAATAAGTACATCTATATCTCAAAAAATTAATAGTTTACAGATGTGAAAATCGGTATTTTGAATCTCCTTCAAAAATAAAGAAAAACGCACTTTTTGGTTTTTGGAAAATCCCATTAACGGGATGAAAAATGTTAAAATGGTTTGAATAAATTTTAGGAGGATACTTATATCTTAAAGAGGAATATCTTTTAAAAATAAAGTAACACGTATATTTTGTTTTTGGAAAATCCAATTAATGGGGGGTGAACAAGAGTGACAAATGGGGTGAAATTTTAATAAACAATATCTACAGTATATCTCAGCAACGTAACACATTACAGACGTGAAAATTGGTATTTGGAATCTCCCTTAAAAATAAAGAAATACGTAATCTTTTGTTTTTAGGTAAATCCACTTGGGGGGTCCACCACCCCCATACCCTGCTACCATAACACATCAACACAGTACACGACATATACGCGCAGATACTTACCTCGCTTACCTCTCTTCGTAAATTGCCGTGGATGGACTGGAACGAGCTAAAACAGCTCGGAGCTGGATCCGTGCGTAGACAAAGGGAAGCGAAAGGACAGAAAGGTATGAACCCGTAACCCCCATGAATAAAAGAATGGATCAAGGAAACTGGGGTTTATTATAAACACACATAATATTAGAATGAAAACAGAAATGTGAGGCTGCATTAAAAGTTACTTACATAACTGTAGAAAATTGAAACATCAAGTAGTGTCCCGTTCAATGACATAGTAAGTTTCGTGTAACACGCCGACAGTACACACGATCTCACTACACACCTACGTATGACTACATAAAATTTATAAATTCGTTTGAGAAAAATAATGTGACGTGAAACACATTATCGAAGGAATCAGAAAATGGAACCACTAAAGGAATAATACAGTCGCGGTTACGGGCCGCGCACATATCACAGTTTGCATCCGCGCACCAAGCGAGCGTTCACTCGATGCCAGCGCGTTCCAACAAAGCAAAGCACAGCCTCCCAAAAGGAGCAGAAGTGAAGGAGAAGAAGATGTTGCAGAGTTACAAAAATAAAACTAATCGCCGACAATGGACCAAATAACGGCCTAGAAATATAAAATAGCAAACTACACATGGCCCAAACCGGCCAACTAAAACGAAAAATAAAATGAAATAAAGAAAAATTAAAATTACGAGATACGGAGGGTACTATAGACCGTATACAAGCAGACAGCACAGGCTCGCACACACACACACACGCGTATGAACAAGAAGAGAGACCGAATATAAAATCGACCCAGATCAGGCCGGAGTGTAAAGGAACGCGACGTATACTATCGCACAGGATAGCGAAGGATATCATGGGCTCACGAGCATGGTTCGAACACCGCAGAAAACAATGCTGGACCGCCGCAAAATATAGGCAAGGCTGATCCAAATATAATCGTAGCAATCACAACACTCGTCGACCCGCTGCACGAGACATCCAAATTGCCTCACGTGGACAAACATGGATTAAACCCCGTAGCGTCAAATCACACAATACACCAACGCTCAGCCATGACTTCAAATGATGAGTAAACAAAAATGCATGGTCTCAAAACCCACAAACACACACAGGCCCAAACAAACAGATAGGTAAATACCACTCTCCGTTCCCACGCGTGTGCACACAAAGAAAGAAAAAATTAAAACACACACATAAAATGAAATAATTAAGAGCCTGCAAAGACAGGTGATAAAAGACTGCCGAAATACAATCACACAGAACAGTTTTTGTAAATGGCATGAAAATGAAATAAAATGAATGAATACCTGGGAGCAGCAATCAGGAGTCTCTAAATATATACCTCAATCAAAATAATAACTTCAAGCAGAGAACCGAGCCTTGAAACAAGTAAATCCACGTTAATAGCAATTCGCAGATCAAGAAGCACATATTAAATTCCAGTCTGCTTATCACGTTTGATCCGACCATTGTTGGCATCGCGAGCAGACCAACTTAACACTCGGACAGCGAGAGACAGACTCTGCCAAAGAGACTGTGTATAAACACAGATGGCTAGAGCGCCATCTTCAATGAGAAACTATAAGTTTCACGTCACATTCGGGTAATGTTATCGCTAATGGCGACAACGACAGTCAAGGAGAAGTAGGAATAAAGGAAGTGCACCACCAAGGCAGGCTTGGTTCGGCACAGGGGGATGAATGAACTGGAAAAGTAGTTGAATTATCTGTATGAAGGTACTTCTGTCTAAAAAAACTGAAGGTGTTACAGACGTGGAAATTGGTATTTGTAATCCCCTTTAAAAATAAAACACTCATTTTTTGGGGAAAATCTAGAGTTGATTTCGCTTTATGGGGATAAATTTATCTCAAAAAGTGAAGATGTTATAGTCGTGATATTTGGTATTTGGAAGCTCCTTTATAAATAAAGAAACATGGATTTTTTTGCTTTCCGAAAATTCACTTATGCAGGGAGGATGAAAGGAAGTGAATAAGAAGTTGAATTCTTTTTATGGGAATACTTCTATCTCAAGAACTGAAGAAGTTACAAACATGGAAATAGGTATTTGGAATATCTTTCAAAATAAATAAATATGCATTTTTGGTTTTGTTTTCGACTTGAGAGAAGACTGTGACATTTACAGTTCTATGTCGCATAGTCACTCTAGCCCCGAAAGGCAATACCTCAAACGTGGTTGACAAATGTACCTGGGGTAAATGGAACTCAGTTTTTCGGTGAGTTTATATACTTTGGGAATTTTCATATAATGACTTGGTGCAGTGCCGAGGAACAATTACTTTTATCAAATTACGAAATCCCGCGAGCAAAGCCGAAGGTAAATATTAGTCAATAGTATAAGAGAAAATGGAAGAAAACTGTTGTGGTTTCCGTAAAAACCTTCGGTCTATTCAATGATTTGTTAATCATATGTATACCTAACCCTTCCCCTCGATGAGTATACTCCATGTATGTAGATTGGTCGAGATCTATCCAGCCATTCTGCCGCGATGGTGGAACAGACGGACAAACAGACAGGCGGACAAAGAGACGCGAAAGCTAAAAACGACTCATACGCTTTTGAGTTGACTTAAATCGGATGAATATCTGAAAATTGGCAAAACAAATGAAATTACAGACCGCGATCCCATACAACTTTATTTATATAGACTGGTGATAAGGTAAATGAGAGAAAAGTAACGGGGAATACTGAATTCCGAAAAGCCAATTACTTGCCTTGAATCGTAGGCTTCTGTTGTGGATATGCATAGGCCTGTGGAGGTTCCTATCATGAACTTCTTGTGCGTGCTTGTAACACTCAGGTTTTAAGCACTATAACTAAGTAGGCTGCAGTTCACTGTAAATTATTACATTTGACTACCCCATTCATTGATTGCTTCTTAATATTTCATTTGTGTAATACATTTGAGTTTTGGAAACTGATCCTAATTTGTTTTAGTTAGAATTTCAATTTTCACTTCGCTCCGAGCTTCAAATCTTACAAAATGTCACATGTAAGTGACCATGACTGAAAAGTGGAGATAAATACCACTTTTTTTCTAATCTTTGACCCTTTGCTTCGTTAATGGTAATTGCGAAATCAAAAGGCTACAGTAACTGCGTCTTTTTTACATTTAAAATGTAGGTAATTGTGACATCAAATCAATCAGAGGTAAACCAATTACTCTCCGCTTTGAAACATTGCAAGTTCATATATTTCAGTTTACTAAACCAAAATGCATATGCATATTTCTTATAAGCATCACTTTACATTTGAATACGTGATGAGGCATTCCATGGAGTGTGGGTATTCCACGACTGGGCCGCTTACGAAAATCGTATCATCATCTGAAAACAGAGTATAGACACTGTTATATTCCTTCAAACTTTAGGGATGAGGTGAAGAACGTTTCAATGCATACTATTAGTCATCATTGAAGGGACTTACTATTGCTCCGTTATAATAGTAAGCTGAAGAATGAAAGTCTGTACAATTGCCGAAAACGTGACTACCGATGGATTATAATTTACGAAGAAGCTGGTATCTCTCATTTTAATATTTTCTGTGGCAATTCACATTGCATTATTTACTAATATAGTAGCAGCCATGGCACGATTTCCTTTTCGGGTATGTTTGCACGCATATTTATTTTTAAATTTCAATACAGTACCTTAATTTTTGCTCCTATTTCCGCAATCTCTATACATGCCTTAATTTTCTGTTCGTCCACCTTAGGGTACCACAGGATCAATTTGGAAATAAATTTCCTTCAAATACGGCAATATTACCACACATTTCTCATTCATAATATCCTTTAGTTCTTGAGGTGTTCAACCAAATGTGGACAGAAGGTGAGTTTCAGTCACAGTGGCGAGACGTAAAAGTAATTTCTCTCCTCACGCTTGATAAAAATCCCAAATATTCATGAAGTTACAGACATACTTGTCTTATTACCTGACTGTGTAAAATATTTGAGAGGATGGTGAACCGCCTACTTGTGTGATGTTTGGAGAAAAGATGACATTTCTCCGTGTACAAATGTGGTTTTCAAACCTCCCACCCCACCACTGACCACTAGATGTGCCAGAAACAGGATTTAGTGGCCTATTTCTTCGATATAGAAAAGGCCTGTGACACCAAATGGCGATATGGCATCCATTCAGTCTTGCATCATTGGAATGTCCGAGGTAACTTGCCAGTTTTTATTGCGAATATCTTGTACCTCCGTCTATTTCGTGTCAGAGTACGGAGGGCATATTCGAATATCATATTCTCAAAAATGAAGTTCCACAGGGATCGGTTCTCAGTGTCGCTCTGTTCGCGATTGCCGTAAACGGCATTGTTGGTGCTGCTGGTTCATCAATAACACCTTCGCTATATGTAGACGATTTTGCTCTGCATAACATCTCCCAAATGACAATTTTAGCTGCTTATTTTTAATTGTATTACTTTTTATGTTCCACTAACTACTTTTGACAGTCTTCGGAGACGCCAAGTGGACCGAATTTCCCGCAGTATTTTTTATGTGCCAGTAAATCTACCGACAGCGGACTGAGCCAAAATCGAGCCAGCTAAGCTGGGGTCAGACGGCCAGCGCCTTGACCGTCTGAGCCACTCAGCCCGCCCTATTAGTGAAGTGGAACAGAGGATCTAAAAACATGCCTTCCGGTTTTCAACTGAAAAGACCTCTGTTGTTCAGTTCAGCTGGAAGTGCACTCTTTACCCACTTCCAGAGCTTTAAGTATTTAAGTTATCTCTCTCCTTCTGTAGTTAACTCGTACGGATTTTCGTTGATTTTTTTCGATAGTAAATTATCATGAAAGCCACACGTGCGTCAGTTAAGAGAAAATGCACTACTTTGGTTGGGTGGTGGGTGGGTAGGGGTGGGGGGGGAGATTGCACGGTGCTCCTACGATTTTATAGGATGCTTTATTCAGGTTAGACTACGGCAGTGCAGCATAAGGATCATCAAAGCAAAGCGGTCCTTGCTAAATTGTACAGCATCCACCACAGCGGATTTACGTTGGCAACGGGGAATTTCCTTAGAAGCCACATTGCCGAATGATGTATGCCGCCTTTACACCTGAGGCGCTAACAAAAGCTATTCTCCTATGCTGAAAATTTGCAACACATGCCACTTCACACAAGCTATCCTTGCGTACTCCACAATAGAAACCACCGGTTGTACGCTGCTTGTCCACCAGCAACGCAGCCGGGGTTTATATGCTTGGAGAGCAGCTAGAGGTTTTTTGATGTACCCTCTGTTTCTTGTCTTGTTTGACTACCAAAAGAGGTACCTCAGTGTTTAATTTGACGAACTGAAATTATCCTGGATCTGTTCACCGGCCCAAAAGTAAACCCGGTCCCCTCCATTTGTCGGAGGCTCTTTCTGTCCGTTGTTAGCTGGTATCGAGATTCAGTAGTTGTTTACACGAATGGTTCCAGGGTTTCTATAAAATGCCTCTACCGGATGCCTGCGTTGCGTACACAGTGGAGCCCTACTCTATACATGAACGTCGGTACTTCCTCTTGTGAACTGATTCCTTGATCTCGTTGGAATCTATTGGTGCATGCTCCCCGCAGTACCTTCTGGTGCAGCGTTTCCTGGATATGCTGGTCGGGTGTTCCAGTGATAGCACCAGAATCACGTTATTCTGGCACCCAAGCCCTCGGGGTGGAGTGGGAAGCGTGTTAGCTAATAGGGCTGCAATGGAGGCGGACACATTGACCCCGCTTCCTCAGTAGTTTCCAGTCAGTGACATTCATTTTCAGCTGCAACATTTGATGATGTTCCATTTGGAGATGGAGTGGCAGGCCACTCTTCTGCCAAATAAGCTGAGAAAGACTAAAGGAACTACAAAGGTATAGAAGACATCTCTTTGCATTTCTAGGAGAGAAGCAGTGGTATTATGTATTCTTCGGATCGGCCATGGTATATCAACGCACACCAGCCGGTGTGTACTTGCGGCACTCATCTGACTGTAGTACATATCCTTTCGGAGTGCGCGGACCTCACTGATCTGCTCCCTAGTCTAAAATTCCATGTACCATCTCCCTCATTCTACGAGATGATGAGCAGTCAGCAGACCTCCCCATCCGTTTGATCATTGACAGTGGCCGGTTTTATCGCTTTTAGAAGTCTAATTTCTATTTGTTCTTACCGTTTCTTTTATTGTTAATATTTTATTCTATTAATCCTGTTATAATCTTTTCTTGTTAATGTGTTTTTTTCTTTTAATATGTATGAAATATATATCACTTCGTAGGTAATGCCTTATTCAATTTTAACACATTTAATCTATTTTTAATTCACTTTATGAGTAAATAAGGCATTGCAAATTTGACCCACTGATTATTTTAAATTCATATTCAGGTTCCACATCTGCTTCTTTTAAATTCTAGTCAGAAGGTCACTTTTAATTATTATTACATTTCGTTTCATCTCGCACCACTTGGAGCCGATGACCTAGATATAGGCCCCTTTAAACAACAGGCATCATAATCATCATCATCATCATCAACAACATCTATTCCTTACCATTCTCAATAAAACATGCTGCAGGTATCTGTGGTTAGTACGTTTGTTAGAAACGTAGGTGTTATAATGACTGAGACACTAAATTGGACTGAACAAGTGACAAATACATGCCGTAAAGTGCAGAAATCCCTTTTTCCTCTCAAACGCTATTCTACTATATTTCCAAAATATCTTAAAGTACAACTGGCAAAATCCCTAATCTTACCAGTTCTAGACTACTGCGACACTGTACTTATGGACATATCACAAGACAGTAACAGCATGCTTGAACGGAGTTTAAAGACCTCCATTCGATTTATATGTAAGCTGCGATATGATTCTCACATTTCACCTTATTATAGGGAGTTGTCATGGCTTCGTGTTCATGAGCGTCGCAGTCTCTACATGTTGTCCCTTCTGCATGGAGGTGTACTCAGGTGTACCGAATTATCTCTCATCAAACTTTAATTACCTCTCCTCCTATCACAACCACGATACACGATCTGGCTCCTGTTTAACAGTATCTCTCAGTCACTCCAGGACTTACAACCGCTCCTTTGTAGTCAGTGTCGCTAGGCTGTGGAATACCTTCCCTGCTACCATTACAGATTTGCGTTCTCGTAGAAGATTTAAGATGGATTGCCGAAATCACTTTCTGAATACTTCTAGCTGACTTGTTTGATGTGCGTAGTGTGAATGAGTGCGTGAATGAGCTTATTTTCATAAGAACTAGAAATGTATTTGTTAGTTATAGATTTTTACTGTGTTTCCTTCCTTTATTATTACTAGTGTTAGTTTAAAAATTATCATCATGTTCATTTATATTGCCATGTTGTACATTCTATAATTATTTTATTACTGTACTATCCCGATACTTGCTATTAGTACTATATTATTTAAAAAGAGATTTGTTGTATTTAAAAAATATATGTATGTTAATAATTTTGATGTTACGGTTAAGTGTAAGAGAGGGCCTTGAGCACTAACTTTACCACGAATAAAGACGAATTACTTAGTTACTTACTATGATGTGAGAAACACCACGGTTCTGGGCGTTGCCTGTGATTAGTAGCTCTACGTAGATCTACGTTACCGTACTTGTGATTAGTACCGCTACATGAGGAACACCATTTTTCTACTTTACCAGCGATTAGTACCATTATGAGGGACCGGTGATCTGGATTTTGGACCCCTTCAGACAACTGGCATCATCGCTTTATGTTTCTGCTTTGGGTGCAGTCCCTTGTTTAGTTTTTACCATTAAGGTATTTTATAGGAAGGTGGGACAGAGCGGGTCGGATCCAACTGATTTCTTTAAGTTATTATTCATTGTTCATAGTCTTTTTGAATTTTAGTCAGTGGATTGATTTTGGAATTATTTTAAGTTTCAATATTGATTATTTTAAATTCATAATCATTCACTCTTCATAATCTTGTTTTAAATTCTGGTCAGTGGATCAATTTTGGTATTTTAATTGTCATTATATTTCTTCTCATCCTTTGCCATTAGGGGCCGATGACCTAATGTTAGACCCCACTAAACAACAAGCAACATTATTGTCATCATCGTAAATCTTATCTGTCTATTCAACATATCAGGTGATGCTTACATTACGGTTATTAGGAGGTGGCAGTGAAAATGTTTTTCTCGAACGTACTGATAATGTATCACGCAGCTGATAAACTGGTAAATGTTAATTTGTGAAGACGTCTCTACCTACGTACTGATAAGGAGACTACACACATCCTTAAACGCACTGAAAGTAATTGTCTTTCTTTCTATAGCAGGTAATAAAATCCAGTTTAAGGCAGTTATTTTAATTTATCAACCATTGAGTGAGGGTAAAATATGAAGGCCGTCGAATCCAATTTTGAGGACGCGATTTGATTTTGTTGTTTTACCACCTTACTAACTTTGATTTACATTTTCTGTTATTCCTTGTTTGTGAGCGTGAAAGGTCGGGATTCGAGCACTGTAAGCCTGCCCCATTCAACTACAGGTACTGTAACAGTGGAACGCTGACTGTACGGGATCATTATTATCAAATGCTTTCATTCCCCACCTTGAAGGGGTGGGGCCGGGCTACCTAGAGTGTAACGCCCCCTCTCTGGCCAAGAGATGCGGGCGGGTTGGGGAGGTGTGATCTGTACGGGAGCGACTAGCTGTACGGTATGGTGACATGACTGACGACATGCGACGGGACACAACTAACTTAACTGATTCTAAATATTTCTGGGGAAGGTCTCTTGCAAATTTCACATGATTTTCCAGGAGGAGTGTGGAAGGAATGTTAATCACGTTTTCAGGTATAGATGGAAATGAATGGTTTGTAGAGATTCTCTCAGTATCTTTACTACTCATTTTTCAACTTCGCAGAGCGGAACGTTCAAATTTTGTACTAAAGTCGATATCTGACTAGGGAGGGTGTCTCTTGCTCCTAATAGCAGGCCTCAGACAACTCACCGATCGATAGGTACTTTATACTTTGCTGACTGGTAAGGCAAACACCGATCATAAATAGCTTGCTCTTCTAGGTCCACATCCCGAACCTGATTTGAGTCTCTTTTACAGCGAACGGTGGGATCTAATACAATTGCTTTTCTGTCATTTACCTTGATGGCTATGATGTCAGCCCTCCGATTATAGTCATCGGTAGAGATGCAGCAAACCTCCTCGTTCATCTCCCATCAACTCTGTTCCACGGATCGAGCATTTGACGTTTTCATACGGTAGTGGGGATGGTTGCGTATTAACTCAGTGCTCAGCGGAATCCCAGCACATGTCCAGAGGTTTCTGTCAGTTGTGCTGAATGACCTACCGGGAACCAATCTGACTGTGGTTTATTTATTCGTATCAGAAGCAATACATCATAAAATTATTAATTAAGAATGAGAAATAATTAGATAGCCCTAGCTGGTGAAAACATACTAGAGATACATTCAAGTAAAAATTATATAATATCGGACCAGAATATGGCGAGATCTCGACCATTTGGCGTGGCCTTCACCAAATTTTGCATGGTGCAAAGGAGAGGGCAGGAGTTGCAATTAAGTAGGTGCGACATGGTTTGTTCTTCTCCGCAGGCACAGAGGTATTACTCTTATAGACCCCACTGTGGTGAGGTTGCATGATACCCTCACTGCGTTTAGATATTCAGAAGAGGACAGGGGTGATTTATAAGTCGTCCATGAATTTGCTTTCGGGCAGTCTGAATAAAACCATTCTACTTTTCCATTGTGCGGTTAACTGGCACCACGACTGAAAGGATCTATTTCTCATAATTTCACGTAGTTTTCTTAATCTAAGGAGGAAGACTTTTCTTTGTATGTCAGGTCTATGGATAAAATTGAAATATTATCCCCCTTAGGTGGGGACACAGACGAAGAATACATAGACCGTATCTCATGCTTGTCGAAAGAGGCAATTGGAAGGGGCGACCAAGTGTGAATGAAATTAGAACTATGAGAATACTTCTGATTAGCACCATTACGAGTGGAACACCATGGGTCGACGTTACTTGCGACTAGTACCACCACAATGGGTCTAAGTTTGATAAGAGCAGTACAATTATGCGAGAAACACTACAAGTCTGGGCATTCTTTGTGATAATGGTCATCGTGTGTATTCCACCGGTCGGTTCCACTGTGTTCAGAATGTGTCTGCGTTAGAAATTCCATGGGTCTACCTTGCCTGTGATTAGTGCAACTAAGTGAGAAACACCACAGGTTTTGCTGGCTCTCGTGATTGGTACTACCATATGAGTTGCCTGAGATTAGTAGCAGCATTATGTGAGAACATGGGTTTTTGTTGCCTGTGAGCGTTGCCATAATGTGTTATACACCGTAGGTGTAATTTGCCTACGATTAAAAACACCAAAACACCATGAGTCTGCGTTCTTTGGGATTAGTACCTTTATAGGAGGAACAACTCTGTTCTGCTTTACCATTGATTAATACCATTATGAGCGGCCGGTGACCTGGATTTTGGATCCCTCTAGATAAGTATCATCCCAGTGCTTAAGGCAATGTGAAATGGATACACTGACTGTTTTTGTTTCACGATCATGTTTTCATCATTATCCGTTTCAAATTCTATTCAGTGGATACATTTTGAAGTTTTTATTTTCATTTCGTTTTCCGTGTACTATTAGTGGCCGATGACCTAGCTGTTAGGTCCCTTTAAACAACAAACATCAACATCAACAAATGAAAATATATTCTTGGCCTTATTTAATTCTCCAACATTTAATCTTTCTGATATCAAAAAGAGAAAATACGTATACCTACAAAAAAAAAACAGGCGCAAACTACCAAGCAACCGCCGCTGAGCCCAAAGGTTTGCAGATTACAAAGTGTAGTGTGGTCAGGACTACGAATCCTTCTCGGCCGCAATTCTTGGCTTTCTAGACCGTTCCGTACAATAGACCGGCAATGAAATAGACGCCATGCAAACAAACAAAAATATGCATAAAATATGACAGGCTAGTGATTTTACGAGGAAAATATCTAGGAATGATGATCAGTTGAAAATATATTGTAATTATTTTTCGAACCATATTTATTATCAGGTCAAAGGTGGTTTAGAAATATATTATTTATTTCTTGCGCGGTGGAAATTTTTACGAACAGACGGACGGAGGGGCTATGGAAAGCCCACTTTCGCCGAAAGTGGCTAATTTCTTTATGGCGCATTTTGAGCAGGAGGCTATTGATTCAGCGCCCGTTAAACCTATGATTTGGTGGAGGTATGTTGATGAAACATTAGTGGTATGGACAGAAGATTAGAGAAAATTCGTCTATTTCTAAACCACTTGATTCAGCAACATCCTTCAATTAAATTCACTATGGAGATGGAGTCCGACGGATGCCTTCCTTTCTTAGATGTTCTAGTAAGAAAAATCCGGATCGCTCCTTAGGCCTAACCACACAAATCGCTATCTTCATGCAGATTCTTACCACATCCAGCACAAAAACTAGGAATTCTCACGACACTGACCAAGACGGCCAGACGAATTTGTGGTCCATAAAATATCCAGGTGGAGATGGACACACTCAAAGTCACGTTCAAGGGTAATGCTTGCAGCGATGTACAGATTCATAGAGCCTACATCCCAGAGGGACGACCAAGCAAAACTCCCAGAAAGAAGAAGTGAACGGAACGGCCTTACCTGCCTTACATTCACAGCACCACAGATGAAATTGCCAAAATCTTCCGCGAACACAATATAAAAACCGTGTTTGTCACCGTCACTATAATTGCTCACAGTCTAGATAAAACCAAGGACAAATTGTCCTCACTTTTACATCCTGGCGTGTACAAAATTCCCTGTACTTGCGGCAAGGTGTACGTTAGAGAAACATGCCGGTCCATTGGGACTCGCATCAAGGAGCATCAAAGAAATATCCGTGTCAACCAGCCAGACAAGTCCGCAATAGCTGAGCACGCTCTATCGTCGGATCATGCTGCCGTGTTCCAAGATGATCCTGCTCTTACACACACCAGACACTACAGGTCCAGGATTTTTACGGGAAGCCGTGGAAATACGAAGAAATCCTAACAATTTCAACAGGGGCAATGTATATCAGTTAAGTAATACGTGGTTGCCATCCATTAATGATTTACGTCGGTAGTTCCCTTTTCCTGTCCCTTCACTATTGTTATTTCGTTTTGGTGTTTTCCATATTCATACGTTCCTCACCACCATATGTTTCAATCCGGCTTTGTGTCAGTGTCATACATTCGTAATATGTTTATACCTGTTATGTGACCCCCTCCCAGACTGCATACGGCGTGCTACCTGGTGATGAGTGAACATACCACTTACACTTCTAATACTAACGTATAATCAAATCCTCGTTATTGTAGACTTCCTAGTGAACAGCCGAGATTTTCTTCTGTAGACGTGGAGCAAAGTTCTCTAGGGAGCGAAAAGGATTTCACCTTATTTACTTGACCCTGCATAAGCCCAAAAAGCCTATACCATGTCTAAAAGTACGGCCCGTGAAAGCATCAATGGTAATACCATGGGTTTTTGTTACCTGAGAATGGTGCAATTTTGTGTGACATAACACGGGCCTTCATTGCCTGTGATTTGTACCACTGTAGGAGGAACACCATGGTTCTGGTCTACTAATGATTAGTACCATTGTGAGGGGCCGGTGACCTGGATTTTGGACCGCTTTAGATAATAAGCATCACCCCAGTGTAATTAAGACTTTGTGAATTACATCCACTCGTTTTTAGTCATTATAATTTTTTCTTCATCATGCGTTTCAGATTCTAGTCCGTTTTAACTTTAATTTCCTTACATCTCGTAGCATTAGGGGTTGATGGCCTAGCTGTTAGGCCCCTTTAAACAATAATAATAATCATCAATTCATTTGGTAGTTGCTGAGTAGCTTCCCCCTGAGTTGCCCCGTGGATAAACAGACTGGATATGGCGATGTCAGCCTCGTTCGACATTTCCTCCGTCTGTCAAGTCACATCATTGACATCACGGTGTCTTTTGTATGTTTTTGAGACTGGGGTTTGGGTAACTGCTACGATACGTGATACTTTAACTGCTTCTGCACGTCCACAATTCTGGCTCTGTCAACCTGGGTGAAATCGCATTGGACATGTTTTAGGGATTTTTCGTAGAGGCTATACGAGGTAATGAAAGGCGGTAGAAGGTGAGTTGTAGATGCTTGATGGAGGTTTGTGGAAACGGCCTATTGGCTAAGCTGATTTCTATATTTCTGACTTGCCCTTTTTATATATTTCTTTATTTATTTATTTACTTATTTATTTATTTGCAGAAGGGCCCGATATCAGCTGGAACTCTCTATTTATTTCCTCCAGCATAGAGGTAAGTACTGTGTAATGCTGGCTTAGCTCTGGAGTATTTGCCTGTTGAGTATTGCCACAAAGGCGTATTCCCCTGATGAACATTAGGAAAGTTTCTGCACTGGAGTTAGTTGGTCAACACTTCGTGATTTGTTAGGTAATACCAGGAGGGGAAACGGATGAGCACATAGATAGATCATACTAATTGGTACAGTAGCATACTACTTCCTGGAAAAGTTTAAATTTTGAAGTTATATTTGAGAATGTACGTGGGTCTTGACCATTTTGTGATGGATTATCTGACGAGCCCTACACGTGTTGTACTATCCGGTTTGAGTCTCGTCTATGGAAACAACTTTCTCGAGCTGAATATTCGCGGCAGGGTGGGAGATTTAATGGTATATAATTCGTAATCGCTAGATTGCGCCAAAATTCTCAGGTCCCCTTGTGAGTGGGCGTTGCAGATGAATATTACACCCATTCCATCCCTTGCCTGTCGTAAGAGGCGACTAAAAGGCGTGAAAAAGTAATGATGGATTTGGAACCATGAGATTACCTGCGATTAGGACCACTATGTGAGGAACACCGTAGGTCTGGGCGCTGCCTGTGACTTGTACCGTTAAGCGAGGAACACCGAGATTAATATAGTATACTACCTTTATTTTCTCCTCATCCATACCGAATTCCCCTAGTTATATTATTATCGCTGGTGAACATACGAAAAAAACCCACAAAAAATAACAAGGTACAAAGGACTAGTCTACGTCTTGCTGTACGTGTGCCTGCGTGGGCGAACCCCCCTTCACCCCGTCGTGGAAAACCAGCTACCTGTTACAAGCCACCAATCTCCTGGCCAACAATCATCTTCGCCTCCCCTCTCTCCGCCTCTCTACGGGATCCAGTAGCAGAGAAGGCCATAATAAAAAAAGTGTATGCTTGCTTAAGGGCCCCTGAACCTCTCCAGCCTTACGGATAGCCACTAAGAGCCGGTTTGTGTCCACCCTCTCGTTCGTCCCCTTGTATCTGCAATGTTTCCAAAATCGTTTCGGAGTAGTAACTCAACTGTCCAATATCACCCATGCAGATACACCCTCTGACTTCCCCAGCTCGGATAGCCACACTCCCAAACTCCTTTCCTATTGCTGAGTTAAAGCACACCTTACGTTTGCATGGCCTGTCCTTTCTAACTACATCTAAAATCTACTCCATATCATTTAACAAACTGTCTCCCTGTTTAGGCCACAACAACTTGTCTTGTTACTTTAAGACATTACTAACACTCACTCATGAATTTTATTCTAGTAAGTGGAGTTTTCCTTACACACTAGTTTCTAACTCTTACCTCAACATTTTATTTACACTCTTCATGCAGGTCTTCCTCTCTACTTATATTAGTCCTGTTTTCCATCCTTTAACAATCCACCCTATTATTTTATGACCTTTACCCTCCTGCTTAATGTCAGCTAAGTGTCTGTCATTCATTAATTTTCTTCTAATAACTAGAGTTCACTTACAAGCTTTTAACAAACGAAAATCTTCTCGTTTTCCACCACACAATATATATGTCCTATCGTCCTTTTCCAATGACCACCCTTTATTCATGCAGATAATAATAATAATAATTGTTACCGTGTTTTTGTGGTAGTTATGCGTGAAAGAAGGTGCGGGGTGGTGAACAGGTCTCAAGCTACGAAAGTAAAATTAATTTAAAATTTAACAAGGTTATATTTTCTTTTCAAAATTAAGAAATAACAAGTACGGCAGGTACAGAGTAGCAAGGCAACAAAAGGTGCAATTACAGTATTTACAGTATTTGGGCTTCGAGCCCCGAATTCACACTTCTAGGGCAATTAGCCCAACTTTACTCCAAAATAAGTTTTACCAGAGGAGCAGAAAACCCCATTCATGTTCAAGAGCACTTGCTCCAAATTACACAGAAAAGCGTCCTCGAGGCATACAACACTTAATTTTCAAGAAAGAGCCACACGCTCTCAAACTTTAAGCCTCTCAAAGGCCACACCAAACTCCACCTTCAAGTTGTCCTCTCAGGACATAGACACAGGGGTAACATACCCAACCTACTGAGGTCTATTAAATACAAAAAAGGGTAATTACATGACCTCTAAAATAACAATTTGAGAGGAGGCGATCTGCACTCCTAATGTATTTGTTTCAAAACCTAATTTGGCTCTAGGCCACTGATGCAAGGGCTAATCCCATACTACGGAGGTGACTTTAGAAAAGAAACAAATTTACATAATGTTAAGGAAGAATAGGTTGAGAAAATAAGTTCACCTCAAAACAATATGAGTGAGAGCTCGAGAGGGTTAAGCACTCTCTATCCCAATATGTAGTTTAAAAGATAGAATAGATACAAGTTCCTTTACATTTTAAGGAAGGTTACATAATGGAAAAACTTCGGACCCGCCCCGAGAGTTAAACTGCTGAGCAAGCAAGAAAAGAAGTAATTAATCGGCCATTACCTTGTTGTTGACCGCTGCCGGAGAAAGAGGCGCTTCCCGCCCCCTGCTATGTACTTTACACACTGAAAGATGGAACAGAAGTGGCACAGAGACCCAAAAATCAGCAGTTTATATACTCTCGCGGAAAGTTCGAGGCGTTTTAGGGAAGAAAACACCCGCCCACAATCACTTTATTGGGTAGGGTACAGCAACATATCCCAGTTGGGGGAAGGTACATCGGATTGGTCAGAAAGTAATTAAAGAAATTCGGGATTGGCTAAATACAAAACAAGGGGAAAGAGAGGGGTATACAGCCAACTTAAACAATAACAGAAAGAAATTTAACAAGAAACAAACTTTTGAAATAAAAATTTCTCCAAAAAAAAAAAAAAAGTTCTTTCACTCCGCACTAGGGTGCACTATTGTTGATCTTCAGTAGTGTCCTCTAGAAGAGAAAGTTCACACTTCTTACTACAAGCAAAACAAAAATACGTCGAAAATGACACAGTTCAAAAACTCCAAAATTTCCAGGTAGTGACATCTTCTGAGAAACTTGAAAATTAATACCGTCAATAAAGTTCAGACTTCCTCCAGCAGAGGAGTTTCAATTGGCGCACATTTTAAATTAGCGGCGTGGAGGTGTACCGCCCGGTACAATAATAATAATGATAATAATAATTTCGTGTGGCTATTTCTAGCCGAGTGCAGCCCTTGTAACGCAGACCCTCCGATGAGGGTGGGCGGCATCTGCCATGTATAGGTAACTGCGTGTTATTGTGGTGGAGGATAGTGTTATATGTGGTGTGTGAGTTGCAGGGATCTTGGGGACAGCACAAACACCCAGCCCCCGGGCCATTGGAATTAACCAATGAAGGTTAAAATCGCCGACCCGGCCGGGAATCGAACCCGGGACCCCCTGAACCGAAGGCCAGTACGCTGACCATTCAGCCAACGAGTCGGACATTCGTGTAGATATCCAACAACTACCATCTCAGACCACTTATTACCGTTCTGTTGACGTTCCCTATATGCATGTTAATCAATTGGCTTATTCTACTAAACATCCTGAGGGACGCACTACTCAGCAAACATCATCATCCTGATCATCATTAAAAATCCCAGGTTTAGTCCATACCTGTCGCTAGTGGTCATATTAACTGTGGTCATACGGAGCTGTTAAAGTGATTTCTTCGTCGGATGGAAGCCATGAGCAGACCTTGCTGTTACTGGACTAGAGTAGGCAATGTATCGACACCGGGATCCACACTTACCCTATTTCATTATCATCATCTCACACTCAGCCACGCAGGTGAAATAAAATGACCTGCACCAAATGATCGAGCATGCCCTTGGATATTACCGGCGCTAAACCCGGCTCCATGGCAAAATGATAAGCGTGCTGGCCTTTGGTCACAGGGGACCCGAGTTCAATTCCCGGCAGGGTTGGGAATTTTAAGCACCTCTGGTTAATTTCGCTGGCACGGAGACGGAGACTGCGTGTATAAGCCGTCTTCATCATCATTTCATCCTCATCACGACGCGCAGGTCACTTACGGGAGTCAACTCAAAAGACCTGCACCCAGCGAACCGAACATGACATCGGACACTCTCAGCACCAAAAGCCATGCGCCATTTCATATTCATCGCCACTAAAACATACGCTAAATAACTAAGCGTTGTTGTGTGTCTGACATTGGTCTACAGTACATACCGTGTCATATAATGTGAGAAATCGCAATGTGCAAATCATCATTTATTGAGTACTTCCACACTGCGTACCTATTTTAAATCAAACAGTTTCTTTAAGCCTAGGAATGAGTGACCAGCGCCATTCCCGCTGCCTTTGAGCCCAGGAATTCACGCGGTGCTTTGGGTGTAGACTGAGTTAATCTCAGGGCGACGTGACCACATCTTTACAGATGTATCATTTACGTCTTTTCTGTCTCGACTAATAAAATCATAATGCTGCGGTTACAATATTCTCACAAAGCAGTTGATGAAATGGTGGCGCAGCGCGCTCGAGGTATGCTCGCTTAACTGATCCCAAGAATGTTGCAAAAATTTTCTCCCATAGTCCTCCACTTCGGGATTCAAATTAAGACAAAGGTAATTCTCAGTCATTTGGTATGCATTTTATTTTATTTTTCCATTTTCAGTTCAGAAAATGGAATGGAAATGGCGTGTGGCTTTTAGTGCCGGGAGTGTCCGAGGAAAAGTTCGGCTCGCCTGGTGCATGTCTTTGGATTTGACGCCCGTAGGTAATGATGATGAAAACGACAAATACATCCTCCCCGTGTCAGCGAAATTAACCAATGATGGTTAAAAATCCCGACCCTGCCGGGAATTGAATCGGCGACTTCAGTGACCAAAGGCCATCACGCTAACCGTTTAGCCATGGAGCCGGACTTTCAGTTCAGAGAAATTATGTGATGCTACGCAATTTCAAATTTCACAGATTATATTGTGCAGAAAGGATAGATGGATTGACGAATAGGATCAACAACGCCGTATGCAAGACAGAATGGAGGTTATAAAGAATTAATATCGCTGGATTCTTACGAAAGTGCCCTAATATCATGCGATAAAAGTTTCATGAAGATCCGTACTGACAGTTGTAATACTTGATAATGTAAAATGGGTCCACCTGTTCAATACAAGGCCAATGACAGATATAAGTATATGTCCATGATCAATCAAATCCACAGCCTAATTGCAGTCATTCAAACGGGTAAGGAATGGAATGGATGAAGCCCCATCCAGCGGCGAGGATAGGAATTGTGCCAGGTGCCGAAGCCTGTTGCACTCCTCTGGGGCAATGATTAATGAATGACAGATGAACTGAAATGATGTTGGAGAGTTTTGCTGGAATGAAATGTGACAGGGAAAACCGGAGTACCCGTAGAAAAACCTATCCGCCTCCGTCTTGCTCTGCAAAAAAACTCACATAGAGTGACCGAGATTTGAACCACGGAACCCAGCGGTGAGAGGCCGACACGTTGCCGCCTGATCCACGGGGGGTCAAGTTTATTTCTTTAATACTTAGTTATATTATCATCACAACATTTGCATATGGGACTTGTTTCGGTGAACTCAGACTATCTTCAGTCACACAGTTTAAGAAATCTGGCATAATTTAAACACTGACAAAGACATCTAAGAGAGAGAAAACACGTTAAAATAGGTCTGTGATGACAAACTTGATGACACTCATGTCCATACAGCATGTCGCAAAGTATTATACAGTAAAGTTAAATTGTCGTCTCTGTGGAGTAGTTGTTAGCGTGATTAGCTGCCACCCCTGGAGGCCCGGGTTCGATTCCCGCCACAGCCACGAAATTTGAAATGTGGCACGAGGGCTGGAGCGGGGTCCACTCAGCCTCGAGAGGTCAAATGAGTAGAGGGGGTTTCGATTCGCACCTCAGCCATCATCGAAGTGGTTTCCCACTTTTCCTCCAGACAAATGCCAGAATGGTACCTAACTTAAGGCCACAGCCGCTTCCTTCCCTCTTCCTTGTCTATCACTTCCGATCATCCCATCTTCCAATAAGGCCCCTGTTCAGCATAGCAGGTGCGGACGCCTGGACGTGGTACTGGCCATCCTCCCCAGTTATATCCGCCAACCCGATGTCTGACGCTCCAGGACACTGCCCTTGAGGCGGTAGAGGTTGGATTCCTCTTTACGTCCGAGGTAAAAACTAACCCTGGAGGGTAAACAGATTAAGAAAGAAAGAAAGAAAAATCAAATTAATAGCAAGATATTATGTTCGGACCTATTTTTGTGACATATAAACGAAATTTCCTTCAGCTTTCTAAGTTATTTCAGGAGTCGCTGGAGTCACTCAGGTACATTCTTTTTCCGGATTTTAAAGCCGTATGTCCTTCCTGACACCACGAATTCTTTTATAAAGATCTCAAGGCAGGATCGACCGGGACTCCCACCCCAGCTTTCCAGGTAAGAAGCCAGCAACTAAGCTATTAACGCAAATCCTCCCAGATTAATATATGTGACACATCAATGGAAATTAGGATTCACCCAATTCCGGACTGAAGGTGAAATATTGGTTACCGTAGAGTTGGTCAGAGTACTGTAGGAAAGTGAAACTTCCTGTATAATAGTTACTAGCTGTTACCCACGGCTTTGCTCGCGAGGATTTGGTAACTTGATAAAAATTAATTGTTCCTCGGTACTGTACTAAGTATAAGTATAAAAACTCGCCGAAAAATTGCATTTCATTTACCCCAGAACATCTTTGTAAACCACGTTTGTGGCTCTGCATTTTGGGGCTAAGATGACCAGGCTACTGGCAGCGCTAAATCTGGAACATACGACATGGAACTCTACACGTGAGACGTCTTCCTTCAAGTACAAAAATATGGTTCTTTATTTCTAAAGGAGATTCCAAATTCCAATTATCACGTCTGTAACTTCTTGGTTTCTGAAATATAAGTGGCCTCATAAAGAGGATTTCAACTCCTTCTTCACTTATTTTCGATCTCCAGCTTAAGTTCATTTTCCGAAAACAGAAAGTACGTGTTTCTTTACTTTTAAAGGGGAATAAAAATACGAATTTTCACGTCCGTAACATGTTAAGTTATGAGATATACTCAGTTTAAAAATTGACCCACTCCTTGGCTAAGTGATCAGAGTTGAGGCCTTCGGTTCACAGGGTTCCGGGTTCGATTCCAGACTGGGTCGGGAATTTAAATCGCGTGCGATTAAATCATCTGGCTCGAGGACAGCTTGTTTGTGTTTGTTTGTGCTTGCCCAACACTCTCCTCTTCATATTCACTCAACACAGCACTTTACCAACCACAACAGGAAAACGCAATAGTAATTACATCCCTACACAGGGGGTTGGCGTCAGAAATGGTATCAAGCCGTAAAACAGGGTCAAATCCACATGTGCGACACAGTTTGCACCCGCGAACCCACAGGTATGGGAAAGGCGGTTGAAGAACCTCATTTTCAAAACTCACCCGCTTTTTTATTAACTTATTTCCCCCCTTTAAGTGGATTTTCCAAGTACCAAGTACTGGAGCTGACGTTGCCAAGTTTACGGGAGACCATTTCCTTAGCCGATTCCTAGAGCAGGGCTAGTGTGGTGCCAATATCTCGATAACGGTTGGTTTTAGGGCCTTTAAACATGGTTTTCAGGTCCATAGGGTTTACCGAGTTTTGTTCATTGCGTCAAAGGGCTCAAATTGAACTTTGTCTCGTCATTGTACGACAATTCAATATTTCACCTATATTAGCCTAGTATTTTTATATCTCCCCCCGTTCCCCCTCGAATTGTTTTGAAAATAAAATACAGCCCATTTCCCTCAGGGATAATGAATATTTACATTAATAAAATAAATTTTAGAATCGGTCCTGTAGCTTCTGAGATCAGCCATTGCTTAGAAACAAACTTTAGCACTTTATAATTATATTAGTATAGATTAAGTAATTAATACCGATGATGGTGATATTTGCATGTATATGATCCCTGAAGCGATCTACCGCAAAACTCCATTATTCTAAAAGCGTAATGTTGGCATCATGAGTTTCATTTTGGTAATTAACCAGTTTCAATATCAGTAACTTCAGGAAATTGAATCTTCATATTCGTGACGATCTAGACGTTTATCTACTCTTTTCAAGGGTAGATATCGCCAAACAATACTCCTTGATATCTTAATCACTCCTACAGAATACCGGATGCACTTGACCAATGATATTGCACATTCATAAGATATAAACGCAGAACTGCGCTTGTTACAGCAGTAGTAGCTCTGAGAACTGCCAAGATGTTCCTCCAAGTAGTAGTGTTCGCATCTGTAGTGGCTTCTTGCCTAGGTAAGTCATATCATTCAAATTGTGAACAGTTTCAATTTAAACTTGGAGCATACACCTACCCAAATGTGAATTATGCTGGACTGAATAGCTCATACGGTACAGCGCTGTCTTTCCAAGCTCATGTTAGTGGGTTCTATCCTGGCTCAGTGCGGTAGTATTTGAAGGTTCTCGTGTCGTTATCCTTAGTGTCACGTAAAAACTCCTACGAGAAAAATTCCAGCTCCTTGGCGTCACCTAAATATATAAATGTAGTTCGTGGAACGTAAATATTCATTACTATTATTGTTAAACGTGAATTGACCTCGAAGCACCTCACGACTGGTGAGAGTTGATTGCCGGAGGACGTTACGCCCGTTTCTGGCCGTATGAACGACCCGAAAATGAGGTTGTTCGCATGGGTGTGCGGTGTAGCAGTAGTTAATGTGGAACATCCGTTCGAGAAAGGACGGATATGTGGTATATACTTCGCTTCAATGAGCATACAGCCTACAATGCAATGCATTGTCGTCAGTTATTCTTATGAGGACATTTTCTACTTGGAGGTATGATAAAATAAATCATTCCAGGTTATACAAGTAGGCTATACTCCCAGGAGTACGACCTTACTCTTTCTTCCCTTTTAATACTGAAGGTAGTGATTTATAGTTATTTTCTGCCTGTTGGGTTCAGTGTTGCTAACCACACAGTTTAGGGACCATGCTTGCCCGTACGACGTATTACATTTACTATTTATTATTTATCGTGTCAGAAAGTACAAAGTAAACGAGACAAATTAAACAGAAGAAATTTAAAGCCCTGTCTGACCAAAAATTGGCCACGAACAAGCGCATTTGGAGTTGCCCTCATTAGGTCTTTAATGGTACAAGTGGCTGGAGAAGAAGGACTCAGTAGAAGATGATCGTTAGCCTGCTTAGTACCACACTTGCAGTAAACTATCTCTACAGGAAGGCCCCATTTCTATAGGTTGGTCTTGCATCTCGTGGTACTGGAGCGTAATCGATTGGGAGCCTTCCATGTTGTCCACTTTTCAGAATGTCCAGGGGGAAGTTCTTCCTTTGGAACCATCCATTCTCTCAAATGTCGTTGTTTTTGCCGCCACATTGAGATTCTTGCTTGCTGTGGTGTTCAGTGGTTGTCAACAAGCTCTTTCTTGATTTAAGCCTAGGATGTGCTGGTTGACAGGAGTACAAAGGGTACTGAATTAAGAAGCGGTCGAGGGGCCCTCAAGAACCATGGGGCTCCCCGTCCCTCGGGGTCTGCGTTGTCCCTATCGTCGCCACTAACTCAGACCGTGGTGTTCCTCACACAAGGACAGCACTCGCCAGCAACGCAGATCCATGGTGTTTGTCACATAATGGCACGTTGGCACTACACAGTCATGGCTTATTTTGTGATTTGCGTATTACCACTACCGTATTGTTAAAATCACTAGTGTTACATTTAGGGATATAATTAAGGCATGTTTCCTTTTTCTGTGGGATTGTAAATCTGTTTTGTTAATACCAGGCAAGTAGAATTGTGGCAGGTTAGAATAATGTACTTAATAACGTAGTTGATGTGAAATGACAAACGCAGCATTTTATTAATTACGGTCTTATTTCGTCCAATACTTGCGTATAGAATTCGACTAGGATGTCTAAGAGGCAGGAAAAATCTGCAAAATCTTCTCCGGAGAGGAAACCAACATTACCTTCCGTATAAAGATCAGTTCAGCTCAAATGGAAGGGAATTTCGTTATCAACTTGGATATTTGTTGCCTGTGGGTGGTACCATAATGTGTGGTACGCCATGGGTTTGCATTGCCTATTATTAGTACCGCTAGGTGAGCGGCACCAGGAGTATACTTGGCCCGTGATTAGTTCCATTATGTGACGAACACCATGGGTCTGCGTTGCTGGCGAGTGCTGTCCTTGTATGAGGAACACCATGGTCTGAGTTAGTGTCGACGATATGGACAACGCAGACCCACGGGGCGGGGAGTCCCATGGCGTTTGAGGGGCCTTGACCGTTTCTTAATTCAGTACCTGAAGGATGATTTTAAATATTAAAAAATCTACAGCACAAAACGCAGTATTATTTGTGTTACAGAGACTTATTTCAAACTTAGTCCGTCGTGGTGCAGACATTCTTTCGTTAATAGGAGTATGGTAGTTACTTCTGAAAGGATGTGGGTTTTTCAACCTGTTCCAATAATAACCGTCCCTTGCTGCCACTCACAACAATCAACATGGCTTTTGAAGTAATTAGCCAGTTCTGTAACTCAGTAGCAAGCGAAGTTGCGATAACAATGACATCCCCCTTGACTAACTCTAAATACTGACCTTTCGAGTCTGTTTATAACTCTCGGCAGTCAGTGCAGCTAAGTAGGCCTACGTTAGACGGCTGAGTTCTAATTAGTAGTAAATTATTTGGTCTTAGGAACGAGATTATTTAATATTGTGACGGTAAGCTTGCTTTGGTTACCATAATCAGTTATTGTAGTGGATTAAAGTCTCATTTACGGATGTCATTAGTATTGAGTTAAATATCATATTGCCATTTTTGTTATTAATGTTATTGTTGTTGCTTGTTGTTCGAGTGATCTCCGTTAGTGAAGCAGTTAGTCACTGTCGTTTTAACGCTGAACCGCGGTTTAGATTCCTGGTCGGTCATACGCAGATTTTGAAGGTCAAAGCGGAAGCTTTGTAGTCGAGTGACGAGAAAACTGGTCTTGAGTTCGATTTCCGAAAGATCATAGCGAATAATGGCAAATTCCTCTTGCCCGTGGGATGGATATTAGTAGGCTATCTGTTGTACTTCATCCCTCTTCATCCGGATACGTAACAACATCACAAATACACACAAGAGTGAATACAATAAGCCTAAAAGGTCCAGTGCTATATGAACATTTTTAAAGCGTAGGCGATGCATGTTTGCCGGTATCATTCTGCCCAAACAGTTCACTACTGGGTAGTTTCATCCAGTTTACCTCTGCATACCTCTCGGCATACTGACCTAAAAACTTGTGTGAATCTCATGGCAACACTCCACTCCCCAGTTCACATCCGAAATCGGACTAAGTGGTAAAAAGAACATTATCAGCTTCATTCCACTTATGTCAGAGCGTTCGTGAGCTGTCTGGTCCTGTCAACGCACTCCAGAGACAGCGGGTTGATTGTCCTGCAAATTGCTTTCTTATGTTCATTAGCAGGGAAGTATTGGAACCGGGAACGGTAATCTTACGAGAATCGCGGACATTTTCTTTCAGATTTTTAACAAAATCTGAGCTAAAAGAAAAACTACGAATGAGAGGATCGGTGCTTCAAAAAGCGTCATACAAGTTTATTATTAGTATTATCGTCGTTGCGTTGTTGTTCATTGTAATGATATACAACGTTGTACAACGAAATAAAATTGTAACTTTCCTTATCAGGAAAGGAGAGGCCCATTTTCAATTATTACGGGTTGTCCCGAGCCTCTTAGTGCCGCTACTGGTCTGGGTTGCCTGCAAGTGAGTCCATTATGTGTGACAAACTATGCATGTGAAATACCTGTGATCAGTACTACCATACGAGGAACACAATGAGTGTTCCTTACCTGTAATTAGCAGCACTATAGGAGGAACACCATGGTCGGACTCTTTGGCTGAATGGTCAGCGTACTGGCCTTCGGTTCAGAGGTTCCCGGGTTCGATTCCCGGCCGGGACGGGGATTTTAATCGCGTCTGATTAATTCTTCTGGCTCGGGGACTGGGTGTTTGTGTCCGCCTCAACACTCTCCTCTTCATATTCACACAACACTACCAACCACCACAGAAACACCCAATAATGATTACATCCCTCCGTATAGGGTTGGTGTCAGGAAGGGCATCCGGCCGTAAAATAGGGCCAAATCCACATGTGCGCCGTAGTTCGCACCCACCACCCCATAGGTGTGGGACCAGCGGTAGGAAAAGAATAATAAGAAGAAAAAGAAGATACTAGGTACACAATGTACCAGTGATTAGTACTATTATGAGGAGCAGGTGACTTGATTCTGGACCCCTTTTCTAAAACAAGCATGATCTGAGGAAAGAAGGCATTGTGAACTGAATCCAAAAATTGTTTTGGATTCATGGTCATTTTTTCATCATCATTCATTTCATTTTTTACTCAGTGGATACGTTTTGAAGTTTTAATTATCGTTTCATTTCGTTACGCCTCGTACCATTAGGGACCGATGACCTAGCTGTTAGGTCTGTCTCAAACAGAAACATCATCATTATAAATTTTCTGTATATTGCACCCGTCCACCTCCCGAGTCCCAGACTAGCATTTATCTCAGGGGTGTCGGTTCATTATTTAATTCATCAAAATATAAATATAACGGCATAATAGAACACGGGGATGAACGGAGCAACTTAAAATTAAAAAGGGGGAAGGCTCGATTGTAACTTGAATTTAAGGACTCCATGATAGGACTAGGAAGTGACTATTACTTTAAAAAGGGCATTATCTAACTACAATAAAAAGATTATGAGAGTGGTTTCCTTTGAAATAATTTGCCAGAAGGAGCGGTTTATTACGCCATTTGACGTATAACTTTGATACACGTGGCAACAATATTTGAATTTACACACATGTTACATATATAAATCACTTGCCATACCGCAAGTGGTATCAATATCTTGCTGCGTTGCTTCTGAAATAAAATGACATTTTGGAGGTATAACCGTTACTCAAGGATATAGCTTCCTTCTATCGGGAGCCCGAGCATAACCCATGTTACGGTCGGCTTCCCGATTTAACTAAGATGACGTACTCCGGCTATATACATTTTTCCGAGACCGGTACTCGGACTGGGTAATGTTTCTCGTGAAATGCGAAAACTGGATTCCACGGACAGTTCCTATCTTACGATATCCAGCTGATGCCATACCACTGAATTAGCATTTACATATTATTTACATGTGATCTGAATTGTCACCAGTTAGCCTCAGTAGACTACTGACACAGATGAGATAACGAGAAGCGGTGGGAAATACCGTGGCCATGGCCCCCCTCGCATCGCGAGCGAAGTAAACAAACACGCAAGTATTACCGTAACATCGTCCCATGCGGAAACCGTACGATAACGCGGTAAACAAAATGACTCTAATATTATCATTCTCATTATTCAAACATACGAATAGAGGGATGTTGTCACCAAACAATTTAATCCACGATCGTCACAATATTCATGAAATTATTATTATTATTATTATTATTCAACGGTTCCTGGCACTGTCACGTTTGATTAATATCATCATTATTATGCGGGATGCAAACGCAAATGGTTATTACTGTTATTATTATTCTTATATCCCTCTCGTGGTTATTATTATTATTAATGAATAGGTGACTCAAGATATTATTATTATTATTATTCACGTCACTTAAGAGGTTATTATTATTAATGAACCGGTCACTTGCGCCAAAATATATATTAAGATATCGGTCGCAATTACAAATATTTCACTGATCAACCAACGACATCATTACAGTTATTATTATGACAATTATTATTAATCTGATCGCGATGATTTAACATCTTCCTTACATTATTATTATTATTATCAGTTGCATATTATCATTTAGATTCCCGTTTAACATCTTTATCAACGCTCATTTAATTAAGGCGGTCCAATCCTTTATCTGCAATATTTATTATTATTATTATCACGACATCATGATTGTCCTCGCTCGTTATTACAATGAATACAATATACGACCATTTATGTGGAATCTGAACTCTCATTATCCTTAGATCCGTTGTATCTCAACGAATAGCTGTGCAATCTATTTATTTCGTACATGCTGTCACGGGTTCGAATTCTACCCGCTGCGTAACTCAGTATTTCTCTGTGACACTGCCCGTACATTTTACACTCATATCAATATCCTAAGTGTCTCTCGTACGGAATTTATCTTCCTCTCTATCTCGATTCATTTATTTCTCACAGAATTATCAACTGACTTATTTATTCATTTCTGACATCGTACGACCTTTTATTATCTGACTGCAGATTCTTTCACATATTCTATTTCATTTTGATCTACGCTTTAGTTCATTCTCCACAAATAATCGTAACATCTTGAAATTATATTTACCAAATTTTGACAATCATGGTCTCGTAATATTAGCACTACATTTTCCGGCTAATGAATCGCAACTTTAAAACGCGACATTTATACGTAAAAAATATTGGACCGTAATTTAAACCACACGTTCATTAACATGTACGGATTATTAGCACCGATCTACCTTTCAATATTATTAATTGATCAAATTAAATTATCACGCACTTTAATTCCGAATTAAAAACGACCTCCCGTCATTAAATGATTCCCAATAAACTCAACACTTGATCACATGAATTATTATTATCTTCAAAACATATTTAAAAAAATATCTTCACAAAAAAGTAGTTATATTATTTATTTATTATTATTATTATTAAAAAAATAATAATTCGCCTGTTACTCGGTAGTCCACTCGTAATATGTTTAACGCATAACCCCTTGTACAAACTCAAATTATTCTGGCATTAAACACTCCAGATATGATTTACTTGGACATATTTATATTAATCGCATCTCACAAATTTAACAACTTCACTTTGAAAATATGACCATATTAATTTCAACAAAACACACTTGGTATGGCGAAGCTGGATTTTCCTTCCATGTCATTACATGGCTCGTTAAAATGACAAAACATAAAAGCACATATCGGGTCTTATTTAACTAGCATAACCAAAATCAAATGTAAAGAAAATTATCGACTACAAAGAAAATATGAATGCATGCATGACTTAACGTACTACACTATATATACAAATTTACATCTCCAACAAACTGAATACATAAAAGACCCGATTATTTACATTATTATGATTTACTACTGTCCGTGCTACAAATTTAGGATGGGGTCGTTAAGCGACCCATCTTGTTACAGAAGGTAACCAAGTATAATCAAGTTATTCCCATTTTTCCCATCACGATAACATTTCCCAAATATATTTTACAGTTTAGTACTCATCTTAGTTATCGGTATTCCATTGCAGCTTTGCAGACGAGAGGCTCCATCCGGCCCCTCTCTGCGTTTTACTCCTCCATCCTTGATGGCGTAGTTTCACAAAAGATTTCCTGGCACATTATCATTTTACACTCATATCTTGACTACCACAAACCTTCACCATTTACTACGTTAACACTGTATACTTTAAATTGGATACAACAAATTTCTATCCTAGACCCAAGAATTTAATATATTTACACTATTTAATCTTCGTCCACCTACCGCACAATGGACCTGGACACGTACGACGAGGTGTCAACTATTACGCCCGTCGCGATACGCCCGATTTATACGGCATTCTTGACGTGTTCATAACATCGGTTCGGTATAGCTAAGTACAGGCTACTACTTCCTTAAAGTACTTGTTCGTCACACAGTCTGTTATGCACGTACTTATGGTGATATAATTTATACTACTCTCTTGCAGGGTAATTACTTTACGTCACTGATATTCACAAATGACAGACACTGTCCTACGTTACCATTTTCTAATTCCTGTTGCTTGAGCGCGATCACATTTTACCAACACTGGCGGATGCTCGCGCCATTAAATGACTGTACGTCCGTAGACTTCTAAGTTACCGGCGACCAACAGTTCAGCTCCCGATATTCAATTCACGTGTGCTGGCAACCGTCAATTCAGCTCCAACGATTCAAGACAAGTGTGCTGGCGAGGATCCCTTGCCCCGTATATATGGATGAAGCCTTTTTCCCGCGGATTCGTTGACGTCATACTCCTTAGGGAGGGGGTGGATTTTTAATATCGGTACTTGCACTCCGAATTGGAAGTTAAAATTTACATCAAATTAATCCACTCCGCTAGCATATCTACTGGATAAAATATGAACTCCCGGTGATCATAGATTTAGGAGATATGGGTGGATTTCGCTCCTCACATTTCGCGCCTTTGTAAGCGTCCCTGACAACGTGGTCTTCGTTCCGCCAATGAGATTCAAGCTGTCCGGTTTCCAAGAAATCCAGCCTTCAATTTATTTAATTTGCCAATAAGTATTGATTATTTTTCCATGCGTGACCTCTAATAAATTCATTACATCCATCCGCGTACTCATATTAATTTATTACTGATTACTTTTGTGGTTACGAAAATATCTCATCCATCATTCCTTAAGATGGTATCACTGAGTCTCCCATCAAATTTTTACTATTGGCCGGCAAGCGGTCACGTGATTTAAATCTCCACCTGCTCGAACTTAGGCTAGCGAACGTACACTCAGCCGCTGTACTTTTCCATGAGGTCATGGAATTTACGTCCTACCAAAAATATCCCAAGGTCTTACTCATGTGGTGAGTTTTCTTTGTATGACTCTCCCCCTTCCTCTTTCTGACCAAGACTTATTTGTGGACTCTGTATTTCCTTGTACGCCAACTAATGATATTCCCTGCTGTGAAGTAGCTAAAAGTTGTCGGGTTGAGCTAATCCGTCAGGCTCCAGTCTGTCGTCCTTCCTTCGCTCTGATTTCGACATTACCTAAACGGAATATTTTCAAATACACTCCTCTGTATTTCAATAAATGTACCATATTATTTTACCGATCAAATCATGACTGACTATGGGCCTAAGTCACTCGGGTTCATCTTCCTCTTGCCCAGGTAAAAAAAAATCTAGTGAGTATCATGAGATTTCTTTTTATGATGTGTCCATATCATCACTATCATGATTTGACATCGGATCCTCTGTTCTGCGACGGCTGTTGATTTCGTCTCTCAACATCTGGTTCCTGAACCTTAACTCCTCGTTCTGTCTTTCGATTTCATGGATCGCATTGACAAATTCCTGCACGTCTCTGTCTATCTCTCCACACTCTGGACATGGCCTTGCTTCAATTGGTGTATGGATTACTTGGACTTCTTCTTCCCTTCCGTCATCTTCTTCATCCTCTTCTTCGACATCATCTTCTTCCGGCTCGTCATCTGCTTCCTCTCGTTCATCCTCTGCTTCCCTGTGGTCTGCTGGCGTGTGGTAAAGCTTTAAATTTGCAGCGTTATAGATGTTCTCTGAACTTCCATCCAAGCTCTGAACTTTGTAAGCATTGTTGTCATAAGTTTGTATAATCTTGAAAGGGCCCACGAACAATTTACAAAACTTGTGGTACACCTTCTGCTCTGGATTAGACACACTAGGCTTCTTTACTAGAACGAGCTCGCCAACCCTCAACGGACGGTGGAATCGCTTATTCCTCAGCCTTCTCAATCGTCGTTCTGCTTGTGCCTCCAAATGTTCCCGTGTCTTTCTGATACAAATTTCGCTGGATACGCGTGGATCTGCAGGACATGCTACTGCATTATGCCACGGCCTGGCCGGATATCTGTTAAAGTGAACCACTTCCGGTATCTGGCCCGTTGCTTCGTGGATCGTGGTGTTAATACATTTAGTTATAATGGGCACCACGTCAATCCACCGCCAATGTGCCTCGGAACAATAGATCCTGCAGAATTTTGCAATCTCTCGCATGATCCTCTCTGATGGATTCGATTCGGGATGGCGAATCGAACTAAGTACATGCTGAATGTCTAGCTGTCGTAATTGATTTGCAAACGCAGCAGATGTGAACTGACTACCATGATCAGTAAGGATCTTCTTAGGCTTCCCCATCTGTGGAATGATATGTGAAGTAATTCCTCGTAGTACAGTTTTATAATTTGCCTTTTGTAGCGGATACAAGGCTACCAATTTAGAGAATACATCTAAACTAACAAGGATGAATTGATTTCCCCTACGGGCCTTGGGGAGTGGTCCGTACAGGTCCATTGCGAATATCTCGCGGGGTTCAGTAGGTAACAGTGGGCGCGGAGATTGCTTAAGTAAGTACGGATTAGGTTTAATCCTTTGGCAGACGTCGCATGATCGTAGTACATTTCGGACTGTTTGGTTCATCTTGGCCCACACGAATGTCTCTTGGATAGTTGCCAAAACCTTCCCTATACCTCCGTGTCCAATGACCCGGTGTACATGGTTGACTACCGGTACTTGCATTTCAGATGGTATGACTATGCGAAGTTTCGTGTGTTCCTCATCCAAAAACTTGTGAAGAACCCCATTCAAATAATGGTAGCTCGCTGATAATTTACTGGCTCTGTCATACTGTGGATTGTTTGGCTGCAATGTTTTGTTAAAAAACTCTATCATCAAGTTAGTGAACCCATCTCTCTTCTGTATTGCTCCGATGTCCTTCAGATTCCTTAAGACCTCCTGGTCCTCTTCTATCAACTCAATTTGGTGGATTACGACTTCCTCCGGGTTTGGATGTCGACTCAATGTGTCTGCCAAAATATTGAGTTTCCCGGGGCAATGTTCGACTGTTAGATCAAATTGCTGGATAAATAATGCCCAACGGCTAACCCTCTCGCTTGCCATATTGGTCTTCATAATGAACGTCAGCGCTTTGTGATCGGTACGAATAACAATCTGAAAACCATACACGATCTTCTTCCAATATTGCAAAGCGCTCACGATAGACAGCATTTCCAATTCCGTGATAGTGTACTTTATCTCATGCTTCCGCAATTTCCGGCTCATGAAGGCAATATAGGTCTTTATGCTTGGATCATCGGGGTTTTCCTGCAGTAACACGGCTCCTATACCTATGGTTGAGGCATCTGTTTGAATTATGAATTTGAGGCTGAAATCCGGGTATCCGAGCTTAACATTATGCAGTAATCGTTGCTTGGTCTGAGCGAACGCCTCATCACAAGTATGGTCCCACTTCCATCGATTATTTTTCTTAAGCAGGTCCTGCAACGGTGCTACTACGGTTGTGTAATCAGGGCAATGATCAGCGAAGAATTGACACATTCCAAGGAACTGCCGAACATGTTTTACTTTAGTAGGCTTAGGAAACATCCTAATGGCCTCAATTTTGACTGGGTTTGGTCGCACACCATCTCCATCTACAAGGTGACCCAAAAATAACACCTCCTTCTGACAAAAATGTGATTTCGATAGGTTGACCTTGAAGTTATGCCTTCCTAAATCGGTGAGGACTTCATCAATATTTTCCAAGTGTTCCGAAAGTGTTCTTGTAGCTACCAAGATATCATCCACATACATGATAGTCGCCTCTTTGACCTTTGGACTTAGATTGCGGTCAAGAGCTCGAATGAGAACCGAACCCGCATTCTTAATACCAAACGGGAGACAATTAAAGACATAAGTCTGTTGATCGAATAAGAATCCCGTCAACAACTTAGATTTAGCTTCCAACAGTATATGATGAAATGATGACGTCAGGTCAAAAGTGGTAAAATATTCCATATCTGTAAATCTCTTCAAAATCTCTTTAATAGGCGGGGCCTGCTCATACTCTGGGACTAATCTCTCGTTGATAGCACGTGCATCAAGGCAAATGCGCACTGATCCGTCCGGTTTCCTTACTATCACTAAAGGATTCAAAAATGGCGTCGGTGACTTCGAAATCAATCCACTTGCTTCCATTTCTCTAATAGCTTCGCGGACTTGGGGATAGAATTTCTCGGCAATTGGATATAATTTCTTCTTATACGGGGACCAATCATTCACGTTTAATTCGTATTCAAAGTTTTCAATTTTTCCAGGTTTTGAGCCAAACGTGTCGCTATGCTTTGTTAAAATTTTGAATAAATCTTCCTTCCCCTCGGGACCTATTACAGCTGCATTAACTTTATCTGCTATAACTTTCCCACAGTTGACTTCACCTTCCTGTAATTCTGCCGCAAAGAGCTTATAATCATCAGAGGTCACATGATCATCCGTCTCACTCATGACACTTTCGTCCGTCCTAAGCGGATTCACGACTTCGGTGTTCCAAATTTCTCCCTGTTGTCCTATCTCTGACTGAGGGTTCATGGTTGTATCCTCAATACCTTCCCTGTGCTTAAATCTGACAGAGTTATCCCCCATATCAATCACAGCCTGGTATTCAGTCATAAAATCGGCCCCTAGGATCAAGTTATAGTTGATTTTATTCATGATAATAAATGTATGAGCAAATTTTGAATTTCCAATTTCGATGTCCAATAATGCCTGGTTCTTACATATGACGGATTTATCCGGGATAATTCCACGAATCTTCAAATTTGAAACTGGGATAATCGGGATGTTTACTTTGGATTGTAGTTCATTTACCAGAACTTGGGATACTACTGATACGCTGGCGCCTGTATCAATGAGTGATCGAACCCTCACGTGGTTGATCCTAGTATATATCACTGGTAGTCTCTTAATTTCCTTTGAAATTTGGATTTCGGGATCGTCAATTAATTCGTCAGAGGTCACAACCCATGTATCGACTTCTGCGATGATCCATTCTTCAGTTAAAATTCGGCGTTTTTTTTTTCGCCCCGAGCCGTTCTTCAGATTCGAACGTCGGTGCATTCGGGTTCAGGTCGCTGCCCCCTTTCCTTGCTCTTTGGAACTGCAAGCTCTCCGCTCCTGTCGCTTCCTCATCACGGCCTCGATCATAGATCGCCTCCTTCCATTTTCTCTTGTTCAGCTCTTCTATATACCGCCTAGACTCTTGGTATCTGTCATCCTTCTCCTGACGAGATCCTCCCTGGTAATATCTCGGGTTCCCTTGATTCCTAGCTGGATACGGCCTATAATTACTTCTCTGGAATCCACGGTATCCCCTGTCAGCTCGAAAGTTCCCTTGGTTGGTTTGCCGGTTGCCTTCCGCAAAATTCCTTGGTCTCGTCCATTGTCGCGGCTTCCACTCCGTATTATATGCTCGACGAGGTTCCGGATCCGTACTAGTTCCCTGGTTCTTTGTACTCGTGGTCTTCGGTTCGATTGTCCGTTCGATATTATTCACCTGCTGGTCCCTGCTCCTAATTTGTCTTGGGTTCGAATGATGCGTTGTGAGGTCTAATTGACGTAATAAAGCCTCCGCATCGACAGCTGTCTGGACATTTGACGCTATCATCATTCGTTGGACCTCGAATGGCAATTGTTTTCCAATGGCGCTAATCAATTCTGTTTCGCTCATTGGATTATCAAGCTCCCGTAGCTTGTGAAATTGTGCCACAAAGTAATCAGAGAATTTCGTGGGTGAAGATGTTGCATATCGTCTGGAGTATACTTCCAGCCTTAACTCCTGCTGTTCCTGAATACTCCAGAACTTTTGGAGAAAAGCCCGCCGAAATCCTTCAAAATCTTCAAAAGTATACAAGAAAGCCCTGAACCATACAGCTGGTGCTCCGTCTAGGAATTTCTCGACCGTTCGCAGTTGTCGCTCTACTGGTATTTTATTCTCATTTATATAACCGGCGACTTCCCGGATGAAACCTTTCGGGGTGATATGCCCACGGGCATCGAACTTTGGTGGCTTGTCATCGGACATCTTAATGACGTGTACCACCGATGTCGGGATAGCATTTGATGACGTAGACGACCCATCTCTGTTTTCAAACTTGAAACCGTGTGTATCAGCTTGGGATAGGCCTCCATTCTTATGAATCCCCTGGTTATCATGGGGTTCGTATTCGCGATATTGGAGGTTAAAATCTTGGCTAGACGCTGATGGTTCCAACCTAGCCTTCAACATCTCCAAGTCTTTTCGGATGTCATCCATTCCGTCGGGATTACAACTGGCTATTTCTTTTGTGCCGGAATTTTGCCCATTATACGCCTTGCATTGTTCTAATAGGCGAACTTCCGTGTCGGCAAATGATTGGCCCTGTTCGATTAGATCTTCCGTCCGCTGAAATAACGCTAAGTTTGCGTCTTCGCACTTAGTTATTCTCTGGCTACGGTCTTCTAAATTTATAGTTAGTTCTTCGACTTTGTTTTTCAGTCCTGCTACGATCACAAGTGTACGTGCGGCTTCCCCACGTAACTCGTTCATGCCCTTGTCATGCTTGTCCAAGGTGCCAGCTATCTGCGCGCATTTTTCTTCTACTTGTCCCCGGACGATGTCATTCTCCTTCCGACATTCATCCCGAATTTCCTCTATGTGTGATTCTATGCCTTTTCTGTCAGTTACTCGTAGAGCGGCGAGCTCCTTGACACTAGCGTTCAATTTTTCCTTAATTTCTGCGCGTTCCATTTGAGCCTCATCTCTAACGCGGTCAACCTTTTCATTAACGATGGTAATGTACGCATCCATGTGCACTTTTAATTCATCTTTCGCGAAGTGACATGCTTCCTGGACTTGAGTTAATTTGTCCCTCAGTTCCTGTCCCATCGCTACGCTCGCGGCCTGAACTGCATCTATTTGTGCCTTGAGTTCTGTTTTATTAACTTCACACGCAGCCTGTACTTGGTCTATTTTGTTCTCTAATGAAACACTCGCGGCCTGTACTTTGTCTAATTTGTCCTCTAATGAAACACTATTAACCTTCATTTGTTCTGCAAGTTCATGTTTAACTGAAACATTATCAGCCTGCATTTGATCGAACCTACGTTCCATGTTCAGAGTTAAGTTCCGCATTAAATCCTCTAACGTGAGAGCTTTCATCTCTCCCTGTCCTTCTACCACTATGTCCTGGGATCGCTCCCCACCGTCGTCAGACATTATAACTTTTCTTGAGAAAGCAAAAGGGCCGATCGGCCTCTCACCTTGCTGCACACGAAGGAATACGCTATTGGGTCTAGGCCCTATCTATGACATTATACCCCTACACTAACTTTCATTTAACAAAAAAAAATTTTGACTATAAAACTTGTTTACATTTGCAGGTCATTCAACTTGAATGCTGGCTTGCGCCTAAGATTTCACAATAAACCGCTCCAATATAACAACAACAACAACATTAAAAACAACGATGAAGTTGGAAATCTCCTGCCCTGAAATACGTTGATTTTAATTTATACCATCTCAACCTCTTTTTAAATAACAACTTGAACTGGTGCTCAGTAATATTTTTACCATTTCAAGCCTTCCTAAACAACTGTTTATAATATTCATCTCATGTCCAATGACATTTAAATGAAGTCCTGAATAACCAAAAAAAATATTAAATTTCATATGGGAAAAAGAGAAACATCAAATCTTCGAGCTTATTGAATTTTGACTCATTGCCAAACTTGAAGAGATTAGCAATGGATTATAATAATACACTAGTCAAATCTAGCTCCGTTCGAAAGTAACCTTACTCTAGCATGATATTACGTTACAAGTGAACACACACCTGACCGTGATGCGGTCATCAATTAATAAAAATCAAAAATTTAAAAATATAAAATTTGGAAAAAAAATATAAAAATTTTACAATTGATTAGCAATAATATTGGCCTCTCTGCCGTTCTTAAAGCAACACTTTGCCGTTCTTAAAGCCCCACTTTGGGCCAGCCATTTTGCACCCGTCCACCTCCCGAGTCCCAGACTAGCATTTATCTCAGGGGTGTCGGTTCATTATTTAATTCATCAAAATATAAATATAACGGCATAATAGAACACAGGGATGAACGGAGCAACTTAAAATTAAAAAGGGGGAAGGCTCGATTGTAACTTGAATTTAAGGACTCCATGATAGGACTAGGAAGTGACTATTACTTTAAAAAGGGCATTATCTAACTACAATAAAAAGATTATGAGAGTGGTTTCCTTTGAAATAATTTGCCAGAAGGAGCGGTTTATTACGCCATTTGACGTATAACTTTGATACACGTGGCAACAATATTTGAATTTACACACATGTTACATATATAAATCACTTGCCATACCGCAAGTGGTATCAATATCTTGCTGCGTTGCTTCTGAAATAAAATGACATTTTGGAGGTATAACCGTTACTCAAGGATATAGCTTCCTTCTATCGGGAGCCCGAGCATAACCCATGTTACGGTCGGCTTCCCGATTTAACTAAGATGACGTACTCCGGCTATATACATTTTTCCGAGACCGGTACTCGGACTGGGTAATGTTTCTCGTGAAATGCGAAAACTGGATTCCACGGACAGTTCCTATCTTACGATATCCAGCTGATGCCATACCACTGAATTAGCATTTACATATTATTTACATGTGATCTGAATTGTCACCAGTTAGCCTCAGTAGACTACTGACACAGATGAGATAACGAGAAGCGGTGGGAAATACCGTGGCCATGGCCCCCCTCGCATCGCGAGCGAAGTAAACAAACACGCAAGTATTACCGTAACATCGTCCCATGCGGAAACCGTACGATAACGCGGTAAACAAAATGACTCTAATATTATCATTCTCATTATTCAAACATACGAATAGAGGGATGTTGTCACCAAACAATTTAATCCACGATCGTCACAATATTCATGAAATTATTATTATTATTATTATTATTCAACGGTTCCTGGCACTGTCACGTTTGATTAATATCATCATTATTATGCGGGATGCAAACGCAAATGGTTATTACTGTTATTATTATTCTTATATCCCTCTCGTGGTTATTATTATTATTAATGAATAGGTGACTCAAGATATTATTATTATTATTATTCACGTCACTTAAGAGGTTATTATTATTAATGAACCGGTCACTTGCGCCAAAATATATATTAAGATATCGGTCGCAATTACAAATATTTCACTGATCAACCAACGACATCATTACAGTTATTATTATGACAATTATTATTAATCTGATCGCGATGATTTAACATCTTCCTTACATTATTATTATTATTATCAGTTGCATATTATCATTTAGATTCCCGTTTAACATCTTTATCAACGCTCATTTAATTAAGGCGGTCCAATCCTTTATCTGCAATATTTATTATTATTATTATCACGACATCATGATTGTCCTCGCTCGTTATTACAATGAATACAATATACGACCATTTATGTGGAATCTGAACTCTCATTATCCTTAGATCCGTTGTATCTCAACGAATAGCTGTGCAATCTATTTATTTCGTACATGCTGTCACGGGTTCGAATTCTACCCGCTGCGTAACTCAGTATTTCTCCGTGACACTGCCCGTACATTTTACACTCATATCAATATCCTAAGTGTCTCTCGTACGGAATTTATCTTCCTCTCTATCTCGATTCATTTATTTCTCACAGAATTATCAACTGACTTATTTATTCATTTCTGACATCGTACGACCTTTTATTATCTGACTGCAGATTCTTTCACATATTCTATTTCATTTTGATCTACGCTTTAGTTCATTCTCCACAAATAATCGTAACATCTTGAAATTATATTTACCAAATTTTGACAATCATGGTCTCGTAATATTAGCACTACATTTTCCGGCTAATGAATCGCAACTTTAAAACGCGACATTTATACGTAAAAAATATTGGACCGTAATTTAAACCACACGTTCATTAACATGTACGGATTATTAGCACCGATCTACCTTTCAATATTATTAATTGATCAAATTAAATTATCACGCACTTTAATTCCGAATTAAAAACGACCTCCCGTCATTAAATGATTCCCAATAAACTCAACACTTGATCACATGAATTATTATTATCTTCAAAACATATTTAAAAAAATATCTTCACAAAAAAAGTAGTTATATTATTTATTTATTATTATTATTATTATTAAAAAAATAATAATTCGCCTGTTACTCGGTAGTCCACTCGTAATATGTTTAACGCATAACCCCTTGTACAAACTCAAATTATTCTGGCATTAAACACTCCAGATATGATTTACTTGGACATATTTATATTAATCGCATCTCACAAATTTAACAACTTCACTTTGAAAATATGACCATATTAATTTCAACAAAACACACTTGGTATGGCGAAGCTGGATTTTCCTTCCATGTCATTACATGGCTCGTTAAAATGACAAAACATAAAAGCACATATCGGGTCTTATTTAACTAGCATAACCAAAATCAAATGTAAAGAAAATTATCGACTACAAAGAAAATATGAATGCATGCATGACTTAACGTACTACACTATATATACAATTTACATCTCCAACAAACTGAATACATAAAAGACCCGATTATTTACATTATTATGATTTACTACTGTCCGTGCTACAAATTTAGGATGGGGTCGTTAAGCGACCCATCTTGTTACAGAAGGTAACCAAGTATAATCAAGTTATTCCCATTTTTCCCATCACGATAACATTTCCCAAATATATTTTACAGTTTAGTACTCATCTTAGTTATCGGTATTCCATTGCAGCTTTGCAGACGAGAGGCTCCATCCGGCCCCTCTCTGCGTTTTACTCCTCCATCCTTGATGGCGTAGTTTCACAAAAGATTTCCTGGCACATTATCATTTTACACTCATATCTTGACTACCACAAACCTTCACCATTTACTACGTTAACACTGTATACTTTAAATTGGATACAACAAATTTCTATCCTAGACCCAAGAATTTAATATATTTACACTATTTAATCTTCGTCCACCTACCGCACAATGGACCTGGACACGTACGACGAGGTGTCAACTATTACGCCCGTCGCGATACGCCCGATTTATACGGCATTCTTGACGTGTTCATAACATCGGTTCGGTATAGCTAAGTACAGGCTACTACTTCCTTAAAGTACTTGTTCGTCACACAGTCTGTTATGCACGTACTTATGGTGATATAATTTATACTACTCTCTTGCAGGGTAATTACTTTACGTCACTGATATTCACAAATGACAGACACTGTCCTACGTTACCATTTTCTAATTCCTGTTGCTTGAGCGCGATCACATTTTACCAACACTGGCGGATGCTCGCGCCATTAAATGACTGTACGTCCGTAGACTTCTAAGTTACCGGCGACCAACAGTTCAGCTCCCGATATTCAATTCACGTGTGCTGGCAACCGTCAATTCAGCTCCAACGATTCAAGACAAGTGTGCTGGCGAGGATCCCTTGCCCCGTATATATGGATGAAGCCTTTTTCCCGCGGATTCGTTGACGTCATACTCCTTAGGGAGGGGGTGGATTTTTAATATCGGTACTTGCACTCCGAATTGGAAGTTAAAATTTACATCAAATTAATCCACTCCGCTAGCATATCTACTGGATAAAATAAGAACTCCCGGTGATCATAGATTTAGGAGATATGGGTGGATTTCGCTCCTCACATTTCGCGCCTTTGTAAGCGTCCCTGACAACGTGGTCTTCGTTCCGCCAATGAGATTCAAGCTGTCCGGTTTCCAAGAAATCCAGCCTTCAATTTATTTAATTTGCCAATAAGTATGGAATTTCCGTCCTACCATAAATATCCCAAGGTCTTACTCATGTGGTGAGTTTTCTTTGTATGACTCTCCCCCTTCCTCTTTCTGACCAAGACTTATTTGTGGACTCTGTATTTCCTTGTACGCCAACTAATGATATTCCCTGCTGTGAAGTAGCTAAAAGTTGTCGGGTTGAGCTAATCCGTCAGGCTCCAGTCTGTCGTCCTTCCTTCGCTCTGATTTCGACATTACCTAAACGGAATATTTTCAAATACACTCCTCTGTATTTCAATAAATGTACCATATTATTTTACCGATCAAATCATGACTGACTATGGGCCTAAGTCACTCGGGTTCATCTTCCTCTTGCCCAGGTAAAAAAAAATCTAGTGAGTATCATGAGATTTTTTTTAATGATGTGTCTATATCATCACTATCATGATTTGACATCGGATCCTCTGTTCTGCGACGGCTGTTGATTTCGTCTCTCAACATCTGGTTCCTGAACCTTAACTCCTCGTTCTGTCTTTCGATTTCATGGATCGCATTGACAAATTCCTGCACGTCTCTGTCTATCTCTCCACACTCTGGACATGGCCTTGCTTCAATTGGTGTATGGATTACTTGGACTTCTTCTTCCCTTCCGTCATCTTCTTCATCCTCTTCTTCGACATCATCTTCTTCCGGCTCGTCATCTGCTTCCTCTCGTTCATCCTCTGCTTCCCTGTGGTCTGCTGGCGTGTGGTAAAGCTTTAAATTTGCAGCGTTATAGATGTTCTCTGAACTTCCATCCAAGCTCTGAACTTTGTAAGCATTGTTGTCATAAGTTTGTATAATCTTGAAAGGGCCCACGAACAATTTACAAAACTTGTGGTACACCTTCTGCTCTGGATTAGACACACTAGGCTTCTTTACTAGAACGAGCTCGCCAACCCTCAACGGACGGTGGAATCGCTTATTCCTCAGCCTTCTCAATCGTCGTTCTGCTTGTGCCTCCAAATGTTCCCGTGTCTTTCTGATACAAATTTCGCTGGATACACGTGGATCTGCAGGACATGCTACTGCATTATGCCACGGCCTGGCCGGATATCTGTTAAAGTGAACCACTTCCGGTATCTGGCCCGTTGCTTCGTGGATCGTGGTGTTAATACATTTAGTTATAATGGGCACCACGTCAATCCACCGCCAATGTGCCTCGGAACAATAGATCCTGCAGAATTTTGCAATCTCTCGCATGATCCTCTCTGATGGATTCGATTCGGGATGGCGAATCGAACTAAGTACATGCTGAATGTCTAGCTGTCGTAATTGATTTGCAAACGCAGCAGATGTGAACTGACTACCATGATCAGTAAGGATCTTCTTAGGCTTCCCCATCTGTGGAATGATATGTGAAGTAATTCATCGTAGTACAGTTTTAGAATTTGCCTTTTGTAGCGGATACAAGGCTACCAATTTAGAGAATACATCTAAACTAACAAGGATGAATTGATTTCCCCTACGGGCCTTGGGGAGTGGTCCGTACAGGTCCATTGCGAATATCTCGCGGGGTTCAGTAGGTAACAGTGGGCGCGGAGATTGCTTAAGTAAGTACGGATTAGGTTTAATCCTTTGGCAGACGTCGCATGATCGTAGTACATTTCGGACTGTTTGGTTCATCTTGGCCCACACGAATGTCTCTTGGATAGTTGCCAAAACCTTCCCTATACCTCCGTGTCCAATGACCCGGTGTACATGGTTGACTACCGGTACTTGCATTTCAGATGGTATGACTATGCGAAGTTTCGTGTGTTCCTCATCCAAAAACTTGTGAAGAACCCCATTCAAATAATGGTAGCTCGCTGATAATTTACTGGCTCTGTCATACTGTGGATTGTTTGGCTGCAATGTTTTGTTAAAAAACTCTATCATCAAGTTAGTGAACCCATCTCTCTTCTGTATTGCTCCGATGTCCTTCAGATTCCTTAAGACCTCCTGGTCCTCTTCTATCAACTCAATTTGGTGGATTACGACTTCCTCCGGGTTTGGATGTCGACTCAATGTGTCTGCCAAAATATTGAGTTTCCCGGGGCAATGTTCGACTGTTAGATCAAATTGCTGGATAAATAATGCCCAACGGCTAACCCTCTCGCTTGCCATATTGGTCTTCATAATGAACGTCAGCGCTTTGTGATCGGTACGAATAACAATCTGAAAACCATACACGATCTTCTTCCAATATTGCAAAGCGCTCACGATAGACAGCATTTCCAATTCCGTGATAGTGTACTTTATCTCATGCTTCCGCAATTTCCGGCTCATGAAGGCAATATAGGTCTTTATGCTTGGATCATCGGGGTTTTCCTGCAGTAACACGGCTCCTATACCTATGGTTGAGGCATCTGTTTGAATTATGAATTTGAGGCTGAAATCCGGGTATCCGAGCTTAACATTATGCAGTAATCGTTGCTTGGTCTGAGCGAACGCCTCATCACAAGTATGGTCCCACTTCCATCGATTATTTTTCTTAAGCAGGTCCTGCAACGGTGCTACTACGGTTGTGTAATCAGGGCAATGATCAGCGAAGAATTGACACATTCCAAGGAACTGCCGAACATGTTTTACTTTAGTAGGCTTAGGAAACATCCTAATGGCCTCAATTTTGACTGGGTTTGGTCGCACACCATCTCCATCTACAAGGTGACCCAAAAATAACACCTCCTTCTGACAAAAATGTGATTTCGATAGGTTGACCTTGAAGTTATGCCTTCCTAAATCGGTGAGGACTTCATCAATATTTTCCAAGTGTTCCGAAAGTGTTCTTGTAGCTACCAAGATATCATCCACATACATGATAGTCGCCTCTTTGACCTTTGGACTTAGATTGCGGTCAAGAGCTCGAATGAGAACCGAACCCGCATTCTTAATACCAAACGGGAGACAATTAAAGACATAAGTCTGTTGATCGAATAAGAATCCCGTCAACAACTTAGATTTAGCTTCCAACAGTATATGATGAAATGATGACGTCAGGTCAAAAGTGGTAAAATATTCCATATCTGTAAATCTCTTCAAAATCTCTTTAATAGGCGGGGCCTGCTCATACTCTGGGACTAATCTCTCGTTGATAGCACGTGCATCAAGGCAAATGCGCACTGATCCGTCCGGTTTCCTTACTATCACTAAAGGATTCAAAAATGGCGTCGGTGACTTCGAAATCAATCCACTTGCTTCCATTTCTCTAATAGCTTCGCGGACTTGGGGATAGAATTTCTCGGCAATTGGATATAATTTCTTCTTATACGGGGACCAATCATTCACGTTTAATTCGTATTCAAAGTTTTCAATTTTTCCAGGTTTTGAGCCAAACGTGTCGCTATGCTTTGTTAAAATTTTGAATAAATCTTCCTTCCCCTCGGGACCTATTACAGCTGCATTAACTTTATCTGCTATAACTTTCCCACAGTTGACTTCACCTTCCTGTAATTCTGCCGCAAAGAGCTTATAATCATCAGAGGTCACATGATCATCCGTCTCACTCATGACACTTTCGTCCGTCCTAAGCGGATTCACGACTTCGGTGTTCCAAATTTCTCCCTGTTGTCCTATCTCTGACTGAGGGTTCATGGTTGTATCCTCAATACCTTCCCTGTGCTTAAATCTGACAGAGTTATCCCCCATATCAATCACAGCCTGGTATTCAGTCATAAAATCGGCCCCTAGGATCAAGTTATAGTTGATTTTATTCATGATAATAAATGTATGAGCAAATTTTGAATTTCCAATTTCGATGTCCAATAATGCCTGGTTCTTACATATGACGGATTTATCCGGGATAATTCCACGAATCTTCAAATTTGAAACTGGGATAATCGGGATGTTTACTTTGGATTGTAGTTCATTTACCAGAACTTGGGATACTACTGATACGCTGGCGCCTGTATCAATGAGTGATCGAACCCTCACGTGGTTGATCCTAGTATATATCACTGGTAGTCTCTTAATTTCCTTTGAAATTTGGATTTCGGGATCGTCAATTAATTCGTCAGAGGTCACAACCCATGTATCGACTTCTGCGATGATCCATTCTTCAGTTAAAATTCGGCGTTTTTTTTTTTCGCCCCGAGCCGTTCTTCAGATTCGAACGTCGGTGCATTCGGGTTCAGGTCGCTGCCCCCTTTCCTTGCTCTTTGGAACTGCAAGCTCTCCGCTCCTGTCGCTTCCTCATCACGGCCTCGATCATAGATCGCCTCCTTCCATTTTCTCTTGTTCAGCTCTTCTATATACCGCCTAGACTCTTGGTATCTGTCATCCTTCTCCTGACGAGATCCTCCCTGGTAATATCTCGGGTTCCCTTGATTCCTAGCTGGATACGGCCTATAATTACTTCTCTGGAATCCACGGTATCCCCTGTCAGCTCGAAAGTTCCCTTGGTTGGTTTGCCGGTTGCCTTCCGCAAAATTCCTTGGTCTCGTCCATTGTCGCGGCTTCCACTCCGTATTATATGCTCGACGAGGTTCCGGATCCGTACTAGTTCCCTGGTTCTTTGTACTCGTGGTCTTCGGTTCGATTGTCCGTTCGATATTATTCACCTGCTGGTCCCTGCTCCTAATTTGTCTTGGGTTCGAATGATGCGTTGTGAGGTCTAATTGACGTAATAAAGCCTCCGCATCGACAGCTGTCTGGACATTTGACGCTATCATCATTCGTTGGACCTCGAATGGCAATTGTTTTCCAATGGCGCTAATCAATTCTGTTTCGCTCATTGGATTATCAAGCTCCCGTAGCTTGTGAAATTGTGCCACAAAGTAATCAGAGAATTTCGTGGGTGAAGATGTTGCATATCGTCTGGAGTATACTTCCAGCCTTAACTCCTGCTGTTCCTGAATACTCCAGAACTTTTGGAGAAAAGCCCGCCGAAATCCTTCAAAATCTTCAAAAGTATACAAGAAAGCCCTGAACCATACAGCTGGTGCTCCGTCTAGGAATTTCTCGACCGTTCGCAGTTGTCGCTCTACTGGTATTTTATTCTCATTTATATAACCGGCGACTTCCCGGATGAAACCTTTCGGGGTGATATGCCCACGGGCATCGAACTTTGGTGGCTTGTCATCGGACATCTTAATGACGTGTACCACCGATGTCGGGATAGCATTTGATGACGTAGACGACCCATCTCTGTTTTCAAACTTGAAACCGTGTGTATCAGCTTGGGATAGGCCTCCATTCTTATGAATCCCCTGGTTATCATGGGGTTCGTATTCGCGATATTGGAGGTTAAAATCTTGGCTAGACGCTGATGGTTCCAACCTAGCCTTCAACATCTCCAAGTCTTTTCGGATGTCATCCATTCCGTCGGGATTACAACTGGCTATTTCTTTTGTGCCGGAATTTTGCCCATTATACGCCTTGCATTGTTCTAATAGGCGAACTTCCGTGTCGGCAAATGATTGGCCCTGTTCGATTAGATCTTCCGTCCGCTGGAATAACGCTAAGTTTGCGTCTTCGCACTTAGTTATTCTCTGGCTACGGTCTTCTAAATTTATAGTTAGTTCTTCGACTTTGTTTTTCAGTCCTGCTACGATCACAAGTGTACGTGCGGCTTCCCCACGTAACTCGTTCATGCCCTTGTCATACTTGTCCAAGGTGCCAGCTATCTGCGCGCATTTTTCTTCTACTTGTCCCCGGACGATGTCATTCTCTTTCCGACATTCATCCCGAATTTCCTCTATGTGTGATTCTATGTCTTTTCTGTCAGTTACTCGTAGAGCGGCGAGTTCCTTGACACTAGCGTTCAATTTTTCCTTAATTTCTGCGCGTTCCATTTGAGCCTCATCTCTAACGCGGTCAACCTTTTCATTAACGATGGTAATGTACGCATCCATGTGCACTTTTAATTCATCTTTCGCGAAGTGACATGCTTCCTGGACTTGAGTTAATTTGTCCCTAAGTTCCTGTCCCATCGCTACGCTCGCGGCCTGAACTGCATCTATTTGTGCCTTGAGTTCTGTTTTATTAACTTCACACGCAGCCTGTACTTGGTCTATTTTGTTCTCTAATGAAACACTCGCGGCCTGTACTTTGTCTAATTTGTCCTCTAATGAAACACTATTAACCTTCATTTGTTCTGCAAGTTCATGTTTAACTGAAACATTATCAGCCTGCATTTGATCGAACCTACGTTCCATGTTCAGAGTTAAGTTCCGCATTAAATCCTCTAACGTGAGAGCTTTCATCTCTCCCTGTCCTTCTACCACTATGTCCTGGGATCGCTCCCCACCGTCGTCAGACATTATAACTTTTCTTGAGAAAGCAAAAGGGCCGATCGGCCTCTCACCTTGCTGCACACGAAGGAATACGCTATTGGGTCTAGGCCCTATCTATGACATTATACCCCTACACTAACTTTCATTTAACAAAAAAAAATTTTGACTATAAAACTTGTTTACATTTGCAGGTCATTCAACTTGAATGCTGGCTTGCGCCTAAGATTTCACAATAAACCGCTCCAATATAACAACAACAACAACATTAAAAACAACGATGAAGTTGGAAATCTCCTGCCCTGAAATACGTTGATTTTAATTTATACCATCTCAACCTCTTTTTAAATAACAACTTGAACTGGTGCTCAGTAATATTTTTACCATTTCAAGCCTTCCTAAACAACTGTTTATAATATTCATCTCATGTCCAATGACATTTAAATGAAGTCCTGAATAACCAAAAAAAATATTAAATTTCATATGGGAAAAAGAGAAACATCAAATCTTCGAGCTTATTGAATTTTGACTCATTGCCAAACTTGAAGAGATTAGCAATGGATTATAATAATACACTAGTCAAATCTAGCTCCGTTCGAAAGTAACCTTACTCTAGCATGATATTACGTTACAAGTGAACACACACCTGACCGTGATGCGGTCATCAATTAATAAAAATCAAAAATTTAAAAATATAAAATTTGGAAAAAAATATAAAAATTTTACAATTGATTAGCAATAATATTGGCCTCTCTGCCGTTCTTGAAGCAACACTTTGCCGTTCTTAAAGCCCCACTTTGGGCCAGCCATTTTGCACCCGTCCACCTCCCGAGTCCCAGACTAGCATTTATCTCAGGGGTGTCGGTTCATTATTTAATTCATCAAAATATAAATATAACGGCATAATAGAACACGGGGATGAACGGAGCAACTTAAAATTAAAAAGGGGGAAGGCTCGATTGTAACTTGAATTTAAGGACTCCATGATAGGACTAGGAAGTGACTATTACTTTAAAAAGGGCATTATCTAACTACAATAAAAAGATTATGAGAGTGGTTTCCTTTGAAATAATTTGCCAGAAGGAGCGGTTTATTACGCCATTTGACGTATAACTTTGATACACGTGGCAACAATATTTGAATTTACACACATGTTACATATATAAATCACTTGCCATACCGCAAGTGGTATCAATATCTTGCTGCGTTGCTTCTGAAATAAAATGACATTTTGGAGGTATAACCGTTACTCAAGGATATAGCTTCCTTCTATCGGGAGCCCGAGCATAACCCATGTTACGGTCGGCTTCCCGATTTAACTAAGATGACGTACTCCGGCTATATACATTTTTCCGAGACCGGTACTCGGACTGGGTAATGTTTCTCGTGAAATGCGAAAACTGGATTCCACGGACAGTTCCTATCTTACGATATCCAGCTGATGCCATACCACTGAATTAGCATTTACATATTATTTACATGTGATCTGAATTGTCACCAGTTAGCCTCAGTAGACTACTGACACAGATGAGATAACGAGAAGCGGTGGGAAATACCGTGGCCATGGCCCCCCTCGCATCGCGAGCGAAGTAAACAAACACGCAAGTATTACCGTAACATCGTCCCATGCGGAAACCGTACGATAACGCGGTAAACAAAATGACTCTAATATTATCATTCTCATTATTCAAACATACGAATAGAGGGATGTTGTCACCAAACAATTTAATCCACGATCGTCACAATATTCATGAAATTATTATTATTATTATTATTATTCAACGGTTCCTGGCACTGTCACGTTTGATTAATATCATCATTATTATGCGGGATGCAAACGCAAATGGTTATTACTGTTATTATTATTCTTATATCCCTCTCGTGGTTATTATTATTATTAATGAATAGGTGACTCAAGATATTATTATTATTATTATTCACGTCACTTAAGAGGTTATTATTATTAATGAACCGGTCACTTGCGCCAAAATATATATTAAGATATCGGTCGCAATTACAAATATTTCACTGATCAACCAACGACATCATTACAGTTATTATTATGACAATTATTATTAATCTGATCGCGATGATTTAACATCTTCCTTACATTATTATTATTATTATCAGTTGCATATTATCATTTAGATTCCCGTTTAACATCTTTATCAACGCTCATTTAATTAAGGCGGTCCAATCCTTTATCTGCAATATTTATTATTATTATTATCACGACATCATGATTGTCCTCGCTCGTTATTACAATGAATACAATATACGACCATTTATGTGGAATCTGAACTCTCATTATCCTTAGATCCGTTGTATCTCAACGAATAGCTGTGCAATCTATTTATTTCGTACATGCTGTCACGGGTTCGAATTCTACCCGCTGCGTAACTCAGTATTTCTCCGTGACACTGCCCGTACACTTTACACTCATATCAATATCCTAAGTGTCTCTCGTACGGAATTTATCTTCCTCTCTATCTCGATTCATTTATTTCTCACAGGATTATCAACTGACTTATTTATTCATTTCTGACATCGTACGACCTTTTATTATCTGACTGCAGATTCTTTCACATATTCTATTTCATTTTGATCTACGCTTTAGTTCATTCTCCACAAATAATCGTAACATCTTGAAATTATATTTACCAAATTTTGACAATCATGGTCTCGTAATATTAGCACTACATTTTCCGGCTAATGAATCGCAACTTTAAAACGCGACATTTATACGTAAAAATATTGGACCGTAATTTAAACCACACGTTCATTAACATGTACGGATTATTAGCACCGATCTACCTTTCAATATTATTAATTGATCAAATTAAATTATCACGCACTTTAATTCCGAATTAAAAACGACCTCCCGTCATTAAATGATTCCCAATAAACTCAACACTTGATCACCTGAATTATTATTATCTTCAAAACATATTTAAAAAAATATCTTCACAAAAAAAGTAGTTATATTATTTATTTATTATTATTATTATTAAAAAAAATAATAATTCGCCTGTTACTCGGTAGTCCACTCGTAATATGTTTAACGCATAACCCCTTGTACAAACTCAAATTATTCTGGCACTAAACACTCCAGATATGATTTACTTGGACATATTTATATTAATCGCATCTCACAAATTTAACAACTTCACTTTGAAAATATGACCATATTAATTTCAACAAAACACACTTGGTATGGCGAAGCTGGATTTTCCTTCCATGTCATTACATGGCTCGTTAAAATGACAAAACCTAAAAGCACATATCGGGTCTTATTTAACTAGCATAACCAAAATCAAATGTAAAGAAAATTATCGACTACAAAGAAAATATGAATGCATGCATGACTTAACGTACTACACTATATATACAAATTTACATCTCCAACAAACTGAATACATAAAAGACCCGATTATTTACATTATTATGATTTACTACTGTCCGTGCTACAAATTTAGGATGGGGTCGTTAAGCGACCCATCTTGTTACAGAAGGTAACCAAGTATAATCAAGTTATTCCCATTTTTCCCATCACGATAACATTTCCCAAATATATTTTACAGTTTAGTACTCATCTTAGTTATCGGTATTCCATTGCAGCTTTGCAGACGAGAGGCTCCATCCGGCCCCTCTCTGCGTTTTACTCCTCCATCCTTGATGGCGTAGTTTCACAAAAGATTTCCTGGCACATTATCATTTTACACTCATATCTTGACTACCACAAACCTTCACCATTTACTACGTTAACACTGTATACTTTAAATTGGATACAACAAATTTCTATCCTAGACCCAAGAATTTAATATATTTACACTATTTAATCTTCGTCCACCTACCGCACAATGGACCTGGACACGTACGACGAGGTGTCAACTATTACGCCCGTCGCGATACGCCCGATTTATACGGCATTCTTGACGTGTTCATAACATCGGTTCGGTATAGCTAAGTACAGGCTACTACTTCCTTAAAGTACTTGTTCGTCACACAGTCTGTTATGCACGTACTTATGGTGATATAATTTATACTACTCTCTTGCAGGGTAATTACTTTACGTCACTGATATTCACAAATGACAGACACTGTCCTACGTTACCATTTTCTAATTCCTGTTGCTTGAGCGCGATCACATTTTACCAACACTGGCGGATGCTCGCGCCATTAAATGACTGTACGTCCGTAGACTTCTAAGTTACCGGCGACCAACAGTTCAGCTCCCGATATTCAATTCACGTGTGCTGGCAACCGTCAATTCAGCTCCAACGATTCAAGACAAGTGTGCTGGCGAGGATCCCTTGCCCCGTATATATGGATGAAGCCTTTTTCCCGCGGATTCGTTGACGTCATACTCCTTAGGGAGGGGGTGGATTTTTAATATCGGTACTTGCACTCCGAATTGGAAGTTAAAATTTACATCAAATTAATCCACTCCGCTAGCATATCTACTGGATAAAATATGAACTCCCGGTGATCATAGATTTAGGAGATATGGGTGGATTTCGCTCCTCACATTTCGCGCCTTTGTAAGCGTCCCTGACAACGTGGTCTTCGTTCCGCCAATGAGATTCAAGCTGTCCGGTTTCCAAGAAATCCAGCCTTCAATTTATTTAATTTGCCAATAAGTATTGATTATTTTTCCATGCGTGACCTCTAATAAATTCATTACATCCATCCGCGTACTCATATTAATTTATTACTGATTACTTTTGTGGTTACGAAAATATCTCATCCATCATTCCTTAAGATGGTATCACTGAGTCTCCCATCAAATTTTTACTATTGGCCGGCAAGCGGTCACGTGATTTAAATCTCCACCTGCTCGAACTTAGGCTAGCGAACGTACACTCAGCCGCTGTACTTTTCCATGAGGTCATGGAATTTACGTCCTACCAAAAATATCCCAAGGTCTTACTCATGTGGTGAGTTTTCTTTGTATGACTCTCCCCCTTCCTCTTTCTGACCAAGACTTATTTGTGGACTCTGTATTTCCTTGTACGCCAACTAATGATATTCCCTGCTGTGAAGTAGCTAAAAGTTGTCGGGTTGAGCTAATCCGTCAGGCTCCAGTCTGTCGTCCTTCCTTCGCTCTGATTTCGACATTACCTAAACGGAATATTTTCAAATACACTCCTCTGTATTTCAATAAATGTACCATATTATTTTACCGATCAAATCATGACTGACTATGGGCCTAAGTCACTCGGGTTCAATATATGAACGGAACTCTCGAACTCCATGGAGACAAAGCAACTCCTTCTGCGAGCCGTATATTCATTGCCAAAGTCGATTAATTGTTGTCCTTTTATTTTCGAGAAAGATCGGAGGCCGATGACCTACGTATTAGGCCTTTTTAATAATCAGCAATTATAATTTTAGGAATAGATGGTTCAATCCTGGAAGAGATCAGTGACGTTTTAGTTTGTTTAAATGCTGTAACTGAATATTGTTGCCACGTATCGTGTCTGGTGGCTATGATCATTAATGCGTGGTTAGACGATTCAAGTTTCGGTGATCGAAAAATCTTTCACCATCTTCCACTAGGTCTCCTGTGAATTATCTTACACTGCATGATCTGATCCGTTATCCAATTTCGCCAGTGTTTTAACGTCACATAGCACATCGATACTCTCTGCGTCTCGGGAGAAGTCGCAGCAGCTTCTAGGTACGGCGCGAATGAGAGGCTACACTCTAAGCTGCAAACATTAGTCGAGATAAACAGTGTGATATCTCTGAAAGAGAAGCGTGTTCATTATGCTGTACTTACAGTGAATATGTAACTAAAGCACAGTATCACAGCAGCACCTTAGTTAACAAGAATCACCACGCACGGAAACGATGTTTACGGTCAGGCATTGAGACTTGAGATTGGCGCATGCGCAGCAGCACCTTAGTTAACGAGAATCACCACGCACGGAAACGATGTTTACGGTCAGGCATTGAGACTTGAGATTGGCGCATGCGCAGCAGCACCTTAGTTAACAAGAATCACCACGCACGGAAACGATGTTTACGGTCAGGCATTGAGACTTGAGATTGGCGCATGCGCAGCAGCACCTTAGTTAACGAGAATCACCACGCACGGAAACGATGTTTACGGTCAGGCATTGAGACTTGAGATTGGCGCATGCGCAGCAGCACCTTAGTTAACGAGAATCACCACGCACGGAAACGATGTTTACGGTCAGGCATTGAGACTTGAGATTGGCGCATGCGCAGCAGCACCTTAGTTAACAAGAATCACCACGCACGGAAACGATGTTTACGGTCAGGCATTGAGACTTGAGATTGGCGCATGCGCAGCAGCACCTTAGTTAACAAGAATCACCACGCACGGAAACGATGTTTACGGTCAGGCATTGAGACTTGAGATTGGCGCATGCACACGACTTCTCGTTAGACGAACATTGTAGTTTTCGACGGCGCTAGGATGGGAATATAGCGATCTTGGCCTTAATGAAGGTACAGCCCCATCACTTGACTGCTGTGGGGAAAAGAAATCACGGAAAGTCATTTTCAGGGTTGCCGACGACATGATTCGAAACCACCACCTGCCGAATCCAACTCATACCTGTATAACTACCTCGCTTGGTCCATTGTCCTACTGTGAAGACTGTCCTCCTCCATTTTACTCTGTGACATCATCATCGAAGCCAGGACATAAGCATTACTTTATCCGTCGGCTTCGTTCCTAAAGTCGCCTTAATACCAACATATTTTGAATATTTCCTGCAATTTGCAGCTTTGGCTATCACGGGCAGGAAACCGACCGATCCAAGGTTAGTTCCTTCTACAAATTCACCTCTTACAGAACTGTAACTGCGAGTTCTCTGCATTCATTACCTTTGGTATAAACAAACCCCATGGCACTACAGCCCTTGAAGGGCCTTGGCCTACCAAGCGACCGCTGCTCAGCCCGAAGACCTGCAGATTACGTGGTCTGCACGACGAATCCTCTCAGCCGTTATTCTTGGCTTTCTAGACCGGGGCCGCTATCTCACCGTCAGATAGCTCCTCAATTCTAATCACGTAGGCTGAGTGGACCTCGAATCAGCCCTCAGGTCCAGGTACAAATCCCTGACCTAGCCGGGAATCGAACCCGGGGCCTCCGGGTAAGAGGCAGGAGCGCTACCCCTACACCACGGGGCCGGCTTACCTTTGGTATATCTTCATTCAATTCCACGTTCACCGAGCAAGTGGCCGTGCAGCTGTGAGTTTTCATTCGGCAGATAGTGGGTTCGAACCCAAATGTCCGCAGCCCTCAATATGGTTTTCCGTGCTTTCTCATTTTCACACCAGGGAAATGCTGGGCCTGTACCTTAATTAAGGCCACGGCCGCTTCCTTCCCACTCATAGTCCTTTCCTCTCCCATCGTCGCCATAAGACCTATCTGTGCCACACTTTCCAGTGCCGACTCACTTAATTGTAACATAAAAACTCTCCAGTCTGTTGAACACACACGTTAAATATAAATATTATACTACAACATACCTGTAAAAAACACGTTGGCTCGATTGCAGAAAGGATGACATTTAAGCCTTACACAACGTCGACATAAACAATGTCTAAGTCCATCACGATCTTCCATTGTATACTATAAACAATGTTCAACCGGTGTTTAGTTAGAGGTCGATCAAAGCTTCATTAACGGTACGAATATGAAAACAGAAGTATCTACCATGCAAATCGCTGCTTGTCGCAACCAGTGAAATTCATCGGTGCGTGCGCCAAACGTTAGTCAGCTGTCGTCTTCCTACTCATTACTCAAATATGGCTAAGCATGATCATGACCACAAATAAGAATATAGCTTTCGGTGGAAATTAAATTTCAAAATATTATCGACACTAAAGCGACTCGCCACCGTTCGGTGAAGTGTAGCTTTGATTATAGTGTTGTTACAGTGAGTGTAATCTAAATAACTTCTGCGAAGGAGAGATATAATACTATAGTAGTTGTAACCGAATGAGTTGTACGGGGCATAGAGATGTAGCTTGCATTCTAGAGATAATAAGAAACGCACCAACGGCAACCTAGATGGTTGTTTTATGTATTTTCCCCATTATTACATCACGAAAATACTCCGGCTGTTATGGGCACAGCTTTTCCTTCCCAGTCCTTAATTACCCTAACTCATAACCGCCGACAACTTACCTGAATTAGCGCGACGATTATTCCCCCCAAAAAGCCCACATACACGTAACCTACTTTTCAATATTACTATTATGTGTGCTTACTTGGCAGTAAATGTAACGACTCGTTGGCTGAACAGTCAGCGTACTGGCCTTCGGTTCAGAGGGTCCCGGGTTCGATTCCCGGCCGGGTCGGGGATTTTAACCTTAATTGGTTAATTCCAATGGCACGGGGGCTGGGTGAATGTGTTGTCTTCATCATCATTTCATCCTCATCACGACGCGCAGTTCACCTACGGGTGTCAAATAGAAAGACCTGCACCTGGCGAGCCGAACCCTTCCTGGGATATCCCAGCACTAAAAGCCATACGACATTTCATTTCATTTCAGTAAATGTAACAAATGAATCTCTCCCAGTTGATGTATGTGATAGCCCTCTGATAATCGGGACAAGTTATTGTGATACGGATATAGTCTAAGTGTCCTGTTATTGCAGGGAAATTATCCCAAATATGATAAAATATATCAACTGAAAACAAGTGTAGTCAAGTTGACAGTTACCGAACTGTCCCTTGTGTCATATGTTTAATGGTACATAACCTCTGATTCTGATTCACTCCTAAATTTGAGGTTAAACAGTGTTTTCGGCAGTGTTTAAATATGGCGTTTTGAACATCGGTTCTAAGTGATAAACAATGTCCTGGCAATGCAGCAGCCATAGTTAGATGTTGTTTAACCGTAAACATTGTCTGACCCTGTAATAATTAAGAGGGGAGTTCCTCAAGGCAGTATTATCGGACCTTTATGTTTTCTTATATATATAAATGGTATGAGTAAAGGAGTGGAATCAGAGGTAAGGATTTTTGCGGATGATGTTATTCTCTATAGAGTGATAAATAAGTTACAAGATTGTGAGCAAAAGCAACGTGACCTCGAAAATGTTGTGAGATGGACAGCAGGCAATGGTATGTTGATAAACGGGGTTAAAAGTCAGGTTGTGAGTTTCACAAAGAGGAAAAGTCCTCTCAGTTTTAATTACTGCGTTGATGGGGGTGAAAGTACCTTTTGGGGATCATTGCAAGTATCTAGGTGTTAATATAAGCAAAGATCTTCATTGGGGTAATCATATAAATGGGATTGTAAATAAAGGGTACAGATTTCTGCACATGGTTATGAGTGTGTTTAGGGGTTGTAGTAAGGATGTAAAGGAGAGGGCATATAAGTATCTGGTAAGACCCCAACTAGAGTATGGTTCCAGTGTATGGGACCCTCACCAGGATTACCTGATTCAAGAACTGGAAAAAGTTCAAAGAAAAACAGCTCGATTTGTTCTGGGTGATTTCCGACAAAAGAGTAGCGTTACAAAAATGTTGCAAAGTTTCGGCTGGGTAGAATTGAGAGAAAGAAGGAGAGCTGCTCGACTAAGTGATGTGTTCCGAGCTGTCAGCGAAGAGATGGCGTGGAATGACATTAGTAGACGAATAAGTTTGAGTGGCGTTTATAAAAGTAGGAAAGATTACAATATGAAGATAAAGTTGGAATTCAAGAGGACAAACTGGGGCAAATATTCATTTATAGGAAGGGGAGTTAGGGATTGGAATAACTTACCAAGGGAGATGTTCAATAAATTTCCAATTTCCTTGAAATAATTTAGGAAAAGGCTAGGAAAGCAACAGATAGGGAATCTGCCACCTGGGCGACTGCCCTAAATGCAGATCAGTATTGATTGATTGATTGATTGATTGATTGATTGATTGATTGATTGATTGATTGATTGATCGATTGATTGATTGATTGATTGATTGATTGATTGATTGATTGATTGATTGATTGATTGATTGATTGATTGATTGATTGATTGATTGATTGATTGATTGATTGATTGATTGATTGATTGATTGATTGATTGATTGATTGATTGATTGATTGATTTATTGATTGATTGATTGATTGATTGATTGATTGATTGATTGATTGATTGATTGATTGATTGATTGATTGATTGTCTAAATACCGTTTCTGCAATGGGTCCATTATTAAACAAGGGATGAATAGTGTGTGTGTATTTATCCCTTGTTTATTAATGTGCTTTTTACAGGTATGTTGTAGTATAATATTCAACCTGTGTGTTCAACAGACTAAAAAGCGTACATTTTGAATATTGAATGTCCTATGCTACCAGCTTGGGAGTTTAGGTATACTTAGTACTCGAAACGATACACATGTCAATGAAAAAATACACACGCACACAGTTGCAAACAATCATTGATAGCATTCATAAACTCTGCTAATGTTATTGCGATGCTATTGAAGCTGTTTCTCTAATGTATTTTTCTTCTTTTAGCATACCCAACGTATCCAACGGCAGTAATATATTTCCGCGACCCTGCTGATCACGACGGAACCTACAAATGCTGCAAAGGCCCCATAACAGAGCACATCACTTTCAACAACAGATATCAGCTTGATTTACTGATGGTACCTTCAAGATTGAAGAACTCCACTGCTGATGAAGAAAGTTACAGTGAGAAAATAAACCTCTATCTCGCTCAGGTATTAATGATTTCAGTGTTTGGCAAGTAATTCCTTTCACATCGTTGTTGTAAAGATATTATTAGTATTTCTGATATCTTTCTTTCTTAATCTCTTTACACTCCAGAGTTGGTTTTTCCCTCGGACTCAACGAGGAATCGCAACTCTACTGCCTCGAGGGCAGTGTCCTGGAGCGTGAGATTTTGGGTCGGGGATCCAACTGGGAAGGATGACTAGTACCTCGCCCAGGTTGGTATTCTGAACAGGGGCGTTGTTGGGGGATGGTAAGGTTGGAATGGTGAGACAAGGAACAGGGAACGAAGCAGCCCGTCATTTGCTTGGAAGAGAAGTGGGTAACCACGGAAAACCACTTCGAGGATGGCAGCGACGGGAATCGAACCCCGGCCTCTATGGGTGATAGCTAATCACACTAACCACTACACCGCAGTGGCGGACATTATTATTATTTATTCATCATCATCATATTCTAAATGCTAAGTCTTGTAGCAGCAGCCATAGATGTCTATCTTGAGTCAGCCTTTTCAACTGAGGGTGGGTCTTGCAGTTCATTCTCAGAAGACACTCTGGGTCGTCCTTTTCCTCCTTTTCCAGCCGTTCTTTCTTCATTGATGTTACAAAGGAATTCCGCCGCAGAATGTACCAATATTTTTTTTTTTTTCCGTTTTCAATTTCACTTATCAGACTCCATTCTTCTCCTATCTCTCTAAGGACTTCTACATTGCTCTCCATTTCAGTCCAACTTATCCTCTGCATTCTTCTCCAGGTCCATATTTCAATTGACTCTAGTCTTCTCTTTTGCTGCTCTGCTAATGTCCAGCTTTCGCAGTCATACAGAAGCACGCTCCAAACAAAGATGTTTGTAAACGCCTTCCCAGTTTGAATATCCATATGTTTTCTGGCCAGCAGATGCTTTTTATCTTGGAATGCTATCCTTTTCGTGGCTTCTGATAAGCTCTGATTATCACGCATGATTAAGGTTCCTAGGTAGCAAAACTGTTTCACTTGTTAATTTTTATCGGGCCCAACTTTGAAGTGTGTTATAGGTGTTTTCTTTTCATTACATATTGTCATGGTTTTTGTTTTCCTTGTATTAATTTTGAGGTACCGAGCTCGATAGCTGCAGTCGCTTAAGTGCGGCCAGTATCCAGTATTCGGGAGATAATAGGTTCGAACCCCACTATCGGCAGCCCTGAAGATGATTTTCCGTGGTTTTCAATTTTCACACCAGGCGAATGCTGGGGCTGTACCTTAATTAAGGCCACGGTCGCTTCCTTCCCACTCCTAGCCCTTTCCTGTCCCATCGTCGCCATAAGACCTATCTGTGTCGGTGAGACGTAAAGCAACTAGCAAAAAAAAAAAAAAAATTGAGGTTCCCTTTGCCGTTAAGTTTCTGCTAATATGTTGATCATTCTCTGCATACATTTGTCTGTGGCAATATCATCAGCAAATCTTATAGAGAGTTCTTGTTTTGATGTGGATGTTGATTCCCATAGGGAACCTAAAATATTTGTGCTGAATGAATAAATTTATAATACCAATATAATAAACATATCTTATTAGAATAGGAGCTAATCAGATTTAAAAAAGAATTCATCTGATGAATTCCAAACTCAATATCAATAGCTTTACAGTAATAATATATTTGTAGAACATCTGTATATAAATGATACTTACAGTTACTGAACTGAGAAGATATATCATTGATATATAGAGTAAACAGAAGAGGTCCAATCACATATCCCTGTGGGACACCTGTTTGCATTGTCTTCCAGTATGTGGTGATGCCGTTTATGACAACAAGTTGTCGCCGATTGATGAGGTATGAAGCAAAGAGCTGAATAGCAGAGGGACTCAGATTAAATATTTATAGTTTCGGTAATAATATATCAATATTTACTGTGTCAAACGCACTACTGAAGTCAAGTAAAATAAGTATAGTCACTTTCCGCTCATCTATAGCTCGTCTAACGTCGTCTGTAATTCTTAGTAGTGCCGTTCCTGTGCTATGTCCTCTCTTGAAACCAGATTGGAAGGGGTCACGCAGAGCATATTTTTCCAGATATTGTTCAAGTTGGCTATAGATCAATTTTCCTAGAGCTTTAGACAGTTCTGAAAGAATGCATACAGGACGAAAGTCAGATGCTACATTAGCTGGCGACCTTTTTGGAACTGGAGCAACTTGTGCATCCTTCCACTTTGTCGGAAAAAAACTACGGGAGAGGCTTGCATTAAATAAGTCAGCAATAACCGGCAGTATAATATCCATAATCTTAGTAATAGAGAAAATAGGGATTTCATCAGCCCCCGTTGCATGAGATTTAATTGAAATCAGTCCTCGTCTCACTTCAGGCTTTGAAACATTTCGAAATTCGAAACATGGGCGATCAGATGATTGTTGTCGTATTATAGACTTGGTGGTGGCCTGCATTATATCGTGTTCAGGAGTAAAAGTGTTACCTCTACTACAGTGGTAACACCAAAACAAGGCACAAACACAGTTAAAAGGGGAAGGTAAGAGTAAACTACACAAAGTAAGAAATCACTACACACTCAGAAAAACAGTAGCTGGCATTAAGCGGATCTCCAACAAAACATGCACGTAAATATCAGTAGGGCCAACTAGTGAACAACAAACCGGGAAGATGAAAAGGGCTGGGAACCTACCAAAGGCATGGACATGGCTTATATAGCGGATTCCGAAAATAAACCGCCGTGATCCTTGGTTTTAAAAATATTATTTACAAAATAATTTTACAAATACATTTCAAATACAATTCCAAGTTACGAGCTATAAGTTCAGTGATATACATAGCCTTTTCGTAGCAGTGTAAATTCAAACTTTAAAACAACTATACATCTATTTACCAATGCACTTGGGCGATGCAATATACAGTGAAGTGGAACAGTTTCTCCAAAATCTAGCGTACCTAAAGTGATACAGAACTACCAGAGGCAAACCCCAAGGGAAATAATAATAAGCTACAATCTACATATTTTAGTGAAACAAGAAATGGGAATGCCTCGGAAACAAACAGGTAAGGCCAGCTGAAAAACTAAGGCGTCATAAGTAACTAATTTGGTGAATCTAGGCGAGGTTAGGGCAGACTCCTGTATGAAAAGCAAATCGGAACATTACGGAAATTTTAGCAGGAACGGAATTCAAGAGTGCTTACCCGAGGAGAGTGCCATCCCGGAAACTGGGAGGCTGCTCGCAGACAGATAGACCAAGACCGACAGAATTCAGGATACAGAATCAATTCGAACACTGCCTCGCTCACTATATATAGGATATTCCGCCCTTGGAGGCAGCCAATCAGCGTGCACGAGTTCCCTATCGCCACCTAGACTCACCAATCACAACCTTACTTTCGATCGCGAACTTTGACTAACATTCTAGAATACGCCTGATCGCGAATGTCGTATTTCCAGAACAGTCAGAAATATTTTCTAGAACACATTACTAACAAAGTAACACACCCTGTACAAAAGTTATGTCACGTTCTGGATCTTTCCAGGAACTATAGAACAGAATTCTACTATTTACAAATGCACGTCACCAATCTTACACAGTATAGGTTAGGTCATTACGTTATCTTATGCTCTACAAATAACAGTACAGGTTAGGTCATAATAAATAAAACATTATATAGTACTTCGCCAATAAAGTCTTAAAAAAATACAAAAAGCATTTGTTGAAAAGTGTCTATTAATCTCGTCAAGTGGTATTTATGGTTTAGCATGGTTCACAGGAGGCCCTCCAATACCTAATGAGCGAAGTTGTCGCCAAGTACTACCAGCGTTTATATTATTGGATAGACGCCGAAAGTAATCGAATTTCTTATTGCGGATCATTTATTTAATTCGATGTTGCAGTACACGGTATTGTTCAAATGTTAGCTGATAAATTTCGTTTGTAACGTCTATATAACGAATCACGCTGAGCCATCAGAGATCTAAATTCTGTTGTCAGCCTCGGACAGGGCGGGCGTGTTACTTTCACACAGCGCTTAGGAGCATGCTTATTGTAAAGTCCATGAATATGAGAATTAATATTTTCCAGTTTTTCATCTATATCATTCATTGGTATTATGCTACCCCAAGGACATTTGCATGCATCTTCTTTTAGGTGATGAAAATCTATATTTTTAAATCTCTAAAAGTCACGTATTTCGACCTATATTTAGGAACTCTTAGTGAATACGCTAAGTATATAAGGTCATGAGTTGATATTTCAGGAACAGTATTTGACCGTGTTTAAGAACCTTGTGTGGATTATTGGTATCATGAGATCAATGAGTGTATCAGAAGAAACGGTGGAAGTATGAGCGTGGTTAGTTGGTTCCGAGGGCAATATTGTCATGTCACAAGAGAGAAAAATATTTCGAAAACGTATTGTTTCATTAGTCCGAGTTAGCAAATTTGTATTAAAGTCGCCTAGTATAATCACGTGTTCATAAGATGGTAAAAGTCTCATTAAATTGTCCTCTAACTCACCAATACATACAACCCCAATGAGTACTTTAACAGTGTCTATAATAATTTCAGCAAACATAATTTCAGGAACAGGATTTGTAGTAGTGGTAGACATTTTTACCACTGTACTCCTGAAATTAAGCTTACAAAACAACGCAACACCATCTCCACACTGCTCATCTTATCAAATCGATGAATACGATACACTTGTATTTCAACCATACTGGAAGGAATTGAACTACATAGCCAACTCTCACTTCCAGCAATTATATGAAATAAAGTGTTTTCAAAAATGGCTTTCAGTTCATCATGGTGAGCTACAATAGATTGACTGTTAATATGAGCACACAACAAAGCGCGTGGAAATGCTTTCACTTTCGTTTCTAAAATACTACGAACAGACAGATCTGGAGAGAGAATCTGGGAAGAGAGAGAGGTAAGAGGAGTAAAACTAGAAATCGGTGCCAAGGAGAAAGGATGGGTGGTGTCTGTTGTCAAGTCTATGCTTGCAATAGAAGTGATTGACATTGTTATACTTAAATCCTCAGGCAGAAGTTGAGAATAAACAGATAGCGGCTAACCACGACCATGCCATAAAATATAACTTCCAGCTGATTCACACAAACACACACACTTACTAAACATAACTAACCTAAAACATAGAATAGGCCTACTATACCATAGCAATAACAAGAACACAATCATAATTATTTCTTAGTGCTAATTTCGCCTAACCGTCCAATCACAGAATTTAATTCTGCAGGAGTGTTTAAGTGCATCTTCTTTCCATCGGCTGCGAGGACGATAACCGTGTCATATTGCGTATAGGTGTTACGCATTCCAAATATATCACGTGCCTTGCGGAACATCTCCTTCCTTGTAGCTGTCAGATATTCAGTTATAAGAAGTTTAGTGCCTTTTAGTAGCCGCTTAGCGCGCCATACTCTATCTCATTGATGATATCTAAGAAATGTTATGATAATTGGTCTGTTTCCTGATGTCACCACATCAGCAGTCGATCTCTGTTGTCGCCCTAATCTGTGACATCGATCAATGCAGTCAATATTCAGGTCAATCTGCAGTTTATCTCTGATGGTATCCAAGGCCTTGCTGTACACATCTTCACCAGCAGTCTCATTAACACTATGCACCAGGGGACAATTGCGTCTGCTGTATTGGGCCGCTTCATCTGACAATGCTTCTTGTATTTCAAGACGTTGTTCAATTTCACTTATATTTCTCTTCAAATCGGTTATTTCCGCTGAAATAGATTCTCGAAAGTCACGGAAGTCACGTTCAAACACACGTAGCAACTGTTTGGGATTAGTGGCATTGTTAGTAGTAGCAGTTAGAGCTTCCTCCAGGCGCCCTTGGAATTGAGACATACGTCTTTCAAATTCGCTAATCTTCTCATTCACAGCTTTGTGGTTCATGTTTGGTGCACTAAAAATGAAATATATATTTATAAATCTAGCGGATCCCACTCACGGTAAATACGTATTGCGTATGTATGATACATTTTGATACTCGGTAGGCGAATTACGGAGCACTTTCAAGGACGTTCAACAACAGGCGTTATTTCAATGGTACTGTACCTTAATTAAGGCCAAGCCCGCTTTCTTCCTACTCCTAGCCTTTTTCTAATAAATTATCGCCATAAGACCTATCTGTGTCAGTGCGACGTAAAAGCGAATTATTGTAAGCTGTAAAGGCGGCCCACCAGATTCAGCGAGAAGGCTAGCAAAGGTGCTCGTACGGAATACACATGTTGCCAACCTAACTCTACTTTTGCGGATGCTATTAAGTTGTCCTTAACTTACTGCTTACTGAAAGGAGAACACCCCGCCACACCCGTTTGTGTACTTGCGGCGGTCATCTCACCGCAGTACACATTCTTACGCAGTGCACGGACCTGGCCGATCTGCGCCGTAATTTGAAACTTCCGCAAACCATCTCCCTCATTCTACGAGAAGACGAGCAATCAGTAGACCACTTATGAGGAATAGTGTTTTCTTTTCCAGAAAGTTAAGATTATAATTTTCTTTTAATATCCCTTTCACTACGAATTGAATTCCTATTTTTTTATTATATAAAATAGGTCTACGTTTTGAGCTTTTAAGCTGATGAAAATTAATTAAATCCCTTTAAAGGCAATGCCTTGTTTAATTTTAGAGTATTTTGTTGTATTTTAAAATCATTTTATGCTAAATAAGGCTTTGCGAATTACAGTAGATGCACTGATTATTTTTCATTCATAATCATTTTCCTCATTATTTACCTCATTCAAATGCTTGCCAGTGGATAAATTTTAATCTATTATTTCATTTCGTTGCGTCTCATAGCATCACGGACTCAAGAACAGGATGTTAGGCCCCTTTGAACAACCTTCATCATCATCATCTATTGTGTCCTTTCAGTACGCAATGTGTGGGGCATTGAATTACACCAACCTATCCCTCGCCTGTTCTAAGTTGCGTAAATGGCAAGGCACATGAATGTGGCTTGGTTCTTCAGAAGTGGAATCCTTTGGGTGAGAGGGTAAAAGTATATTAAGTGATAATCCATTATTGTTATAAATCGCAACTATAAGCGGCGTTCGTATATCGGTTTCTATTCGAGGGATTTACCGTGTCAAATTTCAAGTGCGTCTTACAGGGCGAAAGGCCCCCTATGTGTGCAACTCGCCATAATTCCTGGACAGTAACCACATGTCGTCAGGTGGGAACACCATATACCAGGCAGTAGCATCAGCCTGACTGTACATATTGCTTCTTTTATCACATTCCGTGAAGCAAGGCAAGATGTTACTCTGTCTCCCATTCTTATGTCAGTCCTTTGATGTATTCTATGACATTAATTTCATTTCGTGTCTTGAGATGTTCATGATCGTGACGATTACCGCCTTATATCACCAAGTGTAATCATATGATGGGCATTTAAGTTCAGCCGTATACACTACTGTGCAAATCTTAAGGACCAAAGTAACTTTCGAATGTTGTGTCACTGCCAAGTAACACAAATGAAACTTGAACTGCGCATACAGCTACAGTATGGTACGGTAGGCAAATGAAGGGGATATGCGATGGGACGAACAGAAATTAAAAATGTATGCAGAGACAATAAATTACACATAAGTCACCGCGACTAATCATTGTCCCCTGTACATCGCAAAAGAAGGGATATGGTTCTTGAAAGGGTCTGTGATCACCACGGACAGCGATGCGTACTCTGAAATGTGTTCCCATGCTGGCCACAAGATTGGTAAGGAATTCTTTTGGCAGGGCGTTCTTTCTTCCACCAGCGCGGTTGACAATTGCTGGATGGTCATTGGTGCATGTGGACGTGCTGCAGCATGTCCCACACGTGATCGATGGGATGTAAGTGGGGTGATAGGCAGGCCAGTCCATTCGCCGAACATCATCTCATACACCTGCGCTGTTCGATGTGGTCAGACATAAAAATTAAGTCAGGGACGAATGCATCCCTGAAAAGACGCAGATTGGGAAGGAGTACACTGAAACAATAACGTTGACCGGTGAGTGTACACCGATCAAAGATTTGTAGGTCGGTACGCCCATCCAACATTATGCCTCCCCGCACCAAAACACTTGAACAACCAAAATGATCATCGCCGACAATGTTCCCGAGTTCTCGCCTCTCGCAGATGAGGGTACGACTAGAAACACTACTCAGACTGAATCTGCTCTCATCTGAGAAGAGCACGCGACCCCACGCCTCGTCGGTAGAGACCTGATGTCTTCATAAATCGGCAACAGGGAGATGGCTATTTTTACCGAATCGTAATAATCGGTATCCCCAGTGCATTTGACAATATCAGACAGGTACAAGTACAGTAGGACCTACGCAAATAGTACCATATTTTCTCATACACCCATTTTATTTTTGTCAGTGATGTTAGGATGTAGTTTTAAACATTGATTTTTATGTACGATCCAGTGGATTGTAGAATCTGAAATCCAGTAGAATATTCATTCCCAGTGGAAGGTATAAGTTAGCTCCAACACTCCAAATTTTTCTTGTAAACCACTACGATAACAAGACTATTCCGGAACAGGTGAGGGAAAACTGTTGACGATTCAGCCATGTGAGTTCTCAACACAGACAAATAATGTACAGTCTAGACTAAATGTAACTGTTTTTCTATGCTTTCAGGACTATGGAGAGAACTACCATCGCATCGCGGAGGGTTCATGGGACTGGGCCATAAGACCAGGACAGGACGCGCTTATACCTCTCCATGTTCTTGGGGACGAGTTCACGCGTCCCATTGTCGAGCCCGGGAAAGATTACTTCGTTGAAGTGGAATATCTGGTTCCCGGCATATACCCCACTTACTTCAAGAGAGATTGGAGCATTGGGCCTTTCAGTAATAACTCAGCTCAATTTGGCTTCGTCATTGGTGCCAAATACTCGGCTCCATAAATGTAAACAAATAAATGGATCCTCGCATTACAGAAGATACGCAGACAGCAGAAGCAATATTCTGCATTCAGTTGTGAAGATTTCAGCAGTTAATTAAATGTACTAACCATTATCAATTCACCGAAATATGCATTAAAATTTATGTGAAGTGGAAACATTCAATTCTTCTCCTTTCGGACTACCCTATGCAGATTTTAGGCGAAATTTGAATGTGACTAATAGTGTAATGTGTGTATCATTCCAGTTTTACACTTTTGCCTGTCTTTGTTTGTCAACGTCATTCCACTCCGCCTCCCAAGTGAAAACTTGGAACATACCACGTAGTCGAGCAGCTCGTTCCCTTACTCTCAAGTCTTCCCTGTCCCAAGTTTGTAATCTTTTCGCAACCATTTACCTTTGTTTGAAATCCCCCAGAACAAATCGTGCTGATTTTCTTTGAATTTGTTGGCCAGTTCTAGAATCAAGTAATCTTGTTGACGGTTCCATACACACTAAACGTGGTATTACCGATCACTCATATGCCCTCTCCTTTACATTCTTACTACAACCCTTAAATACCCTCACATTCAACATTCTTCGATGCAGTTTGAACCTGGTATCCAAATAAAGATCTCAGAGGGATAGAAATGGATATGCATACCTGTTAAGGAGGAGTGGAGGTATGTGTGTTAGTAAGGGGTGCGACGGTTCTCACTAGAGTGGAGATAGACACTACTGTATGGATTAAAAATTCATGCTACTGTATTAAATAGAGATACTGGCAACGAATTAATCATTTCAGTTTTAGAACCTTTATGCAAACAATATCATTCATCCTCTTGATTTCCACAACTCTACTACGCTGTCGTAGGAGGAGGAAAGGTGATACTCCCACATGGCGCGTCCCAGGTGTCGGATAGGCGGATAACCGATTCACCGGCGGTCTTAAGTGAAATGAAACAGCTCTGGCGGCCCACACACACACACACACACACACACACACACTGTGGGTGGGGAACGCAGACTAAGTATTCACCCACGGTATCCCCTGCTTGCCATAAGGGGTGTCTAAAAGTGGCGACCAAGGGATAATGAAATTAGAACCATGAGACTACTTGTCATTAGTAACATTACGTGAAAAACATCATAGGTCGACGTTAATTGCGATTAGTAGCACCATGTGTGGAACACTATCGTTCTACGTTACCTGGGAGTGATACCCTTATGTGAGGAACACCACAGATCTGGGCGCTGCCTGCGGTCAGTACCATCGGGTGTATGTCACCATGGCGAGGGGGTAGGGGGAAATCAGCTGCGTCGTACGCCGGGTTGGAATGTTTTGATACCCATCTGATTAGAATGGGTGTGCATTACCAATGAGTAAAACCACTATATGAGAAAAAACACGGGTTTGGCTGCTGCCCAAGATTAGTAACATTATGTGAGGAACATTATGGGTCTGCGTTGCTTGCGAGTGTGGCCCTTGTGTGAAGAACCCCTTGGATCTGTGCTGCCTGCGAGTGGTGTGTTATGTGTAAAATACCATGGGTCTGCATTACCTGCTATTAGTACCTCCATGCGAGGAACACCATGAATCTACGTTACCTGTGATTAGTACTATTATGAGGGACCAATGACCTGTATTTTGAATCCATTTTTATAACAAGAATCATCTCAGAAAATAAGGTATTGTGAATCAGACATTTTAAAAATTATCATTCGTTTTATACTTTACTTAGTGGATATATTTTGAAATTTAATTATCGTTTCATTTCGTTGTAACTCGTACCAATAGGGGCGATCGACCTAGCTGTTAGGCCTCTTTCAACAGCAAGCATCATCATCATCTTAAAAATTCATGCTGCTATGTTACGTGAATATCTTGAAATAAAAAAAGATCATTGAAGTTTTACAAACTCAATTCAAACAATATCATGCATCCTATTGACTCACCACTTTTACACACGTGGTGAACTTGTTTAGCCTATGCATGGCTAAAAATTGTAAGTTTGTTCAGTTTTCCTCTAACACTCGAAAAGTTGCCATGACCTTCATACAAGGATTGCTTTCGGTCATAACTCACTAGCTCAATGTATATAGGACAGCACTCGTATGAAAAAATACACACTTCACATTGAACTAAAGGCTACACTTAATAAACAAAATATGTGATCACAGATAAAACTGTATTTTATTGGAGTTCAGACTTTCCTTCTTACAGATATAACCCATTACTTGAATATTTCTGGACGTTTCGATTGACATCTGTAATTAAAGTTATGATTTCTTTAACTAAATCATTCTGACTAAAACCTGTGGAACGTAAGGTATGACATTCAATATTATATACTAGAACTTAATCCTGCCTTCGATATGCGAAATGACTACCTGTAAAGTGTCTGGAAGTTCTAAATGGACTTTTAATACATCTTATGAACAAAAGTGCACTTTCGAGGTTTTATACGGCATTTGAATTGAATGAAAACAGGTACGGTAGTATTTCCTTGCACTATACTGAGTGTAGTTATACCTTGGACTTGTGTTTTGACGTCAATGGATCTGGCTATTTTTGAGAAACCTACATACAACTGGAGTGGGGAGATTTATTCCAACTAAAAGTTTCTCCTGGTGACATATTCAGTGTGGCAGAGAATGCTACATCTCTAGGAAATTGCCTGCATTAAAAATGAATTGTATACCCAGATTCACAGATGCAAGATCTATTCTTGAAATGAAACAATTTCTTCCTCAAGCTGAGCCCGTCTGAACTAGCGCATGGACGATATTTTTGAATGGCTTCCGTAGATTCATTCTCATGTCATTGCCCAAAGTGGCTTTACTATTTTCATTAACATCGTCCCACACTATGTAGTCAATGCTAATGTACGTTATTTGACCACCTATCAAACCATTCAGAACCTATTGCTTGGTTAATTTAACTTGTTCATTTCTTGGGCAAAACATATTTTCTACTTTGGGAAGTATTGTACTCTCACTTGGATAAAAACAAGAATCAAGTGAATCTCGTATAATATTATTTTAAAATCTGGCTTTGTTCAACGTTGGTAGTGCCATTTGTCCTAGTTCTCCGTTATCGAGTTTTAGAAGCCATTCCGTGAAGTTAGATCCTAATTTTGGAACATAAAATGTACTATTTAAAACTTGATTGAATAAAAGCTGTTCCGTAAGAGTGAGTAACTACTGCTAGGCACTGTCGGAAGTCTGTACAAAGCAAGTTCACTTTATTAGCGAAAAATGATTTATCATCATCATCATCATCTGTTTACCCTCCAGGTTCGGCTTTTCCCTCGGACTCAGCGAGGGATCCCACCTCTACCGCCTCAAGGGCAGTGTCCTGGAGCTTCAGACTCTTGGTCGGGGGATACAACTGGGGAGAATGACCAGTACCTCGCCCAGGCGGCCTTACTTGTTATGCTGAACAGGGGCCTTGTGGAGGGATGGGAAGATTGGAAGGGATAGACAAGGAAGAGGGAAGGAAGCGGCCGTGGCCTTAAGTTAGGTACCATCCCGGCATTCGCCTGGAGGAGAAGTGGGAAACCACGGAAAACCACTTCGAGGATGGCTGAGGTGGGAATCGAACCCATCTCTACTCAGTTGACCTCCCGAGGCTGAGTGGACCCCGTTCCAGCCCTCGTACCACTTTTCAAATTTTCGTGGCAGAGCCGGGAATCGAACCCGGACCTCCGGGGATGGCAGCTAATCACGCTAACCACTACACCACAGGGGCGGACGAAAAATGATTTATTGTTCGTTATAAGTAGCTGATCTACTGCTGAGAGAGCGTGACGGGGAACCATGGTTAGCCTGTCCCACTTACTTCGCGTTTTCTATCACTTTTATGTTAGACGTTGAGATCTGTGCTTTTTTTATTATTCTCTCTTTCGTGTAACTTAACATTCCTCAATATATACATATATTTCTCCAAACCTACGGCTTCTGCTCTTTATCTGTGTAACTGCATGTTTTATATTTGCCTCGTTTGCTTTGTTTACACTTTGTGTCTTCCTCCTGGAGTTTTTATACGTTGAATGGTCAGCTAATTTACAATTTCTTGATTTAAAACACGAAATTCATACAATATTTGATGTTCGAAAATTCTTTCATGCCTTCATGGACGTCATGCTCCGCCAACAGATTTCTACTGGAGATGGCGTATGTTCGAAAAGCGATGGCGTAAACTCTCCAATCGATCATGTCAAGCAAATGATCTGCACGGTGGGAAACATGGGAACAGGAGCCAGGAACAGCTGAAATATAAAATCCTCCTGTCGTGACAAGAAAGTAACAGTAAATATCGTAAATATTAATACTGAAGCCATCATGATAAACACATAACAGTGCGTGACATAATCAATGTTTTGATATTTTCTCGAATTATGATATGTGTGGACGTATAGCTGTTAAACATAGTGCAAAGCTCTAAGATCCAATGAAAAAATATTTTGTGGTTTAAAATAAGTTTCTCTGAAAACAATATAGTTAAACAAATAATTAATCTAATACCCCGATAAATACTCAAAAGTGTATAACTCACTCATTAAGTCTGCCATTATAACGATTAGCCATTATCGCATTCAATACGGGAAAACTTAAAACCAGGGAGTACATCTTGGTTCAGTCGTATGCCAATAGTCCACGTTAATATTATTATGTGTATCAAAATGACCTCACCTCGTAGAATGAGAGGTATTTTATAGAGAAAGAACCAAGAATACGAAATCCAATGTTAGCCGAATCATATCTTTACCACTGGAACACCTACAACGAAAATGAATCATCCAAAATAAACATTTGTTCCGATGTCATTCTTCAAACTCAGAGGGGAAGGCGTTTTATCTCCTGCTTGTACGTACAACTATTGTCCCGTTTCTCTTCGGGGCCGGGTACGAAGTAAGACGAGCTTTCAGGACAGGGCGCCATTCCTCAGGTTAATGAGAAGAAATGAATGATGTGATATGTGATAGCAGGAAGGAAAAGGGTGATGCCCGGTGCCGGCACATATCCTACTCCTATCGAACAGCAGCAAGGTGTGTGTGCAGGACTTTACGTCGCCATCCGACGGACGAATCACCATCAACAGCGTCATATTACCTCACTCCATACGAGCAATGCAGAGAAGTTTGGAATTTAATGCAGGCTTTTGGTACGCAATCTAGTGATAAGAAATTATATACCACAACCACCCCTACCCTGCCGGTCAACATGCTGATGTTGAAAATTTTTTAGACTAACGGGACTCGAACCGGCTAACTATGGTGTCAGACCATGTCTGTCTGTTAGGTCATCAGCCCAGAGGTTCGTTGGATCCTCAAATAGCACCACCAAAGGTTATGCGGTTATAAGGAAACCCCAAAAACCAATGGCGGCACCAAAATGAGGCGTACTAGGCAAGATGAGGAGCGAGGTAGTTTGCCATTGCTTTCCTCACTGGGTCAGAAAGTACTATTGCAGCACGACTGACCCTATGAGCAGCACCTTTCATAACACTCAGATGCACTAGTCATGCTCTAAACGTCATTACTCAGCACTACCCATACCAAAGCAACTTCCATATTGTCACAGCGATGGATGTTGACTGGCACTTCGGTGGAAGTTACATTTTACTCTGGCCTGTGCCAAGAGATGGATGCAAAAGTACTGTATCCATCAAGAAATGACAGCAGGCACACAGATAAACACTTTCCTCTTGTGCTTATTCATGGAGATAATGTGTTTTCATACCCCAGAAAGGAAAAACAATTATTAATTTATTTTACTAAAAAGATAGCAATGGTCAGCATTCACCCATATCTGGTATCGGCTGGAAGCAAACAGAAGTCAGGATGTACGTAGTTGGAACTCTTCTTCTTCTTCTTAATCAGTTTACCCTCCAGGGTCGGGGAGAATGACCAGTATCTCGCGCAGGCGGCCTCACCTGCTATGCTGAACAGGGGCCTTATCGGGGGATGGGAAGATTGGAAGGGATAGACAAGGAAGAGGGAAGGAAGCGGCCGTGGCCTTAAGTTGGGTACCATCCCGGCATTTGCCTGGAGGAGAATTGGGAAACCAAGGAAAACTAGTTCAAGGACGGCTGAGGTGTGAATTAAATTTCCTTCTACTCATTTGACCGTCCGAGGCTGAGTGGAGCCCGTTCCAGCCTTCCTATCACTTTTCAAATTTCGTGGCAGAGCCGGAAATCGAACCCGAGACTCCGGGGGTAGTAGCTAATCACGCTAATCAGTACGCCACAGAGGTGGATAGAATTCAAAGTGACATTACATTTCGTCTCATTTCTTACCATTAGGGGCCGATGACCTGTATGTTAGGCCCGTTTCAACAACAAAAATCATCATGAAATTTAAGATAACGAAGCGTGTACCTTCCCTTTAAGAGCAGAAAATGTAAGACGATTAGAGATTACATTAACTACCAATTTAGACCATGATATTCCATATGTGAAGCTAAGGAACTAGCTACGCTTGTGGATATAAGTCGAAAGAAAGTATTTGCTCCTAATCAGGGAATAGAATATCCTGTCCCAGTGCGTAACTCGCAACACCCATAGAGTGTATTGATCTGCTGCATCAATTACCATCACGGTGTGTACACACTCAGTACGCTAAGTACACCTGCCCCTGGCTACTCGAACAACTTGTGCTGCCCACCAGCAAATACCGCTCTCAGCGCTGCTGCTGCTACCGTTTGCTTACCATTCGGCTTGCTCGAGTGCGTTAATTAATTCAAAATAGAGCAATGAACCCGCAGGACAGCGGGTAATTTTTATGTTTTATGATCGCTACTTAAATTGGATGAAATAACTTGAGTGACTCTACTGACAACCGCCTCTTTGGAGGTAACTCTTAATACATGGTTTTCCTCTCCGAAATAATTACTAGTTTATATAACTGAATAAATACTGCAATGAACGAATTGTTTATTTTAGTCTACAGGCATGATCAGTAGGCCTCAAAATTTTATAAGCTACTTGATTTCGGCGTCGCTCAAATAAAAGTCCTCTTTGACCTCACTTCATGAACACTCTGTCCCTAGAGACCTTCACGTTCTCAGGTTTAATTAATTCTTCATAAACCTCCCTTTCAAGAAGACCCTTCATTTTCCGCCCTGTATAACACCTGTGGAGGTGATTATTGTTTTGGGAGGAACTAGGCTAATGTCCTTAATATCACTAATCAGACAGAAGAATGAAAGGGATCCGACACATTGAAAAATGAAGGTATCGGCCAAAGAAAGAAAGAAAAGAAAGAAAGAAAGAAAGAAAGAAAGAAAGAAAGAAAGAAAGAAAGAAAGAAAGAAAGAAAGAAAGACAAGGGCCAAGAAGGGCGTGAAAATGAAATACTCCCTAGGCCTTGAGTGCTCTAATACCGTCGGGGTCGGAAAAGAAAGAGTTGACCAAGCGGTGGTTTCGATAAGGACCCCGCAGACCCCGCGGGGCGGGGAGGGGGGTCAAGGCTTGTGAGGGGCCCATGACTGTTTCTTAATTCAATAGCTGAAGAGTGATTTTACATATTGATAAAGCTACAGCACACAACACAGTATTATATGTATTACAGAGGGTTAATGCAAACTTAAGCCGTCGTAATGCAGAGCTTCTTTCGTCAATAGGAGTGCGGTGGTAACTTCTTAAAGATTGTGGGTTTCCCAACCTGTTCCAATAATAACCGTCCCTTGTATCCACTCACAACAGTCAACAAGGGTTTTGAATTAATAAGCCAGTTCTGACAAACCAGTAGTCAGCGAAGATGAGACAATAAAGACAGCCTCCTTATCTAAACTCTAAATGCTGAAGTCTCGAGCCTGTTTATAACTCTCGGCGGTCAGTGTAGCTAAGTGGGCCTAGGATGGACGATTTAAATTATTTGGTCCTAGGAACGAGATTATTTATTTGACCCAACATACATACATTGTGACGGTCAGCGTGTTTCGGTTGCTATAACTGGAACATGCATTTCTTGTGTGTGTGCGTGTGTGTATGTTCGTACTATAAAAGTGTATGACCTTAATTCCTTCGGATTTGAAAACTTAATTGTCTAACTTATTATTATTATCGTCGTTGTTGTTCATTGTAACAACATGCAACCTTGTACTACGAAATAAACATGTAACTTTCCTTATCAAGAAAACGAGGGGCCTCTTTTTAATTATTGCGGAGGGGCCCCGAGATTCTTAGCGCCCCTACTGTGGCCAAGGGATGTGTGATAAGATAGATGAAAGTGAGGAGCCTTTCACAAGAAAGTGAAAGCAATGTCAGGATTCAGATGAGGGCCCCGTGGTCGCCAACCCTGGCTCCCAAGTTAAGAGCCCCTGAGACTCATTTCAGTCCCCTCTTACGATAGGCAGAGGATACCGTGAGTGTTATTCTACCACTCCCACTCACAGAGGGATCGGGCAAAGAAATACGAGTACCCTGAAAAGTGACAGAATGAAATCGTTGCAGCCTCGTGTACCACACTTTTACTATTATGCCAAATAATGAAGAAAGGATATTCGCTTAATAGTCGCAGGATGTTCACATAACATACCAAATATGATGATTGTGCTCAATGTTTTAATAACCTTCTTCTCTTTCTCTTTTACCAATCATTTACTGTTGGCACTTGATGGAGTCGCACTGCTGGGGGTGACTGGCCGGTGGAGAATGTGTAATAGTCTGAGCGAAGTTTTAAGAAGCTACTAGCTGACGTACTAGTGTTTCGCTATGCAATTCTCCCCTGTATACACACAGAATTGTACCTAGGTTAAGTAGATTACATGTTGTGAGTAAATTGTATTAAATTGCACAGTTCTTAACCTTACCCCAGAAACGCGACGGTGAAATCACCATACGTCTTTTCTGACGTAAAGACTGGGTCAAGAAATGTTCAGTGCAATCGCAGACCCACTTTCCTACCATCAGTCATAATCAAGCTGGGGAGTTTTCATTATGATGGTAGGCCCACATTCCGGTCAAAATCAAGTAGGACGGTTTTCATTATAATGGCAGACACTCACTCTCCACCTGCATTTTTACATCCTCAGAAAGACCGTCTTTGTGGTTTTTCCAACTGAAATCAACATAGGTCATTATAATGACGTCAATAGGAATGTCATGATTAAAAGCAATCCTGTCATATGAAATATTCGATCAAATGAAAAACCACACATTTTCTCACTTTTAACGAACGATTTAACAGTCCAAATTTCCCAAGCTGGAATGACCAGGCCGCAGACAACCATGAACACTCCTCTGCTATTAATCCTGTAAGTGTGCACACTGCTCATTCCGATCAGTGCCTCAGAGTAGGGATCGAACAGCTGGAATACTGTGATTATCCAGTGTGTTACGCACTAGAAAATTTATGAACCAGAGGAATGACATCATATACAAGTGCGTTATATAACTCCCCAGGTATTAGGCATCGTCCAACATCGGACCCCGGGGAACACCTGCTACAACCGGGTGGGTATTGCATTGGCACCTTGGTTCGGCTACAGAGGCTCCTGATGGAAGTGGTAGGCATGTGGGGAGGATAATTTCGGCATCGATTAGAAAAGTCTTCAGCCTGTCCAAGGTGGTTTACCACCCAAATCTTCATCATTTGATTCCCTCAGGGGTGCAACGCAATGGGGACAATAGCAGCGTGTTAGCTTTGGCTCCAGCCTCCCTACGTTGCTGGTTGATACCAGAACCAATGGACACGATTTAAGCTGGTAAAGTCTATCTTGTTCATTAGACACATCGGTATCCATCGCGAAACAGGCAGACTTAAAGAAAATGTGCAATGGTAGTTTGCTGCTCAATATTTGCACTGCACATTAAGCTGATCAGTTGCTCAAGTGCGACCACTTTAGCGAAATCCCCGTCAAAGTGGAATATCACAAAACCATGAATCATATTTCACGATCTCATCTTGAATATTGAAGATGAGTTTATGGAAGACATGAAGCACCCTGGCGTGACACACGTCCGGCGCATTACGCGCAGAGTTAAAGGTGAAGAGTTTGCATTCATAGTTTCCTTCAAATTATCTGTGTTGACTGAGAAATTCAAGGTTACAAACTTTCGTTGCTATGTTACGCCTTATATTCTGCCTCCCATGCGGTGCTATCAGTGGCAAAGTGGGGGTCGCAGAGGAGGAATGCACCCACGGTATCCCCTGCCTGTCGTAAGAGGCGACTAAAAGGTGCGACCAAGGCTGATGAAATTAGAACCATGGGACTACTTTTGATTAGTACCATTGCGTGAGGAACCCCATGGGTTGACGTTTCTTAAATTAGTACTGCGCCGTATCCTGATGGCTCATTTAGAATATTAAATTATATTATTTGGCATATTAAACTGTATTATAAACGTAGACTGTAGCTGGACATTACGACAGTAGAAGGTTATGGTTCAGACCGGAAGTCCAGGAGACAGAATGTCGTGGGACACTTGCTCGGAACTTTCCTGTGACCGTGAGAAGCGTCCAAATTTTATCCATAGTCAGCATAGAGCGCACGTGTAGCCATGAGGTGAGCTGAGCCAATTAGACTGCAAGGGCGTGGCTACTTTGAATAGTGGACCGCGCGGAGTTGAAACTTCAGGATGATCAACATTGTCCTACATGTGGTGTGTTCAGCGAGACAGAATGGTCAGATCTGTTATTTGAGGCTTTTCCACAGGTCTGAGAACTATAAATATCCAGGAATAAATAAATAAATAAATAAATTAGGAAAATTGTCTGAGCCGTAATCTATTTATTATGAGTGCATTTGATATTAATTTCTGTGGATTATAAAGACATGGTGTGAAACAACAGCTCTGATTGGCTGAGCGTTTGAACCGTCGGGGGATCCCCTAGCTATAACGGCGTCTGTAAAAGATACTTAAGCGCACCACATGGTGGAGCGTCCTCCTTTGTGTGTTGTCGAGTGGTGAGCATCGTTCCTTTTGCTGTGTGTAGTGAACATCAGTGTGATACTTCTGTGCACGCGGGATGCGTAGTTGCTGCCACGTGGGCAGACGTTTAACTCTGTATGGTCGTACCGACCTAAGACAGTACAAATTTTCTTGTGAACAGTGTTGTTTAAACTGTGTATAATCATTAGCCGAGTGCGCTATGGCACAAATACGTGCATTAACGGGACAAACTGCAATTACTGCCGCAGGCTGGTAATTGAGTGAGAGACGCTTTTCCGTACATTACCATCGGGCCGGTCGAGTTTTCTGAGAGACTGTTCGATTCGATCCGCGGGCCGCTCTCAGAGACAGTGATTGAACCCCTAACATTTACTTTGATGGTGAATACGTTGTGTGAAGTAATTTATTCACGTTGGCTTTTCCATTACAGCCGACTGTGGGTTTGTTTCGGTGCAACGTGTACAAAGAGCGGTGAAGAGAGACTGACCAGATATTTATGTGTTGCTGTTGTACAGGAACCAGCTTCAATAAGATGGCATCATCCATTGAAGAAAGAAGATTGGATCCACGTGTGGAAAGCGTGTTAAACAAGGTGTAACACTTCATGCCAGCGAGGATGTAACTCGCTAAAGATATCCCGGGAGTTGTCAAGTTAAGTTGCACGTATATGTAAGTGGCATGCTTTGTGAAATACGTTAAATACTAGTGAGGCTTAGATTAGGGATTTTCTTTAGTTTTAATTTCAGCCAGAGGGCATGAGTTCTATTTATATATGTATGTTATTGTAAATATGGACAGGACCAGGTTGCATGTGTTCTTTGCCTTTCTATTACTTTATAATTAGCTAGATGGGAAATTGAGGGAGATGATAGGTTCTATTCTTATTTTTTATTTGTGTGAATTATGCATGTTATTTAGTTTAAGGTTATTCCTGTGTTTTTATATAGTTAGAAGTATTATATAGCTGAAATCATCAACATCCAGAGTCACACAATCGCAGCGTCGAAACTAAGTTTTTATTTAATTTTTAGAGAGAGATTAGCGTCAGATAGCTTGCTTGCTGCATGAATTTCAGGTGCTGTAAGACGTGTGGAGCCGTATACACACCGTTGATTTATAATATGATCTTTCAAAATGTATTGGAAACTGTTTTGGGCAATGGTTAGGCAGGGAATCGAACCCTGATTTATAGCGAAAAGGGCTGATGAAAATACAGGATGTGAATAGATGTGAATTTTGTGCATGCTGAAATATATGTGAAGTCAATGATGAGGGCAGTGTACTTGCCTGGAAGTATTATAAGAGATATTTGTATGTGAAATGAGAATCGGCCTGTGATTTTATTATATAGAACTACCAGTAGCTGTTACCCACGGCTTCACTCGCGAAGATTTCGTAATTTGATAAAAAATAGTTTTTCCTCGGTACTGCACTAAGACATTATCTGTAAATCCCTAAAGTATAAAAACTCACCGAAAAATTGCATTTCATTTACCCCAGAACCTGTTTGTAAACTACGTTTGTGGCAATGGCTTTTGGGCCTAAAATGACCAGGCTACTGCCAGACCTAAATCTGGAACATGCGACATGGATCTCTGTGTGTGACAAACCGTCCTCTTTTATGTCGAAACAATATCTTTATTTCTAAAGGAGATTCCAAATACCAATTTTCATGTCCGTAACATGTTATATTTATGTGATATAATGTAGATATATTCATAATAAAAACTGTCCCCACTCCTTGGATGAGTGGTCAGCGTTGAGGTCTTCGTTTCACAGGGTTCCGGCTTCGATTCCGGACAAGGTCGGGGTTTTCAATCGCGTGTGATTAATTCTTCTGGCTCGAGGACAGGTTGTTTGTGTTTGTCCCAACACTCTCCTCTTCATTTTCACTCAACACACCACATTACCAACCACAACAGGAACACGCAACAGTAATTACATCCCTACACATAGGTTGCCATCAAGAAGGTCATCCAGCCGTAAAACAGGATCAAATCCACATATGTCTGACACAGTTCGCACCCGCAACCCCACACGTGAGAGTAAAGCGGTAAAAGAAGAAGGTACTCATTTTAAAAATTTACCCGCTTTTTTATTCTATTCACCCCCTTAAGTGGATTTTCCAAAAACAAAGTGTGTTCATTTTTAAAGGTGATTCCAAGTACCAATTTTAAAGTCTATAATATCTTCTTTTTCTGAGAATTATGTATCCTCATATAAATAATTCAAATCCACCCTCACTTATTTTAACCCCCTCCCCTCTTAAATGGATTTTCTGAAAACAAATATTTGTGTTCTATTATTTTTAAAGGGGATTCCAAATACCAATTTTCATGTCTGTAACATGTTATGTTTTTGTGATATATTGTAGATAATTTCGCTGCTGTAGAATCCTGGAGCTGACGTTACCATGGTTACGGCAGTTTATTACTTCATCCGATTCCTAGAGCAGGGGTAGTATGGTGCCAATATCTCCGTAACGGTTGCTTTTAGGGCCTTAAGACATAGTTTTCGAGGCCCGTAGGGCTTACCAAGTTATGATCTTTGCTTCAAGGGGATTAAATTGAGCTTTGTCTCGTCCTTGTACGACAAATTCGATATTTTTCCTATATTAGCCTATTATTTTATATCTCCAACCCCCGTTCCCTCCACCTCGAATTGTTTGAAAATAAAATACAGCCAATGTTACTCACTGGTGAAGCTTTCTACTGGTGAAGTAATTTTTAAAATCGGTTCAGTAGTTTTTGACTCTATCCGTTACAAACAAATATACAAATCTTTCCTCTTTATAATATTAGTATAGATGATTACTGAGAATTAGAGATGCCGTGAAGGAAATGTCAGGCCAAGAGATTATTACATATGTCTTGAGGATATGGTAGCATGCCGGCAATGTGTACGTCTGAATGCGGGTTTACGAGCTATTGTTGAAATATTAGCTCGCTATGAAGGTCAGTTTATCGCAATGTAACCTTGTCAAAACAGTGACCAAATTCCGAGAGTAGTCTTGTGTTTTAATATTCTTGACAGCTGATTGCCAAGCAGGAAATCTGGAGTTGACGAAGGGCGCTAGCCTGCGCTGTGAGGCAGTAAGATGAACGGGAGTGTTGCCCGTTGCTTTCCTTGTGAATTTTGTTATTTGTTTCTTTTACAGGATTGTGTATTTATGGGATTTGTTGTGATTTTTGTGTGATGTCTTATTGTTAATGGGGAACAGCCCGAGTGCTGAGTTGATGATTAAGGTTATTCTAGTTCCCACTAGATCTTTTGTGAACCGCGTTTCACATGTCGAGTCAGTGTAGTATATAAGTTTTTCGATGTTACTCCGTGTAAACAGGAACTATGGACCATCACGTTGATTCATAATGAAACTATTCAGTAATTAACTTTGTAATTTAAATTTATATTTTCATATTTTGATTTTTTTTTGCTGATGGCTTTTCGTCGCACCGACAGAGATAGGTCCTATGGCTACCACTGCTAGCTGTTGTGTGTGTCCTCCGCGCCTACAAGCTCCGCGCCTACAATCTCCGCAGCCCGCCCGACACATGGATGTTTCCAGAGACCACGAAGCAGACTGCAGTGCGCTGACGTGATCGTCGGTGATGTCAGCCAGCGCTATAAAAGGAGCAACGTTTCTCGCCTCTCCAGGACTCCTACAGTGTCCAACGACCAGACTACACCGCAAGTCAGACACGGAGGCACCCTCTTAAAAATGTGTTCTGAATAGGTGGACTGATTCCTGGCCGTGAGGTTTCACCTCTGGACATTGCCTCATTCATCCTGCATCCCGTAGCCACGTCGAGCACCCATCCAAGCATTCTGCTACTCACTCAAGTCCTCTACAGTGCTCCGACTCCAATCATAGCATTCTGCTATATATGAACACTAGACGCAAGTTCCTTGCAAGTTATACGCCTCCTGTTATCATTCTGCTAATACGAACTCTGTCTACAAGTTTCACTTGTTATTATACATGACCGATAGTTTTTCGACTATCAAGAACATTCTCTCATTTGAACAGACTGTCTCATCAAGACAAGATTGAATGTATATAGGAATCGCCATTTGTACCTATGTAAATAATACTCAAGCCCTCAGTCTACTACCTTATATTAACATTAAACGTGTGCAACTCAACAAGCTTCAAGAAAAGTTTCGTTCTATTTTATGGACATATTGTATAAATGTGTTGAAGCAATAAACTTTTATGTTGTGCCTTGTATACCAAGTTCCTTGTATACAACAGTAGTACCACCGCCGGTTTGGCTTTTGCCCGTGACTAGTACCTCCATGTGAGGAACACCGTGGGTCTGGGCGTTGCCAGAGGCGGGCACTCGGCTGTGCGGACTAATGTCCATGCGAGAAAATGTGCCTTACGCTGCGCTGGAACGTGTCGTTTCCACTGTGTTCAGAATGGGCCTGCATTACCTATGAGTTTTAGCAATATATTAAGAACACCATGGGTCTGCGTTGCCTCTGATATTTTTGCTTGTGGATTTACGTCACACCGACACAGATAAGTCTTATGGCGACGCCTCTGATTAGTACCACTGTTAACACCGCCGGTTTGGCTTTTGCCCGTGATTAGTACCACTATGTGAGGATCCCCATTGGTCTGTGTTGCCTGAGAGTAACACCGTTATGTGAGGAACACCATGGGTTTGTGCTGTCTGTGGATGGTACCATATTGTGCGATACGAAGTGGGTTTGCATTTCCTACCACTAGGTGATCAGCAGCAGAAGTATACGTGCCTATGTGAAGAACACCGCGGGAATTCGGGCACCCGTGATTAGTCCCTCTAAGTGAGGAAAACTATGGGTCTGCGTTGCTAGCGAGTGGTGGCCTTATGTGAGGAACACCATGGGCCTGTGTTACCTGCGAGTGGTGCCATTATTGTGTGACATACCAGGGGTGTGCATTGCTTGTGATTAGTACCACTGTGCGAGAAACACCTTAAGCCTACATTACCTGTAATTAGTACTACTATAGAAAGAACAACACGGTTCTCTTTTATCAGCGATTAGCAGTATTATGAAGGGCCGGTACCTGGATTTATAACAAGCGTCATCTCGGGAAAGAAGGCATTGTGTGTTGGCTCCACTGATTGTTTTGGATTAATGGTCATCTTTTCGTTATCGTTCGTTTTATATTTTAGTAAGTGGATACATTCTGAAGTTTTAATTATCGTTTCATTTCGTTGCATCTCGTACCATTAGGGGCCGATGACCTAGCCGTTAATCACCTCTAAACAACAAGCGTCATCATCGTAACAAAATAAGAGAACTCCCATTCTCTGAATAATTTACGAAAGGAGCTCAGTAGGTCGGGATAAATTACACTATGTGAGCACGAAATCTCAGAAACTTTTCCATTTCACGGGGAGGAGACTCCTATATGAAGTGACATACTTAATTCTTTTACTTTGGAAGTATTTTGCACATTATATTCCGGAAAGTTGGCTAGCCTGTACAGTCATTAATAATTACACACCGAGTAACAAAGTACAAAAATAAGCCTGTATATTGTGGAACAATTTGGCATAATTCGGGTTTCTAAACTTTGGAGTCCAAATTTCAACAGTTTCTACACTCGCCCTTTTGTTTGGGCCAGTAGAGTGCATTATTTACGAACATGTCTGACAGCATAGACTGTTGAAAAATAAGGGACATATTACCCACAGAGTAAGCTACTACCTTGGACACCCTCTTATTAGAGGAGCTACACACAAAAGGATCGGAAGATCCGTATACAGGGGCAGAAAGCCCATGCTACCCGGTCATGAATATAAATAAATTATAATTGACGGATAATTACTAAAAGCCGCGAACCAAAATGAGATCGGAAGCGGAAAACAAGCACTCCAAAGAAAAATTTTAAACACCTCAATACCTAATTTAGGCATAAGGTCCACTGAAAGAGGGGCTAAGCCGTGCGACAAGGTGACTTAATACATTCACTCCCGTAGACGCCTTATGGCGCTTGAGAGCAGCCTATGTGCGGGACCGTGACCGAGTTAAGGCGTATAAGGTCGCGCGATGTAAATGTTGTTTCGAATTTAGCGCTAAATTCGTACGAAGTCGTAGTTCGTGTTGAAAACCATACATGGCATACAAACGAACAGTCCCTCGCCCTGACTACCTGAATAGAGGGTACATTCCAATGCGTTCTTTCTTTTTTTCTTTGAGTAAACACGGACATAAGCCAGTCGTTGTATTATTGTGAGGGTGTGTAGTGAAGTGAATTATTGTGTCGCTAAAACATGACGAGTTACAAACACAGTATACGTAGTGAGGAAGTTGAAGACATACTAGTGAACGATGATTCTGGTGATGAACTCCTTTCTGATTTCAGTGAGAGCGAAAGCAATTCCGATGACGTTATACCATACTCCGGGCAAAGTGAAATTCAGCTCATTCAAATACCCGATACGCATCCGTCTTATTGCCCGTCTGCAATCAAGTTCACTGGCCGGGAAGGATCAAATGTTGACATCGAAAATAGAAACGAAACTATGTTCTTCGTCAATTGATTTGTAAATGACAATGTCTTTGAGTATGTATGCCACCAGACAAACCTTTACGTGGAACAAGGTATTTGTGCAGCACCGCGTCCATTCACTAAATAGGCCAATTCTGTTTTCCAGACTAGGAAACCGGTCAACGTAAATGAGATGAAAAAAAGTTTTAGGACTAATATTTGCAACCGGAATAATTCAAAAATCACATCTCAAAATGTACTGGACAGAGGGCACTATTTACGGCTCATCAATGCTTACGAAAACCATGGCACGAACCCAGTTTGAAAACGTATTGTTATTCTTGCAATTTAACGATAGCTGTCATTATGAGGGAAATCCTGATAGGCTACACAAAATTAGGCCGATTCTCGAAACGTTCAGCGACCAGTTTTCGTACAATAATATTTAATGTCAAATAGTGCACTATAGAAAGGTTGGGCTGGAGGATTAAATCACCCGCTGGCGAACTGGCAGTCAATGTGTCAAGTTATGGTAAATTTAAAGGCCAAAATTTGATTATAAATTTAGAGGTATAGAAAATATTAGCCACCAAGAAACTAAGTTGGAAGGAAGTGAACGAGGGTACCCACTCGTGCTTCCTTGTATTTTACAAGTCCCTGTTAATGAAATAAATTTGTAAGTTCGAACACCAGGAAAAGAGACCTACATTACATTTTAGTGAGAAGAGAGAAAATACCCAAATTTAAGTTTAAATAATCCCGAAACTGACAAATACATTATAAAGGGGGACGTAGAAGTCTTCCCTAAGTTCCCACGCAGAGAGTTCACATGTTTCTTATTCTGCCATACCTTATTCAAACTGCCTTCCGGTCCCCCACCTCCAGCATCTCCTCCTCAAGAGATCCCCCATTCACGTAGTGTACTCAACAATCCACTGCCGCAAGGCAACACTCACTCTTCACATAGCAGATCGGCAGAGATTTCCAGAAAGAATAAGGAAGAGAAATTGTGATTGGAGGATATGATTTAAAAGTCAAACCATTTGATTTGTGGATAAATTTAATTACCGGGATAGTAACAGCAAAACAAACGAAGCCAGATTAAATGGTCAACCGGAAAGAATAACTTCCCTAAGAGTAGTTAGACGTTCTAAACTATAGGTTTCGCTAATGATTAGGCACTAGAGACAAATCTGGTCCCTACAGATGAAACTTCAGCAGTACGGGATTTCAGTTGCTAGAACACAGATAAGATCACAGTAGATGGTCGGTGGTATTTTTTAACAGCCGGGGAAGTTTAACTCATGGCTCAATTATTATTACTTTTTCGGTTCGTTTGGCCTTATTGAGACCACGGGGCTCGCTTTAACTCTTAGATACGGTCTTCAGCTTTTTCTTCGCCCAGTTCGCTTACATTTTCTGGCTGTCTGCCTGCTTCCTTCCATCCATGCAAGTTGATCTGATGGTCCCTGTACTCTTTTTGCTTGTGAGGAACAATTTTCCTTTTTTACAAATTGCAGTACATCGCACCGACACAGATAGCTCTTATGGCGACGATGGGACAGGAAGGGTCTAGAAGTGGGAAGAAGTGACCGTGGACTTAATTGAGATAGCGCCCCAGCATTTGCCTGGCGAGAAAATGGGGAAACCACGGGAAATCATCTTCAGGGCTGCCGACGGTGGGCTTCTAACCCACTATCTTCTGAATACTGGATACTGGCCTCACTTAAGGGATTGCAGCTATCGAGCTCGGTGTGTTCATTTCATGATTACTTAAATGTTAGACTCGTTAACAACACGCACCATCTTCATCATCATCATCATCGTCATCCGAGGCTCAGCATTAATGTAACGAAATCTCTCTCATCGGTTTCTACCCGTATAATGAACGTTGTCACCAATGTTCTATTTCAAAGACAAGCAGTGCTGTAAACGCAATTGAAGACCCTGTTGGTGGGAGACGCGGATGAAGAATTCACCAACGCTATCCGTTCCTACTCGTCAGAGGCGAATAAAAGGGGCGACCAAGGGATGATGGCATTAGAACCAGGAGACTACTTGCGATTAGCATCACCATGAGGGGAATAGTATGGGCCTATTTAATCTAGAAGTAGTACCACTATGTGAGGAACAGCATACCATCGTGTGTATCGCGCAGAGGCGTCGGGGTGTTTGGGCGTCGGGCACTCGGCTGAGCGGACTCATTTCCATGGGAGAAAAGATGCCGTACGCTGCGCTGGAATATGTCGCGTCCGCTGTGTTCATAATGGGAATGCCTTGCCCATGAGTAGTACCACAATATGAACAACACCACGGGCTTGGTTGTTGTGCGTGATTAGTGTCACTATGTGAGGAATCCCATGGATCTGCGTTGTCTGAGAGGGGTACCATTATGCGAGGAACAACATAGGTCTATGTTGCCTGTGAGTGGTACCATAATGTGTGATAAGCCGTGCCTTTGCACTGCCTATGATTAGTATCACCATACGAGCGGCACCATGTGTATAAATGGCCTGTGATTAGTTCCACTATGTAAGGAACACCAGTGGCAAGTTGTTCCCTTATGCGTGACATAACGTGGATCTGCGTTACCTGTGGTTAGTACTATTATGATGGGCCGGTGACCTGGAATTTGGACGACTTTGTATAACAAGCATCATCTAAGAAATGATGGCATTATGAGTTGGATCCACTGATTGTTACGGATTCATGGTCATTTATTCATCACCGTTCGTGTGGATAAATTTTGAAGTTTTAATTATCGTTTGATTTCGTTGCACGTCGTACCGTTAGCGCCCAATGACCTAGCTGTTAGGTTCCTTTAAACAACAAATATCCTCATCATCATCAATGTTACAAAATCTCTCTCTCCTCGGTTACTCCCCGCGTAATGAACTTTGTCACCAATGTTCTACTTTACAGACAGGCAGAACTGCATACGCAATTGATTATAATCATGTAAGTCAGAAAGTCTCTAAGAAGTAATTGTTAAATATGAGATGAAAGAAAATAAATTAAGTCATGGTATGAGTGGAATGCCGCACGAGGTAAGAGGAAAGAGCAGACAAGTAGCAAGCTTTCTTAATTAACTTTGTTCAGTGAAGTGGTAGACCAAGTAAAACAACCATAATGAGCGGCGGGTTTAAAGTAACTTGCAAAGGAAAGCTACGTACCGTTTAATTTTAATACAAGAGGTATACAACTTGCACAAGAGAAGACTGTGTCGTGTAATTTTCGGATTAGCAGTAAATGCAGTCGAACCTCCATTACACCGAGTTTTCACTATGTCGAGGTAACTTCAATTTCTCGGCCTTTTGTTCTATTCTTCACGTCTATTTATTTATCTATTACTCGAAATTCGGTTACACGAATACAGCATTTGTGGTTTGTAAGGAACAGTTAACAGGTAAGGAAAGGGTTACAGTGATGCTGCGGGCTAACTTGACGGGAACCGAAAAATTAAAACTTCTAATGATCGGAAAATCGGGTGAAGCCTCGCTGTTTCTCTGGTGCGAGCTTCCTATGCATACCGACAAAGCTGCTGGCGAGCAAGAAGAAGAAGAACATTCCCAACAAGAAGAGTTGGAGCTACCTTCTCCTGTACCGTCAGCAGACTAGACGTTAAGTGCAGTGGCTATTCTTCGAACCTACATACAGAGTCAGTCCAATGTAAATGGCAGTATATGTCACAGCAATGAATGCCTTTGAAAGATAGTATGTTTCTTGTTTCACTGATGTATGTACTGTATCCTGTCTTCTAACAAGTTACTATAATGAGGGTTGTAACTAAAGTGATGCCATAAAATACTAGTTTGTTAGTAGATTTTTAAATACTGTTAAAAGAACTAAATGAGGCCACAAGAACTCAATGAGGCCACAACACTGGTTGCAAATCGAGGATTGTGGGGACGTTTAGTAAATTCACAGAGGCTTGCAGACTGAACGCTGAAAGGCATAACAGTCTATAATGATAATGTATGTATATGTAAAAGTACTGTACTCATTATAACTCGAAATAAAATTTAGATCCCAAGGTGATTAGAGATATCCAGGTTCCTCTGTATAAAATCTTTCCCAAATTTTAGCATGTGCAGTGCACTTATATTAATTGCTGTTTTCTCTTTGTGGGAGTTACGTAAAGGAGCCAAACGTCGCCAATTCGGGCTTCAGAATTGTTTTAAACTAAAGGGCGAATTCGACCATGTCCAAAGAGTGACTTACAGTATTATAAAATTAAAATAATAGCCCAGAGTTGCGAGTATTTAGCAAGGTTCTAGGACATTTCGAACCACAGTCATTTTGTACCACCGGGAATTTCGTACCAGTTGCCCGGCTGATTAACTGCGAAGTGTCAGCTTATTACTATTTAGAAGAGGGCATTCTGTACCATTTGAAAGAGTGGAAAGTATTGCGAAGTTAAACAATAACCTAATTTATGTGTTAGTTTGTAAATCCATTGTCCACTGCTGGCGCAGAAGCATCCGCAGGGCGTGACTACTACCTTCCGTCGGGCGCAACAGATCTGATTGGTACACGTGTTAAATTCTTATCTCGTATTCGTCATTGGCGGGGACCTAGCTCCTTCCATCTTTCAGTTATTTCCTGTTTCCGCGTGACCTTCAAGCCCATATCGGTCAGTCCTTCAGAATATTTTATTTTACTTACTTGATGCTGAAATAATTAAGTAGTTTAAAACTATTCACAATAATAGTAATACTATACGTGTTGCGCCGGAGCACGATGCATATTTCTATTGTGTTGTTTCAGGATTTATGCTTCAAAAATCGACTTTCTTATGATAATATTTACATAAACATAAGTAAAAAATATAGTTTAAGGGGCAATTATTAAAAGTTTTCTACAGCAAATGTTGTAAATTATTTTGCTTCAGATTCCTAAAATGTGTCCGTTGGGCTCATTACGCCCACTGGCGTGGAAATGGAATTCCAATTTGACATCAAGTGGTACGGATTCTCTTCGCGTAAATATCTGGCGATTACGGGAAAACCGTTGGCAGGTAGATAACGACCTAGATGGTACGAAATGTCTGGACACCATTTTGCAAAGGTAGACATGTTCATGACGTCATATTTCAGTCAGTACGTCCCTTGAACTTGCTGAAGGTAAGCCATGATGAACACATAGCGTCACGACCAACTTCTGGCATTTAAATTTGCATTCAAACACAAACCAAGCACTGCGAAACCACTTTGCTGTCGTAGCAGAGGGAGAGGAGACACTCCGTCGTGGCGCTTTCCAGGTGGTGGATAGGGTGGGAGAGGGTCCTAACCGGCTTGCCGGCGGACTTGAGCGAAATAAAATAGCTCTTGCACACCAAACAAACTCCTGTGGGAAGAGGACGCAGACGAAGAATACACCCACAGTAACCCCTTCCTGCCATAAGAGGCGACTAAGGCATGCTGAATTTTGAACCATGAGATTACCTGTAATTAGTACCATCACCATGAGTCCACTTTCTTTTTTTTTTTGCGATTAGTAGCACTATGTGAGGAAAACCATGTGTCTGTGGGTGGATCACTATGGGTTTACAGTACCCGTGTATAGTATCCGCCACTATGGAGGAGGCTCCCCTCTGTCCAGGTTCGGTTGGAACGCCCCATGGAGAGAAAGGAAGGCTATCCTCAGTGGGGTGTTTCAACATCTGGTTGTGGACACCTTAAGTCTGCGTTTCGAGGAACACCACGGGTGTGGGCGTTGCCTGTGATTAGCAGCACTATATGAGCGACGTCGTGGGTCTGCGTTGCCTGTATAATTAGCACCCACTGTGTGAGGAACGCCGGCCCCGTGGTGTAGGCGCAACGTGCCTGCATCTTACCCGGAGGCCCCGTGTTCGATTCCTGGCCAGGTTAGGGATTTTTACCTGGACCTGAGTGCTGGTTCGAGGTCCACTCAGCCTACGTGATTGGAATTGAGGAGCTATCTGACGATGAGATAGCGGCCCCGGTCTAGAAAGCCAAGAATAACGGCCGAGAGGATACGTCGTGCTGACCACACGACACCTTGTAATCTGCAGGCCTTCGGCCTGAGCAGCGGTCGCTTGGTACTCCAAGGCCCTTCAAGGGCTGTAATAACATGCGTGTTTTTAGATAATAAGCATCGTCCCAGTAATTAAGTCACTGTGAATTGTGTCCACTGAATATTCTTGTTTCACTATCGTTTTCTTCATCTTCATTCGTTTTAGACTCCAGTCCGTGGATACATGTTGAAGTTTCAATATTCATTTCGTTGCAACTCGTACGAGTTAGCTGTTAGGCCCTTTAAACACCAAACATCATCATCGATACTTTCATAACACAAACATCCACTGCGTATTGCTGTGCTATATATTATTGTACATATTTCGTCTTGGACTTCGTTGAGAGTAACATGATCTCCAATAAGCATCTCTCTCAGTGTTTTACCGGATATAACTTAATCAAATTCTTGGGAAGACTTCACATGGGATAGCAATCTATACTTACCGCAGCGCCTGTCTGTGGACATGTCAGACTTGACTACTAGTTTCCAGCAGAGTTTTCATGGGATCTTTAACAACGAAGCTGAAAATAAGAGTACTGAGATCAGTTTCAGTACAGTAGATAAGGTGCAGAATATTCCAGTCATTGTACTGTCTGTGGCGTGAGTGATAACTGCAGTACGAGATAATGTATTAATTATACATGATTTTATACTGGTCTATTTCCTAACAAGTATATTTAACTGCTGGAAATATCCTGTTACACGGCACGGAAACGCTGCGTTTCATTGTTTGTCAACATTCAGTCAGGACAATACAAAAATCACATCACGAATCCCATCAATTACAGGAAGGAAAATGTTTCACCTATCAGCTTATTGACCGAATGTATGTTAAACACGTGTGATTTTTAATAATTAGAAGCTATTCGGCCCATTGATCTTCACATTGTATATCCACATACATTTATGACTGGCAGTGAAAATAACTAGGCTATGTAATGGAAAGGAAAAGCGAGTTCTCTCTGTTGCTGTACGTGTATATTGCATAATATTAAACCTCTATCACTTGTTTATTTGTTTGTTAGTGTGTTTGTTTGTTTGTTTGTTAACAAACATTATGAATCCTTTGTATTCACCTGTCACATCCCTTTGTCGTGCACTCTACTACCGGTCGACAACAATTTGAAACACAGTTGCTGACAAATAAAATGGATGATTTTCAAAAAACAAAATCCTTCAGTTTCTAACACGAAACAAATAGCATACAGAACGTATTTGTTTTGTTTATGGTTGAAAGTGTTGTATATAATATAATATAATATAATATAATATAATATAATATAATATAATATAATATAATATAATATAATATAATATAATATAATATAATATAATATAATTGTTTTACCTGAACCATTTGGTACGATTCCTTTTGAACGAATAGCTATACTCAGACTAGAAAGGAATGAGCTTTTTATTATGCTGTAAAATATGATTTGTTTTCTATGCGCACAGTCCGACTCGTTGGCTGAATGGTCAGCGTACTGGCCTTCGGTTCAGAGGGTCCCGGGTTCGATTCCCGGTAGGGTCGGGAATTTTAACCATCATTGGTTAATTTCGCTGGCACGGGGGCTGGGTGTATGTGCTGTCTTCATCATCATTTCATCCTCATCACGACGCGCAGGTCGCCTACGGGTGTCAAATCAAAAGACCTGCACCTGGCGAGCCGAACATGTCCTCGGACACTCGCGGCACTAAAAGCCATACGCCATTTCATTTCATTTTTTTTTCTATGCGCACAACTAAAATATACAATATATATATACCTGGTATTGTACCGCCAACGATTGGTTTCATTAGTTTTCAGCCACAGTATCACTCCCGATTTCACATGAACAACAATATGTAACCGAGAAATAAGGAGAATTACGTACATCTTCAGACCAGGAACTGTATCGTTCAATAAAATCTGTGATTCAGCAAAGTTACAACGGTACGTATGCACGAGAAAATTTACAGCGGTATCAGGGATAATAATCATATACTGTAGGCCTACTAGCATATATATCCGTTCTTCGCACGTGAATTGGTAATCGATTTCACGATTTGTTAGTGAATTTATGCGAAGTTACATGCCTGAATTCAAACTGTTATTCTTCTATGAAAGCAGGTGACATCAACGTGAAGGGCGATAAAGCTGAACAAAGTGGAGAGAGAATGGAGTAGATCACAGAGATTATTGAACGATACAGTTCCTGGCCCGAAGTTGTGCGTAATTCTTCTTATTTCTCGGTTACATATTATTGTTCATATGAAACAGGGAATGAAACTGTGGCTGAAGACTAATGAAAACAATCGTTGACGATAACCTCCCTTATTATCTGTTCTATCGAAAATAGTAAAGTGGCTCTTTAGTTAAACTATTTAACCCAAATTGAAATGACATGATATCCTGTAAAAGAGTCCATTAATGATAACTCCTCCTATCGAAAAGGTCTACATCAGAAAAACATGTATAGAAATTGATTTCAATTAAGGCTGGTAGTTTTCTATTAAGGATGGTTATGTCTATTTTGTGGGAGAGTAAAATCACTGGTTCGACTTCCTACAAACCCCCAAACCAATCCAATCCGGGATTTTGAAATTATATTGACCCTAATACCTGCACAAGGGCAGATGTAAAGTTTGGTAGAAATGTACAGAGTACGGTAGTTTCACAGTTATAAGAACTCAACAAAGGACGAACAGACAAATCGATAAAAAAAACCTAAAATATATTCCGCTCGAATGATATCTCCTTTATTCATCCTCAGATCGATATGATATACGTGAGCAAAACGTTTTATAAATTTATTTCCATTAAGGCAGGTAGATGTCCATTAACTTCGGTTGTATATCGCCCATCCTACCCTTCTTACTGTTATGTGGTCATACAAATCTTTCGATCAAAGGTAACAGTAACGACGTTATGTTAACACATTTTAACACGGTAATTTTATTGCTGCCACAAAATGAATACAAGAAAAGACGTAGCTAATGTCTGCAGTACTGACCGACAGTAATAACTAGGACTCGGTGATTGAAAACCTAAAACATCGAAAATTGGACCAAAAAACTGGTAAAAAGGGCGTAATATAGGATCTAAATTCATTCACATTCTTATTTTTATGACATATTTAATGAAGGAGTATAGCTTAAAACTGAAAAATTGTAGTGGTATGCAACGTACAGTGCAAAATCATATGAGCGAAATATTAATTCCCTCAGACATTATATATTTTTAGATTAATATATTTAGGAAAATGAAATCCGCGTTTGTTAAAAAATATTTGCTAAATTTAGAATGAAATATTTTTTACACCTAGAATGAATTCAGCGAGCCCACAATGGACATCCTTGAGAAAGAAATTGAAAGTAGTGTAACTGGAATCATATTTGGCTTAACCACACTAGGGTTATAGAAATTCGAATTCGGAGAACGTACCTCAGTTGGCTTTGCAGTGTATCAGAAGAGTCATCTCCAGTTTCTTAGCTCTAGAGGATCGTCGGTTTTTCAACGGCACGTTGCGAAACATCAAGAAACTTCTCTCCACATCAACGGAAGCAACTGAGTTCTTCATTTTCAGAAACACTCACACCAAAATGTTCTCCCTTCAACGTTTCCACGAACCTACTACGCTGTCGTAGCAGAGGGAGAGGTGATACTCCCACGTGGCGGATAGGGGGCTCATAACCGGCTTGCCGGTGGACTTGAGGGAAATAAAATACCTCTCGCGGACCAAACACACTACCCCTGCGGGTGGGGGACGCACATGTAGAGTACACCCGCGGTATCTCCTGCCTGTTGTAAGAGGCGACTAAAAGGAGCGACCAAGGGATGATCAAATTCGAACCACGGGACTACTTGTAATTTGTACAATCACGCAGGGAACACCATGGGTCGCATTTACTTGCGCGTAGTACCACTGTTAGGTACGCAATAGGTCTGTGATTAGTAGCGACAGTGTGTGAATCAGGATGAGGGTCTTACAGTACCTGTGATTCGTACCCCTATATGAGCAACAGCATGGGATGATCGACACCATGGTTCTCCCTTGCCTATGCTTAGTTACCACTATGTGAGGAGTACCACGGAATAGTTCGGGCCCTGTGGTTGGTCCACTTATGTGAGGAACGCCATATGTTTGCGTTGCTTGTAAATAGCGCCGCAGTGTGCGAAACACCATAGGTCTGTGTTACATTTGCGCATTGCAGTACCTGTGAATAGTACCATAATGTGTGGAATACCGCGAGTCTACGCTACTTTTGATTAGTAACGCCAAATTAAAAAATAGTATGGTTGTACTTTCCTAGCGATAAGTACCATTATGAGGAGCCGATGATGGTGGTGGTCGTGATTTTTGTTTTAAGAGGAAGTACAACGAGATAATCATCCTCTCTGAACAAATAAGTGGAAACGAAATTTAAAATATAAAACAAAATTATTTATTCAACAAAGGAATTTGGAAACGCAGTACAAAATAAAACAAAAACCAATTATAGAACTAGGCCGAAAGGATTACTAACGTATCAAAAGGGAACGTACGTTCCCTGAGTAACAGTGCACTTGTAATTTATATACGCTTAATAAGTCCACTGTCACACATAAAGCGGATGACGAGATCAGCAGTAGTCGCTTCATCGGCTAGTATGCGTCCGAGAGTTTCCTGCAGGCCGAGGTTCCATCTTAGGCCAGAGAGATCGGCGCACTCTGTGAGGATGTGGGCCACGGTGAAGTCGGCACCACAAGAACACACTGGGGGGTCTTCCCTCTTTAGGAGATAAGAGTGCGTGGATCGTAAATGACCTATCCTCAGCTTGCATAGTACTATGGCCTCTCACCGTGAAGGTCGGAAAGAGGACCGCCACACGGTAGTTGTCTTCTTAATTGCTCTCAGCTTGTTGGGAGTTCGGATATCTAGCCACTCGGATTCCCAGGACGACAAGATGGTTCGACGTTGCTGAGAACAAATATCCTTAGCAGGTACATTGACTGGTCTTGGAGGTAAAAGTACAGCTTCCTTTGCAGCGTCATCCGCAAGTTCGTTTCCCGCAATCCCAACGTGGCTTGGAACTCACCCGAAAGTAATTCTGGTGCCAGCATCCCCTAACCTGGCTAGAAGGTCATGCATCTGCTGTACCAGTGATTGTTGCGAGAAACAGGTTTCAATAGACTGCAAAGAGATTAACGAATCGGTACAGATAAGAAAGTGTCTTCTTTCGTCCGCAGTGCAAACTGCAGAGCCTCTAAGATGGCGTAAAGCTCTGCAGTATACACGCTACATACTTTAGGGAGCGAGATCTTCGTGCTCATATCATCAATGACGAAAGAGCAACCAACATTATCTCCGATTTTAGAACCATCATATTGGTGAACGAAGTCCTGGAAAAACCTCCGATAAACGCAGGAATCCGTGTTCACCTTGGATCCACGGAGCAGATCTAGACGTATATCCGGTCGCGGAACCAACCACGGAGGTACCTCGCTAAGCGTTTGTTCAAGACAACAACCGATATTGATATTCAAATCATGACACAAGCTATCAATCCGAAACCCAACCGGCCGATGACCTGGATTTTGGACCCGTTTCGACTACAAGCTTAATCGATTCAGCATCGTGCTACAGAAGCAGCCCCCTTGGTCAGTAATACTGTTATTTTGTGCATGTGAGGCACTGTGGGTCGGATCCACTGATCATTTTAAATTCATATCCAGCCATCCATTCATTCTTCGTCCTCGCGCTTTGAATTATGGTCAGTGGAGGATTTTGGACTTTTAATTTGTCATAACATTTCGTCTCATTTCGTACCATTAAGGGCCGATGACCTCGACTTTAGGCCCCTTTAAACTACAATCATCATCATCATCATCATCCTTCAACACTTCACTTCTCTTGCACACAATTTGATACCACTGGTTTTTTGAAGCACTAGTTTCATTTCTAATGTAATTTCATTTAATTTTCTCTCTTGCCAGATACGATTCAAAAATATGTATTTACTAGAGAAAGGATGTTTAAGAGGTGATGTATGAACTAATGCCGATTCGAATTGAGAGTGGGCAGTAAAAATATAGTCGAAAAGAGGTAAAGTTCCAAAAAAAGATCTTAGAAAGGCTAAACAGTTCAATGAGCCATTACCGCCAAAAAATCAGAAAAAGGACCAATATAATCCACCATTTTCTGGTCTAAAATGACCCAGAATGAACATATATTCAGTTGTGCTTCGTCTTCGGACACTCGAGCAAAAAGGGATCTTTTCCTCAACTTCCGACCTCTAGTGATAATATACTCAACTACGAAGTGCTCTGGTAAAGAGGAAAGGAGAATTTTGCTGCACAAATTCGGATGTAACTCAGGAGGCAATTGAGAGGGTGAAGGTTTATATCTGGAGAACCAATTTAAAAGCACTCGATACCGTATAATGGTACAAGATAACTCTTCAATATAAGACGACCTACGAAAAAGCAGAAACCTCCATCGAATCTTCGAATTACGTAAATCGCAAGTATAGTTCATTTCGAAAATAAGTAAAGCTTAAAGTGTGTAGAGTATGGATAATGTCAACAGATTACAAATTGAGATAAATTTCACATTTGTGCTCTAATAACAGACTAAATGACAGTATATTAAATTAATATTTAATAACTCTGTAACAAGCTGATTGTTTAAGCTAACTCTCTGTTATCAGTACTGATTGCTCAATTAAATGTCGTAATTACAACTGTATGTACGTGTTTGTAGCAGGGAAATTTGATAATTGTTAAATAATAGTAGATATTAGTGAAAACAAATACTTAACTTGTATGCAGTTCGATTCTCATTACTCTTACAGTCTCTTAGCCCCTGTGAGTGGGGGACGCAGACGAAGACTACACCCACGTATCCCCTGCATGTCATAAGAGGCGACTAAATAGGGCAACCAGGGGATGATGACATTAGAAGTATGAAACTATTTGTGATTAGTACCATCACGCGAGGAACACCATGGGTCGCCTTTACTTGCGAGTCGTATAGCATTGTTAGGTAGACAATAGGTTTGTGATTGCTAGCAGCAGAGAGTAGTTCACTGTGAGTTTACATGAGAAACAGCACGGGAATATGTTGCCTGTGATTAGTACCCATTATGTGAGAAACAATACGGGTCTGGGTGTTGCCTTGATTAGTGTCACTATATGAGCGACACCGTGGATCAGCCTTGCCTGTGAGTAATATCCGCTATGTGAGGAACACCACGAGAATACCAGCGGCCGTGATTAGTACATCTATGTGTTGAACAAAATAGGTTTGCGTTGCCTATGAGTGCGTCATTATGCGAGAATCACCAGAGATCTACGTTACCTGTACAACGTGCAATATTTGTGAGGGAGTACTATAATGCGTGGAACACAGTGAGTCTACGTTATTGATTAGTACCGCCACATGAGGAATAATAATAATAATAATAATAATAATAATAATAATAATAATAATAATAATAATAATAATAATAATAATAATAATAATAATAATAATAATAATAATAATAATAATTGTACCAGGAGGTACACCTCTACGCCGCACGTTTAATTCTTGCGCCAATTGGAACTGCTCTACTGGAGAAACACTGAACTTAAACGTGACCTACTTAAACCTTTCCTCTGAAGATGTCGCTGTGTGAATTTCGACTTGTTTTTGTTTACTATTTATCAAGAAGTTTGGACATTCTCTCATAGATGTCACTGCCGAAAAACTATGATCATGCACCCTGGTGCGAAGTGAAGGAACTTTTTTGAAGAAATTTTGTACTCATAAGTTTTTTTCTTTACTAAATTTCGGTCATTCTTTTGTGGGTTGGCAATATATAGCTTTTTCTTTCGCCAGTTTTGAAGTTAGCCAATCAATAATTTCTGTAATTAATTTTCAGCCAATCCCGTATTTCTTCTTCGATTTTGTGTGTAACTGTTTAATGTAGCCAAAAAGTCTGGGGGTTTGTCTTAATTATTCATGAAAGGTCTCGAACTTTTTCCGAGGGTTTATAAACTGTTGATTTTCTCGTCTCTCGGCCACTTAATTTACGTCTAACCAAGTGTGTGGTTCTAAAGCAGTGGGGGGGGGGGGGAGGAGGCGCCTCTTTCATCAGGCAACAGGTCTTCAGTAAGGTAATGGCAATTTAACATCCTTTTTTTTCTTGCTAGCTCAGCAGTTTAACCCGCGGGAATGTAACCTACCTTTCTGTAATATAAATTTATGCCGGTTTATGTAAATATCTTTAATTGTAAATCGGGGATAGAGAGTGCTTTACCCTCTCGAGCTCCCCTTCATTTTGGTTTAAGGTGACTACGTTTTGCTAACTGATTTTCTTCTCTTCCTTAATGTGTTAAATGATTCTTATACGAGTCACTTCCATAGTTTGGGAATAGCCCCTCTTTCATCGGTCTAGTGCCTTTTAGGTTTTAAGAAGCTACATAGAGGAGTGCAAGTATCCGCCTCCTTCCTTTTGTTGGGCCATTTATTTAACGGTTAGTCCTTTTACTCGAAAGCACTGTAGGTTGGGTACGAGATACCCCTGTTTCTTTTTGTAAGCTAGGCCATGGAAGTCCAGAAAGTATAAGACGTTTTTGGTGTAGCCTTGAATAGGCGTGAAAACTGAGAGCGTGTCAGCTCTTTTCATGTGTTGTAAAAGTGCCTCAGAGAGGCTTTATATTCTAATTGTGAGCAAGTGTTCCATGTATTAGGGGTTTCTGCCCTTTTGAACAAATTGTTGCTTGGTTAAAGTTGAACTAGGAGCTCAGAATTGTAAAATTAGGGCTTGCTAGCCCAAGAATGTTTAGAGGTTGAAATCATGGATCCTTATAAATCTTGGTTCCAAATTGCCATACCGTTGTTATTGTTGTTAAAGTTTTGTTATTCTTGTTTGTAAAACTTAGAAAATATAACCTTGTTAAAGTTCTATATAAACTTTGATTTGGTAGTTAGACCCATTCACCCCGGCACCTTCTTTCACCTCTGATGTTCCACAGATACCCCGGAATAATAATAATAATAAGAAGAAGAAGAAGAAGAATCGAGGGCTTTGAAAAAGAAGCAGCAATCCAGAAAAGAGTGAGGCAAGGCTGCAGTTTGTTCCCTCTCCTTTTCAATGTTTATATAGAACAGGCAGTAAAGGAAATCAAAGAGAAATTTGGAAAGGGTATCACAGTCCAAGGAGAGGAAATCAAAACCTTGAGATTTGCCGATGATATTGTTATTTTATCTGAGACTGCAGAAGATCTCGAGAAGCTGCTGAATGGTATGGATGAAGTCTTGGGTAAGGAGTACAAGATGAAAATAAATAAGTCCAAAACAAAAGTAATGGAGTGCAGTCGAACGAAGGCAGGTGATGTAGGAAATATTAGATTAGGAAACGAAGTCTTAAAGGAAGTGGTAAAGTAACTAACGATGGCAGAACTAAGGAGGACATAAAATGCAGACTAGCACAAGCAAGGAAGAGCTTTCTTAAGAAAAGAAATTTGCTCACTTCAAACATTGATATCGGAATTAGAAAGATGTTTTTGAAGACTTTCGTGTGGAGCGTGGCATTGTATGGAAGTGAAACATGGGCGATAAGTAGCTCAGAAAGAAAGAAAATAGAAGCTTTTGAAATGTGGTGTTACAGAAGAATGCTGAAGGTGAGATGGATAGATCGAATCACGAATGAAGAGATACTGAATCGAATTGATGAGAGGAGATCGATTTGGCTAAATTTGACGAGAAGAAGAGATAGAATGATAGGACACATCTTAAGACACCCAGGACTTGTTCAGTTGGTTTTTGAAGGAAGTGTAGGTGGTAAGAACGGTAGGAGTAGACCAAGGTATGAATATGACAAACAGATTAGACCAGATGTAAGATGCAATAGTTACGTAGAAATGAAAAGGTTAGCACAGGATAGGGTGGCATGGAAAGATGCATCAAACCAGTCTATGGACTGATGACTCAAACACAACACACAATCGTCTGCTTCCATTGCGTAACTGTTAGCGATACTAGTGATAAGTATCATTATGAGGGATCGCTGACCTGGATTTTGGACCGCTTTAGACAACAAGCATCATCGATTCAGGACTGTGCTTTAGAAGCAGTCCCTTGGTTAGTATACACTATTGTTTTATGCTAGTATCTACGAATGTGAGACATTGCTGGTCGAATCCACTGATTGTTTTATGTTCATAATCATTGTTCATTGTCTTTTTTAATTTCTAGCCAGTGAATTAATTTTGGAATTATTTTTACTTCCTATATTGCAAGTTGGACCGGCCGATAATTTTAAATTCATATCCACCCATTTATTCTTCATCATCACGTTTTGAATTGTGGTCAGTGGGTGAATTACGATTTTTAAATTGTCATAATATTTCGTCTCATTTCGTACTATTACCGTCCGATGACCTAGATGTTAGGCCCCTTTAAACAACAAGTATCGTCATTAGCATCATCTACCTTCATTTCCTTGCCTTGTTAGAACACCAAGTAATGTACCACCATGGTTAATTAGACGACCTCTAATCAACCTTGATCTGCACACCAGCTGAAAAGTGAACACTTATCTCTCCATTTATCGTATTCAGTTTCAGTAGTTGTTTACACGGAAGGTTCTAGAGCAAACGCGAATGTAGTCTGTGCATTAGTTGTTGATGATAAGAGGTTTCATTTCTTATCTACGGGAAACTTGTTTGCGTACAAAGCAGAGCTCTATGGTGTACTCAAAATTCTCCCTTACCCGCCGTTCAGTAAACGTCGGCACTTTCTGCTGTGTACTGACTCCTTGAGCTCGATGTAATCTGTTCATGTATGTTTCCCGCGACACAGTCTGGTGCAGCGGATCCAGGACCTGCTTTTTGGGTGTTGGAGTGCTAACACCAGAACCACGTTTCTGTAGCTCCCAAGCCACATGGGTGTAGCGGGAAACAAGTTAGCTGATGGGCAGCCAAGGAGGCAAATCACATTGCTCCTCTTTTCCTTGCACGGTTCCATATAATGATATTCGTTCTCAGCTGGAACGTATGGAAATGTCCCATTGGGAGCTGGAGTGACAGGCCACTCCTCTTTCAAATAAAGAAAAGAGGAACTATGACGGTTTGGGAGACTTTCCTTGGGGTTTCTTCGAGAGAAGCAGTGGTATTATGTCGTCTTCGGAACGGCCACGGTATAGCAATGCACTCCTACTTACTGAAGAGTGAATCCCCCTGGTGCGTACGTGCGACGGTAATCTGAGCTTAGTACCTATCCTTATGGAGTGCGCGGACGTGGACAATCAACGCCGCAGTCTGAAACTACGATGTTACATCTCGCTCATCCTACGAGATTACGAGCAGTTAGTACACCTCGCCATCCGTTCTGTAAGGGAGGGATACCGGCGTGTTTCATCGCAATGAAAAGTGAAGTATGTATATATTTTTATTTTATTACTAGCAGTTACCCGCGGCTTCTCCCGCCTGGATTTCGTAATTTGAAAAAGTAATCGGTGCTCGGCACTGTACTGAGACATTATCTGAAAATCCCTACAGTATAAAAACTCGCTGAAAAACGGAGTTCCATTTACCATAGAAACTCTTTGTAAACCACGTTTGTGGTACTGCTTTTTGGGGCTAAGATGACCATGTGATATAGAACTGTACACGTGAGAACGTTTTTTCTCAAGTTAAAAAAAAAAAGTTTCTTTTCTTTTAAAGCAGATTCCAAATACCTGTTTCCACATCTGAAACATCTTCAGGTTTTAAGGTATAAGTATCCCCATAAAAGGAATTCAACCCCTTTATCATCCCTTCCTCCTTTATTTTAAAGGATATTTCAAATACCAGTTTTAACGTCTGTAACATCTTCAGTTTTCGAGATATAAGTATGCGAATGTGTGCGCCGTTCGCTCCGTGCCAGGAAGGTTCCAGGACAGCACCCACTGTCGGCGTTGCCACAGAGAACACGAAACTCTTGCCCATGTCCTGGGAGCCTGTCCTCACGGGGAGGTATTGAGAAATTCCCGCCATCATACAATACGACACATGATTGCGACCTCGCTGAGTGATCACGGTTTCACGGTGCACGAAGAGGTATCTGGCCTAGCTACAGACGGGAGTAACAGGCGCGTTGACATGATAGCCGTTCAACCAGCTAGCAAGCAAGGACTAATTTTAGATCCCACAATACGCTTCGAGTCGCACGTTGGCCAGGCCGAAGAGGTGGACGCCGAAAAGAAGTCAATTTACCAGCCAACTGTAAACTACTATAAAGATAAATTTCACCTAGACAATATTTCCGTCCTTGGACTCATGATCGGAGCTCGAGGCACAATCCCTAAATTTCTCGTACAGTTATGGGATTCTCTCGGACTCAGCCGGACACGATTTCACGACATCGCTATTGCCGCAATACGAGGTTCAGTGACCATACTCCGCAATAATCTATATAACATCTGAAGAACCGTATTGCAAATTTATTCCTGAGCCTTGTGGTGATTTTTCCACCTGGCACACTAGCAAAGTCAACAGTAACTTAGAAGATAAAATACTGTGTGGTCGACATACTTTGTCCTTGTCGTAGCCTCCGCATGGGGGAAGTTGTTTTAATAATAATAATAATAATAATAATAATAATAATAATAATAATAATAATAATAATAAAGTAGTATAATTGGATGGTTCGGCCGCCACCTCCACCTCAGGCTCCCAGTGGCCACCTCCACCTCCACCTCAGCCAGAGGCCTCCCAGTGGCCACCTCCACCTCCACCTCAGCCAGAGGCCTCCCAGTGGCCACCTCCACCTCCACCTCAGCCAGAGGCCTCCCAGTGGCCACCTCCACCTCCACCTCAGCCAGAGGCCTCCCAGAGGTCTCCTCCACCTCCCGCGGGAAATTTGAATTTGTAAACAAAGCCACGTGCTTTTTGACAGCTGTCATCGACAACAACGCATCGCTAACCTCAGTACTGCCATCTTGACGGGCCTAAACCTCAGTAGTGCCAACTTAACCTAACTAGCGCGTGGTAAACAAAGCCACGTGCTTTTTGACAGCCACGTGCTTTTTTGACAGCTGTCATCCGCCATTTTTAAACCACAAAGCACTGTGCCGCCCTCTATATCGCAGTAGCTGCAAAATTCGTCACCTGTCATCGGCAGTGCTGCCATCTTGGCGGGTCTAAACCTTAGTGCTACCAACTTAACCTAACTAGCGCGAGGTAAACAAAGCCACGTGCAGCTGTCATCCGCCATCTTTAATCTATAGAGCACAGTGCTGCCCTCTTTAGCTACTTACCTTTGAAATGTGGTGGCGGATAATTTGAAAAATGCTTTTTTGACAGCAGCCATCTTTGTGCACCGTGCTGCCCTCTTTAGCTAGATACCTGTGGTGGCAGGCAATTCCACGTGACAGCAGCCATCTTTAATCAAGAGAGCACCGTGCTGCCCTCTATGTGGTGGCGGCAAATTGAAAAATTCCACGTGCTCTTGTTTGGAAACAAACTCACGTGCTTTTTTTGACAGCTACCATCCACCATCTTTAATCAACAGAGCACAGTGCTGTACTCTTTAGCTACTTACCTTTGAAATGTGGTGGCGGCAATTTGAAAAATTCTATGTGCTCTTGTTGGGAAACAAAGCCACGTGCTTTTTTTTGACAGCTGTCATCCGCCATCTTTAATCAATAGAGCACTGTGCTGCTATCATGCGGGCAATTTCGTTAGCTGTCATCCGCCATCTTTAATCCAGAGAGAACAGTGCTGCACTCTATGTGGTGGCGGTAAATTCTATGTGCTCTTGTTTGGAAACAAATTCACGTGCTATTTTCTGACAGCTGTCATCCGCCATCTTTAATCCAGAGAGAACAGTGCTGCCCTCTATGTGGTGACGGCAAATTCCACGTAGAAACAAAGCCATGTGCTTTTTTGACAGCTGTCATCCGCTATCTTTAATCACCGTGCTGCCCGGTGGCGGCAAATTCCACGTGCTCTTGTTTGGAAACAAAGCCATGTGCAGCTGTCATCCGCCATCTTTAATCACCGTGCTGCCCCCCCCCCCCTCTTTAGCTACTTACCTTTGACAGCTGTCATCCGCCATCTTTAATCACCGTGCTGCCCGGTGGCGGCAAATTCCACGTGCTCTTGTTTGGAAACAAAGCCATGTGCAGCTGTCATCCGCCATCTTTAATCACCGTGCTGCCCGGTGGCGGCAAATTCCACGTGCTCTTGTTTGGCACTGCATTGCAATCAAACACTGTTTAGAAAAAAAAAATCTCTTCTCAACATGAGCTAGACAATAACATACTTACGAAACTGCTCATCACCTTCTTTCTTCTTCTATGAGTAATAAACAAAAACTCTATCTTGCAAATAAGGAGCGGGAGGAAGGTGATACCTAACCTAAAATAAAAGAATATGCTAATTCTACATTATTTATTTACATCTTGTATGTACACGTTTTATCTCGAATCATTTTACCCCAGTGATGTTTTGCGTACTTCTCGATGCAATTCTTGAATGTACAAGTTTAAACTTGCCGTACTACACTCTCAGCGTACCTCTTTGTGATGTAAGACAGCGTAACGTGAGTACACACACCTCTAGCATAATGTTTATGTAAAGTAGTACTTATCAATACTACTATGCCCCCAGGCTAGCGTGTTGGTAGAATTTGGGATGACAAACCGTTTACAATCATCGCTATTAAGGGCTAAATTACTAATTAAATGAGTGTACAACTGGTGCTTCTTGCTTCTAATGACAGACATTTGCTTATGCAAAACAGGTGGATTACTTTTAATGCAATTGTTATAGTTTTCAAAACTTAGCTGATTCTGAACGACATTCTTTTTAACCCCCTTCAATCTCTTTATTTGTAGTTCATTTAAGAGTTTTATGCAATATGACTTAGATTTAGTACCTACAAATGAATCGATAATATTCCCAGCACATTCATCTTTCATTTTACCTAGAACCTTTTTGTTCACTAGCGGTAGATGATATTGATTATCTGCAGGATAGTTACTTGTATCAAACCTACCCAAGTCAGGCTTTATATCATTGTAATAGTCATCAGTTTTGATTTGATAAATAAACGAATCGGTATCTGTGTAGAGCAATTGCGCATTATGCGCGTACTTCTTCATCATATAATCGTAATGGAATTCATACATGAGTGTTTTAGCCAATTCAAGTACTGTGACGCCGACGTAGGTAGGTTTGTCATACTTAACCTTGACACGATTCATCTGTATAATAACTAAATTCTCGTGTATGATGGTGCAGCTGTGGAAATTTGGTTTACTTATTAAATAGTTAGCACCATACCTTTTCTTAATATTATCCCAGTTTGTAATCAATTTTACATCAACGCGTTTGTCAACATTCTCCATAGTCTTACCAAACACACTGTTATTCATGAGCTTGTAGAAATCTTTTTCAAACTCGTTAACCGCATTCGTTCTTAAATTATTGTTCAGATCGATATATGGCTTTAGCCACGGTGACTGATTAAATTCTAGTACGCGATGAATTTTGGATAACTTCAAACCATGCTGCAAACACTGTTTTAAATTTCGGTAATGAATGATATACTTAGATTTATCGCATAAATTAGCAATGAGCATTTTCGTCGTTGATGCAATGTACGGGGGCTTCATATTTTCAGGGCAGAACGGTAGGTCATTATGAGAAGTGTGTAACTCTTTAGGATACTGTAAGTCAACTTCGAGGAAATAACCTTTACTAGCTTCATCGCCTAGGGCGTGTAGCTGTAAAGCATCAATTTCGCACTGCGTCAGCCAGCGGAAACCACTCACCGGTAGATGCTGACTCATCGCCCAACCATACTGATTATTAGCATCCAGATAAACGATATACTGAGATTCCTGACTAGAAACGAAACTCGGCATGTACTTATTATTAGCCCTCGAATATCGGCCGCTGCACTGACTCAGACCGCCTCGAATGGATGCTTTTATAAAGTGCACCATATCGATATCAGTTAGCAGCTCCAAATTCACACGCGTGTATTTTAACATCGCGTCCCAACTTAACCCAGGTGCAGTAAAATACTGACATGGGTCAAGGCTGTAGGTGTTCATGCAAACACAGCGAAAATTTTCAAAAACATCAGCTAACAAAAGTACATCTGTCTTTAAATATAAATCGGAGTATTCACCCAGCGTTTGAATGTGGAACTGCTCCCAGATATGTTGTGCATGTAAATAGTCATCATCACTAATATCTGCTGAATTCAGCGAGCTGTAAAAGGATTGTTTCGATGGTAAGGCACGTTCTTCGAGGCGGTCTAAGCAGTCGAGATATTCGTAACAAAAAACACCCTTACGCCGAAGTAAATTAAACTGCGCTTCTTCAGGGAAACGCGTCGAATTTCCGTAAATTGTTCAGGCTGTAAATGACTAGAAAGTTTATCGAGGCTACTCGCCATAAAGCGAAACGAGTCAAGGAATGTCAGTTTTATAGAATGCTCAGCATCTACTTTTACAGACTTTGCAAACGCAATGTACCGCTCTTTATTCTGAGGGATTATATCTACTTTTTCATCCGAAGCTCCAAATTGTGAAATGATGAAATGAGAGTCGTAACCAGATAAGTTATGAAAAATTACAGGGATGAATTTAGGAACTCTATACTTAAGATTACAGCTATAATGAGCGGCACATCTGTAGAAACCAGTTAAATGATCATTTAGGGTCATTTTCGGAAAATTCCCCATCACAAATGCTACACTTTGTAGCACGTTCATGATCATTTAACTGAATGTCGGTGAGTGGCTTCATAGGAATATTACTATTCAGAATACGACCGAGACGAACTGCATCACTTTCAAGTCTTTCTAAAAATACTTTAGCAGCATCATGTCCTCGATACAGCTCTAACTTGTTAAGCGTACTATCGTAACTACACTTGATGTAATACGCGAAGCTATACGGGACATGCATGTGCGTAGTATTAGTGAAAGAGTTGTCAGGATTAGGTGAGCATGTGTTGCATGGCGTGAGGATAGCTTCAAAGTCTGCATAAATCACGAACGGTACCCACATCTGCTTGTGAAAATTTGTAAATTTTAAAACATTATTGCCTGTAGTAGGTATCTCTGTACGTACATGATTGCAGTCATTCTTGGAATGCTTCGTTAACTGATCTTCATTTCTGAAATACTGCAAGCATCCATCACATAGCCACTTTTTGTTACACCTGTTTGACAACTGACTGCCAACAAGTCTACTCAGATTTTTAATCCAGCAAAAGTGGCTATTCTCACTGTTTTCAATATAGAGTAAATTAACGTGAGTACTCTTCTTATGACATGTATAATACAGAGGACCTACTACAGACTTTTTCTCTACACCATACACATTGATACTAATGTTATTTAGTTCCTCAAAGTGCTTAATATCCTTTATCTGTACAGGAAATTCTATACTATCGAAATTTAGCTGCGTTGAATAGTGTAGATACTATGATGTTCTATACGCTACATTCGATTTCGCAGGATTTAAAGCTGACATCACCGCCCATGCAAAACATGCTTCGTCATTGTTTTGGATGTTTACAACAGCTTCTTTTCGCTGAATCCATGTCGGCAGCTCGATGTACGATGAACCTCGCATGGGATTGTACTTATTGATGTTAACTTCTAGATACATTATTTCAACTAAAGCCCACCCTGACTCCTTTTCCTGAAATTCCTCGCTCTTAGTTGAAATAATGTTAGAGACATCCCTAAGTACATCACCAAAATTAGTCGACTGACTTATGACAAAATTCTTCGTATTAAATGATTTAATGTCCGTTATTTCGGATTCATCCGTGCTTTTAATGTACAAGGCGAAAAGTTCAAAATTAACTTTAAATAAACTATGATTGGACAAAGATTTAGCAAGAAGCTGTTGTACATCCGGTTGAACGCAATTTAAAAAGTTTGAAGTGCTCTGAAACTTTTGACTGGTGCGAATTCGGTAACTAGCAATCCTACTTTTAAATGCTGTATTAATTTCCTCGATGTTTGCGTTACTACCACTTCTACACGCATTATTTTTATGCGCATTACTCCGTAAGTGCCCCTGAAAATGCGAAGATGGTACATCAGTGTTACAGTGCTCGCAGTGAATAGTTTGAAGTTCATGATTTTTTCTAGGTTTTTTACTACTAGTACTTTCCACAGCTACATCAGTAGCTGCACGCTTTTTCCCTACTACTACCTGAGGGCAAGTAGATATTTGATGTACCTCTGCTAAGTGAGCCTGGTATTGCTCTACATTAGCGAAGTACAGCCCGCAAACATCACATAAAGCAGATGTTATGCTAGGGTGTTTTGATTTCATATGGCGCATGAAGTTATCTCGCCTTGTAAATGATGTCTCACACTGCTCGCAGGTGAACGTAGACGCTTCTCGATGTTTGATTCGTAAATGCCGTGTAAGGGCATCTCTTCTTGTAAACGTTATATCACACTGCGAGCAGGGAAACATCTGAAAAGAGAACAACCAATAGAGATTAGCCTAAAGTTGCGATGTTCAACCTATAGAGGTCGGACATGACTGTGAGTTTGAAATTATACGATTAACCTCTCCTATGGCATGCGGATTAAAGAAAATAACTATTTATCAATAGACTAAAGTTACGATGTTTTAGAAGAAACCAAGTTTCAGCCTGTTGAGGGCAGACAAAGCTATGTACGCACCTCGTCTATAGCGTGAGGATTAAAGAGAACAACTATTTATCAATAGACTAAAGTTACGATGTTTTAGAAGAAACCAAGTTTCAGCCTGCTGAGGTCAGACATAGCTATGCGTGCGTGTTTGAAATTATAAGATTAACCTCTTCTATGACATGCAGATTAAAGAAAATAACTATTTGTCAATAGACTAAAGTTACGATGTTTTAGAAGAAACCAAGTTTCAACCTGTTGAGGACAGACATAGCTACGTGTACGTGTTTGAAATTATACCACGTCTATAGTATGAGGATTAAAGAGAACAACTATTTATGAATAGCTTAAAGTTACGATGTTCGGAAGAAACCAACTTTCAACCTGTTGAGGGCAGACATAGCTATGTGTGCGTGTTTGAAATTATACTACGTCTATAGTATGTAGATTAAAGAGAACAACTATTTATCAATAGACTAAAGTTACGATGTTCGGAAGAAACCAAGTTTAATCCTGTTGAGGACGGACATAGCTATGTACGCACCTCGTCTATAGTATGTAGGTTGAAGAGAACAATTATTTATGAATAGCTTAAAGTTGCGGAAGAAACCAAGTTTAAGCCTGTTGAGGACGGACATATCTATGTGTGCGTGTTTGAAATTATACTACGTCTATAGTATGTAGATTAAAGAGAACAACTATTTATGATTAGCTTAAAGTTACAGAAGAAACCAAGTTTAAGCCTGTTGAGGACGGACATAGCTATGTGTACGTGTTTGAAATCATACCACGTCTATGGTATGTTGATTAAAGAGAACAACTATTTATGATTAGCTTAAAGTTACAGAAGAAACCAACTTTCAGCCCGTTGAGGGCAGACATAGCTATGTGTACGTGTTTGAAATTATACCACGTCTATAGTATGTTGATTAAAGAGAACAACTATTTATCAATAGACTAAAGTTACGATGTTCGGAAGAAACCAAGTTTAAGCCTGTTGAGGACGGACATAGCTATGTGTGCGTGTTTGAAATTATACCACGTCTATAGTATGTAGGTTGAAGAGAACAATTATTTATGAATAGCTTAAAGTTACAGAAGAAACCAAGTTTCAGCCTGTTGAGGGCAGACATAGCTATGTACGCACCTCGCGTGAGGATTAAAGAGAACAACTATTTATCAATAGACTAAAGTTACGATGTTTTAGAAGAAACCAAGTTTCAACGAATAGAGGTCAGACATACCTTAAAATCTTCGCGCTGCAAACTGTTACTCGGATGAATAAAATGCGTGCGTTCAAGCCTGAAACTTGAATGATAATATTCTGGTCGAATCTAAAAAGAAAAGAACAAACATATATGAATGCAGTGTAGGGTGTATCAGCTAGCCTAGTTATCTTTACAACTCAAAGTTCGAAAACATACCTTAAAAAAAATGAATGTGCTGCAGACTGTTACTCGGATGAATAAAATGCGTACTTTCAAGCCTGTAACTCGAACGGTACCTAAAAAAGAAAAGAACAAACATATATGAATGTAGTGTAGGGTGTATCAGCTAGCCTAGTTATCTTTACAACTCAAAGTTCGAAAACATACCTTTTAAAAAAATGCACGTGCTGCAGACTGTTACTCGGATGAATAAAATGCTTGCGTTCAAGCCTGAAACTTGAATGATAATATTCTGGTCGAATCTAAAAAGAAAAGAATAAACATATATGAATGCAGTGTAGGGTGTATCAGCTAGCCTAGTTATCTTTACAACTCAAAGTTCGAAAACATACCTTAAAAAAAATGAATGTGCTGCAGACTGTTACTCGGATGAATAAAATGCGTACTTTCAAGCCTGTAACTCGAACGGTACCTAAAAAAGAAAAGAACAAACATATATGAATGTAGTGTAGGGTGTATCAGCTAGCCTAGTTATCTTTACAACTCAAAGTTCGAAAACATACCTTAAAAATGCATGTGCTGCAGACTGTTACTCGGATGAATAAAATGAGTACTTTCAAGCCTGTAACTCGAACGGTACCTAAAAAGAAAAGAACAAACATATATGAATGTAGATGTCTATTACCTAGCGTAGAAGTTGCTTTGCAGACAGTAACTAACAGTTCTAGCTTACCTTAAGATAAAGGCTGAAGAATAATATTCACAGCAGACAGTACTTAGACGGGAGATGTGTACGTGATAAACGCATACAGAGAACTGTGAGCACTTCACGCAGACTGCGGTGAGTAAATATGCTGCTTGTTACCAAGCGGATGTGAAAATCGCTGACAACTGCAGTACAGTCGGAACGAATGCAACAAGAGCACTCCTGTAGTCCCGCAGGCTGACGTATTTAAGCCGGAATCGAACCTCCTGTTGACGCCGAGGTGTCAGAATTTAAGAGTTCGAGCCTTGGAAAGTTAGCGTGTGATCCTCGACTTCTCGAGGGTACATCCGCGGTATTCCTTACCTGTAGGTATTGAGCTAAAGCTAGATCATGTAATGACGATCGCGCAGACCCCTCGCCTAGCATTTACGGCTTCTAGTTCGAACCCGCTATCCCCGAAGTAGCGAGAATGATTGAAGAGTGTTTGAGGGTGATTCATTCGTCGGATGGAGGCGTTAAGCTATGTGCAGGCTTCTTCTAGTCGGGGTGCGCGATTCAAATCCTAGCAACTTATACCGTCGGGAAGGGCATCCGGCTAGATCATGCAATGACGATCGCGCAGGTCCCTCGCCTAACATTTACGGCTTCCAGTTCGAACCCGCTATCTTCCGAAGTAGCGAGAATGATTGAAGAGTGTTTGAGGGTGATTCATTTGTTGGATGGAGGTGTTAAGCTGGCTTCTTCGGTAGGAGTAGGCTATGTCGGGATATCGATTTAAAATCCTAGTCAGGAAGGGCAACCGGTCGTATAAAGCTATGGTGTGAGGCGGGGTGTGCAAAAAAGCTAGCTATAAGTAAGGGCTGTTGATGGGGACGTTAAACCTTGTGCAGACTCCTTCGAAAATGATTTTTGAGTACAAGACTTGACGGTGATTCATTTGTCGGATGGAGGCAATAAGCCTTGTGCAGGCTTCTTCAGCGGGAGTAGGCTATGTGTCGGTACCGGGATATCTAGTTATAAAACCCGCTACAACAAATTTATCACGTATACTGCGATTTAAAATCCTAGTCAGGAAGGGCAGCCGGTCGTACAAAACTATGGTGTGAGGCGGGGTGTGCAAGAAAGCCAGCATTAAGTAAGGGCTGTTGATGGGGACGTTAAACCTTGTGCAGACTCCTTCGAAAGTGATTTTTTGAGTACAAGACTGGACGGTGATTCATTTGTCGGATGGAGGCAATAAGCCTTGTGCAGGCTTCTTCAGCGGGAGTAGGCTATGTGTCGGTACCGGGATATCTAGTTATAAAACCCGCTACAACAAATTTATCACGTATACTGCGATTTAAAATCCCAGTCAGGAAGGGCAGCCGGTCGTATAAAACTATGGTGTGAGGCGGGGTGTGCAAAAAGCCAGCATTAAGTAAGGGCTGTTGATAGGAGGCGTTAAACCATGTGCAGACTCCTTCGAAAATTATTTTTTGAGTACAAGAGTGTTGATGCTGATTCATTTGTCGGATGGAGGCAATAAGCCTTGTGCAGGCTTCTTCAGTGGAGTAGGCTATGTATCGGTACCGGGATATCTAGTTATAAAACCCGCTACAACAAATTTATCGCGTATACTGCGATTTAAAATCCTAGTCAGGAAGGGCAGCCGGTCGTAAAACTATGGTGTGAGGCGGGGTGTGCAAAAAAGCCAGCATTAAGTAAGGGCTGTTGATAGGAGGCGTTAAACTATGTGCAAGCTCCTTCACCAGGAGAAGCCTACATGCCGGTACCGTGCAGGCTCTTTCGATAGGAGTAGGCACTGTGTGTGTTTTAACCTCTCCGTACAATCATGATATTTTACGTTAGGAACTTACATAGGCTAAATGCTACACATTCCGTGGCAGAGCCAGGAATCGAACTCGGACCTCCGAGGGTAGCAGCTAACTACTGCACTACAGAGGAGGACTATTTCAGAATATTTTACAACCTTAATTAGTACTGTGTTTTAAGAGCTTGAATGGTACTCAGCTAAGAAGATCTTCGCGAGTTACAAGCCGCTTATCAGCATGTAGTGTCCTCGTTCAAGGTCGAGCCGGAAGATACGTGTACAATTTCAGCTAACACACGCATTCCACACAACTCGCTCAGAATGACTGTGCCGATACTTCGAGGACTGTAGAACAAATCTATAGCCTACAGTATGCATGCCTCTCACCCGGTAGTCTCGGGTTCGATTCTCTTGGGGGTAAAAATGTGTTTAAATCACATGAATGTGTTGAGTTGTCCTTCCTGATGCAAAACTAGCAGTATCTAACCTCATACACTATAGTTTTACGACCGGTTGCCCTTCCTGACAACTCGGATTAAGAATCTGTTTTACAACGTCTAACACGGGGAATCGGGGATTTACAGCTAGATGCACTTCTTAGATTTTAAATCACGAACTATTGTTTTACGGCCGGCTGCCCTTCCTGACTAGGATTTTAAATCGCAAGAATTTGTTTTTTAAGACTAGTCGCCCTCCCTGATGCAAAACTAGCAGTATCTAGCCTCATACACTATTGTTTCGACCGGTAGCCCTTCCTGACGTCAAAGAACTCGGATTAAGAATCTGTCGAGAATCGAGGGATTTACAGCTTAAAGATGGCAGATGACAGCTGTCAGAAAAGCATATAGGTTTGTAAAGCACATAGAATTTACCACCACCACATAGAGGGCAGCACGGTGATTAAAGATGGTGGATGACAGCTGTCAAAAAAGCACATAGCTTTGTTTCCAAACAAGAGCACGTGGAATTTGCCGCCACCGGGCAGCACGGTGATTAAAGATGGTGGATGACAGCTGCACATGGCTTTGTTTCCAAACAAGAGCACGTGGAATTTGCCGCCACCGGGCAGCACGGTGATTAAAGATGGCGGATGACAGCTGTCAAAGGTAAGTAGCTAAAGAGGGGGGGGGGGCAGCACGGTGATTAAAGATGGCGGATGACAGCTGCACATGGCTTTGTTTCCAAACAAGAGCACGTGGAATTTGCCGCCACCGGGCAGCACGGTGATTAAAGATAGCGGATGACAGCTGTCAAAAAAGCACATGGCTTTGTTTCTACGTGGAATTTGCCGTCACCACATAGAGGGCAGCACTGTTCTCTCTGGATTAAAGATGGCGGATGACAGCTGTCAGAAAATAGCACGTGAATTTGTTTCCAAACAAGAGCACATAGAATTTACCGCCACCACATAGAGTGCAGCACTGTTCTCTCTGGATTAAAGATGGCGGATGACAGCTAACGAAATTGCCCGCATGATAGCAGCACAGTGCTCTATTGATTAAAGATGGCGGATGACAGCTGTCAAAAAAAAGCACGTGGCTTTGTTTCCCAACAAGAGCACATAGAATTTTTCAAATTGCCGCCACCACATTTCAAAGGTAAGTAGCTAAAGAGTACAGTACTGTGCTCTGTTGATTAAAGATGGTGGATGGTAGCTGTCAAAAAAAGCACGTGAGTTTGTTTCCAAACAAGAGCACGTGGAATTTTTCAATTTGCCGCCACCACATAGAGGGCAGCACGGTGCTCTCTTGATTAAAGATGGCTGCTGTCACGTGGAATTGCCTGCCACCACAGGTATCTAGCTAAAGAGGGCAGCACGGTGCACAAAGATGGCTGCTGTCAAAAAAGCATTTTTCAAATTATCCGCCACCACATTTCAAAGGTAAGTAGCTAAAGAGGGCAGCACTGTGCTCTATAGATTAAAGATGGCGGATGACAGCTGCACGTGGCTTTGTTTACCTCGCGCTAGTTAGGTTAAGTTGGTAGCACTAAGGTTTAGACCCGCCAAGATGGCAGCACTGCCGATGACAGGTGACGAATTTTGCAGCTACTGCGATATAGAGGGCGGCACAGTGCTTTGTGGTTTAAAGATGGCGGATGACAGCTGTCAAAAAAGCACGTGGCTGTCAAAAAGCACGTGGCTTTGTTTACCACGCGCTAGTTAGGTTAAGTTGGCACTACTGAGGTTTAGGCCCGTCAAGATGGCAGTACTGAGGTTAGCGATGCGTTGTTGTCGATGACAGCTGTCAAAAAAGCACGTGGCTGTCAAAAAGCACGTGGCTTTGTTTACCACGCGCTAGTTAGGTTAAGTTGGCACTACTGAGGTTTAGGCCCGTCAAGATGGCAGTACTGAGGTTAGCGATGCGTTGTTGTCGATGACAGCTGTCAAAAAGCACGTGGCTTTGTTTACAAATTCAAATTTCCCGCGGGAGGTGGAGGAGACCTCTGGGAGGCCTCTGGCTGAGGTGGAGGTGGAGGTGGCCACTGGGAGGCCTCTGGCTGAGGTGGAGGTGGAGGTGGCCACTGGGAGGCCTCTGGCTGAGGTGGAGGTGGAGGTGGAGGTGGCCACTGGGAGGCCTCTGGCTGAGGTGGAGGTGGAGGTGGCCACTGGGAGGCCTCTGGCTGAGGTGGAGGTGGAGGTGGCCACTGGGAGCCTGAGGTGGAGGTGGCGGCCGAACCATCCAATTATACTACTTAATAATAATAATAATAATAATAATAATAATAATAATAATAATAATAATAATATAAAGAGAGAATGTGAATTTTGTGTTTTTGTTTATATCTGGTGGGTAATCTCAGAAACTACTGGACCGATCCAAAAAATTATTTCACTGATAGAAAGGTACATTATCCCTGCGTGCCATAGGCTATATTTTATTTCCAAAACAATTTGAGGGGGGTGTCGGGGGAGATATAAAAATAATGGCTAATATAGGCGAAATATCGAATTTGTCGTACAAGGACCAGACAAAGCTCATTTCAAGTCCCTTGACGCAAAGAACAAAAGTCGGTAAGCCGTAAGGACCCGAAAACAATATTTTAAGGCCCTAAAACCAACCGTTATACAGATATTGGCACCACACTACCCCTGCTCTAGGAATAGGATAAGGAAATGAACTGCCGTAAACGTGGTAACGTCAGCTCCAGGCTTTTACAGCAGCGAGATTATGCATGTACGTTTGGGCACAGCTGCCAACCAAAATTGGTACGCACAATCCCTGAGCACATCTACAGTATATCTCAAAAACTTAACGTTACAGACGTGAAGTAGTATTTATAATCTCTTTTAAGAATAAATAAGCCTGTTATATTTTGTTTTCGGAAAAACAACTTAAGGGTGGATGGAGGGGGGGTAAAAGGAACTGAAAAAAAAGGGTTGGCGTGAATTTGTAAGATGAGCATATCTACAGTATATCTCAAAATCTTAACATGTTACAGATGTGAATTTTGGTATTTTTAATATTTTACAAATTTGAAAGACAGGTATTATTTTGTTTTTGGAAAGAACCACTTAACGTGGGGGTAAAAGGGCCCGAAAAGGAGGTTGAATTAATTTTATTAGGATACTGATATCTCAAAAACTGAATATGTTACAGACGTAAACATTGGTATTTGGAGTCTGCTTTAAAAAGAAAGAAATACGTATTTTTTGTTTTCGGAAAATTCACTTAAGGGGGATGAAATGATTGAAACATTAGTTGAATTATTTGTAAGAGGATACGTTTATCTAAGAAAAACCTAAAGATGTTACAGACGTGAAAATGGGTATTTTGGAATATCCTTTAAAAATTAAAAAAACGCACTTTTTGGGGGAAAGTAAACCTGGGTTCGGGAGCGGGGGGTGGTGAGAAATAGGATTTGAATTATTTTCCTGATGATACAAATATCTCAAAAGTTGAAGATGTTACAGACGTGAAAACTGGTACTTGGAATCTGCTTTAAAAATAAAGAAAGAAGTATTTTTTGTATTCAGAAAACCACTTAAGGAGCTGAAAAGAATTGAAAAAACAGGTGAATTTGTAAAATGGGAAACGGAATATCTACAGTGCATATCAAAAACTTAACATATTACAGACATGAAAATTGGTACGCGGAAAGTCCTTATAAAAATAAATAAACGTGTCTTTTTTTTTGTTCTCGGAAAATCCACTTAGGTGGCGGTGGAGGAAGGGCTGATAACGGGGTTGAATTATTTTTATGGGGATATTTATATCCCAAAACCTGGAGATGTTACAGATGTGGAAACAGGTATTTGGAATCTCCTTTATAAATAAAGAAACTTATTTTTTAATGTTTTACTTGAGAGAAGATGTTCTCACGTGTACAGTTCTATGTCGCATGGTCATCTTAACCACAAAAGGCAATACCACGAACGCGGTTTACAAAGAGTTTCTGGGGTAGATGGAACTAAATTTTTCGGCGAGTTTTTATACTTTAAGGATTTTCAGATAGTACAATGCCGAGAAACGATTACTTTTATCAAATTACGAAATCTACACGATGGAAGCCACGAGTAACTGCAAGTATGTTTATTAAAAGTTCAAGTTCTTCGTCACTTCTTTCTACCCCACCCCCTCTTAAGTGAATTTTCCGAAAACAAAAAATACGTGTTTATTTATAAATGAGCTTCCAAATACCAATTATCACGACTGTAACATATTCAGTTTTTGAGTTATTTGTATCCTCATGAAAAGAAGATTTCTAAAGCAGGTGTAGTGTGGTGCCAATATCTCCACAACGCTTGGTGTAAGGGCCTTAAATCATGGTTCCTGGGCCCGTACGGCTTACTGAGTTGTGTTCTTTGCGTCAAGGGGCTTAAAATTACCTTTGCCTCGTCCTTCTGTATTAGCCTCCCCTATAGTTGTTTTGAAAATAAAATATACCCTATTAGCACTCAAGGATAATGTTTCTTTCTATTAGTGAAATAATTTTTGAATCGGTCCAGTAGTTTCTCAGATTACAATCCATATATAAACAAACACAAAATTCGCACTCTCTCCTTATTATATTAGTGTATCTTAAACACGTTTCTTTTTTGCTAGGGGCTTTACGCCGCACCGACACAGATAGGTCTTATGGCGACGATGGGATAGGAAAGGCCTAGGAGTTGGAAGGAAGCGGCCGTGGCCTTAATTAAGGTACAGCCCCAGCATTTGCCTGGTGTGAAAATGGGAAACCACGGAAAACCATTTTCAGGGCTGCCGATAGTGGGATTCGAACCTACTATCTCCCGGGTACAAGCTCACAGCCGCGCGCCTCTACGCGCACGGTCAACTCGCCCGGTTAAAAAAACACGTTTTTAATCTATAGACTCTGTTTTAGTTTGCCTATGTGTATATTTAATGTTTTATAAACTTTCATTTTAATGATAATATCATTCCATTTTAATCTATCTTTATATCACTTTATATGAAAATAAGACACTGATTGTTTTAATTTCATTATCATACATTTTTATCATGCCTTTGCTGGCGAGATGTAGTGTTTACAGTGCACTATGTCTTCTGGTATGGGCTAGAATGTATTTGTTACTTTCACTGACCTGTCTCATTCTCATCCCTGGCTTTGACAATGTGGAAGTGACCGAAGTATGAGCGATGCTAGTAATACCATTCGTTATGCAGCCAGTCCCTGTTATGAATGGTGTGAAAATATCGCTCATGGTGTAGGTTGGTGCATAGAATTCAGTGGGCTTGGTAAAGTGATACGTAATAGCAATTTCTGGTCCAGTGAGGAAAGCAACGGGAAACTACCTCATTCCTTATTTCCATAGTATGACTTTTCAGTGATGCCTAGGCTATCTATGAGAGCTGTTGGTGGAGCTGTGGAGGATCAAACCAGCCTTTGGGCTGAATACTCAACATACGTACATATTTTTATCACTATCCTTTTAAACCGCCGTCAGTGGATATATTTGAAAATTGTATATTTCGCTTCATGTCGTACCATCAGTGGGCGATGATTCAGATGTTGGACATATTTGAACAACAAGCATCATCATCATCATCATTTCTTCGTAGCTCTTTTTCCTTTTTGGGTGACCAAGTAAAATGCGTCCATGGTTAACACTTACTTACTTACTTACTTACTTACTTACTTACTTACTTACTTACTTACTTACTTACTTACTTACTTACTTACTTACTTACTTACTTACTTACTTACTTACATACTTACTTACTTACTCCGTTTACCCTCCAGGGTTGGTTTTTCCCTCGGACTCAGCGAGGGATCCCACCTCTATTGCCTCAAGGGCAAAGTCCTGGAGCGTGAGACTTTGGGTCGGGAGATACACCATACACCTGGGGAGGAGGACCAGTAAATCGGTCGGGTGGCCTCACCCGCTATGTTGAACAGGGGCCTTGTGGGGGATGGGAGTTTGGAAGGGATAGGGAAGTAAGAGGGAAGGAATCGGCTGAGGCCTTAAGGTAGGTGCCACCCCGGAATTTGCCTGGAGGAGAATTGGGAAACCAAGGAAAACCGGTCCAAGGATGGCTGAAGTGGTAATACAATCCCCCCTCTACTCAGTTGATCTCCCGAGGCTGAGTAGACCCCGTTCCAACCATCGTACCACATTTCAAATTTCGTGGCAGAGCCGGGAATCGAACCCGGGCCTCCGGGGGTGGCAGTTAATCAGAGTAATCACAACACCACAGAGGAGGACTGTGATTAATCCAACGACCTGAAATCATCGTGGACCTTCACAGCGGCTAAAATGCGAACACGGGCCTCTCCAGTACCCGGAGGCTCCTCCTGTGCATTCCTAACCGTTATCCCGGATCAGCAGTTATTTTCACGGTTTGTAGGCTTCTTTCTCCTCTACCTCAAACCTGTCGGGCGTAAACAACACACCTAAATGCTATCTTCGAAGCTCCGCTGTCCAGTGATCGTCGGTACTTTCTGCTGTGTACTGACTCTTTGAGGTCGTTACAGTCACCCATGCCACCTTCTGGTGAAGCAGACCCAGGATCTGCCGGCCTTGTCGTGGAGTTTTATCAACAGTGGCTCCCAAACCACATTGGCGTAGCGGGATTGGGGGTGGCAAGGAGGCGGTCACGTTGCCCCACAAGGCTCCCACCAGTTATATTCGTTCTCAGCTGTTCTCTCAAACGAGAACAGAACGATTAAAGGAACCACGGAGGTATGGAAGATTTCCCTTCGCGTTTTTTGGAAAGAAGCTGTGGTATTATGTCGTCTTTTGATCCGCCATGATACAGCAACACATTTCTACAGTCGAACGTCGATATCTCGAACCTCCCTTACTCGATTTTACAGTATCTCGAAGTAACTTGAATTTCCCGGCCGTTTGTCCTATTCATCACGTGTAATTTCTCCATTACTCGACATTCGGTCACACGAATTTCTCGATTTCTGGAAGCAAATATTTCCTCCCTTGAAGCAAAAAAATACTCTGTAACTCGAATTTATGCAACATTAACTGTGAAATACGGCATTTGTGGTTTGTGAGGAACAGTTAACAAGTAGAGAAAGGTTTTTTTCCCTTTTATTTTTGGTACAATTGGCTTTACGTCGCACTGACACAGATAGGTCTTATGGCGAGGATGGGATAGGAAAGGCCTAGGAGTTAGAAGGAAGCGGCCGAAGCCTTAATTAAGGTACATCCCCAGTATTTGCCTGTGTGAAAATGGGAAACTACTGAAAACCATTTTCAGGGCTGCCGACAGTGGGGTTCAAACCTACTATCTACCGGATGGAAGCTCACAGCTGTGCGGCCCTAACCGCACGGCCAACTCGCCCGGTAGGAAAGGTTTACAGTGACGCTGGGAGCTGACATGACGTAAACCGATAAACTAAAACTTCCAGTGGTCGGAAAATCGGCAAAGCCTCGCTGTTTCTCGGGTGTGAATTAATTTCCGGCCACATAAGAAAGCAACCCCCCGAAGTCGCGGATGACAAGCTCCATTTACAAATCTCGGCTGCGTGGTATTGCCGATAAGTTTCAACGTGAAGGGAGGAAAGGTTAACCGTAACAAATAGGAGAGATTAACGGATTTTTTCGAAAGGTGTTAACCGAGGTGTGTTTCTTGTTTCACTACTGTATGTACTGTACCCTGTTTTCTAGAAAGTTACTATAATAAGGTGCCCCCATCATGCCGGGCTCAGCTTGCCGGTGAGCGAGAGTCTCAAAGGTAGACCGTTCGCTTATCGGCTGTGCAGAAAATTTTAAAGGCAGGAATAGATGAAGGACTAGCGACAAATGAAAAGAAGCTAAAATAGGTTTTATACATTTATTAAAAACTATCACTCTTCCAATAAACAATTAAATTTACAAAATCTGGGAATAATTCTTGAAAATCTCTTCTCCTCTTGCTATCGTCTATAAGGAATCTTGATCAAATTAAAGCTCAACGAATGTTCTTGTCTGTAATAATAATAATAGGGATCATTAATTTACTATAAACTGGACTGAAAATCAAAATAATATCTGGTATCACTCTCTCAAATAATGATATTTAAATTGCTTAAATTAAAATATTCCTTCTGGATCTCGCTTAATTCTATAACAAAAAGATCATTTTCTTTCCCTTATTAAAATTATTGAAAAATGTTTAATTCAAGAAATTGTGGTTAATAAGTCTTTCTTAGACTTTTCCTTCATCAATCAATTCATTTTTATAATTATTAAGTGACTGAACTTCTCATAATTAATTCTTATTTTATCTCATGTCAATCTAAACGTTACTCGTTTTTATGCAATAAGTGACTGTACAATAACTATAAATTCAGCGTCGTGACATCAATCCACGGACGTTGCCTTCTCTTATTCAATTTATTTTAGTGAATAAGATCCTAATCTACCTTAAATTATAATAAATCTTCTAAAGATTCACAATTCATCAAATCACGGACAAGCGAAAATAACGTAAATCGGAGAACATCATCATAAAACCATTCAAGAAAAATCACAAAACACAGAATATAATCAAATCGCACATCACACATTCACACACAGGTACACGACAATATTACAATATTATTTACACGGACACTAATCCATTATTATTAATTTTTGGATTTATTCCAAATTAGGGAAATCATTCTCTAGATGACAATATCATGTACATTCCAGGTGTCGATCCAGGACGTGATAGAGTTGAGGTTATCACTTTTATGCAGAAATTAATTATACAATGATGTTCAAGGGAATCTTTTAAACAGAAATCATCCAAAATAAGCAAATAAAATACCTACAGCACAGGTCAAAATATTAGAATACGCGCTAGCGGTACCTGGGTTGCGGCATTTATTCTTATTCTCCTACTATATCGTGGCTCTCGATTAATCTTCGCTGAAGCTCAAAGAAATCATGTCCAGTGACACATTTCTTCTACAAATGACTCTAATGGATGCATAAATTATCACACAAAATATAATATCCATCTGCAAGTCATAATCAAATTAATAGCACAGTAAAATGTACGTATAATTCATCATTACTCCGTCCGGAGGATGCCATGTTCCAGGCCTATTTTACATAAAGTGAGCACACGTTAATTCTTTCCAAGAACAAACCAACATTAAACCCATGACCTTATTCAAATTTTAGCCTGTAATTAGGTTTTATTATTATTATTATTATTATTATTATTATTATTATTATTATTATTATTATTATTATTATTATTATTATTGACCGTGCCTAATCACACTTGCAAAGCTATCGTACGAAATTATTCAGATGACTCTAAACGAACTCAAGTCCACAGAAATGTCGTATAATCGTAGAATGAAATTTGACACTAGAATACTGTCCTAATCTGTCTCAATTAATTTTCAAACTATTTCAAAATCATTCAAGATTAACGTAGGGGTCGTTTACTTTTATTTCTCCTGCCGTCTTAAATTTTTAGGACAGTTGAGGTCTCTCTCGATTACATTCACTCTTATCTCTAACTAATAGAACCGAATACACATTCATTCCAGAGTGCAAACTACCTCCCACCGAGGAAAGAAGAATGAAAAGTCAAACTACTGCTAAACGAATAGAAAATCTAAATGAATAAGGTAAGGCTACGTTTTGCAGACATTTTACAGAAAGATAGATAGATGAATTCTTAAAGAATACTCATGTGGCTGGTGTTAACTGGATTCTGGCTGATGACCTAGTACGTGGTCACATCACCTTCCATCGAACAAAGTCTTGCCCATGTCCGACGCCTTACATAATTAGTGACTCATGGAGGAGATGAAGGTGCACAGGAAACAGTAGGATTCATCTCGGAAAGGGATAGCCATCTTGAAGCGAGCTCGAACCAACGACCTTCCTTCTTCTGAGTTCTCGTAGAAAAGCTGAAACTAATAAAAGTCTTAGCAATAGTCCAGGATACACACGCGATGTTTAATAATTTGGAGATGAACACTTAACTTATGACAGTCATAAATAAATCGTAGAGAAGTTTTTAAAATGCCTGAATTGCAGTTTATTCAGTCCTCAGTGCCTTCTCTAATGCAAAGTCTCCCAGTAAAGCAAACGACGTCCAGTCTCGACCGTAGCTGCATTCAGAGTAATGCTCAAATCAAGTGTTCAGAAGTAAAAACCCTCTATAAAATTTCCTTTGGAATTACCATAAATTCACTGTCTTAAGACGGAGGTGTGCCTCTTGATTATATCTGATTGGTGGATCTGTTGCATTCCTGTGAAGGTTGTCATTTTTAATGGCTGCCCTAGTTTCACGTCACACGACCTTGCCATTATTGATCGATTACAATCACGCTGCCCGCCTGATCACGTGGCACACACACATGTGTCTGAAGGACACCTAACAGGAATTTCACCCTGCTTCCTCGTTCTCTTGGTAGGTTGGGAAAACCGGTTCGCAGGCGGCTTGTTCATGCTGGCACGGGAGTGTAAAATCTCACCCTCCTGGCGATCGAAAGAATGTTTCAACTCACTGATGAAATAAATCATTCTCCCTTAATAAATTATTTCCACTTTTGAAGGGGACAAAGGGTTACAATATTTAAAGAGTTTGTATATTTTTAAATAGTGTTAAAAATATTTTATCCATTGTAAGCCCGTAGATACATATAATTCAATTATGTGCTGTACATGATCAAAACCGGTATTCTCTACATCTCGATATTTCATCAATTCAAAATAAATATTAGCTCCCGAGGTGATTATAGATATCGGGTTTCTGCTGTACTTTCTGAAGGACCGAGTTCGATACCGGCAGTCGCTTAAGTGCGGCCAGTATCCAGTATTCGAGAGTTAGTGGGTTCGAACCCCACTGTCGGCAGCCCTGAATATGGTTTCCCGTGGTTTTCCATTTTCACATCAAGCAAGTGCTGGGGCTGTACCTTGATTAAGGCCACGGACGCTTCCCTCCCACTCCTTGGCCTTTCCTGTCCTATCGTCGCCATATGACCTATCTGCGTCGGTGCGACGTAAAGCACCTTGAAGAAAAACGTCGCTACTAAATACTTGCGGTGGTCATCTGTTCATAGTACACATCCTTCCTTAGTCAGTAGACCTCGTCATCCGTTTTATGAAGAACGGTGACCTGTTCTACCGTGTTCAGAAAAGTTCAATTTCTTCATCATTTTAAAAAATCCTAGTCCGTGGGTAAATTTGATATTCCAGTGTTTCATATCGAATCTTTTGAGGCTGATGACCTGGATGTTAAGCCCCCTCATACAAAGCATCTTTGTTAAATAATAACTTCAAAATGAATAAAACGCCCCTTCTAAAACGTTTGCAGATTAATAGAGCATGGTAGTTAAAACTGAGAAAATCTCCTGGGCAGTAAGATAGTGAGTGGGGCCTAATTCCGTCCCCACACCTAATTCCGCCCCCCTCGGGATTTCCACGCGTAGATCATTTCGCCTTCTCGTTGCAGAGTTGGTAGTTGCACCACGTTTATTTACCGTGTACGACAGCTATGGGAAATTCGAATGTTTTAAACTATCGGTAGACTACTTATTGCGAAGCGTGACTATCGAACGAAAACATTCGATAGTTTTCATTCGGCTTGAAATTGGTCAGAAGGTAGTGAAATGCGTCGTGTACTTCGGTGCTCGAATCTTAGTAACTAGTAATAAGTCGTTTCCTAGTAACTACAAAGATCCAATGTTGAAATGTGGATTGTACTACCGATTTGTATAGTATGTTTGTACGTAGTGAAATAAGCGGAAATATAGAGACTAGTAACACACGTTACACAATCTACGAGTGAAGTAATTGGAAACTGAAATATATTGGTCTATAATATGGGATAAAAATCCCGATTAAAGTAATTGTGGTCATTATGTCTCATTTTAAATAAATTGCATTTTTATGTCCCGAGGCACAAGTTAATGAGTGTATGATCGTCTGTTCATAAAATAACAAATGTAATTTAAGACGAGGGTTAGGTTTTTACCTTACTGTAATGACACCCGATATTAAATAATGCGAATACAGCAAACTAAACTAAAAGAAAAGCCAACATATTTTTCTGGTACCAAGTAATATTGCATATATTAATTTAAAAAATAATTTAATTCAGTTAAGGTTAATGTTCAATCAGTAGAAGTTCATGGTTAGTACATGGAAAACCGAGCTCGATAGCTGTAGTCGCTTAAGCGATGCCAGTATCCAGTATTCGGGAGATAGTGGGTTCGAACCCCACTGTCGGCAGCCCTGAAGATGATTTTCCGTGGTTTCTCATTTTCGCACCAGGCAAATGCTGGGGATGTACTTTAACTAATGCCACGGCCGTTGCCTTCCTACTCCTGGCCCTTTCCTGTCCTATCGTCGGCGTAATACCTATCTGCGACATAAAGCAACTTGTAAACAAAAAAGTACCTGGAAAGTACTTTTAAAACTATAACATGATTTTATATTGATAACGTGGACAATAATACAATTTCATTTATCATTATACAAATTTAGATCAGTCTGCGAGTGGGAAATATATCCGAATATATATTTTTCGCTTTTTTAGTTTATGTCTAAATCATAATTCGCGCCAATTAAGAGGTTCATACCAAAGAGTATAGAGTCTACTATCAACTCTGACTTCACCTTACTCCATGGTGAAAGAGGAAGCCGGCTTCAGCGGCCGACAAGTGGAAATAATTGGAATTTGCGATCCGCATGAAAAACCGAATACAAACGGTAACAATGGGTTGTAAAGGTAGTTAACGACTATCAAATAACTCGGTAGCTTTCATTCAATATGCCCGTCACTAGTGTACAAGGAGGATTCATTTTTCATACTGAAATGAGTTAGTGCAGCATTCAAATTAAAAGCCTGTTATTCCCAGGATGAGCACTGATAAGTGAATGAAATACTGTGGTGTAGTTCTTGGCGTGTAATCGCTACAGTGAGGTGGTTTGTGTGAGTTACTGTAGCGGACATTATGATAAATCAGGGAATGTTCCTAATTTCGTCCCTCTTCACTTTTTTGTTATTTATGAAGTTGATTTTTATTTCCAGATGGAAAAACGCAAGAAGTGGGATGAGGAAGGTATGAAAAAAAGCTATTAAGGCAGCGAGGGAAAGGATAATAGGTTACAAACGTGCATGTAAAGCGTTTAAGATCCCACAAACAACGCTGAAAGACTACGTTAAAAGGAATACCAAGATAACATTTTGCATAAATAAATTATAGGGAAAGTGTTTGGTAAGAATAGAAAGTAAAAATATATTAATATTAATTATACTTTTCATAAATTTGTTGGGGGACGAAATTACGAACCCATTTTTGGTAGGTTAGTACGTTATAACAGTTTCGTTGTAATCTGCCTGTAGTTGGAAGATATATTCAATAATATATATAAATTTCTACCCTTCTCCATCATATTCCTGAAATTCTACAAGTCCAAATCTGCTAAGGGGACGAAATATGGTCCCCCAAACTTACTTAACGACCAAGTTGTGATTTCTTGAGTGAACTACTTGGATTTCATCTTACGGATCTCATATCTTCGAAGTGGGATTTTGAAGTTGTTCCATCTTCTGTCAAGAAGTAAAATGACGTCTCCACAACAATTCTCAAGCATAAGTTAGTATTTGTTGTTGCCGGTGGGAACAGAAATCTACGAACTCATGTATCCATTGTATCAGTATTTACGTCTATACTTCTCTCCATTAAAATGAAGCGTTTCATACGATTTAACCAATGTGAGATTGTAGTGAGTTGTAAGAAAGTTTCTATGTTATAATTATACTAGCATGTGCCCGCGGCTTTGTCCGCGTTTATTAATTCAACCGTTAGATGTTTCTAACTATTTATTTAAAACCAAATTAACACATTATATTTATTAACTCACATCGTTTTGACGTAAATTGTATGAAGTACGTTATTTTATTTTTATTATATTGTTACTTTCAATGCTTACGATACCGGGTTGATGGATGGTACAAATAATATTAAAACCATGTAAAAGACCATGTTATATAGTACTAAATATATTGTATATTAATGTCCTTCCATTTGGAGGTAAGATGTATACTGTATTGTGTTTGCCTTTCGAGCTCTTGAACAATCCACGTACAGTTGACAACGGAAAAAGCACCGTTTTCGAAGATGGAGTCCTACAACTTTAAGCGATTGTCCTATGTCAAAATTTCAGATCTCTGTGTGTCGTAGATTTGACTGGGCTTCGCATAGATACACCTAAACACTTCCGAATATTACGGGCTGATGGCTCCTCGTGTCGCGGACCGAAAATGGCTTCCTACTCAATGGACTCACAGTCCGAGGAATACTACTTCGCCCGCGGCATGCTCAGTCATGATGGTGGCTTCAATAATATTCGTCATCAGTTTCAGAGCAGTGTTCATTACAGAGGGAAGGATTCATATTCCTGAGAAGGATAATCGGTGCCACAATCATCCATCCCAAGATGTTCAAGAGTGCTCTTGGTGACTCCAAATTGTTCAAACTCTGTGTCGTGTAGTTGACAGCCTCATCTCTATAACATGTCGTGTCGATAGACTTTTCAATTTATAGAAAACCGGATAATTCTTGTGAGTGTTGCTTGTTGATAACGTTGACAGCTTCATGTCTTGCTCTCAGACACAGCCATGCGTCTTAGGTGAAAACCTGTGCCCACCTATGACAAACATTTTAGATCTTTGTTTGCCGTGGTTTTGGCTGGGCATCCCACACATGAACACAGACAGACAGACAGACAGACAGACAGACAGACAGACAGACATACAGACAGACAGACAGACAGACAGACAGACAGACAGACAGACAGACAGACAGACAGACAGACAGACAGACAGACAGACATTGAAGGAAAATGGCTTCCTATTCTACGGACTTAAATGGCATCTGGACTGATATTATTCCTTGCTTATTATTATCGTCTATATTGTGTCCTATATGTTTCCTCTAAATGTACACGTGTCCAACCCTTGTCCCCTTTCTCTACGGGGTTTGGGTACGAAGTGAGATGAATCTTCGTAGCGAGTTTTTGGGACCGGATGACTTTCATGACGTCAACCTAATCAGATGAGTTAATGAGATAAAATGAAGTGAATGACATGATGTATGATAGTAAGAATGGAGAGGATGAAACCCGGCGCCGGCACATAGCCCACTCCTCTCGAATAGCTCAAGACTTTACGTCCCGATCCGACGGACGAATCGCAATCAACACCGCCATATGCCCTCACACCATGTAAGACCTAAAACGGCTTCCTACGCCATGGACGTAAAATGGCTCCGTGAATATTGTGTTCTCTACCTATCTTATGTATGTTTCCTAGCGACAGCGACTCTATGCATTTAATCTTGGTGACAGCACGTTGGATTGTCATATCCTAATACACGTTTTCCGATGGTATTTCGTTCATAACTCACCAACGAAAGTGAAAATGAAAATTCCGGCTTCGAGGTGCATTCGGACCCCTTTCATCTACCTATGTTCAAAATTTCAGATCTCTGTGTGCTGTAGATTTTGCTGGGCATCGCGCACGGATACTCAGATAGACAGAAGGCAGACAGACAGACACTTCCTTTTATTATTATAGATTTTTAGATGAAGGAGCAGTTATGTTCACTACTAATGACGGCCTTATAGGACAAGTGAGAGCACTGTCTACTGACAGCCGAGTAGGAAGGGGAAAGGACGACCAGTTTAACAGCGGCGGTAAATGTTGATCGATTCCATTATCGAGTGATGGTCAACATGAATTAGCTAGTTTAGTAGCTATGAGCGACGGGCAATTGCCAACATGCTGCGTTGTTTACTTTTAACTTGTTTGGATTATTAGTGTTTACATGACTTACGAAATTAATTACGTGCTTATTTGTACCTTGGACAGCAAACTGTGTTCACTAAAGTTATTTTTTCAAACTAGTTATTCGGACAACAACAGTAATATTAACAATATAACAATAATGAAATGAAATGGTGCCAGTTGCAGAGCTTTTGATTTGACAACCGTAGGCGACCAGCGCGTCGTGGTGAGGATGAAATGATGATGAAGAAGACACATACACCCAGCCCCCGTGCCAGCGAAGTTAAAGAATGATGGTTAAAATTCCCGACGTTGCCGGGAATAGAACCCGGAGCCCCTGTGACCAAAGGCCAGCACGCTAACCATTTAGCCACAGAGCCGGATAATAATAATAATAATAATAATAATAATAATAATAATAATAATAATAATAATAATAATAATAATAATAATAATAATAATAATAATAATGGCGTTATGTCCCTCTAGCTAATTCTACGGTTTTCTGAGACACCCAGGTGCCGGAATGTAGTACCGCAGGAGTTCTTTTACGTGGCAGTAAATCTATCGACACGAGACTGATGTAGGCTACAGTGGAACCTCGATATCTCGAATCACTTCGAGAGCTAAATTTTATTTCGATTTATCGAAATATCGAGATATTGAGAATACCATATTTGAGCATCTATAGCACACAATTCAATCATATGTATCTACAGGCTTATACTGAATATATTTTAACAGTATTTAAAAATATACAAAAAAACCTCTTTTTTACGACATCGCTTTAATTATAACTCTTATTATAGTAATTTTTTTAGAAGACGTGATACAGTACATAGAGTCGTGACACAAGAAACATACCTCCGTTAACACCTTTGGAAACAATCCGTTAGTCTCTTCTGTTTGTTACTGTTAACCTTTCCTCCCTTCACGATGAAACTTCTTGTCAGTATCACGCAGCCGAGATTCGTAAATGGAGCTTGTCATCCGCGACTTCGGGGGTTGCTTTCTTCCGTAGTGAGTACTTAATTCACACCAGGAAAACAGCGAGGCTTCGCTGATTTTACGATCATCGAATTTTTTTTTCTAGTTGCTTTACGTCGCACCGACACAGATAGGTCTAATGGCGACCGTGGGACAGGAAAGGGCTGGGAGTTGGAAGGAAGCGGCCGTGGCCTTAATTAAGGTACAGCCCCAGCATTTTCCTGGTGTGAAAATGGGAAACCACGGAAAACCATCTTCAGGGCTGCCGACAGTGGGGTTCGGACCCACTATCTCCCGAATACTGGATACTGGCTGCACTTAAGCGACTGCAGCTATCGAGCTCGGTATCAAAAATTTTAGTTTTTCGGTTCTCGTCACATTAGCTCTTAGCATCACTGTAAGCCTTTCTTTACTTGTTAACTGTTCCTCACAAACCATAAATACCGCCTTGCACAGTTATTGTTGCACAAAATTCGAGTTACAGCGCATTTTCCGCCTCAAGGGAGGAAGTGCTTGCTTCGAGAAATCGAGAAATTTGTGTAACAAAATTTCGTGCAATACAGATATACGAGGGCAGATCAGAAAATAAGTTGCACTTCCCGGTTATGGCCATTTATTACACCACCTATACAACAGCAACACGTCTATAACGACATACACTGTAACGTCACTTTTCCACATAGTTTCCAAGAGACTCTAAACATTTCTGCGAACGCACAACCAACTTGTCGATGCCGGATGCATAGAAATTTCCTCCAGCGTTCTGCAACCACTCGGAGACAGCGGACTTCGCTTCCTCATCGGTTGGAAACGTCGACCACCGAGGTCCGTTTTAAGCTAACCGAACAGAAGAAATTCACATGGCGCTAGGTCGGGACTGTACGGAGGATGTTGCCAGACCTCCCACTTAAAACGCTGCAGCAGTTCTCTCGTTTGGTGCGCCTTTTGAGGTGTTGGGTTATCGTGCAACAAAATCACACCGGCGCTCAATTTCCCCCGGCTTCTCTTTAATCGCTTTACGCAACCGGTGCAACGTTTGACAATACGACGCTGCGTTGATCGTCGTTCCTTTCGACATGAAATGGCGTGCAGCAAACCCTCCATGTCAAACAACACTGTCACCATAACCTTACCGGCTGAAGGTTGAACCTTGGGCTTCCTTCGTTGTGGTGATGAGGGGTGTACCCATTCTACTGATGTTCACTTCGTTTCGGTTGGTGAAGTGGTGGACCCACGTTTCGTCGCCTGTGACGATTCACAGCAGAAACCCGTTGCCGTCTGCGGCATAGCGTTGCTTAAAAGCCAGGGAGGATTCGAAACGTTGTTCCTTGTGCTCATCGGTGAGAAGACGTTGGACCCATCTTTGACACAGCTTACGATAACCAAAGTCCTCGCGAACAATGGCGAACACGCTGCCATACGACATGTTCAGCTGCGTCGCGATTTCTCTCAGTGTAATGCGCCGATTCTGTCTAATGATCGCATTCACACTGTTGACCTTTGCACGGGTCCTGGACGTTCCGGACCTGCCTTCGCGATGGTTGTCCGTGATATCCGTGCGTCCGGCTTCGAAATGCTGACACCACTTGACGATACCTCTCCGGGAAATGGCCCGCTTCCCATACACAGCACTAATTTTACGATGAATTTCCGTGCAATTCTTCCTTGTGGCCCATAGGAATCGGACTGTCGCACGCACCTCATATTTGGAGTGAACGTCCAGTCGACGCGCCATTGCATTTGGCCGCTATTCACACAATACTAGACGAGACACCACAGCGACCTGCCTAACAGACGTGTGGGCTGTGTCTGTCCCTTTCTCCGCTGTGCCCACGTTTGCGACACACAGCGCGCTACTGCGGCGCGTTAGTGCAACTAACCTTTTGATCCACTTACGTAAATACACGTGAAGAATAAGACAAACGACCGGGAAATTTAATTACTTAGAGATATCGAAAATTCGAGTAATGCAGGTTCGAGACATCGAGGCTCGACTGTATTTGAGCACCTTTAAATACCACCGGACTGAGCCAGGATCGAACCTGGCAAGTTGGAGTCAGAAGACCAGCGCCTCAACGGTCTGAGACACTCAGCCCGGTTCTTGTTGGAAAAGAATAAAATTTGAAACGTAAACATCCTCAGAACACTACCGTAGTGTGAATGTTAGTGGATCCGAGGGTGAAACCTTCACCTTAAATATCACGTGATTATTTGCGGAAGAGAATCCTGCCTAATACTCCTTGGTAAACACTGAAATGTGTCGGTGCACTTCCAGCGCTCTGGAAATAAGCCGGATAAACTCAAGACTGCCCGTGCACGGATTTCAAACTTATAGAGAGCAGTTTCATTTATTCAAAGAGCTGGATTGCGTACAACTGGAGTGAAGAAAGCTAAGTATCTACCTGTCGGGAATGAAAAATATAACCTACTTTAGTATTCTGAAGATCAATATCAGATTTTACTACAACCAGTTGACGAAATTACTCCACTCCGGGATGAGAAAGTAGGAGGGTTGGCTGGGTTGGTAATAAAACTGTTAAACCTCTGTGCGAAGGGCGCAGACTAAGAATACACCCACGGTATCCCCTGCCTGTCGTAAGACGCCACTAAAATGGGTGACCAAGAGATGATGATTTTACAACCATGAGACTACTTCTGATTAGTATCATTACGTGAGGAACACCGTGGGTTGACTTTTCTTGGGATTAGTACCACCATGTGAGGAATACCGTGGATAGGCATCACTTAGAAGTAGTACACTAATGTGAGGAACACCACGGGGCTGACCTGTGGTTAGTACTATATTGTGTATCCACCTAGGAGGGAGAGGGGGTAGGTTCCCCTGCGTTCAGAATGGGCCTGAGCTACCTATGAGTAGTACCACATCTGGGAAATTCCATGAGTCTATGTTACCAGTGATTAGTATCACCATGCGAGGAACACCATGAGTCTATGTTATCAGTGATTAGCACCACCATGCGAGGAACACCATGAGTCTGCGTTATCAGTGATTAGTATCACCATGCGAGGAACACCATGAGTCTGCGTTATCAGTGATTAGTATCACCATGCGAGGAACACCATGAGTCTACGTTATCAGTGATTAGTATCACCATGCGGGGAACACCATGAGTCTACGTTATCAGTCTACCTTATCAGTGATTAGTATCACCATGCGAGGAACACCATGAGTCTACCTTATCAGTGATTATTACCACCATGCGAGGAACACCATTAGTCTACCTTATCAGTGATTAGTATTACCACGCGAAGAACACCATGAGTCTATGTTATCAGTGATTAGTATCACCATGCGAGGAACACCATGAGTCTACGTTATCAGTGATTAGTGTCACCATGAGAGGAACAGCATTAGTCTACCTTATCAGTGATTATTACCACCATGCGAGGAACACCATGAGTCCACGTTATCAGTGATTAGTATCACCATGCGAGGAACAGCATTAGTCTACCTTATCAGTGATTAGTACCACCATGGGAAGAACACCATGAGTCTATGTTATCAGTGATTAGTACCACCATGCGAGGAACACCATGAGTCTATATTATCAGTGATTAGTACCACCATGCGAGGAACACCATGAGTCTATATTATCAGTGATTAGTACCACCATGCGAGGAACACCATGAGTCTACGTTATCATTGATTAGTACCACCATGGGAGGAACACCATGAGTCTACGTTACCCGTGATTAGTTGTACTATAGGAGGAGCACCATGTTTCTGCTTTACCAGTGATTAATACCATTATGAACTGGATTTTGGACCCCTTTCGACAATGAGCATCATCTCCAAGAATAAGGAATTTTGAATTTGATCCACTCTGATTGTATTGGATTCATGGTCACTTTTTTCATCATCATTCGTTTTCGATTATAATCAGTGGATATACTTTGAAGTTTTAATTTATTGCACCTCGTACCATTCGGGACGATGAGATAGCTGTTAGGCTCCTTTAAACAGCAAATAGCGTAATCATTAAATTTCTCAAACATTCTGCGCTGAATAGCTAGAAGTAGCGAACAAAATGCGTGTAGAGTTCCATCAAGGTCATCCGTACAATCGATCAACTATCAGTTGATACACTCAGATGCTTCATCACATGTGTCACACTCAGTTATCACTTTGTCATCCATTTTGCATTGATTACGTCTTGGCAGAATCGACTGACTTCAATGCAATCTAAAAGAAAACTTCAATGACTTTCTTTGCCGTCAGGTCTCTACTATATAAACTTATGAATAAAGGAAAAGGAATACCTTGACTAAGAAGTAATACCTGTATAGCAACAGAATTTTTCCTAACCCAGAACTTAGAATTTTCTGGACAACTCGGTATACGAACTTCCCCCATCTAACAGAAGTAATGCCCGTAACGTTCCACTTAGAAGATTTGCAATGAAGCTGACACTAGTATAAGAAAATATAAGGACTGATGTTGCTGATCTGTCAAATGCAATAACGCTCCCTCTATTTCATTTTCCTGTATTTACTGGTGTGCAGGTCCGATCCATGGCAGATACAAAGGGTCTCAGGTTCGATTCCTGGCAGTTAGTAATTTGAGCTGTATCTTTTTATTGTGTGTGACTAGATTTTCGTGTTCTCCTCAAGCACACCACCTATTGAATGTATGACACCATACAATACAACCAACAAAGAAAATCTTAAAAGTCCGGCTGACTGGCTTAGACGATACAAGTTCGATACAGGCTCATTCCGGTGGTATTTGATGGTGCTAAAATATGTTCGTCTCATGTGGATGAATTTACCAGTTTTTAAAAATAATTGGCTTTACGTCCCACCAACTACCTCAATGGATTTTGGAGACGCCGGGGTGCCGGAATGTAGTCCCGCAGGAGTTGTTTTACGTGCCAATAAATCTACCGACACGAGACTGACGTATGTGAATACCTTTAAATACCACCGGACTGGGCCAGGATCGAACACGCAAAGTTGGGTTCAGAAGGCCTGCGCCTCAACCGTCTGAGTCACTCAGCCCGGCGAACCACTTGTTGGAAGAACTCCTGCTGGACACAATTTTGGTACCTTGGCGCCTCCGAAAACAATTAAAGAAGATTCAGAGAAGTGAAACCAATAATGGCATTAATAATGATTATTATTATTAGTAGAAAATGTGGGCCTACCCCTGCTTCGCTATGGCATTCTACATTTTATAGGGATATCGAAGTAAATTACTGTACATGCAGTGACGTTTCATTAATTACATGTCTCTTAGCATTACCCCAGAAACAGCATGGGGAGGCCCCATACGTTGTTTCCAATGTCAAGTTGTGATAATAACGTCAGTATCATTTGCCTACTGCCATTCTTTTTTTTTTTTTTTTTTTTTTTTTTTTTTTTTAGGTCGCACCGCCACAGATATGTCTTATTGCGACGATGGGATAGGAAGGCCTAGGAAGTGGAAGGAAGCGGCCGTGGCCTTAATTAAGGTACAGCCCCGGCATTTGCCCGGTGTGAAAATGGGAAACCACGGAAAACCATCTTCAGGACTGCCAATAGTGGGGCTCGAACACACTATCTCCCGATTACTGGATTCTGGCCGCACTTAAACGACTGCAGCTATCGAGCTCGGTCTACTGCCATTCACGACCGAGTTAGGCTGTTTTCATTATAATGGTAAGCCCCGTTGCCTACTGCGCGGTCACAATCGATTTGAGGAGTTTTCGTTGCAAAGGCAGGCCCCTTTTTATACTTTCTACTTCCAGACACCTTACAGTTAAGGGATTTTTATTATAATGAAAGGCCCCTTTTCCTAAAGCCAGTGAGCTTACTGCCAGTCACACCGTATTGGTGAGTTTGCGTTATAATAGCAGGACACTGTGCCTTATGCCAGTCATATATTAAATGGTTAATTGTAATGGCGGGCACCCTTGCCAACTGCCAAACACAATCGGGTAGGTGAGTTTTAAACAAAATTCCATGCTCCCTTGCCTTCTGCAAGTCAAATAGAGAAGGGAATTATCTTTACAATGGTAGAGCATCACTAATGCTCTTACCGGATGAGTTGGCCGTGCGGTTAGGGACGCCCAACTGTGGGCTTGTATCCGGGAGACACTGATTTCGAGCTCCACTGAACAAAATTCCATGCTCCCTTGCCTTCTGCGAGTCAAATAGAGAAGGGAATTATCTTTACAATGGTAGAGCATCATTAATGCCAGTAACGGATGAGTTGGCCGTGCGGTTAGGGGCACGCAGCTGTGGGCTTGCATCCGGGAGACAGTGATTTCGAGCTCCACTGTTGGCAGCCCTGAAGTTGGTTTTCGGTTTTCTCCCATTTTGACACCACGTAAATGGCGGGCTGTACTATAATTAAGGCCAAGGCCTCTTCCTTCCCTTTCCTAGGCCTATTCTATCATAGCCATAAGACATATCTGTGTCGGCGCCACGTAAAACAAATTTTAAATATGAACCTGATGCCCCTTACAAAGGAGTTGGAGAAAGACTCCATTCTTACTGCCATTCAAAGTCGATGTGGGGAGTATTGATTACAGCAGCAGACGCCCTCCTTCTGACAGTCAGTATCGATTTGGAAACTATTAAATAAAATGGCAAACACACCCTTTCTCGATCGATAAAAATCGACTTCAATGAATATATATAGATCGACATTCGAAAGCATATGCATGTTTACAATATTTCAGACCTTCATTTACAGATGAACTGCTGCTAGACGGTACGTTATATCGACAAACGGATTGCACCATAAGAAGCCAAATTTAGCCGTAAAAATGTCTGGTCCTAAAATATTTTCTCATATCTCATCTATTTATGGATAGGATTGAGTTATAAACGTTGAATGGAGTGAAATTAGGGAGTAGCTTTCTTACATTGCATTAATTTTAGTATACTTATGTGATAGCTGCTAACATAGAATTTGGCTCACATATGGCTACTGAGTGGGCCAATGCTCATGTAGAATTTGATGATTCTATCTTTCTATAAGTGATTCAAACAACGACTCATATGTGTCAAAAGTGCAAAATTTACGTTCATTCGAGAAATAGGGACAAATATAACGAATAAGGGATAATGATAGGACAAAAAGTCATAGGACCAAAGTTGAAGATCACTCCAAATTGAATTGAGATTGTGCCATCCGCGTTGTGATACGACTTAACGTTTATCCACGAAATACCTCGAAAACGAAGGTCCGCACCGTCATTAAAATTGCCTCCATATTTCAATTTTTTTCTGGGATAAAATTTGAAAAATTGAACGATCTTGGAAGTTATTCGTCGGTTACAGGCTAAAACCTATAATTTAGTCAAATTTAAATTTTCTACCTCGTCTAGCAGAGTGTGCCGCCATCTTGATTTGGGGGAGGGAGTAAAAATTACGACTTTCCGGAAACTAAAGCTAAGAAATATGCAGATGGTCATTATTTCCCGTTTAACGGATAGCTGTACGAAAATTTCGCCAAAATAGTCACTGTACAGACAGACGGTCGTTACTATTTTACTTATATGGATAGATTAGGAATCCGCCTGACGTACAAGACCTTTAGGGTTATGTCCGCTGGACTTAGGCTGCAAAACCGGTCGTTCATGGTATCTCCCTTATTAATCTTCCCGTCGAAAAAATGCACATGAAGAAAAAGTTTTAGAAATAGACTTCCATCAAGGCTGGTCGATTTCCAGTCAGTCTGGTCTTGTGTGGGAGAGTTAAATCACTGTTTCGGTTCCCTATAAACCCCCAGTCCTTTCTGGGAATTTGAAATGGTACGGACCTTAAAACCTAACTTTGGACAAGTGGATAGTAATATGAAGTTTGGTTGAAATATCTCCAGTAGTTTTCAGGTAATAAGAAGTAACCTTTACACGTACCCGCTTTTGAGTTCATTCCGCTGGGACATGTACTGGAAAACCGTCCGTTAACAATATCTCCCTTATTAATGCCCCTATCAAAATTACGCACATGCGGAAAACGGTTTAGACATTAATTTTCCTCTAAGGATGGTAGATTTCCATTAAATGGTGGATGCGTAAATTTTGTTGGAGTGCAAAATCATGGTTTCGGTTGCGTATAAACCCTCAGAAGCTTTTAGGCATTCACCTACCCAGGGATAGGTGGATTCTAAACATCAGGTTAGATATAAATTTATCCAGTAGTTTTCAAGTTATAAGAACTCAGACAAACAACAAACAGGCACCAAAGTTTAAAAATACGCAGATGGTCATAATTACACCTGAAACGGATACGTGTACGAAAATCTCGCCAAAACAGTCAATGTACGAACAAACACACGGTCGTTACAATTTTATTTATATAGATTATGAACGAAAGAGTGAATGCATACCCCTGCCCCACGCAGGGATGGCGTCAGGTAGGGCATCCGGCCATAAAACTGCAGTAAGTCTACATGTGTAATACAGTTCGCAGCTGTAATGGGTCCGAGAAATGCGAATGAGGAAGAACAATTTATGGTGTTTTACTTCGCTTACGGGAGTCTACCTAATTTGAAACGAAGGGCGCGTTCCTTGGAATTGGGAAATTGCTCATGCTGTCAGGTTATCTAAACACTGCAAAACTGAACTACACTCGGCATTTGCCACCAACGTGGTCGGGTTGTTTTAGCGTAGCTGGATGATAATCAACACTCCCGTAACTTGCACAAAGTACGGTGAAAAGTGACGGATGCAGTTAAGTGATATTTATTTTCTTTAATATGAAACCAAATAATCGTGGATTCAAATCAAATGATAGTAGGTTCGAACCCCACTGTCGGCAGCCCTGAAAATGGTTTTCCGTGGTTTCCCATTTTCACACCAGGCAAATGCTGGGGCTGTACCTTAATTAAGGCCACGGCCGCTTCCTTCCCACTCCTAGCCCTTACCTGTCCCGTCGTCGCCATAAGACCTATCTGTGTCGGTGCGACGTAAAGCAACTAGCAAATCAAATGAAACTGCATGACAAAAATGACAATACATCCGAAGTCTACTAATCAATACATGTTTTCGTACGTGTTCTGTTACGTGGTCCGGAAGGAAAAACATCTTGATTATTTGTGACTAGCATTTTCATCCGTTCTTGGCACGGGAGTTTGTAATGCAATACAGATTTTCTTCCTAAATGTATGGGAATTTACATGCCAGTATTCATACGTTCTACACGGCATGTTAAATGTGAACGTAACGGGAATTACGGTGAAGATGAATAAAGTCGAGGAAGAATGAGGATGATTACAAAATTTATTGTACGGTGAAGTTCCTGGTCGGAATTTTGTACGAAATTCTTCCTGCTTCTCGGTTACATATTGTTGTTTCTCTGACCACTGGTGTGGCCCTGTAGCTGAAGACACTTAAAAACCCATCGTTAAAGATAACCTTCCTTATTATCCGTTCAATCGGAAACTGTAAAATGGCTCTTTAGTTAATCGCGTTAACCCAACTTGAAGTGACATGCAATACGTGAATTAAAAATCTTAAATTTCGTAAGCATCTCCATTTTTATCATTGTACGAAAAAAAAGTATACGGCATAAAATAACAGAAATAAGCCACTCTTAAACCTACGTCTTTTGATAGAGCAAAGTTTACAAACATATATTGGGAATAATCTTTCTATAAACGCTAACTCCAAGTTATACCTTAACCTGATAACTCAATCCAAAATACAAACTGCATCCTCTTTTAGACTATTTCCGCTGGGACTTGGACTGAAAAACACTCTTTTAATGATATCTACCTCATTAAAACTCCTATCAAAAAGGTGCACATGCGAAAAAAGTTTTAGAAATTGATTTCCCTTAAGGCTAATACATTTTCATTAACAATGGTTATGCATACTTTTTGGGAGTGTAGAATCACTGTTCGATCTTCCTATCGGCCCCAGTATTTTCAGAAACGTGGAAATAATGTTGGCTGTAGAGCCTACCCAAGGACAGGTGGATTCTAAATATAAAGTTTAGTCGAATTATATCCAGTAATTTTCCAGTTATAAGAACTCAAACGAACAGGCAAAGACATCAAAGCTAAAAAATATTCAGATGGGCATTGTTACACGTGAAACGGATAACTACGAAAATTTCGCCAAAATGTTCAATGTACAGACACATGGTCGTTAAGATTTTATTTATATAGCTAATAAATCTGCTCCAAGTGCAACACTGTTTGAGCTATGTCCGCTGGGACATAGCATGTAAAGCCGTCCGTTAATGACATCTCTCTCAGTAATCCTCCTATCGAATAGGTACACATGAGGTAAAGTTTTAGAAATTGATTTCCTTTACGGGTGGTAATTTCCATTCACGCCTTGTGTATTTTATGGGAGAGTAAAATCACTCTTTAGTTTCCCTATATACCCAAGTCATTTTCGAGAATTTGAATTGGTATCGACATTAAAACCTGCATTTCAATACTTATATGCTAAATATGAAGTTTCGTTGAAATATCTAAACTGCTTTTCCAGTTATAGGAAATATGGTTTACACACGCCCACTTTTGAACTACGTCCGCTGGGACATAGACTGAAAAACAATCAATTAATGATATCTCCCTTATTAATACTAGTATCGAAATGATGCACATGAGATAAAAGGTTTAGAATTGTATTTCCATTAAGTTTGGTTGTGTATATTTTGTCGGAGTGCAATATCACGGTTTCAGTTTCGTTAAACCGCCAGTCACTTCAGGGATGTAAAAATAATTTTGGCCCTCAAACTTACTCAAGGACAGGTGGATTCTAAATATAAAGCATGGTAGAAATATATCCAGTCGGTTTCAAGTTATAAGAACGTAGAAAAACAAACATTCACCTAAACTAAAAATTATGGAGATTGACATTATTACACCTGAAACGGATAACTGAACGAACATTTTGCCAAAATAGTCAATGCAAAGACACACGTTGGTTACGAATTTACTGTGATGGCCTTGGTAGACAAGTCATATGAGACGTCGTAATCGGCTTCTATTTAACGCAGAGAATTGTTCCCACATCAACTAAGCTACTGACGGCAGTTAAAGTGAAAATAAAATTTCCGCGAAGGGCGCACACTTTAAGAGATTTGTTGAATGATATGAAGTTTAAGGGGAATACGCCAATAGCAGTAAAATACTGATGGGCCCCTAAATGTTCTTTATTGGTGCGCTAACTACTCACCACGCAGGGAAATTTATCTCAGAACAGGAACGTCACTTACATCGATGAATCCTGAGTAGGGGAGGGTGGGTAACAATGAGACACTTTTATTTTGGATCATCACAAAAGGAAAACAAATTTATTTACTTCAAATATGGCACATGCAGTTCTTCAAAGATTACTCTTTTGTTACCTTACAGAACAAATATCCTAATCTGTATCAACAAATTACAATAATAATATATTTGAAGACACTCACATTATCTCACTCTTCCCCACCGATGGGGTACAATGAGACACAACTGGGGGAACAGTGAGACACTCATCAACGACCATCAACGAATGTCAATTAGTGAAAAATCAACCTGAAATGCAAAACAAGACTGCTGTCTCTTTGTTATTCCTGTCATTTTTGGCACTGGTAGTATCATTTTAATGTCAGTTTCAGAAACGGAAGCCACATCTGGAATAGTAAATTTCCCTGCCCTATTTTTCCTTAAAAAGCTGATCTCTAAATCTCCACTTTCATCTTTTCCACTTAAAATCTTGCCAATGTAGTAAACAAGCTTATTATTCTTTTGTCTGAATTCTATCAGAACATAATCGTCTACTGAAGGCGCCCTTTCAAGTGCTCCAAATGCCGAGGGATCTATTTGTGGACATGCATCCTCGTCAGATTCATCATCTGAAGAATCATCTAATCGAGAAATTTCTTTTTCTTTGCTATCTTCATCAAGAACTAACACTTTCTTGGCTTCATTTCTTCTAGGTTCAGTTTTCTTTGCCATCATTTTGTTACACCGTTCTTCAATTGCATTTTTCTCTGGTGTGTCAGTTGCGATCAAACTTCTTCCTTTTTGCCTTTTCTGACTAAGTTTCCTTTTCTCTGCCTTTGGGTATCCTCTTATTTGTTCTGGGCTTACAAATGCAGTCCTTTCAGAAGAAGGTGGAGGAGATGCACTTTTAGTTTCTTGCTGTGAACTGTCATCAAAAGAATGTATCCTTCCATCTACCACATTTTCATGTTCAGGCCTTGAATGGACCAGGAAGACTTATTGGTGAAAATGGATTAGGCATCAAGTTGCTGCAGTTTTCTGGTGTAGTTTGAGGCCGGTCAGTAACAGAACAAGGCAGAAAGTCAAGCTCACTGAAAACGTCTCGATCGTACGGAAAGATACCACACTTCTTGAAAGCTGACATGATGTTACTAGGAGTTAATGCTTTCTGGTGAGCATATCCAACACACGCCGCGACATCATAGATTGAGAAAGTTTTACCTGGATGCTGCATCATCCATGAATCTACTGCGCTATCATAAGCCACAGCGAAAGGCTTAAACACACCAACATCTAATGGTTGCAGCTTATTTGTAGAATGAGGTGGCACTGTCAGCAAAGTTACACCATTGGACTTAGCTAAATTTAGCACTGCAAGAGAAAGATGACTCTCATGGTTATCAAAAATTAGGAGAGAAGGATTGTCTTTTGAGCTGTGGGAATACTTTATGAAGTGTTTCATAACATGATAGAACAATTCACTGTTCATCCATCCCGAAGGTGTTGCTAATCCCAGGGTACATGGCGGAGCACCAGTGATCATGTGCTCCTTAAAATGTACCCTCGGAAATACCATAGCAGGAGGCAGACTATTTCCAGATGCACTCACAATGCAGCATGTCGTTACAAGTGTACCTTTCTCACCGCTGTGACCTTACTGAGTTGTTTGATTCCCCTTTCTGCTATCACCTTTGGTGGTTTCTGGACAGTGACTGTGCTGGTTTCGTCCAGGTTGAAAATCCTAGTTCCATCAGCAAATTTATTTTTCCTGGATAAGACAATGTGAAGATTGTCATAGAAGATCATACAATTATGTTTATTGAAAGAGGTTGCCCTCGACAGACTGCATCCTTCTGGTGTACGGAGGGATAATTCAGGATGGCGTTTAAGAAATCCTCTCATCCATTCAATTCCTGCAATCCTATTGGTTTCCCATGTTTTTGGCATTTTGATTTTGTTTTCAACAGCCATTTCATAAGCTAACTTTCGCCATTCGATTATTGGCAAACCATAAAACATTTTAGAGCATGTTATTAAATAAGATGAAAGACTAGCCTCTTCATTATCAGTGAAAATTTGATTGATTCTGTAATTTGGAGTCATACGAATAATTTCCCCAGGGTTATCTTTCCTTTTCTTGACATATCTAGCCAGTGTCTGGAATGATAAATTGTATTCTTTGGAACAGATCTCAAACTCCTCCCTGCTGTAACTTGCTCAACAGCTGTGCTCATCGTCTCACTTGAAAATGTTCCTATCTGAGTCTTTCTCTTTGGATTTCGAGGCATGTTGTTGAGATCTGCAACAATAGAAGCCGTTCAGAATACCTATTCTTGCCTACAGATTATTTAAGAAGCGACATTCAATAATAGTTGCATTACAATTTAACTCCTCTGTTGATGGGGAACAGTGAGACACTCTCTCATTGTTAGACGAAAAGACTTGCCTCACCGTTCCCCATCAGCCATCGTCATATGTATTCCTAATTCCACCATAACCTACCTGCATGAACAGATTTAATGTTTCATGAAACCAAAGCTATAGATGGCCCTTTCTATTTGGAAAATTATTTCCAATATATTCTCGTCAGGAATAGAGATATGTACTACAGAAGACACCACGGAAAATATACATTGCTCACCCTAAGAATACAATGGATCACAAAAGCAAACTTGCAAGAAAGGCAGCCATTTGCAAACAGGATTATGGGTATGGGGTGTGTTTCAAAATGCTACCACAAAAACATCACTTCATAATTATTCTCTGGAGGCGGTTAATTTGAAATGTCTCACTGTTCCCCATGTCTCACTGTTCCCCACCTTCCCCTACACAATAATGTTACATATTATAAATGTTGGTCTGAGCGAACTGACTTCTCATTTTGGGCTAACAGCGTAGCGAAGGCCAAGCTGGTGGTCCTCTCCACTTGTCCAGTACTAGCTCACAATCGCGGCTACTATCTATTGTGAAACTATCGACTTACTGGTTGAAGAAGCTGACTTGCCTACTTTTCTTATTCAGTGGTTTCTACAGGGTAATAAGACATTACCATTGCATTTCCCAGTACTCTACTACAGGAAGTTAGATAATCACCAACGGGCAACACTAGCCAGAAACCAAAACGCCCGAAAACTCTTAGAAGATGATCTGAAGAACATGCGCCGAGAAGCTGTCCAGATGTAGAATAGAATGAATAATCAGAGTTCAAATTCGTCGCAAAAACGTCGCTATTTAACTTGTAAATATTCTGAGTGGCGCAAGCCAAATTTATCAAAGTAGCTCGGAGCAGGTTCGATTCTGACTCAGTAGGATGCTCAAATTCATCAGCCTCGTTTGGGTAGATGCACTGGGGATTAAGAGAACTCATTCCCTGTGAGTGGGAGACGCAGATAAATAATACACCCGCTGTATCCCATGCCTGTTCTAAGAGACGACTAAAAGGGGCGACTTAGGATGATTAAATCACAACCATGAGACTAGTTGTGATTAATACCATTACGTGAGGAACACCGTGGATCTATATTACATGGAAGTATGTAAGGAACACCACGGGTTCCGGCGTTGCCTGTGATTAGTACCATCGTGTGTATCTCACCGAGGCGTAGGGGCGCGCACTCGATTGCGCGGACTAATGTCCATGCGAGAAAAAGTGCCGTACGCTGGGCTGTGTTCCGAATGGGTCTGCTTTACCTATGAGAAGTACCACGGTGTGAGGAAAACCACGGGTCCACGTTGCAGCTGATTAGCACCACTATGTGAAAACACCATGGTTCTGTGTTGCCTATGGGTGGTACCATAATGTGTGATACACCGTGCGTTTGCATTGCCTATGATTAATACCACCAGGTGAATGGGACCAAGAGTATACGTGGCCTGTGATTAGTACCACTATGTGAGGAACACCATTGTCCTGTGTTGCATGCGAGTGGTGCCCTTACGTGAGGAACACCATGGGTCTGTGTTGCCTGTGAGTGGTGCTTCTATGTTAAAAACATCATTGGCCTGCGTTGCTTGCGAGTGTTGCCCTTATGTGACGAACACCACGGGTCTGTGTTGCCTGTGATTAGTACCATTATGCGAGGAACATCATGAGTTACGTTACCAGTGATTAGTACTGTTATAAGGGGCTGACCTTCAGTGGATACATTTCGAAGTTTTAATTTTCGTTTCATTTCCTTACACCTCGTACCATTAGGGGCCGATTACCTCGCTATTAGACTCCTTCAAATAACAAAGATCATCACCATCAATAAGAGAACTTCTATGAGACAATATTACGACACCTCGGATTCTCTGAAAAGTATATGTTTATAGAGAATGTAGTTACTGGTACGATAAACCAATAACATTATTCTTAACTGAAGACTGACTCTCGTCTACACTCGCTCAATAGCCTGGGCGAGATGTTGTAGACCCAGCCGTGCTTGATGGCAGGCATTTGCCCCATAAGGGATTTTACAGGCCATGCTAATTCTAATATTAACATACTTTACCAGTTTTATAATTGGACACGTTGAACTTAATAAACAAATACATGACTGCGATGGACTGATGAACAATGAGTAATATAATAAGAGCCGTGCATGATAGACTATGGATCGAATGAATGGAAATCCATTACACGAGAGATATACATGCTGTGATGAGTTTCATTAGAACAAAGGGAAATTTTACTAGTCGATGATGGAGTATATAATTTATTACATTGCTATAATATTATGTATATTACGTAATATCGAAACGATTGATTTACATATTACGTATTAAGTCATTTAACTATTCACTGCGAGCGTAATTGCATGCATTGAATTTCAACCTCGTTATGTGTGAATCAAGGATATGTACAAAGTATTTACAGCTATTGACTGGGAACTATTATAATGATAACTTATTGTATCATTATATTGCATTTCATCACGGTATGAGCAAGAGTTAAAAGAGTAATTCAGACCATTAATTTAAGGGGAGTCATAAGTAGTATAATTAGCATAATTAGTAATAGGCAGCCTCAATATTTTTTTTGTATTGTGGTTGAGTGCAAGAGAGGGCCGGGTCCCCTAACTTCGCCACATGAAAGAAGCCATAATAAATAAAATAAATAATGACAGAAATGTTCACCATTTCCGTCCAAAATGTAGTATTTTCAATTTCGGACTTAAAAAGTTCTTGAATTATTCCTCTTTCATAAGAGCTCAATGTTGTAAACATTCTAGAGATATGAGCTGCGAATTTCAGGTAAATAAAATATAATAAGCTATGATAATACCATCCCAAAAATTACAATCCTTTCCTTAATCATCGTTATCTGGTCGATTAGATTAGCAGTTTGCCTTTTCCTACCACTACGAGTGCTAATGTGGGTCAATGTAGAGTTTCAGATAAGCACTTATAACTACATTCAGTGTGGATATGTTTCAAAAATCGAAAAACGCCTGAGGGTATCGAACCAAGGAACACATTACAGAGAGATTTATGTAAATAAGTTAATTTGGCTAGAATTTCAATCAAAAACAAAACGAATAAAGAAATACGCGATTTTAGGCTTTTTTTTCAGGAACTGCGTTTAAGCTGGAAGAGATTTTCAAAGTTTTTTTTTTTAGTTTGATAGAGCTTTCCAAAACTCTCAAGTTAAAACCTTAACGGACCCATTACCAGTTAAACTTCCACACAATTGAGGAAATTGCTTAATTTTATGTTTTTTGCTCTATGGGGGACCCTTCTTTGTCTGCAAAGAATTGTTTTCTACATTACAAAAGTAATTCATCCTACCGCCAATTTCAAAGTTCAAAGTGAAATTTTGAAAAGCAGGTGATCGTGCTTATAGAGACAACGCATTGTTGCTGTTTTTTAATTTTTTACAACTTGCTCTACGTCGCACCGACACAAGTACTGTCGGTCTTATGGAGGCGATGTCATAGGAAAGGGCTAGGAGTAGGAAGGAAGTGGCCGTGATCTTAATCAATCTACATCTCCAGCATTTACCTGGTGTGAAAATGAGAAACCACGGAAAACCGTATTCATGGCTGCCGACAGTGGGTCTTGAACCTGCTATCTCCGTAATTCAAGCTGATAGTTAGTTGACATAAACTGTATTAAAATAATGAACTGGTCTAAAAATTCAATATAAAACCGTTAAAGGAGACCATCCAAACTCATAAAGCGGATGGTGAGTTTTGCTGACTGCAGTCATCCTACAGTATGAAGGTTTGGTGTTGAGTGGATTCAAATATCTTCTAACATTACCCAGATCCATGCATTATCTGAGGACGTGTGCTATGGTCAGTTGTGCGGCGCACGGTTGAGCATTGGGAAGTGTGGGGAGGTCTTGTTTCCTCAACGGGTAAAAGTACACGGCTGTACGGTGGCCATTCCTCATGCGTTCCTTTTCGGGAATATCTAAACGGACTCCTTCATGCCTTCGTTATAGGACACAGAGAGAGGAGCACCACACAAGCTGAGCAACCGAGAAGAATTCTATTATCAACGACAGTTTTGATTTACGGCACTTTTGGACTCACACATATGTTTAGTAGTCACAGCGTCACTTAGTCCACTCGAATTACGACTCCTGTTGTTTTACAGCCTTGTGATGTTCGATTAGTGGAATGATTTCCGATTAATTTCATGAGCATTAACTTGTTGTACATGCTCCATATTTGTTTACAGGCTGTGTAATGATACTGCACTGTAATATATTAGCAGCCAGAATCAACAGGCTGCCATATTTGCCAGAGATAAAATTATGAAGGACAAAATATACTGCTGCCCTAGTAACTGTGTTAACGATACCAAGTTGGTTTTAAAACTTTTCAATACATTCCAGTCTTTCTTGGACATCTGACTGTATGTATTTATTCATTAAATAATTCATTATCATCTTGTTTTCTATGGCGTGGCTGAGGAGGCTATAGAACCTCCTATTATGCCCAACCATTTTTTCTTTTTAATGCTGTTTTTTCAGGGCATCGACCTAGAAAGATCTTTTGCCCCTACTTACACCATATGCGAGGAACCTGACTGTATTTTATAAATGGCGGAAGTATAAAGTGTTGAATGTGAGGAAAGGAACATTGAGGACGACACAAACACCCAGGCCCCAGACCTGTGATATTAATCATTTACAACTTAAATCCCCTGACCCGGCCGGGAATCGAACCCGGGGCCACCGGGTGACAGGCTTACGCGTTGCCCCTACACCTCGGGGACAGACATGCCCAACCATAGTACACTGGTTAATTTATGTTAAATTCTAGAACATGCTAAAATTGCGTAACTTAAAGACGAACTGGAAAAGCTTATCGTCTAGTTCCTACGGTTAATATTTACGTGAAGAAAGTACATTACCTTAGAATATGTGCTATAAATTATGTTCCTATATGTAAGTAATGTTTGCAACACCTTCTTTAGAACAGCTGAGTACTAGGAATGTCTCTAATTTCAGCCGGCAGTAAATCCATAGGCGGATAGTAGCGGAGATAGATGAATCCCTGTAACTAATAGTGTGATGGGTAGGGAAACTTAGCAGGGAGTTAGTTAATGACCTTGTTTGGTAATTATTTCTGGATGATAGGTACTGAAGGTCATCTCTCAAGTAAACCTGTGTTTCATTCTGTCGAACAGTAGAATAACTGACACAGTGGGCAGATTGCGCATCTCCTCTAAATATAACCAAGATAACTGATTGAGGTAGGGGGAGATATGGCAATGTCGCGATTTATTGAAGATAAAGAGGAAACATGCGTTTACCGAGTGTGCTGTTTAAACTGTTGTAGGCCTATAAAACGTCTCCGTAGTCGAAAATGCTAGGGGCTTTACGTCGCGACGATGGTATAGGAAAGGCCTAGGAGTTTGAAGGAAGCGGCCGTGGCCTTAATTAAGGTACAGCCCCAGCATTTGCCTGGTGTGAAAATGGGAAACCACGGAAAACCATCTTCAGGGCTACCGATAGTGGGATTCGAACCTACTATCTCCCGGATGCAAGCTCACAGCCGCGCGCCTCTAAGTCGAAAATGGGTAGGATTGTACTTCGTATTAGCATTAACACAAATTTAATTATGAAATTAATTGTGGTGAGGGCAGGGTATATTGGTTACGTGGTACGCCTAGTGCAGTTGGGAGATTTCATTCCGGACGTAGTTGTCCTGATCAACGATCATGACAGCCCTGGTGATGGGTTTCCGTGTTTTCCCATTCTCACAACAAACATACCTTAAGGTAGATTAGGAATATTGCCTGCCCACCCATTTTCTATTCCTGAGACAACAAAAATATTGAACCCTTTAGGTCCATATTGAGGGATACCTACCTTCCTTACCTATCAGCAAAGTTCATGAGATCTGTCTCTCGGGTCGTTTCGGGTTCTTCGTCACTTGCTGAGGTAAAGGTAGGGTTCATTAATTCTAATCTATCTACTGGAATGAAAGGTCTGTTTAAAAGATTCCTATTTATTCAGGAAAATTCTGAAGCATGTCAATGGTATCATAGAAGTCAATTGTGTCCACTGGACACCACAATCATTTTTACATAAACGTCAGAACACTGGTGTGAGACTTTAACGTAACTGCCTGATGGGCATTCTTACTAGAAACCATTGTCTCAATTATTAATCATTTAAGAAAGGAAAGTCTGGAAATCCTTAAATTCGGCTTCCATGTGAGACCACATGTACCATCATAGTGATTCGTTATGGTCCAGCCCTCGTAACACGAACTCTGGACTCTGAGTATAATTAAGGCCGCACAATCGGTGTGTGCCACACAGTTGTTCTACGGCATGGACCCTTAATTGAATCGATGTGACCTGCGTCTATGTCATGGACCGACATCTACTCTTCTAAGTTACTTTAAAGTCATTGTGGATGATGACCGCAAGGAAATGATGCTACAATGGCATATGGCCCTAATCTAAGTCACTGAGGTTGATGACCCCCTGACCATCCGAGTTTCTAGGCTGAAGGCTAAACACAATTAAGTTACATCGGTTTATGACCAAAGTTTCCACTTTACTATCCCCAGCACATTCACTGCTCAATCAATCAAAGTTCAATAATTACAACAATAGCAATGCTCACAAACTTTGTGGCAGTAAAATCCATTTCCTTCGGATATGTCCCCTTAATCGTTACTTTACATGTTAACATTCCCAGAAAACTAACTAAAATTTCCAGAATGCATCTCCAAGTTATTCGCTTGATTAAAGTTATTTCAAATGCGGTTTCACTGAATTTAATAATTAAATAAATTTAAATGATTTAACGAAATATTAACGAACAACAAATTTTATCTCCGCGTACTCTGGTTTCTTTACAAATTTCTACGCAGCTGTGATGTGAGTTCAATATTGCGATGTTTATCTGGCTGGAAAAGAAATTTACATAATTCATGTCCAGCTATATATATCCTGTCTCGTGATATCACGCTTAAAAATCTAATCTAGTCCTAACCGTTATTAACACTTGGATATCCTAATAATCTACGTACAAACCAAACAACTCGCCATATAATTACGATGTCATATCTCGTCATTACCATTATGAATTTTGCACACCCCTCACAGACAAACCGATCATCACGACCATCGCTCTATATTTTGGACAACCCTGAAATTGGGTTACTCTGTTCCTTATACTCAAAGTTCGTGATTTCAAACGTTCATTACTCCCCAATTACAGTATTTCACAATACTTAGATCATTACCGGCTATGAATTTCACCTAAATCCAGCATTTTAACGTTTCCCCTGGCCGAGAATTACAGCACAATCTCAATTCCGCGCCTGTACCGTTACATCCCCGCTCAGCCGAGGCCTCTCACCCCCAGTTCGCTTGGCAGTTACATGAAACACCAGTTTGTTCCAGTTGACTGGCTTCTCAAAATGCTCACCTTTTAAACTCTGCCGACATAATTAAACAAATACGATATTCTAACCAACAAAATGCACAGATTATGCTTCAAGATGCCCACACTAATTATACGCGTCGCCAATTTATACCGCTATGGATTTCTATGAATTTCTTTCCATTCTCAACATTATAAAATATTCCTCGGGCTATCATGTCCCGGCTATATGACAGGACTCTAACCTGATTCGCACATCTCATCTCAACTCATATAAACATTCCTCGGGCTTCCGTGTCCCGGCTTCAATGACAGGTCCAACCTGATTCACAAAACTAACCTCTGTTTCCCAGCTCCAGAATTATCATCGACGAAGAACTGGAATAAAATCCTTACTAGAAATCCCGACGTCTAATATCGCACAATGCATTAATCATGAATAACTTCGCATAAATGATATCGTATTTAATAACTTGATTTTTACGAGAAATGACTGAAACATTCTACTAGATCTTTTATTGTCAGTCAGACACAGTTTAAAATGGGCATAGAAAAACGTTTCTCTCCGTGACCAAATTCATCACCCTAGGCTCTCACCCGACAGCGTGCTTCCACTCGATTGAAAATCAGTGACCATGGATTATTATTATTAACGTCAAATTGCAGACAGAAGAATTTTACGTCGAATGAACATCTTAATTTGACATCACAAAATATAGGCAGTACACTCACACGGATGACGATCTACATTGGACGTGATATCACTTTTTACAACATTATACGGCACTCGCAAGACTTCAAACTTTTATCCAAGTGGAAAATAAAACAAATGACTCTTTTAGTCGTACTCTCACATTTACAAAACTTAGTAGGGGTGACCACTGCGTCGTATATCCCCATTTAAATACACCTTTAAAAACCACGAGACAAGATATAAGAGGTAGTAAGATGGAAAGTCACCTACCTCATGTCGTCACGCCAGTGTTCGTCATAGGGCTCACCTGTGACCCTGGCATTTTATTTAGCCATTTTTACATTCATGGCTTCACAGTTCATTATTAATTTTCTTCAGGTTTCCTGGAATAAAGCATAAAAAAAAGAAAATACCCTTCACTTGTTTGTTGAGTGCACACGATGGACTATAGTTATATACGCACACGAATTACTTAATCACATTCTGAAAATGGTTTTCCGTGGTTTCCCATTTTCACACCAGGCAAATGCTGGGGCTGTACCTTAATTAAGGCCACGGCCGCTTCCTTCCAACTCCTAGGCCTTTCCTATCCCATCGTCGCCATAAGACCTATCTGTGTCGGTGCGACGTAAAGCCCCTAGCAAAAAACTTAATCACATTAGAATTTATTCAGTACTTTGACCGTCCTATCTGGTACAATTTTTTCACTCAAGAAAACTATCTCCTCATGGAGTCAAGACTTAGCCGCAATGGCTAAAATCTGCAGTTGAACTCAGTCTACTTTCGTTGGTTTGATTTCGCAGAGTAGCTCAACAATTTTTCGTTCTCTTTGTATCACAAATGCCGGAGAAGGAGACTTCGTCATGGCGTCCCTTCATATTTATAGCAGTTACCCCCTCTCTTCGGATCTCTCCCTTTGCCGCCAAGAAAATTTCTATAAATTTTCTGACTTACCTACACTGTAATTTCAAGAGTTTTGAAAGTGACTACATGCTTGCTCCATTTCTGGCGGTAGTGTTCATGGACATTAAAAATTTTTACGGGTTCGATTTGTGAGATGATTGACCCCCTTTGATAGGCACTATATTTTTTGACTTGGCGTGGTCACGCCATGTACACGCGCTTTGAAATAGTTCATAAAAATGACTTGAGATTCTTCCGCCGTCGACACGTGTGGTTGACGTCACGTACCCCAGAGCGTGGGACCGAAGGTAATCACCCCCTCGTCACGTGTCAAATCCATGCTATCAAGAATCCAACTTTTAGTTTAATTGTTACATTATGCATAATGTTCTTAGGGCACAAAGGTCATGGGTTCAATATGTATGTTAGTGAGACGGTGAACAGCTATGGTGAAAGTCAACTCATGAGCTGAGGAAAAGTACCCTTCCCCTGTTTCCCCTTCCCGTCTCGGTCCTCCTTCTCCTTATTATTAACGGCGAGCATCTATCGGATAAATACTACATTCTCAAATAGTGTAACATTAAAAGATACTAGTTCCTTTCACATCGTTGTACTTTGATTACCTACTGTACTGATTTACAGTATTCCTTTATTGATAATATCAAAAGGGCGGATTACTGACGAATGCCGAGGCAAGAGAAGCTAGGTTTATTTTTATTTCATAATGCACATTTTGTGAGGCACATGAAACGAAAAATATGACGACATAAGAATAAGATTACGCTCTCGTTGAATTACTGTCAATGGCAATTTCTCGCAATTCAACAAACTGAAATCCCACCCGTGAGTAAGATTGTAAAATACAGTGTTTCCAGGAGTGTTATAAATATAGTAGCCTCGTCACTCAGAAGGTAAAAACAAACTCATGATCCCCTCACGACAACATTTCTGCAGGTAGAGGGCAGTGACGAATATAAAGTAAAGTGCATATTATTTATTTATTTATTTATTTATTATTGTTGCGGGGACACCGTGGATTTCAGAGGTCTAAGAAGGTGCCGGGGTGAATGGGTCGACAGAGAAAATATCAAAGTATAATTTAAAACTAAAATTTGAAGTTTTACCTATTTCTGTCCTTTTTTTCTTGCTTTAAACTTTGAACAAAAACAACAAATAATAGTTTAATAGACTTACGGTGGGCTCCTCAGCTCTGATCACAACATTGACTCAAAGTCAAAATAATTTACCAAGTGAGCTTTTAGCTCAAAGTTATACTATTTTTCAAAATCACCTTTGCTACGCTCAATTTACACTCTCACCGGACGAGTTGGCCTTACGGTTGGTTGCGCCTTGCTGTGATCTTGCATCCGTGAGAGAGTGGATTCGAAACCCACTGTCGGCAGCCCTGAAGATGGTTTTCCGTGGTTTCCCATTTTCACACCAGGCAAATTCTGCGGCTGAACATTAATTAAGGTCATGGCCGCTTCCTTCCAACTCCTAGGCCTTTCCTCTCCCATCGTCGCCATAAGACCTATCTGTGTCGGTGCTACGTGAAACCACTAGCAAAAAAGTCTAGCAATTTACACTCTAGAAGACTGAGCTCCGAAACTTACTACAATCTAGCCTCTCCTAGGCACAAGTTTCTTATCCAAACACTAGATAAACCTTGAAAAACAGACTCACTGTCATTTCAGCTCTATTACACACTCATCCATAATTAATGATACTTTAAACAGAGGCAATAAGTGCCTATTCTAAATGGCCTTAGTGATCAAAAGAAAAGGTTTAAGATATCGGCCTTAAACAAAAATGCTAGGAGGCGAACCACTTGCACTCCTTTTGAAATACACTTGGAAACACTTAAACGCCTATCTGGGCTTATGGCTCCAAGTTACAGAGGCTTAGCCTATGCTACAGAGGGTGACTAACTGGCGAAAATATTAAGTTCCAAAATAAGGTTAAAATTTGAAGTTTTAGAAAATCATAGCCACCTCCATAAGAAGTTTGAAACCTTCCCCTCAAGTCAGCTTTCTGAAATTATCATATATATAAAATATGTCTGCCATTACCCTGGGCTGGCGGGCAAGGCTTTCCCCTGCCTCCACTACGTATGCACTCTAGACTGGAGCGATGAAGAAGACAACATCGTCCAAAAGCTCCCTGCTCATATAGCAGAGGGTAAAGTTGTAGAAATCTCTAGGATGATGGCCTGTACACACCCACAATTTTGATTGGCTAACAAGGTATATACCAATATTTCTGAATGGCTAATAATTTCAGGGAGAAGGAAGTGTTAGAAGTGTTAGTAACCTTAGAATTAAAAAATCTACAAACACTTCAGATTTGAGAACATAGAATTACCAAAATTCCTTTGAAAATTAACTGTCCGTCTCCCCACCAGAGGGGGCACATAAGTCGACACATAGAGACATCTGAAGGTTAAAGTTCCAAACTTCTTCCTTCCTTTGCGGAACGAAATTGCAGCAGCGATAAGACAACGACGTCACGCTCATAAACGTTATTGTAAGCAGCCTGCTTTGGTCATCTTGGTAACATTTAAGGCGTGTACGTATGGTGAATTTGGTCAAAAAGTGACATTTTATGAGTATGATCGAAAATATTTGATCTCTCCTGAATAATTTGATGCATTATTTGTCGAATAATTCCAATTGGAAGTGTAGTTTTTATCATTTCAAAATTAATAGTGCAAGGGTAAAAAAATCGAGTTGGTCTGCATTGACTTGCTTAGTATCTCTATCTCTGGAACTATTCAATCTACAAGGCAGTGGTTTGCAGCTATTTATTCCTTGAATCCATGTTAATGTTCGTGTTTAGTGTTTGGATGTACTGTGTGAACAGAAATGGCGGTATTGCACATGGATTTTGTAGATTTACTTTAATTTTCAGGTGTTTTATAGGAGTCGAACTGAAAATCTAGTGGTTTGGTGTGTTATTACATGTTCTTATATCTCTTTTCAACATGACGAAAAGAAAGGGTTGTTTTAAGAAGCGAGGTTTCCATGGAAATCAGCATTCGAGGGGATCTGAATCCAGTGCTGATCCTGAAATAGATGTTTCACAGATACGTGGTAAGGACACGCCCACTAGTGCTTCGAGGAGGAAACTTGGAAACTATGAGGATTTATTTAGTGACAAAGAAGATCATGTAAACAGCATACTATCTGCAGTGATGGAAGCTATTAAACCAGTATATAGAGGTTTAGCTCATCCTGACCTTTTCAAATGTCTCCATGGTCGAATGGAAAACCCGAATGAGTCATTCAATAATGCCATTTCGACCCGCATACCAAAAAATGTCTTTGTAGGAATGAAAACTCTATGCTTGGGTGTTTATGATGGTGTGATGGTGTGATGGTGTGATAACGTTAAATGATGGCAATAAGGGAAGAATTAGGGTACCAGAGCAACTTGGTATCACTCCAGGAGCCAACACACTGCAAGCCTTCCAGCGAATGGATCGACTTAGGATTCCGAAAGCCCAGCGTGCAACAGAGGGAATGACTAAAGAAGCAAGAGGCAGGAAAAGAAGGAAGCTTCTAGGTTTGCAGGATGATCAAGGACAGGATCCAGATAATTCTGATTATGGGGCTGGCTCTTGTTAGGAGCTGGCATGCCTCCGTATGTGATTAATATCAAGTCAAACTTTAAACTTTATTTCCTGAAAATGATTTAAAAAAAATATTTGACCCATTATCTCAGGAACTATTACAGATACACATATCTAATTTTACACTATGTTATCTCTTAGCATACTGCAGCTACTGAACCACCAAAATATTTCCGCCTCTAACGGTTTTTTACTTACAGAAGAAAAAGTGGACTTTTAAAAGAAAAAATTGAATATAAATTTTAAAAAATCGTAACTAACTAATTATTTCTCTGTATATTCTAATTCTGGTTCAGTAATCAGAAAAGGAGTGATACTATACTTTCCAAAATTTTCAGATCTCCATGTGCCAACGGTTCTAAGATAATGGGTCATCAATATTTCCAATTTAACACTGTAGGTATAGGGCGTACGTACTCCCCTTAAAGAACTTCGCCCTAAGCCGCTAGTTCTTATCCGTCAGAGTAAAATAGATTTATGGGAAAGATGTGTGTCGTCCATGATGTCATATAGTAAGTGTGGACTAAACTCGACGCATTTCAGGAATAGAAGGACCATCCTTAGTACCGGGAATGTTAATTTCAGGTTCTATCGTCAATGATCCACCCCTGGCTGTTGGTCATCTAGCAAGTCACTTTGCAGAATTCCTGTCTCTGAAGCGGAAGGGAGAACGTCATCACCTCAGTTTTGCCACTCAAGCTTCAGAGGACTAGAGTGTGCCGAGTGAGAACTCCGCAGCGCCTTTGAGCATTGCAAGGCCACGGCTCCTCGACTATATAATGTCCATAACCAGACGTTGAAATACCAGACTTAGGATGGCTTCTTATATCATTTTGTATGAAAGTAAAAGGAACTTCAACCATTCAAATGGAAATAAATTAAATTCGCAATATCTTTAAACAAGAACTTGAGTCTTGCCTATTTATCTCTTTTCAAGTAAATAAATTATGAACTTTAAATGTTTGTTTTAGTATGTATATGAATAACTAATAAAAACATTATTTAAACCATCATAAATTAAAATAAAACAATGTATAATTTTTCATACAGCAAAATGTATAACATACCTCTTCACGAATATAAATAACATTTTCAGGGTAATTAAACGGCATCAATGTATTCTGAATATAGCGACATTTATCGACTTGTAAAAGCGCTGGAACCACGCAAGTTGCGGGGTAATTTGTTCATTATTGGACGAGGAAAAGTAGGAAAACCGCTTCCTGTGAATACAAGCTTTGTTTACCTCGTCCGACCATCGCTGTCAGTATCTGTACACGTCCATACGGAGTCCGTGGTCCTAGTAGACCTCCGCTGTGGTGTAAAACTACCTTGTATTATGTCCCTGATTTGGCGAGATGACGAGCGATCAGGAGAATTCGCCACTCGTTTAACGAATGATAGTGGCCTGTTTGGCCGTTCTTAACTCTCAGAAAATATCAGTGGCTTATATAGTATATTTTATTTTTAAATAATGGACTTCAGTACCCCTCTGTGGTGTAGTGGTTATTGTGATTAGCTGCCACCTCCGGAGGCCCGGGCTCGATTCTCGGCTCTGCCATGAAATTTGTAAAGTGGTACGATGTTTGGAACGGGGTCCACTCACTGTACTGGGCTCCTGAAGATCCTTACGTTCAGGTGGACAAACTTGTTAATCTACCTGGTGCTAATGTGTGATGTGGTCTGTCATCGCACGCTTTGATTGGCCAATTATTCTTTGAAAGTACCGTAACTGGTAGGGTGTATCTTCATATGCTGCAAAAATCGATTTTACCTGCCATCCGAGAGGTGTTTGAAAATAAAAGATTTTACCTACAACAAGATGGCACTCCGCCTCACTACCGCAGAGATGTCAGAGATTACTTGGGTAAAAATCGACCTGGACAATGGATAGGTCTAAAAAGAGCTGCTGAGTACCCACCACGGTCTCCAGATCTTACTCCTCTGGACTTCTACCAATGGGTGACCTTAAAAATTGAAGTTTACCGAAATAAGCCATCTATACTGAACGAGCTACGATAAACCGTCGAGGCGTCCTGTGCGACTGTCAAACCGGCGACACCGACAGCCGTAGTTCGGTCAGCAGTTCAGCGGAATCGATGGTGTTTGGCTGCTAATGGTGGTCCCTTTGAACACATAAAATAACCTTCCCCCGTGCAAGAATTGTATCCGTATTTCCCATTAATATTGACTATCAAAGTGTGTCTACATACCGTCGTTGCCGGGACAAAACCTCCTATGTGATAATATGTTTTGGAGATATACTGACACGCAGCACATACATTGTGAAGAGCGAGAATACCTTGACAATATGCACACAATATTGCACCTTAGATGACAGCACCTTACGAGCCAAAGTTCTAAGCTAAAATTATTCCACATAGGAGGTTTTGTCCCGGCAGCGACGATATTTTAGTCTAAATCAGAGAACAGAAAATTTCTGTTCAAAAAATGTGCTTACGCGAAGGTAGCGGGACAGCAATATTTGAAAGTGTAGCTAAATATTTATAACCAATATTTCACAAGCAGAATTAATTCTACCCGGAAGCATGGAAGAAATTTCATTTCAAGACTGGGTTGATTTCAGAGAAAAGAGAGAGCTTCCTGCAGAGTGGAAAGTTCTCTCACCCGTCTCAGTCAAAGGGAACGAAAGAAATGTAAATGACACGGTAGATTCCCTGGAGACAGTGAGCACTTAATAAGCGAGTATTCAAAACAAAAGGAAGAACAACTGGTAGGTGCGTTCATCAAACTTACAAAGGAAAGAAAGATCAGAGAATTTTGAATATTGTCTAAATTAAGAATCACTGTAGAAGGATCAAAGAGAATGGATGAATTGGAGATTTATGTTTGTAAATTAAAATTAAACGAGGGGTTCTGTCTTTATCAGCCATTCATTTGAAGACATGTAGACCGATTAGCGCTAGAAATATTTTCGCCCCTGGAACATCAATTACAGATCACGAAAGAAACATCGCTTGAAATTAAATTAAGTTAACTTCATAATAGAACGAACAATTTCTTACAAGTTGTTATTTGAGTCATCAGTCCATAGGATGGCTTGATATAGCCCTCCATGCCGCTCTATCCTGTGCTAACCTTTTCATTTCCTCATAACAGCTGCATCATACATCTGCTCCAATCTGTTAATCATATTTGTACCTTAGTCTACCCCTACCAATCTACCCCTTGTACTTCTCTCGAAACCCAACTGCACAAGTCCTATCTGTCTCAATATATTTCCTAACATTCTCTCTCTTCTTCTCGTCAAACAGCTAAATTGCTCTCCTCTCACCAATACGATTCAGTATCTTTTCATTAGTGATTCGATCTATCCATCTCACCTTCAGCATTCTTGTAACACCATCTTTTTAATAACTACGTAGGCAAGTCATTAAATATCTGCAATTTTGCTATAATTGTCTTTAGGTTGGCTCTATGGCGTTAGATGGCACCGTTGTCTACGCCTGTAGTAGGTTTCAGCCTCATCAGATCAGTACTGTTTGCCCGGTTGCGAGGAAAATACGGCCACGCCACTCTATACTTGCACCAAGGAAGAATAGCGTTCCGTAATCCGTTTTTGTGCTGTGAGGGCGTACCACAAACGGAAATTCACAGAAGACTTTTATCACTATACGGGGATAATGTTTTGCCACAGCGAAGTGTTTACGAGTGTATTGAACAGTTCAAAGGGGGTCAAACGAGCGTGAAGGACGAGGAAAGATCCGGACGTCCATCTACAGCCGTAACTGATGCCAGTATTGAAAAATGTGCGTGATATGATCCTGAATAACAGACGAGTAACTGTTGATGATGTGGCAAACCATATGCACATTAGCTCCGGTAAACAGGTGAAGGAAGCGGTTCATACGTGGCTTGCTGCGCAACCAAACACCTTCTTTGCAGAGGGTATTAGAAAGCTTGTGAAACGGTGGACAAATTTCTCTTCTTAAGAAAGCTCTTCCTTGCTTGCGCTAGTCTGCATTTTATGTCCTCCTTACTTCGGCCACCATTAGTTATTTTACAACCCAAGTAAGAATATTTATCTACTTCTTTTAAGAATTCATATCCTAATCTAATATTACCTGCATCACCTGATTTCATACGACTGCACTCCATTACTTTTGTTTTGGACTTATTTATTTTTACCTTGTGCTCCTTATCCAAGACTACGTCCATACCATTCAGCAATTTATCCAGGCCTTCTGCAGTCTCAGATAAAATACCAATTTCCCCTATCTCAGCGTTTTGATTTCCCCTCCTTGCATTGGGAGATTCCCTTTCCAAATTCCTCTTTGATTATTTTTACTGCCTGCGGAAGGGGGGGGGGGAGGACAAACTGTAGCGTAACCCCACTCATTTCTTGATTGCTGATTCTTTTACAAAGCCCTAAATTGTTTTCGCTGCAAACATACAGACTGCAGATAATTCTTCGTTCTCGGTATCTGATCCCGATTACCTTCAGAATCTGAAATAGCTTTGTTGATTGGATCAATCTATTTCTTACATATTCCTGACATTCCCCCAACACCCTCATTGTATCGCAAAGGTGTTCTGAGTAGCACGTGTCGATTTCATCCAGTTTTGTGGTCGATTTCCCCTCCTGGCGCTAACCCTACGTGTACGGATGCATTCAACTATTGCGGGTTCTGTGGTGTCCAGTAAAGTGGTGTGTTGTGTGTAAATGAAGAGATGTGTGTCAGTACTAGTGCGGTCCCGAGTGTGAGAATGCATATACTTATGAACGAATCGGCCTAGCTCGAAGATATGAGGGGGAGTTACTTTTTCCTTTTGCTTTACGTCGCACCGACACAGATAGGTCTTGTGGCGACTATGAGATAGGAAAGAGCCAGGAGTGGGAAGGAAGAGGCCGTGGCCTTAATTAAGGTTTGCCTGGTGTGAAGGTGGCAAACCGCGGAAAACCATCTTCAGGACTGCCCACAGTGGAGTTCGAACCCCCTCTCTCCCGAATACAAGCTTACAGCTGCACGAGCCTAACTACACGGCCACTTGCTCGGTGATTTACCTATGTGTAAGCAGAATTACTTGATAAAGTACAACAGAGCCTACGAATACGGAAACTTATTATGTAAGAAATACTCCTTTGTAAATACGGCAGCTGTACGTAGCCCCAAGCGCATTCCGTAACCTATAATAGGCCTACCAGGCGAGCTGGCTGTGCGGTTAAGGGCAGCCCTAAATATGGTTCTCCGTGTTTCCCATTTCCGCACGAGGCTGTACCTTAATTAAGGCCACGGCCGTTTCCTTCCTACTCCTAGGACTTTCCTGTCCCATCATCGCCGTAAGACCTAACTGTGACATTGCGACATAAAACTAGTTGTAAAAATGTAACATATAATTAATTGTAACTATTTAATCCTGCAGGCAACTTCACCATGCCCTTTCTTTATTCAACATCCCTAAATTGTATCAAAGATTCATGGAAAATAAATAAATCATTTTATACATAAAATACCTAATTCTGTCTGCCGTTCTCATCGATATAAAAAAATTTCGTCCATCCCTGAGTTTTTGCCTGTTCTGTTGTGATGGCTGAAAATGACACCTGGTTACGAATATAATACAATCAAGGCTATCAACCCTTCTTCAGTGAAATGAATTAACCTTATTTACATATCTGACGTATAAAATGATACTACCTCCATCAACTGCATGAGCGGAGTGACATTTAACTAATTTTGATCATCTTCATGGCAGAGATATGATTCGAGCGAGGTGAAATTTTGCAAGCTTGGTTCCTTCTCGATAAAATGGCTTTAACTGAATGAAGTGAGGTTGCCATTTTGTTGCACGCTGCAACATTAATCGTCTACTCACGTAAGACTGGGCTAGGGCTAGGTTCATGAATAGATCTGCGCTGGTGGTGGATAGAGGCTCATTTTTATTGCCATCCACTTGCATCGAAAATTCGTAGTCTGAGAAAACGTTTCGAGTGAAAGTGGAAATTCCACATTTCTTAAACCCATTTACTGCGGTTTCAATGATAGCTGCACATATGAAAGCTTTCCCCGTCAATTGACCTACCTGGTAAGCAGTCACTACTTGACATGGATGATTCCTAAACCACTTTTCTACCTCTTGTACGTTTTACATCGTCCGTGGGGACATAAACATCACATCCAGTGACAGCAACCCAGTGGAAGTAGACACACAACGTGAACACAGTGTTTTTTGACTTATTACAATTACTGCATATTCCAAGTATGTGAATAATAGCCGTTTGGATCCCCTGTTGGTGCGGGACGTCTGTCGTACGAGGCGACTAAAAGGGGCGACCAAGGGATGATCAGACTACTTGTGATTAGTACCATTACGTACGGAACACCATGCGTGGACGTTACCTGCGATTAGTACCACCTTGCAAGGAAAACCATGGGTCTACGTTGCGTGTGATTGGTATCACTAGGCCTATATGAGAAATATCACGGGTTTGGCTGGCGTCTGTGATTAGTAACACTATAGTAGGCCTCCGTAGCGTAACGATAGTGTTATTAGGTGTCGTCCTCGGAGGCCCGGGTTCGATTCCCGGTACCGTCAGAAATTTAAAACTTGCAGGAGGGATGGTATGTGGTTAAAATGGTACATGCAGCTCACCTCCATTGGAGGTGTGCCTGAAAAAAGCGGCACCACCTTGGGATGAGGACACGAGTTCACTTTGAGCACCACTATGGGAAAAACACCATGGTTCTGCTTTAACAGTGGGTACTATTATGAGGACAACAAGCATCATCTCTGAAAGTAAGGAATTATGAATTGGTTCCACTGACTGTTTTGGATTCATGGCCATTTATTCATCATCATTCATTTTATATTCCAGTTAGTGGATATATTTTGAAGTTTTAATTATCGTGTCATTTCGTTGCACCTCGTTTCATTAGAGGCCGATGATCTAACTGTTAGGCCACTTTAAACAGCAAACTTCGTCATCCTCATCATGGCAGTTTACAAGAAGAAAAACAGGGTCGTCTGGCGCTGGTTTCACAGTGTGGACTAAATGCATTATCAATTTTGAGAACAGATATTGCTGTATCCATCCTGAAGAATGGCTAGCCGCGATTTTACATTAAGGTGCACCTTCCAAAGCTCTGCTTTCACTTGTTTCCCTTCATAATTATCATGGGTGCTACAAGGTGACTGTCAGTACTCATACAGGTAACAAGTATCAATTGGAGGATAAGCTGCAAACTTGTTTCTTGCCTTTGTTACTGACGAATTTTGAACATTTGTGCTGAACGATTGTCAGTCCAATCTCGTCGACATTACAAATTTTACTCGAGGAAAAATCAATGTTTATACGTTCATCCTCTGAGTTGGCCGTGCGGTTAGGGGCGCGCAGCTGTGAGCTTGCATCCGGGAGAAGATGGGTTCGAACCCCACTGTCGGCAGCCTTGAAGATAGCTTTCCGTGGTTTCCCATTTTCACACAAGCCAAATGCTGCGACTGTACCTTAATTAAGGCCACGGCCGCTTCCTTCCCAGTCCTAGGCTTTCCTATTCCATCGTAGCCATAAGACCTATCTGTGCCGGTGTGACGTAAAGCCGATGGTAAAAAAATTAAAACTTGCTTCCACATTTCCCTTACAGAATTCTTCGACTTCAGATAAAAATAGTCTGAGGCTTCCGAAGTGTTTGCTCTGCATGACGACGAAAAACATTTCTAAGCCACTTTTTACCTGCTTTCCACAAATTATCAACAAAGGGATGCTTGAGATTGTTTCTCTTTACTAGTTGCCATGCAAGCCTCCGAATATCACAGGAACGCTGGGCATAATATCGTTCCTCCATTAACTTCTGGTAGAATAGGCTTTAGTCCCATGTTTGAGGAGCACAAGGTTACAACATCTTTTGTTTTAGGATTTACATAGTTCTCTAAAGTCGATCTGGGCACATTGAGGGCTTTAAAGCTTTTAAATAACGCATTTGTGTTTTTCCACACTGCTTTCTCACCTTTCATGATTGCATCTGTATCCATTTTTTTCTAGATGGTTTTGAATGTACGGGAGGCATCTGCAAGAAGTGAAGTAGTGGACTAATATTCTATTGTTATTGTTTTATAACAAAAATAGCAAAAATAAGAATTCTAAAATGTTATAAATTACGTTGTATGTTTGCTCGGACTGATATTTTAAAATATTTCTCTTTATTAGATAAATTGCTAAGGTTTTTCGATAATTATTACTTTTATTTGATAGTTAAGTCGAGTCTCTATTGAAAATATAGGATGCCTATTATTGGGTATCTGATATAAGGCTACCGTCAGTATACGATATTGCGAATTCTCAACAACATCAGATAACGATATTTCCGCGGTGTAAACTGAATGACGGCACATTACAACGTAATAAAATATTTTCATGATACAAGTATATTGATTATTGCACGTACGTTGTTTGAAGCAGAAGCAGACACAGTCTTGTGCATACGAATGTAAACCAGCAGGTAAATTTAGCTTTGTAAGTATTAAAGAGGCAACAGCTGTTTCCCGCCAATTCTTAACAACAGTATGGATGTCCATTGTTGACATAGGTAATTGTAGTTAATACTCTTTTTGTTTGTGTTTGAATGTTCAAACTTGGTATGTGCTTGTAGTAGTCTGAAACAGAATTCGGTGAGTATATTTAATCAGTCATAATGGATATCACATTAAAGAAGAGAAGTAAGATTATATAACCCTCCACGAAACAAATATCAGTTGAATGTAATGTAAGTTTGGGTGCTGTTTGTAATATAATTGAATCGCGTCATGCAGAAGGGGTCAAGTCCATAAGAGCACTTCTTCTGGAAAACAAAACTAATATATTGGAGTAATATATCACCCGAATCACATTTAAAACGAGTGCATTAGATAGTTTACAACTCAGTAATGGATGTTGATGTTCAGCTACGTCATTTTCCATTTAGAGGCTGTTAAAGTCAAATAACGAAAATGTCAAGGTTAATACAATCATAAATGTTAATTAGTTATAATCAATATGTTTCAGAGTTACAATTATTGATTAATGTAAGCTCTCAAGCTTTCTGAGTATCTGGACTGAGGCCCGTTTTGCAAAAATCACATATATATATTGAACCCATGACCTTTGTGCCCTAAGAACATTATGCATAGTGTAACAAAATAATTAAAAGTTGGATTCTTGATAGCATGGATTTGACACGTGACGAGGGGGTGATTACCTTCGGTCCCACGCTCTGGGGTACGTGACGTCAACCACACGTGTCGACGGCGGAAGAATCTCAAGTAATTTTTATGAACTATTTCAAAGCGCGTGTACACGGCGTGACCACGCCAAGTCAAAAAAATATAGTGCCTATCAAAGGAGGTCAATCATCTCACAAATCGAACCCGTAAAATTTTTAAATGTCCATGAACACTACCGCCAGAAATGTAGCAAGCATGTAGTCACTTTCAAAACTCTTGAAATTACAGTTTAGGTAAGTCAGAAAATTTATAGAAATTTTCTTGGCGGCAAAGGGAGAGATCCGAAGAGAGGGGGTAACTGCTATAAATATGAAGGGACGCCATGACGAAGTTTCCTTCTCCGACATTTGTGATACAAAGCGGACGAAATTGTTGAGCTGCTCTGCGAAATCAAATCAACGAAAGTAGACTGAGTTCGACTGCAGATTTTAGCCAGTGTGGCTGAGTCTTGACTCCATGGGGAGATAGTTTCTTGAGAGAAATAAGTGTATCAGATAGGACGGTCAAAGTACTGAAATATTCTAATGTGATTAAGTAATTCGTGTGCGGGAATAATTATAGTCCATCGTGTGCGCTCCGCAAACAAGTGAAGGGTATTTCTTTTTTTTTTAATGCTTTATTCCAGGAAACCTGAAGAAACATAATGAGATGTACAGCTATGAATGTAAAGATGGCTAAATAAAATGCCAGGGTCACAGGTGAGCCCTAAGATGAATACTGGTGTGACTACATAAGATAATGTGACTTTCCATCTTACTACCTCTTATATCTCGTATCGTGATTTCTAAAAGTGTATTTGCATGGGGATATACGACGCAGTGGTCGCCCTACTAAGTTTGTAAGTGTGAGAGTACGACTAAAGGAGTCATTTGTTTTATTTTCCACTTGGATAAATTTTTGAAGTCTTGCGAGTGCCATATAATGTTGTAAAAAGTTATTGAATAAGGTTCTGAAGTGATATCACGTCCAATGTAGATCGTCATCCGTGTGAGTGTACTGCCTGTATTTTGTGATGTCAATGTAAGATGTTCATTCGATGTAAAATTCTTCTGTCTGCAATTTGACGTTAATAATAATCCATGGTCACTCATTTTCAATCGAGTGGAAGCGCGCTGTCGGGTGAGAACCTAGGGGATGAATTTGGTCACGGAGAGAAACGTTCTTTTTTTAATGCCCATTTTAAACTGTGTCTGACTGACAATAAAAAAAGATCTAGTAGAATGTTTCAGTCATTTCTCGTAAAGATCAAGTTATTAAATACGATATCATTTATGCGAAGTTATTCATGAGTAATGCATTGTGCGATATTAGATGTTGGGATTTCTAGTGGGGATTTTATTCCAGTTCTTGGTCGATGATAATTGTGGAGCTGGGAAACAGAGGTTAGTTTTGTGAATCAGGTTGGACCTGTCATTGAAGCCGGGATACGGAAGCCCGAGGAGTGTTTTATATGAGTTGAAATGAGATGTGCGAATCAGGTTAGAGTCCTGTCAGTGAAGCCGGGATATGATAGTCTGAGGAATATTTTATAATGTTGAGAATGGAAAGAAATTCATAGAAATCCATAGCGGTATAATTGGCGACGCGTATAATTAGTGTGGGCATCTTGAAGCATATCTGTGCATTTTGTTGGTTAGAATATCGTATTTGTTTAATCATGTCGGCAGAGTTTAAAGGGAGCATTTTGAGAAGTCAGTCAGGTAGAACGAACCGGGTGGTTTATGTAACTGCCAAGCGAGCATGGGGTGAGAGACCTAAGCGGACAGCGGGGATAATAACGGGAATAGGAGTGGAGTCGAGATTGTACTGCAATTCTCGGCCAGGAAAATGTTAAAATGCTGGATTTAGTTGAAAATTCATAGCCGGTAATGATCTAAGTATTGTGAAGTACTGTAATTGGGGACGTAATGAACATTCGAAACCATGAACTTTGAGTATAAGGAACAGAGTAACCCAATTTCAAGGTTGTCCAAAATATAGAGCGATGGTCGTGATGATCGATTTGTCTGCGAGGGGTGTGCAAAATTCATAATGGTAATGACGAGATATGACATCGTAATTATATGGCGAGTTGTTTGGTTTGTACGTAGATTATTAGGATATCCAAGTGTTAATAACGGTTAGGATTAGATTAGATTTTTAAGCATGATATCACGAGATGAGATATATAGCTGGACCTGAATGATGTAACAAATTCTTTTCCAGCCAGATAAACATCGCAATATTGAATTTACATCACAGCTGCGTAGAAAGTTGTGAAGAAGCCAGAGTCCGCGGAGATAAAATTTACTGTTCTTTAACATTTCGATAAATCATTTAAATTTATTAAATTATTAAATTCAGTGAAACCGCATTTTGAAATAACTTTAATCAAGCGAATAACTTGGAGATGCATTCTGGAAATTTTAGTTTGTTTTTCTGGGGAATATTAACATGTAAAGTAACGATTAAGGGGACATATCCGAAGGAAATGGATTTTACTGCCACAAAGTTTGTGAGCATTGTTGTTGTTGTAATTATTGAACTTTGATTGATTGAGCAGTGAATGTGCTGGGGATAGTAAAGTGGAAACTTTGGTCATCAACCGATGTAACTTAATTGTGTTTAGCCTTCAGCCTAGAAACTTGGATGGTCAGGGGGTCATCAACCTCAGTGACTTAGATTAGGGCCATATGCCATTGTAGCATCATTTCCTTGCGGTCATCATCCACAATGACTTTAAAGTAACTTAGAAGATTAGATGTCGGTCCATGACATAGACGCAGGTCACATCGATTCAATTAAGGGTCCATGCCGTAGAACCACTGTGTGGCACACACCGATTGGACGGCCTTAATTATAACCAGAGTCCAGAATTCGTGTTACGAGGGCTGGACCATAACGAATCACTATGATGGTACATGTGGTCTCACATGGAAGCCGAATTTAAGGATTTCCAGACTTTCCTTTCTTAAATGATTAATAATTGAGATAATGGTTTCTAGTAAGATTGCCCATCAGGCAGTTACGTTAAAGTCTCACACCAGTGTTCTGACATTTATGTAAAAATGATTGTGGTGTCCAGTGGACACAATTGACTATGACATCGTTGACATAGTAAATTACTTCATTTCCCTGAATAAATAGGAATATTTTAAATAGACCTTTCATTCCAGTAGATAGATTAGAATTAATGAACCCTACCTTTACCTCAGCAAGTGACGAAGAACCCGAAACGACCCAAGAGACAGATCTCATGAGCTTTGCTGATAGGTAAGGAAGGTAGGTATCCCTCAATATGGACCTAAAGGGTTCATTAAAATGTCGCACCAACGATGGGGCATTAGTCACGATAACGATGAGGGAACCTAAGTCACGATAACGATAACGATATTTTGGAAAAATCGTGTACTAGAGGAAAAGAGAAATAATGTTGAGGCTATGCCACATTATGGATGATAAAATCGTGCGCCAGAGTTGATAGTGAACTCGAAGAAATAGATAAACGCTCGATGAGTAAGGCTAGGAGATACCACTATGAGAATAATTTATCTACTGAATGAAAGGTATAATTTAAGTGTGTTAGTGTAATTTCCCAAATTTTTTAATACTGGTTTGAGTGTTTTGGCTGATCACTTTGATCGAGTGAACATTGCATTTCACGTTTTATTAAATAATTTTTTTTAGAGAATGTTGCATTAACAGTGTGATGTGTTAGATAGGAGGATGTTGTGATGTTTATCGTTGTAGTCTTATTATACGCCGTTGAAGTCTCGGGCTCACCGATGACCTATCGTTCTGTTAAATACAGTATGTTTATGCAGGAGGGAGAATTGGCCCAAGGGCAGGTGGCCCAAATGATCAAGGACTTAATGGAGAGGATGGAAAATAATAAGAAGTACTTTATGGAGAGAATGGATGCCGATAGGAAGGACTTAAGTGAGAGTGTAAAATCTATTAACAATGAGTTAAAAGGTACGAAGGAAGTCGTAGGAACCATGGACAATAAATTAGATAGTGCAGACGTAGAATTAAAAGGTATGAAGGAAGTTGTTCAAAATGTTGACATTAAAGTGCAGGACACGCAGGATAGTTGTAAGGAAGCTAGCGTTGATATTAGGAAGGACATTGGTGACTTTAAACATGAAATAAATCAGCAGTTTATAGAAACTCGCGAGCTACATCGTGTTCTTAGTGAAAATCAGGACATAATTAGAGGAGACCTCGATAGGCACGTCAACGAAAGTAGGGAACTACATCAGCAGTTGATGTCAGATCAAGCTGAGCTTAAGGCCGATCTGAAGACAGAGGTAGAGAAGTTCAACATCATGCGTGAAGACGATAAGTCAAAGGTCTTCACAGCAATGAATGAACATAAGGAAATGTTGTGTAAAGAGATAGCCGTCGTAAATGACAAAGTAGACCAGGTAGCCGAAGACGTGAAGGCAACTGTAGACCAGCGTATTGAGGCCATTGACTTTAAATTAATCCAGATGAATAAAGAGGATATGAGAAAATCAGGTACAACTCAGGAAGAAACGGCTAGGAGTATTGAGGAGGTACAAGCAGATATTGAGGAACTAGGAAAGGATCTAGGCGATACAAGGGTAGACCTATCGAAACAACTTAAAGATACCCAAGATAAGGTCATAACACTGAGCGACGAGTTGACATCCGTTCATGAGGCTCTTAAGGGGGAAGTTAGTGCCCGGAAATTGGAACTGGATGGGTTAGTGAACAATATCGTAGGAGTCCAGGCCAAGATAGAGGAAGTGGTTAGTAAATCTCGCCGCACCTCAGACATGTCGTTCAGTTGCCCTAGCAACGCTAGTAGTCCCATACATCCTGCAGGGAACGGACACTTTGACAATTCTACCCATTCTCAGGGGCAAAACGTCACTAATGTTATAAATATGATTCGTCTTAAGGAAGATCAGCCTAAGAAATTCGATGGCAGTGGTACCCAGACGCCAAAGGGTTTTCTTAGAGAACTTAGAGAGTATATTCGCGATAATAGGATACCTGAAGAGAGGCAACTAAGGACTGTGGAACGGTGCCTAGACGGAGTTGCGTCGCTGTGGTTCAAAGGTTTCCGATATAGCTTTGACACGTTCGAGGAATTTCAGACCGCATTTTTGGGCAAATTTTGGAATTCTGAGATTCAGCAGAACCTAAGGCTAGAGTTATATAGTCGCCGGTATAACACAGCAGGACCGCCGAAATTTTCGCTTTACTTTACCGAACAATTAGTTAAGTTCAAGGAACTGGAATCAGCCCCAAGTCAGCAAGAACTGGTTCAGGCTATCCAGAAACAGTTCCCAGCGGATATCCAGAGAATATTAATTGCTGCGAAGGTCGAAACCCCGATGCAGGCAGAATTGATATTGCGACAGCTGGACCAGACCCATTCGCATCAATCAGCCCCGCGAATAGTCAGGCATTCAGAGCCCCAGGTGAATGTCGTAAGTCACAGCCAGGAGAGCGCGCCAGATAGGGAAGTTTCACGAGCACCGAGATATGAGAATGAGGGGCGGCGGTTCGACACCAGGCCATACCAAGGTAGGAAGAACTGGGAACAGCCCAGATACCATCACGAAGAGTGGGACAGACGCCGAGAACAATGGAGAAGAAACCAGGGTCGATACCAGGGGAACTCAGACCTAAGACGAAGGAACACACGCGGGAATGAAGGCAACAGAAGAGGGGACGGTTACGAAAATTCCAGACGTTCTGACCGTTGGCACGGGCCTGAAGAGAGAAGGAGAGAAGGGGACCAGTATTTGAGAGAGCTGAGGTCAGGTACCGGACAGGACAAATGGAAGGACAGCATCCAACGAAGGGAAGTCAACACTGACTGTGTAGGAGCTCAAGACATGTCCCATACTGGAGCTATCCGAAAAACCTACCACTAGGATAGGGAATTAAACCCTAACGCGCCTCATTTCGACGAAAGTCTGAACTCGTCAAATGAGCGGAAAAAAAACTCCAAATTTCCAGTAGTGGTTACGAGACAGGATTCCCACACACAGCCTGAATATGTTTCTCGCGACGGCTGGATAGTAGCCCAGATTGACTCCTGGATTATACAACCAGATGAATTAGTGGAAGACCACCTCAGACAGGAGGTTAGGAAAATAAGAGAGCTACCAATCATTAATGTCAGGATATGCAACTTTAAGGTGAGCTGTTTATTGGATACAGGCGCCAGCATCAGCTTAATTTCACAAAATTTCTTTAACGAGTTGTCTACTCGGAAGAAATTGCCAGAAATTCCTGTAGCAAATATCAAAATTAGAGGAGTCATTCCCGACAAAACTGCCATTTGTAAAACGCAGACATTTTTGGATTTGCAGATAGGAGACATGACATTTTCGCATCCTTTTGTCATAATTTCAAAGCTGCACTATAATGTTATTCTGGGGGCAGACTTCATTTGTGAAAGTAATGCCGTCATCGATTTAGGAAGGAGAGAGGTGAAATTTAGGAAGGATGACGGACCGGAATTAGTAGCTCTAAATGAAGAATCATTGGGTCAGACAGGGAGAAGAATGTGTGAGGAAGAAGTCCATTTCACTACCGTTTCTAAGGAGACAGAAGAGGAGATAGAACAGGGAATAGAAGAGGTCAACCAGGAAGAGTGGGATGTCCTCGAGACTGAATTGGGAAAGGCTGTAGAAGATTTAATAAATCAGAAAGTATCAGAATGCCCAGGGACGGCGGAAGAGAAGATGAAGTTGAGGGAACTACTTCTCAAATATCAGGATGTATTCGATTCAAAGCCAGGATGCATTCCAAATTTCAAATATGTGTTGGCTGTAAACAGTTGGGAGCCGTTCAAACGTAGGCCGTATCCCATTCCGGAGAAACATCGCCAGGAGGCTGGAAAAATTATTAAAGAGATGGAAGAAAGTGGGTTGATTTCCAAGGCAAATACACCATTCGTTAATTCCTTAGTTACCGTTCAGAAACCCGACGGGTCCCTGAGGGTATGCTTGGATGCAAGGGTCGTAAACGACAGACTAATCCCTGAAAAGGATAGAGCTCATCCCATCAAAGAAGTTATTAGGAGGTTTAGGGGCAAGCGCCGCTTCACTAATATTGATCTGACCTCGTCGTATCATCATATAATGCTCGATGAGAAGTCAAGATTGTTTACTGGATTCCTGTATGACCAGCACACGTATGTTTTTAACCGTCTCGCGTTTGGGATAAAAAACGCCGGTGCAGCTCTCATACGCGCCCTAGATCGCAACCTCACCGAACAGGTTAAGGCCATAACTACGCGCTATGTCGATGACATATTGCTTTCGTCGAAGGATTTCGAGGAAAATCTTCATCATCTCGAGTTGCTACTCGAAAATCTCAGGGTGGCTGGTTTTAAGATCAACTTGAAAAAATCAAATTTCGGACAGGAGGAAGTTCTCTTCTTAGGACACATCATTGATGGTGAAGGAGTACGCCCTAACCCAGTGAAATTGCAGGCAATTGACAACTTTCCAAGGCCTATCAAGGTAAAGAACGTCCGACAGTTCTTGGGTATGAGTCAATTTTTCAGTGATCATTGTCCAAATTATACGGAGGTTGTAGCTCCATTGCAAGATTTGCTAGTAAAGAACAATCGATGGAAATGGTCTAGGGAACATGAGATTTCTTTTCGGGATACTAAGGAGATGTTAGCTAGAAGTGTGAAGCTAGGGTACCCGAATTTCGATAAGGCCTTTATCTTGCAAACTGATGCTTCCACCGTAGGGATTGGTGCAGTTTTATACCAAGAGGAAGGAGAAGAACCCAAGAAGAAGAACTACTTGGCATTCTTTAGCCGTAAACTTAGGAAACACGAGCTAAAATACAGTGTCACTGAATTAGAAATGCTTGCAATTGTTCAATCACTACAGCACTGGAGAAAGATGATTTTTGGATTCCCTATAACCATTAGGACGGATCACAAGGCCTTGACCTTTGTGATGAAGACGGTAGTTGCTAGCGAGAGAGTAGCTAGGTGGGCACTGTTTATCCAGCAGTTTGATCTGACCATCGAGCACTGTTCAGGAATGTCAAATGTCCTGGCGGATGCCCTAAGTCGAAACCCAAACGATAACGAACATGAGGTGAACTTCGTGGAGTTAACTGACGAAGATAGAACCTTTCTAAATGAGCTGACACGATTACCAGAATGTCAACGACAGGACCAGTTCTGTGGCAGGTTAATTTCGTTGTTGAAGGGAGAACTTCCACATGACGACCCAGGACGTGGAGAAGTTGAGAAGCTAGCTGAGAGCTATTTGTTTGTCGACAACACCTTGTTGAAATTCATAGACAAGGATCACACTAAATCTCGAATTGTGGTACCACCATCACTTAGGAAGGGTCTTATATGGCATGCCCATAGGATAACCGGTCATGGTGGGATTGACAAGGTCACCGCCACCCTTCAGGAAACGTTCACCTGGGTTCATCTACGAGAAGACGTGAGAAGCCTTGTAATTACATGTGACACATGCCAGAGAGTTAAGGCGAACCCGTACCTCATTCGACAGGCACCGATACCTCTCTTACCAGCTAAACCTCGTGAATTGTTCGCGATGGATATTTACGGAGTCCTTCCCAAGTCACGTAGAGGGAATAGATACGTCTTGGTAACCGTGGACGTATTCTCTAAGTTCACATCGTTATGTCCATTACAGAAAGCAAACACTAAATTGGTATTAAGAGCTATAAATAGGACCATCATTCCAACTATGGGGAAGCCCATGTTTTTATTAACGGACCACGGTACACAATTTACCTCAGCTCAATTTAAACAGGAGTTGCAAAGGCTTGAAATTCGACATATTCTTAGTTCAGTTCGCCATCCGGAGGGAAACCCGTCAGAGCGAATTATGCAGGTCATCGCGAAGTTCTGTCGGATCTTCTGTGCTCAAGAGCATTGGAGATGGATGGATGTGTTACCTATCATAGAAGATTGCGTGAATAACACAATCCACGAATCTATAGGGTGCGTCCCAAATGTGGTTCATTCCAATATTTATCCTCTGAGACCATGGCACGCAGTGGTGAAGTGTCCGAGCGACCCACGGCCGACTCAAGCGATGCGCATTGAAGAGACAGCTAGGCACCTTCGTCAGCAAGCTGACCGACGTTTGAGACGCGTCAAAAATAAGAGATTTCATCGGCCCTTGAAAGAAGGCGAATATGTGCTTGTTCGTAAACCCGCTCTTTCAAAACCTGAGGACAAATTTTACGCGAAGTTTGCACCTTTGTATATGGGTCCATTTAAAGTCATCCAGAGTTTCCGAAATAATTCCTATAAAATCCAGTCGTTAGATGGACGCTCTGAGGCTATTTTCAATGCAGCCAACTTGAAGGTTTATCGCAAACCTGAAGATATGGCGGACCAGGAAGTTAACCTCATTGAATCAGTGGTGGATCAAGATGTGGAACCGCTCGAAGAAAAGCAGGATGACCCACTGAAACGATGTAGGAAATGCAGGCAAGTCCCAGACTCTGTGATATTGAGAGCATTTGAGGAGTATTGGAATCTTACAGAGAAAATCTCGATAGAACAGGGAGAATTTGAGGAAGGTTCTGAGGAAGAAGACTTTGACAGCGAGGAGGACTTTGACGGCGAGGAAGGGATAAATAGCTCAGTCGAAAATTCAGTGGAGAACTACCAGGAAGCTGAAGGCATCAACCAGTATCCGCACACCAGAAGATGACCAACTGCATAAGAGAGAAGAAAGGAATTTATGTTCAAAGGTCATGTTTCATCAGACGTCAAAATTAGAAATTTCGCCATCTTGAGTAATTTAAAGGAAATTCCTTGTCACTGTGCGAAAGGAATTCGTGTCTTGGGGGAAATATGAACCCATGACCTTTGTGCCCTAAGAACATTATGCATAGTGTAACAAAATAATTAAAAGTTGGATTCTTGATAGCATGGATTTGACACGTGACGAGGGGGTGATTACCTTCGGTCCCACGCTCTGGGGTACGTGACGTCAACCACACGTGTCGACGGCGGAAGAATCTCAAGTAATTTTTATGAACTATTTCAAAGCGCGTGTACACGGCGTGACCACGCCAAGTCAAAAAAATATAGTGCCTATCAAAGGAGGTCAATCATCTCACAAATCGAACCCGTAAAATTTTTAAATGTCCATGAACACTACCGCCAGAAATGTAGCAAGCATGTAGTCACTTTCAAAACTCTTGAAATTACAGTTTAGGTAAGTCAGAAAATTTATAGAAATTTTCTTGGCGGCAAAGGGAGAGATCCGAAGAGAGGGGGTAACTGCTATAAATATGAAGGGACGCCATGACGAAGTTTCCTTCTCCGGCATTTGTGATACAAAGCGGACGAAATTGTTGAGCTGCTCTGCGAAATCAAATCAACGAAAGTAGACTGAGTTCGACTGCAGATTTTAGCCAGTGTGGCTGAGTCTTGACTCCATGGGGAGATAGTTTCTTGAGAGAAATAAGTGTATCAGATAGGACGGTCAAAGTACTGAAATATTCTAATGTGATTAAGTAATTCGTGTGCGGGAATAATTATAGTCCATCGTGTGCGCTCCGCAAACAAGTGAAGGGTATTTCTTTTTTTTTAATGCTTTATTCCAGGAAACCTGAAGAAACATAATGAGATGTACAGCCATGAATGTAAAGATGGCTAAATAAAATGCCAGGGTCACAGGTGAGCCCTAAGATGAATACTGGTGTGACTACATAAGGTAATGTGACTTTCCATCTTACTACCTCTTATATCTCGTATCGTGATTTCTAAAAGTGTATTTGCATGGGAATATACGACGCAGTGGTCGCCCTACTAAGTTTGTAAGTGTGAGAGTACGACTAAAGGAGTCATTTGTTTTATTTTCCACTTGGATAAATTTTTGAAGTCTTGCGAGTGCCATATAATGTTGTAAAAAGTTATTGAATAAGGTTCTGAAGTGATATCACGTCCAATGTAGATCGTCATCCGTGTGAGTGTACTGCCTGTATTTTGTGATGTCAATGTAAGATGTTCATTCGATGTAAAATTCTTCTGTCTGCAATTTGACGTTAATAATAATAATCCATGGTCACTCATTTTCAATCGAGTGGAAGCGCGCTGTCGGGTGAGAACCTAGGGGATGAATTTGGTCACGGAGAGAAACGTTCTTTTTTTAATGCCCATTTTAAACTGTGTCTGACTGACAATAAAAAAAGATCTAGTAGAATGTTTCAGTCATTTCTCGTAAAGATCAAGTTATTAAATACGATATCATTTATGCGAAGTTATTCATGAGTAATGCATTGTGCGATATTAGATGTTGGGATTTCTAGTGGGGATTTTATTCCAGTTCTTGGTCGATGATAATTGTGGAGCTGGGAAACAGAGGTTAGTTTTGTGAATCAGGTTGGACCTGTCATTGAAGCCGGGATACGGAAGCCCGAGGAGTGTTTTATATGAGTTGAAATGAGATGTGCGAATCAGGTTAGAGTCCTGTCAGTGAAGCCGGGATATGATAGTCTGAGGAATATTTTATAATGTTGAGAATGGAAAGAAATTCATAGAAATCCATAGCGGTATAATTGGCGACGCGTATAATTAGTGTGGGCATCTTGAAGCATATCTGTGCATTTTGTTGGTTAGAATATCGTATTTGTTTAATCATGTCGGCAGAGTTTAAAGGGAGCATTTTGAGAAGTCAGTCAGGTAGAACGAACCGGGTGGTTTATGTAACTGCCAAGCGAGCATGGGGTGAGAGACCTAAGCGGACAGCGGGGATAATAACGGGAATAGGAGTGGAGTCGAGATTGTACTGCAATTCTCGGCCAGGAAAATGTTAAAATGCTGGATTTAGTTGAAAATTCATAGCCGGTAATGATCTAAGTATTGTGAAGTACTGTAATTGGGGACGTAATGAACATTCGAAACCATGAACTTTGAGTATAAGGAACAGAGTAACCCAATTTCAAGGTTGTCCAAAATATAGAGCGATGGTCGTGATGATCGATTTGTCTGCGAGGGGTGTGCAAAATTCATAATGGTAATGACGAGATATGACATCGTAATTATATGGCGAGTTGTTTGGTTTGTACGTAGATTATTAGGATATCCAAGTGTTAATAACGGTTAGGATTAGATTAGATTTTTAAGCATGATATCACGAGATGAGATATATAGCTGGACCTGAATGATGTAACAAATTCTTTTCCAGCCAGATAAACATCGCAATATTGAATTTACATCACAGCTGCGTAGAAAGTTGTGAAGAAACCAGAGTCCGCGGAGATAAAATTTACTGTTCTTTAACATTTCGATAAATCATTTAAATTTATTAAATTATTAAATTCAGTGAAACCGCATTTTGAAATAACTTTAATCAAGCGAATAACTTGGAGATGCATTCTGGAAATTTTAGTTTGTTTTTCTGGGGAATATTAACATGTAAAGTAACGATTAAGGGGACATATCCGAAGGAAATGGATTTTACTGCCACAAAGTTTGTGAGCATTGTTGTTGTTGTAATTATTGAACTTTGATTGATTGAGCAGTGAATGTGCTGGGGATAGTAAAGTGGAAACTTTGGTCATCAACCGATGTAACTTAATTGTGTTTAGCCTTCAGCCTAGAAACTTGGATGGTCAGGGGGTCATCAATCTCAGTGACTTAGATTAGGGCCATATGCCATTGTAGCATCATTTCCTTGCGGTCATCATCCACAATGACTTTAAAGTAACTTAGAAGATTAGATGTCGGTCCATGACATAGACGCAGGTCACATCGATTCAATTAAGGGTCCATGCCGTAGAACCACTGTGTGGCACACACCGATTGGACGGCCTTAATTATAACCAGAGTCCAGAATTCGTGTTACGAGGGCTGGACCATAACGAATCACTATGATGGTACATGTGGTCTCACATGGAAGCCGAATTTAAGGATTTCCAGACTTTCCTTTCTTAAATGATTAATAATTGAGATAATGGTTTCTAGTAAGATTGCCCATCAGGCAGTTACGTTAAAGTCTCACACCAGTGTTCTGACATTTATGTAAAAATGATTGTGGTGTCCAGTGGACACAATTGACTATGACATCGTTGACATAGTAAATTACTTCATTTCCCTGAATAAATAGGAATATTTTAAATAGACCTTTCATTCCAGTAGATAGATTAGAATTAATGAACCCTACCTTTACCTCAGCAAGTGACGAAGAACCCGAAACGACCCAAGAGACAGATCTCATGAGCTTTGCTGATAGGTAAGGAAGGTAGGTATCCCTCAATATGGACCTAAAGGGTTCAATATATATATATATATATATGTAGTAGCACGTTAGCTTTATGGGGAAGAGGCCAGAGTCTGTGACTAAGCGCCTTTCATCTGGAATAGTGTTGGTCGACTCCACGTTTACTGACTACTATGAAGGCCGACTGAAGCCTTTTCAGCTTGAATACATGCATGGAGAATTGTTCAAAACGCCGATATAAAAATATCAATTTCGTAAAAAAATGGACTGTGGCTCTTTCTTAATGAAGCGATTTAATTAGGAAAAAAATGAGGCTGGGTCCATTTGCGAAAACGAAAAACCTCGAGGAAAGGTGATGCCTTGATCTTGTCCATCCATCGTAACGGTCACGTCCTCTAGGTCTTCGGCTGTCGACTTTTCCCTCTACGATAAATACTTCCATTGCCTGCTGTCTTCTGGCAATATGACCAAAATATCTGAGTTGGTTTTGGTTGATAAGGGTCGACAGTCTTGTTCTGATATCAAGCTGTTGCAAGGATCGATTCATTATCACGGTGTGCTGTCCATGGTATTCCCAGTAATCTCCTATAGCACCACATTTCTAGAGCATCAATCCTGCGGCGATCCGCCATCTTAATCGTCCAAGTTTCTGCTGCATAGATCGTGATAGGGGAGATCAGGGTGAGCTTTGTCTTGTAAGTGATGGAGATGTCCTTCCAGATGCGAGTAAGTTTTGATAATGAATTTCACGCAGTCGCAATGCGCTTATGGATCTCAGGTTCACAGTCTCCGGAATTTGTGAGAATAGATCCCAGATACTGACAACCTCATAAACAGTAATTCTTGTTATGGCATGTCTGTTGTTATTAAAGCGATCTACAATCAACACTTTGGTCTTTTTACTGTTGATTTCAAGACCATATTCTCCGCTTCGCTCGTCTAACCTCCGCATGATGGTTTCTATTTCATGATTATCTGTAGCAATTATCACACTGCTAATTTTCTTGCCACCAACTGTGATGCCGTGACTTCAATCCTCGAGAATTTCCCACATAATGTGCTCACGGTATACATTAAATAGGAGAGGGGTCGATCATGTAACCTTGTCGCACTCCAGCAGTAGCAGAAAAGATGTCTGATAAGTTGCTATTAACTCTGACTGTAGCACTGTTCAAAGAGTACAACTGTTGAATCGTGTACACTAAATGTCTCGGCGTCCCCATTTCAATGAGTATAGCCCAGGGCAATGCGTTATTTCATTGTAATCGATATTTTTTTAAATTCTATCAGAAAATAAGCCATTGCGAATTAGATGCACTGATTATTTTCATTTCGTAATCATTTTTCAGCATCATTTGTTTTAAATTCTAGTCAATGAATACATTTGAAATTTTTAATTATCGTCATTTCGTTCCATCTCGTACAATTAGGGGCGGATGACCTAGCTGTTAGACCCCTTTCAACAACAAGGATCATCATCATCAAAACAGCTTTATTGTATTCATATTGCAGTCATGTTGGTTCTCTGTCCATTGGCAGATCCTATAAAAAAATTGGTTAAAACACTAAGACCGACTTTATAATAATGTTATTTGCTTTACGCCCACTAACTACTTTTATGGTTTTCAGAGACGCCGACGTGCCCGATTTTAGTCCCGCAGTAGTTCTTTTACGTGCAAGTAAATTTACTGACACGAGCCTGACGTATTTGAGCATCTTCAAATACCCACGGACTGAGCCAGGATCGAAACTTCCATGTTGGGGACAGAAGGCCAGCGCCTCAACCACCTGAGCCCATCAGCCCGGCGGGACCGTCTTTCAGAGGATATAAAAAGGCAGGTGGAGATTGAGAGTGTACTATTATAATGAAAACTGTTCAGATCGATTGTGACTGGCCGTAGGCAAGAAGTCGTGCCATTACAACGAAAACTCGCTAGTCCGGTCTTTACATCAGAAAAGACGTATGACGTCGCGTATAGGGGGTCCTAACTGACATGCCGGCGGAGCGAAAAGAAATAGTTCTCGCGGACCAAAAACACACACCTCTGTGGGTGGGGAACCCAGACGGAGAATACACCCACGATATACTCTGCTTGTCGTAAAAGGACTCTTTAAGCCACAAGCACATCATAATCATCATCATCATCATCATCATCATCATCAAGACCCTCCCGTTTGTATTTGCCTGGTCATCCGACCGAAGTACACATCATTGTGGAAAGCGCGGACCTGACCGATCTGCGGGGTAGTATAATGTCCCTCACTCTACGAGATAACGACCAGCCAGAAGACATTGCCTACCCTTTTATAAGTGATATTGGCCTGTTTTATTGTGTTTAAAAATGAAGTTTATATTAGTCTTTAATACTTAATTCATGTTTAAGTAATGCTTACTTTTCTGTTGACTCTGTTATAGTCTGTATGTGCACTTAAATATTTTTAACTTTTTAATTTGAATGAAATATAGGATTTATCTTCAAAGGCAATGCTTTATTCCATTTTAATCTATTTTAAATAACATTAAAAGAAAATAAGGCATTCAAGATTAGATCCTCTGATTATTTTAAATTCATAATCATAGTTTTTTAACTATCTGTTTTCCGCGGGCTACGCCCGCAACGTATTATGTTGTTAATTTATGTCCCCTCGGATATACACTTGAAAAATTTCCAAGTGATGGAAAAATCCCCATGAACTGTTGTGGTAATAGAATGAAATACAATATCACGTAAAGGAATGGAAAGCTATCGTACAAAGGACAGAAGGAAGCACAGTAATTCAATCTACAACTAATACGAAGTACGTACATGTTTGAATAAACAGGCTTGAAATAAATACGTCTAAAACCAACCACTCAATACTCATTCCAGACAATAAATTGCTATGTTGTTTCGCAGAACCCGTGCCTGGTCTAGTCCCGGTTGCGGACTGGTTCTGAATGAAGTAGGAGCCAGTTAGTACTCTTCAGGGAACAGAGTAGGATGGGAAGCCTCAATCCCGACACGGCACTGATAGGGGAAGTTCCTGTAGATGTGCAAGGCAGGTGTGAATAAGATTATACCAAATAAGCACCCGCGGATCAACTGAGGCAATCCACTGCCTTGTGAATAGGGTTTTGACCCAAAGGCTATGGGAGTAAACCCAGAAAGAAAATCAAGCAAGGACAGAGGCTTTAAGGGAGCAGCCCTCTCACTGTGCTAGCTCCATCACAGGGTATGGACTGAATTTCAAAACATTTCAGAGAAATATCAGATTGAAGACGACGAATTGGCATGAAACGAAATACCGAGGATGGAGTGGGACACCTACATCTTTGACCTGGAGGGGAAAGACTCCAGCAGAACTGAGAAGATTGGCACTGGACCGAAGTTCATATGGGAAGTGGCTGAAGGACCCGATGCCTTCGAGGGCATAAAGGGAAAAGAGAAAGAAGAAGTATCGCAGAACATAATCCGCCACCTAAACTCAATTCCTACTCATGTATACAAATAAGGTTTAGGGACGTAGAGGAGTGCGACATTTTGATACATAAGATTGATGTTAGTTCAGTAATAAAATCTATGACTTTTAAGCTCATCGGGAAAAAATAGTCACCCTAGTACTCAAGCAGAGATGGATCCTTAAGCCTATAGAGATGGCGCAGCGAACGCTTGCCGTGCTCAATCGCACACGCACTGCCTACGTGAGCATATGCCGGCCGCGATCAGTGAGACATTGGTGTTTCAAGTGGACAGAGTACGGCAACACAGGTAGATGTAAGGATGTGGCAGAGTGGCAAGAAGGGGCAATCATGTTTGTCCATGCCCATTCCCGTATGATGCGTGAAGTTATCGGATTTGTTAGAGATTCACAGCGGACTGTTCAACGTGTCGACAAGCAGTGGTGTACTACACGTGACACCTCCTGTGGGTGGAGGACGCAGACGAAGATTACACCCATGGTATCACCTGCCTGTCATAAGGGCGACTAAAAGGGGGATCGAAGGGATGACATTAGAGCCATGAGATTGCTTGCCATTAGCACCACTATGAGCGGAACACCGTAAGTCGACGTTACTTGCGATTAGTACCACACTGTGAAGAAAACTATGGTGTACGTTTGTAACGGACTCTTCACTTCACCGGCAACTACTGTTATCAACCTCGCCACGCACATAACCTTTTTCTACAATTAATATGGACTTACCTTCATCTGGATACACACCGCATTTTCTCTTCAACTGGAACTTGCATACTTAGGTGGATTTGCACACATCATACCTTGCATGAACTTTGCTCTATCCACCTTTACGACCGATGATAAACTAACCTCCTTTTCACTGCCTGACGTCATGTGACATCGCCCGCTTTGTCACGCATGCTCCACTAACTTCTGGAATATTCCAGACATATCTCTCATTATTCCACACTATAAATTCCCGGCCTTCCTCTGAATGTGTTGAGATGGACTTTGGCCTGTGTGGAGGGAAGAACCTTTAACGTCATCTCCGCCTTTAGCGACATGTGCCCTCGACTCTCCATTTTTTGGGCAGAACTACTTGGTTCAAGATGAGGTATGACAAACTAAAAATGTCCTTATTGTAAATAATGCTGTGTTGCATTTGGAGCTATTTTCTTTGCAAATTCTAACTGGGAGCAGTGCATTTCCAGGCCGAGATTTTGCTTGGATTTTCAATTTCTATGCCTCTATTGACTATCTAGTGACTATTTGCTTTCCAAATGTGCGTGTGGTATATCCGCAACTCTGCGACTCCTATACACACTTGTGGTTAATTAGTGCTTCTCCATTTATGTTTTGGTATACTTTGAGACTGTTTCATTATAGTATACAGTGACTTACGCCAGTATGACAACGTTTGTTTGTGTCTATTCGGGTGATAATTGAAGAGGTGGCAACTTTCATATGACATTAGACTTTGCTTAGTGACTTCATGTTGGTATACTTCAATCTGGTAACTGCGAACATTCTTTTCTTATTCTCGTTGTTCAACATTTTTCTTTAAACTGTATTCATCCCTTTCTTGTCCATCCCTTTCCTCTCCTGGCCCATTCTCTTATTTGCTTTCATTTTCTTCGATATTTTACTCTTGATGTAACTATTTGTATTACTTGTGGTTGGGAAAATTCCGTATTTGTACAGACTTCTATTCTTCTAATTTTGTAAGACCTTGATTAATTCTTCTAATATATGTATATTTCCAAATTTTATCTTCGTTTCTCATATTTTCACCTGTCATGTCCCTTATTTCTCCTGCCATTTTCTTTTAGTTTTTTTTGAATATTATCTAGCATAGTTTCCACTGCGTTATCTGTGTTTATTCTGCAATGTTTATTTGGAGAACCTTGTTTACCACGGCCTCAACTTGGCATTTTTCTCATTGCGTAACTTTATTCCCTACCGTTTGAAAGCACTCGGTGTCATCGATACTTTCGATTTCCCTTGGCTGGCTTTATGAATAAACATATATATATATATATGCAAATACCCCCATAAAGGGGTTACACATGGTAGCAGAGTACAAAGTCGCAGTTTACTACTACTCTAAATCTTCACCCTGTTACGGCCTTAGTTCTTTTGTTTCTTTCTTCTGAGGTTTAGTGTTTTTCCTCGCTAGACTCTGCTTTTCTTTTTGTCATCTCTTTCAACACGGCTTATTTTTCTGATAATTTTTCTCCTTATACTTCAGACACTTCGGACATTTCGTTTGATCCCCATTTCAATTTTTCTGATCCAAATCCTTTTACTAATATGTCTTACAATCCTTTTCCCCCTTGTAATTCTGATCTTACTTCCACGTCTAGTACTCTTACTACTACTGTTTCTTCTAGTTCATCCTCTGAACCTTTACCAACCCTGCCTCAACCTAACACTCCTCTCTATCCTGATCTTTCTCTTTTTACTGCTGAATCCAAACTTCCACTTAATCAAGCACCTCCGCCTTCTCCCAATAAAACTCAATCAGCACAGCATTACTCTCCCGATTTGCGCACTCCACCACCATCCCCTTCTCAGCAATATTTTTATGAATCTCCATATCATCACACCCCTTCTTCACATCAACCACTTAATTTCCATATTTTGACTAAATGTCTTGATCAGGTACCCCTCATTCAGTCTACTGATCCTGATACTTTGACACAGTGGCTTTTTTTAGTTCGCAAATTTCTACAGACAGACTTGGCTCCGTTTTCCCAATTGCTTTCGTTGCTTTATCCAAAAACCTCTGGTCATCTTAGTAATTTTTGGCTCCAGTATATGAAGTCTTCTCATGATTGGGCTCATTTTCGCTCGGTTTTACATACTTATTTTCTGCCTTATGAAATTAGACAACAGCTGAGTAACAAATATATCAGACGTCATCAACGTCCAGAGGAATCAGCTTACGATTATCTTGACTCCATTATCGGCTATTCTGATGTGTTAGCTATTGCTCAACATCCCCAGGAAATTATTTCTCTTATTCGATTTTATGCCTCTCCAGCTTTCCGCCAAATCATCAATCCCTTTACGCCACCCACTACTATTCCTCAGCTTTACCACATTGCTCAACTAGATATTCTAAATACCCGTAGTAATTTTTCCTATTATTCGTCTACCCCACCTCCCCAGTTTAACACATCAACACCTCGCATGCCCTCTACCACTCGTCCACCTTCTCAGAGTGATATTTCTCGCCTTCGCTGTTATCGGTGTCAGGCTATGGGGCACCTCGCACGAAATTGTACCAATTCTACCTTGGGGAAACTTCAATTCCCGTCGTCAGTAGGCAGCTCACGACCTCTTGGGCAAAATCTGCCTTATGTTTCCTCAACTTTCTCGCCTGCTACTAAATCACAGTCGTATACTCTTGTACAGTTACATAACATTCCCTCCTTAGCCTTCTTAGACTCAGGTTCTGCAATTTCCCTCATCAGTTTCTCCTTTTTTCAGCAACTTTTACAAACGCATCCGCATCTTCAATTGCGCCCTTCTACCCTCAGATGTCTTTCCATATCTCAGCACACTCTTGAAATCATGGGTTACCTAAAACTTAATGTTAAAATTTCCCAATTTTCTTGGCCGTTTGAATTTCAAGTGATTAATAATTGTTCACTTCCTGTTATTCTGGGATATGATTTTTTTTGCTCATACTGGCCTTATTTATAATACTGCTATGGCCTCTATCTCTTTCTTTTTCAATCCGCACGTTCAAATTCCTTTGGTAGACCCCCTCGATTTCCCTATGAACCATGTATTCAGTCATCAGCATATTTATGCCACGGCTCCCCAACTAGATGCAATTGAGGCCTTGAAATCTGAATTTGCCGATGTTATCAGAGATACTTTAGGCTCCGTTGTTAATTATCAGGCTCACATTGATTTACTTGATGAAACACCTGTTCGTTCGTCTCCTTACCATCTTAGCCCTCCTCGGATGGCCAAAATGGATGACATTATTGACAAAATGCTTCTGGATGGTACCATTGTCCCATCTTCTTCCAATTATGCCTCTCCGGCCTTTCTTGTCGACAAGCCTGATGGTTCTTCGCGCCTGGTAGTTGATTACCGTAAATTAAACTCCAAAATCCTCTATGACTCCTATCCTATTCCTAAAATGCAAAACGCTTTCCACTTTTTTCTAAAGCTAAATATTTTTCTCTTTTAGATCTCAATTCTGCTTACTACCAAATCCCCTTGGACTCTCGGAGTAGTCGGCTTACCGCTTTCATCACCCCAAATGGCCTTTTTCAGTTCACAAAAGTTCCTTTTGGATTGAACTTGGGGTCACAAATCATGCAGAGATTAGTGGATTCCTTATTTTCTGATTGCAAGTACAAATTTCTCTATCCTTATATTGATGACCTTTTAATTTTTAGCCCTGATTTTGAGTCCCACATGTCGCATTTACACCATGTTCTTTCTAGATTACGTTCTATTGGTCTGACAGTTAACCCTTCTAAAATTTCTCTAGCTCAAACTTCTATAAAGTTCTTAGGTCACATTGTGTCATCTCAGGGAGTAGCTGTCGATCCCGAACGTACTTCGGCTATCTCTAATATTCCACCTCCCAAAAATCTCAAACAAACACGCACCTTTTTAGGCATGGTTTCTTTCTACCACCGGTTCATTCCTAACTTTTCTCACATTGCTGAGCCTCTCAATTATTTGAAACGTAAAAACGTCCCTTTCATTTGGACTCAATCTCAACAGGACGCCTTTCTTCAGCTTAAGTCTCTTTTGATGCATGCTCCCATTCTTCAATTTCCTGATTTCTCCCTACCTTTTGAAATACATACTGATGCTTCCAATCTTGCTGTTGCTGGTGTTCTAACTCAGGTTGTTAATGATGTTCCTCTACCTATCGCCTATTTCAGTCGACTTCTTTCTCCTACTGAGAGAAAATATTCTATCTTCGAGCGTGAAGCCTTGGCTTTATTAAATTCCATTGAACACTTTGCGGAGTATTTGGAACATAAAGAATTCCTTGTCAAGACTGATAATCAGGCTCTCTCATGGTTGTTACATAACGCACCTAAGATTGGTAGAACTGGCCGCTGGCTCATGCGATTGTCCAGATTCAAGTTTTCCCTTAAATTTATTTCTAGCACTGAGAATTCTGTAGCTGACGCTCTTAGTCGCTTATTTGACACTTCCACTCCCCAGTTAAGTACTACTGACGATTTACACCCGAATCTCTCTATGATGCCTTCATCTTCCTCCATTCATGCGGTTCTTTCGTTAACAGACTTTCCTCTTTCATTTCAATCCTGTCAGTCGCATCAGCTCACCGATCAGTTCTGCATCCAACTCAAACAATCCATCTCTGATCCCTCTTATCAGGGTCCCTTTACTATTTTTAAAGATCTCTTGGTTTACAAACCCACTAAGAAAGCTTCTCCTAAAGTGGTGCTTCCACAGGCTCTTCAACCCATGATTTTACAATATTATCATTCCTCCCCTGTGGGCGGGCATCTAGGCATCACTAAAACGTACAACCGTATAGCCTCTCTTTTCTTTTGGCCTCAAATGCGCAAATCTATTCGCAATTTTGTTCAAACTTGTGAATTGTGTCAAACATCTAAACCTTTAAACATAAAGTCTGCTGGTCTTCATTCTGCCCTTCCACCCACTCATCCTGCCCAAACCTTTTTCATTGATCTAGTTGGACCCATAGTTCGTTCTTCTCGTGGCAACTTGTATATTTTTACCTTGTTGGATGCCTTCTCAAAATTTCTAGTCCTTCGACCCTTACGGAAATTTTCTACTAAGATCATCATTAATTTACTCACTGAACAAATCTTTCCTATTACCGGTTTGCCTGCTAATATCGTTTCTGATAATGCTTCTATTTTTACTTCAAGTGTTTTTTTTAATATGTGCTTTAAACTGGGTATCAAACGTATCTTGACTTCTCCCTACCACCCTCAGTCCAACACCGTGGAAAGGTATCACCGTAATCTCAAAGTTGCTTTATCTATATTTCATCGTTCTTTCCAGAAAGACTGGGATTCTCATCTTTCTTCTTTGGCGTTAGCCTTTAATTCTAGTATCAATAGTTCTACTGCTCAAACTCCGGCTAAGCTCTTTCTTGGTCGTGATCTCCAAACTCCTCTTTCCCTAACCTGGGATCTGCACAACCTCCTTGAATCTTCTGATCAGCCATCCTCTTCATCACTCTGGAAAGACGCCTTTGATCAATTGTTAAAAGCTCAACAGGTCCACAAAAAAGCTTATAATGCTCGTCATAAGCCATCCACTTTTAAAATTGGTGATTTAGTCCTCGTTGCTAATCATCCACACAGCTCGGCAATTAATGCCACTTCTGCCAAACTTGCTCCTCGATGGCTTGGACCATACCGTATTTTGTCTTTCCCTACTCCTGTCACTGTATATTTGCAATCCACTACCGATTTGTTTGATACTAAAAAACTTCATCTAAATCAGCTCAAGCGCTTTCATTCTTAAAAACTTTCATATCTTGATCTTCTTTTCTTTTGCCCTGTGTTTTCCTTTTCTTGTTATTACCTCCTCTTCTTACTGATTTTTTTTCTCTCTCTTTTCTCCATCTGGTCTGGAAATGTCTATTGCTCCCAGTGTTATTTATTATTTTTTTTTGGTTCCTTTCTTTTCTTTGTTTGTCTGCCTCATCCCTCCATTCTTTTTTTTCCCTTTATGGAATTTCTTTTTTTTTTCTCCCTCCACACATGTTTCTCCAGTCTCTCTCCCAGCCAATTGGCACAGGTTGTAATGGGAGTGTACATACAACTTCCCAACCATTTTATTTTTCTCTTTTGTAATTGTTCTTAAATTTTTTAAATCTTCTTGTCATTTGTGATATTTATATTTATATTTCTATGTTAATTTATCACTACCCTTTTCTCCTTACCCTTTCCCTTTGCTAACGCGTTAGCCCTTTTCTTGTTTCCTTTCCTCCTCTACCTTTTTGTATTTTCTATTCTCTATTTAGGCATGTTTATTGTGTTTGGACATTTTTCTGCCGCCTCTTGTTTTGTTTTGCAGTATTTTCTCTCTTTGATATACCGTGGCGGCTGCTATCGACCCCCGCTCCAGCTCATGGAAGGGCCCTCCATTGCTGTTCCTGGGGCCACCTCGCCGTCGCCATTCAACTGTATCTTCCGCTTCTCGTCTTCCACCAGCCGTCTTCATTTAACTCCAGCTGCTTCAACAACTACAAAAAAAAAATCCTTTTGGATTTTTTTTTCTGGTGCCCGGCGGATGATGTAACGGACTCTTCACTTCACCGGTAACTACTGTTATCAACCTCGCCACGCACATAACCTTTTTCTACAATTAATATGGACTTACCTTCATCTGGATACACACCGCATTTTCTCTTCAACTGGAACTTGCATACTTAGGTGGATTTGCACACATCATACCTTGCATGAACTTTGCTCTATCCACCTTTACGACCGATGATAAACTAACCTCCTTTTCGCTGCCTGACGTCATGTGACATCGCCCGCTTTGTCACGCATGCTCCACTAACTTCTGGAATATTCCAGACATATCTCTCATTATTCCACACTATAAATTCCCGGCCTTCCTCTGAATGTGTTGAGATGGACTTTGGCCTGTGTGGAGGGAAGAACCTTTAACGTCATCTCCGCCTTTAGCGACATGTGCCCTCGACTCTCCATTTTTTGGGCAGAACTACTTGGTTCAAGATGAGGTATGACAAACTAAAAATGTCCTTATTGTAAATAATGCTGTGCTGCATTTGGAGCTATTTTCTTTGCAAATTCTAACTGGGAGCAGTGCATTTCCAGGCCGAGATTTTGCTTGGATTTTCAATTTCTATGCCTCTATTGACTATCTAGTGACTATTTGCTTTCCAAATGTGCGTGTGGTGTATCCGCAACTCTGCGACTCCTATACACACTTGTGGTTAATTAGTGCTTCTCCATTTATGTTTTGGTATACTTTGAGACTGTTTCATTATAGTATACAGTGACTTACGCCAGTATGACAACGTTTGTTTGTGTCTATTCGGGTGATAATTGAAGAGGTGGCAACTTTCATATGACATTAGACTTTGCTTAGTGACTTCATGTTGGTATACTTCAATCTGGTAACTGCGAACATTCTTTTCTTATTCTCGTTGTTCAACATTTTTCTTTAAACTGTATTCATCCCTTTCTTGTCCATCCCTTTCCTCTCCTGGCCCATTCTCTTATTTGCTTTCATTTTCTTCGATATTTTACTCTTGATGTAACTATTTGTATTACTTGTGGTTGGGAAAATTCCGTATTTGTACAGACTTCTATTCTTCTAATTTTGTAAGACCTTGATTAATTCTTCTAATATATGTATATTTCCAAATTTTATCTTGGTTTCTCATATTTTCACCTGTCATGTCCCTTATTTCTCCTGCCATTTTATTTTAGTTTTTTTTTTGAATATTTTCTAGCATAGTTTCCACTGCGCTATCTGTGTTTATTCTGCAATGTTTATTTGGAGAACCCTGTTTACCACGGCCTCAACTTGGCATTTTTCTCATTGCGTAACTTTATTCCCTACCGTTTGAAAGCACTCGGTGTCATCGATACTTTCGATTTCCCTTGGCTGGATTTATGAATAAACATATATATATATATATATATATATATATATATATGCAAATACCCCCATAAAGGGGTTACACGTTACATAGGAAGAGTACTACTATGTGAACAACACCGTGAGTATACGTGGCCTGAGATTAGTTTCACCAATTGAGGGACACCACGGGAATACCGGCGCTGGTGATTTGTCCCACTATGTGAGGAACACCATGAGTCTGAGTTGTGCGAAACAACATAGATTTGTGTTACCTGTGACTGGTCCCATTGTGTGTGACATACCATGGGTCTACATTACCTGTGATTAGTACTACTATAGGAGGAACACCATGGTTCTGCTTTACCAATGATTAGTACCATTATGAGGGGCCGTTAACCTGGATTTTTGACCCCTTTAGATAAGCATCACCCCCGTAATTATGACAGTGTGAATTGGAGCCATTGGTTGTTTTTGTTTCACGATCATTTCTTCATCACCAATCGTTTTAGGTTCTACTCAGTGGATACATTTTGAAGTTATAATTTTCATTTCGTTGCACCTCGTACCATTAGAAGCCGATGAGCTACCTGTTGCGTCACTTTAAACAACACACATCACTTTCGTAATTACACGTAGCCACGAAACACGATGTCAGAATTGTGGTCACAAAAAGATCCTGACTGAGAGGGGCCGGAGACGCGGTTCACGGCTTATGAATCAAAATCGCTTCCAAACCCGACAGGAATTGCTTCAGTCAGTGAATGAAGGTCCATCCGAACCTGTTAGCGAGATAATATTGCGACGGGAACTGCATGCAGTGAAAATTCGGTGTCGGTCACCTCGCAAGAGGCCAGTGCTCGAACAGGCACATAAAGCTGCAGTCCTTTACTGGGCTAGAATTCATCGAACGTAGACAGTAGCTGACTGGTGGAACGTGATGTGGTCTAACGAATCACGTTTATGCCTGCATTCCATAGAAGCACGTCGTCGAGTACACCGAAAGCCAAATGAAGCATTTCATCCTGGATGTGTGCAAGGTCAGGTTCAAGCCGGAGGTGGGTCTGTGATGATTTGGGGCGTGTTTCTCGTATCATGGTTTGAGCTCGCTCAGCGAGGCGATCGGTAACATGAACAAACATTTTCATTTAAACACTATGGATGATCAGGTGTTGACTTTCCATCAACATCTGCAAGATCATAGTCCGAATTTTGAAGATGACAACAGCAAAGTTCATCGGGCTGCACGCATATGTGACTGGTTTGATTGACCCCCACCCTATTACATCTCTGTTGGCCTGCAAAATCGCCTGACTTGATCCCCACTGAAAATATTCGGGACATGTGGGACCAGAAAGTAAAACGCCAACATCAGCATCTTAGCCATTTTGTAGAAATGCGCGATCAAATTCTCAGTGAGTGGCTTAAGCTGCACAATCTTGTGCAGTCATTACCTAACCGAATCCAGGCAGTTATCAAGTCCAGAGACAGCGTTACACGGTTTTGAATAATGCTTGTAATGATTTCTCCAGGGATAACTGGCTTTTTGTCTGGTGAGTCTATGAAGTCTGTATTAAATGGAATAAACAGAGCCAAGAAAATACGTCTCAGTACAATCACTCAATATTCATTCTAGACAATAAACTGCTGTGCTGTATGATAGAGGAAAATCAGCCATCTGTAATCAATCAATATGCTCGTTTATGGAATTGAGGGCATTTTTGCAGAGAATGAATCACTAGATATTTCCATAGATATTCCCAGCTATTTTAAGGTTCGTTCGTGTCTGTTCTGCTATCAAAAATATATTATTTACTCGAGTCAGAGGCAATAGCGTACTATGCTCTAAAGCGTGCTGGCCTTTGGTTACAGGGGTCCCGAGTTCGATTCCCGGCAGGGTGGGGAATTTTAACTCATTGGTTAATTTCGCTGGCACGTGGGGTTTATGTGTCGTCTTCATCATCATTTCTTCCTCATCACGAAGCGGAGGTCGCCTACGGGAATCAAATCTAAAGACCTGCATCTGGCGAGCAAAATTTGTCCTCAGGTACTCCCGGCACTAAAAGCCATACCCCAATTCATTTCTAAAGGAATTTTACAGTTACAGCTTTGGGCCTGAAAAGGACCGATTCATTGTATCGTGTCCCATCATAACACAGACTGAAAATGCTTCGGGAAGCTGACGTTCGGTTCAGAACAGGATTTCGATTCCAGGTATGTATGCAGGGACACCACATGCAGGTAACAGCTTCACACCCGGTATCAAAAATGGCGTCAACTCATAAAAATGTCTACCCATGTATCACATATACTGACCAATTTTATTTTATAAGTGGATAAATCAACAACAATTGTTCCACCTTTCCGCCTTAAGTGAATTCGTAAATTACGAGTATATGTTTCGTTTAATCTTTAAATATTATTAGCTACAAATATGTTTAGCTGAAAATCTTAAAAGGGGGTGTAAATAAATATGTGGTCTTCATACATGTTCTTGAAACATTCTTTAGTACTTAAAAATATATGATGATCAGGGGGAGGGAGCGGGTGGGGCTGTGTGTAATGAGGGGTGACTGTATCTATCCACTGATTTAAAAAGTTTTGTTCCTTAAAACCTAAACGTCACAATATGTCCGAACGTCCATTAAAAACGTCTTAGAATGATTTTGTAACCTCAGGTTGTTAAAACCTAAGACGTATAAATCGTTTTCTTGTGTCACCATATCCTTAGAGAAACTGTTGATCGGCTCAAATGTGGTGAAACTTGTCGTATATCATGTGGATTTAAAACTTCATTGAGCAGTTGTAGTGAGACGTTATGTTATTGATTGTACTGGTGTGGTTGTTGTTTTGCAAGCCGATCCTTAAAAATGCAAGTGTGTCTTTAATCTTCGCTACCTTGGAGTGGTCTCACATCCGTAGCTCCGTCTTTATGCCTGTGTAGTAATGGAGTACAAGAGAATGTTTTAAGACCCTGAATGAAGACCATATGACCCCCTTTTTAAGATTTTCAGCTAAACATATTTCTAGCTGATGAAGTTTAAAGATTAAACGAAATATGTACTAGTAATTATGAATTTGCTTAAGGCAAAATACGTAGACAAGTCAATTAGTATCTGCAATTTTGCTCTAATTGTATTTAGGTTGGTTCTATGGCGTTGTGTGCTCACGATCCGCTAGATGGCACCGTTGTCTACGTCTGTGGTAGGTTTCAGGGTTATCAGAAGAGTACAGCTTGCGCTCTTGCAATGTAAAGATGGCAGTACCACACTCTGTGTGCACAAAGGAAGAAAAACGTTCCGTTCTTTTGTGGTCTCAGGGTGTACCAGGAGCGGAAATTCATAGATGACTTTCAGCACAATACGGGGACAATGTTTTGCCACAGCTAAGTGTCACGAGGTGTCGCGCGAAGGTTGAAGAAATATCCGGCCGTCCATCTGCAGCCGTAACTGATGCCAATATTGAACAAGTGCGTGATATGATCCTGAATAACACACGAGTGACTGTTGATGACTTGGCAAACCATATGCACATTAACTCCGATCAACAAGTGAAGGAAGCGGTGCATACGTGGCTTGCTGCACAATCCACAACCTTTTTTTGCAGAGGCTATCAGGAAACTTGTGGAACGATGGACCTTGTGCACTGGAAAGCAGGCTGGCTATGTTGAATAATGGTATCACAAAAAGTGTGTACTATTTTTGTAATAAATTATAAAAGTTGAGTGCAGGTACTTACTTACTTGCCCTCGCATATTGTATCGATTAGGTGAAACAATTGTTGTTGATTTATCCATTTATGTTATACATTGATGCAGACAATAAGGTTGATAGTTTGCAGTTTTGTTTTATTAAATCTTTCACTATATAAGTACCTCTATGACCCGCACGTGAGCCTTGGTGGAAATTTTAGTTCTGATCAGTGTAGGCGTGAAGATTTGTGTAACGAACAAACTTACTTTTGTTTTTATAGAAATCGATTATTAAATTTCGTCCTATCTCGTACCATTAGAGGCCGATGACCTAGATGTTTGGCCCCTTTAAAATTCAACCATCATCATCAGAATGAAAAATGAGAATTGAGGGTTGTGAATTCTAATTTCTAAAATATCTCGTGCATTGGTGTGGCTCGAACTGTCGGATCTTTGGTGAGAAACTAGAGACGACAGGTTGTTCCTTCCTCAGCTGCTGAAATTCCGTAGCTGTAGGTTGAGAGCATTTATTCTCTGATACATCCATTCATCCATTCACTGATACATTCATCGCTGTTACGTCCGTTCACCCACTCACTGTTACATCCATTCATTCAGTAATACTTCAATCATCCATTCATCCATTCACTGATACATTCATTCACTGATACATTCATCGCTGTTACGTCCGTTCACCCACTCACTGTTACATCCATTCATTCAGTAATACTTCAATCATCCATTCATCCATTCACTGATACATTCAATCGCTGTTACATCCGTTCATCCATTAACTGATACATCCATTCATTCACCTATACATGCATTCATTCATTCACTGTTACATCCATTCATTAATTCACTGATACATTCAATAGTCCATTCACTGATGCATTCATCCTTCACTGACACATTAATTAATTAATTAATTAATTCATTCATTCATTCATTCATTCATTCATTCATTCATTTACTGATACATCCATTCAGTCATTCACTGATACATCGATTCTCTGGTATATTCATTAATACACTGACTGATTCATTCCTTGCTATAACCATCCAGTCATTCATCCATTCACTGATACATCCATTCACTGGTACATTCACTCATGCATCCACTGATACATTCATTCACTGCTATATCCATTCATTCGCTGATACATCCGTTCATCCATACACTGACACATCCATTCACTCATTCACAGATACATACACTCATCCATTCAGTGATACATTCATTCATCCATTCACTGATTGATTCATTCATTCATTCAATGATACATCCATTCACTGATACATCCATTCATTCTTCATTCATTCATTCATTCACTGGTATATCCATTCACCGATACCTCCATTCAATGTTACATCCATTCATTTATTCACTGATACATCCATTCATGCATTCACTGATATATCCATGCATTCATTCATTCGGTTCATTTACACATCCAGCAATAAAGTCTGTCTACCCAGTTGGTGGTTATCTTTGATGGGGAGAGAGACCACTTTTCATGCATGCATGAACCTAGTTGTTCATTCATTCACTCATTCATTCATTCACCATTCATTTCATTCATATATATAATAATAAAATACGATTAGGCAATTCATAATTAATTAACAATGCTATTAGCTTTACGTCCTTCTTATGGGTTTTGCAGACGCCGAGGTGCCAGAATTTAGTCCCGCAGGAGTTCTTTTATATCCCAGTAAATCTACCGACACGAGGCTGGCGTATTTGAGCACCAGACTGAGTCAAGGTCGAAGCTGTCAATTTAGGGGTCCTTCAACCGTCTGAGCCACTCAGGCCGACAGGCAATTCATCCATTCATTCGTACAGTCACTCTGTTAATACATAATGTCCATTGTAAGCTAAGGATAACATTGTTCATACTCGTGACACAATTAAATACTTGCACCAACACGAATTAATTGGAGAAAGATACGTAGATATGCCGGCCCCGTGGTGTAGGGGTAGCGTGCCTGCCTCTTATCCGGAGACCCCGGGTTCGATTCCCGGCCAGGACAGGGATTTTTACCTGGACCTGAAGGCTGGTTCAGGGTCCACTCAGCCTACGCGATTAGAATTGAGGAGCTATCTGACGGTGAGATAGCGGCCCCGGTTTAGGAAGCCAAGATTAACGGCCGAGAGGATTCGTCGTGCTGACCACACGGCACTTCGCAATCTACAGGCCTTCGGACTGAGCAGCGGTCGCTTGGTAGGCCAAGGCCCTTCAAGGGCTGTAGTGCCATGGGGTTTGGTTTGTTTTGGTTTGGTTGTCCTAGACTGTATAACAATAAAATATTTAAAATGAGTTTGTAATATTTGAGGCAGTAATAGAAAATGTAAGTGGAAAAAAAAACCGTGCAGGTATCGAATCATTTGGATTGAAACAAATCCTAGCTATCCGGGATTAGGGGATGGGACTATTCTACTCTGTTCTGAAAAAAACTAGTGACGATGTGTGTGGGTTATCAACTTTCTCGAAAAGTGTTATTTCTGCGATCAAAAAAGTAAGCTGAGAATTATTAAAGGAACAACGAGAGTATGTAAGATATCCCTTCTGGTTTCTCGGAGAGAAGCGTTGGTATTAAGTCGTCTTAGGATATGCCACGGTACAGCAACGCACTCTCAGTTACTGAAACGGTGCTAATTCGCGGGGGAAAGGGAGGGCTTCCCCCTTATCGAACTTATCGAATATTTTATTTCAAAGGTTGCCCCCCCCCCTTAAAATTGTTTTGGGGGTTTCTTTAATTATCAAGTAATGAGGAAAATATAGAACACATATATTTCCGAAATAAATTATTTTACTGTGTATATTTTCATAAAAACATCGCCAATAATACGCATAATATAGAATGACTGCCAGACCCTGAGCAGCGCACCTGCACCTGCAGCCTCTTGTTCATGTTTCACTCTGGCAAGTCCATCTGAAACCCGGAAATAAATATAATTTACCTGAAGCACTCCTCCCTTTTCATTGCTCTAAGTAGCTCGAGCTTACACCATTCCTGTTCTTCTTCGAGACTGTGTGTTTCCCATGGGTAGACAATAGGACAATATTCACTCAAGGTGTGTACAAACTTACAAATTTGTTCAGTCAGCACTTAGCCCTGGTTGAGGAAGGCTCCACTAATAAAGCAATAAATCAGGACAAATCGCGTCTCGTCCTGGCCTTTCTTAAGATTGGAGTAATTGTCTAATGTTTATTATTCTTATAATAACAAAATTCAACCAAAAACATTTAAAATGTACATTTTTCTGGGGGACGGGGAAATTTGCTTTCGGGGGAGTTATATTCCCCCCCTCACGCCGGATACCCTGAAGAGGCCCCCCTTTGTGTACTTGCGGTGGTCAATCTCACCGTACTTCACATCCTTACGGAGTACGCGGACTTGGCCTATCTGCGCTGTAGTCCACATCTTCCGAGTACCATCTCTCTCATTCTACGAGATGACGAGCTGTCAGTCCTTTCTTTTTGTTTTTACCTTTTCTTTTTATAATAAACTCTTTGTATTATTTTGACTACGTTCTTATCTTAATACGTTTTGTACTTTTTAATTGAATAAAATATATTATTTCAGTTCTAAGGCAGTGTAGTATTCAATTTTATTTCATTTTGATATATTAGAAAAGTCACTTTGTAAAATAATAAGGAATTTCGAATTAGATTAACTGATGACTTTAAATTCATAATCAATCCCTGTGGGTGAGGGCACAGATGAAGAATACATCCACGGTATCCCCTGTCTGTCGTTAGAAGCGACAAATGGGACGACCAAGGGATGATGGACTTTGAACCATGATATTACCTGTGATTATTACCATCACTTGTCCGACTCGTTGGCTGAATGGTCAGCGTACTGGCCTTCGGTTCAGAGGGTCCCGGGTTCGATTCCCGGCAGGGTCGGGGGTTTTAACCTTAATTGGTTAATTCCATTGGCTCGGGGGCTGGGTGTTTGTGCTGTCCCCAACATCCCTGCAACTCACACAACCACACATAACACTATCCTCCACCACAATAACACGCAGTTACCTACACATGGCAGATGCCGCCCACCCTCGTCGGAGGGTCTGCCTGACAAGGGCTGCACTCGGCTAGAAATAGCCACACGAAATTATTATTATTATTATTACCATCACTTGAGGAACACCATGGGTTGATTTTACTTGCGATTTGTACCACCATGTGAGGAACACTATGGGTCCACATTGCCTCTGATTAGTACTATTATGTCAGAAACATCACAGGTCTGAGCGTTGCCTGTCATTAGTAGCACTTGTGAGGAACACCGTTAGTCTATGTTACTTGTGATTAGTACCGCTACTTGAGGAACACCATGATCTTACTTTACCAGTGATTAGTAAAATTATGACAGGCTGGTGACCTGGATTTTGGACCCCTTTACACAACAAACATAATCGATTTAGGATTTTGCTTTGCAAGCAGCTTCTTGGTCAGTATATACCATCATTTTAAGTTAGTTTATGATAAGGTGGAGCATTGAGGGTGAGATCCACTAATCATTGTTGTTACGAAGTTATCCGTGGTAGTTAGAGGTGAAAGAAGGTGCTGGGATGAATAGGTCTCAATCTACGAAATTAAAGTTAATTTAAAATTTAACAAGGTTATATTTTCTTTTTAAGATCAAGAAATAACAAATATAACAGGTACTCAGTAGCCTAGCAACAAATCGAGCATGTACAATTACAATGTTACAGGATTTGGACTCCGAGAGCCAGACACATAATTCTTGAGCAATTAGCCCAACTTTAGCCAGATACGAGGTTTGACAAAGGGGCAGAAAACCAATTACACAGCATAGCCTCCTCGAGGCACGCAGAAACATTTTTTTTTTTTGGGAAGAGCAACCCGCTCTCAAAGTTCCAGCCTATCAAAGGCCACACCAAACTCCACCTTCAAGTTGACCTCCAAGCACATGAAAACAGGGGTAAAAATACCCAACCTACTGAGGCCGACTCAATAAAGAAACAGGACAATTACATGGCCTCCAAAATACCAACTTGACAGGAGGCGTCCTTGCACTCCTAATACACTTTATTTAAAACCTAGTTGGCACTAGGCCGTATATGCAAGGGCTAATCCCATACTAAGGAGGTGACACGATAGGAAAACTTATTACATTACGAAACGAAGAAAAATGGTTGAGAAAACGTAGTCACCTCAAAAACAATATGAAAGGGAGCTCGAGAAGGTTAGGCACTCTCTATCCCAATTTGTAGTTTAAAGAGATAGAATTTATACCAAGAGTCTTTTACATTTTAGAGGAAGGTTACATGGTAAGAGGTATCAAACCTGCCCCGAGAGTTAAACTGCTGATCTAGCAAGAAAAGAAATTAAAAGGCCATTACCTTATTGAAGAACTGCTGCCCGACGAAAGAGGCGCTTCCCGCCCCCTGCTACATAATTTACACAATGATAGATGTTACTGAAGTGGCCCAGAGACCAGAAAATCAGCAGTTTATATACCCTCGCGGAACATTCGAGACCTTTCATGAATGATAACACCCGCCCACAAGCATTTTATTGGACGGCCAAAAGATTACAAGTCAAAACTGAAGAAGACATCTAGGATTGGTGGAAAATTAATTACAAAAATTGATGATTGGCCAATTTCAAAACTGGCGGAAAGAAAGGGTTAACGTTGCCAACTTAAAAAATGGCAGAAAGAAATTTAATAAAGAACAAACTTATAAATACTAAATTTCTTCAAGAAAAGGTTCCTACACTTCGCACTAGAGTGCACAATTGTAGTTCATAAGAGGTACCATCTAGAAGAGAATGTTCACACAGGGAAAACAAAAATACATCGAAAACGACACAGTTCAGAACACTTCAAAATTTACAAGTAGGGGCATCTTCTGAGAAACTAGAGAATTAACACTGTAGTTAAAGTTCAGGCTTCCTCCAGTAGAGGAGTTTCAACTGGCGCAATGTTTGAATTAGCGGAGCGGAGGTGTACCGCCCGGTACAATTGTTAATCGTCGTCTGTTTGAATTCTGGTCAGTGGATGAATTTTGGAATTATTTAACTTTCAATATTGTGATTTGGATTCGGCTGATTATTTTAAATTCACATTAATTCATTCTTCATCACCTTGTTTTGAATTTTGTTCAGTGGATGAATTTAGGGATTTTAACTGTCATTACATATCGTGTCATGTAGTACCATTAGGGGCCCCTGACCTAGATGTCAGGCCTCTTTAAACAACAGTCATCATAAACTTGGATCAAAGCAGTCGTGAAGTGACTTCATCTTTTATGTTCATTCAGGCAGTTGATTTAGAATTATACCTCCATTAATCTAAATATTCGTAACTAAAGCAATCATATTTCCAATTTATGTTTTTAAAATGTAAAATTACCTTTCTTAATGAGAATAGGAATTTTGAATCTCTTGAGTGAAATACTTCGGTAAGGCAATTTATTTCTAAAATCACGTCATGCGCTGAAGGAACGTTTAATCTACATGGAACATCAAAAGCTAATGTTATTTCAGTGTGGTCTTATTACTGTGTTATTTCAAAGGTTGTGTTAAAGTCACAGTTCAGTCTTTACAAAATCTCTCGACTTTCTTTCCTCTGTTTCCCATTCCCACGCTGTAATTTACTGGCTACTGTCATATGAGATACAAAAGCAAACAAGGCCGGAGGGATGGACTCGGTTTTATTCGTACGGACAATGCCTCATTATTGTCTTCATTGTAAAGAATTTTCTGTTCTGTAATTTAATTCATGGGACATTCGCAGTCAACAGAAATGTAATTTCCCCACAGGTGCCAGCTCAAATAAAGCAGATTTCCATTCCTAATGTAAATTCTACTTTTTGTCATTAATTCAGGAGGAAGAACAGAATTGGTAATGAGAAGTGAATGAGGACACACTGACATTTTTCATTTTTGTTTGGTTTTTCCAACCTTCATCTTGAAGTTATGGTCTTCAGTCGAGTGTGATTAGTTCTGTACTTCGTTGAGTTTCAATTATTCCAACCAACGTTCGGTACCTTAAGAGTTAATATCTGGTACTTTCATTTTGGAATATTTGTATTTTGTGAACGGTAGCCAAGTGATTCTTACACTGTGCGTAAATGTGCTTAGCCATTCTCTATGAGTTAGGGTACTGGTATCCTGTCCAATTGGATAATTTAGCATTCCGACCCCGTCATCATATCTCGTCAAGCATTCAAGGATTTATATCCTACTCTGCTTCATCCAATTTATTTAAAAAGTAGCATGTAAAGCATGTATCGAACTTAATGAACTGCAATAAAAGAATTATTCTCTCTCCCCTGTTTCAGACAATCCGGAACTGGGAGGTGGGAGTATACTGTTATCCTCTATTCTATCGACAAGTGGTGTTCTCTTATAAACAATTGGACTTGAAATATTACGTGAAATTCAAATCTATCTACCTATCTATCTGTTATTTATTTTTGTTCGTCTTTCTCTTTCAATTTATTTATTTTTCTAATTTATTATGATGGGAGTCAATGCACATAGTATTAATACATTATTTCTATATTTATATACCTCCACTAATCAGTACCTAAATTGGCTCCAAGCCTCTTGAGGCGCTCGGACGGGTTCTGACTCGTATATCTTTATTGTCCAACATCGGACCCTGGGCAATACCGCTAGGACCAGATGGGTATTGCCTTCACAGCTTGGTCCGGCTACAGTCTATAGTTCGTCCAGCGTGGTCCGCCACCCAAGTCTTTAACTTTTGATTCCCTGAGAGGGCGATTCTCTGGGAACAAGCGCACCATGAAGGCATGGATTCCAGCTTCCCTAGTTCCTGGTTGCTACCAGAACCGATAGGCAAGATTTTAAGCTGGTGAAGTGCATCTTGTTCAGTAGACACGTTGAAACAGCGAACTTGAAGACTTAAAGGAAAAGCGAAACGGTAGCTTGTTATTGAAGACGCGCACTCCAGTTGCTCAAGTGCGACCCTTTTTGCGAAATCCTCGTCAAAGTGGAACAGCACAAAATCTTGAATTTCGTTCGTGGGTTATATTTCACAGTGATCTCATTCTGAACATAGGCGTTGAATTGATGTAAGACATCAACGCTGCGTAACGCACGTCCGACGCATTACGCTTAAACTCAAATGTGAAGGCTTTGCCACGGGTGCGTTCATTGTCTCCTTCAAACTGTCAGTGATATCAGAGATAGTCAACGTTGCAAACCATCGTTGCGATGTGAGGCCGTACATCCCGCCACCAATGCCAAACATTCGGACCCATGGTATCTTGTTTTTTCAATCCCTCTCTGTTTGGTACTGTGGTAAAGAAGCCTATGACACAGAAGAATGCACACCACCGAACAAATGCACTAATTGCACTGATCCTCATTCTCTTCGAGATGGAACTCTCCGGCATACCTCAGAGAGAAGGAGATCCAAGGGATCAAAGACTCTGGATGGTCTTTCCTACCAGGAATTGCGGCTTAAGTTCAATTCCATGAATGCAGCATGATATCACTGGGGCTACCAAGTTTTTCATTTACTTCAGTAACACCTTTGGAGAACAGCCGTTGCTCCTGTGAGCAAAGCCGTGAAAAGTAAAATCTCGAACGTGAAGACCAATCAGCCTTCGGCCACAAAGAAGAGCACTCATTTCTAACCGGGGCTTGGAATTCACCTTACCAGCCGCCTGAACAAAAAAAAGCATGTGGTGACGAGTGACTCCCTTAGTAGGCGTAAGAGAAAAACTCACTGTCGTCAAGTGTCGAAGATTTTCTGGACGTTAATCATCTCGCCCGCTGATGACGGAATGGACGTAGAGAATTCATATACATGCATGGATGTAGGTGCTAATATTGGTGTTTTAAGTTTAAAAGCGTCTGGCCACTTAAAACTTAAAACTCCCAAAAAGTCCTTTGTAACCTTTAATTAGAATGATATATATATATACTGCTCACGAAAAAAGGTATCAAACTTTTGGTCCGCTGTAATAATGTGTGTGCTTTTATTTTGCAGACGTAGATTATACAGAACCTAAACATATTTCTTTATTTGTACATAAACCAAAAATAAATAAAATATTCACACACGTTTACACTTGATTGTACCAAGCAGACACAGTGGTCCAAAACCAACGAAACTGACGGCCCCTAAATGTAACTGAAAACAAACTGAAACTCACACCTAACATTTTTCAGAATTCTGTATACCCACCTCTTGCTCGTAGCACAGCAACACACTGGCTTGGCATGCTTTTAAAAATCCTCCAGATTGCATCCTGGGGGATGGCTCCCCATTCTTCCAATAATGCTGCTATCAGCTCCTGGAGTGTGCGGGGTTGCTGTGGGTGATTCTGGATACGCCTACCAAGTTGATCCCACAGATGTTCGATACAATTGAGGTCGTGGCTACATGTGGGCCAGTCCATTACTGGAATCCCAGCAGCTGCAAGGAAGTACCTGGTGGTCCCAGCAGGATTTGCAGTGGCTCCATCATGCACTAATGTGAAATGTTGCCCGATGTTTTGTGCGATGGGCAGTACATGGTTCTCCAGAACCTCCTCAATGTAGCGCATAGCTGTCAAAAGCCCCTGAACGACTACGAGGTCACTTCTATGGTTGAAAGAAATTCTTCCGCAAACCATAGCTGATCCGCCACTGTAAGCGGATGTTTGCTTAACGTTGCAAGGTAAATTTCGTTCTCCTTGACGTCGCCGGACTGGAATATGACCATCTGAACTCGAAAGCTGGAATCTGGATTCTTCCGTGTCTGAGTTGCCAGTTGACGTCCTGTTGCGCAAACTGCAGGAGGCATATTTGGTGATGAGGGGTAAACCGGACCACTTTAAGCGGTCTCCGGGAAGTGAGCTAACCTTCGCTTGGTCTATTGCGGACTGTCTGTGTCGGGTTACTGCACGCATGAACTGTTGTGATGGTAAATGCCTTCCCATGGCTTGCGCTCTAACCTGTCTGCGCTGCTTACCAATACGACAGCTCACACAGCTCGGACAGACCATGCCGTACGTCATGAACCACTCCTGTTTGGGGTGCGGTCACAAAGATAACTGCTACGACTGGAAGTTTATGTACTTGACTTCAATATTACACCACATTAATGTCACCAGAGGATAAACAAACAACCCTGAAACAGTCTGTGTGTACTCTAGTTCAAAGTTGTGATACGATTTCTTTTTGTGAGCAGTGTATATATCACTTCAAGACAATGCCTTCTTCTCTTTTAATCCACTTTTCTATCATTTCAGAGGAAGACTAGTTGCAGTACCCGTCCTTGACGGAACGATCATATAGCATATGCAAAGTTAGCTAACTCTGCAGCTGTAATCCCATCTATCGCAGATGAGTGACAGCAGAAGGGACAAATTACATCACAACCGTGGTCAATGTAATCTTAAGTTATATGTATTCCTCGAGGGAGGTCATCTCTGACAAGTCCCATGACAGCGGCAACGTACAAGGAAAACAAAGTGGGGGCTATCACACAGCATTGCTTAACACCGGTATTGATATGGAATGGCTCTCCAATAAAGCCGTTGCCAATGAAAGCTGCCATCATATCAGTGTAGAGCAATTTCAAGATGGCAATAAGTTTCTGTGTAAAACCATACAGAGCTAAAATTTTCCACAAAGCTTCTCGGTTCAGAGAGTCAAATTCCTTAGTAGGATCAATAAAGGCAATATAAAGAGGTCTATTTTGTTCTCTACATTTTTCTGAAGTAGGCGAGCTGTGAATATCATGTCTGTGCCGTTTAAAGGCAGGAAATCGGCAGTCCTGAAAATGGTTTAACGTGGTTTCCCATTTTCACACCAGGCAAATGCTGGGGCTGTGCCTTAATTAAGGCCACGGCCTCTTCCTTCCTACTCCTAGCCCTTCCTTGTCCCATCGTCGCCATATGACATACCTGTGTCAGTGCGACGTAAAGCAACTAGCAAAAAATAGTCAGGAACTCGGACATCCTCTGCAGCATTAGCTGAGTTACAGTACGCTGATGATAATGCTGTCGTAGCTCAGACACAATCCTGAATGCTTTTTCCGCTGCGTACAACAAGATCGGGCTCAAACTGAATACCAGCAAAACACAGATCCTATACCAACCAGCCCCTGGGGAAGGTCAAGGAGATATCAACGTCACGATTGATTGAGTGAGTCTTCAAGTTGTAAACACCTTCCCATACCTTGACAGCACTCTCTCATCAAGCGCAAATACAGATTCAGAAATCCAACACAGAATTAACCGTGCAGCAGCATCCTTTGCTAAGTTAAGATCTCGAGTTTTTGACAATCATGATGTGAATATCGCAACAAAGAGTCTTATGTACAATTCTGTTGTAGTTGCAACCTTACTCTACGGATCTGAATCCTGGACATGCTACAGTCGACACCTTAAGAAGCTGGAACAGTATCATCAGTGTTGCTTGAGGAGAATACTGCTAATAACTTGGTAAGACAGGCACACAAATATCAGCGTTCTTGAAGAGGCACACGCCAGCAGTATAGAATTGATGGTTTTAAGACGATGGACATGACACGTAGTTCGCATGCCCAATAATCGCATTCCCAAGCAAGTGTTTTACTCTGAGCTATCAGTAGGTAAACGCTGTTTAGGCGGTCACAGGAAGCGATTTAAAGATATAATCAAGGCTAACTTGAAGAGATGTAACATTGATGTTGATAACTGGGAGAACTTAGCCCTTGACCGTTCATCCTGGAGATCACTAGTCCTTTACGGCACTCTATCTTTTGAAGGAAACCGCTGACGTACAGCGAATGACAAGAGGCAACGTAGGAAAGAAAAAGAAGTGCTGAGGAGAAATAGAGATGCCATGACTGCTCCACCTGGGACTACCTGTCATCACTGTGGCAAATTTTGTAACTCCCGCATTGCACTGTATAGCCATCTCCGAATGCATAGATGAAGAGGCATCCTGTCTGGAAGACAAACCTACTCGATTACGAGTGTTTGCTATCGTCAATGTAATGTAATGTTATCTTCGATATTGTAGGCCTTCACTTCTAGTTTTCTTCCGACTCTGGGATATTAGAGCAGCTAATATGAGGGCAGTCCTTCCTCCTTTCTTTCATGACTCTCTCTTGTCTTATTCTTCAAGCGATTGTACATTTACGGCTTTTTCTCATTCTTAGAGCCATCTTCACATTGTTCCTTTTGGATACGGACCAATGACCACCCAGTTTTATCCCTTAAGATAATCATCAGAGAATCAATCGCCAGGCACGATTAAACAATATTTCGAGGTTAACAGTGCCTAACGTTGGTATGGACAAAGCGACAAAAGTCTAGAATCTAAATTCATTATTCTATTCTCATAGTTGATACCTTAAAACTGTATAAGACATAAATGATTGGAACTTGAATTCTCTACAATTTTATTACGGTATGTAATATTTTCGATAAGGCCAATAACATAGTTATTTAAACATAAAATTGTAGTCACCTTCCCCAAAACTACCATTTTATTCACCGTGAATAAAATTGTTTACAGCCTAGATTGCAGACCACTATTCATTGACTTTACGTACTTATTTTTATTAAATTATGTTCACCCATTTTCTCGTACTTCGGCGTCGGTGTAGAATTACGAACAAAAATCGAAATTCACGAATATTTCTTTTATCATAGCCCGTACGGTAAAAATTTATGACATAAATGATCGGAAATTTAATTCTATATAACATAAGTTATGGAGTATTTATCGATAGGACCATTAATAACATAAATATTTGAAAATTAAATTTTAGGCCTTGCCCTAATCATTCACCACGAAAAAAATTATTTATAGAACCAGAGAAACAAGGAAATGCCATTTGGTCCTTGTTTCAATGACGGTGAAATTCTGACATTCACCTCCCCGCGATAGGGAGGGGGCAACGACTGCATATAAAAATAATATTTTATATGCAGACCGCTAACGAATGAAAGGACCGATTATCTCCTGGTATAAGGAGATCCCCTACACCATGTGCCAACAATTTCTTTGAGAGTGGATGATCGGGGATTGGCAAGAGAATTCTATTGTCCTGGGGACAAGAAATTGTTCCCAAAGGCGGAGGAACCAGTTTGGTCAACGGCATTAGGATGCAGAAGGCAACGGGAAACCACTGCATTAAAGATCCTGAGAGATATTCCAATAAATCCACATGGCATGGCTGCAACGTCAAGATCGGAGCTGGCCGTGTGGATCGTCCGTTTGGAGACGACGTCTTATGAAGAAGATAGTCTAGATTGTTGTACATCATTCTCCGAATTAACAAACCGATCTTTATTCAATTCTCTTCAGCCATTTTCTCTTGATGCAAGTGCAGACAGACAGACAGACAGACAGACAGACAGACAGACAGACAGACAGACAGACAGACAGACAGACAGACAGACAGACAAATATGACGGAAAATTAAGAAGTGTATTTCCTTGTTACAGTGGACAAAACCGATGCAGATAATATACCATTATTTTTAAATTTTGAGCTATGTAATGCAACCTTTCCACCCCACGCTATTTGCCGCATACAACCAAATGACTGCATGATAATCCCCTAAAAAAGTCGGGATCCCGCCATATAGCACCATACGCCAAAGCGCCTGATGGAAAGGGACCTTTTTAGTCTAGAGTCAAATGCCACCTCATCAAGAAGGAACAACAAAAAAAATTTTCACAATGATGGGTGAGCAAATGCTCTTCCGACCGTGCAAGGGTCTACTGCACCCTTCCGTTCCATAGAATCAAACCACCGACCTCCCAAGGCCATGGTGCGTTCGCGGCAGAAGATCAAAGAAAATAACACATAACTAGCTTAAAGGCATAAATGAACGGAAGGAAACCTGGGATACAATGTTATTCGGCAAAATGACAGGCAGACAAAAATTTAAATACCTATTTATTGAGCCTTGATAAATCAAATTAATTAAAGGTTGATCCTGAATATTTATAGTATATCAATGTTGAATATGCAATGTCCAATGGACTAAATACAAATTGTAAAGTGTCAAAAAAAATTTATTTCTCCTTTACCTCTTTCTTCTTCCCGACATGATGATAAATATTACATTATAATTTGTATAACATACTTTTTAAAAAAATCAGAAATATCCTTATAAATGCGACGGTTATCATTACGAACTTTCTTCACTATCAGAAGAAGCAATTATTTATACAACAAAATAAATTGAAGATAACTTGAAGTGGTCACCTAGCTAAATTAATTATATTACAAAAATAAACAAAGAATAAATAAATGCTAGTCGATATAATCCTAATCAAAATAAAATGACTGATGTCGGGTCCAGAAATCGAACCCACATCCCAATGAATCCAATGACAAAAATTACGAAAATAAACCCGATTTGTCATCCACATAAAGAGTGAAACACGACTAAAAGAATGTATAAAAAAGGAAAATATGTACACAGTATGAAAATAAACAATAACAATATACACATGCAATTGGCTGTATATAAAAAAAAATGTGACAACAAAAATCCATGGTTGCCTCAGAACTCGAACCAATGATATCCAAGATAGCATCGACAAACGGGACTAAAAAAACTGCCTTTCTTAATTAATCATATGGTCAACAAATAAATGATAATACTGGCGTTCCAGTTAGTTAAATATTATTATAAGATCATACATGAAAAAGTCAAAGAACCCTTTAAACAATAATCAGTGCCGCACGGCCTTCATTCTAAGTGGAATAGCTCGAACAATACAGCATACAGTAATCCTTTAAGAGGGACAAACCTTCTTCACTCTCCCCTCATCATAAATCTCTGGACGTCAAAGCCCGGGTAAATAATGGCCCAGTGTGGCAGAAATATCCTTTCAACATCTCAAGGTGAAAGCAAATCGTTTCCCTTGGAACACATATTTGTTAAATAATCTTATTTCGTTATATATTCTCTAATCATATTTCCAAAGCTCCACTGGCTTATAAATTCACTGTCCTGCCATAATTCTATAATACAATATCAATCCACTGTTCATTTTCTTATATTCACATCCATCAACTCAGAATGACCGGCTTCGATTCCATCCGATTACAGAATACAGCCTAGATTTTTCCTACGTTTTAAAATCAAATCAATAAAATCAAATATGGATTTTAAACATATCCATAACGTTTTGCGCATATATAGAAAGGGAAAATATTTCACATAAAAGGAAAACGCTGATCTCAATAGGAGGGCGTCTGTTCGATGTCTAGGCATGTCACAAGTTACGCATATAATTAATACAGCCATCTACAGATATATCATCATGCGAATTACATGAAAATAAGAGTGCCTTGCTATCCTAATGTTAACAGTCGATAATCCATTTTTACAAGCATAATCACCATGCATTATCATAATAAACTTGGATATCACGTAAATAAATTATACAAAATTACGGCTTGGCTCAGTGCCAAAAACAAATCCACTATCTATTACATTTACCTAATCTAAGCACTCTGACTAACTAATATTTTATCAACACGTCAAATACATGCATTACGTTAATTATATATATATTTAACCCCATGGAGTAGACTATAAATTCCATGAAATGAACATAAATGAATATGAAGACCACTCACAAGTTCTCTTTCTAATTAAAAAAAATACATGCAATTTACATGTCTAACCTAATTTACGTGATCTGCACAATGAATAACCGCGCATTTATTAAAAAATTATTTCATTTTAGTACTTATCATCATGTCGTAACAATCCAAGGTTCGGGTCCCGGGTAAGACCCTCATTCTTTCCTTTTAAGCTTCCATGGTGTTGACGTTGGTCACGGGTTCATGTCCGTTGCTACTCCCGCTGAGCACGTTCATATTCCAATGGTTATCTTCTACACTTATAACAGTTTTTATGAGATTAAGACTTGTTGCGTCACTTTAACACAAAAAATACAATTAATAGCACTATAATGAAATTAATACTTGTTCCATCACTTAAAAAGTTACAATTATACCGTTCTTGCGATCACATAACTTCAACCTGTTTTTAAATACTATTGTTTGTAGACAATTACAATATTCTCGAAGATATAAACTGTACATTTACAGTCTGAAACACTAAATAGATCAGAACACCATCAAACCGTGGTTCTGCTTTGGATCCTTCGCGTGAAAATGGATACTGTTGTCATCATCTGATTCCTTTTATAAACTTTCCCCCTTCCATGCAAGAGACAATGGATAGTCCCCACTACTTTTTTTTATTAATAGTTCCATGTGTCGTATGACATCGGTAATACACTCAAACGTGTGACTCAGATTCTTAAGTAGTCTGGTTATGTGCGGAACCTGAAATGTTCGGCCATTTATTTAAAATTAATTATCAAAATAATGCCCCAACAATGTCTTCCATGAAGGTGCTGCGTACAAGGGACGCTGAGCGTGTTATATAATGCAACGATTGCGTATTCTTCCACACGTTAATATATCATAAAGAATTAGAATTTTGGCAAATGTCTATAATTAAATCATATCACATCCCGAGGTTTCCCATATTAAATATTATGCATGTCTCGAAATCTCATCATAATAATGCGATTCGCCATATTTTCAACGCGTGAAGGTATCATTATCGATTTTTCTGGCTTGAGATTTTCTTCCCTCTCTCTCTATCTGTGTATCCTTTTAGTTAAGACGGAGTGGTGTTTAGCAGGTTACAAAGGTTGTGTAAGCATGTGCAACTAATGCAACTTTTTGTAACAAGTACGAGGGAGCTTTACAAAGGTTTTTCACTGCCAAATAATTAATAAATAAATATGTACATGACCGATAAGGTCACAGTACACACACAAAACTCTTATTTCATATACCGTATATAGATTGGATACACTAATTATTTTAAGTTCATAACACATACAATCATTTGGTCACCATCATTTGTCTTAAATCCTGAACAGTGATTGCATTTCAAAATTTGAATAATTATTACATTTCGTTTCGCCTCGTGCCATTAGGGGCTGATGATCTAGATTTTAGGTCCCTTTAAACAGCAAGCATTATCATCATCGACCAAAGTTAGTGTCGAATCCATAATTTTCGGAGTGGCTGAGATTTGCAGTGACACTCTGGACACCGGTTTACAAGTTCAGCCTCGATTATATACTGTAGTCAATTTCTCACAATTACCTTTAAAATGTATTTTTATTTTCTCTTTACTTTGTCCTCAGGGGAAATATCCAGTTGGGGAAAGTCGAAATAAAAACAGAAATAAATAATGGCGTGACGCATAAAAAACGTAGTTAACACTTATTTGTATTTCAAAGGTTAAACTGCTTTCCAGACTGTCCAGGCTGCAACAACGACAAGTACTGTATAACACGAAAAAATGTAAAACTGACATTTAAAATTCGATCATAAAATATCAGTCAACGTCACAATAAAGTTATATACAAAAATTCACTTCCACATAACACTGTTGTACAAAGGTTCTATTTCTGGGATGAAAATATGTAGTTCTAAAGGAATTTACATTGCTAAATTCAAATCTGTAATGAGAATTGCGCAATCAAGGATAGTTTTCCATCTGAACATATATATCATATGTGGTATCATTGTTGGCGACAAATATGGTACATTTATAAAAAGTAAAAGAATAGTTGATTGATGTTGATGTAATTGTTCAGCTGGTGTGGCATGTTAACCTCATCACAGTGAGAGTGAAGCGATTTGTACCAATTTAAAATGTATTTATTCGGCTTCTTTAGATATACTAAGTGAGTATTTATGTGAATATTCTCTTCTTTTGTATTTCTGTTCAGTATGTTCAGTATATTCAGAAAATATAGCCTGGGTATATTTCAGGAAAGTAACATAAATCTTCCTTAGAACAAGAAGAGACACTAAATATAGAGAGTTTGTGAAAGAAATGATCTAGGCTTATAAAGATTAAGGAAAGTGCTCTCATCTAGACTTCTTTCCAGAGAGTTGTAGTGATGTATCAGAAGAGCCTGGCGAAAGTTTACATAAAGACATAGTTAGGCATAGACATCAAGGATAATTTAATAAAAAAACACCTATATGCCTAACGTCATCTTCAATACGGAACAATAATGAGAGTTGTTACTTGTAATACCATGGAGAAACGGAATGAAGGGAAATCGATCTCCACAATGTTAGCCGATTACTGTTATTTCTATCGCTATTCGGAACGGGAAGGATGCTCAATACAAAAGGAAGAAATAAGACATGAAACTTTGTAGTGGCAAATTTCCATATGTTTTAAACGTTCATAAACATTCCTGTGAATGAATGTTAAAAAGTGAGAACATTATGTGAACACTTCAACTATCACCTTCTGTTAGTATCCTGATTATTATTATTAGTACGATGGTTGGGGAAAATGTCATGGCGACTATTTTTTCTTGAAGATACCAGTCCGGTGGGAAAATGTGACATACAGTATAGAGACGGAAGGACAAGGTGTTAACTACATGTGTGGACAATGAATAGCACTGAAATATCGTAACACACTAATTTATTACGGTAGTATACAGGGCAATATGGCCTTCCCGGTGCGAAGGAATGACAAAACAGTACACATAAAGTTGACATGACAAACCTGGGCCTAAAGACCCTCAAAGTAGTCCCCTGCTACCACACGCTGCCAACGATGTGAGAGGCGCTGAATACCATCTGGCTCAGCATTTGCCCAACCATGTGTGAATCGGGTCACGTGCTGGCGCACAGCATTAGCAATGTCCTCTCGTGTTGGAAACCGCCTACCACGTAGTGGTTCCTTAATTTTTCGATTGAGATCAAAGTCACAGGGCGAAATGTCGGGAGCGTACGGTGGGTGCTCCAATTCTTCCCATCCACAACGTCCCAGTAGCTGCCCTACACACTCTGCTTTATGTGGTTTTGCATTGTCGTGCAGGATTATTGCACTGTCCACAAGATCCGGACGTCTCTCCTGAACGCCAGGTCGTACCTTTCAAATCAGGAAGTCCCTTTAGTACTGTGCGGTCACTGTTCTGCCATGTAGAGCAAAGTGGCGAACAATGACACCCCTGACGTCATTTTCTGAAGTTCATTTAGATTTTTTACTGTGGTGGGACTCCAGGCAGGAGTATCGATCTTACCATACCGACGTAGGCTGCTCGTAGGGCCATCGATTTGAAGCCTTTCAGGTTCCTGCTAATTTGACTGGGGAAGGATTCTGACGGACCTTCTGCCTCCTCGGTGATCCAGCATGTCTTTATCCAACGCTGCTCAACACGGGTTACGTCCATCTCGCACGACACTCACCAACTGACTGATTTCACAACCCTCGGTGCGCTACTAACAGCTGTCACAGAGCCATCTGTTGTTCTGCATACACACTGTGCCTGCAGAACTTGCACACGACACATATACGTGTGCTATCCGTTCACATATCTACAAGAAAAAAATAGTTGCCACGACTCATGCCCCAATCCTCGTATTATTATTATTATTATTATTATTATTATTATTATTATTATTATTATTATTATTACTACTTATTTACCACAGATCATACACATTTTATGGATGGTCCAGTGAATAAAGGGAAGCCCCATGTATATTAGTTGCTTCACAGAGCCACTAAGCTAACATTTACAATAATTACTGTACATTATTCACATATTTACACTCATTCACCCGGCGACACACTTAGTTTCACTACCGTTCTTGTACACATAGAGATTTACATCTTGTTACATGGTTTGTAAACTGCGTTAGAGGCAAGGCTTTTATTTTAGGTGGAAGCTCATTCCAGAGACGTGCGGAGCGGCCGTAGTAACCCGATTGGTAGGAGGTGGTGTGGGCAAATGGAGGGACAATATTATCACCACTGCGGACAGAGCAAAAGTATAGGGAAAGTCGGCGAAACGGGTCAAGGTTAGTGGAGCCGGCGAGGGATTTTCGGAGGGAGATCAAGTCTGTTCTTTTGACAATGGTTTCTGTTTAAGGGAGGTAAGCCGAATGAAAATGGGAGCGGTAAGTTATTAGCCTTTCCGCCTGATTCTTTATTTTCTGAAGTTCGCTTAGATTTTTGACTGTGGTGGGACTCCAGGCAGGAGTATCGGCTGCTCGTAGGGCCATCTATTTGAAGCCTTTCAGGTTCCTGCTAAGAAATCCCATGACTTTGATCAGTTTTCACCTTGCCTCCTCCGTCTGCAGGTTCCACTTCAAATCCCTAGAAATAATTAATCTTAAACGTTTGATATATGTGCACTGCAGTATTACTGTACATTATAGCCCCCTTAATTGTATATCTGTCAGTATGTCTGTGACCCTAAATTATGTAAAGCTATATAATATATTACATTGATATTAAAATATTGAAAGGAAATTTTAAAAATCGGATTACTCCTAAGCAATTCCCGATGTATGGAATCTAAAATCAGATTTGAATTTAGCGTTAAAATGTCTATAAGAATCACACATTTTTCCTCCAGAAATTCTGTCATTAAGAGGTAATTCAAATCCTGAAATTAAACACCCAATAAAGTTCCCAGGCAACGCGGGGTAATACTTTCGGTAAAATATAAAATTCATTATTTATATGGCTTTATCTCTGAAAAATACTGTGAGAAAAACAAGGGAATGCGATTCCCGTTAAGAAAAGTCTGTGATCATTGACGGGACGGGGAATGTAAAAAGAAGAAGAATCCTGGTGTCCGACCAACCCTTTGAGCTCTGTCAGAGATAAATGTAAGCACTTTGCTTCCGCCGCTTTGCCATCTATCATCAGCTGTCACACTCTTTGTCCCGATCGGGAATGCTAAGATCCATTTTTCAAGGTATACATGTCTCCGACGACTGGATGTTGAATAGTACCGTGAATTACGATAATTAACGATGGTAATTTAGCTCTTCGAAGATTAGCTCCCAAACGAGTCATGTTTTACGTTTTTTCTGGACTTAAGGTGTCATGGCGAACAATCTCGGTTACTTGGTTCGTGTCGAAATATTGTTCGATTAAATTATGATGCTCGAAGCACGACTGTATTCTAGTTCGGTTAACATTCATTAACTTTACCTTGATTCCACTGCATGATGACGAGATGACGAAGGTACTGCAATAACAATGCCAGTATTATTTTGTACACGAAAGAGCTGTTTAAACTTTGATTGAAGTCCTCGAAGCACGGTACAATCTATTTACGAAAGTGTTATTTTTTTCAATACCACACGTACTTAGTAATAAGAGACATGAAAAATGAAATGGCGTATGGCTTTTAGTGTCGGGAGATCCCAGGACGGGTTCGGCTCGCCAGGTGCAGGTATTTAGATTTGACTCCCGTAGGTGACCTGCGCATTGTGATGAGGATGACATGATGATGAAGACAAACATACACCCTGCCCCCGTGCCTGGGAAATTAATCAATGATGGTTGAAATTCCCGACACTGTCGGGAATCGAACCCGGGACCCATGTGACCAAAGGCCAGCACGCTAACCATTTAGCCATGGAGCTGGACTGTAATAGACATGATATGGACTATTAAGCTCATGCCGTGTGAAGAAAACAAGATGAAACTCTATACGTTTTGCAGAGAATTTTGCTCCGCGACTTCAGAAGAAAATCTGGACTGTTTACGAGATAGACTTCTACAATAATGAGGGTTTGAATTTAGACGTTAGTAACAGAAATGTAAGTGGTACGTTCATTCGTCACCAGATGGCTCACCGTATGCGGTACAGCGCTAGCATTCGATACGAAAGCTGACGGCAGAATCTGGTGACGAATGAAAGTACCACTTACAGTTCTGTTACTAACGTCTAAATTCAAACCCTCATTATTGTAGACGTCTATCTCGTAACCAGTCGAGATTTTCTTCTGAAGAGTTTCACCTTGTTTTCTTGACACAGCATAAGCCCCAAAGCCCATATAATAATAATAATAATAATAATAATAATAATAATAATAATAATAATAATAATAATAATAATAATAATAATAATAATAATAATAATACCCGTTTGGGGATTTACCGGTTACCTCCATCGGGCGCGTCTCATTGGAATTGGGGAAGCTCACTGGCTCTGCCACCAGCAGTGTCAGAGGGTAGTAGGGAAATAAAATACCACCGTGAAAAAAAACTGGTCCCTTGCCAGGGTTACGGCGAAGACTGGTAAATGACCAGAAGCCAGAAAACATCTTGAGGCAACCTCTAGGGCTAACAACCCTAGTTGTAAAAGGATGGGTACCCGTCCAAAGCAAAGTCAAGTCAAAAAGCATGATGGCACAACATTTCAAGAAACATACCCCAGGGGGTAAATCTTCGGATAAATCCCTCGTCGTGAACGCCACGGCGCACGAGTCTCATTCGGATTCTGGGGGAAACTCGACATCATGCAAGAGACGAGTCGGAGCGTCCGGGTGTACCCCGAAGAGTCAAAAACTCAGGCTAAAATCTAAAACCTTTCTAGCAACTTTCAACATAAATTCACTTACACAAACTGGCAAGCTGAAAACCCTCACCAAAGCTCTTCACGAAAATCAGATATCCATAATGGCCCTACAGGAAACAAGGTACCCAGATGAAGAGATTTTTGAATCCGAAGGCTACCGATTTTTCAAGAGCAAAGCGCAAAGAACCAAGATCCTTAAATCGGTTGCAAATTTCGAACCTGTGAATGACACATTGTCTATACTCACAATTAAATGCGCGAACAAAACCTACGCCCTAGTTAACGCACATGCTCCTACAAACGATAAGAACAAGTCTGATCCAGACGAAGTAGATAATTTCTGGGACCTACTGGATGAAAAATTAAACAAAATCCCCAAACACCATGTCAAGCTTCTTTTGGGTAACTTCAATGCCCAACTAGGTCGTGAACAGAAGTACAAGAGAGTTATAGGAAATTACCCTGCTCACAAAAGAACCAATCCCAACGGCAAAAGACTGGTGTCCATTTGCGAAAATCACAACCTGCAGGTCATGTCGACCCACTTTCGCCATCTACCCAGAAAGCAAATGACTTGGCGTTCTCCCGTCCAAGCTCTCGGAGAGTTCCAAATTGATCATGTTGCAATCTCCAGGAGAAACAGCCCTGAGATTATGAACGTCAAGGTAAAGAAAGGCATCAATGTGGCCTCAGATCATTATATGTCTCTCATCAAATTCAAACCAATTCCCGCAAACACAAGGAAGACAACCAAACAGATCACACGCTTCTACAATGATAAACTTCGGCAAAGGGTCGAGGAGTTCCAGAAGAAGGCTAGACCAAATGACTGTGACTGTGACAACGCCAAAAGTCTCCTTGTTGAGGCCGCCAAAGACGTTGCAGAAATCAAGAGAGGCAAAAAGCATGCCTGGTGGAATGGTGCCTGCGAATCATTCCTCCAAGAAAGACTCAATGCGTGGAAACAGTACTACTCTACGAAATCAGAAAATGATTGGGAAACCTACAAAACCCAACGTGCCCAAGCAGCTAGGGTGTTCAGAACTGAGAAACGTAAATACGAAAAATCTCTCATTGAAAAGATAGAACAAAACTTTAGGAAGAATGAAAGCAGAGAGTACTACACAGCCTTCAAACGCAAACTCACTGGCTATAAACCACCATCTCTATGCTTTGAGCGAAAGGACGGCACACTGACGACATCAAATGAAGAAAATTGTAGCATTCTCGCAGATTACTTCAACAATTTACTTAATTGCTCTAAACCTCAAAGCGCCATTGAGACCAAGGAACCCTTATTCAGGTACCCAGATTCCAGACCACCCGACAGAGATGAAATCAAGCACCACTTTGCCCGTCTCAAAAATAACAAAGCGCCGGGGGAAGACTCAGTAGTAGCAGAACTATGGAAATATGCCCCAGAGGAATCACTTAATATCTTGCAAAAGAAAATAGAAGAAATTTGGAACAAGGAGACCCTACCCAAAGATTGGAAAATAGCTTTGATCCATCCATTACACAAAAAAGGCAGCATGAAGAACATCAACAACTACAGAGGAATATCTTTGCTACCCGTGACCTACAAAATTCTATCACTTGCCATCCTGGAGCGTTTGGAAGCACAAGTCGAACATCAAATAGGTGAATACCAATGAGGGTTCAGAAAAGGTCGCTCAACAGCTGAACAGATCCAAAATCTCAAAACGATCATCAGATATTGCACACTAAGGTCCAAGCAGTATGTGTCTGTCTTTGTGGACTTTAAGAAAGCGTACGACTCCATTGACCGGGAAGTCCTGCTAAACATCTTAAATGAATTTGGAATTGATTTGAAACTGCTGGCATTAATTAGAGCCACCCTGACCGATACAAAATCCAAGGTGAAGTTCCACGGATGTCTCTCGCATTCCTTTGACATCAAAACAGGAGTCCGACAGGGTGATGGGCTATCCCCGATACTCTTCAACTGTGTTCTTGAAAAGATCATCAGAACCTGGCGGGTGAGATTACAGGAAACCAACTACAGTCCATTGAGAATAGGAACCAAATCCAAGGGGATCGCAACAGACTGCTTAGCATTTGCCGATGATATTGTTGTTCTCTCAAACGACATAGAAACCGCTAGAGCTCAAGTTGAAATTTTAAAGGAAATTGCCGAACAAACTGGTTTGCAGATATCGTTTGAGAAAACAGAAGTAATGACTAACATCAAAGAGGCTCCAGCAGAACTCCATACAAAATACGGGGACATCACCCTAGTAGACAAATTCAAATACATGGGTGAGATCATCATGAAAAATGGACTGGACAAAGAAGCACTTCAGGAGTGAGTACGCAAACTGGAAATAGCCTACCAAACATCGCGCACAATCTACAACAAAAAATGCCTTTCCCAAAACACCAAGATACGTCACTATGAAACAGTTCTGAAGCCAGTAGTTCTATATGCAGCCGAAACCCTGTCTCTAAATGCCAACAAAGGACTCCTTGAAGAACTGGAGAAAAGAGAACGCAAAATTGTGAGAGGAATCTTGGGATCAAAGTACAGAAATGGAATCCATCAAAAGAGATCCAACAAGGAAGTCTACAGCAAAATAGAGAAAATTACCGACACAGTCAGAAAAAGACGGGCACGATTTTACGGTCACCTGAAAAGAATGGACGGAAGAAAGTTAACTAAAGAAATCTTTCACTTTTTGATTCAAACCCCAAAACCAAAATTCCCTGGTTTAGAAATACCAAGGAAGACCTGCATATGCTACATATCTCAGCTGAAGACTCCCTTAACAGAGATCTCTTCCGCAAGAAAATATTGACGAACGGGCTAAACCGAGACGAGCAGCCGAAGAGAAGACACGGTGCCCCTTGGACAGAGGAGCGTAAGCAGGCCCACTCACAAAGAATGAGGGAAATTTGGGCTCTAAAGAAGGCCAAGTTCAGTGTCAAATGCAACAAGACTTAACGTGGTACTTGATGGCCCCAGCGAATAATAATAATAATAATAATAATAATAATAATAATAATAATAATAATAATAATAATAATAATAATAATTGTACCGGGAGGTACACCTCAACCCCGCAGATCTAGAACACTAACCCTTCGTAAATTTTACGTCGGTAGGTAGCAGAACGATATAATTATATTAGTTTATTGCCTTCCGCGCATGCGTGCCTACCGCCATTTTGTGTAGCTGATTTTTTCGAGCAGTTATTGACTGTGGCATATGCGATTGTTGATATTTTTGCTCATTCTTGTAGTAATTGGTTGGGTGTCGTCATATTAACGAACGGTTAGTGATAGTGTGAATCCTTGGGATCTCACAACTCTGTTTTCAACTGATTTAATGGTACGTACGTTATTATTACGATTTAAACAGTGATGTGTTACCTGTGATGATGAAAGCTAAGCTGTAGTAAAATTGTGTTGTTTTCGTCTGAGAGAAACAAGGAGAAGTGTGAACTTGAAAGTAAATCCATTACTGTAGTGAATATTTATAGTATCTTACGCTTTACATTGTTTTCCAGTGCATACCCGAGTTGTATAAAAGATATATTTTCAGAGGCATATAAACAAGAAATTAGAACTAGGCAGAGAAAATCTTGCAGCTGAACTTATAAGTGTAATGTGTCTTCATGTCTTTTTTACATTCATATTTATTTTATTTATTTTCTTGGTAGTCTTTGTTACTTTGCGATATAAATAAACCACATTTATAATTTTAAGGGTTTATGTGAATGTGTTGTGTTATAAAATTCATATCTTGTAAAACGAGTTCATTTAATACATTTTGTGTCTCAAGTTTTCTATATTTAATAAATAATCACATACAATTATTTAATATCTATGTATTTTGATTTATGTTAAGTTTACGACACAAAGGAACTCTAAATAACCAAAATCTTGCCAAACATAAGCTGTTACGTAGAAAATATAACAATTATAAATTGGAGTACCGTAGTCAAATTTACTAAGGGTTAGTAATAATGTGTGGCGAAATAGGGTTAGTGTTCCAGAGTTAAAAGAAGCGCTTCAAGGAACTCTACCTGTCAAACTAATCTTGAAACCACTAATGCATGGAGTTGGGACATTGACCAGAAGTTGTCACCAGAGAATAATTGAGTAATGTGTTATTTTAAAGTTGCCTAAACTGACTGGACTTATTTGTTTTGTTTTGATTTACGTCAACAAGTTTGAAATTTTCTCCGTGGATGTGATTACAAAAACTGAGGTAATGCACTCTGATGTAAGGTAGAAAAATTAGTGTTTCTTTTTTTTTGCTAGTTGCTTTACGTCGCACCGACACAGATAGGTCTTATGGCGACGATGGGACAGGAAAGTGTTAGGAGTGGGAAGGAAGCGGCCGTGGCGTTAATTAAGGTACAGCCCCAGTATTCGCCTGGTGTGAAAATGGGAAACCACGGAAAACCATCTTCAGGGCTGCCGATAGTGGGCTTCGAACCTACTATCTCCCGAATACTGGATACTGGCCGCACTTAAGCGACTGCAGCTATCGAGCTCGGTATTAGTGATTTAAAGAAGTTTGCTCTCTATTTTGTATAAACTTTTTACAAAGATCTTGTTAAATCGAATCAGTTTCATCCTTGACTCAGCCCAACCTATTGAACAAGCAGGTTTCCGTAGTAATTTTAGCACAATAGACCACATACTGACTGTAAGAGAAGTGATAAGCAGAGCAAATGAATATCATTTGCCTCTCTGCATTGCCTTTGTTGATTTTGAAAAGGCATTTGACTCTGTCAGCCATACAGCTGTCATGCAAGCTTTACATGAGCAAGGAGTGGAAGCAGCTTACATCCAAGTGCTCAACAATATCTATGAGACTTCTTCAGCTTTCGTTAATATCGGTAAATCAACCCCAGAATTCCCCATCAACAGAGGTGTCAAACAAGGTGATCCCATCTCCCCGAAACTATTCTCAGCGGTCCTAGAGATGGCTATGTCTAAGCTGAGCTGGGAAGAAAAGGGAATTAGAATTAATGGGAAAAGGCTAAATAACTTGAGATTTGCAGATGATATTGCTTTACTGGCAAACGACTTCGAAGAGCTCCAGACCTTAATTACAGATCTTGCATTAGAATGTCAGTTGATTGGCCTAAGCATAAACCTTTCCAAAACAAAAGTTATGTCCAACGAATGGGTTCAAGCTGGAAATGTGAATATTAAGAACATGCCATTAGAAGAGGTCAGTGATTACATCTACCTTGGCCAGATTATAAATATGACAGGTGATATAAGACCAGAAATCTATAGGCGCATCAAGCTCGGATGGCAAGCATTTGGAAGGAATTCTTCAGTATTAAGATCAAAAATGCCAGCAAATCTGAAGAAAACAGTATTTGACCAATGCATCCTTCCTGTGCTGACTTATGGCTGTGAGACTTGGACTCTGAACGAATTCACAAAAGGGAAACTTCGGACCGCGCAGAGAGCCATGGAAAGGTCAATGCTAGGCTATACAAAGAAAGATAGGAAAAGAGCTGATGACATCCGGTCTGTTACAAAGGTTAAAGACATCTTAGAGAGAGTACGCTCCTTAAAATGGCAGTGGGCTGGCCATGTTGCACGAAGAAATGATGATAGATGGACAAAACTAGTGCTGGAGTGGAGTCCGAGAGAACATCGAAGGCCTAGAGGAAGACCACCGGACAGATGGGACAAAGATATCAAGAAGATCGCTGGTACCACTTGGATGAGATCTGCCCAAGACCGTTCTACTTGGAGAAGACTGTTGAAGGCCTACCTATACCCACGACTTAAAGAGGCCACATCATTTTAATGATTGAAATGGCTGATTGTAAGGTTTTCACAACTAAACTAACTTTTATTTCTTTCAATATTTCAAGGTTTGCAACACTTCCTTCTCATTCCGCCGGCTTTTGAATCTGGCCAATAAGAAATTTTCTGTAATTATTTTTCAGCCAATAATACGCTTCTTGCACCTTTTGGATTATCCAATAAAAATGAGAGGGCGTGTCAGGATTTAGTCCAGATCCTTCGCGAACCATCCCCTCGGGCATAAAAGCTGCAGGTTTTCGAACTACCTTGTCTTATTGATCGTCGACTTACTGGAAGTGTGTGTTAAGACAGGAGGCGGGGCGCCTCATTCTTTGGCAGGCAGAACAGCACCCCAGGTAATGGCCCCCAGGTTTATATCTCTGTAGCTATCTCCGCAGTCTTACCCGAGGGGAAGATTCTAATTTCTAACTCTGTAACCATCGATTTCTTAAAAATGTAAATTATTTCTTGCTAATGTAAAACTTAATAAAAGTCTTTAACTGTAAATCGGGGATAGAGAGTGCGTTACGCTCTCGAGTTTCCCTTCAATTTATCTTGACTACGATTTTGTAACTGTTTCTCTTTCTGTAAAGCATTAATTAACCTTCTTTCTAGTCATCTCAGTAGCTTGGGATTAGCCTCCGTATCATCGGGCCACGAGCACAAGTAGGGTTTTAAAAATTTGGTTTTCAAGGAGCGCATGGGTACGCCTCCATCCATTTTGAGTTTGGGCCGGTAATTAACCTGTTCTTTCTCATCACGAAGTCCCAGTAGTATGGGTACTAGATACCCCTGTGTACAAAAATGGTAAATTGTAGGTTGGGCCTAGAGGGGCCAGAAATTGTAAGATTTTTGGTGTAATGTTGCCTTGAGTAGGCTGTAAGAAATTGGGAGCACAGCCTCCTTGGTTGAGCATGTAAGCTCTTTTCTGAGATTGCTAATAGTACTGTGATATTGAGCGGTGCGTTTGGAAGGCCGTAAATTCCTAATGGTTGGAGCAAAGTGCTCGGGAAATTTGTGTTTAATAAAACGCCACATCGGCGTCATTGTTAACTTGTGAATTTGGAGCTTAAAGCCTAAAACTCTTAAAATCCCTATTTGTACTTGATACACTGTTGTTAAGTTTAATTTTCTGAAAAGAAATAAAAATTTTATTTCAAAGTTTTAAAAGAATCTTTGATATTGTAGATAGACCCATTCAAGCCCACACCTTCTTTCACATCTCTCTGAACCACGGAAACTCGTTGACAATAATAATAATAATAATAATAATAATAATAATAATAATAATAATAATAATAATAATAATCCACGAACCTGCTACGCAGGCGTAGCATTGGGAGAGCTGATACTCCCGCGTGGCGCGTCCCAGGTGGCGGATAGGGGGGTCCTAACCGGCTTGCCGTCGGACTTGAGGGAAATAAAATACCTCTCGCGGACCAAACACACGCCCCCTGTGGGTGGGGGAGGCAGACGAATAATACACCCACGGTATCCCCTGCCTGTCGTGAGAGGCGACTAAAAGGGGCTACCAAGGAATGATTGAATTAGAACCATGAAACTATTTTTGATTCGTACCATCACGCGGGGAACACCATGGGTCGCCTTTACTTGCGAGTAGTACCACTCTACTGAATAGTTTTGTGATTCGTAGCACTCAAGCGGGGTTCAGTGTGGGTTTCCAGTACCCGTGAGTCGTACCCATGTAAGCAACACCACGGGTCTGGGCGTTGCCTGTGTGTTGTACCACTATATGAGCGACACCGCGGGTCTGCGTTGCCAGTGATTAGTACCCACTATGTGAGGAACACCACGGGAATACCGGCGCCCGTGATTAGTACACCTAGGTGAGGAACCTCATCGGTTTGCGTTGGCTATGAGTGTCGCCATTTTGTGAGAAACACCATAGGTCTGCGTTACCTTTACGATGTACAATACTTGTGAGTAGTACCATAATGTTTGGAACACCGTGAGTTAACGCTACCTTTGATTAGTACCGCAGTTTGAGACATACCATGGTTCTACTTTATTCGCGACATGTACCATTCTGAGGGGCCTTAGACCTGGATTTTGGACCTCTTTAGACATCAAGCATCCTCGATTCAGGATTGTGCTTCATGAGTGGACCCTTGGTCAGTAATGAATTATCTATGATCTTTTTTGAGTTGGATCCACTCCTTTTTTGTTTGCTCGGTTTTTTTTTGGTTCATGTCCATCTATTCCTTCTTCATGACGATTTTTTTATTTTGGTCAGTGGATTATTTTGAATTTTTTGTTGTCATTTCATTTCGTACCATTAGGGGCCGATGACCTCGATGTTAGGCCCCTTTAAACAACAAGCATCATCGTCATCATCATCATCATCATTAATAATAATAATAACTCAACGCCGCGCATTCAAAATTAGCTCCTAAATGAACTCCTCTATTGGTCAAACAGTGAAAAGATCGAACTTTAATCAGCAGATGTCACCACTGAAATGTTAAGTAATTTTGTTATTGTGCAGTTGCCTAAACTGACTGCATTTCTCCTTGTTTTGTTTTGCTATACATCAAGAAGTTTGGATATTTTTCTACAGATGACACCACTAAAAATTATGATCATGGACTCTGGTGCAAAGTGAAAGAACTTATAATTTAAAGAAGTTTTGTATTCCTAGGTTTTCCATAACTGATCTATGTTCATTTATTTTTGGGTTGGCAATAGTTCCTTTTCTTTCCGCCAGTTTTGAATATAGCCAATCACTAATTTTTTAATTAATTTTCAACCAATCCCGCATTTCTTGTTCACTTTGTGTTAACCAATAAAAATTAAGAGTGTGTGTCCTGATTAGTCTTGAATGATCTCGAACCTTCCCTGAGGGTATATAAACTGCGGCTTTTCATGTTTCCTGGCCAATTGATCGTCGTCTTTCTGAGTGTGTGTGTTTAAGCAGGAGGCGGGCGGCCTCTTTCGTCGTCAGCTAGAACGTCTACAAGGTAATGGCCACATAACTTCATTATTTCTTGCTACCTCCGCAAATTATTCCGAGTGGAAGGTCCGAATCCTTTCTATGTAACCTACTTTTCTCAAATGTAACTTTTCTTTTGGCTAACGTAAAAATTTCATAAAATCTTTAATTGCAAATTGGGGATAGAGAGTGAGTTAACCTCTCGAGCTCCCCTTCATCTTAGTTTTAGGTGTCTGCGATTTAGCAACCTTTTTTCCTGTACAGTAATGTATTACTGTCATTTCCATGCGAGCCACCTCAAGTAGCTTGGGATTAGCCCCTGTTTCATTGGCTTAGAGCCCTGTAGGTTTTTAATATTTCATTATCTGGAGTGGAGTGTACGCCTCCATTCAGTTTGTGTTCGGGGCGGTTATTTAACCTGTTCTTTATCGCAAAGGCACTCTAGGTTGGGTACTAGATACCCCTGTATAAAATTATTTTCTATTTGTAAGTGGTGCCTTGAGGGCCCAGAGATTGCAAGTTTTGATGTTGCCTTGAGTAGGCTGGAATAAACTGAGAGCCTGTAAGCTCTTTTCAATGTTTTGTAACAGTAAATTGTGCCTTTGGGAGGCTATATATAAATGTTGTAATTTAGGGAGCAAGTGCTCTTGAATTAGGAGATTTCTGCCCTTAACTTTTGCTATTTGCTTTACGTCGCACCGACACAGATATGTCTTATGGCGACGATGGGATAGGAAAGGCCTAGGAAATAGAAGGAAGCGGCCGTTGCCTTAATTAAGGTACAGTCCCGGCATTTGCCTGGTGTGAAAATGGGAAACCACTGAAAACCATCTTCAGGGCTGCCGACAGTGGGGCTCGAACTCACTATCTCTCGATTACTGGATACTGGCCGCACTTAAGCGACTGCAGCTATCGAGCTCGGTACTGCCCTTAACTAAATAATACCACTTCCATCTGTAAAATTGTAAAAGTAGGAGCTTGAAGCCCAGAATCTGTAAAAATTACTAATATTGGTCTTTCCTAGTCTTGTTTCAAGATTGCTTTTGTACCTGACATATTGTTATTTGTTGAGTTTTTGTTTTTTTGAAGAAATATAACCTTCCGTTCAAGTTTTTAAATTAATTTTGATATTGTAGATAGACCCATTCACCCCGGCACCTTCTTTCGCCTCTTTCTGCTCCACGGGTAACCCCGTAATAATAATAATAATAATAATAATAATAATAATAATAATAATAATAATAATAAATTTTACATACATCAAAAGGACTTACAATTGATGCTTGAATAATTATTGTTACAGGAACTATAACTTTACCTTCTTGGCATCCTGTGGGTGGGGTACGCAGACGAAGAATACACACGCGGTATCCCCTGCCTGTCGTAAGCGTCGACTAAAAGGGGCAACCAAGAGATGATTAAATTATAACCATGAGACTACTTGTGATTAGTAGCATTACGAGAGGAACACGATGGGTGGACGTTACTTGCGATTAGTATGACCATGTGAGGAACTCCATGGATCTACGTTACCTAGGAGTGCGGAACAGCACGGGTCTGGGCTTTGCCTGCGGTTATTACTATCGTGTCTATCCGATTAGGGCGGGCGGGGGGAGGAGGGGGTGAGGACTCGGCTGCGAGAAAAGGTGCCGTACGTTGCGCTGGAGTATGTCGGTTCCCCCCGTATTCAGAGTGGGTCTGCATTCCCTTTGAGTAGTACCACTATATGAAGATCACCACGGGTATACGTTGCCTCTGATTAGTACAACTATGCGAGGAACATCATCGGTCTGTATTGCCTGCGAGTGGTGCAATTGTGTGTGACATTCCATGGGTCTATATTACCTGTGATTCGTACCACCATGAGTTTACGTTACCTGTGATTAGTACCACTGCAGGAGGAACATCATGGTTCTGCTTTGCCATTGATTAGTATTATTATGAAGGGCCGGTGACCTGGATTTTGGAACCATTTTTATAACGTGCATAATCTCAGAAATGAATTCATTGTGAATTGAATCCACTGATTGTTTTGGATTGATGGTCAGTTTTTATCATCATCATTCGCTTCATATTTTAGTCAGTGGATGTTTTAATTATCGTTCCATTTCTTTGCATTAGGGGCCGATGGCCTCGTTGTTAGGTTCCTTTCAACAACAAAATATCATCATCATTTATCATCATCACCATCATCATCTTCTTGTTAGATGACCAAATAAGTTACCCCCGACGTTAAATCAACGACCTGAAATCACCCTGGATCTACACACTTGCCCAACACATAACATGGACACCTCTGTTTATCGGTTAGTTTTTATTCTGATCAGTAGTTATTTACACTCATGATTCAAGGTCAGAAATGAAGGTAGGCTGCGCGATCATTGCTGCGAGTAAGGGGTGTCTTTTCCCTCTAACATAAACTTATATCGAGAACACAGCGGGGCTCTATTCTATCCCTGGAACTCTGCGGTACGCGCTGTCCCCTTAACGTCGGCAAATTTTGCTGTGTAGTGATTTCTTGAGCTCGTTACTATTTATTGATACATGTTTCCCGCGGCAACCTCTGGTGCAGCAGATCCAGGACCTGCTGGCCTTATTTTGGATGTTTAACATCTGAATTACGTTTCTGTGGATTTCAAGCCAAATCTCTGAAGAGGGAAACGAGTTAGCTGGTAGGGCTGCCTAGGAGGTTGTTACATTGCCCCCAATGCCTTACAGTTTCCAGCCAATGATATTGGTTCTCAGCTGAGACATTTGGTGATGTAACATTGGGAGTGGGAGTGGAAGGCCACACCCCTTTCAAATAAGCTGAGAACGATCAAAGGAACTACGAAGGCTTGGAAGTTATCTGTTCGAGGTTCTCGGAGAGATGCAGTGGTATTTTGTCTTCGGATCGCACTCACACTTGCTGAAGGGAGAAGGCCTCCTTGTGTTTACTAGCGGTGGTCCTCTTACCTTAATTCACATCCATACAGAGTGCGCGGATCTGGCCTATCTGAATCGTAGTCTAAAACATCCGAGTACCATCTCCCTCATTCCAAGAGATAACGGGCAGTCAGTAGTCTTGGCCACCATTTTCATGTGGGATAGTGGCTTGCTCATCGCCTTTAAAAGTGAAGTTCCTTATTTATTGTTACGTTTCTCGTTTATTGTTAACTACGCTTTTATTATTTTGGCCGTTTTTGGTGTCATTTTTATTTTTATAGTTTGAGCTCTAGAGCTGAATAAAATAAATGATTTCAAGGCTACGCCGCATTCAGTTTTACTACACTTTAATTTATTTTAAAATCATTTTAGAGGAAAATAAGGCGTGATACGTTGTTTTCAATTCATAATCACTTTCCTCATCATCATTTTTCAAATCCTTTCCAGTGGATAAATTTTAAAATTTTAATTTATTCTTTCGCTCCATTTCGTACCACCAGGGCTCGATGACCTAGATGTGAAGCTCTTTTAAACAACAAACGTCTTCATCGTCAAAATCTGCCCTTCACCTTTCAACACCTGTTAAGAACATAGTAATTTCCCCTATCACATCTTCTTTATATCAACTTACTTGAACATCATTAACTCCTAATATACCCAGATACAACTTCCTCACTGACTCGCCGTGTTCTAATTTATTTCTTCTATACATCTCACTAATATCGATAGCGTCCCATCAAATTTGTTTCTATTCACGAAGCTTTTTCAAAAGAGTTACTGCTCTGAAAAATAGTAGTGTGAATCCGCCACTCCCATAGGTTCGAGGCTTGCTTCAAGTCTTCAGAGCGTGGTCATTTGATTTCTGTGATGTGTTATGTTGGCCTTACTTACACATAGTCCCAGTGTGAATTCCTGTTCTATCGATTAAGGGACAACTGATGGATTATCCACCCGAGCACAAGGAGGGCCACGACTCTGAATATGCTTGAGATGACAGTTCTATCCCACAGCAACGGATATCCCGACGCTCAGGACCACTCAATCGTTGCCCACGGTTCACAAACTAAGATGCAATGCACAGCAATAATCTTTCACTTTACTACGTAAAAATATATTACCATACCGACACAAAATACACAAATGTAACTGAAGGATTACTCCTGGTCTTTCTGAACCTATTCCAATTCAAGTTTAAGAACATAAAGGAACATTATTTCGTACCAGGGGGAGAGCTGATACTTCGACGTGGCGTGCCCCAGGTGGAGGATAGGGGGTCCTGACCGGTTTGCCGGTGGACTTAATTCTCGGAGACCAAACACACAACCCCTGTGGGTAGGGGATGCCGACAAAGAATACACCCACCCACCCCCCGTATCCCCTACCTGTCGTAAAGGTGACTAAAAGGGGCGATCATGGGATGATTGAATTAGAACCATGCGACTACTTGTAATTAGTATCATCACGCGATGAACACATGGGTCGCCTTTACTTGCGAGTAGTACCACTATGTGAGGTACACAATAGGTTTGTGATTATTAGCAACAGAGGGTGAATCAGTATGGGTTCCACAGTACCCGTGATTAGTGCCACCATATGCGGAAAACCATGGTCTTACGTTGCCTGTGATTATACCACTGTGAGAAACACCACGGATCTGGGCGTTGCCTTCGATTAGTACCATTATGTGAGGAATATCACGCGATAGCACGAGTCCCTGTGATTAGGACACCTGTGTGAGGAACACCATGGGTGTGCGTTGCCTATGAAGGGCGCCGTAATGTGAGGAACACCGTAAGTCTACGTTATTCGTGATTAGTACCATTAAATGAGAAATACCATGGTTCTACTTTCCTAGCGATAAAGTACCATTATGAGGGGCCATAGACCCGGATTTTGGAAACTCTTTAGATAAAAAGCATCATCGATTCAGGATTGTGCTTTGGAAGCAACCCCTTGGTTAGTATTTACTATTAAGATAGTTTATGGGAATTTGGAGCATTACGGGGCGAATCCTCTGATTGTTGAAAGTTAATATTCATTGTTCATAGTCTCTTTTTTGAATTCTACTCCGAGGATTAATTCTGGAATTGTTTTTAAGTATCAATACTGCAAGTTCAATCCGCTGATTATTTTAAATACATATTCATCAATTTAATCTTCATCATCAAGTTCTGAATTCTGGACAGTTTTAGACTTTTAAATTGTCATTATATTTCGTCCCATTTCGTACCATTAGGAGTCGATGACCTAGATATTAGGCCCCTTTAAATAACAAGATCCATCATCATCAGAACATTATTTCGCCTTGAACTACCTTGCAAGATAGCAATGATGTTATTTAGGGATTAAATTCACTTTAAAAAGGTGCGTGATAGCATAGTGCTTTGCGACTGGTTCCTCATTAAAGTATCAGTGCTTCGTATCCCCACCAATACATGTAGGATACTTGAAAAATCATTTTTCTATTTCCTGAAATGCACGGCAACTTCTGTAAAGGGAGAATTGTTAAAAAGTTTGAGGTAACTTCTCACATTGAAGATTTGAAATCCTGTATCCAGATTCAAATCTTAGAAAATACAAGGGTAGGTAAATCTTTTCTTTCCTGAATAACGTGTTTTCTTTTTACCCAAAATACCCCTTCTCCTTTTTCATTAACATTGTGGTACTAATCCCGTGCCCTATTTGCAAATATGTTTTTCCTATACTTCTGTTTAGATTCCTCCTCGCCTAGTGATGAGGACTAGATTCCATTTTTTCAGATATCAACATTTTCATTAATTGCGATGCGATATAGAAGAGCTTCCTTTCTAAGGTATTCTCTTAAGACGTCTTTCTGATGAATTTAGGTTAATGGATATTAAGTAAAAGATTATTCAGAAATCGTGAGTGAACTAGAATTACAGAATTCTCAGTACAGAGATCAAGAACTATGTACTTTGTCCTTGTTTCAATCTCATAATTTTAACATATCGAGTGCTGAACTAGAGTAGCGACCCTTTTATCGATAAACTGGCGTTCCAATTGGATAATTCATATCTGGGCCAGTTTATGAGAACAATAATAGAATTTTGTAAACTGAAATTGTCTGTTTCTCTTATTTACATTTCTATGACTGTAAAAAATGGAAAACATGTTCTGCTCATGTTACGGCTTTCCAAGTGCGGTCAGCGGCAGTGTATCCTGGAGGAGACCACGGCTTGTCATGATATTGGAGGCGTCGCACGTTATGCAGCCGGTGGGTTCATATGTTCGAAAAGTGCCGGTGCGTCGCAAGTATTCCATCACAGACTTTGCGAGGAATGCTCATATGACCCCTTATTTACTGGGAGAAATAGTACAAACCAACATCCCTGTGGGCTGGGGGGGGGGGAGCAGATGAAAAATACATCCACGGTATCCCCTACATGTCGTAAGGGGTGACTAAAAGGGGAGGCAAAGGGATGATTGACTTAGAACTACGAGACTACTTGTGATTAGTACCATCACGCGAGGAACACCTAGGGTCGCCTTTACTTGTGAGCAATACCACTATGTGAGGTACGCCATCGGTTTGTGATGAATAGTAACATTAGTGGATCACTATAGGTTTACAGTGCACGTGATTATTACCCCTATATGCGGAACAACATGGGTTTACGTTGCCTGTGAGTAGTACCCAGTATGTGAGGAACACTACGGGAGAGTACGGGTCCCTGTGATTAGTACCACTATATGCGAAACACCACAGGCTTACGTTGCCTGTGAGTAGTACCCAGTATGTGAGGAACACTACGGGATAGTACGGGTCCCTGTAATTAGTACTACTATATGCGAAACACCACAGGCTTACGTTGCCTGTGTGTAGTACATTATCTGCGAGTAGTACCACAAAATGAGGAAGACCATGAGTCTACGTTATTTGTGATTAGTACCGCTACATGAGAAATATTATTCTACTTCACTAGCGATAAGTACAGTTATGAGGGGCCGTTGACTTGGATTTTGGACCCCTTTAGAAAACAAGCATCATCGATTCAGGATTGTGCTATGGAAGCAGTGTATACCATTGTTTTCAGTTAGTTTCTAATGGTTGTTTTAAGTTCAATCAATCAATCAATCAATCAATCAATCAATCAATCAATCAATCAATCAATGAATCAATCAATCAATCAATCAATACTGATCTGCATTTAGGGCAGTCGCCCAGGTGGCAGATTCCCTATCTGTTGCTTTCCTAGCCTTTCCGAAATGATTTCAAAGAAATTGGAAATTTATTGAACATCTCCCTTGGTAAGTTATTCCAATCCCTAACTCCCCTTCCTATAAATGAATATTTGCCCCCAGTTTGTCCTCTTGAATTCCAACTTTATCTTCATATCGTGATCTTTCCTACTTTTATAAACGCCATTCAAACTTATTCGTCTACTAATGTCATTCCACGCCATCTCTCCGCTGACAGCTCGGAACATACCACTTAGTCGAGCAGCTCTTCTTCTTTCTCTCAATTCTTCCCAACCCAAACATTGCAACATTTTTGTAACGCTACTCTTTTGTCGGAAATCACCCAGAACAAATCGAGCTGCTTTTCTTTGGATTTTTTCCAGTTCTTGAATCAGGTAATCCTGGTGAGGGTCCCATACACTGGAACCATACTCTAGTTGGGGTCTTACCAGAGACTTATATGCACTCTCCTTTACATCCTTACTACAACCCCTAAACACCCTCATAACCATGTGTAGAGATCGGTACCCTTTATTTACAATCCCATTTATGTGATTACCCCAGTGAAGATCTTTTCTTATATTAACACCTAGATACTTACAATGATCTCCAAAAGGAACTTTCACCCCATCAACGCAGTAATTAAAACTGAGAGGACTTTTCCTATTTGTGAAACTCACAACCTGACTTTTAGCCCCGTTTATCAACATACCATTTCCTGCTGTCCATCTCACAACATTTTCGAGGTCATGTTGCAGTTGCTCACAATCTTGTAACTTATTTATCACTCTATAGAGAATAACATCATCCGCAAAAAGCCTTACCTCCGATTCCACTCCTTTACTCATATCATTTATATATATAAGAAAACATAAAGGTCCGATAACACTGCCCTGAGGAATCCCCTCTCAACTATTACAGGGTCAGACAAAGCTTCACCTACTCTAACTCTCTGAGATCTATTTTCTAGAAATATTGCAACCCATTCAGTCACTCTCTTGTCTAGTCCAATTGCACTCATTTTTGCCAGTAGTCTCCCATGATCCACCCTATCAAATGCTTTAGACATGTCAATCGCGATACAATCCATTTGACCTCCAGAATCCAAGATATCTGCTATATCTTGCTGGAATCCTACAAGTTGAGCTTCAGTGGAATAACCTTTCCTAAAACCGAATTGCCTTCTATCGAACCAGTTATTAATTTCACAAACATGTCTAATATAATCAGAAAGAATGCCTTCCCAAAGCTTACATACAATGCATGTCAAACTTATTGGCCTGTAATTTTCAGCTTTATGTCTATCACCCTTTCCTTTATACACAGGGGCTACTATAGCAACTCTCCATTCATCTGGTATAGCTCCTTCGACCAAACAATAATCAAATAAGTACTTCAGGTATGGTACTACATTCCAACCCATTGTCTTTAGTATATCCCCAGAAATCTGATCAATTCCAGCCGCTTTTCTAGTTTTCAACTTTTGTATCTTATTGTAAATGTCATTGTTATCATATGTAAGTTTTATTACTTCTTTGGCCTTAGTCTCTTCCTCTATCTCGACATTATCCTTGTAACCAACAATCTTTACATACTGCTGGCTGAATACTTCTGCCTTTTGAAGATCCTCACATACACACTCCCCTTGTTCATTAATTATTCCTGGAATGTCCTTCTTGGAACCTGTTTCTGCCTTAAAATACCTATACATACCCTTCCATTTTTCACTAAAATTTGTATGACTGCCAATTATGCTTGCCATCATGTTATCCTTAGCTGCCTTCTTTGCTAGATTCAATTTTCTAGTAAGGTCCTTCAATTTCTCCTTACTTCCACAGCCATTTCTAACTCTATTTCTTTCCAGTCTGCACCTCCTTCTTAGTCTCTTTATTTCTCTATTATAATAAGGTGGGTCTTTACCATTCCTTACCACCCTTAAAGGTACAAACCTGTTTTCGCATTCCTCAACAATTTCTTTAAACCCATCCCAGAGTCTGTTTACATTTTTATTTACCGTTTTCCACCGATCATAGTTACTTTTTAGAAACTGCCTCATACCTGCTTTATCAGCCATATGGTACTGCCTAACAGTCCTACTTTTAAGACCTTCCTTTCTATCGCATTTATTTTTAACTACCACAAAAACAGCTTCATGATCACTAATACCATCTATTACTTCAGTTTCCCTATAGAGCTCATCTGGTTTTATCAGCACCACATCCAGGATATTTTTCCCTCTGGTTGGTTCCATCACTTTCTGAATCAGCTGTCCTTCCCATATTAACTTATTTGCCATTTGTTGGTCATGCTTCCTGTCGTTCGCATTTCCTTCCCAATTTACATCTGGCAAATTCAGATCTCCCGCTACAATCACATTTCTTTCCATGTCGTTTCCCACATAGCTGACTATCCTATCAAATAATTCCGAATCCGCATCAGTGCTACCCTTTCCCGATATGTACACTCCAAATATATCAAGTTGCCTATTATCTTTAGAAATGAGCCTTACACCTAGAATTTCATGTGTCTCATCTTTAACTTTTTGGTAGCTTACAAATTCTTCTTTCACCAGAATGAAAACTCCCCCTCCCACCTTTCCTATCCTATCTCTACGATACACACTCCAGTGCCGTGAGAAATTTTCTGCATCCATTATATCATTTCTCCGCCATGATTCAACTCCTATTACAATATCTGGTAAATATATATCTATTAAATTACTTAATTCTATTCCTTTCTTTACAATACTTCTACAGTTCAGCACTAACAATTTTATGTCATCCCTACTTGATTTCCAGTTCCCTGTTCCTTATCACCGCTCCCTAGGCCATCCCGTTTCCCTGAATGTACCTCCCTATTACCCTTCCAAACAAATTTCCTAACTTATACGTACCACTGCGGTTTAAATGAAGGCCATCCGAGCGCAGATCACTATCTCCTACCCACCCATTAGGATCTAGAAATTTCACTCCCAGTTTCCCACATACCCACTCCATAGTCTCATTTAAATCCCCAATCACCCTCCAGTCAGTATCCCTCCTACACAGTATTCCACTAATAACAATCTCCGCTTTCTTAAACTTCACCCGTGCTGCATTTACCAGATCCCACACATCTCCAACTATGTTGGTACTTATATCAGCTTGCCTTACGTTGTTGGTACCAACGTGAAACACTACCACCTTCTCCTTCCCCTCCTCCCTCTCTTCTACTTTCCTCAACATCTGCCTCAACCTAATTCCTGGATAACATTCTACCCTGGTTCCCTTTCCTCCACACACTTTCCCCACGTGTCCAACGATGGAATCCCCCATGACCAGAGCCTCAACCCTACCCATCTCATTTGGTCCCCTCCCCTCCTGGTCAGCCCTATCTTTCCTGATAGCTGCAGAAGCTACTTCCTCCTCCCTTTTCTTCTTCCCATGACCCTGTTCCACCTGTCTTTTCCTATCCTCTACTCTACATTTCCCTTTCCTACCTTTTCCCTTCCTCCTACTTCCATGCATCTCAGCAACAGTTCCCTGTCCCTCATCTTCCCTCTGTTGTTCTACCTGGAGTGACTCGTACCGATTTCGCACAGACACCTGTCCTGAATTCTGATCCTGAATAGAGCCCTTGGCCTGCAATCTCCTTCCCCTTAGAACATTAGACCACCTGTCTTCTACAACTCCTCCCTTTCCTTCCCCTCCCTCTTGTACACCTACTGTAACCTGTACATTGTTTGAGGGAGTCCTATCTTCCTTCCTGTCTTCTGTGAGAATCCTAATTATCTCCCTCAAACTTTCCAACTCCTCCCTCATACCCCTCAATGCCTCACCACACCCACAATAAGTACACTCGCGCTCCTTAGCCATTCTTTACGGGGGAAAAATTATAAATTAAAAAATAAAGTAACTTATTTGCAAAAAAAAATAAATGAACGGAGGGATATATTGTCTGGGATAGTACACAACAATAAGGTAATTAATATACGACTACACTACAATACTACTTAGTCGTGCTCTATTTTCTTTTATCCTACAACCCCTAACAGGATAAAAACTGCTGTTAATTACTGAATGTCGAAAGTAATACACAAGAACTACACAATTCCAAACTGCAATTAAGCCTATACTAATTTCAACAATATTTTAGTAAGAGTTTCTACGGATACCTCTACTAAACCAGTACTACACAAATATTTTACAATAATACATTGTTCATCGTCGTCTTTTTGAATTCTAGTCAGTGGATTGATGTTGGAATTATTTTTAACTTTAAGTATTTTGAGCTGGATCTGCTGGTTATTTTAAATGCATACTCATTCATTCTCCACCAACAAGTTTCTATCTGGTCAATGGGTGAATTTTGACATTTTTAATGCTCATTACATTTTGTACCATCAGAGGCCGATCGCCTAGATGTTAGGTCCCTTTAAACAACTAACATTATAATCATAATCTCAAGCGTAGTAAGTACAGTGGAAGTGAGTTTTAGCAGTCTATTTCTCGGCTAGCAAGAACTGATGATGCTGTGTGAACCACATGACGGACACACGACTAGCAGTCACCGTGAGATAATAGTAGGGTGTTCAATTGATGCTTCTAGATTATATTAATAATGAAATTTCGATGTTTATTTCATGTCGTTGAAGTTACAATTTAATGTTGGACTTTCTGTATCTGATTTTCTGCTAGATGCTTATTGTGATGATGATTTTCATTTCAAGGGGCCACATATCGAGGTCGTCGGATCCACGCCTGGACAAATGTTCAAGTTTAATTTTATACATCGTAACCGGTTATGAAGACTCGGAAGGGATGGCCAACTGATGGTCGTTGTAGCCGATATTCTTATAAACCGGGATTCTTTTGGTTGCTGCTAAAAATGTCATATCTGTAAGTTCCACGCTTAATTAACAGAATAAATGAAAACTTCAGGAAAAAATGAGTGAAATAAGTTCCCCATTTGCAATACAGTATTTGTGGACAGGAGCTGAGAGGAATTTTTCTTCTAATGTTCACACAGTGCCAACAGCAATAATACCAGTAAAATACACAATAATGAGTTAGAAAAGAAGATGTAACAATGTAAATTGATCAATAATATCGTACGCGGTCTTGACTAATAAAAGAGACGTTCTCTCTGTCCTTCCAAATCGTACAAATCGCTCAGTGTGATACACACAATTCCTTTGCAATTCTGACGTTTATTTCCCTATTTTTAATTCCCATACTGTGTGTGATGTTCTTCAATATTAACACTTTCCTTTTCGTTTGCGAGATCTTCACAGTGATGCTTGCCTTTACTATCTAACAGACAGAGTTTTCAAATATACACTCTACTGAAAATAAAAGTTTGAAAATAAGCTTTACAGCAATCCCAAAATACGTAACAAACAAAAAGCAACATTGGACGTTATATCCGATATAGTTCTCCGAAAATGTGATTACAATACGTCGTTTTATCCGATATGTCGCAATAAGCGATGTCGTACTAAGCGATTTTTAAATGCACTGTTTTTATAGGATTTTGTAAGGGACTGTTATATTTCGACGTTATACCCAGCATGTCGTTATAAGCGATGTCGCAACAAACGTTTGGGACTGTACAATTCCCTTGTGATCAGTGAAATTAACCAAAAAACGCTTCCACTTATAAGATCGCTCTTAACCTTATAATCATTACCTAGAGTCTGAACCTCAGAGCCTTGATTCAGATTCGAGTCGTGGCGAACTTGGTAAAGTAGGTTCGAACCCCACTGTCGGCAGCCCTGAGAATGGTTTTCCGTAGTTTCCCGTTTTCACACCAGGCTGTACCTTAATTAAGGCCACGCCCGCTTCCTACCCACTCCTAGCCCTTTCCCGTCCCATCGTCGCCATAAGACCTGTCTGTGTCGGTGCGACGTAAAGCAACTAGCAAAAAAAAAAAAAAAAAAAAAAAAAAAAGAACTTGGTAAAGAGTCGGTTTGAAGCTCTTGAATAAAATGAAATGGAATTTTACCATCAGAGGTGTTTAATAATTCAAGGCAATTTCACTGTCGGGCATTCATCCTTGGAAACAACTCGATAAGTAGATATCACTAAACCAAAACCAAACCCCATGGCACTACACCCCTTGAAGGGCCCTGGCCTGCCAAGCAACTGCTGCCCGAAGACCTACAGATTACGAGGTGTCGTGTGGTCAGCACGACGAATCCTCTCGGCCGTTATTTTTGGCTTTCTAGACCGGGGCCTCTATCTCACCGTCAGATAGCTCCTCAACTCTAATCACGTAGGCTGAGTGGACCTCGAACCAGTCCTCAGGTCAGGTAAAAATCTCTGACCTGGCCGGGAATCGAACCCGGGGCCACGGGTAAGAGGCAGGCACGCTACCCCTACACCACGGGGCCGGCTATGTAGATACCACTACTGATTTTAATTTAAACTGGATTTTACGGTAGTGGTCAGATGTGCAAGGCAACTTGTTTCCTTTTCTCTTTATTTTTCCTTTTCATTTTACAATCTCTTGAACTTCCATTTATCACGTTACCTTTTAAATATCATTGTATTAAAGCAATTTGCAATGTTACCAACGCAAAAATTGAGTTACATACATTTGCAGTACTGTTAATTTTTAATTTCGTGTGGCTATTTCTAGCTGAGTGCAGCCCTAGTAAGGCAGACCCTCCGATGAGGGTGGGCGGCATCTGCCAAGTGTAGGTAACTGCGTGTTATTGTGGTGGAGGATAGTGTTATGTGTGGTGTGTGAGTTGCAGGGATGTTGGGGACAGCACAAACACCCAGCCCCCGGGCCATTGGAATTAACCAATGAAGGTTAAAATCCCAGGATCCTCTGAACCGAAGGCCAGTACGCTGACCATTCAGACAACGAGTCGGACTCCAGTACTGTAAAATCATGCAATATGTCACGTGCCTTCTTTCTCCCAGGTTACATTGTGGTTACAATTAGCACATCTTAGGTATGCTTCCAAAGGAATGCTCGTCTGAATTTCACTTGAAGTAATTACATTGAACTATACAAAAGACCTTCATTCATTTTAAAAAAGAATTAAATACATTGTAGACGCTGCGTCAAGGAACTCGCTGCACATCGTAACTAATATATTTAAATCGGTTTCCCTTCAAATGTATATTGGTCAAAGGATTAGACAACCTCAATCCTGATTTCCTAAGATTTAATATTTCATGGTTCATTCTTGTTCCTCTTCATCATCATCATCATCATCATCATCATCATGGCATTTTCCTACTTTCCCGCTCTACTGCCAAATGCCTTTCCAGACACCAACCCTATACAGAAGGATGTTTACACCATTGCGTTTCCCTAGTTTTGTAGTTTGTGTGTTTGTCTATGATTTATACTCCCTGTGGGTGGGAGACGTAGACGAAGAGTACACTCACGCCATCCCCTGCTCCTCAAAAACGGGTGACCAAGGGATGAGATTACCTCTGATTGGTACCGTTACGTAAGAAACACGATGGGTCGACGTTACCTGCGATTAATACCGCTATGTGAGGAACGCCATGAGTCTACTTTACCGGTGATTAGTACTATTTTGAAGAGCCGGTAACCTGGATTTTGGAACTTTTTGGGCAACAAGCGACATCTCAGAAAGTAAGCAATTGCGATTTGGATCCATTGTCATTTTTCATCATCAATTCAATGGTTGCCATAAGTGAGTAACATTTATCCTACCCACATCAGACGACAAAGCGGTCTTTGTTAGAATGTGGAACAGGATTCTGAAGAACAGTTACCTCCCAATACATCAGAGTACAGATGAAAATGCCGTAACGAGACTGAAGGCAAGGAAACCTGCCTGGAAGACGGCAAAGGAATTACTTAATTCGCATTTTAAACCTGATAAAACATGGAAACATGAAAGGTCTCAATCACACCCTTACGGCATGAAGGATCCAACTACAAAGTTACCTGGGTTCAACCTTCCTCGCTCCACCTGGACCACACTCAACATATACGCTGTGGAGTCGGAAGTGCTTCTGCTCTGCATCAGTGGGGCTGGCAAGTCTCTCCAGCCTATGACTGTGGTGCTGAATTGCAAACCATCGTGCACATTCTGGAGGACTGCCCTCCGCGAGCTTTTACTGATTCTATCGAGGACATTCATCATGTGACCTATAAGGTACTATCTTGGTTGGAAGATAGTCTCTTCGTCTAAGAGACTGAAAGCTGTCCACATTAATCTCTTTAATGTTGGCTTTGTATATATATGTATGTATAAAGTGTATACAGAGTCAATTATATATATATTTTTGGGTGCGTCAAAAACTTTTTTTGCTAGTTGCTTTACGTCGCACCGACACAGATAGGTCTTATGGCGACGGTGTGATAGGAAAGGCCGAGGAGTTGGAAGCGGCCGTGGCCTTAATTAAGGTATAGCCCCAGCATTAAGAACTTGTATAGAGTCTATTGTCAATCGTAGCATCATACGCTAATAATAATAATAATAATAATAATAATAATAATAATAATAATAATAATAATAATAATAATAATAATAATAATAATAATAATGGGCCGCCTCTGTGGTGTAGTGGTTAGCGTGATTAGCTGCCACCCCCGGAGGTCCGGGTTCGATTCCCGGCTCTGCCACGAAATTTGAAAAGTGGTACGAGGGCTGGAACGGGGTCCACTCAGCCTCGGGAGGTCAACTGAGTAGAGGTGGGTTCGATTCCCACCTCAGCCATCCTGGAAGTGGTTTTCCGTGGTTTCCCACTTCTCCTCCAGGCGAATGCCGGGATGGTACGTAACTTAAGGCCACGGCCGCTTCCTTCCCTCTTCCTTGCCTATCCCATCCAATCTTCCCATCCCCCTACTAGGCCCCTGTTTAGTATAGCAGGTGAGGCCGCCTGGGCGAGGTACTGGTCATACTCCCCAGTTGTATCCCCCGACCAAGAGTCTGAAGCTCCAGGACACTGCCCTTGAAGCGGTAGAGGTGGGATCTCTCGCTAAGTCCGAGGGAAAAACCGAACCTGGAGGGTAAACAGATGATGATGAATAATAATAATAATAATAATAATAATAATAATAATAATAATAATAATAATAATAATAATAATAATAATAATAATAATAATTCGTTTTAAATTCTAGTCAGTGGATATATTTTGAAGTTTTAATTGTTTCATCTCGTTGCAGCTCGTACAATCAGGGGCCGATGGCCTAGCTGTTAGGCCCCTTTAAACAGCAATTACCGGGCGAGTTGGCCGTACGGTTAGGTGCGCGCGGCTGCGAGCTTGTATCCGGAAGATGGGGGGTTCGAGCCCCACTCTCGGCAGCCATGAAGATAGTTTTCCGTGGTTTCCCATTTTCACACTGTACCTCAATTAAGGGCTAGGCCGCTTTCTTCCCACTCCTATCCCTTTCCTATCCCATCGTCGCGACAAGACTTATCTGTGTCGGTGCGACGTAAAGCCAATTTTAAAAAAATGAACTGTAATCATCATCATGATCATCATCTGCCTAGCCCCGTTTTATTGATGCGGGGTCGAGGATGAGGTGGAATGATATTTATGGTAGCCTATTATTTTACTGCAGGATGCTCTTCCTGACGCCTTAGTTGATGAGCTAATTAAGATGAAATAGTCCGGCCCCGCGGTGAAGGCGGCAATGCCGAACAAATAGCAATTTTACACACACACAAAAAAAAATGTTATGATGAATGGAACCGTGTAAAAAGGTGCGAGAGATCGGCCGTGACTTATGTATAGGAACTGTCCCGGGCATTTTCCTGGAAGTGACGGTGTGCCTCAAACCCACTCACCTCACGTCTGCAGAGCCACAGCCCTCCGTTCACTTTTCTTGCACTGTAAATGAAGATGCGCATTAAATCGGACGGAAACACCCAGTCCTCGAGCCAGACGAATTAACCACACCTGGTATGTAACAATTTAATTTATGGCTTATTTGCAGTTTTTGTAGGAATTCTTAATGGAAAGCAGAACACCAAAATTTTGCACTTTACGTGCTAGTGTGTATTGTGCCATCAGATGGCAGTAAATGCTTCTGATAGTGTTACTCATTAATCATAGATGACTCTGTAATGCATGCAGTTGCTAATTCCTACTCATGTCTGTTAATAATTCCTCTGATTGCAGGGGGGGGGGGGGGTGACACTTCATAGGGAGCGTCCGAAGCAGTTCTGAGATGGGCCAATCGATCTCTGCCAACTAATGAAAACTAAAATTCTCTTTCAGAGGGATAATTTAGAGGGCAGAAGTTGGCATTACACATTCAGTTGCGTGGTACAGCAAATTCATAACACAACACCGTTATCGTTGCGCGCGAAGGTACCTTAGTCGTACGGTATGTAATAGTGTTTGTTAGACGAAAATTTGTTGAGATTCTTTCGCATTGAACGATATTTTGATCCAGTTTTTTGAGAGTATGGTGTGAAATTATAATTATGCGCGTTCTTAGTGTGAAGAAATAGTATTATGATCATGAACATACTTCACATTGAACTACCTAACTGTTGCGAGTAAACGTCTGTGTCATTGTGCTTCTTACCTGCTGTTTGGAATAAATAAATTCAAAATATAAACTGTGTGCATTATGCTGTGTTTTACCTTCATCTTTTCCTTCTCGTGTTTTCCATTCCCATACATAAAAGTCGTGGGAAGTGTTCAACGAACGAACGAAAGAATGAGGTTATGTTAGATTGTGATTTGGGCAAGTATGGGCGTTTTGGGGTTTTATATGAATTGCATTAACATTTTCAGTAATCAATGTTGAATTTATCACTTAATAGATGTAAATTTACATTAAAGTGCGAACGGTGAAACAACGATACAAGCTAGCGTTATAACAGTATTGCCAACATACAAATACGGTAATTGCAATTTACTTTTCAAGTAAAAGACACGAGAGAAGCTTTAGAAACAACTTTCCTACCGGAATACAATCATTATCTCTATCACAATTAAAATTTTAACAAAGTAACAACTATCATCATCGTGTTTACTACGAGGTACTATCGTGGGATTTATTTCCTTATGTTGGCAGAGAGAAAGTGGCCACTGTAGCTTCCATGAACTGTTTTCTCAGCCAACTTTATTACACAGGAGTGACGGATCTATTTCTCTTATATGATCCTTGTCTGATTGTTCATAGACATTTTTCATGGTTACCTGTTTATTTGTTACTGCAAGCGTTTGATGAAAAAATACGGATTTTAAAACGGACAAGAAATGTGATATAACACCTAGAAATGCTGCACGGATTGTGGCATTAAGTGAATGTGGGAAAACAAATAGTCAGGTACCACACATACTGGAGTGCATAAAAGTTTCGTGTTGTTACATACCATTAGAAAGAGAATAAAAGAAGCTTAAAGAAAATATATAGATTATATTACTTCCTAAACGCCCGTCACATTAAAATATTATATACTTTAATCCAAAGGAAAAAACCAGCGATTTGCTATTAATTTTGCCGGCACTGTATGTGGTTAAAAACTCCTGCCCGCCAGCCTTTGAACCGAACAAGGAGCTGAACACTTGATCAGACTCGTTATATCAAATTATACACTAGTATATTGAAATTGCAGTTTGTTTAAAAATTAGAATCCAGCCTCCGGGGGTCAGGCGGCAGCGCACCGGCTTCTGATTGCTGGGTTCCGCGTTTCAAGTCCTGGTCAATCCATGCTGAGATTTTTTCTGGGCAAAGCGGGTACTCCGGTCTTCTCTGTGCCCGCCTGGTGGCCATCATCGTTAAGGCGTTGAAGTCGAAACGGTCTGACACCGAGGTTAGCCGGTTCGAATCCCGTTGGTCGAAAAAATTTCACCATCAGAATGTTGGCCAGCAGTTTAGAGGATGTGGTGGTGTACAATTGCGTGCAAAAAGCCTGGATTAAATTCCAGCAGACTCCAAGGTGATTTTCGGCAAGTGTAGGCTATGTGCCGGCCCCGGGTTTCACCCTCTTCCTTCCCACTATCATATATCACGTCATTCATTTCATCTCATTAACTCCTCTGATTAGGTTGACGTCAGGAAGCGCATCCAATTATAAAAACCCGCCACGACAGGTTCATCTCACCTCATGCGGGGCCCCATGGAGAAACGAGACAAAACACAAGGGTTGGACAAACAAACAAACAAATTAACTCCGGTTCCCCGTCTTCTTTTATTTAAGCAACACTCTCCAATATAATTTCATTTTATCCGTCAGTTATCAATCACTGCCCCAGAGGAGTGCGATAGGCTTCTGCAGCCAGAACAATTCCTATCCTTGCCGCTAGATGGGGGCTTCATTCATTCCATTCCCGACCCGGTCGAAATGACTGGAAACAGGCACTGGATTTGAATTTTATTTAAAATGACAAGTATTTTCTTTGTCCCTCCCATGTAATTCACCATCATTACCAGGAGTATTTCCTAATATAAATCTCAATGCTTCGAAATCAGTCTCAATCATCTGACTCTGTATCTTATACCTAAAGTCACGTTCACTTCTAGTTGAGTAGCTTTTCATTCTTATCTTCCATGATTTCAAGGCCTGTTAGATAACTGACACAACAACTTTTTATAATCTCTTACTCCTTAGAAACAAGGGAACAGAGTTCTCATCAGACTGTATTCGATAGCCTGTAGTCACTCCAGCAGACTGCGTATAGGTACAGAAGTTGGAAATCGTAAAACATGGCTAAGTTAGTGGTGTCACATGGGGAAGGGGCGTATAGTGATCTGTTTTCTGATCACATAATGGAACCTGTCAACACACAAAGAAGAATTGTGTAGGTATACGGAGACATAATGATATTTGCCCGACAAGTGTGAAACTGGCTCATGAGATTTGGAGATGTTCGGTTCAGACCTATTAAGGTCTTCGATGACTTTCAGTCGTCAAGGAAAGAGTTGCTTTAAATTATGACAAATCCTTGAATTTATTTAATGGTTATACCAACATCCCTAATACCAAGATTAAAAACACACGCGAGGAACATCAAGCGTGAACTTTTCTTGCGATTAGTACCACTAAGTGAGGAATACCATCTGTCTGTGGGTGGATCGCTATGGGTTTACAGTACCCGCGTATATTATCTCCCAGTATGACGGAGGCTCCCCTCTGTCCAGGTTCCGTTGGAACACCCCAAGAAGAAAGAAACAGGCTATACTCGCTGGGGCGATTCAGCATCTGGTTGTGGACATCATGTGATAGTGCGGGTCCCTGTGATTAGTACCACAAGGTGAGGAACACCATAGGTCTGCGTTACCTGTGCGTAGTACATTACCTGTGAGTAGTACCCCAATGTGTGGAACACCGTGAGTCTACGTTACTTGTGATTAGTACCACTACATGAGAAATGCCATGGTTCTACTTTCCTAGCGATCAGTACGATTATGAAGGGCCGTTGACCTGGATTTTGGACCCCTTTAGACAACAAGCATAATCGATTAAGGATTGTGCTTTGCAAGCAAGCGCTTGGTCTGTCGGTGTTTTAAGTTGGTTTCTGGGAAGGTGGGGTAATTGTCGGACGGATCCACTGATGGTTTTAAGTTCACAATCGTTGTTCATCGTTTTCCTTTTAAATTCTAGTCAGTGGGCTGATTTTGGAATTACTTTTAACTTTCAATATTATGAGTTGGATCCTCTGATTATTTTAAATTCATTTTTGTCCATTCATTCTTTACACAATTCGGGTCAGTGGATGAGCTTTGGACTTCTAAATTGTCATTATACAACGTATTTCGTCTAATTTCGTACCATTGCCAACGGCCGTAGCCGTGTTTAAACACCGGATCCCATGAAATCTCTGAAGTTAAGCAACATTGGGCGTGGTCAAGGAGCGGAAAGGAACTGGCCACCCTACCGTACGTAAACTCCGGCTCAGGCACACCTCGGCGGAGGTTCGGACCTGCCTTCGGGCAGAATACACCCTTACCCCTTCGTACCATTAGGGGCCGATGACCTAGATGTTAGGGCCCATTAAACAACAAGCATCATCATCAAGCTTGTAAAAATACAGGAGAGATGCCGGAATAAAGCAGTATTGACCTCTTTTCCTGTTCATCCTATTGATAATTAGGAAGACTCAGAATTTAATTTACCGTTGTACTATTATTGTCAACTTCCCCTTTAAATTCAGCGTTTGGGTAGAAAAAGTGAACTTGGTAGTACTGATTTACCTCCATTCTATAATTGCAATAAGAATAAATCGTTCCTATGGAATATAACTATTGACCTGTCCTACTTCGTCATTATAGCGGTCAAGTGAACTGTGCAAGCTGGACTATAGTACACTATTACAATGTGAATGAATATGAAATTACGCTGGCTTTGGATGTGGGTAATGAGGCATGTGATGTATTCTGCCGGAGCAGCAGCCTGTAAAACTTTTTCTTCATGCATATCTGGCTGGAACACTGAGCAGAGGTGACAGTCATCGGATTACACCGTTCAGCCGTCAGCATTGAAAATTGCTCGATGCAGTACTTTGACAATTATGTTTAGTCTACAAGGAAGGCTGGATGTTGACTAAAATGTCAGTTACTACATAGTGGAATTCCCTGGATAGTCATGTAATCGGTATATATAAAATAAGAGTTTTGTCTGTACATTGCTCATAATTTGAAAAGACCGGGCGAGTTGGTCGTGCGCGTAGAGGCGCGCGGCTGTGAGCTTGCATCCGGGAGATAGTAGGTTCGAATCCCACTATCGGCAGCCCTGAAGATGGTTTTCCGTGGTTTCCCATTTTCACATAAGGCAAATGATGGGGCTGTACCTTAATTAAGGCCACGGCCGCTTCCTTCCAACTCCTAGGCCTTTCCTATCCCATCGTCGCCATAAGACCTATCTGTGTCGGTGCGACGTAAAGCCCCTAGCAAAAAAAAAAAATTGATTTGAAAAGAATGGTATTTGTGTGTCATGACCACAGTAACAAGGAAATGCACTTTTTACTTTTCCGTAATTTCTGTCTGTCTGTCCGTCCGCGCATCACGAGAAAACTGCTGAAGAGAATTTAATGAAAATCGGTATGTAAAGTCGGGGGATGAGCCACTACAATCTGGGCTATAAGCCATTTTATTGAAGCTGAGTGAAATGGTAGTTTAGGGGAAGGCCTGAAATTTAATTCTCAAATACTTATATTATTAGTGGTCGTAGATAACTAAAGTTGTATAGAATTAAATTTCCGATCATTTATGTCATAATCTTTTTACCGTACCGGCTATGATAACACAGATATTCATCAACTTGTATTTTTGTTGCTAAGTCCATATCAACGCCAAGCCGCGAGAAAATGAGTTAATGGAATTTAATGAAAATCGGTATCGGGGAATAAGAAACTACAGTCTAAGCTATAAACAATTTTTATTCATACTAGATTAAATCATAGTTTAGAGGAAGGCAACTAAAATTTAATTGTTAAATACCTTATGTTATTGGTCCTATCGAAAAGTACAACATAACAAAAGTTATAGGGAATACAATTTCCGATCATTTATGTTCATTTAGTTTTACCGTACCCGCTGTGATAAGAGTGGTATTCCAGAGTCGGAAGAAAACTAAATATGAAGGCCTACAATAATGAAAGCGCACAACATTGATCAACAATTGCATTACATTGAGCATTGTTTGTTGTGATGTTCATTGTCTCTTGTGTTGCCACTCAACTCCGATAGATGGGATCACTGCTGCGTACCGAGTATAAAGGGGCCCATAGACGTGCAATATTATTGCGCAATATCGGGCTTTGTGCAATATAATTGATAGTGTGTATTTAATATTGTACGAAATCAAAAAACTTTGAAATATATTGCGCAAATCGAAAAATACTGTGCCGTGTGCTGGCAATATTGTGCAATATGCCGTCCTCCGGCCAGTTGGTATCAACAAGTAGGGGAGAAAGTATCGTGATGGCAGACAAACAGGTGGTGAAAAAGTTTATTCTAGGGTGTATCGAAGTGTATCATGGCCTTCCGGCTCTATGGGACGTTAAGAGCAAACATTACAGTAATCACGTTTAAAAAAAGTGAACAGAACGAGTTGCTTATTGAGAAATATCGCGAAAAATACCCAATCGCCGACAAGCAAGAAGTCGTTTAAAAAAATCAGTTCTCTGCGTGCAAACTTCCGGAAGGAAGTGAAGCGGCTTCGCGATACAGAAAAGTGTGTTCACCAAACAAGATACCGGCATTGACTGACTATATATTGCCACGCATATTGTACGTCTATGACCGATTCTATTTATTGCACAAACCCGATTGTTGTGCAATAATATTTTACGTCTGTGGGCAGCTAACAATATATTGTACGATCCATTTTGCGCAATAATATTGCACGTCTATAGGCCCCTTAACAGCCTGACTGAATATAGGCGGGAAATAGGCAGGGAGTTTGAAAACTTTCTTCTTTAGCATGCCATTCTTCTGGTTCATACATTTCCTGATATTGCTGGTACGAAACACAGTGGTTCATTTATTTATTTATTTATTTATTTATTTATTGACTTGTGGCGTGGCTCAGGCTATGAAGCCTGCTGTTATGCCAAACCATCTCATATGTACTACATTGTACAAACTATAGAGTATTAGTATTTCTAGTTAAATATAATGAATTATAAAATTAAACTTAAATAATAGTTATAAACAAAAGGAAAATTTCTGAGAGTCACTTTTAAAAAAAACATTAAATACTAATTTCTTAAGTCTATGTACCATTTATAACATGTTTTTTTAAATACATTTCTACTATGTATGTCTCTAATTACAGCCGGAAGGGAATTCCAAGAGCGTATGGTTGCAGGTATGAATGAGTTGCCGTACCCGGTCGTGCGGTAAATTGGGAAGCTCAGCAGGGAAGAGGTTTCTGACCTTGCAGGTATACTGTTTGGAGATGACAAGTATTTAAGATCCATTCTCAGATAACTTGGTGTGTCTGTACGGAGAATGTTGTGAACAAGCGAAACAAAGTGAAGGTTTCTTCTCTCCGCCAAATATAACCACGACAGCTGTTCAAGACAAGGTGATATATGGCAATACCTGGGCATATTTAATACAAAACGGATGCATGTATTATAAGCCCGCTGAAGTTTAGCGTTAAGTGTGGTGTTTAGGTTGTTGTATATTACGTCACCATAATCGAAGATGGGTAGAATTAAGCTTTGAACAAGTAACTTTCTCGTATTTAGAGGAAGGAGATCCCGTAAACGTTTAAGAGAGTGCAAAGAAAAGAATACTCGTTGGCATATTTTCGTCGTGTGCTCCGTCCAGTTTAAGTACTTATCAAAAATGAAGCCAAGGTTTTTTACTGTTTCGTTTATTTGTATTGGTGTTGCGTGGAATAGGATTGGGGGAATTTTAACACTTTTCAGTTTGGTATGATTACTTTTGGATCCAATTATGATTGCTTGCGATTTGAATGGATTGACTTTAAGAGAATTATTTTTAGTCCAGTCTTTTATATTTTCCAGGTCATCGTTTAGTTTGTCAATGTCTAGTTGGATGTCTTTCGGGTTTGTTTGTATATAAAGTTGAATATCGTCTGCGAAGAAATGGTATCTACACGTTTTTATATGTTTTGGTAGGTCATTTAAGTACAGTGAAAATAGCAGTGGCGCTAGAACACTGCCCTGAACTACGCCAACTTCAGTTTGTTGCCAGTGTGACACTTTCGTACCTGCTGAAACGCACTGCTGCCGCCCAATTAAATAAGAGTGCAGCCACGTCAGTGCGCTTGAAGAAAATTTTTGTGCTTGTAGCTTAGCTAATAATATTTCTCTGTCCACACAGTCAAATGCTTTACTTAGGTCTAAAAGTACAAGGATAGTCATTTGTCCGTTGTCCATGCCTGCTTGAATGTCATTTGTAACTTTTAGTAGTGCTGTGGTTGTGCTGTGGTTAGGTCTAAACCCTGACTGGTATTTGTCGAGTAAATTGTGTTTGTTAATGTAATTTGTTATCTGCTTGTGAACGACCTTTTCTAATATTTTACTAAGACAAGGAAGTATGCAAATTGGTCGAAAGTCTTCGGGTTTTGTTGGATTATCGATTTTTCTTATCGGTCGTATTATGGCACTTTTCCATATATTGGGAAAGATTCCTGTCATGAGTGAGGTATTTATTATGTGTGTAATTGTTGGGAGAACAATTTCAGTGAGTCTTTTAATTAATGTCAAATTTATTCCGTCACATCCTGTAGCCTCTGACTTTATTTCATGAATAGCGTCTCTGGCGTCATTAAGAGTTACATGTGAAAAATCATGGTATTCTAGCTGTTCGATCCCTACTCTGACGCGCTGTTTTGAATGAGCAGTGTGCACACTTAAGGCAGAGGCTTAGTAGTTCGATCTTGTCTAGAATTACAATTTAGGCCTATTCCAAATTATAGCACCACAATTCCCTAAATAACTCAAAAGTTCAACCCTGAAAAGAGCTTAAGGAAAAGCTTTTTCATCTACACTTTTATAAAATTAAACATTAATTTTATTCCAAATTAGGAGTGAAGAGGGGGGTTTATCCTCTGCCTTGGAGGAATTTTTTTTCTCCAAGTCAGATAGTTTTTCCCGTCGCCAGTGTAGTGAATTGAGATTTTACGCCTCATCAGGTACTCCTAGGAAAAAGATTAGTAAAAGGGCATAGTTTTTTCCCTGGGAGTCTCCACTATTCGACACCCCACTACCGCCCCCCACCACCGAAAAAGAAGATTCACGGATCACGGCTGTCTGCGGCTTGGTCATTCCAGCTCTGGAACTTTGGACTGTTAGATCGGCAGCGTAGTACTATTCGTTAAAAGTGAGAAAATGTGTGATTTTTCATTTGATCGAGTATTTCATATGAAAGCATTGCTTTCAATCGCTCCATTCCTTCTGACGTCACTGTAATGACATATGTTTATTTGAGTTGGGAAAACTACTGAGACGGTCTTTCTAAGGATGTAAAAAGGCAGGTGTATATTGAGCAGGTGGATATTGGATATTGAATGTCTGCCATTAGAATAAAAACTCCCCAACCTGATTGTGACTGATGGTAGGCAAGCGGGCCTACCATTACAATGAAAATTCCCTAACCTAGTCTTCATATGGAAAAAGACGTTTGGTGACTTGCCCGTCGTGATTCTAGGGTGACGTTAAGAGCTATGCAACTTAATACAATCTTGCTCACAACGTGTACTCTACCTAACCTAGAATTCCGTATACAATGTAGAATTCAGTAGCGAAGCACGGGTACGTCAGCTAATAATAATAATAATAATAATAATAATAATAATAATAATAATAATAATAATAACTAGAGGACCCTTGCTGCTCTGCAGCATTCGTTATAAATAGGTCACATAACTCGTCCTGATAAGCCTGTCGTAGTCATATTGTTTTCCTGCCCTTTTCAATGTTTTTATGAACATTTAATAAGAAGCGCGTTATGATATGCGCCTTTCGTAGCCACAATTCATCCATTCTAACGTCATCATGTCGTATGTTTGGTAAACATCTATCCACATATTCGCTTCTTTATCCTGCAGTTCTTGATGTAAAGCCTGGTGTTGTGTCGTAGAAGTCTATACAGAACGGTTGTCTTGTGAGTTCATAGTTAGCCTCGAAGGAGCGCTTTTGCCAGGCAGAGAACTTATTAAAATACATGGCCTTCACTGTTTTAGTGTAGCTAGGTTATCCTTCGATAGGTGATCCCAGATAATGTCTAAGGCGTATGTCATGATGAGATCAATCTCCACGTAGATTTCTTTTCTCTTAAAAGCATTTAAGATAATAGGAACGCTCTGCCATCTGTTGTATATATTTAGAAGCAGGCAAAGGTTAGAGAATCAAAGAGAATCTAGCAGGGAATATTATTCTTCGGTGATCGGGGGATGTATATACTCTCTGGCTTGACAGGTAGTAATCAAACATGGCTGCATGCAATGACATTACTAAGGATGAGAATCACATGTATCAGAATGTTAATGAAAGTGTTAGTCGCTAAGCAACCTGCAAAGTACAGGATGTATTGCGGGTTACGGTAAGCCTTCGTTTGTAATTACTGGAGCGATAATTTAATAATTTTGTTTCATGATTACTCAAAGTTGGCTGAACTTAGAGACCTATCAATGTCGCATAATTCACCGGCAGGCAATTCCGAAGAGAATGAAACAAAAGTGAGGCAAATCGGTCCGGTAGAACGGACGGACGGATAGATTTTCAAAGCTGTTTTTATTAAACTCTTTTAATCTATATATCTCTTCTGAGGAAATATAATTTTAACTAATATCAAGCTGGCACCCAGAGAGCTCACAGTGGGACAAAACAAAATGAGACGAGTAGTAAGTTCAAATATCTGGGAGAACTGATAACTCCAAAATTGTCAGAGAAAGAAGCCTTTAAGTTACGCATGAACAAACTGGAAATGGCGTACCATTTAGCCAACGGCGTGTACAACAGAAGGTCCCATGTCTTTCAAAGCAAAGCTAAGGCATTACTGCAGCGTCATTCATCCATAGGTGTCATACGCTTTAGAATTTCTTGCAGTGAATAGAGAACGTTACTCTGCGCCTTCAGAAGAAAATCTCGACTGTTCAAGAGAAAGGCTTCTCAAACAATGAAGTTTTAATTTAGACGTACATGCGTCGCCAGATGGTTCACCGGACGCGGTACAGTGCTAGCGTTCGAAGCGGAAGGTGACGGAAACATCAGAATCAGTCTAATCAGTTTGAGAGGGTGTCACATAACATAACAGGTGTATGACATTGACACAAGCCTGGAATGAAACATTTGGCGATGAGGAACGTACGAATTTGGAAAACACCAAAACGAAATAATAATAGTGAAGGGACAGGGAAGGGAACTACCTACGTATATCCTTAATGGCTGGCAATCAGGTATTACTTAAACGACAGCCAATGTACCTGTTGGAATTGTTAGGATTTCTACGTATTTTCACAGCTTCCCGTGTAATCCTGGACCTGTAGTGTCTAGTATGGGTAAGAGCTCGAGAATCCTGGAACACGACATCATGACCCGACGATAGAGCGTGATCAGCTATTGCTGACTTGTCTGGATGGTTGAGACGAATATTTCGTCATGTTCCTTGATACCAGTACCAATGGACGGGAATGTTTGGCCAAGTTTCCGCAAGTACAGGGAATTTCGTATACTACTGGTTGTATAAGTGGGGACAATTTGTCCTTGGTTTTACCTAGACTGTGAGGAATTTTAATGACTGTGCCAAACACGATTTTTATATTGCGTTTGACGAGGACCTTAGCAATTCGATCTGTGGTGTTGTAAATATAAGGCAGGGAGGCAGTTCCCTTCACTTCTTCCTTCTTTGACTTTTGCTTGGTCGTTTCTCTGGGATGCATGCTCTATGAATCTGCAAATCGCTGTAACCATTACCCTAGAACGTGACTTAGAGTGTGTCCGTCTCCACCCGGATATTTGATGGCTCACAAATTCGTCTTGCTCTCTTGGTGAGTATCGTGAGATGCCTTGTTTTTGTGCTGGATTGTAGTGAGAATCTGCATGGAGATAGCGATTTGTGTGGGTAGGCTTACGATAGACGGTATGTCCTAAGGAGCCGTCCGGTTTCTTTCTTACTAGAACATCCAAGAAAAGAAGGCATCCCTCCAACTCCATCTCCATAGTGAATTTAACTGAAGAATGATGCTGATTTAGATAGTTAGAAATAGATGAATTTTCTCAGGATCTTCTGTCTAAACCACAAATGTATCATCAACATACCTCCACCAAAGCATAAGCCTCATCCGCAAAATGCTCCATAAAGAAATTAGCCACTGCGGGCGAATGTGGACTTCCCATAGCCACTCCGTCCGTCTCTTCGTTAAAGTTCCCACCCCGCAAGAAATGGCTGGATGTCATACAGTGGTAAAATAGCTTAGTAATGCTCAATGAGAGACATGACCGAGTCAATCGGTACTTCAGTGAACAAGGGCTCCACATCGAAGCTCACCAAAGTGCAGTAGTTAGCTGGTATCCTCTTATAAGATTTCTGTACAATTGAGAATTTGTCAAACACCTTCCATCATATTCAAATCCGTCATTCCCCTACCACCTAAGCGACCCAACCTGGCATGCTTGCCATGCCTGCAAGACGATTGGGAAAGTAGCAGGAGTTACCCTAATCAAGGTAAAGTCCCATCATTTTGTCTGGTGTGAAATTGGGAAACCACAGAAAACCATCTTCGAGGTTCCCGACGGTGAAATTCGAACCCACCCCGTCCCAAATGAAAATTACAGCTACAAGACCCTAACCGCGTGGCGATCTTGCTCCGTGGAGTGTATTTTAATTACTCTCCTGCCTTGTTGGCTATACTCTCTACATTAATTCATAGTTCAACTCCACGTATTGAAAATTTTTCAGAAAGGAAGCGCTTGTGATTTTTCACGACGTGATGGTCAGTGAAAATCCCATGTAAATTGGAATGCTAAGCCGTTAATTCGTTATGAACGGGATGGCCTCTTCCTGGTAATTTTGAATGTATGCAAATCGATGAAAGAGCGCATTACGAACACAGATCTGTGAATATTCAGCCTTGCGTGAATCTATACGCTGGGTGTGTAATAAGTTGTCCCTTTTCATCGCTGTCACACATGTGGCCGAACTTGGTAAACATTGGTCCAAAGGCTAACGGGTGTCATACGTGCATGCATAAACTAAACCGAAAACCGCTGAATTACTGGCGTAAAACCTATCAAAACACTGGTGGATCAATAGCCATTGGTAAATGCATGGTCACTGCTAGGGCGGTAATTCAATATTTCCCCATATGTACTCAAAGAATAGAACAAAATGAATTGTAATTGGAATGGTATGTGATAAATGAGTACACAGCCGAAAAGAAATTTTAGTAAACACATTTAACACGTCGGCAACTGACAGAGTCATTTACAATGAGAGCTATGTTGCAACTCTTTTCAGGTACACCCCCAATGGAGGTGAGCTGCATGTACCATTTCTTCCATATACCAGCCTTCGTGCATTATTACTAAATCTCTGGCAGTACCGGGAATCGAACCCGGGCCCCCGAGGACGGCAGGTAATAATGCTAACAGTTGCGCTGCGGAGGCGGACACAATGAGAACCGCTCAACAAGTGCATCAGGTAAATTAACTTCATTTCTCAAGGTCTACAATATTAGAACCTCGGTGTCATTTCAGATTGACAAGGAATACGTTTGGCCGGACTGAGGGACTCGGACGTTTGAAACGCTGGTCTTCCAACACCACCGTGGCAAGTTCGATCCTGCCTCATTCCGGTGGTATTTGAAGGTGCTCAATTGCGTCAGCTTCGTATCAGTAGGTTTATTGGCAGGTATAAGAACTCCTGCAGGCATCTCGGCATCTCCAAAAACTGTAAAAGTACAGTAGTTACCGAGACGAAAATCAAATAAGATAATGTTTAACATTATTTTTATTATTATTATGAAATATGTTTCACTCCTTGAGTCATCCAACAAACCATTCTACGACCCTTTGGGCACAAAGTCAATTGATACATCGTATTATTATTGGTTTCGCGGAAACGGCAAGATGCCGGAATTATGTCTCTCGGCAATTCTTTTATATGCTGGTAAAGTATATTGGCACGAAGTCGACGTATCTCAGTGCCTTTAAAGTACGAACGTGCTGAGGTGGGATCCAATCCTCCAACTTAGGTTCCTCCGGCTGCTCCAACTGGTATCTCGTCTCGGTGGTGGAGTTACGTAAGGTGAGTGGGGGAGGATAATTCAATCGGAACCGACTTCCAACCTATTAGGTCGTGTTACGTACACTTAGTACGTGTTGGAGAGATGTCAAGTACAGAACAAAAATGGCCAGTGGGAACCGAACCCACAACCTGGTGTCTGGTTGGCCAGTGGGATCCGAACCCACAACATGGTGTCTGGTTAGCCATTTTTGTTCTGTACTTGACATCTCTCCAACACGTACTAAGTGTACGGAACACGACCTAATAGGTTGAAAGTCGGTACCGATTACAATGCGGTCGTGAAAATTCTATATTAATTGAGGATAATTCACTTTGAATTGGGGACGCAGACGAAGAATACATTCACAGTATCCCCTGCCTGTCGTAAGAGATGACTAAAAGGGGCGACCAAGGTGCATAAATAAAGTGTGACTTTGGTGGGAGGGTCAGAGTACAAGCACAGGTAATCCCTACCTGTCGTGAACGGCGACGGAGAGGGTCATGTGGTCAAAGGTTTCCTCTTTATTTTAATTTTTTCTTGAGGGTTGGTTGTATACCTGATCAAAATATGATGTGCGGTCATGACGAGGAAAGGCCGTTTACATGTGCAATTATATTCGTAAACCAAGAAGTTATTCCCAGTCCTTTCAGTGGGAGAGACATGTACTCGGGAGTAGTATACGCCTGAAAGCGTAGGTCTTCGCACAGCCGAATGCCAGAAGAACATATGATTATATTTTTAAAATTTTTTATGTCTATTCTCATCATTTTGCATACGCTATGAGGTACATATATTGCGGGTTCTTTTAGGAAGGGAGTTCAAGTGCTCATTGCCTCAGTCAACCCGTATTAGGTATCGTCTAACGTCGGACCCCGAGCAATACCTGCTACGACCAGGTGGGCACTGCCTTGGGTGCTTGCTTCAGCTACAGAATGGCACGTTTTTGGGCGTGGATTGAAACAATCGTCCAGAGCCTCTCCCGGTTTGTCCACCGTACATCCCGCCTCCCATGCAGTGATATCAATACCATAGATTCGGACATATGATATCTTGTTCTTCGAATCAGTCTGTGTGTTGTACATGCGGAAGAAAAGCTCATAGTGCGGAAGACTGCAAACCTGAACCAACAGCCCTAGTCTTCATTTTCCTCGAGATAGAAAGTTTTTGAGAAGAGATCCAGGAGGTCAAGACACTGGATGGACTTTCCTACAAGGAAGCATACAACAAGTTTAATTCTAGAATGCACCTGCGAAGACACTACACTTCAGCATGAAAGCACAGAGTCTACCAATTTCGTCGTTTCATTTCGCAACACCTGTAATGATCGCTCTCCCGAAGACTGCAGTTGCACCTCTGAGCAACGCCGCAAAGAGTAAAAGCTGGAAGGTGCATTTATCTCACCCTTCGACCAAACAGAAGTCTGTACCGGCAAAGCAATGAAGGAAGTTAAATTCTTCTCCCCCAAGAGGTTGGTGAAAGTCGCACCCAGCTGAAGGATGCGTCATTGTCGACCTGGGATGAAAAATAAACTCCCAAACCGCGTAAACAAGAAAAATTTGCAGGGAAGAAGAAAGCCCTCAGCAGGAAGTAGCCCAACCCTCCAGTGCATCGGAGCACAAGTCATGCATAGGGAGAATCTGTGTCAGCGTCAGCAAATACTCCTGCCTGAAAAACTACGCCTTCCTCTCGTAGGAGGTATACATGCCTAGGAAAATATCTAAGAAGCTCAATCGGTAGATCACCTCGTCATGCACGTCGACCATAGGGTAATTCCGGGAGAGTTGCCGCACTTTTTATGTCCTTTGTTATATCTTGGTATATTTACTTTAAAAATTGTTGCAAATTCATTGAGCATAATTTGAAAACATGTACATTTGATCAGGGATGAACAAAATATTGGCAATTGAAAGTAAATGGGAGAAAGGAGGGAACAAAGGAATTGTTTCATCTGCGGCGTCTCTCCCTGGATCCCGGTATAGATGCCGACTTTGCTCGGGAGAGATGCCGCAAGTAAAATAATTAATGACAAAATCAAATTTAAGCCAATTTCTTCAACTTTAATATAACCGAACACTAGAACGTACTACAAGACAATTATATCCACATAATATAATCATTCAAGGGAAAAAATCTATCTGACAATTTAAAACATTAAATTCATCATATTTTAATTTCGATTTACTCTAAATGTGCATGTGCAATGGATTCTTCACTGTGTTATATAAAACCCCACGGCACTTAACACCCTTGAAAGGGCTCTGGCCTGCACAGCGACCGCTGCTCAGCCCGAAGGCCTGCAGATTACGAGGAGCCGTGTGGTCAGCACGACGCATCCTCCCGGCCGTTATTCTGGGCTTCCGAGACCGGGGCCGCCATGTCACCATCAGATAGATTCTCAATTCCAATCAAGTAGGCTGAATGGACCTCGAACCAGCCCTCAGGTCGAGAGAAAAAACCCTGGTCTGGCCGGATATCGAACCCGGAGCCTCTGGGCGAGAGGCAGGCACGGTATCCCTACACCACGGGACTCTCGTGTTATATAAAGGAAACATCAAAATCATAATGAATATAATTCTGTCCTGACACAGTAATTTGGAAACAAGTCTAAGGCAGGATTCTTGAATCAAAAACTGATGTTTATCCTCTTACAAGTTTTTATAGATTGTTTCTTAAATCTTTGTTCTCTAGCAATTTTGCTGCAACAGTATTTATATGTAGAGCAAGATTCATGCAGTCACTGTTTGTAACTGAAACACTGGATACAGTTATCCTTTCTTGAATATCATTTTGACTTCGGTGATTATTGAAGTAGCTATACCTGCTGGACCCAGAGAGCCCTTTTCCAGATTTCGTGACTGCATTCTAAGTTTCAGTGTTCGTTACGGAATTCTGTAGTATCATTCTGCCTCCCTGATCAGTATTTACTTGGCTTTCAGTCTTTTAACAGCCTCTCTTAAATTTCCCTGTGTCCATTGAGGTCTTTTAACAGTGCCCTTACTTTTATACTGAGCAGGCATGTCGCAAATTTTTATTGCTGAAAATAATATAATTTTACATAATAAAATAATGTTACCAATGAAATTAATAAAAATAAATTATGTATATCAAGAATCGTGAGATGATAAAATATTCGAATAAAATACCGGTACACTCTGAATAGTATTGAATGTGTCCAGATCACTTATAGAATCTGATAGCAATGAGGCATCTCAGCCGGATTGTTGTGCGGCAACTCTCCCAACTATCAAGGAGAGACGCCGCACCCTCCTGTTTTCATACCTCAAGGCTATCATGGCCCAAAATTAGCTTACTCTCAACTACAGATATGTTTCTGACGTCTACTGTACTAAAAACGTCTGATTTAAGCATTTGAAGCCAACTTAATATACAATAAATTAACACACGCAAAAACTTTGTCAGGAGGAAACATGCACTCGCCTCATGATATCGGCTATAATTGGCGTAATATGCGAGCAAATTTCGTCACACTCGCAGACAGTAGTTCTTCCTTAGAAACTGAAAAACCACACATATTGCCATCTAGCTGTAACGATGGGAACCTTCAGCTACAGTGTATGCGGCATCTCTACCGGGGCGGCATCTGTCCCGGATTTACCTTATATCTTCATGCGCAGGTGGAACTTCGGTTCGTATTATGCGGCGAATACATTCTGTATTCAAGAAACTAACCTCATTGTCAGACCAGTTCATCGTAGGGTCTTGAGACATTTTGGACTATACTGGACAGAATGAGATTATTATAACAGGGCTTCTGGTAGCAGTAGGCTTTTTGTTTGCTCTGATATATACAGCGAAGAGGTTAGAGTTAGAACACATCTGGAGGCAGTAGGGGTACGTATTCCACTGGCTGTCAGAGCAACACTAGGCTCTTAATATAATTCATGGAATAGATCTTATAGAACAGGTCCCTATTCATTTTCTCTTATTAGATGATTTTAACGCTCATTACCCATTATTGGGCTCTGAAGTACCTTGCCCTATGGGAAGGGCGTTGGAACAGTTAGTAAGAGAGCTTGATTTATGCATTTTGAATACAGGCGAAGCTACATATTTAGGATACAGCAGGCACCTTCTCCCAGACTGAGGTCAGTCTCTGCAGCAGTGTGCTCGTTCCGCTGCTTCAATGGGATGTACTGTATAGAACAAACTCTGTGAAAGTGATCATTTTCCTATTATTCTTACTTTGTTGGCCAAAGTTCACATCACTAGCCGTGTTTCACGACATGAAGAGCCGGGTCGTAAATGATGATATAACTCATTTCACACAGGTGAATCTTGCTGCTGCTGAAGATTCTATTCCACCCTTTTCTGGAACTCCTCGACGGAAGCTCGTTCCTAGGTGGAACGAAGAAATTGCAGCAGCTATAAAAGAAAGACGTCGCGCTTATAAACGTTGTCGTAGGCAGCCTACTGTGGCCAATTTAGTAACCTTAAAGCAACTCCGGGCTAAGGATAGAGTTTATATTCGACAGAGTAAGAAATGTTCGGGGGAAAGATATGTGTCGTCCATGACGTCCCATACATAGTCACCTCAAGAGTGGACTAAACGTTGAAGTACTTTTTGGCTACAAGGACCATCCTTAGTACCGGAAATTTCCATCGCAGCCAATATTGTCACTGATCCACCCTCGTTTGTTAATCATCTTGAAAGTCATTTTTACATCCTGATTTGCTAGCTATGAAGTGGGAAGCAGAACACCATCATCTAAGTTTAGGAACTCAAGCTTCAGAGGATTATAACGTTCCCTTTACTGAGTGGGAACTCCACAGCGCTGTGGCGCTCTGCAAGGAAATAGCTCCCGAACCAGATAACGTCCGTAACCAGATGTTGAAACTCCTCAGTGACGTTAGCCTCTTATATCTTCTTGGGGTGTTAGACCGATTCCGAATAGACGGTGAGTTTCCGTCACAGCGTCCTTAAGCCTGAAAAAATCCGAAGTATGCAGTAAGTTATAGACCTGTTTATCTACCTAACTGTCAGCGTAAGTTATTTGAGAGGAGGGTGAATCGCAGACTTGTGTGGTGTTTGTAGAGGACTTTTGTCCAAGTACCAGTGTGGTTTTCGAGCTGCCCGCTCCACCACTGACCATTTGGTACCGCTGGAGCCTATTCTCCAGGGCGCATTTCTACGAAACCAGCATTAAGGGGCTCATTTCTTCGATTTAGAAAAGGTCCATGGCACCACATGGCGACATGGCATCCTTTGAGTCCTCCATCAATGGAATTGCCAAGGTAAATTGCCGGTTCTTTTGCGAAATTTTTGTCCCTCCGTCTATTCTGTGTCCAAATAGGGAGGGCATGTTCGCAATACCATGTTCAGGTAAATAGAGTCCCACAGGATTTTGTCCCAAGTGTCATTCTGTTCACGATTTCCATAAACGGTATCGTCGCTTTTGATGGTTCAGCAGTAATACCGTCACTATATGCAGGTTATTCTTCTTTGCATTATATCTCACGAAGTATGGCAGTCGTGGCGTGACAATTACAACAAGCTATTAGGAGAGTGGAGCAATGGACCTTAAAACACGCTCTCGAATTTCACCTTTTAAGTCCTCTGTTGTTCACGTCTGCTGGAAGCGAACTTTTTACCCCCATCCTGAGCTTTATTTAGGAGAAGTCACTCTTCCTTTAGTTGAAACATACCTATTTCTTTGGTTCTTTATGGTAAATAATTTAGGGAGCCAAATGAGCGCCAGTTAAAAGCCAAATGCGCTATGATTCCGAATATTTTGACGTTTCTTAGCGGCACTACTTTGGAGAGGGGTGGGGTTGGCAGCACTTTGCTCCTACATTTTTATAGGGCACACACTTCATCCAGGTTAGACTATGGAAGTGCAGCATATGGATCAGCAAGGCAACGTGTCCTTGTGAAACTGAATAGCATCCACTACAGCTGAGTTCCTTTGGCAACGGAGCATTCAGAGCAAGGCCCATTGCTTGACAGCTTACTTAATCTAGTGTACCTGCCCCTACCCAGAAAAGGCTCCGGCTTAATATCTACAGGGCGTTAACGGGTTGAAAATATAATAAAATAGGCGCTTATCTAACATTACCTTAATGGCATAGAGGGCAGGAGAAACGGAGCATACTTAACTACAATGAGAACACAATCAAATTAAAGTTTAAATTAATACAAGCGGTTTATTAGACCTTGATGACGATGGGAATGACGCATCTATATTCACAAATGAATTACATTAACTATTAACAATTGTTGTGGTTTATTATCGACTTGTAGTCGTGTGTGATGGATCCGAGTATTGTTTATCGCAAAGCGATTCGCCGTGACGTAATACGAACGGAAACATTTACCATAAACACTGAGGCTATGTGACATCATTGACAAATTAAATTAACATTCATGCAACAAGATTGAGCGATCCCTATTCTAAAAACACACAATTATTTCCCAACGAAATACCATTAAAGAAACTATACAAATGTTGAACAAACACCCGGGTTTGAACCAACCCTCAGTAGAATGCAATTCGCCGCGCCGATGGATTAGATCCATCGCCGACGCTAATTATAGTCACAGCACGTTACATAAACAACATAGAGAATCATATAATATATACAATGAACACGTGAGGCACCCCATTCATCATTTCAGCATTGTGGAATACCAATGCCGGCGTATAGAACTGAACTGACAACCACTTGGGATGAAAGTAGGACACTGAAATCCCTAGCTAAATTCTACTCAAATGAGTAACAACATTAGTATAACAAATACTAGTACCAATCACCGTGTCAGTTATTAGCGAATACTTCATTCTGGTTGTTGAATATTTCCCATTATTAGCCCATTCCTACAGGCCTTGTTTTCTTAGCTCAAGGCTCCCCCCTTATATGAGCGGACACACACACAAAGAAACGTCTGTTTACTAGGTCAAGCGCCTCACCCCCTTACTTCAGCTGGTCAATGGCCTTGGCTTTCACAGGCATAACAAGCACTTTCTTTAACAAATCACGTCATCCCGAGGTACATTCTCAATAAACTGAGGTCTATTCCCCATTAAGCAAATTGCATCGGCTTCCAATAACTCTCCTCGATTCAACACATATTTTTTGTGGCCTAATCATGACTTCAAACATCTCACCTATCTTTCAACACGACACCGGTTTTTATGATACCAATATTTGTATGATTACCGTCATTACAATTTTTATTATTATTATTGCTGGATTCATCATTACGCTACCTTCCTACTTGATTTACCTGGTACTGTGTGATCACACATTACGATGGTAATTACGATGTAATTAAATAACCCAACGGCAATTAATTCATAATTAAACCCTAATCGACTTATGATTAACACACAATTAATTTCTAATTAAATCGTCACACGCTAATACAATAATGAATTAAATATTCACACGCTAATCAGCTCAATCGAATATTCACACTGCAACTAACTTCTAATTAAATATTCACACAGTAATTAGCTCAATTAAATACTCATATGGTAATGAACTCAATCAAATATCCACTCGGTAATTAACTCAATTAAATAATCACACGGTCATTAGCTAAATTAAATATTCACACAGTAATTATGATAAACCTGATCAAATAATCCAGCTTAAATTGTAACACACCCTAGCTAAATATTTCAAAGGAGGCCTGGGGCATCAGTTCCATATATATTTCTCGTGACTCTGGGGCCTCAATTCGCAAACTTATATTATTTATCAGTCATGCATTTATTGATACAGGATCAACTACAGCCTAGCTTGAATTACCCTGAATTTACTGACGCCTTAATTGAACACAAGTCTCCCAAAATAAACTAAGTAAATCTTCTACCGCATGCAAACCTATTAGATTATTGTCACAATTAGTTAGAGTTAAATCACTCAGACCTGCTATTAATTAAATAAAATAAGAAATAAAAGCTACGTGACCCAATTCGGCACTTCAACATTTAAATTAAGTTATCCCCAGCATGATAGCGTCAGCTTATGATAAATAATTCCCGTCCCCTTTAATCAGGCCATATAATATGACAAATACTCATCTCCATCACATGATGACACGTTGTCAGCTCGGGAAATCCATTTCAGGTTTTAGTGTTGACCCATAGATACCGAATCAATTACTGGTGACACCATTCTTCCTTCAGGCTGGAAGTCCATAGTTTCTGGTTGATGAAGCCGCTGGCAGTAATCCTAGGCACACAACACGTCACTACTTATTTCAAATCTGTTTAATTGCGTTCAGCGTGAACGTCCGGCCACGATTTCGGATATTACTTCGTAATCCGCGGTTCACTGTCGGATTCCGCGTACCTTTGTTATTACCTGACACAGTAGTGCCGTTATAATAATAATAATAATAATAATAATAATAATAATAATAATAATAATAATAATAATAATACGAATCGTATTAAGCGTTCGCGACACGTCACTGATTTTTTAAAGTTTAATCACTGGTGTCACGTCTATCAAATCTATGCAATATTTACGTACAGTACGCTATTTGACTTGAAAATAAAGTTTAAAGTCACTTAATCAAAGGATCGCTGCGAGCTTAGCTAAACATATCTCCGCTCTCGGTAAGCTGAGAATCCCGAATGACGCGCCTCGAACTCGCCAGTGCTTTTTACAAGAAGACCATTTCTTCCACCCCAAATCTGCATATAGCCTATCCACGGCGCACTAGAGGTCAAATAGTACGGCTATCAGGTGACCAGTATTCACCTGTTGTGATTGAGACATATCCGTACGATTATTCTTCGTAGGATCTCCTGTAACTAATTAAAGTCTGTCCGGCTTCCCCTTCCACGCGAGGGTGAACTCCCTTGTCAAGGAGGTGTCTTTGAGAATAAACAGATGGCCCCGGTACTTTTCCACACAGAAACAACACAGTATTCTTTCTTCATCTGAATGTTGTCGAGTAAGAGGACATTAGACACTCTAAATAAATGTCCCAGTGACATTTATCTCATTCAAATCGGGAGACGACTCCAGAATTCGAATTTCATTAATTTTTAGATCGTAGATAATCAAGTTGGCTAGTCTGGATTAAAGATGGTTTCCATATTTCGTTTCAAAAAAGTTTGCTTCCCCTCATTCTCCTCGTCGTGAGGAAGGGATGTCTTCTCTCGAGTTACGTCATGGTGAATCCCCGATTGCAACCCCACCCGTGTCTAGGCTGGCTTGGCTTCTGCCGCGGGTTTCAGCTACACAAAGGAAGGTATTGCGCAATAGATGGCAAGTAATGAAATCCTGTGGAATAAATTTAAATGACTCATTTTACCTGTCTTAATGATATGGATATTAATTAATTTTGGTTTTATCCGTATGGATATTAATTAATTTTGGTTTTATTCCCTCAAAGATCATTGCGTCTGTAATTTCAAAGACCAGTATTGACCAGGGGTCCTTGGATCATGCCCCTGTCGGCTGCACTAGCGTGTCGACTTTACACCTGAGGCGTCAACAAGTACTTTTCCCTGTACTGCAAATTTGTGACCGATGCCACTTCACACAAGCTATCCCTGCTTATTCCCAAATGGAAACCGTCGGCTATACGCTGCTTATCCACGAGAAACGCTGCTGGTTGGTATACGCTTCGATAGCAGTGGCAGATTGTTTTATGTACCTTCAGTTCCCTCTTTTATTAGACGACCAAGAAAGGTATCTCTGTTGTTAATGCGAAGAGGTGAGGTAATCCTGGATCTGCATGCCGGCCCAAAAGAAGACACGGACCCCTCCATATATCTGAGGCTCCTCTTGTCCGTTTTTTGCCGGTATCCAGATTCAGGAATTACTTGCGCGGATAGTTCGAGAGCAGAAACGAAAGTAGGCTGTACGTTTGTTGTCGATAGTAACAGATCTCTTTTTCCTTTTCCGAAAGCCTGTAGTGTGTACACATCAGAGCATTTGGCTACCCTTGAAGCTCTGCAGTAAGCTCTGTCCAACGAACGCCGTAACTTTCTGCTGTGTACCGACTCCTTGAGCTCGTTAAAATCTATTGATGCATGTTTCCTTCGGCATCCTCTGATGCATCGTATCCAGGACCTGCTCGCCGGTTGTTGGAGTGCTCCCACCAAAATCACTTTCATGTGGCTCCCAAGCTACAAGGGTGTAGAGGGAAACGAGTTAGCGGACAAGGCTGCCAAAGGAGGCGGTAACATTGCCCCTGTTGTCATAACAAGGTTCCAGCCAGAGATATTCGTTCTCAGCTGAGACATTTGATTATGTACCATTTGGAAATGGATTGGCAGGCCAATCCTCTCCGAAATAAGCTGAGTACGATAAAAGCAACTACGAAGGGCTGGAAGAATTCCATTCTGATGCACTTACGCCGGTCATCTTACTGTGGTACACATCCTTACGGAGTCTATGTGTATACCTACGCTGTAGTGTTAAACTTCCAAGGACAATCTCCCTTTTCGCACGAGACGAAGAGCGGTTAGCAGACCTCATAAAACCATTTTATGAGGAATAGCGGCCTATCTTATTGCGTTTAAAAGTGAGTTTTTATCCGATTTCATTTTAATTTTACTGTTCATTAAGTTATATTTTGCTGACTCTGTTTTAGTTTTACCTGTGTATTGTAATATGTTTTTAACTTTTAACTTGAATGACATATATGGTCGCACATCAAGGCAATGCGTTATTCTATCTTAATATATTTCCTCTATCATTTTATAAAAATATCGAGAATTGCGAATTAAATCCACTGAAATGAAAATCCACAGCCTGTTTCCAGTCATTCGACCGGGTCAGGAATGGAGTGAATGAAGCCCCATCTAGCGGCGAAGGTAGGAAATGTGCCAGCTGACGAAGCCTGTCGCACTCTTCTGGGGCAATGATAAATGCTGACAGATGAAATGAACTGTTAATGGAGAGTGTTGCTGGAATGAAAGATGGCAAGGAAAACCGGAGTAGTCGGAGAAAAACCTGTCCCGCCTCCGCTTTGTCCAGCACAAATCTTACATGGAGTGACTGAGATTTGACCACGGTACCCAGCGGTGAGAGGCCGGCGCGCTGCCGCCTATGACACGGAGGCTACAATTAAATCCACTGATTATTTTGAATTCTCATTCATTTATCATTATCATTTGGTTTAAATTCTAATCAATGGATTCATTTTAATCATTTAATTATTACATTTTGTTCGACCTCACACCATTAGGGGCGATGACCTAGAGGTCAAGCCCCTTTTGCAAGCATCATCATCATCATCATCAGCTTCCTAACATACCGAGCAAGTGGCCGTGCGGTTAGGGTCGCTCAGCTGTGAGCTTGCATTCGGGAGGTAGTGTATTCGAATCCCGCTGTCGGCTGCCCTGAAGATGGTTTTCCGTATTTTCCCATTTCCACACCAGGCTGTACCTTAATGAAGGTCACGGTCGCTACCTTCCCAATCTCCCACCCTTCTGTCGCCGAAATCCTTCGATGTGATAGTACGACGATAAACAATTAGCAAATAAATAAATAAATAAATAAATAAATAAATAAATAAATAAATAAATAAATAAATAAATAAATAAATAAATAAATAAATAAATAAAGCTTCCTAACACATCTACATAATTAGTCAATGTACAGATGTGAATCATAATATTGTACCATTCTATTTAACCGCGAGAATGGATATTTAACGCAGTAAAAATTTTGCAGTAGGATGCCGCTTGTGAGGGCGTGATGCTATATGGAGCGCGGGAATCAAGAAGGTGATTTCCCGAGGCAAGGCGTGGTCATGTGTGACGAAGAAAGAATATGTGAGGAAGAAAGAAAGAGAGATGGGATTTTGTCTGGGGGAGAGACCTGCCATCTTAACAGAGATTTTTAGCGGGAGCAGACAGGCCCACCACATTACGGAAATTGAGTCGTAATTCCCGTAATTGAAGGTTTCTCAGGAAAATAAAAAGATGGAAATGATTGCCAGAATTTTACGTAGCTATAGATACCTCTAGGTTTATTAACATAGAATTAGATCAATAAATATGTAGCAAGCAGAACCACCGTGGGAAGCTCTGTAGTGGCCACATTCCAGACTCAAGTTGTTTCTCGGGGCTTTCCCTGGCGTCCTTTGGTGTTTTGTCTCATATAAAAGCTGAGTGACATGGGGGAGATCATCCAGTCGACGATCATATTGCTGCCAGTACGCGTCGCACGTCAGCCTAGATTGCGCCAGAAACCTTTTGTTCAGAACAAAGACAGTGTGTAATTATTGCAGTGCGATAACTTTGATCCAGTGGATCGGTGACTTACAGAGTTACAGGTGGTAGATTTATAGGTGGGGCGATGTTCAGATACCTATCAGTGAGATCGCATGTGGTTAATTGCATCAGCAACAAAAGAAAGCCGTACTTATAGACTCTGATAAATAGCGGTAGAGGCGAAGCTCCCGAGGTGCCGAGGAAGAGCGGACGATCGGCTAAGGAGGTCCATATTTATCCTCTGATAGACTGTTGAATCCAAATTAAGCGGGCATAAAAACACAATAACCGAGTGGATAGTCTCTAGAGCAGAAAATAGTTTGTGGCATAGTGCACAAGTTAGCGAGTATTCAGTTATACGAGAATGGAGGACGAGGAATGTATATTGCAAAGTGTTAGCGCTGTGTGCTAGCTCAGCCTAAATGAAGTCCAGAATGTGGCGTTGTGTTTAAAGTGAATATTTCATTGTAGTAAGAAGTCGAGATATTCCGAGGGAAGTGAGGTGCAAGAACTTCAGAACGTGGCTTCGAAGACGCTACCTTTAACGAGGCATCCCTCAAGAAGAAGACAGCACTATGGACCAGCGGGACGGGAAGACCGGACTCCAAGAATCGACCCTGGCCGAGACCGCTACCATGATGGGCTAAATCATGATAGCCTACCCGGAGGGAGAGAGGAGGAGATCATCATAATGAGATAAGTGGACCATGAGATACTAGACATGTAGTAGAGTTAGGGTGTCACGCAGAGATAGTAGAATTAAACTTGTAAATATTAACATAGGATTTGATTGTGGCCCATCAGGCTGCATATTAAGATAGTTTGGATATATCTAAAGAGTAAGTGTAGATAGATTTTCTTTTCTTTATGTAAAGCAGACAATGATGTAATTTTGTTAACGGGGCAAGAGGTAGTGTGCCTAGTTGATACATATTGTTTGAGTACGATAGACCGGATATTTTCTTTGGGGTCGGTCAGCTGTATACATCTCCCTTGTAGGATTAGGGTCTGTAATGCAGGTGGAGACATTAACATTATTGGACTCTGTGTGACTCTGCCAGACAGGGCTTGAACCACAGACCTTAGGTGACTGTGACCTCGTCGTAAAATTTGACGATATTTGATTTATCGGGGTGTAGTACGATTGTAGACTTTTTATGTTATAATTGGGGCCCGTGGTTGTTTGTCAGTGAAATCGGATACATAGAGTAAGATGTATTTCCTCACTTATTTTGTGGCTATTTTTGCTTTGTCAAGCGTAGATAAATAAAAGCCCCCTTGTGAAGTTAGCTCTGGGAGCTCGAGAACCAGTATACTGGGTCACAGGCGGTCGGTGTGTTTACAATTATTTTTTTTTTTTTGCTTAGGGCGAGTCCCTCATGGCTAGACGATACAGGTCAATGCAGGGCCGCACTCTGGGGTTGGCACAGCGATCTTCTTGTAGCCCGCGGGAAGGTCATCTTTCCTTTCAAACAGAGATGTTTTCTGGGGACAATGTTACTTCATTCATTTGAACGTTTATCTCCTTTCCTGTAATTTTTTTGTTGTTTCTGCATTCTTATGGTTGCGTATTACCCTTAAGTTATCTTGCATGGTATAATAATTACGAGAGTCCATCTGTTGACACAAAGTTCTGCCTGGTGGACGTGGATTCACGTCCGTGTAAATATGTGATTGAGAGCGCTAGAGTAGGTTATCTGAGATTATTTTTATCACTTATTGTGCTGCTATTTTTGTGTATATAAATATCCCGATATGGGAGGAAACTTTCATAATAGCGTTAATTTCTGCGGGTATCCTTAACTCTACCATCATGTCATTTTATGTCGCAGGCATCCTGATGCTGTTTTCCATGTTGGGGACACATCCGTTTCGTTTCCTGGTTCACAGATCGACAAACTTCAGCACAACGTCATAACCCAGATTATATTTTCTTTAAAACTGTAGATGTGTTCCTCATGTCGTAGTTTAATGTAATTGTACTAGCCCCCATGATCCTCTCGTCACAAGAACCCAACTATCGACCATTTCTGCCGACTGCAGCTGAGCTGGTGCCCGTATGCAAGAACAGGTGAGCAGGTAGGTTTGATTCTGCAGTGTTGATGTGCCCTGTAGGGTACAATATACCTCCTTTGGGTGGGGGACGCAAACGAAACGTACGCCCACGGTACTCCCTGCCTGTTGTAAGAGACGTCTAAAGGGGGTGACCAAGCAATGATGACATTAGAACCATGAGATTACTTGTGATTAGTACCATCACGCGAGGAACACCATGAGTCGCCTTTACTTGCGAGTAGTAGGACTACGTTACGTATACAAATCTTTTGTGATTAGTATCAACAGTGGGTGGTTCACTGTAGGTTTATAGTATTCGTGATTAGTATCACTATATGCGGAACACCATGGGCTTACGTTGCGTGTGATTAGTACCATTATGTGAGAAAGACCAAGTGTCTGGGCGTTGCCTGTGATTAGTACGCACTATGTGAGGAACACCACGGTATAGTACGAGTCCCTGTGATTAGTACACATATGTGAGGAACACCATAGATCTGCGTTACCTGTGCGAAGTACAGTACATTACCCATGAGTAGTACTACAATGTTAGTACGCACTTTGTGAGGAACACCATGGGATAGTACGTGTCCCTGTGATTAGTACACCTCATGTGAGGAACACCATAGGTCTGCGTTACCTGTGTGAAATACAGTACATTACCTATGAGTAGTACTACAATGTGTGGAACACCCTGAGTCTACATTACTCATGATTAGTACTGCTACATGAGAAATGCCATGGTAATACTTTAGTAGCGATAAGTACCATTATGGATTTTGGACTCCTGTAGACAACAAGCATCATCAATTCAGGACTGTGCTTTCGAAGCAGCCTCATGGTCAGTATATACTATTGTTTTGTCCAACTCGTTGGCTGAATGGTCAGAGTACTTGTCTTCGGTTCAGAGGGTCCCGGGTTCGAATCCCGGCCGGGTCGGGGATTTTAACCTTCATTGGTTAATTCCAGTGGCCCGGGGGCTGGGTGTTTGTGCTCTCCCCAACATCCCTGCAACTCACACACCACACAACACACTATCCCCACCACAATAACACGCAGTTACCTACACATGGCAGATGCCGCCCACACTCATCGGAGGGTCTGTCTTACAACGGCTGCAGTCGGCTAGAAATAGCCACACAAAATTATTATTTTAAGATAGTTTTGGGGAAAGTTGGGTATTGCGAGTCGGATCCACTGATTCCTTTAAAAGTTCATCGTTAATGTTCATCGTCGTGTCTTTGAATTCTAGTCAGGGGATTGATTTTGGAATTATTTTTAACTTTCAGTATCGTGAGTTGGATCAGCGGATTATTTTAAATTTACATGCATCTATTCATTGTTCATCATCAGGTTTTGAATTCTGATCAGTGGATGAATTTTGGACTTTAAAATTATCATTAAATTTCGTCTCATTTCGTACCATTAGGAGCAGGTGACCTAGATGTTAGGCCCCTTCAAACACCAGGCACCATGATCACCATTATCAAGAATTGTAACAACCATAATCATAACATATGTTTGTACATAAACACTACGAATGCTGGTTTTTATGAGTGAAAATGAAAAATTAGATGGCATATAATTTTGTAACGTTGTTAGTGATATTAAACCCAAGAGAACTCGTTGAAGCAAAAATTAGTTTGCGTGTTTGGACATCAAAAGCTCTTTGGGGTATTGATTCCCATTTGTAATGCTGCCTCCTCTTATCTGTTAATTTTGCTGGTACTTTTATCTGCAATTACAGTTACACGCTTTCACATATTCCCTCTCAACTTGTAGCACGTTACCAACACGGAACTCCTAAACCTATTTTAGGACTCGTATTACATGAAGCTAGTTAAGTTCGCTTCCCATGTGTGTGACAATGAGGCCATAAGAACGCTTTTAAATTATTAGCCCTTAATACGGCTGTAATGTTTTGCAAGCCCAGGATTACTACCTCGGGCCATTCGCCGTTGCAGGCAGCGCGTGCTGCTTGATGTACCGGCAGGCCATTTCAGCAGGGGATTAGCTCGGCTTGTTCTGAAACCTCCCACGGAGGTACAGTACAACCTCCAAGTGCAGACTGTCCACAATTATTGGCAGAATATATTGGCCTACTGGGGTGATCCAGTAAGGCACTGCAACGTATTGGCGGGGTTAATAATTGAAGACAGAACCTGGTATCATTTTACATCTAACATATATTTACTAATTACTAAGGCAACACATTAACACACAGGATTACGCAGCTCACAACTTACACTCATGACTAGAGCTCGGAAGTTTTTCTCCCGAATGTCCGAACGTGAGGCCCAACGAGTGCTTTCTGAAAACACTCCTCCTTACCTATCCATCAGATTTTGCTGCCTTAGTTCACTACTCCTGTTCAATACCCGGTCATTCCTGTACATCGAACCGCAACCTTCAACAGATTGTACACAAACATCGCCACAAGCTAGTGGAATGAACTCCCCAATGACAACAGGGAAGCAAAATCTAAGACAAAGTTTTAAATCCAAATCCTCTGCCAGCGTCATCTTGTAAGAACTTCCAGTCTTTCTTGAGTGCGAGTGAATATCAGAGTGTATTGTAACGTGTTGCAGTTTATACATTTTACTTTAGTTATACTTTCGTTAGTGATACTTTACTTTAGTTATAATTCAGTCAGTTTAGTTTATACTTTAAGTTGTAAAGATTTAGTATGTTTAAATTAGGTTATTTGAGTTTTTATATATTCAACGTAAATTGTTGAAATTCTTATGATGAACAATTGTAAAAATTATATTGTAAATTCGTACTCATTTATATACATGAAGAAAGGGCCAGGAGCCCTTGATTCGCCACAATGAAGTCGCTTTAATAATAATAATAATAATAATAATAATAATAATAATAATAATAATAATAATAATAATAATCTTCGTGTCCGCCTCTGTGGTGTAGTGGTTAGCGTGATTAGCTGCCACCCCCGGAGGCCCGGGCTCGATTCCCGGCTCTGCCACGAAAATTTGAAAAGTGGTACGAGGGCTGGAACGGGGTCCACTCAGCCTCGGGAGGTCAACTGAGTAGAGGTGGGTTCGATTCCCACCTCAGCCATCCTGGAAGTGGTTTTCCGTGGTTTCCCACTTCTCCTCCAGGCGAATGCCGGGATGGTACCTAACTTAAGGCCACGGCCGCTTCCTTCCCTCTTCCTTGCCTATCCCTTCCAATCTTCCCATCCCTCCACAAGGCCCCTGTTCAGCATAGCAGGTGAGGCCGCCTGGGCGAGGTACTGGTCATTCTCCCCAGTTGTATCCCCGACCAAGAGTCTGAAGCTCCAGGACACTGCCCTTGAGGCGGTAGAGGTGGGATCCCTCGTTGTGTCCGAGAGAAAAGCCGACCCTGGAGGGTAAACAGATGATGATGATGATGATGATTGTAACGTGTTGCAGTTTATACATTTTACTTTAGTTATACTTTCGTTAGTGATACTTTACTTTAGTTATAATTCAGTCAGTTTAGTTTATACTTTAGGTTGTAAAGATTTAGTATATTTAAATTAGGTTATTTGAGTTTTTATACTGTTTTTATGTATTCAAATGTAAATTGTTGAAATTCTTATATTGAAAAATTGTAAAAAATATATTGTAAATTCGTACTCATTCATATACATGAAGAAAGGGCCAGGAGCCCTAAATTCGCCACAATGAAGTCGCTTTAATAATAATAATAATAATAATAATAATAATAATAATAATAATAATAATAATAATAATAATAATCTTCGTCATTTCCTACCGCTTTTCCTACACATGTGGTGTCGGGGGTGCGAACTGCGTCGCACATGAGGATTTGGTCTTGTTTTGAGGCCAGATGTCCTTCCTGCCGCCAACGGTATATGGAGGAATATAATCACTACTGCGTGTTTCTGTGGTGGTTGGTAGTCTAGTGTATTGTGTGAATATGAAGAGGATAGTGTTGGGACGGACACAGACACCCAGTATCCGACCAGAAGATTTAATCAGAAGAGTTTAAAGTCCTCGACCTGGCCGGGAATCGAACCCGGGGCCCTCTGAACCGAAGGCCAGTATGCTTACTATTCAGGCAACGAGTTGGACAATAAAAATAATAATATTCATAACATAATATATGTGTGTTCATATTTGGTCATTGGAGGCCAGAAAAAGGTGGGTTTTATTTGTTCTATACTGACTTTGTTTACGGCGTTTTTGGCTTGTTGGTCCTCTTTTAGCCTTTTACAGGTCTTGACGATTGTTCTGTAAATTCACTCTCTTTCGCATCATGTTTCATCCATCACCTCTTAAACATATTTTCTCTAGTAAATACATATATTTAAAAATAGGAAATTGTCGTGACCTACCTGTCCTGAGAGACGTTCTCGTAGGTTGGTCACCAGGCCGTTGGATGTTGAAGTATTACCTGTCCTGCCGAGCGGAATGTAGGGAGGTAATTGTAGGTATGACTCGTCCCGCAACTCCCGAAATAAAAGACGAAGTTATTTCCCTGTCCTTTATTACTGAGGACAACTAAAACTACTATGTACAGTATATTTACAAGTCTGAATGTAATGATCTAAAGAGGGAGAGAGCTTGTTCCACGCGCCTACTTTTCTACTACGCGTATCTCTGAATCTTGCCCTGCGGCACTTGGGCTATGCTCGAAAAGAATCTCGTTTTGACAAGTACGAACTCCTGGCTGGAAGAAGGCTCCGCGCCATCTTGGCCAGGGATTATATCTCCGCTTCTGAACTCAAAGTTCTATCCCTACCTCCTACCAAGGGGTTGGGTCTTACAGGCATTACCAAACTGTTCATCCAGTCCGTGGCGCCTTCAAGCAGCTATTCTCAAAAGTTGTCACAGTAAGTGCTGCTACCTAGGCACTACTGTCTTCTGTCTTACTTTGTCCTCATCTTTCCTTGTTTCCTAAGTGCATCTGTACTGACCCTGATTGGCCTTGCACTCGGCTTTGTTCCTTTGTCGGTTATCGGGCGGGCCGCCTGGCCGCTGGCATACTAGCTCTGTTTGTCGATACACAGTAAATACCTTGTTGTGATCAACAAGTCCCGCTCTTAGTCAACACTTGTGTAAGCGCACTTCGCAAACTCTCTCTACTACATGTAGCTTCTTGAAATATTTCCCTTTTCTTACAGTAACTAAATCTGACTATAATTATTATTCCATTACCTTAATGCTACAAGGTGTCTCCTGTCTTTGATCATCGTTCTAACACTAATTAATCTCCTCTGAAACCTTGAGCTCAAGACTCGGCTGCGAACCCCAGCTGCCTTCCACCTGGCAGTCCGCCGGTTCGAGTCCGTGGGAGGTCGGTACACGACAAAATGAATAAATGAAACTAGTGCTTTAAGAAAATACAATGGTTAATTATGCGCAACATGAGAGAAATGTTGAAAGGTGAAAATTTTGATATGAGGGTTAATCAAGAGGAAGATGTCACTTCATTCGAGTATGAACATTTTTTTCTAGTTGCTTTACGTCGCACCGACACAAATAGGTCTTCTGGCGACGATGGGACAAGGAAGTGCTGGGAGTGGGAAGGAAGCGGCCGTGGCCTTAATTAAGGTACAGCCCCAGCATTTGCCTGGTGTGAAAATGAGAAACCACGGAAAAACCTTTTCAGGGCTACCGATACTGGGGTTCGAACCTACTGTCTCCCGAATACTGAATACTGGCCGCACTTAAGCGACTGCAGCTATCGAGCTCGGTAGTATGAACCCTTAACACCCGTTGATGTGAAGAGAAGTTTCTCAATATTTCGCAACGTGCTGTCTGAAACCCTACGATCCTTTAAACCTAAGAACCTAGAGACGACTACTGTGATATACTGTAGAACCAACTGAGGTCAGTTCTTCGAATTCCAATTTCTGTAACTCTAGCGTGGTTAAGACAAATATGATTCCAGTAATACAAATTTCAATGTCTTTTTCCAGGATTTCCATTACAGGTTTGCTGAATTCAGTCTAGGTGGAAACGATATTACATTCTAAATTCTGCAAGTACTTTCCTTCAACAAACACGGAATTCCTTTTTTTTATTACGTCAATCTAGGAAATATTCTTCCTTTATTAATCTGCTTACCCTCCAGGGTTCATTTCACCCTCGGACACAGTCATGGATACCACCTCTACCGCCTCAAGAGCAGTGTCCTGTAGCGTGAGACATTGGGTCAGGGGATACAACTGGGGAGGTTGATCAGTACCTCGTCTATGCGGCCACACCTGCTATGCTGAACAGGGGCCTTGTCGGGGGTGGGAAGATTATAAGGGATAGACAAGGAAGAGAGAAGGAAGCGGCCGTGGCCTTAAGTTAGGTACCATCCCGGCACTTGCCTGGAGGAGACGTGGGAAGCCGCGGAAAATCACTTCCAGGACGGCTGAGGCGGGAATCGAACTCGGGCCTCCGGGAGTGGCAGCTAATCACACTAACAACTACATCACAGAGGCCGACCTAAAATATATAATGTCTGAAGTAAGACGTATTGCACTCATATATTTCTGCACTGTATCTTGCATCCCACAAAAATTTTGCATTCTTAATTAATATATTCGTTCTTTAAACATGTAATTAAAACTAAAATTGTGAATGAATTTGATTCAATTTTTACGTCCTTTATGCCAAGTCTTTTTATAAGATTTTAGGCTATTTATATATCTTCATCTTCAATACAATTACACGTTGCGCACTCTCTCCCTCTTTATTACTGCTTACTTAGAGTAAGAGACACAGACTCCGGCCACTCGCACTATAGTCACACTCGTTGGCGCTGTCACAGACCCACAGTTCGCAGCCCGCGCACTACATTCTCGCAGACCACGATGCATTTGGCTGTCCGCACACTTCGGTAGAACTCTGTTCACGGTCCCCTGTCAGTGTTCTCTTCCATGCTGTACCAGAACGCTCGCCGTTCGCTTCCAACAGCTGGTCCAAGGGACACACACACTCGACGACAGGCATACCGCACGATTCCTCAAATCCCACAGACGGATACTCTAACAGATTGCCCATCTCAACTCAGGCTGTGTCCGACTCGTTGGCTGAATTGTCAGCATACTGGCCTTCGGTTCAGAGGGTCCCGGGTTCGATTCCAGGCCGGGTCGGGGACTTTAACCTTCATTGGTTAATTCCAATGGCCCGGGGGCTGGGTGTTATGCTATCCCCATCATCCCTGCAACTCACACACCACACATAACACTATCCTCCACCACAATAACACGCAGTTACCTACACATGGCAGATGCCGCCCACCCTCATCGGAGGGTCTGCCTCACAAGGGCTGCACTCGGCTAGAAATAGCCACACGAAATTACATATATTACTCAGGCTGTACTATATCCGTAATACACTGAGTAGCCAAAAGTCACGAGAAGGGTAGTGCCATTAGAAAATGTGTACCGGGCGAGTTGACTGTGCGGTTAGGGGTGCGCAGCTGTGAGCTTGCATCCGGAAGATAGTGGGTTCGAACCCCACTATCGGCAGCCCTGAAGATGGTTTTCCGTGGTTTCCCATTTTCACACCAGTCAAATGCTGGGGTTGTACCTTATTTAAGGCCACGGCCGCTTCCTTCCCACGCCTAGGCCTTTCCTATCCCTTCGTCGTCATAAGACCTATCTTTGTCTGTGCGACGTAAAACAAATAGCAAAAAAAGAAAAACAGAGAAAATGTGCCGTGTATGACCCCTGAGCGTTGCGGGTAGCTGCGGCGTAGCTGAGCAGTCTGTCACAGATTGGCCACACGTCGCGAGTTAACCAACTTCGAACGTGGGATGATCTTCAGTGCACGGCGCATGGGTCATAGCATAGCAAATATTAGACGCGAATTCGGGTTCCCGAGATCGACAGTGTCGAAGGTGGATCTTCAATATCGCAGATAGATAATGTTATCACCCGCGTAAACTGCCGCATGGGAAGACCTAATTTTTTTTATTTTTTTTATTTTTTTTAATTTACAAACGGACATAACATCGCCTCTGCAGAACCAAACTGGGCGCTGGATGTTCTGCTGTTAGTCAGATCACCGCCCAGTTGAATCTTGGGTGTCAGGAACCCATTTCTACCAGGGCTGTAAGGAGGCAGCTGCACCGCATAGGATGCACCAGCCGACCACCAATTCATGTCCCTTTGCCCTTGACTCAGAGCTCAACGCCCTGCATGGGCCCGCGAAAATCGGAGATCGACCTGGAACAGTGGCGGCTTGTGGTATGGTCCGATGTATCCCAGTTCCAGGTATGTCGAGCGGATGGGCGCGTAAGAGCCTGGCGTATGACTCATGAAGCTATGGATCATAGTCTGGGTGGCATTCACATGGTCGCAATTAGGCCCCATTGTCCGGCTGCAGGGAGCGCTGACAGGTGCACGTTATGTGGACATTCTTTCAGACAATCTGCATCTCTGTCTGGCACTAAGTACCCTACTGGAGTTATGATGCTTCAACAGGACAAGGCGCCATGTCACCGCTCTGTTATGTCACGCAGATGGTTGGAGGAACACTCCAGTTAAGTTACAACCATTGACTGGCCATCCAGATCCCCCGATCTTAATCCAATCGAGCATTTATGGGATGCTTTCGATGCTGGTTTACCATCCATGAACAACGTGCCAACTACGTAAGACCAGTTGTGGGTAGCAGTGTAAGATCCATGCAGAATGATTCCAACACCTTGTAGATTCGATGCCTCGCCGTATTGCTGCCGTTTAGAGGCCTCGCGGGGGAGGAACTCTTTAATATCATCACATTCAATGTCTTCCCTTTGACTTTTGGCCACTCAGTATATTTAAACAAGAGTTCTAACAGATGGCGCTGGGAGGGAGGAGAATTGCACGGTGTTGCCACATTCTCCTTCCCTTCGCTTCCGGTTCACTTGTTCGTTCGTTCAGACCGCTGTGTTCTTTTGTAGACTACTTGGCTAGACTATGCCTGATTTGGTCTCATGTTCAGTTATCTTTAACAGGGACCGGGCTGATAACCTCAGACAATAGAGCGTTGGCCTTCTAAGCCCAACTTAGCAGGTTCGATCCTATCTCAGTCCGGTGGTATTTGAAGGTGCTCAAATACGTCAGCCTCGTGTGGATAGATTTACTGGTACGTAAAAGAGAGCCTATGGGACTGAATTTTGGCACCTCGTCGTCTCCGGAAACTGAAAAACTAGTTGACAGGACGTAAAATCAATAACATTAATATTCTTTAACAGGAATATTACCTATAGTTTGTCAAATCCTTCAACATACTCATCCTTTGTCTCTTTAGACCTTAGTAGCATAAATACAGGACGTAAAGTAAATAAGAAATTAGTGAGTTCAGGGGGAAAAGGTGCGCGGGAAGGGGGATATGCCATGCGTAATATGGCTCGAAATATGTATAGAAATATAAAATTTTACGGAAGTAGAATTTAAAATGCTGTTCGATGCTTAATAAGGGCCACAAAAAAAGACAAAATAGAAATAGAATGTAACTCAAACAGAACCGCTTGCGACAAGATCTAATTCAGAAATGAGAGGTTTGGCAACTCTAAGCAATACGAGCGGGCCAGCAGACTTATCTCCGTGGCAACCGAAGTGGACCCGTCCGTGTTTCCATGGCAACCATACCCACACTACCTTATTTCCCTATCAGGCAGGTAGTAATTGGCCCTCCCTCTGAGTACTGTCAGAACGCATCTTTCAGAATTACAACCTTACACTCGACCACTAACTGACGAAGCTCACACTGTAGCACCTTCCCCTCGTACTGAATCCACACACTCACTGACAGAACTCCCAACTCCTGTCATATATATCTGGACCAGTCATTACCGAAAAGTCCTGATATTGGAAGTTTCCAGAAACCTCAGGAGGTGGAAGGTTCCAGGTTAATCGTCTCGTAATTTCTATACTCCTTTCGCAGCGCCGCCACGGGCGGAAGGGAGAGGGAGGCCAGCCTAGCACCTAGCTTGAAAGTGTGGACGGGTCTAATAGTGTCATCGTGCGCTGGCTCCGCCCACACTGGAGGCAGACATGGCGGACTAAGGGGCCACGCACGCAGCAGTATCATGACGCACCCTGGCCACGATTGTTCAGGCGTCAAGTCCCAAATAGTCTGACCCTGTGGTTAGCCAGTTCGAATCCCATAGGTAAAATAAAATCGCCATCAGAATATTGGCCGGCAGAATAAGAGAGGTGGTTGTATACAATTCTTATCACTCGACTGTGTACCAAAAGGCTGGATTTAGTTCCAAACTTGTCCTCAGTGTCCATACAGAACTGGGGCATATGACGCTGTTGATGGTGATTCGTCCGTCGGTTGGGGACATTTGAACTTGACCAGACCCTGTAGTGTTATTCGACAGAAGTTGGTTAGGTGTTGAAACTGGGTTTCCGCCCCCACCTACCTCAATACCATAAACTCACACCCAAAAGCGCAGGTAGCCCGTGGGTGTGAAAAGGAAGACTTACACCAACCGAGCCGGACATGTAATTGTATCCTTCTGGCACTAAAATCTATACGGTAAATTAAAATTAAATGAAAAGTGAATATACTGTGTGTGTGTAATTCCTAATTAATAATAATACGGGGAGAGGCGATATTCCCACGTGGCGCGTCGCAGGTGGCGGACATGGCGGTCCTAACCGGTTTGCTGTCGGACTTGAGCAAAATAAAATAGCTCTCGTGGACCAAACACACAACCGCCTTTGGTTAGGGGGACGCAGACGAAGAATACACCCACGGCATCCCAAGCCTGTTGTAAAACGCGACTTCAAGGGGCGACCAAGGGATGATTAAGGACTATGAGACTACTCGTGACTAGTACCATCACGCGGGGAACACGATGTGTCACATTCACTTGCGGATAATAGGTTTGTGATTTGTAGCTGCGAGAGTGGTTCACTGTGAGTTAACAGTACTTCTGATTAGTACCACAATATGCGCAACAACACGGGCTTACATTGCCTGTGATTAGTTCAAATATATGAGCGAGTCCGTTGGTCGGTGTTACCTCTGATTAGTAACCGCTATGTGAGGAACACTGCGGGAATACCGGCGCCCGTAATTAGTGCACCTATGTGAGGAACATCACGGGTTTGTTTGCCTGTGAATGGCGGCATTATGGGAGAAACACCATAGGTCTGCGTTACCTGTGCGAACTACAATACTGGTGATTAGTACCATAATATGTGGAACGCCGTGAGTCTACGCTTCTTTTGATTAGTACGACAAAATGCGAATTTCCTTGCTTCTACTTCATTAGCCGTACGTACCATTATGAGGGGCCGTTGACCTGGATCTTGGGCCCCTTTATAGAACAAGCATCATCGATTCAGGATTGTGGTTTGGAAGCAGTCTCTTGATCAGCAATACTATTGTTGAACAACAAACAATCACCTTTTGGACCCCTGGGTCGATTGCCTCGAAATTCACATCAGAGATTCCACCGGCAATGGCCATTACAATGGCGGTATCCTCTGACTCATCATGTTCTTCCAAATAGGCGTAATTAATTAATTAATTCGGTGGGCGATTTTCCAGCGCCGTTTGGAGAGATGACCCTGGCTCATGTCGTTCTCGCTCTGGCGACTAGGAACTGAACTTCCTCTATGTAAGTAATTAACCATATTACATTTTTGTATATCGAACTTTACCAAATGGTTTCATAAATTTCCTATCATTATTTCCTTTATGTGCGGAGAAAGTTCCAAATCCTTAGTCGTCATTAATGAGCATAATTATTATGAATTTTCGAAACCCACCGAATCATCCCGTTCTTAGTCGATGTATTTGGTCACCCGTGAGTGATAAGCATGGAACATGAATCTAAATTTGCCTGCAGGCTGGTCATATACCAAAATACATAGATCAGCGCTTTTTTATCCCGCAGCTGGTCCTAAATAGTCGTGCGGCGGTTCTTTTGTATTGCAGAACTATGAATTATGGGCTCAGAACATCTTATCATTAGTCTGGTGTCCACATTCGTCGCCTAACTGTTAGCACGATTACCTGCTGTCTCCGGGGCCCGGGTTTGAATCGTGGTACTGTCAGGGATTTAGAATGGCAGCTTGAACGATTAAATGGTACATGCAGCTCACCTCGATTGGGAGTGTACCTGAAATGTGCTGCACCACCTCAGAACGAGGATACGAGTTAACTATTTTTATCAGTTTGGTAACTCATGTTGTGTACCAGAATGCCATCACTAATCTGTTGAAGTTCCTCGGTAGACAACGTTCATCTTGTATAGGAGAAAACCAATCCCATATTTATTTCCCTCAATCAGAAGGTTCCCTTGACATATTCAATTCTATAAATTCATGTATTATTCATACCGCTTCAAGCAAAGTGTTTTGTTCAGATATACATGTTGAATTTAATTGTGTGACAATTCTGTTTTTGCGAGTCCAACTTGGCGTTTGTAAACAATGCCTATTACAGAAACAAAGGACCTTCTAGGCTTTACCTAACACAATTGGTCAGTAGCTTTCCAAAATGCAATTACTGGCGTATGCTTTGAGTGGCCCACAAGCAAAACAATAGCCAATGTGCAAAAGTATGCTGTCCACACAAATACTCGACTCTGTTCCATGTTGTCACTTTCTGCAACACTTCATGGCTTTGCAATACGTATGTGAAGTGCAGCAAATAATGCAGTGGAATAATGAGATTAGTATTCCTATGTACTTCAACAGCTTAATGGAATGAATTGTACACAGTACTTCATTGTTATTAAGCTGACTCTCTCTAATCCTTTCTGTTACCGTACGTTATAATTTTCAATATCACTTTAATATTCATTTTGAATGAAATGAAATAGGGGGTAAATTTTCGTTCTTCCTTTCTCACTTTCTTAATCCGTTTACCCTCCAGGGTTGATTTTCCCTCGGACTCAGCAAGGGATCCCACCTCTACCGCCTCAAGGACAGTGTCCAGGAGCGTGAGACATTGTGTCGGGGATACAACTGGAGAAGAGGGCCAGCACCTCGAACAGGTGTCCTCACCTGCTATGCTGAACAGTGGTGTTGTGGGAGAAGGGAAGATTGGAAGGGACATACAAGGAAGAGGGAAGGAAGTGGTCGTGGCCTTAAGTTAGGTAGCATCCCGGTATTTGCTTAGAGGTGCAGTGGGAAAACACAAGAAATAACTTCGAGGATGGCTGAGGTGGAAATCGAACCCCTCTACTCATTTGAGCTTCTGAGGTTGATTTGACCCTGGTCCAGCCCTCGTACCTGCAGGCTGGTCATATACGAAAATAGGTAAGGTAAGGTAAGGTAAGGGTGTATTCTGTCCGAAGGCAGGTCCGAACCTCCGCAGAGGTCTTCCTGAGCCGGAGTTTACGTATGGTAGGTGGCCAGTTCCTTTCCGCTCCTCCATTCCCTTACCCCCACCAACAGCACGTGGCAACCCATCCAACTCCTGACCACGCCCAATGTTGCTTAACTTCGGAGATCTCACGGGATCCGATGTTTCAACACGGCTACGGCCGTTGGCTTACCAAAGTAGAGGAGCGCTTTTTTATCCCGCAGCTGGCCCTAAATAGTGCGGCGGTTCTTTTGTAATGTAGAACTATGAATTGTGGGCTCAGAACATCTTGTCATTAGTCTGATGTCCGCATTCCTCTCCCTTACCGAGAACATTACTCCATCATATACACACACATCGGGAGATTATGAGGCGTGAATCGCGACTAAGGAAGGCCAGATAAAACAGCCTTGAACTGGAAATGACCCTCATTACCAATGCAAATAAATATGGGACTAATACTACTAGCAATGAAATTCAAATTATGATTAATGAGGGTTTATTGATATAATGAAATTAAGAATAGAATCAAAGAAATGAAGCAAACACTTTAAAAATATAAATAACCAAAGGAAACATCTGTTGAGTTGATGTGGTAACATTTCGTGAGCAAGGCATTTTTCAACTTCAAGATAAAATTACACTTACGATGAGCTCGCCGCTTTAAAAGTAATCTCATTTCATTTTCTGCCAATTCAAATATAATCCACACGGGACAATTAGATCGTTCCTTCCGCGAGATTACAATCATCCTTCACATAGGCGTCTTTAAACTCCGCCATCTCACAAAAATTACACAACAACGATAAGATTACACGCATCATGGAGAAGAAAAGACCCCGCGCAGATAATACAAAGGAAGGTAGATATCGTCATGGCACAGAGGGGTAACATCTCTGGACCAAAAAAGCAATGATCAAACTCCAAAGAGAAACACAAGCATGTGCATAGCCTAAATATAAGGAAAAAAACAATCACAATAAAAACAACAAGCACGCATTCACGCAGCAGAGCAGAAGGATGCGTATCAATCAGCTATGAATAAAAGCGAAAAAATCCACGAGAGAAACGTAGAACCAATATTAAAACAAGAATTACCACACCTGAAACATTAGCCGACAAAATTAAAGGAAGGATGGTAGTATAGGCTAAGTTTGAACCGATTAAAAATCCATCTGTAGCTTAAAAATGGCACTCCGATCTGCGTGGGTCCATTGTATATTCTTCTCTCTATAAACAATGCAAAGATTCGATCCAAAGAGATATGACAACTATTTCGTCGGAAAGAATGTTGTCCCTTGTTCACAACCGAGATAGCTGCCCTCTCTAGTGCAATCTTGGAAATAGTTAAGTCAATCAATGAGAAGCCTGGAAAAGGCCATTAGCAATGTCAGAAAGATAACTTTTATGAAGCTCCCATTCAAGCATGGCTCACTGGTTCTCCCTATTCTTGATTATTGTGACGTTGTTCTACTTCTAAGACTTCATAAACATTTCAAGACTTATAGACATGATGTGATGGTTAGTGTGGTGGCCTTCGGTCACAGGGGTCGCGGGTACATTTCCCGGCAGGGTAGGGAATTTTAACCAAAATCGGTTAATTCTCCTGGCACAGGGAATGGGTGTATGTGCCGTCTTCATCATCATTTCATTCTCGTCAAGACGCGCAGGTCGCCTATGGGAGTCAAATCCTGCTCCAGGCCTCTCCAGAGGAGAACGGCATTTCATTTCAGTAATACACTGCAAATCTAATCATGAAGCTCGTATTCAATACCTTACAGATGCATCATCCCAAAAAATATGAATGCATTATAAAGGAGAAACGTTGTGTCCATGGCATCGTGGTTTTAAATTACCCTAAACAGTTCTTATTAATTTCCATAATCGTTCACGAAGTGCTCAGAAATATATCGGGAGGGAATTCAACATCCTCCTCCTAATTATTCATAAATGCTCCAAATATCTGGCAAACAGGATTAGCTCTATCAGACACAGCATAATCATCCAAAGGTTCGACTAGACTGTCGACAATATAAATGTATGGCAAACAGCACGGAATCCAACCTCTATCAACACAAAATGTGGGAGCTCACGCAAAATCGTCGTTCATCATCTGAGCGCTGCAAAAACACACATTACCACAAGCATGACACTCATTTAAATAATAATAAGAGGGCATTATCATGGGGAGCTAAGATCCGACACTACCAGACCAGATGTTTTATATACATCAGAAACACTGAGCTTGAGAAATAAAACCTCAAAACGGGAAGTGGAGAAATTAGAACGAAGGATAGACAGAAAGATCTTAGGACCCATTAAAAAGAAATGAACATGGTGCTCAGAAAAATGTAGAAGTGCATAACATGGTGGGAAAAGTACAGACGTCATCTTCGATCATGTGTTCCGTATGTCTGACAGCAGACTGACGAAACAGGTCCTAAGAGAAGTTTGGAATCTCAAAGGTAAACCTACCAGTGGCTGATGGATAGGGACTGAACGGGTCAATGGAACGAGATGTCCTACAGAGAAGCATCTTTATACGAGAAATCCTGGATTGGAGGGTACCTGAAGATGAGGTCAAACCAGCGAAACGATTTCTCGGGTCAAAGAACAGAAGCAACGCTCGCATTAAGAGAATGAAGTACGTGTGGGATAGGATACGTAAACATGGTTGGAAACCTAAATAATCGTGATCCAGTGATGCCGTAACTATGTTAAAAGAAAATTATTATTATTCATCCTAAATGATGCGTATTATTTAAATGTTCAAGTACCTTGGCGAGACCATAGAGTAGAATGGACTAGAAAAATATACAGTGGAAGATCGAATCTCAAAAATGGAGAGAGCACATGGCTCGAAAATAAACATCTACAATAAGAAGTACTTATTCTGGAATGCCAAAGTAAAAGATTACAACACCGTGGTCAAAACAGAATCCCTGTACACCAGTGAATGCTTGTCCATGAAATACAGAAGTCTCGGAAAGAAGAATCCTTAGAACAATTATGGGAGCTGTCGAAACTGAAAGCGGATAAATTTCGGAGCAACAAACAAGTTTTCTCTCAAGTGCGGCCAGTATCCAGTAATCGGGAGATAGTGGGTTCGAACCCCACTGTCGGCAGCCCTGAAGATGGTTTTACGTGGTTTCCCATTTTCACACCAGGCAAATAAAAAACAAGTTTACCATAAGGTGAAAAGAATCTCGGAAATCATGAAGAAAATGAGACTGGCGTTTTTCGGACATCTGTACAGAATGAACGCCAACAGATATTTGATTACTTATGGAGAAGAAAGACCATTACAGCATGGATTTAGGAAACGAAGAAGGTTAATCACGTCGGAGATCCAGCTGTTAGAAAGAAATGCATTTAAGACCACAGTTAAAATTTTGGAAGGGGTTCAAGCTGCAGGATGAACTACTAAGGCCTAAAGCAACTTTAATTTTTTTTTGGCTATTTGCTTTACGTCGCATCGACACAGATATGTCTTATGGCGACGATGGGATAGGAGGAAGGGGCTAGGAGTGGGAAGGAAGGAGCTGTGCCCTTACTTAAGGTACAGTCCCAGCATTTGCTTGGTATGAAAATGGGGAAACCACGGAGATCCATCTTCAGGGCTGCCGACATTGGGGTTCGAACCACTGTCTCTCGGATGCAAGCTCACAGCTGCGCGGCCCTAACCGCATGGCTAACTCGCCCTGTGAGGACGAATGAGACTGGACTGATGAACAACAAAAGCAGGCCTGCGAACGCATGAAGGAATATTGGACAGAGAGGAAACTCCGCACGAAGAGAAGGAAATGTAGTTGCAGCGTGATCCTTAGTGGTCCATTCGCTTGTAGAAAATAATAATTTTATTAGTAATATAATTATTTGGGTTCTTTCTTTCTTTCTTTCTTTCTTTCTTTCTTTCTTTCTTTCTTTCTTAATCTGCTTACCCTCAAGGGTTGGTTTTTCCCTCGGACTCAGCGAGGGATCCCACCTCTACCTCCTCAAGGGCAGTGTCATGGAGCGTGAGACATTGGGTCGGGGGATACAAGTGGAGAGTATGACCAATACCTCTCCCAGGCAGCCTCACCTGCTATGCTGAAAAGGGGCCTTGTGGGGGATGAGAAGATTGGAAGGGATAGACAAGGAAGAGGGAGGGAAGCGGCCATGGCCTTAAGTTAGGTACCATCCGGGCATTTGCCTGGAGGAGAAGTGGAAAATATGGGGGTTCTATTTAAGATAAACTTCTAACATCTTACTTACACCACGAGGTATCGTGATTTGTGGCGTATTTTTCACAATTCAACAGCCATGAAGCAAATGATTACTGTAATGAACAAAACAGACCTGTACTATCGCTTATCCACTAAATTTAGAACGTATGGACTTGATGTTTGTATCCCCGACTCCCTCTACACATGTTTACTATAGGGAGATTCAAACTATCATCACCACACAGAATATTTGAAAATACACAGAAATACCTAATCCAGTTAGAATCATGGATCTTAGAAAAGGTAATGTATCTACCTTAATCTACATAATAGGAACAACATAATATCACATTTGCAAAAAGGAAAGTTTCGGAAAGACTGACCAAATTTAGTGCCTCCGAGTCACAGAATGATTGACCCCCCCCCCCCCCGTTGGTGGGGCACGCAGATGAAGAATACACCCGCAATATACCCTGTCTGTCGTAAGAGGCGACTAAAAGTGGCGATCAAGGGATGCTTGTTTAAGAACCATGAGGCTACTTGTGATTAGTACTACTATATGAGCGACATCGAGGGTCTGCGTTGCCTGTGATTAGTTCCCACTATGTGAGGAACACCACGGAAATACCGGCGACCGATTTAATACACCTACGTGAGGAACACCGTGGGTTTTCGTAGCCTGTGAATGACGCCTTTATGTGAGAAACACAATAGGTCTGCATTTCCTGTGCGACGTACAATACTTGTGATTAGTACCATAGTGTGTGGAACACCGTCAATCTACGTTACTTTTGATTAATAGCGCTATATGAGAATCACCATGGTTATACTTTCCTAGCGGTAAGTTGGCCTGGATTTTAGACCCCTTTTTAAAAAAAAGCATCATCGATTCAGGTTTGTGCTTTGGAAGCAGTCCCTTGGTCAGTAATATTGTTGTTTTAAGAGAGTTTTGGGAAGGGCGGTATTGCGGGCCGAATCCACTGATTGTATAATCATTATCCATCGTCGTCATTTTGAATTCTAGTCACTGGATTGATTTTGTAAATATTTTTAACTTTCAGTATTGTGACTTGGATCCGCTGACTATTTTAAATACACATTCATCCATTCATTCCCCATCATCACGTTCTGAATTCTGGTCCGTGGATGAATTTTGGAATTTTGAATTGCCATTATATTTCGTCTCATTTCGTACCATTAGGGGACGATGACGTAGATGTTAGGCCCCTTTAAAGAATAAGCATCATCATCATCATCATCATCATCAACAGGATGTTTGTGCCCAAGCGAACTTGATTCCACATTCTGATTAAGTAGGAGAGTAATTTCACAATACTGTATGTGGTTTATGTATGGTGATCATATTTTTTAGTAAACAAGGTAGCGGTGTAAAGTGTAAAACAACATAAAATTATTATTATTATTATTATTATTATTATTATTATTATTATTATTATTATTATCAAGAACAAAAAGAGTAGAAAGAAGAAGAAGGAGATGTTGATGACACGGGAGACCCAATTTTAAGGTCAGAATTTGACAGAGCTTTCAGGGACCTAAATAGGAACAAGGCGCCTAAAATTTATGACATACCCTCTGAATTATCGACTGCTTTAGAAAAACCAACATGGCGAGGTTATTCCATTTAGTGTGTAGGATGTATGAGACAGGAGAAGTGCCATCCAATTTTCGGAAGAATGTTGTTATACCTATTCCCAAGTAAGCCGGTGCTAACAAGTGTGAAAACTACCGCGCCATTAATTTAGTATCTCATGCCTGCAAAATTTGAACACGTATTATTTTTAGAAGAATGGGAAGACAAGTTGAAACTAAGTAGGGAGAAGATCAATTTGGCTTCAGAAGAAATGCAGCATCACGTAAAGCGATCCTGACTTTATGCCTGATCTTAGAGGATCGAATTTAGGACAAGCCCACGTACATGGCGTTCGTAGATCTAGATAATGCATGGGATAATGTTGATTGGACCAAGCTATTTAGGATTGTGTAGGTGATCGGGATTAGGTACTGAGAAGGAATAATTATAAATATCTGTCTGCAGTGGTAATAATTGAGGGCTATGAAAAAGAAACAGGAATCCATAAAGGAGTGTGGCAATGCTGCAGTTTATCTACCTCCTTTTCAATGTTTATCAGCAGGCAGTAAAGGAAATCAAAGTGAAAATTGGAAAGAGATTCATAATTCAAGGAGAGGAAATCAAAACTCCGAGACTTGCGGATGATGTTGTTATTTTATCTGAGACTAGAGGAGATCTGGAGAAATTGCTGAATGGTATGGACGGAGTCTTGGGTAAGGAGTACACTATGAAAATAAATAATTCCAAAACAAAGGTAATAGATTGCAGTCGTTCGAAGTCAGGTGAAACAGGTAATATTATATTAGGAAACGACGCCTTAAAGGAGTAGGTTAATATTGTTTTCTTTTTTTTGCTATTGGCTTTACGTCGCACCGACACAGATAGGTCTTACGGTGACGATGGGACAGGAAAGGGCTAGGACTGTGAAGGAAGCAGCCGTGGCCTTAATTAAGGTACAACTCCAGCATTTGCTTGGTGTGAAAATGGGAAACCACGGAAAACCATCTTCAGGGCTGCCGACAGTGGGGTTCGAACCCACTATCTCCCGAATACCGGTTACTGGCCGCACTTAAGCGACTGCAGCTATCTAGCTCGGTATTAATATTGTTACTTGGGTAGTAAAATAACTAACGATGGCAGGAGTAAGGAGGACATAAAATTCAAGCTAGCCCAAGCAAGAAAGGCCTTTCTTAAGAAAAGGAATTTGTTCACTTGGAACATTGTAATAGGATTCAGACAAATGATTTTGAAGCGTGGCATTGTATGCAGGTGAAACATGGAGAATAACTAGCTCGGAAAGGAAGAGAATAGAAGCTTTTGAAATGTGGTGTTACAGAAGAATGCTGAAGGTGAGATGAATAGTTCGAATCACGAATGAAGAGATACTGAATCGAATTGGTGAGAGGAGATCGTTGAGGCTAAATTTGACGAGAAGACATAGAATGATAGGACATATCTTAAGACACCCAAGAGTTGTTCGGTTGGTTTTTTTGTTTTTTGTTTTTGTTTTTGCTATTTGCTTTACGACGCACCGACACAGATTGGTCTTATGGCGGCGATGGGACAGAAACGGCCTAGGAATGGGAAGGAAGCGGCCGTGGCCTTAATTAAGGTACAGCCCCATCATTTGCCTTATGTGAAAATGGGAAACCACGGAAAACCATCTTCAGGGCTGCCGACAGTGGGGTTCGAACCCACTATCTCTCGGATGCGAGCTCACAGCTGCGCGCCCCTAACCGCACGGCCAACTCGCCCAGTTCAGTTGGTTTTTGAGGGGAGTGTAGGGGGGGTAAGAACGCTAGATATAGACCAAGGTATGAATATGAGAAGCAGATTAGAGCAGATGTAGGATCAGCAGTTATGTAGAAATGAAAAGAATAGCACAGGACAGGCTGCATCTAACCAGTCAAACAATAACATTAAAGAATAACTTCGTCAGTAGCTTCGTGCGGGACACATGATCCTGTGCCTTTATGTGTCGAACGCCCCTGGTACTCCATTATTTTCCGCCGAATATCATCGTGCTTCCAGAACAAATTCAGAATATTGGCGTGAACATGGTTGTACTGATGCAACAGGGAATAAACGGGAGACTCTTCAAATTACTCTCAATGCACCCCTCAGTTCACTGGTATCTTGGAGGATGATACTCCAAACCATTATAAAAAGCCTTACCTAAAGGATGTTTCTGCTCTTCCGTTCCGAAGCGTACGCTATCTTATTGCTAAATCTGCGATGAAAGTGATCCTTTTCACGAGATACTAACATCAGTGAAGACCAAAGGAAGCTTTCAGCAAAATCCAGTAGGATTGTCCGGTTGTAGCTCAACTTGTGCTGGCCATGACTCGTGTAGTATAAGCTCTAAAAGCCTCGTCCCCTACTGTAACTTCGTCCCTCCCCTGCTGATCCTATAGCTTGTCTCTCTAAACGGCTCTCACTCTTAAAGGAGATGACTGTATGGCAGTACTCCTCGAGGAAAGAGGACTGGGGGAGGGGGTCCTAACTCCCACAATTTAATGGCTTGAAGTAAAAAAGTGATGGTAATAATAATACATGAAATAGTAATAATAATATTGATCACCCAAGGCGCGCCGAAACAGATAGGTCTTATGGCGACGATGGGATAGGAAAGGTCTAGGAATGGTAAGGAAGCGGCCGTGGCCTTAATTAAGGTTCAGCCCCAGCATTTGGCTGGTGTGAAAATGAGAATTCACGGAAAACCATCCTCAGGGCTGCCGACAGTGGGCTTCGAACCCAGTATCACCGGAATGCAAACTCACAGCTACACGCCCCTAACAGCACGGCCAACTCGCTCGGTATAATAATGTTAATAATAATGATAATAACAACAACAACAACACCGAGTGAGTTGGCTGCGTGGTTAGGGTCAAGAAACGATGACCATGCATTCGGAAGATGGTGGGTTCAATTCCTACAGTCGGCAGCCCTGAATATCGTTTTTCACGGTTTTCGATTTTCCCACCAAGCAAATACTGGAGTTGTAGTTCAATGAAGACCGCAGTCACTACCCTCCGAATCCTAGCCCTTTCCCATCCTTTCGTCGCTGAATACATTCGATGTGTTAGTGTAACGTTTAACTATTAGCATTATTATTATTATAATTATTATTATTATTTCTTATTTAGTTTCATCCTCTTTGGGGTACGTTGAATCAATCGTTCCTCTGCGTGTGGTTCTTTTCTTAGTGCACAATACTTCTTTCATTCTTCCTGATCTTCGTTTCCACTCGTCTTCCAAGATAATAGGTGTGGCTTTTAATGTAGATTTGTCTTGGAACCTTATGTTTTTGTCTTTAGTAATTAGTTTAGCTGTGCGATCGAATAGTGAATTTTTTGTAATATTTTAATTCTACTGGGTCTTTTCACTTTCTTTAAACCAGTTGTGTTTTGTGGTTACGGAAGAAGTCAAAGATTTGTTTGGTTAATCTATTAGAGTTCATTCTGAGAATATGACCGTAAAAATTTATCCTGTTTTTCGCATAGTATCTGAGAGTCTTTCTTCTAAAGTGCCTAATTCTTGATGTACATTATCTTACAACGGGGTAGTATCCTGAACGTTAGGTCCTATGATCTTTCTTAAAATTTTCCTTTTTAGCCCGAATTTCTCCATCTGGTCTTTGAAATAGTGCTTCTGGTTTAATCACTGTTTTATAATGTTTAATTTTTGACCCCCAAGAAAGGGCTTTCTTCTTGGATGTATCTTTTGTTAGTTGGACGGCCAGTTCAAGTTTATATTTTACTAGCAGAAGTACCCGTTCTTCGTACGGGTTATCAGGAACTGACTTTACTTACTCATACTATCGGTATGACTGACTTCATTAGATATTTATATCACTGGTGTATTTACTTAGGTACGTAGAAATTATAGTTTAAGTATACTGCCGCTAGATAGTGCCACAAATATAAATGTTATTCAATGTATTTGTTTGATCCGATATTTCGTAACTATTACCAATATAAGATTAAGATTAGGTCTATGTTATTGACGGCCAATCTAATACATTCACGCAAAGTTTTAGATGAAGTGCTGCAGTAGTTATTGTGTGATTGATCCATACATAAACCAAAACAGGCACACTACTTTTCTCTTATAATACTAAATAATACACTATTCGTGAAAAATACTTTATTGTACTTTTGTAATTATTGTATGTTAATTTTGAATAATGTACCTTTCTATTAGTGAAAGATTTTATAAAATACGTTCAGTAGTTTCACATTTTATCTTTTATAGCTTCCCTGTAAACAATATTTGATATCGTTTTATTTTGTGGTAGTAAAATACATTGATTTTCGGGAGCTCCATAAGTAAAGCATTCTTTTCGTAGTTCAGTCCCTACTAAATGGAAGGTTTGGCCCTGGGACTTGTTGATTTTTAAACCGAAAGATGTTTTCGCCGGAAATTGAAGTCGTTTGAACGCAATTGGCAGATCGGTAGGGATCATGGGTATCCTAGGAATATGAGCTAACTGACCGGCTGTAGGGCCAGTGATAATGGTCGCTACAATCAAATTGTCCTTCAATTCCTTTATAAGTAGCCTCGTCCCATTTCACATGCTAGAAGGGGTTACATTTCTCAAAAGCATGATTGGCGTTCCGATTGTTAATGTTAATTCATGAGATGGCAGTCCAAAGGGGTTAAGTGCATTTAAAAATTCCTGTGAGTAATGTACTGCGTCTTCGATATTAGTTACTGTGTCGATCGATGTTTACATTTTGATCTGTCCGGGTACTTTTTGTATAATCAAATTGTTTATTTCGTTTACATTATCATTCGAAGGTGACACTATTGCTCTAGAACACAGCCAATGAAAGTCCCTTTCGTGTAACCTTTCAATGTCAGGGTATACTACATCTATTAACCTTTCTAAATTATATAGGTTGTTTTCATGGTTTCAGTGTTCGTAAAAGTGGACCAAAACCGTTTTGAACTCATAACCTTATCATAAATATTCAAGGAAATACGCGATGCATAAAAGAAACTACTACAATTATCGAGAATTATAATTCTCAGGGACTGTCACTCATGTCGTACATCATATAATGAATCTGAGTATAAATGTTGAAATATTTTGTCAAATCATGGGCGCGCTTTCTTGACAATGGCGTACTGTAAATAAGTGGTTTCATGATTACGGTGATCGTAAAAGTGAACCAAAATATCGGCACTAATAACATCAGTGATCCACTACTCCATGATTTGATAAAAATTGTTCAAGCTATAGGTAACAGACTTCGCAAAATGCTGAAACGTAAGCCAGTACGTAAAAACGGAGGCCCGTCGGGAACCGCTGGTCGCAGTACTACGAAGATATCCGGGGCTCTCATTTTTATAATTGACTCCCTTTCCATCCCCACCCAAAGGAGTGTTATGAGCATCTTACGAAACAGGTTACTTTTTCCAGATAGTAAGTCATATGGGTATCAATTTGATTGGCAGGTATGCCCAAACGTACATGCATAATCTCGCTGCTGTAAAATCCTGGAGCTGACGTTGCCATGGTTACGGCCGTGCGTTTCTTTATCCGATTTCTCGATCAGGGGTAGTGTGGTTTCAGTATCTCCATTACGGTTGGTTTTAGGGCCTTAAACATGGTTTTAGGGTCAGTATAGCTTGCACCGTACCCAATACGTAAAAACACGACGGGAGATTCGAGGACGTGGACTCCGATCAGGAGAGGCAGATAACAGCCTCGAACTGAAGACGTTGATTAATAATAATAATAATAATAATAATAATAATAATAATAATAATAATAATAATAATAATAATAATAATAATTCATGACAAGGAAAAAGAACTAACTACCAGCAATAAAAATCGAATGAAATTAAATGAGGGTTTATTAAGATAAAACGTAAATGCAAAAAGGAAGCCACCCCCCCCCCCCCAAAAAAAATTGAAACATTGTACGTGCTTTTGTCCTTCAGGTTAGTAGAAGCTAGCATCGTAACCTTTTGAGCACAACATACCATAAACATATGGATAAACAATACCTTGAGACGTGCCCACGGCTTAATTGATATTTTCACATCTTTAAACACCTACAACAGGAAGGATACTCACAGACTTATTTTGGTCATTTCTTCCCGCGAAGCAGTTCACATTATATTTTCCAAACATTACTCAAACCTCCATCATTATTACAGCATCAACAATGACCAACACAAGGATAAAAGATCACGCAGCCTCTCGGAGTAGAGCGACAAATAGTTACATGAAGGCAATGAAGGTATCGAGATGGCCAGGAGTGCAGCATCTCTGTACCAAAGAGCACGCAAAAGGCAAAGAAAATAAAGCGGGTGTGCGCATCACCCGAATTGAAATGAAATAAAATGGCGGCCATAAGAACGAGCAAAACGGTCATAAAATAGACCAAGATAAAATAATAAACACCGCACTCGAAGTGAAAACCAAGTGTACGAGGAATAAATGAAAAGGAACATAAATTAACTGACCGATACGACATCCATTTAGCCCCTCGCTCGCTCTCACACATACACACAAACATTCAGGCATTGTCGATATCGGGCAACAATAGGGTCAATAACCTTTTTTCAAAACAGATCGCAAACACATGTAGTATGACTCACCTGGCCATAAGTAAGTTCCCGCACACGACGTAGAAACGTGCAGGACGATATGGACCCACGGCCCACGTACAAGCCCAACAACACAGGCGCTGGGTACGACGTATCTCCGTGTCGACACCCAGAGCCTAGTAACATTTGGTGGCAATAAGGAAGTATAATGTCGTGCGCATGATGACAATTCTCGTAGAGACCCAGTTACCTCGTCACCGTCACCACAATAATGCCCGCAAACACACACCCATTCATATCGCGGGGCAAAGACGTATATCAGTCAGTCGCGATTACAAGGCACTTGAAACAGCCACAAGATAAACATAAAATAAAAGCGAAAATACAGCTCACATTACCTGAGGTTGAAGCTGATCAATTAAAAATCAGAATATGAATACAGGCAGGGTTTAAACCTGATAAAAACCCATCGATAATTCAAAAATGCTACTCCGAGTAGAGGCGACTCCATCTTTCTTTCTTTTAGGTCATAACAACAACAAAGACATCATGTCAAGGAGATAAAAGTCAAAGACTCGCGGAAGGAAGGACCATCCGTTTACAAAGCAGGGGCGCTGCCCTCTGCGGTACAGTTTTGGAAATAGTTAATAGCCAGTTTAGTGAAGTCAAACGAGAGCTAATGCAAGCTCTTAGCAATCACAGATAAACCTACATGTTATGAACATGCTAAACGAGCATGTTTCAAGCTTACCGAGTTTTGTTCTTTGCGTCAAGGGGCTTAAAATGAGCTTTGTCTCGTCCTTGTACGACAAATTCGATTTCGCCTATATTAGCCTATTATTTTTATATTTGTATGTATACCCCAGTCGACAACCCCCCCCCCCCACCCCCGTCGAATTGTTTTGAAAATAAAATTCAGCCCATGTTACTCACTGGCAATATAGCTTTCTATAGGTGAGTAATTTTTAAAATCGTTTCAGTAATTTTTGAGTTTATCCGTTACAAACAAATATACAAATTTGTCCTCTTTATAATATTAGTATAGATTGATTCCATTGCTTTGCATTCCACAGCATTCAAAATAATCCACCCCGTATATTCATTCTTTTACTAATTCAATGTTTTTTTAATGATTTTGAGGTATTTATGTGGATATTCGTTCTTTGTCATGATTCTGGTTTTCCGAAAGGGATGTGAAGACCTATTTTAGCTGCTTGTTTCTCCAGTTCAAGGACTTGCTCCCTTGCTTCCTCCATTGTTTCAGCAAACGAGGCCATACCATCTGCGAAAGCAATTCCATTGATTTTAAGGTTCTTATCTTAGCAACCGACTGTAAATTCCACTGTTTATATTCTTGTTCCATTCACTGAGTAGTTTCTCAAGTGCACAGTTGAACATTATTATTATTATTATTATTATTATTATTATTATTATTATTATTATTATTATTATTATTATTATTATTATTATGCTCATATAAATAACAGCCAGTTTTTCGTAAATATTCTTACCTCGTCAGTGGACAAAGACTAGAAACGCCTAGGAAGCTGGAAGTTAGCAAGCAGGTAGCCGATGACTCGCGTCTTAAAAGAATTGACATTGCAAAAGGAGTACTTTCCGATATCATAGTGTTGTTGTTCAGTATTTATTGACTCTCTTTTAAAACACATTCCCTGAAATTAAGAAATCACTTGGAATTGATTTTCACATTGTTATTTTGTAATGTTTGCCCTCAGAACTCATTGTAGAGATGAGATTTTCGGAACAGTATCGAAATTTTGACATTTATTGCTAAAGGAAATAGTATATATGAACTGTATGTACTATTTTAGACATATTAGTATAACTTAGTCAAAATGTCATTTTTTTAATTTGCGCATTTCTTACCAACTATGATAGAAGAAAATTGATTTCGCCATAATGATCAGTGAAACTAAAATTTGATATTCACATTATGTTTCTCAGAAAATGGTAAAACTCAAAATATCAATGTAGTCTTAATCATTCTGCGTGTGTTCTTGTTTTATGAATCTGGTTGCCAGTCATATGTGTATGTACATATATTGCAAGTTTATTGAAAGCTTCCTGGAGATTCGTTAACTCAGTGGGCACTAGCACCATGTCGTGCGTGTATGCGTACAATTTGACCTGTTCTGTTGCAGTGCTGTTAGTAACGTCCACAGTTACTATGTTAAACAGGAGGGGGCTAAGAGGAGCACCTTGTTTATTTGTTTATTTGTACTATTGGATGTAATATACTGTATCATGAGCATTTTTCTCAGTGATTTTACTTCTAGTTTATCGATTATTATAGTTCTCTCTATGAGTTTGAGGGCCTTAGTGTAGTGCATAAAGACAACCCATAATTCGCTCTTCTTAGAGCTTGTGTATCCACTTCATGAATCCGAATTGCTTTTCCGATATTGATCCTTCCACCAAGCTGTATAGACGTTTTGTTATAAGGCTTGTCAATATACAGAAATTACTTTATGATGTGGAGTGCGAACAACCGCTAGCAGATAACCACTCTAAGAAGAAGAATGCTGGCAGTGTTTCACCTTTACCTTGAAGAAAAATAATAATTTTAGTCTGGTTGTTATTCTAGAAAATAATAGTGATAGAAATTTAAAGAACCGGCAGGCGGCAAAACGAAGAAAATTGAAATTACAAGCATGCTCTGAACATGAAACAAAACAGAAACTTTTCACTGCAAGGAAAATGAATGCAGGAAGAGGCAGCTACAACTCGAGGGGTTCCCTTGCCTTTACGCAACAACACTGCCGAGATCGCTTAATTTCCCGTGCGCCTCTGGAGCTCTCAACTTGGGAGAGTCTGAATTACTTGCGCCAGGCTCCTCACATTCGTCTATCCTGTCCGACCTCCCTTGATCAACTTTTGTACTTTTACGACCCCGACGATATTAGATCATTCGAGGCTATGGAAGCCTTTCAAGTTCACGCTCTTCGTGGCCCTTGTCTTTCTTTGCCCGGTACTTCATTTTTCGAATTTTCGGTTCCCTTCCATTTTTTCTCTCTCTGATACCCTGTGGGTGGGGAACGCAGGTGAAAAATATACCTGCAGTATCTCTCTGCCTGTCGTAAGAGGCAACTAGAAGGAGCGAACAAGAGATGATTGAATTAAAACAATGAGACTACTTGTGATTAGTACCATCACGCGGGGAACACCATGGGTCGCCTTTGCTTGCAAGTAGTACCACTATGTTAAGTACAGAAAAGGTTTGCGATTAGTAGCAACAGAGAGTGAATCACTACGGGTTTAAAGTACCCGTCATTAGTACCACTATGTGCCGACAACCACGGGCTTGCGTTGCTTGTGGTTAGTACCACTCTGTGAGCGACGCCGTAGGTCTGCATTGCCTGTGATTAGTACCAACTATGTGATGAACACCATAGTATAGCACGAGTCCCTGTGACTAGTGCACCTATGTGAGGAACACCATGGGTTTGTGTTGCCTATGAGTGGCGTCATTATGTGAAACACCATAGATATGCGTTACCTGTGCGACGTACTATACTTATGAGTAGTACCATAATGTGTCCAACAGGAGTCTGCGTTACTTGTGATTATTTCAGTTACATGAGAAATACCATGGTTCTTACTCTTCTAGCGATAAGTACCATTATCAGGTTCCGTGTCCTGTAGACCACAAGCATCATCGGTTCACCTTAGGGGATGGAGGTCTGTGCCAGGGAGTACATCTCCAAAGACAATTTAAACTACGCGCCTTCTCTACGGCCATCTATGCCAACGTACTTGAACATTTAATCCCCCAAAAACTTACTTCATCAGCGGTGAGATGGTCCGTCATCTATTTTATAATGCTCCCTGCTGGACTAAAAACAAACTACCTGATACAATGATTTTTATTTTGGGAGTTGGTAAGCCTTTTCCTGAGGATTTTTTAATGTACCGAAGTTGTCATCACTTCAGCTGGCTCCTCCTCTATTGTAATCTAGCCATCAGATCCTTGTAAATATGTTCTCTAGACAGTCAAACCCGGGGGTGCGTATGGGAATTAATACTATCAGCAAAGGGTAGTTCAATTTAAGCTGGAAGTTTCCCTACGGACCTATAAAAGTTGTTTTATATGAATTGCTCCAGTGCTTGGGAGTGCGACTAACTGAGGCCTAGGAGGCAGGGGAGCAGCCTGCTTGAAGAACACCCACCGATACCAGGTAATGGCAGGATTTACCTAAACATGCGGGTAGTTTGAGGGGAAGTTTTCAGCTATATTCTGTTAATGTAATTTTGTAATCCGGTGGTTTAAAAATAGGACTCTCGGCTAAGCCTGAAGGCTCTGGTTCAATTCTCTACTGGGAAATAAGTAATGTAAGAGTACGAAGAGTAGTGACCCTCTGCTGTCCCATTCAACCTTTCAATTGGCTGACGAAATTTTTCAACGTACGAATTTAGTGAATATTGTCTCGGCTTTAAACGTTCCTCCTTTAGTCACCCCCTGTAGTACAATCAATCACTACTGATCTGCATTTAGGGCAGTCGCCCAGGTGCCAGATTCCCTATCTGTTGTTTTCCTAGCCTTTTCTTAAATGATTGCAAAGAAATTGGAAATTTATTGAACATCTCCCTTGGTAAGTTATTCCAATCCCTAACTCCCCGTCCTACAAACGAACATTTGCCCCAATTTGTCCTCTTGTATTCCAACTTTATCTTCATATTGTGATCTTTCCTACTTTTAAAGACACCATCCAAACTTATTCCTCTGCTGATGTCCTACCACGCCATCTCTCCACTGACAGCTCGGAACATACCACTTAGTCGAGCAGCTCGTCTCCCAAGGCTTCCCAGCCCAAACTTTGCAACATTTTTGTAACGCTACTCTTTTGTCGGAAATCGCCCAGAACAAGTCGAGCTGCTCTTCTTTGTATTTTTTCCAGTTCCTGAATCAAGTAATCCTGGTGAGGGTCCCATACACTCTAGTTGGGGTCTCACCAGAGACAAATATGCTCTCTCCTTTACATCCTTACTACAACCCCTAAATACTTTCATACACATGTGCAAAGATCTGTACCCTTTATTTACAATCATATTTATGTGATTACCCCAATAAAGATTTTTCCTTTTATTAATACCTACGTATTTACAATGATCCCCAAAGAGAACTTTCACCCCATCAACGCAGCATGGGGTTAGCATCGGTATGATTGGGCCGTAAGTCCTCTTAGGTTCCCAGTAATTTCTATAAGGAGTTCTGGTGTTTCGCCTCCTTGCCTTTTGTTTATGACCTGGTATGTGCAATCTTTCCTTTTTACTCTGAAGGCCGTGTAGTAACTGTTTCTTCGTTTTAACAGTCACTAATAAGATTATTGAGCAATGGATAAACACACCATGGGGCAACTGTGTATGAACACTTTAAAGCGGGGTCGCAAGGTAGGTAACCTAGTGTAATTTTAGTGTGTCTAAAGAAGCTGATCGCCTCTAAGGGGCTAAACTTTTGTATTTTGGAGCTGAGACTCCTGTTAAGTTTACCTGCTCGGAGCAATCTTGCTTTTTCAAGATATTGTACTTACTCGGAGCAATAATGCTCTTCTCTATGTAATTACCTCAAGTTTTGTAGCTGATTTCAGGACTTTTAAGTCCCAGATATTGTTAGAGCTGACGTTCTCATTATTAACCCGTTCAATTGTTCTGTTATTCTATCAGATTTCCTACTTCTCAATTTTCTTTCTTTCTTTCTTAATCTGCTTACCCTCCAGGGTTGGTTTTTCCCTCGGACTCAGTGAGGGATCCCACCTCTACCGCCTCAAGGGCAGTGTCCTGGAGTGTGAGACATTGGGTCAGGGGATACAACTGGGGAGGGTGGCCAGTAACTCGCCCAGGCGGCCTCACCTGCTATGCTGAACAGGGATGGGAAGATTGGAAGGAAAAGGGAAGGAAGGAAGCGGCCGTGCCCTTAAGTTAGGTACCATCCCGGCATTTGCCTGGAGGAGAAGTGGGAAACCGCGGAAAACCACTTCGAGGATGGCTGAGGTGGGAATTGAACCCACCTCTACTCAGTTGACCTCCCGAGGCTGAGTGGACTCCTTTCCAGCCCTCGTACCACTTTTCAAATTTCATGGCAGAACCGGGAATTGAACCCGGGTCTCCGGGGGTGGTAACTAATCACACTAACCACTACACCACAGAGGCCGACTACCTCTCAATTTTAAGAAAGTAAAGAAATAAAATTTCCAAATTTGTTATGATAAATGCTGCTCTAAGTAATTCCTTGTCCAGCCATTCAACACAGGCCCTTCCTATTCTTATGTCAACCACAGAAACTCCATAACAATTATTATTATTGTGATTATTATTATTATTATTATTATTATTATTATTATTATTATTATTATTATTATTATTAATGGTAATGATGAACATTTGAAGAAGGTACCACATTTGAGACAACTACATTTCAAGTACGCACTTTACATTTTTTTCGATTAGACCATTGCATGGATGCCCTGCAACAGCTTATGTGTGAAGTTTTCATCTTTGTATTTAGTGTTAATATTTCTATATTTAGCCATCTAGTGGTGACTTCATGAATTTTTGATCAAAGAACTTAGTAATATTTTATATAGCCATCTTGTGAACTTTTTATCAGTGAGCTGCAATATTTGGTTTTGAATTGTCTCAGTCATCAATATATATATGTCATTACTACATTCATTATTTTCTTTCAAATGTGTTTATTTACGTGTTATTATGCTTATTTAAGTGTTTATTTGTTAATGATGGCTCCAACAACCGAAACTTATCCATATGTGTTAGATAAATAACTTTTTTGGATTATATTGTGTATTGATTAGGTCGTTAATCTATATGTACATATATATTTTCTCAAGATTCAATACTGGTGTGAAAAGGATAATTTCCTATCTGTAAGTAAATCGCTGTGTTTACTTCTTGTTATCTCCTTTGTATAGTGTATGCATACCGTATAAACTGCGCAGTTTCACAGAAGATATATTTCATGTACATAAACTCCAACTTATTTATGGCTCGTATAGGCATTACTTCTCTCGATATGCAGCGCGCTGAATTCGTTTCTACTACTCCTTACTTTTAAGGCCACAGCGCAGACAGCGTGAGTCGACGCGCCAGAAACTCGGCGGCCGCAGTACCACAAAAACCATACACATTACCTCAGACTTTATATAGATGAATGTGTAGGATAAACCTTATGGAGATTTACGTGGCTGACCACAGCGAAAAGAGAACAAGAGAGAGAACACAGAAACCACTCTGGGGAAGAGGGTGAGTGTAAGTGCGCTAGCATTGCTCTAAAACAAACGAAACAAAATGGTCGTTATTTTTCTTCTGTGTTCTACTTAAGCGTCTCGTCTTATTCTCATGCACGAAACGAAAGTTCAAAGAGGAAATTTAGCACCGCATTAATTTTTGAAAGCTGCAAGCGAGAAATGTAATCCTATTTGGTCAAATATATGTATATCTGTATTGGGTCATACTAATTAATTTAACATCGTTTCTTTTTGATTGTAAGTATGATAAGACACACACATCAACCAAGATGAGAACAATACTAAAAGTGTAATAATGGAGCGAAGGGATAGCCTGGTGATAAGTGTGATGATCTGACATGGCATTTATATGCTGTAAAAATCAGCAATATAACCATGCAGCTTCGCTGCAACCACGAGCCTACTACGTTGGCGTAGCAGGGGAAGAGGTGATACTCCCACGTGGCGCATCCCAGGTTGCGGACAGCGGGGTCTGTTTGCCGGCGGACTGGAGTGAACCAAACACGCGAAAACCTGTGGGTGGGGGACGCAGACGAAGAATACACCCACGATATCCCCTGCCTGTCGTTAGAGACGACTAAAAGGGGCCAACAAAGGATGTCTGGTCAAGAACCATGAAACTACTTGTAATTAGTACTATCACACGGGGAAGACCATGGGTCACCTTCACTTGCGATTAGTACCACTATGTCAGGTATGCAATAGGTTAGTGATTAGTAGCAACAGAAGATGAATCAGTATGGGTTTTACATTACCCGTGATTAGTACCTCTACAGTATATGCGGAAGACTACGGGTTTACGTTACCTGTGATTGGTACCCCCTATGTGACGAACACCATGGGATAGTACGAGTCCCCGTGATTAGTACACATATGTGAGGAACCCATGGGTTTGTAGTAGTATAATAGGCGGGTTCTAGCGCCACCGCCACCGCAGGCTCCCAGAGGCCACCTCCACCGCCACCACAGCCAGAGGCCTCCCAGATGCCTCCTCCACCACCACCACCACAGCCATAGGCCTCCCAGAGGCCTCCTCCTCCACCACCACCACAGCCAGAGGCCTCCCAGAGGTCTCCTCCACCACCCGCGGGAAATTTGAATTGGTAAACAAAGCCACGTGCTTTTTGACAGCTATCATCGACAACAACGCATCGCTAACCTCAGTACTGCCATCTTGACGGGCCTAAACCTCAGTAGTACCAACTTAACCTAACTAGCGCGAGATTTGAATAGGTAAACAAATCCACGTGTTTTTTGACAGCCACGTGCTTTTTGACAGACAAGAACGTATCGCAAACCTCAGTGCAGTCATCTTGACGGACCTAAACCTCAGTGCTACCAACTTAACCTCACTAGCGCGAGATTTGAATTTGTAAACAAATCCACGTGCTTTTTGACAGCTGTCATCCGCCATCTTTAAACTACAGAGTACCGTGCTGCCCTCTTTATCGCAGTAGCTACAAATTCGTCACCTGTCATCGGCAGTGCTGCCATCTTGGCGGGCCTAAACCTTAGTGCTACCAACTTAACCTCACTAGCGCGAGATAAACAAATCCACGTGCTTTTTTGACAGCTGTCATCCGCCATCTTTAATCTATAGAGCACAGTGCTGCCCTCTTTAGCTACTTACCTTTGAAATGTGGTGGCGGATAATTTGAAAAATACTTTTTGACAGCAGCCATCTTTAATCTAGAGAGCACCGTGCTGCCCTCTTAAACAAACTCACGTGCTTTTTTCTGACAGCTATCATCCGCCATCTTGCATCACAAACCTCAGTGCTGCACTCTTTAGCTAGATACCTTTGAAATGTGGTGGCGGCAATTTGAAAAATTCTACATTCTCTTGTTTGGAAACAAACCCATGCGCTTTTTTGACAGCTATCATCCGCCATCTTTAATCCAGAGGGCACCGTGCTGCCCTCTTTAGCTACTTACATTTGAAATGTGGTGGCGGCAAATTCCACGTGCTCTTGTTCGGAAACAAATTCCACGTGCTCTTGTTTGGAAACAAGCTCACGTGCTTTTTTCTGACAGCTGTCATCCGCCATCTTGCATCACAAACCTCAGTGCTGCAGTCTTTAGCTAGATACCTTTGAAATGTGGTGGCGGCAATTTGAAAAATTCTATGTGCTCTTGCTTGCAAACAAAGCCACGTGCTTTTTTGACAACTGTTATCCGCCATCTTTAATCAATAGAGCACTGTGCTGCTATCATGCGGGCAATTTCGTCAGCTGTCATCCGCCATCTTTCATCCACAGAACACCGTGCTGCCCTCTGTAGTAGCGGGCAATTTGAAAAGTTCTGTTAGCTGTCATCCGCCATCTTTAATCAAGAGAGCACCGTGCTGCCATCTTTAGCTAGATACCTTTGAAATGTGGTGGCGGCAAATTGAAAATTCCACGTGCTCTTGTTTAGTAAACAATCTCACGCGCTTTTTGTCACCTGTCATCCGCCATCTTTAATCTATAGAGCTCAGTGCTACACTCTTTAGGTACATACCTTTGAAATATGGTGGCGTATAATTTAAAAAGAAAAATTCTACAGTAGCCATCTCTCAACGCTAATTGCATAAGGTGGTGGCTATACATGACTCCTTAAGGGTGCTTACGCATGATGGCTGCTATACACAGGTTCTTATGAGACGCCCTTGGGATGCTTGCGCAAGATGGCAGTTATACATGGCTCCTTATGAGATTCCCTAGGGATGCTTGCGCAAGATAGCGGCTGCTCTTATGGGACGGCTTAAGGGTCCTTGCACAAGATGGCTTGAGACGGCCTAAGGATGCTTGCGCAAGATGGCGGACACAAGATGGCGGCTATACACAACTCCTTATGAGACGCTTTAAGGGTGCTTGCGCAAGATGGCTGCCGCTCTTATGAAGAAAGCTAGCTTAGAGGCTAACGTGTCATGCCAGTTCGATTCATTAAATTTGGGGCTTAAATGCAAAATGTTAAATATCTCGAAAACGGTGCACCGTAGAGCTAAACGGACAAAATGTTTCTGCCTAACACCCAGGTTCGCAGTATGAGGAACATGATAGCATAAGAAAAACATAGTCTATCAACGGTTCGGTTCCTACTTAGGCCATTTGGCATTCGCTCTGTTTTAGCTTGTATTGAAGCGAGTCTTCATAACATGATCAGGCCTAGCTATGGTAGAGAGTATAACGTACCGTGCTGATTCGATTCATTAAATTTGGGGCTTAATTGAAAAATGTTAAATATCTCGAAAACGGTGCATCGTAGAGCAAAACGGATAAAAATTTTCCACCTGATACCTAGGTTTGCAGTATCAGGAACAAGAAAAAACATAGTCTAATGATGAGATCGACGGTTCGATCCCTACTTAGGCATTTTGGCATTGGCAGCTATCTAATTCTACAAGATGGCGGCTATACATAGCTTCTTATGAGGCAGCTTAAGAGCGCTTGCACAAGATGGCTGCTGCTCTTCTGAGACGCCCTAGGGGTGCTTGCGCAAGGTAGCAGCGACAAGACGGCGACTATACACAGCTCCTTATGATACGGCCTAGAGGTGCTCACACAAGATGGTGGCTGCTCTGATGAAGAAAGCTAGCTTTGCATAGTGCAGGTATCTTTACAGCACTAAACCTCATACCATTGAAATGTGTTGGCAGGTAAATTGAAAAATTTGACGTGCTTTTTCTTAACAGCAGCTATCTTTAAACAATAGCGGCTATACATAAGCTGTTAAGGCCTCCTCTTATGTCAAGGCATAGCTCTATCGATCAAGTTTAAACCTGCATCGGGATAGCTAGTGTAAGCACGTGCTGCAGTGATGATGTCATTATGCATGTTTAGACTTGCAAATCACTAAAGAAACATAACAGGACTAGAATCGAACACTGCACTCTATGCTGTTAACTTTATCATGTGATCGGAACATTGATTGAAGTGTTTAGAACACTAAATAAGTGATCAAGACTAAAATAGAACACTGTACTCGAACCAATGTTTTTTCTTGTTCCTGATACTGCAAACCTAGGTATCAGGTGGAAAAATTTTATCCGTTTTGCTCTACAATGCACCGTTTTCGAGATATTTAACATTTTGCATTTAAGCCCCAAATTTAATGAACCGAATCTGCACGGTACGTTATACTCTCTACCATAGCTAGGCCTGATCATGTTATGAAGACTCGCTTCAATACAAGCTAAAACAGAGCGAATGCCAAAGGGCCTAAGTAGGAACCGAACCGTTGATAGACTATGTTTTTCTTATGCTATCATGTTCCTCATACTGCGAACCTGGGTGTTAGGCAGAAAAATTTTGTCCGTTTAGCTCTACGGTGCACCGTTTTCGAGATATTTAACATTTTGCATTTAAGCCCCAAATTTAATGAATCAAACTAGCACGACACGTTAGCCTCTAAGCTAGCTTTCTTCATAAGAGCGGCAGCCATCTTGCGCAAGCACCCTTAAAGCGTCTCATAAGGAGTTGTGTATAGCCGCCATCTTGTGTCCGCCATCTTGCGCAAGCATCCTTAGGGCGTCTCAAGCCATCTTGTGCAAGGACCCTTAAGCCGTCCCATAAGAGCAGCCGCTATCTTGCGCAAACATCCCTAGGGAATCTCATAAGGAGCCATGTATAACTGCCATCTTGCCCAAGCATCCCAAGGGCGTCTCATAAGAACCTGTGTATAGCAGCCATCTTGCGTAAGCACCCTTAAGGAGTCATGTATAGCCACCACCTTATGCAATTAGCGTTGAGAGATGGCTGCTGTAGAATTTTTCTTTTTAAATTATCCGCCACCATATTTCAAAGGTATGTACCTAAAGAGTGTAGCACTGAGCTCTATAGATTAAAGATGGCGGATGACAACTGACAAAAAAGAGCGTGAGTTTGTTTACTAAACAAGAGCACGTGGAATTTTTCAATTTGCCGCCACCACATTTCAAAGGTATCTAGCTAAAGATGGCAGCATGGTGTTCTCTTCATTAAAGATGGCGGATGACAGCTAACAGAATTTTTCAAATTGCCCGCTACTACAGAGGGCAGCACGGTGTTCTGTGGATGAAAGATGGCGGATGACAGCTGACGAAATTGCCCGCATGATAGCAGCACTGTGCTCTATTGATTAAAGATGGCGGATAACAGTTGTCAAAAAAGCACGTGGCTTTGTTTGCAAGCAAGAGCACATAGAATTTTTTCAAATTGCCGCCACCACATTTTAAAGGTATCTAGCTAAAGACTGCAGCACTGAGGTTTGTGATGCAAGATGGCGGATGACAGCTGTCAGAAAAAAGCACGTGAGCTTGTTTCCAAACAATGGTACGTGGAATTTGTTTCCAAACAAGTGCACGTGGAATTTGCCGCCACCACATTTCAAAGGTAAGTAGCTAAAGAGGGCAGCACGGTGCTCTCTGGATTAAAGATGGCGGATGATAGCTGTCAAAAAGCGCATGGGTTTGTTTCCAAACAAGAGAATGTAGAATTTTTCAAATTGCCGCCACCACATTTCAAAGGTATCTAGCTTAAGAGTGCAGCACTGAGGTTTGTGATGCAAGATGGCGGATGATAGCTGTCAGAAAAAAGCACATGAGTTTGTTTAAGAGGGCAGCACGGTGCTCTCTAGATTAAAGATGGCTGCTGTCAAAAAGTATTTTTCAAATTATCCGCCACCACATTTCAAAGGTAAGTAGCTAAAGAGGGCAGCACTGTGCTCTATAGATTAAAGATGGCGGATGACAGCTGTCAAAAAAAGCACGTGGATTTGTATCTCGCGCTAGTGAGGTTAAGTTGGTAGCACTAAGGTTTAGGCTCGCCTAGATGGCAGCACTGCCGATGACAGGTGACAAATTTGCAGCTACTGCGATAAAGAGGGCAGCACGGTGCTCTGTAGTTTAAAGATGGCGGATAACAGCTGTCAAAAAGCACGTGGATTTGTTTACAAATTCAAATCTCGCGCTAGTGAGGTTAAGTTGGTAGCACTGAGGTTTAGGTCCGTCAAGATGACTGCACTGAGGTTTGCGATACGTTCTTGTCTGTCAAAAAGCACGTGGCTGTCAAAAAACACGTGGATTTGTTTACCTATTCAAATCTCGCGCTAGTTAGGTTAAGTTGGTACTACTGAGGTTTAGGCCCGTCAAGATGGCAGTACTGAGGTTAGCGATGCGTTGTTGTCGATGATAGCTGTCAAAAAGCACGTGGCTTTGTTTACAAATTCAAATTTCCCGCGGGTGGTGGAGACCTCTGGGAGGCCTCTGGCTGTGGTGGCGGTGGAGGAGGCCCCTGGGAGGCCTCTGGCTGTGGTGGTGGTGGTGGAGGAGGCCTCTGGGAGGCCTCTGGCTGTGGTGGTGGTGGAGGAGGCATCTGGGAGGCCTCTGGCTGTGGTGGCGTGGAGGTGGCCTCTGGGGGCCTGCGGTGGCGGTGGCGCTTGAACCCACCTATTATACTACTGTTTGTGTTGCCTATGAGTGGCACCGGGATGCAAGAAACACCATACGTCTGCGTTACGCGTGCGTATTTCATTACCTGTGAGTAGTACCACAATGTGTGGAAGTCTATGGTGTCCTTAGGTCTACGTTCCTCATGATTAGTACCGCTACATGAGAAGTATCATTATGCAGGGTGTATCAAAACTCGACGGCAAAATTTAGGAATGGATTCCTCATATAGAAAAGAGAAGCTCTCACATATCTGGAGACTGCTACGAGAAAACCTGTTGTATCCGTATCATCTGCAGCGTGTACAAGCCTTGTCTGCTGCGGATTATCCTGCAAGAGTAACGTTCTGCTGGTGGTTCCTACAACAATGCGGCATGATGCCTAACTTCGCAGCTTATGTGTTGTTCACATTCCCAACAGACGGAATACAGACTTTCCTCATGCAGTCATCCAATCTTCTCATCAACATGGGTTCGCCATTAACATCTGGGTAGGCATTGTTGGTGATTCCTTGTTGGGACCATACGTTCTTCCGAATAGGCTTACCGGACAGAAGTACACGAATTTCTTGCATACTGCATTGCCTGATTACTTGGAAGACATGCCACTTGCATCCCGTCGACAAACGTTTTTCATGCATGATGGTGCTCCAGGACATTTCAATCTATCTGCCCGCAGGTACCTGCATACCCATTTTCCTGAGCGCTGGATAGTTTGAGGAGGACCCATTGCTTGGCCACCACCACGCTCTCCTGACTTGAACCCCCTGGACTTTTACCGGTGGGGTCACGTTAAGTCTCTCGTGTATGCGACTCCTGTTTCTGATGAGGCAACTTTACGTGAACGAATTTTGACAACCTGTCGGACAGTACGCACTACACCAGGCATTTTTGATCGCGTGCGTACCTCCATGCGATGACGAGTGGAGGCTTGTATTCACGCTGAAGGTCGTCACTTTGAACATTTCCTCTGATATATGCTCAAAGTGTTTCAGCTGCCGTTACCGACGCATGGTGTAAATGTACAAAATTTTGAATAAATCTGTAAGTATACGTTTCCGGACCCATGTTGTAATAAACTTTTCTCTTCTCTCTACGTGAGGAATGCATTCCTAAATTCTTGCCGTCGAGTTTTGGTACACCCTGTATTTCATGAGACATAAGTACCAATTTGAGGGATCATTGACCCCTCACAAAACAAGCATCATCGATTCAGGATTGTGCTTTAGAAGCAGCTCCATGGTCAGTATTGCACCCGCCCCCTACCTAACTGGCACCGGCATGGAATCTACAGGGTCGCACACGGGTCAAAAAGAATGAAATAAATAGGCGCTGAACTAAAGTAAGCTTAGTGGTGTACAGGGGAGGAGAAGCGGGGCATATAACTAAAAATGAGAACATATTCGAATTAAAATATTTAACTCACAAACCGGTTTATTGAACCTTAATGATGATGGGAAATGACGCACTAAATAACACTAATGAATTACATTAAAATTTACAAATGTTTGTTGTAGTTTGTTTGACGAATATCTGTCCGTTATACGTGATAGAAACGAGTACGTTTATCGCGAAGCGATGTATCGTGACATATAGCGAATGGTAATTTTATCATAACACTGAGGCTATATTATCGCTAACACATAAAACTAACATGCGTCCGACAACACGTCTGAGCAATCCCTATTCTAATAAAGACCTAGATTTCCCAATGAAATGACGTAAAATAAAATACACACATATGATACAACACCCGGGTTCGAAACCGACCTTCGCTATCCTGGACATCGCCAAGCTGATGGACACAACCACCACTGACCTTATGTACAACCACACATGACATAAAAAAACACATAAATGGTACATGATATGCAAGAAAAATACATAAAAGGCACTTGATCTTTCTTCTGACGCTGTAGGCCTCCATTGCCTACGTTGAGCATCGAACTGACAACCTCTTTCGATGAAGGTAGGGTCCTGTAATCCCTATCTAATTATACTCGTACAATTAACAACGATTCATTGGCAAACATTACCATTATCGGCCGGGTCGCTTGTTAATTATTACACTGCTCTGCCGTGTTAGGTAAATCACATTATTTCTGCCGTTGAAAGAAACCAACTTCCCTTTAACTGCCATGTCCCTCCTTCCTCCGCTTACGGGACATTCAAACCAAAAAAAAACCACACTGGGCCAAGGCCAGACGGCGGTTCACTACCCTAGGGGTCCACACCCACATACAGGCGTAACATTTCGTTTCAAAAGGAAACATTAACATATCATTCGGAGGTACATCTCCAATAAGCTCCGGTCTCAGAAGACTCGCGCAAATCACTTTGAATTAAACACATATCTACCCAACAGTATCATGTCATTTTTACAACGCGACTCCCGTATCATAATGGTAATCTTTGCCCGATTGTTATTATTATTATTATTATTATTATTATTATTATTATTATTATTATTATTATTATTATTATTATTAATATTATTATTATTGCCGTCCTACATAGCTTACCCGCTACCTTACTTATACATGGTCATCGTGCGGAATCTATGCAGCAATTAAAACACAATTAAGCACTCGCGCGCCAATTAACATCTGATTACTGATTGCTAATTAATCGATGGTCGGCACATGGCTACTTTATCGTCACACGGCAATACATTCATTAATTAATTAATATTCACACGAATCGATATTTGACACACGTATTATGATCACTTCCTGGTAAATTTAATCACATAATCAATTTAATCTTATCACTCCCTATCAAAGTATTTCAAAGGGTGGAGTTTTTGTTGTGGCTGTCAGTTCGGCCGCTGAGTCTCGTAGCTGCGTGCCTTACGTACTGTAGTACTTACCGTTTTACATACCATACACTTATCAAATTAATGAATACTCTAATAACTACTCTCACTGCACTCCCATAAACTAATTATTCCTGGTCTTCTGACGCAAATAAACAAACAGAATCTCCCAAGAAAGAAATAATCGAATGAATCTCTATCCCATGCAAAGCTAGAGTATTATATCCCTAAATTATTTACACTCAATTACTCAGACCTGTTGTCGGTTTCCTAAACTAAGAATTAATAACTTCGCGCCCATTCCGGCGCTCTATTTCAACAGGACTACATCTTTAATCTCTTATAGCGTCAGTTTACAATAAATATTCCCATCCCTTCTATGCATGCCAGATATTAGAACTTTGTACTCATCTCTAACACATGATGATGACACCTTCGTCAACTCGGGCGGTCCATCCTGAGCTTACTCCTCCTCCATGGGCACCACGGTGATCACTTCATTTTCCATTCCGTCTTGGAGTTGAAGATCCATTGTTCGATGCTGGTGGAGCCCTTGGCAGATAATCCTGTACACACACAACGTCACTGTTTAATTCACATTTCGGTTAACAGCGTTCACTGTGAACGTCCGGTCACGATCTCGTAAGCTATTCTATCTCTCGGTTTTCCTATTCAGTCTGCTGCTACGTCAAATTATTATACTATCGTAATGATAATAATATTACTTTACATATCACGGTTTTCTAAAAAGTTAACACAGCCGTCACAGAGATCAAAACTATACACTGTTTATGCGAACTGTATTATTTCACTTAAAATAGGAGCTAACTTCACTTGAACAAAGAACTAACGGGGCTTAACCGAGCATAGCTTCGCCGTCGATAAGCCACTAACCCCGACTGACGCTTGTCCCTTACTGCAGTAGTTTTTACAAGGGAGCAATACCCCTTCCACTAATTTGCGTAGCGCCTATTCCCGGCGTACTCGAGATAAAATAGTACGGGTAATCGGTGACCAGTATCTAGTTGGTGCGATTGAGACATAACCACTCAATTATCCTTCGGTGAATCTCTTTAAATTAATTAAAATCTGTTCTGCTTCCCCCACCATGTGTGGTGAACTCCCTTTCTCGAAGAGGTGTCGTGAGAATAAACAGATGGCCCAGTACTTTTCCACGCAGAAACCACACAGTAGTCTTTCTTCTTCTGAAAGTTATCACGGAAGAGGACATTAAACACTCTAAATAAATGTCCCAGTGACATTTATTCCTTTTAAATCGGGAGATGACCCCTTAATTCGAGTTTCATTAATTTTCTAGATCGTAGGTAATTAAGTTGGCCAGTCCAAGTCCAAGATGGCTCCTATATTTCGTTTCGAAAAAGTTAGTTTCCCCTCATTCTGTGAGTCTTGAGGAGGGATGTCTTCTCTCGAGTGATGTCACAGGGAATCCCCATTCATAACCCCTCCCGGGTCTAAGTTGGCTTGGCTTCATCTGCGGGGCCCCCGCTACACAAAGGATAATACTGCGCAATAAGTCGCAGACAAAGAAACCTCGTAGAATAATTTTAAAAGACACAATTTATCTATCTCAATGGTATGAATATTAATTAGTTTCGGTATGACCTCTATTAATGATATGAATATTAATCATTTTCAGCATTCTTTCCCTTTAATAGTATTGCGTGGGTAATTACGGAGATCGATATCAACCAAAGGTCCTTGGATCATGCCCCTGTCGGGTTCAGTATATACCATTGTTTCAAGATAGTGCCACTGCTACACTGGGGCGAAACGCTGGTAATTTCACGATTGGAAAAGACTAAAGAGCTTAAATGTTTTAATACACAGTGTGTTAAACAATACACATGATGTAAGAAAACACAAACGTAAATAAACAGCCTTTCATACACATTATTATCTTTCATTTTACACTGCACACCTTACTTTTCCTGTCGATAATTTGTCCCGATTTTCTTGTATAAATCTGAGGCGTTTGCTTGTGAAAATTAAGACATCCTTGGGTGTGACAGGACAGTATTTATTATTATTATTATTATTATTGCTACTTGCTTTACGTCGCACCGACACAGATAGGTGTCATGGCGACGATGGGAGCGGAAAGGCCTAGGAATTGGAAGGAAGAGGCCGTGGCCTTAATTAAGGTACAGCCCCGGCATTTCCCTGGTGTGAAAATGGGAAACCACGGAAAACCATCTTCAGGGCTGCCGACAGTGGGACTCGAACCCACTATTTCCCGATTACTGGATACTGGCCGCACTTAAGCGACTGCAGCTATCGAGCTCGGTAGGACAGTATTTTAACTCAGGAGTGCACGCTGGCTTCTTGTCTTGATTTTTCCCTTAAATCTTACCACAGTTGCAATATTAATTCAGAACAAGGCCACTCAGAATGCAAGAGTTGACGGCATTAATTACATTTTCTTGAAGACTACTTGTAAAACATATTAAATATGCGTAGTAAAAGTCGAAAATATGTACAATAAATCCAAAATTTGAAATGTGCTCGCTAAATATATAACATATTCTAAAATGCATATATATGCACTACTAAACTTAATTATTCCTCCAATTTCACCTTCAAACGCACTTCGTTGTAGGTTTTGGAGGTTTACATATCGGCAAACAAAATTTGCATTTGCAAAAAATAAAAAAAGTCCGACGTCTAGTGATGACATCCTCAGTTGTATTGCTTGACGTTCTTGACCAGTTCCGTTGCTTCTCATACAAGCCATCTCCTCAACTGGTCTCACAAAGCCTAGTGAACTCCATTGTAACCCTCAGACCCTAATTAAAATCCTTGGATTGGCCAGGAATGGAAGCTGTCGTTCACCAGGTAAGTGCCGAGCACACTACCCCTATACAGCAGGGTAGGCAGACGTTCCCATGCCTTTATTGAATACTGAAATAAATGATTGGAGAGAGGTATTTCATGGTAGTTAGAGTGTAGAATATCTCATTCGTATGGCTGCATTCCCAATTTCTCTTAAATACCATGAAAATATTTTGCCACTAGCAGTAGTACCCCTTCGTACAGGTTATCAGAAACTGGCTTTAGTTACTCATACTATCATTATATATTTATATCACTGGTGTATTTACTTAAGTACGTAGAAATTATTTGCCATGTTTGGAATTATAGTTTATCTTCTTCTTCTTTTCTTCATGGGGGGCCTCTAAATATTAGTTCCTAATTAGCGTCGACCTCTATGATCTTTTGCTATCATGCTTTTCCTTCATTCCCACCTAGATATACCTGCTCGCTTCACAAAGCTGCAGGTTTAGTGTAAGTATACTTCCTCTAGGTAGTACCACAAATATAAATATTATCGAATGTATTTGTTTGATCCGACATTTCGTAACTATTACAAATGATCAAGGAAATCCGCGATGCATAAAAGAAACTACTATAATTATCGAGAATTATCATTCTCAGGGCTTGTCACTCATGTCGCACACCATATAATGAATCTGAATATAAATGTTGAGAATTTTTTTCTAGTGTACAGTATACAGGTTGTTTTCATGGTTACAATGATCGTAAAAGTGGACCAAAATATCGGCACTAATGACATCAGTGATCTTACTACGCCATGATTTGATAGAAAATAGTTTAAACTATAGGTAAAAGACTCCGCAAAATGCTGAAACGTAAGCCAGTACGTAAAAACGGAGGCCCGTCGGGAACCGCTGGTGGCTGTACTACGGAGATCGCCGGTGCTATATTTGTATACTTCACTCCCTTTCCATCCCCTCCCAAAGGAGTGCTATGAGCGTCTTACACAACAGTTTACTTTTTCCAGATAGTAAGTCATATGGGTATCAATTTCATTGCCAGGTATGCCCAAACGTACATGCATAATCTCGCTGCTGTAGAATCCTGGAGCTGACGTTGCCATGGTTACGGCCGTGCATTTCTTTATCCGATTCCTAGAGCAGGGGTAGTTTGGTTCCAATATCTCCATAACGGTTGGTTTTAGGGCCTTAAAACATGGTTTTCGGGCCCGTAGGGCTTACCTAGTTTTGTTCTTTGCGTCAAGAGGATTAAATTGAGCTTTGTCTCGACCTTATACGACAAATTCGATATTTTGCCTATATTAGCCTATTATTTTTATATCTCCGGCCCGTGCCCCCACCTCGAATTGTTTTGAAAATAAAATACAGCCCATGTTACTCACTGGTAATGTAGCTTTCTATAGGTAAAGTAATTTTTAAAATCGGTTCAGTAGATTTTGAGTCTATCCGTTACAAACAAATGTTTCGTCTTTATAATATTAGTATAGAAGTATAGATTACATCCCTACACATATGGTTGCCGTCAGGAAGGGCATCCAGCCGTGAAACAAGGTCAAATCCACATGTGCGACACAGTTCGCACCCGCAACCCCACAGGTGTGGTTAAAGCGATAGCTGAAGAAGGGGATTCCAAATATCAATTTTCATGTCTGAAACATGTTAGGTTTTTTTGATTTATTGTAGATAATCTCGCTGCTGTAGAATCCTGGAGCTGATGTTGTCATGGTTACGGCAGTTCATTTCTTTATCCGGTTCCTAGTGCAGAGGTAGTGTGGTGCCAATATCTCCGTAACGATTGGTTTTAGGGCTTTAAAACATGGTTTTCGGGCCCGGAGGGCTTACCGAGTTTTGTTCCTTTGGTCAAGAGGATTAAATTGAGCTTTGTTTCGTCCTTATACGACAAATTCGATATTTTGCCTATATTAGCCTATTATTTTTATATCTCCGCCCCGTGCCCGCACCTCGAATTGTTTTGAAAATAAAATACAGCCCGTGTTACTCACTGGCAATGTAGCTTTCTAATGGTGAAGTAATTTTTAAAATCGGTTCAGTAGTTTTTGAGTCTATTGGTTATAAACAAACATACAAAGTTTTCTTGTTTATGATATTAGCATAGAAGTAGGCCTGGAGAGTTTGAAATTGTAATCTTCAAGTTGATGTTATACGCGAGTGAACTCAAAATGGTGTAGATTTTCGTAATAATAATAATAATAATAATAATAATAATAATAATAATAATAATAATAATAATAATAATACACATGACATCCCATTTAATTGACCATTTCAATATTTCGTGTATAATAATGTCGTGTCGTGTAGGCCTACTCTACTCTCTGCTTTGTGCAAGTTCCTTTGGCTAGTGAGGACTGAAAGTTGTGAGCTTGAATTCGGGCGATAGGGGATTCGAATCCCAACGTGGCATAGCAAAGCCAAGCTTAGGGTAGCGTAGCTGTAATCTTGCACTCTGGAAATGGTGAGTTCGAATTCCACCGTCGGTAGCCCTGAAGATGATTTTACGTGGTTTTTCAATTTTCACCCCAGGCAGGCAGAGCTGTACCTTAATTAAGGCCAGGGACGATTCATTCCTGTCCTAGTCACCAAAGTCATTACATGTGTTAGTGTGACGTTAAACCACCAGGAAATGAACGCTCCTGAATATTACAACCACAGTTATCATCATTTTGCACTTTCGCAGCGTAACTGGTGCAACTCTTAGCTACCGTAATCGGAGACAAATGTTCGATTCCTGGCACTGTCTGATATTTAAGAGTGGCAGGAGGACTGGGGACGTGGTGCTTACCTCCCATAGAGGAGTGGTCTAGAATGAGCTCCATTACCACGGAGAAGACTAGGAAAAGAATTTATTTAAATCATCATCACTATAATTATATGCTAAATTGACTGTAAGTTCGCTCGCTTCATGGATTCAAGTCGAGGGATAACTTCGTGGCGTTGGCGTTAGGATTTACAAGTTTTAATGCTCAAAACACTACCTAACAGACAGAGTAGGGCTCCAAAAAAACATTTTGTTGAACTCTGCAACATGTTGAAAGGTAAAACATAGTCATGTACCTTGGAACAACTTTAACGGTTATGTCAGAATTACTGAATATTACAAAAATATTATATTTTTCACAACAAATGACATGTATACATAATATAAACAGGTTGTGTCACTGGACACAGTACTATTCTCTCATTACAAGTCTCTAAAAATGTCTTAAAAATTTGATGAAAATGACCTATTAATTAAAAAAAGAATCAGATTAAACTAGTTTTGTTATCAGTATCCCTTCATCACAGATTTGTTTCAGTGACATACCTGGAAGTTATGAAATCTTTTTCAAAGTGCATATGTTTCTTTTTTCACTGGGTGCCACCAGATATATTTGACTGAGGCAATTTCATTATAACGTCCTCCTCGGAAACATAATATAATGAACATCATATGAAGTTTTTAGTGTTGCCCTGTCTCTTTAAAAACTGAATTTTATACTCATAAAAACATTTCTCATATTTATGTATTTTACCACCATAATGTACAAGAAACTTTTTTTGTTTGAAATTGAATCAGAACAAATTCTCCTGGAAGACATGGGTAATCAAAGTGTTGGCTTAATGCAAAGTCATCCTCTTGCTGCTCTCCCAGCAGATCAGCTGCATAATCTGCTTCACTACCACTAGACACCATATCAGGTTCCTCTTCTGAATGGAAAATATTCCTGTTAGTCCTTTTCTTTGCAATCAAAGTTTTAGATTCATTATTTTCTTTCATATAGGACAAGTTAGGTTGGGATCATGTTTGTCAGGAGTAGCTGTTAGGACTGTTGACTTCCCTTTCCTTCTTTCCCTGGTGCTTCCTGGTTTCCTCTCTTCAGCTGTGGGGAAGAGCCTGATAATATGAGATGATATGAGAGGATGTCTCTCTTGATCAAGAGAAGATCAAGATCTGTAGACAACTTCAGATTATTAGGTCTAGATCCATTAAAACTGAGTTGGATTCAGGTGAATACAGAATAAGAACAAGATAATGTTTCAAATAGCATCTAAAAGAACTTAGTGTACCTTGTAATGTACCTTGGAACATCAATAGGTGTGCGTGTTCCAAGGTACATGATGTAGCCATTTCAGAAAAAAAACATGAATTTCTTTTTACAGGTTAGGTAGAACAAAAATGTAATCTGTGTACAAGTTAGTCCATATACATACTAAGTGTAAATACTGAAGGAATCTCTTTTACATGTGTGAACTACTAATATACCAGTTTAAAATCACTTTTAAAATACTTTCAAGTACCTACCAAAAAGCTTTACACTTAAATAACTTGGAACTGAACCCACAATGGATGCCACCAGACAAACTGTGCTGCCCAGGGTGGCAAAGTAATGAAATCAACTCAACTGATCCAAAGAATGTTTACTACGATCAAAGATAATGCAACTGTTCCAAGGTACAACACTCTCCCCTACAATTAAGCGATTTCCTCAATTGTGACGAAAGTTGAAGGGGTAAAAGGACCTTAAAGGTTTCAAATTGTGAGTGTTAGATAGCGCTATCAAATTAGGAAACCAAATTTCGAAAATCACTTCGGGCCTAAATGCGGTACCTGGAAAAAAGCCTAAAATCGCTTGTTTCTTTACTAATTTTCTTTTTTATTCTAATTATAGCCAAATTAACTTATTTACATAATTATTTCTCTAACGTGTTCCTCGGTTCAATACACTCAGGCCTTTTTAGTGAAATATGTCCACACCGAATGTAGTTATACGGGCTTAAGTGAAACTCTGCATTTACTCACATTAGCGCTCGCAGTGGTAGGAAAAAGGAAAACTGCTAATCTAATCGACCGGATAACGATGATTAAGAAAATGATTGTAATATTTAGGAATAAATAAACAATATATTCTTATACATTATTATATTTTATTTACCTAAAATTCGTAGCTCATTTCCTAGGATGTTTTCAACATTCAGTTGCTTGGCTGAAGGGCTAGAACTGTGGATTTTTAAATAATTTACCTTGTGCGGTAAAGAACCTTGCTTCAGGAAAACACTTAGGCTTTCCAGCATCTCCCTAAGATCGATGGCAATTGAAGAGGGATGTTTGGAATATTATTGCATATTTGGTCATTTGAGGGTTTCTTTCTTTTTAGTTATCCCTCGTACCTGCACAATTTTTCAGTCGTTGTATTTGTTTTGAATATCATTTCAATATAAATGTGAAAAACATTCATTGTATTTGTGTCATTACCGAGTGAGTGGCCGTGCTCTTTGCGTCGCGCAACTGTGAGTTTGCATTCGGGAGGTAGTAGGTTTGAACCCCACTGTCGACATCCCTGAAGATGGTTTTCCGTGGTTTCCCATGTGCAAACCAGACACATGCTGGGCTGTATGTTAATTAAGGCCCCGGCTGCACCCTACCCCTACACATTTCCTATCCCATCGTCGCCCTAAGGACCATCTTTGTCGGTGCGACGTAAGAAATTTTAAATGGATATCATATATATACATCGTGGCATTCATTACATTATATTAGGTAGTGTGCGGGGAAATCCTAATATCTTGCACTGTTAGTGAGCCAGCCCTTGCAATTCTACTATTGGACCCGATGAACCTTTTATAGAGTATGGTAAGCAGTTTCTGGGATTTGGATGAGCTAGAGAAAATGACCCTAATTTCCAACTGGCCTTTGTAGAAGCAGCCCGTGACAGAGATGGTGCTCCGCCCACAACGTCCATCCCCGACCGTTCCGCTCTGCTGGTCAAGTCCACCAGAGATTACAGGGACCAGGACTTCACGCTCAGCTACTGCAATGCTTGCATTCCCAACTTTTACAGTCTTCCATTTACTTCCATTACGAAGACGAGTCTAATTACCAAATACTCGTATGTTAACTAAAAATACCGTCAAACGTTGCGGAACTGCTATCACAGAGTCAGCGTTTGATGCGATTAACAAGTAGGTTTCAGCTGTATTGATAGGAAATATTAATTATAAAGTTACACAGACACAATGTGAACAGAACTAGTTTTTAAAAGTGGTATATAATTACGGCAAATTAAAATTTACGATTAGAGTATCAAAGAAATTTCACTCTATTGTCAAAATAATGGTCAGAAAAATATTTTTAATATCAAAGTAGCTACGGACAGGAAGGTGAAACATTTATCAATAAACTGAAATGCCAATCACCAAAAGAGATCACATATTTTATGTGAACAGGAAATTTAAGTACGGTATGAATAGACATAGCAATTATATGCAAATTTATATTTTGTTCATCGGTATGTTGCAGTCTAAAATATTTCACGTAGAGACACCTTGTGTGTTGGGGACGCAGATGAAAAATACACCCAAGATATCCACTGCCTGTTGTAAGAGTTAAATAAAATAAACTTGGGAGCGAGTGTTTGCGAACACGGTGCCCTTAGCTGAGTCCTGGCGTTGCTTCCACTTACTTGTGCCAGCCTCCTCACTTTCATCTATCCTTTCTAACCTCTCTTGGTCAACTCTTGTTTTTTGGCGGCCACGACGGTATTAGAGCATCAAGATCTAGGGAGTCTTTCATTTTCACGCCATTCGTGGCCCTTGTCTTTGTCCGGTACAGGCACGGTTCCATAATACGATCTGCAGAGCTGCAGAACCACCACAATGAAAGATATACAGTAATGTAATATATAGCGATTAGGGATCCCATCCTTCATACTCAGTGTATATATCGAGCCAAAAATCGATACCCACACAGCTGCTGGTGATCTGGCAACCCTGTTTAGATCTGTGAACGAGAGAATATTAGGAGAGCACACTTAACTACAGCTTTCTTCCGATAGGTGGCTAAGAGTCGCCCATAAGGTTCTGTATGAACTGCACGCCTTGCAGTACGTCTGGCCTATTCCCGTGACCATAGAGTTAGTAAATAATACACGTGACAGCGCCACCATCCGTAAGAGAAGCGCTGCAGTGAAGCCTGTTGAAATCTCAGCTGTTTGGGAAAAGCTCCCTCCATTGTACTCACAGTGTAAATGGAGAACTTTTTAACTTTTAAAACTGTGTGGATATTGATATGGTTTAACATTCTTACATATCAACATTCTCACATACTACAGTAGTGTTGTGATGCTTCTGTTCAGTAGAAAGAAAGCCCAAAAAGTTTAAAGACAGGATAAATGCGTGATAAAAGAGGATGGTTGTGATTAAGTTAAGTAACACAAAATCAATTTACTGTCCTTATTAAGTCTTCAAACAATGTACCTTATGATTGGGGTATGCATATTTTTCTATCTTTTGTGTAAATGACCAGGACTTCAGCAAAATTCTATCCAACGACCGAAAACATTATCTCTCGTACGAAGCGAATGAGCGAGTTCTTAGGCTTACAAGTAATCATGACTATGTTTCTCCGTAATGGTAGTGAATTCTTCCGAGTTAGGTAGTCATGAAAATGAAAACAGAAACGCTAGTACCATCAGATGATGTTCCCCCTCCATTAAGAAAGCCGGCTGCTAAAGATGTATGCAGGTCTCGGAACCTTTGTAAATATGAATGTGTCGATAAGTGAACTTCTTTTTCGATAAGCGGAAGGGGGGCTTTATTTTTTGTAAATGTTAATTGTTGTTTTTTGTACAAGTCAGTTATTTATATTTATATTCGGTATATTTTCGAGAACTTCACGCTGTTAGGACATGGAGAAAAGCGTTTCCGCAGGATTGGAGGACGTATTCACACGAGCTCAGCTGACACTTCCTGTATACAACACGAATTTAGATTTGTCTATTACACTTACTGCAATGGACTGGGCGTCACAGAGCAGAACCACTAATATTATTCAGCACGAGCCGCCACTGGTCCGGTACTTCAATTTTCGAAGTGTCGGATCTCTTCCTTTTTTCTCCTTGATCCCTGTGGGTGGGGGACGCAGATTAACAATACACCCACGGTATCCCCTGCCTGTCGTAAGGGGCGACTGAAAGGAGCGACCAAGGGATGATAATTTTTGGAATTCTGCGACGACTTTTGATTAGAACTGTACCGGGTGGTACACCTCCACGCCGCTAATTCAAACTTTGCGCCAGTTGAAACTCCTCTACTGGAGGAAGTCTGAACTTTATCTACTGTGTTAATTCTCAAGTTTCTCAGAAGATGTCCCTACTTGTAAATTTTGAAGTTTCTGAACTGGGTCGTTTTCGATGTATTTTTGTTTTGCCTGTAGTAAGAAGTGTGGACATTCTCTTCCAGGAGGATTACAATTATGCACCCTAGTGCGAAGTGAAAGAACTGTGTTTTTTGGAGAAATTTTGAATTCATAAGTTTGTTCTTTGTTAAATTTCTTTCAGTTATTGTTTAAGTTGGCAATATTAACCCTTTCTTTCCGCCAGTTTTGAATTTGACCAATAAGGAATTTCTGTAATTAATTTTCCACCAATAAGGTGTTTCTTCTTCATCTAGTGTAGGGGTTTTCGTTGCTAGCCAATAAAATTCTTGTGGGAGGGTGTTCTCATTCCTGAAACGCCTCGAACTTTCCACGAGGGTATATAAACTGCTGATTTTCGGGTCTCCGCGCCACTTGAGTAACATCTATCAGTGTGTAAAGTACGTAGCAGGGGGCGGGAAGCGCCTCTTCCTTCGGGCAGCAGTTCAACCACCAGGTAATGGCCGTTTAATAACTTCTTTTCTTGCTAGCTCAGCAGTTTAACTCTCGGGGCAGGTCCGAAGCCTTTTTACCATGTAACTTTCCCTAAAATGTAAAGACACTTGGTACCAATTCTATCTTTTTAAACTACATATTGGGATAGAGAGTGCTTAACCCTCTCGAGCTCCCACTCATATTGCGTTGAGGTGAACTTATTTTCACAACCGTTTCTTCCTTAATGTAATGTAAATTGTCTCCTTCTATAAGTCACCTCTTTAGTATGGGATTAGCCCTTGCATTAGAGGCCTAGCGCCAAGTAGGTTTTAAATAAAGTGTAGTAGGAGTGCAAGAACGCCTTCTCTCAAGTTGGTATTTTTAGAGGCCATGTAATTGACCTGTTTCTTTACTTAATAGGCCTCAGTAGGTTGGGTATTTTTACCCCTGTTTTCATGTACTTGGAGGACAGCTTGAAAGTGGAGTTTGGTGTGGCCTTTGATAGGCTTGAACTTAAGAGTGGGTTGCTCTTTCTTAAAATTTGTTTCTGCGTGCCTCGAGGAGGCTTTACTGTGTAATTGGGAGCAAGAGCTCCAGGGCATGATTGGGGTCTTCTGCCCCGTTGTTGAATCTTGTATATAGTAAAGTTGAGCTCATTGCTCAAGAATTACGTGTCTGGCTCTCGGAGCCCAAATCCTGCAACACTGTAATTGTACATTTTTGCTTGGTTGCTTTGCTACTCTGTACCTGCCACTCTTGTTATTTCTTGATTTTGCAAAGAAAATATAACCTTGTTAAATTAACTTTAATTTCGTATTTTGAGACCTGTTCACCCCAGCACCTTCTTTCACCTCTGCACATCCACAATACTCCGTAACAAGAACCATCACGCGAGGAACAACATGGGTCAATTTTACTTGCGATTAGTACCACTGTGTGAGGTACACCATACGTTTGTGATTAGTAAAATCGTGGGTGGATCACTCTGGGTTTACATTACCTAAGATCAGTACCACTTACGCGGAACACCATGGGTTTACGTTGACTGTGATTAGTACCACTATGTGAGAAACACCACAGGTCTGCGAGAAGCCTGTGATTAGTACACTATGAGAGTAACACAGTGAGTCTACGTTACTCGTGATTAGTACTGCTACATGGGGAACACCATGGTTCTACTTTACCAGCGATTAGCACAGTTATGAGGGGCCGGTGACCTGGAATTTGGACCCCTTTAGACAAGAAGTATCATCGATTTAGAATTTTGCTCAGGAAGCATTCGCGTGTCAAGGTCATTTATGGGAAGCTGGGTCGGATCCACTGATTGTTTTTCAAGTTCATAATCATTGTTCATTTTCGTCTTTTTGACATTCCCCATATGGTGGTACAAATCTAGGCAACTTAGGTCAACGGTGTCGCTTATAGAGTAGTACTAATCACAGGCAACGTCAGTGGATGAAGTTTGGAATAATTTAATTTTAAATATTGTGAATTAGATCCGCTGATTACTTTCAATTCATACTCGTTTTTTCATGCCTCATGAACATGTTTTTCAATGCTGGTTAGTGATGAATTTTGGATTATTAAATTGACATTAAATTTTGTTTCATTTCGTACCATTGGGATCCGATGACCTAGAAGTTAGTTCCCTTTAAAGAACAATCACCATCATCACCATCATTACACGCATGTATTTAATTAGTCTATACTACTTTAGTACATTTACTGGAGGCTGTCACATTTATGACGTTTTTTATAATTTTGAAAACTAAACCCACGGGTCTGTTATTATTGGCAAGTATGCGAAATTCGATGTTACAATTTTGCGTTTACCACACACATATTAATAACTTAAACACTACCGCATATCCAAACAAGCAATTTCTATCTCAATGTGTTATAACCTTAATAGGGTATAGTGATACGTCAGCAGTTACTGACGATTTCTGGCCATGCTCTTTGATCCTCTACCAGCTGAGAAGACTTGTACAGAGGTTCTTCAACAGGTATTCACATTTGCCCTATCGATCTTGCCTGTGTTCGTCCATGGAGTCTTTTTCCTGACAGATTCCTTCCTACCACCGGCTATCCACTGCTGCCGTTGTATTTTAAAGGTGGACGAAGTATTTCAGGAAGGCTGTATTAATTTATGGGCCTGTCCTTCTTTTCTTTCATCTGTGGCTGGGGAACGCAGGCGGAAAATACACCGACGGTGTCACCTGCCTGCCATAAGAGGGGCTAAATGAGGCGACCAAGGGATGATGAGATTAGAACCATAAGACTACATGTGATAAGTACCAATAATAATAATAATAATAATAATAATAATAATAATAATAATAATAATAATAATAATAATAATAATAATAATATTTGCCACTGGTACCACCTTGAGAGAAAAACCATGGCTCAAGTGGCATAGGAGCAGTAACATTATGGACATGGGCGTTGCTTGTCTTAAATTTCATCGTGTGTATTTCGCCGGTCGGTTCCACTATGTTCAGAATGGGTCTGCGTAACCTACGTGTATTACCATTTTATGAGAAACACTGTGGTTCTACGTTGCCTGTGACTGGTCCCACTATGTGAGAAACGCAACGGGTTTGGGGCTGTCACCCGTGATTGGTACCACCATGTGTGGAAAACCTATGGGGCCTTAGTAAAAAAAGAACAGTTTCAATAAACGGCCCGAGTACAACAGCAATGGCGTCGGAGATTGAGCTCCACAAAAAATTTACAGACCTATAGGGCACTTGGCCAACGAAACAGGGGCTAATCCCAATCTACAATCTACTGAGGTAGCGCGGATGGAAATCATTTTAATACATTGCAGAAACACATGCGGTACCTCAAACCAAGATGAAGGGGAGCTCGAGAGGCTATATCACTCTCTATCCCCGATTACAGTTAAAGATTTATAAAATTTTACATGAGCCGAAATGAGATTTACATTTTAGAAGGTTTGTTACATAGTTAAGGTTTCGAACCTTTCCCTCGGGTTAAACTGCAGAGCTAGCAAGAAATAAAGATGTTAAACGGCCATTACCTTGCTGTAGAACTACTGCGTGAAGAAAGAGGCGTCTCCCACCCCTTGCGTGACACACACATTTAGTTAAATGTTGATCAAATGGCCAGGAGACGTGAAATTCCGCAGTTTATAAACCCTCGGGGAAAGTTCGAGACGTTTCATGAATAATCAAGACACACCCACAGAGTTTTATTGGTTAAATATCAAAAGTTACACTCAAAATCGAAGAAGAAATATGGGATTGGTTGAAAATTAATTACAGAAATTCTTGGTTGGCTAAATTCAAAACTGGCGGAAAGAAAATATAAATATTGCCAACCAAAAGATGAATGAACAAAATTTAGTAAGGAGAAAACTTATGAATACAAAATTTCTTCAAAAGGGTTCCTTCACTTCGCACCAGGGTGCATGATCAAAGTTTGTAGTAGTGACATCTATGAGAGAATGTTCAAGCTTCTTGATGAATGGAAAACAAAAACAAGTAGAAATTCACACAGTTCACAATAACAAATTTTAGTGGTGCCCTCTTCAGAGAAAATTTATAAGTTGGTCCAGCTTCAAGTTCACCGTTTCTCCTGTAGAAGAGTTCTTTAAGGTGCAAGATTTAAATGTGCGGCGTAGAGGTGTACCTCCCGGTACAATTATTATTATTATTATTATTATTATTATTATTATTATTATTATTATTATTATTATTATTATTATTATTATTATTATTATTATTATTATTATTATGATTACGTTGTACCTGTTTATCTTTTGACCTTGTTAGTTCATTTTTTGTCGCCATATGCCATTGGTGGTGTATAAATCACTGAAGTTTGATATTCAGGTCCTTTCTCCCCGCCCCCTTCCATTGTGGTCCTGAAGGCTATGTGTTACTCTCTTCTTGTGCTTTGTCATTGGTTTGAAGTAGGCCTATTTCGGTCAAACTTACACCAAGCATGGTAAATACAGTATTTTTCTGCTGTTTGTGAAATTTATGCAGCCCTTATTGTAGATGCCAATTGCAGTCGTATTTAAAATTAGGCTACTCTTCATAATGGATAACTTTCAAGGTTACCTTCCAGCTAGTAATCCCAGTATGATATGGTAATGGGAAAAATTATATGTCCCCTATATTATAATTAATAATTACATTAACAATTATACTGTAGAGATACAGTACTCATGGGGCGTGCAATACTTTTAAAAATATGATCGGAATGAGGTTGTAACCGATTGTACGTCCCTATTATTTTAAGGATTTCTCTCATAAATATTTATGTACACGGTTTTTATTGTAATTTACGCTTAACCACAACAGCCAAGCAGGGTAACGCTCTTGGTTCGGTTTCGGGGTTCATTCGTACGACAGTGTTCGACGATTTCGAACTACCCTACAGTCAGCTGATCGTGATGTTGGCCTCCTGCCGCAACATGATTAAGTGGCAGTATTCGCAATCTGTGATTGTTAATGCTTTAAGTTTTCGCCTAACGCTCTTTAATTCTGATTTTTAAATGCGTATTTTCTACGCTTTTCGTCATTCAAGAGCAACGGCCCCTTGCTTGTGTGACCACAGGAAACATGGCGGACGTTCGTTCAATTAGCTTCACCCAGGCAGCGCTTCCGCCTTTCTATGTTATTCTAGCTCTGACAGGAAAGAATTAGGTTACAAGACAACAGGGCTTGCACAAAATGCTTGTTTTAATAATTCCTCTAATTCCTAGATTAAGCCAGCTGAAATGGAATAAAAATGTAATGTTTTTTCCACAAAGTTGGGTGGGGGGGGGGGCAGTCCCCCCCACTCTAGCCTCTCCTAATCACCCGTAGTGTGTGTATTTACTGGGCCACATAAGAAAATAACACTTGGTCAAGTCAGTTTCATTCACGATCCAAGGCAGCTACTCTATCAAACCAGAACCAGTATTTATAAAGCTGTTTCATACAACGCAAAATGGTTTTACAACATTTAGTGTATCGGTGATTTCGTATTGTTTAAAACACAAAAAATGCTTCCCCTGGGAGCTTTAATTTTATGACTCATCTTGTTATTTATTCCCTGGGGTGAATGAATGAATGTGAATTTAATACACGGATCACATTTTACGGCTCGATATCGCTATCTGTGGGCCGCAGTAACATGAGCACCCGGTAACCTCCTCTCTTCAGAACTGTGTTGCTGCTTGAACTCTAAAGCCCAGGTGTAAATCACTGACAAAGGGTGCAGTCGCAATGTCAATATCGGATTGAACATTAATCTGTTGCCTGGCAGACCTTGAACAGTATATTTATCAAGATGCTTCGAGTACAAAAAGGATATTCATCTCTTCTAATCTGGTGAGCTCGTAGAGGGATAGTTTGCACGTTCATCGGAGTACAAAGATTTTAAAGAAACATTAAAATAGAATTACAAATAACAACCTTCATGCTTCAGCCCGTATTGTCATAAGTATTAACTTGTGAAATCCTGAAGTCAAATATTCCACATTTACAATACTGTGAAAGGTTCTTATTGTGAAGACAAGCTACAGTATAATAATGACACATGTTTCTGACTCACCTTATGAACTACTTTTATGCTGAAAATGAATTTGTGTCGTTGGTTCCCATTTCTCACTACTAATGTCCAAGAGAACGGCCCTACAGCCCTGAAAGACCATGGTCCACCAAGCGGACGAAGGCGTGCAGATTATGAGGTACCGAGCTCGATAGCTGTAGTCGCTTAAGTGCGGCCAGTATCCAGTATTCGGGAGATAGTAGGTTCGAACCCCACTGTCGGCAGCCCTGAAAATGTTTTTCCGTGGTTTCCCATTTCACACCAGGCAAATGCTGGGGCTGTACCTTAATTAAGGCCACGGCCGCTTCCTTCCCACTCCTAGCCCTTCCCTGTCGCATCGTCGCCATAAGACCTATCTGTGTCGGTGCGACGTAAAGCAACTAGCAAAAAAAGATTATGAGGTGTCCTGTGGTCAGCACGACGATTCCTCCAGGCCGTTATTCTTGGCTTCCTAGAGCAGGGCCGCCATCTCACCGTCATATAGCTCCTCAATTGTAATCACGTAGGCTGAGTGGACCTAGAGAATCGAACCCGCGGCCTCCAGGTAAGATCCCTCTGCGGGCAGGGGGGAAGTATAACACCCACGGTATCCCATACCTGTCGTAAGAAGCTACTAAAAGGGGCTTCAGGGGTTCTGAATTTTGGAGCGTGGGTTGGCAACCACGGGACCGTCAGCTGAGTCCCGGCATTGCTTCCTCTTACTTGTGGCATGCTCCTCACTTTCATCTATCCTATCCGACCTCTCTTGGTGAACTCTTGTTCTTTTCCGACCCCGACGGTATAACGCATGGAGGCCTAGGGAGTCTTTCATTTCACGCCCTTCGTGGCCCTTGTCTTCCTTTGGCCGATACCTTCATTTTTCGAAGAGTCGGACCCCTCTCATTTTTTCTCTCTGTTTAGTGTTATATACAGGATGGTTGTCTGGTTGTACTTCCTCTTGGAACAATAATCACTACCACCACCTCCGAGTAAGAGGCAGGCACGCTACCGCTACATCACGGGGCCGGCAATGAAGGTCACTACTAGAGGATATTCATTTTTTAAAGTCCGCCTCTGTGGTGTAGTGGTTAGTGTGACTAGGTGCCGCCTCAGTAAGCCCGGGTTCGATTTCCAGGTCTACCACGGAGTTTGTAACGTGGTACGAGAACTTGTACGGTCTATGCATACAATTTAAAACGTGTCCAATAATTTCAAATGTTAGGTCATCAACATCAACACGGTCAATTACTTTATAAGCCATGATGCAGTAAATCTGTGCAGTCCACGGACATAGTGACAGTTCAAACAATATAAGTAATATTTTGATGGTGTGATCTATGGTGTACTCATGTAGAGGTTATTTTTAAGACTTTTTGATACAGTACCAAAGGTTTTATGACAAGACGGCAGCACGTCGCATTGCATTAAGGATGCAATGACTTTTATCAAATACTTGAATAGTTGTTAATAAAAGTTTCTTCAACCAGATAAGTCAGGTAGTCTTGTGTGTAATATATTTTCTGTATTCTGTATTACCGGATCAGGAATGGAATGCTTGTTGTGATTATGCTTCTCGTTTAAAGGGGCCTAACATCTAAGTCATCGGCCCCGTCAATGGAATGATTGAAGACCGCTTATTTTATTTTATAAGTGGGTCTAGTTCTTATTTGACCGAACATTCCCGAAAACGGGACGAAACATGCCCCGTTATTAAATCTTAATGTACTCTTAATAATAATGACATTTCACAGTATTGTAAAGGTGGAATGTTTGACAAAAGATTTAACAAATTAATACAAATATAAGTCACGTGCTTGAAATCTGTAATTTAATTATCATACAGCATCATTAGAAAGGAAATCTCAGTCCGACACTTTGGCTGAATGGTGTTGGTCGAGTCCTTCGGTTCAAAGGGTCCCGGGTTAGATTCTCGGCCTAGTCGGGGATTGAATTCGCGTCTGAATAATACTTCTGTCTCGGGGAATGGGTATTTGCGCTTGTTCTAACACTCTCTTCATATTCAGACAACACACCACAGGAACACGCAATAGTGATTACATCCCTCCGTATAGGATCGTCATCACATCTGGCCGTGAAACAGGGTTAAATCCACCAGCGAACCCACTGATGTGGGAAAAGCGGTAGAAGAAGAAGGGAAAGTAGAGACGTGATTTCAATGTTTTACAAATTCTAGCCCAACGTTCATGCTACCCCATCAATGTATAAATCGCCGGGCTGAGTGGCTCTGACCCCAACGAGGCAAGTTCGATTCTGGCTCAGTCCGGTGGAATTTGAAGGTGCTCAGATACGACAGCCTCGAGTCGGTAGATTTACTGGTACGTAAAAGAACTCCTGCGGGTCTAAATTCCAGCACCTCGGCGTCTTCGGAAACTGAAAATGTAGTCCGTGGGACGTAAAGCCAGTAACATTATTATTAATTTTTTCATGCATACATCAAAGATTCATTGCTGCTGAGTATCCAACACACGATTAAAATTATTCTACAATATCTTAGCACATGTTGGGGGCCCCGCGGTTTAGGGGTAGCGTGCCTGCCTCTTATCTGGAGGCCCCGGTTTCGATTCCCGGCCATGTCAGGGATTTTTACCTACATCTGAGGGCTGGTTCGAGGTCCACTCAGCCTACGTAATTAAAATTGAGGAGCTATCTGACGGTGAGATAACGGCCCTGGTCTAGAAAGCCAAGAATAACGGCCGAGAGCATCCGTCGTGCTGACCACACGACACATCGTAATCTGTAGGGCTGAGCAGCGGTCGCTTGGTAGGCCATAGTCTTTCGGGGCTGCTGCACCATGGGATTTGGGGGGGGGGGGAATCTTACCACATATTTCATAATGTTTAAGTCCGAAATATTCGAAGGGTCTAAGAAAAGTCTTGTATCACAAGGAAAACTACTTCCCGTATTCTATCACAAGGGTTGAAACAGCTGGGCAGAGTGACTGAAACTGCAGAGCACTGGCATTCTGATCCCAACTTTTCCGATTCAATCCAGATCAATCCGGTGGGAGTATGTCAGCCAAGAGTCGGTAGATTTAACTGGACTTAACATAGATGTTATTAAGTTATATTCACGACCTAGAAAATTTGATGTGATGTGAACTTTACGCTGCGCATTCAAATGTCAAAAACATCCTGTCTTAGCGGAACAAACTAGTTAACTTGCATCGTAGTAAAATTAAATCCCGTCTCTGACCAGTGGACATTGTTTTACTTATAGCTGTCACTCCTTAAAGTGAAAAGTGCGCCCTGTGGGGTGGGGGGGAGGGGGCTGCGCAGACGAAGACTACACCCATGCTATCCCCTGCCTGTAGTAAGAGGCGACTGAAAGTGGCGACCAAGGGATGATGACATTGGAACCACGAGAATACTTGTGATTATTACCATTACGTGAGGAACACAATGGCTCTACGTTACATAGGAACGGTACCATTATGCGAGGAATGAGAGTAGTACCATTATATGCGAAACACCATGGGTTTGTGTTTCCTGTGAGTGGTGCCGTTGCGTGTGACCACTATAGGAGGAACACCATGGTTCTGCTTTACCAATGATTTGTGCCATTATGAGGGGGCGCTGCCCTGTAAGTTATTTAGGACCCCTTTAGATAATAAGTATCATCCCAGGAATTATGGCATTGTGAACTAGATCCACTGATTGTTTTCGTTCCATTTTTCCATCATTATTCATTTTAGATTCTAGTGAGTGGATAAATTTTGAAGTTTTAGTTTTCATTTCCTTGCTCCTCGTACCATTGGGGCCGATGACCTAGATGTTAGGCCCCTTTAAACAACAATCATGATCATCAACATTGTCATGATCTTCTAAAAATGGGGTCTCATGAATGCGGTCCCAAACATTTCTACCGTACATGAATTCACCCCCGGGAACTCGCCCTCAGGCATTCCGCCAGAAACACCAACTTTTGTACATCAAATCGAAAGCTGTTAGCACTTGTATTTGGTGCCACAACGTACCGTGTGCTCTGTTGATAGCCTAGAGGCATAAGAAGGAATAGTTTCGTCCAGGAGGATAATTTGAAAGGTATATTCCTGTCTCAAACTTCAACAGAGTATTTCTCAGGACTGCCCTTCACGTTCTTCTTTGCGATTACATTTAAAATACACATGCGTTTATTTCTATAAGTGTACCCGATGAACTAGATGTTAGGACCCTTAAAACTACAAGCACCACCATCATCATCATCATTCCTTCAAGTCCACTTTTCAGTTTAATCCAATAAACATTTTTTGAAACTAAATTACATAAATATTTTTACCATGTTCACTGAAAATTACACCATCAATCACCAAAGAGTTCAGTCTTCTCTTGATATCACATGCACCGAACAAGTGACTGGAGATCGAGTAGCTATCAGCTTCCATTCGGAAGATAGTGGGTTCGAGCCCAACTATCGGCAGGCCTGAAGATTGTTTTCCATTGTTTTCCATTTTCACAACAGCAAGTTCTGAGGGGCTGAACCTTAATTAAGGGCATAGTCGGTTCTTTTCCACTCCCATCGTCACCAGATGACCTATCTGTGTCGCGACATAAAGCAAATTGTAAAAAAAAAAAAAAAAAAAGACTGTTCACTCACATGGAATAACTACTGTAAACCGCACAGCGGCATGACTCAAGCGGGTGGAAGTGAGTTCATGTATCTTCAAACAGATAAACAAGTTCTTCACGGGGGCGAATTCATACAGCTTTTCTTCCTTACTAACACTCAGCGGAATGTAATTCTCTAGAAGCCCTAAAAATACATAAACAATTATGGAAAATACTATTCCAATATTTATACCTGAAACATTTTTACCGAATGAGCTACTATCATGGAAATATTCGGTAATTTAAATCTTCGCTGTTATGTCCAACAACGCCGACCATCACTGCTGTGAAACCATTGTTCATTCTTCATTGTCTGTGACCAGTATAACTGATTGGTAGTGGTTTATTGTCCCGACTTTTACATAAGCTGTACAACCACGATGACGACTATCGGAATGATAAAAACAAAGTAAGGGAACAATCGCTAGAAAAATGAGGAGAAAGTGAAGTTGAAAATCAAGTTTTCAAAAGCTCTTTTATCGCCGATCAAGAAGAAAACGCGATTACTTAGTGTCACCCAATGTGGGAGGGGCACGCAAACACACAGTATCCCCTGCCTGTAGTAAGAGGCGACTAAACGGAGTGGCGAAGGGATGTTGATATTAGAACCATGCGGCTACTTGTTAGTAGTATCCTAACGTGCGCAAAACCATGGGCCGACGTTACTTGAGATTACTACCACCTTGCGAGGGAAACCATAGGTCTAGTTACGGTACCTAGGAGCAGTACCAGTATGGGAGGAACTCTTCGGGTACGGGCATTACTTGTGATGAGGGTCATCGTGTGAATTCCAGCTGTCGGTTCTACTGTGTACAGAATGGGTCTGCGTTAAGTAGTACCACTTTATGAGAAATGCCATGGGTCTACGTTGCCTGTGATTAGCACAACTATGTGAAAAAACTTCGGGTTTGGCTGGCGCCCTTGATTAGTACCACTATACACCGTGGGTTGACATTGTCTATGATTAGTACGACTATGTGAGCAACACCATGAGTATACGTGGTCTATGGTTAGTTACACTGTTTGAGGAACACCAAGGGAATACCGGCACTCGTGATTAGTCCCACTATGTGAGAAACACCATGGGTCCGCGTTATCTGGGAGTGGTGCTATTATGTGTGTGGCATACCATCGAGCTGCATTACGTATGATTAGGACCATCCTGTTCGGCTCCTTGGTAAATGGTTAGCGTGCTGGCCTTTGGTCATAGGGGTCCCGGGTTCGATTCTCGGCAGGGTCTGGAATTTTAACCATAATTGGTTAATTTCGCCGACACGGGGGCTGGCGTATGGGTCGTCTACATCTTCATTTCATCCTTATCACGACTCGCAGGTCGCATACGGGCGTCAAATCAAAAGACCTGCATCTGGCGAGCTGAACTTGTCCTAGGACACTCCCGGCACTAGAAGCCATACGCCATTTCGTTTCAGGACCATCATGCACGGAACACCACGAATCTGCTTTACCTGTCATTAGTACCATTATGAGGGCACAGTGACCTTGATTTTGGACGCCTTTAGACAACAGGCATCATCTTACTAACTAAGACATTGTGAATTGGATCTACTGATTGTTTTGTTTTCAAGATCATTTTTTCATCATTTGTTTTAGATTGTAGTCAGTGGATAAATTTCGTTGCCCCTCGTTCCACTTAGGGGCCGATGACCAAGCTGTTAGTCCGCTTTAAGGAACAAACAGCATCATGAGTCGTTGTTGTCGTGTCTGTTTTTGTAAACTGTAAAACCACGTCATCTATTGCTCAGGAAGATGATTATCGGAATGAAAGAACAAAGTAAAGAAACGACCATTATAAAAATGAGGATAACGTTGAGGGTTGAAAATCAAGTATTTGAGAGTTAATATATCGTCGAAGATGAAGAAAACACAATGTGATGACTTACAATGTCCCAAGTCCCTAAAACTGATCAACGATAATTACACATAACGTGTGCTTTGTCTCTCCCACTGACACTCATCTCCCCTCGATGGTATTACTGCTGAAATTATAAAAACTAACCAGTCAAAGACGAGTACATGATAAGAATACGATTGAAAACTCAGCTTCTAACAGTGTCTTGTACAAATTGTACTTTCGGAAGTCAGACACGTTAATATTCTGGTGAAACGAAGAAGAATATCCTCCAGAAATTGTGAAATCATTGTCTTCCATCCAATACGAAATCGACGTCCTGTCAAGTAATTTATCCATTTTCACTCCATCGGGCAACCCAGTACAGTGGGCTTCAGCCCACCAGCCTTGCAGCTCTACATTTGAGAGTTTAAGAGGCTGATCGTCACCTTCGGCTCTCCTGAGAATGTTTCTCAGTGGGTTTCAATATTCATCTCTACTGAGGTGAATGCCGCGACCTCACTTTCTCCGCTAATCTCATCACCGATACAAATCTCCCTAGCGTTACGTCTAGAAGGAGTGTCGTAGCCATTAGTGAACGGAACGAAGAAGTTTATGTGTGACTTATGCTAGACTACTGGCACCACTGGCAGGTTCGATCCGAGATCAGTCTGGTTGTATTTGAAGTTACTCAAATAAATTAACTTCGTCTCTGTAGATTCATCGGCATAGAGGGAATAGACTTGAGTTCATTCAGCAAATAGGCGGCAGTGGAACGTAAATACAATAATAGTATTGCCTGATTTTACTCCATCATGTTCCAGGTAAATGCAAATTAATGTCTCGCTCATAGATTTATTCCACCGGGGACAACTCACCTACTCTTAGATGCCTATTTTTTCTTCGTCAGGAAAAAAGGAATATCAAGCGCTCTTTTGAGGGAATATTGCCCGATATCATTGAGATTAATATTCATCATCATCATCATCATCATAATCATCATTATCTAAAGGCTTTGTCTTTCCGCTGCAACCATTGACCTCTTCTCTCTGCGATCCTTTTTATCTCCCCATCTGACCAAAAAATGACACTTTTCTCCTTTTTATCGTTGTTATTAAATGTCTAGGAGTGTTTATTTCTCTAAGCACTGCTTCATTAGTTCTCTTCTCAATCCAGCTAGTTTTTATCATCTTCCTCCATAGCCACATTTCCACTGCCTCTAGTCGTTTCACGTCCTCCTTCAAGAGAGTCCATCCTCCACAGCCATGTAGCAACAAACTCCGAATGCATGTTTTGATAAACAATTTCTTTTGTTTAGTATCTAAGGATTTATTAATTAAGCGCTGCTTCTTCTCCTCAAAGGCTTTCTTGCACAGGGAAATTCTTATTTCCACAGTGGGTTGTCATCGGTAATGACTGATCCTAAGTAGCAGAACTTGTGCACCTGTTTGATTCAAATACTAGCTTATGTACCTGTGCTTCGCTACGGGATTATCAGAAAACCTGACTTTGTGGTTTTCCTAACGGAAGTCAACACAGGTCATTACAAAAACGTCAGTAGGAATTTAGCGATCAAAAGCAATGTTATCATATAAAATACTCGATCAAATGAAACTCCGCACATTTTCTCACTTTTAACGAACAGTACTACGGGGCCGATCTTATAGCCCATAGTTACAGACCTGGAATGACCAGGCCGCAGATAGCCGTGAACAGTCCTCTGTCATTATTCCGTTAAATATGCACTCTGAAAATTTCCATCAGTGCCTCAGTGTATGGATTGAATAGCTCGAATGCTATGAAGAACCAGTGTGTTATGTACCAGTAATATCAGAAAGTTTATGAACCAGAGGAATGGCATGCTAAAGAAGAAAGTTATCTAACTGCCCAGCTACTTCCCGTCAATATTCAGGCAGGCTGTTACACTCGGTATAACCGGGTGAGTTGGCCGTGTGGTTAGGGGCGCGCAGCTGTGGGCTTACATCCGGGAGTTAGTGGATTCGAACCCCACCGTCGGCAGCCTGAAGATGGTATTCCGTGGTTTCCCATTTTCACACCAAGCAAATGATGGGACTGTACTTTAATTAAGGCCAAGAGGCCGCTTTCTTCACACTCCCAGCCCTTTCCTATTCTAACGTCGCCATAAGACCTATCTGTTTCGGTGCGACGTAAAGCAAATTTTAAAGAATACTCGGTCCGCATCAGTAATCCTATCTATCGGAGATGGGTGGCAACAGAAGACACAGAGCACATCACAAAAATCAATGGTCAATGTAATATTATTGTTGGTCAGTTTTATGAGCTTTCTCTATTGTAGGCCTTCACAGTTAGTTTTCTTTCGACTCTGTGATATTAGGGAGTCTTATAACATTATTTATAGAGTAGACTGTAGGTCTTTTCTCTCCGACTTTACATACCGATTTTCATTAAATTCTGTTTACCCTTTTGTCGTGACTCGGCGCTAATATGTACTTAGTATCATAAATCCATCGTAACAATGTATAAGACACAAATGATCGGAAATTTTATACTACCAGTATACAACTTTAGTTATATAGTATTTATTGATGCGACCACTAATAACATAGATATATGAGAATACAATTTTAGGCTTTCCACTAAACTACCACTTTACTCAGCGTGAATAAAATTATTTATGGCCTAGATTATTGCGACTTAATCCCCGACTTCACATACCAATTTTTGTGAAGATACGACCACTAATAACATAAATATTTGAGAATTATATTTTAAGCCTTCCCCTAAACTACCATTTTTATCATTGTGAATACAATTATTTATAGCCTTGATTGTAGCGACTTATTCTCCGACTTTGCCTACCGATTTTCGTGAAGATACGACCATTGATAACATAAATATTTGAGAATTAAATTTTAGGCATTTCCCTAAACTACAATTTCAGTCAGCTGAATACAATTATTTATGGCCTAGATTATATCTACTTATTACCCCGACTTTGCATACCGATTTTCATTAAGATACGACCACCAATAACATAAGTATTTGAAAATTAAATTTTAGGCCTTCCCCTAAACTACCATTTCACTCAGCGTGAAAAAATTATTTGTGGCCTAGATTGTAGCGACTTATTCCCCGAATTTGTGTACCGATTTTTATCAAATTCTTTTCAGCCGTTTTCTCGTGATGCGTGTATTTACAGACAGATAGACAGACAGACAGACAGACAGACAGACAGACAGACAGACAGACAGACAGACAGACAGACAGACAGACAGACAGACAGACAGACAGACATTACGGAAAATTAAAAAGTACATTTCCTTGTTACTGAGGATACGACTGATACAGAAATACTATCCTTTTTAAATTCTGAGCAATGTACAGACAAAACTCTTATTTTGTATATATAGATTTCCAATTCTGTGAAGTGCTGCTGGCTTCATTTTAGATTTGCTTCAACCATAACAGTAGTTTTATGTACATTAATGTTACCTTGGAAATCTTTGAAGATGGATGTTAATTCGTTGAGCACTGGAGTGTGTATCGTAGAGATAGGATAGGAAAGGTGGGAGGGGGAGTTTTCATTCTGGTGAAAGAAGAATTTGTAAGCTACGAAAAAGTTAAAGATGAGACACATGAAATTCTAGGTGTAAGGCTCATTTATAAAGATAATAGGCAACTTGATATATTTGGAGTGTACAGATCGGGAAAGGGTAGCACTGATGCGGATTCGGAATTATTTGATAGGATAGTCAGCTATGTGGGAAACGACATGGAAAGAAATGTGATTGTAGCGGCAGATCTGAATTTGCCAGATGTCAATTGGGAAGGAAATGCGAACGACAGGAAGCATGACCAACAAATGGCAAATAAGTTAATATGGGAAGGACAGCTGATTCAGAAAGTGATGGAACCAACCAGAGGGAAAAATATTTTGGATGTGGTGCTGATAAAACCAGATGAGCTCTATAGGGAAACTGAAGTAATAGATGGTATTAGTGATCATGAAGCTGTTTTTGTGGTAGTTAAAAACAAATGTGATAGAAAGGAAGGTCTTAAAAGTAGGACTGTTAGGCAGTACCATATGGCTGACAAAGCAGGTATGAGGCAGTTTCTAAAAAGTAACTATGATCGGTGGAAAACGGTAAATAAAAATGTAAACAGACTCTGGGATGGGTTTAAAGAAATTGTTGAGGAATGCGAAAACAGGTTTGTACCTTTAAGGGTGGTAAGGAATGGTAAAGACCCACCTTATTATAATAGAGAAATAAAGAGACTAAGAAGGAGGTGCAGACTGGAAAGAAATAGAGTTAGAAATGGCTGTGGAAGTAAGGAGAAATTGAAGGAACTTACTAGAAAATTGAATCTAGCAATGAAGGCAGCTAAGGATAACATGATGGCAAGCATAATTGGCAGTCATACAAATTTTAGTGAAAAATGGAAGGGTATGTATAGGTATTTTAAGGCAGAAACAGGTTCCAAGAAGGACATTCCAGGAATAATTAATGAACAAGGGGAGTGTGTATGTGAGGATCTCCAAAAGGCAGAAGTATTCAGTCAGCAGTATGTAAAGATTGTTGGTTACAAGGATAATGTCGAGATAGAGGAAGAGACTAAGGCCAAAGAAGTAATAAAATTTACATATGATAACAATGACATTTACAATAAGATACAAAAGTTGAAAACTAGAAAAGCGCCTGGAATTGATCAGATTTCTGGGGATATACTAAAGACAATGGGTTGGGATATAGTACCATATCTGAAGTACTTATCTGATTATTGTTTGGCCGAAGGAGCTATACCAGATGAATGGAGAGTTGCTATAGTAGCCCCTGTGTATAAAGGAAAGGGTGATAGACATAAAGCTGAAAATTACAGGCCAGTAAGTTTGACATGCATTGTATGTAAGCTTTGGGAAGGCATTCTTTCTGATTATATTAGACATGTTTGTGAAATTAATAACTGGTTCGATAGAAGGCAATTCTGTTTTAGGAAAGGTTATTCCACTGAAGCTCAACTTGTAGGATTCCAGCAAGATATAACAGATATCTTGGATTCTGGAGGTCAAATGGACTGTATCGCGACTGACATGTCTAAAGCATTTGATAGGGTGGATCATGGGAGACTACTGGCAAAAATGAGTGCAATTGGACTAGACAAAAGAGTGACTGAATGGGTTGCTATATTTCTAGAAAATAGATCTCAGAGAGTTAGAGTAGGTGAAGCTTTGTCTGACCCTGTAATAGTTGAGAGGGGAGTTCCTCAGGGCAGTGTTATCGGACCTTTATGTTTTCTTATATATATAAATGATATGAGTAAAGGAGTGGAATCGGAGGTAAGGCTTTTTGCGGATGATGTTATTCTTTATAGAGTGATAAATAAGTTACAAGATTGTGAGGAACTGCAACGTGACCTCGAAAATATTGTGAGATGGACAGGAGGCAATGGTATGTTGATAAACGGGGCTAAAAGTCAGGTTGTGAGTTTCACAAATAGGAAAAGTCCTCTCAGTTTTAATTACTGCGTTGACGGGGTGAAAGTTCCTTTTGGGGATCATTGTAAGTATCTAGGTGTTAATATAAGGAAAGATCTTCATTGGGGTAATCACATAAATGGTATTGTAAATAAAGGGTACCGATCTCTGCACATGGTTATGAGGGTGTTTAGGGGTTGTAGTAAGGATATAAAGGAGAGTGCATTTAAGTCTCTGGTAAGACCCCAACTAGAGTATGGCTCCAGTGTATGGGACCCTCACCTGGATTACCTGATTCAAGAACTGGAAAAAATCCAAAGAAAAGCAGCTCGATTTTTTCTGGGTGATTTCCGACAAAAGAGTAGCGTTACAAAAATGTTGCAATGTTTGGGTTGGGAAGAATTGAGAGAAAGAAGAAGAGCTGCTCGACTAAATGGTATGTTCCGAGCTGTCAGCGGAGAGATGGCGTGGAATGACATTAGTAGACGAATAGGTTTGAATGGAGTATATAAAAGTAGGAAAGATCACAATATGAAGATTAAGTTGGAATTCAAGAGGACGAACTGGGGCAAATATTCATTTATAGGAAGGGGAGTTAGGGATTGGAGTAACTTACAAAGGGAGATGTTCAATAAATTTCCAATTTCTTTGAAATCATTTCGGAAAAGGCTAGGAAAGCAACAGATAGGGAATCTGCCACCTGGGCGACTGCCCTAAATGCAGATCAGTATTGATTGATTGATTGATTGATTGATTGATCTGCATGTTCTCATTGACAGCCAGAAATGCAAAGTCGTCGGCAAATCTAATACAGTGTACAGTTGATCCATTTACTTTAATGCCAGGTGTTTTTTATATAAAAATTTTCATGGTCTCTTCAATGCATAGATTAAACAGAAATGGTGATACGGAACAGCCCTGTATTACTCCTTTCCAAATCCTCACCTTGCATACTGTTTCATTACTTTCTATGTTCATTCTTTGCTTAATGCAGATGTTCAGTATTGTTTTTCTGTCCATCCAGACCAAATGAATAGCCTTCATAATTCTGAACTGTCTTTTACACTGAACATTGTGAAAAGCTTTTCCAGGTCTAAAAGAGTTATTTATGTATTTCTGTTAAGCTCTAGTCTTCTCTCCGAGATTGTTTTAATTGCTCTAATAGCTTCTCTCGTTCCCACTCCTTACTCCTTACTACTACTCCTTTCCTTAACCCGAACTGATCATTAATATTCAAGATGTAATATTATCAAAACCCTAAATGTGCTCATACATTTAGTACTTCATATTCTTTAATACTAATATTGCTGAGAATTCACACCATGTAACCACCCGGACTCTACCTCGTATGTGGCTAGGTGTCGTTACTTTTCCACTGAGTATCCTTTCACAGCCCAGTTTCGTCTATAATCTGTACGTATTAGCGCGACACTAAGCCACTAGCGAGTGATGATGGTTATTTCAATAATAGTATTATTATAACATCCGTTCAATAGCTCGTAACCCCTGTAGATGGGCGACGCAGACGAAGAGGTGACTAAGAAGGGCGCGAAGCGATGATGAAATTACAACCATGAGACTACTTGTGAGAAGTACCATTATATGATGTACCCCAGGGGTCAACGTTATTTGCTATTAGTACCACATAGGAGGAACACCATGGATCTGCGTTACCTAAGAGTAGTGAGGAACACCACGGGTTTGGCTGTTGCCTGTGATAATTGCCACTATGTGAGAAACACCATGGGTCTACGTTGCCTATGAGTAGTACCATTTTGTAAGGAATACAATGAGTCTGTGTTGCCTGTGGGTGGCACCATAATGTGGGATACGCCGTGGGTTTGCATTGCCAATTATTAGTACCACTAGGTGAGCGGCACCATGAGTATACGTGGCTTGTGATTAGTTTCACTATGTGAGGAACACCACGGGAATACCGGCGTCGTGATTAGTCCCACTATTTGAGGAGCACCATGGGACTGCATTACCTATGATTAGTACAAACATGCCAGGAACACCATGCGTCTACGTTAGCTGTGATTAGTACCACAATAGGAGGAGCACCATGGTTCTTATTTACCAGTGATTAGTACAATTATGAGGGCCGGTGACCTGAATTTTGGACCCCTTTTTATAACAAGCACCGTCTCAGAAAAGACGGTATTGTGAACTGGATCCACTGATTGTTTTGGATTCATGGTCATTTTTTCATCATCATTCGTTTTATAATTTTGTCGGTGGATGCATTTTGAAGTTTTAATTATAGTATAATTATCGTTGCACCTCATAGCATTAGGGGCCGATGATCTTGGTGTTAGGCCCCTTGAAAACACAAACGTCAATATCAGTAATAAGTATTATTATAACATCAGTTCAGTATCTCTCTAATGTTGTTCTATAAAACGCTGGAATGCAGAAATTGAGCTCTGATAAACGGGTTGTTTCACGTGTTAGTAATAAGGAAACTGACGCGTGTCATTTGCTTTTAAGCATTCTGAAAGGGCATCTGTCTCTGGTACTATCCCGCAATTATGAGAACTCAGTGCAAGGCCGCATTTGCCGCCAAGAATTTCCGTAGTACACGTTTGGAGTGTAGGCTGAATGAATTCCAGATTCATTTGACATACCAGAGGTAAAGTGTCGCGTCTCAATTTTCCGAATTCCTGACGAGAATTGAACTAGCTCCACATCCTCGTGGATAAACCAAGTCACGCCTCCACCACCTCGGTTAGACAGGTGCGTAACCATTTTAGAATAATTAATAACGCAGCCTCACTCTCTTATGTACCTAGATTGTACGTACTTTCAGCCCTTCAAACAATGAAACTCAATTCTGATTCATGGCCAGTGAAAACTTCCAATTAGTTCTAACTGAATAAAACACAGTAATTAATCCAGTTTGTTAGCAAATGATAATTTAAGCTGTGTTAACGTGCACTGGAAATGTAAAGAGTATCGTATGTGCCGTAATTAACTTATTTAGCTGGTGAATGAAACACAGGTTTAAAACACATGTATCTAACAGGTAGGATTCATGTAGAATTCATGAGGAGAAGGATGGCGTAAACTTCACCTGCCTATCTGAAAGAGCCAGTGTAATCGTTTAACTTTTATAGGTTTCAAATTACCATACGCTATGATGAAACCACGATCCTGCTACGCTGCCGTAGTAGGGGGAGAGGTGACACTCCGACGTGGCGCGTCCCAGGTGGCGGGTAGGGGGTCGTAACCGGCTTGCTGGAGGACTTGAGGGAAATAAAATATCTCTCGCAGACCAAACGCACAAGCCCGTGTGGGTGGGGGACGCAGATGAACAATACACCTACGGTATCCCCTGCCCTTTGTAAAAGGCGACTAAAAGGGGCAACAAGGGATGCTGAATTTTGAACTTGAGATCACCTGTATTTAAAACATCATGCGAGAAACACCGTGAGTCGACTGTTCTTGCGATCAGTACCACTATGTGAGGAATACCACGGATAGATCACTATGGGTTTACTGTACCCGTGTATAGTAAACTTATCCGCCAATATGACGGAGGCTCCCCTCGGTCCAGATTCGGTTGGAACACCCAAAGGAAAAAATAGGCTTTCCTCACTGGGGTGTTTCAGAATCTGGCTGTGGACATGGTGGGTCTGCGTTTCGGGGAACACCACGGATCTGGGGGTTGCCTGTGATTAGTACCACCATATGAGCGTCGCCAGGATAGTACGGGTCCCTGTGATTAGTACCACAATGTGAGGACTGTCGCCATTATGTGAGAAACACCATAAGTCTGCGTTACCCGTGCGTAGTTCATTGCCTGTGAGTAGTGCCACAATGTGAGGAACACCGTGAGTCTATGTCTTGGTCAGTTCCGCTACATGAGAAATACCATGGTTCTACTTTACTAGCGATAAGTACCATTATGATGGGCCGTTGAATCAGGACTGTGATTAAAAGCAGCCCGTTCTCAGTACATACTATTGTTTTAAGTTAGTTTCTGGGAAGGTGGAGCCTTGCCTGATAGTTTTAACTTCATAATCATTGTTCGTCTTCGTCTTTTTGAATTCTTATTCAGTGGGACGATTTTGGAATTGCTTTTAACTTTGAATGCAGTGTTGTGTGTTGGATCCGCTGATTATCATAAGTTTATATTCGTCCATTCATTCTTAATCGTTATATTTTGAATTGCGGTTAGTGGATGTATTTTGTAGTTTAAAATTGGCATTGCATTTCGTCTCACTTCGTACCATTAGGAGTCTATGACCTAGATGTTAGGCCCCTTTCAGCAAGCATCATCATCATCAGTTTGTTTTTCAGGAAATTTTACGAACGTAAGTGTTTTAAGAATGAATGGAAGTCAACAATCATTGTCATAAATCGACATCGGTGCTATGGAAACATAAGGAGGACAAAGGAATCAAAATATTGAACGTGCAGAAAGACAGAAAATGTCAACGAACCGTATACATAAGGTCCTTCGGCATCTCTGGGGACAATGTATCAAGGGTAATTAGTTGATAGTGCGTGGACGTCTATTTCCTAGGGCCCTTTTTAGGAGTCCAAATACACAGAACCGGGTTCAGTGGCTCAGAAGGTTGAGACGCTGACCTCCCGACTCCAACTTGGTACGTTCTATACTGGCTGAGCCAGTGATATTTGAAGGTGTTCAGATACATCAGTCTCGTAGCGATAGATTTACTGGCTTGTAAAAGAACATCGGCGAGTCTAAATTCCGGCACCTCGGCGTCTCTGAAAGCCGTAAAAGTAGTTAGTGGGACGTAATGCAAATAACATTATTACAAGTACACAGACGTCCATGGGTGACCCATCGGGTGCCTTCACTTATTGAGGAATGTATTGTTAAATTTTAACTAGAAGTGGGAGATTAAAATTCACAAAGGATTACAAGTGCCTGTGTGATATCATAAAGTGCAAGTTAAATGTGGAGAATCATATCGTTGTGCTATTAGAGAAGTGTTCGTTGATAGTTTGGAAGTTTGTTTTAACGCGTGTTCTTCATTTTCACTGCTACGTACGAGAAAATGTAATAAATGTATGTTATAATACTCGCAACAAGATGTGCATGATGATGTGAATTCCTACAAGAGAAGATGCTATGACGCAGGGGCGCAGCCTGACACCAGATACAGGGGGTGAGTCGGGAGAACGATGAGTCTAGTTCAGGCCTCCTTAGGATGCATGCACGGGTGTATTGCGCGGTGCAAGTTGCTTAAAAAGACTTGGTTAGGTTGACCAGAGTGCAGACCCCTCTCTCCTCTCTCTTTCATTCCCTGCGCCTGTTTCTCCTTCTTAATTCGCTCTGCAGAGCCGCCCCGGGACAAGACGCTGGTCCGATCAGAGCCGAGTCGAACCGATGCACGGTGCACAGAACCTCTGCGCCTCGTCTTGCACACATGAGATTTTGGGTGTTTGAGAGGCTTTGGTCTAGTTCTTCTTTTCCGTAGTTGGTTTCTCCTTCAGGATATAGTGTGCAGTACTTACTATCTTTTGATTTCCTTTTCAGTATATAATCCCCAGAACATAATGAAATTTAGGAATGTAACATATAGAGTAACATAGAGTTCATTCGTGTAATCGTGTATATCATGGACGCCCGGTGAAATTGATTGGAAAAAAAACTTTCTTGTCCTGATTGATGATATTTTTTTTTTGCTATGGGCTTTACGTCGCACCGACACAGATAGGTCTTATGGCGACGATAGGATAGGAAAGGCCTAGGAGTTGGAAGGAAGTGGCCGTGGCCTTAATTAAGGTACAGCCCCAGCATTTGCCTGGTGTGAAAATGGGAAACCACGGAAAACCATTTTCAGGGCTGCCGATCGTGGGATTCGAACCTACTATCTCCCGGATGCAAGTTCACAGCCGCGCGCCTCTACGCGCACGGCCAACTCGCCCGGTGTTTGATGATATCTATAAGGTGAAGGTATCTCTCAGCTTTTATCATTTCTTTACAGTCTCTATCTTCACAAAAAATATCTGCCCAGAACTGAACAGACAGGTGACGAAACAAATGGCAGTAGTTCAGCTGGCCTTGCCTTAATGTAATTTGATAAGAATAAAAAGGGACAGATATTTCCTTTAGAAGAGTGTTTCCTTTTCTGGACTGGGAAAAGCACGGGAACAGTGCTGGTTTCGGAAAAACTTCCCCACCAATTTAAGAGGAAAATAATGTGCTGTTCCTTGTTACCCTGCAGGAGGCAGGGAACCTTGTGTTTATTTACGTCCGCCGACTATCGCTAGCGATGTTTGTACATGTTGATAAATTCTGAATATACGTTTTGTAACGTGCCATCTAGGAGCAGTGACCTCGATTTTAGGATATGTAAATCATAATCATAATCCCTAAATTTATACAATTTAGTCCATTATTTTCATAGGTGACTTACCTTTTACATCTGGTCTCTCATTGCACTATGGTTTACAACAGATTCATAAAGACAACGTCTTCTAATGTCTACATTATCATCATAATGCAACCGTCATATCCGCCTATTGCTACAAGGAGAGGCAGCGAACGGTGCTGCTGCGACTCAGGTGCTTGTCTTTTCCCCATTGGCAGGGATAGAGTGCGCAGTCGTCACAGCCCGCGGCGAACGTACGGAATGAATGCTTTACGGGTGCAGGTCGTGTTTAGCGCATTTTATTAACGTACTGCAGGTTCAAAGAAAGAGTAGCGTAACTGAAGGTCTCGAAATGATCCTCTATGGACTACGTGTTATGAATCAATCTCATTTTCAGTGTCTGTGTCTTGTTCGTCTGCCGGCTTTGACATGCTGCCAGAATCTCTTGAGCCCGCCGATCAGCGTTTTCTTCCGCTCCTCTGGTAAAGAGCCTCTTCGAATTCTGGGTTCTGTCTCCACCACAAAACCCTGATAGCTTTTCGCCATCCATCTGAAACTAACCCTGTCACTGATTTCATCCTCCGCAATGCCCAACATTCTCAGATCTTTCTCATAGTCTTGGAACCATCTCAACGTAGATGCCTTTGGTTTTAAAAAATTCCAGAATTCCTTTGTGAGCCGGTCATTATAAAACAGCAATCTGCTCCTTCTATTTCTTGTTACCGTTTCCATCTTGCTTCTTTATTGGGTTTCAGTAGAACCTGCCCGTCAACCCATCTGTTGCCCAAAATCTTTCGTAGCAGCCTGCGTTCTCTTTTGAGTAGCTGATTGAATTGTTCTTCCCGATTCACCGAAGGATGTAAGACTTCTGGTCTAACAACAGTGTTGTAATGTCTTGACTCCAAAACTCAGCATCTTCTTATTATAATAGATACAGTATTTTAGTCAATTGAAACGCTGGCTCTAATTTCCGGATTATTATAAAGGCAAGTCAAGAACTATCTGCAATTTTGCTCCAATGGCATTTACAGTAGGTTAGCTATATGATGTTGAGTGCTCACCAGTCTCTAGATAGCACCGTTGTCTACGTCTGAGGTAGGTTTCACCGTTGTCAGATCAGTACAGCTTGCGCTGTTGCGACATAAAGATGGCCGCGCCACACTCTGTTTGCATCAAGGGAGAACAGCGTTCCGTAATCCGTTCTTTTTTTTTTTTTTTTGTCTGAGGATGTACCAGGAGCGAAAATTCACAGAAGACTTTCGAGGACAACACGGAGACAATGTTTTATCACTGCGAAGTGTTTACCAGTGGATTCAACAGTTCGTGGTCACACGAGCTTGAAGGATGAGGAAAGATCCGTGCGTCCATCTGCAGGCCTAACTGATGCCAATATTGAACAAGTGCGTGGTATGATCCTGAATAGCAGATGAGTGACTGTTGATGACGAGGCTAACCCCATATGCACATTAGCCATGGTTCTGTTTATGAAATGATGCATAACGGGCTTAACTTTCACAAAGTCTGCTCGAGATTGGTTCCAAAAACTAGTCAACGAAGAGCAGAAGCGCAATCGTGTGAGAATCTGTCAGCACCTACTGGACCGTCATTCTAACGAAAATGAAATGTTTCTGAAGCGGATCATCACTGGACATGAAACATGGGTTTACCACCTCGAACTAGAGATCAAATGTCAGACATGGAATGGAAGCATCCGCTCCCCGTATTGTGCTGAAAGTCAGACCACAGAGAGTGGCGCGGCCATTCTTATGTTGCAACTGCCCAAGCTGTACTGATCTGACAACGGTGAAACCTACCTCAGACGTAGACAACGGTGTCATCAAGCGGCTGGTGAGCACACAACGCCACAGAACCAACCTAAAGACAATTAGAGCAAAATTCCAGATACTTATTGACTTGCCATCCTATTGTTATTATTATGCAGTGTTTCATATTTAACGTAGATCATAAATGTTACGCAAAATGTTTGTGAATCATACTCGCATGGGTTAAATTACCTGTTTAATTTTCCACAAAATGTATTTTTTAATTTGAATAAAGTATGCAAATCATATCTCACGTACAGTATTAAGTAATATTTACTTAAGTTTCAGTAAGTGACGGATTATGGTATACAATTGTGTATAAGCTAAAACGTGAGATACTTTGTCTACAGGTTTATTTTGTCGCCGGATATCTGCAGTGTAATTTGCGCTGGGAAATGAGGAGCAGTAAATTATTCCAATACGATATTAGTTTCCCATCAGCTTCATAAATTATAGCGTGATGCATACCACTTTTAAGTGGGACATTTATCTTCCCTAAACTAATTCTACACAGTATCACTGCAGCAGTAATGTATATTCCAGCTGTAGGATTTTCATTCCCCATGGAGATTCTGGTTACCATTAGCCATTCACAAAACTAAGTTCCAGAATGCTATAAGCTTTAGTTAATGACAACCGTCAGCTTTCAGTATGAAAATGAGCAGTGATGGAAATCGCCCAACGGATGTAATACAACATTTCACATGCTACGGAAGTATAGGTATAATATGAACACTTCTCTCACCATGGAGTAGCAGTAACATATTTAGCTCTTACTCAGAAGACCCTAGGGTCGATCCTCGGATCTTGCATGGATTTAATAATATGTTTTAAGGAAAGAACGAAAAGCAACCATCCCGAAGGGATTAACCGTACCACGGGAAACTCAATGTTGTCAAAGCCAAAGATTACACTAAGACCAATGATGATTGCTCTTAAATGAGGTCAAACAACAAGGTCATCAGTTCCTGGCGACACGAATTTAAATGAAAGGTACAAAATGCACCAACTGACTAAAATGAGAATGTGAAGACAGGCAATGCTTTTATTTAAATAAAATGTGATAAGATGAGTGGCGTATGCTGCAATCAAGACATGGGCTATCACTAGACTTAGGTTACTCATTTCCGATAGTTGGTTTAGTGAACGTCAGGTCTTAAGGGTTTTGAGCTGCAGCTAATAGCCATCGGAGTAGCCTGCTGTGCTAAGAATGGTTCACAAGCCCTAGCCTCTGCTACTGCCAATACTCAACACCTGATCAATGTAGATTGTAACTAAAGAATCAGCCTCCTCGTACTCCTCGTACTGTGACTTATGACATCTTCACCATTCATTTCATCAGGTTACCATCAAGCCTTTCCAGAGGCTATGCATTATTATTATTACCTCGCCCAGGCGGCCTTACCTGCTATGCTGAACAGGGACCTTGTGGGGGATGGAAAGATCGGAAGGGATAGACAAGGAAGAAGGAAGGAAACGGCCGTGGCCTTAAGTTAGTTACCAACCCGGCATTTGCCTGGAGGAGAAGTGGGAAATCACGGAAAACCACTTCGAGGATGGCTGAGGTAGGAATCGAACCCTCCTCTACTTGGCTGACCTCCCGAGTCTGAGTGGACCCCTTTCCAGCCCTCGTACCACTTTTCAAATTTCGTGGCAGAGTCGGGATTCGAATCCGGGTCTGCGGGGTGGCAGCTAAACACACTAACCACTACACCACAGAGGCGGACATGAGTCAGGAAGAGGACTACAAAATATTTCTGAGAAGTCCGAATTGATTTTACTTGAACTATGTAAATATTTGGCAACAAACACAAAAACGAAGTTTAACGCAGAAAGTGAAAGACGAAATGCAACCCATCTTGGACTGATTGAAGAACATTTGAAACGGAAGTACCTAATTGAGGAAGGAAACGATGTCACGGTAAAAGTAGTTAAGCAGAAACCAAACAGATGCGAATGGATCGAATCATGGCTAAGTCAATGCATTCCACATTGTTCCGTGAACAACAGGAGAAATTTGTTGACGTAAAACAGTCATCGTTATGGCTAATGAGGGGGAATATATCTCCACAGGAAGAAGGAATGTTCTGTAACACACAAGACAGAAACATCTTCTTTAGTCATGGGAGTATATTCCAGAGGTGCCCACACAGCAACCAGGGCAATAAGACACTAGATCACCTGGCAACACAATGTGGACTAATGCTTAATTTGGACTACGAGAAACGCCACAATGACGTTGTCAGATGCTTGCATTTCATGCTCACCAAAAAGTATGGGCTGAATAATTCTAAGAAAATAAAGAACTATAAAGTTGAAAACGTCATATCCAATCAGCGGATTAGAATAAAGTCAGACGTCATCATACAGACTGAGCTTCGCATTGAACACAATAAACCGGATCTGATGATACATGACCTTGTAAAGAATGAAATCTTATTGATTGAACTTGGTATCACAAACAAAACTATCCTGAAACAGACTGAAACCACTAAAGCAAGAAAGTACGAGATGCTAGCCAGTGAACTCTCACTTATGTACAATGGAGCCAAGGTGACGATGGTCCCTGTGGTAATAACGTGGGACGGGTTAGTCACCAACTTGTTCAAGAAGCACATGGACAAACAGGAAGTGAGCAAACAGCTACATGCCTACCTACAGACCATTGTACTAAAAAGAACGTGTGAGAGTGTGCTAATCGACTTCAGACGAGGCAACTTGGATAACGAGTTGTGGACGGAGGACTTGCAAACAATGATGGACCAGATGGAGGCGGTCCTGGTACCGTAAATGGTGTGCAAGAAGTGTGTATACAAATGCGTAGAATCATTGGAAGTAACATGGACTTGAAAACTAATTGAATACATTTATTATTATTATTATTATTATTATTATTATTATTATTATTATTATTATTATTATTATTATTATTTTATCAGTTGCAAACAATAAGCATGGCCAATAATAAAGTTTGTGCAGTTGGCATGAGCCACATAACCACAAATATTTTTCATACTTATTTACGTTGAAATACCTCTTTGTATGGATTCTTGTTTTTCTGCTCCTGTTCACACTGTAACTGAGTAAGAGGTGGGATAGGCTTACAATTTTTAATTATCAGCAATTTATCTTCATATTTCAGTTGCGGGAATGGTTTATCCAACAACTTACACACGGTTCAGCCATTTCACAAAAGTAACATCACAAGGTCACAGTCACGTTAAACACTATAACTTCAGATAAACTAAAATTGTTCTGAGATCAACCAATAATTTCCAACTATAAGCAATCCATAAGATGTCCTGCACATGCAAAAACAAACTCGTGATACTGTAGCACATGAGTGAATTCCATCAATTCGGACACTTCCAAAAAACAGCAGTGGTCCCAGCAGCGACCCTTAAGGAACACCTGAAGATTTCCAAATATTCCTTCCATTTTGTTGCCAGGTTGTTAATTTCATATAAGCAAAATTTCCTAGCTGTAGCATTTTATTTTCATACACCTTCTCTCTCACGTTTACAAGCTGACCTGACTTCAAAATTCCTCCAAGGTATTCGCTTTACGCCATCTTCAAACACAGTTGTTCCCGCCATTCCTTGATCCCTTTACTACAGCTCGCTGCAGGCCACCCATATTTCTGTATCCTGAATTTGATGACTGATTAATCCTCGAAACTTTTCACGAATCATATTCATGTACTTCTGTCTAATTTTCTCGTCTAGGGGTTTCCAATTTTATTTGTCCGCAGAGATACTTTTCTTTCCCTATCCAGGCCCTAGTGTACTGCATCTTGGAAAAAATCCAGTAATACACGCACATTCTTAACAGATTTTCCTGAATTCAAGTTTGGTTGTGATATAGTCTACTTTTGATCTGGTGCCCTTACCCCTTTCATGTCCGAATCGTTGGCTGAATGGTCAGCGTACTGGTCTTCGGTTCAGAGGGTCCCGGGTTCGATTCCCGGCCGGGTGGGGGATTTTAACCTTCATTGGTTAATTCCAGTGGTCCGAGGGCTGGGTGTTTGTGCTGTCCCCAGCAACCCTGCAACTCACACACCACACATAACACTGTCCTCCACCACAATAGCATGTAGTTACGTACACATGTCAGACGCCGCCCACCTCGTCAGAGGGTCTGCATTACAAGGGCTGCACTCGGCTAGAAATAGCCACACAAAATTAAAACCCCTTTCATGCGTTGAGGTGAAGAGCCTTATGACTCAAGAATTAATTCGTAATTGCTAATCCCATACCACAACTGAAGTCCAGTAAACGCTTCCAATTGTTATTAACTTCATATACACCATGAGAAATCAATCAATCAATCAATCAATCAATCAATCAATCAATCAATCAATCAATCAATCAATCAATCAATCAATCAATCAATCAATCAATCAATCAATCAATCAATCAATCAATCAATCAATCAATCAATCAATCAATCAATCAATCAATCAATCAATCAATCAATCATCCCTTGTGGGGGGGAACAGACGAAGAATACACACATGGCATCCCCTTCCTGCCGCAAAAGGCAACTAAAAGGGGTGACGAAGTAATGCTGGAATTAGAACCATGAGACTACTTGTGATTAGTACCATTACGTAAGGAACGTTATGGAACGACGTTACTTGCGTTTGGTACCACCAAGTGAGGAACACCATGGATCTACGTTACCTAGGAGTAGCACCCTTAAGTGAGGAACACCACGGGTCTGGGCGCTGCCTGTGGTTAGTACCAATGTGTGTATCCCATCGAGGAGGGGGGCGGAAACGTGGCTGCGTGGACTAATGTCCATGCGAGAAATGGTGTCGTACGCTGCGCTGGAACGGTTCGGTTCCCCTGCGTTCAGAACGGGTCTGCGTAACCTATGAATAGTACCTCTATATGAAGAACACCACGGGTCTAAGTTGCCACTGATTAGTACCACAATGAGAGGTAAATGAAGGTTCACGTTGCCTTTGATTAGTACCACTGTGTGAGGAAGACCACGGGTTTGACTGTTGGCCGTGATTAGTACCACTATATTGTCCCCGTTAAAATTGGCGATATTACGAATATTTTAACAAGTGGAAAGTGAAAATTTTATTGTCTGCCTGTAACTGCAGCATATCATTTGGGGAGTTGTGGCGAGCTGAGAACGAGTTTTTTTCGTCGTTCAGAGGGGTGACACACCGGCAAGACTGTGCCAAGGTCAGAGCAGACCACGTGACTGCCTTCGCACGCGCGCAACCCAGCTTGTTTCTGGAATAGTCTGAGCCAATTAAATGAGACCATCAGCCAATTACCGTTCTCGCTGAAGATCACACCTCCCAGGCTAATCAGATAAAAGGCCGTGTTTCGAGTAAATCGCTCTCTTAATGCTCTTAATGTTCTTGAAACTCTTACTCTGATGTTCTGAAGCTCTTTCTGGGACACCACGTTCTCAGACCACGTGGAGAAGTAATTTCAGTTCAAGTCGACGCCGTTCTGCTAGAACTTAGAGAAACCTTTAGTGAATTCTATGGAATAAAGACGCCTAGGAGCCAAGTTAAGTGTGACAGTGTAGACGAGCTATTTATATTCGGCGTGTGCTTGTGCAAAATACTTAATTTTGTCATCTCAGTTACAGCTTGTGACCGGCATTCTACGGAAGTCGTCTTAGAATTGAACATCTCAAGATGGATAATTCCGCAACCACCGACAACATCATTTCATCGAGGGACACCTGTTGCAGAGCCTCCATGGAGCTGTAAAATGTGAGGCGTATCTGGTAATTGGAAGGAGACTGACCGGAGGAGTATGCTGGAATAACTGACTGTCGACGAGAATCGAACCCCATCAAAAACTTGAGTACCTTTTTAATTTAATTTATCTGTCTTACCTTTTGTACAACTAGAGGTCTTTCTTCTTAAGTCGTAGATCTGTTAGTTTGTTGTAGTTAGAAATATTTCATTTTTCCACTTCTTAAGGTGTCGTGGTAGACTAGATACGTGTGAATGAAATTTTGGAATCTATTAGAGTAGACATGTAGGTTGTCTTTGAATGATTTCCCATGCTTAAGGAGCTTTATATTTAATAATCACTGACCACACGATAAATCTACTTTCCTTGTAATGTTGAAAGTTACTGGATGGAAATTTGCGTGTACATTTTGAGTGAATAGGGTCGAACCTAGTGTCTTTCAAGATCACTTGTTGCATTTATGATGAAGTCATCTAATTTTACGATATTCCATGAGGATCAGTAGATGTAATAATCACTTAAATAATAATAATATTAACTAAAGATCGGGTAAAACAGAAGTAAACGCTCGTGAGCCATAAAACTACTGTAGAGTCCTTATATGTGAGATTGAATGTGCTCTGTTCATGAAGGGTCTGGAATATGACCAATCCTGAGGGATACTTGTTGTATAATTGTGCAGTTGATGATTTAATGATGATATTTGACTTATTCTTGTGTATTGGGAGCGCAAGATAGATTATATTTATTGGAACACGTGTTGCGAGTGTATTTCACAGGTAGGAAATAAAAGTAATACAAGTAAGGCTTACGCTTGCGGTAATTTCAACCTGTAGCCCAAATGATGGTAGTGCTTATGGATTTTACTAGAATCTTCCATTATAATTTCATGAGTTAGATGAACTTACATTGATATGTGAAATGTGTTTCTACCAAGTGATACCCATGACTTCGATCACTAGCCACTATAAATGAAGGATAATTTCAGTACACGGATTATTTCTGCTAGACATTACGCGTCCCGACCACCAATAAAAATCATAAATAAACTTGCCAAAACAGGATTCGATGTAAATAATGTACATAAAAACGTGTTTCCCTAGTGTGAATGTGTGTGTGTATGTAAATATGTATATTTCTCTTGTGTCATGTTGGTTTCATTTAATTTTGATCTGGTCACGCACTCGCTGTGACGCAGATTACACTCATCGTTGTGTGTTGCCTTAAGAAATAATTTTCATGCCCTTAAGGGAAAGTTTGATTAAGTTAAGTCGAGGAAGACTAGGAAGAATTTATTTTCTAAATTAGCGAGATTTAAAAGGAAAGATCATCTCGTTATTTTATGAAGGCACTCGATTTGTAAATAAAATTTATTTAACTAGCTCACACGTTGGTAATGCAAATTTCTAAAATTTGAAATATTTTAAGATTAATTTGAATAGAAATGAAATACAAAGATCAGAGGTAGAAATTTGTTAGCCGCATGATTAATTGAAGTTATGGTGAAAATAAGTCATTAATAATTAATTCAAAATAATTATTCTGAAATGCTAATGACGATCATTAGGTAAATAATGCAGTGGAAAATTAATAAGAACACGATCGTGTGACAATGAAACATGGGCTAATTAAATGATGAGAAATTAATAATAATAATAATAATAATCAGTATAATAATTAATTAATTTTGGGAATTTTGAAATCAATTTTCATTTTCTACTGAAGTTCATGTTGGTGTCATTAACTATTATTAAATACTGTAAATGACAAATTCAGTTGAGTACATCTTAAAACCACGTGTTGAGACTACTTTGAATTGGTAAAGCTTTGAACACATTTATTGTAAAACCCCCGTTCGCAAGACAGCTGTTAATCATTTTTTTTAAGTTCTGTGTTAATTTATTTAATTCTTTCAGTCGAATGTTTTGATTTGAAAAGGCAAGAGGCCTAATTTTTCTTTGGTTTCATTACAGCACAGTAAGGCTGGAGATTAAGGACACGTGTCACTCTAAATCGAGGAAGAAATGCAATATTATGAAAGTTCTATTTTTGTTAAACACATCAGCAAGAGTATTTCATTTGTTTGTTGGCTTATGTGAATAAATGTCAGAGTGTTGTTTTAACATTTCTTTTTATCCTGCTTTGTCATCAATCCCTAACAACCCCTAAATGCCTCTAGAAAGTGATAGCCAACGATCGAACGGTCCACCTTGGGATCTCTCGCTCGATGGCTGGGCTTAGCTCGGGAAAAATGGGGGCAATATGATGAACACCATGGGTTTGTGTTACCTGTGGGTAGAACCATAATGTGAGCTACGCCGTGGGTTTGCATTGCCTATGGTTAGTACCACTAGGTGAACAGCACCAAGAATGCAGGTTACCTGTGATTAGTTCCGCTATGTAAAGAACACCACGAGTATAAAGGCCCGCGTGATTAATCCTACTATGTGAGGAACACCATGGATCTGTGTTCACGGCGAGTGGTGCCATTATATGAGACATACCACGGGTCAACGTTACCACCGTATGAGGAACAACATGGTTCTTCTTTACCAGTGATTAGTACTATTATGGTGGGCCGTTGACCTGGATTTTGAACTCCTTTTTTATAACAAGCATCATCTCAGAAAGGAAAGCATTCTGAATAGCATCCACTGATGGTTTTGGATGCTTGCTCATTATTCATCAACATTCGTTTCAGATTCTAGTCAGTGGATACATTTTGAAGTTTTAATTGTAGCTTCATTTCGTTGCACCTCGTACCATTAAGGCCGATGACCTAGCTTTTAGGTCCCTTTGAACATCAAACATCATCATCGTCATCAGTGATAATAATAATAATAATATTAATAATAATAATAATAATAATAATAATAAATTAATAATAATACTTAATGGTTTTACGTTTTACGAACTAACCTTTTGAGGTTTTAGATGAGGTTGAGTTGCAGGAAATTTTTGTTGAAGCTTCTGACTTGAATGCCCAGTTTGGGCTATGAAAATTAGAAGAATTTTCACCACTGTAACTCTTGGCTGGTAATATCAATATTTTTGTGCTCTTTGTGGGCTCAAGAACATTATAATTATAATATTGTTTCTGCGTTCTACTAATTACTTTTGACGGTTTTTGGAGACGCCGAGGTACTGGAATTTTGTCCCGCAGGAGTTATTTTAAGTGCCATTAAATCTACCGACACGAAGCTGACGTATTCGACTACCTTCAAATTCCACCGGACTGAGCCAGGATCTAACTACCTAGTAGGGGTCAGAAGGTCAGCGCTCTAACATCTGAGCTACTCAGCCCGACCCAAGAATGTGGCAGTTTTCCTTATTATAATGGAGCATATTTTTCCTTAATTTAATTTTCTGTCATGATGTAAAGTACTAAGGTACTAGTACACGGAGAGAAGCTCTAGAGAGAGGAAATTTTAATGTTACAGAACTTTAAAAATGTGTTTATAACTAAAACATAATTCAATATTTCGTTAAATGTCCGTAATGCTCCCATTGCCGCAACTGTATCATCGAATTGTTGTATGTTATTCCAGCTGTTGACATCGGTGCACTCATCCGTACTATCGACCACTGAATATTTCAGCAGACTTCTGATGGTATTAGAAGCTTACTTTACATGAAAAGCCGCCTGGTAAGTTCATAGGTCATTCATTATTAGAAGGGAATTTAAAACAATGCTTGCAATGTAACAAAGCCCTGTCTATCCGCTGAATTATTCAACTACCACTGGTGGACCCACTCTACGTCACTAACTTTCGACCACGGATATCAGCGGTAGCTGTGTTACAGTTACATTAGCAACACTGACTTACTGATGTTCATGGATCAATTGGTGATTTGGAACTGAAAATGAGGTTATTTATTTCTACATGAATAACATTATAATTTTTCCCGTAATCTTCGAAATGATTGCCTCATTTTTCTCTTTTACCTCGGACTTAACACTTAGTTACAAATTGTTATATTAAAATATAATATTTCGTTTATCTAATATTAATTGTTTGTATATAATTGAGTGTAAATATAACTTGGCGACTTCCAACGAAATAAAATTCAAAATGAGTGATTAAACAAATAAATGACGATACTACTACAACTAATAATGATTGTACCGGTTGGTACACCTATACGCCGCCCATTTGAATTTTCCGCCTTAAGGTACTTCTCTACAGCTGAAACTCTGAACTTTGAAACTGAATTAATTCAACCGTTTATCAGACGATGTCACTGTGTTAATTTCGAATTGTTTTTGTTTACTAATTATCAAGAAGTGTGGACATTCTCTCACAGATGTCTCTACCAAAAACTATGATCATGCACCCTGGTGCGAAGTGAAGCAACTTTTCTTGAAGATATTTTGTATTCATAAGTTTGTTCTTTACTAAATGTTGTTCTTTCATTTGTGGGTTGGCAATATTAATCTTTCTTTCCGCCAGTTTTGAAATTAGCCAATCGTAAATTTCTGTCATTCATTTTCAGCCAATGGCGTCTTTCTTCCCCAACGTTGATGTGTAACTGTAAGCTACCCAATAAACGACTGTGGGTGTGTCTTAATCATTCATACCGGGCGAGTTGGCCGTGCGCGTAGAGGCGAGCGGCTGTGAGCTTGCATCCGGGAGATAGTAGGTTCGAATCCCACTATCGGCAGCCCTGAAGATGGTTTTCCGTGGTTTCCCATTTTCACACCAGGCAAATGCTGGGGCTGTACCTTAATTAAGGCCACGGCCGCTTCCTTCCAACTCCTAGGCCTTTCCTATTCCATCGTCGCCATAAGACCTATCTGTGTCAGTGCGACGTAAAGCCCCTAGCAAAAAAAAAATAATCATTCATGAAAGATTTCGAATTTTCCCCGAGAGTATAAAAACTGCTGATTTTCCGGGCTCTCCGCCACTCGTACAACAGTTAGCTTAGTGTATGGAAGTATAGCAGGAGGCGGGAAGCGCCTCATTCATCAGCCAGCAGCTCTTCTACAAGGTAATGGCCTTTTAACATCTTTATTTCTTGCTAGCTCAGCAGTTTAGCCCTCGGGGAAGGTCCGAAACTTTTTCAATGTAACCTATCTTTCTAAAAATGTAACGTGTGCCGGCTTATGTAAAAGTTTCTTATTATTTAACTGTAAATCGGGGATAGAGAGTGATTTCCCTCTAGAGCTCCCCTTCATTTTGAGTTGAGGTGACTACGTTTTCATAACCGATTTTCTACTCTTAATGTATTAAAATTTTCTTATATGAGTCACCTCCCTACTTTGGGAATAGCCCCTGTGTCATCGGCCTAGTGCCCCTTAGGTTTTATAAGGTTTCATATAGGAGCGCAAGCTACGCCTCCTTCATATTGGTATTTTGGGCCATTTAATTAACCTATTATTTTCCATTTTAGGCCCTGTAGGCTGGGTACGAGATACCCCTGTTTAATTCTTGTAAGTTGCGCCTCGATGGCAAGTGATTGTAAAGCATTGTATTGCCTTTAATAGGCTTGAAAGATTGAAAGCGGGTCAGCTCTTTCTGGTATTTTGAAAGGTGCCTCTAGGAGGCTTGACATTACTAGGTGGGAGCAAGTGCTCCATGTAATTAGGGGTTTTCTGCCCTTTGGTAAATTGTGGTTGTGAGCTGGGAGCTCAGGAATTATTGATCTTGGGGCTCGTAGCCCAGATCTTGAAATGATCCCCTAAAACTTGTGTTTTCGCTTGTAAAATTATCATAGTACTTGTGTTTTTTATGGTTAGTTCACCTAGTGAAAGTTTGTTAAATCGTGTTGTCTATTGAAAATATAACCTTTATTAAAATTTTAATTCATCTTTCGGACTTGTAGTTAGACCCATTCCAGCCCGCACCTTCTTTCACCTCTGCATTCCACGGATAACTCCGTAACAACAACAACAATAATAATAATAATAATAATAATAATAATAATAATAATAATAATAATAATAATAATAATAATAATAACTAATTTGCTGAAAATGCGGGTACATTAGGGTTATCCCTCAATTTAGAATATTAATAACAACTAATAATAAATGGTAGAGCATAAAAGGTTCCACTCGGATCGTGTTCATAGAGTTGAAAAACGGGTATTCTGCTGAAAACCAATAAGCGGGTAGGATCTGCACCTAGGTTCTTCAATAAATTCTCCACAAATTAAAAAAAGATTGTGCTTGTTGTTTAAAGGGGCCTAACACTGAAGGTCATCGGCTCCTAATAAAAAAAGAACCATCTATATTTAGATCTAACCATTATGTATACTTAAGCACTTCCTCACCACACAATACATATAAGATAGCAACACACTCAATAACTATTTAAAACTGCTGGAAGACTCCCTATATACATTCTACAATCCTACAATAAAAGGAAAAGCAGTGGGAAAATGACAGCGAGGACTTCACAACTATTTATAGTCAGCCCGATGACGAAAATTTACAAAGCATATATTTAGATAATTTCCCTTCACTGTCTTTGTGCATCAACACAAATTACCCGCTACCACCATCAACACATGGTATAACACTTTAGATGCTGTACCTCTCTATCACTGATGCCAATACTTGGCTTTAGAGACACTTTCGCTTGCACTTTCGACCTCCCTTGGTCAACCTTTGTTCTTTTTCGCTGTTAATAGTATGCCTTTAAACCGCGTCATAGATTAATGAAAGTTTCCATGCGATACTAAATACCAAGATCAGTACGTTATCACAAGAGTTGAGTAAGTCAAACAACACTCCTCCGTTCGTCCATAATCAAGCGTACACTAGTTGATATTCACCATCACGTAGTAGAGTTCCTGGATCAAGTTCTCCAAAAGTATTTGGGCTTCTTCATTCTCCATCCATCATGAAAATCCAAGATCCTGCCAGCTCTGTCCAATCACGTGCCGAGGATATCCAATGCCATGGTCACATTGGTACACGTGTCTAAAACTCGACCACGCTCGCCGAAGATGACTTGAGGATATGCATGTGTCAGGCTTTAAATACTTCGTATCCCTCATAAAGTTTCCCGTGGGTTGCTTTTCCAAACCTGAAAATAGCTGTGTGTTTTCCAACTGTCTGTACAAAACATACTACTGATACTAACATGGAGAAGTTTCAGCTTCAAATATTCTGACATTAATGTACCAACATTTTTTATTTATTATAATATAGTTATATAATATGCTGTAAACTCCCTCTGGGTGGGGGACGCAGACGAAGAATACGCACACGGTATCCCCTGCCTGTCGTAAGAATCGACTAAAAGGGGCCCCAGGGGCTCTGAAATTGGGTTGGCGACCACGGGGCCCTTATCTGAGTCCTGGCATTCCTTCCACTTATGCCAGGCTCCTCACTTTCATCTACCCTGTCCGACCTTCCTTGGTCAACTCTTGTTCTTTTCCGACCCCGATGGTATTGGAGCGCCCGAGGCTTTGGGGGTCTTTCATTTTTACGCCTTTCGTGGCCCTTGTCTTTCTTTGTCTGATGTCGGATGCCTTCTTTTTCCTTTATCCCCTCTCTCTCTCTACCCCTTGTGGGTGGGGGACGCAGACATAGACTACACCCACGGTATCTCCTGCCTTTCGTAAGAGACGACTAAAAGGGGCGACCAAGGGATGATGAGATTATAACCATGAGATTACTTGTGATTACGTGAGAAACACCATGGGTCGACGTTACGTGCGACTAGTACCACATTGCGAGGGACCACGTTATATAGGAGCAGTACCATTCTGTGCGGAACGTTAAGCGTCGCTTGTGAAAGAGGTCGTCATGTGTATTCCACTGTGTTCACTATGGTCTGCGTTACCTATTTGTTGTACCCCATCATGTGCAATACCATGGGTCTACGATGCCTGCGGTTAGTACTACTGTATGAGAAACACCACGGGTTTGGCTGACGCCCGTAATTAGTGCGACTATTTGAGGATAACCATTGGTCTGCGTTGCCAGAGAGTAGTATTATTGTGTGAGGAACATCATGGGATCGTTTTGCCTGTGGGCGTTGCCATAATGTGTGGTGCACCGTGAGTCCACATTGCCTGTGATTAATACTACTATGTGAGCGACTCCAAGAGTATACGTGGCCTGTGATTAGTTTCACCAAGTGAGGAACACGGCGGAAATACCGGCGTCCGTCATTAGTACACCTAGGTGAGGAGCACCTTGGGTCTGCGTTGCTTATGAGTGGTGCTCGTATGTGCGAAATGTCATATACCATGGGTTTACATTACCTGTGATTAGTACCACCATGACATTGTCGGAGGAACACCATGGTTCTGCTTTACTTGTGATTAGTACCATTGTTAGGGGCCGGTGACCTGGAGTTTAGACCTCTTTAGATAAAAAGCATCACCCCAGTAATTAAGACATTCCGAATTCGATCCACTGATTGTTTTTGTTTCACGATCATTTTCTCATCACCATTCATTTTAGATTCTAGTCTGTGGATACATTTCGAAGTTTGAATTTTCATTTCGTTACACCTCATACAATTAGGGACCGATGACCTAGCTTTTAGTCCCATTTAAACAACAAATATCATCATCATCATTATCATCATCATCAATATGCCGTAATAAATCTAGCGTGAAGATGTGATATGTACCGCCAAAGTGTCTGTAGTATAAGATGTATCGAATAACAACTGATAAAAAAATTTATTTAGAAGTGAGCCATATTTTTGAGTGTCGAGTGAGTTAATGTCACTTTAAAAATTTTCAGTGTTTCAAAAGCGCTTATGAAAAGATATATAGCGTACCTGAAAAAAATACACTGTTAAACAAAAAATAACTCATTTCAATCTACAATAATATCCATAGATTCTATCAAACCATTTTAAATCATGCGATTATATGTACAGTATTGTTTACGTCTTGTCAGTGATTACGAATTGGTGATGTTATTAACAAGTACGGAAAAATAATATTTGTATTAGTTCTCCCATTGTCATTTTAGTAACGCTTGGAAACTTTTCTCCACTTGTCTTAGCTCCTAAGTTCTTTTACGTTCAATAACTGTATTTGCAATGGAAAACTACTTCTGGTTAAGGATCCAATCTGGCTCTAGTGTGATCGCCTGGTAGACAGACAGACAAACCTTTGCTGTTAAGTTACTAAGTGACACTGGAGGACTACTACCATGATTATTTGTTCGTACTTGTTCATAACATCACCAGCTTAACCATTGACACTTCATATCAGAAAGAGGCTCATGTTGTATGCTAGTCTGTTATATTCCTGTGCATTGCCTATCATTAACATATTAACCGAGCGATTTGGCCACGCGGTATGGGGCCCGTAGCTGTGAATCTTGCGTTCAGGAGATCATGGGTTCGAATCCCACCATCGGCAGACCTAAGGTGGTTTCCGTTGTTACCCATTTTCACACCAGGCGAATATTGGGGCTATGGCCGTTTCCTTCCCAATTCTAACCATTGACCATTCCGCCGCCGAAACCCTTCGATGGGTTAGTGCAGCGTTAGACCACTAGTAAAAAAACTGGGTAGAGTTGTACAGGATAAGCTCAAACATGGAAATGAAGTGTTTCCGTTCCCATGTCCATATAACATTGTCTTCTTTTATATGTGAGCACCCCTGTGGGTGGGGGACGCAGACAAAGAATACACCCACGGTATCCCCTGGCTATCGTAAGAGGTGACTAAAGGGGGCGAACGAGGGATAGTGAGATTAGAACCATAAGACTACTTGTGATTAGTGCCATTACGTGCGGAACGTCATGGGTGGACGTTACTTGCGACTAGTACCACCTTCCAAGGAAAACCATGGGTGTACGTTACATAGAGGCAGTGCCATTATGCGAGGAACACTACGGGTCTGGGCGTTGTTTGTGATAAGCGTCATTATGTGCATTCCACCGGTCAGTTCCATTGTGTTTGGAATGGGTCTGCGTTACCTATGAGTAGAACAACTTTATGAGAAACACCATGGTTCTACGTTGCCTGTAATTAGTACTGGTATGTGAGAAAAAGCACGGATATGGCGGGCACCCGTGATTAGTACCACTAGGTGAGTAATACCATGGGTCTGAGTTGCCTGAGAGTAGTACCATTATGTGAGGAATACCCTGGCTATGTGTTACCCGTGGGTGTTAACACAATGCGTGGTACACCGTGGGTCTTCATTGACTATGACTAGCACCACTATGCGAGCGACACCATGAGTCTACGTTAAATGTGACTGGTACCACTTTACGAGGCACACAATAATTCTGCTTTACCAGTGATTAGTACCATTATGTGGGGCCGGTGATCTGGATTTTGGACTCCTTTAGATAATAAGAAGGCGTATCATCCCAGTAATTAAGGCATTGTGAACTAAATCCACTGATTATTTTTGTTTCACGTTCATTTTTTTGGCCATCATTCGTTCTAGATTCTAGTCAGTGATTTATTATGGTAAGGTAAGGGTTATTCTGCCCGAAGGCAGGTCCGAACCTCCGCAGAGGTGTTCCTGAGCCGGAGTTTACATGCGGTAGGGTGGCCAGTTCCTTTCCGCTCCTCCATTCCCTTACCCCCCCCCCCCCCACCAGCAGCGCGTGGCAACCCATCCAACTCCTGATCACGCCCAATGTTGCTCAACTTCGGAGATCTGACGGGATCCGGTGTTTCAACACGGCTACGGCCGTTGGCGATTTATTATGAGGTTTTAATTTTAATTTCGTTCACCTCGTACGATTAGGGGCTGATATCCTAGCTGTTAGGCCCCTTTAAACAACAACAAACATCATCATCATCATCATCATCATCATCATCATCATCATCATACAAATGAGGAAAGTTTCCTGAGCGTTTATTTGTACCTTATCGTTACGCGCTGTACAGTCCATGCCAAAATATATTAAACACAGAGCAAAAATGACAAAAGCCTTGAAAGTCTGTATATCTTCTCGTATGGAAACATTCTCTAGGACGCTCCGTCCGACTGAGTGATGTGAGAATGAACGGGAGTGTTCGGCCGTAATGTGAGCTCAGTGTATAGACTGAGACGTAATTGTCCCGAGCATTCTTTGTGTTCGCCTTCCATTGTGCGAGGTTGTCTATGACAGTGTCCTGGCAACGAACAATGCGCTCCTTTGTGAACAGTGATTAAGTTACATTCATGTTATCTGTCTTCTACCAGGCGCGTAGAGAACCCAGCACGAATATGCGATTGAATAGCAAGACACCTTGACCTCCTGTTCACAGAGTCTACAGAAGGCGTCGTGGAGAGAAGGACCGAGGAACAATGAAAGGCCGGAAATTAAGATAAATACCGGGTAAACATTTCGGAAATAGTCCATGCTATTGAATTATTTTTTAAAATATTGAAAACATTTCTTACCAGAGAAAAACGGAAAAAATTAAGCAATTTCCTTAATTGTGCTGAAAGTTGAAGTTCTGGATTCCGTGGTTCAAATCCCGGTCACTCCATGTGAGATTTGTGCTGGACAAAGCGGAGGCGGGACACGACTTTCTCCGGGTACTTCGGTTTTCCCTGTCATCTTTCATTCCAGGAACACTCTCTACAATAATTTCATTTCATCTGTCATTCATCATTGCCCCAGAGAAGTGTGACAAGCTTCGGCAGCGGGCACAATTCCTATCCTCGCCGATAGATGGGGCTTCATTCATTTCATTCCTGATCTGGTTGAATGACTGAAAACCGGCTGTGGATTGTCATCTGTTAATCTCATGATTGTTCATCCCTTAGAAAGAAAACACTGCTTTCAAGAGGAATTAAGTAATTGACCCTATTTGTTGACTTTCTATGAAAGAGCAGGCACAGAAAGCTGGCCTCCAAATTTCTTTCGAAAAAACAAAGTACATAACCAATATCCGTATAGCACCTCAACACCTGAACTCCTCCCACAAAAACATTTACGCTGGCGTGCCACAGGGCAGTATTTTACGCCCAAATCTGTTTCTGCTATATATCAATGACATTCCTCGCTCAACAGACACTCTCACAGCCATATACGTCGACGACACAGCCATTATGGCTAAAAGTCAAAACCCTGACCTTGCCACACAACATGTACAACAGCACCTACACAGACTCGAACCCTGGCTCATAAAATGGAAAATACAAGTAAACCCTCACAAAACAAAAGCAATACTCTTCACCAGGAGACACGCACAACCCCAACAACAACTCACACTTCATAACCAGCCCATACAATGGGACACAAGCCACAAATATTTTGGAATTACCCTAGACAACACTCTACGACTTCAAGAACACCTCCACAACACTATACAGCGCGCCAGACAACACATTTTAATGTTATACCCACTTATACACTTAAGAAGCACACTATCTCAAAGAAACATAAAACTAATTTACACAACACTAATACGGCCCATACTTACATATGGATTTCCAGCCATAGGTTTTCTCCCAGGGACCAGCATATCTAAAATTCAAGTCATCCAAAACTGGCTACTCCATCTAGCAGTCAAAGACTACAGAACCCGTACAGTAGACATACACAACATCACGAAAGTCCCGTACATCTTAGATTACTTAATTAAACTCACCACAAACTTTTACAACAACACTCAACTCGTCAACAATCCACTCATTCAAAACTTAGGACATTACGAACCCGACCGACGGGATAAAATACACAGACTCCCTAAGTACATCTTCTTAATCAAAGACATACTAATCAACCCAGATTAACCACCAGACATGCTCAGACATGACTCTAAATAAAGTCCACAGTTAACTGAAGGAACTAATCACAGATACAAAAATCACATTATATTTAAAAGCCGTTTTTTACATCCTCTGCTCCTGCATTACGAGCAATAATACTAACATCAGAAGTGCCCAATAACAGCCGACGTGGCGAGACGTGGTCACTACAGGCGGGAGGCTGCTTTCGCCCCTTCCGGCAAGATGCAACTAATTTTAAATGCTGGACTCAAACACCCGCCTATACTTATTTAACCTAACAAAAATAAGAGGCGCAAATTTCACGGTGCAAGCTGTTGCAACACCCACGCAACATGAGCGTAGACAGTTCCTGAACAGGATACTGATCAGTACTGTCACACTGTGTCAGCCACACAAGAATAACTCATACGAACCCTGGCCACCTCACATACATATCCAAATCTCCTAAATTGTTAAAAACATAACATATATTCTCTCACTCACTCTAATTTAATACACATTATAATTTAACCTCACATTAATATAAAATACACAAACTTGACCGACAGAGGAGCGCACCGGTATCGGTACCTCACATAAAACTACCTCTTCGGAGATAGGTGCACATGCAGATACCTAGGGATCCTCAACACCTAACAACAGACGAAGCTATAATAGTAGACTGTTTCAGATATCTTGGCGAGATAGTGCAGGTATGGAATGGCGTATGGCTTTTAGTGCCGGGAGGTCCCAGGACGGGTTCGGCTCGCTAGGTGCAGGTTTTTTGATTTCACGCCCGTAGGCGACCTACGCGTCGTAATGAGGATGAAATGATGATGAAGACAACACATACACCTAGTTCCCGTGCCAGGAAAATTAACCAATGGTGGTTAAAATTCCCGACCCTGTCTGGAATCGAACCCGGAAACCCAGTGACCATAGGACAGCACGCTAACCATTTAGCCGTGGAGCCGGACATAGTGCAGGTGAAAATTAGAGAGAAAGAAGCTAACAACAGCAGACGAGAGAAGATGAACGTAGCTTTACGTAGGACACATGTCCTATACAAGGAGAAAAACAATGTCAAGAAAAGCTAAACTCAGACACTATAATAAGCAGGGAGCACACTGCTTCCGTTCCGTTCAGTTCAGTTGACCTTGGAGATTTGCTTCACGTGTAAACAAATGTCCAGCCGCCTACTGCTTCAGTTCCGCACGCTTCAGCATTTCTCGCCCACCATCCGCTCAGTCGAGCTTGTCCTCACAAGCAAAGTTGACGGAAGGTAGACCAACGTGCGAGCGTCTAGTGAAGTGTGTTATTTGAGTAAAATGAGTGCGATCAACGAAGAACTGCTGATTGAAGTCGTAAAAAGACATCCTATTCTTTACGACCAGAGTGACAACAGCTATCATGATATGGCAAAAACAAGGAATGCGTGGGAGATGATCAGCCAGGTCGTAAATTTTTCAGGTATCTTTGTTATTTCCTTTGACAACAAGATATTTTTAGGGGTGTACGCTATTGTGCTAAATAATAATAGTAGTAATACTACGACAGAAAAAAGCTTTTATTAACTTATGTTTTACTGTGAAGATAATTTAAATACATATTAACACAAAACAAATATAAAGTTCAGTTCCATTACACATTGGAAAATCACACAAATTTAGCCATCGTGTGTGTGATTATTTCTCATTTAACACTGAAACAATATCAGTTGGCGCCACGATTGAATGCTCTGTCTTGCCATGGTACTCTTCCTTGAGGAGAAATAAAGTAATCGGCAATTTTTTTCCCTAATTTCAAATGCCCTCCTCACGTTATTACCACCAATCCTTGATAAATTTTCAATTGCTAAAGGCACTTCGTTGTTCTCCAGTTCACCTAACTGCCAGGAACAAGAATCATTATGTAGTTATGCAAGACAGTTGTGGCCATAACAATTATTTCGAGGTGCTCAGGGGAAATGTTGAATTTTTTCAAATAAATTCGGAATTTCTTCGTAAGTATTCCAAATGCATTTACGCTCACCCGCCTAGCGCGACTGTGCCTGTAGTTGTAAACTTGCTTTCTTTCATCGTTTGCCAGCTGAGTACCAGGAAATGGTCGCATAACATTTTGTAACAATGGAAAAGCTTCATCACCAACAATAACATGGGGCAACAGAGCATTCATTCCTGGCAATGGTTTCTCCCCTGGTAAATCTAGAGTTTCGTTTATCAGTCTTCTTCCTAAGTTGGAAGCCCGAAAAATGCCACCGTCACTGTTTCTCCCATAGGCTCCTACATCAACTGTAATGAACCTATATTCTGCATCCACTAAAGCTAGTAACACAATGCTAAATTGCTTTTTGTAATTAAAAAATAAGGAGCCTGTGTTCGGCGGCTTCTCAAATACTACATGCTTGCCGTCGATCGCACCAATGCAATTTGGATATTGCCATAAAGATGCATACCCTTCCTCAATATTTTGCCAGTGTTCTTTTGTTGGTACTGGCATGAAGTCCTCTGTTAAGGTATCCCAGATAACTCTGCAGGTCTCATATACGATTTTGCGAACTGTTGACTCGCCCAGTCTATAGCTGAATGAAATACTGGCGAAGGAATCTCCGTAACCAAGAAACCTGTAATTAAGATATAAACGTGTGCCCTTAAGCTCAAAGGTTCGAACTCAATGTACACCTATTGCTAACAACCCGACACTTACAATATATACTTTTCTTTTTTATTTCGGCTGTCGAGTGCAAGAAAAAATTGAATTCTTTGCGAGACAATTATAGAAAACATATGAAAAAGCAGAAGACAAGTGGCCAGGCTGCAACAAGCATGAAACTGTGGAAGCATCAAGAATCTATGAGTTTTCTCATCCCCTTTTTCTCTGAGAGACCTCAGCAATCGAACATGCCGGCTGAAACCCATGAAACAGAGGAAGAAGAGGAATCGGTAGACGAAAAGTGACAGTGAGGCAGCAACTCCGTCCACGGCTTCTGTGCGTAGAAAGAGGTCGAATACCTCTGTAGCTGATGTGCTGGACAATTTTTTAAATGTAAAATATTCAAAATTAGACAGAAAGCCCGCGGATTCCTTAAAAAAAGTATTTTGAAGCCCTGGAAGAAACTGTTCGATCGTTTAAATCTAGAGTTAATGCTCTTCTAACGGAATTTGAGTTAAAAAATTTGACTGCTCCCACAGACGACACACTGGTTTGAATTATCATTGATCTTTGTTATTATTATTATTATTATTATTATTATTATTATTATTATTATTATTATTATTATTGTACCGGTTGGTACACCTATACGCCGAACATTTGAATTTTCCGCCTTAAAGTACTCCTCTACAGCTGAAACTCTGTATTTTAAAACTGAATTAATTCAACCGTTTATCAAAAGATGTCACTGTGTTAATTTCGAATTGTTTTTGTTTACTGATTATCAAGAAGTGTGGACATTCTCTCACAGATGTCTCTACCAAAAACTATGATTATGCACCCTGGTGCGAAGTGATGGAACTTTTCTTGAAGATATTTTATACTTATAAGTTGTCCTATAACTAAATTTCGTTCTTTCATTTTTGGGTTGGCCATTTTTGAAGTTAGCCAATCAATAATTTCTGTCATTAATTTTCAGCCAATTGTGTCTTTCTTCCCCAAATTTGGACGTGTAAATTTTAGTTAGCCAATAAAAGCATGTGGGTGTGTGTTAATTATTCATGAAAGGTCTCGAATCTTCCCCGAGAGTATAAAAACTGCTGACTTTCCTGGCTCTCGGCCACTTCAACAACAGCTAGCTTAGTGTATGGAAGTGTGGCAGGAGGCGGGAAGCGCCTCTTTCATCCGCCAGCAGCTCTTCTACAAGGTAATGGCCTTTTAACATCTTTATTTCTTGCTAGCTCAGCAGTTTAGCCCTCGGGGAAGGTCCGAAACCTTTTCAATGTAACCTACCTTTCTAAAAATGTAACTTAGTGCCGGCTTATATAAAATTTTCTTATTACTTTAACTGTAAATCGGGGATAGAGAGTGCTTTACCCTCTCGAGCTCCCCTTCATTTTGAATTGAGGTGACTACGTTTTCATTACCGATTTTCTACTCTTAATGTATTAAAATTTTCTTATACGTGTCACCTCCCTAGTTTGGGAATAGCCCCTGTATCATCGGCATAGTGCCCCTTAGGTTTTTTTAAGCTTTCATGTAGGAGTGCAAGCAACGCCTCCATTCATCTTGGTATTTTGGGCCATTTAATTAATCTGCTCTTTTCCACTGAGGCCCAGTAGGTTGGGTACGAGATACCCCTGTTTCATTTGATGTAAGCGGTGCCTTGATGGCAATTTGTGTAATAGTCTGGTATTGCCTTTAATAGGCTTGAAACATTAAGAGTGGCTCAGCTCTTTCTTGTGTTTGAAAAGTGCCTCTGGGAGGCTTGAGGTTAAACGTTGGGGACAAGTGCTCCTTGAATGAAGGGGTTTCCTGCCCTTTGAATAAATGGGTGTACCTTGGTAATGTTGGGCTAGTAGCTGAAGGATTGTGTAACTGAGGCTCAAAGCTAGAACTTGTAATGATCCCCTAAAACTTGGGCTTTCGTGCTCTGGTTTATAATTATACCATGTACCTGATTTTGGCTTGTTGATTTGTTACTTGTTGAATTTTGAAAGACCGGGCGAGTTGGCCGTGCGCGTAGAGGCGCGCGGCTGTGAGCTTGCATCCGGGAGATAGTAGGTTCGAATCCCACTATCGGCAGCCCTGAAAGTAGTTTTCCGTGGTTTACCATTTTCACACCAGGCAAATGCTGGGGCTGTACCTTAATTAAGGCCACGGCTGCTTCCTTCCAACTCCTAGGCCTTTCCTATCCCATCGTCGCCATAAGACCTATCTGTGTCGGTGCGACGTAAAGCCCCTAGCAAAAAACAAGAATTTTGAAAGTCTATATGAAAATTGTTAAGTTCTGAAAATATAACCTTTATTGAAATTTTAATTCATCTATCAGCTTTGTACTTAGACCCATTTCAGCCCGCACCTTCTTTCACCTCTGCAATCCACGGATAACTCCGTAACAATTATTATTATTATTATTATTATTATTATTATTATTGTTATTATTATTATTATTATTATTATTATTATGATGCTATTCTTCTTACATGTAACCTTAAATAAAATACGAAAGGAAATCATTACTTACTTCATTGTTACTGCTAGTCGTTCACCAGGTGATATTGGTTTTCTGAAATTTGATTCCATTTTTTGGAGGGGTAGCACACTTAACAACTCAAAAACTTCAGGCTTGACATTCTGAAATATTTAAAGAATTTGTCCTCATCACGTAGCAAGTCTGGGAAGAGAAGGTTATATTCACCACACTGTTCCCTTTTCAAATTTATTTCATGTATCCAAAATCTTCTTTCTTTTCTCTCTCCTTCTTCGCAGGCTAATGCAATAGCTATAATTTCTCCGTCTTCGGACGAAGAGCTCGACATTGCTACACACGCTGTTACAAGCCGGTTTCACTGACTGGACGTTTTTTCTCGTTGCTTTCAAGTTTTGTAAATGGAACAGAGTGTCAGCTACTTACATTATTATGTGCTTTAGAATTCCATCGTTCTCATTTGAGGTTTGGGATACACGGACAGCCTTGGTAGCCCTCAGTATACACTGCAGACAGACGAGCAGAGAAAAAATGCAACGTTTTCGTGCTACAAAAGAAAAGCTTCCAGAAATGCCTTATAGTTATACTTGACGTGGTCTCTAATGGCCCTAAACGAAAAGAAAAGAAAAAATATAAGGTTTGATGAACAAGGGAACAAAATAATGAAATATCGTTAAAAACCTGTCGCTTATCAAGGGGATTAAATAAGGAGGGAAACGTACAAACTGATGAAGACTTACTTTCCTGCTTGAGAGCAACACCGCCTTGGAGCAAGAAAAGTAGGATGTTAATTTTATGTGACATCTGATATCGTTATTTGTAACATTACAAACTCACTAGAGAATGGCATCAAATGAAACAAGTTAGCAGTATCTTCAGAAGTGCAAAAGTGGCCGTGATAATTTAAAAGCATTGTCCAATATCGAAACAAGTATAACATTTCTTGAATATCTCCTTGAATGGGCTAGTTGTTAATTATCTGGTGACAAATGAATGCATTTTGATATAGTATAAAGAGAGTATTTTTTTCCTTTGAACATACATACATCACATACATTATCATTATAGACTGTTATGCCTTTCAGCGTTCAGTCTGCAAGCCTCTGAGAATTTACTAAACGTCGCCACAATCTTCAATTTGCAAGTAGTGTTGTGGCCTCATTTAGTTCTATACCTCGTATCTTTCTTTCTTTCTTTCTTAATCTGTTTATTGTCCAGGGTTGGCTTTTCCCTCGGACTTAGCGAGGGGTCCCACCTCTACCGCCTCAAGGGCAGTGTCCTGGAGCTTCAGACATCGGATCGGGGGATACAACTGGGGAGAATGATCAGTACCTCGCCCAGCCGTCCTCACCTGCTATACTGAACAGGGGCCTTGGTGGGGGATGGGAAGATTGGAAGGGATAGACAAGGAAGAGGGAAGGAAGCGGCCGTGGCCTTAAGTTAGGTACCATCCCGGCATTTGCCTGGAGGAGAAGTGGGAAACCACGTAAAACCACTTCTAGGATGGCTGAGGTGGGAATCGAACCCACCTCTACTCAGTTGACCTCCCGAGGCTGAGTGGACCCCGTTCCAGCCCTCGTACCACTTTTCAAATTTCGTGGCAGAGCCGGGAATCGAACCCGGGCCTCCGGGGGTGGCAGCTAATCACACTAACCACTACACCACAGAGGCTACCTCGTATCTTTAAATCGAAATTCAATTTTAAAGAACATACTGTACCCTACAGGGCACATCAACGCTGCAGGATCATACCTACCTGCTCATCTGCTCTTGCATACGGGCACCAGCTCAGCTGCAGTCGGCAGAAATGGTCGATAGTTGGGTTCTTGTGACGAGAGGATCATGGGGGCTAGTACAATTACATCAAACTACGAAATGAGGAACACTTTCGCTGTGATCAGAATTTTTGAGCATAAGTTTGTATTCACAACACAAGTTAATTACAAGGATTGCACCTGTAGTGCCAAAATAAATGCCCCAAAGGCTCACGTCTACAGTTCAAAAGAAAACATAATCTGGGTTATGACGTTGTGCTGAAGTTTGTCGATCTGTGAACCGGGAAACGAAACGGATGTATCCCCAACATGGAAAACATCATCACTATGCCTGCGACATAAAATGACATGATGGTAGAACTAAGGATACCCGCAGAGATTACCGCTATTATGAAAGTTTCCTCCCATATCGGGATATTTATATACACAAAAATAGCAGCACAATAAGTGATACAAATAATCTCAGATAACCTACTCTAGCGACCTCAATGACATATTTACATTGACGTGAACCAACGTCCACCAAGCAGAACTTTGTGTCAACAGGGCAATCATAACCGTAGCATAGTGCCAAGATCACATTAGTAAAATACGCAACCCTAAGAATGCGAATCGCACAAGAAAGGAAAAGGAGGTAAAATGGTTAAAATAAATGACGCACTGTGTTTGCAAAATGCTCCTCTGCCAAAGGAGAATGACCTACCTCCAGAGCGATTTAAAAATGGCCGAGCTCACCCCAACACAGAGCAGGCGAACATTGACCCGCAGTCTGGCCTGGAGCCTCCCCCTACATCAAAAAAAAACTTGTAAACAAACTACCGCTAGACGTCTTACCCTACATTCTTTCACAAAGGGACTTTCAAGCTTCTACTCATAGCCGCAAATGGCCACAAAATAAGTGAGGAAAAACACATCTCACATCACGCACCTGACTTCAGTTAACCACCCACACGGGTCGCAGTTGAATCACATAAAGTGTTCTACCATACTATCACATCAAACCATCACCGTCAATATGCGGCGCGTCAACAGTAACCTTGGGGGTCAGAGGTTCAAACCCAACGTTTGACAGAGTAGCACAGAGTCGAATAGCGTTAAAACCTGCGCCTCCGCTATAGTTTACGCCCGTCTAAGGCACGTAAATAGAGCCACTTAACTAAATAAATACCATCAGCATGCATGCCATACATTATGCAGGTATGTCTGCCCTTCCCCCAGGGATATAATGGGAATTACACAACATGATCCTAATCCTACAAGGGACATGTATACAACTGACCGACCCGAAAGAAAAATGTCCGGTCTATCGTACTCAAACAATATGTATCAACTAGGCACACTACCTCTTGCCGCGTTAACAAAATTACATCATTGTCTGCTTTACATAAAGAAAAGAAAACCTATCTACACTTACCCTTTAGATATATCCAAACTATCTTAATATGCAGCCTGATGGGCCACAATCAAATCCTATGTCCATATTTACAAGTTTAATTCTAATATCTCTGCGTGACACCTTAACTCTACCACATGCCTAGTATCTCATGGTCCACTTATCTCATTATGGTGATCTCCTCCTCTCTCCCTCCGGGTAGGCTATCATGATTTAGCCCATCACGGTAGAGGTATCAGCCAGGGTCGATTCTTGGAGTCCGGTCTTCCCGCCCCGCTGGTCCATGGTGCTGTCTTCTTCTTGAGGGATGCCTCGTTCAAGGTAGCGTCTTCGAAGCCACGTTCTGAAGTTCTTGCACCTCACTTCCCTCGGAATATCTCGACTTCTTACTACAATGAAATATTCACTTTAAGCACAACGCAACATTCTGGACTTCATTTAGGTTGAGCTAGCACACAGCGCTAACACTTTGTAATATACATTCCTCGTCCTCCATTCTCGTATAACTGCATACTCGCTAACTTGTGCACTATGCCACCAACTATTTTCTGCTCTAGAGACTATCCACTCGGTTATTGTGTTTTTTATGCCCGCTTAATTTGGATTCAACAGTCTATCAGAGGATAAATATAGACCTCCCTAGCCTATTGTCCACACTTCCTCGGCACCTCGGGAGCTTCGCCCCTACTGCTACTTATCCGAGTCTATAAGTACGGCGTTCTTTTGTTGCTGATACAATTAACCACACGCGATCTCATTGATAGGTATCTGAACATCGCGCCACCTATAAATCCACCACCTGTAACTCTGTAAGTCACCGATCCACTGGATCAAAGTTATCACACAGCAATAATTACACACTGTCTTTGTTCTGAACAAAAGGTTTCTGGCGCAATCTAGGCAGACGTGCGACGCGTACTGGCAGCAATATGATCGTCGACTGGATGATCTCCCCTCATATCACTCAGCTTTTATATGAGGCAACACACCAAAGGACGCCAGGGAAAGCCCCGAGAAACAACTTGAGTCTGGAATGTGGCCACTACAGAGCTTCCCGCGGTGGTTCTGCTTGCTACATATTTATTAATCTAATTCTATGTTAATAAACCTAGAGGTATCTATAGCTTCGTAAAATTCTGGCCATCATTTCTATCTTTTTATATTCCTAAGAAACCTTCAATTACGGGAATTACGACACAATTTCCGTAATGTGGTGGGCCTGTCTGTTCCCGCTAAAAATCTCTGTTAAGATGGCAGGTCTCTCCCCCAGACAAAATCCCATCTCTCTTTCTTTCTTTCTTCCTCACATATTCTTTCTTCGTCACACATGACCACGCCTTGCCTCGGGAAATCACCTTCTCGATTCCCGCGCTCCATATAGCATCACGCCTTCACAAGCGGCGTCCTACTGCAAAATTTTTACTGCGTTAAATATTCATTCTCGCGGTTAAATATAATGGTACAATACTTTAATTTTTCTTTTTTTGCTACTTGCTTTACGTCGCACCGACACAAATAGGTCTTATGGCGACGATGGGACAGGGAAGGGCTAGGAGTGGGAAGGAAGCGACCGTGTCCTTAATTAAGGTAGAGTCCCAGCATTTCCCTGGTGTAAAAATGGGAAACCACGGAATACCATTTTCAGGGCTGCCAACAGTGGGGTTCGAACCTACTATCTCCAGAATACTGGATACTGGCCGCACTTAAGCGACTGCAGCTATCGAGCTTTAAGTTCATTGCATTTGATTTTACAGTTTCCTTCCTCTTATAGACTTTAGTAATTAGTCTATTTTAAGTAGACCACCTGTGATTTCTGAAATGAAAGTGACCCTGAAACACAAAAGCTTGGCCACCACTAACACATGGCTCATCGGATGTAGAATTACCGAAGCCATTGTAGCGACTGTGTCGGAATGTTTCCTTTATCGGCTGACGTCCATCCACAAATTCCGCATGACTGCCAACAATAGAGGAAATTTAGTTCTGTTCCTGTGATCACGGACAATGTCCTCGGGATAGTCGGTCACTCTCTTGCTATTTGCAATTCATGAGCGCAGCAATGAGAACAGCTTATCACCCACCACGCATTAGATCAGCCTCGCAACCAGCACTTATGGACTTTACTTTCTAATAGTGTCCCTTCGTTAATTATGAGCTTTTTTCGCATTCATACACAACTTTATACTGAAAAATCCCAGTAGGCGTCCATTGGAACAGTACTTTCAGGAAGTATTGATCATGAATGAAAAATAAATTCTACTGTAGCTTACTTAATACGCAACTTGGGAAGGAGGGGGGGGGGGCAGTAATTTGAACTAAGCTGGAGTTGAGGTAATTGTCTTCCCTTTTTTCTGTCCGCCATTTGGGACCAATATTATTGAGGCTATTGGTATCAAAAGAGCAATCTCCAATTTTCGTCAAAATTGAGTTACTGACAGTATTGCTCTCCACGAAACTACTGTATGTTGTTAGTGTCTTTTTGCAAAAATAAATAAAAATCCTATCGTTTTAGGACATGGAAATACAACTTTGCTTTCAAACAAATGAATTTCCGCCATCTTTTGGAATCAAGTGGGACAACTCCATAACTACCAATCAGCTCTTTCCGTTCCCAACATATGGTGCCATATTGTTTCAATGCAGTTAAAAAGTGAGACTTCTCTGCTACTTTGTCGGATTTTTAGTTATATTGGAGATATAATTGGTGTATTGAAACTAGCAGGTGTATGCATAATTTTTGACGGTTTTTTGCGATGAAGTAAAAACGTAATTTTCAAGGGACATTCATTTTTTGTTTATTCAAAATATTCGCCATCGGCTTCTACACTTCACCCATCTCTCAGGTAATTTATGAGCACCATGCCACTGCTTGTCTTTCGTGGCACACCTTTCGTCCAGTGGTTTTCCAACTTCCTCGAAATTGCTGAAGTGCTGCTCTGAGAGCGAGTGCCCCACTGATGCGAAGAGGTGATAGTCAGATGGCGCCATGTCGGGGCAGTACGGGAGGTGCGCAAGGATGTCCCATCCAGGCGATTTCAAGGTGTCTTTCACTGGCTTTTCTGTGCGAGACCTCGCATTGTCGTGTAACAAACTAACTTTGCCATGTCTTTTGGCCCATTCCGGTCGTCTTTCGATCAACGAGTGATTGAAATTACCGGTAATCATTTGTTGGCGATGGATTAACGGTTTCACCGGGCTTGAAGAGTTCATAAAACACAATAGCGCTCTGGTCCAACCACTGCCTTTCACATTGAACTCACCACGTTTAAATTGTCGAAACCATGTCTCACATGTTCTAATCAATGGAGCGTGTTCATTGTATGTTTCTACCGTCGTACGGCAGAGCGGTGTGTCGCTTGTCAGTTGGCGTGGGAGCAGGATGGTGGTCTCGGAGAATACGAAGAGAGAACAGTGACTGAATTCCCTTCTCCAAATTAATATATATATATATATATATATATATATATATATATATATATATATTTAGTCTTATATATAGTAATTATACGTTCTAATGTTTCTTTGAGGTAGCATGGAAATCACGTTGCTCTTCAATAAATTACTCTATCGGTTACTATACTGCCAATATCTCTCTGTTCTTCTTAATACTGTAACGTATCTCTCGTGTCTCTACTTACTGGCTTCTGAAGTTAGTGGAGTACAAGCTCGACTAAATCCCGACGACTCTTTTCTTCCTTATTTCATAGCGCTACTGGTCGACCTGACTGTCGGTCTCTCTGCTCCGGCTACTTGCTGCACTTGACTCTACTACTCTGCCATGACTGTTTTCACTCACTGGATTATCTCCTCTAGCTACTCTCTTATACTCTATGCGCCGGCTGACTAATTTTTATTGCCCGATAGCGGTGTCTTTCTTAACTTTGCCGTAAAGCTATGTCTGTTTATATTTCCCGGACCTTTTGTGTAACGTTTTCATATCTGTATTTACTCCTAATGAACAATCACTGATTTCACTCTGTGGCTGTCGCAAACATGTTTTCCATGAGCCTGTACAATTATATACATAGATGTTTCATAAAGCTTATCAGCGTTTCCTGTACAATTCCATTCTGGTCACAAATATGCAGGTTACGTAAACCTCACCCGTTTTCATCAACTCTCAGCTCGATGTTCCCCCTGTGGGTGGGTGGGTGGGGGGTAGAATAACACCCACGGTATCCCCTGCCTGTCGTAAGAGGCGACTAAAAAGGGCCCCAGGGGCTCTGAACTTTGGAGTGTGGGTTGGCGACCACGGGGCACTCAGCTGAGTCTTGGCATTGCTTCCACTTACTTGTGCCAGGCTCCTCACTTTCATCTATCCTATCCGACCTCTCTTGGTCAACTCTTGTTCTTTTCCGACCCCAACACTATTAGGTTTGCGAGGGCTAGGGAGTCTTTCATTATCACGCCCTTCGTGACCCTTGTCTTCCTTTGGCCGATATCTTCATTTTTCGAAGTGTCAGATCCCTTACTTTTTCTCTCTGATTAGTGTTATATAGAGGATGGTTGCCTAGTTGTACTTCCTCTTAAAACAATAATCACCACCACCACCACCTCAGCTCGATGTTGGCCGGAGTTGACTTTCCACATCCTTTTGATTTCGATGCCGCAAGTGTTCGGGCACAAACGTCGACAGGATGGCTGAACGATACAACACAGACGCTAGTGTTTGGCGAACTCAACTTTTGTGTGTTGATAGGTTAATGTCAGATGAACAAAGTGACGTATGCATCAAATTCATACGCTGCATACAGTTCGCTGGCGCCGTCTCTTAGCGAAACCAGAAAATAATTTTGTTTTTGCTAGGGGCTTTACGTCGCACCGACACAGATAGGTCTTATGGCGACGATGAGATAGGAAAGGCCTAGGAGTTGTAAGAAAGCGGCCGTGGCCTTAATTAAGGTACAACCCCAGCATTTGCCTGGTGTGAAAATGGGAAACCACGGAAAACCATTTTCAGGGCTGCCGATAGTGGGATTTGAACCTACTATCTCCCGGATGCAAGCTCACAGCCGCACGCCTCTACGCGCACGGCCAACTCGCCCGGTAAGGAAAAGACTTATGCATACACCTGGTATATGAAGGTGTACGAACATGTTATATTATCAAGACAAGCTGTAAGTTTCTTCGTAGTGTTCTTGATGGATACGATGGCACAAAACTTGACAGCTGTGTCAATTACAAAAGCGAGCAATTTGATCCGGGATCAAAGGAAATGGAAATCAGTTGTTGCTGAATAACTGAGGTACAGTAAATTAGCCTGTGCAGAGGATGAACAGGGAACCCCCATGTTGAAACCCGCAGGGGTGATGAGAAGACACGAATATTCTGACCAAACAATGAAATCCTTAGTGTATGTTAACAGCGCGTGGCCTGGTGCAGATATTGCTTGTTGACTCCGTATTGGCGACCTGTGCGTCTGTGAGAATGGAGCCTTACCTATGACGAATTTAATGCTGAAGACCCAGCCCCGAGTCATCGGAATTAACCAATGAAGGTTAAAATCCTTGACCGGGCCGGGAATCGAACTCGTGACCCTCTGAACCTTAATCCAGTATGCTAACCTTCAAGCCATGGAGCCGAACAGTGTGCGTTGAATCATACTAATGCCGTAATAAGTCAAGGCAGATAATGTGCTGGCCTTATGAATTAAGCGTTTTTCCATATACATAATATTATTCGTCACTTTTGCAACAATATTAAATAAACGTACCTTAAAGTGCCATTCCTGACTTTTCAGTTTAGTGTAAATAATGTAAATAATATTGTAATGGCAGTTATACTCAAATAAAGAATGTAGGTATCACGATTCTGTACGTTATTAACTGAAAGATCTCCATGCAAGTTGATATAGAAAGGAGAAAGATCCACGAAAATCGTTCATTTCTCGGTGTGTTGTTCTTTCCTTAGTGACCAGTATTTCTTCGTTCTTTGTGATCTTTGTTTCCACTCATCTTCGAAATGAATAGGTCTGGATTTTAATGTAGAATTGTGTTCGACCCTTATATTTACGTCTTGACTTATTACTTTAGTTGTTCGATCGAATAGTGAATTTTCTGTAAATTTTAATTCCTTTTCTGTTTCTTTAAAACAGTTGAGTTTTGTTTTGCGGTTACGGAAGAAGTCAAAGATTTGTTTGTTTAATCTATTAGAGTTTGAGAAGAAGACCATAAAAATTGATCCTTCTTTTTCGCACAGTATCGGAGAGATTTTCAATTTTCTCGTAGAGTCTTTCATTCTTCATGTATATTATCTTTTTATCCACAAATGTTGCTCCCATAATATTTCTTAAATCTTCCTTTCCTTTATCTCGAGTTTCTCCATCTGGCCTTTGAAATTCATGTTCAGTATTTCTGCTGCGTAACGTGCTTCTGGTTTAATCACTGTTTTATAATGTTTAATTTTGCCATGAAAGGAATTTCTTGTTGTATGTATCTTTTGTTATTTGCAAGGTCAGTTCATGTTAATTTTTCCTAGATTCCATTATTTTGCATTCCACAGCATTCCAGATGTTAACTCCCACAGAGATTCTGGAAGTCTTTGTTCCGAATGAGTAAATCTGTCGTCTGATGGCCAAGCAGGCATCAATTTTTGATGGTGAGGCGGAGTCTCTCATGGTGCATTGGCACTGCCGGTGGCTGCGGTTGGCCTGCGCGGTGGCCTCCGCGGTGTGCACTAGCCAGCGTCTTGGTAGGTGTGCTAGGTACCAAGTGATGAGCCCAGCCTAGCACACGAGGGCGAAACGCTGGCAACCAGGAATGAGTTAGCTGGAAAATGTATAATGTCCAATAACGGACCATTTATATTGGTATTATAAATTTACTCATTCGGAACAAAGACTTCCAGATTCCCTGTGGGGGTCAACATCTGTTGGTTGTTTGTCATGATTTCGGTTTTTTTTTTCGAAGGAGATGTAAAGACCTGTTATTATTAATATTATTATTAAATATTATTTTCTTTTCTTTTCTTTTCTTTTCTTTTCTTTTCTTTTCTTTTCTTTTCTTTTCTTTTCTTTTCTTTTCTTTTCTTTTCTTTTCTTTTCGAATTGAGCCTCTATGGACTGCGTGTTAATAACCAATCTCATTTTCAGTGTCTGTGTCTTGTTCGTCTGCCGGCTTTGACATCCTGCCAGTATCTCTTGAGCCCGTCGATTAGTGCTTTCTTTCGCTCTTCTGGTAAAGGGACTCTCCGTCTTCTGATAGCTTTTCCCATCATTCTGAAACTAACCATGTCATCCTCCGTAATGCTCACCTCTCTCAAATCTTTCTCACACTCTTGGAACCATCTCAACTTTGGTTTAAGAAAATTTCAAATTTTGTTTGTGAGCCGGTCATTATTCATATGGAATATGTGCTCATAAAGGAACAATCTTCTCTTTCTAATTGCTGCTGTTATCGGTTCCACCTTCCTGTATACTTCTTTATTGGATTTCAGTTGAACCTGCCCGTCAACCCATCTGTTCCGTAGTACCCTGCTTTCTCATTTTTGTAGCTGATTGACTTGTCCTTACCGATTCATGAACAGGGTTTCCGAAGCATATAAGACTTCTGGTCTAACAACAGTGTGGTGATGAATTAATTTGGTTCCGAAACTCAGGATAAATGCTTCTAGTGAAGTGGGACGCTCGCTCTATTTTCCGGATACGGATATTGGTCGCTCCTTTTCCTAGCCCATTCTCTTGAATTACTTACCCAGCCACCTAAACTTCTTGACTCTTACAACATTTCCATGGTCTGATGGTCTGGACCATCACTGATATTCGTCATTAAGTTATTATTATTATTATTATTATTGTTGTTGTTGTTGTTGGAACCTCCGTGGCTCAGGCGGCAGGGTGCGGAGGCGGGACAGGTTTTTCTCCGGGTACTCCGGTTTTCCCTGTCATATTTCATTCCAGCAACACTCACCAATATAATTTCAGTTCACTTGGCATACATTAATCATTGCCCTAGAGGAGTGCGACAGGCTTCGGTAGCCGGCACAATTCCTATCCTCGCCGCTAGATGGGGGCATCATTCATTCCATTCCTGACCCTGTCTAATCACTGGAAACAGGCTGTGGATTTTCATTTTTTCATTATTAATATTTTTATTTAGGATCGTTTCAACCTCCTATGGGTTACGCTTACACAACTTCCTTGACTGTTGACATTCTTTGTTTTTATGCCAATACTCCTTCATTCTGTGGCTCGCCCTTCCTCGTTCCTCACCCTTCTTGTTCTCCTGGGTTCTCTAGGAACAGATCCGTCACCTCCGCAATTTTCCTTCTGAACACTGTTCTGTTTGTAATGTCTCCCTCATCAATGCCACATTTTTTAAGATGCTAATGAACTTCTTTCAGCCATGGTACTTGTGTCTTTTTTCTTTCCTGGGAGATGAGGATCGTATTTGCTAGGCGTCCCGGTCCCATTCTTCTCAGGTATCCATAGAAAGTCAGTCGACGTTCTCTTGTCGAGATTGAAATGTTCTCGCATTTTTCATACAGCTCTTGATTTGATTTCAAACGGAGGCTAAACTAGTTTTTTGTTGCTTTCTTGGGTCCTAACCAGAATTTTCCCCAGAAATGTACGTTTCTTCTTTTCTATTTCGATAATCACCTTTCTGGCAATTATTATTGTTACCGTGTTTTGGTGGTAGGTAGAGGTGTAAGAAGGTGCGGGCGTGAATGGGTCTCAAACTACGGAATCAAAGTTAATGTAAAAGTTAACAAGGTTATATTTCCTTTTCAATATTAAATAATAACAAAGAACAGGTACTTAGTAGCCGAAACACAATTTGAAATGTACAATTACAGGGATTACAGAGTTTGGGCTTCGAGCCCTGAGTTCACAATTTTTGAGCAACTAGCCCAACTTTCCGATATACAAATTTTAACAAAGGGGCAGAAGACCCCAATCAAACCCTGGAGCACTTGCTCCAAATTACACAGTAAAGCCTCCTCGAGGCATACAACACTCCGTTTCCAAAAGAGCCACACGCTCTTTAATTTAAGCCTCTCCTAGGCCACACCAAACTCCACCTTCAAGTTGTCCTCAACGGACATAACCACAGGGGTAAAATACCCAATCTACTGAGGTCTATTAAATGAAAAGCAGGTTAATTGAATGACCTCTAAAACAATTTGAGAGGAGGCGAACTTGCACTCCTAATACACTTTGATTTTAAAACCTACTTTGGCACTAGGCCGTTATTACAAGGGCTAATCCCATACTACAGAGGTGACTTAATAGCAATTTACATTACATTACGGAAGAATAGGTTGAGAGAATAAGTTCACCTCAAGACGATGTGAGTGGGAGCTCGAGAGGGTTAAGCACTCTCTATCCCGATATGTCGTTTTAAAATAGAATAGATACCAGTTGTTTTTACATTTTAGGAAAAGGTTACATGGTTGAACGTTTAGAACCCGCCCCGAAAGTTAAACTGCTGAGCAAGAAAAGAAAGAATTTATTAATCGGCCATTACCTTATTGTTGACCGCCGCCGAGGAAAGAGGCGCTTCCCGCCTCCTGCTATGTACTTAATACACTGAAAGATGGAACAGAAGTGGCCCGGAGACCCTAAAATCAGCAGTTTATATACTCTCGCGGAAGTTTCTAGGCATTAGGGGAATGAAAACACCCGCCCACAATGTTTTTATTGGATAGGACCCCGCAACAGATACAAGTTGGGGGAAGATACACCAGATTGGTCAGAAATTACTAAAAGAAATTCGGGATTGGATAAATCTAAAACAAGGGGAAAAAGAGGGGTATACAGCCAACTTAAACAATAACAGAAAGAAATTTAACAAGAAACAAACTTTTGAAATAAAAATTTCTCCAACAAAATAGTTCTTTGACTCCGCACTAGGGTGCGCTATTGTTGATCTTCAGTAGTGTCCTCTAGAAGAGAAAGTTCACACTTCTTACTTCAAGCGAAACAAAAACACATCAAAAGTGACACAGTTCAAAAACTCAAAATTTTCCACGTGGTGACATCTTCTGAGAAAGTAGAGAATTAATAGAGTAGATAAAGTTCAACCTTCCTCCAGAAGAGGAGTTTCAACTGGCGCAACTTTTAAATAAACGGTGTAGAGGTGTACCGCCCGGTACAATTATTATTATTATTATTATTATTATTATTATTATTATTATTATTATTATTATTATTATTATTATTATACACCCTTCCACCTACCATGATTTCATTAATCTTTTTCAAGAACGGGGTTAATTGCATAAATCATGTATCGTGGTAGGAAGTATATGTTCCCGCCAGCTACTCAGGGTAAAAATATCAACTTAGTCCACAAAAATCTGTTAATATAATCGCAGGTTCCGTTGAAGACATTCGCATATCAATCATTCAACCCCCCACAATCAAGCAATTAACCATGATATCGATCATATCATCTCATAGATTATTACTATTAGCATTTATACTATCTTATGACTACATATCATTACCTATTTTCAGAAAGAAAACGCATAAATTATCCAAATTCTAGTTTATTAGCATGATAACATGATATCAAATAAAATAAAATCGAATTGAGGGCTGTAGAGAAAAGAAAATGAAGTTAGGTTACATATTTAACTTGAATACATAAATTATTTCAATTGACATAGTTGAAATTGGATATACTATAACCTTTCATTCATAACTTGTCGTTAATACTTTGTTGAATCATTTCAGTTCATCACTTTTGCATACAAATAGTCCGTGGGGTAAATGAGGTTTGATTCCTTATTTCAGGTGGAAGTAGGGATTCTTCATGTTTAGTTTGGATTTTTGTATTAACTTTTTCGAGATTCGAGATAGTAAGTTTCCTGAATGAAGTATCAAATTGTCATCACACTTTAAATTACTATATCTGTAATAATATTAAGTAAATAGTGTCATATTCATTCGTATATGCCAGTAGAAATCAAATATTTTACCAGTAAGGGCCGCTAATAGGATAACCAATCAGTTAAACTATGAACATCGTGCTGTACGGTTATATATTTATGTGCTACCGTGATTAAAATAAACTCTTATATCATTTACCGCTGTGCCAATACTACATTGTAATTCAATTCACCAATCTACATTCACATTGTCAAACATTCGTCCTGTAAGGCAATGATCCTTTATCAACTCCATAAAGCATGTGAGATTTAATTAACCTAGCATAATCTCTCATGTTATACTACCAATCGAACTTTAATCACCTGGACTGTATCTCTATATTCATATGAGCATGACCTAACATCACTACTTGTGTCTTATTTATCATACAATAACCGCAACTAACACATAAATCCGTGACATCATCTTCCAACCATTGCTCACACAATGAACAATTAATATTCTCCAATACTATAATTACTTCATAATTCTCATATATCTCTTCTTACAGACTCCACTCCTTTCTTCTAAACAACCTCTTTGTTACGGTTTACTAGTCCATCAACGACTTATTCTTCTTATTAACCGCGAATTTCCAATATTTAATCCATTTCTTCTTATAATTAGAGATGGCAACGATTTATCGGTTTTTATGAAATACCGATATTTTCCTTTCGATTTATCGGTATATCGATATTGAAATTTTGATTCGATTTATCGAATAATATATCGGTTTTTCCATAAATATATCGTTTTTCTTTGAATTATTATTTTCATTAATAACATCCGCACTAGAGAACGCCGATAATTCTGCAAGAGATGGTGCTAGTGAAGGTGGAATTGCAACCTGGAAATATCCAATCTAATCAATACCTTGCTCTGAGCCTCTGGTAGGCCGGACTATAATTCGAATACAAACGGTGGAATATGTAACACAGTTGCCTCCGCATGGCAGTTTACACAGCGCGAAATACACTCTAGTTCCAGAGTCACCGCTAGACTTCGTGTTAGCCCTCCACTGTTTAACAACACAGACGTATATGGAAACTGTGAAGGAAAAAGGTAAGTTAGTGAGTTTTTAGGTGAGATAAGCCTTAAAATTCATTATAAAAGGCGTTGATTTGTGTATTCAGCTTGTGATGAGTATATGGTTTATATTTAAACGTAAAGTTAAGAAAATAGAAGCCTCCGCTAGTCAGGTGGCTGCGCGCCAACCTCTCACCGCTGGGTTTCATGGTTCAAATCCTGGTCACTCCATATGAGATTTGTGCTGGACCGGTTTTTCTCCGGGTACTCCGGTTTTCCCTGCCGTCTTTCATTCCAGCAACTCTCTCAAATATCATTTCATTTGTCAGTCACTAATCATTGCCCCAGAGGAGTGCGACAGGTTTCGGCAGCCGGGAAATTTCTCATTCTCGCCGCTAGATGAGACTTAATTCGTTCCATTGCTGACCCGGTCAAATGACTCTAAACAGGAAGGCAGTGAAACAGGCTGTGGATTTACATTAAGAAAATGTTTTGTGCATATTGATAAATATACAAGAGCCGAGAGAGTATTTATTGTAAACATTCTATTCACAAGATGTTTATTGCGCGTGATAAACAATGGTTTATTGCTGTGCACCATTCTGCAAAAGTAAACTTCAGAAAGATAGTGGCATTTATTTCCACGAACAAATGTGGAACTACGAGAAAAATGGGTCTTAATTATGTCATATCGCGGTGACGAGAAAAATAGCATGTGGCAACCTTCCACGATGTCTGTAGTATGTAGCGAACATTTTGAAAGCACGTGTTTTAGCATTTCTACTAAAACTAGCCGCAATCAATGCCAACACTTTTTTTCAGGGTATCCATCGTATTTGCATGGCAAGACTAGGTTACGTACTAATACTAAAATGTTTTAATTCCTCCCCTGAAGGAGGAGGCGGGCATCTTAGATGGTGACGCCGTCTCTGAGGCCGGGAGATTTGTTAAGGCGAAGGAGATGCTCGGAGATGGTGAGGGGTTTGGCGGCCGTGGCCTATACTAGGAACCCTCCCAGCATTCGCCTTATTGCAGGAGAATGGAAAACCACGGAAAACCATTCTCAGGAAAACCGACAGTGGGGACCAGCCGTGAGGTCCAGCCGTGTCCAGTCTCCCGAATACAGAGACGAAGAGCCACCCTTCCTCTGCTCGGTTGGCCGGTCGGAGTGCAGAGCTGTTGGACCACGGACCAGCCGTGGCCACTTGTGGCCCGAGACCCACTCTGCATTCATCGACGTGGGCTATGTGAATACTGCAGTGTTTTAAAATATACTATGAAGTATTTTCATTTTTATTAGGATGTGTACTTCCTGGTTGCAATTATACTACCTGATTCGTATGAGCTCATCTCGAATTACTCGGTGATACATTTATTTTTCTTCATTAAACGTCATAGAAATATCACTTTCCTACTCAAAACGCAATGTTTTATATTTGTAATGTGCTTTTATGTGCACGTTATTATCGTAATGCCAATTGGAATCGTGCTGAGGAATGGAGGGAAAACCTGACATCCAGCGGCGCCATTTGAACTGCTGCTACTCTGTCAATTTAGTACTTGAAGAGACCGTGCATGCTGAGGCCTTTACTTATCTCGTAGGCATCGATAACACCTAGGGACGTTCCGATATAATAAATATCGATATTTCATTCGATATCGACATGCCGATATTATCCTACTATCAAAACAAAATAGCGATATATCTCGATATCAAATTATTTCTTTTCCAAAATACAAGGATTTGAAATTATATTGAAGTTCCATAAAACGGGGATCTATTAACAATATGCAACTTGTTTGAAGCCATCAATAAATATTTAATTTGTTTGAATCAATCTGTACATAATACTGAATGATTAAAAAATTTAATTTTTTTGTATATAATTCCGAATTTGATTGATTCCTTACTTTATAAGGTAAGGCGGCAGCTAAGAATTTAAGTCCGTTAAAATGTGCAGCATGCTTGAAGCCATCAACAATGATTTGATTTGTTCGAATCTGCTTCTATGTATTACTAAATGATTGGAAAATTTCATTTGATTTTATATCATTCTGAATCTGGTTTGCACGTAAATTTGAATGTTTCAACAAAACAGTTAACCAAGAGACGTAAGCGTGGTAAGACCTCTGTGGTGTAGTGGTTAGTGTGGTTAGCTGCCACCCTCGGAGGCCCGGGTTCGATTCCCGGCTCTGCCACGAAATTTGAAAAGTGGTACGAGGGCTGGAACGGGGTCCACTCAGCCTCGGGAGGTCAAATGAGTAGAGGTGGGTTCGATTCCCACCTCAGCCATCCTCGAAGTGGTTTTCCGTGGTTTCCCACTTCTCCTCCAGTCAAATGCCGGAATGGTACCTAACTTAAGGCCACGGCCGCTTCCTTCCCTCTTCCTTGTTTATCCTATCAATGCAATGATAAAACCATAAATACTTGCACGGTAGATGCTGCATCATATTCTTAACTATTTTCAGCCATTTCTACTAATTTACGAGGTTTATATGAACTTCATCAAGCATTACTGACACTATTTCTTTCACTCTATTTTACGTGTGTATTTATCTCTTAAAAAAGCTATTTATTCAGGATCTATGCCTCGACTGCTATCTTGTGGCTGCGGGTGAATGAAAATTTGTGTTATGGAAGTATAACCCTAGCAACCGTGCACAGACAGAATAAACCAATATTGATATACCGGTATATATGCATTGAGGTCTGGTGAAGATATTGTAGTTACTCTTGGGTTACGATATATCGATATCGCTTGAATATACCGATATATTATGCGCAATAAATATCGATTATCGAAAATATGTTTTCAATATATCGAAATATCGATATATCGGTATTTTTTAAAAAACTGCCATCCCTACTTATAATACAGTCATAATGGCCGTGTCTGCCGATTTGGTCTCTTCAATTTCCAGGTTTTACTCTGTAATTCACAGACTCTCTTCTTGAACTCGCCTAGTTCAACGCTAAATGATCCTTCCGAGTAGATTGGTACATGAACATGGATATACACATTCCATATATGTTTACAGTAACGTAAAATCATCTTACGAGTGCGGTATAACTAATACTCAAACTGGCACACACTTGCGGTTAACTTCTTAAAATCTAGCACCGACACTCACATACTGGAACATATAATTTATTTGTAGGCAATTCTGCACTCCTACTATTATATTTCAACAAATACAAATAACTTTGAACTGGTAATTTGGAAACTTATTACTTATCTCGTCTCGATTGTGCCAACTGTTGGCTCCTGCTCGTTCGTTATGCCATCTCTGAGAAACCAGTTTCGGTCTCCATATACGTCACAGCTGGGCATTGGTCTCGGCAGTCTGGCTTGAGTCATAGCATCTCAGGTAGTCCTCCTTCACCAGTTTAAGCGTGTTTCATCATATCTAGCAAGTATGAATGGCTATTGGTATTTCTTAATACTTCGAAATTGTGCTCTAAATACATATATATTTCCAATGAAGCTTGTTCTCCTTAAAAATATCGTCTGCTGAACGTTGACTAATGCTTCTAAATAATATCTTTGCTGTTTTGACGGTATGCGGCCACTTACTATAATGCAACTGGACCTTTTCCCCTCTATCTTTTACTGGTCCATAGCTTCCCTAACTTCAATATTTTTAAAAACGAAAGTGTACATATACGTTTTCCTCTCGTCTCGGCTTATTTTGCAGGCGTAAATAACTAAATTCTCCGCTCGAGTGTATTTTATCTCTCGGCTTTCTTCTTACACGTTGATAATATTCTTCTTGGCTCGCAGTAAAATTACTATCTTTTTAAATGCGATCTTCTCTTACAAAGTAGTTAAGAATAGAATGAATTCAGTTATTTTTTAAGGACCATAGTTGTTCTATCTAAGCAACTCTTTTCTTTCTCGCTGGTCTTCATAAGTCTCCGCCTTCTAATTACGATCAACATGCCTCTTGGATACACTTCATATATACTTGCGCTGCCTGAAGCTACTCCGCGCCATTTTATCCGCTACATCTCCATGTTAATGATCATCTCAACTGTAACGTAATGGTACAATTATTATTATTATTATTATTATTATTATTATTATTATTATTATTATTATTATTATTATTATTATTAATGGTTCATGGTGTGGGTTACTGTAGTCACGTCTTAGTTCGTGAACCATGGGCAACGGATGAGTGGCCTAGTAAGTGGTCCTGAGAGTCGGGATACCAGTTGCTATGGAATGGGAGTGGGCATCTCGGACATATTTTGAGTCATGACCCTCCTTGTGCTCGAGCGGCTAGGACTATACAATCCATAACCCATTAGAGGAGAGATCCTCATTTGGACTACGTGCAAGTAGGGTAGCATCCTGCTTCATGAATTTACCGAGCTCAGAACATTTTAAGCAAGCCTCGGACCTATGGGAGTAACGGAGTCTAACTCCCATTTGACAGGCGAGGGACTCATTGGAAACAACAACGAAATGGAATTCGATGGGGAGCTATCAATATTAATGGGGCTTATGGAAGAAAGAAAGTATAACTGGCTGAGTCAGCAAAGAGGATCCATCTGGGCGTGCTAGGAGTAAGTGATATTCGGGTAAGGGGAGATAACGAGGAAGAGATAAGAGATTATAAAGTGTACTTGACGGGTGTTAGAAAGGGAAGGGCAGAGTTCGGGATAGGGCTCTTCATCAGGAATACAATTGCACGCAACATAGTTTCGGTTAGGCACGTAAATGAGCGAATTATATGGGTAGATTTGTCACTTGGAGGAGTTAGGACAAGAATTTCCTCCGTGTATTCACCATGTGAGGGTGCAGATGAGGATGAAGTTGACAAGTTTTATGAAGCATTGAGTGACGTCGTGGTCAGGGTCAACAGCAAGGATAGAGTCGTGCTAATGGGCGATTTCAATGCGAGTGTTGGGAATAGAACTAAAGGATACGACAGAGTGATTGGTAAATGTGGCGAAGATATAGAAGCTAGTGGGAATGGGAAGCGTTTGCTGGACTTCTGTGCTAGTATTGATTTAGCATCTACGAATACATTCTTCAAGCATAAGGCTATTCACCGCTACACATGGGAGGCTAGGGTACTAGATCTATAATAGACTATATCTTAACCGACTTCGAATTCAGGAAATCTGTTAGCAATGTACGTTTTTTCCGGGGACTTTTCGATGATACAGGCCACTATCTGATCTGTAGTGAACTAAGTATCTCTAGGCCTAGGGTAGAGAAAGTGAAATCTGTCTGCAAACGAATAAGGGTAGAAAATCTCCAGAACGAGGAAGTTAGACAGAAGTACATGGATATGATTAGTGAGAAGTTTCGAACAGTAGACAGTAAGCAGGTGCAGGATGTAGAACGTCAATGGGTTGCATACAGGGATGCTGTAGTAGAAACAGCAAGGGAATGCCTGGAAACAACTGTGTGTAAAGATGGGAAAAGGCGAACATCTTGGTGGAATGATGAAGTGAGAGCAGCTTGTAAACGAAAAAATAAGGCTTATTAGACATGGCTCCAATCAAGGGCCATGGCAAACAGGGATTTGTACCTAGGTGAAAGAAACAGAGCGAAACAAATAGTTGTTGAATCCAAATAGAAGTCGTGGGAAGATTTTGGTAATAACCTGGAAAGGCTAGGTCAAGCAGCAGGGAAACCTTTCTGGACAGTAATAAAGAATCTTAGGAAGGGAGGGAAAAAGGAAATGAATAGTGTTTTGAGTAATTCAGGTGAACACATAATAGACCCCAGGGGATCACTGGAGAGGTGGAGGGAATATTTTGAACATCTTCTCAATGTAAAAGGAAATCATCATGGTGGTGTTGCGAACAGCCAAGCTCATGGGGGTGGGGGGGAATGATTTTAGTGAAATTACGCTTGAGGAAGTGGAAAGGATGGTAAATAAACTCCATTGTCATAAAGCAGCAGGAATAGATGAAATTAGACCTGAAATGGTGAAGGTGGGAACGCAAGGATGAAATGGCTTCATAGAGTAGTAAGATTAGGATGGAGTGTTGCTAAGGTACCTTCAGATTGGACAAAAGCAGTAATTGCACCTGTCTATAAGCAAGGGAACAGGAAGGATTGCAACAACTATCGAGGTATCTCATTAATTAGTATACCAGGCAAAGTATTCACTGGCATCTTGGAAGGGAGGGTGTGATTAGTGGTTGAGAGGAAGTTGGATGAAAACCAGTGTGCTTTCAGACCACAGAGGGGCTGTCAGGATCAGATTTTCAGTAGGTAACTGAAAAATGCTAGGAGAGGAATAGGCAGTGGTGTTTATGTATCGTAGATCCAGAGAAAGCATATGACAAGGTGCCGAGGGAAAAGTTGTTCGCTATACTGGGAGACTATGGAATTAAAGGTAGATTATTAAAATCAATCAAAGGCATTTATGTTGACAATTGGGCTTCAGTGAGAATTTATGGTAGAATGAGTTCTTGGTTCAGGGTACTTACAGGAGTTAGACAAGGCTGTAATCTTTCACCTTTGCTGTTCGTAGTTTACATGGATCATCTGCTGAAAGGTATAAAATGGCAGAGAGGGAGTCAGTTAGGTGGAAATGTAGTAAGCAGTCTGGCCTATGCTGACGATTTGGTCTTAATGGCAGATTGTGCCGAAAGCCTGCAATCTAATATCGTGGAACTTGAAAATAGGTGCAATGAGTTTGATATGAAAATTAGCCTCTTGAAGACTAAATTGATGTCAGTAGGTGAGAAATTCATCAGAATTGAATGTCAGATTAGTGATACAAGGCTAGAACATGTCGATAATTTCAAGTATTTAGTTTGTGTGTTCTCCCAGGATGGTAATATAGTAAGTGAGACTGAATCAAGGTGTCGTACAGCTAATGCAGTGAGCTCGCAGTTGCGATCAACAGTATTCTGTAAGAAGGAAGTCAGCTCCCAGACGAAACTATCTTTACATCGGTCTGTTTTCAGACCAACTTTGCTGTACGGGAGCGAAAGATGGGTGGACTCAAGTAGTATAATGCAGGGATTCTGCCGCCTCCTGCAGCGTTCGATTCTACTTATGTAGTGTTCTGAACACACCAGCCAATGTTTTAATCACATGTTGAAGTTAAGGACATCGAGTACAGTGTTCGATTCTACTTATTTTGTGTTCTGAACACATCAATCAATGTGCAGTGTTCAATTCTAGTCTTGTTATGTTTCAATCTAAACAAAGGTATCCCCTAACATGTTGTACAGCGTTCGATTCTACTTATGTAGTGTTCTGAACACACCACACAATGTTTTAATCACATGTTGTATCGAGTACAGTGTTCGATTCTACTTATTTTGTGTTCTGAACACATCAATCAATGTTCTGATCACATGTTGTATCGAGTACTGGCTGTCTCATAAGGAGCTATGTATAGCCGCCATCTTGCATCCGCCATCTTGCGCAAGCATCCTTAGGGTGTCTCTAGCCATGGATCCTTAAGCCGCCTCATAAGAGCAACCACCATCTCGCGCAAGCATCCCTCATAAGGAGCCTTGTATAACCGCCATCTTGCGCAAGCATCCCAAGGGCGTCTATGTATAGCGATCATCTTGCATAAGCACCTTTAAGGAGTCATGTATAGTCACCATCTTGTGCAATTAGCGTCGAGAGAAGGCTGCTGTAGAATTTTTCTTTTTAAAATTATCCGCCACCACATAGAGTGTAGCACTGAGGTTTGCGATGTAAGATGGCGGATGACACCTGCGCGTAGCACGTGGAATTTGCCGCCACCGGGCAGCACGGTGCTCAAAGATGGCGGATGACAGCTAACAGAACTTTTCAAATTACCCGCTACTACAGAGAGCAGCACGGTACTCTGTTCATTAAAAGATGGCGGATGACAGCTAACGAAATTGCCCCGCATGAGGGCAGCACGGTGCTCTGTTCATTAAAGATGTCGGATGACAGCTAACGAAATTGCCCGCAGCATAGTGCTCTGTTGGTTAAAGATGGCGGGTGACAGCTGTCAAAAGAGCATGTGGCTTTGTTTCCAAACAAGAGCACGTGGAATTTGCTGACACAACAAAGTGGCCAGCACTGTACTCTGTTGCTTAAAGATGGCGGATGATGGCTGTCAAAAAAAGCGCGTGGGTTTGTAAAGCATGTAGAATTTACCGCCACCACATTTCAAAGGTAAGTAGCTAAAGAGGGCAGCACGGTGCTCAAAGATGGCAGCTGTCAAAAAGCATTTTTCAAATTATCCGCCACCACATTTCAAAGGTAAGTAGCTAAAGAGAGCAGCACTGTGATTAAAGATGGCGGATGACAGCTGCACGTGGCTTTGTTTCCAAACAAGAGCACGTGGAATTTGCCGCCACCACATAGAGGGCAGTACTGTTCTCTCTAGATTAAAGATGGCGGATGACAGCTGTCAAAGGTAAGTAGCTAAAGAGGGCAGCACTGCGCTCTCTGGATTAAAGATGGCGGATGACAGCTGTCAAAAAATCACGTGGCTTCGTTTACAAATCTGTCACAAAGCACGTGGCTGTCAAAAAGCACGTGGCTTTGTTTACCTCACGCTAGTGAGGTTAAGTTGGCTCTACTGAGGTTTAGGCCCGTCAAGATGGCAGTACTGAGGTTAGCGATGCGTTGTTGTCTGTCAAAAAGCACGTGGCTGTCAAAAAACACGTGGCTTTGTTTACCTCATGCTAGTTAGGTTAAGTTGGTACTAGTGAGGTTTAGGCCCGTCAAGATGGCAGCAGTGAGGTTAGCGATGCGTTGTTGTCGATGACAGCTGTCAAAAAGCACGTGGCTTTGTTTACAAATTCAAATCTCCCGCCAAAATTCAAATTTCCCGCCAAAAATTCAAATTTCCCGCCAGAATTCAAATTTCCCGCGCCGCGGGCGGCGGAGGAGGCGGCAGAATCCCTGCATTATACTACTGACTCAGGATACCTTATTCATAAGTTAGAAGTAACAGACATGCAAGTAGCAAGAATGATTGCTGGTACAAACAGGTGGGAACAATGGCAGGAGGATACTCGGAATGAGGAGATAAAGGCAAATTTAGGGATGAACTCAATGGATGAAGCTGTACGCATAAACCGTCTTTGGTGGTGGGGTCATGTGAGGCGAATGGAGGAGGATAGGTTACCTAGGAGAATAATGGACTCTGTTATGGAGGGTAAGAGAAGTAGAGGTAGACCAAGACGACGATGGTTAGACTCAGTTTCTAACGATTTAAAGATAAGAGGTTTAGAACCAAATGAGGCCACAACACTAGTTGCAAATCGAGGAGTGTGGCGACATTTAGTAAATTCACTTAGGCTTACAGACTGAACGCTGAAAGGCATAACTGTCTATAATGATGTATGTATGTATGTATGTATGAAGTCATTATTATTATTATTATTATTATTATTATTATTATTATTATTATTATTATTATTATTATTATTATTATTATTATTATTATTATTATTATTATTCTGGGCTGCTCCTCTTACCGTCCATGGTGGGGTGCATTATTCTCTAAGGTCACCTGTTAAGATATAATCTCATCGCCGACGCCGTATTTTGCACACAACTTCATTCATCGAGTTACACAAAGGCCGCCAAAACGGCGTCTCAGCCACATCCACGCTACCTTGTCACTCTTAGCTCTCTCCCATTTTTGCTCTGCCGAAAACCTTGGATGTGAGAGTGCGACTTTAAACCATTAGCAGAAGATGCGTACATTTTTAATAGCATTAATAGTTCCACCTGGCCCAGTAAGATGAAAAAAGTAGGAAGTCACTTCTCTTCTCATTTCCCTTGTAGACCTCCTTATTTATAACCAGCCTTGTTCTGTGGCGGATAATGTTGGAACTGATGAGGATCCAATCATCATTCAGGCTGAGTACTCAACATACTTCCCTAACTAGTCGCCAAAGTGGTTTAGCTTGGTTCCCTATTCGACTAGGGTTCGTTTACCTACTCTAACCCCTGTGGGTGGGGGACGCAGACGAGGAATACACCCACGGTACACCCTGCGTGTCGTAACAGGCGACTAAAAGGTGCGACCAAGGTATGATGATATTAGAACCATGTGATTATTTGTGATTAGTATCATTACGTTCGGAACACAATGGGTCGACGTTACTAGCGACTAGTACCACCTTACGAGAAAAACTAAGGATCTACGTTACATAGGAGCACCATCATGTGAGAAGCACTACGGGTCTAGGCGTTGTTTGTGACAGGTGTCATGGTGTGCATCCCACCGGTCGGTTCCACAGTGTTCAGACCGGGTCTGCGTTACCTATGAGTAGTACCACTATGTAAGAAACACCAGGGATTTGGATAGCACCCGAAATTAGTACCACTACGCGAGGGAAACCGTTGGTCTGCGTTGTCTGAGATTAGTACCATTATGTGAAGAACCCCATGGGTTTGTGTTGCCTGTGGGCGTTACCATAACGTGTGATACACGGTAGGTCTATATTGTGTATGATTAATACAACAATGTGAGCAACACCATGAGCATACGTGGCCTGTAATTAGTTCCACTAAGTGAGGAACACCACGGGAATACTGGCGCCCGTCATTTTCCCTACTACATGAAGAACACCATGGATCTGCTTTACCTGCGAAAGGGCCCATTGTGTGTGGCATACGTTGGGTCTTCATAACCTGTGATAAGCTCCACCATGTGAGAAACACCATGAGTCTACGTTATCTGTGATTAGTACCACTGTAGAAATAACACCATGGTTCTGCTTTACCAGTGATCAGTACCATTGTGTGGGGCCGGTGACTTGGATTTGGACCCTTGTAGATAATAACCATCATCCCATTAATTAAGACATTTTGAATTGGATCCACTGATTTTTTTGTCTCACGATCATTTTTTCATCACCATTCGTTTTAGATTCTACTCAGTGGATATATTTTGAAGCTTTAATTTTCATTTCGTTCACCTCGTATCATCAGAGACCGATGACCTAGCTGTTAGGCCGCTTAAAACAACCATCATCATCATCATCATCATCATCGTCATCATCGTCTTCGTCGTCGTCGTCGTCTTAGTCTTAGAGAGCATTTCCAAAATCTGTCTTTCCCACTTACCATCGTCATGATTATATCTGTATACTTCTTGACAATTTATCGAGATCCATACTTTATGTGAATGTGACCGAGTTGTGCGGCAGGATGCACTTTCTGACACCAACCTTGCGTGGAGAGATTTATCCCATATCGTATATTATTTTTGGGTTTTGGTGTGATTCGTTGTTTGCAAATTAAGAGAAGTGTAGTAATATGAACACACCGGCAATCGAAGCCGGGACATTCTGAACCTAAGACTAGTGCTCTGACCATTCAGCCGAGCAGCTGAACATCATCATTATTATTAATAATAATAATAATAATAATAATAATAATAATAATAATAATAATAATAATAATTGTACCGGGCGGTACACCTCCACGCCGCTAATTTAAAAATTGCGCCAGGTGAAACTCCTCTGCTGGAGGAAGTCTGAACTTTATCTACGCTGTTAATTCTTTACCTTCTCAGAAGATGTCACCACGTGGAAAATTTTGAGTTTTTGAACTGTGTCATTTTTGATGTGTTTTTGTTTCGCTTGAAGTAAGAAGTGTAAACTTTCTCTCCTAGAGGACACTACTGAAGATCAACAATAGTGCACCCTAGTGCGGACTCAAAGAACTATTTTGTTGGAGAAATTTTTATTTCAAACGTTTGTTTCTTGTTAAATTTCCTTCTGTTATTGTTTAAGTTGGCTGTATACCCCTCTTTTTCCCCTTGTTTTAGGTTTATCCAATCCCGAATTTCTTTTGTAATTTCCGACCAATCCGATGTATTTTCCCCCAACTTGGATATGTTTCTGTACCCTAGCCAATAAAATTATTGTGGGCGGGTGTTTTCATTCCCCTAACGCCTAGAACCTTCCGCGAGAGGATATAAACTGCTGATTTTTGGGTCTCTGCGCCACTTCTGTTCCATCTTTCAGTGTGTTAAGTACATAGCAGGGGGCGGGAAGCGCCTCTTTCTTCGGCAGCGGTCAACAACAAGGTAATGGCCGATTAATAACTTCTTTCTTTGCTAGCTCAGCAGTTTAACTTTCGGGGCGGGTTCTAAGCGTTCAACCATGTAACCTTTTCCTAAAATGTAACTACTCTTTTCATATATTCTATTTTAAAACGACATATCGGGGTAGAGAGTGCTTAACCCTCTCGAGCTCCCACTCACATCGTCTTGAGGTGAACTTATTTTTCTCAACCAATTCTTCCGTAATGTAATGTAAATTGCTATTAAGTCACCTCTGTAGTATGGGATTAGCCCTTGTATTAACGGCCTAGTGCCAAGTAGGTCTTAAGCAAAGTGTATTAGGAGTGCAAATTCGCCTCCTCTCAAATTGTATTTTAGAGGTCATGTATTAACTTTCTTGTCATTTAACAGACCTCAGTAGGTTGGGTATTTTACCCCTGTGTATACGTCCTTGGAGGACAGCTTAAAGGTGGAGTTCGGAGTGGCCTATGATAGGCTTGTATTTTAAGGGGAAGTTGCCCTTTATTGAAAATTGTGTCTCTGCCTCAAGGAGGCTTTTGGGTGTAATTGGAAGCAAATGTTTCTGGCATGTTTGGGGGTTTTCGGCCCCTTTGTTGTATGGTGTTCATTGTAAGGTTGGGCTCATTGCTCAAGAATTATGTTTCTGACTTTTGAAGCCCCAAATGGGGTACCTATGTAAATGTATTTTTTCAATCGTGTTTCGGCTACTAAGTACCTGTTCTATTTGTTGTTACCTAATTTTGAAAAGAAAATATAACCTTGTTAAATTTTAAAATTAATTTCACTTTAGTAGCTTGAGACCTATTCACCACCCAGCACCTTCTTTCATGCATAACTACCACCAAAACACGGTAACAAGTGGTAGCAGAGCGTGGTTGAATGGGTCTCAATTTAGCCCCTTTTGACGGCTAGACATTGTTTTGATCCGAATTCTAACCATTTTCTCAGTTGCTGGAATTTTTTTTTTTTTTTTGACTTTTCAAAATTGTTCTGTCACCATGCCCGGCCCTCGCGATGTTCTCCATCTTAATTATTTGCGCAAAGAGGAGTTGATCTATGAATTAAATATCAGAAATGTGCAATCTGGAGGCACGGTTGCAGTAGACACTAACAAGCTTAGAGAGTCCCTGGATTTGCCCATTTCCATCCCCAATTTGGGAGAGAAAGAAATTGACGATTCTCTTTCCACGATCACGGAGAATGTTACTGGGCTAGCTTCTGTAGTTAGTTTTTTGATGAAAATGATCCGTCTCCGAATCAAATTAAGCGTGTGCAAGGCAGGCTATATCATTTTTCGAATAGGGTTAACGATCTGTTGTCTCTAAAACTGAATGACGTTCAGAGGAAGGAAGCTAGTACGCTCCTGGAAAATATTTCCGAATTATCTAGTAAGGTCACTCAATTGTTAACTGGGGAAGTTCCTCCCAAATCTGATCAACCCACCATAGTGAATACTGGTAGTGAGGAAGCGCCTCCCAAGGGAGAAGTTAATAGGGTAACCGTTGCTGCTCAAACTATCCCTGCCCCATTGGACAACGAATCTGAACGTCGCGCATCATTGAGTAACATCCGTTCTGAATTAACTTCTTTGCCATTGAAGCCTTTACCTACTATGTCACCCGGGTTTAGCAGCTTGCCTCATCCATTGGCAATGTTGCTCAGAGGTATTTCTAAGTTTTCCGTTAATACCACCAGTGATGTAATTTCATTTTTAAGATTTCTAGTTGAATTTCAGGATCATGCCCTTGTGTTTTCTCTGTCTCCATGTCAAATTTTGCAAACTATCTATCCGTATGCTATAGGTATTCTCTCAGACAAAATAGTTAGAGCCATTGCCGAGCAATCATCTATTGGGGATTTCCATGCCCATTTGCTAGCTAACTTCATCCCGGCTAGGGCCAGGTCCTCCCTTATTCAGAAGTACTATTATCGTGTACAGCGCTTGGATGAAAACTTGGCTGATTTCATACAGGACATTAAGTTTTATACTAGGGTGTTTGCCCTTCATTTTCCTGAAGATCAGATTGTACAGGCTATTGTAGAGGGAATTTCACCTCCCTATAGGTCATATTTGTGTTTCGCGGCGTGCCCGCAAACCTTCTCTGAACTTGAAGCATTGGCCGTCTCAGCGGAAGGAGTTAGATACGCCGATTCTTTGCGTGTCGCGAAAGAACCCCCGCCTTCCTTTAGTAACACTCGGCCTCCACCTCGCCGACCAGTCAATCCCCGTAAATGTTATGCTTGCGGGTCGCCTGACCATCTGCGCAACAAGTGTCCGCTGATCAAGTCAAGTGGGACAAGGAATGGAGCCGGGTCATCACAAGGCTGTTTTAAATGTGGGGCTTTCTCACATATTGCCAAGAATTGTCCCAACTCAAATAGCACCCCTTCCTGCTCAACTTCTGGTGCAAATTCCACCTATGCCAATAATAAAAAGTGACTAGTGGCTTCGGCTGAGTCGACTAATCCATCTTCCCGAGACTCAGCCCCTAGTAAACAGGTTGTAAATTCAGAGAACGATCAGCCTTCAAATTCATCTTTTGAATGCCCTAAAGAATGTCTTAGGATTGCGGCGGATACCCCCGCACCTGTTCCTTTTCTTAAGATTGAGTTAAATAACGAGCCTATAACAGCTCTCTTAGATTCAGGCAGTGTTTGTTCGATTATTTCGGCTGAATGGTATTCTAAATTGAAATCGGTTTGTAAACTTCCTGACTATGTCTCTTCTCCTGTTCAATACGTTTCGGCTAATTCATCTCCATTAGAAATTCTAGGTTCCTTTCTGGTCAAGGTTCGTATTTTTAAGTTTATATGGAAAATTAAATTGTTTGTGGCCAAGCAATTGTCTTGCCCCATTATATTGGGAGCTGACTTTATTTCTCACACTGGTCTTGTGCTCGATCTCCAGTCTAGGTCGTGCACATTCAAATTTGCTTCTAGTTGTAAAATACCACTATTAAAGTGTAATTCTGTGTCATGTTCTTCTATTTCGCCTACCCAGGATGAGATGTTGTTAGACCTTAGACATCTACCTGAGGAGCAGGCTGATAGTATTCGCAAACTGTGTCAGTCGTTTCCCGAGGTGTTCTCTGATACTCTTGGTGTTACTGACCTTATTGAATACAAAATTGAGGTCACGGATTCGATTCCTGTCCGTTTTCCACCTTATAGGCTATCTCCACCTAAAATGAAGGCTCTGAAAAAAATTATCGATCAAATGTTGAAGGATGGTATTATTAGGCCCTCTAAGTCGGCGTATTCATCGCCTATTTTTCTAGTCCCGAAACCCCAAGGAGGCTTCAGGCCTGTCATTGATTACAGGGCTCTCAATCGGAAGGTGGTGTTGCAATCTGTGCCCCTTCCTGACCTTCATTCTTGTTTTTCATGGTTTCGTAAGGCCAAGTTCTTCACCATCTTGGACTTAAATCAGGCCTATAATCAAATTCCCCTTGCCGAAGAGTCTAAACACCTTACAGCGTTTGCCACGGACTGGAATTTATATGAATACAACCGCGTGCCTTTCGGGCTCCCTACGGGAGCAGCTGTGCTCACTAGGCTACTAGATAGGGTCTTCTCCGACATCAAATTCGAGTACTTATATCACTATTTAGATGATGTCGTCGTATTTTCAGAGACTTTTGAAGAACATCTAGATCATCTGCGAGAAGTTCTCGATCGCCTTCGTAAGGCTGGGTTAACTGTTAAGTTGTCCAAGGTTGCCTTTGCTAAGCCCTCTATGTCATTCCTAGGGCATATTGTGTCACCCGATGGTGTAGCAGTCGATCATTCTAGAACACAGGCCATCCGTGATTTTAAACCTCCCAAGGACATTAAAGGTATCGCCAGGTTCATTGGTATGGTGAATTTCTTCAGAAAGTTCATTCCTAACTTTGCTAATAGAGCGGCGCCCTTAAACCTTCTTCGTAGGAAAGGCATCAAATTCGAGTGGGGACCTTCTCAACAAGCCGCTTTTGAAGATCTGAAATTAGCTCTCTGTAATGCCCCTGTCCTTGCTATGCCTGATTTCTCAAAGAAATTCATCGTCCAAACGGACGCGTCATCGTCAGCTGTAGCCGCAGTCCTTCTTCAAGAGACTGAACTAGGGAGGCGACCCATCGCCTATGCATCTAGGACTCTATCGGCTCAAGAAGCCAAGTATTCCATCTATGAGCTCGAAGGGTTGGCAGTCTTATTTGCCTTAGAAAAGTTCCGTCTCTATCTGGAACATGTCAAATTCGACCTGGAGACAGATAATCAAGCCTTAAGCTGGGTCTTAGGTAGGCCGCGTCGTACTGGTCGTATAGCCCACTGGGCTATTCGTATTTCCGCCTTCCAGTTTGATGTTAGACATATCAGAGGTACCGAAAATGTTGTTGCTGATGGACTCAGCCGTATGTTTCATAACGACGTCGAGACCCAGGAACCGGTCGACAGTTCATCACCTCCCGAGTCCATACTATCTGGTGTTAATGCCATCTTAACAGATGCTCCCATGCTTTTTAGGGATATTGAGAAATACCAACGTGAAGATCCGACGCTGGCTCCGATAATGGAAACCCTTTCTTCTGGGGAACATGCTGTCCCTTATGTTCTGAGGAATGGTGTTCTATGTTGCCCTTCGAGGCATGATAAGTTGATGAAAGTTATTGTTCCAGCGGTTCTTGTACCTATGATCTTCAAGTATTATCACGAGACCCCATTAGGAGGGCATCTTGGAATCTTTAAAACCCGTGAAAAGATTCGTGAAATGTTCATCTGGAAAGGTATGGACGGCGAAATACGTGAACTTGTAAAAGCTTGTAAATCTTGTTTGCTCAGTAAACCGACCATGTCCACCAAGGTAGGCCTCTTGTCTTCTCAGCAAGCGTCGCGCCTGTATATTGATTATGTAGGACCCTTCCCCCAGTCAAAGGGGAATGCCAACAAGTTCATCTTTGTATGCGTAGATGGTTTTACAAGATTTTCGTGGTTATTTCCGACTAAGCTGGCTACCGCTCAGTCTACAATTACTTGCTTAAATTCTATTTTTGCTTCTTTTGGTCCGTGCCAATATATTGTATCTGATAATGCTAAGGCTTTTACATCTAATCTTTTTCGTAAATTCTGTTTTGACTTGTCCATCTCTCATGTAACTACTTCTGCTTATTACCCTCAACCATCCCTGGCTGAACGGGTTAACCGTAATCTCAGGTCCGCACTTATTGCCTATCATCATGAAGATCATTCCAGGTGGGACACGTCCCTGCATTGGATAGCTTTTGCTTTGAATTCGGCGGTTCATGAATCTCACAAGTTTACTCCAGCTTCTTTGATGTTTAAGTTTGTTCCCAACACGCCGCTCTCTAACCTCTGGTCTCTGAGTGACATTCTGCCCGAGACAATAGATCCGGACAACATTAAAGATCTTTGGAAGAAGGCTAAAGCCAATCTTAAGGTATCTCATGAAAAGGTTAGAGAAAGGTATGATCGTGGACGGAGACCCACCCCTTTAAAGGTAGGTGATCAAGTAATGGTCAAAAATTTTGTTCCCGCGGGCAAGCTTGCCCCCAGATTCCATGGGCCATGTGTTATTCTCGATTTCCTTACGCCAGTTACGTTGTTAGTAAGCAATCCAGCCACCGAGAGGATATTTAGGGTTCACCTGTCACAGGTGAAACCAGTGTAAATTTTGTGTCAACTTGCTTCATATAATTTGAAAGGAATATGAAGGTTATATTTTTTTGAGTTCAACTTTTAAGGCTTTCTGCCCCTTCTATAGTATTTTGTCTTATATGTAAGCCTCTTGTAAAACCTTCCCCGATCCGTTAAACTGCCATTCTGTCCTTGCCTCGGCCATTACCACGCTCCCGTCTCCTGCTTCAATACACACTGTGGCTTGATTTGAGTAAATGCCATGGATATCTGCACGCCGCTGACCCCTCAACCTCCTCACCAAGCCTGTGCCCTTAAAAAAAAAGATGATGGTCCAACACAATTCTGCCGCCAAGCTTTAATGTTTCAGTGCCCCCGCAGCCGCGCGGCGCCGTGCAGCAACTGGAGCAGAGGACGGGCCCCCTCGGCCCCAGCGAGGACGACGGGTGCACGGCGAGCCGGAGCTCTCCTCCCGGCCAAGGCTGATGTGCGGCGCACGACCTGCTACTTGCCCGCAGCCTGTATATGTTCACCGCGGGCGCGGCGTGCTTCAACACCTCTGCTCCCCTCATAGTGCGGGCGAGCGGTATCTCAGGGTACTTGAGGGGTCCGAGCGGCCTCCTTTGGACGCAAGCCGCAACGGCCGGTCTGGCCATCCCACTTCATCACCATCTACTACATGAACAGTTACTATAAGTAATGACTACACTTGGGAATTCAACTGCAATATTTGGTGGACTTTGAAAAATTTTTTTTTCCTTCACTTTCAAGTATAAAAAGTTATCTTCAGAAATTCAACTTCTACAAATATAAAGACTTTACTTCATCTGCAACAACAAAATTTTGAAACTAAATCAAACCAAATTAAGAAATCTTATAAAGGCTTCTGCAATCAATCTTCATATCCACAGCATAACTTGGACCTCGTTTCAAACAGATTTCATGTGTCACCCCTGGAGGAACTTTTGGGGGGGGGGGGGGAGGTCTGTACCGGGCGGTACACCTCCACGCCGCTAATTTAAAAATTGCGCCAGGTGAAACTCCTCTGCTGGAGGAAGTCTGAACTTTATCTACGCTGTTAATTCTTTACCTTCTCAGAAGATGTCACCACGTGGAAAATTTTGAGTTTTTGAACTGTGTCATTTTTGATGTGTTTTTGTTTCGCTTGAAGTAAGAAGTGTAAACTTTCTCTCCTAGAGGACACTACTGAAGATCAACAATAGTGCACCCTAGTGCGGAGTCAAATAACTATTTTGTTGGAGAAATTTTTATTTCAAATGTTTGTTTCTTGTTAAATTTCCTTCTGTTATTGTTTAAGTTGGCTGTATACCCCTCTTTTTCCCCTTGTTTTAGGTTTATCCAATCCCGAATTTCTTTTGTAATTTCCGACCAATCCGATGTATTTTCCCCCAACTTGGATATGTTTCTGTACCCTAGCCAATAAAATTATTGTGGGCGGGTGTTTTCATTCCCCTAACGCCTAGAACCTTCCGCGAGAGGATATAAACTGCTGATTTTTGGGTCTCTGCGCCACTTCTGTTCCATCTTTCAGTGTGTTAAGTACATAGCAGGGGGCGGGAAGCGCCTCTTTCTTCGGCAGCGGTCAACAACAAGGTAATGGCCGATTAATAACTTCTTTCTTTGCTAGCTCAGCAGTTTAACTTTCGGGGCGGGTTCTAAGCGTTCAACCATGTAACCTTTTCCTAAAATGTAACTACTCTTTTCATATATTCTATTTTAAAACGACATATCGGGATAGAGAGTGCTTAACCCTCTCGAGCTCCCACTCACATCGTCTTGAGGTGAACTTATTTTTCTCAACCAATTCTTCCGTAATGTAATGTAAATTGCTATTAAGTCACCTCTGTAGTATGGGATTAGCCCTTGTATTAACGGCCTAGTGCCAAGTAGGTCTTAAGCAAAGTGTATTAGGAGTGCAAATTCGCCTCCTCTCAAATTGTATTTTAGAGGTCATGTATTAACTTTCTTGTCATTTAACAGACCTCAGTAGGTTGGGTATTTTACCCCTGTGTATACGTCCTTGGAGGACAGCTTAAAGGTGGAGTTCGGAGTGGCCTATGATAGGCTTGTATTTTAAGGGGAAGTTGCCCTTTATTGAAAATTGTGTCTCTGCCTCAAGGAGGCTTTTGGGTGTAATTGGAAGCAAATGTTTCTGGCATGTTTGGGGGTTTTCGGCCCCTTTGTTGTATGGTGTTCATTGTAAGGTTGGGCTCATTGCTCAAGAATTATGTTTCTGACTTTTGAAGCCCCAAATGGGGTACCTATGTAAATGTATTTTTTCAATCGTGTTTCGGCTACTAAGTACCTGTTCTATTTGTTGTTACCTAATTTTGAAAAGAAAATATAACCTTGTTAAATTTTAAAATTAATTTCACTTTAGTAGCTTGAGACCTATTCACCACCCAGCACCTTCTTTCATGCATAACTACCACCAAAACACGGTAACAAGTGGTAGCAGAGCGTGGTTGAATGGGTCTCAATTTAGCCCCTTTTGACGGCTAGACATTGTTTTGATCCGAATTCTAACCATTTTCTCAGTTGCTGGAATTTTTTTTTTTTTTTGACTTTTCAAAATTGTTCTGTCACCATGCCCGGCCCTCGCGATGTTCTCCATCTTAATTATTTGCGCAAAGAGGAGTTGATCTATGAATTAAATATCAGAAATGTGCAATCTGGAGGCACGGTTGCAGTAGACACTAACAAGCTTAGAGAGTCCCTGGATTTGCCCATTTCCATCCCCAATTTGGGAGAGAAAGAAATTGACGATTCTCTTTCCACGATCACGGAGAATGTTACTGGGCTAGCTTCTGTAGTTAGTTTTTTGATGAAAATGATCCGTCTCCGAATCAAATTAAGCGTGTGCAAGGCAGGCTATATCATTTTTCGAATAGGGTTAACGATCTGTTGTCTCTAAAACTGAATGACGTTCAGAGGAAGGAAGCTAGTACGCTCCTGGAAAATATTTCCGAATTATCTAGTAAGGTCACTCAATTGTTAACTGGGGAAGTTCCTCCCAAATCTGATCAACCCACCATAGTGAATACTGGTAGTGAGGAAGCGCCTCCCAAGGGAGAAGTTAATAGGGTAACCGTTGCTGCTCAAACTATCCCTGCCCCATTGGACAACGAATCTGAACGTCGCGCATCATTGAGTAACATCCGTTCTGAATTAACTTCTTTGCCATTGAAGCCTTTACCTACTATGTCACCCGGGTTTAGCAGCTTGCCTCATCCATTGGCAATGTTGCTCAGAGGTATTTCTAAGTTTTCCGTTAATACCACCAGTGATGTAATTTCATTTTTAAGATTTCTAGTTGAATTTCAGGATCATGCCCTTGTGTTTTCTCTGTCTCCATGTCAAATTTTGCAAACTATCTATCCGTATGCTATAGGTATTCTCTCAGACAAAATAGTTAGAGCCATTGCCGAGCAATCATCTATTGGGGATTTCCATGCCCATTTGCTAGCTAACTTCATCCCGGCTAGGGCCAGGTCCTCCCTTATTCAGAAGTACTATTATCGTGTACAGCGCTTGGATGAAAACTTGGCTGATTTCATACAGGACATTAAGTTTTATACTAGGGTGTTTGCCCTTCATTTTCCTGAAGATCAGATTGTACAGGCTATTGTAGAGGGAATTTCACCTCCCTATAGGTCATATTTGTGTTTCGCGGCGTGCCCGCAAACCTTCTCTGAACTTGAAGCATTGGCCGTCTCAGCGGAAGGAGTTAGATACGCCGATTCTTTGCGTGTCGCGAAAGAACCCCCGCCTTCCTTTAGTAACACTCGGCCTCCACCTCGCCGACCAGTCAATCCCCGTAAATGTTATGCTTGCGGGTCGCCTGACCATCTGCGCAACAAGTGTCCGCTGATCAAGTCAAGTGGGACAAGGAATGGAGCCGGGTCATCACAAGGCTGTTTTAAATGTGGGGCTTTCTCACATATTGCCAAGAATTGTCCCAACTCAAATAGCACCCCTTCCTGCTCAACTTCTGGTGCAAATTCCACCTATGCCAATAATAAAAAGTGACTAGTGGCTTCGGCTGAGTCGACTAATCCATCTTCCCGAGACTCAGCCCCTAGTAAACAGGTTGTAAATTCAGAGAACGATCAGCCTTCAAATTCATCTTTTGAATGCCCTAAAGAATGTCTTAGGATTGCGGCGGATACCCCCGCACCTGTTCCTTTTCTTAAGATTGAGTTAAATAACGAGCCTATAACAGCTCTCTTAGATTCAGGCAGTGTTTGTTCGATTATTTCGGCTGAATGGTATTCTAAATTGAAATCGGTTTGTAAACTTCCTGACTATGTCTCTTCTCCTGTTCAATACGTTTCGGCTAATTCATCTCCATTAGAAATTCTAGGTTCCTTTCTGGTCAAGGTTCGTATTTTTAAGTTTACATGGAAAATTAAATTGTTTGTGGCCAAGCAATTGTCTTGCCCCATTATATTGGGAGCTGACTTTATTTCTCACACTGGTCTTGTGCTCGATCTCCAGTCTAGGTCGTGCACATTCAAATTTGCTTCTAGTTGTAAAATACCACTATTAAAGTGTAATTCTGTGTCATGTTCTTCTATTTCGCCTACCCAGGATGAGATGTTGTTAGACCTTAGACATCTACCTGAGGAGCAGGCTGATAGTATTCGCAAACTGTGTCAGTCGTTTCCCGAGGTGTTCTCTGATACTCTTGGTGTTACTGACCTTATTGAATACAAAATTGAGGTCACGGATTCGATTCCTGTCCGTTTTCCACCTTATAGGCTATCTCCACCTAAAATGAAGGCTCTGAAAGAAATTATCGATCAAATGTTGAAGGATGGTATTATTAGGCCCTCTAAGTCGGCGTATTCATCGCCTATTTTTCTAGTCCCGAAACCCCAAGGAGGCTTCAGGCCTGTCATTGATTACAGGGCTCTCAATCGGAAGGTGGTGTTGCAATCTGTGCCCCTTCCTGACCTTCATTCTTGTTTTTCATGGTTTCGTAAGGCCAAGTTCTTCACCATCTTGGACTTAAATCAGGCCTATAATCAAATTCCCCTTGCCGAAGAGTCTAAACACCTTACAGCGTTTGCCACGGACTGGAATTTATATGAATACAACCGCGTGCCTTTCGGGCTCCCTACGGGAGCAGCTGTGCTCACTAGGCTACTAGATAGGGTCTTCTCCGACATCAAATTCGAGTACTTATATCACTATTTAGATGATGTCGTCGTATTTTCAGAGACTTTTGAAGAACATCTAGATCATCTGCGAGAAGTTCTCGATCGCCTTCGTAAGGCTGGGTTAACTGTTAAGTTGTCCAAGGTTGCCTTTGCTAAGCCCTCTATGTCATTCCTAGGGCATATTGTGTCACCCGATGGTGTAGCAGTCGATCATTCTAGAACACAGGCCATCCGTGATTTTAAACCTCCCAAGGACATTAAAGGTATCGCCAGGTTCATTGGTATGGTGAATTTCTTCAGAAAGTTCATTCCTAACTTTGCTAATAGAGCGGCGCCCTTAAACCTTCTTCGTAGGAAAGGCATCAAATTCGAGTGGGGACCTTCTCAACAAGCCGCTTTTGAAGATCTGAAATTAGCTCTCTGTAATGCCCCTGTCCTTGCTATGCCTGATTTCTCAAAGAAATTCATCGTCCAAACGGACGCGTCATCGTCAGCTGTAGCCGCAGTCCTTCTTCAAGAGACTGAACTAGGGAGGCGATCCATCGCCTATGCATCTAGGACTCTATCGGCTCAAGAAGCCAAGTATTCCATCTATGAGCTCGAAGGGTTGGCAGTCTTATTTGCCTTAGAAAAGTTCCGTCTCTATCTGGAACATGTCAAATTCGACCTGGAGACAGATAATCAAGCCTTAAGCTGGGTCTTAGGTAGGCCGCGTCGTACTGGTCGTATAGCCCGCTGGGCTATTCGTATTTCCGCCTTCCAGTTTGATGTTAGACATATCAGAGGTACCGAAAATGTTGTTGCTGATGGACTCAGCCGTATGTTTCATAACGACGTCGAGACCCAGGAACCGGTCGACAGTTCATCACCTCCCGAGTCCATACTATCTGGTGTTAATGCCATCTTAACAGATGCTCCCATGCTTTTTAGGGATATTGAGAAATACCAACGTGAAGATCCGACGCTGGCTCCGATAATGGAAACCCTTTCTTCTGGGGAACATGCTGTCCCTTATGTTCTGAGGAATGGTGTTCTATGTTGCCCTTCGAGGCATGATAAGTTGATGAAAGTTATTGTTCCAGCGGTTCTTGTACCTATGATCTTCAAGTATTATCACGAGACCCCATTAGGAGGGCATCTTGGAATCTTTAAAACCCGTGAAAAGATTCGTGAAATGTTCATCTGGAAAGGTATGGACGGCGAAATACGTGAACTTGTAAAAGCTTGTAAATCTTGTTTGCTCAGTAAACCGACCATGTCCACCAAGGTAGGCCTCTTGTCTTCTCAGCAAGCGTCGCGCCTGTATATTGATTATGTAGGACCCTTCCCCCAGTCAAAGGGGAATGCCAACAAGTTCATCTTTGTATGCGTAGATGGTTTTACAAGATTTTCGTGGTTATTTCCGACTAAGCTGGCTACCGCTCAGTCTACAATTACTTGCTTAAATTCTATTTTTGCTTCTTTTGGTCCGTGCCAATATATTGTATCTGATGCTAAGGCTTTTACATCTAATCTTTTTCGTAAATTCTGTTTTGACTTGTCCATCTCTCATGTAACTACTGCTGCTTATTACCCTCAACCATCCCTGGCTGAACGGGTTAACCGTAATCTCAGGTCCGCACTTATTGCCTATCATCATGAAGATCATTCCAGGTGGGACACGTCCCTGCATTGGATAGCTTTTGCTTTGAATTCGGCGGTTCATGAATCTCACAAGTTTACTCCAGCTTCTTTGATGTTTAAGTTTGTTCCCAACACGCCGCTCTCTAACCTCTGGTCTCTGAGTGACATTCTGCCCGAAACAATAGATCCGGACAACATTAAAGATCTATGGAAGAAGGCTAAAGCCAATCTTAAGGTATCTCATGAAAAGGTTAGAGAAAGGTATGATCGTGGACGGAGACCCACCCCTTTAAAGGTAGGTGATCAAGTAATGGTCAAAAATTTTGTTCCCGCGGGCAAGCTTGCCCCCAGATTCCATGGGCCATGTGTTATTCTCGATTTCCTTACGCCAGTTACGTTGTTAGTAAGCAATCCAGCCACCGAGAGGATATTTAGGGTTCACCTGTCACAGGTGAAACCAGTGTAAATTTTGTGTCAACTTGCTTCATATAATTTGAAAGGAATATGAAGGTTATATTTTTTTGAGTTCAACTTTTAAGGCTTTCTGCCCCTTCTATAGTATTTTGTCTTATATGTAAGCCTCTTGTAAAACCTTCCCCGATCCGTTAAACTGCCATTCTGTCCTTGCCTCGGCCATTACCACGCTCCCGTCTCCTGCTTCAATACACACTGTGGCTTGATTTGAGTAAATGCCATGGATATCTGCACGCCGCTGACCCCTCAACCTCCTCACCAAGCCTGTGCCCTTAAATAAAAGATGATGGTCCAACACAATTCTGCCGCCAAGCTTTAATGTTTCAGTGCCCCCGCAGCCGCGCGGCGCCGTGCAGCAACTGGAGCAGAGGACGGGCCCCCTCGGCCCCAGCGAGGACGACGGGTGCACGGCGAGCCGGAGCTCTCCTCCCGGCCAAGGCTGATGTGCGGCGCACGACCTGCTACTTGCCCGCAGCCTGTATATGTTCACCGCGGGCGCGGCGTGCTTCAACACCTCTGCTCCCCTCATAGTGCGGGCGAGCGGTATCTCAGGGTACTTGAGGGGTCCGAGCGGCCTCCTTTGGACGCAAGCCGCAACGGCCGGTCTGGCCATCCCACTTCATCACCATCTACTACATGAACAGTTACTATAAGTAATGACTACACTTGGGAATTCAACTGCAATATTTGGTGGACTTTGAAAATTTTTTTTTCCTTCACTTTCAAGTATAAAAAGTTATCTTCAGAAATTCAACTTCTACAAATATAAAGACTTTACTTCATCTGCAACAACAAAATTTTGAAACTAAATCAAACCAAATTAAGAAATCTTATAAAGGCTTCTGCAATCAATCTTCATATCCACAGCATAACTTGGACCTCGTTTCAAACAGATTTCATGTGTCACCCCTGGAGGAACTTTTGGGGGGGGGGGAGGTCTGTACCGGGCGGTACACCTCCACGCCGCTAATTTAAAAATTGCGCCAGGTGAAACTCCTCTGCTGGAGGAAGTCTGAACTTTATCTACGCTGTTAATTCTTTACCTTCTCAGAAGATGTCACCACGTGGAAAATTTTGAGTTTTTGAACTGTGTCATTTTTGATGTGTTTTTGTTTCGCTTGAAGTAAGAAGTGTAAACTTTCTCTCCTAGAGGACACTACTGAAGATCAACAATAGTGCACCCTAGTGCGGAGTCAAATAACTATTTTGTTGGAGAAATTTTTATTTCAAATGTTTGTTTCTTGTTAAATTTCCTTCTGTTATTGTTTAAGTTGGCTGTATACCCCTCTTTTTCCCCTTGTTTTAGGTTTATCCAATCCCGAATTTCTTTTGTAATTTCCGACCAATCCGATGTATTTTCCCCCAACTTGGATATGTTTCTGTACCCTAGCCAATAAAATTATTGTGGGCGGGTGTTTTCATTCCCCTAACGCCTAGAACCTTCCGCGAGAGGATATAAACTGCTGATTTTTGGGTCTCTGCGCCACTTCTGTTCCATCTTTCAGTGTGTTAAGTACATAGCAGGGGGCGGGAAGCGCCTCTTTCTTCGGCAGCGGTCAACAACAAGGTAATGGCCGATTAATAACTTCTTTCTTTGCTAGCTCAGCAGTTTAACTTTCGGGGCGGGTTCTAAGCGTTCAACCATGTAACCTTTTCCTAAAATGTAACTACTCTTTTCATATATTCTATTTTAAAACGACATATCGGGATAGAGAGTGCTTAACCCTCTCGAGCTCCCACTCACATCGTCTTGAGGTGAACTTATTTTTCTCAACCAATTCTTCCGTAATGTAATGTAAATTGCTATTAAGTCACCTCTGTAGTATGGGATTAGCCCTTGTATTAACGGCCTAGTGCCAAGTAGGTCTTAAGCAAAGTGTATTAGGAGTGCAAATTCGCCTCCTCTCAAATTGTATTTTAGAGGTCATGTATTAACTTTCTTGTCATTTAACAGACCTCAGTAGGTTGGGTATTTTACCCCTGTGTACACGTCCTTGGAGGACAGCTTAAAGGTGGAGTTCGGAGTGGCCTATGATAGGCTTGTATTTTAAGGGGAAGTTGCCCTTTATTGAAAATTCTGTCTCTGCCTCAAGGAGGCTTTTGGGTGTAATTGGAAGCAAATGTTTCTGGCATGTTTGGGGGTTTTCGGCCCCTTTGTTGTATGGTGTTCATTGTAAGGTTGGGCTCATTGCTCAAGAATTATGTTTCTGACTTTTGAAGCCCCAAATGGGGTACCTATGTAAATGTATTTTTCAATCGTGTTTCGGCTACTAAGTACCTGTTCTATTTGTTGTTACCTAATTTTGAAAAGAAAATATAACCTTGTTAAATTTTAAAATTAATTTCACTTTAGTAGCTTGAGACCTATTCACCACCTAGCACCTTCTTTCATGCATAACTACCACCAAAACACGGTAACAATAATAATAATAATAATAATAATAATAATAATAATAATAATAATAATAATATTAATAATAATAATAATAATAATAATAATAATAATAATAATAATAGCCCATTAGCCCGGCAACTTCATAATTATATCTGTAACGAAGCAAATAGGACACCCAATAAAAGATAACAGATATCACTAATATTATATTTGTTAATCGAAGTAGATGTGTCTCTAGCCGTCCTGGTATGCTTTTTAAATCGAGCGTTGACGTTGTGCTCTACCAGTTATTTAGAAAATGTACCCCATTGTGAAACTCGCAAAGGCTTGTAACAATAAAAATGGAGTCCTTTAAAAGAGCCTCATTGTTCAGGCGTCAGCTTGAAAGAGACACAAACGCGAGCTGTGCCAAGTTATTACTCAGGATATTGGGAAACAGACCGTCCGCCAAAATGAAAACAAGTATGACGGCAAGAAGAGGGAATGATACTTCTCATGACAGTTCAAGAACAATTTTTGCTTGTATTGTCTCTGAAGAAAATTGGTTAAACAACAATTCAACTGCTTACATTTTGTTCAACTGACAGGAGGTTTAATAAACGAATGTGAAGTTTCCCGGACGGTAATAACAGAAGTAAGATCTTCAGTGACATAGAGCTGTGGCCCCATGAAACTTCTCCTTGACATGTTCTTTCCAACTGTGGCAGACAAATTTAGAGAATCGAGTTCAGACGCATTCGGTTAACATTTACGATTGCTGAAATGCGAGAAATCTCTGCAAGTAGATTATAGGCATATTCAAAACTCTTGCATAATAAATTCGATAGCAATTCAAAGGGTATTAAATATGTGTGAACTGATATTTGTTGTTTGAGTCATCAATACATAGACTGGTTTGATGCAGCTCTCCATGCCATCGTATCCTGTGCTAACCTTTTCATTTCAACGTAACTGCTGCATCATACATCTGCTCTAATCTGCTTGTCATATTGAAACCTTGGTCTACCCCTACACTTCTCTCAGAAACCAGCTGAACAAGTCCTGGGTGTATTAAGACGGGTCCTTTCTACCTCTTCTTCTCGTCAACTTTAGCCAAATCGATCTCCTCTCACCTGTTCGATTCAGTGAATAGATCTATCCATCTCACCTTCAGCATTCGCCTGTAACACCACAATTAGGGGCCGAGAACAAAAACCAGGTAAGTGACGGAAACCTACTTTTGAGGAAACTGGCATAAAAAATTGCACAATCGTTTGGTTGAGCCATTATTTTTGTATCAATTAATTACACCATAAGCATTAATACTGGGTTGAAATTAAGTTCCAACATTCATTACCGACTTGATAATAATTATCCAAATCTACTTTACTGTTATTGAATAAACTTTTATTTAATGCAAAAACAAGGTAAGTGACTTTAGTGGTATTAGTACTTTCATCTGCTAATCAGAGTCACTGGAAAGTTCACTGTTTGAAACTTCTACATTGACCACGTCCTAAATTTCGGTGAGGGTACGTCCCCTTTGATGAGTTTCTGGAACATTATTATGAGGCAGACTGTCAAAGAAAGTATGATGGACAGGAGGTATCAGCGATTTAAGTTCCTGGATGTTCTTGTATTTTGCAGCCTTTATGGGTACATCTATTAGATAGAGCTTTGGGAGCATTACTTCTGATGGTCTGCCGACCCTATGTCTTACTATGTTCACTTTTCTCAAGGGGATATCCTCATTCAGTGTTTCTTTGAAGAGCATAATAAAAGGATTCTTCTTTCTACACCTATCCATATTGCTTTTTGCCATGACACAGTATTACCTTCTTGGTTTTTGGTTGTGGTATTCTTCGTGAATTTGGCCATGGGCTGAACTGTAAAGAAATCTTCATTTTTCAGTGGAATAATAGAACAGTTTTTTGATGTGGCTTTCACAGTACTCATCCAATCCTCAGGAACAAAGACATTAGTAGCCACACGCCTACGCTTTTCATTCAGGCCGAAGTCTTGATCACATTCCATATACAGTAAGTATGACCTGGCTCCAGGAACTTGTGATCAATGATTTGTATTGCACATGTCTTCACGATGAACATACAAAATTTGAGCAGGTTTTTGTTCCGTTTTTGACCACCGCTGTAAGCGATGATTCTACTCATTTCCTGTAAACCTTCGCAACACTTCGTGAGACAGGAACCAATTTCTTGCGATCCTCTTGAAGGACAAGAAAAAGAGATAGAAAGGATGGGGATATACAGATATACAGAAGTGCTGAAAGATCTTAAAAGCAGACCTCTATTGGAATACATCTATGAATACCAGAGAAATTGTCCAGAACACCTGAACAGCATTGACAGAAGCAGGATCCCTAAAGCCCCGGTGGAAAGAGATCTCTGGGAAGTCCCAGGAAGAAATGGCGTGAAAATGCAAATCTTTTGTATAGACCGTAACAGTTCTTTTAGATGATTAATACTGTACATGACCGGGCGAGTTGGCCGTGCGCGTAGAGGCGCGCGGCTGTGAGCTTGCATCCGGGAGATGGTAGGTTCGAATCCCACTATCGGCAGCTCTGAAGATGGTTTTCCGTGGTTTACTATTTTCACACCAGGCAAATGCTGGGGCTGTACCTTAATTAAGGCCACGGCCGCTTCCTTCCAACTCCTAGGCCTTTCGTATCACATCGTCGCCATAAGACCTAAGGTAAATCCGGGACCGATGCCGCCCCGGTAGAGATGCCGCATACACTGTAGCTAAAGGTTCCCATCGTTACAGCTAGATGGCAATATGTGTGGTTTTTCAGTTTCTAAGGAAGAACTACTGTCTGCGAGTGTGACGAAATTTGCTCGTATATTACGCCAATTATAGCCGATATCTTGAGGCGAGTACATGTTTCCTCCTGACAAAGTTTTTGCGTGTGTTAATTTATTGTATATTAAGTTGGCTTCAAATGCTTAAATCAGACGTTTTTAGTACAGTAGACGTCAGAAGCATAACTGTAGTTGTGAGTAAGCTAATTTTGGGCCATGATAGCCTTGAGGTATGAAAACAGGAGGGTGCGGCGTCTCTCCCTGATAGTTGGGAGAGTTGCCGCACAACAATCCGGCTGAGATGCCTCATTGCTATCAGATTCTACAAGCGATCTGGGAACATTCAATACTATTCAGAGTGTACCGGTATTTTATTCGAATATTTTATCGTCTCACGATTCGTAATATACATAATCTAATTTTATTAATTTCATTGGTAACATTATGTTATTATATAAAATTATATTATTTTCAGCAATAAAAATTTGCGACATGCCTGCTCAGTATAAAAGTAAGGGCACTGTTAAAAGACCTCAATGGACTAGGAAAATTTAAGAGAGGCTGCTAAAAGACTGAAAGCCAAGGAAATACCGATCAGGGAGGCAGAATGATACTACAGAATTCCGGAACGAACACTGAAACTTAGAATGCAGTCACGAAATCTGGAAAAGGGCTCTCTGGGTCCAGCAGGTATAGCTACTTCAATAATCACCGAAGTCAAAATGATATTCAAGAAAGGATGACTGTATCCAGTGTTTCAGTTACAAACAGTGACTGCATGAATCTTGCTCTACATATAACGACTGTTGCAGCAAAATTGCTAGAGAACAAAGTTTTAAGAAACAATCTGTAAAAACTTGTGAGAGGATAAACATCAGTTTTTGATTCAAGAATCCTGTCTTAGACATGTTTCCAAATTACTGTGTCAGGACAGAATTATATTCATTATGATTTTGATGTTTCCTTTATATAACACGAGGGCCTCGTGGTGTAGGGATAGCGTGCCTGCCTCTCGCCCGGAGGCCCCGGGTTCGATTCCCGGCCTGGTCAGGGATTTCTCTCTCAACCTGAGGGCTGGTTCGAGGTCCACTCAGCCTACTTGATTGGAATTGAAAATCTATCTGACCGTGACATGGCGGCCCCGGTCTCGGAAGCCCAGAATAACGGCCGGGAGAATGCGTCGTGCTGACCACACGGCTCCTCGTAATCTGCAGGCCTTCCGGCTGAGCAGCGGTCTCTGTGCAGGCCAGAGCCCTTTCAAGGGTGTTAAGTGCCGTGGGGTTTTATATAACACAGTGAAGAATCCATTGCACATGCACATTTAGAGTAAATCGAAATTAAAATATGATTAATTCAATGTTGTAAATTATCTTTTACCATTGAATGATTATATTAGGTGGATATAATTGTCTTGTAGTACGTTCTAGTGTTCGGTTATATTAAAGTTGAAGAAATTGGCTTAAATTTGATTTTGTCATTAATAATTTTACTTGCGGCATCTCTCCCGAGCAAAGTCGTCATCTATACCAGGATCCAGGGAGAGACGCCGCAGATGCAACAATGCCATTGTTCCCTCCTTTTTCCCATTTACTTTCAATTGCCAATATTTTGTTCATCTGTAATCAAATGTACATGAGTAGTATAATTTGACAGTTCGGCGGCCTCCTCCCGCGGGAAATTTGAATTCTGGCGGGAAATGTGAATTCTGGCGGGAAATTTGAATTTTGGTGGGAGATTTGAATTTGTAAACAGAGCCACGTGCTTTTTGACAGCTGTCATCGACAACAACGCATCGCTAACCTCACTGCTGCCATCTTGACGGTCCTAAACCTCAGTAGTGCCAACTTAACCTAACTAGCGTGAGGTAAACAAAGCCACGTGTTTTTTGACAGCCACGTGCTTTTCGACAGACAACAACGCATCGCTAACCTCAGTAATGCCATCTTGACGGGCTTAAACCTCAGTAGTGCCAACTTAACCTCACTAGTGCGAGGTAAACAAAGCCACGTGTTTTTTGACAGCCACGTGCTTTTTGACAGACAACAACGCATCGCTAACCTCAGTACTGCCATCTTGACGGGCCTAAACCTTAGTGGTACCAACTTAACCTAACTAGCGTGTGGTAAACAAAGCCACGTGCTTTTTTGACAGCTGTCATCCGCCATCTTTAGACCACAGAGCACTGTGCTGCCCTCTTTATCGTAGTAGATGTAAAATTCGTCACCTGTCATCGGCAGTGCTGATATCTTGGCGGGCCTAAACTTTAGTGCTACCAACTTAACCTCACTAGCGTGAGATAAACAAATCCACGTGCTTTTCTGACAGCTGTCATCCGCCATCTTTAATCTATAGAGCACAGTGCTACCCTCTTTGTGGTAGCGGATAATTTGAAAAATGCTTTTTGACAGCAACCATCTTTGAGCACCGTGCTGCCCTTTTAGCTACTTACCTTTGAAATGTGGTGGCGGTAAATTCCACGTCCTCTTGTTTGGAAATAAACCCATGCCCTTCTTTTGACAGCTGTCATCCGCCATATTTAATCCAGAGAGAACAGTGCTGCAATCTTTAGTTTGAAATGCGGTGGCGGCAAATTCCACGTGCTCTTGTTTGGAAACAAATCAACATGCTTTGTTGACAGCTGTCATCCGCCATCTTTAATCACCGTGCTGCCCTCTTTAGCTACTTACCTTTGAAATGTGGTGGCGGTAAATTCCACGTGCTTTACAAACCTGTATGCTTTTCTGACAGCTGTCATCCGCCATCTTTAATCCAGAGAGAACAGTGCTGCAATCTTTAGTTGAAATGTGGTAGCGGCAAATTCCAAGTGCTCTTGTTTGGAAACAAAGCCATGTGCTTTTTTGACAGCTGTCATCCGCCATCTTTAATCAACAGAGCACCATGCTGCTATCATGCGGGCAATTTCGTCAGCTGTCATCCGCCATCTTTAATCCACAGAACACCGTGCTGCCCTCTTTATGGCTACTACCTTAAGCACGTAGTAGCGGGCAATTTGAAAAGTTCTGTTAGCTATCATCCGCCATCTTTAATCAAGAGAGCACCGTGCTGCCCTCTTTAGCATCTTTAATCCAGAGAGAACAGTGCTGCAATCTTTAGTTTGAAATGTGGTGGCGGCAAATTCCACGTGCTCTTGTTTGGAAACAAAGCTATGTGCTTTTTTGACAGCTGTCATCCGCCATCTTTAATCAACAGAGCACCATGCTGCTATCATGCGGGCAATTTTGTCAGCTGTCATCCACCATCTTTAATCCACAGAACACCGTGCTGCCCTCTTTATAGCTACTACCTTAAGCACGTAGTAGCGGGCAATTTGAAAAGTTCTGTTAGCTATCATCCGCCATCTTTAATCAAGAGAGCACCGTGCTGCCCTCTTTAGCTAGATACCTTTGAAATGTGGTGGTGGCAAATTGAAAAATTTCACGCGCTCTTGTTTGGAAACAAACTCACGTGCTTTTTTGACAGCCATCATCCGCCATCTTTAAGCAACAGAGTACAGTGCTGCCCTCTTTGTTGTGGCGGTAAATTCCCCGTGCTCTTGTTTGGAAACAAAGCCATGTGCTTTTTTTTGACAGGTGTCATCTGCCATTTTTAACCAACAGAGCACTATGCTGCTATCATGCGGGCAATTTCGTTAGCTGTCATCCGCCATCTTTTAATGAACAGAGCACCGTGGTGCCCTATGCGGGGCAATTTCGTCAGCTGTCATCCGCTCGCTCTACAGCAGCCATCTCTCGACGCTAATTGCACAAGATGGTGGCTATACATGACTCCTTAAAGGTGCTTATGCGAGATGATCGCTATACATAGTTTCTTATGAGACTCCCTTGGGATGCTTGCGCAAGATGGCGGTTATACAAGGCTCCTTATGAGACACCCTAGGGATGCTTGCGCAAGATGGTGGTTGCTCTTATGAGGCGGCTTAAGGATCCTTGCATAAGATTGCTAGAGACGCCCCCCACCCCTAAGGATGCTTGCGCAAGATGGCGGACGCAAGATGGCGGTTATACATAGCTCCTTATGAGACAGCTAGTACTCGATACAACATGTGATCAGAACATTGATTGCTGTGTTCAGAACACAAAATAAGTGATCAAGACTAGAATCGAACACTGTACTCGATGTCGTTAACTTCAACATGTGATTAAAACATTGTTTGGTGTGTTCAGAACACTACATAAGTAGAATCGAACGCTGTACAACATGTTAGGGGGTACCTTTGTTCTAAGAAGATCAGATTGAAACATAACAAGACTAGAATTGAACACTGCACTCGATGTCGTTAACCTTAACATGTGAACAGAACATTGATTGATGTGTTCAGATCACTAAACAAGTAGAACCGAACACTGTACAACATGTTAGGGGATACCTTTGTTCTAAGAAAATTAGATTGAAACATAACAAGACTAGAATCGAACACTGCACTCGATGTCGTTAATCTTAACATGTGATCAGAACATTGATTGATGTGTTCAGATCACTAAACAAGTAGAACCGAACACTGTACAACATGTTAGGGGATACCTTTGTTCTAAGAAGATCAGATTGAAACATAACAAGACTAGAATTGAACACAGCACTCGATATCGTTAACCTTAACATGTGATCAGAACATTGATTGATGTGTTCAGATCACTAAACAAGTAGAAACGAACACTGTACAACATGTTAGGGCATACCTTTGTTCTAAGAAGATCAGATTGAAACATAACAAGACTAGAATTGAACACTGCACTCGATGCAAAATGTGATCAGAACATTGATTGATGTGTTCTGATCACTAAACAAGTAGAACCGAACACTGTACAACATGTTAGGGATACCTTTGTTCTAAGAAAATTAGATTGAAACATAACAAGACTAGAAACGAACACTGCACTCGATGCCGTTAACCTTAACATGTGATCCGATACAACATGTTAGGGGATAGCATTGTTGTAAGAAAATTAGATTGAAGCATAGCAAGACTAGAATCGAACACTGTAAGAACATTGTTTGATGTGTTCAGAGCAAAAGTACAACTTCAATGATTTACCTAGTGTAAAACACACACTGTGCACATATCGCATAGCTATTTCGCCTATCACTTGCCTAGTATGAAAATCAAAAACACACTGTGCACATATCGCATAGTTAACTCGGCAACACTTCAAATGATTTGCTTAGTACGAAAATAAAAAAATCTATACCGCGTAGCTAACTCGTTCATCGCATTGCTAAGACGCTTAGTAATTGCAAATAAACTGATATTTGTCATACGAAAATCAAGAAAACACACTGCGTAGCCAACTCGCTCGGGTCACTCGCTTAGTAATTGCAACACGACTAGAACACTGATACACACACGGATAAGAATGTTGCGAGATACTACATACTTACATGTTTTTTTTTTTTAAATATTGGGGGTGAAAGATCATAAATTATATGTACACATGTTGTCTCCTCCAAGTTGTAAGACGAAATAGACGCAGTACTGCGAGTTTCCGCTATAGCTGGCGAACGGAATTAGCATGATATCTCAGCAAAAAAAAAAAAAAAAAAAAAAAAAAAAACGCGTGAGCCTGCATACATGCAAGTCAGACACAATGATGGATACCGCGATTCAAATCCTGGCAACTTATGCCGTCAGGAAGGGCATCCGGCGAGCATCTAGCTGTAAATCCCGATTCTCATGTTAGAAAGAACAACTTGTTGTAAAACATTCTTAATCCCAGTTCTTTGACGTCAGGAAGGCAACCGGTCGGAAACAATAGTGTATGATGTAAGAGGCTAGATACTACTAGTCTTAAAACAAATTCTTCTGATTTAAATTCTTAGTTTTGCGTCAGGAAGGGCATCCGGCTGTAAAACAAGAGTTCATGATACAGCGATTTAAAATCTAAGAAGAGCATATAGCTGTAAATCCCCGATTCTCGTGTTAGAAGTTGAAAAACAGATTCTTAATCTGAGTTCTTTGACGTCAGGAAGGGCAACCGGTCGAGAACAATAGTGTATGATATAAGAGGCTAGATACTGCTAGTTTTGCGTCAGGAAGGGCAACTAGTCTTAAAACAAGTTCTTCCTATTTAAAATCTTAGTTTTGCGTCAGGAAGGGCATCCGGCTATAAAACAATAATTCGTGATACAGTGATTTAAAATCTAAGAAGAGCATTTAGCTGTAAAACCCTGATTCTCGTGTTAGAAGTTGTAAAAGAGATTCTTAATCCAACTTCTTTGACGTCAGGAAGGGCAACCGGTCGAAAACAATAGTGTATGATGTAAGAGGCTAGATACTGCCAGTTTTGCGTCAGGAAGGGCAACTAGTCTTAAAACAAATTCTTGGGATTTAAAGTCTTAGTTTTGCGTCAGGAAGGGCATCCGGCTGTAAAACAATAGTTCACGATACAGCGATTTAAAATCAAAGAAGTGCATCCAGCTGTAAAACCCCGATTCTCGTGTTAGAAGTTGTAAAAGAGATTGTTAATCCGAGTTCTTTGACGTCAGGAAGGGCAACCGGTCGAAAACAATAGTGTATGATGTAAGAGGCTAGATACTGCCAGTTTTGCGTCAGGAAGGGCAACTAGTCTTAAAACAAATTCTTGCGATTGAAAATCTTAGTTTTGCGTCAGGAAGGGCATCCGGCTGTAAAACAATAGTTCACGATACAGCGATTTAAAATCTAAGAAGTGCATCTAGGTGTAAAACCCCGATTCTCGTGTTAGAAGTTGTAAAAGAGATTCTTAATCCAAGTTCTTTGATGTCAGGAAGGGCAACCGGTCGAAAACAATAGTGTATGATGTAAGAGGCTAGATACTGCCAGTTTTGCATCAGGAAGGGCAACTAGTCTTAAAACAAATTCTTGCGATTTAAAATCTTAGTTTTGCGTCAGGAAGGGCATCCGGCTGTAAAACAATAGTTCGCGATACAGCGATTTAAAATCTAAAAAGTGCATCTAGCTGTAAAACCCGTGTTGAGGGTGATTCATTTGTCGGATGGGGGTGATCCTACTGTTGCATATTACATTCTCAGGTAGTTTCGAGGGCGTGCAAAGAGCCAGCATTAAGTAAGGGCTGTTGATGGAGGGGTGTTAAACCTTGTACAGGCTCCTTCAACAGGAGTAGCCTACATGGCGGCGCCGTGCAGGCTCTTTCGATAGGAGTAGGCTGTATGCTGGCACTGTGTTTTAACCTCTCCGTACAATCATGATATTTTATGTTAGGAACTTACATGGGCTAAATGCTACACATTCCGTGGCAGAGCCGGGAATCGAATTCGGGCCTCCGGGGGTAGCAGCTAATCACACCAACTACTACACCACAGAGGAGGACTATTTCAGTTTTACAGAACAGAATATTTTACAACCTTAATACGCTTATAATCTAGCAATAAGACGTTGTATGAGTTACAAGTTGCTTATCAGCACACCGTGTCTTCGTTCAAGGTTAGTGTAGCCGGAAGCCGAGTATACAATTTCAGCTAACACATGCATTCCATACCTCGCTCTGAATGACTGCGCCGATACAACTTCAAAGATAGTGTTCTATGCAGTAGAACAAAAAATGTAACCCATAACCCGTTCCTAAAGCTTAAAACTGTAAATGTTTGAAGCTCCTGTTTTTACAGCTAGATGTGGTTCCTAACGTAGCAGGGCAGGGATTAAAAATATGTTTTAAAGCCGAGTGCCTCCTCCTGACGCTGGAGTTTAAAACGCAAGAATTTGTTTTACGACCGGTTGCCCTTCCTGACGCGAGATTTTAAATCACAAGAATTCGTTTTACAACAGGATGCCCTTCTAGGATTTTAAAAAGCAGTATCTAGCCTCTTACACCATACGCTAATGTTTTCGACCGGTTACCCTTCCTGACGTCAAAGAACTTGGATTAAGAATCTGTTTTACATTTTCTAACACGAGAATCGGGGTTTTACAGCTAGACGCACTTCTTAGATTTTAAATCGCTGTATCGTGAACTATTGTTTTACAGCCGGATGCCCTTCCTGACGCAAAACTAAGATTTTCAATCGCAAGAATTTGTTTTAAGACTAGTTGCCCTTCCTGACGCAAAACTGGCAGTATCTAGCCTCTTACATCATACACTATTGTTTTCGACCGGTTGCCCTTCCTGACGTCAAAGAACTCGGATTAAGAATCTCTTTTACAACTTCTAACACGAGAATCGGCGTTTTACAGCTGGATGCACGTGTTAGATTTTAAATCGCTGTATCGTGAACTACAGTTTTACAGCCAGATGCCCTTCCTGACGCAAAACTAAGATTTTAAATCGCAAGAATTTGTTTTCAGACTAGTTGCCCTTCCTGACGCAAAACTGGCAGTATCTAGCCTCTTACATCATACACTATTGTTTTCGACCGGTTGCCCTTCCTGACGTCAAAGAACTCGGATTAAGAATCTCTTTTACAACTTCTAACACGAGAATCGGCGTTTTACAGCTGGATGCACTTCTTAGATTTTAAATCGCTGTATCGCGAACTATTGTTTTACAGCCGGATGCATTTCCTGACGCAAAACTAAGATTTTAAATCGCAAGAATTTGTTTTAAGACTAGTTGCCCTTCCTGACGTAAAACTGGTAGTATCTAGCCTCTTACATCATACACTATTGTTTTCGACCGGTTGCCCTTCCTGACGTCAAAGAACTTGGATTAAGAATCTCTTTTACAACTTCTAACACGAGAATCGGGGTTTTACAGCTAGATGCACTTCTTAGATTTTAAATCGCTGTATCGTGAACTATTGTTTTAGAGCCGGATGCCCTTCCTGACGCAAAACTAAGATTTTAAATCGCAAGAATTTGTTTTAAGACTAGTTACCCTTCCTGACGCAAAACTAGCAGTATCTAACCTCTTACATCATACACTATTGTTTTCGACCGGTTGCCCTTCCTGACGTCAAAGAACTTGGATTAAGAATCTGTTTTACAACTTCTAACACTAGAATTAGGGTTTTACAGCTAGATGCACTTCTTAGATTTTAAATCAGTGAATCACGAACTATTGTTTTACATCCGGATGCCCTTCCTGACGCAAAACTAATATTTTAAATCACAAGAATTTGTTTTAAGACTAGTTGCCCTTCCTGACGCAAAGCTAGCAGTATCTAGCCTCTTACAAAATACACTATTGTTTTCGACCGGTTGCCCTTCCTGACGTCAAAGAACTCAGATTAAGAATCTGTTTTTCAACTAGTTACCCTTTCTAACATGAGAATCGGGGATTTACAGCTAGATGCTCTTCTTAGATTTTAAATCGCTGTATCGTGAACTATTGTTTTACAGCCGGATGCCCTTCCTGACGCAAAACTAAGATTTTAAATCAGAAGAATTTGTTTTAAGACTAGTTGCCCTTCCTGACGCAAAACTAGCAGTATCTAGCCTCTTACATCATACACTATTGTTTTTCGACCGGTTGCCCTTCCTGACGTCAAAGAACTGGGATTAAGAATGTTTTACAACAAGTTGTTCTTTCTGACATGAGAATCGGGGATTTACAGCTAGATGCTCGCCGGATGCCCTTCCTGACGGCATAAGTTGGCAGGATTTGAATCGCGGTATCCATCATTGTGTCTGACTTGCATGTATGCAAGCTCACGCGTATTTTTTTTTGCTGAGATATCATGCTACTTCCGTTCGCCAGCTATAGCGGAAACTCGCAGTACTGCGTTTATTTCGTCTTACAACTTGGAGGAGACAACATGTGTACATATAATTTATGATCTTTCACCCCCAATATTTAAAAAAAAAAAAACATGTAAGTATGTAGTATCTCGCAACATTCTTATCCGTGTGTGTATCAGTGTTCTAGTCGTGTTGCAATTACTAAGCGAGTGACCCGAGCGAGTTGGCTACGCAGTGTGTTTTCTTGATTTTCGTATGACATATATCAGTGTATTTGCAATTACTAAGCGTCTTAGCAGTGCGATGAACGAGTTAGCTACGCGGTATAGATTTTTTTATTTTCGTACTAAGCAAATCATTTGAAGTGTTGCCGAGTTAGCTATGCGATATGTGCACAGTGTGTTTTTGATTTTCATACTAGGCAAGTGATGGGCGAGATAGCTATGCGATATGTGCACAGTGTGTGTTTTACACTAGGTAAATCATTGAAGTTGTACTTTTGCTCTGAACACATCAAACAATGTTCTTACAGTGTTCGATTCTAGTCTTGCTATGCTTCAATCTAATTTTCTTACAACAATGCTATCCCCTAACATGTTGTATCGGATCACATGTTAAGGTTAACGGCATCGAGTGCAGTGTTCGATTCTAGTCTTGTTATGTTTCAATCTAATTTTCTTAGAACAAAGGTATCCCCTAACATGTTGTACAGTTTTCGGTTCTACTTGTTTAGTGATCTGAACACATCAATCAATGTTCTGATCACATGTTGCATCGAGTGCACCGTTCAATTCTAGTCTTGTTATGTTTCAATCTGATCTTCTTAGAACAAAGGTATCTCCTAACATGTTGTACAGTGTTCGGTTCTACTTGTTTAGTGATCTGAACACATCAATCAATGTTCTGATCACATGTTAAGGTTAACGATATCGAGTGCTGTGTTCAATTCTAGTCTTGTTATGTTTCAATCTGATCTTCTTAGAACAAAGGTATCCCCTAACATGTTGTACAGTGTTCGGTTCTACTTGTTTAGTGATCTGAACACATCAATCAATGTTCTGATCACATGTTAAGATTAACGACATCGAGTGCAGTGTTCGATTCTAGTCTTGTTATGTTTCAATCTAATTTTCTTAGAACAAAGGTATCCCCTAACATGTTGTACAGTGTTCGGTTCTACTTGTTTAGTGATCTGAACACATCAATCAATGTTCTGTTCACATGTTAAGGTTAACGACATCGAGTGCAGTGTTCAACTCTAGTCTTGTTATGTTTCAATCTGATCTTCTTAGAACAAAGGTACCCCCTAACATGTTGTACAGCGTTCGATTCTACTTATGTAGTGTTCTGAACACACCAAACAATGTTTTAATCACATGTTGAAGTTAACGACATTGAGTACAGTGTTCGATTCTAGTCTTGATCACTTATTTTGTGTTCTGAACACATCAATCAATGTTCTGATCACTTGTTGTATCGAGTACTAGCTGTCTCATAAGGAGCTATGTATAACCGCCATCTTGCGTCCGCCATCTTGCGCAAGCATCCTTAGGGGTGGGGGGCGTCTCTAGCAATCTTATGCAAGGATCCTTAAGCCGCCTCATAACAGCAAGCATCCCTAGCCACCATCTTGTGCAATTAGCGTCGAGAGATGGCTGCTGTAGAGCGAGCGGATGACAGCTGACGAAATTGCCCAGCATAGGGCAGCACGGTGCTCTGTTGGTTAAAGATGGCAGATGACACCTGTCAAAAAAAGCACATGGCTTTGTTTACAAATAAGAGCACGGGGAATTTACCGCCACAACAAAGAGGGCAGCACTGTACTCTGTTGCTTAAAGATGGCGGATGATGGCTGTCAAAAAAGCACGTGAGTTTGTTTCCAAACAAGAGCGCGTGAAATATTTCAATTTGCCACCACCACATTTCAAAGGTATCTAGCTAAAGAGGGCAGCACGGTGCTCTCTTGATTAAAGATGGCGGATGACAACAGAACTTTTCAAATTGCCCGCTACTACGTGCTTAAGGTGGTAGCTATAAAGAGGGCAGCACGGTTTTCTGTGGATTAAAGATGGTGGATGACAGCTGACAAAATTGCCCGCATGATAGCAGCATGGTGCTCTGTTGATTAAAGATGGGGAATGACTGCTGTCAAAAAAGCACATAGCTTTGTTTCCAAACAAGAGCACGTGGAATTTGCCGACACCACATTTCAAACTAAAGATTGCAGCACTGTTCTCTCTGGATTAAAGATGCTAAAGAGGTCAGCACGGTGCTGTCTTGATTAATGATGGCGGATGATAGCTAACAGAACTTTTCAAATTGCCCGCTACTACGTGCTTAAGGTAGTAGCCATAAAGAGGGCAGCACGGTGTTCTGTGGATTAAAGATGGCGGATGACAGCTGACGAAATTGCCCGCATGATAGCAGCATGGTGCTCTGTTGATTAAAGATGGCGGATGACAGCTGTCAAAAAAGCACATGGCTTTGTTTCCAAACAAGAGCACTTGGAATTTGCCGCTACCACATTTCAACTAAAGATTGCAGCACTGTTCTCTCTGGATTAAAGATGGCGGATGACAGCTGTCAGAAAAGCATATAGGTTTGTAAAGCACGTGGAATTTACCGCCACCACATTTCAAAGGTAAGTAGCTAAAGAGGGCAGCACGGTGATTAAAGATGGCGGATGACAGCTGTCAACAAAGCATGTTGATTTGTTTCCAAACAAGAGCACGTGGAATTTGCCGCCACCGCATTTCAAACTAAAGATTGCAGCACTGTTCTCTCTGGATTAAATATGGCGGATGACAGCTGTCAAAAAAAGCACATGGGTTTATTTCCAAACAAGAGGACGTGGAATTTTCCGCCACCACATTTCGAAGGTAAGTAGCTAAAGAGGGCAGCACGGTGCTCAAAGATGGTTGTTGTCAAAAAGCATTTTTCAAATTATCCTCTACCACAAAGAGGGTAGCACTGTGCTCTATAGATTAAAGATGGCGGATGACAGCTGTCAGAAAAGCACGTGGATTTGTTTATCTCACGCTAGTGAGGTTAAGTTGGTAGCACTAAAGTTTAGGCCCGCCAAGATGGCAGCACTGCCGATGACAGGTGACGAATTTTACATCTACTACGATAAAGAGGGCAGCACAGTGCTCTGTGGTTTAATGATGGCGGATGACAGCTGTCAAAAAGCACGTGGCTTTGTTTACCACACGCTAGTTAGGTTAAGTTGGTACCACTAAGGTTTAGGCCCGTCAAGATGGCAGTACTGAGGTTAGCGATGCGTTGTTGTCTGTCAAAAAGCACGTGGCTGTCAAAAAACACGTGGCTTTGTTTACCTCACGCTAGTTAGGTTAAGTTGGCACTACTGAGGTTTAGGCCCGTCAAGATGGCAGGAGTGAGGTTAGCGATGCGTTGTTGTCGATGACAGCTGTCAAAAAGCACGTGGCTTTGTTTACAAATTCAAATCTCCCGCCAAAATTCAAATTTCCCGCCAAAATTCAAATTTCCCGCCAGAATTCAAATTTCCCGCGGGAGGAGGCCGCCGAACTGTCAAATTATACTACTTAGATGTTTTCAAATTATGCTCGATGAATTTGCAACAATTTTTAAAGTAAATATACCGAGATATAACAAAAGACATAAAAAGTGCGGCAACTCTACCGGAATCACCCTATCTGTGTCGGTGCGACGTAAAGCCCCTAGCAAAAGAAAAGAATACTGTACATGAAAGGATGATGATGATGATGATGATCATGATCATGATGATGACAATCTAATAAAACTTCTGTTTCGTTTCATTGGCGTATCTCTGTCTGTTCAATAGGGAACCGTAAGTCAAATCAAACCAAATCAAATCAAAATCACTTTATTTGCAAAGGAGGTGTCTACTTCGGTGGCAAATGGTACACTAAAATACATTATTGTCAAGCACTAAATTTTAAATTAACAAGAGAAGAAGACATTTCCCTAGAATGCAATATTATACAATTTACACTAACAATTTTTCTATTAAACACACAGCCCATCCATAATAAATTTATATTGTTTACAAAATTCCACTTATAATATTTCCTGTACTTACAAACATAGCCAACTCATATACGGTATGTGGAATTACTTCAAATAATACTATACAACTGTATAAGAATAAAATTTACATTGCATTTATATATTTATAAAATTTTTACCCATTTTGGAATCTAAGTAGCATAACGACCTGCTGCGTCTTAACCAGAGCCCCTTTTGACACCGGTTTTCAGAGTTCCTGAAGGGCCTTCACAGCTACCGTAGCGGTCCCAGCGCCCTCGAAGTCCCCACTGTACTTCACCCCTACTGGCCGTTCGCTACTTCGGCTGTCCAATCTCCATAGACCAGGGGATGGAATTAATTTATTCACACACATGTTTTATTCACAATAACCTGCACTGGTCGAATGCCCTCTAACATTTCATTTGTTTTCTTTGTTGCTGTTTATTATCTACTCGAATATCTGTACAGATTTTGGAAAAAGATCAAACACTACCCCTGGTAAACTGTTCCACTCCTTCACGCCCTTCCCAATGAATGAAAATTTACCCCAAAACGCTTCTGCTAAAATTCCTTCTAATTTTATACTTGTGGTCAGTCCTGCCGATATAATTATTTTCCAACTGAAGCCTCTCACTGATTTCTCCCCATGCTTCAGGGTTATATAATTGTGTTGGCTCAAAATTCACTTCTTGGGCGTTTTATAAATTCGCTGTCTTAAAATCTAGAAGCGAATTGTTTAATTTGTTCTCATTGTGCTACGTTAAAATCTCAGTAAAATGGGGCTTGATGAAGTTATATCTTTTATTTTGGCGGCGCGATCTTTGTGGTGAAATGTGGTTTATCAGCTTGTTGTTGAGCTCTTGATAGTAAGACTAGGAGGGAACATCTTCAAATAGGTGATCGGTGTGCGTAATGAATGTAGTCATAGTTGTGTGAAACACCTTCTTGTAGAGTAAATGTGTCGTGTGATGTTCCCTTGTGCTCTCGTGGGCCGATTCCCAGCGGCCTCTTTGCCAGGGCACTGGCAACTGTAATTGTCTGCCGTAAACCCACACGATACTTTTGCAGTTTTCACTGACGCTAAAGTGTGCCGGTACTTTGTCCCACAGGATTTCGATTTCATATTTGAGCATGCTCAAATTCCACTGAACCATGGTGAGATCGCACCTGCCATGTAGAACACAGAATTGAACCCTCTACTGACTCAGCTACCGAGTCCAGCGGTTTTTTGCGTTTTGATTGTGCCTTGAGGAATGTGAGGATATCTGAAGGGATGGATGAGCACGCCACTTGGTATTTAATAGCATCTCTCCTTAGTGCTCAACCCATAATATATTTTTCTACCCCTGTGGGTGGGGGACGCTGACGAAGACTACACTCAAGGTATCACCTACCTGTTGTAACAGGCGACTAAAAGGCACGACCACGGGATGATTGAATTAGAACCATGAAACTACTTGTGATTAGTACCATCACGTGAGAAACACTATGGTTCATCTTTACTTGCCAGGAGTACCACTATGTTGGATAAACAATAGGTTTGTGATTACTAGCAGCAGAGAGTGGTCCACTGTAGGTTCACAGTACATGAGATTAGTACCAGTATATGCGGAACACCACGGGCTTAAGTTGCCTGTGATCTGTACCTTTATGTGAGAAACGCCACGGGTCTCGGTGTTGCCTGTGATTAGTACCACTGTATAAGCGACACCGTGGGTCTGCGTTGCACCTAGGCGAGGAACACCATGGGTTTGCGTTGCTTATGAGTGGTGCCATAATGTAAGAAATATCATAGGTCTGTGTTACTTGTGCGTAGTACATTACTTGTGAGTAGTACCATAATGTGTGGAACACCGCGAGTCTATGCTACTTTTGATGAGTACCGCAACTTGAAGAATACCGTGGTTCTACTTTACTGGCGATAAGTACCATCTGAGTGTCCGTTGACTTGGATTTTGGACCCCTTTACACAACAAGCATCATCGATTCAGGATTGTGCTTTGGAAGCAGCCCCTTGGTCAGTGTATACTATTGTTTTAAGACAGTTTACAGGTCGGATATACTGATTGTTTTAAGTTCATAATCATTGTTCATCATCGTCTTTTTGAATTCTTGTCAGTGAATCGATTTTGGAATAACTTTTAACTTTCAGTATTGTGAGTTAGATCCACTTATTGTTCTAAATTCACCTTCACCCATTCATTGTTCATCATCACGTTTTGGATTCTGGTCAGTGGATGAGTTTTGGGATTTAAAATTTTCATTGCATTTAGTCTCATTTCGTACATTAGGAGCCGATGACCGAGATGTTAGGTCCCTTTAAACAACAAGCATCGCCATCATCATGAAGCTTCATCATGGAATACGTTTTACATTAGTCTGCAAATAATGATGACGATAATAATATTGGTTTTACGACCTAATAATTTTAGGGTTTAGGGAGACTCTTGGTGCCAGGAATTTGACACAGAGAATTTATTTTACGCTAGCAATTTTCGCCGCCTGGGACCGGCGTATTCAGCACCTTCATATTCACGGCAATGACTAGATTTAAACCCATCACTAAAAGCTTAGACGGGCGTTTGAGCCGCTCTGCCCCGGTATATTTCATATTTGTTTGTTACTTGAAGATCTGTAGACATCCTCGTAATTAAACAAAACCTGGTATTCTGTTTTCCAATATCATTTTTAATTTTAGTTCCTTGTTCTCACAAATGGAAACTTTTTCCTCAATCAAAAATTTAAATATATACGAAATGAGATCCAATTATGTACTTCGTGGCTTCAGAATGGAGATAGTTTTGGGCCGAGGGTGTTCAGCTAATACCTAATAGGCTCAGTGACCGCGCGAGTTGATAGGAGCAATTAACTTCCCTGCCTGTGGCAGATGCAACATAATATCCTCCTCGATGCATTACTCCCCAGGGAACAAGGGTCATGTGTTCTGTTTTATCGGCCACTTTCCACTCAATTGCTTTCGTGCAACAACGCAATACACTTCCGATCCCTTTTCTATTTCGGTAATGGGAAATTATTGTCGTAAAAGTAATATCCTTTGGGTCGTACGATCATTCATTCCCTTTCCGTGCTCCAGATACACGTTGTTTCCATAAAGGAGAGTTGAATAGAACTACCAGCTGCAGTAACTATTTCCAAATTAATAGAACATAATGTTCGCCGCTGTGGTGTAGTGGTTAGCGTGATTAGCTCCCACCCTCGGAGGATCGGGCTCCATTCCCAGCTTTGCCACGAAATTTCAAAAGTGGTACGAGGGCTGGAATGGGGTCCACTCAGCCTCGGGAGGTCAACTGAGTAGGAGGACGTTCGATTACTTCCTCAGCCATCCTCGCAGTGTAGCAATTGAGGCTTTCATGGCCGGCGTTACAAATCATGTCAGCGTTTTCCAGGCTTGTAGGCCGTGGTCCAGGAGCGAGTGAATGTCCCGACGTTTCACCGAAGACTGTGTTCGGCATTGTCAAGGGTTCCGACTGACTTCGATAGCAGCGCAGTCTTCGGTGAAACGTCGGGATATTCACTCGCTCCTGGACCACGGCCTACAAGCCCGGAAAACGCTGACATCCTCGTAGTGGTTTTCCGTGGTTTCCCACTTCTCCTCCAGGCAAATACCGGGAGAGTACCTACCTTAAGGCCACGGCCACTTCCTTCCATCTTCCTAGTCTATCACTTCCAAACCTTCCCCCACAAGGCCCTTGTTCAGCATAGCAGGTGAGAACGCCTGGGCGAGGTACTGGTCCTCCTCCCCAGTTGTCTGCCCGGTCCCAAATGCTGACACTCCAGGTCACTGCTCTTGAGGCGGTAGAGGTGGGATCCCTCGCTGAGTCCGAGGGAAGAACCGACACTGGAGGGTAAACGGATTAAGAAAGAAAGAATAAAATATAATAACTCAAGAAGAAGCGTGTGCAGATGTGGTGAGTAAATTCGTGCCCTGAGTGTAAGCTGGCGGGGCGATTAATTGTCTACATTTCTCCGAATGGTTTCTGTGTTCGGCTTTCTTTTCCTCTTTCTCTCCGATTATCTAGACAGCAAAGATAGTAATTTCAATTCCTTGTTTTCCAAGGAGAAACGGAAACTGAATGGTGTACGTGTATTATCATAACATTACAAAACATCGCGATGGGAACCCTATGATTTCACATTTCACAAATTGACAGCAGAAAGATCATTTTCTGTGGATATAGTCATCTTATGTAAGGACAACTACAAACAGCTCCCTGTTCCACTTAGGTCCATTCTAGCCCATTTTCTCTCAAAATTCGCGATCGTGGCTACAGGTGTAATCAAATGTCCTATAATAAATATTTGTTGGTCTTCAAGGTTCTCATAAACGGAAGTAGTTGTCGCCCTCTGTCATATTTGCACATCTTTTGTTTTTGTGTTAAAAATTCTTGTAAGAATGACATACTATTTTAATTAACTATTAATTGATTCATTAAAATATTTAATTCACATCCACTTTATATTTAATGTGGGCTCAAAATATTCTACTGTCTGAGCAACTCATCCCTTCACAATAATTAGTTTCGTTAAATTCTGTTCCAATATAATATGACATACTTGTTACTTTGAATGTACCTCTAGTGTGTTTTTACTAATTACCTAATCGTTGTTTCTCATTTTTAACTAATATTTTATACATGATTTACTGCTTCTGATACGAATAAATAAATAAATAAAAACAGACGTAAAATAATCGTTGATTATCAGATTATCGGATAATGGGTTGGTGTCAGGAACGGAATTCGGCAGTAAAACTGGACCCACTGCACATTAAGTGCCAACCACAATAAATAAGGAAGAAAGCCACGAATAATAATAATAATAATAATAACAATAATAATAATAATAATAATAATAAAATGGCACGCAGGTTTCTTAAACACGATGTCCTAACTTAGCCATATGTGAAAGAGGAAACTTAGAAGAACCTTCTGTTGCGAGCCTGTAAATCAATGTACGAAAACAGTTCACATTCGATCTGTCTTGAAAAAGAATCCGTGCAACTCTTACAGACACTTGACTCATGTATATGGAGGTAAATTTCCATGCAGTTCATCCACCGTCGAAAAAATTTTTAAACTTTTTTGACATATTTAACCCTTTAGGTCCTTCGTAGGACACTTTCCTTCCTTACCCACTAGCAAATCGACAGGAGATCTTTCTCTTGGGTCGTCTACGGGTTCTTCGTCACTTGCTTAGGTAAGATGCGGGTTTCAGTAATTTAATCTATCTACTAAATGAGAGGAATCGAGTCAAAGAAATGGATGTTTTATTGATCATTGACGATGAAATAAAAAACTGTGACATTTTATCATCTCTTGTCCGTTAGAAAAAATTACAGTAATAACGATGATGAGAGATACTGGCTTTGGAGACTTTAACTCAACTGCATGAGGGGCATCCTTACTAGAAACCACTGCCGTAAGTTAAGAGTGTAATAAAGAAATCTGGAGATCCCTAAGATCGGCTTCCATGTGAGACTGCATGCACCATCATAATGATTCGTGACGATCCAGCCCCCGTAACACGAACTCTGGACTCTTGGTTTAATTAAGGCAGTCCAATCCGTATGTGCCACAGTAGTATAATAGGCGGGTTCTGCCGCCACCTCCACCTCAGGCTCCCAGTGGCCACCTCCACCTCCACCTCAGCCAGAGGCCTCCCAGTGGCCACCTCCACCTCCACCTCAGCCAGAGGCCTCCCAGTGGCCACCTCCACCTCCACCTCAGCCAGAGGCCTCCCAGTGGCCACCTCCACCTCAGCCAGAGGCCTCTTCCAGTGCTGCCAACTTAACCTAACTAGCGCGAAATTTGAATTTGTAAACAAAGCCACGTGCTTTTTGACAGACAACAACGCACCGCTAACCTCAGTACTGCCATCTTGACGGGCCTAAACCTCAGTAGTGCCAACTTAACCTCACTAGCGCGAGGTAAACAAAGCCACGTGCTTTTTGACAGCCACGTGCTTTTTGACAGATTTGTAAACAAAGCCACGTGCTTTTTGACAGCTGTCATCGACAACAACGCATCGCAAACCTCAGTACTACCATCTTGACGGGCCTAAACCCCAGTAGTGCCAACTTAACCTAACTAGCATGAGGTAAACAAAGCCACGTGTTTTTTGACAGCCACGTGCTTTTTGACAGATTTGTAAACAAAGCCACGTGCTTTTTGACAGACAACAACGCATCGCTAACCTCAGTACTGCCATCTTGACGGGAATAAACCTCGGTGGTACCAACTTAACCTAACTAGCTCGAGATAAACAAAGCCACGTGCTTTTTGACAACCACGTGCTTTTTGACAGCTGTCATCCGCCATCTTTAAACTACAGAGCGCTGTGCTGCCCTCTTTCGTCACCTGTCATCGGCAGTGCAGCCATCTTGGCGGGCCTAAACCTTAGTGCTACCAACTTAACCTCACTAGCTCGAGATAAACAAATCCACGTGCTTTTTGAGAGCTACGTGCTTTTTTGACAGCTGTCATCCGCCATCCTTAATCCATAGAGCACAGTGCTGCCCTCTTTAGCTACTTACCTTTGAAATGTGGTGGCGGATAATTTGAAAAAATGCTTTTTTGACAGCAGCCATCTTTGAGCGCCGTGCTACACTCTTTAGCTAGTTACCTTTGGAATGTGGTGGCAGGCAATTTCACATGACAGCAGTCATCTTTAATCAAGAGAGCACCGTGCTGCCCTCTATGTGGTGGCGGCAAATTGAAAAATTTTACATGCTCTTGTTTGGAAACAAACTCACGCGCTTTTTTGACAGCCGTCATCCGCCATCTTTAATCAACAGAGCACAGTGCTGTACTCTTTAGCTAGATACCTTTGAAATGTGGTGGCGGCAATTTGAAAAATTCTATGTGCTCTTGTTGGGAAACAAAGCCACGTGCTTTTTTGACAGCTGTCATCCGCCATCTTTAATCAATAGAGCACTGTGCTGCTATCATGCGGGCAATTTCGTCAGCTGTCATCCGCCATCTTTAATCCAGAGAGAACAGTGCTGCACTCTATGTGGTGGCGGTAAATTCCACGTGCTTTACAAACCCATGTGCTTTTCTGACAGCTGTCATCCGCCATCTTTAATCTAGAGAGAACAGTGCTGCACTCTATGTGGTGGCGGTAAATTCCACGTGCTTTACAAACCTATGCGCTTTTCTGTCATCCACCATCTTTAATCTAGAGAGAACAGTGCTGCACTCTATGCGGTGGCGGCAAATTCTACGTGCTTTACAAACCTATGCGCTTTTCTGTCATCCACCATCTTTAATCTAGAGAGAACAGTGCTGCACTCTATGTGGTGGCGGCAAATTCTACGTGCTCTTATTTGGAAACAAATTCTACTCGCTCTTCAGCTGTCATCTACCATCTTTAATCAAGAGAGCACCGTGCTGCCCTCTTTGTGGTGGCGGATAATTTGAAAAAATTATTTTCGACAAGCAGCCATCTTTAATCCAGAGAGAACAGTGCTCTTTAGCTACTTACCTTTGAGGCGGTTAATTTGAAAAATTCTTTTCGACAAGCTGCCATCTTTAATCCAGAGAGAACAGTGCTGCCCTCTTTAGCTACTTACCTTTGAGGCGGTTAATTTGAAATATTCTATTTAACAAGCTGCCATCTTTAATGAAAAGAGCATCGTGGTGCTATCTTGCGGGTAATATTTTACGTCGCAGCTGTCATCCACCATCTTGCATTGCTAACCTTAGTGCTGCCCTCTTTAGCTACTTACCTTTGAAACAAAAAATCTATTTGACAAGCTGTCATCCGCCATCTTTAATCCAGAGAGAACAGTGCTGCACTCTATGTGGTGGCGGATAACTTGAAAAAATCTTTTTGACAAGCAGCCATCTTTAATCAACAGAGCACCGTGCTGACATCTTTAGCTACCGCCATCTTACATCGCTTACCTCGCTGCTGCACTCTATGTGGTGGCGGTAAATTCGAACAAGTTTAATCACGCATCGGGAAAGCTAGAGTAAGCACGTGCTGCAATGATGACGTCATCATGCATGTTTAAACCCGTTCGTTGACTAAAAGCTTTAGTCTTCGGGAAACAGTGATAGAGTGTGGAGTGCAAACATGACGAAAACATTAATAGTTGATGTGCAAGGCTTTAAAGTAAACGGAAACAAGTTTGTGTTTAAAGAGGTGGCTGTGTTAGATTGCTGTGTGTTGTGGGCACCAAAACTTGTTAGTTTAGTATTTAGTCCACCGTTCCCTTACTGTTTGCAAACAGATGAAGATAAAAAGCAGACTCAGTGGATTGAAAACAATTTAGGTTTGAAGTGGGAAGAAAAAGGAATACCTTATCGTTTTCTACCTTTAATGATGAATGCACATTTGTCAAGAGCAGATCTTGTTCTTTTAAAGGGTTGTGAAAAGAAAGAATGGTTGCGTGATTTTCTACCATCATCATGTGAAGTTATCGACATGCATGAATTGGGGTGCCCATCATTTAAAACTCTTCCGAAAGAGCATAGTAGAGAAACAACTAAACAGTCTTTACAACATGTATGCATGCTCTTTGATTGGTTGTGTCGCAGTGCATGCCGGGAAGTGAACTACATATGTAAACTGCAGTGTCGAAATAACCTTAGTGTAAAAGAAACATTTGTAGAGTAAAGACATCATGTCATTTCTAACAGATACTAAGTGTAACGCAGTTGAATAGGCGATCGTAAAGTTTTATACATGCAAAAAGAAACTAAACACTTTTACTGAAGAAGAGTTAAATGCATTACCAAAGGCATTTTTGGTCAATGTAGCTGCGAATGCTGTAAAGAAGATTTGGGATAAGGTGCCTCGTGAGTGGACTCAAGATCCTGTTTTGTCAGAGCTTCAAACGTGTAGTTTACATCATGAACACGTGAGTTTAGCTAGAAGACCTTCTGTGAGACAGTGCCGTACATGTCAACTAATTAAACTGTATCACGGACCTAAAACTAACGAGTTGTCTTCGCTTATAAACACTTATCATGGCTGTGGAGAGAGTAAACAAGGAAAAGGTGAAGAAACGTGCTGGGAGAAAGATGAGGAAGCATGTTGGGCGTGGACTCATCAATAGAGTGATTGATCTTCTTTTCTTCGTGCTTCATCTCCCCTGCGGCCCTAGAACACGTTCGCCTGACATGTAGTTACATGCTGCCTGCATAGAGTATGTCGTGTAGCTGTTAAAATCTGCTTCGTAAAGCTATGCTGTGTGTGTATGTGTTATTACCTAGTGCTTTAGCTGCTCAGAAGAATATAGCAGCACTTGTCGTTGTTGGTGTAATAAAACGAAAACTGAGTGTCAAAGACCGTAACATGAACAAAGGATAAAAATGTATGTATATATATTCTAAAATAAATATGAATTGTCAAAACATATTACAGGTGTTGTTTAATCCTACAGCATGTCCTAGTGAATTAGAAGAAAGGAAACGTAGAGGATTAAAAGAAAACACACATAAGATTTAAAGTACATCCTCTTTATTAATCCATGAATTAAAGCTGTTATTAAAACCAAGCCATTTAACATACAGTTTATTACCACGACGTCGAATAACACGTTCAACTAAATAGTGATCAGGATATTTTGTTTTCTGCAGTTCTTCGATGTAGAATCCTCCTTCAATAGGCTGTCCTCTGAGATCGCGAAGTAAATACGTAACTGGATTAGTAAGCTTAACACTTCTGATTTGAAAAATTTCAGTGCTCCAGTTAGGTGTGTATCCTTTTGCAAAGATAGACTTGTGTTTGCTGATGCGAACGAAATCACCTTCTTTAAAGCGATAGCGACGTGGATCAGCTGTTTTGATTACAAGATGAATAGCATCTAGACGAGGTGTATTCTTTGTAACAAGACGTGGCTTTGTTCCGATAGTGCGATGAGGTGTATCGTTGTAGGTAGATAAAAGTCTAGGTAGCAGATCAATCCAACGATATGAACCTTGCGCTGTAAATTCTCGCCACATCATTGTTTTGAGTGTACGATTAAAGCGTTCTACAACACTTGCCTTGAGATTACTGAACGTAGAGTAGTGTTGAATGCCAAGTAACTTGAGGTAAGAAGAAAAATCCTTGTTGTAAAACTCTTTACCTTGATCAGTTTGAAGAAGCCTTGGGCAGCGTTTCGATTCTTCAACTTTATGTTTAAATGCTTCTTTAACTTGAGCTGCTGTTTTAGAACGCACGGGTTGTGCAAAAGCAAACTTTGAGTACACATCGATAACAGTAAGTAGATACTTATAGCCCTTATTACTAGAAGCATATGGAATCATTTCTACTAAGTCTGCTTGCCAGAGATCATCTTTTCCTCGTGTAATAACGCGTCTGCGACAGTAGGTGCGACGTGCTGGTTTATGTAACTCATGTGCGATGTTTACCTTTACAGGTGAGATCTTCTCTTGACGAGCCATTACAAAATAATACCGGCATAACGTAGTTCTCTTTCTATTTCTAGAATTTCTGATCCGTGACCCGTGTGACCAGCCTCTTGCGATGCTCTTAAAAGTTGTAATCGTTCAACGAGTAAGTTTGGGTCATTCCAGTATCTTACATCCACATACGGCAACAAAGGCTTGTAGATAACGTCTAGACTACGTGCAGTCGGAAACAGCTTAGAAATAAACTCACGATACTTGTAACTCTTATTCGCATTTACAGCTTCTGTTCTCTTGTAATTACGTCGTGTTGCATCGGTAGCAAAAAGTATTGCTTTATACTTTTTAAGATCATCTTGTAAAATTATATCCTTGTCAGGTATTCGTGAGAAAAGAAGTTCTAAGAGTCCTTTCGTAGGTTTATAGGTAACACCTTTTACAATGAGTTTGTTGCTATTAATCTTAACATTTGAATTTCCTATCCGGAAACAGTCATCTTCGTAGCGAATACCATAGGTAGTGTCAGTTTGTCCTGTAAAAAGTTTTTCTATATAAGGTGCAAAGAGAGATCCATAGGTATCTTGAATAAAAGTTCTAAACTGATTGCGATACTCTGGTGTAATCATAACCTCAGACAAAGATGGTAGATTTTGCGTCGATGTAGTAGGTGTTTCTGCAATAACATCTGTAGTTAAAAACTCAACACGCTTAGATGGTGATGCATCATTAAGTTCTTCTTCTTCTTCTTCCTTATCTTCCTCTTCTTGATCTACATCCTGCTTCTTCTCTTCCGTATCTTCTTCATGCTTTTCTTCTTCATGCTTCTCTTTATGATATGATGTTTGCATAGAAGCAAAACTTGAAGTAGACTGCGGTAATGAAGTAGAATTAAAAATTTCTTTGAGTGGTGTACTTAGTTGTGTTTTTAAAAATAAATCCGTGTCTGCTTGAATACGTTTAAGCTCTTTAAATTTCCGTCGAATATTGTTTCGAGCTTGGATGATATGTTTTGTGATCTCCTTGCTAGATGTTAACATGATGGTGGTTTTTAATCAAGTAGTTACTGTAATTCTGTGTTAATGCATAAAAAATGATCGAAACCCATGCGATATCGTCCATGCTGTACATCACTTTCTTTATCAATAACTAAAAAGCTGTAACGGTGTAATGACCAACATTTAGCACACATACGTTTAAAGTCATCGAATGTCATATCAGTGTTAACATGATCGTTATACACATGTCGCATGTTGCGCTCATCTTGCCGAAAAAGCACAATAACATTTGCGTTGTCGCGTATCAACTGCTTGGGCACACGAGAATAGGTTTGGCACAAATAGATGCAATCAACATATTTATGTCGACCCATACTAAAGAATGCACGAATAACGTTTTGCTGTTCTGTTGCGACATCATCAAAGATCATTAGAGAATTAGGAAGCACATCGTCTGGTGATGGTACTTGCTCATGTGAATTAAATTTAAAATATCTTATTCCATCTTTAACTAGATCGTGCATTACAGTTTGTAGAATAGTATATAGCGGCTGATAGAGTGACTTTGCGAAAACGTAAATATTCTCGAAGCGTACACCATTTACAGAAGTAATAAGTGTGAGTAAGAGATTTGTTTTACCGCATCCCGACGGACCTGATATAATACATCGAACAGTAAAAGGAAACAACGTTCCATGACGTTTTCTTGTAGTTGTACTAGAACTAGGTAAGAGATGTGGTACAATGTCGGTAACAGGTAGCGTGTCTTGCTGCTTTATAATCTTCATGATAACTGAATCATAAAGTACGTAATAGTAATATATATATTAAACGAAACAAGAGGCAACGGTTAGTTTATGATTTGCTCTTGACTAGTAAAGTCGTGTCCAGCATGGTGAAACAACGATATCCAAACGACATGAAGGAGAAGAAGAAAGTAAAAACTGTTGGATGGAAAGATGTTATAAAGGCTGTGCAAAAAGCTATTCGAGGGGAATACAATCCTCGTGTAGCTATTACTAAGGCGTTACGCGCAGCAAGAGCGAGAATTTCTCCAAAGTGCAGAGCAATATTTAGTAAACGTGCGCGAATTATTCCTGTACCAAAACGAGGAGGATTTCTTCCTGCGCTGTTTGCTGGCTTAGCAGCTTTAGGGTCATTGCTAGGTGGTGCTAGTGCTGTAGCGAGAACTGTCAAAGCTGTAGAAGAAGCGAAACAACAGTTGAAAGAGAGTGAACGTCATAACAAGACGATGGAGGCAATTGCGTTACGAGGCAAAGGTGTGAACATGAAGCTAGCGCCATACAAGAAAGGGCTTGGTATCTACATTTCTCCAAAAAACGTCTACTGAATGCACTGCCATATCGAGCTCTAACGCATGATGAAGTTTTTACGTTTGCTAAACAACTAGGAATTCATTATTTTCGAGGAGTGTATATGCGCGATCAACTACCAGCACGTCCACGTGAACGTGAAAGTGCCGTAATTAACTTGGACGACAGTCGTGGACCTGGAACTCATTACGTTGCTTATGTAAAACGTAAATCTAAAGTATGGTATTTTGATAGCTATGGAGATTTACCTCCTCCTTTTGAGCTCATACGTTATTTCGGAAGCAGTGCAGACATTGTTTACAATAAAAACCGTGTGCAAAACTTTAATACACGCATGTGCGGACGATTATGTCTTATGTTCTTATATCAAACCCAGACAATAGAGAAAGTGTATTAGTATCTACGTGATGACGAACAGTGAAAGAACGTTTGCTGTACGTGGAGAAGGACCTGAAACAACCATCTATTTTAATCCGCCAATCGAACTTGGTTATCAGCCGCATAGTCTTGGACTAGTATCGTTTGAAAGCTACAATAAAATCTATAATGTGCGTGATGGTTTAAATAAGTTCTATTACGATGAGTATGTGCTAACACTACCCTCAGGTAGTTATACAGTAGATGATATTCACGACTATATTGAAAGTACGTTAATTGATCAGTTTGGGGAAGATAGTTTTAGTAATCATAATTACAAGTTCTCAATCACTATAAGCAACATTACGCATAAATGTGTTATTGAATCATCATTTAAGATTGACTTCAAATCACAACCTGATTCGATTGGTCCACTGCTTGGATTTTCATCGAGGGAGCTCCTACCGAACGTACGTTACGAGTCTGATCAACCTATAAAACTCTTCGATGATTATAATGTGAACATTACTTGTAATATTATTACAGACTTGAATAGTAATCTACAACCTTCGCACGTCCTGCACGACTTTATTGTTACAGAGGAACGTGGATATACTATTTGTGAGAAACCATCAGTAGTTCTTTATCATCCTGTGTCTGTAAAACACATTAGCAACATTACTCTTAGACTTGTAAATAAACATAATCAGCTTATTCATTTAGATTAGCACGCGTACGTAGCTTACAAACTACATCTTAAACCAGTATGAAAACCATCTATAAAACACGGTGTACATTCCGAAGACATACTACATGTGTGCAGAGACTCATCGAGTTAACAGATACCCATAAGCAGATACTCCAAGATTTAGGATATACACTACTACAACAGAATGGAAGAAATGCTAGACATTACGAATACAGTAGAAAGGTGTAGTACGAAGTGAGCTTCATTCCTATCAACCTTTTACGTTTGGATTAAATAACAATGATGAAATTCATTTTATTATTAATCACCAAGATGTTTACACCTTACCACACGAAAGCTACCTCTATATTGAAGGACGATTAGAAAAGTCTGATGGAAGTGGACCAAGCACTTCACAACTAAACAACCATGCTCTAGCTTTTCTCTTTTCTGAAGCGCGATATGAAGTAAATAATGTTGAAATAGATCGAACGAAGAATGTTGGTATTACAAGCGCAATGAAACTCTACCCTTCTTTCTGTGATGAAGAAAGTAATCTTTTGCGGATGGCTGGATGGTGTCCAAAAGCTACTAACAACTGGATGATTAATGAGGATGGAACTTTTACGGGTATGTTATCACTGAAACATATTTTTGGATTCGCAGAAGACTTTACACGTATTATAATCAACGTAAAACAAGAGCTTATTCTAATCCGTGATCGAAGTGATTACAATTCTCTTAAAGCAGTAGAAACACCTGTAGAATCGAAAATAACACTGCATCGTATACTGTGGCGGATCCCACATGTAACCTTATCTGATCGTGAAAAACTTCGATTGCTCAAGATTGTAGAAAATGATACACCATTACCTATACGTTTTAGAAGTTGGGAGCTGCATGAATATCCTGTGTTACCACCTACAAACAAGCATAGCTGGGCTGTTGAAACATCACGTTTTACTGAGAAGCCCTTGTACATTATTTTTGGATTTCAAACTAATCGTAAATTCAATCACGAAAAAGATAGCTCACTGTTTGATCACTGCAAATTAAGACACGTTAGACTATATCTCAATGGAATTACGTATCCCTACGAAAACATCGACATTAACTTTGAGAAAAATAAGTTTGGGATGCTCTATGACATGTTTTGTAAATTTCAATCATCGTATTATCAGAAAGAAGATCGTCCGCTATTTACACCTCAAGAATTTAAAAATAAAGCACCGATTGTAGTTATAGACTGCTCTTATCACGAAGAATCTATAAAAGAATCTCCAGTTGATATTCGTTTAGAATTTGAAACATCTGAAAACATTCCTGCTAACACAGCAGCCTATTGTCTTATTATTCATATGAGTGATGTTACTTACCATCCGCTAACGAATATTGTTACGAGACTATAAATAAGAATAGATCTTTATCATTTTCATTAGTGTGTGCTTCGACATCGTACGCTATGGAACAAAACTGTAAATGTGCATGCTGTTTGCATGCTCATACGCAACATCTTATTTATGTTTCACGAGTGAGTGAGGCTATTAAGATGTTCTATAAACGTAGATCGTCGATGCCGAAACATCTCATTCAATACTTACCACCAGGATTTTTATATACGTACGCTGCCTCTTACGTACATAATTTTTGGGACATCCTTCCTCTACACAGTAAGATGTCAATCGAAGTAGCTTTATGCAGAACTTGTGAACGACATTACAAGCATCGAGGAGAAAATGGTGATGATGATTGGGATGGACCAAATCCTAGGAGTGAACACTGTACACAGTGTATGAATGAACTTTCTCTAGTACCTCATGATGATGATGATGATGATGATGATGATTCCGAAAAGGAATAACAGCAAGGTAAGAAGTATATGATCTTCTCTGTAAAGCATAACATACTTAGTATAATATATTTCTAAATGCTTTGTTTAATTTGAATGTTGCAGGAGGCATTTCAGAAGCATACGTTGTTAAGAAGCACACTAACCTTGTCAGCAGCAAAAACGAACACTGTTGTAGTACATTTGTAAATAAATATTTGATCGCATTCAAAAAATGTTGTACTTATTGCATTGCTTTACTCCGACTTACTCTTAAGAAAAACGATCAGGTCTAAACATGCACAATGACGTCATCACAACAGCACTTGCTTACTCTAGCTTTCCCGATGCATGTTTAAACTTGTTCGAATTTACCGCTACCACATTCCTTTACACCGACTTACTCTTAAGAAAACGGACAAGTCTAAACATGCATGATGACGTCATCACTGCAGCACGTGCTTACTCTAGCTTTCCCGATGCGTGATTAAACTTGTTCGAATTTACCGCCACCACATAGAGTGCAGCAGCGAGGTAAGCGATGTAAGATGGCGGTAGCTAAAGATGTCAGCACGGTGCTCTGTTGATTAAAGATGGCTGCTTGTCAAAAAGATTTTTTCAAGTTATCCGCCACCACATAGAGTGCAGCACTGTTCTCTCTGGATTAAAGATGGCGGATGACAGCTTGTCAAATAGATTTTTTTGTTTCAAAGGTAAGTAGCTAAAGAGGGCAGCACTAAGGTTAGCAATGCAAGATGGTGGATGACAGCTGTGACGTAAAATATTACCCGCAAGATAGCACCACGATGCTCTTTTCATTAAAGATGGCAGCTTGTTAAATAGAATATTTCAAATTAACCGCCTCAAAGGTAAGTAGCTAAAGAGGGCAGCACTGTTCTCTCTGGATTAAAGATGGCAGCTTGTCGAAAAGAATTTTTCAAATTAACCACCTCAAAGGTAAGTAGCTAAAGAGCACTGTTCTCTCTGGATTAAAGATGGCTGCTTGTCGAAAATAATGTTTTCAAATTATCCGCCACCACAAAGAGGGCAGCACGGTGCTCTCTTGATTAAAGATGGTAGATGACAGCTGAAGAGCGAGTAGAATTTGTTTCCAAATAAGAGCACGTAGAATTTGCCGCCACCACATAGAGTGCAGCACTGTTCTCTCTAGATTAAAGATGGTGGATGACAGAAAAGCGCATAGGTTTGTAAAGCACGTAGAATTTGCCGCCACCGCATAGAGTGCAGCACTGTTCTCTCTAGATTAAAGATGGTGGATGACAGAAAAGCGCATAGGTTTGTAAAGCACGTGGAATTTACCGCCACCACATAGAGTGCAGCACTGTTCTCTCTAGATTAAAGATGGCGGATGACAGCTGTCAGAAAAGCACATGGGTTTGTAAAGCACGTGGAATTTACCGCCACCACATAGAGTGCAGCACTGTTCTCTCTGGATTAAAGATGGCGGATGACAGCTGACGAAATTGCCCGCATGATAGCAGCACAGTGCTCTATTGATTAAAGATGGCGGATGACAGCTGTCAAAAAAGCACGTGGCTTTGTTTCCCAACAAGAGCACATAGAATTTTTCAAATTGCCGCCACCACATTTCAAAGGTATCTAGCTAAAGAGTACAGCACTGTGCTCTGTTGATTAAAGATGGCGGATGACGGCTGTCAAAAAAGCGCGTGAGTTTGTTTCCAAACAAGAGCATGTAAAATTTTTCAATTTGCCGCCACCACATAGAGGGCAGCACGGTGCTCTCTTGATTAAAGATGACTGCTGTCATGTGAAATTGCCTGCCACCACATTTCAAAGGTAACTAGCTAAAGAGTGTAGCACGGCGCTCAAAGATGGCTGCTGTCAAAAAAGCATTTTTTCAAATTATCCGCCACCACATTTCAAAGGTAAGTAGCTAAAGAGGGCAGCACTGTGCTCTATGGATTAAAGATGGCGGATGACAGCTGTCAAAAAAGCACGTAGCTCTCAAAAAGCACGTGGATTTGTTTATCTCGAGCTAGTGAGGTTAAGTTGGTAGCACTAAGGTTTAGGCCCGCCAAGATGGCTGCACTGCCGATGACAGGTGACGAAAGAGGGCAGCACAGCGCTCTGTAGTTTAAAGATGGCGGATGACAGCTGTCAAAAAGCACGTGGTTGTCAAAAAGCACGTGGCTTTGTTTATCTCGAGCTAGTTAGGTTAAGTTGGTACCACCGAGGTTTATTCCCGTCAAGATGGCAGTACTGAGGTTAGCGATGCGTTGTTGTCTGTCAAAAAGCACGTGACTTTGTTTACAAATCTGTCAAAAAGCACGTGGCTGTCAAAAAACACGTGGCTTTGTTTACCTCATGCTAGTTAGGTTAAGTTGGCACTACTGGGGTTTAGGCCCGTCAAGATGGTAGTACTGAGGTTTGCGATGCGTTGTTGTCGATGACAGCTGTCAAAAAGCACGTGGCTTTGTTTACAAATCTGTCAAAAAGCACGTGGCTGTCAAAAAGCACGTGGCTTTGTTTACCTCGCGCTAGTGAGGTTAAGTTGGCACTACTGAGGTTTAGGCCCGTCAAGATGGCAGTACTGAGGTTAGCGGTGCGTTGTTGTCTGTCAAAAAGCACGTGGCTTTGTTTACAAATTCAAATTTCGCGCTAGTTAGGTTAAGTTGGCAGCACTGGAAGAGGCCTCTGGCTGAGGTGGAGGTGGCCACTGGGAGGCCTCTGGCTGAGGTGGAGGTGGAGGTGGCCACTGGGAGCCTGAGGTGGAGGTGGCGGCAAAACCCGCCTATTATACTACTTGTCACACAGTGGTTGTTCGGCATGGACTCTTAATTGAATCGATTTGACCTGCGACTATGTCATGATCCGACATCTAACCTTGTAATTTACGTTAAAGTCATTGTGGATGATGACCAAAAAGAAAATGATGCTATAATGGAAGATGGCCCTGCTCTAAGTCACTGAGGTTGATGACTCTATTACCATCCAAATTTATAACCTGGAGGCCGTACATAATTAAGTTACAGTAGTTGATGACCAAGGTCTCCACATTAATAAATCCCCAGCACATATGGTGCTCAACAAATCAAAATAAAAAATAATAACAACAATAAGCGCTCACAACACTTGTGGCAGAAGAGTCCCTTTGCCATCGGACATATCGCCTTAATCGTTACGTTAATAAATTAAGATTTCGCAGCAAATAAAACTAAGATTTCCAGAATACACTTTGAAGTTAGTCACTTGGTTTTAAGCTTATTCTCAAATACGACTTCATTGAATTAAATAAATTATTAAATGAAGTGTCCGCCTGTGTGGTGTACTGGTTAGCGTGATTAGTTGCCACCCCTAGAGGCCCGGGTTCGATTCCCGGCTCTGCCACGAAATTTGAAAATTGGTACGAGGGCTGGAACGGGGCCCACTCAGCCTTGGGAGGTCAACTGAGTAGAGGTGGGTTCGATTCCCACCTCAGCCATCCTGGAAGTGGTTTCCCGTGGTTTCCCACTTCTCCTCCAGGCACAAGCCGGGATGGTACCTAACTTAAGGCCACGGCCGCTTCCTACCCTCTTCCTTGCCTATCCCTTCCAATCTTCCCATCACGCACCAGGGCCCCTGTTCAGCACAGAAGTTGAGGCCGCCTAGGCGAGGTACTGGTCATCCTCCCCAGTTTTATCCCACGATCTAATATCTCATGCTCCAGGACACTGCCTTTGCGGCGGTAGGGGTGGGATCCCTCGCTGAGTCCGAGGGAAAAACCAACTCTGGAGGGTAAGCAGATTAAGAAAGAAAGGAAAAATAAATGAAGTAATCTCATAATTTTCATTCACAACGCAATTTTATCTATCCCGGGCGAATGGTTCCTTTAAACTCAGTAAATAATTACATTTTCCTTATCATTCGGACCTGTTTATCAGAAACGTGCCTTTGATGAAAATATTGATTTAATATTGTTTACGCTCAACGTTTTCTTCACCGCAGCTAAAAATGGGATATATTGTCGTAATTACCAGTACTACTTACTTATTTCGTGACGTCACTCAACAAGCTTACATTATGACTTTAACAATTATTAAGAAACTAGCTTGGATAATCCGAACATGATATCCTCCAATCTGCAGAAATTTACACACTACGCAAAATAAACAATCCATGTCACATCGCTTCGTGACATTCAAATAAAACTGTGTACAACCCTCGAATAATGTCAGACAACATCACTAACGATTTTCAAATTTTGACATCCAGGAAAATTATTATTTCCAACAAATCGTACCATCGTCTCATTTCCATCGCTTCAAAATGAATTCAAGTTTCTACTGAAAAGAGCTTCCTCAAAATTTAATTCCAAACGTTTTACTACAAATGACAAAATCTCAGTTACAGTTAGTTTCTTTATTCCAAATGTTTTACTACAAATGACAAAATCTCAGTTACAGTTAGTTTCTTGCTAGTAGTACGCCAGCTTGCCCACCTAACAGCTGGCTGGAGTAACGGTAACGCAAGCCTCCCTTCGTTATCGCTTGTGTGCTAGTCGTACTTAACTGGCAATAAAATGAAACAACCAACCTCGCCTCGCTGGCAATTCATATGAAATATAATTCTTGACCAACATAGATCATGCGAAGAGATTTACTTTAAGACGGCACTCAAATGTTCTTATCCATCACGGTCCTAGGGTTTCACGTGGAATCCTAATTATGGACTTACCCTATTCCCATCTCAATACATTACACAAAAATAACTCCCGTAGTTTCCTACACTGAACAGCCCGGCATCAACGCTACAGGATTTCAATAACCTGATCCACAATCTTTCCATCCTTTCCCTTTTCTAAAGACTTGAAACACGCGCTATCACAAATTCTCTACCCGACAATAATATGGAATCTATTGGGTGACCCACAATGCTGTTACATAAAACACTCCGTGACAACTAACCATTTCTCCTCGCATATGTGAGCTAGTATTTCTAAAACGAAACTCACAACTTGACTTACAAACATTTTACCGTTATTTTCCGCTCATCAATTCTATACAGATTTCAACAGACTTTGGAATAGCAATCCCTTATAACAAATTTTATCGGTCTTGCCTCGCAACTTCCCTTGACAAAAATTTACGTCGCCGAACACAACGGTGTGCCTTCATGCCAGCTCTAACTGAATAATCACGGAATACGCTTACATGAATTTCATCTTTACACCAAACAGAATTTTATGATAAATTAGTATCCTAGCTTTGACAAACCACAAATATAGAAAAATTAAAGTACGGAAATGATACTTTGCTTTAGACATTATATTCGTTTACAACCATCAAATCTACTACTCTACATACAACACCTCACACGCTAGCTTCGCAACTTTCCCGATTATCCAAGAAACATAAACAAATGACCTTTTGTCATATTCCCCGGACATTTTCACGAAATATAAGGATGAAGAAAATGCGTCACAAATACACACACATAAAATTGGTGACACCATGAATTAAATAAACGCACTTATAAATGTGATAGTTCACATACCTGTAGTCGTACGTCGTCTTCCATCATTACAAATCCACCAGCCTCTCATTTATTTACTTAGCCATCTCGACAGGTAGTGGCTTTACAAAATATATTTTTCCTCTTTATTTTTGTTTCCATTCCTCTGAAAATAATGACATAAGCAAAACATGCCCTGCACACGTTCTCTTCTTTGCCCGGACCGAAAAAGTTTGTCGAACCACCGACCCGAACACGTAATACTTTAGATTACAACAACTATATTTACAGCCGCAATTGCAGGAATTGCATGATCGCGGCATTATAACGACCGTCCGTTGCCTGCCCCTGAAGTTAGGTGATGTTTCCTCATTTATAATACCGTCAATTACCTTTATGGGAAAAATACTTTGATTGACTGTTTTATGTAACGCAACTCTCAGCAATTGTCGACCTCAACCCTATGACACAACAGTTTAAATCGTAGTTCATAGAATGTTTGTCCTTTCGTAACTTTTAAACCCATCCCAACTTGGAGATGATGCTACAGCCACATTCGGCCAAAACCTACCTTTCCTTTTGGGACTTAGTCCCCCAAACGCAATGTTATTCTCTGAAATGCGTGGAGTCGTGGTGCTGATAATGAAAATTTTAGGATTTCTCTTAACCAAATAAGTTGTTCAATTACCTCAAAAGATAGGCACTATATTTGGTCGATGTAACAGAGTTCGAACGAACAGAAACATCTTTCGACACATTTCCTTCTGGAGCTCTTTGGCGGTCTAAAATATTTACCAATAATGACCAAATTGTTTCACTTACAATTTCCTAACATTTACAACGGCAGTTTCGTCGCCAATTCTTGTTAAAATTTACTTTTCATTAGAACAAATAGTCCAACAAATACATGCTCCTTTTAAACGTGCGGGTGACGTAATTTATTTAGCGTGAGAATGTGAAATACCACCTTTCTCTCCACGTGCCGTCTCTGGTCAGAGATAAAAGAAATATAGCTAGAGCTCATAACTTGTAATTTATATTGTACATTATACAAGTACATTATAGTGGACAATACACTCACCACTTGGTGAATCCCTTTGGCACACAGCTTACTTGACTTGTCCAACCTCTTCTCCAGCTCGGCGTAGCTCAGGCAGCAACGGGGTAAATTGGGTGTACGGTATATGGGTCACCGTAAAAAAATAAATGAGAAGGAATAGAAAGATCAGGATGTAAACTAACTCAAGCCAAATAAAAAATTATAGATGAGCTGCAAGTTCGCTTACATAATGCCATTTTATTACAATAATAGTTGAAGATCAGATATAAACCAAAATTAATATGTGAAATTTACATAATTGACAATGTTGTCACAAAAACCATTTTAATACAAAAAATGGCTCATAGTCTGAAGTTCGTTTCCTGGTGCAGGAGATTCCTAGCATCGTATCCCATTGATACTGCAACAGCCAGAATAATGGCTCCCTCAAAAAGAAAATAAATCCAACTGTAAGTTTGCGCATAGCCAAACCATATCTACAAACAACATTACATATTCCGAAAGTGAATCTATGCCACAGGACTCGTGACTGATATAGGCTCTAAACCTAAACATGCAATACACAATTTACCGTCTGGGAATCGAACACGAGACTATACCGAATCCTGCAACAGCACAACTTATGGTATGATAAGAAACACATTATTTACACGGTGCAGACATATTATGAATAGTCACGTACACCTATAAATGACACATGCACTCGTTTATAAATTAATCTTTCAAACAGCAGTAAAAGTAGGTCAACGCTCTTCTCTTCCCTTGACAGAAATCGTATTGTTCCACAAACGCAGACTTCCTTGTCGTGACCTACCTTTTTTTTCTTTTAACACGTCTCGGCTTTTGTATAAACTGAGCGGCCATGCTTTTGCAGCTATAAATTTCGTTCGGCTGACAACTGTTATACAGACCCAAGTGAAGACACTCACTCGCATTCTAGCCCATTGATCTATACTTCGTGGTGCCCTCTTAATCATATAATTCACATGTAATTACCACATATCTATTCATTCCATATAGGGGAAAATTCAACACCCTATTCTACTTATCACTCAAATACAACTGGCACATTTATTCAAATCCACACTGGTGCTCTTATTGACTTACAGAATGATCAAATTACAACTTAGGCCTTCATTCGTCATGCTCTCACGGGCCTTATCTCTTGACTCTGGGCTTATCAAACATATTCCTCATTTCCTATTGGCTTCTAAGTCCATGATCAGCTCAATTTAGTACGCTATTCCGAGTGCATTAAAGATATGTAGAAGATCGTATGCTCTCATTCGTTTCACAATAAACACTATAGTCTACCATGCTTCATGCATCTAACTAGTCTCTAAACATCATGTGCTGCCTATAACCATTTGAGACTGTGTATGTCTTGGATAGATGATAGTACACGGCCCTGATTTCCGTAGATTGAAACGTTATGTATATCAAGTTGTGACACTAACAAAATAAAACGAGATGCAACAGCATACAAACATCAACTATATTACAAGCATTGAGTCCTGGCATAAATTCTATATACATGTGCCCTCGGACACCTTTCATATTTACATGTTGGCGGCAGGCCAAAAATTTATCTGTTACGATGCTATCTTTGTGCTACCTGTTGCATGCTAAGAAATGGAGTGGTCTGACCTGTGTCTTGTGATAGCATCTGAACAGTTCTCCAACGGACATGCTAATTTAAACCATCATGTTAACGTTGTGGGCAGGCAACAGCAGTCATGGTTTGGTGACTGGTGACATCCTGGTCTGCTGCGACGTTCAACTGCAACCCTTTCAGGTGAGCAGATTGCCTCCTCTTCGATGTGGTCGGTGTGTTGACTGGACGTTTTTGGTGGTCCACGCTCGTACCTCGATGCCGTGAAGGTTGTTGTGTTGCTCCACTCGAAATTACAGCCTCATCGTGATGGATGGGCAGCGTGCGGTACACACGTGACGTAAGAGAAACTGCAGGGAAAACCATATTACGATGTGTTCTTACTTTGATGCCTAGGTCTCCCCTCTAGCCTTTATTTTAATCCTATAATATCTTGACTCACTCCTAGCCCTTTCTTTTGAAACAGTCACACAATTTTCAGAAGCAATTTAATTTGTTCTTGACCGATATTTATTCTGACCGTATTGAATTTACACCAATTTTCCGAGCCTACACTAACATGCAACATTAGCTTAGAACAATATTAGCATCAGATCATGCTATGCGACTTTGCGTGAACAAATTACTAGCATAGAAATGTTCTCAAAGAAAGTCAGTCCAATATTTACTGTACAATGTTCTTATTTATATCACAAATGGTTGTTACTTACAAGTTACTAAGGCAATGTAGACTCTAACTGCGATGCTCGAAGACAAAGGTAATCTCCCTTCGCTTAGACGCCGTGCGACAGACACCTTCCTGACAGCGATGCACACAGAGAATGACGCTCGCGCACTTGCCGGCTGTATATATTAATGATCGTGAACCCACGCTAAAGAGCTCGTAGTGTGTGTGCCCTTGTAAGCGTACCCGCGGAGATAAAAATTCTCCCACGGTACTTGGAATAATTATTCATTTCTTCATTGTGATTACAACTAATGTCATTTAGCGTGTCAAATTTTGCAGAAAAATATGCTCATTGCAATTATTACATCCAATGTTCTATATTCCTCTTGTGGGCGGAGATATCGAATAAATTCATTTCCCTCCAATATAAACTTCCCCGCGGTTTCTCATGAAGTTGCTCGAGTCCCACGCTCTATGTTAAGTGGTTTGCTGGGGAAAATAAATTTTGATGATGATGCTGGGAACTTCAGCTCGCTTCTGACGACAAGTTCTCTTGAAAAGCGCCCAATGTTCGGTACTATTGCACAATAAAATGCCATCTAATGTCCTTTCTTTGTGGTCTCATATGATTACCCTAATTATCAGTATATCAATGTTCTTCGACCATGAAGAGAATGGTTCAGTACGGGATCTCATGTAATTATTTTGGGACTCTCGTTCCTTATGGCACACAGGTCATGGGTACAATATAAATCTATGCAGCGTGGCTTTTAATATGAATCGTCAAAAGCAGGGTCGAATTTAACTAATGCAACTTTTCTAGCCCAAATAATTTTCCGACCGAGCGAGTTGGCCGTGCGTGTAGAGGCGCGCGGCTGTGAGCTTGCATCCGGGAGATAGTAGGTTCGAATCCCACTATCGGCAGCCCTGAAAATGGTTTTTTGTGGTTTCCCATTTTCACACCAGGCAAATGCTGTGGCTGTTCCTTAATTAAAGCCACGGCCGCTTCCTTCCAACTCCTAGGCCTTTCCTATCCCATCGTCGCCATAAGACCTATCTGTGTCGGTGCGACGTAAAGCCCCTAGCAAAAAAATAGTTTTCCGCTCCCCTTCCATAAACTTCATAAAATGAGACAGAACTGCTATTACTATCGTTTTTATATGTTTAATCAAATATTACAGTGGAATTCCTCCGAAGTAAACTATCAAATATTAATACTATTAAATACAAATAATAATAATCATAATAATAATAATAATAATAATAATAATAATATATTACTTACAAACATTAACACGTTTTCACGTTGAGAGTGGAAATTCTCATGTTCCATTAACCGCTGATTTCCGTGCTTCCAATCATTCAAACCAGTTTCAAATTAGGATGTTTCTCCAAAAGGTGTACAAAGAGCACATAAACAGATCGTTGGCTGCAGGAATAAACCTGGAGTTCATGTTTCAATTTAAAAGCTTTCTTTCAAACAGCCATATTTTCAGAAATCGCTAAATGGATCCATTGCTAAAGAATTACAGCAATATTGCCCTGATTCTCTTCCACTCCACTTTCATAATATTGGTCTCTATTAGCATTATTCATGTCCGACTCGTTGGCTGAACGGTCAGCGTACTGGCCTTCGGTTCAGAGGGTCCCGGGTTCGATTCCCGGCCGGGTCGTGGATTTTAACCTTAATTGGTTAATTCCAATGCCACGGGGGCTGGGTGTATGTGTAGTCTTCATCATCATTTCATCCTCATCACGACGCGCAGGTCACCTACGGGTGTCAAATAGAAAGACCTGCACCTGGCGAGCCGAACCCGTCCTGGGATATCCCGGCACTAAAAGCCATACGACATTTCATTTCAGCATTATTCATAAGATAAAAGTAAGGGTGAACCTTTGGTTTGAGAATACCTTTCCTTTTTACCAGATCGTCTTCACAATTTTCACTTAGAGTTCCAACAGCAGACCAATGGAAACGCAAATAAAATTGAGCGTCACTCATCAAAGTTTTCTGTGCCAACATTATAAATTTTTTCGTTATTCCACGAGAGGCAGTTGTTTCAATTATAGTTTGGATTCTGTGAAAAACAAGTCTAATTTTGGTATTTGAGACAACAATTGACTTCCCCCCACCTTCTTCTTCCCCTCTGCCAATCTGCAATAAGTCGCGCCATTTACCGTAATCTTCTTCGACCATCCGCGTTGTGTACGTTACTCGAAAAATACTTAATACAACTCTAAAAAATTTAATGAAACCTGTTTTCCACTTTCACAGACTTCTTGGTAATATGGATAAGTAGCGGTCTTCTCGATCCCTTCAACATTACGTGGTTGCCTCTAGGTGGCGTTGACTCTCTGCCCGCTTGACTTCGTAGCAGCCAGAGATCATGTTGATACCCGAATACAAAACATAGAGGCTGTGTTTCTTCATTGCGATGGTACTTATTGATATCATTTCACCAACAGCTTTCACATAAGTGGAACGAAAATTTCGTTATTCAGGTCGGGAGCTTTCGCTTTTGAGTACCACGCAAGTGCGCGCACTCCGAAAACCCGTTTTCAAACTACTATACTTTCCATTTTTCCACCTATAAATTTACCACCCTGGTCCCGGGACAATAAGGCCCATTCCTAAGTATGACTCCAGTCATAAACGTTCAGAAGTTGTAGGGAATTCATAAAAATAGCCTAGGTTCATTTCTGTGGTATTAGCACACTTATTAAGAATAAAAAACATGCACAACACGACATGGCACTCTGCAGACACAGCAGTTCAAATGTAGTGTGAGGCGAGTTCTCTTCATACATGCTTTCGTTCACCGCACAATAATAAAGGGAAACACTTATCGCTATGTACTTACATCTACAGATTCGCGTAATGTGTTCGTAACTAGAATTACATTGAATTACATTTCATTACAGGGTTCTTTATTACTGTATGTACGTACCACGCAGTGTAGTGTAATGATGTTTCTATAAGAGGCGGATGAAGTAAACGATAAAATATTCGAATATAAAGAGATGATAAAAATTTTAGGAGCCATTTCAAGCTGTAAGGAAGTTATGTCTTTGAAGTGCTTTGTGTTGTCGATATAGTAACAGGTCAAGAACAGTTGAAACGTTACCATGGTAGTCTAATCCATGGAATTTGACCGTCCTATACAACGCAAAAAATTTGGGATATCAAAGATGCAATGCAACAATTAAGTTTCAGAATGTTGATTTTTCCTGGTTGAAACCCGAGAGGCGACGGAAATTCCACGTACTTACGTTGATATATCGAACTCAGAAGCAAAATCTACCCAAATACATCTCTTCAAAATTCCATTTATTATCCTCATTCCATAATTGTTACACTAGATCTGGCACTTCCCTCGCTATTCCCGTCAACCACTCCTCAATATATAACAGATCCTTCGTTGTGGCTGGGTCACGACTTTGGAATTCACTCCCAGCTGCTGTCAAGAACTCAAACTCAACATCGAAATTTAAGACTGCATGTAGAGATTACCTGTTGAGTACTGCTGACTGTTTCGTGTGATTGTTTCGTGTGTGTGATGACGTATGATAGGTTGTGCAATTATTATTATTATTACTATTATTATTATTATTATTAATATTATTATTGTTATTATTATAGTGTAATGTACATAATATTTAGCTTCTTACTCATGTACATAGATCACTTTTATTGCCATACTTATATTTCCATTTACTTTATTACTTATTGTGTTCTCTTTATGTATTGCTTATTTTTACAGTTTGTATCTTACTTTTTCATTATGACTTTGTCTCTTTCTCATTATCTATACGCTCCGAATTTTATTCTATTTTATTTGTTGAACTCTGCTTTCTTTCTTCATTACATGTTGTCCAAATCTGTAATTTTTTAGCTTATCTTTGATATTATGATAGAATAGTACATTTCTTTTATACAGTATATGTATTATCCGTAGATCAATTATGTGGTTAAGTGTAAGAGAGGGCCACGAGCCCTAGCTTCGCCACTGCTAAAGTCAATAAATAAATAAATAATAAATAAATATCACAGATACACATTAGCAGGAAATGTCAATTTTTACAAGCTCAGGTGTTTTTGTTCCAATATCTAACGCAAACAGTCATTTGAGAGTTTTCTGCTTTGTCTGCTGTGGAGTTAATATGTTTCTCCAATAGAGATTTCTTTAGATGAACACTGGGTAAAGTAACTATTCATACATGTATGGTTTCAAACGATACACAAACGGGAGTTATCGGTAAGTGATTTATACTAACACTATATATGAACTACTGTTTTGCGTAATTACTTGTGACGAACATTGGGTGCACGCACTATAATCTTTGACTTATCATAAAGTATTGTTTAACGGCACACAAAAAATATTTTAATCGTAGTCATGTGTGGTGTGTAAACGTCGCCGACTGAATACAAATCATTCATCGTGTATTGAGTTTAACAGTGAGTAACAGTGCCTGGAACTAATGGTCTACAGGAATTGGACGTCGATCGGCTGAGTTCAAGACTATTTTGAAGGAATAAAAATAGGTTTCTGATGGCAAGAGGGACTTCGTTAGCGAAACATTGCCAAAAACTTGAGGATTACATGTGAACATACTGCGTGTTAATTTGCACTTACAGTTGCCCATGGAATGCATACGAAGTACTGATTGTCAAACTGTATGTGTTTGAGGACAGTGTTTCAACATGTACGAATATTAATTTTGCGGACAGAGAATAATATTGGTTTTGTTTTGTTGTGGAGGCTGCATAATTTCTGTCAATATGTGTATGATTCATGTTCCAGGGCATGAACTATTTTGTTTTTACTAAAGACTAGCAAACGTACCCGTGCTTCGCTGCGGTATTCTACTCTACCCATACTGGGTCATTTAGGGCAACTATTACATAATTTGGTTTCACAAACAGATATATAGATGGAATAGTTGGATGAGAACCTCCAGAAATCACTTACCAGGTTTGAAGTCTCGTCCTCCCTACTTTCATTTCTGCACCGGCTGAACTCATAGCATATGGGCAATGGAATGTTCGAAAAAGAAAAATAAGCACTAGATAAAATATAACTAAAGTAGAATTCTATGATGTAAGAGGAATGCACTAGTATTATTAAATGAGAAGAATCTTCGTTGAAACATTATTTGCTAAACATTTTATTTATAATGATAAATCACACGAGATGGTGCCATACTATAGCACATGAACAAGAAACAGTCAAGAATAATGCAAAAATTATATATATATATATATATATATATATATAGTATGCTTTCGCGTCCTTGTAGTTTATTCATAGTTGTAGTTGGTCCTCGGCATACCTCAATTTATTTAGTTACATTATCATGGTTGTAAAAAGTATAAGTACGTTTTATTTAAAACACGAGATTGCATCGCCGTATATCAAACACATGGTCCACTTGACCACAACAATTATATATTTACACTGAACACATACGTGTATCCTGGGTTTACCTAACAAATTAAATTGAAAGGAAAATCAGCCAACGCTGGAATCGAACCTATCACCATAGAACACTTTGGGAAATAATAAAACACATAAACACATTACATAAAATATATAAAACTTATATCACACAATACATCTCGAAGATTATGGCTTAACCAAGCCATAGTATCTGGTTAAATTCTTCGCTCCAACATGGGTCGAACTCAGGTACTTCAGCTTCCAAGGTAAAAAATTTGAAACTATAATCACGAGCTAATTCAATGCATAACGTGGGAAGGGATCTATCCTTCGCAAAATCAGAAAATTATCCGCACTGCTCTGGTGAATGAAAAGGATCTCGCCAGTAAACATTAACCTGCTGGAAACGACAAGCATTCCTCCGACCCTAAGTCCGCCCGCAATAAAACTATCAATCATGACAACAGCTGTGTGACCAGCTCTGTGGCTACAAACACATCGTCGTTCTTTCCTTCTTTTATATATCATCTCGGCTTGTTCTTAAGTACGCATTCATTAGAGAGCCATTATTTCTTATTATTCATTATTTGGCTATATATTCAGCCCAATTCAATATATCACAACAGCCATAATGATTATTTTTTATCATTCCAACAACACAACATGTTACAGCTTCACCCTTCCATATCATAGCCCCGCATCTCAAATCCGTTCTATTAATTTACAGAGAAGACTCCATTCTTACAGGTTATTTAATTCTTCTCGTATATCTATATAATTCGCAAAATACCTCGGTGTGGGACATCTTCAATGATCATCTATTATCATACGGGATTTATAATACCTGAATCACCTTGAAGCAAAATTATAGTTTATATTCAAACTACTATAAAAATCCTTACCAAATAATAACATTACGAAGAAGTTATAAGTTTAGCTAAATCGCTATTCTTCCCAAATATGTACTTCATATACACTACGAATTTAAGGGGATCTATATAATAATTCATGCAAATAAACGTGCTAAATATCAATAATTATTCTTAAATCACTTAAAAATTCTAACTAAAATAATAAATCTTTCCCAGTCACACGCGTGTGGTGTTCCCTACATTTTAAATGATTAATTATACATTTTAATGTTTACAAATAAAAATTGCTACTAGCATGCAAATCTCGTGGTTTAATAAATTCAAATATGTACTTATCAAATGCTGGGTATGGTTTGCCATCATCTCGAGGTACATGTTAAATTTTTACTCCTTCATGATGAGCGGTCTTCTCTTTGATAGTCCTTGGTTCCTCTCCATACTACCACGATCCATGTCTCGAACTGTGGTCTTCTTAGTTGAGTCTCTGGACGCTCCCTGCAGAAATGACTGCAGGCACTTAGGCGCGATTCTTGTAGGCTCCAGATCTCCGGGTCCGACGATCACTCACGAACATACAGGCAAAATGGGAAATCAGTTATTAAACACTGTTTATGTACTTTCAAAAGGTATCTACTGCTGACACGATACACTGATAACTTTAAATAGATCAATGCAAACAGTGGCAAGTTTGTAGAAATCACTGTTCATTTCCCCATTAATCACACAGTCAATCACCACGAGTGTCCATGGAGTATGCAAACGCTAAATTTGTCAGGAATAATTCTTTAATTTTACTGAACGTCACTAACTCGCAAAATGCTGTGGATCGGTTATTGTTGATTACTGAATATAATTAACTGTCTCACTACCTCTAAACAACCTGACGCGTTTGCCCTTTCACTGGTTATTGCATCATGAGCCGCAACTGACTGTTGTTCTTATTTGAAATATTGAATGGTGAGATAAGGCTTCTATTCACCAATACTGTACATTGTCTTGTACCACACGGCTTATTTCGCGATATTTTACATCGCACTGATGTGTTTTTCTTCTGTGACACAACACTTCATAAAGTCCACTCCTAACATGTTAGTACTGCAGCTACACAAAAGACAATGAGATACTGTATCTAGGTCCTGGCTCTATTTATGGCCTCCGGACAAAATGATCAGGGGGGGGGGGTAAATTATTCCCCTGCTGAATTTGAAGGTCCAGTAATCGGAATCTTTCAGCGACGTGAAAACACTCAAATTATAGCTTGTGACCTCTACTTTCTACTGGTCGCATATAAAGCTAAAGCGATCAGTGGGTCATTCACAATCTCGAAAGCGTCCTTTTAGAAAATCACGCGTCATGGTTCCTCACGCAAGATCTCCCACATTTTTCCACACGTTGTCAGATTTCAGCAGTCATCTTTAATCTGCGTACTGCTATATAACAAGCGTCATTACCGATCCACCATTAAAGTATTGCATTTATATGCATCAACAATTAGCATTAAATATATCGGTTCGAATGAGACCTGACTCATAAATTTCCAAAAATTATTTCAGATGAAGGTGTTCTTCTCCTTCCTCTTTTTATCAAATTATGGTGAAGTGGCACCAATGAATGCGGTGTTGAATTTGTAAAGGACATTTATTTCTCAGGGGTTAACACACCTTAACTGAGCCCACTCTCCGACAACCTACATTTCCACGCGTAGCGTCATCCTTCCATCTCGCTCACATGAAAAGAGAGCGCGATTTCAAGGTCCAGCGGTAATGCGCTATCCTTTTCTCGTTACAGCGCAGGAAACTGCTCCTTTCGGGCTGGGGTATCGCAAATCACACCCCGGTTCGGCATGTAGACTGCTATTTACTACATTATATGTCATAGAATGTTGCGGAAAACGGCATATATGATTGACTAAACCCCCTAATATGCCTATGGCATGGTGATGAACGGTCACACTACATTATACACTGATGCGATTATTTAAAAAATTGCATACTTCTTAGCGTTATCCACAAATAGTACGGTGAGTTTCCCATACGATTTTCCCAATGTGAAGTGCGAGTTGCGCAGTTGCGATAATAACGACAGGCTCGTTTGCCTACTGCCATTCACAATCGAGTAGGTAAGTTTTGATTATAATTGGATGCCCCATTATTTACTACCTCCCGATGTGGGATCCCTCGCTGAGTCCGAGGGAAAAACCAACCCTGGAGAGTAAACAGATTAAGAAGAATAATTTGGAATTCAAGAGGACAAATTGCGGCAAATATTCGTTTATGAGAAGGGGAGTTAGGGACTGGCAAGTGAGACCACCATTATAAACAAGTTTACCCATCTAAAATCGATTTGGGGAGTTTTCGTTCTAATGGCAGGCGTCCTTTCCTACTTCGAGACAGATTATAGTTGAGGAGATTTTATTATAATAGCAGGCATATTCTCTATTTTCAGTCAAAACTAAGTTGTGTTGTTACCATTATAATGACAGACCCCTTTCCTTAATGACAGTCACACCGAGTTGGTGAGTTTCCATTATAATAGCAAGGCCACTATGCCTAATGCAAGTCACATTTTAGATGGGTAAACTTGTTTATAATGGTGGTCTCCTTTGCCAGTCCCTAACTCCCCTTCTTATAAACGAATATTTGCCGCAATTTGTCCTCTTGAATTCCAAATTATTCTTCTTAATCTGTTTACTCTCCAGGGTTGGTTTTTCCCTCAGACTCAGCGAAGGATCTCACCTCGGGAGGTCAGCTGAGTAGAGGTGGGTTCGATTCCCACCCCAGCCATCCTAGTACTCGGGGAAAACCTGCCCCGCCTCCGCTTTGTCGAGCACAAATCTCACATGGAGTGCCGGGGATTTGAACCACGGAACTCAGCGATGAGAGTCTGGCGCTCTGCCGCATGTGCCATGGAGCAACTATCCACCTAAAATTTGAAAAATATGCATGAATAATAAATAAATAAATATGCATTTAAAATCGAGGCAGACTATTTCTTCTATTAGTTGTCAATCAAAATTGGATTGGCTGAGAATGATTTTTCTTCGTCAACTAACGTGATGGACATGTTTTCTACGGTGGTTCTGAAAGCTCGAAAGATTCATTCCGCACACATTCCCTAATACCAATTTGTTACTGATTAATTGTCTGTATCTTATTTAGTTCTATGTTCGAATTTAACACTTTTCGAACTTCTATTCGATATTCTGTCCAGTTACGCCTCGAATGGAATTTAGTGAAAATTCGAGATGAGGTGGATCATGCAGCAGTGTGCCACTTAATTCTAAGCTATCAATGGTTTTTGAAAATAAGGAAAAAATATGCATGGTAAAATTCGTATCTTGATGGACACCACTTTAGATTCACGGAGTCCTGCAGCTTGACCAACTTCAAGTTTTTTCAATGCTTCTTTTACTTGAATGAAATTATCCTGTTAAGGGGAGCCTTTATTGAAATTTGTCGAATTTTCTTCACAAGAATGGATTTTTCAATTTTGAGTTTAAAAAATTCTGCAGTCCTTCCACTTCCAATAATGTTATCACCTTCACTATAGCTCCATTTTTAAAGTTCCGAGCGCCATTTTTAAAGGGAGGTTCTGAGCACTGGAAGAGCAAGCCCGCGCCCCCTTCTCTAACGGCGACAGGCGAAGGATATTTTAGTGTTACATTGTGCGTCTACAGAACAACTGCCCTAAGGAAACATTTGTTTTCAAAAAATAAGATGGAGCTGGCAGTAATTAAATCTGTGATGGAGTTCAATATGGGGTGTGTAAAGGCTCTCCATGTTGTGACCAGCGCGAGGGATGAACCTACTCCCTTATCAGTGAGCAACGCGACCACAGACGGTTCACCAACAGCAAGAAAAGAACAGTTCTACACAAAAGCTAGAAAGGAAGTTGGCGGTGAAATGGAGGAAAATATCAGAGGAGAAGATGAAAAGGATGTCTGAAGGGGTGCAGGGCAGTTTTGAAGTGAGTATGTTTGTACGAACTTTCAATTGCTGTTTTCTCACATTTATACTTTTCAGCATTTCTTCCCATACAAAAGGCTGCTTGCGACAAAGTTATTATCGAAGTCAAATGAAACTTTCAGGAAATTTTCAAGTATATGTAAGGGTTAAATGATACTTTAACATTTTAGGGTCAAATGAATATTACTACCTTTTTGACAATTTGAAAGTTTGTATCTCCCACATACCTTGTCTAACAACAAAAATGCATAATATAAATTAATTCGATGAGTGTTCAGGACTAGGTCTGAGGAAAACGTGACACAAGGAGTTTTTTCACGTTGCACGGAAATTTTCAATAAAAAGAGACATAACTCGAAAAACTAATTAGCCAATCGTCTCAAATCTTTGTGTGATTATTTCCCTTAAAGGCATGTATAAGTGGTTAACATTTGGAGGCAATTGGTTGAAAAATATAGACGTTCAGAATTTCAGCGAAGCCTCCCCTTAAAATGAAACCGTAAAGCACAGCCATATATAGCCCACTAGTGGAGGTTCAGATCACAGAAGGATCTCAGGCAGGCAATTGTTATAAAATTTGGGAAGAGCTGGTACTTTCGGAACAGTTATTTTCCCATATGTAAATCATTAACGGCTGGAAACAAAGCGTGTATTTATTTTTCAATCCATGGGCTTAACAGATTCAGTATATACAAGATGAAAGAAGAAATACCCAGAAGTCCTTTGCTGGCTTCAACATACTAAAGAAGAAGATGCTTCTCTTGGAGTACTGCAAGCACCCTACAAAAATTATCAATTTCGGTTGGTCACCGCTTTCACAGACAATCAGTGTGCTACGATTGGTATTCTTTAGGACTTTGCAACCAAGAAGACGAGTCCGAATCGAACTATTTGGTCGCATTGCTCGGGTCACGAACTTATCATTTTGCATTCGTAAGATGTAGGGTTCCAACTCCACTGTCGACAGCCCTGAGAATTATTCAAAGTGGAAAATTGCGTGTTTATTCTATCGGCAACTTGTCCAAATACAGGAAAATGCGATTTCGTTCGAGACTTGTCTAATTATTCTTAATTTCAAACTTGTAGAGAGAGAGAGAGAGCCACAAGGGATGGCTGTCCTAAAACAAGGGTAATAGCATCAATAGGTAGTAATTTTCGCACCTAGGGTAAAATGAGCTCATATATTTTTAATTTTGAAACTCCCCTGTTGTACAGTTATCACCGATCAGGAGAACATTATTTTTTCCATACATTCTTTCTTTACATAAATTGTGATTTACCACTGACAAGGAATTACGTAAAACATATACATACATACGTACATACATTATCATTAAAGACTTAAAATCGAAACCAGAATACCAAAATTAAGTAAGAAATTAATTGAACCATTTTGTGACAGACCCTCGGGCACCGAAGACAACAACCCAATCACCTCCCAGCAACCGGCGGATATGTGATACTTTTCTTCAAAGTACATAAAACAGGGTTTGTAGAGCCTTTATTTTCAGAATCAACTTCTTTGGTCTGTGAACTGTTACTCTCGAACCTTATTTATTTATTTATTTATTTATTTATTTATTTATTTATTTATTTATTTATTTATTTATTTATTTATTTATTTATTTATTTATTTATTTATTTATTATTTATTCGTATCAGAAGCATAAATATATATATACTCTTACTGAATTATATACATTATATACAAAGTCACATTTATAAGAAAAGGTCTATACTACTTTTGCCCAGAAATTGGCGACATCCAGTGCATTTTCTGTTGCCTGAAGTAGATCTTGTACTGTGCATGTTTTAGGGCACCTACTACACTGCAACAAATGAGACGTCGTCTGGATTGCACCACAGTCACACAATGAAGACTCGATGTTGAAACCCCACTTCTGCAGGTTGCTTTTACATCTTGTCACGCTTGCCCGTAATCTGTTCAGTGATCTCCAAGTACTCCATTTCTCCATGTGACCAGGTGGTAATTGTTACGATCTCCGTTAATGCTACGTATATTTCCTACGTTCGCATGCTGTTTTTTCTCCGATCACACCGCCGCTGCGCTGCTTCACTCACTCTTCTGTTATGCTCACCTGTCCTCTGCCTACTCTGTTCATCACGTGACTCTGACGTCATCTTCTTCCCCACGCACCGCCTTCTCCGCCTGTGTGTGTGCTTGTATTTACCGCTATTGGACACGTGGTTATGACGTTTCTGGAATATGCTGGCTTTCAAATTCTCTATTCTTCTCGACGTTTCTGTACGACTATATAATCTCGCTCCACCGCTCTAAAAATTGAGTCTGCCTTCGTTTCGGAGTGGTGGAGCATCCAAACAACTGTACTACGTTCTGAATTGTCATTACCTTTTGGACTGTTATTTCTTCAGGTTATCTGGTGAGCAAGATTTATCATAATGTTATTTTGACATTAAATTCTTCATTGGGCCATCTGCCCCAGTTGAATTTTACTTTTGCCAGCTTATTACGGCATCAAAATAATATATGCAAGACATCATTTCTAATAATAATGTTATTTGTTTTACGTCCCACTAACTACTCTTTTACGGTTTTCGGAGACGCCGAGGTGCCGGAATTGAGTCCCGCAGGAGTTCTTTTACGTGCCAGTAAATCTACTGACACGAGGCTGACGTATTTGAGCACCTTCAAATACCACCGGACTGAGCCAGGATCGAACCTGCCAAGTTGGGGCCAGAAGGCCAGCGCTTAACCGTCTGAGCCACTCAGCCCGGCGACATCATTTCTAGTAAAACTTTTCAACCAGGAACTGTACTATGGACAATGGAATTTTGAATATCAGATTATCTGGTTCCTTGGACTAATGTTACTTTTTGCAAAAATAATAATAATAATAACACATTCTGCAGCGTAGCTACACCCGGCCAAGAGAATCCCTTCCCCAGTTCGATCCCTGCTTCCTTTCCCCTTTTCCTTCTTATCGCATCTTCTTTCAGGTTGCTTCCTTTATTTCGACTTTTATTACTCTTCATTGTACGCTTAATACTTATTCATACGGTTTTTGATGTATTTCTAAATATCTATATTGTAAATGTGGCACATTTTCCTTGTCTTCTGAAGTTTCCTCTATATATTTCACTGTCTAGCAAACTCTTGTCTGCGATTTACTAAACTTGTTGAGAAATGTTTACTATTTTATTATTTGTTAAATATATATCTTATTTACTTTGTTAAGTTTGAGATTTTTCTTGTTCCTCTCATTATCTCTTGGTCTAATTCCTTATCACTGCGCGAATTCTGCCGTAAATTATTATAATTATTATTATTATTATATCGTGCTGCTGGTTCTGCCACTTGCATGCTTAAGCTATATATCAACTAATACAGTATAACTATTTTATCTCAGCATCTTACGTACTTACGACGACAGCTGAGGGTATCAGTATGATAGCAGAGCCTCCTTCAAACATAATTCTTCACTTGGTGTCAACCATTCTTCGGAGCGAGTGCAGCTTGCGCGCCACATATCAATTCGGGATTTCTGAGGTGTCCCATTAAGAGCCTCTGTTGTTCTGAGGAAACTTTTCCTTGATTTCAGTCTTGGAGTAACTGGCCTGTACCCATACAGAGGGTGAGCCTCAGATGTTTCCACCTTCTTCCTCTCGTTTTTTGCTGCAACCTCTCGACGGATATCAGGAGGGGGCAATACCAGCAAGACTAAGGTAAATCCGGGACAGATGCCGCCCCGGTAGAGATGCCGCATACACTGTAGCTAAAGGTTCCCATCGTTATAGCTAGATGTCAATATGTGTGGTTTTTTAGTTTCTAAGGAAGAACTGCTGTCTGCGAGTGTGACGAAATTTGCTCGTATATTACGCCAATTATAGCCGATATCTTGAGGCGAGTACATGTTTCCTCCTGACAAAGTTTTTCCGTGTGTTAATTTGTTGTATATTAAGTTGGCTTCAAATGCTTAAATCAGACGTTTTTAGTACAGTAGACGTCAGAAGCATAACTGTAGTTGAGAGTAAGCTAATTTTGGGCCATGATAGCCTTGAGGTATGAAAACAGGAGGGTGCGGCGTCTCTCCCTGATAGTTGGGAGAGTTGCCGCACAACAATCCGGCTGAGATGCCTCATTGCTATCAGATTCTACAAGCGATCTGGAAACATTCAATACTATTCAGAGTGTACCGGTATTTTATTCGAATATTTTATTGTCTCACGATTATTAATATACATAATCTATTTTTACTGATTTCATAGGTAACATTATTTTATTATATACAATTATATTATTTTCAGAAATAAAAATTTGCGGCATGCCTGCTCAGTATAAAAGTAAGGGTACTGTTAAAAGACCTCACTGGACAGAGGAAAATTTAAGAGAGGCTGTTTAAAGACTGAAAGCCAAGGAAATACTGATCAGGCAGGCAGAATCATACTACAGAATTCCGGAACGAACACTGAAACTTAGAATGCAGTCAGGAAATCTGGAAAAAGGCTCTCTGGGTCCAGCAGGTATAGCTACTTCAATAATCACCGAAGTCAAAATGATATTAAAAAAAGGATGACTGTATCTAGTGTTTGAGTTACAAACAGTGGCTGCATGAATCTTGCTCCACATATAACGACTGTTGCAGCAAGATTGCTAGAGAACAAAGTTTTAAGAAACAATCTGTAAAAACTTGTAAGAGAATAAACATCAGTTTTTGGTTTAAGAATCCTGCCATAGACATGTTTTCAAATTTCTGTGTCAGGACAGAATTATATTCATTATGATTTTGATGTTTCCTTTATATAACACGACGGCCCCGTGGTGTAGGGATATCGTGTCTGCCTCTCGCCCGGAAGCCCCGGGTTCGATTTCCGGCCAAGTCAGGGATTTTTATCTCGACCTGAGGGCTGGTTCGAGGTCCACTCAGCCTACGTGATTAGAATTGAGGAGCTATCTGACGGTGAGATGGCGGCCCCGGTCTCGGAAGCCCAGAATAACGACCGAGAGGATGCGTCGTGCTGACCACACGGCCCCTCGTAATCTGCAGGCCTTCGGGCTGAGCAGCGGTCGCTGGGCAGGCCAGAAAGGGCGTTAAGTGCCGTGGGGTTTTATATAACACAGTGAAGGATCCATTGCACATGCACATTCATAGTAAATCGAAATTAAAATATGATTAATTTAATGTTGTAAATTATCAGATAGATTCTTTTACCATTGAATGATTATAATATATGGATATAATTGTCTAGTGTTCGGTTATATTAAAGTTGAAGAAATTGGCTTAAATTTGATTTTGTCATTAATTATTTTACTTGCGGCATCTCTCCCGAGCAATGTCGGCATCTATACCGGGATCCAGGGAGAGACGCCGCTGATGCAACAATTTTTAAATTACCAATATTTTGTTCATCACTGATCAAATGTACATGTTTTCGAATTATGTTCGATGAATTTGCAACAATTTTTAAAGTAAATATACCGAGATATAACAAAAGACATAAAAAGTGCGGCAACTCTACCGGAATTACTTTATACAATTTGTTCAACGGAGTAGTATTTAGACAGCCGGTAATGATGCGACAGGTATCGTTTAGAGCAACATCTACCTTCCTGGCATGACTTGACTTGTACCTTATTGTAGAATCAATAACAACGCTGATGTTTCTATTCCTGTCAACCTCGAAATGTCTGCACGTTTACTGAATCCATCGCTAAAGATAAAGTGCACTTCTTCAGAGACTTCAAATGTGAAATGTGCTGGAACAGTTTGAAATATGCATATGCCTTCTCAGAATATTCGCTCCCTAATAATAACTATTGAGTCCACTGTCACGAGCTCTAATCAATTAACTAATTACCAAACCAGCTGCGGCAGGATTGAATCCCGTAACATCAGGCGCAGCAAGGGAGCGTGCTACCAGCTAAACGGAGGATCTAGCCTTTTTATACCTGTTTGCGTCTTGCTATATTCCTTCACATTAATACCGCGAGTGACATGTAGTGTGTGAGAAACGAGCTCTTCCAGAGGCCTGTCATGGTGAGGGTCAGATGTTACCAGCACGTTTCGCTTATCGCACGTTCCAAAGCGCAGCGCTGTCGCCCCGTGCCCTCGCACTTGTGTTAATCACATTGATTTATGGAGTTTAACCTAACTCTTCAACTTACTGCAATAACTCAAGACGACCAGGTACACGCTATAATACCACATATCAAGAGACATTTTGTAAATCTTGTTAGATTTCGGTTCGTTAATCCTGTAATAAATCAAGGAGAAATCCACAACCTACTGATAAGGGTAGAGAGATGCAGTACTTAAAACCCCTGTGGGTGGGGGAATCAGAAGAAAAATACGCCTACGGTATCCCCTGCACGTTGTAAGAGGCGACTAAAAGGGGCGACCAAGGGGTGATGAATTTGGAACCATGAGATTACCTGTGATTAACATCACGTGAGGAACACCATGGGTCTGTGTTTAGTATAATTCGGGGAGGAGCAGAATGAGTTTACATTACCTGGGATTAGTACCACCATATGAGAAACACCATAGGTCTACAGTACCTGTGATTGAACCACTATGTGAAGAAAACCATGGGTCTGCGTTGCCTGTGAGTAGTACCATTATATGAGGAACTCCACGGGTCCGGTCGGCGCCTGTGATTAGTACCACAATGTGAGGAAAACCATGGGTCTGCGTTACCTGTGAGTAGTACCGTTCTGTGTGGAACACCACGGGTCTGTGTTACCTGTGAATACCACTATGTGAGGAACACCTGGAGTCTACATTACCTGCGATAAGTACCACGAGAAATAAGGAACACCAGTTATTAGTGCCAGTATGAGGGACGATGATCTGGATTTTGGACTCCTTTGGACAATAAGCATCATCTCAGAAAGTAGGGCATTCCTTTATGATTCTGGTCGGTGGATACATTCTGAAGATTTAGCGTTTCATTTCGTTGTACCGCTAACCACTAGGGTCCGATGACCTAGTTGTTAGGCCCCTTTAAACAACAAACGCCATCTTTTAATTTAGTATAGAAAGTCATTTAATGCAAATTTGTACAATTAAATATTTAACACCTTTGTATTTCATGTTCTCAATTTTATAATCGGGCAATGATTTTGACCTTTTTTACTATTTGTTTTACGTTGCTGCTACACAGATGGCGACGAGGGGATAGGAAAGGACCAGGAGTGGGAAGGAACTGGCCGTGGTCTGAATTAAGGGACAGCCCCGGCATTTTCCAGGCGTGAAAATGGGAAACCACGGAGAACCATCTACGGGGCTACCGGCAGTGGGGCTCGAACCCATTATCTCCAGAAGCAAGCTCACAGCTCCGCGCCCCTAACCGCACGGCCAACTCCCTCGGTCATTGACTTTGAATTTGACTGACTATTTTAATTTGATTACCAAAACTCAGATAGTCCAGCTCGTTAACTGAATGATGAGTGTGCTGGTCTTCAGTTCAGAGGGGCCCAGGTTTGATTTCCGGCCGGTTCGGGACTGGTTATTTGTGTTCATCCCAACATTCTGCTCTTCACGTTACACTACCAAACACTTGTAACCGTCCAGGCTTCTCCAGCCCTACTAATATCATTTTACACGATATCATTTGATATCAAGTTTATCCGCCATCGGCAATTATTCGTAATAACATATTTATTCAACGTCAATCATTTGTAATCAAGGCCTTTTGGAATCATAATAACATATATATTCAACGTCAATCATTTGTAATCAAGGCCTTTTGGAATCATATTGTATATATGATAACATCGTTTTATTATTTAAATTATTATATTATGTAGGATAGGAATTCATTATGTTGTAAATACGGTCAGTATGTTGAGACATAGTTGTTTTCATTTCATCTCATAGTTGTGTATACGGAAAGTTATTCTTAAAGTTGGGATTTTTGCGTGACTCATGGGTTTGGCGAAGGCAGTAAACAGCGACCCGTGCGCGAGGCTTGCATACCTGCAGAGTACATCATCGCCACGCCTACTGGAGTCGACAAGAAAGAAGAGAAGGGGAGATGATAATGCGATCTACGAATCAGATGTTTCGTTATATAGAGATCTGAGACTAAGCTGTTACCAAGAGTGGGGGAGCCCGGTGATATTATCATCAAGTGCGGAACGAGATACTTACGGATACTCCATCACTACTACTTCTACTGTGAACATCTACTTTGAACGACGTTATTTGATTTTTGAAACAGTGTGTGGTCGCTCCGCGACATAGTTATTTTTGTACAATGTGTTGTCGCTTCGATACAGTACTTAGGTGCGGTAATGTTATCGGATCAGCGTGAGACGAAACAAGCTTACGGCTTGTGTTATATTCAGTAAATCTTCTGGACGAAGAACTATGTTTAGTTCAAGTCTATGGAATCTGGTACAAGTCTGTACCGTATAAATAGTATAGCTCAGTTGGATTGAGATTTCTACTAATATGGAAAAATTCATATCTCTGAATTTTCTCCTCTTACGATCAATGCTGATCAGTTTTTACAAGTATAGGGCCAATGTCTAATTTAAAGACTAGGCAAGTAGCGAGTGCTAGTCCAGATAGCCCGTACCATATCAGAGAAGGAAGGAAGGATGTCCATGGAGCAAATTCTACATCGAGAAGAAGAGAACGAGTAACCACGGAAACCAGATGACTTCAACGGAAACTGCAATTGGTGAGCTTCAATTAGATAAAGCAAGCAATAGTAAATTTAGTAAAGTAAATTCTAAATTCCTCCAAGTTTTAAGGAAACTTTTCCTATTCATCTCATTTTTTTGTATAATAAATTCGTTTGTATTTTATATTGCGTTAATTTTCTTTCTTAAGCGACACTTAATGTTTAATTATTTAAAATCCTACCCCTGTGATTTAAGTATAAGTCTCTATGCTGGTAAATATACATTTTGGTTTACAGTTTTGTTTAAAACTGTAACCCTGGCGCCCAAACATCACATAGAGAAATGGGAAACCATGGAATGTTAATTGTTTCTATTTGCGTGGCAATTTGCGGGCAAGCCACAAATAGTTTATTTGATATTCATGTGTCCCAAGATAATAACTTTCATCTCCCCAAGTGTTTTGATGAGGGGTCGAACAGTTACACACTACTACACACCCCTCCACTAAGTACTGGCGTCAGAAATGGCATAAGGCCCTTAAACAGACCCACGTCCACATGTGTAACACAATTCGCACGCGCGATCCGCCGGAGTGTGGGAAAATTGGAAGAAGGAGAAGAAGAATAATATAAACTATTATTTTTATCTATAATTTGACTTGACAATTCTGGGAGATTAAGTAATATGAATGACAAAACTAATACTGCGCTGTGTATTAATATGCCGTAGAATATTGAAGTTTTCAGATTATGCCTTCCTTTGCTCTATCCTGGTTATAATCACTGGGAAGCTACCTGGTATGAGCGACTGCATGGAGTTTGGATAGTTCGTGTCTAGATATAGATATCGTAGGTTAATAAAGACGACTGGTGTGGAAAGGACTGATCCTGGTGTCACTGCACTTTCTTGGCAAACTTGATTTGGCAATCCTGAATTCCAAACATAATTGAGAATGGACAGTTGCACGCAGCTCTGCGAGCGGTTTCCTGGTGATGCCTAAGTGATATATTTCCATCTTTATATAAAATACCCATGGCGCAACAGCCCCGAAGAGCCTTGGCCTACCAAGCGACCGCTGCTCAGCCCGAAGGCATACAGATTTTGTGGTGTAGTGTGGTCAGCACGACGAATCCTTTCGACCGTGTTTCATGGCTTCCTCAACCGGGGCTGCCATCTCACCGTCAGATAGCTCCTCAATTGTAATCACGTAGGCTGAATGGACCTCGAACATTTCAATATTTATATATTTATTATTTATTGGTGACAAAATATCCCACAAGCTTATGGGTCGTGATAGGGACAGTACAATACTCACTTTTATTAAGGCGACACAATAATTACATTACAGATAGTACAGCTTTGTCAGTAAAGTGACAAGCACATATTTGGTTAACTAAGAGAGAGATTTTTAACGTGTCACCATCATAGTTTTTCAGAAGTATATTCAGATATTGCATGGCTATAAGATATTAAGCATGGCATATCTATGTATTCATTAAAGTTAGTTATGTAGAGGTTATATTAAGATGTCTGTGTAGGAGTAATATTCCTTCAATTTTTCCTTAGAAAATTTTACTGATTTACAGTTCTTAATAACCAAAGGCAATATATTATATTCACCAAACATTGACGGTTCTGTGCCTTTCACTCCATATTTTACTGAATTGGAGTGAGAGGGATATATCCTTAATGATCGTCTAGTTTCATATCTATGAATTTGACTAAAATGGGAGAAGTTAACAGCAGAATGGATTGATTTCCTGTCTAGCGTATACACAAAAACTGATGATGAAAATGCAATTTGCTTATGGAATGACAGAATATTTGACTCTGAAAAAACTTCATGTGATGGTTTGAGTAGGCGGAATCCATACCTGATTTTGATGGCTCTCCTTATGTTGATGTAGGATATCCAAATTATCAACATAACCTTTCCTACAATTTTTCCGAATGAAGCTTATGTATGTTAGGTGTGGGTGTATCATTGCATAATATATAGCCTACACTTCAATTGTTAATGAGAGAAATTATTCTATCTGAATCTGAACATTATTCCTACCAACGGGGTAATTTTGCTGATTACATAATCAATATGGCTTTCCCATGAAAGTGCCGAGTCTAATACTGAGTTGACTCTCTCTATTACGTACTTGGTTCTGTAGGGTTAGCCGCTTTGATCTAACGGGCTGTTTTATGAAAGAACCGTATTTTGATTTAGACTCATTTGGGAATAACTCCCAGTCCGATAACTTATTCAAGTCACAGTTTATATCTTTCATGACTTGTGTTTCGATTAGTTCTTTATAAGTTAGGGTATCATCCGCAAATATTGTAAATTTTCCCTTTAGTTTGTCTGCTGAGAAGAAATCTGGTTGCAATAAACCACTCGTGTTTTTACTAGCCTATATCCTAGCATACTCTGTTCTAACCTTAGCATTTAATACCTGTCAATACCACAGAACAGGTTTACAATATTGACTTTTATTACATAACTTGAGTTACGTGGGTATTGTCATTTCAGTTATTATTTTGTAGTGTGACGCACTTTGACACTGTGTTTACTGATATGCTTCATAAAACAAATGCACTGTGCTCACCCGAAACCTGGAAGAGATTTACTAGTAGGATTTCAGGTTTGTACGACATACTGGTCATTTCAAGATACCTTAGCGCATAATAGTGAGAATATAGACGCTACATTATCTCGGAGTGATGATCAGATGCTGCTCTGTTATACGCCGCCACTACTAGCGAGGTTGCATGTGAGCGAGCGACACGTCAGTATACTACGACAGCGCACCGCCCCAGGTTGATTAAGAGAGCTCGGCCGGCTACACGCTGCACTGGCTGACACAGAAGTTGCTCGCTATTGAACTTACGATTATTGGTCGATTTTCTAGTGAGCCTTCACTATGAGGAAATAAAATATGCTGGGGATCAAGTTTTGCTTCAGAACACTATGTCCTCTTACGATTTCCGTAACTTGTTTTCAGACAATCTGTATAAACATTCAATGCATTCATAGGGGAACATTTTCCTATCCGAAACTGTAAATAATGTATCTATAGGTACTGTATATATTTCTTTCCACATTCTGATGTACATGGTTTCTATACATCTCCTTGTTATAACAAACGCTAAACAAATTAGGTTTACATGACTGTTGATATCCTTATCATTGCTTCCAGTTTTACATTTAATCCAAAACACAGAAATATTTTGCATTTCGAAACTCCCACATGTGCATGCATCGACCCCCAAAACACAGAAATATTTTGCATTTCAAAAATCCCACATGTGCATGCATCGACCACTGATGACGTCTCTCAGAAAATCACTCCGCTATAGAGAATTCTTTATATACTCAATAAACCACCAAGGTATCAATTATTAAAAACAATTCAAATTTATTCTCATTAACTGAACTACCACAAATGACTGTCAGTTTTGCAGGTGGTGTATCTTCTTCTTATCATTTTACAAATGTTTCCTAAGAAATAAACCCGAGTGGTTGGGGGAATCAGATGAAGAATACACCCACGATAATATCCCCTGTCTGTCGTAAGAGGGAACTTAAAGTGTCCCCAGGGGCTCTCAACTTGGGAGCGTGGGTGATCACGGAGCCCGTAGCTGGGCCCTGGCATTGCTTCCACTTACTTGTGCCAGGTTCCTTACATTAATCTACCTGTCTGACCTCACTTGGTCAACTCTTGTTCTTTTCCGACTCCGACGGTACTACATCGTTCGAGGCCTAGGGAGTCCTCCGTTTCGACGCCCTTCGTGGCCCTTGTCTTTCTTTTTCCGGTACTTCAATTCCTTTTTCCTCTCTGACACCCTGTAGGGGGGGGGGTGGCGCAGATGGAAAATACATCCACCATATCCGCTGCCTGTCGTAAGAGGTGACTAAAAGAGGTGACCAGGGGATGATTGAACTTGACCATTAGACCATTTGTGATTAGTACCATCACGCGAGGAACACCATGAGACGTCTTTACTTGCGAGTAGTACCACTATGTTAGATACATTATAGGTTTGTGTTCAGTAGCAACAGAGGGTGAATCAGTATGGGTTTTACGGTACCCGTGATTAGTACCACTATATGAGCAACACCGTTGGTCTGCGTTGGCTGTGATTAGTACCCACTATGTGAGAAACTCCACGGGGTAGTTCAGGTCTCTGTGATTAGTACACCTATGCTGGGAACACTGTGGGTTTGCGTTGCCTTTGAGTGGCGTCATAGGTCTGCGTTACCTGTGCTTATTACAATACTTGTGAGTAGTACCGCTACATGAGAAATACCATGGTTCCTACTTTCCTAGCAATAAGTATGATGTTCAGGAGCAGCTGACGTGGCCTTTGGACCCCTTTAGACAAGAAGCATCATCGATTCAGGATTGTGCTTTGGAAGCAGTCCCTTGTTCAAAATACTGTATACCAATCTTTTAAGGAGGTGGGCCATTGCGGGTCGAATTCATTGGTTGTTTTAAGGTCATAATCATTGTTCATCGTCTTTTTTATAAATTATAGTCAGTGGATTGATGAAATTATTATTTTCAGTATTGTGATCTGGATCCCCTGATTGTTTTAAATTCATATTAATTTATTCATTCTTCATAATGAAGTTTCGAACTCTGGTCAGTTACTTAATTTTAGGAATTTTAAGTTGTTATTACATTTTGTCTCATTTAGTACCATTAGGGGCCGATGACCTACATGCTAGGCCCCTTTAAAACAACAATCATCATCATCAATACGTATATAAATGCGTATAAACAATATTGAAAATGCACGATTATGTGTGCATATGCATGCTTATAGGTGATGTGATAGAATGAGGAAGTTCTTGTGGAATGAAACATAAAATTTCACTTAACATTGTAAATTTTAACTTGTATGTTATAGTGATCTGTTTTACATGGCGTGTATTGACACACTGAAAAGCTTATTTCTGTTAACTATATTCGCACTGAAAAAATCACTTAATTGTTAATAAAGTCCGTACAGAGATTTTTATTCTAGTAAAAAATATCTTATTCCAAAGAGATAATCATTTAGAAAATTACAGAGTTGTATATTTGATATTGACTTTAAAAAACTCCATTGAATAATATTCCTATTTAAACAACAGAAGGCGGAATTATGCCCTTTTCCCCTTTTGAGAACATGAAGGGAGAAATATTAATATATCTGGAACAGCTGCGGCCTGATTAAAGAGCGAATCCGCCTACAGGATTCATGATTAAATCTGAACTCGGGACCCAGCTCTTGTAATTGAAGATGTGGGCGTCACAGGACGATGAATACAGTAGCTGATATTACTCAAATCCCTCACGTTGCACAGCTAACACCTGAAGGGGGCATAGGAAAAGTTCGTCAAGCCTGGAATCTATATATTGAAAGAGATTACTAAAAACACCTTTGGCAAATCCCACCGGCCGTTCTACTGGACCGATTTTCTTCATTTTTTACTAGCTGATGTATCCGTGCATCGCTACGGGACTCCCAGAAAGACTGACTTTGTGGTTTTCTTAACCTGAAATCAACATAGGGCATTACAATACAAAAACGTAAGTATGAATGTAGCGATTAAAGGCAATGCTATCATATAAAATACTCGATCAAATGGAAAGCCGCACGTTTTATCACTTTTAACGAACAGTGCTGCGGTTAGATTGCGGTGCCAATCTAATAGTCCAAACTTCCAGAGCTGGGATGACCAGGCCGCAGATTGCCATGAACACTCATCTGCCATTATCCCGCTAAATATGCACACTGTTCATTCCAATCAGTGCCTCAGAGTGGGGATTGAATAGCCCGAATGCTATGATGATCCAGTGTGTTACGTACCAGTAGTATCAGAAAATTTATAAACCAGGGGAATGTCATACTAAAGAAGAAAGTTATCTAACTCCCCAGCTACTTCCCATCAACATTCAGGCAGGCTGTTACACTCTGTACGACTGGGCGAGTTGACCGTGTGGTTAGCGGTGCGCAGCTGTGAGCTTGCATCCGAGAGATAGTGGATTCGAACCCCATTGTCGGCAGTGCTGATGATGGTATTCCGTGGTTTCCCACTTTCACACCAGTCAAATGCTGGGCCTGTACCTTAATTAAGGCCTAAGGCACCCCTAGCTCTTTCCTATCCCATCGTCGCCATAAAACCTATCTATGTTGGTGCGACGTAAATCAAATAAAAAGTACTCTGTACGCAGCAGTAATCCTATCTACCGGAGATGAAGGCAACAGATGACACAAAGCACATCACGACAAACAATGGTCAATGTAATGTTATTGTTGATCAATGTTATGAGCTTTCTATATTGTAGGTCTTCACATTTAGTTTTCTTTCGACTCTGTGATTTGTAAACCATAAATTGTAGTTTCTTATTCTCCGACTTTACATACCGATTTTCATTAAATACTGTTTACCCATTTTGTCATAACTCGGCGCTGATATGGACTTAGTAACAAAAATCCAAATTCATGAATATCTTTGTGATCATAGCCAGTACGGTAACAATGTATAAGACATGAATAATAGGAAATTTAATACTATATAACCTTAGTTATGTAGCATTCATCGATTACACCTCTAGTAAGAAATATTTGAGAATTACATTTTGGGCCTTCCCCTAAACTACCATTTCACTCAGCGTGAATAAAATAATTTACAGCCTAGACTATAGCGACTTATTTCCTGACTTTGCATACCGATTTTCATCAAGATAGGCCTACTAATAACAACAATATTTGAGAATTAAATTTTAGGCCTCCCCTAAACTACCATTTTTCTCAGCGTGAATACAATTATTGATAGCTTGGATTGTAACAACTTATTCCCCAACTTTGCATACCCATTTTCTTTAAAATACGACCACTAATAACATAAATAGTTGAGAATTCAATTTTAGGCCTTCCCCTAAACTACCATTTCACTCAGCGTGAGTAAAATGATTTATAGCCTAGATTGTAGAGGCTCATCCCCCGACTTCACATACATTTTCATTAGACCACTAATAACATAAATAGTTGAGAATTGAATTTTAGGCCTTCCCCTAAACTACCATTTCACTCAGCGTGAGTAAATTGATTTATAGCCTAGATTGTAGAGGATCATCCCCTGACTTCACATACCGATTTTCATTAAATTCTCTTCAACCGTTTTCTCGTGATGCGTGTACAGACAGACAGACAGACAGACAGACAGACAGACAGACAGACAGACAGACAGACAGACAGACAGACAGACAGACAGACAGACAGACAGACAGACAGACAGACAGACAGACAGACAGACAGACAGACAGACAGACAGACAGACAGACAGACAGACAGACAGACAGACAGAAATTACGGAAAAGTAAAAAGTGCATTTTCTTGTTACTATGGACATGACCGATACCATTATTTTCAAATTCTGAGCAATGTACAGACAAAACTCTTATTTTATATATATAGATTATTTCCGGAATTACCTGCCGGTGAATCATGAGGGAGTTGTCTCTAAGTTCAGCCAACAATCATGAAATCAAATTATTATATGATCACTCCAACAATTGCGGGCGAAAGCTTACCCTAACCCGCAATACATTCTGTACTCAGTGGGTCTCCAAAGAACTAACACTTTCATTAATATTCTGATATATGGTATTTTAATCCTTAGTAATATTACTGCATGCAGCCATGTTTGATTACTGCCTGTGAAGTCAGACAGTGTACACTTCCCCTCATCACGGAAGAATACTGTTCCCTGCTACATATACTTTGATTCTCTCATCTTACTCAGCTTCCATACATGCTGAACAGATCGCAGAGCGTTTATAATAACTGACATGCTACTAAGAGAAAAAATTCTACATACAATCACACCCCATCATAACGCACGCCTTAGGCATTATCTGGGAACATCTGTCGCAGGATAACCTAGCTACACTAGAAAGAGTTGAGGCCATGTATCTTAAAATGTTCTCTGTCTGGAAGAAAACATTCCCTCAAGACTAACCTATGAGCTCACAAGAACTACGATTTCAAATACCATTGCCATCTACGACACAATACCCAGCTTTACATTAAGAACAACAGGATAAAAAATCAGATATATAGATAGTTTTTAACAAACAGTCAACGTGATTGTAGTGTATTTCAAAAAAAGAGAACATTGAGTGCGCTGGGAACAGCGTAACGCACAGAGATGTACACTCTCTGAGAGAACAGCTGTTCTTCTCATTGGGACTTTCATTGTAATGAATAGATACGCCATAAAATGCATGTCCAAATAAAATCATGTTAAGTATTGATTATAAATTTAGTAAAGTGTTCAGAACATAACAATGATGACGTCATAATGGAAGTGAGGATAGCAACGCGCATAAACCCGTTGAAAATGGCAGGCGGAACAATGTGACTATGACAGGCTTATCAAGACGAGTTACCTGACCTATTTATAACGGATACTACGGAGCGCCACGGGTCCTCTAGTATGTTCGGTAAAACGTAAAATAACTTGATAAGGATGAAAGCGTGGGTTCTTCCAACCTGATACAGAGTTAATGTAATTTGAGGGCTAAATCTAAAGAAATTGTGATCCTAAGGTTTTCTTGCCCTAACAGGGAAACTGTCGATAATTTCATATGCAGTTTAGCCGATATGATGAGGAGACCATAAAATAGCGATATTCAAGACTTAATCTGCCATTGAAGTGGGAGGTGTAGAAATCTCGATACAAAATCCATCTGATAATGCGGCTACTGGGCAAACCTTGCAACTTGATGGCTTGCGCAGCGCACAGCGGAGTGGAGTTTATATTCACTCTTTATTCCTAATAATTGCAATCCCTTTCCTAATCTCGGTATCTGGTCGATTAGATTAACATTTTACCTTCTTCTACCATTGTTGTCACAAATCCTTTTTCAGCTGTACCTTACTTAGGGATTAATTTGGTACAATGAGTCTGAGGAGGATACGCTGTTGGCAACGCTACACTTACCTGCTTTTTCACCTTTCACGTCGTTCTATATACACACTTGATCAGCAGGTGTAGTAACTTTATTCCTAGTATTAGGAACAGCGTTTATAGGATACGGCCCTTAGCTTGCTAATCCGTGCAAGGCTAGGAGAGCCAGAATATCTAATAGGTGATGACCAAATTTATAATGTAATCGTCACAGATCATGCATTTGTATGATTTATATTTTCGACTTTTCCTCTTATATTAGCGTGGTTTTCATCTTGTTTAGCTGAAATTAATCGAACTCCTTTCGATTTTGCAGAGAGGTTTCAGGTTTTAACGTGGAATGCTTTTCTCATTTAAGCACCAATACGAGCGCTAATGTGAGTCAAAGCAGAGTTTCACTTAAGCCCTTATAACTATATCCGGTGTAAACATTTTTTCAAAAATCTAAAGAAAATCCTGCGGGTATTGAACCATGGAACACATTGTAGAAGCAATTATGTAAATTACTTAATTTGGCTAGGATTTAAAAAAAAAGCGTTCTAGGAATTTTCCGGAACTGCATTTAGGCTGGAAATGATTGATTTTCGTAATTTGTTTTAGTTTGATAGAGCAATCCAAGACCCACAATTTGAAAACTCTCCGGGCCCTTTATCCCTTCAACTTTCGGCACAATTGAGGAAATTGCTTAATTTTACGTTTTTGGTAGTGTGGGGACCCTTAATTTGCCGGCTAGGGAATGTTTTAAACATTAAAATGCAAGTGATTTTGGCAACACTGTGCACTTCACGGCCTCATTGTTCTTCACAGTGTTTCTTACTTCTCTGAAGGCAATATTTCGCAGGCACTTTGAACTCATGTAACTGGTTTCAGCCACGAATATTTAATCATGTCCTTGAACCGTGGGGAAGAAAATTGAAAGTGAATGAACTATTTCATTTTCAATAAGCTGTTTCTCTAATAAACATCAGACTGAAAGTCTTCACAAGCCGGCACAATGTCTGTTAAACAGCGATACAAATACTTCCACTGCCGGAGTAAAATCTTATCCAAGGGCTGTAATTTCCATGTGGTGCCAGAAAGAATCTGCTATCCTGCTGCCTGGAGTAATGCCTTTATCACTGTAAGCAGTCCAAGAATTTAACAGTAGCAAACACCTGTCTTCCGCGAAAAGGAAGAAGGATTCTTAAAACCGTTATTTTAATTACCCTTTTCCAATTTTCCCTGACATCGTGGCTGTTACAATTACTTTTTCGGCATGAAACATTTCTTGGAAACTCTCGGACTGAAATTTCCGTTGCCTCCTGTAATAAAATGAATAATTTCTGGGAACGAGTACCGGCCATACTAACTGTAGGCATAATTGTGATCGAGTGTACTAACTGGCTTTGTGTTTCTCACCAACAGACGATAACAATCCTTTTCGCTTTCATTTCGTGCAAGAAACGACTCTGTTGTGTATTGGATATTGAAGAAAGTGTGTAGTATAAAAATCGCTCTACAGCTGCTTCCAAAAATTTCTTTCCGACTTTATTTTTTCCTTTCCTTCGTGTAGGGATACAAATGTTATGATTTTTCTAGTTTTTATTATGTATTTTCTTCTTGAAGTGATTAAAACGAACCTGCAGATACGCAGATTTTACTTTCTGCATTTGAAATCCCTCTTTAAAGTTGCACGGTCCACAGTCGCAGGCCTTCATCGCAAACATTCCACATCGATTTTATAGCTTCCACAAAGCGATAAAAAATTATGAATCAATGTCCTGTGTCCATAAAGACTTAATAACGTAGATTCTAATTGGTTCTTCCTCATGCACAGTTGTTACAAGAAATGTTATGAACAATGGTTAGTGTAATATTTAATAATGAATTTACAGCCTTTCTCTTGTACGCTGAATATACAGTGAGTTTCACTTACATCTATGGACTGGATAGCTTAAACTGTCCGGTTCCATGCCTAAATGGTTAGCATGCTGGCCTTTGGTAACACGGGTTCGATTCCCAACAGGGTCGGGAATTTTAACCATCATTGGTTAATTTCCCTGGCACGGGGGCTGGGTGTATGTGTATGTGTATGTGTATGTGTATGTGTTGTCTTCAACATAATTTCATCCTCATCACGACGCGCAGGTCGCCTACGGAGTCAAAGCAAAAGACCTGCACCAGGCGAACCGAACCCCTCCTGGGATATCCCGGCACTAAAAGCCATACGCCATCTCATTTATTTCATAGTTTAAACTGCAGTGTGGCTTCAGTGGATGGACGGAAATCAGACCCTGGACTTAAACTCGGATTCGTATCACCTCTCATGACGGACTGCCTTCTCCTTCGCATAATGCAGATGAGGTGTCGCTACTTCCACTATTACTTTTGCTATCACTGTTTCTCTCCATACAAAACTCCGACATAATGCTGGCACCGATAGGAAGATTGTCGATTCACATGTCAACCCATCTCCCTTTCAGTTTCTAACATTGTAAAATTTTACTCAAAGTTCAGATGCAACTGTTGTTCTACCAGCATATAGGTAAGGTAAGGTGTATTCTGCCCGAAGGCAGATCCGAACCTCCGCAGAGGTGTTCCTGAGCCGGAGTTTACGTGCGGTAGGGTGGCCAGTTCCTTTCCGCTCCTCCATTTCCTTACCCCATACCAACAGCGCGTGGCAACCCATCCAACTCCTGACCACGCCCAATGTTGCTTAACTTCGGAGATCGCACGGGATCCGGTGTTTCAACACGGCTACGGTCGTTGGCTAGCATACACATACTGAAAAAAAATCCTGTTCACTTCAATATTTATAATAATGTATTCAAAATACAGATGTAACTAGTAATAGGTCCTACCTTGTGTATACATATGTATATATATATGTGTGTATGTGTGTGTGTGTGTGTGTGCATGTGTGTGTGTGTGTGTGTGTGTGTGTGTGTGTGTGTGTGTGTGTGTGTGTGTGTGTGTGTGAAAAAGCAAAATAATGAAGAAAAGAAAAATGATGACCAGACCGCTACCGCCAATTGTCAAAAAATAAATAAATAATAAAGTATACCCTTTTATCATATGCTTCTTACGCACAAACCAGATTACAACTACCTCTAATTTTATCACAATACCTTTCCAAACACATCACCTGTATGTCTCTCCTTAACATACCCAGTTTCCTGGCCAGAGAGAGGGTCTTTCCCTCTGAGCGGCCCGCCTCACCACTTCAGGGTGAGGAATGAAAGCAATAAATTAAATCGTATCCATTCAGCACGAGAAAGACTTAAATTCTACACTTCTTACCCTTATATTTACTACAAACTACTCTAATTCAGACATTATTTTTATTCGTGCTGATGTCCAACATGTAATCAGTGATATTATTAAGTTTATCAACATTAAATGTAAGTAAGAAGTGCTAAACAGCACAAGAAGACTATTTTGTGTTAAACAGTGTTTCAAGATGCTGTGCCGAGGCACGCAAAAGACTTTAATTTCAATCGTTCATGTAGTCCTTGAATGTTATTTACCCTTCACTGTACAACTGTAATTTCATGTAGCCTATACCGTTTTTCTTTTCATGAAATAGATGGGAGGAAGCGGGGAAGCGAAGACTATGCGGGTCTCCACTCGGGCCCTGGGGTTGCGGTGGTACCTGCGCCAGGATATTGTACATTTTTCCCCTAGAGGTATGTACCACGCATACCTTTCTAATATTTATACACCTCTCGTTTCCCGTTTCCTCTTCGCAAGGCCCAACAGACGCTTTGTTCACCTGACGGGCCATCTACCATAACTAGTAGGAAATGAATTACCCCCTGTGAGTGGGTGAGAGACGCAGACGCCTGTCATAAGAGGTGACTAAAAGGGGCGACCAAGGGATGACCATGAGACTGCTTGTGATTAGTATCGTTACGGGAGGAACACCATGAGTTAAAGTTACCTGCAACTAGTACAAACATGTGAGAAACACCGTGGACCTACATTACCTAGGAGTAGTACCCATCTTTGACGAACACCTAGTGTCAGGGCGTTGACTGCGCGGACTAATGTCCATGCGAGAGAAAGTGCCGTACGTTGTACTGGAATGTGTCGGCTCCCCTTTATTCAGAATGGATCTGCGTTACCTGTGACCAGTACCACAATATAAAGATGACCACGGTTCTACATTGCGTCTGATTAGTACAACGATGTGAGGAACACCATGGGTCTGCATTGCCTGAGAGCAGTATCATAATGTGTGACACACCGTGGGTTTGCATGCCTATGATTAGTAGCACCAGGCGAGCGGCTATAAGGGTACACCTGGCCTGTGATTAGTTCCACTATGTGAGGAACAAAAAGGGTCTGTGTTGCCTGTGAGTGGTGCAATTTTGTGTGACATACTATGGGTCTGAATTAGCCGTGATTAGTACCACCATGCGAGGAAAACCATGGATCTACGTTACATGTGATTAGTACTACTAAATGAAGAACACGATGGTGCTGCTTTACCTGTGATTAGTACCATTATGAGGGGCTGGTGACCTGGATTTTGGACCCATTTTTTTTTACAGTCATCATCTCAGAAAATAAGGCATTGTGAATTGAATCCACTGATTGTTTTGGATTCATTGTCATTGTTTCATCATCATTCGTTTTACACTTTAGTCAGTGGATACATTTTGAATTTTTAATAATATTTAATTTCATTGCAACTCGTACCATTAGAGGCCGATGACCTAGCTGTTAGGTCCCTTTAAACAACAAGCACCATCATGATTTGAAATAACTTGTTTCGTTTCGTTTTAAACACAGGCATTCTTTTGGAAATTTGAAATATGCCGGACACAGAAGGGGCCGAACCTGAGTCAGGGGAATCAGATAAGAACGTTCTTTTTCAGCTCTCTAAAGGTTACAGAAGGTGGTGAACTACACTTCCACCGCTTTGCTCTGATACGTTGAAAATGGAATATATTTCCTTCAGGAAGCATGATGAATAGTTATTGCCGGGTTTTTGGGCGAAAAGATCTGTAACTCAACCGACGCTCAAGTTCATCCCAAATTTGTTAGATGGGGTTCAGGTCGGGGCGTCCAGCAGGCAAATCCGGCAGATCCACCTGATTTTATTCGAACGACGATTTAAAGGCCCTTGCTTCGTGGACAGGAACCTTATCATGCTCATGAGTCATGGACATCGTTTCAGCCCTCGTGCCACTTTTCAAATATCGTGGCAGACCTGGGAATCGAATCCAGGCCTCTGGAGCTGACAGCTAATCACACTAACCACTACACCACATAAGCCGACATAAAGTAATTTCCAAGTTTCAAAAATTCCATCAGTTTCCGGCATTGACTGACAGAGAGAATTTCGTTGGACGTCGGATTTGGTTTCGAACTCCACAAGTGATAAAGCCGTCAACTGTTTTCTTTTGGGAGTACTCCTGCACTACACGTTTAAATTTCATTCAGTATGTTGAATTTATTAAAATGGTCCTTATGTTTTTACAAAGATAGATATATTGCTTTAAAATCGCTCTCCTAAGCTGTGCAGACTTGTCTGGTTGTTTTAACAGTATAAAGCAGCCCTGTCCAACGCGGAGCCCGAGGTTCCTTTTTATGGCGCCCTTCGCAATTAATTTCTAAATTAAATTTTACTTAATATTTGAAAACAATACTTTTGCATTTCAATAAATATTCTTATTTTCCCTTAAAAATACCGTCCTCAAAGTCAGGAAATTTGTTATATCCGTACCTCCAGATACACAAAGATCTTTGAGTAAGCCATAAATGTGATCTAGGCCTAACTGACTCGTGTCCGCAATTAGTGAAGAGATAGGAGAGAGGTTCAGAAAGACAGCTATTCGACATGTAAGTAGTTGCGACAAAGGGAAATCCTCCGCAAACCTCTCACTGTGGGGGGGGGGGCTAGCGCCAGGTATAAGGCCCTCTCTACTCATGGAGCCAAATATAGCCGCATATTTATTCTGCCAAACAGAACCGCTTCCTTATTATTCACTTGACTGCAATGACATAAACTACCTACCATGACAGAGTGTCACCAAGACTACAATGGGACACCCAATTTGCCCACAAAGTAACTTTAATCCCAACAAAGCTGTGCCGTAAACAATGAACAAACGATTTATGAAAGTCTTGCAATTGGAATGTTCCCAGTTCCTAGCTTTCAGGCGAACATTCGGTATATATTACTTGTGAGCTTATGCAGGGCTTATGGACTACGTTTTGAGTGCCTTGTGTTGTGATAAGTTGTACATTCAACATGTTTCGTGTGATTTTTTCATTACTATTTAAACTTTTAAATTATTCAGTTTATAATCAGTTATATTTCATTAAACATAACTCTTTTTAACATGGCTAAAAGGCAAAGAAATTATAACTTTAACAGTGAATGGCAGGACCAGTATTGTTTTATTTAAAAGAAAGGAAAGTCTGTGTGTTTATTGTGTAATACTAGTGTGTCTGTTCCTAAAAGAAGTAATGTGCAGCGACATTTTTTAACTAATCACAAAAAAATTGACAGTGAATTTCCTATTAATTCTGAACTAAGGAAACACAAAGTGAAAGACCCAAAATCTAAATTAGCATTGCAACAATGTGCGTTTAAGAAGCCAGTTCAGCAAACGCGTAACGTGACAATAGCTTCTTACAAAGTTTATTACGTCCTAGCCAAAAGGAAAGAAGCTTTCAGTGATGGGGAAGTAGTGAAAGAAGCTATGTTGAATGCGGCTGAATCTCTGTTCGAATCTCAGAAAGATAAATATGAATTGATATTCAATCAAAGGACTTCAGTTGTCTCACCAAACTGTTGCTAGGCGGGTTGAACAGTTTTCTAGTAATATGGAATCTCAATTACATCAGGATTTGAAATCGTGTGAACATTCTTCTCTCCAGTTTGATGAAAGTGCTGATATGTCTGACACTGCTGAGTTGTGTGTATTTGCTAGAATGGTTTTTAATGGTTTTACAGTAAAGGAAGAATTTGTCAAGCTATTGCCACTTCATGGACGTACTAGGGGAGAAGACATATTTAATGCTTTTGTTAAATTCACCAAAGAGAGTAACTTACCACTGCCAAAGCTTGTCTCTATAACAACAGATGGGGCACCGTCTATGACTGGTAGAAATAATGGATTTCTTTATCTTTGCGCTAAGGATGAATCATTTCCAAAATTGCTTTCTTATCATTGTATTATTCACCAAGAAGCTTTATGCGCAAAGGTTTTAAAGTTCGATCATGTCATGAAAATTGTAACTCATGTCGTGAATTATATAAGATCGTCATCTACTCGTCATCGATTGTTCATAAATATTTTAAGTATGTCAGATTCGGAGTATGGTGACATCATCCTTCATGCAGACTCGAACGGTTTTGCTGCCTGTTGGATGAGATACGAGACTTTATGAAATCATCTCCTGGGAAATATCACGAACTTGATGATATATCTTGGCTAATCGAATTAGCATTCTTGGCAGACATCACCTCAAAATTAAATGAGTTAATTTTCGAATTGCATGGAGAAGATCATAATATTTCAGGTATGGTAAGTATTGTCAATGCATTTGAAAATAAACTTAAGGTATGGATTGTCCATTTAAATAGAAATTCCCTTTCACATTTTCCAAATTTGAAATCTATGGCAGATACAGTAAATGGCGGCAAGCGTAATTTTTCATCTCTTGCTAAACATCTTGAAACTCTAGGGTCCGAATATGGTAGCAGATTTAGCCAGTTTTCAATGCTTGAACCAGTGATCATGTTTGTCAATAATCCCTTCGCTTCTGTTGACGTTTGTGAGCCTGGAGGGAGGGTGTGTGAAATATTCGAAAATTATAATCCTGAATAATTAGAAATGGAATTTTTAAGCCTTCAGTCAGACCTTTCTTTGAAATTCTCCTAAGCAACATGTGGCAATTTCTGGACTCTGGTGGACGGTAAAAAATATCCCATTACCCGCAGTGTTGCTCTGAAGATGCAATCTTGTTTTGGTTCAACCTATTTTTGTGAAGTCGCGTTTTCGACTATGAACATAATAAAAAACAAATACTGATCCTGCCTGAAAGACTCTCACCTGGATTACGCGTTAAGAACAGCCTGTTCCAGTTACACACCAGCGAGCATGCAGTGCCAGATTTCACATTAATTATGTGAGTAAATATATTTTCATACATATTTTTAATTCTAGATTTTTTATTATTATTATTATTATTATTATTGTTATTATTATTATTATTATTATTATTATTATTATTATTATTATTATTATTATTATTATTATTATTATTATTATTATTATTATTATATAGTTGTAGTACCGATAACAGTAGTCGAATTAGTGGAATCGTACCTGGCGCCCGCATACCCTTAGTTATCATGTGAATGTGCTCGCGTAGAAACGAACGTTGGACAGCCCTGGTATAAAGTATACGTACTGCTGTCCAGGAGTAGTACAATAGGCGGATTCGGCGGCCTCCTCCTCCTCCCGCGGGGAATTTGAATTTTGGCAGGAAATTTTAATTTTGGCGGGAAACTTGAATTTTGGCGCGAGATTTGAATTTGTAAACAAAGCCACGTGCGTTTTGACAGCTGTCATCGACAACAACGCATCGCTAACCTCACTGCTGCCATCTTGACGGGCCAAAACCTCAGTGGTACCAACTTAACTAGCGCGAGATTTGAATCGGTAAACAAAATGCACGTGTTTTTTACAGCCACGTGCTTTTTGACAGACAACGCATCGCTAACCTCAGTACTGCCATCTTGACGGGCCTAAACCTCAGTAGTACCAACTTAACCTAACTAGCGCGAGATAAACAAATCCACGTGCTTTTTGACAGCCACGTGCTTTTTGACAGACAACAACGTATCGCAAACCTCAGTGCAGCTATCTTGACGGACCTAAACCTTACTGATACCAACTTAACGTAACTAGCGCGAGATAAACAAATCCACGCGTTTTTTGACAGCCACGTGTTTTTTGACAAACAACAACTTATCGCAAACCTCAGTGCAGCCATCTTGACTGACCTAAACCTTAGTGGTACCAACTTAACCTCACTAGCGTGAGATAAACAAATCCACGTGCTTTTTTGACAGCTGTCATCCGCCATCTTTAAACTACAGAGCACCGTGGTGCCCTCTTTATCTCAGTAGCTGCAAATTCGTCACCTGTCATCCGCAGTGCTGCCATCTTGGTGGGCCTAAACCTTAGTGCTACCAACTCAACCTCACTAGCGTGAGATAAACATAGCCACGTGCTCATCAGAAGAAAATCTCGACTGTCCACATGAAAGGCTTCTTAAACATTGTTTCTCGAGTTTTAGGTGACTATTAATCTTGTACTCGTAAACTGTGGTATCTATACACTCAGTCTGACGTAGAGCTTCTATCCGCGCAAATATATTGGCAAGTCATTTTTCATAAATGTTGTGTGTATTGACCGGGATTTTAACCAAGGTTAATTTGGTGAAACTGTGTCACTGAGCTAAAATTTGTATTTTTTTTTACAATGATTCTACTATCATTTGAAATTGACTGCTTTTAACGGACATCTAGATTGAGACGTAGGAAGTGTAATTCTTGTGATATTACGTTGAAGCACATAAAACCTATTTTTGATACCTTCCTTAAAACAGTGGCCATAAATACGTCCTCAACTAAATTGCGGCGTAAATATTCTGAAGTGATCCCTGAAAACGCGTATGTGGAAATGTGATGTTATAAAGTAAATAGCATATGAGTTCCCATGTTTAATTCACGAATATGCTGGAACATAACACTTCCGTAAACACTTCGCATTCACGGAAGCACACACTTCTTCGGCCAACTCGGCGTAACTGCAAATAGAGCAATGTTATGAATACCGTATGAGAATATCCTCCCGTTCTCTGGGATTATATTAGCGCACAGAGATCGTATCCCCCATCAAAAAAACCAAACATTGCAAGTTGTCTTATTTAAAAATTGCAGTTCATTTCACTTAAGTGTCTCACGCTTAGTAAATAATTCATTTTCTGTGGTATGCTTAACAAATTTTTACGTAGGTTGGTGAAATGTTCAGTGCAGACAAGTAGGAAATTAATGGTGTTCAGATTTTTATTGATATCAAGTTGTTGTACCCACCATTGCCAGGTATTTTTTTCTAAAAATAATTTTATTTCTGTCACCTGGCCCTCCATTAGGCGTGGGGCTAGAAATGTATCCCAATAATTTTGTTTCCGTTGTTACTTCGTGGTTCTTAGCAAAGGAGAGGGCAGATCCTCAGTACCGTCCTTCTAGCTACCTTTATAGAGATTTCGTGTGAGTTGGCACTTGTCACTGGAAATCTTCATTATATGTTATAGCTTAGTGTGCAGAAGGTCGTTCGGGATCTCAGCGACGAGTTTGAAGAACACTGGCGTTGCTTTTATCAACATGAACACGTCAAAACAGCGAGTGATGACTCACGTCAGTACGCAGAACGTGTGTGTAGAGTATCTTGACATTAGCTGCAACGATGCCGAAGCGGAATGACCCTTACTGGGAGGGTTTCGTAAGACCCCTTTCCGATACTAGATATAGCTATTCTTCAATCCAAGGAATGCGCAAGAAGCGTGATATCAAAGAACGGGATCAGTGTTGTATTGAATTAAAAACAAGCAAAGGACAACTTGGCATAATTCCAGAGGGAAAAGACAGGCAAATCCACGACCAGCCATCAGCTGTACAGCAGAAGTGGTGAGGAAAGTGAAGGCCCTTGTTTCGTGTGGTAACCCTACCTCCCAAAGGACTATCGATGTCTGTTTCAACAGTTAAAAATATCATCAAAAAAGACCTGCAATTATAAAAATGGCATAAGCGCCGAGTTCATAAGCTTTTTCCTCGGCACATTTTGGAATGTCACACTAACGCAAGAAAGCTGTATGGGGGGTATCTGGCAAGGTACAGATGGAGAAATGTGGTGACATTAGACAAAGCTTATGTGTACCTTAGTGACTCCAACAAACCCCACTCGATTTACTACCTCCTTACAGACAAACAAAATTATCAAACATTGTATAAAGAATGCCGGGGAAGTTTTCCAAAGAGTAACTTGTTCATCGCTGGATACTGCTACAATGGCAAGTTAACCATAGATGTGAAGGTGAACTCTATATACTCTCAGCAAGAGGTTTTAACACTCATTTACAACACAGATATCCAAACACTATATGGGAGGTCGGTACTGTACCCGACGTGGACATGAACCAAGGACTGGTAATCAAGGGGACGCGCATTTCCTTGTCTGGTAGTGAGCTCGCGGGACCTCGAAGCTTGGAAAGCCGCATGTGTGGCCGAGCTATGGTGTGTGTGTGTGTGTGTGTGTGTTTGTGTGTGTGTTTGTGTGTGTGTGTGTGTGTGTGTGTGTGTGTGTGTGTGTGTGTGTGTGTGTGTGTGTGTGTTTCTGTGCCTAGATACTGAAGGTTTCCAGTGCCAAGGATGATGGAGACTAGTAGTCGCAGCCAGGAGATGGAATCAACTGTTATCAACTTGGACATTAATCACCATTAAACTCCCAAGATGGACGTCCCGTAGCTGACCGAGGTGTTATCCTGGGACAATAAGGCTGAGTAATACCATTCTGTTATGCATAATCATCAGGATAATAATAAACACCTTTGATTTTTTTAAATTTAAAAGAGTGTTCTCATTCGTTAGTCGTACGACACCCGTATTCCCCCACCATTTATGCCGCTAAGTTATTTATTTATATTTGATGCCCACCTGATTTCAACCCAGTTACGACCCTGTAGATATACCGCCGGAGAACCTTTGGATACGGGGAGGGTGCAGTACATCATGATAAAGCATCCAGCCACACCTCTCGTTCGACTCGTCTGTTCTTAGAGAGAATGGAGATGGGAAGTGGAATCCGTGCAACTCCGGTGAAGGCACCCGATGTGTCAACCATGGACTTATGTGCATTTAGACTCCTAAAATTCTCCTTAGGAAATAGGCATCCACGCAATATCAATAGCCTCTGGAAAACCTGTCAGGAGGAGTGGGATAAAATAGACAAGCTAGCTCTGCGAAAATTTATACTTCAATGGAAATTACTTTGTCAGGCTACAGCTAGAAATGCTCGCTTTCCAATTGTGCATGATCGTTGGTGGAGACATGGCTATTCATAAAATAATTACCTTTCAAATATCGTCCCCAGAGATCCCGAACGACCTTCTGTAAAATCAGTTGTACGTAGAGCTAACGGGCGAATTTTAAATATCATAAACCGATGTAGGCTACAGGGGTAGACCGCGAGCCTATACGTGTTGCTAAACACAGCGCACATAACTGGGACTATTGTAGAACGACTGGGAACAGTAGAAAAAGAGCACACTTTATCTAACAACAGACGATCAGCGTAATGCTTTTAATGCTCTTGTTGATGATTTTCCTGGGTTTAAGGCGTTGTAGATCACCACCATATTTTTTCTTTCGGGTCGGTGGCATGAAGGCTTTCGATACTTCTTGATATTACCTTCGTGAGCCACATCAACTGACTCCGCCACTTTTTGCTGGTATGGATAGTAGTACATCTGACTTATACTTGTTAAACACTACCCTGCCACATTATTTTCAAACCAAGTAATTATAATATTTGTTTTTCGATTTTTTGTAAGATAAGCTGACAAATATTTCTGTTTCAAATGGTGCTTAGTACTAAATGACCGCTACACATAATACAAACTCTATTTCGACTACAGATTTTATTGTATCTTCAGCAACTTTTCCTGATTACTGGTCAAAATCATCTATATGTATATAAATGGAAGTCGATTTTGAAAATAGACGCGAATTAATGAGGCACTTCGAGACATCTTAGAAACTTAAAACAAGAGTAGCTGATGACCTCAGGATCCCTCGAAAAATCGAAAATTCCAAGAAGTCCCCGAGGGGACCAAGCTGAGTTTTATCCAGTTTTGGGGATCGGCGTAAGAAAGCATGAGTAAGCATTTCTTTCACACTGTGGGGTATATATTTCTCAGAAACGATGGCCTAAATGTTTCGTGGGCTTACACGTTTCCTGAAAACCCTAATTTATAACCTCCTCCCTCAAAATCAGCATGGCAGCACAATCTGCCAGACGAACTAGAAAATTGAAATTTGGCATAATTATAGAATTTGGCCTGTAACCGACGAAACAATTCTAAGATGTTTCATTTTTCATTTTTAATCGCCGAAGAATATCGACATTTTGAAGCAATTTTAATGACTGTGCAGAAATTATTTTGGAGGCATTTGGTGTCTAAACGGTAAGTCGTTTCACAGAATGAATGGCACAATTTTGGTTCAATTTGGAGTTATCTGCAACTTTGGTCCTATGACTTTTTGGCGTACCACTATCCCTTATACGTTAGATAGTTTGACACACTTATAATAAAGATAGAATCATCAAATTCAGCACGAACATTGGTCCATTAAGTGGCCACATGTGAGCCGAATTCTACGTTTCTAGCTTTCACATCAGTATCCAAAATGTAGTGCAGTGTTTAAAAACTGTATCCAAATTTCGCCCTATTCGAAGTTCCTAACTCAATCTAAATCATAAATAGATGAGATACTAGATAATTTCATACGATCAGCCATGCATATCGCTAAAGAAGACGTCTTATGTTGCAATCCGTTTGTAGATATGACGTACCGTTTAGCTGCAGTTAATCTGTAAATGAACGTCTGCAATACCGTAATCGTGGATGTACATTCGTATATCGATCTATGTACTGTATATTCATTACTTTATCTGAGTCTGTAGAATAAATTGCTGAATGGTATGGACACCGTCATGGAAAAGGAGTAGGCTATAGGATGAAAATAAATAAATAAATAAATAAATAAATAAATAAATAAATAAATAAATAAATAAATAAATAAATAAATAAATCCAAACAAAAGTACTGGAGTGTATTCGAATGAAATCAAATGGAGCAGTGCTACTATGTAGCCTACCACGTCCGACTAACACATTGAAGGCTATCGGTGCTAGAAGGATGGGAACGGCCTAGGATTGGGAAGAGAGTGACCATGGCCTAGGTGCAGACTCCAGAATTTGCCTGGTTTAAAAATGGGAAACCACGGAAACCATCTTTCGCACTGCCAACGGTGGGATTAAGACCCACAACCTCCCGAATACAAGCTCGCAGCTACGCGCCTTTCATCTTACGGCCAAATCTCTCGATACATTAACTTCTTCGCACCACAATGTTCTCAAATACTCATTAATTAGAGTTAGCTATCACTTCAAGACATGGAGGCAGTGATATCTGTCAAACTTACATTATTTTCTTCTTAAAGGAACACGTGCTCGAAATCCTTCAAATGTTGTTGTTGTTGTTGCTGAATATGCTAGCTTAGTATGTGTGGAATCTGTTCACAAAAGGATTTAGTTTAATTCGGTAACTAAGTGCACTAAATTCCCAACAAATGCGTGTCTTTGCTGAACTGTTTAAGTCTGTTTTATCAGGCAGTTGATGGTATCACACTTACGAGTATTGAAGAAGGCTGCGAAGCATCATTTCCGGTTGGTGAAGCATGGCGATGAGCGCGGAAAGTTTGTTTTAATTTGAGAGATAGAGAGCGAGGTTGTGTGCTGCAAAATTCAAATGTAATTTCCTGCATTTCCTTTTTCCACGACAAAGGTACATTTTTTTGGAACCACGGATGTTTTCAATATGAAACTTGCTGGACAGGAAGGTTAAACACAATCACAGAGTTGCGTGCAAGAGGATTACAAAATATGTAATTCTATGGACTTCAGAGTTGATCATATACTGTGTGTATTTTTGGGAATTTTTCAAATTGAATATTTAATTCATTCGTAAAAATCGAAATGGGTACGAAATTAAAATGCCTGCAAGATTTTTAAATCTCAAAAAACAGTTCAAGGTCCAGGACCTCAGCGTTGCTGAGGAAAATTTGCATCAATACAACCGAAATTCAATTTTGAAAAAATCTTGTTTTCAAAAATATTTTATTTACATTAACTGATTAATGGCTATAGCTGAGAAAATTTATTATAAATCAGTGTGCAAAGTTTCATTATTCTGACTCAAATAATGTCCAAATTACAGAGAAAGTCAATTAATTTTCTTGCAAGTCTCCCCTTAAGATGAACATTGAGCAATATCATACATCTAAATATGAACGTACATATATTATATCCTTTGTACTCTTTTGAGACAAGAACACTACGTCTTACACTTACAAATGCCGCGCTCATTGCACTGCAGTAGAACTGCTAATCACCAGCTATATTTGCATGCAAGGTAGCTCCGTACCGTGTTTCGTACCATTCCATGGCCACTCCTAATGCAGATCAGACTTATCGAGTTTCTTTACCTCTTACTCAACTCTTATTGAACATTTCTGGTTTGTCTCTAATGGGAGCCTACTAATATGCAACAGCTGCCCATTGCTCGAGGATAGATTGGAAAAATAAACTGTGAAACCAATCAGCCAGTAGCTTGGCAGGCAAACACACATTAATCCGTTGAGCCGGACAGCAGTATGAAACTGGTCTGATAAGCTGCTGTCCACTGATCCGTGGTTGTTATTGGAGCAAGCTGTGGCATGCAGCCCTATGTTTTACAATAATTCACATTCGCTTTCGAGACGTGTCCAGATTAGTACAAAGTTGCAGTTTTGAAATATATTTTCTAACTTACAAACAAAGTAGAATTAATATCTAGAATATCTAGGTTATTATATAAACCTCATAAAATAGATAAAAATAAAATGAGATTAAAATATTTGTTTATTTAATAATAATAATAATAATAATATTAATAATAACGCTATATCATAATTGTTGCAGCGGTTTACTGTCGGGTGGGAAAAAACTTGGCAGGGCTAGAGTACTGGATGAATAAATGACTACATAAAGGAAAAATTCTAATTTATCTTCTATATTACTCTTTTTGGCTATTTTCCTTCAATAAGAAACAATCGGTTAACAATGGTGATTTATCACCCCTAAATAACAATGACTAATAATAATAATAAGGATTGTACAACGGTGGGACAGGTCACAGAGTTTCATTTTCTCCCAATTCCTAGGCCTACGAGCCTTTGTATACGATTGCAAACTCTTCTGAATACTCATCGTCCTTTTATTTTTCAAGGAAAGCAACCAAAGTACACATAAGGGAAGAATCAATAGATAAAAAGGAACAAAGCTCATACTACAAATATAAGCCAAGACTAAGTTAACTTTAAGAAGATAAGGGAAATTTGGAAAATAGGCCAACTCACCAAGACAAAGGGGATGCTAAAAGCACCGTAGCGTAGCCTAGAATAAAACTGACGGGAAACAAGACAGAGGATAATCCCACACTACCTGGTGACTAGAAGAAAGGGATGTAAATGACCGAAAAGTGAAATATGAAATAAAATTTAGAAAACCCTAGTGACAAGAAAGAAAATATGAAGAAAAGGTAAAGGAGGGTCATCACTCGTACATCCCTTTTTAAGACACACACGTTAATAAAATTCAGATGCCTTAATACTGTAATTTGCACTGGATTGAGCGTTTTATTAAAATGTAACACCATCACAATAGAAATTTACAAAGAGTTTACACAATTTGTCCCCCTCCTTTTCAATGTTTATATAGAGGAGGTGGTAAGGGAAATCAAATAGTAATTTCGAAAGGGAATGACAATCCAAGGAGATAAAATCAAAACCCTGAAATTTTCCGATGATATTGTTATTTTATCCGACACTGCAGAAGATCTGGAGAAACTGCTGAATGCTATGAACAGAGTCTTGGAGAAGGAGGACAAGATTAAAATAAATAAGTTCAAAACAAAAGTAATGGAGTGCGGTAGAAGAAAGTGAGGTGATGAAGGAAATATTACATTAGGAAGTGAAGTCTCAAAGGAAGTAGATGAATATTGTCACTTGGGTAGTACAATAACTAACGATGGCAGAAGAAGGAAGACGTGAAATTCAGAATAATACAAGCAAGGAAGGCCTTTCTGAAGAAAATAAATTTACTCACTTCCATCATTAATACAGGAATTAGAAAGGTGCTTTTGAAGACTTTCGTCTGGAGCGTGGCATTGTATGGAAGTGGAACGTGGACAATAATTAGCTCAGAAAGGAAAATAGTAGAAGCTATTGAAATGTGGTGTTACAGAAGAATGTTCAAGGTGAGATGGCGAATGAAGAGATACTGAATCGAATGTTTGAGAGGAGATCGATTTGTCTAAATTTGACGAGAGGAAGAGATAGAACGATAGAACCCAAGACTCGTGCATTTGTTTTTAGAGGGAAGGGAAGTGTAGGCGTTAACAACGGTAGGGGCTGACCAGGGTATGAATATAACAAGCCGTAGGATGCAGTAGTTACTTACAAAAGACAAGATTAGCACAGGGTAGGGTGACATGCAGGGCTGCATCAAAGCACTCTATGAACTTATGAGCCAAACAACAACATTAATGACAAGCGGACGGGTGAAGTGTATACTTATGTATGGTCCCAAATTCTGCAAACCAGCATTCATAAAAGGCACTATCATGCAAGTTACTTATGCGCCAAAGTCAGAAGAAAAGTCATGCAATATAAATTTTCAAACTTCTTCTTTTTCTACCACTTTTCCCACACCTGTGGAGTTTCGGGTTCTAACTGTGTCGCACATGTGGATTTGGCCCCATTTTACGGCCGGATGCCCTTCCTGACGCCAACCCTATATGGAGGGATGTAATCACTACTGCGTGTTTCTGTGGTGGTTGGTAGTGTAGTGTATTGCCTGAATATGAAGAGGAAAGTGTAGGAACAAACACAAACACCCAGTCCCCGGTCCAGAAGAATTAATCAAAGGCGATAAAAATCCCCGACCCGGCCGGGTATCGAACCCGGACCCTCCGAACTGAAGGCCTCAATACTGACCTTTCAGCCAAGGATTCAGGCAATATAAACGTCCAAACATTCGCTATTAAATCCAAAATCTTCAAAACATGCCTTTTGCATGAATTTTCTCGTTAAAAGGCCAAAATATGCAAACATGCACGAAAAAACCGGTTGTTTGGAATCGTTAAGCCATAAAACGAATATTTGCCAAGTTTGAGAAGTGTAACTAGCTTATGAAAAACATGCATTTGCATGGAAATCCAGGCTCTTGGATTACACTTGAGGAGCTATCTGACGGTGAGATGGCGGCCCCAATCTAGGAAGCCAAGAATAACGACCGAGAGGATTCGTCGTGCTGACCATACGACACCTCATAATATGTGAGGGAAAATCGCCTCACGTTGTCCACAAGAAACTGTGTGAAAATAGGTCACTTAATTACTGTATGTATAGTGAAGAGTGCGGTGGGCAGGACGATAATTTTTAACTGGTTTCTGTCTTAGAATTTATTGTAAATAATCCTAATAATTGTGTGCAGGAAAGAGATGTGATAAAGACTTTTGTAATGGGCGAGTTGAGCGTGCGATTAGGAGCGCGCGATTGTGAGCTTGCATTCGGAAGGTAGTGGGTTCGAATCCCACTGTAGGCAGCCCTGAAGATAGTTTTCCGTGTTTTCCCATTTTCACACCAGGCAAATACTAAGGCTGTACCTTAATTAAGGCCACGGCCGCTTCCTTCCAACTCCTAGGACTTTCCTATTCCATTGTCGCCGTAAGACCTATCTGTGTCGGTGAGACGTAAAGCCACTAGCAAAAAAGAAAAGACTTTGGATTGACTGAGAAGAATTTCCCAGCCATATTTAAACAACTTCAAATTGGATTTCTGTATTAAAGTCAGCTTGTACCGTAAGAAGAAACCGTTTAATGTGGATGGAATGAAGGACACATATTTCAGGAGAACGTATGACTTAGAAAGACGAGTAACTACCTGAAAGAAAACGCTTGATGACGAAGAGGTGAAGTGGTTTGACATTTTGAACATCACGATTAAAGTACGAGGAGAACCAGAAATGAATATCAAATACAGCCGCCGAGAATTGCGATCCCTCAATACAGCTCACTTCTACTCCCCTACCAACATATTTATCCATTTAATATCCTAATGTTAGAGCAATTGAAGCAAAGAATTGAAAGATCTCAAAGACTTGATACCATTTATTCCACCCGTATCACAAGAACTATATAAAATATTCCGTTCAACTATGGACGCTGAAGATGGAGATCTTCATACTACTGACGAGGAGGATTGATTTGATATTTCTTCATTAAGTGTTCAGTTCAAAACTGTACTAATCTTTATTGTCTTATTTTTCGTCATATTTATTGCTATTACAACAGTTATTAAGCCGGTTGTGAATTATGTTGGGATGATCACCTAAATCGCAAACACTCGTGCCATAGTAGCTTAAATACAAACTGCATTATAGTTAATGACTGAAATATTATTCTTTTTAAAAGCTGCTTTAGTTCGCGCCGGCAAAAATAGTTTTTATGGCGACGAACGGAGAGGGAAGGGTTGGGAGTGTGAAGAAACCAGTCGTGGCTTTAATTAAGGAGCAGCCCCAGCATTTTTTTAGTGTGAAAAAGGGAAACCATGGAAAATCATCATCAGAGCTGCCGACAGTGAGGTTCGAACCCACTATCTCCCGAATACTGGATACTGGCCGCACTTAAGCGACTGAAGCTATCAAGTTCGATGATGTCTGAAACACTTGTCATAAATATGTGCTCAGACACTTTCCTACAACATACAGATTTCGATGGTTTGCTTCTATTTTTATATTTTATCATTTTCTTAACAGACCAGTACCGATAGACAAAATAATTTAAGTGTCAAAGAAAGAGAGTTCAGGTGACAGTTACAGGCAACTTTTCAGAACCCACAGAGGCTGAAGTACCATTGTAAATGAAAGTAACTCTTTAATTGAATGTTTGAACATTGTGTCCAAAGTACTTAAATAGATTAGTATAAGTATGGTATCTTTGGTAAAAGTCTTACAAGCTATTATATAATGAGCATCCTCTATGGGTGCCTGGGTGCCCCTTCATCAAGAGGGCCATAAGATCCCACTACAGGCACTCCAGGCACCTACATCAGCCAAGCCCTCCACCACCACATTTCAATCACTTCACTTCTTCTCCGCTTTTACCCTCCCCTCCTCAAACCAACCAGAACTCTTCTGCCCTACTCCAACTTCTCCTCAGCCTACTCTATCCTCATCTTTCACTACAAGTCCCAGCCATGCCTTCCCGACAAATACTGGTTCACTAACCCACCCCGCCAAGTAAACTCGCCTTGCTAATCCTTCCTCCTTAGCAAATCTGCCTCTCTCTCTTGTCTCCAAGTAAATATTACACCATTACCATCAAATCTTGCCAACCAGCACTAGCTATTAGATTACTATCAGAACAGCGAAGACGGGGTTTTCACTTCTGACATGGCGGACTTGTTCCGTCATAGACAGATCGATTTTTCCCCCGCTAGGTGTACGTGCTGGTGCTGATGCGTGTTAACGCAAATCTTTGATACAGTTGATTAGAGTGGCCTAGTGTTCGCCACGGGACTCCCATCTACGTGAACTCAACAAAAAAAGGGTGTGGGACGCAGACGAAAAATACACCCACGGTATCCCCTGCCTGTCATGGAAGCGCCCAAGCGATTATGGACTTAGAACTATGAGACTACTTGTGATTAGTACCACCTTATGAGGAACACCATTGATCTATGATACCTAGGTGTTACCCTTATCTGAGGAACACCACCACGGGTCTGGGCGTTGCCTGTGGTTAGTACTCTCATGTGGATACCACCGAAGTGAGGGGAGATGGCGGCACTCTGCTGAGCAGACTTATATCCATGCGAGAAAAGGTGCTGTGGGATGTGTCGGTTCCCCCGTAATCAGGATGAGTCTGGGTTACCTATGAGTAGTACCATTGTGTGTAGAACACCACGGGTCTACGTAGCCTTTGATGAGTACCACTATGTGAGTACCAACATGGAACTGCTTTGCTTGAGAGTGGTGCCCTTATGTGAGGAACACCACAGGTCGGTGTTGCCTGCGAGTAGTACCAATATGTGTGACATACCATGGGTCTCCATTATCTGTGATTAGTACCACCATGCGAGAAACACCATGAATCTACGTTACCCGCGATTAGCACCACTATAGGAGGAACACTTTGGTTCTGATTTATCAGCGATTTGTACTATTATGAGGGGCCTGCGACCAGGGATTTGTGAATTTAATTTACTGATTGCTTTGGATTCATTGTCATTTTCTCATCATCATTCGTTTTATATTTTAGCCAGTGGATACGTTTTGAAAATTCATACCCGTTTCATTTCGTTGCACCACGTAGATTTAGGGGTCTATGACGTAGCTACTAGGCTGAACAAATGGTTCTGAACACCTCAATTTAGCACTCAGCGAATTTATTCCTGTGGCAAAATTTTCTGCTTTCTTAACTTACAATACTTGCAAAATATCACAGACGTGGAAGGCTTATACATAATACATTCTGAGATAAACGGAATTAAATAACTACCTCCTACAAAAATAATTCCTAATATATAAATTGGCTGTAGTTCAATCAATTTCTGATGTTCAGATAGAGATTACGTAGGAAATTAAGAAAACTTCAATAATGGAAGCCCAAATATTTTAATATAAAACGCTACAGTTTGAGTGACAGTGGCTGTCACGAATATAGGCCAGCTGTCAGGCTGGTCTAGCTCTGTCTGTGAAGTGTTGTCGGGAGTGAAATGCAGGGAAATCTGACAGGCTGTCCTCTCACTCATCAACTGATAAGTGAAATAAAATACAGTGTTTACTGAAAATAAAAGACTAGAGAGTTATTTTAAACTGCCAAACCAGGAGATAAATTTGCTTCTACAATCGAAGTTATCAGTAATGCTATTTAAAGCGCTGTCCATTATACAAACCCGGATGTTGATAACATGAACAGCACTTCAGTAAGGTCAAGAGTCCACTGATCTGACATGTGATTTTATTTGCGATACACTGACTGTGTCAACCCCGAGGTGTATGAGTAGCGTGCCGGCCTCTTACGCGTGTTCGACTCCCAGTCAAATTTAATTCTGTACTGAGGGCTTCAACATGGGTCATCGTGAGACCAACTGAGGATCAACTGATTTTGGTGGCAGCGGCCCGGCCACAAGTCAAATGATTCGCCTGAGAATGGCATAAGGTTCTCCATGTCGTACTCTAAAATGTGCAGGGTTTCTAGTTGGGCAGCAGCTGCCTTTTCAAGCAAGGCCCAAGCATGGGATGAATGCCCATGTGAGAGAATGAGACCTCTAAATCAATGAAGGTCAAGATTTCACGGGGGATCCATCGGAAGGCTGCAATGAACCGACATCGCTTGGGAAGCGGAGCCAACAACTGTAATAATAATAATAACTAGCCGAGACCTGTCAAAGCATGACGGTCAATGGGGTCCAAGGATTTTCACATACAAAACATTCTTTATAGAATTACTTTTCGATAGTGTTGCAACCTTAACCTTCCCAATAGCAAGATTGTGAATACTGTAATAGTTGTAGAGTGCGTTATACTAACTCGCTACGCGCCGGGGGCGTCACCCATCGCCCCACCCCCCTTACGCTCGAGTGCGGCAATCCGCGAGCAACACTCAAGCGCTGGGCCGGCCCTTCTCACTTCTATCCGTGGTCGCGCCGCAGAGGACTACGGAAACGACTGGAAGATTAATCCGCAGTCTTCTTTTTCGCGAGGCTCCTCGATCCATCGAACATCCGGACTATTCCAGAAGAGCTGACGCAGGTATATAAGAGCAGTTACTTGCCTGCAGGGGAGTCAGTTGAGAATGAGTCAGTGAGAATTCGAGAGTGAGTGGGAGCGAGACTGAGTTAGCTGGAGCGCAGTCAGTGATGGCCTGGGAGTGTGCAGCCTGATGAATTATCTGCCTGTGGAGCCGAGGACTCGTTCCTGTTTCCCTGATGTTGTGTGTATGTGTGTCCCTTGAGGCTGTCTGCTGGAGGAGAACCTGGTGTTCTGGAGCGGCGAAGAAGGGAACACTAGGGGACGACGTGTGAAGACTGCGGAGTTCAACGGGTTGAGTGAACAGCGGATACTATCCCGACCTGCGAGACTGACGTGTAGGCTGTGGACCGTGACAGCGCTAACGAGTGTGACTGAGTGGCTCAGAGAGTGTACTGTGTGTGTCATTGTAGATGGAACCTAAGAGAAACTAAGAGAGAGAGCGCGCGAACCGTAAGTGTGTAAGTGTACTTGTGTAACTTGTAAGCTCGGCTATCGTCTCTGTGTGTATGTAAATCTGTAGTGGTAGTGCTTAGTTAATAAGTCTTAGAAATAGGTTGCTACCAGGTGCTGCACGCATTTATTTACTTATTTACCCCGCCAACACGTTACAATATACATGGATTACGAAGCGGGGTGCACTGTTGAGGCACCACTGCAAGTCTCCTGTGTGGGAGAATGCAGTGACGGGGCTTCTCCACTTGTTTGCCTGCTCCCTTTAATCCTTATTAGGCGCGAAATGCGTCTACGTTTCGTCCAATTTTTGAGATGCCCGTCATGGACGACCTGTGAGTAGTACCATAATGTGTGGAACACCGTGAGTCTACGTTACTGTTGAATAGTACCGGTACATGACAAAATATCATGGTTGTACTTTACTAGCGATTAGTACCATTATGAGGGGCCGTTGGCCTGGATTTTGGACCCCTCTACACAACAATCATCATCGATTCAGGATTGTGCTTTGGAAGAAGCCCCTTGATCAGTCTGTGCCATTGTTTTAAGTTTCTGGGAAGTTGGAGCATTGCGCGTCGGGTGTACTAATTATTTTTTAAGTTCATAATCAGGGTGCATCGTCTTCGTTTTTAATTCTGGTCAGTGGATTGATTTTGGAATTATTTTAAACTTTCAAATTGCGAGTTTTTCCGCTGATTATTTTAAATTCATATTATTTCATTCATTCTCCATCATTAAGTATTGAATTCTGGGCGGTAGATGAATTTTTGACTTTTAAGTTATCAAACATTTCGTACCGTTAGGGGCCGATGGCTTAGATGTTAGGCCCGTTTAATAAACAAGCATCATTATCATCATTGAACACATTCAGTATGCAGGAAGTAAGAGACCTGTTCATCTCGTTAATTCTCTGTGTAATCTGTCTGAGAGAATGTTGAATCAACGAATTGTGCGGTGTCTGGAGAACAGACGATTGTTGTCCAAGTAGCCGTGTTGCTTTCGTGCTGCTCGACCCACTGTTTGCCATGTGGTACACCCAGAGAGTTCACTCAAGGACTACACTGTTCTCCAAAAACAGCATTTCTTAATTTTGGTCAAAACATGTCACCAAACGTGTATACTGTATTACATCCTTTCAACCCTGTATCAGGGGAAATTCGCACCGAATATGCCGGTTGTCCCTCCATATCACACGACAGAGTCATCTTCGTACAGGCCATGAAGGCCCTTGGAGGGGTGGAAGGTAAAGGCTTCCACTATCCGTAACCTGGGCACTTGCTGGGGCAAAGTAGTTAGCTCTACGCCCGGCCGCCTTTGCTGCCTGGAATTAACCAGGTACTCATTTTTGGTGTAGGCTGAGTGAACCTCAGCGCCATGTGTACCTCCGGAAGTAGAAACCTCGTTTCTAAATATTTTCGACTTCCTGACGGGGAATCGAACTCATGTCCTTCCGGGTGAACCGACCACGCCTTCACCGCCTCGACCCAGCAGGTTCACACATGTTCCAAGAGGGATGCAATAATTTAAATAACGTGTTTATGAAAAATAAGTCCCTCAGGTATTAATTATGAATTACTTTCTGTTCTCGACTGTCTTAACGCTTTAACTGCTGCAGGTTTAGCAGTAATACCATCGCTACAGCAAACGATTCTCCATGCATAGTAGCGGGTATGACGAAAGAGTCACAGACTGATAAGTAGAACAAGGAATTAGGAGATTGGAACGGAGGACGTTAAAGCATGATTTCCGGTTCTCCGTTTTGGGCTCCTTTCGATAGTAAGTTATTGTAAGAACCTCACTTGTGTCAACTAAAAGCTAAGTGTGCTAGGAAATTTATCACTTTGAGGTTTATTGGCAACAGAATTTGAGGGGCTCATCGCACAGTGCTCCTATGTTATTTTCGTGCACACATTTTATAGAGATTTGACTACGCCAGTGCGGAATATGGTGCAGATCGAAATTCTGTGCTTCATAAACTGAATAGTGTCCATCAGAGCGTAATTATGCTGGCTACGGAGATTTCCATACAAGTTATATCCCTAAAGTGCTCCCTGAGTCCGGTATACCTGAGAGGCAAGCAGGTTCTGTTGTCATATGCTGGGAACCTTGCGCAAGTGCCGTTACGTCCGAGATATCTTTGCGTATTCCGTTACCTCTATCATCCGCTTTACGATGCACGTTCACGAGGTACACAGCCAAGTAAGTTCCCTCCCTGGAGAGTAAACCGATCTGATACCATACTGGATCTGCGCATCAGCCCAAAAGATAATATGAATCCATTCATTCATCTGAGGCTTTCCAGGCCCAGGATTAGATGTACTCTACATAAATGGTTCAAGGGTTAGATGGGAAGGTAGCTGTTCGCTCGTCGTGAATGGTGATAGGTTTCTCTTTTCCTCTCACCCCCTGTGGCTGGAGGACGCAGAAGAAGAATACACCCACGGTGTCTCCTGCATGTCGTAAGAGCCGACTAAAAGGACCCCAGGGGCAATAAAATTGGGAACGTCGGTTGGCGATCACTGGACCTGTAGCTGAGTTCTGGCATTCCTTTCACTTACTTGTACCAGGCTCTTCACTTTCATCAATCCCGTCCAACCTTCCTTGGTCAATTCTTATTCTTTTCCGGTCCGACAGCATTAGAGCATTCTGGCCTAGGGAGTCCATTTTACGCCCCTCTTGGCTCTTGTTCTTCTTCGTTTGGTACTTCATTCTTCGAAGTGTCGGATCCTTTTCTTTTACCCCCTGTGGGTGGGGGTCGCAGATGAGGAATGCCTGTCGTAAGAGGCGAATAAAAGGGGGCGACCAAGGGGCGATACTTTTGAAACTGCAAGACCATCTGTGATTAGTACATAACGCGATGGTGTTCGACTTGACTTGCGATTAGTACTAATTCATGTGCCTGGTTGTGCTCCTTCTTAGAGCAATAATCACTACTACCTGAGTAACAAGTACCGCTACTGCTTCCAGCTGGGTCTGTGATTAGTATCATCGAGGGAGGATCACTATGGGGTAGTACCATTTTATGAAGAACACCGTAGGTCTGTGTTGCCCGTGGGTGGTGTCATAATATGTGACACACCGTGATTTCACATTATTCACGATTAGTACCACTATGTGAGGAACACCATTGATCTGCGTTGCTTGTGAGTAGTATCCTCATGTGGAGCACGATGGTTCTGTGCTCCTGTGAGTAGTGGCATTATGTGTCTACATTACCTGCGATTAGTACTCTTATGAGAGACCGGAGATCTGGATTTTGGACCCCTTTGTACAACAAAAATCATCCCAGAAAATAAGGCTAGTGAATCTGATCCACTGATTGTTTTGGTTTCATAGTCATTTTTTATCATTATGGGTTTTAGATTCTAGTCAGAGGATCGTTTCATTTCGTGGCACCTCGTATCATTAGGGACCGGTGACGGAGTTGTTAAGCCCCTTTAAACAACAAACATCGTCTTTATATTTTCCCTTCCTGAAACCTGAAGCGTGTAACGGCAGAGCTCTATGCAATTTTCGAATCTCTGAGGTACGCGCACTGTCTAATGAGCGACAAAATTACATGTTTTGTACCGACTCTTTCTGCTCAATGCAGCCAATCGTTACATGTTTATTGAAACATCCCCAGTTGCAAACTGTCCACGACCTGCTGGCCGGATTGTGGGGGATACGTCTGCACGCCTTCCAAGTCACATGGGTGTATATAATAATTAGAATTATCGGCTGTACGATGCACATCCACTAGCAATACAGCCAATAACATCTACAAAATATTGATGGTTATGAATTTCATGTTTTTGGTCCGTATTGAACAATATATAAGTAATAATAATAATAACTTAAATGTTTCCACCTTTTCAATACAATATATTCACAAATTTACAAAATTATACGGTACTAGTTTCGACCCATCTAGGGGTCATCATCAGCCGTATTGGAGCAAAAAAAAAAAAAAAAAAATAATACTGTCTTAGGATTTCGCCACAAATGATCTTTGCTCCAATACGGCTGATGATGACCCCTAGATGGGTCGAAACTAGTACCGTATAATTTTGTAAATTTGTGAATATATTGTATTGAAAAGGTGGAAACATTTAAGTTATTATTATTATTACTTCTACAAAATATGTTGCGTACCTTCCGTTCCTTTCGTTGTGGAAATACCAAGTAAAGTTCTTCCATGGAAAACAAAGTCCGACTCGTTGGCTGAACGATCAGCGTACTGGCCTTCGGTTCAGAGGGTCCAGGGTTCGATTCCCGGCCTGGTCGGAGATTGTAACCTTAATTGGTTTATTCCTACGGCACGGGGTCTTGGTGTAGGTGTTGTATTCATCATCATTTCATCCTCATCACGACGCGCAGGTCGCCTACGGGAGTGGAATAGAAAGACCTGCACCTGGAGAGCCGAACCTGTCCTGGGATATCCCGGCACTAAAATCCATACGACATTTCATTTGATGGAAAACAAACCCTCCTGATTTAACCCTGGATATCTACACCAGCCTGGAAGCAAACATATATCCTTATATTCATCGGAGGATTTTCAGGACACTTGTAAGTCTGTATTCAGTATAAGATGTGCTCTACATAGATATCTCGAGGGCAGAGGGGAAAGGTTGGCTGTATGTTCGTTGTGAATGACGATACGTTTCTGCTTTCCTTACCTAAAACATCTGGCGTGTACACAGGAGAGCTCTGTGTAAACCTTCGAAACTCTGCGGGACGCGCTGTCCAATGAGCGACATCATTATCATTGGTGCACTCCTCCTTGTGGTCAATTGATAATGTTTCCGCGATATCTTGGCCAGGTTATGGAATATAAGCACCAAACCACATGCCTGTAGCGTGGAGCGAAGTAACTGATAAGGCTGCCAACGGACAGTCATACTGCTCTCGTTGCCTTGCAAGGTTCTCGCTAGAATCAGTCATTCTCAGCTGAGATATGTACTAGTGTCTCAATGGGAGGTGAAATGAGAGACAATCCCTCTTCCGCAATAAGCTGATAGCAATTAAGGGGAGCTACGTAAGTATGGAAAACTTCCCTTCTGGTTCCCCGAAGCAGCAGTAACATCTTCGAATCGAGAATGCTTATAGAGACGTATTCCACTTAATGGTAAGCAACGTTGAAGACGGAGCAGGTGAAATTAGATCTTACACCGTGGACTGAGCATTTTAGTGCGTTTTCACACTTTTATACAAAAATAACTGATAACCTTACTTACAGTCGCAAACCTATTTTGGATTCAGTAACGTTTGAGCTACGCATGCATACCTTGTTTTTCAAAATTGGAGCAAAACCACTAACTTTATAAATACATTTAATAAACCGTTCATCTAGTTTCATTTTTTTTAAAATTTTCGCAATGCATATTTAAAACATGAAAGGTTATGTATTCACACACACCATGATACCTTTATGAAACAAAACATACATACTAATCATTGAGAAATGAAAAACACATTAATTGTGGAAAATGGTTCCAGTCGTCGGCCGCGCGCGACCATGTCACTTTGAAGCTGCCTCTGTGGTAACAACTCAGTAATAGGTCCCAGTCATGTGCTACTACCTGTTATTTTTTAATGAACTACAAGCACTGTGGAATGTGTTCCAGCACTCTGCTAACATTGGAGTGCATATATAATCACTAGAACTGAAAGCCGCACGGCGTACGTCACTCGTCTTCCACGAACAATTACCATGGACGTACGGCGCACGTCGCTCGCTCTCAAAGTGCTAGGGGGCACATGTTGTTGACTTAAAAATTCACTGAAAATGATTGATGAAATGCCGTTAAATTAATGGGAAAATGCTATAAAATACGTGAATATGACTTAAAATTATTGGACCAAACTGAATTCTGGTGAGTGTAAAACAATGGTTTCACAACATATATATTATATATATGTGTTCTATTATCGTCACAGCTTTTGTTTTCACAGAAATAATTATCCCGTAACTTACTTTGGAAATTCATTTAAATAGATTTAAATAGATAAACACTTATTTTTCTTTGTACTCGTTACAAATTTCAGATGTTTTTCTCGTTTAATTTGCTGTTGTACAATATGTTTCCCTTCCATACTCACATTAACACAGTACAAATTAAAAAATAAAACACCTCCTCTGTTGTAAACAGGTCTTCTCCAAATTCCTTCACTAGCTAATTCAAAAATACAATTTGTGATGGTTTAACTTTCGACATTTTTCTTCCACAGAACTACTTGTGAGGATAATTCTGGGGTGAAGCGGGAAGTTTCCAGTCTCTTCTCGTTTCCACTTGTGTTTTTCCTTGAGGTACGCGGTGGTGAATGTTACTGGACGTAGAAGCGGGTGCGAAGGCTGGTGCAATCCCCTGGTATTTGAGACACGTTAGGGAATACTTTTTTCTAATCATCATAGGTCTGAATTTTGTTCCTGCGATTATCTTGAAGACACACGACTCACGGCTATAAAAACTCTCCTAATCCCTGTGGGCGGGGAACTGAGACTAAGAATACACCCACGGTATCTTCTGTCTGTCGTAATAGGCGACTAAAAGGGGCGACCATGAGATAATCTGTGATTAGTAACATCACGCGAGGAACACCATGCTTCGAATTTTCTTGCGAATAGTACCACTATGTAAAGAATACCATGGCCCTGTGGGTGGATCACTATGCGTTTACAGTACCCGGGTATATTTCAGGTTCAGTTGGAACACCCCAAGCAGTTTAAAAGAGGCTATAATCGCAGGGGTGTTTCAGCATCTGGCTATGGACATCATGAGTCTGATTTTCGAGGACACCACGGGTCGGGGCGTTGTAAGCGATTAGTACCCACTATGAGAGGGACACTGCAAGATAGTACGATTCCCTGTGATTAGTACCAGTATGTGAGGAACACCATGGGTTTGCGTTGCCTGTGCCTAGTTCATTACCTCTGAGTGGTGCCACATCGCGAGTCTACGTTACTTGTAATTAGCACTGCTACGTGAGAAATGCCATTGTTCTACTTTACTAGCGATACGTAACATAACGAGGGGCCGTTGACCTGGATTCTGCATCCCTTTACACAAGCGTCATCGATCCAGGAGTATCGGCGAAGGTGGGGAGTTGCGAGTCGGATCCACTGATTGTTTTAAGTTCATAATCATTGTACATCTTCGTATTTTGAATTCTAGTCAGTGGATTCATTTTGAAATTATTTTTAACTTTCAGGATGATCCGCTGATTATTTTGAATTCGCATTCATCAATTCGTTATTCATCATCAGTTTTGAATTCTAGTCAATGGATGAATTTTAGAATTTTAAATTATCGCTATATTTCATTAGGGGCTGGTGACCTAGATGTTACGCCCCTTTAAACAACAAGCATAATCATAATCATCACCATCATTAAATCCTTTCATTGCAATTTCTTAGTCAGCAACAATTGCTGGTCAGTTTGCTTGGCAATGAAAGATATTTTGCGAATTTAACTATAACTAAGATATATATCTATATCTTAGATAAAGAATCTATATGAATCTAACACAGCAGTTGTCAGGATAATTTGCAAGATGTCTGAAATCCTCTAGACACAAAGGGGCGTTCCCCAAGGCTGTATATTGTCGCCCCAGATTTTTAATATTTATGGTGAATACATCATGAGAACTGCATTGGCTGGATGGACTGGTGGATTTCCTATTGGTGGCAGAAAGATATCGAATCTCTGATATGCAGATGACATTGTATTGATTGCCATGGATGAGGCAGAAGTGACAGAGCTTTTAGACCGTGTCAGAACTGAGAGCATCACTTTGAGTTTGCAGATCAAAATGCAAAAGACAAAAATTATGATAGATGATAGGCCTGGCAAGCTGAAAGAACTCAGTGCCTTCGGCGAAATGAAAATGGTTTCAGAAATGTTGTACCTGGGTGTCATTATAACTAGAAACAATAGCTGTGAAATAGAAATCAGGAGAAGGGTTGCCATGGCCAATAATATCATGACTCAGTTACCTCATATTTGGGAGGATCGCTCCATTTCTGTAAAGCTAAATGTGAGATTAGTACAGACACTGGTATTCTATATCCCCCTCTGTGGTGCTGAAACGCGGACTTAACGAGCTTCAGATTTGAATAAGATCGACTCATTCGAGATGTGGTGGTGGAGAAAAATGCTTCGCATTCCTTGGACAGCATTTCGAACCAACGAATCCATGCTCAAGGAGCTGAACATCAGTACCAGGTTATCGGCAAACGATTCTCTAATTCTTTGGTCATATTACGCGTCGTGGAGAAGGAAGCCTTGAAAAGCACATAATCTTGGAAGACGTGCCTGGAAAGAGGGAGCGTGGGCGAGCACTTATACGCTGGACAGATGACATAAAACTTGCAACAAAGACATCATTCATACAATCTACCGTGGAGGATGGAAACGGGTACAAAGAAATATCTTCAGAGATCACGATCCTCAGGATTAAGGACCGATATACACAGACGAGAGAAATGTATAAATTGGTATGTTGTTGCTTGTGGATTTTTATCAGTCTGAAATAAAGAATGCATACATAAATTAAAAATGAATCATTATAAACATCTAAAATGTTATAAAAATACTATAAATTTACTCAAAACCTTCTTGGAAGTTGAAATAATGTCTGATCATCCAGAGTCGGCAAAAAATGCAAAATAATTCAAAAAAGAGTGTTATTGTAGTTTGTTATATCGTAGAATGAATTTCTAAACGACTGAGAAACATACTAAAGAAAAGAGAAAAAAGGTGACATTTCAACAACATGCGCCCCTAATGATGACTGATGAGAGAAGAACCTGCTCCTCCCCCGGTGTGTATTACTAGCGCACATCCAATCATAGAACACATCCTTCCGGCTGATCTCCGCTGTAGTCTGAAAGTTCGGAGCGCCGTGTCCACCATTCTACGAGATGACGAATAGTCAATAGAGGAGATATGTCAATCGCTTGATGGGGGATGGTGGTCTCTTTCACCGTTTCTAACGGTGTAATATTATTCTAGTTACTTTTAACTTTTCTATTTTTGTTAACTATATTTAGAGAATTATTTTAATCTGAATTGCTCTTTTGGTCTTTTACGTTTTAACTGTGTGTTTTTAATTTGTTTTAGCTTTTATCTCACCCTGTGGGTGGGGCGGTAGAATAACACCTACGGTATCCCCTGCTTGTCGTAAGAGGCGACTAAAAGGGGCCTCAGGGGCTCTGAAATTAGGAGCGTGGGTTGGCGACCATGGGGCCCTTAGCTGTGTCCTGGCATTGCTTCCACTTACTTGTGCCAGACTACTCACTTTCATCTATCCTGTCCGACCAGTCTTGGTCAACTCTTGTTCTTTTCCGACCCCGACGCTATTAGGTTTGCGAGGGCTAGGGCCCTTCGTGGCCCTTGCCTTCCTTTGGCCGATACCTTCATTTTTCGAAGTGTCGGACCCTTTCCATCTTTCCTCTCTGATTAGTGTTATATAGAGGATGGTTGCCTAGTTGTACTTCCTCTTAAAACAATAATCACCACCACAATCACCACTTAGCTTTTATCTTGTTACGATATACAGGATCTTACCTTTAAAACAATGCATTATTTAATTGTTTTACATTTTAATTTATGTTTTAATCACTTTATGGGAATAACGCATTTTAAATTAGATCCAGTGATTATATTAAATTCATGTTCATTTTCATCCTAATCAGTGGTTAAATTTCATGTATCAATTAATTCCATTCCATCGAGCTAGATTTTAGGGCCTTCCATGTAATAATAATAATAATAATAATAATAATAATAATAATAATAATAATAATAATAATAATAATAATAATAATAATAATAATAATAATAATCACATACCTGGTGTGAAAATGAACAAGCACGGAAAACGATCTTTCCGGCTGCCGACAGTGGAATTCGAACTCACTATCTCTCGAATGCAATGCAACATCTACATGGTTCGAGCTGCATATCTACAAGCTTGGTTCACAAGTTTTACCCTTCATCGTTTTCTTCCAGAAATTGTATTGCAATGGAAAATATGAATATCTTCATTTAACACCACGGATATTTAAATAACGTTAGAGTATAATTTACATGATCAGCAAAATAATACGTTCAATTTATTGTTTTCTGCTAACATTCGACAACCTGTCAGTACGTACCTTAATCCAACAGCAATCATAATGGCACTTGACTCCTTGAAGCCTCAATCTTTGTTCTTTTCAGCGCCCGCATTCCGGATAATGATGATGTTAAAAATCATGGTATATCTGTGCGATTGAGTTTCCGATCTCCTTTAGACAAAGGTAGTCAACAAGTATATTCCAAGTCACGGATAACGTGAGTGCTAAAATGTGATAAGAGGAAACATGCTGCAAGTAGTATCATATAAAGTCGAACGGTAAGTTCCCTAAAACTTCTATTACTTTCAAGACTTCACTGGTTCTCCGTAGGAACATTGTCGAGAACGGTTCGTAGTAGGCTCCTTACAGAAAAGCTGGCGATGTAATACAGCGATAGAGCGGTGAAGCTCAATGTGTATCAGTCAGCTGGAATCAGGAGAAGTAACCGGGCCAATTTAGTAAAGATAAGTAGAGAGAATATTACTGAAGAATGGAATGGAAATGTAGGGAAGGTAAGATCGTTAGAGTATATCTATATATACAGTATATAATAAGCGCTATATATGTACATTGCTCAGCATTAAACAAGGGTAGGATTTCTGTTTCGATCGTGGTGACAATAACAAGGAAATGCACTTTCCGTTTTCTCTGTTTGTCTGTCTGTCTGTAGGTATAGGCATCACTAGAAAATGGATGGAGAAAATCAAAAAAAAAAAATCGGTATATAAAGTTGGGGAATGAGGTACTACAACGTAGGTTATAAATAATATTATCCCGACAGAGTGAAAGGGTAGTTTAGGGTAACAACTAACATTTAATTCTCAAATATTTATGATATAAGTGGTAATATCGATAAATACTACATAACTCAAGTTATATGGAAATAAATTTTCGATGATATATGTCTTATTAATTTTTTACAGTACCGGCTATAATAACTGAGATATTCATGAATTTAAATTTTGGTTGCTAAGTCCATATTGTACCCGACAGGTTCATGAACCAAGATCAAGTGAACGCGAATTTCTTTGTCTGGTAGCGAGCTCGCGGGAACTCGAAGCTTGGAACGCCACGGGTGTGGCTAGAAAGGATTTCCCCCAAGCAGAGCTAGGGAATCCCTAGCTGAAAATAAGGGAAAATTCATCCCCACCACATTTTGTTGGTGAGTGGCAGGGGTACTTGTTTTAGCACTGTAATCTGTGAGCCAACTTTAAAACAGCATAACCAACTTCGTCTTCTATTATAACGGAATTAACGATTTTAATAATACTGCACTGTACAATGATTCAAAAGTGCTGCTCGTGATTTGTGAATTTACTTAGGGTGTGTGACGTCCTCTATAGTGATAATCTTCTGTAAAAAGGAGGAATAGAAGATTAAATAACAGTGGAATGTTACAGAGGCCATGTGTTAAATGTATTCACATCCACTTGACAAGGGGAATCCTGTGAGCGAGGGGAAATTTGAAGATAGTTATTTATTTATTACAGGAGAATCTTCGAGCAGATTTCGCACGGATGAGTTTTGAGTATATTATAAGATTACTGGTCACCTGGTCATCGCACTATTGCGCCTTAAATACACCGAGAACAGGGCGTATAGGAAATTAAAGAGGGGAAAACTTCTTAGCTAAAATGAGGCTTTGGAAGCATCACCCCAGGCAGTCGGTGTTTTCATCTTGCGAGGGACAGATGTGTGTCGGTATCGGGTTTTAGGTTCCTTTGTGTTAGTACGGTTAATGCATAGAATAGCCAAATGACTTAATTCGAGTGGTGTCTGAATAGAACAAAGAAGAGGGATATAATTAAGTGCGCGGTTGAGATTACGACGACTTTTATTATTATTATTATTATTATTATTATTATTATTATTATTATTATTATTATTATTATTAGATGCGAAAAAGACCAGAAAACTGATCACGCTAAGCTCACTTAGAAGTTGTGCATTTCCTTCTTTGCCAGGCAGCCTTCAATTTTTCTCTCATCGTGGTTCTTCGTTCTTCTGTCCACTTAGCTCCTGTCTTCTTCTTGTGGTTTCCCTCTGACTCTACTTCCCACTTGTTGATTTTCGTTCTGTAGCAGGTTCGGTTAGCGATGTCGGCCACTTTGATTCCTGATTTTTCCAGGTCTTGGCGGATTTCCGTTGTCCACCTATTTGTTTTGATGTTTTCTGTTGCCTCAAGTAAGATTCTTGTCAGTCTGTTTTCTGGAAGGCGTTTGATGTGTCCATAAAATTTCAGGCGTCTTTTTCGGATGTCGGCCGCGAGGTTTGAGAGCTCCTCGGTTTTTGTACGAGACTGCAGTCTATATCCTTCGTCAGTCAGTTTTGGGCCGAGGATTTTTCTGATGATTTTACGTTCCTCTTTCAGGATGTCTTCGAGTAGTTTTCCTGTGGAGATCCAGTGTTTCGCTCGCGTATAGTATTTCAGGTTTGACCACAGTGTTGTAATGTCGAATTTTGGTGAAGATTGAAAGGCATTTTTTGTTGTAAATGTTTTGCGTTCGGCCGAGGGCTCTCTTCATTTTCTGGATGCGGACCTCGAGGGCATTCTGTTCTTTTCCTGTTGGTACTATAATTTCTCCGAGATATCGGAACTCAGTTACTTTTTCGATTGTGCCAAATTTCGTGTTCAAATTCTGGAGGCTGCAGTGGTTGCACATAACCTTGGTTTTTGAGAAGGAGATTTGTAGGCCGAATTTTTCTGAGCATTTCTTGAGGGTTTCAATTTGGCTGATTGCCTGTTGTTCGTTTGTTGCAAGGATCGCGAGATCATCTGCGAAAGCGAGACAGGAAATTTTTACATGTATTCTTGTCATACTTAATGGTTGCCAATTTCCTTGAGCTTTTAGAGCTTGTTCCCATTCTCTCATGATTTTGTCCAGGGCTATGTTAAAGAGTAGTGGGGAAAGTCCATCTCCTTGTCGGACACCGGTTTTTATCCGAAACTTTTCAGATATATTTCCCATGAATTTTACTTGGGAGGTTGTGTTGGTGAGAGTTAGTCTGATAATTTTTTTGAGTCTTGTTGTCCGGTCCGTACTCACTCAGTGTTTGGAAGAGAGATTGCCGGTCAATGGAGTCGTATGCTTTCTGGAAGTCCACGAAGGTGCAGATTGTGGGTTGTTTTCTTGTGTGTCGTAGTTTCAAGATGGTTTTCAGGTTGAGTATCTGTTCTGCACAGGATCTGTGGGGCCTGAAGCCCGCTTGGTACTCGCCTATGAGTGGTTCTAGTTGTTCCTGTGTTCTTTGGAGGAGGACTGCAGAGAGGATTTTGTATGTGACTTGCACCAGGGAAATTCCCCTGTAATTGTTCACATCTGTTCGGTCACCTTTTTTGTGAAGTGGAACGAGGAGGGTGTTTGTCCAATTTTCTGGTAGTTTTTCCGTTGTCCAAATGTCTTGTATGATTTGTGTGAGTTCTTGGAGAGAATTCTTTCCTAGATGTTTAAGAAGCTCTGCTATGATGCCGTCGTCTCCGGATGCCTTGTTGTTTTTCAGTCGTTGTATGTGTCGGTGTATTTCCTCTTGTGTAGGTGGGGATGAGTCTGGGTTTGGGTTTGGGTGGGTTTTAAGTGGAAACCTCTCCGTTGGTTCTGGGCAGTTAAGTAGTGACTCGAAGTATCTCGCGAGTTCCTTGGTGTTTTCGTCATCTTGAGTGCCAATTTTCCGTTTTGTTTTCTGAAGCAGAGGTTCTTGGGCGTGTACCCATTTAGTCTGTTGCGGAAGACGCTGTAAAAATCTCTGGTGTTGTAGTTGCGGAAGTCCTGTTCGGCCGACTTCAGTTGGTCCTCCAGGTATTTCCTCTTGGTTTGTCTGATGAGTTTAGAGGTCTGTCTGCGGACTTCGCGGAATTTTTCTTCGTTTTCAGGTGTACGGTTGCTGATGAACTTCTGGTATGCGTTTTTTCTATTCAGTATGGCTTGGTCACATTCGGTGTTCCAAAACGGGTGTCTGCTCTTTTTCTGTAGTGGGATTTGCTCTGATGCACTCTTCATGATTTTGTCGTGGAATTCGTTCCAAGTTTTGGCTGGGATTTTTCCCATGTTTCAAGGAGATTTGATGTTTTTATTTGTGCTGTGTCCAATTTTTTGTTTGCCTTGGATTTCTGGTAGAAGCGTTTTGGGGTAAATTTCACTTTGATTCTTGTTAGATGATGGTCCGAGTCAATGTTGGCTCCTCTGCGGACTTGAACGTTGTGTACTTCTTTTTGTGCTGGGAAGGAGATGGCGACATGATCGATCTGGTGTTTGCCGCAGCAGCTGTTGGGTGATTCCCATGTGAAGAGCTTATTGGGGTTTTTCCGTAGGGATGTTGACATGATTTTCAGGTCGTGTTGTAGACAGAGCTCGATGAGGCATTTGCCATTTTTGTTGGTCTTTTCGTGTGCTGAGAATCTTCCTGCGGTTTTTCTGTAGCACTTTTCTTTACCAATTTTACCATTGAAATCGCCGAGGAGAATGATGGTGTCTTTTTCAGGTATTTTGATGAGTGTGTTTTCAAGTTTGTTCCAGAAGTTTTCTGTTTGTTTCTGATCTTTGCAGTCGTTGGTGGGTGCGTGGGCATTTACAAAGGTGTAGTGGCGATTTGCACAGCGAAGTCGTAAGGTCATTAGTCTGTTGTTTATGGGTATGATCTCTTCTACGGAGTTCACGATCATTTTGTGTACGAAAAAGGCCATGCCTAACATTGGTGTGGCTTTTCCTACTGTTCGTGTAGTTTTGCTCTTGAAAATGCGGTAGTTACTATATTCTGACGTCTCCGACTCAGTGAGTCTGGTCTCTTGTACGGCGAGTAGCTGGAGTTTTTGGTGATCTAATTCTGATGTTAATCTGAGAAGTTTTCCTACTTGTAGGAGTGTGTTTACGTTTAGCGTGCCGATGTAGAAGGGCGTTTTAGTGGGAAGTTTGCCAGAGAGCTCCGACTCTCTCTTTCGTGTCAGCCCGGCTCCTCCAGAATCCGAGTGGCCGGTTGCCGCCTTCGTTTTCAGTTGGCGGGTGGATTGGTTACCACCTAGAGTAATGTTGTTCTTACTTGCACGAATCATGGTGTGCTTGTTCTCAAGTGATTGGGTTGATCCCGAGGGATCGGAGTACAATCAGGTGGGTGAGTTCCTGAAGGTTTTCTGAGGCAGCCGCTCCAACTCGGAGTAGACGCTGACCAGTTGCCGCACCAAATAGGTGAACAGACGCTACTGGATTTATTATTATCCTATGCCGTTGGCCATCTAGTGGCTCTTCCGCCTTTAGGGGCAGTTTCCCACCCCAAGGGCAAGAGAGTGCCCTGAACCTCTACCCGCTCATCCGCTCTCCGAAGAGGCCTTTGGCACTTGGTAGAGGAGGACCACTTATACCGGTGGTCACTCGGTTTGTGGACGCAGTTTAACGCCATGCCCAGGACATGATTATTATTATTATTATTATTATTATTATTATTATTATTATTATTATTATTATTATTATTATTATTATTATTATTATTATTATTACATCCGTCGCCCTAGACAAAGAACGGAGACAGGTAATACAGGGTCATCCGTTTGGGATGTCAGAAAAGTATAACGTTATAGCTATTATGTTAATGCATATATACCTATGCAATTTTCTGCAAGGTACGTGACAATGATGGGAGTTAACAATGACTCTCTTTGCAATAATGACTTCCGTGAGACAACGCAGCAGTGTAGTTCATAGTGCAATCACCATATGTCAGGTACAGAGGTGGTATAAGTTAGCGCGCGCGCTCAGTGCTCAGTGTTGAGACAGAGTTAAGTGAAGATGGTCCTTACGCCACAACAATGCGCTCAGTACGTCGTATGGTATGCCAAATTTTCGAGTGTAATGGAGACCCAGCGAGCTTTCAGTTGTCAGTACAATGTTAGGCATGTCCCATCACATCGGGACATTGTTAAATGGTACAACATGCTTTTGGAAAATGGATTGCAGGTGCCTCACACAGGTGACAGGCGGCGTGATAGCAACAAGGAGGAAGATATTCGAGAAGCCATGACGCAGAGTCCACGAAAGTCACTCAGCCGCTTATCAGCAGAGCAGAATACACCATACACAACATGTTACAGGATTTTTAGGCATTATCTTCACGTGCATCCATACCGTATGCAGCCTATGTAAGCATTGACACAGCTGAATTACGGAGCTCGACTCAGTTTTGTTACGATGATGTGTGAGCGACAGGTAGATGACGATCAATGGTTAAAACGATGGATGTTCACAGATGGATGTTGACGCACGAAGCCTCATTCCATGTGAGTGGCCGAGTCAACACGATCGCTGGTGCGGCCGTGGTGGACCTATCCCGTGGCCTCCTAATAGCCCTGGCCTAACCTCTCCAGATTTTTTTGTATGGGGCTACATCAAGTCATCAGTGTACGCACGAAGACCACATAATCTGGCTGACCTACGGAGGGAGATTACAGAGGCCTTTTAGCAAATCACTTCAGAAATGCTGCGTGCCACGTGGCGCAACATCGATTCGAGGTATCGTTTGTGCCGCACGCGCGATGGTGGACATGTTGAGTGCTAATGTGCTGTGGAACAAACTCCAGATGTACGTTGACAAGCAATAAATGTGCATAGTTTCTTGTATATAGCGCTTTACCTTTCTGACATCCCAATCGGATGACTCTGTATTAAGCATCACAGTGAGCAGTAATACAGGGGTTAATTCGGAATCGTGCTGTCAATAAGCTGTACGATACGAGTAGAAATACCCTGCATTAAGCTATTTGATTCCGAGACCTTGAATCAAAGGTAGGGTCGATTAGTGCGTGGTGACGGAGTCGAACGGTTATTAACTATATGTGTATATGTGCCATAGATACTGAAGGTTTCCAGTGCGCAGGACTGTGGAGTTTAGCAATCGCAGCCAACAGATGAAATCAACAGATGTCAATGTGGACATGAGTCAACACTAAACCCGAGGATGGGCGTCCCGTACCTAACTGAGGTGTCATCGAAGGAAAATAAGGCTGAGTAATACCATTCTATTATGCAAGACGTGAGGGGTACAGAAAATTCATTTTATAACGCTGTAGCTATTTATTGATAGGGATTCTTAGTTATTTAAACCGTAAATGTGCAAAGGAATGGCACAGAGTTTATTTTAGTAACAAGTCTGAGTGGCTTAACTTGTAGATATGGGAAAGTTTGTTTGTGGGAAGGTTTACCTTTCCCATTTCATTGGGGAATACTGCGAGTATCCTTGGGGTTGACTTGATTTGAATATAATGGTGAGTTCCATTAGTTCTGGGGATTGATTATGTAAGAAGGGCTGGTATTCAGCCGGCTGACCTACCATGCATGCCAAGTAATATTATATGTGTGAAAGGAGAAACGTTGCTGTGAAATCACCCAGAGCGCCAAAGCGACGACCTCCAATGAAATATATAGCTAGGTCCCATTTTTAATTGTGAACGTCTACAAGGTGTATTTTCGATAAGTGTAGGACCATATTTACATTTTGAATTGTGTGAAGTTACAATTGTGCTTGTTAATAATTAACGTGCGTGTTTCTGTCGTCATGAAGTAAGTATAAAGTAACGAATTAGTGACCATGTTAATCACGTAGGCTCATAAGGTAGAGATTAGACCCATTTAAAAAATTAATATAAATAATAATAATAATAATAATAATAATAATAATAATAATAATAATAATAATAATAATAATAATAATAATAGGAGCCGGAGTTCATTATTTAGATTTCTGTGTCTGCTGGGCTACTATCGGACCAGCTGTGTGAAAGATTTGTGCGTAGACAAGGATATAGCCTGCTAAAAATTCGTCAGGCGATGTTAGAATGGATATAAAGTCAGGACTCACGGTGTGAATTTTCGAAGTCATGTGGTGGTCGTACACGTGTGAAGGCTTATGAATTGAGAAGTAAGAAATGAATTACGAAGTACCTCGCCGCTATGAGGGTGTTAATACTATGTAGCTAATTGATGTATTTAAGTGATATTTTAAAGAGAAGTAATTGTTCTCCCCCGACAGTTGTATGTTATGCCCTTTGCTACGTCTACGGCCTAGAGGGTGAGCATATCTGGGGAATTGTATTTACGAGTGAGCCTCTCGTACTTTTTGCGCCTTCGACCCAGCACCATGAAATCTTGGTCCGTTTTAAAAGGTTTTATTTTTTTTCCTGCCTGGAGTGCTAATTTATTTATTTCTTCAGCCTACTTAGATAGATATCAGAAATCAATGACTCGATTTTCTTTTTTGAGTTTTTCATGCATATCAAACCATTAGTAGGGATTTCAGGTCCTCTGTAAACACCGTAGATCCCGGGTTTGGCTCTGGATGTGTGACCGCCAAACTCACAATGTTGGGACTGATGATTAGTGTTTCCCCTGTGTTGTGTACATAATTTCTGTATTTCTCTTCAGTGTTTATGTGTTTAATTGTGATGTCATTCAGCGTCGACACAGGTGTCTACAATTGGTGCGACGAGTGCGTGTATATACGGGTGGGGGTTCGATTTGAACCCAAGGCATCTGAAGGTTGTGTTTGTTGTTACATTTCAGTATTATGATTTTATTTGCCCAGTAAAATTGGGAGTAACTTCAGTGTTTAATACTTAATATTCCGTACAGGTGAAGTCAGATTCTTCTTGAATGGATATACTCGGTCTTATCACTAAAATTTGAACAATGCTCAACAATCCGAAAGTAAATATGTGAAATTCGATTACGTATTCGTCTTGTATACTTGCGCCATTTTTCATGATCATCAGGATTATAATAAACCGATTTGATTTTTAAAGTTTATAAGATTGCTCTCATTCGATCGTAGTTATATGACACCCTATTCTCCTACCCTTTATGCCGCTAAGTTATTTACATATTTATATTTGATTCCTACTTATTTGAACCCTGATAATGACGCTGTATATTTATCGCTGGAGACTCTATGTGTAGGGGGTGGGTGCAATATCAATGCCGAGCCAGGAGAAAATGGGTTAACCTAATTTAATGAAAATCGGTATGTAAAGTCAGAAAATAAAGCTTTACAGTCTAGGCTCTAAATAACTTTATTCACGCTGAATGAAATGCTAGTTTAGGAGAAGGTGCCTAATAATTAATTTGTAAATACCTATGTTATTGGTCCTATCGAAAAGTACCACATGGTAAAAGTTATAAAGAATACTATTGTTGATCATTTATGTCATACACTGCTTAACCGTACCGATTATGATAACAGAATTCACTAACTTTGACTTTTGTTGCTTTTTTGTCAATATTGTCTTAAGGTGTAAAACAACGTGATCATTGGTCCGTATCGACGAGGAAAATTGTGAAGATGAGAAAAATCGTAAAGAAAAGTTCGCTTGAAGAATAGGATGAGGGGGAGTCGTGAAGGAAAGAATAAATGCCTTTACATTAGATGCCTTAATATCTCAAAGTCGGAAGAAAAGTGAACGTAAAGGCCTAAAATATAGTGTTACAGTTACAGTTCAATGCTATGCTAATAGGCATGTTATGAGGCCCAAAATATCATATATGCCTTTTCCGCGTCATTCTGCGAAATACATTGTTGTAATAAGCATGTAATGCCCGGTCCGGGATACGAGTGGCGCTGAGCTAGCTCGAAGTTTGAAGCTCTAATTGTGCGTACCGAGGGGGAGAGTTCCCAGTACAGCGAAACCTTGAAATTAGGCTGTCTAGCTTGCAAGCGAGAAGGAAACAGAACGCCACAGTCATATACTGCCCATGTCAGGACGCGGAGTTAACTTCACAAGGTTCTAACTTGAGAACTGGATATTATCAGCGATTTCCCTGTATATTGATGAGTACCAACTCACAAATTCCGCGCGTCAAGTGATAATAATAATAATAATAATAATAATAATAATAATAATAATAATAATAATAATAATAATAATAATAATAATAATAATGAAATTTTTAGAAATTTACAAGTACAAGATTCATTGAAATCAATATAATTTACAATATTTGATCATGAAAGGAAAGGTATTACTTAATGAGCGCACTATTAATGACGCACATTAGACAGATGTGTGTAATGGGAACCATCTGGCGGGAGCGCTTATCATTAATGAAATATGGGAGTCCCCGGCTTCGACCGCACGCTGAGATCCGAGAGAAAGCGCTTGAGATTACCAGAGATTCAGCGATGTGATTTACGCAAAAGTAGATCAGTGAAAAGAGGAATTCAAGGTTTACAGCATTAATATGTATACGACCCTGAGGGATCATCATTAGCGGAGCGATTTGTCCTCTATGGGCGGAGCTTAACCTCTCCATCGTTGGAGACCCACATTTCCTATAAAAGAAAACCAGGACTGCCATTACTCACTCATTCGTTCATTGCTATCCAGTGCTACTTATTGCTATCCAGTGCAAGTCAAGACTGCTCGATATTGTTCCTAATACAATCCTATTTTTATTGTGTGAAATAATAATTGTGGTGTGTGGATTTATGTGATTCTAATCCAATACATATTAAGGGTATGCAGACAGGCAGTACCAGTGACGGCTCACAGGAACATGTTTCAAAGAACGGGTAATATTCTAGTAATCTTCACGATGTTGTGAGTTATTGACTGTAGAGTACAAATGATTAATGTACCGGGATTAAGGCATGTGCAGCATAGGTGACAACAATCCTAACAAGTTGTTAGAATAGCCAGGAAGTGTTCCATAAATGAACAAGTGACTCTCACGTAGGAACAAATAAAGCCAATAACTGTGTCGCTTTAAAACGTAAGTGAGTCGAGTAGTGGTCTTCAGGGACTACAACCGCCACTCGTGTAGTCCATTCGAGTCTATGAGTGGGTCTATCATTAACATGTTATGCGAAGACATATAGACAGTGCTTCAATAACCAACTCCTCCCTTGTTTACATGTGTGTAAGTGTTCGTCGAACTCAGGATTCTACTCTACCAGAACGCGTCGGTGTGCATTCAAGGACCACACAGAACTTCCAACAGTAGGAGATTGCAGATCAAGACATCATAGATTCAACCCCAAAGCAGGCGTCAGTGATGGAGATCTAAATCCATTTGGGTATCCTCCGATGGCAGCATGGGTTACACACAGCAAATGATAAATAGATTCCATGATTTTCCTAAGCATGAAAATCGGAAGTGTCACATTAATGTGTAAAACTTAACTTTGTAAATATAATTTTTCATTATGCATTTTGATATTTGTGATAACGCGTAGGTGACGCAATGTGCTTGTTTCAATGGGGTAAAGTTTCTTTATTAGTTTGATGTTTTGTTTTGTCTTCTGTGATTATGTGTTAATCACAAATTTATTGCGTGGATTTTTGCATGAATTAGAGAGTAAGGGCCCATAGTGTGTTGTATTTGAGTGAAGCATACGTAAGGGTGGAGTTGATAATTCAGAGGACTTCATAATCTGTTCCAAGTCAACTAGCTGTGATTGACTTTCTCAATTTTTTCAAATGCTTCATGACTTTAATGACTTTAATGACTTTAATGAATGTTTACAGCCAACTTCCTTTTAATTTTAAGGATGCTGACAACTACATTTAGGAGATATAATGTGGAGGTGCCATCAATGATCTAGATAGTTACGCGAGTGAGCGTTATGTTAAGTAACTACCTTTCGATTTGGGATCTTCTCAATGTGTAAATAACGTGAATTTGACGTACACGTGTGTGAAATGGAGGACGAAACGGTCTGTGTGGAAATTTCTAAGATGACAGATTAGGAATATGGTAATAATAATGATAAAGTATAACAATACTTAATATGGTTGAAGTATTGAAATGAAATGATATTTGAAGGTAGCCATAAATTATTATTTGCCTGGAGAATAAGAGAGAATTGAACTGAGAATTACGTATTTATGTCTGGGGGCGGGTGAAAGTTAACAGCGACAAGCTGTTTTTTCAAGATATATATATCCTTCAGAATGAAGGACAGGGGGTAAAGTGGCAGGTCCTCGAGGCTAGTCCCGTTATATCATATAGGAATATTGCCCTCGTTTTTGCAGTGAATTAAATATACAAATGCCATTAACGTGTAACGATCAACGTTGTATGTTTCATGATCCGATAGGTGAAGTAATCCTCCACATTTGATATCCGAATGAGATCTAGAAGCGATTTCAGGTAGCACCTCGAAATCAAACTAACATGGTTCGATACCTGGTTGGTACCGACGGCTTTGCATCGATACCAGGAGACCAGAAAGGGGCAACAGTTTCAGAAGGAATTAAAGTGTGTATATTATATCTTGCCGGCCCCGTGATGTAGGGGTAGCGTGCCTGCCTCTTACCCGGAGGCCTCGGGTTCGATTCCCGGCCAAGTCAGGGATTTTTACCTGGACCTGAGAGCTGGTTCGAGGTCCACTCAGCCTACGTGATTAGAATTCAGGAGCTATCTGACGGCGAGATAGCGGCCCCGGTCTAGAAAGCCAAGAATAACGGCCGAGAGGATTCGTCGTGCTGACCACACGACACCTCGTAATCTGCTGGCCTTCGCGCTGAACAGCGGTCGCTTGGTAGGCCAAGGCCCTTCAAGAGCTGTAGTGCCATGGGGTTTGTTTGTTTTGGTTTTATATTATATCTTGTGTTGATGTATTTGCAGATCATTGCTTCATTCTTACATGTGTTTATGTTTATGTTTTATATCAGTGTATGGTGATTTATGGTGATTTACAGGATACCAACGTCGTAGGCGATGGTGTGATATATGATTAATGTGAAGGTGTAGATTTATTAGCGACAAGCGACGGCATGATTCTTATGATTGGATAAATATGCGGAACTGTGTGTCATAAAATGTCCTAATACTACGACATTGTAAGATAATATTGTTTTTATCACGAGAGTGCCATCTCTTTCATATAACTTACGTGTTGTTAATAATATAGCGGATACCTGTGGGTACCGAAAGTTAGATAAAGGGACAGATCCCTATTGGTTAAGGATTTTAATGTATATTTGCCATTTGCTTAGGCAATTTGTTTTATTATTCTAATTTCTTTCAGTTTGCTTTCATTACTCTTGGGAATCTTTAATAATCTATTGATATAGCTGTTGTAAGCTGCTTGTTTTGCGTTCCTGGGTAGCTACAACCCAGAAATGATGGACAAAATTATACGTAAAAGAGAAAGACCATGAGAGAAGAAAGGAAATCTCTGAACGTAGTCAGTGTGTAATATTTACGCACTTTGGAAATCAAGTTTTTAAGCCGCTAATATATTCAGAAAAAATCATCTCAAAACAGCATTTAGAACCAAAAATAAAATATCGGAACATATATATAATGCACATAGTATCAAAAAAAGATATCTACACTAATTCGGGAGTATGTACGCTCACTTGTAACGACTGCAAAATGTTTTATAGGAAGGACTGATTGAGCCTAAAATCAAAGATATCAATAATATTTCAAGGCAAAAAGGTACAACAAATATTCAGCTTTTGCGGAACTCATTTATAACAATAATCATAACTTTTTAGGGTTCGAAAAGTACACGAAATTAATTGTTGAATATAATTATGGATTTGAACTAAATACCCGCGAAAACAGTGAAATATTCCTGGCACAGGTAACGGAACCTGATAAAATTTTAAATGAAACAGTCGTAAGGAACCTATTGTTCACAACCTTGAGGTGACGTAGTATCATGTACTTACAGCGTGCCCTGTATTTAAAGCTGAACGTTTGTCTAATACTAGATCACGAGGATAATCCAGCCCTTCCTATGGTATGTCATATAATACTTTTTACATCATCATTAAGTTTTATATGTGTTTTATGCATACTCTTACAATTTTTATTTTTCTTATTTTACATTTGATCTTAAGAGGGCTCTATTTTAAAACTCAATGTGACACCTTCAACTAAAACCAAATGTTTTAAAATATTTCAACACTGATGATAGACCTTAGAGTCTGAAAACCGGTTGTGAAATAAAATTTAGTGTGCTGGTACGACTGTATATGTTTAATTACAATAATGAGAGGAAAAGCTGTAAAAGGCATTCCATGTAATTTCATTTCTCCTCATCCCCAACCCGCATGAAGAAAAGGGACTAAGCGGTACCGACTGCGCCTTGCTGATCGACCTCCCCCATTACTGGACCAGTAGTCTCTGCATTTTGTTGTGTTCTCAAGCATTCAATCATGAAATTCGTGCCACGAATTATACCTAACGATCTGACCCAGAATGCACTCTCAAAGTTATTCCTCTCTTGTAGAGACAAACAGCATTTCATCCTGAAGTCTTGTGCCCTGCAAATCAACTTACAGGTCCATTGCTGCCCTCGTAATCTTATTTTGTCTGAAGAGGAGTAAAGCTTCTGTCACGTTACTTGGTTTCTCCAGACACGAACGACATAATACAATTCATTAGCCTTTAAATCTATTTGAAGCGCAGTATGTTTCGTTTCTGAAATATGTCGGATTAAAAATAGATTACACTGCCTTAAATTTTCATTCCTTAAAAATGGGAACGCGCATTTCTTTGAAAATTACGCAAAATAACTGTTGCTCTACAGGTATAATCTTTTCTGATGCTGGTGATTGATGATTCACAAAAGGGGAAGTTTTTTTTATGATGTTTGAATCAACAGTCTTTAGACTGGTTTATTGAAGATCTCCATGCCATGCTATTCTGTACAAATTGTCTCAAGACAACAAAACTCCATAAAGACATCAAGAGTCACGTAGAACTGTAGATTTACCGTGTTAATAACATTACTAGTGGAGCCGTGCTGCTCCATAGCATTAGTTATAGGTCAGACAACTCGTCTTGATATGTCTGTCGTACTCACATTGTTTTGCCTGCCCTTTCCAGTGGTTTTATGAACATTTGATAAGAAGCGCGTTATGGTATGTCGCAGTTAGTAGTCAGAATTCATCATTTCTGACGTCATCATGCCGTATGCTTGGTAGATGTCTACCGATATATTCGATATTGTATATCCTGCATTTCTTGATGAAAAGCCCTGGCATTGTGTTGTAGAAGACAATTGTATTTATAATCGCAGATTTTCTGTATAGCACGGTTACCTTGTGAGCTCATAGGTTAGTCTCGAAGGAAGGTTTATTTTTTGTCAGGAAGAACACTTGGTTAAGATACATGACCTTAGGTCTTTCTAGTGTAGCTTTTATCCTTCGATAGGTGTTCCTAGATAATGTCTAACGCGTAGGATGGAGTGACAAGATTTCTATATATATACAATTCCCATCAAACTCAGAAAACCGTCTGTTTTTCATTCTTCAATGTTAGTACCATATACATGCGACCGGCTGTGGAAAGAGTGAAGAAACAATACATTTGTTTGTATTAATTTGCAAGAAACAGCGAATTATACCTTGCAAGGTGAGCGATTGCATTTCAGGTTCTTTTCAATTTTAAGCTATCTTAGCTAAATTCTTGGACCATTTGTAATAACGCCATATCCATACGAACCTCAGGACGGGAGTATGATACTGCAAGTACTACCTCTCGTATCTTTGTAACTAGTTACGGATACATTGTTGAAGCACATGCCGTACGTTTTCGATTGGACGGAATAGAACAATTTCGATCACAGATGTTTGCATTTTTTTTCACATGCCACGCAGAAGATCAGAGAAGAAGGTTTGAATGAAATACTCAACTACGCAACTTCAGTTGGTTATTGAAAAAAAAAATACCCTTGCCTAAAATTCCTTATGCTGCTTCAAACAGTCAACAAAAAATGGATCATCATCCTTTCCTGAAATGTAATGAATGACTGCAATTCAGTTCTAATTCACCACAGATAATTTATCCATTATGGAAACTGCTTTAACAATCACTGTATCGCCCTTTGAATCTATGAAAAATATCTTGCCATCACCTGAAAAGGAATCCGCGCCAAAATGTGAAAGTTAATATTTTCATTCCATTAAAAACAGGTAAGCATTTTCATATTATTAAGCTAAAACATTTCTTTTTAACAATGACAATCTCGCAAACACGAATCGAAAGATAACCGGCAAGTCAAGTACTGTAAATCTTCAAGATAATACATTTAAACGAGGGCATTCGAAACACAACCAGTGTGTATTTTGTCACCTGCATTATACCTGTGTGAATTACGTGATAAAGGAACCATGGATTCAATGCCAGGACTGCAATGCATGGTATCATGATATACGTGTTGGAGGGGAATGATACATATTTTTATTTAGAGTATGGAAAACGTGTGTGATCAAAATTGTACCTTGTGTGAACAGATTTGCACCCCTTTGCCATCCTGTATTAGCATACGATGAATACGATACGTTGTTGTGTTAGACACGCCCCATGTTATTTCTCTCGCATGTCCACGGCAGGTCTGGGTCTTGTAAGTTATTGGAAGTATTAATTATGCATGTAAAAAGTCCAAATTTACTTCAAATCGAGAAATAGAGACGGATCTAACGTATAAGGGATACAGATACGACAAAAGTCATAAGACCAAGGTTGAAGATCACTGTAAATTGAACGGAGATTGTGCCATCCGTTATGTGAGAGGACTACCCGTTTATCCCACGAAATGCCTCGAAACGAAGGTCTGCACCATCATTAAAATTGCCTCCACATGTCGATATTCTTCGAGGATAAAAAGTGAAAATTTAAATATCTTGAAAATTTTTCGTCCGGTACAGGCTAAAACGTACAATTTTGCCAAATTTCAATTTTTCGTGCTCGGCTGGCAGATTATGCCCCAATTTGGATTTTGGGCGAGGGGGATAAAAATTAGGACTTTCAGGAAACTACACCGAAAATATGCAGATGGTCATTATTACCACTCAAACGGGTAACTGTACGAAAATTTCACCGAAATAGTCAATGTACAGGCACACACAGTCTTTACGATTTTATTTATATCGATAGATAAGGAATCTGCTCCATGCATGAAGCTTTACTGCTGTATGAAGACCATTTTTGAACTGAAAAGGCAGCACGTTTGTAAGTGCAAACCTTCATTACGAGATTTACTACTCGTAAACGGTAGATCATACCAACAAACGGTTTGCACCCTTAGACGTAGCTTTTATCGTTCTACATGTTTGGTCTCAAAACTTTTCTCGTATCACCCATATTTATGGGTTCGATTGAGTTGCGATATCTGAATGGCGACATAGTCGCCTACAATTACATGAAAAGTGTCTGAAGTATAATATCCGAAAATTATAAGCAACTGATGCACTGGATACAATTATAAGTTTCAATCTGTGGGGAAACTCTAACCTACTTTCAATTTCTTCTAGTACCTTGTCCATGATTAGATATCATTGGAGAAAAAGTTCTTCTGACAACTCTAAAAAGTCGTTTTCTCTAAGTCTGGGTCGCCCTCTTCCTTTCCAGTTCATAAACTGTCTTCATACAGCAGTAGAGCTGAGATCAAATCACTAGAACTGGCAAACAGCTTACAACACAACAAATTTACTAAACGCATCATTGTCAATCTCCGCTGCACTTCTTCCATAATTTTGTGAACAGTAAATAATATAATAACATTTACAAACGTTGTGGTATAAGTTTATGTCTGGAGAGGATTAGTTCAATGTTTTCATCTGACATTCTGCTTTTGTAAACACCGGGCGAGTTGGCCGTGCGCGTAGAGGCGCGCGGCTGTGAGCTTGCATCCGGGAGATAGTAGGTTCGAATCCCACTATCGGCAGCCCTGAAGATGGTTTTCCGTGGTTTCCCATTTTCACACCAGGCAAATGCTGGGGCTGTACCTTAATTAAGGCCACGGCCGTTTCCTTCCAACTCCTAGGCCTTTCCTATCCCATCGTCGCCATAAAACCTATCTGTGTCGGTGCGACGTAAAGCCCCTAGCTTTTGTAAACACAGACAACGGTGGAGTGAAACCGAATTCTGACGTCTATTTGATTTATAATGTTCGTTAAGAATGTGAAATTAGCACGAATATACGCCAGAAAATCTGCTGACAACGTTTTTTGTACAACGGGTGTTTTCACTGGAATATTGAACACCTGTAACCTTGTTACAATAGGTGCTGGTGGAAGATTTGGGCACTTTTCTTTATAAGCAGCGACTGTAGTACTTCATCTTGAAAATACTTCCTTTAGTGAAGAAATTAAATCCTTCACTTTTGGGAACACATTTTTAACTTTTTCTGCTACTTGGTTTAGTACACGTGCGAGACAAGTAAAGGAGATAACGGTAAAACCCACAAAATTCCTGGTTCCAAGTTTGTCTCACAACCAACACACTCGCCATTTCGCCAGTTTGGTTTGCATCTTTACTTAGATGTCCTTCTTGAAAAAATAATCATAGAAACAAATTTTTTTTATTTATGAAATGTGTAAAATTTAAAGCGAAAATGTCCTCATAAGTTCGCTATATTCGCTGTGTATGCTTTACGTCGCACCGACACAGATATGTCTTATGGCGACGATGGGATAGGAAAGGCCTAGGAATTGGAAGGAAGCGGCCGTGGCCTTAATTAAGGTACAGCCCCAGCGCTGGCCTGGTGTGAAAATGGGAAACCACGGATAACCTTCTTCAGGGCTGCCGACAGTGGGACTCGAACCCACCATCTCCCGATTACTGGATACTAGCCGCACTTAAGCGACTGCAGCTATCGAGCTGGTAGATCCTCATAGGCTCAGAAACGGAAAAATAAATAAAAACCCGCCCATGTAGAAATCAGTAGCTCAATCAATCAATCAATCAATCAATCAATCAATCAATCAATCAATCAATCAATCAATCAATCAATCAATCAATCAATCAATCAATCATAAGAACGCCAGAGGGAGAATATTTTGGTAATGAAGATTCCTAAAATATAAAATACTAGAAACTGAGTCCAACCAACATCTGGGTCTCCCTCTCCTTCTCTTACCCTCCATGACCGGGTCTATTATATTCCTTGGTAACCTATCCTCCTCCATTCGCTTCACATGAAGTCAGTTTATCCGTACCGCTTCAGCTATTGAATTCATTCCTAAAATAATTTTATCTATTCATTCCGAGTGCCCTCCTGCCATTGTTCTCATCTGTTTATTCCGGCGATCTTTCTCTTTACTTTCGTGTATGTTACTTATAAATTATGGATATGATATTCCATTCCCATTCAGAAAAGTTGGCCTTTAAACAGGCCTACGTAAAGATAGTTTCATTCCGGAGCTGACTTCATTCTTACAGAATAGGCTACTGTTCACCGCAACTGAGAGCTCGCTGTATTAGCTTTGCTGCTTTTTGATTCATTCTCACTAACTGTACGACCATCCTGGTGAAAACACATGTTAAATATTTTCAATTATCTACCTTTTTTCGTATTTTATTTGTATGAAAAGAGCACAAGTCTCCAATTACAGTTTACTTTGCAAGGGTCGGTAGATGCAGAGTGGGTCTCGGCCCATATGTGTCCACGGCTGGTCCGTGGTCCAACAGCTCTGCACTCTGGCCGGCCAACGGAGGAGAGGAGGGGTGGCCACGGCTCCACCATGGCTCTACGCCTCTGCATTCGGGAGACGGATCAGGGCTGGACCTCATGGCTGGCCCCGACCGTCAGCTGTCCTGAGAATGGTTTTCCGTAGTTTTGAATTCTTCTGCACTAAGGCGAATGCTGGGACAGTTCCTAGTATAGGCCACGGCCGCCACCCCCTCACCTTCTCCGAGCATCTCCTTCATCGTAACAAATTTTCGGCCTGAGAGACGGCGTCACCGTCCGAGAAGCCCGCCTTCCCCTTGGAATGAAACAAAGAAAATATATATACTTTCCAAATCTCTCTTTCTCTATATATATACTGTACTAGTGGACCCGTGCGCTGCTCCACAGTATTACTGTAGGTCAGATAACTCATCTTGATATGCCTGTCGTAGTCATATTGTTTTTCCTGCTCATTTCAATAATTTTATGAACATTTAATACCGATAATATAGTTTATGGATTTTCCAAAAATAAAAAATATGTTTATTTTTAAAGAAGATTCCAAATACCAATTTTATCGTCTGTTACATCTTCAGTTGTACGATCCCTCCCGAATGTGTGTCTTACCCTACAGTTTTCTTTACCAAACAGTAAGTCATAATATGTTTACCATACCGATTGGGAACGAACTTTGACTTAAACGGCATTCAGAGTGTCACCGTTCATCTCAGCTACCCCAAATACTATGAATTCGTCACTAATATCGTCATTTTCAGATTTTTACGTTTCACCCCCCTCCTTTAGGGGTGCTAGGGGTTTCTTGCCCCTGCAGTAATTTTTTCCAGACAAAAGCAGAAATAAGATTTGAGGAACACATATTAATCTTCACATACTGTTGGGTAGGCAACCCGCTTATCGGACATGTCTTGCAGTTTGCTTATCTTCCCCTATTTTATTTTTCAACCCGTAGTGTCGAACTACCAATCAGATTTCGTTCAAACCACTTCATAATCCCTCTCAGATATAATAAGAACAAACTGTGAAAGTTTCTGCGAAATCGGTCCAGTAATTTTTGAGTCTATAAACTTCAAACATACCAAGATCCAATTTTATTATATAGATTATTTCAGTATTTAATTCATAGAATGGTTTTTATATCCTATAAAATGTATGTCGAACTCTGCAAGATCTTGGGTACAAGAGGGTAACTATTTGTCATTGGATGCTACATATTGTCTGTCTGAAAAATATAACTTTATCTGAAACATTAAAATATTTGTAGAATAGATGTTACACTTAACTCAGGGTGGACACCCATTTCTTATGATAATTTGAGCATTTTTAATACACCGTTAAGATAATGGAATTGTAAATTTATAATAATATCCATTAAAACTACTTTGATCAGATAAAATGCGAATTTTTCACTCCCCTCAGGAATACTTGTGAACGTCTATGTAGAAATAAGTAGCTCTATTGAGCCTTGAAAGGTACTTGTGCAGGATTTCTTCACCGCATCCCAAAATAATGCATACAGAACTTGTCCTGTGATTTATGTACGATCTTACGACCCAAAGGAAGTCTTTTCACGGCTGCCCGATTTGATATAATTCATCACATGAACATACTGGCTGTTCTTATAGCAAGATTGGTTACACTTTGCGAGGCGGCAAGAGCTCCCACGTTGCCTGGAGCAACGCCTGACCCGCCTGCCAGTTCCCATACTAAATGCATATTTGAGGAGACACGACGAAGGCAAGGATTACACTGCTCTCTTCTGGAGTAAGGCTCGATATTTATGTGCCTCTAGGACCTGCTCGACCTCTTCTGCTGCTCCGACTTGATTACAGGGAAGGATCTTTTCTTCTTTCAAAGAATGTACTCAAAAACTGGCTTCCAATATTCTCCTCTACGGGGAATATCCTTCGTGTCCATCTATATTACTGAACTTCGTTGTTGATCTAATCTCACTCTATTGTTTCCACAGATTGACCGGTAGAGAAGTCCTAATGCTAGATAATGGGTGTGGAGTCTTCTGGTCGAAAACTGAGGAGAAGAAATGGAATAATCTGTAAACAATTTAATCTGAAAATGTTAACAGAATTTTAGAAGTATGTTCTTTTCACTCAACTCCACTTTCCTGCCAATGGGTAATTTCAACTTCAATTTTCGTTTTATGTTACCGAACTAGCTAGTATGTGATACGTACCAACGTAGCTGTAATGTTGCATGACAGAGAAAGTGGATTCAAACGCCAAAATCTGAAGCCACACTAGACTTTAATGAAGGCCATGGCGGAATCATGTCCTTCTATTCCAGTTGCAATATAAATCATTTCACGTTACTAGGGATAATTCCATCGATTGGGGCCTTAAAGCACCAACTGTCATAAACATCAAAATTCAGCTCTCCCTCCCATCATCCTTTGCCATAGTTGAGCTTGACATTGCTTTCACTTAACTTGTGTGTCATCCGGCGAGCTGGCCGTGCGGTTAGGGGCGCGCGGCTGTGAGGCTGCATTCCGGAAGATAGTGGGTTTTCCGTGGTTTCCCAATTTCACACCAGGTAAATGCTGGAGCAGTAGCTCAATTAAGGCTACGGCGGCTTCCTTCCCACTCCTAGCTTTTTCCCGTCCCATCGCCACCATAACACCTATCTGTGTCGGTGCGACGTAAAACAAATTGTAAAAAAAATAATTAACTTGTGTCAGGATCCTGACTTTCACCTTTCCTATCCGACCGCCCTTAGTCAATTCTTGCTCTCTTCTGACCCTGACTGTATTTCCGACGCCTGAGATTCCTTTTTATTTTCACGTTTTTCGTGCATCTTACTTTCCTTCCCCCAACATCATTCTTCGAAGTGGCGGACCATTCCCTTCATTTCTTATGATCAATATTAAGAGAGGGGTAGGGATACTTCCTCTTAAGACAATATCATCCATCACTGCAATATACACTGAATGGTCAAAAGTCATAGGATGACACTGAATGTGACCTCCGCGAGCCCTCAAAACGGCAGCAAAGCGGCGAGGTATCGACTCTACAAGGCTTTGGAATCATTCTGAAGGGATCTGGACCCACGCATCTTGCACTGATACCCACAACAGGTCTTGTGTAGTTGGTGCGGGATTCGTGGGGCGTAGACCAGCATCGACAGCATCCCATAAATGCTCCATTGAATTATGATCGGGGCATCTGGAGGGCCAACCCATGGTCGTAACTTCATAGGAGTGCTTCTTCAACCACCTGCGTGCCATGGCGCATTGTTCTGTTGAAACATGGCATCTCGATCAGGGTACTCTAGGGCCAAAAAGAGGTGCAGATTGTCTGAAAGAATATCCACATAACGTTCACCTGTTAACGCTCCCTACAGCCAGATAATGGGGCCTAATTGCGACCATGAGAAAGCCGCCCAGACCACATATGAGCCACCTCACGTCTGGACACAACCTTGTGGACACGCACGATCCATAACTTCATTGGCAAACGCCACACTGTCACGCTGTGTAGAACTGAACGCGGGATTCATCGGACCATACCACACGCCGCCACTGCACTTCGCTGAGCTCTGTGTCGAGGTGTCAACAAAGGGACACGAGTTTTTCGTCCTGACTCCCACCATACACCTGGGCGGTGATCTCACTCACAGAAGCCCGTCGAGTGCCCAGTATGGTTCTGCGGAGGCGACGTGATGTCCGTTCGTTAAACACCCGTGGTCTTCCCGTGCGGCGATTTACGCGGGTGGTAACATTCTCTCAGCAATATTGAAGATCTACCCTCAACACTGTTAACCTTGTAAACCCGAATTCGCTTGTAATCTCCGCAATGCTATGACCCATGCGCCGTGCGCTGATGATCATCACACGTTCAAAGTTGGTTAACTCGCGACGTGTTGCCATATTCACAACACTGGTGTGTGACAGACTGATCAGCTATCCGCACCGCTCAGGGGTCATACACGGCACATTTTCTAGTGGGACACCCCTGTCCGTTACGTTTGGTCAGTTAGTGCAGATGCATATACTCGTAACTTCGGTCCCTGCTATCATAATATTAACCCAATTTTTGAAATGACAATTAGGGCACATAATGAGCAATGTGTTTTCTTTGAAAATCACGGCAAATAAGTGAGGTGGAATTTCATGAATCTTCTTATTTAAGTTCAGATTAAGGGAGATTACGATTTGAGCTACACATATTTAAATTCATATTAAAGGAATGGGGCTTTGAGGGAAATTCTGAACACAGAGAGTGAGTTTGCAAATCGCTAATAGCTCCTTTAAAATTAATATAATGGAAATATCTCTCAAACTATTCCAAAATATGTGGCATATAATGACTTAATAGCACATTTTGGGATAGATTATTTCAATACTAGGGTAACATTAAAAACTGTAAATTACCTGTACATAATTCTAAAAAGTAAATCAGATAACCGAGAGTTACTTCATGTAATAAACCTGAATGAATTGTTTGGAAGTAACAGAAATAAGATAACTTACTTTATTAAAAGTTCAAACAGTAATCAGCATATGAATACACCGTTAAACATATATGTCAGTCAATTAATAAAATATCAAACGCAGACATATTTCACGACGATAGTGTCTTCTTAAGGTCAGTCAGAAGGGAAATCACACAGAGAGAAGACATAAATTGAGTACCATTCTTGTGTGAATAATTTAGTTCTTATTACTTTAGATTAACATTGTATATTTTAGGAGAAATTAACATATTAAAACACACACTTACCCCTGCCCATAGTTCAAGTATAGTATTAGTTTTCATATTTTAATTTCATGGTATATTGCTTATAAAATTAGAAATAAGAAATGTTCTTTAAATGGGCAGAATGCCTGTTGAACATCAAATAAATAAATAAATAAATAAATAAATAAATAAATAAATAAATAAATAAATAAATAAATAAATAAATAAATAAATAAATAAATAAATAAATAAATAAATAAATAAATAAATAAATAAAATATAAGTAAATGTTGTGTATTACTAAGATAATAGCGAACATAATTTTCCATAACCTATCTTCCATGCATTTCCGCATACGTGAAATAACGAAACGCTGAGCGAGATATGGAAGGTATATCTAAATATATTACACGAAAAACAACACAAAAAGGCCCAGTTGAATTCAAGCATTTATGGTTAAAATTCCCGGGAATCAAACTCGCGACCACTGTGACCAAAGGACAGCGCTCTAACCATTTAACCATGGAGCTGGACATTTTTATTTTATTTTTGCAATTTTCCAAAAAAAAATATTCTCATTGTACCGGAGGTACACGCGCCCCGCGGATTTAAAACTACGGCCTTGTAGAAGGCCATCTAGAACAGGAAATCTGAAACTCTTTTCGGAAATAGTTTGAACATATCTCGACATATGTCACGATTATCAACTTATTTTTGCCCTCTGGTGTGAAGATGAGCTATTAATTCTCAAAGTAATTTTGTATTTCAAGGTTTCCTAAACTGAATTGCTTATTGTTTTGGTGTTCAAAAGTTATCAATACGTCCATCTCTTCCTGCCAACTTAATGTGTTAGTAAATTAGAAATTTTGAACATTTATTTAAGTAACCAATCACTGTTTATGATATTTATTTGATTGACTAATAACAATTGGCGGTGTGCCGGGGTTTCGACCCAGAGAAATCTGAACCTTCCTCTCCGATATAAAAGCTGGGACAGTTCGGGATATGTTGTCTTTGTGATCGCTCTAGTCTAGAGGTTTTGAGTGTGTTCGCAGCGGAAGAATTGGGAAAGGGCTCCCTCGTTCATCTTCGGGAGGTCCACCAGCTCAAGGTAATGGCAGATTCTGCTTAACAGTGTGATAGTCTTTGAAAGCTAGCTCGAGGGGAAGGTTTCAAATTTCATACATAATGTAACTTTTATTTCTTAATGTAAATTATCAAACTAGTCTAAAGAACTTAATGGAACTCAGGGAATAAAGAGCGAGGAACCCTCTGAACTTGATATTGAGGTGACTATGAATTTGTAACCTTTAAATTAACCTGTTCATTTTGTAAACTTTCTCTACATCTAGTCACCTCCGTAGTATAGGCTTAGCCTCTGTAACTTCGGGCCGTGAGCCCAGATAGGGTTTTAATGATGTTCTGGTGATTTTCAACGAGTGCAAGCGTCCTCCTCCTAACCTTTTGACTTTCAGCCAGTAATTTAACCTTTCTCTTCGACTGAAGGCCGCGTAGAATGGGTACTTGTTACCTCTGTTAAAGTGAATTTCGTTCTTTTAAGATAAATCAGACTGTTGAGCATGTACGACATGTTTACTGTTTGGTTTTGTTAAATGTAGGTAGGTGCCTTAATAGGCCTGGACCTTGTAATTTTGGAGAGTAGCCTCCTAGAAAGTAAATGTGTAGAGTAAGGACGCTCGTCCTACTGGTGTAAAAATTGGAGAACCGTCTCCTTGACTGTTTGTTGAAAAGAGCAGTAGTGCCCATGTAAAATTTGTAATTAGGGAGCTTCAAGCTCAAAGTGTCAGATTATTGTTATCTGATTATTCTAGACATCTCTAAAATTATTTCTTAGGCTCACGAGCTAAACTTTTGTACCTGATTAACTGTTACTTTCTAACCCTGTTTCAAATTTGAAAAGAAACCAAAGATATAAGGAAGAAATATATATTTTTAAAGTTTCATATACATCCACCCGTTTATCCTCCACCTTCATTCACCTCTGCATTTCACCGTATCCCTGAAATATTCATGAATACATTTCCGCGAATAGCAACAATTACATAATCATTCTCTTCCCATTCTGGTAAATATGTTACAAGAAGCCACACCGTGATCCCGGACACATATTGTGCTTCCACTATCAGTATCGAGATCTCAGTGCTCATGCAGATCGTGGTACGTGTGTAATCTCTAGTTCAGTACTCATTCACGAGCAATAGCACCTCAGTGAGTAACTAGTGCAGTACGTTGTTATGAATGACAAAATAATAACAATTTTGTCATTTACTGCGACATTAATATTAAAACGACGAATTTTTACAATTTACTCCTACACTGGTATATAATCGTGTCTTCAACAGTCAAAATTAATATTTATAAATTAATTCTAAATTCTAAATCGAATACATCTTATGAATAAAATTACACTTTCTGAGTTTTTACGCATTCGAATGGAATCAAAACAGGTATTGTAGTATTTCCGTACAAACCATATTGAGTGAAGTTGTAGCTCGGAGTTCAATCAATCAATCAATCAATCAATCAATCAATCAATCAATCAATCAATCAATCAATCAATCAATCAATCAATCAATCAATCAATCAATCAATCAATCAATCAATCAATCAATCAATCAATCAATCAATCAATCAATCAATCAATCAATCAATCAATCAATCAATCAATCAATCACTACTGATCTCCATTTAGGGCAGTCGCCCAGGTGGCAGATTCCCCATCCGCTGCCTTCCCAGCCCCTTCTTCAATGATCGCTAAGAAATAATTGAAAAATTATTGAACATTTCCCTTGGTAAGTTATTCCAATCCCTAACTCCTCATCCTATAAACGAATATTTGCCCCAATTTGTCCTCTTGAATTCCAACTTTATCTTCATATTGTGATCTTTCCTACTTTTAAAGACACCACTCAAACTTATTCGTCTACTGATGTCCTCCCACGCCATCCCTCCACTGACAGCTCGGAACATACCACTTAATCGAGCACCTCGTCTCCTTTCTCCCAAGTCTTCCCAGCCCAAACTTTGCAACATTTTTGTAACGCTACTCTTCTGTCGGAAATCACCCAGAACAAATCGAGCTGCTTTTCTTTAGAATTTTTCCAGTTCTTGAATCAAGTATGCCTAACCCTGGTGAGGGTCCCATACACTGGTACCATACTCTAGTTGGTTTCTTACCAGAGACTTATATGCCCTCTCCTTTACATCCTTACTACAACCCCTAAATACCCTCATAACCATGTGCAGAGATCTGTACCCTTTATTAACAATCATATTTATGTGATTACCCCAATTAAGGTCTTTTCTTATATTAACACCTAGGTACTTACAATGATCCCCAAAAGGAACTTTCACTCCATCAACGCAGTAATTAAAACTGAGAGGACTTTTCCTATTTGTGAAACTCACAACCTGACTTTTAACCCCGTTTATCATCATACCATTGTCCACCGTCCATCTCACAACACTATCGAGGTCACCCTGCAGCCGCTCACAATCTTGTAACTTATTCATTACTCTGTACAGAATAACATCATCTGCAAACAGCCTTATCTCTGATTCCACTTCTTTACACATATCATTGATATATATAAGAAAACATAAAGGTCCAATAATACTGCCTTGAGGAATTCCCCTCTTAATTATTACCTACTCTACTCTACTCTAATTCTCTGAGTTCTATTTTATAGAAATATAGCCATCCATTCCGTCACTCTTTCTTCTAGTCCAATAGCACTCATTTTTGCCAGTAGTCTTCCATGGTCTACCCTATCAAATGCCTTATATAGGTCAATCGCAATACAGTCCATTTGGCCTCCTGAATCCAGGATATCTGCTATATCTTGCTGAAATCCTACAAGCTGAGCTTCAGTCGAATAACCTTTCCTAAATCCAAACTGCCTTCTGTCAAACCAGTTATTAATTTCGCAAACATGTCTAATATAATCAGAAAGAATGCTTTCTCAAAGCTTACATACAATGCATGTCAAACTGAGTGGCACCTTTAGATAATTAGTATCATCCCAGTAATGAAGACATTGTGAATTGGATCCACTGATTACTTTTTTCACGATCATTCTTTCATCATCATTCGTTTTATATTCTAGTCAGTAGATACATTTTGAACTTTTGAATTTTCGTTTCGTTCACCTCGTACCATTCGTGGCCGATGAACTAGCTGTTAGGCCTCTTTAAACAACAAAAATCATCATCATTAAGCTCTAACAGCTGTGCTGCTTAAATGGCTCTAGACCATGTTTATGGACACGTAATTCACATTTTTAGGATTTTTTCCGACCTGTCGTTATTTTCTTGGTTGAAGTGTTCGTTCTTTTAAGGAAGGATGCCTTTCATCATACTGAGTTTTATTAGTGTAGCTGTGAACATAGCGTGGTAGCACACCGTGTGAGGCATCATTTGGTTGGTAGCAGTGAATTCGACAAGTATGCGAAAAGGAAGTCAAATTGTTTATATTTGGGGAAAATGAGACGAAAACAAATGCGATAAATGTCTTCACTTCGCGAAAATGTTGTGCCACATTGGTAATGAGTGCCTTAAAACTGATCGAAAACGCACCACCAATGATGAGCATCAAAGGGATTGTAAGGAACGCCTCACATTTAAGGCGTCCGAGCGCCGTGAGGCGAGTTACACACTGCTGGAGCTCCAGCCGAGCCAATAGAAATCTCAACGTGCACTTTCTAGTCTTTTTGTTCATTTTGTCGATTTATCCGTTCTACAACGTCTATGTTACTTAATTGGATAATCAGGTCGTCGGTGAATGCAATGCGGGTGGTCTTCAAGCTATTCGTTGATTCTTCATTGTTGGCTCCCATTCGAGGGTAATTTTCTTGACCAGAACCTGGAAAAGCCCTGTATGATTCCAGTCTGAATTTATTTTATTACTAATTATTATTATTCCGGGGTATTTTGTGGAACACAGAGGTGAAAGAAGGTGCTGGTGAGAATGTATCTATCTACGATAGTCAACATTAATTTAAAACTTTAAATTAAAAGTTATATTCCTTTTCAGATATTAAATTTTAACACAACAGAGCTAGTTTGGTACAAAATCGAGAAACAGAAAAACCAGGAATTGGTAAGTTAAAATTGGATTTTCAAGCTCATAATTTACAAATTTACATCGCTAATGTTGCGTTTAGTAGTTAGGCAACGAGTCGAATCTTCCAATTCGTTTCACAGGAAATTCTAAATCACAATTTTGAAGAGCACTTTGCTGCAACGGTTACAAGTTACGACCTTGTAGAGGTACTACTCGATATTACGCAAATATCTATTACATTACAAGAGAAGAGCCTTAATGCTCTACAATTCTACCCAGGAGACTACGCTCCCAAACTCTTACAGCCTACTCAAGGCAACCTCTAAGTTTTACATTGGTGATTAGAGGGTCATTGCTCAATAAAAATTACACTTTCAGGCTTTTCTAGGCACAACCTACAATTTACAAAACCATATTGGTAGTCTTTTAAGTATACATGGAGGAAATATTACAGGGGTATTGAGTACCCATTCTACCGGACCTTTGTGGAAAAGTACAGGTTAAAGTTACTGGCCCAAAAATCAAAATATATGGAGGCGTACACTTGCGCTCCTAGAAATTTAAAGTTAAAACTCTACTTGGGCCTGTGGCCCGACGATACAGAGGCTAATCCTAAACTACTGAGGTGACTAGATGGGCAAGTTAAGTTACAATTTACAAGCAAAAACGGTTACAAAATCATAGTCACCTCAAGATTAATTGAAGGGGAATTCGAGAGGGTAACGCACTTAAGTACTTTTGACTCACTTGAAATATCAAATGAGCAGAAAGAAAGGTTTATATTTTAGAACATTTACGGTTACATTAGTAGAGATAGGAAACCTTCGCATGGGCCGGCTTGCTGAGAAAACTACTAAGATAGAAATATGGTAGCCGTTACCTTGGCTGGAGTTCAGCCCGCCGAAGAATGAGGACCCCATCTCCTCTCTTAACACACCCAGTAATACGATCAATAAGACAAGATAACTCGAAAAGGCGTCCGCTTTTATACCCGAGAGGAAGGTTCGAGAAGTCTCTGGACTAAATCCGGACACACCCTCTCATTTTTATTGGACAGTCGAGAAGTTACTAGAAGCCTGTGATTGGTTGAAAAATAAATACACAAAATTTATGATTGGCCAGACTCCAAAGCTGGTGGGATGAGTAAGAAGTGTTGCAAACCTTGAAGTATCAAAAATAAGGAAAGTCAATTCAGTTGAGGAAACCTGTAAACAAAAAACTTCTTTAAATTTCTAGTTTACCAGAGTGCATGACGTAAGTTCTTTAATAGAGGCATCTATGGATAAAAGTACAAACTTCTTGAAATAGCTGTTGTAAACTTTGATACACTAAAAAAAAAAAAAAACTAAGGAATCCAGTCAGTTTAAGAAACCTTAAAATAACACATTACTCTATCACTTTAGTTGTGACATCTGTTGATCAACGTCCCAACTTCTTGCACTAGGTGTTTCAAGTTTTGTATATTAGATAGCGTTCTTCAAGGCGCTTCATTTAAATGCACGGGGTTGAGGTGTACCTCCTGGTCCAATTATAATTATTTTTATTTACAGCTACCAGTAATACGTACTTGACTCTAAATATAATCTGTCTAATATAAATTGTAAATTCTTGAGCTCTTCCCGAGAGGCTTTTCAGACACACCTCAAATGGAGGTAAGCTGCATTCTAACCACAAACCGACCCTCCAACTCTTCTTAAATTTCTGACTGTACCAGGAATCGAACCTGGGTCTGACAGCACCTGATAGTACTGTCCGTTACGCTACGCAGGTGGTTTATACGTGATGTCGTTTCGTATGGTAGACAGACAGACGAACGTAATTTAATTCTTATATAGTGTAGAACCTCTGTTATTCGGAACACTTTTAACCAAAATACCTTTTAACCGAAACAACCGAAAATATATATGTTCGACAGAAACGAATTAATGGAACAATATTTGTTAGGTTAGGTTACGACAAAGGGGTGAGTAACTTAATGTGTGTACTCCATTCTTGACTGCTTCCTTCCCTTTTCTGCTGCCAACTCAGTTTTGTGATGTGCCAAATCAAAGCCCTCTGACGTTCTAAAATGAAACGGTGGTGTGGAATAAGGGCTAGAAAACGGTGCAGAAAGAACAACAAAAGAAGTAGACGTCCTGTTCATGAAAAATAGTGCAATATGTACAGTATAAGTTTATGCACTATGGAACATGGTTTGTTATAAACATGTTATTTTCCTCATTTATTTGAAACTAAAACGTCAAAAATTCGTAACTAAAAATGATATTTCAATTAATATCCGAAATTTTCATTGTCCCAAACCCCTTTCCCACTCCCCCTTTGTTCCTGTCAACAGAGGTTATCTTGTGTAGAGAAAATTTTCATTATTAGTTTTTTAAGTACGGCATATGATTAAATAGAGGCTGCCTGGCCGAGGCGGTAAAGGAGTGCTCGGTTCGCCGGAAGGACGTGTGTTCGAATCCCAGTCGGGAAGTCGTAAAATTTAAGAAACGAGATTTCCACTTCCAGGGGTGCATATGGCCCTGAGGTTCACTCACCCTACACCAAAAATGAGTACCAGGTTAATTCCTGGGGGCGAAGGCGGCCGGGCGAAGAGCTAACCACTCTACCCCATCCCGTGCCGAGGTTAACAATGGTGGAAGCCTTTACCTTCCACTCTTCCAAGGGCCTTCATGGCCTGTACGGGGATGACTTTGCTTTATATGTTTAAATACTATATATTTCATGCTCGATTTCCTAGGGTGGAATTAGCTGATTTCCCGCGTAATTCGAAATACAAATTTAAATCTTGAGGTCGGAAAATATATATATAAATAAAAATAGGCTTGAATTAATGAGACATTTCCAGCCATCTTGGAAACTGAAGTTAGGGAAGAGAGAAATATATTAAAAGTAATCAATAGGAGAAAGCACAATTGGATTGGCCATTGGATGAGGAGAGATTGCTTGCTTATAGATGCTATAGAAGGAACGCTAAATGGAAAAAGACAAAGAGGACAGAGAAGATATCAGATGCTGGACAGTATCAGGTGGAAACAAGTATGAGGAAACAAAGAGGGTGGCAAGAGACAGGATTGCGTGGAGAGCTGCCATGTGAAGACCTGCCATATGGCAGAACACTGATGATGATATGATTGGAAACTAAAATTTGGTGGCAGAGAAACTTATGGCATCAGGATCCCTAGGAAAATCGAAACTTCTCAAAATTGCCTGAAGGAGACACGCTGGGGGGTTTCAAATTTGGGGCTCGGCGTATCCCTTAAAGGCCTACGTTAGATTTGGCTATATTCATCGATTTTACATTAAATTTTGTACTTATTACACGTGTATCTCACAGTTTGACACACTTATCGTAAAAATCAAACTCGGCACCAACAGTGGCTCACTCAGTGGCCGTACGTGAGCCAAATTCTATATTTCTAGCAGTCACATAAGTATCCGAAAAGTAATGCAGTGTATTAAAACTGTCCCCAAATTTCGTCCTATTCAATGTTTGTAACTCAATATAACCCATAAATAAAAAAGACATCGCCAAAAGAGGCGTCTCATGGTGCAATCCATTTGTCGATACGACTTGCCGTTTAGTAGCAACTTATTTGTAAATGAAAGTCTGCCATATTGTAAACGCACATGTCAAATTGATAGTGATCGGCAGTAGGCAAGGGGCCTACCATTATAATGAAAACTTCCCAACTAGTTTGTGAATGACAGTAGGCAAGTGAGCCTGCCGTTACATTGGAAACAATATGTGGGGAGATCCCCATGCTGTTCCTCGGAGAACGCTACGAGACATGCAATTTAAAAAATCGTGTCACTGTGTGTACAGTAATTTACTTCGATGTTCGTATACAATGTAGTATACCGTAGCGAAGCACGGGTACATTTGCTAGTTTATGATACTAGCATCAGTTTCAAGTTTGTGTCACAGTTGTGTACCATATTTCTCGAAGAAATTAAAATTGCAACGGTAGGGTTTTTAACAATTGCTTCATATAATACACTATATATGCAATAATTTTCGAATCAATATAACTAAAAGGCTGTGCATTGGTGTATCGCATGCAAGTTAGTACCTGCACTGGATGTAAGCATTCTGTAGTCTACTAAAAGGAGCATAGGTATCTCCACTTAATAAAAGTACGTACTAATGATTTTTACTTTTATGCTGTGTCCGACAACAAACTATTAACTGAGTTCCTAAATTATTATTTTTCTCAGAGATACTGTTGTTAGAAATATATTGTTTGTATTCGTTGGGCTGTGAAGTTCTAACGCACCATTTTGTCGGATGTTGCCATCTCAAGCTGAGAGGAAGCTTATGAGCCAATACGATGGAATAGCTAGAACGGTAATAGAGGCTGAAGAGGAAGCGGCCAGCTGATATGGAAACATTTTCTTCACACAAATGAGCCTCTCAAAGCTGAAGAGGGGAGACGGGGAGAATAAAACGCAAAAGAAAAGGAGTATAAAAGAAAACGGAGAGAAATTGTCAAAGCTGCAAACGACGTAGCGTAACACGTAGCACAAATGTTACTTTCTCGAACAAACTCGCATGAATAACTGCCTTCAAAATCAGACAGACAAAGTGTGCACTAAGGAGACAGGCAACATCAAAGGAATACACGTACGCATGATATATTCACAATGAATGGACTCAAAGAATACCTGTGCTTTCGGAGGTACGAGTCTGTCTTATATCAAATGGCGAGCACAGTGTGTAGCGATGAAGTCATGTAATTCCTTAAGTGCTCACCTTGAATCAACCTCACAAAGGGAGATATGCTTTTTAATTCAACTTAAATATTTACCGGGACATTTTCTCTGAGTGTAATCACACGGAAGATCCTAATTTCATTCTGCCTAACCATGTGACAACGAATGCACTTGTTTATATATTTATATGTGTGTCTATTAATTTACTTATATTTATTACATTTTCTAGGTGTACACCTAGTTGCAGCGGATTATACGTTTCCTTCAGGAATTTATGCGAAGTAACATGTCTCTAATCACACGTTTAATGTGACATGTTAAAATATTTTCCTACGACCGCACGTGGCAGTAACGTGAAATATGATGAAGCTCACCAAAGGCGAGAGTGAATGAGGACGATTTCCGAATTTATTATACGATAAAATTCCTAGTTCGAAGTTGTCAGAAATTCTCCGTGGTTCTCAGGTTGGATGCTGTATCACTGACCAATGGCTTGGTGCTCTTACGTTGATCATACATCCGTTAATGTCTGCCCTTTCGAATAGAGTAAAATCGCTCTTTAGCTTTTCCGGATACCCGCCTTGAAGCGACATGCACAACATTTCCTACGTGACTTGGACTAAAAATCCAATATTTTGGAATCATGTGCGTTATTATCCCTCGTACGATAAATATGTACATGGCATAAAGGAACGGAAATAACATGTACTTAAACATTTGTTTTATTCAGTCTTTTGATGGACCTAATGTTCACAAAAATATTTGAGAATAACCTCACCAACTCCCTCTGTTTACCGTGACATTATATGCACCCGATAACAGAATGCTCAGTGAGTGCATTCCAAATAAATAGTTTGGTTGAAATAAGACCAACAGTTTACAACTTTTAGGCATATACAAACAGACAGATAGACAGGGAGACGTTCTACTTCATCCTTTCTCGATGTTCAGATACATTAGGTGGTGTTAATATTCAAGCCCTTTTATTTTCTCCTGGTATGGATCCTTCAAATAACTGCAGATCTGCGAGGTTGTCAGTAACTGGATGCACAGCATGAAGCCCGTAGAATATAGTATATTTCCCCGTTATTTGAAGAGTAATCGTAATTATGTGCATAACAAAATTAACTTAAAATGAAGGGGTGTTTCACATATAATCCACAGATTTTACATATAACGAATAGTGTAAGAGAAAATTCAAAACATCTCTTCTGGTTTTCCTATAAATCCCTAGTCTATTCAGTGATTTTTAAATGATATGGATATCAAAATCTGCTCATTGACGAGTGGACTCTAAATATGAAGTTTGATCGACATATAACCAATCGTGTAAGAAGAAATTGAAAAAGCTATTCTTTTATTTCTATAAACCCCAGTCTGTTCAGTAATCGTTAAGTGATATGCATTTTGAAAGCTGCTTCTGGGTGAGTAGACTCTAAACATGAAGTTTGGTCGAAATATCATTAATAGTGTAAGAGAAAATTGGAAAAATACCTTTTGGCCTTCGTATAAACCCCCAATCTGTTAAGGGACTTTTAAATGATATGCATATCTAAACCTGATCCTGAATGAGTAGACTCTAAATACAAAGTCTGGTCGAGATCTAACTGTCCGTTTCCCTTGTGTTGGTGGAAAAAACAAACAGACAAACAAAAAGACAAACAGACAGAGAGCTTAAAACCATTGATACGGTCTTGATCTAAACCGGATAAATATATCAAAATAAGGCAAAATAAATTAAATTAGAGACAGTGGACCCCTACAATTTTATTTATAAGTTTAAGTGAAGGATAAAGCAACAACCAAAACTATATTAACTGGAGTGAAAGTTCTTGTAAACATATAGCCGCGTATAAACCAATACTAGCACATGATCGATAATAAAAAAGAATATTAGAATTATTAGAAAAATATTACAAGGTGTAGCCATCAGCCTGATGAGCCCACTGCTACACTGAGGCGAAATGCTCGCAATTTCACGATTGAAAAGGCCTAAATAGCTTAAATGTCCTTCACATTTGCAATCGTTGAGATTAAATTATGGTCTACTTCTAGAAACTTCATTTTTAATATTACAAATATTAAGTTACATATGCACATAATTCAACAATGTATTTACAAACAACTGTAAATCTGTATTATGATCATGAACGATGATGAATGTATTGATGCTGATCATTGTAAACCTATTTTATCACTGCTTTAATTTCAAATAATGATGTTATTGATACTGTCAATTATCATGGTGAAGGTGAAGCAGATGATATCAATAGAAATATGAAAGAAGTAGGAATTTAAGATTACTGTACATTAACTCCAATAGAAGTCCTTGTAAAATTCGAGCCAGTATAGTAGCGTATGAGTAAAAATTAGGGGCGACAGAGTGGATTTTAATTTAGCATAGAAAACAATTGAATTATTTGTTTACATAGTTTTACTGTGAAAGGGAATGTTGCTTTAAACATATTTAGACCGTGCTCATTGTTATATTTAATCAAATATTGTTACAATGACAGATTACTATATTGCTGAGCAGATTTTTAATATATTGGACAGGAGACCTAACGTCTCGAACTAAATGGTTCATGGAAATAAGGAAGGAACTCAAAGGCATGGGATTGAAACAGGAGGATATCTCTAAACGATCAAAATATACATCAGTGATCAACATTAAGGACTTCCTTAATGAGCAAAACCAGAACAGCGATTGGTCAGAAGAGAGAAGACAGGGGGCCACGGAAAGAATGCAACAATTTTGTGCTGCGAAAAAGACTTCCAGAAATGCCTTATAGTTACTTGACCTGGTCTCTAATGGCACTAAACGTCAGAGACATCCTGCCACGTTATGTGATAGAACACGGTACTACCTGTGACTGTCTGGCCGAGCGTTGGGCGGCCAGTACTATACTTGACAAATTAAGGGAGAACCAATTGTTGCAAGGAGACAATTCTCTCTTAGGAGGTCCGTTGAAATCTTTGCCTAGGAAACGACACATACATTCAACACAAGACCTTAACGACATCTACGGCGGAGAAGATAGGCTTCGGTATGGCGTTGGTGTTGGAAGAGGCAAATCTGCAGCGTCTGTACTCCAGTGGAGCGGCGGCAAAGGGTGTCTGATCCCTGTAGGGCGGCCTAAATATATCCTGTGGGACTCACTACCTCAGTTGTAATCACGCTACCGGCAGTGCGGTAGCAGTACTTAGGCTTGCGAAGTAATCATGGAGCACATGTTAATCACTACTATACGCCAGCGGGTGGACACCACATCGACCTCGGTTGACGCAAGCAGGCTGTCAGATTCTGGGGAGCCTGCATCGTGTGCGAAGGGAGAGTCGGAGTTCCCCAATACCTCAACATCCACAACATTTCCATCAAAAAAAATCAAACCAAAGAGGCCTTTTAAATTGGGCACCATTAACATACAGGCCATGGTCAAGGTGGGTGAACTAAAACAAGTTCTGGATGCCATGACAGAATATAACATCGACATACTGGCATTACATGAAGTGAGGTTCAGAGAGGAGACTACATTGGAATCAGGATATGTGATACTGAAAGTGATACCAAAATTCAAGGTGAGCAAACAACTGTTTATGTTCGGCAAGGCGTTCAGAGTGGATCTAAGTTACCTGGATAGCATTACAGAATGGAAGGGTGTAATCGAAAGGCTCTCGTATCTAAGTATGAAAATAGGAAACGAAACTTACACACGCAAACACAACGACAAGAACAAGAAAGACAATGCAGAGACAGAACATTTCTGGAATACACTGGATAGATAGTGACGGAAGCGGACAAGAGAGGTGCCACGATCTCGTGGGTGATTTCAGCGCACAGGCAGGAACGGGAAGGAGATTGAAAGGACGTGCAGAAGAGTATCAGGTGCGTAAATGAACTAACAAGAATAGAGAACGGGGACTTGTGCAGGAGGCACCAGATGGGAATTATGACCGCACACTACAAAGTCAAAGCGAGCAAGAAAACAACATGTATTAGTCACGGCAGTAGGAACAGAGAAAGACAAATATACCACGTATCGATCCGAGACAGGAACCACTAGGAGATTACGTACACCAGAGTAAGGAAAAACGGTAGGATGGAGACTGTCTTCTACCTCATTGAAATCAAGTACAGATAGACACCGAAGAAAACTAAGAAAAGGAAGACCATGAATTGCCAGAGAACTGCTGCACAAACACAGAGACGATTACATGAAGAACATGACAATGCGATGGTGTGTACGTGGGGGAAAAAGGAGACAAGATAAAAGAAGAGAAAGAAGACTCAAAACGAGTCGCCACTAACAACAAGAGAAGGAAGTACGAGTAGTGGACGAATGAATGCAATGATGCGGTAGATTGCATGAGGAAGGCATGGCTAAAGGGGCAGAACAGCAAGATGGAAGACGACTTGTTAACCTTCGAAACAGCAAAAAGAGCTCCTCCGGGACCGTAGGAATGCACGGAAAAACAGGTTGAACGAGAGGTTGAAAGAAGCTGACTAAAGCTTCAATAAAAACATATCACGAACCTTTTTCGGGTAAATGAAACACAGGATAATGGGAGGCGAGGCAAGATACGAGTTGAAAATAGGTGAGAGCCCCTGTGGGTGGGGGACGCAGATGAAGAATACCCTCACGGTATCCCCTGTCTGTCGTAAGAGTCGACTAAAAGGGGCGACCAAGGGGGTGATTGAATCAGAACCATAAAAGTACTTGTTATTAGTACACCATAGGTGCCCTTTACTTGCGAGTAGTACCACTATGTTAGGTACTCAATAGGATTGTGATTAGTTGCAGCAGAGAGTGGTTTACGGTGGGTTTATAGTACCCATGATTAGTACCACTATATGCGGAACACCACGCGCTTACGTTGCCCATGATTAGTACCATTATGCGAGAAACACCACGGTTCTGGGCGCTACCTGTGATTAGTACCACTATATGAGGAACACCACGGGGTAGTTCAGGTCTCTGTAATTAGTACACCCAGGCGAGAAATACCATGAGTTTGCGTTGCCTATGAGTGGCGCCATTATGTGACAAACACCATAGGTCTGCGTTACCTGTGCGACGTACATCACTTGTGAGTAGTGCCATAATGTGTGGAACACCGTGAGATTATGTTACTTTTCATTAGTACCAATACATGAGAAATGCCATGGTTCGACTTCACTAGCGATAAGTACCATTATGAGGGGCCGTTGACGTGGATTTTGATCGCTTTAGACAAGAAACATCATCGAATCAGGATTATGCTTCGGATGCAGTCCCTCAATCAGTAATACTATTGTTTTAAGGTAGTTTCTGGGAATGTGGAGCATTGCGGATCAAATCCACCGATTGTTTTAAGTTCATAAACATTGTTCATAGTCGTCTTTTTGAATCATAGTCAGTGGATCTATTCTGGAATTATTTTTAACTTTCAGTATTGAAAGTTGGATCCGCTGATTATTTTAAATTCATATTCATCCATTCATTCTTCATCATCACGTTCTGAATTTCGGTCAGTGGATGAATTTTGGTCTTTTAAATTGTCATTACATTTTGTCTAATTTCTTGGCATTAGGAGCCGATGGATTCCGGGCGTTTTTGTCACAGCAACAAAAGGACCGGGGGCATTTTTTTACACCTTACATCAATGCCACACGGACGTAATGTCACGAAATACAAATTGTCTCCGAACTGTATGTCATACCATAACGTAACACGGACTTCTTGATGAATCTCACAAGAACGCAATAAAAATATGATTTCCTGTTTATATGCTTATTATTGATGAATCCATGGTAATCAGTAACACTTTCGGGCATGTGAAATTTAGAAGTATAATTAAATTCAGAAATGGGCCATCAAAATAGATTTATTACAACTGGCAGGGGAGGGAAGAGACTGATTTATAAAAGTTATATGTATTTGATAAACAGACCAATGAAATAGGAAATAAGATTGAGGTGTGTGTTCAGGGAAACTTGTGGTGTCATGATTGTTACTGCAGGTGATGTAAATGGAACACAAGTGTTGTCTGAAGAATAACATACGCATGTTCGTGACTGGGGCTCTTGTAAAGCGTTCGAAGTTAAAGAAGAAATTATACATTCAGATAAGATATTACAACCGTTCAATGGTATGCAGATCAGTTATAGAGCCATTAAAGGTTATGTTAAAGAAGAGATCAACGAAAATGACTCGGTTATGTATGTCCAGCAGTTATACGTCTAATTGTGTCTGATAGGCGAGATAACTCGCTCATTAGAATAAGAAATTGGATGGATACAGAATGAGGACGGAGATTCATAAGCTCAGAACCCCGTGGTCATCGGATAATTACATTAAGAAATATCATTTCATGTCTAGAAAGCCAGTAAGTGAAGTTTATTTTCCAGTGGTAGGATAAAGCAAGTCTAATGTGTGACATTCAGGTCCAGCAATGACATACGCGGCGGAGGCCATAATTTGAACGATGTAAGTTCAGAGATCAAGAAGGCGCTGACGAGACAATCGATTGTATACGTCATGAAGATACAAGTAAATGGTGAAGTGTTCCTTTGGATAACTTCCTAATTAGAAGAGTGACATTATCATAGAGTTTATTCCTCAAATGTCAAAAACATATATGGAAAGGATATTATAAACTTACGAACGTGTCAGAAATTATGAAATGCGAACCAATATTGTTAATGTAATAATTTTTAATGGAATTTTGTTTCATGAACAATGTATTGTAAAAATTGAGATTGAAGGTCGAGAAAGAACTGGACAACACGACAAGAGCCAGTTGGAAGTGTGGATTTTGAAATAATATTCAAAGAAATATCGGGAAGATACAGATTATTAACAACAATAAGATTCAATATCTGTTATTGGAGACAAGCCGAGTGTTATATATATATATATATATATATAATTTATTAAACACATTGTGTACAAGGTATTAATTAATTAAACGAAATTAGCATAATTTGCATAGTGTGACAAAGTGTTGCATGGTCCTCCACATATGGTGCACTGAGATCTGTCGGTGGGGCTGTGTATCCTTTGGTTGAACATATTCGGTGATGTAGTCCGTGGGCAGCCACTCTCGTATATAAATGGCGCAGTTGGTAGTTGGCTTTTTCCATTTGTTTTGGGTTAATATTGAAATACTGTACTAATTCCGCCTATGCAAGTTTCAGGTCCAAATCCTCACGATGGTTGAAGATTGTCTCTGTGATGTCCTGATCACATAAAATATGGGCTTAAACGGGATTTGTGTCCTGACAGGCCCGGGTTCATGTTAGAATGAATAACGAAATGGAGAGATGAGAACATCATCATGAAGCCATCAACGATACGTACCCAAGATATTGTCTTTCTTTATTCTAGCACGTAGAACGCATAGCAGTAGAGTAGCTTTCTAATGTGATCGTCGCAAACGTGCAGTGGTGTCCGTAATTGCGGCTAAGTTTAATAAGTAAATATTGGAGTCATTTGTCCAGTGCAACGTTCAACTTGCATTTTGTCGTAAATTATCCCGGGATTTCTTTGTAACTATCGTGAATATAAGGACATGTTTCTTCATAATTTAGATGATATACTAGTACTGTGTAGATGATCTTGTGAGGTGATGTGATTTTAATGTCGATTTTAAGGTCTTCTTACGTGATAAATTTTCGTATACGCGTGCGTTGTCCAGATGCGAGTGTTTCGTCAGATCGATACCATGATGATTATGACTTGTTTTGTGATGATGAAATGGTTCTTTGGATAAAGGTGCTTGTGTACTCCTTTGGGATGGATAATTATGAATAGGCAGGGTGCGCATGAAGGTATTGTGAGTTATAAATGATAGGATCATTGATAAAGTGCTTATATGACAAAATGAGGTTGCTATGATGTATGATTTCTTGAAAGTAGGTACAGTATTACGAGAGTGTAATATGTAGACTTCGAGATTTTCAGTGAATTTAGAGTTGAGAGTGATTGATTGAAGTGTTCATCATGCAAAGTTAAGAGACTCCAGAGATAGACAAGCAATAAGATTTGATGTTAATATTTTCACGTAATGTTCCCGGAGGTTATAAGTGTTGACATGTATATAGTCATCAAAATATTAATTTTTATGGCACGACACGATGCGAATATTAAACATGTGAACGGATAACCACTGATAGGAAAGCTTCGACAATAAATAACGCTCATATAGGTGTAGTGAAACATCATGTTTGAGCAAAGTTTTTGTCACCTGACGCAGTGCATGAGTTGTATTCACGTGAGTAGTTGCTTTGTAGTATGGATTTTCCGTAGTAATAGCAGATCTTCACAATTTTCGGGATGATAGTTCCGGCGAGACCAGATGATGTTAACCATTTCCAGATCTTCTTATTTATTTATGATGGTATTAGCTAGATATTGTAAATTTTAGGTGGCGGATATGAGTTCCTAGAAGATGCTGTTCCTGTTCGACTGAATTTATTATAAAATATAGTTGCAGTGTCCTTGAACGATATATGATCACTTGTTTATTAACGGCTACGTTGGACATAAGTTATTAGGAAACTCGAGTTGATGGGTAATTAGTTAATTTCCACGAGAGTCGGTAATGATGATGGAATGTAGAAGGATGAAATCTTGGATCAGTGAGTGGTAAAGACGAGTGAAATGATTGACTTTTCTCAGTTTAATTCTATGATTGGCGGACAATTAACGATAACAGAATAACTTTATGGATTGTGATAATAAGCCTTCAGCAAGTTAATGCTTGATTTTATTACAAATTCGTTTTGAATTTAAATTATTTTTATTAACGTGTGATTGATTATGTAATAGTATAAACCAACAAAGCATTCAATCTCAATTTTATTTTCATATTTTCCAGTCATGTTGTGATGTAAAGCAGCTAATGGTCTATTTAGGTCTCCAGATTTAGCTTCCTTATTCCCCCTCCACGTCCCATCCCGTAGTACCAGAATGAAGACCCTATTCCATATTCCTTACTCCCGGCTGTCTCTCACCCAAAGGTCCCTTTCTATGCGTATTCCAGCAATGTTTAATACATTATCTATCAACAAGAACCTAGACATCTTCGTAACGTTTCTTTCCTTCTGTCATGATATTTCTAATACAACTTAATTTTCCTTCTTGTTCTTGCCCGTTCTCCTCCTGTTTTTACTGTAAATGTATTTTTCTTTATTTGTTAATATCGTTGTTTATGTAAATATGTATTATATTTGACTGTACAGTTTTCATTGTGTATGTTTGTGTTCTTTGTAAATATTTATATATCTTTCATTTTAGATTCATATCTATTGTACACAGCTCGGGTCTTTGTAATTCGGCGTTATGCTGTTGCTGATCCTGAATAAATACATAAATAAATAAATAAATAAATAAATAAATAAATAAATAAATAAATAAATAAATAAATAAATAAATAAATAAATAAATAAATAAATAAATAAATAAATAAATAAATAAATAAATAAATAAGATTAGTGTTATCTAGTTCTACTTACTTTGATTTAATTAAATTGGAAAATTCCTTCCAAGAAACTAATATTCTCCATATTTTTATTTATTAAATTAGGAATTATCTTGGTCTTACATAATTAATTGAACAATTTCTTGCTAAGAACATAGAGCTTAACGTTAAGTAGAAAATGAGATCTAACCGGTGCTCGTCGAATGTCCATGTCATGAGTGGAGACTCATGTATCTCCGCTGACTCCAGCCGAGGCGCATTCACATTGTCTTCGAACCCCTGACAGAAAAGAACCACAGACAGTTATAATATCTAGGGAACCACCTTCTGCCATATTAACAAACGCATTGGCTTCTACGTCAAGTGAAATTAACGTGAAACTTCCAAGAAAGGAAACGCTGCGGGGGATTGTTAGACCCATAAGAACCAAACATTGACCTCCCGAACCAACATCAACACAAGGTTTAAGGATATGCCTCAAATTTATAAAGAAACTACAGATGGAAAACGATGGCTACTTCACCTGGACACACGGGTAGGGCTAGTTGTATTCAGATCAGAGCAGAACTTACGAATAATCAAGGCAAAGAAGTATTGGATACGTGACGGTACGTTCAGAGTTGCTCCCAAAATCACAGCACATCTATATAGTATTCATTGCAGAGTGCACGATGTCTTCTTCCCTGTAGTATTTACCTTCACCATGGAGACGCAATAAAGTAACTTACTATGAAAGTTATCGTGTCCTTAATTACAACGTTTCTGAACAATATATTGAAGACCTTCAATCTTTATTAATTACGAAGTTGCTTTTATGTCAGGTGTTAGAGACGCATTTCCAAATTGTAATATCGCTGGGAGTTTCCTTCATTTCGCACAAAGCCTCTTGTGAAAGATACAAATGGAAGCATTAATGAAAAAGTATCAGGATGAGGAAAATTCGGAATTACGTGCGCAGTTCCAGTCACTGTTAGCCTTGCCATTCGTTCCTGTCAAACGGGTACCTGAAGCATTTGAAATCCTCAGATCTGAAGTTGTCGACGATCTACAGGTGATTTGTGACTGCCTAGAAGTAGATTATATTTTAGGAAGACGGCATGGCAGAGGACAAAGAGCAACCCTGTTCCCTCCCGCAACATGCAATTGCTACGAGAGAGTATTGTCCAATTTACCACGAACTACTAATACTTGCGAGGCTGGCACAACCACATACATAAAATTATCAGTCAGGATGATCTATCAATTTATAAACTCTTGCATCACTTACAGACTGAGAATGCAGAGTTATCTCGGGTTATTGAAACACAGGAAACCGGCCATTCGCCCAGGAAGAAGAAGAAAGTTTACGTACATTTCGATCGACAAGTTGAAAGAGCTCTTGGAAAGTACCAGGAATACGAGGCCGAAGGCACACTTCTACAATATCTGAGAACCCTTGAGCGTAATTTTGCTGATATATTTCTAAGATTCTTAAATAATACTTTGGATTTGTAATCAATCTTTAAGCCGCACTGAAAATGTTCATGTGACGAAAATAATAATGACATTCTATTATTACATTACATTACATGGTTGTGACATTGAACCTTCTGTGACGAAATGTCCAAGTGACTTAAAGCGTGTGACGAAAAATCCGTGGTACATTTTTGTTGTGACATAAAGTCCGGATACGGGGCCGATGACCTAGATGTTAGGCCCATTTGAAAAACAAGCTCATCATAAAAGTAAGTGAGAAAGACGTGCGTGAGGAAATGGCGATATACTTCAAGGACTTACTGATCACTAAAGTGCCTACACGAGGTATGACACTAAAGTACACCAAAGACACCATCCAAGTCTGTGCAGCCATCCAAAGGAAAAAGATGAAGGCAATTAAGAATAAGGCGGCAAGTAGTGATGGTGTCTACGCAGAGGAGATCAAATGAGGTGGACGAGCAATGGAAGACAACATGTTCAACATAATGACGAACATCTGGATGTATAAGAATTTACCTCGTGAATGGAAGGAAGCCGTAATCATACCAATCCACAAGAAAGGCGAGAAAGTGATACTGGATAACAACACAGACATCTCAATATTCAGCATTGGATACAAGATATTTTCGAGGTTATCACTGTAAAGGGCGGATGAACAGCTTGAATCGAGCAAAAGAGAACATCAAAGTGGTTCCAGGAATGCAGAAGCAGTATAGAATAGATGTTTGGGCTCAAGAGAATAAAAGAACACGGACGTAGGAAAGGAATAAAGTAAAGACTCTACCAAGGCCTACGACTCAGTAGAAAGAAATGCAATGCTGATCGTCTTGCGTGCCAGAGGACTTGCATTAGTAAGGGACAATGTCCGAATAAGATTCCGGAATACGCTGCCTGACAGCTTCGAAATTAAGACAGGAGCCCGACAAGGTGATGGACTTTCGGCAATACTGGTCAGCTTGGTTCTGGATGAAGAGGTGAAACAATGGAGAGAGGTGAACAAAACCATAGGTCCCGACAAGGTGATGGACTTTCAGCAATACTGGTCAGCTTGGTTCTGGATGAAGAGGTGAAACAATGGAGAGAGGTGAACAAAACCATAGGTATCGGAGATGTACAGATTGGACAAAAGATCAAACACACTGCCACAGTTGACTGCTTGGCCTTCGCAGATGACATGGCATTGCTACACGAGAAGCAATAAGCTGCAAAAAAGGGCGCTAGCAAACCCAGCCGGGATTGGGTCGAAGGTTGGACTGACGATAGCGTACAAGAAGACCAAAATACCGAATGCAATGGCCAACTGGAAGGTTGGAGAGAGAGAGAGAGTCAACAGCTTCTGCTACCTATGTGAGAATATCACAGGCAAACTACGCGCGGTAGACAAGGCACAACTCCTGCAGAAACTCTGATTCACGGCCAAGACGACTTATGGGAAGACGAACCTATCGAGGAACGCCAAACTGCGACACTATACGATGACAATCCGAAACGCATCGCGATACGCTATTGTGACCATGACATTCGGCAAAAGAGTTTGTATTCGATTGCAAAAAGAGCAAAGAAAGATCTTGAGAGATATTTGGGGTACCAAGACCTTCTGTGTTGTCAATCTGAAACTATGTAATGGAAGAATTTTGGAACTTCAGTTTTCAGATGTCTACTGTCGACTTATGTGCCTCTGCTCGTGGGAGAACGGACAGTTAATTTTCAAAGGAATTTTGTATTTTCTAGGTTTCTAATACTGAAGTGCTTGTAATGGTTTTTGGTGTACTAAGGTTATTACCACTTCTAATCACTTCTTTCTTAAATTATTAGCCCAGCAGAAATATTTTGTAGCCAATCGAAATTGGGTGTGTGTACAGGCAATCGGCCTAAAGCGTTCTAGAACTTTCCCATCTGCTATAAAAGCTGGGAGCTTTTGGGCCATGTCGTCTTCTTTTTCGCTCCAGTCTATAGTGTACACGGTTAGTGGAAGCAGGGGAAAGCCTTGCCCGTCGTCGGAAGGCCCAACAGCTCAAGGTTATGGCAGACATATTTTAAATTTGCTGATAGCCCCTGAAAGCTAACTTGAGGGGAAGGTTTCAAAATTCCTTCTTAGTATAAATTTCCAAATTTTAACATTATCTTTAAATATAAATTTTCAGTCATGTCTAAGGACCCTGCTGGGAAATATGTAACTTAGGGAATAAAGAGTGTTCACACTCTTTTAATTCCCATTCAACTTGGTACTGGTGTAACTATGATTTTCTAAAACTTTAAATTTTAACTCTAGTTTTAGGAACTTAATGTGTTTTGTCAGCTAGTCAGTCTCTGTAGTATAAGTTTAGCCTCTATAAGTTCGGGCCATAAGCCCATATAGAATCTTAGGTGTTTTTCAAAGTGTATGTCAAAAGGAGTGCAAGTGCTTCGCCACCTAGCATTTCGTGCATGGCCGATTTTCTTAAATACTTTTCTTTCTGTACACGCAGGCCGTTTAGTATGGGCATTGATTGCCCCTGTTTACTTTCTAATTATTTTTTGACAATTCTGAATCAGATTGTCGAGAAGAAAAGACAGTAAAAGTGATCTAATGTAAAGTTTAGATTAGAAACTTGTGCTTTTGAGAGGCTGGAATGTTGTAAATTTTGGAGCTCAGCCTCCTAAGGTGTAACTGAGTTGAGCAAAAGTGGTCTTTGAAATAGTGTAACTTTGGAGCTACAAGCTCATTTTGTAAATTCTTGTGTACCTGAAGTTTAGCCTAAGTCTTTCCTGTGATCAGAGTCGACGAGCTCATCGTAATCCTACTTAACTGTTATTTGTTGTTCTTCATCAAATTTTAAAGTTAGAAAAAGGAAGGAAGGAAATAAAATTATAAAAATTTTTGGTGTTGTAAATTACGCTCTCATTTTTACCCTGTCCACCCATTCAAGTCCACACTTTCTTACTCCTCTGAAACCTACAAAAACGCGGTACTAATAATAAAATAATAATAATAATAATAATAATAATAATAATAATAATTTTATGACCTCCGCTACAGAGTTGGAGACCTTCTGAAGTGGTCGCATCTAGTAGGCCTCCCTACCAATTACGACGTTCTGATTGTATTGCTATCAAACAACGTAAAAAATTATATTTGGCGAATTCTGTGGCTGAGTTCATTTAATGTTGTCTGATTACACTGAGTATGCCACCAGAGTTCTCTAACATGCGAACACCAAGGAGGTGGAGTGAGAAAATTATTTTTAACCGCCCTTCAAAAATCTATTACCTAAGCCGGGGATCAAACTGCTGAACGAGGTATCATGAGGCGGGAACGTCTTGACACAAGGACTTTCAATATCAGCAGGTGAATATTTTAGCAAAACGTCTTTATAAATGTATCTCTATAAAAATTGCAATTTTCTAAGAACAGGTATGCTTCACTCGAGTTACGACGATCTCACTGTCGGCTTATCCAGTCGAGTTAATAAAAGAAGACTTCCCGCGATGACTTGGAATGTATTGGCCAAGTTCTATCGACAGACATCTGTGATTTATTTTCGAAACAGCTCTACGATTATGGCGCCCACTCACGTCGTCCCCGTAAGTATTCTGTGCAAGACGAGCATGCCAACTGAAAAGTTCCATTCGGAAATGGACGACTGGGGGAAACAGACCAAGAAGTAGAAAGAAAGAAATTTACTTGACTGGGCACGTTTACAGTGAAATGTTGATGCGTTGTTCACTTCTAGTATATTGTACTCTAGGACATGATCAGTCCTGCATAGAGTGTAGTAATCGAGGTTCGTAGAAAAACTGGAAATGTGTAAGAAATAATGTCATTAAAATGGCAAATATGACCTGAGAAATATTTGATCAGAGGGTTAATACGAATAAATATGTCAAATAATAATTGTTTTATGAGTAAGGCCTACCCAGCGAATTTATAATTGTGTATTCTCCGACTGTGCACCCATCTAGAAAAATCTGTGAACTTGATGAAATCATAGTAGCTTTTCCATTTAAGGACTTGATGCCCCTGACATCAAAATGTACCAAATCTAGAGTTCAGATGTTATTACCTCTCAGGGAGAATATTTGTATTTAGATGCTACGCATACTATTGATGTTCCATTGTTTATTTTAATTATCTGAATTTACCTAACAGCGATTTATTTAATCCGCCCCTCGAGAGGCGTATTATCAAGCTAATTCACCTATCATAAGAATATCAGATATGAATTTAATTTAATCCAATCAAGAGAGTTTTCACTAAAACGTCTATATGGTTCTACCGAAAAATCTACATAAGAAGCGAGCTTTGAGGAGAGTCTGATCTTGTGGCAGCTTTCGTGTGTGTACTATGAACTAAGGAGAGAGGAAATCTCCTTTGGGAGATAAAGAGGCGGGGGTTTCGGCATCATGGGATCATATAAAACAAGGTATGACAGTCTATACTTTTTAAGTGAATTACTACCTGTGAAGGTAACGAGATGTCTACGTCCCACTTAGTATGTTACTGGTACGTCGCCGGCTCCGTTCTCAAATTCAATGTAGGGTTTCTGTTTCAAGAACAAATGTAACTTTTCGTCTTTAGATGTTGATATTTTCGTTTCCCATGCCGAAATAATTGAAATTTGAAGAAACACGAGTGTTTACTCTCGTTAATCTTCCTCTAATTTTTGTAGGGTGACTAAGCTTCCAGTCATCTAAATTTTTCCTCGGTTTTTCGGCTTTGACCCTTCTAATACTTAGTCACCCACTAGTATGGGGTTAGCCTCTGTACAATAGGGCTGGACTCTGGAGGCTATATGCCTCTTTAAATCATCTCTTTATGTTTTGAGGGTAACGTTCATATTAGTTGTGTAAAAGTAATTTGCATGTCAGTGTACTACTGCTTTCTTCTGTGATGATGATGGACGCGGTGACTTACTTGATTTATTTCCTGGTGCTCCCTCTAGAGCATAGGGTCTTGGCGAAATTTCTGCATACAGTATGGTTCCTGGCCATTTTCTTAACTTCAACCCAGGTCTTGTCCACCTCTGCGATTTCCGTTTTGAACATCCCCTTACAGGTCTTCTTGGGCCGACTTCACTTTCTGGTGCCTTGAGGGTTCAAGTCTAGCGCCGCCTGCCCAACAGCTCCATCCGGTTTCCTTAGTGTGTGCCCGATCCAGCGCCGTTTTATCTCCTTGATCTGGATGTCAATCGGCGGCTGATTTGCTGTGGTCCAAAGATCTTCATTTGAGATTGTGTTTGGCCACCCTATGTTTGTTATGGGATGCATACATCTATTAATAAACACTTGCAGCTGGTTTTTGATCTGTTTCTAACTTTCCATGTTTTACAACCGTATAGAAGAATCGATTGACATTGCTGTTGAAGAGGGGAAGCTTAGTCTTCCTGGAGAAGTTTCTGTTCTCCAACACGGGGTACAGCTGGACAAATGCAACATTTTCCTTCCGGGTACGGCTTCGAAAATCTTCCTCTCCTCTCCCATCCGTTTAACTATACATCCAAGTGGGAGGAAGGACTCAACTCGTTCAATTTATTTTACATTGACATTCAAGCTGATCTTGACATCAGAATTAATCCTCATCTCTTTCGTTTTCTTTGTGTTGATCATGAGCCTGTACCTTTCGCTTACTTCTGCAACCTACCCAGTTTGTCCTTTATATTCCGGTACCGCTATGCCATAAGGCAAATGTCGTCTGCGAGTCGAGATCTTCAAGCCTGTCGCTTATCTCACATCGAACACCCCTCTTCCGTCCTCCCATTATCCTATTCATCACGCTATCCAGGACCAACAAGAACAGATTGGGGGAAAGAACGCAGCTCTGTCTTACTCCAGACTTCATATTTATCTTTTCTGTTAGTTTCTCTTCACGAAGAATTTGACCTCATACCCCTCGTACATCTGTTTCATGATCTTGATGATACTTGATGAAATTTTATATTCCTCGAGGGTCTTAAAGATGATTCTTTGATTTAAAGAATCGAAAGCTTCTTCAAAGTCTGCGAATGCGAGGTAGATTGTATTCAGCCATTCCACACTCTGCTCTATGATGACTCGGAGTGTATTGTATAGATCCACTCAGCTGAAATGTTGCCGAAATCCCGCCTGTTCCTTTCGAAGCCTTATTTATACTGATCCTTTATGCGATTCGGGATAACTTGCGACAGCACTTTGCTTGGAATGGAAAGCAAGGTGATACCCCTGCAACGGGTGCAGTTTTTTGTATCCTCTTTTTTTGGGGGTAACTTTATTATCAAGCCTTTCTTCCAGTTCGTCGATATTTTCTCCTCTTTCCATATCTTCTCAAGTAGTGGGTGCAGAAATCTGATTGTAGTATCAAGGTTTGCTTTCAGTACTTCCGCTGGAATGTTGCCCAGACCTGGTGCCTTCCCATTTTTCATCTGCTTCAACGCTGTCCATATCTCGCCCTGGGTTGGAGAGTCAAGGCTGATGCCTGCATCACTTTCTGATGTTTTTGTTTCTTCTCCTTATTGTCCTTGCTGCTCATTTTCCAGTCCCACATTTCTATTAAAACCTCCACAAACTTAGCTGTTGTTCGTAAATAGTGAGGATCTCGCCTGTCTTTCACTTCACAGGCCTAGTTTTATTAAAATTTTTCTTTGAAACCATCTTTGTGATGTCATAAAGCAGCTTTACATCCCCTCTTTTTGCCGCCTATTTTGTTTCCTCTGCCTCTCATCAATCCACTTTCTACGATCCCTTGGCACACGCCTCTTTACTTCCCTATCACCTATAGAATAGTCTGCTTGTGTTTGAGTCTTCTTCTGTCTAGTCTTGCAGATATATAGCATGGACTTTATCTCCTACCTGTACTTTATCTTGTGCTAGGTCTGATCAGATATCCATTCTTTCCGCAGGTAGATTTCGTATCCGAGCTGCTTCTCACTTGTTTCCACAATGATATTCTTCACCTCGTTCCATACAGTCCACACATCCTCCTTTATCAACACCTGGAGACTGTACTAAGCTCCAGTTGAAATTGTTCCAAGCTCTACTGATCCTTTAGCTTACCAACATCAAACTTTTGTGCCGAGTGTTGAATTTTTAGTGGACTGCCACGATCTTTATACGGAAGTTAGCGACAACAAGATTATGGCCATTGCCAATCTCCGCTCCTTTCTAATTCCTAACATCTTCCACACTTCTTCTGAACCTCTTGTTCATCGCAGCGTGATCAATTTGGTTTTCAGTGACTTGATCAGTAGACACCCACGTTACTTTGTGACACCGCCTATGCGAGAACACCGTACCACCTATCTCCAACTCCTGGCTCGCTCAATATTCCTTAAATTTATAACCTTTTTCATTAATCTCGCCAAGAACGTGTATACCCATAATGTGCTCCAGTCCTTCAGTTCCTGAGCCAATCTACGTGTTTGATGTCTCCCATAACAATGATAATATCCTTCTTACATTATTTCATTGTGGTATCTCCCAACATTTGGTAGAATTCTTCCTTCCTTTCCAACTCCGATTGTTCTGTAGGTGCATAGTAGTAGATAATGTCACATTCCTGATCTTGATCTTGAACATAGCAGTCAGTGGCTTCTCCTCCATAAGACTTCTCATTGCATTTCTACTGAGCAGCAACGCCACCCCATCCTTGTGTTCTTTGTCCTCACCACCAGAATATAGAAATATTCCATGTGTTGTCTGCTCCTCGTCCAATCCTGGCCACCCCAGTTCACTCAGTCCCAGAATGTCCAGCCCGTAGTTCTTCATTTCCCGTGTAACTAGTTTCTGTCCGCTTTTCTCCCTCACGGTCCTCATATTCCAGAATCAAATTTTCGTTATCCTCTTCATACCAAAAGACGTCATGAGATTACCTGTCCGGTTTTGTAATTTTGCTTCACTTTGTGTTATCAGATTATTTAAGAGGAGCGAGTAATTAACCCACTGCTTCCGAGTGCCTTGACGGGACTGCAATCTTAAGCCTGAGACACCAGGTTGACTTTTTGTCGGTGTTTCTTCCCTTAGCTTTTGAAGTTCCCATTTCTACTGCAAGGTAGAATTTCCTGTTCTATTTACCTATAATAGGGGGTTGCCTCTTTCTACAGTTTCACCGTTCCGAAATACCTCATCTCAGTCTTCACTGCAGTTGAAGTCTTCATAGTAACCCTGGCAAGGGACCCTTACGTACGACTACCAGCCGGTAGAGCTGAACCAAAGTTTTTAAAGAGGTGTTACTCCTCTATCACTCCCTCTTTTTCCTGACTTGTGACAGGCAGAGCCTGGCTTCCCAAATATTGGGCTGGATTTGGTAGGATTTGACGGACGCAGTCATGGGTGAATATTCAAAGGGGAAAATTTACTCTGATGTACAACGCACATTCGGGATTAGAAATCCTGTGCTATGTAAATCTTCTGGAAGCTAAGGATTCTGTTTTTGACTGTGTAAATTACAGACGGGGTACCTCCACCCTTCGCTAGTTTCTGAAGGCCAGCGGGTCAAAAGTTTTGACTGTGCTACCCAACACGAGTTGTCATTAGTTCATCATACTGCTGTAAATATTGTTGAGCTTTCCGGCATCTCTTGCTGTAAATATCCTAAAATAATCTATGTAACTACGAAAACGTCTTAACTTTTGGTGAATTATTGAAGGTACCTTCCCAAATGCAACTATTGTGAAATTGTTCAATAAAATGAATGAAAAGAAATAAAAGTCAAAAGTGATTTTGAAAGCAATACGTAAATTCTGGTAATCCTCGTCCAACAATTGACCCCTCACGCTTCTTTCCCTCTCTGCTCCGCGGAAATAAGTAATCTATATATCTACATATATCTATATATCTATATATCTCGAATGGACTCAAAAACTACTGGACCGATTTCTCTGACCATTTCTTACCACCCCTTTGAATGAAATCTGATGGGTAGTTCGGCATAGGGGGTGAGAAGGGTGCAAGATAGGAAATAGAGACAGGTAAGAAAACACGCAAAACAAGTGTGATCAGCGTGTTGCCTAACCAACAGTATGTAGAGATTATGACGTGTTTCTTAAAACTTATCTTCTTCTTCTATGTACGGTAGCCTATATAAAAATGAAAAGTACAAGTTCAGTCCCCGTGGCATAAGGGGTGAGAAAGAGTGAAGAAAGTAAATGTAGAAAATGACAGAGATTACGGATTAATGTGTGTGTATGTTTCAGTATAATTCTCAACGAAACTAGATACACATATAACTGAATATCTGTAGTGACAAGAAACACCTATGGGTGGGCCGGCGTAAGGTTGCACAATGTTGGTTGCACTGCAATGGCTCACGAAGCGATGTTGCCGCCGTAACAACAGCTGATTGCACGACACGCGAGTTTTTAAAAACATGGGAGAGATGTTTTTAATGTCATCGCGATGATACACAATACAAATTAAATCGGCCGACAAAAATCGAACTTTCAACTCACCGATTATTCATCACACAAAATTATACGAGATAAATATAGTACAAAGTTCTTATCGCGATGTTAGAAAACACGGCAGAAATCGACCGACAAGGATCTCACTTGAAATACACCAATAAATGTTAGAATAATATACACCGGTGCTAACACAATGTTTCAAGTAAAATTTACGAAAATTCAGAAACCTTATTTTCATACCTGATTCACAAAGGCAGAGGCTTGATACCCTCCAGTTCACTACCATCACTACCGTCGCCTTCGTTGTCATTGTCATCATCGTCTAGGCAGATCATCAACTCCTGAGAGTCACTGATGATGCCATGTATTGCCATTGCCGAGTTAATAAATGCTGCGACATGGCTAAATTTCTTCCTGCACAAAGCCGCATCCATTCGAGCAATACTCTCCCGAAACAGTCCTTCCACTTCAGCAACTGTGAAGGACTTGTTATAAGTGCGTACGTAATGTTTTACTTCACCCCAGCTTAATTCGTTTCTTTCCCGGAGTGCTGTGAAACAAGTCCCTACTATCAGCCCCATTTTTGCTACTGCTATGTACCCCAGTCACTTTTCCTTCTGTTCTGGGAGGCGAACACCTGTCTGAATGACAGTACGCTTTAAGAGCCCTAATGTTTGAGATATGCGATCCACAACATGATCTACAGGAGCAGAGAGATGGCTATACAAGCGTACGAATTTCGTCTCCCTCTCGTAAAACTCACGAGTTTTTCGCATTAATTCTAATGCCTGACTATTAAGGGACACTCCGCGGCTTAAAGGATTATCACTTCGCGCTTCATGACTACGTTGATTTTTTCGGAGACATCGCACTGCATTCGTTGAAATAAAATTTCACAATTATCTCAGAATGAAAACAAAACTTTCACAAACGCGCGAATTACACCTGACCACGTGCTAGCGGCGACAGACAAAACGGCAACACTTCAATACAGTAGTCAAGCTACTTATAGATGGCACCACTATACTACCTATATTGCCAACAACAATCAACTGAAAATAGTTCGTATTTATTTTGTAGCTCGCTTAAAACTTATCTTTTAAATGCTCATATTTGTGTAAGCAAATAAAAGATTATGAACACTATACGGAATTAAATACGAATTAACATGAATAAAATGCGTAACTGTATCTGACATAAAAAGTAGCGGATTGGTGATTCTGACTGACGGGTGACGTTCTTCATTTCACTTTTATAGTGGTGCCAACATGACTTACAAATGTCAAGTGCAACCTTGTGCCGACCCACCTATAGCACACCTGAAGGGAGGTGTGAAATGTAAAAATCCGAAAAATGACCGATATTAGTGGCGAGTTTATAGTCTTCGGGGTAGCTGACTTGAAAAGTGACATTCTAGATGCCATTTGAATCAAAGTTCATTCCCAATCGGGATGGGGGTTAGAAGGGGTGAAACAAATGTCCAAAATGACTGACATCATGGATATACGTGTGCATGCTCCAGTATGGCTCTCGAACAAACATGATACTCATATTACCTACTGTTTGGGAAAGAAAACTGAAGGGTAAGACACCCCTACGTGCGGAAGTTGAAAGGGGTGAAGTATTAAAATAATAGAAAACGATCGATATTCAAATTGAAAACGGTGTATGTTATTAATAACAGTTTTTGCATTTAGTTTAGAAAATCGAACGCGATTTAATTAATACGCGGGCGAAGCCGTGGGCACCTCACAGTGTAATAATAATAATAATGGTTTGTAGAAGGGGTGGACGGCGAGCAGCAACAGACAAACTCATCAACGAAGGGTCCGTTGTCTATAATTTCGTTTGTTTTGACAGTTGTTCAGATACTTTTCCGTTGTAGGTCAACTCAAGACCGTGCCTGTTTGATTGTTCCACCATCACGGCGAAACGGCTGGATAGATTTCGTACAAACTTCACATTTAGAGTATACTCATCCAGGGGGAGGTTTAGATATGCATATGATTTAAAAATCACTCCATAGCCTGGGTGTTTGTAGGGAAACAACAACAGTTCTCTTCCGTGTTCTTTCGTAATTTTGATTTTCTCTAATATCCGTGGTCTATATGTGCAACGCCCCCTCATTTTAACAACCTTTTTATGTACATAATTTCGCTTACTCTTCAAATAAGGGAGAAAATTACTATTTTCTGCGGCTTTCATGCTCTGCACTGAGTGACTGACAGACATCTATGGCTGGTCGCCAGCAGGGGAGTAAATAATGCCATTTTCGTCATCATTCCTGTAAACTCGTGGTTATTACTTGAGTAGAAAGCGAGACAGACGTCAAGCTGCCATTCTGCGGAATATCATTGGAAGTTACAATCGTCCTCCAATAGCACTAAGCGGGGCTGTTATTATTTGAACATTACAGGCGGACTGTAGCCCATTATTTCATACCGTAAGGTGTTTTCTGGCATTAACTATAATTAAATATAATTAACTATAATTTTTACTGTATTTCTCTTATACTTCTGTTTTCCAGAACAACACAAGGAACATTACACAACCTTCAAAACTAGCTTAAAGGAAAACATTCCACCAAGTTTACTTTTCACAGACCCAAAAACTCAGAGAACGGCATTCAATAACGCTGATAATTGCAGAATACGTGCAGAATACTTTGAAGAACTATATAACTGCGATGCACCAAAAGGGAAATTTAATTTTGATAACACGATCCCAATACCACCGGACTCAACGCCACCAACAACAGAAGAAATAAAAGAAATCATAAAAGAACTTAAAAAGAACAAAGCATCTGGAGAAGACAATATCATTGCTGAATTGTGGAAATACTCTAATCACAATATGATTCTGTGTTCAACAGAAATCATCAAAGAAATTTGGGAAACAAACCGTTCACAATCAGAATGGACATCTGCACTAATACATCCACTACATAAGGGAAGAAAACAGACCCTAGCAACTATAGGGAATCTCCCCTCTGCTAGTAACCTACAAGATCCTGTCCAAGGCGCTTTTTAAAAGAGCAGAAAAAATACTCGACCACAACTAGGAGAGTATCAAGCAGGATTTTGCAAGGGAAGGTCATGTGCCGAACAGATATTAAACTTAAAGGGCATAATAGAAATGAGGAAAATCAGCAAATGGAAATATAGAGACTTTTGTGGATTTTAAGAAAGCCTACGATTCAATTGACAGAAATGCACTAATTGACATTATAAAGGCATTAGGACTCGATAATAAAGCAACTGAAATAATTAAAGCAACGTTAACAAACAAAACATCCAATGTAAAATTTAGGGGCCAAGTCTCAAAACCTTTTGAAATAAAGTCAGGTGTAAGACAGGGAGATGGTTTGTCACCTCTAATTTTCAGCTGCGCATTAGAGAAGATACTTCGAGAATCGAGGAAAGGCATCAATACTAAAGGTATTCAACTAGGAAGAAATGCAAACAAAATCACTGTAGATTGTCTAGCTTTTGCAGATGACATGGCGTTAATTACTGACTCACTGGAAAAAACTCAAGAACAAATCAGATAATTACAAAAAAAGCAGCTAAAATAATACTACAAATATCATTTGATAAAACAAAGTTCATGACAAACATCAGCGAGGCCCCGAAAAATATAACAGTTCATGACAACACAATAATATGTAAAGCAAATTGCCTTAAATACTTAGTAGAGTGGATTAGGAATGACACAAAAGAAAAAAAACAGCTTTAGAAACTAGAGTGCACAAAATGGAATGGACGTTTCACATGACAAAAAATGTATATAACAAAAAATCCTTACCCTGGAACATAAAATTGAGACACTACCAAACAGTAGTCAGACGTGCGACAGAAACACTTAAACTAACAAGAACTGGAGATCTCGAAACTAGAGAAGGCTGAAAGAAGAATTTTGAGAAAAATACTGGGAGCTAAACGAAATAATAATACAGAATACAGGTTAAGACCAAAGAGAAAGCTATATTTGAAAAATTTAAAATCTAACGGACTTAATAAGGAAAAGAAGACTACAATTTTTGGACACGTTTACAGAATGGATGACAACAGACTAACCAAGCGGATCTTAAACCTTCTGAATAGTTACAAATCTAAACCCACATGGTCCATTGAAATAGAGGAAGACATGAAAAATACTGGAATTAAAACAGATACAATCAAAATCAGAACAGTTCTTAGAGAAGCAGTTCAAAAGGCAGCATTTCAGGAGCGGAAGAGACCAACAACTAAAAGAATGTGGACTCAAGAAGAGAAGGAATGACACTCTCGAAGGATGAAGGAAATTTGGAAGTAAAGGAAATCGAACACAATGAAAAGTAACCAACGTTGATTCATCGTACCCTAGAAATGGGTTATTCGATAGAATAATAAGATACAACAAAACTCTTTATCCCAAAAATGCAAAATTACGACACTACAACACAGGTGTCAAACCAGAAGCCTTTTATGCATCAGAAACTCTGATAATTGGTGGCAGATCACTAATAAAGAAACATCGAAAAACAATAAAGGAAAATTCTCAGGAAAACATTGTAGGATCTGAATGCGAAAATGGTATTTGGATGAAAAGGAAATCAGAGGAAATATATCAAGTAACATAAAAAATCACAGACACAATTAGAGAAAGATTAAAATTTTATGGTCACCTGATCACGATGGATAACAATAGGCTAACAAAGAGATAGTAAATCTCGCAGTATGTCAAAAAAACTTGCAACTGGCTTACAGAAATAAAAAAAAAGATCTTCAGTAAATTGGTATAAATGAAGAAATCTTCTAAGACAGGAAAAAATTCAGAAATCTCATAAACAAACACAAATTTGCTGATCAACCTAAAAGGCAAGCTATAGGATGGACGGAAGGACGCATAAAGAAACTCAGCGAAACGATGAAAACAGGGAAAACAAGGGGAAACGTTGTGCTAAATAAGTTCACGTGCGCTCCTTAGTTGGGCATAACGAATCAAATACAAGTAATAATCATAATAATAATAATAATAATAATAATAATAATAATAATAATAATAATAATAATAATATAATCTAAGGGCTGGCTGTTGGCACAGACCAGATCAACCGAATTCCCAGTCCCAACCATGGCTGTGACAGCATGGGAACTTCTGGGGTATGAGTGATACTGAGTTATGACATTCGGAACACGCCTACTGCGTCTGAGAATTATGAAAGGTGTTCCTCACAGACTCAGTGGTGCTGCTCTAATACTTCCTATAACAGCAGTGAGGAAGGCATCGTCAAACTACCTGTGAACTACTGTGGTGAAAGTCAGCAATCTAATATTTCGGAGCTTGAGAAGTATTGCTTGAGTATAGAATAAACATGAACATTGCTGAGACTAAAATGCTCCGAGCTGGGGAGAAACTAAAGAGGAAAAACTACTAACATAATAAGTACAAAATCAGAATTGGAAGATAATTTCAAGTATTTGGGATATGGGTTATTCCGGGAAGGTAGTACAGTAAGTAAAATGGAATCAAATAGTTACAAAGCAAATGAATGGGTGCTCGCAAAAACGGGCTAACCAACATTTTGTCAGAACGGAGATAAATCAACTTTTGCAAATGTCAAAAAACAAAAATTATACCATAAAAATAATATTTGTTTCATTATTTTATCTTGATTTAGTACCTTTAAATTATCAATACCATATATTGGAACTGTGTTAAAAATGAGAAGTGCTTGGAAAAACAGGAATATAAAAAATGGAAGAAAATTGACTTCTGCGTTGACCTAGCTATAGTTAATAGTTTACCTTAGATTCGTAACCAAACTTTATTTTATGATCATACAATACAAAAAAGGTGTTTTACACAGCAAACTAGACATAAAGATGCCGGCCCCCGTGGTGTAGGGGTAGCGTGCCTGCCTCTCACCCGAAGGCCCCGGGTTAGATTTCCGGCCAGGTCAGGGATTTTTCTCTCGAACTGAGGGCTGATTCAAGGTCCACTCAGCCTATGTGATTGGAATTTAGGAACTATCTGACGGTGAGATGGGAGCCCCAGTCTCGAAAACCCAGAATAACGGCCGAGAGGATGCGTCGTGCTGACCACACGACCCCTCGTAATCTGCAGGCCTTCGGGCTGAGTAGCGGTCGCTGGGCAGGCCAGAGCCCTTCCAAGGGCATAAGTGCCATGGTTTTTTGAGACATAAAGGTGCTTCAGACTTATTTTGAAATATGACATAACTTTCCCTCATGGGACAATCATCAGTCGTATGGGTCATATTCTAATGAATTGAAAAATGATTCCTCAGTTACCTCTTGGCCATTGCCAGCTGTCAATTCTCTGTAATACTGGTGATATATTGCAGGGACATATTCAAGTAGCTCAAGCAAGTCCTTAGGTTTGCTGGCTTTATTGGCCTTGTAACACTGTACTTTGGTGACAGCTGAACACTAGCAAGTGATGGCCGACCACTATTACTGTTCCTTTTGTGAAGGTCAACACAATCATATTCCTCAACAATACTATATAAATATTTTAAAAATACTTAAATGATACATCTTTCATAAATAGTATGCCTGGAACTTTACTAACTAGTACTCTTTGCTTATTTACAGATACTATTCTCTTGGTTAACTTTTCTAGCAAAGGTTGAGTGCTCACAAACTTATCACTTGTCATTTTTACTACTTGAAATGGCTTTCTTACTCTAGCTCTTTTTACAAAATACTTCCATTCATCTGGCACAAAAACACAAGAAACACCCACAGCCTCTAGTATTCATGGGGATAAGGTTTGCTAACCTGCATATACAGAAATGGCATCTTTACGGCCTCCTCCGTAAATGTCTATTAGCCCGTTTTTGCGAGCACCCATTCAAATGCAGTGAGTACGCTGATCCTGTAATAAAGAAATGAACTCTCGTATGAAATTATCTTCGCGTTTGTCTGTGTACAGAGCGATTTATTTGTACGGGAATGTAAACTGTTTGGACTCTTGTTCATAATTTTGAAGTATTGAACATGAAAGTGCGAAAATAATATTTGGCACTAGCATGTGCAAAGAGTGGTAGGTGGGTACTCCCTTGAGGAGAAAAACAACAAGTTAGGCAGAAACCCGATGGATGAAGCTGTGTGTGTGTGTGATCTGGACTGAGGGTGGTGTGATCATGTGTGGTGAATGGAGCAGGATAGGGTACTTAAGATAATAATGGACTTGGCACGTGGTGGTGATTATTGTTTTACGAGGAAGTACAACTAGCAACCGTCCTTTGTTTAACACTAATCAGAGAGGAAAGATGGGTCCGACTCATTGACGGAATGGTCAGCGTTGAGGTTTTAGGTTCAGAGGGTCCCGGATTCGATTCCCGGTCGGGTCGGGGATTTTCATCGCCTCTGATTAATTCTTCTGGCCCGGGGACTAGGTATTTGTGTTTGGCCACACACTTTTCTCTTCATAACCACACAACGCACTCTATTACCAACCACTACAGAAACACGCAATAGTGATTACATCCCTCCATACAGGGTTGGTGTCAGAAAGGGCATCCGGCAGTAAAACAAGGCCAAATCCACATGTGCGACACAGTTGGCACCCGCTACCCCACAAGTGTGGGAAAAGCGGTAGAGAAAGAAGAAGAAGAAGAAGAAGAGAGGAAAAATGGAAGGGACCTGACACTTCAAAAAATGAAGGTATCGGCCAAAGGAAGAAAAGGACCACCTAGGCCTCGCAAAACTAATACCGTCGGGGTCGGAAAAGAGCAACACTTGACCAAGAGAGGTCAGATAGGATAAATGAAAGTGAGGAGCCAGGCACAAGTAAGTGGAAGCTATACCAGGACTCAGCTAAGGGCCCATGATCGCCAACCCAAACTCCGAAGTTGAGATCCCCTGGGACCCTTTTTAGTCGCTTCTTACGACAAGCAGGGGATACCTTCCTCACCCACAGGGGTTTTGGCCATGGACGGTAAGGGGAGATTAATGTGATGGCGGTTAGAGTGAGTTTTTAATGTTTCAAAGGTAAGAGGTGTTGAAGTAAACAAAGGCACAAGTGTAGTTGCAAATAGAGGAATGTGGAGGTTCATAGTTAATCCATAGAGATCTGTGGATTAAACACAGAAATGAATGACAGTAGGCTATATAATGAAGTTATACAGGAACTGAGTTCGAGCCATTCTGACAGGCACCTGCTATAGTCTCTGAATTATGAATGTCGACTCCTGTAATTAAAAGTTAAAATTGATTTAAAATTATCTTTCCTTTCTGCTACCTTACAATAATTACATCCTTCTTATCTGAACTAATAACTTCCTTTTTCTGGAGTTGTTAAGGTAATATGTCCTTCACTTCTTCTCCCCATATTAGTTCTAAGCCTAGACATTGAATACACCCACCGTATGCTATTAGTGTCGTAAGAGGAAATTAATGAGAAGGTATTTGTAGTCTCAGCATAGTAAGACCTAGTTAAATAAAGTGGATTACACCCCCAGGAGCTGAAAGCTAACGAGTTGGAAATTGGTGCCCCAAGGGAATTCAGAGCTGAGTCGGTTGTCTCTTTTACTCCAGAATTTCAAGCACGCACACTTTCCCACCTGACGCTTCCTGAGGTGTGTCTTGCCTTCGCTCCGCTGTTTGTAAGGATATAACATATTGTATCATTACAATCATCAGCCAGCGCCGTCCTTTATGTGCAAGAATACTAGTTCCCACTAATTCGGTTACTGGACTCCAGACTAAGCTTCTCAAATTGGCACACGTTATGAACAGATAATTAATTGCAATATCTCGTTTTTCGTCATTTTGATGCACCTCAGTAGATAAATCCACCATCAAAGTATTAGCAAAGAACCGCAAACATGGATATTTTACATATACATTTGACGAGCAATACTTCACGGAATATTGGGCGTAGAGGGTAACAATTGCCAATCATGATTGGCATGACATGGGGTTTTATTGACTCCAAACTGAAGAACACAAACCGTCCAACAGATGGCGCTGGACAACAACACATCAGTGATGCCGCTTGAGACCCGTGTATGGTATAAAAAGAGAGCTGTCGTGAGATAGGGCGTCATATGCACCTGCAATCGCGGCATGTCATCCATGGCCTCCTCAGTCCCCGGACCTCAGTCGCTGAGATTATTGGTTGTTATGTTACCTGAAGTTGCCACTTCCGCAATCTACACTGTACCAAAGATTTCCTTTTCCACTGCAGATGCCATTGAGGTCTTTACTCATTACCCTGAACTAGGGCCTTCCATATTTATGACCCCTTGAGAGAGGGTATCCCAGTATTATTAAGCCCCAGGAATTGGGCTGCGATCATGTAATGTTCCAGAAGCCTATGTCCGATGAACCCAACTTTTCTATGAAAAAGTCACCTGTGTGGTTCGCTGACCGGTAGGGATCTCACCCTCATTTCGTATCAGTGTTGGGGTTCATCAAGGTTCAGCCCTGACATCTCTTATTTATCCTGTGTATGGATACAGTAACAGCTGACATCCAGACGCCATACTCGTGGACCATCTTATATGCTGATGATGTGTCCGTTGCGGATAAGTCCCGAAGGAATCTGTAAAATCTCCTGCTAATTTGGCAAGACCGTTTAGCGTAATATGGCTGGAACCGATTATGTGCAATATGGCTGGCAGACTGGTGGTAGTATTCGCATCGACAGGCAAGACCTACTTAAAGCCAACCAATTTAAATACCTTGGATCACTCATCACCTCAGACGGAGAGACATTTCCAGACACCCGGACACGAATAAATGCTATATGGCTGAAGTGCGTCAGGTCAATGGTGTGCTAAGCGACAAGAAAATTCCCACCCGCCTGAAAGGAAAATACAAATCCATGGTCCAGCCGGCTGCACTCTATGAGTCGGAATGCTGGTCTAGAACTAAGAAACATGAGCAGGTTCAACATGGTATGGAGATGAAAATGTTACGTTGGTCACTGAGTCTTACAAGACTGGTCCATGTCAGAATGAAGATGCCCGAAGGCGATTGGGAGTGGCACCTATCCCAGAGAAGATGTGAGAAGCAAAACTTAGATGATCTGGAGTCCCGCGGACTCGATGATACATACAGCCATCAAATTTGATCGTGGAGGTTCCCGATCCCAATATCGTCCCATCAAGGAGGACACGTGTCTTGTAGGCATCACTGAAGCTGACGCCCTTGATAACAGGAAGTGGAGGATGGCATATTTAATAGCGGGCCCTGCACCGCTGCGGGACTAAACGCAAGGGAAAAGGAAGAAGAAGAAATCGATGCATCTGTAGTGCATGAGAGTCAGTTGAAGGTAATTTCAGTGATGGACACAAAACAAGTAGGAAAGTTGACTTCTGGTGAACGGGTGAAAAACGTTACCGTTTTGTTGTGCAGTAATATTTCGGGGACCAGTTTGTGTCTCCTTTATTTTTCCACGCTAAGGGGATACGGAATGGGTATTTTGCCAAAAATTTGTCATTTTTATATTATTGTTATTTTTTCTTCTTCTTCTTCTTAATCTGGTTACCCTCCAGGTTCGGTTGTTCCCTCGGACTCAGCGAGGGATCCCACCTCTACCGCCTCAGGGCAGTGTCCTGGAGCTTCAGACATTGGGTCGGGGATACAACTGGGGAGAATGACCAGTACCTCGCCCAGGCGGCCTCACCTGCTATGCTGAACAGGGGCCTTGTGGAGGGATGGGAAGATAGGATGGGACAGGCAAGGAAGGGGGGAGGAAGCGGCCGTGGCCTTAAGTTTGGTACCATCCCGGCATTTGCCTGGAGGAGAAGCGGGAAGCCACGGAAAACCACTTCCAGGATGGCTGAGGTGGGAATCGAACCCACCTCTACTCAATTGACCTCCCGAGGCTGAGTGGACCCCGTTCCAGCCATCGTACCACTTTTCAAATTTCGTGGCAGAGCCGGGAATCGAACCCGGACCTCCGGGGGTGGCAGCTAATCACGCTAACCACTACACCACAGAGGCGGACATTGTTATTTCTTAATATGTCAAATGTCCTCTTTAAAATGGTGTATGAATTATGATGATATGATAACTACAAGTGTGCTTTTTAAAATAATTTATATGATGATGCACGCTAGATTTCTGTTGTGAGTAGACATGACGGTCTCTTGCAAGTCACTTGACCAACGTTCTATTCAGTGGTACAATGCTAGGTATTTATATTACTTAGAGGATAGTGAATCTAAGGCTTTCAAAGTGGTTCAGGATTCTAAACCCTATGGAAATGATGTAAATATAACCAAATCGGAATGTGTTGGTCACGTTCAGAAACATATAGGGACAAGATTGAGGCGACTAAAATCAAGCATGAAGGGAAATAAATGTGGTGATGATAGAAAATAGAGGGTAAGAACAGATTGATTGATTCAGTTATTGATACTCTCCAGAATTACTATGGTCTGGCAATCAGGCGAAATAGCCTACTGATAATGTGGAAGCAATGAGGAAAGCTGTTTTGGCATCATACCTAGATATTTCCACATTTATTCCAGTAATGAAAATCCTGTACATGGCTTGTGTCCTTCAGGGGCAAACAGCTGGTGCAAACATAACAGGAGCAAAGTAACAGGGGAGAAATATAACCATCTTCATAGTTTGGCACCAGCCATTATGGATGAGATCAAACCAATTTTCACCGGGCGAGTTGGCCGTGCGCGTAGAGGCGCGCGGCTGTGAGCTTGCATCCGGGAGATAGTAGGTTCAAATCCCACTATCGGCAGCCCTGAAGATGGTTTTCCGTGGTTTCCCATTTTCACACCAGGCAAATGCTGGGGCTGTACCTTAATTAAAGCCACGGCCGCTTCCTTCCAACTTCCAACTCCTAGTGCAAAGTTATGCAAGTTAGGGTTGAATGTTGTGTGTCGAACTGTTGATGCAATCTTGCGTAGTGACCTGCTAAGACTAAGGCCTGCTGAAAATGCCATTAAAAACAGCCCTTCAAGCCATAAAAGACAGAAGAGGTGCTAAGAAGAGACTACCAGAGGAATTTAAAGAAGATCCAGATAATCCGAGCTATGGACCTGGCTTGCATGGATGTGTTAACTTTGAAGCCCGTTTCCCGTAAGTTTATTTTTTTTAATGCATAAGGTGCATTTTCTCAGCCAGTTTTGAATATATGAACTTAAAATTTGTAGTCCATACTGATAAATACCTCTTTCAACTACTGAAACAACAGTTTTTAATTTGTCTGTGTATTACAAATTTTATTAGCAAAAATACATTCTAAAAATACGAAATATATCTAGTTTCAAAATAAAAATAATATCTTTCTTAATTATGTCCTTATAAAAATTATGTTCATTTCAGTAGAATACCAAGATATTCAACTATAAGCTACAAAAATTTGAAGTGTCTACCTTCAGTGGTTTCAGAGAAAAAGTACAATATAAACAGCCGATTTTATCATTGGCAGCATAGGGCATTCCGTACCCCCTTATGGAGAATGAACTAACCAAAGATGCTCATCAAGGGAGCTTGTTTGATGCGAAACCAAGGGCTGGATCATGAAAGATGGATTCCTTAAGCGGATGAGAGCTTTCTTTGAAATAGTAAATCCAAGTGAAGGGAACGCGGCGCTGTTGAACGCTGATGGGCACTGTAGTCATAAAGACTTAGAGATGATAATATTTGGTCGCTCCACATAACCCCTGTGGTTGGAGGACGCAGACGAAGAATACACCAACGGTATTTCTTGCCTGCCGTAAGAGACGACTGAAACGGGTGACCAAGGGATGCTGAATTTTGAACCATGAGTTTACCTGTGATTAGTACCATCAAGAGAGGAACCCTATGATTTGACTTTTGTAGCGATTATTACCACTATGTGAGGAATACCACGGGTATGTGGGTGGATCACTGTGTGTTTACAGTACCCGTGTATAATATGGGCGACTTTTCCGGAGGCTCCCCTCTGTCCAAGTTCGATTGGAACACCCCAAGGAGAAAATAAGAGGTTATCCTCACTGGGAAGTTGCAGCATCTGGTTTAGGAGATTATGGGTCTGCGTTTCGAGGAACACCACGGGTCTGGGCGTTGCCTGTGGTTTGTACGACTATATGAGCAACGCCATGGGTCTGCGTTGCCTGTGATTAGTGCCACTATATGAGGAATATCACGGGTTTGCGTTGCCTATGAGTGGCGCCATTGTGTGAGAAACGCCATACGTTACCTGTGCGAAGTACAGTACCTGTGAGTAGTACCACAATGTGTGAAACACTGTGAGTTTTCGTTACTTTTGATTAGTACCAGTATATGAGAAATACCATGTGTTTACTTTCCTGGCAATAAGTACCATTATGAAGGGCCGTTGACCTGGATTTTGGAGCCCTTTAGGCAGCAAGCATCATCAATTCAGAATTGCGCTTTGGAAGCAGCCCATTGGTAAGTATATAATATTGCTGCAATTTAGTTTCTTGGAATCTGGGGCATTGCGGGTCGGATCGACTGATTGATTTAAGTTCATAATCTTTGTTCATCATGTTTTTAAATTCTAGTTAGTGGATTTATTTTGGAATTAATTTTAAATTTTAAATTGTAATATGGTTAGTTGGATTCATCCATTCATTCTTCATCATCAAATTCTGAATCCTGGTCAGTGAATGAACTTTGGAATTTTAAATTTTCATTACATTTCGTCTCATTTCATACCATTAGGACCGACGATCTAGGTGTTAGGTGCCATTAAAGAGCAAGAATCATCATCATCTACAGCAGATGAAAACACACACATGGTCCACGATCCAGAAGAAATACCCGGACGTGGGTACAACCGAGAATTGAATACAGGATCATCTGAATCGAACATCACCCCACTGTCTACTCAGTCCAGCAACCAAAGAAAGATGAATATAGATGCATACTAGGAAGCAGGAAGGTGTTAGGATTCTCGTGATAGTTTCTTGTATCTTCACAGGGGAGGCCAATGTTGAACGTTCATTGTGCTGCAGTCACAATCTGTCTCATTGTTCGTCGATCAATAGCGCACGTTGTTCTCTCGGTCTTTCCTTCCTTCTCGTAGGGACAATCAAATTAGGACATGGTCGTGGGACGCAAAGAACCCCCGAGTTAATGCGATCTCCGATACCGCTGTTACATCTCTTTAACAGGCCAATCACAATACTTTTACCTCCTGCAAATGCCAGCTAATCAAATGACATCCTCCAGCTCTGCCTTTTAGGGTAAAGGTTAATTCAAAAGAAGCCATACTTTATAATCTCGTATTAAAGTGAAGTGTTGAAGTAATAGCAAATGACTCGTAGGACGTGGTCTGTACTCACGAAGTTCAGTTTTATCTCGGTGTGGGTGGAGTCATTTCTCTTCCAGTAACCGCATTGAAGATGTTATCATTAATACGTGAAATTTACAGTTCAGATTAAGGAATTCTAGTAATTCGCGGACGTAGCCAGAGGAATTTCAAGAAGCGTGCGATTTCTCTCCCACCCATCACACCAAAGACTAGATTGATGCAGCGTTCCATGCCACCCTATCACGTGACTGTATTTGTCTATTTGTAGCTGTTACGTTATTTGTCTCTCCTGTCTCTCCTGTGCAATTTTCGGAGATCATTTGAACCAGACGTGGGTATCTGAAATTGAAATTGATTTCTCTGAAGTGCCCAAAGGTGGGTGGGGGACGCAGACGAAGAGCACACCCACGGTATTCCCTGCCTGTCCTAAGAAGCGACTAAACGGGGCAACAAAAGGATGATGAAATTAGAGTATGAGTAGTATCACTGTACGAATTCGTTGGCTGAACAGTCAGCGTACTGGCCTTCGGTTCAGAGGGTCCCGGGTTCGATTCCCTGCCGGGTCGGGGATTTTAACCTTAATTGGTTAATTCCTGCGGTACGGGGGCTGGGTGTATGTGTTGTATTCATCAACATTTCATCCTCATCACTACGCGCAGGTCGCCTACAGGTGACAAATAGAAAGGCCTGCACCTGGTGAGCCGAACCCGTCCTGGGATATCGCGGCACTAAAAGCCATACGACATTTGATTACATTTCAATCACTGTACGAAGAACACCACGAATATACCTTGCCACTATGTGAAGAACACCACCGGTCAAGCTGTTGCCCGCGATTAGTACCGTTATGGGAGGAACACCATGGGTCTGCGTTGCTTGAGAGAAGTACCATGATGTGAGATGCCATGGGCCTGTGTTGCCTGTGGGTGGTACCATAATGTGTGATACGGCGTGGGACTATATTGCCTGTGTTTAGTAACACCAGGTGAGTGGCACCAAGAGTATACGTATCCTGTGATTAGTAACACCAGGTGAGTGGCACCAAGAGTATACGTATCCTGTGATTAGTAACACCAGGTGAGTGGCACCAAGAGTATACGTATCCTGTGATTAGTACCACCAGGTGAGTGGCACCAAGAGTATACGTATCCTGTGATTAGTAACACCAGGTGAGTGGCACCAAGAGTATACGTATCCTGTGATTAGTAACACCAGGTGAGTGGCACCAAGAGTATACGTATCCTGTGATTAGTAACACCAGGTGAGTGGCACCAAGAGTATACGTATCCTGTGATTAGTAACACCAGGTGAGTGGCACCAAGAGTATACGTATCCTGTGATTAGTAACACCAGGTGAGTGGCACCAAGAGTATACGTATCCTGTGATTAGTAACACCAGGTGAGCGGCACCAAGAGTATACGTATCCTGTGATTAGTAACACCAGGTGAGTGGCACCAAGAGTATACGTATCCTGTGATTAGTCCCACAATGTAAGGAACACCATGAGTCTGTGTTGCCTGCGAGTGGTTCGATTATATATCACACACCGTGAGTCCACGTTACCAGTGATTAACACCACTATAGGAAGAACACAACGATTCTTCTTTACCAGTGGTTAATATTATTATGAAAGGCCGGTGACCTGGATTTTGGATCACAATTATCATCTCAGAAAAAGGGAATCGTGAAAATGATCCACTTATTGTTTTGGATTCTTGGTCTTCTTCTTCATCATTCGTTTTATGTTTTAGTCAGTGGATATATTTTGAAGTTTTAATTATCGTTTCTTTTCGTTGCACCTCGTACCATTAGTGTCTGATGACCTGACTGTTAGGCCCCTTTAAAAACAATCATCTTCATCATCACCACCACCATCACCATCATTTCTCTGAAGTCGGGCTCGCTGGCTGAAAGCATAGTGTGCTACCTTCTCCGCCCAACTTGGCTCAGAGGGATGGTTGCGAAGATGCTCAAATATGCCAGCAACGTGTCGACAGATTTACCAGCACTTAAAGGAAGTCCCGTAGAACAATATTCTGGCATCTTGGCGTCTCCGAAACCAGCGAGAATATTTTGTTGGACGTAAAACCAACGAATTTATTAACCGTTTGTCTCAAATAATGTAACGATTCACTCCACACTTTTTGGCATTCAGTATATTTTTCCACCATAAGCCTCTATAAACTGTTGTATCGTGGTGAGTATCGAATCAATGTCTTCTGAGGTCTTGTTGTGATGTTTCTCTCCATGTTTTCAAAGCATATAAAATCAACTCTTAATTTGTGTGACACGAAACGGAGCAACCCGAGGCATTAAAAGTATGCCATATTGCGGATAGGTCCAGTTAATATCAGAGTTCAATCAATTGTAGTGACTCCTTATAAGGCTTATATTTTGGAGGCTACGTGGCCAGCCGATCACCGTGTGTGTACTGTACCACCTCCACCCATAGGGGTAAGAGTTCTTCATACATTTTTCCATAACACTGACTTATCAGAAATAGGCACATCTAAAGTGAAGGAAAAACTAACATTTTTTCTTATCTCATCTATTTTTCAGCAAACCGTCTCTAATGTTTCTAATAACGTGAACTAAAAATATGAAATCCAGCGGCGTCTCATCGTAAGGATCACACGGGCATCTGAACGCCCTGGTAATCCCAAAAATATTGAAATTTACACGATATTGTATGATGAGAACAAGATTTATGTTATTTGAGAACGTATTTACGAAGTTGTAACGATTCACTTTCCATTTCCATTTGAATCACACGCCACTCCAGCCGAGCACAACCCCGTTATGAACTATAAACTTCAGCGTAATGCATAGTTAGAGCTTGAAGACGCAGTCCTCTGGGTATGGCGAATGTGATCACAGTTTACTGTGTGATCATGGCACTGCCTGCTCGATGTGGATTCGATGGCTGCTTCATATCGAGGAGGCGGTGGATTACGGACCGCTGAGCAGCTTCCAATGCCTTCTGTAAAAATTATTTTCAAATCCCAAAGATGTCAACGCGTATCGCGTAGTCCATGGCAGTGGTTAATGCACAGAGTTGTTACCCCGGAGTGGTTACCTGACTGACCGCATGGCGCTGTTGACAGTCGCACGTGTAACATAATATTGCTTAACGAACCAAAGAGACGACACAATACAGGCTAACTGAGCTCCTGTTTACGTATTCACCAACTGAGGAGCAACTTAGGCCTATCTACTGTCAGCTCTGTGCGAACATCTAAAGATTTTAAACACGCAACGCCATCTTATATGATGTAACTTTACAGGGTGTGGTTAACTACCGCGGTACTCCACACATACTCCATGAAACTGGGAGGATAGTACCTTATTTCATGTCCCGGTGCACATAACCAATATCACTCCCAATAATTACAGTAAGCCTATCAAAAACCATGGCGCAACAGCCCCGCAGGACTTTGGTCTACCAAGCGATCGCTGCTCAGCTCACAAGCCTGCAGATTATGAGGAGTCGTGTGGACAGCACGACGAATCCTCATGCCGTTACTGTTGGCTTCGTAGACCGGAGCTGCCATCTCCCCGTTAGATCGTTTCTCAATTGTAATCATGAAGGCTGAGTGGATCTCGAACCAGCCTTCAGATCCAGGTTAAGATCCTGGGGCCTCCGGGTAAGAAGCAGGCACTGCGGATCCGGCATAGTAGGCCTAATTCGTATTCAAAACACGACTGCACACGGCCACTCCAAGAAGTACTACTTGTTTATGTCCGTTACTCTGTTCTCGGGTTCTGTCCTTAGACCTGTGACTACTAAGTTCGTTTCTCAGTCCTTGGTGATAAAGTGATCCCTTTCGCTCTAACGTCGCTAGGCTCAAAAAGATCAGTACATATCCTTTCTGAATTCTGTCTGTTCTTTTACAGACGAACAACATATTCTCCTCTAGAAGTGCGTAATGCGGAACGAGTGTTGTAGTCCCAAAATGTCCACACGGTCCATGTCTGACCATGACGAATCCCAGCAGACAGATCACTCCGGCGTTTCTGCAGGTGTGCTTTGTGTCCAGCGCATACCCTGTAAACATACACAGAAACTGTACTTGTCTATTTTATTTTATCATTCACCCTATGATGATGATGACGCTCGTTATTTAAAGGGGTCTAATATCTAGGTCAAGGGGCGACCTTCGCAGAAACTAACCTAAAACAATGGTATATACTGACCAAAGGGGTGCTTTCAAAGCACAATCCTGAATTGATGATGCTTGTTGTCTGAAGGTTCAAAATCGAAGCCAACGGCTCCTCATAATGGTTCTTATTGGTAGTAAAGTTGAATCATGGTATTTCTCATGTAGCGGAACTAATCACAAGTAACGTAGACTCACGGTATTCCACACATTGTGGTACTATTCACAGATAATGTACTACGCACAGGTAATGGCGCCACTCATAGGCAACGCAAACCCATGATGTTCGTCACATAGCAGGTGCTAATCATAGGCGACGCAGACCCATGATGTTCGTCACATAGTAGGTGCTAATCACAGGCGACGCAGACCCATGTTGTTCGTCACATAGTAGGTGCTAATCACAGGCGACGCAGACCCATGATGTTCGTCACATAGCAGGTGCTAATCATAGGCGACGCAGACCCATGATGTTCGTCACATAGCAGGTGCTAATCACAGGCGACGCAGACCCATGATGTTCGTCACATAGCAGGTGCTAATCATAGGCGACGCAGACCCATGATGTTCGTCACATAGCAGGTGCTAATCACAGGCGACGCAGACCCATGATGTTCGTCACATAGCAGGTGCTAATCATAGGCGACGCAGACCCATGATGTTCGTCACATAGTAGGTGCTAATCACAGGCGACGCAGACCCATGATGTTCGTCACATAGCAGGTGCTAATCATAGGCGACGCAGACCCATGATGTTCGTCACATAGCAGGTGCTAATCACAGGCGACGCAGACCCATGATGTTCGTCACATAGCAGGTGCTAATCATAGGCGACGCAGACCCATGATGTTCGTCACATAGTAGGTGCTAATCACAGGCGACGCAGACCCATGATGTTCGTCACATAGCAGGTGCTAATCACAGGCGACGCAGACCCATGTTGTTCGTCACATAGTAGGTGCTAATCACAGGCGACGCAGACCCATGATGTTCGTCACATAGTAGGTGCTAATCACAGGCGACGCAGACCCATGATGTTCGTCACATAGCAGGTGCTAATCACAGGCGACGCAGACCCATGTTGTTCGTCACATAGCAGGTGCTAATCACAGGCGACGCAGACCCATGTTGTTCGTCACATAGCAGGTGCTAATCACAGGCGACGCAGACCCATGATGTTCGTCACATAGCAGGTGCTAATCACAGGCGACGCAGACCCATGTTGTTCGTCACATAGCAGGTGCTAATCACAGGCGACGCAGACCCATGTTGTCGCTTGTATAGTGATACTGATCACAGGTAACACCATGACCCGTGCTGTTTCTCATAATGGTACTAATAACGGGCACTGTAAACCCATAGTGATCCATCCACTGTTGCTACTAATCACAAGTAGTCTCATGGTTTTTATTCAAACATCCCTCAGTCGCTCATTCTAGTCGCCTCTGACGACACGCAGAGGATCGTGTCTGAACTTTTTATCTGCGTCCCCTACCCACAGCGGTCAGAAGTACCGGACAAAGAAAGGCAAAGGCCACGAAGGGGCGTGAAAATGAAAACTCCTTACGCCTCGAATATTCTAATAACATCGTGGTCGGCAAAAACAAGAGATGACCAACGGAGGTCAGGCAGGATAGATGAAAGTGAGGAGCCTGGCACAAGTAAGTGGAAGCAAAGCCAGGACTCAGCCAGAGGCCCTGTGCCCGCCGAACCACGCACACAATTTGGAGCCGCAGGGACCCTTTTAGTCGTTTTCATGACAGGCAGGGGATACCGTGTGTGTGTATTATGCATCTGCATCCCTCACCCTCAGGGCTTTTTAATCCTTCAGGTTTCAACATTTGAACTACTTTTTAGTGAGTCCATGCTGGAACTTCCCGTAATACAAGCGCGATCGTGGCTAGGGAGTTCCGGCTTCTCAAAGCATAGCTCGGCGAACACTTCAAACTTGCGCGCAGCTTCTTTTAAGATATCGGGACAGATTTTTGAAGTGATCAGGGTAGCTGTATCTCCGCAGCTCAGCTGGCAGCTTCATTTGGGATCGAGGTGACAAGTTATACAGAGTGTATCCGTGTTGATTTTACGGAGGACTGCAAAGGGATCAATTTGGGATAAGGGATCATATTACGAAAACGATCGATTCAAAAGTTAAGTAAAATTCTACTCATTTAAGTTCGTTTACCTGCACAAGTTTCACAGGCTGCTCCATTTATAACAAATGCTTGGATTGGCATCCCCCTGCGTCAATGAGGCATGCCATCGCACAAATTTCTGTCGTACCCGTTCCGCGGTGTCGTTTGAACAGCGTCGCAGGCAGATGTCTCATACATAAGGATGTTCACATGGCTCCACAAGAAGAAATCAAGTGTGGTGAGATCAGGTGAATAAGCGGTTCACAAAATAGGACCTCCTCTTCAGAACCACTTTGCAGGGAATGTCTGATCCAGGTGTTCAAGAACCCTCAGTCCAAAGTGAGGTGAGGCCATCATGTTTGAACCACTTCCGATGACGAAGGGCAAGTGGTATGTGTTCCAGGAACGTGGGTAGTGCAACTCTGAACACACTGATTACACTGCTGCAGGTTTCCTCGATTTCCCTGTACAGAATCTACCTTTCCTAGGACCATATAATCCTCAACATCCTCTCACTTCTCATTCAGCCAGTCTTCCGTAGCTATCTTGCACTTTCTATCCACTTCATTCTTTAATGGCCTGTATTCTTTTCTTCCCTCTTCATTTCTACCATTCTTGTTCATCAATCAGGTCTAGTATCTTATGAGTTATTCACTGATACTTAGTTGATCTTTTCTTCCTTCCTAACATTTCTTCATCAGCCCTAATGACCTCAATTTTCAAGATTATCCATTCTTCCTCTGATGTGTTTTCTTCGGCCTTTTCATATAGTCCTTTTGCAACGTGCTTCTTGAAAAAATTCCTCACACTCTTTTCTTTCAACTTGTCTAGATCCCATCTCCTTGCATTCCTTCCTTTCTTCAATTTCTTCAATTGCAGATGGCATTTCAAGACCAACAAGTTGTGGTCAGAGTCCAAGTCTGCTCCTTGGAAAGTTTTGCAACCCAACAGCTGGTTTCCGAATATCTTCCTAATCATTATGAAGTCTATTTGATACCTTCCAGTGTCTCCAGGTTTCATCCACGTATACAGCCGTCGTTTGTGGTGCTTGAACCAAGTATTAACAAGGACTAAATTATGATCAGTGCAGAATTCAACAGCCGACTTCCTCATTCGTTCGTTTGAACCAAACCAAAATCTTCTACTGTATTACCGTATCTTCCTTGGCCTATTACTGCATTCCAGTCTCCCATCACAATTAGATTCTCGTCACCTTTTACATATTGTATTGAATCTTCTATCTCTTCGTATATTCTTTCAATTTCCTCCTCATCCGCTGAACTAGTAGGCATATAGACCTGTACTACTGTGGTGGGCATTGGTTTCGTGTCTATCTTGACAACAATAATTCTTTCACTGTGCTGTTCGTAGTAGCTTACCCACTGCCCTATTTTCTTATTCAATATTAAACGAACTCCTGCATTTCTCCCGTTTGATTTTATGTTGATAATTCTGTAGTCGCCTGACCAAAAATCTTGCTCTTTCTGCCAACGTACTTCACTTATACCAACTACATCTAACTTTAGTCCATGTATCTCCCTTTTCAGATTCTCCAACCTGCTACAACGATTCAAACTTCTAACATTCCATGTTCCGACTCGCAGAATGTCAGTCCTGATGATCGCCCCATCACCCGGAGATCCGAATGGGGGACAATTTTACCTGCGGAATATTTTACCCGGGAGGAAGCCATCATCAGTACATCATTCATACAGAGAGAGTTGCATGTCCTCGAGAGTTAGCTACGGTTGTAGTTTCTCGTTGCTTTCACCCGTGTATCAGTATCAACTAAGCTAATAAGTACATATAGAGTATTATTAGGAGGCCACATCAGTCAATCAATTAGACTGGCGCCCTTGCAACATTCGGAAGGCTGCCACTCCCCTTTCGATTAATGATTTGTTAGTCTATTCTCTCAACAAATACCCATGCGATATGGTTGCACTTGCGGCTCTTCTACCCGCTTCATTGGGACAAGCAAGCCTCCCCACCGCGGCAAGGTCACATGGTTCCCAGGAAAGAAACCTGGAGTTATGCGCTAATAAAACGTCAAATTAGTGTCATAAACATCGCCGTTGGATTAATGAAGGTAATACGAACTTTATGCTATGATTTGATATATGTGATATTTACCTGTCGTCAATGGATTAACCTACACATTAGTCTGCGTGGTGATGGCGACGCATTACTTGAACTGGGAATACAGAGACACAATCTTCCGTGTAGATGGATAACGATCTTCAGCGTTAAATCCAGGCGGGGAACAATTCACCCGGTTAAGTTACGTGTTCGATGATTCATAATACTTCTGACTATCCGTGTTTAAATTACTGCGAACCGGAGTTCAACCAATCAGAGATGATTTATAACGAAAGAGTGCGGAAACTAATTACAGTAGGCCTACGGTAAATTTTAATTTTCCGTACTTTTATGAGCACGGAAAGAAGGTAATTACTTCACAGCATGAAAAAACTATTACTTATTTAAATTTGATTTTAAAGCTTTTTTGCGACATTAATTTTATTTTTTATTTATTTAAACAAATATTTCATGCTTGCAGTTTTTGTCCGACTTGCCGTATAATACTCTCATTCAAGAAATAGTGTGTGTTTTTTTTTTTTTTTTTTTTTTGCAAGTTGCTTTACGTCCCACCGACACTGATAGGTTTCATGGCGACAATTGGACAGGAAAATGGTGTGAAAATGGGAAACCACGTAAAACCATCTTCTGGGCAGCCTACAGTGGGGTTCGAACCCACTGTCTCCCGAGTAATCGATAATAGCCGTACTTAAGCGACTTCAGCTTTCGAGCTCAGTAATAGTGGTTTCCAATCCTATCGTCGGGAGTTCTGGAGATGGCTCTTGTTTTCGGTTTCCTATTTTCAAATTCCAAGGTTGTTTCTTAGTTAAGGTCATGGCCGCTACCCTTTTCGTCCCAGACTTCTTCCGTCCAGATGTTGCTGAAAACATTTCAGTATTAGTGTGATATTGCAACACTAGGAGAGGAAAAGGCATGTTGTTGTGTACAAAGAAGCAGATTTGTACAACACTAATAAAATATTTACTGTTGAAGCTTTTTTTATTCTGTACAAAATAAAAGTTTCTCTAACTTCTTTTGCGGAATGTACATTAATTCTGTAAGAGGCTGCCTGGCCGAGGTGGTAAAGGCGTGCTCGGTTCGCCCGGAAGGATATGCGTTCGAATCCCCGTCAGAAAATTGTAAAATTTGAGAAACGAGATTTCCACTTCCGGAGGTTCATATGGCCCTGAGGTTCACTCAGCCTACACCAAAAATGAGTACCAGGTTAATTCCTAGGGTCAAAGGCGGCCGGGCGTAGAGCTAAACACTCTACCCCATCACGTGCTGAGGTTACGGATAGTGAAAGCCTTTACCTTGCACCCCTCCAAGGGCCTTCATGGCCTGTACGGAGAAGACTTTGCTTTGCTTTTACATTAATTCTTTAATCTGAATCAACTTGAGGATGTCTTGGAAAAATGAAAAAATATATACAAATCTAACCTAATATATGCAATAAGTTTCTCGTTGCTGGAACAAAGTGCAAATCAATATCCCTACAATATTCACTGCCCAAGTTGATCATGAGGAGAGTTCTAGGAGAAGGCTATATAAGTTTACTATCATAATATGACTTATGTCAGTAAAGAAAATGCATCAAGTGATAGAGCCATGCAAAGCAGGTGGGATTAGGCTAGAGAGCTTATCCTGGGGTGAAACCTCCAGCAGTTCGGTGCACATTTTCAAGAGGCGTGACCTACGTGCCCAACTGACGTTGTAGGCTTATTCGTTTGACTGCTTCTAACAGCCTTCCAGGCTCTTCCTTTCTTTCTTTTTCTTTCTTTCTTTCTTTCTTTCTTTCTTTCTTTCTTTCTTTCTTTGGGCGGGCCCCGAAGCTCCCCCCCCCCACGTCCGCGTGGCAATCGTTAATAATCTACATTGCATCCGGCATGCTATTAATTTCTAAGGAAAAAAGAAATAGCAGGGAGTGGAGTGGGAACTGGTGCAAGGCGAAACTGCTTGTTTCCATGTCAAACATGCTACCAACGCCAGAGTTTGTGTTGGGTAGACGGTGTTCAGATGTGATATTATGGGACAGGAAAAAACAACACAAGCGGAATAGGAAAGAGCCTACAGGTAAAACATGACAAATTTTGATAGCACATGCAAGGATGTGGTTTCTGGATAGGTCCAGGTGTGTAGGTTAGTTGATAAAAGGTATCATGCACCAGCCATGATGCATAACCTCGCCAGTCCAGTTATTAAGGGATCAGTCCGTCTGGGCACTGCCGTGACTAGCACGGGCCTTGCCGGTTGCAGAGCCAATAGCCGCCAGGGCCCGCCGCACCGCTCCGCACCTTGAGGTCTCCCGTACCCAGCATCCGATCCCGGAGAATGAGGCCAAGCCCGCCAAGGCGGGGGCCTCATGGATGGGGATGGGTCATGGCGCCGGTCCTCTTTCCTCTATGCCCGCGTCATGGCCCGGTAGATAGGGCAACTGCGATGAAAGGCAGGGTGGCCCCCCGCGCAGTTGGCGCACACCGGCGCCTCTTTATGTGCTGCGCAGGCCGTACAGTGGTGATCACCCCCACAACCATTGTATTTATTGCTGTGTGCTTGAAATCTTTCAAGTACGGTGCCATTTTATTCTACCAATGCCTACTGCAAATCTCTGAATAAAATCTAGTTGCCCCGTCCCGAAATGACCTCTGAGATAAATTTGTACCTATGCCCTGCGAACAGTTCAGTCTTTAATTTGTGCTCCCTTAAAAATCCGTCGACCGTACAACTACTGTGCAAGCTAATGCTGTAGATTCTGCCAGAGTTAGAAATAGAAACTGAAAGATACGATAAGGCGATTGGTAAACGTGGGGAAGGTTTGGAAGATTTTAGGAATGGAAAACCTATACTGGACTTCAATCCTAGAATAGGATTACCTGTTACGAATACATTCTTCAAACATAAGGCTAAAGGTAGGGGCACTAGATCAATAATAGACTATGCCTTAACCGACCTTGAATTCAGGAAATCTGTTAGAAATGTCCGGGTTTACTTGGAATTCTTCGATGATATGTAGTGAACTACGTACCTCTAGACCTAGGATTAAAACAAGTAAAACCTGTCTGCAGGCGAATAAGGGTAGAAAATTCCCAGGACGGGGATATTAGAAAGAAGTACATGTATATGATTAGTGAAAAGTTACGAACAGTAGATAGTAAGCAGGTTTAGGATATAGAAAGAGAATGGGTGTCATACAGCGATGCTGTAGTAGAAACAGCAAGGCAATGCTCAGGAACAACTGTGCGTAAAGATAGGAAAACGTGCACACATTGGAGGAATGAATAAGTGAGAGCAGCTTGTAAACGTAGGTCTATCAGAAATGGAACCAAAGATGGATTGACGGAGACAGAGAATTGTCCGTAGATTTTTTTTTTTTTTTTTGCTAGCTGCTTTACGTCGCACCGACACAGATAGGTCTTATGGCGACGATGGGACAGGGAAGGGCTAGGAGTGGGAAGGAAGCGGCCGTGGCCTTAATTGAGGTACAGCCCCAGCATTTTCCTGGTGTGAAGTGCGTAGATGAAAGGAACAGAGCGAAACAAATAATTGTTGAATCCAAAAAGGAGTCGTGGGAAGATTTTGGTAATAACGTGGAAAGGCTAGGTCAAGTAGCAGGGAAACCTTTCTGGACAGTCATAAATAATCTTAGGAAGGGAGGAAAAAAGGAAATGAGCAGTGTTTTGGGTAATTCAAATTAACTCATAATAGATCCCAGGGAATCACTGGACAGATGGAAGGAATATTATGACAATCTGCTCAACGTACAAGGAAATCCTCCTGGACAATGATAATAGTTTAATTACGCTTCAGGAAGTGGACAGTATGGTAATTAAACTCCATTGTCATAATGCAACAGGAATAGAGGAAATTAGACCTGTAATGGTTTAATATAGTGGGAAAGGAGGATCTAAATCATGAAATTGCTTCATAGTACACAAGGATTAGCATGGGATGCTAGTACGGTACGTTCTGATTGGAGGCGAAAGCAGGAATTGCACCTGTCTATAATCACAGGAACAGGAAGGATTGCAAAACTGTCGAGGTATTCAAATGATCCAGTTCGAGGTAAAAGCCACTAAGTTTCATATACTTAAAAAATGATTAGGAAATAACAAGAAAATGGGAATTGCGAGTTAAAAAGTTTAAAGATATTTGCATTATTAATTTTATAAAAGAAATTTTCGATGCTGATAATTAAAAACGTAGGCAAGTGAAACAAACACTGAAAAAAACATTGTTTTACCTCTCGTGTAAAATTGTATAAACGTTACATCGTGCCCTTTACCTCTGGAGCACGGATATTTAATACTGATATGTCCGTTAGGTGCAGAAGTTCGATCACACTACACTCGTCAATGCTTCACCATACCCTTGGCTGCTCACTCGCATAAATTAATGCTTGACGTTGGTAGAATATTTTGCCAGTATTGTACCAGGTCTAATTTGGCTGTAAAATGAATTGAAAAGGAAACAATGCCCTCTCTCTGCCCGGATAGGTCTGAATCAATCAATCAATCAATCAATACTGATCTGCATTTAGGGCAGTCGCCCAGGTGGCAGATTCCCTATCTGTTGCTTTCCTAGCCTTTTCCGAAATGATTTCAAAGAAATTGGAAATTTATTGAACATCTCCCTTGGTAAGTTATTCCAATCCCTAATTCCCCTTCCTATAAATAAATATTTGCCCCAGTTTGTCCTCTTGAAATCCAACTTTATCTTCATATTGTGATCTTTCCTACTTTTATAAACGCTTTTCAAACTTATTCGTCTACTAATGTCATTCCACGCCATCTCTCCGCTGACAGCTCGGAACATACCACTTAGTCGAGCAGCTCTTCTTTCTCTCAATTCTTCCCAACCCAAACATTGCAACATTTTTGTAACGCTACTCTTTTGTCGGAAATCACTCAGAACAAATCGAGCTGCTTTTCATTGGATATTTTCCAGTTCTTGAATCAGGTAATCCTGGTGAGGGTCCCATACACTGGAACCATACTCTAGTTGGGGTCTTACCAGAGACTTATATGCACTCTCCTTTACATCCTTACTACAACCCCTAAACACCCTCATAACCATGTGCAGAGATCGGTACCCTTTATTTACAATCCCATTTATGTGATTACCCCAATGAAGATCTTTCCTTATATTAACACCTAGATACTTACAATGATCCCCAAAAGGAACTTTCACCCCATCAACGCAGTAATTAAAACTGAGAGGACTTTTCCTATTTGTGGAACTCACAACCTGACTTTTAACCCCGTTTATCAACATACCATTGCCTGCTGTCCATCTCACAACATTTTCGAGATCACGTTGCAGTTGCTCACAATCTTGTAACTTATTTATCACTCTATAGAGAATAACATCATCCGCAAAAAGCCTTACCTCCGATTCCACTCCTTTACTCATATCATTTATATATATAAGAAAACATAAAGGTCCGATAACACTGCCCTGAGGAACTCCCCTCTCAACTATTACAGGGTCAGACAAAACTTCACCTAATCTAACTCTCTGAGATCTATTTTCTAGAAATATAGCAACCCATTCAGTCACTCTTTTGTCTAGTCCAATTGCACTCATTTTTGCCAGTAGTCTCCCATGATCCACCCTATCAAATGCTTTAGACAGGTCAATCGCGATACAGTCCATTTGACCTCCAGAATCCAATATATCTGCTATATCTTGCTGGAATTCTACAAGTTGAGCTTCAGTGGAATAATCTTTCCTAAAACCGAATTGCCTTCTATCGAACCAGTTATTAATTTCACAAACATGTCTAATATAATCAGAAAGAATGCCTTCCCAAAGCTTACATACAATGCATGTCAAACTTGCTGGCCTGTAATTTTCAGATTTATGTCTATCACCCTTTCCTTTATACACAGGGGCTACAATAGCAACTCTCCATTCATCTCGTATAGCTCCTCCGACCAAACAATAATCAAATAAGTACTTCAGATATGGTACTATATTCCAACCCATTGTCTTTAGTATATCCCCAGAAATCTGATCAATTCCAGCCGCTTTTCTAGTTTTCAACTTTTGTATCTTATTGTAAATGTCATTGTTATCATATGTAAATTTTATTACTTCTTTGGCCTTAGTCTCCTCCTCTATCTCGACCCTCTTACGAATATCATTTTCATATAAGTTTACTTGTAATCTTACTTTTCAGTTCATCCGCTTTTGTAGAAATAGCAAACAATCCTATCAGTGATCTGGCTCAGTGAATATATTATCCTTACTGTCGTAACTCTTAGAGCTGGTGAGTAGGTTGGAGAATATCATTTTAGCCCACATCATCGTAATTAATATCATCACTAGAGAAATGTCAACGAGTAATAGGCTTAGTATTAGCTACAGAGACCTCACGGGATGGACGGACAGAGTTAGGTCTTACGGCGACGATGAGATAGGAAAGGGGTGGGAAGGAAGTGGCTGTGGTCTTAATTAATGTAAAGCCGCAGAATTTGCTTTGTATGAAAATGGGAATGCACGCAGAAACATATTCAGGGGTGCCGACTCTGGAGTTCGAACGCGCTATCTCCCAAATGCAAGCCCACAGCTGCGCACTGTACGGCCAACTCCCTGGGCTCTGAGAGACTATCGCGTTTTATCTGAAGGGCTGGACTGTAACGGGAATGTTAGTGTGTAGATTGATCCAAAAGGGGAGACGGTATAGACACAGCTGAAATTAAGTTGTAGAGCTGCATCAGGCTGTCCAGGTATTGATGTAATGCAAACCCCTTTTGGGTGGGGGACGCAGACGAAAAATACCTCCACGTTGTCCCCTGCCTGCGACTTAAATGGGGCGATCATGGGATGATATTTGAACCATGCGACTACTTGTCATTAGTAAAACTACCTGAGGAACACAATGGACCTAAGTTACCTAGGAGTAGTACCCTTATGTGAGGAGTCTGGGAGTTGTCTGTGGTTAGTACCATCATGTGTAGCCCACCGAGGCTGGAGGGGTGGGGCACTCGGCTGCGCGGAATTATGTTCATGCGAGAAAATGTGCCGTACCCTTCGCTGGAATGTGCCGGCTCCCCCGTATTCAGAATGGTTCTGCCTTACCTATATTTGAAGAGCACCACGGTTCTAATTTGCCTCTGATTAGTACGACTATGTGAAGAGCACCATGGGTCTGTGTTGCCTGCGAGTGGTGCCTTTATGTGTGACATACAATGGGTCTGCATTACCAGTATTAGTACTATTATATGGGGCCGGTGACCTGGAATTGCACCCCGTTTTTTTAATAAGCATCATCTCAGAAAAGAAGGCTTTGTGAATTGGATCCACTGATTGTTTTGGATTCATGGTCATTTTTTCACCATCGCTCGTTTTATATTCTTGTCAGTGGATACATTTTGAAGTTTAAATTATCGTTTAATTTCGTTGCGCGTGGTACCATTAGAGCCCGATGACGTAGACGTTAGGCACCATTAATCATCATTGATGACGTGCAAAATGTACTCGAACTCTCCGCTCAAATCTTGTTCTCTTTCTGACCCAGACAGTGATTAGGTTTCCATGGCCAATTATGTCTTTAGTTCGCAGGCCTTCAGCTTCTTACACGATATCCTCACATTTAGAAGAGTCTGAATTCTTCCATTCATATTCGCATATTCCTCTTATAATTGTTATCGAAATTCCATGGCTCACAGAGGAATGGGAAGCGTCTGGGTTGAATTGGCAGGCAGGTAATATTCATAAATAATAATAATAATTGTACCGAAGTTACACCCGCTCCGTGCATTTCAAACGGGCACCTTTTAAAAGGCCATCTGTTATGTGAACTGCGAAACTTCCAGTGGAAAAAGTTTGAACGTTTATCATCAGATGTCTCTACTGTCAACTTTTGCAGACATTAGTTGCTAAAACTGAAGTGTTTGTAGAATGTTTCTGGTATTCTAAGTTTATCAGAACTTCTATCTCTTCCCGCCGACTTCCAACGTTCGACCAATCAGAAATGTTTTATATTTATTTGATTATCCCTGAAAATTCTGTAACTATCCTCTCCGCTATAAAAGCTGGGACCTTCGGGCCATGTTGTCTTTTGATCGATCCAGGCCAGCAGTAGAGTGTGTTAGTAGAGGGGACAGGGGAGGACTTGCCTCGTCCTTCTCAGGAAGGTACACCAGTTCAAGGTAATGGCAGACATATTTTAATCACGTGTTCGTCTCAGAAAGCTAGTTTGAGGGGAAGGTTTCGAAATTCTTTCTCAATATAATCTTACCGTATAAATTTTCAATCTGTTTTAAGATCTCAATCAAACATAGGGAGTGGGAACACTTTTGTATTCCCCTTCAACTTGGTTTTGAACTGACTATGATCTGGTAAACTTTAAAATTCATGTCTTCTTTGTAATTTAAAACTTTATCCTCATCTAGTCATCTCCGTAACTGTAACTTTGGACCATAAGCCCACATAGGGATTTCAAATATGATCCTGTGAATTTCAAAGGAGTGTAAGTGTCCGCCTCCTAACATTTCGATTTACGGCCAATAATTTTAACCTTTCCTTTTTACTATGGCCAGGTAGAATGGGCACTTATTGCCTCTGTTGACTTCTCTTATTTAATTTCTGATTTACATGTAACTTATAAGAGAGTGACTACTGTTTCTTTTTGTAAAATGTTGATTGTGCTTTTAAGAGGCCTGGATCTTGTAAATTTTGAAGAATAGTCTCCTAGAGAATAATTGTGTGGAGCTAAGCCGCTCTTTCTAATGTTGAAAATTTTGGATGCCCGTCTCCTTTTTTGTAATTATTTGGAGCAATTTTGCTCGTGGGAATGTTGTAACATTTGAGCTCTCTGTCTCAACTCTTACTGTACCTGATTTCAAATAATGATTGTTTCTAGAGCTGTATATTTACAAATATTATGCGTTATTGATTAACAAAGTTTTAAGATCAGAAAGGAAACCAAAAATCCTACGAAAGAAATCAAATTTTAAATTTTAGAATTTTATATTAAAATTTTATCTTTTCTCTATCCACCCATTCATGCCATCACCTTCTTACACCTCTGCGTTCCACATAATGCCCGAAATAATAATAATAATAATAATAATAATAATAATAATAATAATTATAATAATAATAATAATAATAATAATAATAATAATAACAATATTGGCTTTAAGTTCCACTCCTACTTTTACGGTTTTTGGAGGACGTAGGTGCCGTTGTTTATTTCCGCTGTAATTATTTTATGTGTCAGTAAATCTACCGACACGAGGCTGACCTATTTGAGCATCTTCAAATATCACCAGACTGAGCCAGAACTGAACCTGCCAAGTTGGGATAGGAAGGCCAGCGCCTCAACCCGGTAAGCAAGATTCAAAGTATGAGTTAAACTAACAAAATTCAAAATAAATATTTATTTCTTTTATATTAAAACTTCAGTTTTCATAACAACATGTTAATCCTTTCAGAAGAGCCAGTAGAGCAGAGCAACAACACAGGCGTTCGTCACCTCCATAAAACTAAGTAAGAGCTAAGTAGAATTGCTACACACCGGGCGAGTTGGCCGTGCGTGTAGAGGCGCGCGGCTGTGAGCTTGCATCCGGGAGCTAGTAGGTTCGAATCCCACTATCGGCAGCCCTGAAGATGGTTTTCCGTGGTTTCCCATTTTCACACCAGGCAAATGCTGGGGCTGTACCTTAATTAAGGCCACGGCCGCTTCCTTCCAACTCCTAGGCCTTTCCTATCGCATCGTCGCCATAAGACCTATCTGTGTCGGTGCGACGTAAAGCCCCTAGCAAAAAAAAAGAATTGCTACAGGTACCACAATCAGGGAGTAAACTCCCATTTACACTAAGAGATCAATAGCGGCTAGTCTCATATTTCCGGAAAGAGAACTCATCTCTTATTACAATTTCCAACTAAGGCTCACAATCTTTTAGCAATATTTTTCAAAATCAGTCCCATAATGGCATATTGATGATGTCTTTCAAATTTCTTGAATGATAACAGCTTCAACAATTGTGTTGAAGCACACAGATCTTGCTTACTACTATAGGGTACCCTCAAGAACTTACATACAGAGGCCTATACTACTTTGCCACATGGAACTGAATTGAAAAAGGAAATCTTTACAATTGACCGATAACCAATTTGGAAGGAGGCGGAAATCAAGCACCCCTATGAAAAGGAAAATATTCAAATCCTAATTGGGATTATACCCCAATGAAGGAGAGGCTAATCAAAAACAACGCAGTGACGAGGTGAGAGGAACATATAAGGCTGAATCACGCTAGTTCAATTATTAGACTTACAAAACTTAGTCACCCAATTCAAATTAAATACGAGAATTACGAGGGTAACCACTCATTCTCCCTTTCTTTCATCCAACTTCCCATAAGGGGATAACATTTTATATGTCCGGAGACCACCCTATATTATAACGAAAAAAGTAAAGCCCTAAGAGTTACATTTAAAAAATCTTCACAAATCTTCACACGCACTTAAATAAATTTACTTCGCCATACCTTATTAGTTGGAACTTCCTTCAGGTCGAAACTCACACCTCAAAAATATCCCGGAGGTGGATCCTCTCTCTCCTCAGCCGATACGACACATAATCACACAGTAATGCTAGTCACTGAGAGCGAAAATGTCTCAGCTTATGTACATACAGAGAGAGAGAGCCTGAAAGGTCTGGATTTTACAATCCAAGAATCGGATTGGACGACATCTCTTAACCAAGAAGGGCCGTGACTGGTCAGAAAAATTACGCACTAGCTTGAAATAGGCTGGTAGAATTAGAGGCAGAAGCCGAGAAAGAATTGGAAACAACAGCATGCAAACCAGCTTACCACCATCGCGATACAAATGTTATTTTGTGATTAGGTAGGATTTTACCCTCAAGAATTCTCTTATATATCAATGACAGAGCCATCTAACAAGTTCATTAAATATTCGAATATAGATACAGTACCCCCTTGACAATAATGACTTCTTTTGAGCCTCATGCGTCTTCAGTTTAATGCTACTAATAAAAATATAACGTGTATTGTTGTGCGCATATTTACATCACAATAGTACCCGGGCTAGTGGCGCAATAAAGTAAAAGCGAGGCCGAGACGCGCAGAAATTAGCTTCGTGCACTGCAGTCTAGCAACAGCAAACATTTAAATTTTATTATGACCCCAAGCAGCAGTATTTCAGGTTGAATGTCTGCAGGGGACGCTAGCACATATCGTATTTCCTCGGCGCACCTATTAATTTTCTTCACGAAGGAAAAAAGAAAAGTAGTTGAGCTGAATGGACATATAAGGTGTGATGAGGGACACATGCCGGGATTATCTTAACATTCGTACCTTTTTATTGCACAGAAACCCATGAGCCTGAATACTGGTGAGAATTCAAATAGCTACTGCAGGCCCAGTTTATAACCTTAAATATCGCCGTTGTGTCTGAGAAGAATGCTCTACAATTTTAAAGGGGAAATACTGGCTTGCATTCCTTGTTCAACGCACTAAGTGTTTTTAAATCATGGCGAAAAATAATAAGAACAAGAAGATGAAGCATACATGCATCTTAACCAAATGTCTCGGGTTGTATTACCCTCTGTGATTGGGGGATTGGGGGACGACAAAGAGATCATTGAATAAGAACCATGTAACGACTTGTGATCAGTAGCAGCAGAGAGTTGTTCACTCTAGGTTTACAGTATTTGTGATTGGTAAAATTGTGTGGGAAAAACCACGGATCTGGGTGATTATAAAAATTATGTAACAGTGATAGCTGCTCCTAGGGTTAGTAAGTCAGCTTTAGACATTTTAACAATTCTCAAAAAACTGAAGATGAGCAGAATGTTTATTCATCATCATCATCATCTTCCTTCCAAGCATTGGGCCACGTGACCCGTTACGGTCTTGCATTTTACATTTTGCAAGACTTGAAAGCATTCAAATATCCTTCCGACAAATAACGGTTCTCTAACATTGGGCCAGTCGATGACCGCCCAAGGCAGGGTCGCCCAGGTAACGTAAATACCAAGATGCTGGTGAATGCAGTGGCGGCTCATATTCGAATATATACTGTCCCAATCCAGTCAATCATGGTAAAGGAGCTAAACATTCAACAAATTCCAATGTCACGTGTGCGATGAAGTGACCCGGATGTTACGACTTACCGACGCAATACAGACAACTTCCTCACTCCCCAGCTGAAACTTGAGAGGAAGGTAAGATCGAAAGGTCTTCTTCGGCGTTGCGCCCACATTTGTCGCAGAATAATTATTTCACAGATGAAAGATTTTCAGCGCTGAGTCCCTCAACCGCCAGAATGACCAGCTGTATAATTGAAACACACAAAAAGGTCGTGAGAACGCTTCCAGGATCTTCAAGGGCTCATCACCAGGCTTCATTGATGGTTTGGTGCGGAGTGGCGTACGGTGGTGTTACAGAGCTCTATTTCCGTGAAATACATCGTTTCGGAGAATGTTCAGAAGCATGTGATCAGAAATCAACAGTGGAGCAGGATTCATCCCCAGCGCAGAAGGCAAGAACGACAAAGGAAGGGCTTCAGAACAGTGTGCCTCGCCAGATGATCGGCCCAGCATCAGCCCTGACCTTAAACCCCCTGGACAACGAAATGTGGGCTGACCTTGACGAAACAATATATAAGAAGAGGCACCCCTCTATCGACTGCCTGAAGCGACCCATGGTTGCGGGAGTGGTGGATATTGAAATGGAGAGCCTGCCTAGCGCCATTGGCGAGTGGCTACAAAGACTACATATTGGCCGTTTACAAACTTTGGGCGTATATTAAGTGTATTATGCTGTTCTATCAAAATTTGTCTATAATTAACAAAAACTTTATATATATGAATCAGACATTTAAGAAAGTGTACATGCACAGAAATGTAACTTTTCAGAAGGAGCAGAAAACTGATTTAAAAGGCAGTCCTGCTATTAACATTAGATGCATGTGTTTTGACTGTGAACGTTGATGATTGTGACTAGTTTACTTGACAAAATATGGAGTAAAGATGAAGGACCTTATGGAAATTGGCAGCTAAAGAAAATTGATGTATACCCTTCTATAATGATGGCTGAGGTAAAACCAGTTTTGTAGCAAAACCACGTTATTTACTGAGATAATTTGGACACACTGTGTCGTCGTTCTAAAATAATAATCATTTGAATAATGACAATCAATCAAAATCATCGGCAATCACACGAACATTTGGCAAAGCATTTCTTTGAAAAAGTGTACTCCCCCGGAATATACACTTCTAGACGCTTTAGGTGATTCATCCCACTCCCGTCAATAGGAATTGGTTCTTCGTTGGCTAATTCGTTAGGAAGCTGTCTACTCAAATGGAAGGTGTGTTCTACAAGGACGTTGATTAACTGTTCTGTCCGTAGGGTTCCCGAATCTTTGGAAGAGTAAAGGAAGTATGTGAATGATGCTGGCTGGAAACGAATTTTCTGGTTGGTAGGCAAACCGCTTCCTCGAAATTCATATGACAGTCCTCCCCTCCACGAACCTGCTGCGCAGGCGTAGCAGGGGGAGAGGTGTTACTCCCACGTGGCGCGTCCCAGGTGGCGGATAGGGGGGTCCTAACCGGCTTGCCGGCGGACTTGAGGGAAATAAAATACCTCTCGCGGACCAAAGACACTACCCCCTGCGGGTGAGGGACGCACATGTAGAATACACCCCCGGTATCCCCTGCCTGTCGTAAGAGGCGACTACAAGGGGCGACCAAGGGATGATTAAATTAGAACCATGAAACTACTCTTGATTCGTACCATCATGCGGGGAACACCATGGGTTTCATGTACTTGCGAGTAGTATCACTAACTTGGTACGAAATAGGTTTGTGATTAGTTGCAGTAAAAAGCCTGGCCTGGTGGATTCCAGTACCCGTGCGTTGTACCCATGTGGGCAACACCGCGGGTCTGGGCGTAGCCTGTGAGTTGTACCACTATAAGAGCGACACCGTGGGTCTGCGTTGCCTGTGATTAGTACTCACTATGTGAGGAACACCACGGGGCCCTTGGGACCGGCACCCGTGCCTAGTACACCTAGGTGAGGAAGCTCATTGGTTTGCGTTGGCTATGAGTGGCGCCATTGTGTGAGAAACACCATAGGTCTGCGTTACCTGTACGAAGTACAATACTTGTGAGTAGTACCATCTTGTGTGGAACACCGTGAGTCTTCGCTACTTTTCATTAGTACCCCACAATGACAAATACCATGGTTCTACTTTACTCGCGACATGTAACATTCTGTGGGGCCTTAGTCGTGGATTTTGCACCCCTTCAGACATCAAGCATCATTGTGCTTTATAAGTTGTCCCTTGGTCAGTAATACTGTTATTCACGATCTTATTTTTGTGTCTGATGCACTGTTTTTGTTTGTTTGTTTGTTTGTTTGTTTTTGTTTTTTTGTATGGTTCATGTCCATCCCTTCATTCTTCATGACACTTTTTATTTCATTTTGGTCAGTGGATGAATCTGAATTTTTTGTTATTTCATTTCGTACCATTAGGGGCCGATGACCTCGATGTTAGGCCCCTTTAAACAACAAGCATCATCATCATCATCATCAGTCCTCCCCTCTTGAAAAATTCCGGCCCGCATTGCAGTAAAATTCTTACCACTCTCAACGCTTTTCACAGCCATCAGTACAGTCAGAAACTGAATTAACTGGTAATCAAAGTTAGTAAAAAAATTGAAGGTGTATTCAGATGTTTGACCAAAGAGGAGGTATCTGTTCCTTTCCATAAGCAAATAAGTCATTCAAGAATGGGCAGTTCTTCAGGGACCACACATAAATCAACCTTAAATATCAGTATGTTTGTATTTCGATAAATTTCGTTCCTTTCGTGGAAAGGTGCACCAGAACGAGAAGAATGTTAATCTGCAATATACAAATTATCAACAATCTGGACACGTGACCTTTCTTAAATGACCGATTAATTTATGAAAAGATGCAAGTTTCCAGACAAAAATGTTATACTTAACAAATTTTCGCAGAAAATAACAAAACATTGCCAGTCCTTCGTTGTGCACTTCTTTCGTCAATACAAGATTTATATGAGAAGGATTGCCAGTATTTAGGCAGGCTGTTATATTCGGTACGCAGCCCTAATTCCATCTATCGAAGATAAGTGGCAGCTAGGCTTCTTCCCATTAACCACCATTTGAACCAGGGTGAAGAAAATTATTTATATCGAAGACTGAAATCCGTTATTCTCCGACATTAAATTCTGTTAACCCATTTTATCGTGACTCTGCGTTGATATGGACTTAGCAACAAAAGTCGGACTCGTTGGTTGAATGGACAGGAAAAGTCAAGGAGTGGGACTGAAACGGCCGTGACCTTATTTGAGGTACAGTGCCAGAATTTGCCTCGTGTGAAAATGTTTGTATTAGATTGTTGATTCTGTGATTTTACGATGAACATTGAAATGGTCCTGTTTATCCTGAAACTCTTCGATTTATTTGTATTTTCCAATCACCCTCTCCTCCTTGACCAGCTGTTCGTTACTTTTGACATCCAATTCATCGCACTTTCGTCTGTCTTTATTCTTGAATGATTTTTCCTGATCCATCAACTGCAGAATGACATTCGTCATAAATTCTTTTTAATCCTTTCTTTCTTCCTTTCCAGATGTTTTCTGTCTATCATTTTGACTTCACTTTTAATGTTGTCCCATCTCTTCTCAGTATTTATAGCTCTCCCTGTGGTGCTCCTTAGCACCTCCTCCATCATCTCACGTACTTCATCCCGTAGTGCTATGCCTCTTAAGGATCTCTCTTTTAGTCCAACCCTTCGTAAGGGTGTAGTGGCATCACCCGACAATCCTTTTGGTGATCTTCCTCCAGGAATCTCTGCTTTGGGGATGGTGACTTGCTTCCTGTAAGCTCATCCTGGTCAAGCTCTTGATATGGTCCATCCATCGTAACGATGCACGTCCTCTAGGTCTTCGGCCGTCGACTTTCCCTCTATGATAAGAGTTTCCATTGCCTCCTGTCTTCTGGCCAAGTGAACAAAATACCTGAGTTGTTTGTCCTTTAGAGCATCCAGAGCAAAACCAGATTTCCTCCTATTCTTAACATGATTATTCAGTTTCATGCGTATTTGGTTTACTACAGGGTTGCGATCAGGCGGTGCATCTGCTTCCGGGTAGGTCATGACCGAGATCACGCTGATTATGAACCTTTGTTGATCAATGTCAAGACCTCAATGATGAATTAATCTCCAAAATTGAAACTTCTACATGGTGGTAGTGCTGGTTATTATTGTTTCAAGGGTAAGTACAAGTGGACAATCATCCATTATAAGTACTATTTATAAAGAATATTAGAAAGTATCCGACACTTCGTAAAATGACGATATCCGCAAAATAACGACAATGGCCGCAAAGGGCGTGAAAATAAAAGACTCCCTAGACTCCGCAGATCTATTGCCGTAGGGCTAGGAAATGAACAAGAGTTGACCAAGGGAGTTCGGATAGGATAGACGAAAGTGAGGAGTCTGATAAAAAAGTAGAGGCAATGCCACGCTCAGCTAGGGCACCGATGGTCACCAGCATACGTTCCCGAGATGAAATACCCAGGGTCACGCTTTTCGATAGGCAGGAGATACCGTGGTTATATTGCACCCCTGTGGGTGGAGCATGCTGACGAAGAATACACCCACGGTCGTAAGAGGCGACTAAAAGCGGTGACCAAGGAATGATTGGTTTGGAGCCTTGAGATTACCTGTGATTAGTACCGTTATGTGAGGAACACCATGGGTCGACCTTACCAAGCATTAGTACTACCCTAGCTGCCTCTGTGGATCACTGGTAGAGTGTCGGCCTCGGGATCCCAAGATAGCGGGTTCAAACCCGGCAGAGGTAGTCGGATTTTTGAAGGGCGGAAAAAAGTCCATTCGATACTCCATGTCGTACGATGTCGGCATGTAAAAGATCTCTGGTGACACATTTAGTGTTTACCAAATCTCAGCCATAGACGCCCAAGAGAGATTCGGTTTACTCTGTCTGCCATCCACTGGGCCTAGAGTAAAACGGAACGTCGAAATTGACGAGAAGACAGCCAGATGGCGTCAAATTGAAATGTCTGCACACGCTAGGTGAGGCCATACGATTATTACTACCCTGTGAGGAACACCATGGGTCGACGTTACCGGTGATTTATGAGGAGCCAGTGACTTGGATTTTGGACCTCTTTGGATAATAAACATCATCTCAGGAAATAAGGCCTTGCGGATTGGATTCACTGATTGTTTTAGATTCTAGTCGGTGGATACATTTCGACGTTTAAATTATCGTTTCATTTCAATGTACCTCGTACCATTTGGAGCCGATGACTTAGTTGTTAAGCCAATTAAAAACGAACGTTATCATCACAATGTATTCTATTGCCCCCGTCTGCCCATTGCTAACCTTGAATACGTGAGACACGTCGGCGTACCCGTTGATCATTCGAACGCCCAAGTGAAGTAATACTTTGTTTACATCGACTTACCGTCCATGAAAATGCTCTATATTCCTTTGGTGATAAATTTCAACTGCCATCCATTCTATGACATAAGTACCTGAAAACCTCGATGGATTTCCCCTAAAATAAAAGCACTCGTTATTAGTCACACAAATTACCTCAAATGATGAAAAGAAATAAAGGCGAGGTGAATAACTGCTGAGTTTCAACTTCGCTCAGAATCAACACATTCAATCAGGACCCAACAGTCTTTCCACGGAATGTACCTTGATCGCTTCTGGAGCATGAGTATTCGTGCTAGATCTCTGTATGACCAAGTTCGAATACTACAAACTAAATTAGCCTGATGTCTTGCTAATCGGCAACCCACCAAACGCATCTGTGAAGCAGTACGACGTAGTATGGAAGATCTTGTCGAGTCTGCTCATGTACGATTCTTTCTGTCTGTCAAATCTCCCCCTTTCGGTAATTATCTTCTTTGGACTAGGATAATACCACCACCACCAACAGCAGCATCATAATAATATTTTATTGAGTTTCCCATTATGTCTTAGAAAATGTTTTGTTTATTATCCTCCAGTCATTAACTAAAGTTAACTCAGAGATAAACATCAGAATACAACAAGAGTAATATTTAAATAAATTAAAAGGGTAAAATGATCCCCTGTATTATAACAATGGTGTGTTTTTGTTTCAGTCATCAGTCTACAGACTGGTTTAAAGCAGCCCCCTGCCACCCTATCCTCTGCTGAACGTTTCACTTCTACGTAACTCCTGCTGCATCCTACATATCATCAAATCTGCTTTTAATATTCATATCTTGGTCTACCCCTACCGATCTCGCCGCCTGCAGTTCCCTTAAAAGCCAATTGCACAAGTTCTGGGTGTCTTCAGATGTGTCCTATCATTCTACCTCTTCTTCTCGTCAAATTTAGCTAAACCAATCTCCTATCACCAATTCGATTCAGTATCTCTTCATTCGTGATTCGATGTCTCCATCTCACCTTGAGTATTCTTCTGTAACACCACATTTCAAAAGCTTCTATTCTCTTCTTTTCGAGCTAGTTGTAGTCCATGTTTCACCTCCATACAATCCCACACTCCAGACGAAAGACTTCATCATTCTGATTCCTATATCAATGTTCGAAGTGAGCGAATTGCTTTTCTTAAGAAGGGCCTTCATTTCTTGTGGTAGTCTGCATATTATACTCCTCCCATTATTATTTACTGGTAACGATATTCATCTACTTCCTTCAGGACCGGATTTCCCTATCTAATACTGTATTTCTTGCATCATCTGACTTCGTTTGACTGCGCACCATTACTTTTGTTTTGGACTTATTCATTTTTATCTTGTACTCCTAACCCAAGTCTTCGTCCATGCCATTCAGCAGCTTCCCGAGATCTTCTGCAGTCTCAGATAAAGTAACAATATCATTAACAAATTTCAGGGTTTTGATTTCCACTCCTTGGATTGTAATTCCCTTTACAAATTCCGCTTTCACTTCCTTTACTGCTTGTTCTATATAACATTGAAAATATGGGGGGATAAATTGCAGCCTAGCCTCACTACTTTCTGAATTGCTGCCCGCTTTCCTAAGCCCTCAATTTGTATCACTGAAGACTGATTTTTAAACAGATTGTAGATAATTCTTCCTTATCGATACCTAATCCCAATCACCTTCAGAATCTCAAATAGCTTGGTCCAAACAACATTATCAAATTCTTTTCACGATTTACGAACGCCATGTATGAGGACTTGTCCTTAATTCGATCCTCTAAGATCAGACGTTAAGTCAGGATTACTTCACGTGTTCCTATATTTATTCTGAAGCCAAGTTCAGCTTCTCTCAACTCAGTTTCAACTTATCATTCCATTCTTCTGCAGGGTAATGAATGGCAAATTGTAATTGACGAACTAATATATCGTCGCTTGATGGGGGAGCCTACTGTCGTTTCAAGCCAAAATGGTTCAAGAAACATTAATCGAGTTATTCAGGGTAAAAGTTAACCAATGCTTTGGGGCACGTGGTACGGCCATTTTCAAATGTCCTATTGAGGTATTTTAAAATCCCTTCGAAAGCCCACGGCCACTTTCTAGACGAACACCTTCAGAATTTCACTGTATTCCATATTTCCGCTTTTGAATTTCCGGTGATTCCTAGTGGACTGGTCTGTGTTGTCATAGGTGGACAGTTTCCATAGTTATGTAGACAGAGGGACATTAAGTAAGTAAACTCGTGTCCTCATCCCGAGGTGGTGCAGCTCTTTTCAGGCACACCCCCATTGGAGGTGAGCTGCATGTACCATTTCAACCACGTACCAGGCCTCCTGCCAGACTTAAATTTCTGGCAGTACCGGGAATCGAACCCGGGCCCCCGAGGACGGCAGCTAATTACACTAACCGTTACGCTACGGAGGTGGACAGAGGGACATTAGAAATTGCCAATTTAACCCGTTCCCTGTTATGAACAATAAACCGTGTCGAGCAGGAAACACCCACCGCACGTGCTTTGAATTTTTTGCTCACGTTTGCTGAGAATTAATTCAATCTTCAAAGTTCAGCTTGATTTTCGTGTGTTATATTTACAAATAATTATTAACTGGTACTGATATCTTAACACTCGTATATGATGTGGATTGCCACAATGGAATGTACAAACAACTTTTAGCGAAAACTATTATAATCCAGATATCGACAATTACTCCTAGGGATGCGTATTTTTATATATAAAAAGGGCTTGATAAGTAGAATATAATTTAGAAACTCTTGCTGCGGGGAAGGAAAGGGCCCAGGAAAGAAAGGAAGGAAAATATGGGGCTGGGAAGTTCTGATGCAGCTAGAGTAATGATCTCTTCTTCTCAAAACTTTTACTTTTCAGCATTAACATTTTTTATGTGCTACAGATTTTTTCTGATTGTTTTAAAAATACAGTATGCGTATAGTGCCATGTGTGATGCATAAAATTTGGTATCCATTTAAAAAACAAATACCGATACCTGACAGAGATATCCTGAGTCAAATATGAAAATTGGAAACCTCTGGAAAGAATGCAGAAGGGTGGGAGAAAAAAGTACTCTAATACCACCAATATGTCAATTTTGAAATAATTATAATACCTATCATCATTCACATAATCCTAAGAACTATCACAAAAGAACTAATAAATGGTAGGATTACACATTTTGAAATGTTTCAAATTATTTTATATAATGTGTTATAAATCTGAAACTATGTTACCAGTCCGCCTGAGTGGTGTGGTGGTTAATGTTGTTAGCTGGCACCCCCGGAGGCCCTAGTTCGATTCCCGCCTTTGCCACGACATTTTAAAAGCGGACGAGGGCTGGAACGGGGTCCACTCAGCCTATTGAGGCCTCCAGGAAAATCCCGAGATCATACCTAACTTAAGGCCACGGCCGCTTCCCTCACCCTTCCTTGTCTATCTCTTCCAATCTTCCCATCCCCTCTTGTTCAGCACAGCAGGTGAGACCACCTTGAAAGGTACTGGTCCTCCTCCCCAGTTGTATTCCACGACCCAAAGTCTCACGCCCCAAGACAGTGCCCTTGAGGCGGGAAAGATGGGGTCCCTCGTTAAGTCTGAAGGAAAAACCAACCATGGAAGTTAAATTGGTTAAAACAGAAGAAAACTATATGCTGTCTTCCAGAAGTTCTAGTAATTGGTCTGAAGTAAGTGGCATGTAGTCCAGCCCGGCGGTCAAGGGGGCAACGCGTCCGTCTGTCAACCGACGGCCCCAGGTTCGATTCCCGGCCGGGTCAGGGTTTTTAAATTGTAAATGATTAATATCCCTGGCCTGGGGACTGTATGTTTCTGTCGTCCTTAACGTTCCTTTCCTCACATTCAACACTTTAAACGCAATTTCCAAACACACGCAGATTCCTAACATACGTGCAAGTAGGGGCAAAATATCTTACTAGATCGACGCCACGAATAAATAGCATTTTCTTAAACTGGTAAGTAAAAGAACATAATTTCTGAACTGATTTGTTAGTTGCGTAATCTTGAACCAATGCATTCGGCTGTAATCTGTTAGCTACGCAGTGTTGTTTCTTACCGACGGTATGCTCTCTAGCAAGACTGGTCCACTATCAAATGTTTGGTCGAGCACAACCGTCCTGACCGGTGTGAGTGGAATGGAGTTTAAACTATCGGCAGCCCTGAAGATGGTTTTCCGTGGTTTCCCATTTTCACTCCAGGCAAATGCTGGGGCTGTACCTTAATTAAGGCCACGGCCGCTTCCTTCCAACTCCTAGGCCTTTCCTATCCCATCGTCGCCATAAGACCTATCTGTGTCGGTGCGACGTAAAGCCCCTAGCAAAAAAAAAAAAAAAACTAGTTCACGCTAGCCTCTAGCTCGTACCATCAGTGACTAGCAGACAAGTGAATACATGTCGAATGTGGGAAGAATGTCTATCCACATGAGAGATGGTGACCTTATCTAATTAACTAAAACTCTAGTATTTGTGCTCGAACAGAAAGCGCTAGCGAGTCAGGTAGCAGTGACAGCGAATTGCTACTTAACGGCGGCTTCAATAGAACGGCGAGGCGCTAATTGAGCTGAAAGCAGAGGCGCGAGATTGCTCATTAGCTCTCGCCTTCATGTTGATGAGCAAATACTCAATAACGTCCGCTGGAAGAGGGACGTGATTGAGGAATCGCTTCGAATCACGGGAATATGGTGAACTGACAGGCCTGACTACATAGTGGGTCGATGTCCCGTGAAAGGTATCACATTTAGTCTATATATTAAATGAGTTTAATACAAACAGCTTTGTCCAATCCGTCCGTCCATTCTACTGGACCTATTTGCTTCATTTTTGTTTTATTCTCTCCGGAATTACCTGCTGGTGAATCATGAGACATTGATAGGTCTCTAAGTTCAACCAACTTTGAGTAATCATGAAATCAAATCATTAACTGCTCGTTCCAGTAATTGCAGGTAAGGTTTATACTAACCCAAAATACATTCTGCACCTATCAGATTCCTAAGCAACTACCACTATTCAGATATATTTGATTTTCATCCTTAGTAATTTCATTGCATTCAGCCATGTTTGATTACTACCTGTCAATCCAGAAGTATACTGATAACGAAAGAATACCATTCCCTGCTAGATACTCTTTGATTCCGTAACCTTTCCCGCTTTCAAATATATTCACCAGATGGCAGAGCGTTCCTAATAACTTACGTGCTGCTAAGAGAAAAAATTCTACGTACAAACAGACCCCATCATGACATACGCCTTAGACATAATCTGAGAACACTGTGACTACTCCTATCACTATTATTACTATTACCTTCCTTCGCATAATATACTTTAAAGTTTTTGACCGCAAGTTGCTGTAATAAGCAACACAATTCCGAAAGCATGCCTCTTATCTCAATTATTTTCCAGGCGTGAGGTGATAAATTCACACATCTTGCAATACACAGGAATATAGATCAGGAAAATTGTAGATTATGGTTGCATTTCCACAATTGAGGATTGTACTTGGATATAGAATATATTCTATCTTATTAATAACATTAAATATTAATAATAATAATAATAATAATAATAATAATAATAAAAAAAGAGAACTGAATTCGTGACTATACTTTACGTCACAATGAACTAGCATTGCCGTACTTTAATTTAATACTATAAAAATCCACCCTGTGAGATTTCTTGTTACAAATACATAAAATGTTATTTTGAATAAAGAAGGCTATTGGCATGAACTGCAATTAAACTGTAAGATCGCCGCTGATTAAATTTTTCTTCATGTTATTTTTGCATAATATATCTAATGCTGTAATGACCTGATGTCTGCACACACCGCTGTCAAACTTGAAATTCCTGGAAAAACCAATGGATGGAAGACGAAAGCCGTCTGCTGTTATCTTATCTTTTTATGTAACCTGGAGTTGACCTACTTTCGCTGTCCAAATGTAGTAAGCTTCATGGGATTACGTCCACTCAATATTTAAATGGATGAAAACCATAACGGTATAAGTAGCATTTTGGTCATTCAGACAAAAAGGCATTTAAACATCTTAACACTCATATAAAGCATGCTATTTGTAGTTATACCACCCATCACTAGAGCGCAGAATATTACCGCTATCACTTGTATCTCTTTGCTGCTGAAAGTATACTTCCTCCCGGAGTTACATCCTGCACTTACCTCATTTTTGTAAAAATGTCACTTATACCGTTATGGTTTTCATGCATTCATTTATAGTTGGAAATTGGAAAACTTTACTGAAGAACCTGTAATATCCAGGCATACTACCTAGTTTCACACATCCTGATAGCTAATATAGAGAGTGATGAAATAAATACAACAGTTCTATGCGATGTTAGATGTATCTACGTTAGATTCAATTCTCGAACAAAGTTCGCGAATTGCATAGTAGAATTCAATAAAGAATTCGAAGTACCATAACGACTGTTAACTGCATATATCGGTTAAATTCGATATATATATATATATTTCCTATATCTCTCCAGACCACGGCACTAAATCTCTGGTGAATCTAATGAAATAAACTCACATTGCGAAGTTCTACCTAGCAATTAGATGCTACTGCTTCACTATCAGCCCAGTATAAGTCTGTATTCAGAGCAGACCACCACTCTTAGACCACTTCGACGATCCTTAGAGACCAAACTATCCTTACATCGACTTATATAAACTCGGGTTGACCACTCAGATCCCTTCCACTCCGTCATCCATTCCTCACCGACACATGGTACCTAGGGAATACGGAATACAGACACTCGATCTAAACCACGTGGCCACGCACTATACAAAGTAAGTCATGTGTCTTAAAAGCTTCCCCACGCGTACAAACGATGACCACCTAGATGTGTCAGCGGAAAATTTACTTGCCTGATACAGCCTCGGTTAAACATAGCCTCGATTGCAAAATATCATGCCAGCTCATCTACCGGCAGTTACAAGTTAAAATATGACTATTTCAAATCGACAAATCTCACTCATTTATGTACAGGATAATTACAAACAAAATTCCCTTATCCTATGATTAAATGACAAACCATGCGTGATACCTACTTATATTACAGTCTAAATGATAAAAATCAGAATATAAAATCGAATGAATCGGGTCAATTAATAATAATAATAATAATAATAATAATAATAATAATAATAATAATAATAATAATAATAATAATAATAATAATAATAATAATAATAATAATAATAAATGCTGAATGAAATCTGTAATCCTGTTGTACGGTTACAACACGTATCGAAGGATAACCTAACTAAGTTAGAAAGAGTTAAAGCCATGTATCTTAAAAAATTTCTCTGCGTGGCAAAGACTAACCTATGAGCTCCTGTAGAGAAGGAATGCGAATAAAAATACCATTGCCTTCTAGGAAAAAATACCAAGCTTTACATAAAAAACTGCAGGATAATAAAACGAATATATGGATTGCCCTTTACCAGACAGCATGATGACGTCAGAATGGATCAATTCTGACGAACTGCGGAATACCATAACGCGCTTATTACGTGTTCATAAAACCATTAAAAAGGGCAGGCAAAACATTATGACTACGACAGGGATATGAAGACGAGTTATCTGGTCTATTTATAAGGAATACTGCGGAAAATCACGGGTCCTTTGGTGTTTCAAGTGAAATGTGACTGGTAGAAATAAGATTGTGGAGATGTTGACTTAAACTTCTTGATGTGCATGCTCTGATGCAGTGAAGGCATCTGCCTTTGCGTCTGTTATTCTGCGCCCATAATAACTCATTTCACACCAAAATTATGTGTCTGAAACTCAATGAAACATATTGAAATATCACTGGAACTGGTTACTTTCAATTAGGAAGCATTTTTGGTAGCGAAGGGTTTCGCATATTATAGTGGTGCACCGACACTGTGACAACATCAAAGTGCGACTAGTTGCGACTGCCGAATTTTGTGCTGTTATTTTTGAAAATTTCTGAGTGCGATTCTAATTTTCTAAGTAATTTTTATTCCCTAAAATGTTGAAGTAAGTTCACAGTCGTTACTTTTCCTACTGTCTAATGTTCCATTTCAAAAGCTATAGTCGGAAGCCTCCCTCGGCAACTGGAAGTGTGAACTCGGGGCTTTTCCGCATTCCCGACAGGCTAAATTCATCAGACGAAGCCACATGTGCACCTGGAAGTTGCCTTTTCTGTACCCGGCGGAGGAACAGGAAGATGAGTGCCGCTTGTGCGGTATGTCGACAGTATATATGGATCGTTTATCTGTAAATCCCCGTAAGTCAAAAATTGTAAATTTGTTGGAAAATATGAAAAACTGAATGATGAATTACGTAGAAAACTTTTATAAGGTTTTATTGCTTCTGAAATTTAAATCTTGCTTCAGCATGCTACAGAGGTTTGTATGTAAATATTACAATTGTTGCAAGACTTGCAGGATTTAAAAAACTAATGAAGTATATGTTATCATAACATGACACATGTTTCTTACAATAATGTCTAGAATTACAAAATTCATCTAGAAAATAATTTTCATGTCAATTAGTAAAAACATCGCTAGAAACTTACGAAAACTGCGTTTCTTGAAAGTACACACCGTAGAAATAATTCTGAAATAACGACCTTTCTAACCAATTTCTGTGTTTTTCAGAATCTATCCCCTTCATTCCGTATATAGCCTTCCAAGTTTTCCAAATCCTCCATTTTCCGTACGTGAATTGGAAGATTCTGTTTGCATTTTCTTCCTTCTTGCACCACAGTGAACTGGGTCTACTGTTATCTTAGAAGACCATCAACGTACTGATTAGTATTAACTATACAATGCGGTCCCTAGAATACACAAAGTAGTTATACTGTGACCTGAAATGTTACTTCCCTATCTCGAGGCACTCCATTCCCACGGGATTCAATTAACAGGACAGACTTCTTGAGCAGAAGAGGTCTCCAGGAGTTGTAACCACCAATAGTCACGTTGAGAAACCCCGCAAGTCAATGATGTACAGAGTTTCAAAACCAAACCAAAATTTCCCAGCACCCTCATATCCATTCTGTTCGTCAGACTTTCATATTCTCTGATAACACGACAATTACGAAAAGAGAGACTTAAAGATGTTTACAAATAACCGATTCTTTTGCTAGAGCATAAAACAACGTACTGTAAAGTGTGCGCTTCTGACGATGGTAATGTAACAGATGAGTACGACTTTGTCATACACCCTCATTCCATTTGCACATTGCAGAGAGGTTTGGAACTCAACAAAGGCTTAAGACATGCAATCTAGTGATTAGAAATTGTGTACTAGAACCTCTCACACCGTGATGGTCAATATTCTGACGGTGAAAATATTTTCCCCTGCGGGCCTCGAATCGGCTAAGCACAGAGTCAGACACAAAAATACTTTAATTGTTGACGAGTATAGCCAGCAGACGACCACTAAAAACAATATGATACTCAGGTGAATATAGGATCCAATCATGGAACACTACATCTGGGCAAAGGAATATTCTTTCTTTCTTTCTTTCTTTCTTTCTTTCTTTCTTTCTTTCTTTCTTTCTTTCTTTCTTTGTTTTCTTTTCTTTTCTTTTCTTTTCTTTTCTTTTCTTTTCTTTTCTTTTCTTTTCTTTTCTTTTCTTTTCTTTTCTTTCTTAATCCGTTTACCCTCAAGGGTACGTTTTTCTCTCGAACTCACCGAGGGATCACACCTTTACCGCCTCAAGTGCAGTGTCCTGCAGCATGAGACTTTGGGTCCAGCGGATACATCTGGGGATAAGGACTAGTACACCGCCCACCTGGTCTCACCAGCTATTCTGAGCAGGGTCTTTGTGGAGCCGATGGAAGGATCCGAAAGGAAGAGGGAAGGAAGCGGCCGTGGCCTTAAGTTAGGTACTAGCCCAAAATTTGCCTGGAGGAGAAGTTTGAAACATGTAAAACCACTTCGAGGTAGGAATTGAACCCCCATCTACCCAGTTCACCTCCTGAGGCTGAGTGGACATTGTTTCAGCCTTCGTACCACTTTTTAAATTTAGTGGCGGAGTCAGAAATCGATCCCGGTCCTCCGTGGGTGGCAGCTAATTACACTAACCACTACACCATGGCGGTGGACGGCAAAGGAAAATAACTATCGAAAACTGCGTGCGGACGCACGAGCACGCACGAACGCACACGAACACGAAGTCGAAGTGCCATTAGGCTTTTCTGTTCTTTGCATTAGTAACATACGTTGATTTTTATGTTTTATAAGTCTTCTTTTGAGAAGGAAGTGTATATTTAAGACCGCGTTAAAGTGATAGCGTCTCATAATATGTATTACTATGAAAAAACGTGTATTCTACTTGAATTAACCTAATATACACTTTGAACATTATAAACATTACTTTTTAACGGTTTCAGAGTACTTCTTTTATTTATTAAACTGCCTCTCAGTGGAGGTAACCCAAGAGGACTCAGTATAGCCACTTGACAATATTAATTAGCATTACAATTACAATTACAATATTAAAATATAATCATATGATGTAAATTTTCAAACAAGACCTAGAGGTGTGTATTAAGATGCTGATTCAGAATTTGACAGCTCTTCTTTCGTTCTGTAGTGATTATCACATCCCGTACGGAAGGTGAAGTATGATATTTTGTTCGAACTTTCTGTATTTTTAGCGTTCTGCCCCACCATGTGCTCCTGTATTCCATAATGGCATCTATCGGCAAACGAATTGGGATTCTCTCCGCTGGCATCCATATGCAATCCATTACAGAGCACTCTCAACAAAACCATACAATAAACTATTTAGATGGAAGTTGTGTGAAAGTTGGATGTACAGTACCGAAAATAAGGCAGGATACTGCACCCGTCATGCCGGGCTCAGCTCGGCCGGTGAGCGAAGATCTCCAGGGTGCAGATCGTTCGCTTATCGGCTGTGCGAAAATTTTAAAGTGCAGGGATAGATGATGAACTAGTGGCAAATGAGAGAAAGCTAAATAGGTTTTAGACATTTATTACAACTACTGCTCTTCATAAATTATACAATAATTAACAAAATCTAGGTATTTTGTTTATATGATTGTCTTCTTTTATGTCGTAGTCACATAGATACTTCATCGGTAAACGAAACAGGAAATGCCTGTATCTGCAAATATAATATTCATATTTTTAGTGAAAATTTAATTAAATAATTAATAATAATTAATTTGAGATGGTCTCTCTTATTTATAATTTAATAATTTGAAAATAAACTTCCTTCCTTCATGGATTTGATTTTAAACAAATTTGAAAATGATCATTTTCATTTCTCTTTGAAAATTAAATAAAAATTTTCTCTTATAAAATTATAGTTAAGTCGTCTTCCTTGACCTTTAAATTAATAAATAAACTCAACTTTATAATTATCTAGTAGTTGCTTCACACATAATAGCTCGGAACTTGACCTCATGTCAATTTACATTTATCCGTTACTCGAAACAAGTAATTAAATTATTCTTACAATTTTCGACTTTGTGAGTTCAATCCACTGACATGGCCTATACTTATTCATGTGTATTCGTTAAATAAGATCCTATTCCTCCTTAAAAACGAATAAAATTTACTAAAGGTTTGAAATCATTCAAATGGTGAACCACTAAAGTTGGCGTAAATTAGGCCGAAAATTCCACAAAATAATGAAGAGCATCATCACAAATATGGATTATAAACTTACATTAAGCAAAACACAGTCAAATCACACATACTACACTCACACAAAGATACACGGAAATATTATATACATATTTACACGAACGCTAGCCCTTGATTATTAATTTTTATGTTTAGACAAAGTTAGGAAAATTATTCTCACGATGACACTATCGTGGTGACCTCCTCTCATCAACTGGGAAATGTGACAGAGCAAGGATTATCACTTAATTATAGAACACAGTTATACGACAACGTTTAGAGAAAATTTACGAACACAAAATCATCCAAAAAATCATCGATAAATCGCTTAAACATAGGCCAGAATAAACATTCCGCGCACGCGGTTCATGAGCTACGACATTTATTTTTACTTCTCCACTATAATTGTGATTCTCGATCAATCTGCACTCATAACGAACACATTACATCAAGTAACATATTTACTCCATCATTGACTCATTAATGGATGCACAGCTCGACTGCTGAATTCAGTAATATCCATCAATCAATCAACTAATCATCACAGCACAGCAAATATATAACAAATTGTATCGGTCAGATACCGCCATTTCCCAGGCCTAAATTACAATAATGAGCGCACATCAACCATTTTCAATAATAACTAATATTATGCTCATGACCTTAGGTGTTCTTTTACGCGGTAATTTAGTTAAATTATTTTTATTATTATTATTATTATTATTATTACTGGCCGCGCAAGATCATACGTGCGGAAGCTACTACACAATAATATTTCAGATGACTCTATTGCACACAAAACTCAACCATATGTCGCATAATTGAAGAATGAACTCTGACATGATAGAATCCACGGAATTTCTGTCCCATTTGATCTCATTAAAAGTCAAAAAAATATTCAAATAGTCCAAGTTTAACGTTGGGGTCAATTTACACTTATTTCTCCTGCCACGACGAACTCGGGACAGTTGAAACACTTCTCGAAGACATCCACTCAAACAAACTAATAGGTTCAAATACTCACTCATCCTCAATCTACCATCACCAAGAAAGAAGAGACGGAAAAATTCTAACTAATAGAAAATGTCTAAACAAATAAGTAGAGGCTATGTCATTACAATTACTTTACAAAAGGAAAGAAAGAATAACAAAGTTTAAATATTACTTGGTGGTGACTGTCGGCTGTAGAACTCGGGCTGATGACCTAGTGCATTATCACCTTACGCACCATCGATCCTCGTCACGCCCGTCTGGACTGCCTTACATTTTACTCGTGCATTGGAGACATGCTGGCGCGCTGGAAATCACACCGTTCACGAAGAAAGAAGACTGACATCCTGACTCGGACTCGAACCGGTGACCTCTTCAGTGGAAATCTTGTGAAGCTGAAACTAAAAATCACGTCTAAGACAAGGTCCAAAACTCACACCGATGTCTGATAAGATGACAAGGAAACTTAACTTTTAGAGTCTGCTGAATTATAGATGGAGTCCGCAAACATCTGAACTGCAGTTGTGACCAGTTGTAGGCTCTGAATGACGAAGTTCCCTGGCAAGCGAAGTGCGTCTTCTTCTGCCCGTAGTCGAAGCTTGAGTAATTCTTCTCAGTAAGCGAAATAAGTCTTCTTCCGCCCGTTGTTGAAGCTAGAGTAATCCTCCACAAAACGTGTTCAGAGGTAGAAATTTCTGTGTAAATTTTCCCTAGGAAAATCCATTATTCACTGTCTTAAGACAGGGGTGCGTCTTTTCCTCATAAGCGATTGGTTAATTTATTAACTTAGCACCAAATTAATCGCTTGATTGGCTGCCATAGTCAGACGTCATGCACCTTCACAATTATCGATCGAGCACTTGACACACATTCAGCCTGGTCACGTGTCATTCACGGCTGATTCCAAGGTTATTTGGCTAGCTGTCTCTGCGTTCTCCCCTCGCCTGGCCTTGAGTGGAATTCCCAGCCACCTGGCATATCTCGCTCAGTCAACTCGACGTGATAAAACTCCCTTCCTGGTTCATAAATAATATTTTAACATACAGTAGAAATAAATGCTTTCCAATAAATGATTTTGCCAATTTTGAAGGGGACATCATCTCCCTTGGTTGGTTAATGATTTAGTCGGAAGATGAAATCATTAATGCTGGAAATAGACCCTTAACATGTTCCCTGAAAAATTTGAGCGGTAAACATGTGTAACACTTCTAAGCCATATTTTCAGCTCTTGTTCCGGCACGTAGCCTCCTGTTGTCCGCTTCTAGTGCTGCGCCCAGTAGTCGAAGTTGATTCATTATAGTGTTCTGCATTGTTTGACATTCCTCACAGGTTTCTTCTTGCAGGTTGACTTGGGTCGATGCATGGTGGTACACTGCATCCTCACTTGTATCCCATGACGTTTCCTCTTCCATTATAGTGTTGACTTGGGCATTATTTACTGGTCTAGGGCAGTTGTAGCTTCGTAAATTTGAGGCATTATGAATTCCCTCATAGCTCTTATCAAGACTTTGAATTTTATAGGCATTATTCCCATATACTCGGATAATTTTATAGGGACCCACGAAAAGAGGTGCGAATTTCGCGTAGAATTTACTGGTAGGTTCCGAAATGGCTGGTTTCTTTAAAAGAACATATTCATTCAATCTCAGGGGTCGACGGAATTTCTTTTCTTTTACCCTCCGTTGTCTGCGATCAGCTTGCTCCCTTAATGAGATAGCAGCCTTTTGAATGTTTTCCTCTAGTGTTGGCCTTAAGTTACCGGGGCATTGAACGATGCTATCCCAAGGTCGAGTTGGTGGTCGATTGAAATGGAGACCGACAGGGATTTGTGCCGTGGCCTCATGTACAGTATTGTTTAAACACTCCATCATTATAGGTAGAACGTCAACCCATAACCAATGTGTATTTCCACAATAAATCCTACAGAATTTAGCTAGCTCTTGCATCACCCTCTCTGCCGGGTTGCTTGAAGGATGGCGGATAGAATTCATAATATGCTTAATTCCAAGCTGTTCCATGGCTTCACGGAATTCTGTGGATGTAAATTGGGACCCATGGTCAGTGAGTAATGTCTCTGGTTTGCCCATATCTGGAATCAGATTGCGAGTGATGCGCCGAATTATTGATTTCGAGTTCGCTTTCTGGATCGGGTACAAAGTTACGTATTTTGAAAATACGTCGATGGTGACGATGATATGCCGGTTACCTCGCTTCGATGTCGGAGCAGGTCCAAATAGGTCCATTGCGTATAGTTGTTTTGGCCTAGAAGGAATGATCGAAATCGGACTATGTTGGAGCAGATGGGAGCTCGGTTTCACTCTTTGCCAAACGTCACAAGTTCGGACTATGTTTCTTACAGTTGACCGGAGTTTGTCCCATGTAAACTTTTCTTGTATCGTGGCTAGTGTCTTGTCAATGCCACCATGGCCGGTGATTCTGTGAGCATGCCATATCAATGGCTCGCGTAATTTAGAAGGTACTAGTACTCTCAGCTTCGATTTCGCTGTGTCCACAAATTTAAATAAAGTACCATCTAAGTATTGATACCGGGACGCTTTCCTTCTTATCTTTCTGTACCCAGGGTCCTTAGGTTTAGTTTTGTTTTCTAGAAAGTCAATAATAGGCCTCAGGTTACCATCTCGCTTTTGAGCTTGTTTTATATATCTCAATTTTCTCAAAAACTCGTGATCTTCGGGAATTAATTCCAGTTGGTTGACTTGTAAAGTTTCCTCGTTGGGATTACGGCTCAAACAGTCAGCTAGCATGTTACTCTTCCCTGAACAGTGCTCTAATTTGATGTTAAATTGTTGTACGAACATGGTCCATCTAAAAATGCGCTCAGACGCCATCGTGGCCTTTAGCATGAATATCAGTGCTTTGTGGTCTGTCCTAATAATTATCTCGAACCCATAGATAATTTTCTGCCAGTATTTTAAGGCATAGACGATAGATAGCATCTCTAACTCTGTTACTGAATAGTGTTTCTCGTGGCTGCGCAGTTTTCTACTGACAAAGGCTAGGTAGATCTTGTCCTCGGGATTCCTTTCGTCTTCCTGAAACAGTACGGCCCCAATTCCGACTCCTGATGCATCTGTTTGTAGAATAAAAGGTTTCTGGAAATTGGGATATCCTAGTTTGACATGATTTGACAGCATCTCTTTGGTCTTTGCGAAGGCTAAATCACATTCTCTGTTCCACTTCCACCTGTTGCCTTTCTTCAATAAGTCTTGCAATGGAGCGACGGTTTCTGTGAAGTTCGGACAGTGATTCGCGAAGAAGTTGGCCATGCCTAAAAACTGCCGTACTTGCTTCACGCGGATCGGCCTTGGGAACTTGCTGATGGCCTCTATTTTTACAGGATTGGGTCGTATTCCTTCCCCATCAATTATATGGCCTAAAAACAATATTTCAGCTTGGCAAAAATGGGATTTCTTTAAGTTGATGTGGAATCCAGACTTAGAAAGGTTATCTAACAATTTCTCCAATTTAATTAGGTGTTCTTCAAAAGTTTCACTGGCCAGAAGCAGATCATCAATGTACCTGGTGGTAAAGCTCTTAACTTCTTCTGTAAGGCATCTATCTAAGGCTCTGACGAGAACGGCTCCGGCGTTACAAATGCCGAATGGAAGCTTTCTAAAAACATAGGTCTGCTGATCGAACATAAACCCAGTTAACAGCCTAGATTTCTCTTCTAACAGTATGTGATAATAGGAGGCTGTAAAATCAACTGATGAGAACAATCTCATGCCATGGAATTTCCTCAGGACGTCTTTGATTGCCGGTGCCTGGTCTCTTTCTGGTACTAACTTCTTATTTATATCACGCGCGTCGATGCAAATGCGCAGAGACCCGTCTGGTTTATTTACTACTACAAGAGCACTAAGAAACGGTGTGCAAGCTTTCATAATAATTCCATCCCGTTCCATCTCCTTGATAATCTTCGCCACACGAGAGTGAAATTTCTCTGGGATCGGATAGGGTTTCTTCTTAAATGGGGTCCAATCTGTAGCTACCAGTGAGTATTTAAAATCAGGAATCTGGCCTGGTTTGTCATCGAACAGCGATTTATATTTCATCAGAAGATCTCGGAGCTGGCCTCTCTCTTTCTCTGTTCCTAACGCTTGTTCAGCCTTGGAGTTTATAAGATCGTACGGGTGTGTTGTACTATCGCCCTCTTCTATTACGTTGTCCAGGGCCTGGTGAACTTCTTCTGTGGCCTCCTGGTCTTCAGATTCCCACGGTGCATAGGCGTTACTAATTTGGAACACACTCTGATCAGCTATTTCTGATGGGTTAACCATGACTGTTTCAATTGTTTCATCTGACCGGAATAGTATCTGATTTAAATTAAGATCGATGTTGGCCTGATAAGTAGTTAAGAAATCCACCCCAAGGATGATATTGAATTTTATATTTGACATGGCCAGGAAAATATTTTGAAATTTTGAATTCCCAATTTCAACATCCAGTAAAGTTTGTTGTCTACATGCTACAGTTTTATCCGGGATAATTCCCTTTATTTTTACATGAGGCACTGGAATAATCGGAATGTTATATCTTTCGTTCAAGTCATTTAGAAACGAATTGGAGATGACACTGATGGTGGACCCTGTGTCGACCAAACATTTTACTCTAACACCACACACTCGGGCTAAAATTATTGGCAGTGTCCTCGTACAAATTCTACTTGAATCCATATTTTCTTCGAGTAAATCCTCCGACTTTGTCATCCAAGAATCAATCTGCACAATTATCCATTCTCGTGTCGTATTGTCAATACAAGGGCTAGAATTCCGGCTATCTCCCGTTAGTTCAGGGATTGTTTTTTTTTTAATAGCGCCCTGACTCTGTTCTTCTCTTTCAGGACGTTCCCTTTCCTCCTTCTCTTTAGCTCTCTGATATTCTAGGCTCTCGGCGCCGACCATGTCAGGATTGACGTCTTGGTCGTGGATAGCACGGTGCCATTTGCGTCGTTCTTGGTTGGATTGTTGTAACTCGCGGAGATATTTTTCCCGCTCTTCTTGCCTCCAGTTCCTCTTCCGGGTTTCGAGTCTGCGGTCGTTGGGTTCTCTTCTCCAGCGATCTCTATTATTCTCATACGGCCTTCTCCGATTGTTCCGCCGGTAGTAATTCCATTCTCTTTCGTTCCTATAGCCTGGTCTTGGAGAACGATCCCTGGGCGGTCTTTCTTCACTTTCGCGACTCCGGTTTCTCCCTTGGCTGGTAAGGTTCCTGTCGTCTGATCGATTGACAGTTGCATGGAACACCTGTTGCTCTGGGTTTGTACTTCGCCGAGACGGTTCCCTAGATGTCATATCTAACTGTCTGAGAATAGCCTCTGCCTGAATTGCCGTCTGGACGTTCGAGGCTATCATAATTCTTTGGATATCCGCAGGCAGTTGTCTTACGATGACCTTTATTAGTTCAGTTTCTGTAGGTGGCGCGTCAAGCTCACGCAATTTGCGTAATTGACTTGAAAAAAATTCTGAGAAGCGCGTGGGTGTAGACTGAGCATATTTCTTAGCGTACAGTTCTGTCTTAAGTTGGTCCTGAATATCTGAGTTCCAGTACTTCTCTAAAAATGCCCTTTTAAAGCCTTCAAAATCGTCAAACGAGTATCGGAAGACTGTGAACCACGTCAACACCGAGTTTTCCAGGTATCTCTCGGTTACTCGTAGCTGACGTTCCACAGGGATTTTATTGTCTCGGAAGAACTCCTGCAATTCGTTAATAAAACTCTTGGGGGTTATTCCTTTTACATTATTGAATTTCTTTGGGTGGTCCTCATGCAATCGTATTATATTTACGATTTGGGTTTGACCAGAAGTGTTCAGTTGACTTGTTTCCCCTCTAACAGGCTCTAAAAATGGGTTGGTGGTGTTTACGGGAACGTTTAGAATTACCCTTTCATCGGTCTTGGGAGTTGAAAATTGAACTTCCCCAGATACACGTTTCTCCAGTTGTCCCTGCCGTTCTATTAAAGAATTAGCTACAATATTATTACTCTCTCCTTGTAACTTGAGTAGCTTCAGCTCCTTGGTAAGCTCCTGTATTTCTCCCTGTAATTCCTGTTTGTAGACTTCCGAGCTAGCTCTAACTTCACTTATCTCCTTGTCCACGGATGTTTTTATTGTTTCAAGACTCTGCTGGGTTTCCTCGATTGTCTCATAAAAGTATTCGAGTCGTTCCGAATTAGTGACTTGGGCTACCTTAATCTCGGCTATTACGCCCTTCTCCACCTGTTTTACCGTTTCATAGATTTCAGTGAACTTCCTGCTCCATGCGGTTTTAGTTGCAGACAAGTCCTCGGCATTGTCACTAATTTTCTCTTCAATGGTCCTAAAATTTCCATTTACTTCGTCCTTGTATTGATCTAGTCCATGCAGTATTCCCGTCTGTACTTTGGCTAGTCTTTCGCTAAACTCATTTGACATAGTTGACATGGAGCTATCGATTCCGGCCTGGATTTCCCCTTTCAGGTTAGAAAATTTTTGCTTAACGGACACCAATTCACTCTGGACTGACGCTAGTTTTCCGTTAAATAATTTAACGTCCATGTGCAGTTTTCCTAAGTTTTCATCCGTCCTAGCTTGAATTTCCTCTAGGGCACCCTTAAGATCTTGTTTGAGTTTGTCCTGTCCTGCATTCAGTTTTCCTGTTAGCGTAAGTTCCAACTGAGTGTTATTTTCGGTTAATTTGCGTTCTAGTTGAGCATTATTCTCCGTTAGCTTAAGTCCTAACTGAGCATTCACATTCTCACTAATCTCACGTTTCAACAGTTCACTGTTCTCACTAATCTCACGTTTTAACAAGTCATTGTTCTCACCTAACTCACGTTTTAACTCCTGTTTCAGTAAGTTATTGTTTTCATTTAATTCTTGTTTCAATAAGTTATTATTTTCAGCTAACTCCTGTTTCAATAAGTTATTGTTTTCATTTAATTCCTGTTTCAATAAGTCACTATTTTCATTTAACTCTTGTTTTAAACTGTCCTTCAAGTCCGCGGTCACTACCTCTAGGAGCCTACGAAGGTCCTCCATAGTCACAGTACCCATTCTAATTTGAGACAACTAGCAGTTCAGACATTGGACGGACCAGGTTCGATGGTCTAATACCCGAGTTCCGATCGACAGTCACGTGTGGATTGAATTCACAGTCATAAAAGAAGATTATTATCGCATAAAATAATATCTTATAATTTAAGTCCAAACTATGCGGAAATCTGCCGCAAAAGGGATAAATTTTGAAAATATCATCCAGATTTTGTTTATAATATAGCACCAAGGCCCTTCCTAACCTTTAACATGAGCGTAGTTCGCCACAAAAATTTGGGCTAATAAATGTCACAAAATAAACCTGAAATTTTTAATTTGCCACTGCATCTTGTTTGCATCCAAATTCTGGACTACAAGATCGAGTTCTTTATTGGTACAGCCAATAAATCGGGCCTTAACACGTTGGCCGCCAAATCTATACCTGCACCCGTCATGCCGGGCTCAGCTCGGCCGGTGAGCGAAGATCTCCAGGGTGCAGATCGTTCGCTTATCGGCTGTGCGAAAATTTTAAAGTGCAGGGATAGATGATGAACTAGTGGCAAATGAGAGAAAGCTAAATAGGTTTTAGACATTTATTACAACTACTGCTCTTCATAAATTATACAATAATTAACAAAATCTAGGTATTTTGTTTATATGATTGTCTTCTTTTATGTCGTAGTCACATAGATACTTCATCGGTAAACGAAACAGGAAATGCCTGTATCTGCAAATATAATATTCATATTTTTAGTGAAAATTTAATTAAATAATTAATAATAATTAATTTGAGATAGTCTCTCTTATTTATAATTTAATAATTTGAAAATAAACTTCCTTCCTTCATGGATTTGATTTTAAACAAATTTGAAAATGATCATTTTCATTTCTCTTTGAAAATTAAATAAAAATTTTCTCTTATAAAATTATAGTTAAGTCGTCTTCCTTGACCTTTAAATTAATAAATAAACTCAACTTTATAATTATCTAGTAGTTGCTTCACACATAATAGCTCGGAACTTGACCTCATGTCAATTTACATTTATCCGTTACTCGAAACAAGTAATTAAATTATTCTTACAATTTTCGACTTTGTGAGTTCAATCCACTGACATGGCCTATACTTATTCATGTGTATTCGTTAAATAAGATCCTATTCCTCCTTAAAAACGAATAAAATTTACTAAAGGTTTGAAATCATTCAAATGGTGAACCACTAAAGTTGGCGTAAATTAGGCCGAAAATTCCACAAAATAATGAAGAGCATCATCACAAATATGGATTATAAACTTACATTAAGCAAAACACAGTCAAATCACACATACTACACTCACACAAAGATACACGGAAATATTATATACATATTTACACGAACGCTAGCCCTTGATTATTAATTTTTATGTTTAGACAAAGTTAGGAAAATTATTCTCACGATGACACTATCGTGGTGACCTCCTCTCATCAACTGGGAAATGTGACAGAGCAAGGATTATCACTTAATTATAGAACACAGTTATACGACAACGTTTAGAGAAAATTTACGAACACAAAATCATCCAAAAAATCATCGATAAATCGCTTAAACATAGGCCAGAATAAACATTCCGCGCACGCGGTTCATGAGCTACGACATTTATTTTTACTTCTCCACTATAATTGTGATTCTCGATCAATCTGCACTCATAACGAACACATTACATCAAGTAACATATTTACTCCATCATTGACTCATTAATGGATGCACAGCTCGACTGCTGAATTCAGTAATATCCATCAATCAATCAACTAATCATCACAGCACAGCAAATATATAACAAATTGTATCGGTCAGATACCGCCATTTCCCAGGCCTAAATTACAATAATGAGCGCACATCAACCATTTTCAATAATAACTAATATTATGCTCATGACCTTAGGTGTTCTTTTACGCGGTAATTTAGTTAAATTATTTTTATTATTATTATTATTATTATTATTACTGGCCGCGCAAGATCATACGTGCGGAAGCTACTACACAATAATATTTCAGATGACTCTATTGCACACAAAACTCAACCATATGTCGCATAATTGAAGAATGAACTCTGACATGATAGAATCCACGGAATTTCTGTCCCATTTGATCTCATTAAAAGTCAAAAAAATATTCAAATAGTCCAAGTTTAACGTTGGGGTCAATTTACACTTATTTCTCCTGCCACGACGAACTCGGGACAGTTGAAACACTTCTCGAAGACATCCACTCAAACAAACTAATAGGTTCAAATACTCACTCATCCTCAATCTACCATCACCAAGAAAGAAGAGACGGAAAAATTCTAACTAATAGAAAATGTCTAAACAAATAAGTAGAGGCTATGTCATTACAATTACTTTACAAAAGGAAAGAAAGAATAACAAAGTTTAAATATTACTTGGTGGTGACTGTCGGCTGTAGAACTCGGGCTGATGACCTAGTGCATTATCACCTTACGCACCATCGATCCTCGTCACGCCCGTCTGGACTGCCTTACATTTTACTCGTGCATTGGAGACATGCTGGCGCGCTGGAAATCACACCGTTCACGAAGAAAGAAGACTGACATCCTGACTCGGACTCGAACCGGTGACCTCTTCAGTGGAAATCTTGTGAAGCTGAAACTAAAAATCACGTCTAAGACAAGGTCCAAAACTCACACCGATGTCTGATAAGATGACAAGGAAACTTAACTTTTAGAGTCTGCTGAATTATAGATGGAGTCCGCAAACATCTGAACTGCAGTTGTGACCAGTTGTAGGCTCTGAATGACGAAGTTCCCTGGCAAGCGAAGTGCGTCTTCTTCTGCCCGTAGTCGAAGCTTGAGTAATTCTTCTCAGTAAGCGAAATACGTCTTCTTCCGCCCGTTGTTGAAGCTAGAGTAATCCTCCACAAAACGTGTTCAGAGGTAGAAATTTCTGTGTAAATTTTCCCTAGGAAAATCCATTATTCACTGTCTTAAGACAGGGGTGCGTCTTTTCCTCATAAGCGATTGGTTAATTTATTAACTTAGCACCAAATTAATCGCTTGATTGGCTGCCATAGTCAGACGTCATGCACCTTCACAATTATCGATCGAGCACTTGACACACATTCAGCCTGGTCACGTGTCATTCACGGCTGATTCCAAGGTTATTTGGCTAGCTGTCTCTGCGTTCTCCCCTCGCCTGGCCTTGAGTGGAATTCCCAGCCACCTGGCATATCTCGCTCAGTCAACTCGACGTGATAAAACTCCCTTCCTGGTCCATAAATAATATTTTAACATACAGTAGAAATAAATGCTTTCCAATAAATGATTTTGCCAATTTTGAAGGGGACAATACCATGACAAATGGGTAGCTCTCGCCGTCTGTCAGCGTGCTTACGACAGAACTGGGGAGGGAGGGAAGTTCACCCCGAGCGCCAACACATACTTCCATCCCCCCTAATGCTTTACCCCCTGTAGGTGGGGGACGCAGACGAAGAATACACAAACGGTATACCCTGACTGTCGTAAGTGGTGACTAAAAGGGTCGACCAAGGGGTGATTGAATTAAAACCATGAAACTACTTGTGATTAGTACCATCACACGGGGAACACCATTGGTCGCCTGTACTTGGGAGTAGTACCGCTATGTTATGTACACAACAGGTTTGTGATTAGTGGCAACAGACGGTGAATCAGAATGGGATTACAGTACCCGTGATTAGTACCACTATATGCGGAACATCACAGACTAACGTTGTCTGTGTTTGGTACCACTGTATGAGCGACACCGTGGGTCTGCGTTGTCTGTGATTGGTACCACTGTATGAGCGACACCGTGGGTCTGCGTTGCCTATGATAGGCACCACTGTATGAGCAACACCGTGGGTCTGCGTTGCCTGTGATAGGCACCACTATATGAGCGTCGCCGTGGGTTTGCGATGCCTGTGATTGGTACCATTATATGAGTGACACCATGGGTCTGCGTTGTCTGTTATTAGTACCACTATATGAGCAACACCGTGGGTCCGCGTTGCCTGTTATAAGTACCACTATATGAGTGACACCGTGGGTCAGCGTTGCCTGTGATTGGCACTACTATAGGAGCGACAACGTGGGTCTGCGTTGCCTGTGATTGGCATTACTATAGGAGCGACACCGTGGGTCTGCGTTGCCTGTGATTGGCACTACTATAGGAGCGACAACGTGGGTCTGCGTTGCCTGTTATTAGTACCACTGTATGAGCGACACCGTGGGTCTGCGTTGCCTGTGATTGGCACTACTATAGGAGCGACAACGTGGGTCTGCGTTGCCTGTTATTAGTACCACTGTATGAGCGACACCGTGGGTCTGCGTTGCCTGTGATTGGCATTACTATAGGAGCGACAACGTGGGTCTGCGTTGTCTGTTATTAGTACCACTATATGAGCAACACCGTGGGTCCGCGTTGCCTGTTATAAGTACCACTATATGAGTGACACCGTGGGTCTGCGTTGCCTGTGATTGGCACTACTATATGAGCGACACCATGGGTCTGCGTTGTCTGTTATTAGTACCACTATATGAGCAACACCGTGGGTCCGCGTTGCCTGTTATAAGTACCACTATATGAGTGACACCGTGGGTCTGCGTTGCCTGTGATTGGCACTACTATAGGAGCGACAACGTGGGTCTGCGTTGCCTGTTATTAGTACCACTGTATGAGCGACACCGTGGGTCTGCGTTGCCTGTGATTGGCACTACTATAGGAGCGACAACGTGGGTCTGCGTTGCCCGTTATTAGTACCACTGTATGAGCGACACCGTGGGTCTGCGTTGCCTGTGATTGGCATTACTATAGGAGCGACAAGGTAGGTCTGCGTTGCCTGTGATTGGCACTACTATAGGAGCGACAACGTGGGTCTGCGTTTCCTGTGATTGGCATTACTATAGGAGCGACACCGTGGGTCTGCGTTGCCTGTGATTGGCACTACTATAGGAGCGACAACGTGGGTCTGCGTTGCCTGTTATTACTACCACTGTATGAGCGACACCGTGGGTCTGCGTTGCCTGTGATTGGCACTACTATAGGAGCGACAAGGTAGGTCTGCGTTGCCTGTTATTACTACCACTGTATGAGCGACACCGTGGGTCTGCGTTGCCTGTGATTGGCATTACTATAGGAGCGACAAGGTAGGTCTGCGTTGCCTGTTATTACTACCACTGTATGAGCGACACCGTGGGTCTGCGTTGCCTGTGATTGGCATTACTATAGGAGCGACAAGGTAGGTCTGCGTTGCCTGTTATTACTACCACTGTATGAGCGACACCGTGGGTCTGCGTTGCCTGTGATTGGCATTACTATAGGAGCGACACCGTGGGTCTGCGTTGCCTGTGATTGGCACTACTATAGGAGCGACAACGTGGGTCTGCGTTGTCTGTTATTAGTACCACTATATGAGCGACAACGTGGGTCTGGGCGTTGCCTGTCATTAGTACCACTATGTGAGGAACACAACGCATGTTCGTTGCATATGAGTGGCGCCATTATGTGAGAAACACCATAGGTTTGCGTTATCTGTCAGACGTACAATACTTGGGAGTAGTACCATAATGTGTGGAACACTGTGAGTCTACGCTACGTTTGATTAGTATCGCAACATGAGTAATACCGTTCTTCCACTTTACTAGCGATAAGTATCATTATGAGGGGCATTTGACCTGGATTTTGGACCCCTTTAGACAACAAGCATCATCGATTCAGGATTTTGCTTTGGAAGCAGCCCCATGGTCAGAAAAAGTACTGTTTTAAGATCATTTCTGGGAAGGTGGGGCATTGCGGATCGGATCCAATGGTTGCTTTAAGTTAATAATAATTGTTCATCGTTGTCTTCTTAAATTCTTGTCAGTGGACTGATTTTGGAGTTATTTTTATCTTTCAATATTGTGAGTTGGATGCGCTTATTATTTCGAATTCATATTCATCCATTCATTCTTCATCATCGCAATTTGAATTCTGATCAGTGGATGCATTTTGGACTTTTAAATTGTCATTACATTTCTACCGTTAGTGGCCGATGTCCTGGTTATTAGGGCCCTTTAAACAACAAGCATCATCATTATCACCCTAATTATTTCGTTGAGGGTATCATAGGCTTCCTTTCATAGTTGATGGAGTAGTTGGTGGAGAACGGCCATACTTCTAACCAACGATTCAGACCACAAAAGAAGTAATACGTCACATGCAAGTTCATATAATCATGCATGTCTCTTACCCGAAGAACCCAGGCTTATACCCGTTGCGTCCAAGAATTTTAATTCTGGACTGAGTTTTGGAATTGACGTAACCCAATAGCTGAGTGGCTTAGAAGGTGGGGCACTGCTTTCTGAGCGCATGTTGGTTGGTTCGAGCCCAGCTCACTCCAATGGTATTTAGAACTACTTGAGTAAGCTAGCCTCATGCTACGGGTGAATTTGTGCATGTTCCAACATAGCACTCAACCAAACTTGATACATATATAACTTACTATCTGGAAAAGTAACTGTAGCCGCAAGAAACCAATAGCACCTATTCCGGAAGGGGGTGAAATGTAAAAATCTGAAAATGACCGATATTAGTGGCAAATCCATAGTCTTTGGGGTATCTGAAAGGAAATGTGACACTCTCAATGCCGTTTAAGTCACAGTTCATTTCGATTCGGTATGGGTATTAGATGAGGTGAAACGGAATGTTCAAAATAACCCAGATTAAGGATGTACGTGTGAATGTTCCAGCATAGCTCTCAATCAGACTTGATACACACACCACTTTCTGTTTTGGAAATAAAACAACGGGGTAAGACACCCCTGAGGAGGGTTTGGAAAGGGGGTGAAGTACTACAATAATAGAATACAATCAATATTAAATGTGAAAACAATGGATGTCGTTAAATATATTTTTCTTTTGCTTTTAAATACCTAAACCGTTAAGAAACATCTAACACGGTTGAATTAATAAACGCGGCAGATGACGCAGGACCCTGCTAGTATTCTATAAATTTAATGGATTCAGAATTACGATGCATCAAATTCATTGTAGTTATCAACATCAGAAGATTTCTGTAAGCAAAGGATTAAACTTAAGCTTTTAAAATATTGGTTGAAATAACGGCCATTAAAATGTGACAGAATTCAGTCAAGAATGTTTAAGTACATCAGTTTAGTTAAATGACGTCAAACGCAGGAGAAAAGAAGAAAAGGAGTAGCAATGTGCTGGTCCTCAATAGAACTCGCTTGAACAATGGACTCAGAGATTGCCGCGTTGGTCCTAAGGCTACGACTTTACCATACGATTAGTCCCCGCTCTCCAGTCTCGATGGCTTTACACAGAGAGAAGAGGGGAAGGAATAGAAAGCACACAGAATGAAAAGGAGGAAGGACGGAAGAAAGTCTGAGCTGATGACGTCCTGTAGCACTGTGGTGCTGGCAATTACAGCTCCTCGCCTTTGGCTCCGTAGACGATATATCTCGAGAGTTAATGGTTCATCCATGATTCGAATTCAAAACGTCGTCATTGAAAAATAACTTCCTTACACCTATTGTTGCGCTTCGTGGTCCGCTGGACATTATCGTTACCTCCAGCTCCAGAGAAAATAACGTCTCACCAAGAGTTATAAATACGTTTTATTAACTTCGGATACAATGATAAAATTCGGGCTCCGTTATTGTTACTATATCTGGCTTTCAAACGCACCATCGCTGATCTAGTGGTACAGTCGGTTACTAATACCTTTTTTCTCTGTTCCTGGCGTCTCTTAAAATCTTCTATAATTGATGGGGTAAACATTGTTTTTGCCTTTCTTTTAATCACAATTCTGTTGGCACTTGTCAAATACGGATGATAATAAGGCCGTCTGTTTCGATTTCTATGTTGAAATAACTAAATAGCTTTACTGTGGGGTTGGTGTACTACTATAGTGTTTAAAATAGTTTTGCATATTACGATATCATATATGATATATGTCACTGCACTACCAACATGTTTACAATACCTGTTATGGCGTGGAAGGACATATAAATTTTATTGTACCTGGGGGTACACCTCAACTCTGCACATTCAAAAGAAGCGCCTTAATGAACTCGACCAAAACGTGAAATTCCTACTTCAGGGAGCTGGGACATTAATCAGAACATGTCACTACTGAAGTTTTGAGTAACTGTGTTGTTGTGAAGTTGCCTAAACTGACAGAATTTATTTGCTTTGTGTTTATTAACTTCAAGAAGTTTGAACTTGTCTCCATAGATGGCATTACAAAACACTATTGGCATGCACTCTGGTGCAAGGTAAAGGAAGTTGCTATTGAAAGAAATTTTGTGTTCATGGGTTTTCTTTAGTAAATTTCCTTTCATTTCTTTTTCTGATATATTTCAAGGTTTGCAACACATCTTTCTCATCCCGCCAGTTTTGAATCTGACCAATAATAATTTTCTGTAATTATTTTTCCCTCTCTATAGAACCAGAGAAACAAGGAAATGCCATTTGGTCCTTGTTTCAATGACGGTGAAATCCTGACATTCACCTCCCCGCGGTAGAGAGGGGGCAACGACAGGCGGCTAACGAATGAAGGGACCGATTATCTCCCGGTATAAGGAGATCCCCTATACCAAGTGCCAACAGTCTCTTTGAGAGTGGATGAGCGGGTATGGGTAAGGGCACTCTATTGTCCTGGGGACAAGAAATTGTTCCCAAAGGCGGAGGAACCAGTTTGGCGAACGGCATTAGGATGCAAAAGGCAACGGGAAACCACTGCATTAAATATCCTGAGAGATATTCCAATAGATCCACATCGCATGGCTGCAACGTCAAGATCGGAGCTGGCCGTGTGGATCGTCTACCTCCGTTTGGAGACGACGGCTTAAGAAGAAGAATTATTTTTCAGCCTATCACTGGCTTCTTCTTGGTTTTGGATGCAAAGTTTAAATTGACCAATAAAACTGAGATGGTGTGTCCGGATTAATCCAGAATCTTCTCGAACCTTCCCTTCGGGTATATGAACTGCGGATTTTCTGGCCACCTTGTCTCTTGATCGTCGTCTTTCTGAGTGTGTGTTAAGACAGGAGGCGGGGCGCCTCATTCTTCGGCAGGCAGCACATCAGCCAGGTAATGATCACCTAAATTCTATTTTTCTGTAGCTACCTCCGCAGACTTATCCGAGGGGAAGGTCCGAATTTTTAACTATGTAACAAACCTTTTCCAAAAATGTAAATTTTCGTCGGCTAATGTAAAATTTCATAAAGCTTTTAGCTGTAAATCGGAGATAGAGAGTGTGTTACCCTCTTGAGTTCCCCTTCAACTTGGTTCGAGGGGACTTCGACTTTGTAACTGCTTTCTTCTTTTCTGTAATGCCTTCAAGTAACTTTCATTCGAGTCACCTCAGTAGCTTGGAAACATCCCCCGTATCTCTGGGCCGAGAGCCGTGTTAGGATTTTATTCTTCATTTAGGAGTGCAAGTATACGCCTCCATTCATTTTGTGTTCGGGCCATTAATTAAAATTTTTTCCTCTTTTTTACGAAGGGCCAGTAGGTTGGGTACTAGATATCCCAGGGTAAAATTATTTCCATTGTAATTCGTGCCTTGAGAAGCCAGAGATTGTAAGATTTTGATGTAATGTTGCCTTGAGTAGGCTGTAAGAAATTGAGAGCATGTAAGCTCTTTTCTAAGTTCTGTAATGGTGAGGGGTGCCTCTGGAAGGCTAAAGATTGTAACTTTTGGAGCTAGTGCTCTTGAATTTTAGGAGATTTCTACCTTCGTCTAAGCAATGAGATTGTGCAAAATCTTGTAAACTGGATCCGTTATCTCAGAATTTGTAACTCCGGCGCTCGAAGCCCAAAATGTTTAAATTTCCTATTCTGGGATGTTCCACCCTTGTAACTGAATTGGCACTGTACCTGAGTTTTCATGGTTATTTCACCTAGTGAAAATTTGTTAAGTTTATTTTTTGAAAGAAATATAACCTTTATTTAAAATTTCAAATCAAAATTTCATATCGTAGTTAGACCCATTCAAGCCGACACCTTCTTTCACCTCTCTACGTTCCACCAAGACACGGTAACATTTACAATAATAATAATAATAATAATAATAATAATAATAATAATAATAATAATAATAATAATAATAATAATAATAATAATAATCTCATGAACATAAAAACCAGAACACCTTGAAGGACTAGAGATAGAAAGTTCAAATTCGCAGGACATGTGAATTAGTATGTTCTGAAGAAATAATTAGCCTTTGAACCATGTAGGCCCTCAGGTTCCAGGTCCACATCGATATCTCAGCGAACCACCACCGACTGGTAACATGTGCCTGCAGCTCTGGTTATCGCTACACACCACCTTTGACTAATGTGCATACAAATGCTAGACTGAAATGGTGTATGGAACGACGTCACTGGGGACAGGAATGGAAGCAGATAATGTTTTCGGACGAATCCAGATTCTGTTTGTTTCAAAATTATGGCCGCACTTTATTTCGCCGCAGACAGAGTGAGAGGCATCACATTGACTGCGTTCGCACACGACACACAGCGCCAACTCACGGCATTATGGTGTTTGGTGCTATTGGGTACAACCACAAATCACAAGTGGTACGTGTGCAGGGCACTGCGACCAGTTTTACCTACGTGATTGACATCACGCATGGATTAAGTTGTAAGTGCTCATGGAGGATCCAGTGCCTACTACGCAACAGGACACATGCTGAACATTGGTGACTGAAATGCTAATCGTTTCTGAAGAACATACTAATGAAAATGTCCTGTGAATATGAATCATATCTCTAGTCTTTCATGGTGTTCTGTTGTTTATGAACATTAGTGTAATAATACGACAGTGGGTTGGGCTCTCACCGTTGTTGTTCAACTGTGCGCTTTAGAAGATAGGTAGAGAATGGAACAAAAATGTAAAGAGTGGATTTAGGCAGGGTTGAATAGGAAGAAAGTTAAAATCAATTGTATTGCCTTTGCAGATGATATGGCCTAGTTTGCCTAAACAATGGAGGAAGCAAGAGAGAAAACAATAATCCTTTAACTAGAGAAACAAGCAGCTAAAAATAGGTCTTCACACCTCCTTCGAAAAACCAAAATCATGACAAACTTCCACATAAATACCCCCAAAGTCCAATAACAAAATGTTGAAATACAACCTGTGACAATAAAGTTTGTTGAGTAGTCCTGTATTATCAATATAGATGAACAATGCACAACAGTGACCTTACTGCCATTCCAAATAGTCCCCTCCCATAACTATGCATTATGAGATCGGCGATACATGTCCTGGAAACTTTGCAGAAGGCTTCCTTTGGGATGGTGTTCAAAAGCCCCGTCACGTTTCGTTGGATGTCAGGAATATCGTCAAATCTTTTTCCTTTCAAAGCGAGTTTGAATCGTTTTGATACGTGACTTTTCGACTTTGACCTTTTTCCAACGAGGGGATCCCAGAGAACGCCATTCCATGCTTTCCTGCTTCGTTTCAAGGTCGTACCTGAGACGCCAGGTTTCATCCTCAGTGACAATACAGTTCAAGAAACTTGGTATGCCATCCGGCGTTTTGAAAAAATCCTGTGAAGCCTCTAAACGTGTCTGCTTCTGATCGTCGGTCAAGTGATGTGGCACAAGACGAGAACACGTTTTCCTCTTCCCTAACTTTTGAGAAACGATTTGTCGCACGGATTAACGGTTAATATGCAGTTCATCGGCTATCATGTACACTGTTGATCGCCGATCGTTCGTGATTAATGTCCTCACCTTCTCAATGTCTTCGTCACTGACAGCGGTCGCCGGTCTTCCGCTACGGGGGTTGTCAGAAACACTTCCCTGGCCTCCTCGAAAACGGGCGAACCACTCGTACACACACTTCAAGGACAGTGATTGATCTTCATGAACACGTACCAGCATCGCATGCGTTTCTTTCGGTGTCTTGCCAAGCTTAAAACAAAACTGTACATTAATCTTATGGTCGTTCATGTTCCTGTTCACAGTTCAGAACCAACGCACTAAACACGCACTGGGTCAAACAGGTCTCACACGGCACACACATGATGCTCAACTGAACAACGTTGGGAGCAGGTGGTCAAAACATGCTGCTACGCAGGTGCAGCGTTGTATGTCGCCAGTGTTGCCGTTCTGACTTCATTCACCGAACTTTATTGTCACAGGTTGTAATAAAAGAATCCAAATATCTCGGAGACTGGAATAGTTGGAATGCTGTGGAATTCAAATCAATGAAATCGACGAAAAATAAACTCGAACTGGCCTTCCAATTAACGAAAGATACATACAACAAGAAATCCCTTTCATGCGGGTACAAAATTAAAGATAATAAGACAATGATTAAATCAAAAGCACTATACACAGTAGAGATATTAAATTTCTAAGGACAGATGGAGAAACTCGAGTTAAAGGGAAGGAAAATTTTAGGAAGGATCACAGGACCTAAATTTCCGGATAATAAAATTATATACATCAAGAATGAAACACACGACAAGAAAACTGGAAATCTCACAGGTATTATGTGAAAAAGAAAGCTACATTTTTAGACTCACCTTCTCAGAATCAACTTTAATAGATAACCCAAACAAATTTTTGACTTCTTCCGTCAAATAATAATGTTACTAGCACAGCCTCCCATGATTGAAGCACTGGCTGAATTTACGTTGTACTGTGAAAATATGAAAATTTTCTGCATCAGCACAGGCTCATGATTTATGCACTAAAAATAGTTTCAAATTTGGTCGGTTGTATAGTAATTAAGTTAGTAATGATTATTACACGACTTTGTTACCATGCTTACCATCATTAATTCATTTATGTATATCTCACTATCATTAACCCAATCTCATTATCATGATCGTCGTCATTAATAAATTATTTAGTGTATGTTTGCTGTATTTTAAATTTGTAAAGTATATTGTAACTGGAGACATACAATCCGTGGGTGCGGATCGGAGGAGAAGAATACACACAAGGTATCCCCTACCTGTCGTAAGAGGCGACTAAAAGGGGCGACCAAGAGATGATGAAATTGAAACCATGAAACTACTTGTGATTAGCACCATTACGTGAGGAATATTATGGGTCGACGTTACTTGCGGTTAGTAGCACCATTTGAGGAACACCATGGGCCTGTGTTGCCCGCGGGTGGTACCAAAATGTGTGATACGCCGTGGCTTTGCACTGCCTATAATTAGTACTACCAGGTGAGCGGCACCAAGAGTATAGGCCTACGTGGCCTGGGATTAGTTCCATTATGTGAGGAACACTCTGGGTCTCCATTGCTTGCGAGTGGTGCCATTATGTGTGACATACCGAAGGTCTGCATCACCTGTGATTAGTACCGCCATACGAGGAACACCATGATTCTGCTCTACCAGTCATTACTACTGGATCTACGTCATCATCGTCATCATCATCATCAATTGGAAAAAATGTTCTCCGTTGTAAGCTATCCATTAAAATTATAACGTATTTTTCAGATTAAACTTGCGGTGATGCGTAGGGAACTAGACATATGACGATGTAGGAATCAGGGATATGGTCAGCTTATCCCATTATGAATTCTCACTTTCCCTCCTTCTTGTCACTAGAAATAGGTTTCTAAATGTCGCGTTATCCCCTACGTTATATTCTTATCGCTTGACTTAACTCAATCTATTGGAGAGATGGAAGACATACATCCCCTTACCAGACTTAAGGATTGATTCTTATTTATCTCTCTCGGACTGTCTTGTGGATTCATTCTTCAGCTTGTGACGTATATCTAAGAGGACAACTGTCGTAGGCTTTCTAGAAATAAGGAAGCAGGTACTATTTCCGCAGGACAGATCATCTTTCTCTCGGTGACAGAATGTTAAGGATATATGATATATCATTTTACAGATGAAGTAGTTCCGTTCTAACGCATTGTATATTTTCAGGTATACATATAAATCACACTGAAGGCTGTGAAAGAAAACATGTCTCAGGAACAAGACTGAAAATTTTACACTTAGGCCACATATTCAAAGCATTGCCCAAATTTCCAGAATCGGAATTCGAACTGTAGTCAATACCATTTTCCTGTACATCCGAGCCAAATAAACATAAAATGATTAATGCGATTTTCAAGTTTCCTTTCCACATGACAGTGAAGGTTAATACTTGTCTAATATGTCGGTGGTTGGCGACATTCTTTCTCTCACCGCCTCCCCCTCCAACCTCCTGCAAATACGCACGCGCAGAGTGAGCGTTATTTATTATATGCTTACTGATGCCTTTTAACCTACGCGAAAGACGTCCCTAAGTCATTTCTGGGCAATCACTTTACGTACCGTATCCTTCAGACACTTCATTATATTGTGACCACCTGTGGACGGGGGAGGCATATCTTGCCTGTCGTAAGAGGCGACTAAAAGGGGCGACCAAGGGATGATGAAATTAGAACTATGAGACTACTTGTGATGAATACCATTACGTGAGGAACACCGTGGGTTGACGTTTCTTGCGATTAGTACCACCACCGGGCGAGTTGGCGGTGCGCTTAGAGGCGCACGTCTGTGCGCTTGAATCTGGGAGATAGTGGGTTCGAATCCCACTATCGGCAACTCTGAAGATGGTTTTCTGTGATCTCCCATTTTCACACCAGGCAAATGCTGAGACTGTACCTTAATTAAGGCCACGGCCGCTTCCTTCCCACTCCTAGCCCCTTCCTATCCCAGCGTAGCCGTAAGACCTATCTGTGTCGGTGCGACGTAAAGCAACTAGCAAAAAAAAATAGTACCACCATGTGAGGAACACCATGGATCTACGTTACCTAGGAGCAGTACCCTTATGTGAGAGATACCACAGGTCTGGGCGTTGTCCGTGGTTAGTACCATCGTGTGTATCCCACCTTTGTAGGAGTGAAGGGAAGGAGTGGAATGTGGGGGGAGGGGGAAGCACTCTCCTGCGCGGACTGAAGTCCATGCGAGAAACGATGCCGTACGCTGCCCTGGAATATGTTGGTTCCCCTGTGTTCGGAATGAGCCTGCGTTACCTATGAGTAGTACCACTATATGAAGTATACCATGGTCTGCGTTGCCTCTGATTAGTGCCCCTATGTGAGGAACAACATGGTTCTACTATACCAGTCATTAGTAGTATTATGAGGGGCCGGTGAACTGAATTTGGACTCCATTTTATAACAAGAATCATCTCAAAAGATGAAGGTATCCTGAACTGGAACCACTGATTGCTTTGAATATATGGCAACTTTTCATCAACATTATTTTTTATATTACAGTCAGTGGATACATTTTGAAGTTTTAATTATCGTTTCATTTCGTTGCATCTCGTACCGTTAGGGAACAATGACCTAGCTGTTAGGTCCTTTCAAACAACAAATATCATCAACAAGTTCTCTCTTAATTTCCGGGAAGTGCAAAATGTAACCTCCGAATCATACAGGAGGTACAATTAGAATGGAAAATTACATCCACCTAATCAATAAAGTGTATTTATTAGGTGGATATTCTTTTTCATAGTAATTGTAAAATGAAGATTATTTTATACGACAAACTCTAGGTACATTTTCACACCAACGTTTACCAATACGAAGCCTCCGTGGTATCAGAACACATGTAAGCTAAGAGAACTATAATTAACTTCATAACCACTAAAACCTTCTTTCTGACAACGTTCAGATAACAAACTGTAGAAAACCGCCAAATGTAGTTACACACATTAAACTTATTTCGACCATATTAGAGCCTTTCCTAAGATAAACCTTGGAAATGTTCTCCTCGCAAGTGAGACTTACAGATATACTAATATTTTAAAAATACGCCTTCGTTGTGTTAGAGCAGATACTTCACATTTTAGAATGGAAATGTATCCCCCATCCTGTTTAAAATTAAATCTAACTAATCAAATGTGATTTACTGAAGATTGCCATGAAAGCAATGACAACTCGCTTCACTCCAGAGTGAATAGTCCTCAATACTTGCTGTAATCAAGGATAGGGGAGTCGCAACCGGCACATTCTAAAATTACCTAGAGAGAATGTAAATGTTTTCTCTCTGAAGGCGTGCTTACGACATTGTGACATTTAGCCTATAGAATGGCTTTAAATCGCTTGCTTATAAACATTCAGAATGTAGCACTTCAGGTGATCTACCACGCACCCGTACAATTAAACACTGCACGTCATAAAAATAGACAGCAGCCATCATCGTCTTCACAGGCGACTGGTTTATTTCTCACAGTTCATAAAGTTGGTAATTAAAATAAGCCGGTAATCCTCCGGCTGGTGGGCAGACGATGTGTGGGGAGCGGACGGGCGAGTTATAGTTTTAACGGCTCGTTTGTCACGGGGAAACACGACCAGCACCTCGCCCTATCAGTGGCAAGTTAACAGATACTCTTCATAAATTTATCCGCCTGTAAATTTAAGCAACTAGGTCAGGAGTTCTTTACCAAAATCAACAAACATGATGGGTATGTATCCAGAAATATTCCTTTGATGGAACATATTAACTAATGTCATTATTTCATGAAATTGCCTTTATACCATCATATTCGTAAGTAAAAGAAAAGCAGTTTAGAATATATACAGGGTGTGTGAAAGTAAGTTACCGAAAATGTATGGGCATAATAAACCCAATAATATAAACCGTTTGCTTAATCACTAGGGGTTACTGGTTCATAGCTCTTTTATCCTGCGACGTACTGCTCTTAATTCGATACACAACGTTAGCGGTGAAAAGTATCAATATTAGATAAGGCTTTGTTTGACATCTTCATAGAATTTGGAGTGAAGTGTAAAACAGTGGAAATTATGAAGCAAATTCTATCACAGACACATTCAAAAGTAAAATATATGGCAGAATTATCCAACGTGTTTTTAATAACAATGGTGTCAGACAAGGTGATGGACTGTCCAAAGTTCTCTTCAATTCCGTATTAAAAAGGTCATCCGAGAATGGGAAAAGGAATTAGCCGGAAAAGGATTACTGAACGAAGTTCGCATTGGAGGCTCAAGAAACGGCGCGAGAGTGAAGTGCCTTGCATTCGCCGATGAGCTGGAAATCCTGTGAAAGAATATAGAAACATCTGTGGAACAATTAAACATGCTGAAAGATCAGGCAGAGAAAACTGGCATACAAATTTATTTCGAGAAAATAAAGTACATAACCAATATCCAAACACCACCTCAACACCTTACACCTGAGCACAGTAAAATAGAAGAAGTGGACAGTTTCAGATATCTTGGCGAAATAGTGCAGTGGAAAACTAGTGAGAAAGAAGCTAACAACAGCAGCCGAGAGAAGATAGCCGCAGCTTTTCGTAGGACGCATGTCCTGTACAAGAAAAAGGGAATCCCAAGGAAATCTAAACACAGGCATTATAACACAGTGATCAGAGCTGAGTGTCTGTACGCAAGTGAATGCTTCAGAATGACAGGAAAGGATGGACTGGGAGAAGCAGAGAAGTATGAGCACGAGATCCCTCGCAAAATAATGGGTCCTAGAGTATAGTCTTGGAGGAAGAGAAGAGCTATACGGGGATAATGAACGGCTGATGGAGTAAAAGAGAAAAACCACGACTGAAATTCTATGGACATCTGTTGAGGATGGATGCGACCCGAGTAACGAAGCAGTTTCTAAATGTGTTGGACAACAGACTTAACGCCTGGACTAAATGATTCAAGGAAATAAGTCAAGAGCATGGGACTGAAACAGGTGGACATCTCTAACCGATAAAAATACAGACCAGTGATCGGCAACGTTCAACAGCGGCTGGTCAGAAGAGAGAAGGCACGCGGCCGGAGAAAGAATGCAACGTTTCTGGGCTGAAAGGAAGGCTTCCAGAAATGCATTTTATTTACTTGGCGTGGTCTGTAATAGCACTAAACGAGAATAGTTAGCATTAGCAAGGAACATGCATGGGTTACCCGAAATTACCAGAACCTTCACTAGTTAACAGAGTACAGACATGAGCGCGTGGCTGAGGACCGCAGGCATCAGCTGTTAACATTTTCTGTGCAGATGGCAAGCAATACTGTAGAGTGCATTGCGTGACTCAATACATATAGGGGAGGGGAGTGGAAAAGCGGGGCATCGGTAAGTAGAAATTTAAATCGACATTTCCCGCATCGGGTGAAAACAGGTGAAAAAATTAATGTTCACAGTGTGTACGGTACATAAACAGTTAACAGCAATCAACCACTCAACATATCGCCTCTAAAGTCGATCTGTTAAGATCCGGCCAGTTACGTCAAAAAAACCAAATAATGCGAAAGTTGCTTTGCATTAATAGTGGTGAATATTGGATTTAATTTCATTAGACTATGTCTGGGATATTCAGTTCTAAACTTAGTCTTTAATACTTTTCAATTCCACAGGACGTGTTTACATTACAAACTTTCATAACATGACTAATGTTACTTGTGTATATCAATTCAGTAATCATTTTACAACGTGGGGAAAGGTGACATGCACGAAGTTTGCTGTGTTTGTCGATATCGGTCATGAAACAAATGATTTGTGCTCATCCGAAACTGGGAGAAGTTTTACTACTAGGATTTAAACTGTGTGCGCGAGTCGGTTCAGGATACTGTGGCGCATGATACTCATAATAAAGACTCTAAATTATCCCGGCTACTCTATGATACGCCATTGTCACCAGCAAGGTTGCGAGTGAGCGAGCGATATGTCACTGTGCTCAGTGTAGCGCTCCACCCAAGGTTTAACCAAGAGAGCTTGGCCGGCCACACGCTGCACAGGTTGACACACAACTTTCTCACGACTGAACTTACATTTCTGGTGATCTTTCAATAAGACGAAATAAAATTCGCTAGAGATAGATTTTTGCTTCAGAACACTATTTCCTCTAACAATTTCCATAACTTACTTTCAGACACACAGTATATCGGCAATTTCACAAAAGTAATCGTGTCTATGGTGCTCAAATTACGCTTTTTATTTTTCTTTTCCTAAATAGGTACCAGTACTTTATAGGTCCGACTCCTTGGCTGAATGATCAGTGTTGAGGCCTTCAGTTCACACGATCCCAGGTTGGATTCGCGGACGAGTCGGGGATATTAATCTCATCAAATTAATTGTTCTGGTTCGGGGACTGTTTGTTTGTGTCCCAACACTTTTCACATCATATTCAGATAACGCACCACACTACCATCGACCACAGAAATGTGAAATAGTGATTACATCACTTCATATAGAGTTGGCGTCAGGAAGGTCATCCGACCCTGAAACAGGACCAATTCTGCATATATGTGACATAGTTTCCACCCGTGTGAACCCATAGGTATTGTAAAGTCATTAGAATGGTTGGTACAAGGATAGACAGCATTCAGTCAGTTACGTAAAAGCAAGAGAATTGCAACAAACTCACAGGGTTGGAAATGTGTGATTAAACCCAAAACAAACCCAACTGAAATGCGCAACAGCCCCGAAGTGCTATGACCTACCAAGCGACCGCATCTCAGCCCGAAGCCTGTAGATTATAAGGTGTCGTATGGTCAGCATGACGAATCGTCTCGGTCGTTATTCTTGGCTTTCTAGACTGTGATGTGGGATTAGGAACAAAACATTTTCGTTAATCTTGGTATATTAGTGCCATTTATAGCTACACCAGGCCGTGTGGTATGTTTAAACACTATGACGCATACTCAGCACCGAAGAATCCTAATTATTTTGGATTCGATTATTACACTTTTGGGTAGCAGCTTCAGTCAGGTGGAGAATTAGGATGTTGCCAGGTTGGCACGAAATTTCTTATCCACCAGCGTAAATCTCTGACCCACGGTCGCAGGAAATCCTTTAACTATAGAATGGAGGATGGTGCCTCTGTGGACCAATCCAGTCATGGTACCCTGAAGTATCGTACGTTAGCTAAGTTTGATCCCACCCAAAACATTTTGGAACCTTTTTGTTGCTGATGGTGGTCCGTGATGAAGGACTCACTCCGTCTCTCATCGGATCGGATCCTCTCCAGCCTCTAATGCTCCTCTTGTGTAGGGGCAAGATTTTTGTGACCTAATCAGATATGGGAATAACATACTCTTATATTTTCTTAATGTCATGGGCTATTTGTTGTTGCCTATCTGTGTTGTACTATATGGTGTTCCTTAAGAGGAGATTTGGCACAGTCCTCCTCCATCGCGCTAGTACCACTATAGGAGAAACATCATGGTTCTGCTCTACCAGTGATTAGTACTACTATGAGAGGCCTGTGCCCAGGTTTTTGGACCACTTTGGACAACGAACATCATCATCATCATCAATTAAAACGTAAAGCTCTACAAGATATACACTGAGCAGTCAGAATATTATGACTACCTACCTACTATCGATATAATCCCGTCCACGCGATAGCAGTGTCACATGATGAGGAATAATCGCTAGTCAGACACACGCACGCTGCATGTAGTATCAGTGAGCGTGCTGTTCGTGTGTAGAATGGGGAAGGCGCTATCTATCTGAGTTTGACCGAGAGCAGATTGTGATCGTTTGGAGGCTTAGCACGAGCATTTCGTAAACTGCATGACTCGCCGGATGTTTTGAGGAGTGCTGTATTGAGTGTCTTTAACAAGTGGCGAAACCAAGGTGAAACCACGTCCATATTTCGAGGGATTGGGTTGCCACCCCTCATTACAGATGCCGGATATCGTAGATTGAGCAGACTGGTAAAACAGGACAGGCGGCGAACTGTGGCGGAACTAAAATCAGACTTTAATGTTGGGCTTAGTACAAGTGTGTCTGAACACACAGTGCACCGAACACTTCTAAGAATGAACCTCCGTAGCCGACGACCCATGCATAGGCCAATGTTAACACGACGACATCGGTGACTACGACTGAAATGGGCACGTGACCATCGTCACTGGAGGTCGGCGCAGTGGCAGAGCGTTGCATGGTCTGATGAATCTCGATACCTTCTTCATCATGTCGATGGCAGGGTGAGAAACCGTCGTCATCCAGGGGAACAGCTCTTTGACACCTGCACTGCGGGTCGGAGACAAGCTGGTGGCGGCTCAATTATGCTTTGGGGCATCCATTGTTCCAGTGGAGCTCGTGCAAGACACCATGATGGCCGAAAAGTATCGTTCGCTGGTTGCAGACTACGTACACCCCTTCATGACGATCATGTTTCCCAACGGCTGTGCCATTTTTAACAAGATAAAGGGCAATCCTACAAGGCCAGGAGTGTGATGCAGTGATTCGAGAAACATAGTGCCAAGTTGTAATTTATGTGCTGGCCCCCCAAATCTCCAGATCTTAACCCGAACAAACACATCTGGAATATATGTTAATTAGGTGACGTGTGTACAAATGAGGTGCCGACTCCTTCCAAGGCCCCATTGCTTCCATGCCATGAGGCGTCACCGCTGTTACCCGTATCAAAGGTGGGCATGTCTGCTATTAGATAGGTGTTCATAACGTTCTAGCTGATCAGTGTATGTACCAGACATTTGAAACTATTACATCAGTATCTCAGTAATAGTGATGTGGTTACTTTAACGAAATATGATGTCAGCCTGCTTAATTAAAAGAAATATACAAATTGCAAGAGCCATCGCTTGTTAGTCGGACATGTTCAAACACTCCGAACATTGCATGTATTCGATAACAACCTTGTTCCACATGGTTGTGAAATACCGACATTTCCGTGACGGCATGCCTGACTCTAGACTTCATTCTAAATCCGAAAAATCTCCCCATTACAACTAATAATCAAACAGGCGTAGCTCGTAGACGATCGACTGTAGGAAATATGTTCATAGGGTGTGTCGGTTGCCTTGGGGTGTACTATCGTCCCATGTGTGACTGTTAACAAAATCGAGCTCGTGTTTCCCTAGAAAACTGATTGTTCACTGCAGTCGTACATTCGCGAGCTATGGGACGTTCTATTTGAATGAATTTTGCCCCTAAAACGCCATCGAGTATCCGCTTTATTTTTACTTGTACTTTCCGTTTTTGCCGGGCTGAGTGGTTGAGACGGTTGAGGCCCTGACCTTCTGACCCCAACCTGGCAGCTTCGATCGTGGCTCAGTCCGGTAGTATTTGAAGGTGCTCAAATACGTCAGCCTCATGTTGATAGATTTACAGGCGCTTAAAAGAACTCCTAAGATACGAAATTCCGGCACCTCGGCGTCCCTGAAAACTGTAAAAGTAGTTAGTGGAACATGAAACAATTATTATTAGTATGGTTATGTATATAATTAAGACTACGTAAAGTACTTAGAGGCGTCCATTTGTCTTCCTTTGTGCCCCTATTTCTTTCATTCTTTTATTGTGGGCTTCCTTTCTGTCTTCAGACCAGGTTGTTCCAGTTTTTTCTTCTTTGTTCTTCCCTCTTGGTCAACTTACCATTTGTGAATTTTGGAACCGAAGATCACCTTGTTTTGGACATTACCTGGTATAATTTCTGCGTGTTTTAAATCGGTTTTGATTTCGCCAATCCATTTTATTGTATGTGTTTTAGCTTTACTCCTGTTTTCATAGAATTCGGCAACTTGTCTGGTAAGTCTGTCTGGATGCATTCTATTAATGTACCTTCTCTAATGTCACTGTGAATATTTGTGTATTGTTTGATTTCCTCTCTGCCTTTACGTTGGTGTGTTTTGGGCCTAGAATTATTCTCATGATAATTCATTCCTTCTTCCCAACGTTTTCATTGTCTGCTTTCGTGTTCAAAATAAGCGTCTCTGATCCATAAAGACATTCTCATTTAATTACTATATTTATGTCTTAGTTTTGTGTGCTTGGAGATACATTTTTGATATGAATTTTGAGTTAGCCGATATGCAAGTTTCCATATTTTGGCATCTAATTTCATTGTCTTTCGTTTCGAGTCCATTTTCCCGAATTGTTTCACCTAGATACTTAAATTTTGATACTCGCAGGGTAGTATTTTAGGCCCTTTGCTCTTTATTATGTACATAAACGACATTTAATCTAATTTAAAGAATTGTAGCTACCTTCTTTATGCGGACGACTTACAAAAATACTGTCGTCACTCATGCCATAACAGGCATCAATGCTGACCTTCAGCGAATTAATGGTTACTCTTTGAAAAATTCCCTCCTACTTAACCCCTCCAGACACAAGCAATCATTATTGGCTCTCAAAAATTGTTGATCACACTACGATACGAAACTATTCCTCCAGTTATACTGAATGGTAAAGTTATTCCATTCAGCCAAACTGTGAGAAATCTTGGAGTGACAATGTACGAAACTTTAAGTTGGTCTGAATATTTTAAGAATGTCCGACTCGTTGGGTGAATGGTCAGCGTACTGGCCTTCGGTTCAGAGGGTCCCGGGTTCGATTCCAGGCCGGGTCGGGGATTTTAACCTTTATTGGTTAATTCCAATGGTCAAAGGCTGGGTGTTTGTGCTGTCCCCAACATCCCTGCAACTCACACACCACACATAACACTATCCTCCACCACAAAAACACGCGGTTACCTACAAGTGGCAGATGCTGCCCACCCTCATCGGAGGGTCTGCCTTACAAGGGATGCACTTGGCTAGAAATAGAAACACGAAATTATTATTTTAAGAATGTGTGTAAAAATATTTTCGATACTTCATTCGGTTAAAAGGAACAGCGATATTTTACCTTGTAATGTGAGATTCAAACTCATACAAACACTAGTGCTTCCGGTCCTTGACTACTGTGACGTCATTCTGGTAGACGCAACAAAAGAGCAGACTTCGAAACTTCAGCGAGCGCTTAATTGTTGGCTTAGATTTATATACAGTCTGAGTTATGATACACATGTCACCCCGTACTATCACAGTATTTCATGACTGAAAGCTGACAAACGACGAACGTATCACATACTGATACAGATATACGGATGCTTAAGTATTTGTCCTCCTTTCACAGCAGTGATACCCGCTTGGTTCCTCCCTTTCTATTCCTGTTCACCGATCCTCTATGTACAAAAATTCCTTTGTGTGACGGGTTCTTGACTTTGGAATTTCCTGCCTGTCAGTGTCAGAAAATCGACCTCATTACTTAAATTTAAGATTGCTTGTCGAGAGCATCTGCTGAATGCAGCTGACTGACTTGTATGACTGGAAGATCGAATGAGGGTGAGTTAGACAAGCGTAATGTACTTTTGTGTAGGTTATTATTTACTATAATGTACTCAAACTCTGCTCCCAATGATGTATCATTACAGTGGTTAAGTGCAAGAGAGTGTCAAGAGCCTTAACTTCGCCACCTACAAAGGCATAATAAATATATAAATAAATAAACAGTTTGTCTCCATGAATTTTGGTGCAGATCATTTATTCTGGTCTTTTCAAAAAAATATCTGAAGGCCGTCTTTTTCCGCAATTTCTTTCAGAAGATCAATCTGATTTCGGGCTGTTGAAATGTCTCGGGTTAATATTGCATGATCGTTCGCAAATGTTAGGCAATCTATCGCTAGTTTTCCTCAGCCTAAGTGATTGGTAGGTGAATTTTGAGGATCGATTTCTGTCTGCTTCATTCTTATATTAGTATTATTATTAAAGTCTTTAATTCATACGGTGGTACTTAACATAGTATATGTATGAGCAAAGCGGATGAATTGACCACCTAGTTAGTGATTCATTCAAAGGCTAACTTAAATATTGCTTGCGTACGAAGCATGTTTGAAGCTATTGCACATTCTCGATAAACACTTGTCGGGATTTGAAAACAATAACACACTTGAATTTGTAATTCGCGATGCCCTTCAATGGTGGGTGTAATATTACGTAAAGGAAAATACATACATACATTATCATTATAGACTGTTATGCCTTTCAGCGTTCAGTCTGCAAGCCTCTGAGAATTTACTAAACGTCACCATAATCCTCGATTTGCAACCAGCGTTGTGGCCTCATTTAGTTCTATACCTCTTATCTTTAAATCGTTAAAAACCGAGTCTAAGCATCGTCGTCTTGGTCTCCCACTACTTCTCTTACCCTCCATAACAGAGTCCATTATCCTCCTAGGTAACCTATACTCCTCCATTTGCCTCACATGACCCCATCACCGAAGCCAGTTTATGCGTACAGCTTCATCCATACAGTTCACTTCAAAATTAGCCATTATCTCCTCATTCCGAGTACCCTCATGCCATTGTTCCCACCTGTTTTTACCAGCAATCATTCTTGCTACTTTCATGTCTGTTACTTCTAACATGAGTAAGATATCTTGAGGCAACCCAGCTTTCACTCCCGTAAAGAAAAGATGGTCTGAAAACAGACCGATATAAAGACAGTTTCGTCTGAGAGCTGACTTCCTTCTTACAGAATACTACTGATCGCAACTGCGAGCTCACTGCATTGGCTTTACTACACCTTGATTCAATCTCACTTACTATATTACCATCCTGGGAGAACACACAACCTAAATACTTGAAATTATCGACCTGTTTTAGCTTTGTACCACCAATCTGAAATTCAATTCTGTTGAATTCCTTACCTACCGACATCAATTTAGTCTTCGAGAGGCTAATTTTCATACCATACTCATTGACCTATTTTCAAGTTCCAAGATATTAGACTGCAGGATTTCGGCACAATCTGCCGTTAAGACCAAGTCGTCAGCATAGGCCAAACTGCTTAATACATTTCCACCTAACTGAATCCCTCCCTGCCATTTTATACCTTTCAGCAGATGATCCATGTAAACTACGAACAGCAAAGATGAAAGATTACAGCCTTGTCTAACCCCTTTAAGTACCCTGAACCAAGAACTCATTCTACCATCAATTCTCACTGGAGCCCAATTGCCAACATGAATGCCCTTGATTGATTTTAATAATCTACATTTAATTCCATAGTCCCCCAGTATATTGAACATCTTTTCCCTCGGTACCCTGTCATATGCTTTATCTAGATCTACGAAACATAAACACAACTGCCTATTCCTCTCGTAGCATTTTTCAATTACCTGGCGCATACTAAAAATCTGATCCTGACAGCCTCTCTGTGGTCTGAAACCACACTGGTTTTCATCCAACTTCCTCTCAACGACTGATCGCACCCTCCCTTCCAAGATGCCAGTGAATACTTTGCCTGGTATACTAATCAATGAGATACCTCGATAGTTGTTGCAATCCTTCCTGTTCCCTTGCTTATAGATAGGTGCAATTACTGCTTTTGTCCAATCTGAAGGTACCTTACCAACACTCCACGCTAATTTTACTACTCTATGAAGCCATTTCATCCCCGCCTTCCCACTATACTTCACCACTTCAGGTCTAATTTCATCTATTCCTGCTTCCTTATGACAATGGTGTTTATTTACCATCCTTTCCACTTCTTCAAGCATAATTTCACCAACATCATTTTCCTCCTCCCCATGATCTTGGCTCTTTGCAACACCACCAGGACGATTTCCTTTTACATTGATATGATGTTCAAAATATTCTCTCCACCTCTATAGTGATTCCCTGGGATCTATTATGAGTTCACCTGAATTACTCAAAACAATGTTCATTTCCTTCTTCCCTCCCTTCCTAAGATTCTTTATTACTGTCCAGAAAGATTTCCCTGCTGCTTGACCTAGCCTTTCCAGATTATTACCAAAATCTTCCCATGAATTCTTTTTCGATTCAACAACTATTTGTTTCGCTCTGTTTCTTTCCTCTACTTACAAATCCTTGTCTGCCTCGGCCCTTGTTTGGAGCCATTTCTGATAAGCCTGCTTTTTACGTTTACAGGCTGCTCTTACTTCGTCATTCCACCAAGATGTTCGCCTTTTCTCATCATTACACACAGTTCTTCCTAGGCATTCCCTTGCTTTTTCTACTACAGCATCCGTGTATGCCACCCATTCACTTTCTATATCCTGAACCTGCTTACGGTCTACTGTTCGAAACTTCTCACTAATAATGTCCATGTACTTCTGTCTAATTTCCTGGTCCTGGAGATTTTCTACCCTTATTCGTTTGCAGACAGATTTCAGTTTCTCCTCCCTAGATCTAGGTATACATAGTTCACTACAGATCAGATAGTGGTCTGTATCATCGAAACATCCGCGAAAAACTCGTATATTGATAACAGATTTCCTGAATTCAAAGTCTGTTAAGATTATGGATCTGGTACCCCAAGCCTCCCATGTATCGCGGTGAATAGCCTTATGCTTGAAGAATGTATACGTAACAGCTAAACCCATACTAGCAAAGAAGTCCAGCAAACGCTTCCCATTCCCATTAGCCTCCATATCTTCCCCACATTTACCAGTCACACTTTCGTATCCTTCAGTTCTATTCCCAACTCTCGCATTGAAATCGCCCATTAGCACTATTCTATCTTTGCTGTTGACCCTGACCATAATGTCACTCAATGCTTCATAAAACTTGTCAACTTCATCCTCACCTGCACCCTCACATGGTGAATACACGGACACAATTCTTGTCCTAATTCCTCCAACTGGCAAATCTACCCACATCATTCGCTCATTTACGGGCCTAACAGGAACTATGTTGCGTGCAATGGTATTCCTGATAAAGAGCCTTACCCCAGACTCTGCAATTCCCTTTTCTAACACCCGTCAGGTACACTTTATAATCTCCTATATCTTCCTCATTATCTTCCCTTACCCGAATATCACTTACTCCTAGCACATCCAGATGCATCCTCTTTGCTGACTCAGCCAGTTCTACCTTTTTTCTTCCATAAGCCCCATTAATATTGATAGCTCTCCATCGAATTGCATTTCGTTCGCCAAGTTGTTTCCATGGAGTACCTCGCCTGTCAAATTGGAGTGGGACTCTATTACTCGCGTAGGTCCGAGGCTTGCTTAAAATGTTCTGAGCTCGTTAAATTCATGAAGCAGGATGCTACCCTACTTGCACATAGTTCAAGTGAGGATCTCTCCTCTAACGGGTTATGGACCACCGGTGAATTGTATAGTCCTAGCCGCCTGAGCACAAGGAGGGCCACGACTCAGAATATGTCCGAGATGCCCACTCCCATTCCATAGCAACTGGTATCCCGACTCTCAGGACCACTTACTAGGCCACTCAGCCGTTGCCCATGGTTCACGAACTAGGACGTGACTACAGTAACCAACAAACATGAACCAACATGAAGGTAAATAATGTATCATTATTTCAGCAGTTATTGATACCCTCTGAAAGTACTGCAAGTTCAATGTTGAACTAAGTTGTAACATGACTGAAAAGTCAAAACAGAATTTCTGTACCATTAACAGTAGGAGTTATTTGAGATTAGTTCATTAGCTGGCTCTCCTGCTGTATATGATGGCTGTAAATAAGTAGTAGTATTGATATGACGCAATAATTCATGAACAAACAAGTACAATTGCATTTAATTCCTTCAGTGTGTACACCCGTAAAATCTATTACCTTTCGCCAAATGTCGGGAAGCCATTGTAGACCGGTGGCAAGGCCTTCTGTGTTGATGTCAGCGACGGGGCGTCCTACTGTGTGGAGTTACAGATGTCTCTACGGATATTTCCCGCACAGTCCATCGATGGTCTACAAAAGTGGGACCACTCACGATGTCAATCCGATGTTGAGGAATGGACGGCCGACCAGTGGGGTGCAAACGCGCAGACTACTTCTGACCGGCACGAAATGCCCAGACCCATCGTGCAACCATCCTATACGGTAATAAATTCTAGCCACAGGCTTAAGGTAATCATTGATAACATTCTGATGCTGTTTAGTCGCGGGCGACCTCGATTTTAATCCACGAACGCTGATCACCTTTTAAAAACATGCTTTAGAGCAGTGAAACCGACACTCTTCACTTCAACGCCACACTGGAACAACACTCCCAACAGGATGCCCGCCAAATGCACACAACACATCGACAACAATGCCACCTGACCGCTCCCATATCCTACTTGCGCATTCCCGATCTCCTGAGAGTGTCTGGACTACGACACCACCGTATACAATTTATGTAATTCATGATGATGATGATGATGATGCTTGTTGTTTAAAGAGGCCTAACATCTAGGTCATCGGCTCCTAATTGTACGCAACATAATGACAATTTAAATGTTTAAAATCAGCCACTGTGTAGAATAAAACTATGATAAATGAAGGGATGCATACGAATTTAAAACAATCAGTGGATCCGACACATAAACTACCATACATAATACCATTACTGACCAAAGGACTGCTTCTAACGCACAATTATGAATCGAGGATGCTCGATGTCTAAAGGGGTTTAAAATCCAGATCAAAAGCCCCTCGTAATGGTAGTAAAATATAGTAAAATATAACCATGGTATTTGTCATGTTAAGGTGTTAATGAAAAGTAGCGTAGACACACGCTGTTGCGCACATTATGGTACTACTCACAAGTATTGTACGTCGCACAGGTAACGCAGACCTATGGTGTTCGTCACATAACGGCACCACTTATAGGCAAGGCAAACCCATGGTGTTCCTCATCTAGGTGTACTAATCGCAGGCAACGCCCAGACCCGTGGCATATTGCACCCATAAGCGAATGTGCGTAATTAATGCATAAATTAAATGTTCAATTCTTCGCATATGAGAATACAGCAGTAGGCTGGGAAAAGATTGCAGTCACACAAAGCAACTGCCAGGCGCCGTTCAGACTGAAAATATATCCACAGAATACGTTTTAAGGCACGAACAGGATGTAGCTAGTCTGAGTGGTACGTCCAATTAGGTTTTATGATGCCGACGGGAAGTGAAAGCTTTCTATCCAGTTCCCACGTGAATCCGCACGTTGGAATGCACTTGGCCCAGAAGAGTGAGTGAGACACGAATAATACCCGTCATCCCTTAGCAGAAAATGGAAGAATCCAAACCACCAAGAGCGCGAACGTCTCAGCCAATCACAAAATTGCAAATTTTAATGGCTTGTCATAGCGGGAATCTACAGCTAGTATTTCGCGATTTGGTGACCGAAGTAGCTGTAAAATATTGTGTCCTGACTTCCAAGTAATATTTAGGGATTTATCAGTGCAAGTGTGTGGTTAATCAGTGGTTAAATAAGAAATTTTCAACTTTTCATGGAAGAGTGGTATCGCCCAGGAAGTGAACCGTCATGGCGGTATGGCGCCATACTCTGACAGAAAATAGAGCCACTGACGCGCGCCGTCGTAGGAATTAATCTGTGATCGTTTCCCATAACGCAATGTAACATATAAATCGGACCAGAATTAGGAAGATTTTGAACACATTTTCTAAAATTCTAACCTACGGACACATGATAAATCGGTCCCAAGTGCAGGATTATTACGCCACATCCCTTCCACAGGACTATTTTCGAAGTGGGGGGAGGACTATTTACAAAAGCAAAGACACCAGGGTGGTGAACCTCAGTCTTGTAGAAGATCAGTAGTCTGGCACGAAATTTCAGTCTCGTGGTAAACTTCAGTCTCGTAGGAAATCTTCAATCTCGTCGGAATTCTCAGTCTTGTGAGAATTCGCAGTCTTGTAAGAATCTTCAGTGTCTTGTACAACAGTTGACATCCGAGTGAGTAATGTATTTATTTGTGAGAGCAATATCTTAGCCGAAATGAACACTTTGACAAACTTTTATTCAACTTTAGATTATGCAGATATAATCAGGCAATTAAATTAACAAATGACAATGGTAGTTATATTCTCAACACTTGCCATGAATGAACTTAAGGTGCTAGGATCGAGGTGAACATTGAATCTCGTCGTAACACGTAGCTGCATAACATTTTCCCTATTTCACGTGTAGCTTGTATATTTTCGTGGAAAAGTCATATGTTGGAGAACGATTATAAAAATATTCTCCACATCATTGGGAATATTAGATGTAATTTTTCCACACTCTCATAGAATTATTATTGCAAGTGAGATATTTGGGAGCAGAATTAGTCCAGCCAGTTACAGGGAGAAAAACTTTGTTTTCATAATTGGAATGCTGCCGCAGTAAGACCTTGAGTCTAGTGTCATGGTTAGAGAAGGTGAATAACCAATAATCCTTTACACAAACAATCTGAGAGGGGTGAGAGAGAGGGGCAACAGCAGGCAGGTAGCGGAGTCCAGACTTTCGACTTCACGTCAGGTGATCAATGCAGTGTCATTGAATACTCTTCGTAGGAGTGTTAAATGCGAGTGTTAATATAAATATGGACGTGTGCAACGATATTTTAAAAAATGCATAAAGTTTGCGTGTGTGACCTCTTGGATAACATCAGCTTGAAGATGAAATACTAAATGCATCATGACGGGGTCCGGAGGATGATCTGACCTGCCTCCAGCACAAATAAGGTAAATGAGCAAAATATAAATAATATCTAAACAAGTAGGGCTATGAACAGTCGATGATCAAAAATGTAGTTTAGAATTTTAGATAGGACTGTAAATAATTCACGGATCGGATGGTAATTATAAAATTAGGACAATAATAATAATAATAATAATAATAATAATAATAATAATAATAATAATAATAATAATAATAATAATAAATACGTGTTAGCGTGTGTTACTTGCGCAGTTTTCTTTTAATGTAAGTCATTTTGACATGTGAGAATCCTATTGTACTAAGAAATTTACATACGGTGTAGTGCAGATTTTTAAAGTGGTGATAATAACAATAGTTGTGGTAATGAGCGGTATATTTGTTGACATTTTGATTTTGTGGATGCTGCCATGGTAGTTTAAATGTTTATTTTTGCTATTAGCGCATTAGGTTTATTATTTCATATTCTGTAATCATTATTCAGATGACCGTTTCCGGTAGCTCTCATAATTTGTATTTCGCGACGATAGTTGATACACGAAGATTTAATTTCTTTATGTAACGTGGTTACACAGTTCGATAGCCGTGTTTTTGAGAGGCAATCTCGTTATTTCAGTTATTTAATTAGTGACAGGAAGCCATTGATAAGTTAGCTCTGATATTTCATAAGATGTGAAACGGTGGATGATCAAAGTAACGAGCAAAGTAATAGTAATATCCCTGATGTTCTGTGGTGAGAAATGGAAAATGTGATATTTGGACCATGTTATTAATAGTGTCGTATAAATGGAAAAATGGAACGACACAGTTATTTCGCCCGCCGGATACGAGCGAGGCCGTATTATGAGTTACTACGTCGAGAATATTGATGAATAAATAGAATTGAGGGATGAATTATTTAACCGAGAGTGTTAAATATATGACGACATGTGTTATGGTTGTAGGCGGAAAGCCTGTAGTGCTTCAAATATTTTCCAGGGAAAATAAACGCTCGGAAAATATGCAATCGAGAGCCCGAGATAAGTTGTGAACAGAGCGACTGATCAATGCGTGTTTCGACAGTCAAGTCTAATCATTGATGACATGTAATGCGAATAATTATTGTCCGTAAAGATTGGATAAGGTCATGTCCAGACATTTTAGTCTGAGGTTAGAAGGTTGCCATCAAATTCACATAATTTTTGCTACTTGGATCAGGGTAACATTTTATGCTTCTTCATTGCGCATATTTTTTAATTTTATTTGGCAGCGATTTTTGGGATCTAGATTTTTATTATGATATCATTTCTTTGTATATATTTTGTCACCGTATTATTTTAAATCTGATACGTGAATTGTGTTTGATTTAATGTTTGTAAATAGAATAGAATAGGCGTAGTCAGATTATTTTAATTTCAGTATTTCTTAGGAGCAGTGTTTCTCCATTGACATGTTCATTTATGTAAATAAGATTTCATGTGTTAGGGTAAGAGATCATCGATTAGTTCATAGTCAAAAATATAGTAGTGGGATGCTCATATAAAAGGCAGTCAGTAATCACCAAGTCTTAGAAATCCACTACATTTCAGTTAGGCAAATGAAGCGATCTTTAATAAGCAGTTGTATCACAAGTGCCGTAAATGAGTGGCATAAATTAGATGGGATCTGCCTCCATCTAGAGTTGGTACCACACAAATATGCGTGCACAATGAAAGTGCAGATAGCGGCAAATTAGGTAAAGTTAATGATGTAAAGGGATCGCTTTCATTTCAGATGTAAACCTGAGGCACTTGGCCAAATTAATTTAAGTAATTTTAAGCGTCCAGACTATCACAGTCACGTAAATAAGGTTTAACACATTAAATGAGTGGTGGTAGCACTCAGGTGTTCAGTTCAGTAATAATTTCCTTGTTTTCAGCCACAAGCAGTTTAATCAAGGTGCAAAGATTATATAACAGAAAAGGTACAATGTTCATGGTTGTTTTCCTTTTCTCTCTTTTCGTTATTATTGCACATGGTCAGTGTATTTTGTTATTATTTTAGAGTGGGGTGCTTCCCAAATGAATTTAAACATGAGTTAAATATTTGACAGACACCTTAACATCAATGCCAATTGGATGGATTAATAAATCAATTAATTAATTACTGAATTTCATTGTGAGATGACATTTTCAACGTATTATAAATCATTCATTCAAATGAGACTATATTTCTGACCAGTGTTTTAAATGTGGTCACGTCATCGTCATGGAGACAGTGGTTCGATGTAATTCAGAACACTAAAATTTAATCGACATTCAGTCGAGATTTTATTAAGGCAGATAATTAATTTATTGTAATGCAGATCTTTCAATAGTTTTAAATTTTAAGTTTCATTTCACATTATTTTATTTTACACCAGTTTACTTTCAATATTTCACTTTGCAAATTTTGTTAAATAAACCATTTTATTTATTTCAATTTTAATTCAGTCTTTGGGTACCGTTATTTAATAGTTTAGTTTACCCCATCTTTCATTTCTTCACCCCCCGATCGACGTGTGGCCCATCAACCCGAGGGATCGAAGGACGCACCACCTCTGAGGAAGAAGAGTCTACATGAGGCGGTGGGTATTTTTTAAATGTCATTATTTTCAGGAGCAGCCGGCGCACATATCAAGAAAGAAGACCACCGCATTTGGGTGCCTTCCAAAAGGCACAATATCTCACAACAGTACTAATCACGGATAATGGAAACCCGCAGTAAACCATTCTCTATTGCTACTAATCACAAACCCACTGTGTACCTAACACAGTGGTACTACTCGCAAGTAAATGCGACCCATGGTGTTCCCCGCGTGATGGTACTAATCACGAGTAGTTCCATGCTTCTAATACAATCATCACTTGGTCGCCCCTTACGAAAGGCAGAGGTTACTGTGGGTGTATTTTTCTTCTGCGTCCCCCACCCGCAGGGATTAGACAGAGAGAAAAAAGAAGGGATCCGTCACTTCGAAAAATGAAGTAATGGACGAAGAAAGGCAAGGGCCAAGAAGGGTGTGAAAATGAAAGACTCCCTACGACTCGAATGCTCTAATAGCATCGGGGTTGGAAAAGAACAAGAGTTGGCCAACGAAGGTCGGACAGGATTGATGAAAGTGAGGCGCCTGGCAAAAGTAAGTGGAAGCAACTCCAGGACTCAGCTAAAGGCCCCGTTGTCGCCAAACCACGCTCCCAAATTGAGAGCCCCTGGGTCCCCTTTAAATCACGTCTTACGTAGAGCAGGGGATACCGTGGTTGTATTTTTCACCTGCGTCCCCCCACCCAGAGGGGGTGTTTATGGAAGTCAACAAAGAGAGCATTCATCCTCCACTGGTCTGCATTTAGTGCTAATGCCCAGGTGAAACATTCCCTATAACTTACTTACCTAGTACTAAGTTAAGCATTTCCAAACGGTTGTAAATTTATCGAACACTGCCCCCTGGTAAATCACTCGCGCCATTATATGAGAAACACCATCGGTCTAAGTTACCCGTGCGTAGTACATTACCTTTGAGTAGAGCCACAATATGCGGAACACCGTAAGTCTACGTTAATTTTGATTAGTACCGCTACATAAAAAATACCGTGGTTCTACTTTGATATCATTATGAGGGGAAGTTGACCTGGATTTTGGACCCCTTTAGACAACAAGCACCATCGAGACAACAAGCACCATCGATTCAGGACTGTGCTTTGGAAGCAGTCCCTTGGTCAATAATACTACTGTTTCAAGACATTTTCTGAGAAAGGAGTTATTGCGGATCGGATCCACAGATTGTTTCTATTTCACAAATATTGTTCATCGTCATCTTTCTTAATTCTAGTCAGTGGACTGATATTGGAATTAATTTTAATATTCTGAGTTTAATCTGCTGATTATTTTACATTCATGATCATCCATTCCTTCTTCATCATCAAGTTTTGAATTCTGGTCAGTGGACGAATTTTGTAATTTTAAATTATCTTTACATTTCGTCTCATTTCGAACCATTAGGGAAAGATGATGTAGGTGTTAGGTCCCTTTGAATAGCAAGCATCATCACGAGTTCACTTGTATATCATCTGCTGATATGTGACCTCCCCGTATCATACCATCAAGGAGCATACAACACAAACTGCTGTGTGTGCAGATAGCTTCCTCTTTAAAAATACCGTACCCATGTTAACAAATTACCGCTTCGTGTGCTGGCTTGTTAAATGATGCACAAGTTAGTCCAGTCTCCATTCAAAAATATATTACCAGCCGTCAAACATTTTCCACCACACGCCATAGTTTATCATTGTTTTCCCCACAAGCCTAATTTTGTTTCATTTGTTTACATGTTTTATTACTCCTGCCTTTTATTTTGTCCTCTTTTGACACGTTTGTCAACATGCGTCAATTCTTATGTGTGGATATTTTTTGGTGTTCATATTCTGTAAAACTGCTTTTATTCACATGACCGGGCTCATTCATCATTATGTATGTATTGAAAAATTACTGTAAATTTGCAATTAAATCACTGTCACTATCTTATGTTTATATTTATTCGCGTGAAATGTTGAATATATCAACCAATATCGTCCAAAACACTCGTAAAGGGGCGCAGTTGAAGGCTTCTCGGGTGTTATTAGGTGCAAGACCAATTTGCACTAGTGGGGCATTTCTGTAATTCTGCTTTTTGTGGATGTGGTGAAGTGAAGACTACAGCTCACTTTGTCCTGCCACACGTACTGAGAACGAGCTGCTTGAAGTGACAAGAAACGCATTCGACTTCACTAATTTCTGATGGACAATTAATTTTTATTTACTTTCTATAGGCATTTTTGTACTTCTTCACATGTAACTCTGTGTCTAACACGATGTAAATAAAATAAAAGGCTTCTGAAAATAAATATTACTTTTGGTTTTAATTTGTGAAGCGAAAGTATAGACAGATGGTGGCAGGATGGCGTTCTATACGGGATGAGGAGCCACAGCGAACATGTTACCGGTCTCCGAGTACGAACTCACTGCAATGAGACTTGCCGAGTTAAAAGGTAGTCGTAATGCTGTATCTCGTTAATGTCAAAATACCTGAATAAATGAACCCTTTTTTCAGTAGCCATTGAATGTAGAAAGATGTTTTTTTAATATGATGTTAACTCATGTCCCTTGCATACACTGATCTAGAACAGCTTTAAAATATGTGCTACGAAGAAAGTTATGATTTTAAAAACTAATTCCCGAAGTTTAATATTCGTTTAGGATGTATTTTTTCATAAAAATTAACTATTCCAGAATTGTCAACCGAAGTAGATCCATACAAGCACAACAGTACCACAAACATTTGTTAAACATTTCATGGAAATGCACGCAGTAGTTTCTGAGAAAAGGGAACACTTGTTTCGAATAAAAGTGATTTTGAGTAAAATGCATTTAAATGTAAATGTTTAGGTAAAGCTCACCTACTGAAGGATGAAAGCTTTAAAAACCTCCACCAAAACAACACTGATTGCAGCTCAAGCAGGGTGACTAAATAATAAAATATATATTATATTTCTCTTCCTCTTTTTTTGTTGATAATGAAGGCATATTTTTCAGTGTCGACTTAGTTAAATGTAACAAAAACTTTTCAGTCTGTCAAACACACAGCAATTACATTATAAATTATAACACTATAAACATATCTGTAAAAATACACACTATTATACAACGAATGACATGTTTCGTTCTACAAGAACATCCTCAGATTATATCTAATCACTTAAAATAGTGTGTGGTGACAACGGACTTAGCATCGGCAGTCAAGAGAAGTTTGTACTTTTTTCATTATATTCATACACGTAAATTTATTTTTGTCCCTACTGGTTCATGTTATCAATAAACTCTCTATCACTGACTACTTTACGTTAAAAATACTGTACATAAGTGATTTGATAGAATCTGAGGATGTTCTTGTAGAACGAAACATTTCATTCTTTGTATAATAGTCTGCATTTTTACAGATGTGTTTATAGTGTTATAATTTATAATGTAAATGCTGTGTGTTTGACATACTGAAAAGTTTTTGTTATATATTTCTCAACAAAACACATCAAACCACAGATTTCTAGATTGAATAGTCTCTGAGATATATTGTAGATATATTGAAATAGAAGTGCACCAATATATTAAAAACATTATTTCAAACAGTAAATATTCGAATATTTGAATTTAAAAATCATCATCATCATCATCATCATCATCAGTTTACCCTCCAGGTTCGGCTTTTCCCTCGGACTTAGCGAGGGATCCCACCTCTACCGCCTCAAGGGCAGTGTCCTGGAGCTTCAGACTCTTGGTCGGGGGATACAACTGGGGAGAATGACCAGTACCTCGCCCAGGCGGCCTCACCTGCTATGCTGAACAGGGGCCTTGTGGAGGGATGGGAAGATTGGAAGGGATAGACAAGGAAGAGGGAAGGAAGCGGCCGTGGCCTTAAGTTAGGTACCATCCCGGCATTCGCCTGGAGGAGAAGTGGGAAACCACGGAAAACCATTTCGAGGATGGCTGAGGTGGGAATCGAACCCACCTCTACTCAGCTGACCTCCCGAGGCTGAGTGGACCCCGTTCCAGCCCTCGTACCACTTTTCAAATTTTCGTGGCAGAGCCGGGAATCGAACCCGGACCTCCGGGGGTGGCAGCTAATCACATTAACCACTACACCACAGAGGCGGACTAAATTTAAAAATGCCACATCAAACAATGACTCACAGGTTTAAAAATGTTTAAAAATGTGAAAATATAAAAATTTGCCGATTTCGAACTTTACGATATCCGTTGAACTTCTGTGACCAAAACAGCACGCAACAGGAGTGTGGAGAAGGTGATTCACCCAAGCAGGAGAGGAACTCGCCAAGTGCAACAAACACTTGTTTTGGCTTATCCGTAGGGACTCGATCGTTTCCGAGAAAATGATGTTCGAAGTTTTCTACGTGCTTTACGTGCCTATTAGCGCGTAGTAAGTTCAACCCACGGGTTGGTGCAGTGGCTTTCCCCGCGGCTCACACTGTTGCGCCCCGTGTTCAAATTCCGATGAATTTTTGTTTCATTTATTAACTTTTGTCCATTGACGAGTACTGCACGAATGGTTTTCGTCAATGTATTTTAATATATCGTCCTTATTCGTCTTTGTTCTTCCAGTAAATGAATTTTAAAACATCACTAAATGAAATAAAAGAATTAAACAAGTTGTTTTTGGAAACAATGATCCATTATGCATTGCTTGTCGCAACCTAATCTCCAACACGTGCAATCTCAGTAAAATTAACGACGTCTCTTTCCCGACTGATATTCTGACCCACAAATAAAACTGTGGCAATGCGCGATCATCCAACGGAAAGCACCGTATCTCCCTGAACCTGTAATATAAGAATAAACGTGCAAACATTGCAATCCCTATTGCAATAGGCTATGTCCGCCTGTGTTGTGTAGTGGTTAGTGCGATTAGCTACTATCCCTGGACGCCCCGCTTCAATTCCCGACTCTACAACGAAATTTTGAAAATGGCTGAAACCGGGTCCACTCCGCGTCGGAAGGTCAACTGAGTAGACAGGGGTTTGAATCCCTCCTCAGTCATCCTCGAAGTTGTCCTCCGTGGTTTCCCACTTCTCCTCCAGGAAAATATCAGGATGGTACTTAACTTAAGGCCACGACCACTTCCTTGTCAATCCCCTCCAATCTTTCCATCTCCCACAAGGCCCCTGTTCAGTATAGCAGGTGAGGCCGCCTCGGCGAGGTACTGGTCCTCCCCGCCAGTTGTATCCCGGATCCAAAGTCTCACGCTCCACGCAACTACCCTTGAGGCGGTAGAGGTGTGATCCCTCGCTGAATCCGAGGGAAAACCAACCCTGGAGACTAAACAGATTAAGGCACGCATTCAACAATGCGACTAAAAGCTCTTATCTCAGTTGAATGCTACGTAAACCAAAATAAGAGTTAATTTTGTATTCACCAACAACTTTATCTCGGATAACGAGCATTGTCTCGTTTTAAAATTTTACCGGAGAATGGTTGGCCAGTAAAATGGGAAATCTAAGATAATAGCCTTCCACGATAGCTGCTCTTGTAGACGGCTGGAATATCTAAATGCTAGAGAAAATCACAGCGGCGAGTAGGCCTATTATGATCAAGATCAGTTAACAAACGTCGTGGATGGATGAAGGTATGTACGACATATTTCGAGGACTACGACGACTCTGATTTTCAGACACATTTTACGTTAACCAGAGCTTCGACACTGTTAGTGTTATCCATAATCGAACACAACCTGGAATTACCAACACATACATATGTAGGCCTAACATGAATTCGCAATTATAGCGTATTTGCTTGTACAGTTCGCGACTGGGTGACTTTTAAGTAACAAATTAAGGAATACTGCCTTTTATTCCATTCGACCAGGTCGGGGTTGAAATCCTAATTGCTTTACGTCGCACCAACACAGATATGTCTTATGGCGACGAAGGGAGAGGAAAGGCCTACGAGTTGGAAGGAAGTGGCCGTGGTCTTAATTAAGGTACAGCCTCGTGTGCAAATGGGAAAAAACGGAAAACCATCTTCAGGGCTGCCGACAGTGGGATTCGAAGCCACTATCTCCCGGGTGCAAGCTCACAGCCGCGTGCCCCTGACCGCATGGCCAACTCGCTCCAATCTAACGACAACGATGTGAACTGTGCCGGCTGCCGAAGCCTGTCGCAACTCCTCTGGGACAATAATTAATGATTGCCTAGTGTCCGGGCGAGTTGGCCGTGCGCGTAGAGGCGCGCGGCTGTGAGCTTGCATCCGGGAGATAGTAGGTTCGAACCCCACTATCGGCAGCCCTAAAGATGGTTTTCCGTGGTTCTTCATTTTCACACCAGGCAAATGCTGGGGCTGTACCTTAATTAAGGCCACAGCCGCTTCCTTCCAACTCCTAGGCCTTTCCTATCCCATCGTCGCCATAAGACCTATCTGTGTCGGTGCGACGTAAAGCCCCTAGCAAAAAAAAATGCCTAGTGAAAAGAAATAATATTGGAGTGTGTTTCTGGGCTGAAAGATGACAGGGGAAAACGGAGTACCTTGAGAAAAACCCGTCCCGCCTCCGCTTCGTCCAGCACAAATCACACATGGAGTGACCGGGATTTGAATCACCGAACCCAGAGGTGAGAGGTCGGCACGCTGCCGCCTGAGCCACGGGAGCTAGGCTATATGTAATAAATGCATAAAACTCTTGAGAAACCCAGTTGTCACGCACTTGTATCCACTAACTTGATAAGAAACATTCGTGTAGTAATCATCAATGGGCATAAGAAGATACATTAAACAAAAAAACAGTTCATTGGAATTGGAACAAGGGGCGCAGAAGTGTAACACGGCGCCGATAGTCGCGTCAATTAAGCTTGTTACGCGCTAGAAGGCACGTAAAGCACGTCCGAAACTTGGACAGTATTTTCTCGGAAACGGTCAAGTGTCTACGGTTATCCGAAACATGTGCTCGCTTATTTCGACCCCTGTTTTACTGAGGGAACACCCCTCGTGAGATCTCCCACAAGTGATTTCAAGAGCGATTGGGAAGAACTCTTCTTTACTACAAATACGGAGGTGTACCTCAAGACCGTTCTTAGATTAAAATGATCATAACAATAAATAATATTAAGCGTTTAGTTCTCAAGAAAATTCCGTTTATGCGTTATGGTAGTCAAACTAGACTAGAAGGAATCAGTAGAACACTTTCAAAATATAGGATGGACTGTTGAAATCTTGTTGATATTTCGTCTCTCCTATAAAACTCCATCATTTTGGGATATTTTGCATTGACCTTTCATGGACGTCACGACGTATATGAAGCCGCAGCCGCTATAAGAAACAACGCACGAGTGAACATGTGTGAGTGAAAGTGGCTCCATCGTGCATGAGTCTGGCGTGCGGGTGGTCACTTTGCACTCTTCTTGCAAATCAAGAGCATGCTTAAGAGTGCGTCGTCAGTCCACATCCCACAACCGTGTTTAGTCATTTATTCCTCGGCGCAGTGAGTAGCTCCTTTTTAGTTTCATCCGTAACCCTAAGCACAATGAGGAGCACATGTCTTTACTTAACCTTCCGCAGAGTGAAGACCTTTCCTTCCATTCTTAAACCCTGCGTTCAAATATCGGTAGAGCCATGTTACAGTGCTTGACAGACAATCCAGTAACATAAGTTTTCAAACAAACTGTACTTCTACACCGGGTCTGATTATCGAAATTATTTTAGCATTTAAAACAAAAATGGCAATCAATCACTTCCACAATTACTACGGAATCTACACAGTACTACCGCTTCAAATATTAGAATTCATCATGTAAGTTTTAACAATACCAACCACAGCAATTCGTTTGCCTTAAGATTTTACAAGACGAAAACCGCTCTTCAGTAGAATAATTGGACAGTTCGGGCGCCGCCACCACCACCAGGCTCCCAGAGGCCGCCTCCACCACCACCACAGCCAGAGGCCTCCCAGATGTCTCCTCCGCCACCACCACAGCCAGAGGCCTCCCAGACGCCTCCTCCACCACCCGCGGGAAATTTGAATATGTAAACAAAGCCACGTGCTTTTTGACAGCTGTCATCGACAACAACGCATCGCTAACCTCAGTACTGCCATCTTGACGGGCCTAAACCTCAGTAGTGCCAACTTAACCTAACTAGCGCGAGATAAACAAAGCCACGTGCTTTTTGACACCCACGTGCTTTTTGACAGACAACAACGCATCGCTAACCTCAGTACTGCCATCTTGACGGGCCTAAACCTCAGTAGTACCAACTTAACCTAACTAGCGCGTGGTAAACAAAGCCACGTGCTTTTTGACAACCACGTGCTTTTTTGACAGCTGTCATCAGCCATCTTTAAACTACAGAGCACTGTGCCGCCCTCTTTATCGTAGTAGATGTAAAATTCGTCACCTGTCATCGGCAGTGCTGCCATCTTGGCGGGCCTAAACCTTAGTGCTGCCAACTTAACCTCACTAGCGTGAGATAAACAAATCCACGTGCAGCTGTCATCCGCCATCTTTAATCCATAGAGCACAGTGCTGCCCCTCTTTAGCTACTTACCTTCGACGTGCAGCTGTCATCCGCCATCTTTAATCTATAGAGCGCAGTGCTGCCCTCATTAGCTACTTACCTTTGAAATGTGGTGGCGGATAATTTGAAAAATGCTTTTTGATAGCAGCCATCTTTGAGCACCGTGCTGCCCTATTTAGCTAGATACCTGTGGTAGTAGACAATTCTACGTGACAGCAGTCATCTTTGAGCACCGTGCTGCCATCTATGTGGTGGCGGCAAATTCTACATGCTCTTGTTTGGAAAATAACTCACGCGCTTTTTGACAGCAGTCATCCGCCATCTTTAATCAACAGAGCATAGTGCTGCCCTCTTTAGCTGCATACCTTTGAAATGTGGTGGCGGCAAATTCCACGTGCTCTTGTTTGGAAACAAAGCCATGTGCTTTTTTGACAGCTGTCATCCGCCATCTTTAATCAACAGAGCACCGTGCTGCTATGATGCGGGCAATTTCATCAGCTGTCATCCGCCATCTTTAATCTACAGAACACCGTGCTGCCCTCTTTATGGCTACTACCTTAAGCACGTAGTAGCGGGCAATTTGAAAAGTTCTGTTAGCTATCATCCGCCATCTTTAATCAAGAGAGCACAGTGCTGCCCTCTTTAGCTAGATACCTTTTAAATGTGGCGGCGGCAAATTCTACATTTCTTGTTTGGAAACAAACCTATGCGCTGTCATCCACCATCCTTAAACCACAGAAAATCATGCTGCCCTCTTGCGTCAGCTGTCATCCGCCATCTTTAAACTATAGAGCACCGTGCCGCACTCTCGCGTCAGCTGTCATTCAAGGAATACCTCTGTTCTAAGAAGATATTACAAGAGAAGTGATTAAGAATATAATCGAACACGGTACTCGATACAACATATGATTAGAACATCGGTTGATGTGTTTACAACATATCTAGCGTATACCTTTGTTCTAAGAGAAAAAGCAAGACAAAAATTTTGAACAGCTGACGTAAGATAGCAACTCTTATAACTTCCTTACTTTGCTAAGGCATAGCTTTATCGAACGCAATCTTGCACATATCGCGTACCTGCATGTTTATACTTGAACACATACTGCTGTTCCCCCGCGGGAAATTTGAATTTGTAAACAAAGCCACGTGCTCTTTGACAGCTGTCATCGACAACAACGCATCGCTAACCTCAGTACTGCCATCTTGACGGGCCTAAACCTCAGTAGTACCAACTTAACCTAACTAGCGCGAGGTAAACAAAGCCACGTGTTTTTTGACAGCCACGTGCTTTTTGACAGACAACAACGCATCGCTAACCTCAGTACTGCCATCTTGACGGGCCTAAACCTCAGTAGTACCAACTTAACCTAACTAGCGCGTGGTAAACAAAGCCACGTGCTTTTTGACAACCACGTGCTTTTTTGACAGCTGTCATCCGCCATCTTTAAACCACAGAGCACTGTGCTGCCCTCTTTATCGTAGTAGATGTAAATTCGTCACCTGACATCTGCAGTGCTGCCATCTTGGCGGGCCTAAACCTTAGTGCTACCAACTTAAACTAACTAGCGCGTGGTAAACAAAGCCACGTGCTTTTTGACAGCCACGTGCTTTTTTGACAGCTGTCATCCGCCATCTTTAAACCACAGAGCACTGTGCTGCCCTCTTTATCGTAGTAGATGTAAATTCGTCACCTGTCATCGGCAGTGCTGCCATCTTGGCGGGCCTAAACCTTAGTGCTACCAACTTAACCTCACTAGCGTGAGATAAACTAATCCACGTGCTTTTTTGACAGCTGTCATCCGCCATCTTTAATCTATAGAGCACAGTGCTGCCCTCTTTAGCTACTTACCTTTGAAATGTGGTGGCGGATAATTTGAAAAATGCTTTTTGACAGCAGCCATCTTTAATCTAGAGAGCACCGTGCTGCCCTCTTTAGCTAGATACCTTTGAAATGTGGTGGCAGGCAATTCCACATGACAGCAGTCATCTATAATCAAGAGAGCACCGTGCTGCCCTCTATGTCGTGGCGGCAATTTGAAAAATTCTACATGCTCATGTTTGGAAACAAACTCACGCGCTTTTTGACAGCCGTCATCCGCCATCTTTAATCAACAGAGCACAGTGCTGCACTCTTTAGCTAGATACCTTTGAAATGTGGTGGCGGCAACTTGAAAAATTCTATGTGCTCTTGTTTGGAAACAAAGCCACGTGCTTTTTTGACAGCTGTCATCCGCCATCTTTAATCAATAGAGCACTGTGCTGCTATCATGCGGACAATTTCGTCAGCTGTCATCCGCCATCTTTAATCTACAGAACACCGTGCTGCCCTCTTTATGACACGTAGTAGCGGGCAATTTGAAAAGTTCTGTTAGCTGTCATCCGCCATCTTTAATCAAGAGTGCACCGTGCTGCCATCTTTAGCTAGATACCTTTGAAATGTGGTGGCGGCAAATTGAAAAATTCCACGTGCTCCTGTTTAAAAAACAAACTCACGCGCTTTTTTGTCAGCTGTCATCCGCCATCTTACATCGCAAACCTCAGTGCTACACTCTTTAGGTACATACCTTTGAAATATGGTGGCGGATAATTTAAAAAAGAAAAATTCTACAGCAGCCATCTCTCGACGCTAATTGCACAAGATGGTGGCTATACATAACTCCTTAAAGGTGCTTATGCAAGATGGCCGCTATACATAGGTTCTTATGAGACGCCGTTGGGATGCTTGCGCAAGATGGCGGTTATACATGGCTCCTTATGAGATGCCCTAGGGATGCTTGCGCAAGATGGCGGTTGCTCTTATGAGGCGGCTTAAGGGTCCTTGCACAAGATGGCTAGAGACGCCCTAAGGATGCTTGCGCAAGATGGCGGACACAAGATGGCGGCTATACACGTCTCCTTATGAGACCCCTTAAGGGTGCTTGCGCAAGATGGCTGCTGCTCTTATGAAGAAAGCTAGCTTAGAGGCTAACGCGTCGTGCTAGTTCGATTCATTAAATTTGGGGCTTAAATGCAAAATGTTAAATATCTCGAAAGCGGTGCATCGTAGAGCAAAACGGACAAAAATTTTTCTGCTCAGTACCTCGGTTCGCAGTACGAGGAACAAGAAAAACATAGTCTAATGATGAGATCAACGGTTCGGTTCCTACTTAGGCCCTTTGGCATTCGCTCTGCTTTAGCTTGTATTGAAGCAAGTCTTCGTAACATGATCAGGTTTAGCTATGGTAGAGAGTATAACGTGCCGTGCAGGTTCGATTCATTAAATTTGGGGCTTAAATGCAAAATGTTAAATATCTCGAAAACGGTGCATCGTAGAGCAATACCTGATACCTAGGTTTGCAGTATCAGGAACAAGAAAAAACATAGTCTAATGATGAGATCGACGGTTCGATCCCTACTTAGGCCCTTTGGCATTGGCAGCTATCTAATTCTACAAGATGGGGGCTATACATAGCTTCTTATGAGGCAGCTTAAGAGCGCTTGCACAAGATGGCTGCTGCTCTTATGAGACGCCCTAGGGGTGCTTGCGCAAGGTAGCAGGGACAAGACGGTGACTATACACAGCTCCTTATGATACGGCCTAGAGGTGCTAACACAAGATGGTGGCTGCTCTGATGAAGAAAGCTAGCTTTGCATCGTGCAGGTATCTTTACAGCACTAAACCTCATACCTTTGAAATGTGGTGGCGGGTAATTTAAAAAATTCTACGTGCTTTTTCTTAACAGCAGCTATCTTTAAACAATAGCGGCTATACATAAGCTGTTAAGGCCTCCTCTTATGTCAAGGAATAGCTCTATCGAACAAGTTTAAACCTGCATTGGGATAGCTAGAGTAAGCACGTGCTGCAGTGATGACGTCATTATGCATGTTTAGACTTGCAAATCACTAAAGAAACATAACAAGACTAGAATCGAACACTGCACTGTATGCCGTTAACTTTATCATGTGATCGGAACATTGACTGAAGTGTTTAGAACACTAAATAAGTAGAACCGAACACTGTACTCGATACAACATGTGTTTAGAACATGTCAGGGGATACCTTTGTTCTAAGAAGATTAGATTACCGCACATTCCTGGTAGGGCTAACAGGCTACAGGGCTAATGGGCTAATGGGCTAACGGGCTAATGGGCTAAAGGGCTAATGGGCTAGAGGGCTAGGGAGCCTCTCCTCTCTTTATCCGGGCTTGAGACCGGCTCTACAACTAGAGGCGGAGTTAACACCCTAAGGAAGGGAGAATGTTGGGAAATAATCTATACGAATATAGCTACTCGATCGACTATATACTACAGATGGTTGACTTAGGTGAAGGTAAGCGCTTACTTAATAATACCTACACGACGTAATTCATACACTCTTACAAAAATATCTTCTTTGTACTGTGTGTAACCAGCATCATGATAGGCTCTTAGCAGTTGTAAACGTTTTACGAGTACGTTGGGGTCTTTACAGTAGCTTATATCTACATAGGGTAACAGAGGCTTGTTGTGAACTTTGAGTCTATATGCATACAGTTGATGTGCAGGGACTTGTTTTGATGTAATACGTGCTTCAGCAGTAGCGTTTCTAGGTACAAACTTAACTTGTTTCGATAGCGATGAAGCGTTGAAATTTCCTTCTTTTTTACCTTGCATCTCTTCTTGAGATGTTTGCACTTCGACAGAACGTGTAGTAGGCTTAGGAAATGAAGTAAAATCATCAAGCTGTAATGGCAATGAATTTTCTTCTTCTTCTACTTTCCCTTTACTACTGTTTTGATCAACATCATTATCCTTATTATCATAATCATGATCTTGCCTTTCTTTATCTTGAAGTTTGTGCTTAGTAACAGAACTTGCAGCAGGCCTAGACAACAAGGGAGAATTAAAAATCTCTCGCAGAGGTGTACTTTTTAAACATAAATCAGTGTTCGCTGGAATATGGTTGAGCTCTTTGTATTTTGTTCCCGATGAAGCTACATTACACGCGGCTTCATGACGTTGAGCGTTGTATGCGTTCTTGAACTCTCTTCTACAATGTTTGCATTGAAAAATTGTCCTACATGATATCTCATGACGTCTCCTGTGATAGCTTCGGGAAAATGCTTTTCCACACTCTTCGCAAATATACCTAGACATAGGTTATTCCATGACGGACTTTTATCTTCTGCTAACAGATTCTTCTTTAAATCTACTCGACATTTGTTACTCTCTACTTCGATGATGCGAACAGCTTAGCGATTAACAGTAAACTAACACAAAAGCGTATAACCAAGGTAGCAACAGTAAGGTTTAAGCCCATCAAGATGGCAAGAGTGAGGTTAGCGACGTTCTGCTGCTGGATTTTAAATTCCGCTCTATAACATGCATAAGTGGCAGCCTTGAGGTTTACCGCCGTAAAGTTGGCAGCAGTGAGGTTAGCGACGCTCTATTGTCTTTCAAAGTGAGGTTAGGATTCGTCAAGCAGACAGCTGTCAAAAAAGGACGTGGCTATGTTTACCAAACAAGAGCACGTGGTCGTGACCTCACGGTCACGTAATCAATCCTTAGCTCTACGTCGTTAAGAGCAGCATTAGGATTAGCTATGTTTAGAAATCTTAGGAACAGAGCAGCAGTATGAATAGCCATGTTTCATAGCGTGTACACATTACCTATGGATTTTACATGCATCGACCCTCGTACTAAACTTCTTCCGCTAGATCGTGCTGCTATCTTAGCATAACCTATACGCATGACCTTAAAGTACAAAGAATAGCTATGTTTCAAAGCGTGTACACATCACCTATCGATTTTGCATGCATCGACTATCATACTAAACTTCTTCCGCTAGATTGTGCTGCTATCTTAGCATAACCTATACGCGTGACCTTAAAGTACAATGAATAGCTATGTTTCAAAGCGTGTACACATTACCTATCGACTTTGAATGCATCAAATATCGTACTAAACTTCTTCCGCTAGGTTGTGCTGCTATCTTAGCATAACTTATACACATGAACTTAAAGTACAAAGAATAGCCATGTTTCAAAGCGTTGTTCACATTACTTATTGATTTTGCATTCATCGAATCTCGTACTGAACTTCTTCCGCTAGATTGTGCTGCTATCTCAGTATAACCTATACCCATGAACTTAAAGTACAATGAATAGTCATGTTTCAAAGCGTGTACCCATCAACTATCGAATTTGCATGTATCGACTCTCGTACTAAACTTCTGCAGGTAGATTGTGCTGCTATCTTAGCATAACCTATGTGCATGAACTTAAAGTACAAAGAATAACCATGTTTCAAAGCGTGTACACATCATCCTGAACTTCTTCCGCTAGATTGTACTCCTATCTTAGCATAGCCTATACGCACGAACTTAAAACACAAAAAATAACGATGTTTAACAGCGTGTACACATCACCTATCGACTATTTTTTACCGCCAGAGTGTACAACGACCGCATATGTGTATTGCTAATGTATGTGCATAAAGTTAAAGCACAAAGAATAGCCAAGTTCAAAGCGTGTACGCATCACCTATCGATTTTGCGTGCATCGACTATCGTACTAAAATTCTACCGCTAGAGTGTACAACGTTCGCAATTGTGTGCTGCTACCTATGTGCGTGAACTTAAAGCACAAAGAATAGCGTGTACACAACACCTGTCAATTTTGCACGCATTAACTCTTGTACTAAACTTCTTCTACTAGAGAGTGCGATCATTGCTTGTGCATGCTGCAATCTTAACATAACCTATGTGCATGAACTTAAAGCACAAAGAATAGCCAAGTTCAAAGCGTGCACACATCACCTATCGATTTTGCATGCATCGTCTTTCTTACTAAACTTTTTCCACTAGAGCGTGCAACAACCTTATAAGTATGCTGCTAACTTAGTATAACTTATACGCATGAACTTAAAGCATAAAGAATAGCGATGTATAAAAATCTTGTGAACATAGCAGCAGCTGCAGTGAGAATAGCAATGTTTTAAAAGCGTGTACGCATTGCCTATCGATTATACATGCATCAACTAGAGTACAAAACTTCCCCCGCTAGAGTGTGCTGCTATCTTAGCATAACCTATGTGCACGGATTTAAAGCACGAAGAATAGTTAAGTTTCAAAGTGTGTACACAACACCTATCGATTTTGCATGCATCAACTATCGTATTAAACACATCCCGCTAGACTGTACAACGTTCGCATGTGTTTGCTCTGTTACTTTAGCATGACCTATGCGAACGAACTTAAAGCACAAAGAATAGCGATCTTTGAAAATCTTGCGAACATAGTAGCAGTAAGAATAGCAAGGTTTAAAAGCGTGTACATATCACCTTTTGATAATGCATACATCAACTATCGTACTAAGCAACAACTACGCAAGCGTGCGACCATCGCTTGTACGTGTGCTGCTATCTTAACATAACCTATGAGCACGAACTTAAAGCATAAAAAACAGTTATGAGTAAAAATTTTGTGAACATAGCAGAGTGTTTACTACGTAGGTGTAGACATTGAACTTTGCATGCTGAAGCAGCATACTACGTGACCGTGACGTCACGACCACGTGCTCTTTTTTGGTAAACATAGCCACGTCCTTTTTTGACAGCTGTCTTCTTGACGAATCCTAACCTCACTTTGAAGGACAATAGAGCGTCGCTAACTTCACTGCTGCCATCTTTACGGCGGTAAACCTCAAGGCTGCCACCTTATGCATGTTATAGCGCGGAATTTAAAATCCAACAGCAGAACGTCGCTAACCTCACTCTTGCCATCTTGATGGGCTTAAACCTTACTGATACTACCTTGGTTATACGCTTTTGTATTTGTTTACTGTTAATCGCTAAGCTGTTCGCATCATCGAAGTACAGAGTAACAAATGTCGAGTAGATTTAAAGAAGAATCTGTTAGCAGAAGATAAAAGTCCGTCATGGAAAAACCTATGTCTAGGTATATTTGCGAAGAGTGTGGAAAAGCATTTTCCCGAAGCTATCACAGGAGACGTCATGAGATATCATGTAGGACAATTTTTCAATGCAAACATTGTAGAAGAGAGTTCAAGAACGCATACAACGCTCAACGTCATGAAGCCGCGTGTAATGTAGCTTCATCGGGAACAAAATACAAAGAGCTCAACCATATTCCAGCGAACACTGATTTATGTTTAAAAAGTACACCTCTGCGAGAGATTTTTAATTCTCCCTTGTTGTCTAGGCCTGCTGCAAGTTCTGTTACTAAGCACAAACTTCAAGATAAAGAAAGGCAAGATCATGATTATGATAATAAGGATAATGATGTTGATCAAAACAGTAGTAAAGGGAAAGTAGAAGAAGAAGAAAATTCATTGCCATTACAGCTTGATGATTTTACTTCATTTCCTAAGCCTACTACACGTTCTGTCGAAGTGCAAACATCTCAAGAAGAGATGCAAGGTAAAAAAGAAGGAAATTTCAACGCTTCATCGCTATCGAAACAAGTTAAGTTTGTACCTAGAAACGCTACTGCTGAAACACGTATTACATCAAAACAAGTCCCTGCACATCAACTGTATGCATATAGACTCAAAGTTCACAACAAGCCTCTGTTACCCTATGTAGATATTAGCTACTGTAAAGACCCCAACGTACTCGTAAAACGTTTACAACTGCTAAGAGCCTATCATGATGCTGGTTACACACAGTACAAAGAAGATATTTTTGTAAGAGTGTATGAATTACGTCGTGTAGGTATTATAAAGTAAGCGCTTACCTTCACCTAAGTCAACCATCTGTAGTATATAGTCGATCGAGTAGCTATATTCGTATAGATTATTTCCCAACATTCTCCCTTCCTTAGGGTGTTAACTCCGCCTCTAGTTGTAGAGCCGGTCTCAAGCCCGGATAAAGAGAGGAGAGGCACCCTAGCCATCTAGCCCATTAGCCCTTTAGCCCATTAGCCCATTAGCCCTTTAGCCTATTAGCCCTACAAGGAATGTGCGGTAATCTAATCTTCTTAGAACAAAGGTATCCCCTGACATGTTCTAAACACATGTTGTATCGAGTACAGTGTTCGGTTCTACTTATTTAGTGTTCTAAACACTTCAATCAATGTTCCGATCACATGATAAAGTTAACGGCATACAGTGCAGTGTTCGATTCTAGTCTTGTTATGTTTCTTTAGTGATTTGCAAGTCTAAACATGCATAATGACGTCATCACTGCAGCACGTGCTTACTCTAACTATCCCGATGCAGGTTTAAACTTGTTCGATAGAGCTATGCCTTGACATAAGAGGAGGCCTTAACAGCTTATGTACAGCCGCTATTGTTTAAAGATAGCTGCTGTTAAGAGAAAAGCACGTACAAATTTTCAAATTACCCGCCACCACATTTCAAAGGTATGAGGTTTAGTGCTGTAAAGATACCTGCACGGTGCAAAGCTAGCCTTCTTCATCAGAGCAGCCACTATCTTGTGTGAGCACCTCTAGGCCGTATCATAAGGAGCTGTGTATAGTCACCGTCTTGTCGCTGCTACCTCCCGCAAGCACCCCTAGGGCATCTCATAAGAGCAGCAGCCATCTTGTGCAAGCGCTCTTAAGCTGCCTCATAAGAAGCTATGTATAGCCCCCATCTTATAGAATTAGATAGCTGCCAATGCCAAAGGGCCTAAGTAGGGATCGAACCGTCGATCTCATCATTAGACTATGTTTTTTTCTTGTTCATGATACTGCAAACCTAGGTATCAGGTTTTGCTCTACGATGCACCGTTTTCGAGATATTTAACATTTTGCATTTAAGCCCCAAATTTAATGAATCGAACCTGCACGGCACGTTATACTCTCTACCATAGCTAAACCTGATCATGTTACGAAGACTTGCTTCAATACAAGGTAAAACAGAGCGAATGCCAAAGAGCCTAAGTAGGAACCGAACCGTTGATCTCATCATTAGACTATGTTTTTCTTGTTCCTCGTACTGCGAACCGAGGTACTGAGCAGAAAAATTTTTGTCCGTTTTGCTCTACGATGCACCGCTTTCGAGATATTTAACATTTTGCATTTAAGCCCCAAATTTAATGAATCGAACTAGCACGACGCGTTAGCCTCTAAGCTAGCTTTCTTCATAAGAGCAGCAGCCATCTTGCGCAAGCACCCTTAAGGGGTCTCATAAGGAGACGTGTATAGCCGCCATCTTGTGTCCGCCATCTTGCGCAAGCATCCTTAGGGCGTCTCTAGCCATCTTGTGCAAGGACCCTTAAGCCGCCTCATAAGAGCAACCGCCATCTTGCGCAAGCATCCCTAGGGCATCTCATAAGGAGCCATGTATAACCGCCCTCTTGCGCAAGCATCCTAACGGCGTCTCATAAGAACCTATGTATAGCGGCCATCTTGCATAAGCACCTTTAAGGAGTTATGTATAGCCACCATCTTGTGCAATTAGCGTCGAGAGATGGCTGCTGTAGAATTTTTCTTTTTTAAATTATCCGCCACCATATTTCAAAGGTATGTACCTAAAGAGTGTAGCACTGAGGTTTGCGATGTAAGATGGCGGATGACAGCTGACAGAAAGGCGCGAGAGTTTGTTTACTAAACAAGAGCACGTGGAATTTTTCAATTTGCCGCCACCACATTTCAAAGGTATCTAGCTAAAGATGACAGCACGGTGCACTCTTGATTAAAGATGGCGGATGACAGCTAACAGAACTTTTCAAATTGCCCGCTACTACATGTCATAAAGAGGGCAGCACGGTGTTCTGTAGATTAAAGATGGCGGATGACAGCAGACGAAATTGTCCGCATGATAGCAGCACAGTGCTCTATTGATTAAAGATGGCGGATGACAGCTGTCAAAAAAGCACGTGGCTTTGTTTCCAAACAAGAGCACATAGAATTTTTCAAATTGCCGCCACCACATTTCAAAGGTATCTAGCTAAAGAGTGCAGCACTGTGCTCTGTTGATTAAAGATGGCGGATGACGGCTGTCAAAAAAGCGCGTGAGTTTGTTTCCAAACATGAGCATGTAGATTTTTTCAAATTGCCGCCACGACATAGAGGGCAGCACGGTGCTCTCTTGATTATAGATGACTGCTGTCATGTGGAATTGCCTGCCACCACATTTCAAAGGTATCTAGCTAAAAAGGGCAGCACGGTGCTCTCTAGATTAAAGATGGCTGCTGTCAAAAAGCATTTTTCAAATTATCCGCCACCACATTTCAAAGGTAAGTAGCTAAAGAGGGCAGCACTGTGCTCTATAGATTAAAGATGGCGGATGACAGCTGTCAAAAAAGCACGTGGATTAGTTTATCTCACGCTAGTGAGGTTAAGTTGGTAGCACTAAGGTTTAGGCCCGCCAAGATGGCAGCACTGCCGATGACAGGTGACGAATTTACATCTACTACGATAAAGAGGGCAGCACAGTGCTCTGTGGTTTAAAGATGGCGGATGACAGCTGTCAAAAAAGCACGTGGCTGTCAAAAAGCACGTGGCTTTGTTTACCACGCGCTAGTTAGTTTAAGTTGGTAGCACTAAGGTTTAGGCCCGCCAAGATGGCAGCACTGCCGATGACAGGTGACGAATTTACTTCTACTACGATAAAGAGGGCAGCACAGTGCTCTGTGGTTTAAAGATGGCGGATGACAGCTGTCAAAAAAGCACGTGGTTGTCAAAAAGCACGTGGCTTTGTTTACCACGCGCTAGTTAGGTTAAGTTGGTACTACTGAGGTTTAGGCCCGTCAAGATGGCAGTACTGAGGTTAGCGATGCGTTGTTGTCTGTCAAAAAGCACGTGGCTGTCAAAAAACACGTGGCTTTGTTTACCTCGCGCTAGTTAGGTTAAGTTGGTACTACTGAGGTTTAGGCCCGTCAAGATGGCAGTACTGAGGTTAGCGATGCGTTGTTGTCGATGACAGCTGTCAAAAAGCACGTGGCTTTGTTTACAAATTCAAATTTCCCGCGGGTGGTGGAGGAGGCGTCTGGGAGGCCTCTGGCTGTGGTGGTGGTGGAGGAGGCATCTGGGAGGCCTCTGGCTGTGGTGGTGGTGGAGGTGGCCTCTGGGAGCCCGGTGGCGGTGGCGGCGCCCGAACTGTCCAATTATACTACTCTCTTCTCTTATCAAGTTACTCCCTGCCCTCCTCAATGCCGCTAATGTGCAAAGTCATGCTTAGATTACGCATCTTACTTTGCCTCACTCCAATCCCCCTCTAGGTACAGCAGACTTAGTTTGTCGCTGTTGCTTGTAGAGTTACTAAAAATCAAAAAACACTGTCTTAATATCTAACTTTGACAGTAGCTGACAATTTCTTCGCATAGGTTGCTTTGAATACTGCTATGTGTAGATAGCTGGATCTGTTACACAGACGTACTTAACTTAAGATACAACCTGTATGTATGCATGTATGTATGTATGTATGTATGTATGTATTGTACCGGTTACGACCTGTACATAAGTATTTTTTGAGCATAAGTTACGTTTATTTACCACGCGTAATGTTCCGAGCGCGTCTGGTTTGTTTACCACCAGCGAGGACCAGCTAGCGAGTGTGTGACGACTGTGAGCTGTGACGTAGCCACAGGGGCTAGCTAGACCGCCCGCTCGTCTCAACACGTGTTAGCAGCCTTGACTGGTATTTTCTGGATTCCACGTCACTTGTTCTAGAGAGTTCGATTGAGAAAATTTTGAAATTTCTATAATAATTGTGCTAGCGAGTCGAGCGATATGTCATCTTGTTTGGGAACACCTAAACGTCCCAATGCTCGAGTTTCAAGCAAATCCATCGAGGGATTCGGGAGATATTCAATCAAACCGTATTATGACGTAGACATCCCGGATTGAATAAAACGGGGACCTACTGTAGCCTATTCACACAGTCTCAGCTGAGTAGTCAGCGGGGACACTCTTGCTGCTACTATTATCGTAGAACTCTGTCATTATACAAATGTGGGAAGACGATTCTTCCAAGTTTTATAAAGTGGACTCATAAGACTTCGAGCGTTGTAGAAATTTTTCTAAGTCTTCGTAATTGAACTTAGAATATTTACAAGTGTTCATTAAATGGACTTGTATTATTTACGTGTCTCCGAAGCTGGAATTTTTCTAAGTGTTCACTGAATGGACTTGTATTATTTACGTGTCTTCGAAGCTGGAATTTTTCTAAGTGTTCACTGAATGGACTTGTATTATTTACGTGTCTTCAAAGTTGAAACTTTTCTAAGTGTTCACTGAATGGACTTGTATTATTTACGTGTCTTCGAAATTGAAACTTTTCTAAGTGTTCACTGAATGGACTTGTATTATTTACGTGTCTTCGAAGTTGGAATTTTTCTAAGTGTTAATTGAATGGAGTTGTATTATTTACGTGCCGTCGAGACTCAAACTTTTCTAAGTGTTTGGACTTGTATTATTTACGTGTCTTCGAAGCTGGAATTTTTCTAAGTGTTCACTAAATGGACTTGTATTATTTTCATGTGTTCGAGATCAGAACTTTTCTACGTGATCATTGAATGGACTTGTATTATTTACGAGTATTCGAGACTGGAAATTTTCTAAGTGTTCGTAAAATGGACTTGTGTTATTTACGTGGAATATTTGCGACTGTTGAGGATCCCATCCTTCTAATAGACAGTGATTGATTAACATTGCTAGTGATGAACTTTAACTTTCCAACGGCTCTAAACAAAGTCAGGATTTCACTTGCATTTACTCAAAGACTTGTACATTTGCCAGTGTTGGTTTAAAGGACTTATAAATTTCATCAGTGAATTTATTTATGTGGAAGGACTTGTGTTTTCGTCAGTGGTCACTCAATGACTTTATGAATTTCACCAGTGATTAACTTTAAATATATTCAAACTTCCAAGTGAATGGACTTGTGTTTTCATTCGAGTTTAGGCAAAGACTTGCACCTTCGCCAGTAACGAACTTTGAGTTTAACTATAATTTCACAAGAAGGGACTTGTGTTTTTTTGTTGCCAAAAGTTATACAGGGAAGGGGATCTTCCTCGTGATGAACTCTAAAATTATTAATACCACTCATATCATTTTAGGAGTGTTGGAAGTCTTGATGTACAATTATCAAGATCTCTGCTTATAAGTTGATCATCCAAGGTGTTCATGGACTCAGTGCTACTAGTGAGCTTGGGAACATCAATCCTCTCAGTCTCATTGGGCTGAGGTAGTACATGACTATCTACAACATCGCCTGGATCATCGGGGTTCAACTCGGGCCTCAGAGTTCGAGACATCTCTACTTGCCGTCAATCCAGACAGTCCAGCTGCCTCTGTCTGGAGTATCTGGAGTCCCTGGAATCCCTGGAGTCTTCTGGAACGTGCTTCAACCAGCTTGGCTTGGTGAGCTGGAGAACCCGAGCCATACTATTGGAATACGAGGAAGACAGACCATTTCTACTTAGAGGTGATGTGCAAATTCATGACTTATTTGAATAAACTCTTATACAATCAGAGTCAATGTTTTTCTGTAGATAGGACCCTACCTCCTGTACCGAGCCCTAGCTACAATTAATCCAGTTTTTCGCCCTGAGAACTCTATTTCATGCTACTTTAAAATTTAATCTGAGAGTCGGGCTCTTTTACTGGTACAGTATGTATGTATGTATGTATGTTAGGTGTTCAGCCCGAAGGCTGGTTTGATCCTCTACAGCTTCACCAACAACTGTCATACATAGCCTAGGTGTCACTGAAGAAGCATACTAGGGAAAATAAGGAGTGAGGTAGTTTCCCGTTGATTACCTCACTAAGCCAGAAGTTGCTATTACATATCAGTCTGCCAAACCCACTGAAATGCATGTACCAACCGACCCTATGAGCGGTATTTTAACACCATTCGTAACAGGGACTGGTTGCATAAGGAATGGTATTACAAGAATTGCTCATACCTCGGTGACTTTCATGTTGTCAAAACCAAGGATGAGACCGAGACAGGTCAATGAAAGTAACAAATTTATTCTAGCCCATACCAGAAGACATAGCGCACTGTAAAAACTACATCCCGCCAGCAAAGGCCTTCATGGCCTGTACGGAGATGACTTTGCTTTGCTATTTCATTACTCTAATTTATTTCAGGATAGCCCAATACATTTTCACACACAACATATACACAAGTCTATTCAGCTATGAATGGCCACACTTACTAATTACTCTCTATTTACAAGTCTCTCTTCTATACACTCGCCAGGGTGTCCCGGCCGGTTCACTTGCCCTAGTCCAGTCTCCTCATACACCAGCTGTGTGTAGACCACTGGATCTGAACATAAGTCTACGGGCCGCTCATCATACGATGAATGGTCGTTGGTTCGACTCCACAGAGTGTCCAGTAATTCACACAGTCACATGCAGTGAACAACCAAACAGCAACAGCTCAACAGTAGGACGATACTCACAATACAGGTCCAATTACCCTCACATTCCTTCGCTGAGCCTCAGTTCACAGAACTATAAAAACGCACAGTAATCTCTCAGGTAGTACACAGTCTTCCATTCTGCACGTCGTCTGCACCCACCTACTCACTGGATTCTCCGATATCAACAACTACAGCTCCTCGTTCAGACCTCCGTGGGACACTAGCGACAGTCAACATCTATGCCGCCCTCAGCCCAGCCACCGGTCCCTAACTCACTGAGTATCACACTGCTCCACCATGCAACCCATATGTGACTGACTGTCCGCGGCTAGTCTTCCCTTTTATAGCTCGGCTGTTGGGAACCACAAGATTCGCGAGGTAGTTAGAGGCGGAATATTCCCGTTGAATCTCCAAGAAACTCACAGGTAAATCAGCCGACGAGAACAATACACAATACACTGGGTAAGTACCAGACCGGCTGGGAGCTACCCGGTCAGCTGACTCACTAGTCCATTCCAAGGAGTACCGAAAGGGGACTGCCTGAGGCCCGGCACGAAACAATATTCACACGCGGTCACAATGAATGGCTTACTACCATGGTTTCCATTAAAGAGAAAAAAACTGCCTGCAATTTATTGTAACCCTCGCATCTGTCACATACAACATTCTGCCATTGTAATCTATACAAATAAATAAAATTCAAGTGTCTGTTTGAAATTCAAAATAACGGCATTTTACTAAGAACATATTAATGTATATACGGTACTTATAACTAAAAGCCAATGTTTACAATTTTTGTCTGTCTGTTTGTTTGTCTGTCTGTCCGTCTGTCTGATTGTCTGTCTGTTTGTTCCGGCTAATCTCCGTAACGGTTGGACCGATTTTGACGGGACTTCCTCTGGCAGATAGGTGATGGTATAAGGAGTAACCTAGGCTACATTTAGATTTTCACAACAATTGGAGAGGGGGGGTGCGGGGGAGATATACAACTAATTTGTCGTACAAGGGCGAGATAAAGCTCATTTTAAGCCCCTTGACGCAAAGAACAAAACTTGGTAAGCCCTACGGTCAGGAAACCCTGTTTTAACGCCCTAAAGCCAAGCCAACATTTGTGGAGATATTGGCACCACACTATCGCTGCTCTAGGAATCCGATAAAGAAACGACCAGCCGTAACAATGGCAACGTCAACTCAAGGATTCTACAGCAGCGAAATTTGCCACCCAAAATTGGTACATATTTGCAATAGTTACGAAATGTCGATCAAACAAGTACATTGAATAATATTTATATGTATGGTACTATCTAGCGGCAGTATCATTAAACTATTATTTTAAACATGAGAAATAATTTCTACGTACTTAAATAAGTACACCAGTGATATAAACATCTAATGAAGTCACTCACACCGACAGTATGAGCCTATAAATGGCAAAACGACAGTTTCGCATAAATTGAGGACTACGAAATATTGCAGATTGATGAACGATATACAAGTAGCCACTGATTTTCTCCCTTCGACATACGAATCTACTCCTTAATACCGCTCAAGGTAGTGGCATGAGGATATACAACAACTTCCATAGAATATTGGTAAAACAGTTTAGTCCGTTTAAAAAGTTTCCTTCATTATTAGCATCAAATATGAACTGCTAGGTGATATTAAAATTTAAAATTAAATTACGTTGAAGTGAAGTATAATAATTATAATCACATTCCGACAAAGATACTTCAAAATGTTTATATCATAATCAAAACATTGAACGCAGACAATGCAGGAAACTTCAGAAATTCTTTTTCATCATTGCGATTATTTTAGTTCAGTACACAAGAAAAAGGGTCTATATATGTAAAAAACTCTCCAGATTTTAAAAATCTTGTATCCAGGTGGAGAACAGACTGTGAATTTCGTATTTAAAAGGTTATTTATGAATTCCATTGAAACACGAATTAGAATTCAGCATTTATTTTCAAGATTTTAAGAAAGAATTTCAGCTGGCTACATAAATAATTGACAATATACCGTGAACATCCTAAGGGAAATTGAACATAAAAATACGAAATAACTTATAATATATCGGGGGCACACTACGATACAAAAGAAATTATCACAGATAGGCAATAGAATAGTTCGTAATAGACCTTGAAATTTCTACTTCCACTTCTACTTAGCAAACGTAGCTAGTTAATGAAATAACTCGTAATAGTCCCTAGAATTCCTACTGAAAAAGTTAAATTTCATTGACCTTGCACAAGACAACAAATAGCGCTCCATAATACATATTGCGTGACTTTAATTGCTTATCCGAAGTGCCTTGCCAAGGTAGTCAGGGTATGTTTCGTTCAACCAGAAAGATGTGAAATTGATCCACTTGTGGAGAGGTACATGGCTCCAGGGATCATTTAGCCGACAACAGGAATGAATGTAAAGTTATTTCGTGGAGGCAAAGATGAAAATGTCAGCTCACCGGCTATATCACCATGCAGTTCATTGTGAAGTGTGCGAAGTGCTTGTGTTGAAAATGAACCCACAACCACTGCTCATGTGCCCAATCGACTGAAGGATTAGTTTATTTCATATGTGCTGTTGTTGAATATTAAAACTATAGCAAGCAACCTTTCTAATACTTATTTCTGATTTCGCCGTCTTGCAATGCTGTCAGTGATATCATGAATAACTGACGGACTGACAGAAAGCATATTCCAGTTTTGCGTCCGCCAGACTCGACCGTTCACGAACCTACTAAGCTGGCGTAGCGGAGGGAGACGTGAGGAGCACGTGGCGCGTTCCAGGTGGCAAATAGGGGGTCTTACCCGGCTTGTCGGCGGACTTGAGCGAAATAAAATAGCTCTCGCAGACCAAACACACAAACCCTGTGCGTGTGGGATGCAGACGAAGAGTACACCGCCTCTTAAGACAGACAGGGGGGTCTGTCTTAAGAGGCGGCTAAATGGGCGACCAAATAATGATTGAATTAGAACTATCATCCTACTTGTAATTAGTACCATCACGCAAGGAAGAACACTGGTTGCGAGTAGTACCACCTTGTTAGGTAAACAATAGGTTTGTGATTTGTAGCCTCACAGAGTTAATCAGTATGGGTTTCACATTAATACCACTATATGCGAAACACCACGGGCTTACGTTGCTTGCGGTAGTACTATTTTGAGGCAAACCACGGGTCTGGGCATTGCCAGTAATTAGTATTCGCTATGTGTGGAATACCGCGGGATATAACGAGTCCCTGTGATTGGTATACCTACGTGATGGACACCATGGGTCTGCGTAGCCTGTGAGTGGCGCCATAATGTCAGAAGCACCCTAGGTCTGCATTACCTGGTGGAACACCATAAGTCTACGTTACCGATGATTAGTACCGCTACATGAGAAATACCATGCTTCTTACTTTTCTACCGATGAGTACCATTATGAGAGGCAGTTGGCTCGCATTTTCCACCCCGTTATACAACAAGCATCATCGAATCAGGTTTGTGCTTTGAAAGCAGCCCCTTGGTCGGTATACACTCTTGTTTTGAGACGGTTTCAGGGAAGGTGGGTCATTGCGGGTCGGATCACGGTCTTTGTTCATCGTCTCGGTTTTGAACTCTAGTCAGTGAATAATTTTGGAATTATTTATCACTTTCAGTGTTGTGAAGTAAGAGATATTACTGTCAATATTCGTATCATGATTATTATTATTATTATTATTATTATTATTATTATTATTATTATTATTATTATTATTATTATTATATCATTTGGATTTGTATTTTAAGCTGGAAGGTCTTCATATGTGATATGAGTAATTTGTTTTGTACAAGTGGATAGGAAAACAGTGCTATTTATAACTCGGAAAGTTGTTTGAGTCATGCGGATAGACCAAATTCCGATGAGGTGGCCTTGTTCTTCTCATCTTGGGACCCGGAAGATGTTCGGGGCGTGGTCTTGATATGGCAACAAGATCTTCCACTCGTGAATTGGATGGTCAGGATCAATCTGGACGTACCATGTAAGAATAAGGGGAAGCTGAGGTCTATTTAGGCGTGTGAGGAAACGACGGAAAAGACTTGGCTGAAAACAGCGGAGGAGTTGATTTTAAAACTTTGGTCGAATGTGAGAGGAGATGTAACTTTTGTGAGATATGCTTTTCTTGAATCTTTGGTGGAATGTGAGAGGAGATGTAACTTTTGTGAGACATGCTTTTCTTGAATCTTTGGTGGAACGTGAGAGGAGATGTAACTTTTGTGAGATATGCTTTTCTTGAATCTTTGGTGGAATGTGAGAGGAGATGTAACTTTTGTGAGACATGCTTTTCTTGAATCTTTGGTGGAATGTGAGGGGAGATGTAACTTTTGTGAGACATGCTTTTCTTGAATCTTTGGTGGAATATGAGAGGAGATGTAACTTTTGTGAGACATGCTTGCTTTGAATCTTTGGTGGAACGTGAGAGGAGATGTAACTTTTGTGAGACATGCTTTTCTTGAATCTTTGGTGGAATGTGAGAGGAGATGTAACTTTTGTGAGACATGCTTTTCTTGAATCTTTGGTGGAATGTGAGGGGAGATGTAACTTTTGTGAGACATGCTTTTCTTGAATCTTTGGTGGAATGTGAGGGGAGATGTAACTTTTGTGAGACATGCTTTTCTTGAATCTTTGGTGGAATATGAGAGGAGATACAACTTTTGTGAGACATACTTGCCTTGAATCTTTGGTGGAACGTGAGAGGACGGGATGTAACTTTTGTGAGACATGATTTCCTTTGATATTTGGTGGAATGTGAGAGGAGATGTAACTTTTGCGAGACATACTTGCCTTGAATCTTTGGTGGAACGTGAGAGGACGGGATGTAACTTTTGTGAGATATGCTTTTCTTGAATCTTTGGTGGAATATGAGAGGAGATGTAACGTTTGTGAGATATGCTTTTCTTGAATCTTTGGTGGAATGTGAGAGGAGATGCAACTTTTGTGAGACATGCTTGTCTTGAATCTTTGGTGGAATGTGAGAGGAGATGTAACTTTTGTGAGATATGCTTTTCTTGAATCTTTGGTGGAACGTGAGAGGACGGGATGTAACTTTTGTGAGACATGATTTCCTTTAATATTTGGTGGAATGTGAGAGGAGATGTAACTTTTGTGAGATATGCTTGTCTTGAATCTTTGGTGGAATGTGAGAGGAGATGTAACTTTTGTGAGACATGCTTTTCTTGAATCTTTGGTGGAACGTGAGAGGAGATGTAACTTTTGTGAGATATGCTTTTCTTGAATCTTTGGTGGAATGTGAGAGGAGATGTAACTTTTGTGAGACATGCTTTTCTTGAATCTTTGGTGGAACGTGAGAGGAGATGTAACTTTTGTGAGATATGCTTTTCTTGAATCTTTGGTGGAATGTGAGAGGAGATGTAACTTTTGTGAGACATGCTTTTCTTGAATCTTTGGTGGAACGTGAGAGGAGATGTAACTTTTGTGAGACATGCTTGCTTTGAATCTTTGGTGGAACGTGAGAGGAGATGTAACTTTTGTGAGACATGCTTTTCTTGAATCTTTGGTGGAATGTGAGAGGAGATGTAACTTTTGTGAGATATGCTTTTCTTGAATCTTTGGTGGAACGTGAGAGGACGGGATGTAACTTTTGTGAGACATGATTTCCTTTAATATTTGGTGGAATGTGAGAGGAGATGTAACTTTTGTGAGATATGCTTGTCTTGATTCTTTGGTGGAATGTGAGAGGAGATGTAACTTTTGTGAGACATGCTTTTCTTGAATCTTTGGTGGAACGTGAGAGGACGGGATGTAACTTTTGTGAGATATGCTTTTCTTGAATCTTTGGTGGAATATGAGAGGAGATGTAACGTTTGTGAGATATGCTTTTCTTGAATCTTTGGTGGAATGTGAGAGGAGATGCAACTTTTGTGAGACATGCTTGTCTTGAATCTTTGGTGGAATGTGAGAGGAGATGTAACTTTTGTGAGACACGCTTGTCTTGAATCTTTGGTGGAATGTGAGAGGAGATGTAACTTTTGTGAGACATGCTTTTCTTGAATCTTTGGTGAAATGTGAAAGAAGATGTAACTTTTGTGAGACACACTTGCCTTGAATCTTTGGTGGAACGTGAGAGGGGATGTACTTTTGTGAGACATGCTTTTCTATAATATTTGGTGGAATGTGAGAGGAGATGTAACTTTTGTGAGACATGCTTGCTTTGAATCTTTGGTGGAACCTGAGAGGAGATGCAACTTTTGTGAGACATGCTTTTCTTTAATATTTGGTGGAATGTGAGAGGAGATGTAACTTTTGTGAGACATGCTTGTCTTGAATCTTTGGTGGAATGTGAGAGGAGATGTAACTTTTGTGAGACACGCTTGCCTTGAATCTTTGGTGGTACGTGAGAAGAGATGTAACTTTTGTGAAACATGCAGGTCTTGAAATCTTTGGTGGAACGTAGAGGAGATTTAACTTTTGTGGAACGTGTTTGACTTGAATTGTTGTGGAATGTGATGTGCGGTACTGACCTACAAACTGTGGAGTGCTTAGGCACTTGGTATTTTATCACTTATGGCAACTGTGTGTCTTATATGTTTGTGAGAGCTACGGGTTGCTGTATTTCAGACTTCCCATAAATTTTATTCTCGAAAAACAAGTGTGTGTTGCTCAAGTGAATATATTCTTAAACCAAGTGTTAGAGTCAGTGAACACAGTATTATAAAGGTACAGTGCCTGTGTGACATAACAAGTGACTGTTATAAGAATATTAAGTTGTGTTGGTACACACAGACAGTGAATGGTATTTATCCACATATTTGTGATTTGTAATTAATGTTCAACGGACTAACTGCAAGTGGTAACTTGATCCTTGCTTATGGTTTCCCACTGTTTTGTTGTTGTTGTTGTTGTTGTTGTTGTAAGTATGAGTCTTTCAGCAATATTTTGTGTGTGTATTATATGTATATTTTGCTGTGTTGATGAGGTGCTCATGCACGGATATTGTTCAGAATATAGTTAACTATTTTAGAATCACTGGGGTTATTGATGAACCTAGGTGAAGTTCCCACTTATTTAGTCGTTCTCAGATGGTTAGGTAAAGCCTCAAGGAGATGTACCAGTACGCAGGTTTATGTACACGCCCTGGGAGGGATAATTGTCATGCTTTATTAAAATTTGAAGGATCCATTCTGGTGAACTCTGGTGCCCATACTACGGATATTTCGATTAAAATTTTTTATTAATTTATCTTATTTCAAATATTTTATTTCAATTACTTTATTAATTTACTTCAGTAATTTATTCAATTATTCTTACATATATTCTAATAATATTTCAAACTCGATCCGCTGATTATTTTAAATTCATATTCATCCATTCTTTCTTCATCATCACGTGTTTCATTCGGGTCAGTAGATGAGTTTTGGACTTTGAAACTGTCATTATATTTCGTCTCAATTGGTGCCATTAGGGGCCGATGACCTAGATGTTAGGCCCCTTTAAACAACAAGCATCATCATCATTGCTATGCTCGCCGGTAAATTGGGGCTTCTTTCGTTCCAGCTGACTGAACGTTTGATAACCGATTGCGATCTAAAATTCTGAACCCACTGCCACCCATTTTTTCTAAGAGCGATTATCTATGCACACCATTGAGACCTGAGTTGACTCTCGTGTATCAGCATGTGAACTTGAGTAATGCGCTCAGAAAAAGAAATGCTTGATGCCTTGTTTATGACGGTTAACGACCAGCTTGTTAAGGCTCTTGGCCATTAGAAAACAACGAAGCCAGAGGCGAGTCATTAAAAGAAGGATCCTCTTTGAAAGAGAAAACATCTTACACACTAATTAAATTTTCTGTCCCATTACCGAGTCATATACCAACAGCCAAATATTTGTAAAATTTTAATAGCACACTGACGGATATTGGGACCTATTATTGTAAATTTACCGCACAGTCATGATGAAAACACTTGTGAATTTCTCACGGGTGGGAATTTCTAGTGTAATTTGGCAGGACACGGGGAAGATACGCTGAGAATTCCACGTGATTCAATTGTCAAAAATGTTGCGCTCAATAATTCCAGGCAATTTACATTACTTTCTATTTCTTTTATTTCCGATTTACAGGAAGATCTGTTACCTTGAACCGAATTGTGTAAGTATTGCAACAACATTAGGTGAATCTGAAACAATATAAACAGCAAAACTGATATTCGTACGAGCAATGAAGCCTCTTGGAGTAGTGAAAGATGAAGGATTGCACTGTCCGGAAACTCGGCATTACTGTTGACCACATTATTTTATGCACAATATTAACAAATATACACAGACATACACAGACAAGAAACATCTTTCTGGGAGCAAGATTTAGCTATAGTAGAATGTCTAGTTGGGTGATCCACTGTATGGCTTCCTTTGTTGGTTCCATAAAGTCACTCGTGCATCCTGTATATTCACATTCACTTAAAATGTGGGGGATCGTCTGCAGAGAGGCACCACAGTCGCACTCTGGTGATGAAATATATTTCCACTCATTTAGGGCATCTTTGCATCGTCCATGATTTGTTATCACCCGATTCAGAGTGGTCCAAATCTTACGTGATACATCATGTCCACCAGGAAGATGTTCACCAGAAAAGATGTTGTGTGAGGAACTGTCTGTGGCAACTTTCCAGTGACTTTTCCGTTCTTCTAAAGGGTGAAAATTCCCATCAACCAATGCGACAGCACCATACAAATATGAGCCTCGTTATGTTGAGAGCGGGAATATCATCCAAAACAGGCAGTTGAGGGTTCACTTCAATCTTGTACTGTCTAATGAAAGCATTTGATCATCTTAAATCAGGCGGCATTATACCTGACAGAATTGGGAGCCGATAAAGTGGTACAGACTGGATAGTACGAGATATTAACCGCATGCTAGCATACAGTTCAGTATCAATGAGTCTTGTATATGGGCTATTCAGCGAAACTGGTGCACAGTACTCAGCACAGGTGAATGCCAGTCTAAAAGCAGAAGATATTAATGTCTTTGCTGAGTAACCCCAACTTGAGCCACACGATTTCTGAAGGATATTATTACGTATTTTGAGCTTTATGGTCAGGTTCATAAGATGTTGTTTGTAAGATAGTGTTCGATCAAGTGCCATGCCCAAATATTTTGGATACCAGCAGTCTAGAAGTTCACGATGACAAAAACTAATGTGAAGTTTAATGCCAGCTTGGCGATTATTCCTATGAAAACCTGACACTTCTGTTTTTTAAGGTTAGAATTCAGTCAGAATTTCTTAAAATACGTTTCAAGTGATATCAGGTCTCCTTGTAGCACTTCTTCTGTCACACTAAGGTCTCGATGTTGAGTGGCTAGAGTTATATCATCATCAAAAAAGTATTTTCGTGATGATATTTCTGGGAGATCAGAGATATACAAATTGAACAGTATTGTACCGATCCTTGAGGTAATCCATTCTTGAGCTTCCTTTCTGTATTCATACTATTTCCAATAAACACTCGAAATCTTCTATCATTGAGCATATTATTTATAACCTACACGATGGTCCTACTGGGTACAATTCGGAGAAGCTTGTAAATTAATCCCTCCATCCAGACTGTAAAAAAAACTGCTGTAAGATCAAGGAATGCAGCTGAGGTCTTGAGTTGTTTCTGCAAACCTGCTTCAATATGGGATGTCAGTGAAAGCACTTGATCGCAGTAGCTGCGATTTGGCCTGAATCCGGCTTGATCAAGTGGAATATCCTGAAAAATATTTGCGCTGATTCTGTTATAGATTAGCCTCTCAAAAAGCTTATAACAGCAACTAAGAAGGGCAATTGGTCTATAACTGCTCGGGTCATTGGCAGGTTTACCTGCTTTCAAGGCGGAAATCACTTTCGTTCGTTTGAGTTCGGCCGAGTTTTGTCCATTCTATAGAAGGGCGGTATAAAGTCCTGCCAGGCAACATTTTGCCTTCTTCCCTAAATGAATGAGAAATTATGGATGAACACCATTAAAACCTGGGTATTTATTTCGTTTAACGTCTTTAAGAGCAGCATTGATGTCTTGCACTGCAAATGGTTTTGAATAGCTTGATATGGGTGGTGTTCTCGATTTCAGAGTTTGGAACAGGCAGTGTATGTATTTGGTTGTTCTTCTCGGATGAATTTGGGAGGTAGTGACGATATGAGATGCTACTTCATCCGAAGCAACTCCAGGTTGTTGCTTCACCAAAGGGATGCTTCCTCCAAGTTCTCTGACGAGCCCCCAAGATATTCTACTGGAATGAGTTAAGTCGATATTCTCCACTGTTTGAATCCCCCGTTCTCTCCGGGTAGTATCCATGCTGGAAAGAAGTTCATCAGCTATGTCTGCATCACCACTCTGCAGATATTCGTTATAGAGTGCATCAGTCTCGACATTCCAACCAGGGATGTATTCTCTTCTATGGCCTCTAGGCATACTCTTCTTAGCCACCATCATAACTGCACGTACGAAACGTTTGTAATAGTTGGACTTGGGAGGTATCCACCGAATGCATTTACTAATTTCAGTTGTGAATGTCGACCAATTTGCTTTTCTGAAGTTCCACCGAGCATGTGGAATTTTTATACCAATATCCACTATAACGAGGCGATGTTGACTGCGGGGAAAATGCCCTGACACTTTATGACTGGTATGTAAGGGCTGTCCTCCCTCACTGCAACTAACAAAACACAGGTCAGGATTGGAAACCCTATTCCATGCAGCTGATCGAAAAGTATCAAGGTCTCTTGAGTCAAAAATCAGATGTAGATGTTCATTTCTGTCCATTCTACAGATTTCGTTCCACATACATTCTTATTCGAGTACTTCCGTAGTTCGTGATGGCTGTTGAAGTCTTCTATATAAACTGCAGGGTGTTGAACAGTAGGTAAAACGGTACTTGGCCACTGTGTGTTTGGGGGTTTATAAACGTAAGAAATAGTAACACCTGCCACTTGCGCAACAACACAATGGATGTCTTCGTCTTCAGTTTGGAAGAGCAGTGAGGAATCTTGGATATTTTGGCTGACATAAGTTGCTATACCATGTGCACTATGATATCTTTCACAAAGTGCTGTGTAACCATCAATGCGGCCCTTTTTCCGAAACTCTTCTTCATTGGCTGCATGGGTTTCCTGCATAACCACAACATCTACATTATTATCCAGGAGAACTTTGGATAGTCACATTTTGCTCTACTGATGCTTTCTACGTGAAGCTGGAAGACACGGATGGAAGGTCCAATATTTATTGTCTGGTAGCTTTGAGAAAAGCTATTTCCATGAAGTAATCTTGTCGTTGCTGAGAGATCTTTAAAAAGATAGGTCCAGCAGCCTCAGTTACTGCTTTCTTAGCACCACCAGGGGGTCACGTGTAGGGCACTTTGAAGTTAAACCTACGGACGTGAAGCAATAATATTGTGTGAATTCGTGTTCGGAAGTTTTTACGAAATAACCAATAGGTCCACAGGGCATCCATTAACGGTTTGGTGGTAGTAATGTTTGCCTAAACCTTTTGGACTAATGTGTAAACCTAAAATTTGTATCTCTAGACTTCTTGCCAATAAACTCCGTCTTTGTTGTATTTAACGTGGTCTATCTTGCCACATTCACATTGTCTTCGTGTGTATTGAAGTTCCGTGTCTGGTCGGTGCTGCGCCCTAGGACCTAGCACTGTAATTTATGGTGGCTGTTCACCCTTTAATGTCTCAGCCAATCAGCGCGCGGCTTGTATGCCGCCTGGGATACGCTCTCTAGCTGAAGTGGTGAAGCCACAGACTCCGAGTTGAGCAGTCATGGAGGACGGACGTGGTGTATGATCTAGCGGCGTGTCAGCCTGGGCCCGAGACATAGACCCAGGCTGAATCTCACCTTGGGCATTGGAGCCCATTATGTTGTTCTCGTATGTTGTCCTCCTTTGTTTTTTAATTACTTGTGAATTACCTGCATTCTCAACTATTTCCATCGTGTGGAAGGTAGCGTTCTTGTGGCCATGTGGCTTCGCTGGTAATTCTTTGAGACTATAAGTCTATCAAATATTTATAAATCGATTGAAAATTATCACTACCGATGAATTAAGCTTCAAGAATGGTTTTAGAAGAAGGAAAAAGGATTATTTGTTTCGCGTGAGTCAAAATTGAACATTAAATGACGCCATGTCTCAGGATATATCTTTGATGCCGGTGTTGGTATAAATGTCTGTTCATTTACTGGCTTACGACGTTTTCATTAACTAAACTTCATCCTGATTTAAGGAAAATATACTGTCTCAACGACTCTTCAAAATTTTAATTTTCATATTTTTATTATTAGTATTATCTGATCGGCTATGTAAACTCAAGGGAAAAGATTTGCTTGTGAACCAAAGAGGTTCACGCACTAATGCCATTTCATTGTTATTTAACTTATTTATTTACGTCGTATTATAAATTTGGTTTCCTCTGTATTTCTTTGCTGTTTAAATTTTGCCCATTTTAATATTGTGTCGTGTTCGTTAGGGTTTTGTTTTAGCAGACATGATGTGTTTTGTTGTGGTTTCCCTAGCAACGTGTTGTTTATGGGATTGCTGTTTTATGAGATGATAGCCTTGGTGGTGGTATTGTATGTAAGACTTGGTGCTGGTGGATTTTCATTGTGTTTCGGATTGACCTTACGATTATGTGCTCTAAGATATTTCTTTTCTCCGCCTATTAATCTTCTGTGTTTGCTATTTTGGGCGTTTGTGATTTATCATTGACTGCTAATTAATTTAGCATCCTTGCATTGACCCCTTGGAGGAAATAAGTTAATCAAATCACATAAAGATTTTAATGAACTCGATTAAGAATGACTTCCGTAGGATGAACCATCTTGTAACGATTTCCAATATAAGAGTACTTCTTTTAAACACTTCTAGCTAGGTGACCGGTCACATTTGTAAGTTTTAAATAATTTTTGATCTTAATAGGTACTTCTCTTAATTTTAGGCGAGGGAAACTTAATTGTTTTCTTCCATCTGAATTATCTTAATCATGATCTGATTTAAGTATTACAGTTTTCTTGTGTTACCAAATGCGTGCTGGTTTGCATTTATTTTAATTGATTCAACACTGTCACGGTTTTTTTGCTTCTCTACGGCCTTTGAGCCTTTTTGCACGCGTTCCGCAAGGTAAGTGTATTGTTTTACTCTCATTCTATTGATGTTTGTGATGTGTTATCTGTGTTTTCGCTTGTTTTCTTTGGTATCGCACTCGTGCTAGCTTTAACTCCCTTCTGGGGTTAGCACGCTCTCAGCCTTCATACCTTGTGGGTTTCCACTGGGTCTGTAAGGTTAATGCTGACGTTGCGTGGGGTTATGGGTTTATACTGCGGGGGGCGCAAACACCATCTTTTTCCTGGTTTCATTTCACGTTAAGTCCGTACGTTTGGAATTTTAATTTATTTGTTTATCGCAAGTGGTACGCCAGAATTGCTCGTTTATAAACGTGCTTCAACTATCCGTCAAATTACAGGAGGATCCGTGGTGTTCCGCAGCATTCGCTGTCAATAGGTCAGATAACTCGTCTTGATGTGCCTGCTCTTTTCAATGGATTTTGTAATGGATTTAAAATTATTCTTCGGGATGGTACGATGCATCTTGTTAATGCGTCCATTTTCTTGTCTGGCCCACCGTGTGTTCAACTGCTGGATTCCATGGATTATCTCTAATTGGTGATGGTGTGCTATCTAGCGGTCGACTTGGAATTAAGCGGCAAGATGACTAAGTAGTGCTGCTATCTGGACGCAAGAAGTGAAGCTTTCTCAGTCGTAGTGGGGTCGACAATGCAGACAGCAGTTGTTCTGATTATTGCTTCTTAACCTGAAGACGCTGGAACCCATTCTCTGCTGATTGTGCTTTAAGAAGAGAAGAAAATTATAATGCACGAAGAGGAGATGGTCCTGAAATTGGACCCAGGGTGATGGATTGTCCATCTATGCGAATGGCCTGAACATTTGATTATCCTTTTGGAATATTTAATATATTTTGTTTCCTTCGACCTCGCAAGTACGCTCCATACATCTTCTGTACTGAACTAAGCTACCAAGGAATGGATTAATTAATAGTGTTAGTACGCGGAGATCTTAAACCTCAAATGTGAAATTCTGCATGCGGGTTTAAAAGAAATAGACTTCCTAAAACAGGTCCTCATAATAATCTTGTAATATGGTAAAATTTTCGGGCTTCAATTTGTAATGGTCATTATGGCATTTATTTACCTTCTTGACTTCAGTTAGTTAATTTTTGTGCTCAACAAATTATTATTATAATATTTTCTAGCCATGTCCGGCTACTATAAGAGAAACCATGAGGTTTTAATGTAGGGCTTCTAATGATTTCCTCGACACTTCAAGTGCCTGTTTTGATTTCGGCGGTCGTCATCTGTTACACACCGGTGTAACAGAATGCAAACATATCCGTGGCCATGCTGTGTTGAATTTGACATATGAGTATCAACTTATTATTGGTAACTTGACTTTCAGCTGATATTTGGTGTGGATCTTCGTGCATGTGGAAGGTTTTTCTGCTGAGTTTTATTAACTCATTTGGTTTAAGCTATCGTGCCTTCGAGAATATTTGGGTTAATTATTCAATTTATGGATTTATGTCCATGTTACGAATAATTTCTTGGTGTTAACTGAAGCTAGGCTTTTTCGTGGTTTTGATAAAATTTTAATGCAGCCCTGGAGTAACCGAGAAGTTCATTAGGAAAATTTCAGATTTCTTTCAGTAATGATTGACATAAGATTTTAATCTTCTACTGATCTACGTTTGTTTATCGTTCTAAAAGAATTTCTGCCTCCTGGCAATAAGAGTTTGTGTAAAAAAAAATATGTATTTTCAATTGATATCCTTGATTAATAATTCTGAATGGTTTTCACGTTCATGGTGTAGTAGTAATTGATATTTTAAAATTAATTTTTGAGGTCGAAAATTCTTAAATTATTTACCTAATTAAAATTTGTTTGATCAAATTTAATTTGAGTTATAATTTCAGCCAATTAGTTAATTAAGCTTATTTTAAGTTGATTCGCTTGGCCTCTTGTGTCCAGAGCTTCCTCAATCAGCGACGGCCTTTGTTGGGAAAATTTGTAAGTATTTCTTTTTAATTTGCTTATTTTATTCCTGGTCGTGCTAACACTCTTGACTTTTACCTTATGTTGTGAGAATTTTATGAACATTTAAAAAGAAGTGCGGCGCATTTCGTAGTCAGAATTCATCCATTCTGACGTTACCGTGCCGTCTGTTTGGTAAACATCGATCCATATATATAATTACATTTTTATCCTGCAGTTCTTGATGTAAAGCTTGATATTGTTCGAAGAAGACAATGGTATTTTTTATCGCAGTTCTTATACAGGGTTATTCACCTAACATGTTACACGGAAATAACTTCTAAACCATTAACGATATCGGCATTCTGTTTTCATATTCTTAAATGGTATCCAGGATCTCGTAAAATAACGTACCGGTACTACTTAGTCTTATGGGGTGATTAATACCTGAGATATTGATACTAACGACATCTTTTTTAATGGAATGGCACAAATTCATACACCTGGCCTAAAAGTTCAACTGCGTACCAGTTTAAATATGTAAGTATTTTCAAAATCGGACAATTACTTTCTGAGATACTGCGCGGTTTCGCATGCCGCATCTGACGGGGTGAAGTCGGGCAAGGGCATATTGACGCGCAAGCAGTTTCCTGCGAGTGCGTTCAGCCACAGAACGAATACCAGGCATGTACTCTAAAGGAAAGGAGATCAAAGTCGTTTCGTTTCGTTTCGTTTCGTTTCGTTTCGTTTCGACATCCATGTGTAACAGGTTGCGCTCAGTATAGCGTCCTTTCCCACTGATGGGATATGGAAGGATTTGGAAAGGACGTCGGGCGTGGCCTACGCCAAAGGGACACCATAAAAATCACATTCAGGTTGGGGAGGCAGGACTCGAACCTGCGCTCTCCCGAATGCACGCTACTACAGTCGCGCTTGAGCTCCGTGGAGTTTAATGCGTGTAAAATAATAAATAAGTAAATAAATAAATAAATAAATAAATAAATAAAAATAAATAAATAAATAAATAAATAAATAATAGTGTTGCTGTCATCTCACCACGATCAGCTCTGAACATCCCAGATAATAAGTCGAGCTGTTTGTCTCCTAAACCTATCACAACCCAAATAAGCCAGCATTGGTAACACTGCCCCTTCGCCTGAAATAACCCAGCACAAAACGAGGTGCGCATTGTACTACACACACACACACACACACACACACACACAAGCAAACGGGGCTACATGACCACGGTGTCAAAGCCCGGAAATGAAATAACAACAAACAGCCACTCTTCTCCGCAGCCTGTCGAGTTTCTTAATCACGTGTAGCGGCTAGCATTCGTAGCTGTCGCCGCGGTTGTCCGGGTTCAATTCCCGGCTCTGATAAGCAATTTAATTCTGGTTGGAGGGCTGGAACGGGGTACACTCAGCCTCGTGAGGCAAAACGGGGAAGAGGTGGTTTCGGTACCCATCCCAGCTATCCTGGAAGTGTTTCCGTGGTTTCCCACCGCTACTCCAGGTAAATGTCGGGATTGTTGCTTACTTACGACAACGGCCGTCTCCGTCCCAATTCCTCACCGGAATTACAAATACAGTACAGTACTACAGACACCAGAATAGCACAGGTTATCAGATACATTCTAACAGACATACAATACACACACACACACACAAGCACATGCGGCTACACGACCACAATGTCCAAGCCCCGGAAATGAAATAACAACAACTATTCTCTGTACCCCTTCGAGTGTCTTAACGTACGTCTGGAGAGGAACCCGAATAATAAGATACATTACTGGAACGGCGACCGTATAATCATTACTGTTCTGGAGTAAACTTAGTGATTGAAAATGTAGATGTTGTCATGCAATCGGTGCTATTTTTTATTTTTTGCTAGTTGCTTTACGTCGCGCTGACACAGATAGGTCTTATGGCGACGATGGGATAGGAAAGACCTAGGAGTTGGAAGGAAGCGGCCTTGGCCATAATTAAGGTACAGCCCCAACACTTGCCTGGTGTGAAAATGGGAAACCACGGAAAACCATATTCAGGGCTGCCGACAGTGGGATAGCTTTCGTTATGTTCCTTTCAAGGCAAAGTACTTACTTTATTTCTTTTAAACACATCAACCCTACCTGTCCTGTCATGAGTTCGCCTGTCATACACACTTTGCGAACCCATCGCATGTGTACGAGGTGTTTACATATCTGGTATCCATTCTGAGGATAAACACACTCCCAGGAAACTGCTTGCGCGTCAATATGTCCTTCCCGACTTCACGCCGTCAGATGCGACATGCAAAACCTCGTATCCTGTTCTTATTTATATCTCAAGAAACAATTGTCCGAATTTGAAAATACTTGCATTGAACTTTTAGGCCAGCTGTATGAATTTGTGCCGTTCCATTTAAAAATATGAAGTTAATATCAATATCTCGGTTATTAATCACCCCATGAGACTAGATAGCACGTTATTTTACAAGACCCTGGGTACCATTTACGAATATGAAAAGAGAATGCCGATATCTTTAATCGTTTAGAAGTTATTTCCGTGTAACGTGTTAGGTGAATAACCCTGTATATAGAACGGTTGTCTTGTGATCTCATAGGTTAGTCTCGAAGGAGAGTTCTTTTGCCAGGCAGAGAACTCTTTTAAGATACTAGGACTTCACTCTTTCTAGTGCAGCTAAGTTATCCTTCGATAGGTGTTCCTAGATAGTGTATACGGCGTATGTCATGATGGGGTCTGTTTTTATGTAGACTTTTCTCTCTTAGCAGTTATCAGGAACGCTCTGACATCTGTGAAGGGTTAAAGAATCAAATAGTACTTAGCAAGGAAAAGTATTAGGGGGCAGCGTTTCGTCGAAGTCTTCTTTTAAGTGGACTCAGATATTCTCTCACATATCCTATATTTTTGTGCGGCCGGGATGACGCCTCAACTATACATCTCACCTCGCCGGGCCAAATAGCATAATTGGCTGTCCCTAAATAGGTTGACGGCTTTCCCCAGCAATATTATCCACTTGCATCATCCAGGACATGGATCCCGATATCCCGGAAGAGGACATCTGTGAAGCCCTTCTCTCGACCGGTGTCTACTTTGTTCACCGCCTCTACCAAGGCACCGATCCAGCACCAGAGGTCCTGCTTTACTACACATCTGCCACTGCCTGTCTCTCAGTCCAGAAAACCGGCGCTCTCATCCATCACCGCCTCTACTCCGTGGTTTCTACACCGGCTCACATCCAAGCTGAGATTGAAGCAGACGAAGAACTGCCTGCTAGTGCTGACATTACGCCTCCCCAATCCCCACCACCTCTTTTACCAGTGTCTTCCTGACCTCCCCCTCCTCCTACTACTACCACCGTATCTACTCCAGCTTCCCTTACTACTCCTTGTATCGTATCTGTCACCACCACTATTATGACTACCACCACCACTACCACCAATGTCGCTCATACCTCTGCTTCTCTTACTACTCTGACTATGTCTCATCCTTTCCTCCTCTCGCAAGCTTCTCTCCCCCTCCCTCCCATTGCTGCTCAAACATCTCACCCTCCTTCTACGCAGCCATCTGCCGAGGGACATACCGTCGCTTCTCCGGAGAATGTGGTACGCCTACCTCAGCACTCACCACCATCTATCTACAGCTGCGTCATCCGAGGGATCGATACCAGCATAGTGCCTGCCGTTCTTGCCCACGACCTCCGCCAGGCAGACATCCCTGTACAGCGCGCCTTCCGCATCTATAACTCAGACGGACCTACTTTCCTGGTGCGGATTCAACTACCCACTTCAGACGCCGTCCAGCGCCTTATCGCTTCCGGAATTCACTTCTATGGTCGCCATCATCGTGTGGAACCTTCGCATTCTCCCCACAACCCCTGCACCGTCCTAACACACCTTGCCGTCGTCCCCGGCCTGACCCTCCTCCTATCTCACCTAGTCCACATCTTCGATCACCTACTGTCCCACCCCTGCCACCCTATTCCGCTCCCACTCCACCAACCCCTGATCTACTCCGCCTTCTTCTTACTTCCCTCACCAACTTCTCCTCATTCTACAATACCTTCGCCTTACACCTTTTCCCTAGCCCACTCTCATAAATCATTAGGCTATATCTCTGCTCTGTATCATTCATATTGCATCTCTGTATTTTAATTTAATGGAAACAATAAAAACTCATTATAATACTAAAGCCCCCTTAGCCACGAGGCCTTTCCTTTTTCATCCAGCATTCTTCACATCGCCTTTTTCCAACTCCCAATTTCCACACATATCCTCCTCCCCGCCCAAGCTCTCGGCCAGAGGGAGGGCGTAACCCTTCAGGTGCCTCTATTCTTACAAGGCTTCACCAGACTTGCCCTATGACAATGATGATCGGGGATCTGATGAAGCCTAGCTTTAATTTGAATTATAAATTTACAGTGGTGATACCCACAAGGGAGGAGTGGGCCGCGGACGCTGGGGCCCGTCTTAAGTCTGGGGGCTGTACATGGTACACAGATGGCTCGCGGACGGAGACGGGCACAGGCGCCGGGGTCTGGGGGCCTAAGACAAGGCTCTCCCTTCCTATGGGTAAATGTGCTACTGTTTTCGAGGCTGAAGTATACGCAATACTAGCCTGTGCTGTAAATATATGGAATATGCCTGGACACAGAAGACACATCACTATTTGTAGTGATAGCCAGGAAGCGCTAAAAGCACTATATGCAGTTAAAACAACATCAAAACTGGTATGGGAATGCCAAAGGATGTTAGATCAGCTGTGTGAGCTTAGCTCAGTTACCCTATTATGGGTTGCTGGGCACACAGGTATCAGTGGAAATGAAGAAGCTGACAAACTAGCGAAACAGGGCTCAATGGGTTCCTTCACAGGACCAGAGCCCTTCCTGGGAGTGTCACTCCGAAGTGTGAGACTGGCAATATCCCAATGGATAAACCAGTCTCACCTAGATATTTGGAAGAGGTTAACCATAGCAAGACAGGCACGTGAACTTATCAAAGGGCCTAGTCAAGGCTATAAAAAGGTCCTAATGAATTTGAATAGGACCAGAATGAGAATGGTAGTTGGACTGTTAACAGGCCACAATACCTTACAGAGACACCTACACATCATGAAAATCACCCAGGATCCGAGGTGTAGAGGATGCGGTAAGGAGGAGGAGACCTCCGCGCATGTGTTATGTCAGTGCGAGGCTTTTGCAAGCACTAGACATCTATACCTGGGCTCACACTTCGTGAGCCTGGAGGACATCAGGAATGCCAAAATCCGGACACTGGTATCCTTTATAGGAGCACTAGGGCTGGACTAGGCAAACCCGTTCAAGGGACACAAAGGGTCTTCATAGACCTACGTATGGAGCTCTGCGAAAACAGGGCTCACCCATTTCTTATCTATCTATCTATCTAACCCTTCAGGCGGCCCGCTCCACCCCTTCAGGGTGGGGAATAAAAACTTTTCGCACTCACGCACACGAAATGTATTATTCCGTGATCAGAGGAAGTGTATACTCTCTGGCTTGACGTGTAGTAATCAAACATGGCTGCATGCAATGACTTTACTAACGATGAAAACCGCATATCTTTATATATATAAAAATTCAGCTAAAAGTAGTCTGCTCATTGACTTGAAATTTTGACTCAACGTTGCATTCGAATACGAGCGTGTTTAGGAAGTGGTTTGAACGAAATAGGTTTGGTCGTTTATTATAATGAGTAATTTTATGTAATTCATTTAATTACAAAGCCCCACTCCAATAATTGAAATACTAAAGGTGACCAAATAGTAGAAATGGATAAATAATTCTTATGTAAAGGTTTAACCACAAGTTCCCAAAAAAAAGGGGGGGTTTACACATCAAAATTATACCAAAATGGAAACGCGATTTACTCAGGACAAAGTTTCTGCTAAGATAACATAAATTTATTTTAACATGCACGGTGGAATACCCGGGAATGTCCGTGGAACATAACAAGCATCAAGGTTAAGAACACTTTTAGAGATACCAAATACTTTCGCTGCTACAAACTTGCTGGATACAATTCCTGACCAGCAGGACATGAGAGTGTTTTTCAATCTGTGGTTTAGATATGCCTGGTTTCTTAGCATAAACTCCAACTGGGACGTTGCCGCAGTTTTATATTAAATGCTGGTCTAAGTAAAACATGGGTTTCGAAAATTAACAGGTTAAATATTCCTATGGAGAGGAATTAAAGATAACATGATTGTTTTATACAAGAAAAGCAAGTAAATGATTTAACATCAAATTAGCGTAATTCCATATTATCACTGCCAAGCTAACCTATTTCAAGTCCGGCCCCGCGGTGTAGCGAGGCAACGCGTCCGCCTGACACCCGGAAGCCCCGGGTTCGATTCCCGGCCGGGTCAGGGGTTTTTAATTGTAAATGATTAATATCCCTGGCCTGGGGACTGGGTAGTTGTGTCATCCTTAACGTTCCTTCCATCACATTCAACACACTACACTTCCGCAATTCCAATTACACGCAGGTTCATGCGTAGCAGGGGGAGAGGTGAAACCGCCACGTGGCACGTCCCGGGTGTCGGATAAGGGGTTCCTAACCGGCTTCACGGCGGACTTCAGCCAAATAAAATGGCTCTGGCGGACCAAACACACATCCCCTGTGGTAGGAGACGCAGACGAAGAATACACCCACGGTATCCCCTACGTGTCGTAACATGCGTCAAAAGGGGCGACTAAGGGATGAATGAATTAGAACCATGAGACTACTTGTAATTAGCACCATCACGTGAGGAACACCATGAGGTCGCCTTTATTTACGACTAGTACCACTATGTTAGGTACACAATAGGTTTGGGATTAGTAGCAACAGAGCTTTATGGGCTATACAGTACCAGTGTTTAGTACCACTATATGCGGAAAACCACGGGCCTGGGTGTTGCCTGTGATTAGAACCACTGTGAGAAATACCACGGCTCTGGGCGTTGCCTGTGTTTAGAACCACTATATGAGGGACACCGTGGGTCTGCATTCCCTGTGATTAGTACCCACTATGTGAGGAACACCATGGGATAATATGAGTCCCTGTGATTCTGCAACTACTGTATGTGAGGAAAACCATGCGTTTGCGCTGCCTATGAATGGCGCCGTAATTTGGGAAACACCATAAGTTTGCGTTACTTGTGGGTAGTACATTACCTGTAAGTAGTACCACAATGAGTGGAACACCGTAAGTCTACGTTATGATTTTTTTTTTGCTAGGGCATTTAGGTCGCACCGACACAGATAGGTCTTATGACGACGATTGGGTAGGAAAGGCCTAAGTGTTGGAAGGAAGCGGCCGTGGCCTTAATTAAGGTACAACCTCAGCGTTTGTCTGGTGTGCAAATGGGAAACTACGGAAAACCATCTTCAGGGCTGCCGACAGTGGGATTCGAGCCCACTATCTCCCGGATGCAAGCTCACAGCCACGCGCCTCTACGTGCACGGCTAACTCGCCCGGTTTACTTATGATTAGTACGGCTACATGAGAAATACCATGGTTCTTACTTTCCTAGCGGTAAGTACCATTACGAGGGACTATTGATCTGGATTTTGGACCCCTTTAGGCAACAAACATAATCGATTCATGATTGTGCTTTGGAAGCAGTCCCTTGGTCAGTAAATACTAATTTTCTAAGATAGTTCTGGGAAGGTGGGCCATTGCCTGTCAAATCAACTCATTGTTTTAAGTTCATAATAATTTTTCATTTTCTCTTACTGGGCGAGTTGGCCATGCGGTTAGGGGCGTACGACTGTGAGCTTGCATCCGGGAGTTAGTGGATCCGAATCCCGCTGTCGGAAGCCCTGAAGGTGGTTTTCCGTTGTTTCACATTTTCACATCTGGCAAATGCTGGGGCTGTACCTTAATTAAGGCCACGGCCGCTTCCTTCCAACTCCTAGGCCTTTTCTATTCCACCGTCGCCGTAAGACCTATCTGTGTCGATGCGACGTAAAGCCACTAGCAAAGATATCATTATCTCTTTTTTTGAATTCTAGTCAGTGGATTATTGTCCGACTCGTTGGCCGAATGGTCAGCGTACTGGCCTTCGGTTCAGAGGGTCCCGGGTCCGATTCCCGGCCGGGTCGGGGATTTTAACCTTAATTGGTTAATTCCAATGGCGCGGGGGCTGGGAGTTTGTGTTTTCCTCAACATCCCTGCAACTCATACACCACACACAACACTATCCTCCACCACAATAACACGCAGTTACCTACATATGGCAGATGCCGCCCACCCTCATCGGAGGGTCTGCCTTACAAGGGCTGCACTCGGCTAGAAATATCCACACGAAATTATTATTATTTTAGTGGATTAATCTAGGAATTATTTTTAATTTTCAATATTGTGAGATGAATACGGAGATTATTTTAAATTCACTTCGAGGAAGGGTGAGGTGGGAATCGGACCCTCCTCTAATCAGTTGACTTCCCAACGCTGAGTGGACCCCATTCCAGCCCTCGTATCACTTTTCAAATTTCGTTCAGAGGCAGAAATCGAACCCCGTCCTCCGGGATTGACAGCTAATCACACTAACCACTACACCACCGTGGCGAACATCATTATTATTATTATTATTATTATTATTATTATTATTATTATTATTATTATTGTTGTTTTTGTTGAGAGCTGCAGGTAAAAACCCGATAATTAAATATGGAGTTTTTAATAATAAAGAATTATAGCATTTACTGTACAAGACTGCTACAGTTCGAAGCCCCATATTTTCATGTTGCGTTTATCGAAAATGTAAAGTCATATTTATGCAATTCGGACTCGATGTAAAGCTGGGCGTCCTGTGGTTATGAACACGATATCAACAGCCATGTACTAATACATATTGACTTTGCAGGAAACCTTTACGTCATTTCATGCCCTTTCACTCCAGGTATGTAGGTTGTAAATAGTACCCTGGGGATTCCAACCGGTGACCTCTCGCTGTATCGATTGAAGCAGGTTAGCTCGCAGAATAAAAGTCGCCATAGTGACCTGACGGATGCATGAAAGGGAAATAACACGGAAACCTTCTTGGACTGATTTCGAGTAATTAAATGTTGATTAAGGGATCAAGAATAATTACAGCGCGAGAAATATGAGACAGAGAGTGTGAAAGAGCATGAGTCGTTATGATCGTACATAACAGGTCATGTAGTGACCGGAGAGCAGATACGACGTTCGGGGACTTCCTTAAACAAATACCTCAGTAGCGTAAATCCTTATCCAAACCTGATTGTGTATTGATTAAATAGGAAGGTTCCGCAAGGCAGTGTTACTGGACCTTCTTGTTTTATTATGCTGGCTCCGCGGTATAGGGGTAGCATGCCTGCGTCTTACTCGAAGGCTCCGCGTTCGTTTCCCGACCAGGTCAGGGAATTTTTGCCACGATCAGGGGGCTGGTTCGATGTGCACTCAGCCTATGTGAATACAATATACAGGAGCTATCTGACGGTGAGATGGCGGCCCCGGTCTAGGAAGCCAAGAATAACGGCCGAGAGGATCCGCCATGCTCACCGCACAACACGTCCGACTCGTTGGCTGAATGGTCAACGTACTGGCCTTCGGTTTAGAGGGTCCCGGGTTCGATTCCCGGCCGGGTCGGGGATTTTTACCTTCATTGGTTAATTCCAGTGGCTCCGGGGCTGGGTCTTTTGCTGTCCCCAACATTCCTGCAACTAACAAACCACACATAACACTATCCTCCACCACAATAACACACAGTTACCTACACATGGCAGATGCCGCCCACCCTCATCGGAGGGTCTGCCTTACAAGGGCTGCACTCGGCTAGAAATAGAATTATACCACACAACACCAGGCCTTCGAGCTGAACCCCCTGTGGGCGGGGGACGCAGATGAAGAATACACCCACGGTATCCGCTGCCTGTCGTAAGAGGCGACTGAAAGGGGTCGTCTAGGGCTCTCAACTTCGTTGCGAGGGTTGGTGACCATGGGACTCTTAGCTGAGTCCTGCCATTGCTTCCACTTACTTTTTCCAGGCTCCTCACTTTCATCTATCCTGTCCGACCTCCCTTGGTCAACTCTTGTTCTTTTCCGAACCCGACGGTATTAGAGCATTCTAGGCCTAGGGTGTCTTTCATCTTTCGAAGTGGCGGATCCCTTATTTTCTCCTTTTTCTCTTTTCTCTTTCTCTACCCCCTGTGGGCGGGGGATGCAGACGAAGAATACACCCACGGTATCCCCTGTCTGTCGTAATAGGCGACCAAAATGGGCGACCAAGGGATGATTGAATTAGAACCATAAGACTACATTGTGATTAGTACCATCACGCGGGGAACACCATGGTCGCTTTTACTTGCGAGTAGTACCACCATGTTAGGTACACAATAGGTTTTTGATTGGTAGCAACGGTGTGTTGATCGTTAGACCGTTGATGGCCTATGCTGCAATCATCTGGTGGCAGAAAGTATGTCAATGAAAAGTCGGCAGTAGATTGGATAGCCTACAGAGAATTGAATGCTTAGCCAGTAAACCGACGGAAGCCTTGAATACTTTACTAGACCTCCCATCACTATGCAGTTTCATAAAAGGACAGGCTAGAATGAGTTCATATAGACTGGCACAATCAGAGTGCTGAATGCACAAAGACCCAATCTAGGTCACTGTAAAATTAACAGAGTAATAACAGAGAATGTTCTGCACGTGCCTTCTGATCATATGATACCAAAGTACAACTTTGAAACACTGTTCGTGACCCAGATAACAAAAAATGACGACTGGGATATCAACAAATGGAATACTGAAAAAGAAGATATAGTGTGGCGGACTGATGGCTCAAAGACTGTGGATGGCACAGAAGGAGGGATCAACTGGGGAAGAAGACCTGAGAGTTCAATCCAGATGAGCCTGGACGAAAACACTACAGTTTTTCAAGCGGAAGTGATAGCTATCACAACATGTCTTGAAGAAAATCTAAAAATGAACTATATGAATAAGAACATTTTCATTTTTACAGACAGCCAAGCGGCCATTAAGGCACTAGAAGCAGTCCGGATGATATCCAGAATTGTTTGGTATTGCCATTCACTTCTCCTGAAGCTCTCAAAGTACAACATTGTCAAAATAATATGGGTACCAGGGCATGCAGGTATGGAAGGAAATGAAAAGACAGATAAACTGGCCAGGAAAGGGCGGCAGAAACACATTTTGTAGGCCCAGAACCTGTATGCGGGATTTCCTACGGACAAGCCCGATGCTACATAGGAAAATGGGTACAAAAGAAACAAATGAAAAACTGGAAATATATTCCAGGATGCAGGCTTGCAAAGGAACTGATAAAAGGACCAAACAAGAAGCAAACTAAAGAACTGTTGAAACTCAGAAGAGAAAATATAAAATGGGTAGTAGGACTGTTGACAGGACACTGCTATCTGAAAAAACACCTGCATAGAATTGGAGTAATAAAAGACAACATAATATGTAGGAAATCCAATGAAGCAGAGGAATCAGCTGAACACATACTTTTCGAATGTGAGGCGCTGGGTAGAATCAGACTCTCCACTCTAGGACTACCAGGTGAAGAGAGAGAAAAAATCCAAAAAGACCCATTAAGAACAACCTGCAGCTTTGTGAAAGGAGCAGGTATATCTAGGTGGGAATGATGGAAAGGCATGGTAGCAAAAGATCTTAGAAGTCAACGCTAATTAAGAACTAATATTTAGAGGCCCAATGGAGTAAAGAAGAATAAGAATAAGAATAAGAATAAGAAGAAGGAACAGTTGGTGGTTCACTATGGGTTTACAGTGCCTGTGATTAGTACAACTATATGAGCGACACCGTAGGTCTGCGTTGCGTGTGATTAGCACCAACTATGTGAGGAACACCACGGGAATACCGGGGCCCTTGATTAATACACATATGCGAGGAACACCATGTGTTTGCGTTGCGTATAAGTGGCGCCATTATGGGAGAAACACCATAGGACTGCGTTACCTGTGTGATGTACAATACTTGTGAGTAGTGCCATAATGTGTGGAACATCGTCAGTCTACTCTGCTTTTAATTAGTACGCAACATGACAAATAGCAATGTTCTACTTTACTCTCGATAAGTACCATTATGAGGGGACGTTGACCTGGATTTTGGACCCCTTTAGACAACAAGCATCATCGATTCAGGATTGTGATTTGGAAGCTGCCCCTTGGCCAGTAAAACTATTAAGTTAGTTTCTGGGAAGGTGGGACTTTGCGTGCCGGTTCCACTGGTTGTTTTAAATTCAGGTCCATCCATTCATTCTTCATCATCACATTATGGATTATAGTCAGTGGGTGATTTTGTACTTTTAAATTGTCATTACGTTTCGAATAACTTCGTACCATTAGAGGCTGATGATCTAAATGTTAGGCCCCTTTATACAACAATCATCATCACCACCTTCTGGTCTGTTGCGCTATGGGGTTTGGTTTGGATTTTGTTATTATACTCGTACGTACAAAATAAAGAACTGGAATCATAGTTGAGGCTTCTTGTGACTGATATTATACTGTATAGAGTAATAGATAACTTAAGGAATTGTTAACGATTGCAAAGAAAGACCTCGACAAAGTTGAGAGACGGACATCAGATAATGAACGGGGTGGAAAAGCATGTCATAAGTTTCACCAAGAAGAAGGGTACCCTCAGTTTTAACTTCAGTGCTCGTCGCCATAAGGCCTATCTGTGTCGGTGCGACGTAAAGCCACTAGAAAAAATCAGTGCTTGCGTGAAAGTTTCTCATGGGGATTGCTGTAAGTACTTAGTTCTTAATATGTGGAAAGTTCTTCATTAGATTAACCACTTCAGTAAGGTTGGTAATAAATGTTACAGATCTTTTAAAATAGTTATGAGGGTATTTAATGGTTGTATTAAGTATTCAAACAAGAAGGTCCCAAAATCACTGGTAAGTTCCCAATAAATTAAGATTTTTCTCCGGTGTTTGGGACGCTTACTAGGATTATTGATTCTAAAACTGAAAAAAAAATACAAGGGAAAGCAGTTTGATTTGTTCTGTGTGATTTTCGACACAACGAAAACGTTGCAAATATCGGGCTGGCAATAGGCTACTTGGAATTAAAGAGACGACTTGCTCAACTGAGCTACGAGTGGGGAGATGATTGTGGAATGACTTTACCAGACGAATAGGCTTGAACGGAGATTTTACAAGTAGCGAAAAAATCCTAATATAAATTGGAAATGAAGAGGAAACTTTGGGGCAAATATTCGTTTACAGGAAGAAGAATTAGGGTCTGGATTAATTTACCAAGGGAAATGCTCAATATATATTCACTTTCTTTGAAATCATTTAACGAGAATCTAGGTGAGTGAGTAACTGACGGTGAATCTGCCTCCTGGGCGAGAGTCCTAACTGCAAATCAGTATTGATTGATTGATTGATTGATTGATTGATTGATTGATTGATTGATTGATTGATTGATTGATTGATTGATTGAAACTTGTTCAGAGATGTTCTTACTGCTCCTCATTCAATGGATTTTAATGGAAATTTCTATTATCATTATGGTTGGCCAACAAACGGTAAATTCTCGTTAGTGGTAGTCTCCAACGAACAAGTGCTGACGTAAAGAGCCAGTACACTTAATTAAGGTGGCAGCAGCCTTCAGTACATATTTAACGTTGTGATTGTAGTCACTATATATTAAATAACCAAACCCCATGGCGCAACACCCCGAAGGGCCATGGCATACCAAGGGACCGCTGCTCAGCCCGATGACCTCCAGATTACGAGATGTTATGTGGTCAGAAGGACGAATAGTCTCGGCCGTTATCCTCGGGTTTCTAGACGGGGGCCGACTTCTCACCGTCAGACAGCTCCTCAACTGTAATCACGTAGGCTGAGTGACTTTGAACCAGCCCTCAGATCCAGAAAAAATCTCTGACCTGGCCGGGAATCGAACCCGGAGCCTCCGGGTAAGAGGCAGGCACGCTACCCCTGGACTTGGTATTTTACATTGGCTGAAATGTAAGATATAACCTGCGCAAGGAAGGTTTAACAACCATATAAAACAAAATTTGGGGAATAGGTTTTCATAATTATGTAGAAAGAAAAATGGCTCATATCTATGTATGCGTGTTGAGTATTCATCCCGAAGGCTGGTTTGATCCTCAACAGCTCCGCCATCAGCCGTCATATATGGCCCAGGAGTCACTGAGGAGGCGTACTAGGGAAATGAGGAGCGAAGTAGTTTCCCGTTTCTTTCCTCACTGAGCCAGAATTTTCTCTTACATGTCAGTCTGCCAAGCCTCTCGAAGTGCACGCGCTAACCGACCCTATGAGCAACATTTTCACACCATTCATAGCAGGGACTGGCTGCGTAACAAATGGTATTACTAGCGTCGCTGATACACTTTCATACTGCCAAAACGAAGGATGAGAATGAGACAGGTCAAATTTATTCTAGCCCATACCAGAAGACATAGTGCACATCTCACCAGCAAAGTATTTCAATATAAACAAGATAGTTGATTTCTAATGGGCCTACGCTTAAATGGCAACAGCAATTCAAATAATAACAAGAATCAGTTTATCTGTGGCCGACTCAGCTAGTAAATCCATCTAAGGTTATGACATATATTCGTAAGAGTTGTGCAATACATGAGGAATATTTGAATTTTCCACAAGTGTTTTAAAGTGTTCTAATATGTGTGAATGTGTTACATTACAGCAGACATTAACAAGAAGTGAACAGTGTGTATATATATATGGGTTAGACATAATATTATAGATGACAATGTTTAATGTAAAACAGAATTATGTTAGATATTGGGATTTGGGGAAGACGATATTGATGTATCTGGGTAGAAAGCACTGATGAAGGGACTTGAGGCTCCCAAACCAGGTACGTGTGAAAAAAAATCCAATGTTGGTAATATATTGACTGGGCGGACTAAACAATCACCCGTTGTACATTATTCTTACGAGTCAATACGGACCAGTTAAGGACCAATAATTGTCAAATTTGTCGATAGAGGATCTAAAATTTCAAAATTGCATAGTTAGTCTAGTATGAACTCACTGTCTGCTATACTACATTCATTGGCTGGAACTAAATTCGAGATCCTGTCATACAACTTGGGTGAACTGAAGGACACCACATCAACCCTCTGGAACTGACTTGTGATACATATCAGCTAATTAGAACTCTGGAGGAATGTCGGAGGTCGTACAGAAGTCGATAAGGCGATGAACAAAGGTGTGAGTACAGGTAGAGATTAGGCATTTTAAATATCAGGTATACCGAGCTCGATAGCTGCAGTCGCTTCTGTGCGGCCAGTATCCAGTATTCGGGAGATAGTAGGTTCGAACCCCACTGTTGGCAGCCCTGAAGATGGTTTTCCGTGGTTTCCCATTTTCACACCAGCCAAATGCTGGGGCTGTACCTTAATTAAGGCCACGGCCGTTTCCTTCTCAGTCCTAGCCCCTTCCTGTCCCATCGTCGCCATAAGACATATCTGTGTCCGTGTGACGTAAAGCCAATAGCAAAAAAAATATCAGGTTTAAAGGCAAACGGCAACGAAGTTGGGGATAATTTCAGAAAATAGTCATACTTGAATACACTAAGATCAGACAACTCAAAACTTCCGGAAACAAGTTGATATAACCTATTCCTATTCACTACGTATAAATAAGCGACTCTTGGAGATTTCGATAAGGGTGAGTAGGTTCTGAGTGTTTGTCTATTATTAGGTAATTTGTTGGAGGATTTATTCATGAAGTTTTCATCTCCAGATAGGCAGTATATTTTGGGATTTGAGTGTGATATGCTAATATCGCTGCCGGATCGCAGCGAGTGTTGGTGAAATATTGATTTCAGCCTTACTTTGAGATAATGGTGGCAGAGAGCTAAATTTTCATTATGTGCTATTCTATTGAAGACAGTATTATTTAGCTTCGGAATGCTGAAGTTACTAGAGTATCATAATCTGGGCTAGCAAGGAAACAAGCATCCTTTCGGGAAGATATACGAATGCGGGCCACAAGTAATGGTTTATGATTAGTAAATCGAATTAAATGGAAGTGCATACTAACTTAAAGCCGAAGACCCCCTTCAGTGAGGTAAAAAAGTGAAATGGCGTATGGCTTTTATTGCTAGGAGTGCCCGAGGACAAGTTCGGCTCGCCATATGCAGTCTTTTGACTTGACTGCCGTAGGCGACCTGCACGTCGCCATGAGGAAGAAAAGATGATGAAGACAAAAATACCCAGCCCCATGCCAGCGGAATTAACCAATTATATTTAAAATTACCGATCATGCCGGGAATCGACCCATGGTCCCCTATGACCAAAGGGCAGCCCGCTAATCATTTAGCCATGGAGCCGGCCTTCAATGAAATATAGTATTAATGTTAAGTACTGTTAAGTCGAACAGTAGCAATTTCTGTGCTAGTTTTGGTAATGAACTGGTATTCACATGAATCGATGGAGATTCCCTGTTACGAATGCCAGCACATGAACACGTATACAGTACTTACTAAGAGACAAAGTATAGCACAAAGAAAAGTGATACAATCCGAAACTAATTTTGGTACACATCCATACCATACAGCGAGTAAAAAATTATGTTCACAGCTCTTTGTTTTTAATGATGTATTATGGTTCAAGACTGTGAAAATTTAGACGTTAATCTATTGGTTACAAGTTGCACAATAATAGGGCATGCGTACAAAGCGAATATACAAAATTATAGATCCGAAATATATGTCCACCTCTGTGATGATGTGGTTAGTGTGATTAGCTGCCAAACACCGGAGGCCCGGGTTCGATTCCCGGCTCTGCCACAAAATTTGAAAAAGTGGTACGAGGGCTGGAACGGGGTCCACTCAGCCTCGGGAGGTCAACTGAGTAGAGGTGGGTTCGATTCCCTCCGTGGTTTCCCACTTCTCCTCCAGGCAAATGCCGGGATGGTACCTAACTTAAGGCCACGGCCGCTTCCTTCCCCCTTCCTTGTCTATCTCTTCCAATCTCCCATCCCCCCGCAAGGCCCCTGTTCAGCATAGCAGGTGAGGCCGCCTGAGCGAGGTACTGGTCATCCTCCCCATTGTATCTCCGACCCAGAGTATGAAGCTCCAAGACACTGCCCTTGAGGCGGTAGAGGCGGGATCTCTCGCTGAGTCCGAGGGAAAAGCCAGCCTCTGTGGTGGTAGTAGTTAGTGACATTGGCTGCCAATCTCGCAGGCCCGGATTCGATTTCCGGCTCTGCCATGAAATTTGAAAAGTGGTACGAACGGTCAAACGGGGTTCACTCAGCCTCTGGTGGTCAACTGAGCAGAGGGGTTATAATCCCACCTCAGCCATCCTCGAAGTGGTTTTCCGTGGTTTCCCACTTCTCCTCCAGGCAAATGCCGGTATGGTACTTAACTTAAGGCCACGTCTGATTCCTTCCTCTTCCTTCTCTATCACTTCCAAACTTTCCATCTCCCGCAAGGCCCCTGTTCAGCATAGCAGGTGAGGCCACCTGGGCGAGGTACTGGTCCTCCTCCTCCTCGCTCAGTCTGAGGGAAAACCAGCTCTGGAGAGTAAACGGATTAAGCAAGAAAGGAATGAATTTTTCCCAGAACAATTCGCAATGGATAATTCAAATTTCAGTTGCTTACTCCTCCATCCAATACGGCAAAATAGTAACCTAGGACAGCAAGCGGGCAGTTCCTGTCTGTCAGCGCTGAAAGCGAGAGCGCGTGTGAGCTGGTAGGGAGTGGGAATGTTTGAGATATTACAAACATCAGCTTCTAAAAAACCTATTATTTCTTCTTCATTTAGGACGACAGGTGACATTTCCCTGATTTCAGCAACTTAGTGATGTCGACCAAATTTCTTTGAGCAGTATGAAAGCTAAACTCTGCATCCCATTGCAACATAGGACGAACATGGCCCTATTAGTAGTATGGGCAACACCGGTTCTAAAACAATGGGTGCTTCGTCAGCATTTTCCCACGAGGTCATTGACCACTAGTAGTGTACTGGGGCTTCTCACCCGAGGACATTGACCCAAGTTGAGTAGTAGGGCAATGGTGGTTCGCGGATTTTGCGTACGAAGTAAGCCTAACCTCACCTTGGGCCCTGTTTTACTGTCAGATGCCCTTCCCTCCACCTCATCTGGCCTAGTATTACGGATATATGTTCTTCCCCACTCACAGACGCCATTTTGTTTTAGGGACCAGTTTTATGGTCATAGCCCTTCTCTCCTCCACATAGAGCCTAGTTTTACGGGTAGGTGGCTTTCCCCCTCACAGACGCCATTTTGTTTACAGGGCCTAGTTTTATGGTCAGATGCCCTTCTCTCCTCCTCATCGGGCATAGTTTTATTGTTAGACGTCCTCCCCTCTACTTTCTAGTACTTCATTTCCCTCCTGATCTAACCAAGTTTTGCGGACAGTTGCCTTTTCCCTCCTCACTTGGTGCACGAATCCCCCTATTTTCCTAAAAGTAAAAGTAAAACTATTATTATTATTATTATTATTATTATTATTATTATTAATAATAATAATAATCAAACGCAATCAAAATTAACAGTAAAATGCGACCAGATCCTCTTCCCTCCTTCAGATTTTGGCACAGTTTTACCGTATTATTATTAATGAAATCAAAATATAATTAATATTACAATTGAAGAGCTATCTGATGATGCGATGCTGACCCCGATCTAGAAAGCAATGAATGACGGCTGAGAGAATCTGTCATGCTAACCACACGGCACCACATAATCTACAGGCCTTCGGGCTTAATAATTTAATAATTAACATTACATGGTATCCTTACTACCCCCTACCCAGCATTTGTTTGGTAACAACCTTGCTCATTCACCAACGAGTCGGCCAATAACAATTGTCGAGCTGAGTGATACAGCTCCAGCATTTGCTTATTGCTAGCAGGCTAGCCAACCCCTCTAACTGAATCCTCTGAAGCCTCAATTCTCGTTCATTATTATTCGGTTTCAAGACCGGAGCCGTTCTGAAGCAGGTAAAAATCCCTAACCTGACCGGGAACGAACCTGCAGTCTCAAGGAAAGAGGCAGGAACGCAACCCCCTACACCGCTGGGTGCGCCTTTTAGTCTCCTCTTATGACAGGCAGGGGATACCGTAAATCATACTTTACTGCTCCGTACAAATGCAACAGCTCCGAATGGTTATAGCCTACCGAGCGACCGCTGGTCAGTTCGGAGGTCTACAGATTACGAGGTGACGTGTCGTCAACACAAGGAACCTGCTAGATAGTTATTCTTGGCTTTCTAGACCGGGCCCGCTATCTTGCTAACAGATAACACGTTAATTGTAAACATTTAGGCTGTGTAGACGACGAACCAGCCCACAGATGCTGGTAAAAATCCCCTGACCTACCCAGGAATCTACACCGCCCGGCTAATCCAACATTTTAAATCGTATCTATTAATTATTTTATTATATTTTGGTGTTCCGCCTGTACTGTAGGCAATAAAGTAATCAGCGAACAGCTGTACTCGCAAGTGTGCTGACTCAAACATCTGTTTTCTGGTTTGCAGCGGCAGGCAGGTGAAATGTTCAGTCGCAGTCGCATTCATTTCTTAAGATAACACAATAATGTCTACATATAAAAATTTTAATCATGTTTAATTCCCTTATTTTTCATATGTGAGTATATATTATGGTAATCTCTAGTAAACAATAAAATACTAAAAGTGATTGAAGTGTGCGTAGAATTAATAACGTTAGTGCATCTGTAAATACGCCGTTTTCCAGAGGATGCTATTTCATATCAATGCTTTAGGTCAAATATGTCGTTTCTCAAATGTTGTGTGTTAACCTAGCAAAGTGTAGCTGATTCTGGCATACTGCAAAGCGTTAGTAGTTGTAAAATGGGCTAGATCATGAGGAGTACACTACTGGACTGATAATGAGGACGGGGAGGGAAAAGTATCTAACCGTAAAAATACGTCAGATAAATGGGAAGGGGATCAGGCCGTAAAACTCGGCCATATCAGGAGGAAGACAGTACTAGGATAATAATAATAATAATAATAATAATAATAAGGAAGAGGGAAGAGCATCTAAACGTAAAACTGCGACAAATCAGAAGGACGGAAGGGGATCTGGCCGTAAAACTTGGCCCTATAAACAAAATGGCATCTGTGAGGGGGAAGGCCATCTCTTCGTAAAATTATGTCCCATGAGGAGGAGGGGAGGAAATCTGACCGTAAAACTGGTCCCTGTGAAGAAAATAACGTTTGTAAGGGGAAAGGTAATCTACCCTAAAACTAGGCCAGATAAAGAGCAGGGAAATGCATCTGAACGTAAAACTGGACCATATAGATAAAAATGCCTCTGGGAATGGGGAAGGCCATCTACCCGTAAACGTAGATCCGATGAGTAGGAGCAAAGGGCATCTGAACATAAAACTGGGCCCAATATGGCGACTGTGTGGTTAGGCCCGTCCAAAATAGCTACGCGCCTCCAAAATGACGTTTGTGAGGAGGGAAGGGCATCTGATCGTAAAACTGGGCACAAGATGGCGACTGTGTGGTTAGACCCCTCCAAAATGGCGCCTGTGATGGGGGAAGTTCATTTGACCGTTAAACTGCGCCTTGCAAAGTTTGGCCTCTCCAAAATGGCGACTGAGGAGGGAGAGGCTTCTGACCGTAAAACTGCTTCCTGTTTCTCCAAAATGGTGACTGCGAGGTTAGGCTTGCTATCGTAAGGAAAATCATGAGGTGGGAATTGCAACTTGCCATAAAACGAGGCCACGTGAGGAGGGAAGGGCATCAGACCGTAAAACTGGGCCCTGTGAGGTTAGGCTTGCTCTCGAAAGCAACACGGAATGTCCCCTGACGGTAAAACTGGGCCCTGTGTGGTTAGGCTCCTCCAAAATGGTGCCTGTGAGGGGGAAGTACATCCGACTGTTAATCTGGGCCCTGTAAAATTAGGCCCCTCCAGAATAGCGACTGAGGAGTGGTATCTGACCGCAAAACTGGGTCCTCTTTCTCCAAAATGGCGACTGTGAGGTTGGTCTTGTTCTGGTGCGCAAAATCATGAGTTAGGTATGGCAACTTGCCGTAAAACGAGGCCACGTTAGGAGGGAAAGGCATCTGGCCGTAGAACTGGGCCCTGTGAAGTTATGCTTGTTTTCGCGCGCAATAGTGAAAGGCCCCTGATTGTAAAACTGGGCACTGTGTGGTTAGGCCCCTCCAAAATGGCGCCTGTGAGGTTAGGCTTGCTCTCGTATGCATAACCCGCGAATCACCATAGCCCCACTACTCAACTAGTGGTCAATGACCTCGTGGGAAAATACTGACCAAGGACCCATTGTTTTAGAACCGGTGTTAACCATACTACTCCAGTTTGACTCTTACTGTACTTGTGTTCATGACTGAGAATGTGTGTTTGCAAGGTTACGTAGAGCGAAACTCAGTAACTAATTTGCATGCAATGCATGGATACGCTGGAACTCTGTGTTCCATGTTGTTATGAAGTGCAAGGAGACCTTCTGGAATATTGTGTAACTTTTTTTCAAAATTGTGTGACATTCAAGCCTTATCAATTCTCTTTGAAGTGTAACTGTAGCCTGATCAAATTTGACAAAAACAGACTTCATAGAAAGCTTGTCAGGCGATATTTTTTCTACATTTTTAAACCATTGACAAGGGCCACCAGAAATTAAGCTTCCCCATTTTAAAGAAAGACAAGATATTAACCTAAAAAGTGTTTATCGGCACCCGTTACAGCAATGTCAGAGCTACTTTTTCGACACTATCACCACCAGAATTGGGACACTTGTCATCTATCAAATTTTGTTTGCCGGTGTCGTAGAAGTTTGCCACCTGGGAATGGAACAGCGTGTGACATTTGTCTTCAGCTCATCGTCCGTGTGAAAAAGCTGATAGGAGGACAGAAATTTCTTGAGGTGCAAGAAAAGTTGAAAAAAACTGGGAGCAAGATCAGGACTGTACAGTACGTTGGATGATCAAACAGCTCCCAGTTGAACTGCTGCAGAACAGTTGATGAGCGCCGGTCATTGCCATTGATCAGTACAACACCTCCACTTAGCATTCCACGTCTCTTTTCTTTTAATGGTCCGTTGCAATTTCGGTAGAAAAGTTATCACAGACCGAACCTCGCAGGCGGGAGAAAGAAGACGAGCCACTGCTGCTGCGCTGCTGACACCGGCCGGTATATGATTGCTACGTCATAGATCTGTCGCGCATGCTCATATTTCCTGACTAAATAGCCCACGTTTACTTCTCAAGGAAAGAAATACATTTCTTAAAATTAAAAGTAATCTATATCAGCATACATTAAAATGTTTAAATTTAAAACAGGTTTTAGGAAGCTTAGTTCCATCATCAGTGAACCAGGCTTCCGAAAACCGGTTTTAAGTTAAAATATTTTAATGCTGGCTGATATAGACTGTTTTAATTTTAGGGAGTGCATCAAGTCATCAGCAGTATTCATAATGGCTTGTATTTTTCATAGTGATTATGATTCAAGAAAGGAAATAGGGAAAATAAATTTCTGGATGCCTACGTACATACATGGGTGTTGTCTGTGAGTATAGTTGTACGGGATAGGAAAGGGAGGAGAGTGGCCGTGGCATTGAGAAAGGTGCCATCCAGACATTTGGCTGGAGTTGAAATGGGAAACTACGGGAAACCATTTGGAGGATGGCCGACGGAGGATTCAAACGCATTTATATGCGGAGTACTGAGCTATCAGGCATAACTGCCCGTGCTGGAAATTACTGAGCTACCCAACTAATCAACTATCAGTGTTACAGTCGCACTAGTCACTTATTTTTATTTTTTATTGTTACAAGTTGCTTTACGTCGCACCGACACAGATAGGTCTTATAGCGACGATGTGATAGAAAAGGGCTAGGAATGGGAAGGAAGCAGCCGTGGCCTAAATTAAGATACATCTCCAGAATTTGCTTGGTGTGAAAATTGGAAACCACGGGAAACCTTGTTCAGGGCTGCCGAAGGTGTGGTTCGAACAAACTATCTCCCGTATGCAAGTTCACAGCTGCGTGACACTAACTGCACGACCATCTCGCTCGATCACGGGGTAGAAATGTTGGAAATTCTTCAAAATCTCTCTCCTCTATTGTTTCTTTGTATCATCTGTCGCACATAGCGCCTATTGATAAATACGTTTGCCTACAATGAAAGTTTTAAATTACTCAAACGGATTGTAATGTCGGCTAGAAAGGTAAGATCTGAAACCGAGTGGCAGCGGAGGGACTTCCTAGTACTCAAATGTGAGCCCGAATGATCTGCTCAGGACAGCTCTACAGCGCCACTAAAGCCTCTCAGTGCTTTTATCAATACTACATGACATATTTTTGGTCTGGCCGCATGGAAGGGAAGCATTAAATTAATTTTTAAAATACCTAAATTCCATTAACAAGAAGATTAATTTCACAATGTAATTAGAAAATGAAGGTAATTTACCCTTCCTTGACGTACTAGAGCGAATTAATTTGCAGACGCTGATTACTGATCAAGTGCAATTGAACTGACAACATCATTGAAGAAAAACGCCTGTACATCAGGAGACATAGCACGATCTGCAAAGATCAAGGAGACTAACAGGAAAAGTACACTCATGTTCATTAAAACCAGAACACCTTGAAAGACTGGAGATAGGAAGTTCATATTCAAAGGACATGTGCATTAGTATGTCTGAAGAAATGGTTAGCGTTTGAATCATGTCGGCCCTCAGGTTCAAGGTCCACATGGATATATCGATATATCGGTGCACCACCTCCGACTGGTAATATGTGCTCTCGTTGTCGCTATAAACCGAAGGTAATGGATCACTGTGACTTGAGCAGACGCGCAGGATGCCTCGCAGACGTTCGCAAGAACCGTACCGTCAAATGAGTGAGTTTCAAAGACGGCGCATTATTGACATGAGAGAACGTGATGCATCAACCCCGGAAACTGCTGCTGGTGTGGGACGAAGTGTGTCGGCAGTGCAACGGGTGTATACAGAATGGTTCACAGAAGGCCGAACACGACCGGATGGGTCTTCTTGCACAACTCAGACTATCCCACGAGGAGATCAACACCTCATTCGAATGACATTGCAGGAGAGATCTGGGTCCTTCTCGGCTCTGGTGCAACAGTGTAACACATCGTACACTAGTAGGGGTGACAGTTCGTCACCGTTTATTACGGTCTGGCGTGTCGTCCACTTCCTCACCTTCCTTTCACTAATGTGCATAAAGATGCTAGACTACAATGGTGTATGGAACTACGTCCCTGGGAGCAGGAATGACAGCAGATAGTGTTTTCGAAAGAATCCAGGTTCTCTTTGTTTGAAAATGAGGCTCGCATTTTACTTTGCCACAAACAAGGGGAGAAACATCATATTGACTGCATTCGCACAAAACATACAGCGCCAACTCAAGCCGTTATGGTGTAGGGTGCTATTGAGTACAACAAAAAATCACAGTAGGTGCGTGTACAGGGCACTGTCACCAGTTTGACCTACTTGAATGACATCCTGTGACCCGCAGCCGTACCCTTTCTGCGCGACACTCCAGACGCCATATTCCAGCAGGACAATGCGCGACCACATGTTGCTGCTCGATGACGTGCCTTCTTGTTGTCACAGGATGTCAGACTGTTGCTGTGGCCCACCCGATCACCGTACTTGTCGTCAATCGAAAATTTGTGGGATATGATGAAACGACTGCGCTGTGACTCAATGCCAAACACCCCAGGACGTCATTCGCGCCTTATACGCGTCGATGCCATCACGCATGGAACTAGTCATCAGTGCCCATTGAGGATCCAGTGCCTAATAGGCAACAGCACACATGCTGTACCTAAGTGACTGATATCCTAATCGTTTCTGCAGAACATACTATTGAGCATGTCCTGTTAATATGAAATTCCTATCTCTAGTTTTCCAAGATGTTCTGTGTTTTATATACATGAGTGTAAAACACCTTCACTTCAGAAGAAAGAATTCCTTGCTTACGAGGCAGGTATAATTGACCGAGCGAGTTGGTCATGCGCTTAGGGACGAGAGATAGTGGCTTCGAATCCTACTGTCGGCGACCCTGAACACGTTTTTTCGTGATTTCCCATTTTCACACTAGACAAGAGCTTGGGCTGTACCTTAACTAAGGCCTCGCCCGCTTTCTTCTCCCTTCTAGCTCCTTTCCTCTCTCATCGTCGCCGTAAAACCTATCTGTGTAGGTGCGGCGTAAAGCCAATTGTTAAAAAAATCTTAGTAAGTACCACGTAAGTCGACTTTTCACCACAGACCGGAAGCTGAAATCCCTGTTTCCACCAGTCAAGGGAAAAACTACCTCTTGAAGCACCTGGCGTCTATGAAGTTCCATGCGATGTGAGTCGCTGATATATTGGTCTGACAGAAAGGCTTATTAGGAACAGAGTGAGAGAACATGTCAGATTAGTTAGGACTGTCACTCTTTCATCATCCACAGTCGACCATAGGAGAACACTTGTACAATCATCTTTGACGAGGCAAGGGTATTCACGCCTGCAAGTGACTACTATGCTCGACTTATGAGGGAAGCCGTAGAGATAGAACTGTGCCGAAATAGCTATAACAGGAAACACACCTTCAAGTTGGCAAATACATCGAGGCCTGTACTCCAGAAATACAGCGCGACGCTCTGTTCACAGAGGGCCGTGAGTGAAGTGGTCGTGATGCGCTCAACAGACTTGCACGTTCCTTGAAGCATTTATATGCTTACTGTCACTATCAGTCCTTCATATGCTTTGCCTGATGAAAGCCAACGAAACATGGTTGAAAGCTTGGCTTATTTTAAAATATTTGTTAATATATACTGTGTATAAGTGGTTTTAATCCAGGAACAGTATCTTAATGGAAGCCATTTTCTTTTCGGTTTTGACTTGGCTAATACATAACCTTAATGATTTCCAGCCTGTCGAATCTAATGCAGGATTAATATATTTTAGTAAAATAAAAAAGCAATATATATAATTAAAACAGAATTGAATTTTCATTCTTCAGAGAACATCATTAGATTCTTCAAACTCATACATTTCTTTACATGCATGAGTACTGTATTATGAAGTGGTGTAACATTTATATCAACATTCTGTGTTCAGCGTAAAAATGTGCCTAATTCCTCTTCTCTTGGCTTCGGTAAGGTAAGTTCAATAACATTTCAAAATTTATTGAGACACTGAACACAAAATTTTAACCCCAATGCTTTTACAACTTTCATATCAAAAAAGGTTATTGAAAAATAATTTCAAAATCTCTTTCAAAATTACTTCCAAATTCAATCATCCAATCCAATCATTATAAACGCGATTTCGTACAATCTGATGATGTTCTCTTAAGAATCAGACATGTTATTAAATGTTTCATTTTCTGTTATTTACTGTTTTCGTTGTTGTTGTTGTTGTTGTTGTTGTTATTTGAGTTATGCGTCCACAGACAGGATTGATGCAGTGCTCCATGCCACCCTATCCTGAGCTGATCTTTTCATGTCTACGTAACTGCTGCATCCTACATCTGCTCTATTATGCTTCTCATATTCATACTTTGGCCTACCCCTACCATTTTGACCACCTACACTTTCCGAAAAAAAAAAACAACTGCGCAAGTCCTGGGTGTTTTTATATGTGTCCTATCATTCTATCTCTTCTTCTCGTCAAATTTATCCACATCTATCTCCTCTCACCAATTCGATTCACTATCTCTTTGTTTGTGATTCGATCTATCCATCTCACCTTCAGCATTTTTCTGTAACACCACATTTCAAAAACTTCTATTCTCTTTCTTTCTGAGCAAGTTATCGTCCACATTTCACTTCCATGCAATGCAACTCTCCAGACGAAAGTCTTCAAAAACAACTTTCTAATTCCTATATCAATGTTGTAGGTGAGCAAGAAGACATTCTTTGTTTGTGCTAAACTGCATTTTATGTCCTCCTTACTTCTGCCATCATTAATTATATTACTATCCAAGTAAATATATTCACCTACCTCGTTTAAGACCTCATTTCCTAATCTAATAGGCTACTTCCTGCATCACCTGACTTCGTTCGACTGCACTCCATTATTTTTGTTTTGGACTTATTCACCTTCATCTTGTACTCCCTACCCAAGACTCTGTACATACCATACAGCAATTTCTCCATATCTTCTGCAGTCTCAAATAAAATAACAATATCATCAGCAAATCTCACGGATATGGTTACCTTTGCTTGGATTTTGATTATCTTCCCAAATTCCTCTTTGATTTCCTTCACTACGTGTTCTATATAAACATTAAAAATAAAGGGGGACAAACTGCAACCTTGCCCCACTCCTTTCTGTATTTCTGCTCCTTTCCCACCGCTCTCGATTGTTATCACTGCAGACTGATTTTTATACAGATTGTAGATAATTCTTCGTTCCCGGTACCTGACCCCGATTACGTTTAGAATCTCAAATAGCTCGGTCCGATCAACATTATCAAATGCCTTTTCTAGGTCTACGAATGTCATGTTTGTGGGTTTGCCCTTCTTAATTCAATCCTCTAATATCAGACGTAAAGTCACAGTTGTTTTACGTGTTCCTGCATTTCTTCTTAAGCCAATTCATCTTCTCCCAACCCAGTTTCAACTTGTCCTTCCATTCTTCTGTAAATAATACGTGTTGAAATTTGGCAGGCTTGAGATACTAAACTAATGGTGCGGTGGTTTTCACACTTGTCAGCACCGGATTTTTCAGAATAGGTATAACAATATTCTTCCGAAAATCTGATGGCATTTCTCGTGTCTCGTACGTCTTACACACTAGATGGAATAACCTCGTCATGCTGGTTTCTCCTAAGGGAGTCAGTAATTCAGAGGGAATATCATCAATTCCAGGTGCCTTGTTGCTATTTAGGTCTCTCAAAGCTCTGTCAAATTCTGTCCTCAAAATTTGGTCTCCCATTTCATCAGTCAACGGCCGTAGCCGTGTTGAAACACCGGATCCCGTGAGATCTCCGAAGTTAAGCAACATTGGGTGTGGTCAGAGGTTGGATGGGTTGCCATGCGCTGTTGGTGGGGGGGGGGGTAAGGGAATGGAGGAGCGGTAAGGAACTGGCCACCCTACCGCACGTAAACTCCGGCTCAGGAACACCTCTGCGGAGGTTCGGACCTGCCTTCGGGCAGTATAACCCTTACCTTACCTATTTCATCAGCATCAACAGTCTCTTCTTGCTCCAGAACCATATCCCCTCTGTCTTTATCTTCATATAACTGCTGGAGTCCGCTTCTGTGGTGTAGTGGTTAGCGTGATTAGCTGCCACCCCCGGAGGCCCGGGTTCGATTCCCGGCTCTGCCACGAAATTCGAAAAGTGGTACGAGGGCTGGAACGGGGTCCACTCAGCCTCGGGAGGTCAACTGAGTAGAGGTGGGTTCGATTCCCACCTCAGCCATCCTGGAAGTGGTTTTCCGTGGTTTCCCGCTTCTCCTCCAGGCGAATGCCAGGATGGTACCTAACTTAAGGCCACGGCCGCTTCCTTCCCTCTTTCTTGCCTATCCCTTCCAATCTTCCCATCCCTCCACAAGGCCCCTGTTCAGCATAGCAGGTGAGGCCGCCTGGGCGAGGTACTGGTCATACTCCCCAGTTGTATCCCCCGACCCAGAGTCTGAAGCTCCAGGACACTGCCCTTGAGGCGGTAGAGGTGGGATCCCTCGCTAAGTCCGAGGGAAAAACCGAACCTGGAGGGTAAACAGATGATGATGATGATGATAACTGTTGGATATGTTCCTGCCATTTTTCTGCCTTGTCGTATTTCCCTAGAAGTTATTTTTCACGCGAGCTCTTAATATTCATACATCTAGTTTTCCTTTCTCAAAAGGTTTCCTGATTTTTCTGCATGCAGCATCCACCTTTCCTAGAACCATACAATCTTCAACATCCTTGCATTTCTCCTTCAGCCATTCCCCCTTAGCTTTCTATCCACTTCATTCTTTAATCGCCTGTATTCCTTTCTGTCCTCTTCATTTTTTCATTCTTGTACTTTCGTCATTCATCAGTCAAGTCTAGTATCTCCTGAGTAATCTATTCATTCTTAGTTGATCTTTCCGTTCTTCCTACCATTTCTTCAGGAGACCTACTGACTTCAATTTTCATGATTGTCCATTGTTCCTCTATTGTGTTTCATGTTTAGTCCTTGAGCGACATTTTCCTGGAAACAGTCCGTCACATTCTTTTCTTTCAACTTGTTTAGATCCCATCTCCTTACATTCCATCCTTTCTTCAATTTCTTCAACTTCATACGCCTTTTCATGACAAACAAGTTGTTGTGGACATGATGCTGTATAGGCTTTTGGGCTTATGCCGTGTCAAGAAAATTAGGGGAAATTCATTACGTTTCTCAGGAAATCCTTGCTCGTGGACAGTTGAGATTTCTTCTGAGGACGCAGGGCATAGTTCCCTCCGAAACATGAAGAATTTCACCTTATGTTCTTGACACGGCATAAGCCCAAAAGCCTATACAGCATCATGTCTATAAGTACGGGCCGTGAAAGCATCAATGGAAACAAGTTGTTGCCAGAGACCACGTCTGCTCCTGGGAAAGTTTTGCAATCCAAGACCTGGTTTCTGAATCTCTGCCTAATCATAAAGAAGCCTATTTGATATCTTCCAGTGTCTCCAGGTCTCGTCCACGTATACAGCCCTCGTTTTTGGTGTTTGAACCTAGTACTTGCAAGGACTAAATTATGCTCGTAGCAAAATTCATCCAGCCGACTTCCTCTTTCATTACTTAGTCCCAGTCGGAATTCTCCTGCTGTATTACCCTCTCTTCCGTGAGCTACTAGTGCATTCCAGTCTCCCATCACAATTAGATTCTCGTCACCTTTTATATATTGTATTAAATCTGCTATCACTTCATATATTATTGCGATTTCATCATCTGCTGAACTAGTAGGAATATAGAGCTGCACTATTGTGGTGGGCATTGGTTTCGTGTCTATCTTGACAAAAATTATCCTTTCACTATGCTGCTCGTTGTAGGTTACCCGCTGCGTTATTTTTTATTGATTATTAAACCAAATCCTGCATTTCCGCTGTTTGATTTTGTGTTGATAATTCTCTAGTCACCTGACCTCAAATCCTGCTCTTCCTGCCAACGTACTTCGCTTATAGCAACTACATCTAACTTAAGTCTATGTGTCTCCCTTTTCACATTCACTAATGTACCACAACGATTCACACTTCTGACATTCCACGCTCCGACTCGCAGAATGTCAGTATCCATCTTCCTGTTGATTGTCTCCTGCCGTGTAGTTCCTCTCCCGGAGATGAGAATGAGGGACTATTTTACCTCAGGAATATTATACCCGGCAGAAAGCCATCACCAATATATCATTCATACAGTGAGCTGCATGTCCTCGGGAGTTAGTTACGGCTGTAGTTTCCAGTTGCTTTCAGCCATGTCGCAGTTCAACACAGCTAAGCCATGTTAGTGTTATTACAAGGCCATATCAGTCAATCATCTAGACTTCCGGCCTTGCAACTTACGAAAGGCTGCTACCGCTCTTTCGATGAACCATTCGTAAGTCTGGTCTCTCGACAGAAACTCGTCCGATATGGTAGCACCTGCGGCTCGGCTACCTGCTTCATTGAGCCAAGCAAGCTTCCCTACCATGGCAAGATCACATCGTTCGCATTTAATAATCTCGCATCAATTTTGAGATACTGGAAGACTAGAAGGTTATACATTTGTTCAATACGCACTTTTTCAATGACGTTGCGTTATTCCATTATAATAAGAAATCGTGTGAGGTAAATCTAATATCATGGAGATCAGAAGAGAAACGAAGGGATAGCAAATTGGAACATTGAACACGACGTATCTGGTGCAAGAAAATGGAAAAGTATCTATCTCCAGTAGAGTTCCCAATTGTTCTTCTCAAGTGAGGAGTTGTTGGGAGATATATTTTAGAATATCAGGGATTTGATGGAGGTATTTCATGTTACAACCCTAATAAATGACTGCCAGAACGTTTTATTCGAAGTTCCATGGTTGTTAATTGCTTTAGATAAGGTATCTATTGAATTCATTCTAATATCATTTAACTGCACTTAATGACAAATTACACTGAAGCCAAACATTGCTGCTAGGATCGAATGGAAGTTCACTTATTAATTTTCAATGAGTTCCTTTGCTGAATAGAGTAGTGAGAAACAGAACGCTATACATAGGGTTATTAGAGTTACCTACAATCAATATTCTGTCGTAATTGCAGGGAACTGCAAGAATGAACGGAAAACCACTACTGAGAGAAAGCTATTTCAATATACGGAGGTGTTAAGCCGCGTTCGCCTCCCAAATAAGCTCCCTAAGCATCCTGGTCGATATTTCAGTTCGTAAACCACAACCGTAAACCAAGAGATGTTCCGATATTAAAGTCGTAACTAGAGGACTTCAAACGTTGATAGGAGAGCTGATACACACGTAATACAGTGTAGTACTTCACGCCAAATACAGCAGAGGTGGCGGTAAGGCTTCTTACTGTAAGGACTTACATGTACTGTCCAGTTAGCAGTGGAGCTCCAAGAGTGCACCCACAGTTACAAAAATTAAAAGTAGATCAGCAGAAATGTGGAGCTAAAACATTCGCGTAATACTCGCCCTGCATTTTATTTGAAAAAACTAGCTCTCCAATAGAATATCACCCCCTGATACACGGTGGCGCACGAAATGTCATACACAGAAAATTGTTTATAGAATATTTGATATACAACATATTTAATAAAAATTACATAACAACACTCATTGGAATGTGCGTCATTAGTCAGTACAGCAGCGCCAATTAGGGTAAGCGACGCGGAACCGCCCCCACCAACCCCCAACAAATTCGTGCAGAAAACTTTACATTTTTATTCCATTTTAGCTGGCTAAAACTAGGAATTGTTTATGAAGAAACCAATTTTACAGCTCTGTTGTCTTATCAGCTAATTATTTCCTTTCATGCCATTTGGTCCTTGATTCAATGACGGTGAAATCCTGACATTCTCCTCCCCGCCGTAGAGAGGGGGCAACGACAGGCGGCTAAGGAATGAAGGGACCGATTATCTCCCGGTATAAGGAGATCCCCTGTACCAAGTGCCAACAGTCTCTTTGAGAGTGGATGAGCGGGTATGGGTAAGGGCACAAGAAATTGTTCCCAAAGGTGGAGGAACCAGTTTGGTCAACGGCATTAGGATGCGGAAGGCAACGGGAAACCACTACATTAAAGATCCTGAGAGATATTCTAATAAATCCACATGGCATGGCTGCAACGTCAAGATCGGAGCTGGCCGTGTGGATCGTCTACCTCCGTTTGGAGACGACGGCTTAAGAAGAAGAAGATTTCCTTTCATTCTTTCTTTAATTATTAACAACATTATTTACACAAATAAGCACAAAATGTCGCTCGTCGGGGCTAACATTTTTCTATAGTCCCACAGCAAGTAGTGGAGGCCTTGCATGTGCTGCGAACAAGGGTAGCAGGGGCATAATATATTTTGCCAAGGTTATGGACACTGGGGTGTGATTCACCCGCGTGTGGCGCGATTTCGTCAGTCTGTCAGTTTCTTAGTGTGTAGTCAAATACTAAATGATTTCAATTGCATAATCACACAGTAATTCTATTTAATTTTAATACCTGAATAATATTGTTCCTTTCGTGAAATTTTTGTTGTATAATAATGAATAGAAATCTGAAAAATAACTATTATTACCGCACATAAGTTGGTTGGGTGTCAACCTTTACCCCTCTGCCGAAATTCGCTCAGAGAACATAAAAAATATTTTGGTGGCTTTTTTAAATATTGATGTTGAACCCACCTCCCGGGCCGGTATATTCCACAAACGTGGGTTGTTGTCTGTACAATTTCTTGCCCGTGATTAGTACACGTATGCGAGAATAGCTCTGCCTTACCTGTGCGACGTACATTACCTGTGAGTAGTACCATAATGTATGGAACACCGTGAGTAGACGCTATTTTTTATTATTACCGCCCCATGAGAAATACCCTTGTTGTACTTTTTTTGCCATAAGCGATAACTACCTTTATGAGGGGGCTGTATTTCGGACCCCTTTAGACAACAAGCATCATCGATTCAAGATTGTGCTTTGGAAACAGTCCTTTGGTCAGTAAAAGTATTGTTTTAGGATAGTTCTGGGAAGGTAGCATCCAGAGATCGTTCTAAGTTCATAATCATTGTCCATCATCGTCTTTTTAAATTCTAGTCAGTGCATCGATTTGAGAATTATTTTTAACGTTTTATATTGTCAGTTTGATCCACCGATTATTTTCAATTCATATTCCTCCATTCAACCTTCATCATCACGTTTTGAATTCTGGTCAGTGGATGAATGTTGCACTTTTAAATTGTCATTACATTTCGTACCATCAGATACCCATGACCTAGATATTACGCCCCTTTAAACAATACGCATCATGATCATCCTCCCCCCGCCCCAACTTCCAATTCCCAATCGGAGCTACTGAGTCAGAATGCTGGGCTTGTTCAATATGCCCACCTGCTAGGCGTACAACCTGTATGTTTGTGACCACACTACGACACATGTCCTCACTTAACCCTCGGAAAAAAGGTCAGAATGACCTCTTGCAATTGCAATACATTTTTGCTTTGTGTCGGTAGATTATCTATTTCAAATATCCCAACAGCAAGAAGTCGCAGGGATTAAGATTGGGGCTATATGGTGGCCAGAATGAGCCGCACTGAAAAAGTCCAAGATAACGATGAATCATCAGACGGGGCCCGAAATGTGCATGCACGAAGTCCAGAACAACATTTTCTGTGTCCGTACGAGTTCCATCTTGCACGAACCATTGTGCCTCTATTGGTAGTCTTGTTGCAAAGTGTTGTGGAAGGAAACTGTTTTCCAACATGTTCACGTAACGCACACTGTTGGCTGTGTCATTGGAAATGATTTGCCCAATAATTCGATGACTGGAAATTGCAGCCCACACACACACACTTTCATGCCATGACTTTCAACCTCGTGTACAATATCAGGCCATTATTTGTTGATTGCACTATTGAAATAAACGTACACCTCATCACTGAACCATGTGTTGTGCAGTGCGGGATCACCGTCTGCAGTAGCCCATGCAGCAAACAGTTACTTGCCATGCGCCTTCAGTTTGTTATGAACTGTTGTCATTTCTTATGGAAATAAAGGTCAGGGTCGGACTGCAATATTCTCTGAACTGACCGACGAGAGATGCCCAACTGAACTCAGGCAGTTCTGGTGGATTTGAAGGGACTCCGAGCCATAGCCAATCACACACCACCAATATTCTCCGGTGAATGGACCACCTTGAGACGGGTCCACTTCAGTTTGGCTGGCAATTCTACCCACCGGTTACCGAAGTTAACACGAAACCTTTCCTGAATCCAAGCTGCACTCTTCATTTCCCCCCTCCCCCCCAAAAAAAACCCCCGCTGTTTTCATCTTCTCGTCGTGCGTCAACCTCCCTTTGTCCGCCATGATGTGTAACTAGAAGGCGGTGCGCATACGAGATATATGCTCCCGTCTGTACGATCACGCATAGAATAAGGTTTATGTTCACAAAAGGATATGGATCTGAGCCCAGATTTACACGATTTATTAACCATTTTCGATGTATTACATGTCATGCTACACCCTGTATTTTAGTTTTTTTGGGATATATTGTTGTTTGGCAACTTTAGATGGATCTTGCACCGCCCTCTTTCGAATAAATTACCTGTTAACAACTCAGATTCCGAAAATGAATGAGGAATGATAATGAGCTGTAGGCTGTTGCAGATACGGACAATACAGTCGAAAAGTCTGCCGGTTCTGGATAGTTCTAAGGTGTTGTCACTATCGCCGCCACGTTCGACTTGTAATATAGAACATTAACAAGTCCAAATATCAAACTTATCCTTCACAAAAGTGAAAAGGAAGAAAAACTCAACCGTCTGCCTCCGTTCAGATCGCTCCGATGATGGAAGTGAAGAGAATAGCTAATTTTATAGAGTTAAGTGTTCAAGAAATGTGATTTAATTAAAATTAAACACCTTTACTGGTGAGATGTAGTGTTTACAGTGCACTATGTTCTCTGTTATGGGCTCGAATACATTTGTTACTTTCATTGACGTGTCTCTGTTTCATCCTTGGCTTTGACAATATGAAAGTTATTGTAATATGAGTGACACTTTATGCAGCCATTTCCTGCTTTGAATGGTGTGAATATGTGGCTCATAGGGTCGGTTGGTGCATGCGTTTCTGTGGGATTAGCAGACTGATATGTAATAGTAACTTCTGGCTCGGTGATGAAAACAACGGGGAACTACCTCACTCCTCATTTCCCTAGTATGCCTCTTCGGTGACACCTAGGCTATCAATGTCAGCTGTTGGCGGAGCTGTGGAGGATCAGATCAGCCTTCGCGCTGAACACCCAACATACACAACAAGAATACGGAAAGGTTTTAAGCATTACGTAACTGAAATATCACTGCAGTATTCAAAGAAATTTAATTTCGTTAGCCTTGACAACAATGCACAGCTTAGATCCTGACTCAGTCCGGTCGTATTTGAATGTGCTAAAATACGCCAGCCTCTTGTTGGCAGATTTGCTTGCACGCAAAAGAACTCCTGCGGGACTAAATTCCGGCACCTCGGCGTCTCCAAAAACTGTCAAAGTAGTTAGCGGGACCTAAAGCCATCCTCATCATCTAGAAATGAAATACGTATGATTATTTTAAAATACACGTTTTTATCTCAAAATAGGTAAAGAAACCATTGCGCAACAGCCCCGAAGGGCCATGGCCTACCATGCAACCGCTGCTCATCCCGAAGACCTGCAGATTACGAGGTGTGATGTGGTCAGCATGACGAATCCTCTCGACCATTATTCTTGATTTGCGATACCGGGTTTCCACCTCAAAGTCAAACAGCATCTCGATCGTAACCGTGCAGGCTGAGTTGACCGTGAACCAACCTTCAGGTCCAGGCAAAAATCCCTGAGCTAGCCGGGAATCGACCTCGGGGCCTACGGGTGGGAGGCAGGGTCGGCCATTAGATGCTCACCATACTGTTGTTATTAAAATGTTGCACAGTAACGAACACGCTAAAATTTTAAGGCATGTTTGGGTGTTATCATTTAATATATCGTCCAGTAATTCAGCTGCAATTTTAAACAATTTTTGATGTGTCACGGTAGTCTCTCACAAGACTGGAAATGAAGATCTGTAATAAAGGTTAGTGTGACAGAAAACCTTCTCACTACCTCAGTCTGTTTATTTTGAGATTAAAATAGCAATGAAGCTCAACACTTCTGCTCAAGAATTTATGGGAATAAATAAATATGCCGAAAGTAGTGAAGAGAAAGAGTTGAAAACAAATGCAGTTCTAACTGTTATGAAAACCAAGTGAACTTATTAAAAAGAGGCGGAGAGAGAGGGAGAGGAGAGAAGAATTGTAGATGAAGATGTAGCATGCTTCATTCATTTTGGAGGCACAGACGAAGAGGGCGGGTGCTGGAAACACTTTATCGTTCTGTTAAGTCTTGAAGCTGTGAAATGTAACAAGTCTATCGGGAGCTTTCCGCAACATGTATATTATTGAATTTTCTATCTCTGGAAACACTGCATCCTTTGTCTGTTCTCAGGTGACAATTAAGCTAGCAAGCTTCACAACTTTCTGTTATAATCTGATCAGTTAGACGTCATAAAGTTTCAGGAATGCAAAGAAACATTTGTTTTATTATCAATACTGCCCTTGGTCTGACGTAGCATGTTAGGTGGCGTAGACGGCTGGGGCATAGATAGATACAGACAAATCGAAACATCGTGAGTTTGATTCCTGTCCGGCACATATTAAACTAATTGAAAAATAATCACCCGCTTGGGCGACAGTCGTAAATGTAGATCAGTGGTGATTGATTGATTGATTGATTGATTGATTGATTGATTGATTGATTGATTGATTGATTGATTGATTGATTGATTGATTGATTGATTGATTGATTGATTGATTGATTGATTGATTGATTGATTGATTGATTGATTGATTGATTGATTGATTGATTGATTGATTGATTGATTGATTGATTGATTGATTGATTGATTGATTGATTGATTGATTGATTGATTGATTGATTGATTGATTGATTGATTGATTGATTGATTGATTGATTGATTGATTGATTGATTGATTGATTGATTTCGTAGGCCTAAATGCCGTGCAGGAGGTTTGGTGCGATGTGTAAGTGGACAAATTAAACAGTTACTGAAGATATTTCATTTTATTATTTATTTTATGCCTTTGTATGTGGCGAAGATAGGGCTCACGGCCCTCTCTTACACTTTACCACAACATACAGTACCTAGTCACATAACTTGGAAAAGTAACATTAACAGTCTCTAGGAACTACCTAAATTAATGGAGTAATATTATAAAAGATTACAATTGTTATTTTTAATGATTAATATAATCTAGCCTATCTACATCACCTAACAATAGCTCTAAACATACTTGCACTAATACGCACTAACATTCATATAAGCTGATCATGTATTTAAGAGTGAATCTCAATAAGACCGTTTAAATGAGAGTGTTGAAGTGCTATTACGTATACTGACAGGGAGTGTGTTCCATAGCCTTGCCCCAGACACTTGGAAAGAGTGGCTGTATACCGTTGAGTGATTAACCGGTATCATAAGGGAAGAAGTCGACCTGGTATTATGTCCATGGATAGATGAGAGGAAGTTAAAATGTGAGGGCAGGTATTCAGGTTTAGATTCGTTCACAAGTCGAAAAATTAGTGTCGCAGTGTGTAAATTCCTTAGTTGATCAATTTTCAGCCAGGATAGCTTCTCATTATAAGAGGAAATGTGTGACCTAAAGTTCAAAGAATATATCAATCGTATGCAAGAGTTCATTGCTCTTTGAAGTTTCATAGTTTCTTCTGCAGCTGCATCGGTTAGTACGACATCACAGTAATAAATTATTGGAAAAAATTAGTGTTTGAATAAGTTTTATTTTCATGCTGTGTGGAAGAATGGATTGTTTCATTTTTAGGGGGTGCAGAGATGCATATACCTTTCTGCAGACACTTGTTATATGGTCATTCCAGTTTTTTTGCTAGTTGCTTTACGTCGCACCGACACAGATAGGTCTTATGGCGACGATGGAACAGGAAAGGGCTAGGAGTGGGAAGGAAGCGGCCGTGGCCTTAATTAAGGTACAGCCCCAGTATTTACCTGGTATGAAAATGGGAAACCACGGAAAACCATTTTCAGGGCTGCCGACAGTGGGGTTCGAACCTACTATCTCCCGAATACTGGATACTGGACGCACTTAAGCGACTGCAGCTATCGAGCTCGGTCATTCCAGTTTAATATGTCATTCATGACAACGCCTAAGTTTTTTATAAACTTCCGAAAATGTATAGCTTCACCACAGAGCATGAGATTAGACTGTTGTGTGATGTTTAGCGTATTTAAAAGTCTAGATTGTCCTATTATGATTGGTTGCGTTTTCTTCGGGTTAATTAATAGGGAGATTTCTTTAGCATATGAGCTAATTGAATTTAAAGTGGAGTTCATATGGTGGATTGCTTTGTCAATGTCAGGGACTTTAAAGTGTGGGTATATCTGAAGATCGTCAGCATAAAGATGATAGCTGCAGTCATTCATATGAGAAGAAATATCATTAACATAGATTAAGAATAAAGGAGGTCCAAGAATAGACCCTTGGGGAACGCCACATAGCTTAGTCCTCCATTCTGTAGTCTTAATTTTTGATACAACTCGCTGTCGTCTGTTTTTGAGGTATGAGCTCAAAAGCTGAATAGCAGAATGATCCATGTGAAGTTATTGCAACTTAGCTAACAATATGTCGATATTTACAGTGTCAAACGCACTGTTGAAGTCTAGAAGGATAAGTATAGTCAGTTTTCGTTCGTCCATAGCCCGTCTAATGTCATCCGTGATTTTGATTAGTGTTGTTGCAGTACTGTGTCCTTTCTTAAAACCAGACTGTAAGGGATCAAGTACAAAATGTTCTTCCAAATATTTAACCATTTGTTTATGCATTATCTTCTCCAGAACCTTAGAAAGTGCTGTGAGGATGCAGACAGGTCGGTAGTCAGGCGTATTGTTTGCAGGAGAGATTTCCATTTAATTGGGATATTGCTTGAAGTAAGGCAGGTATTAAGTAAATGCGTAATAATGGGCAATATTATGTCTATTATGTAAATCACGAATGAAATGGGAATTTCATCATCTCCTGTTGCGTGAGATTTAATTAAAATAACTTCCCTTCTTACTTCATGCTCTGTAACGGTATCAAATTCAAATAAAGGACGGACTGGGTATTGTTGCCTTAATATATTGTCAATGGTGTTTTGTACTGTCGTCGTGTCAGGAGTGAGGCGTTCCGTGGAGAAATATGTATTTAATTCATCAAGGGACACCTCGGGATCAGTATACTTCGCAAGTGGTTTGCCAAACCCAGTGACCGAAGTTGTCGCCATGTGAAACCAGTGTTAATGTTCTTGTTTAAATGCTGGAAATAATTAAATTTCTTAATGGGAATTACAAGCTTAAATCGGTTTCGAAGGACACGGTACAGCTCATGTACGTCAGCTAGTTGAGTCTGCTTATAGCGTCGGTGTAGTGCGTCTCGTTCTTTCATCATAGTCTTGACATCAGTAGTCAGCCAAGGGCAGGGTGGACATGTTACTCTCACATTACGCTTTGGAGCGTGTTTGTTGTACAATTCATGTAAGTGCGAATTAAATATTTCCACTTTCTCGCCAATGTTACTCTTCATCATTATGTCATGCCAGGGGGAGTTGTGCATCTTATCTCAGTTGTATTAGATTCATCCTTTTAAAGTCTCGGTCGGTACTTAGGCACGCGAAGAGAGTATGCTAAGTATATGAGGTCATGTTTTGATATGTCAGGAACAGATACTTGGCCGTGGCGAAGGATTTTTTGGGGGTTATTTGTTATTACTAGGTCTATGAATGTCTCATCGGAAATAGTGGAAGTATGGACATGGTGGGTGGGTTTAAAGGGCAATATAGTCATGTCACAGGATTTAAAAATCTAGGTGTGGAAGGAAAATCACATTCATATTTCTTAGAAGAGCAGAAAATCTACTTTAAGATTTTTAAACGAGGGTTTGTACGAGGACTGGGGCAAAAATTATGGCAACTAATTTTTTTGTAGATATGCGAACGGATCACAAACGTATATGTGTCGTGTGGAAGTTCTGCAGGCATAGTGTGTATGCAGAACAACAGATGGCTCTGTGATAGCTGGTAGTAGAGCAGCGAGGGCTGTGAACTCAGTCAGTTGGTGAGTGTCGTGCAAGATGGAAGTAATCCGTGTTGAGCAGCCCTCTTACACCAAAATAGCCGTTCTCCGAGGGATAAATGCGATGGAATGTCACAGTGAATTAGTGGAAGCCCTTGGGAATAATCCCCTACCATACCGTACAATAGCATGGTGGGTAGGAAAGTTTCAGCAAGGACGTGTGTCAACCAGTGATGAGCAACGTTCGGGGCGACCTGTCAGTGTGCGGACCTAGGTGGCACGTGCCGTCATCGAGCAGCTCCTGGATGAAGACCGACGATTGATGCTACCGGAGTTAGACGGGACGAGTGGCATCGAGAAACGCACCGTCCACAGTATATTGCGTAATGAGCTGCAACTGCACAAAATCGTATCGTAGTGGGTACCGCATGCACTGACGGAAGTTCAAAGGTGGGTGCGCTATGCAATATGCTCCGACCACCTTGCACGCTGGCAACAGGACGGATTCTTGTCACGAATAATCGCCATCGATGAATTTTGGGCCAGGGCATACGAACCAGAACTGAAACGTCACTCCGCGGAGTGGCGACATGCTGGATCACCAAGGAGGCAGAAAGTCTGTCAGAATCCTTCCCCAGCCAAATTGATGGTGATCGTCGCGTATAACATCAGGGGTGTCATTTTTTGCCACTTTGTTCCACATGACAGCTCAGTGACAGCACAGTACTACTGGTGCGACAGGTACGACGTGGCGTTCGGGAGAAACGTCCGGATCTTGTGGACAGTGCAATAATCCTGCACAACAATGCAAAACCACATAAAGCAGAGTGTGTAAGACAGCTACTGCGACGTTGTGGATGGGAAGAATTGGAGCACCCACTGTACTCTCCCGACATTTCGCCCTGTGACTCATTCGAAAGATTAAAGAACCACTACGTGGTAGGCGGTTTGCAACACGAGAGGACATTGCTAATGCTGTGCGCCAACAGGTGACCCGATTCTCACACGATGAGGCAAATGCTGAGGCAGATGGTATAACATCGCCTCCCACATCGTTGGCAGCGTGTAGTGTCAGTAGCAGGGGGCTACTTTGAGGGTCTTTAGGCCCAGGTTTGTCATGTCAACTTTATGTGTACTGTGTTGTCATTCTTTTGCACTGGGAAGGCCATATTGCCCTGTTTAATACCGTAATAAATTAGTGTGTTACGATATTTCGGTGCTATTCATTGGCCGCACATGTAGTTAATACCTTGTCCTTTCGTCTGTATATGTCACATTTTCCAACCGGAATGGTATTTTCAAGAAAAAAAATAGTTGCCATGACTTTTGCCCCCAACACTCGTATTTCTTAAAGAAACATTTCCAAGTTCCACCGGAGTGTGTTGTATCTAGTAGGGAGTGGTTACAGTCTCTGTTTCGATTTGTGAATACCAGTGATCAGTGTTTTCAAAAAAGCTGTGCATGCCTTTTTTCAGTCTGAACTTGTGTGTTATACTGTTAAAGTGTTTTCATATTTTTCTAGAAAAATGTTTAACAACTGTATTGGATGGCAGAGGATGCTGTGGATTAAGGAAATTATTATTTGAATATTGATGAAAGTATGTTTTCGATTATTTACTGAATATATAATTTATTCATGATTTTAACATAATTCAGTGCCTTTACTTGATAAGACTATACCGAAGAAAAACTGATAAGAGATAGTAAGTCTACCACGTGCTGGTAAAAATTACGTTTTCGTTTCAGCGTGTAACTTTTCTTATATCATAGGGAACTGCTGGAAATGCTTCAAATATTTCATTTTCTATTAAATAACGCATACAACAAATGAAGTTTAATGTAAAATGAACCAAAAATTCGAGGATAGTTTTGGAAAAAGCAATGAAAATATTTAGCGGTAATCCATTAGCAGTACGAATAATGTTTTAAAATAATAAGTGCATCAGTGTAACACCGTGTATAGTTTAAGTAATGCGTGTGGATTTCCTACAATCGCTGCTTTTAATCAAACAATGATTCAATGTAGATAGCTCTCTACTCTATTTTTAAAAGATATTCATAGGAAGGTTCTTCTATCTACAGTTGTATATTTGTTTATGAAGTACACATAAGAATACTAATTTTATTTAACATTACCCTTTTATTTCCTTTTACAATTCTATATCGATACATTGTGTACCTACATTTATGCATAGTTAACGTCTGGTTCACCCTTATCTAAAGGAAAGTATGTATCTGACTTATTGCCCTCAGGTCCAACTAAAAATCTTTGATCTCGCTGCGAAACGAACCCGGGGGCCACCGAGTAAAAGGCAAACAATATTTGCAAGGTCTAGTAACTAATTAGCTATATATTCATACACCGATAGTAAGATAGTGACCCCGGTCAGGTCTCAGGTTTGATTCCCCGGGAGCAGGTCATACAAACTAAAAAGTTATCGAAATTGAACAGTGACAGAGTCGATTAGCAATACAAAAGATAGTCATATTGTTAATTTGTATGGTTTATACATTTTTCATTAACACCATGATGCTAATGTGATAATTATTTTCATATAATTCTCAGTACGGTATGGAATCGGTACTGTAAGTAAGTCAAAGTGCGCTGTACTTGCATGTGTGTTGCTGAGTCAAACATCCGGTCTAGCCACTAGCGCCATGCAGGCAAACACAGGTCTCGTTCATTTCGTTTGATGACATCACGCAGAGCACACACCTACATACAAAAATTGTAATATAAGATGTAATATCCCCCCTTATTTTTCCACCTGTAAGTATATTGATAATCTCAGGTAAACAAAAAATGTGAATGAAGAATTAATCTCGTGTGTGTTTTGCTATATCTAAGTTTTTACTGTTCATATGTGAATGAAGTGCGCAGAGAATTAAACTCGTGTGTGTTTGCTATATGTACATGTGTAAAAGCTAGTTCATAGCATTTGTTTGTCGCACACATATTTTGATAGGTATCAATTAATCAATTACGTATTTCGCGTCTTGTGATTTTTACGTTAGAGGGCGCAAGCAAATTAAATGTCTGCGTGTGCGTATAACACTACAGAAGTGTACTAGCGAAAATGAGAAGTGTTGAAGTTTCTTTACCCAGTGCAGTGCCTTTGTTATCTTACACATTGTTTTCTACCACACAACAGAGAGTTTCAGTGTTCGATTCCGGTCCTCTGAGGTTAGCCCCCTCTAGGATGGTGTCGGGAAGGGGCATGTCGACAACGTCAGCTAGACTTAAAACTAGAGACCTCTGAGGTTAGGCCCCTCCAAGATAGTCGAGAAGAGCAGCTAGCATTAAAACTAGGGACCTCTGAGGTTAGACCCCTCTAAGATGGTGTCCAGAAGGAGCACGTGAGAAGGGTATTTTGCCTTAAAACTTGGATACTTAGACCCCGTCTAAGATTGTGTGAGGAATTCCGTACCTCACAAAAGCACGTGGCTAAGTGCCGTCAAGGTGACAGCAGTGAGGTTAGGGCTCGTTCACTTTCCCAAAATTCCACCCGTCAAGGCACGTGGATAAGTCCCGTCAAGATGACAGCAGTGAGGTTAGGATCGTTCAATATTCCGCGCCCACGTGGCCAGAAAGTCAGGTTACGACCTGTCAAGATGACGGCTGTGAGGATATCCAAGTGCACTTATTTAAATTCCGCCCCAAATAAGTGCACGTGGTTAGGACGTGTCAAGTTGACAGCAGTGAGGTTAGCCACGTTCATGTGTTGAAATTCCCTGCCCACGTGGTCCAAAAAGTAACGTTAGGACCTGTCAAGATAGCAGCAGTGAGGTTTGCCATGCACACTTATTCAAAATTACGCACCGACCTGTCAAGATGACAGCAGTGAGGTTAACCGTGCTCACTTATTCAAACTTCCGCGCCAATGCAAGTGCACGAGTTTAGAACCTGTCAAGATGACGGCTGTCGGTTTAGCCACGTTCAGTTGTTCAAATTCCGAGCCCACGTGGTCAAAAAATTAAGGTTAGGACAGTAGTGAGGTTAGCCTCGTTTTCTTACTTAAATTCCACCCGAAAACACGAACACGTGGTCAGAAGTGAGGTTAGAACTGTCAAGATGGCAGCCGCCACGACCATGTGCTTTTGTTTACAAACAAGACCACGTGGTCGTGACGTCACGGTCACGTGGCCATGGCGTCATGGGTCAGTGACCTTGGCCGGGGTCAATGACCTCGCGTGCTTACTCAGCACAAAAATGCTGACAAAGTGTTTTAGAACCTGCCCAGCCACTCTACTTATATTGAAGCACTAAAATGAATAATAGGCAGATATATACAACTGAGCAGATATCGAGAAAACATTAAAACTCTGTCGAGTAATCGGGGAATTCAAGGAGCCACTGTCGAATTAATGATACCGGTACTTTAGATGATTTTATTTTCGGCATTACCTTTTCTTCAAGTTAACACGTTGAGCTCTAAAGACCAACAGTACGCACGTACGAGATGTGCAGCTGTTATTCTAGTGAAAGTTGAAATTCCGAGATTTCAGATGGGAGGAATAAAGGAAATATATGAAGCACGAAACGATAAAATAATATATATTATGATAGGAATGTCAAGAGAGGATTCAACGAAACACAAACACTTATATTTCGCGTTGTTCTTTTAGGTACAATTTACGTCCGAGACAAAATTTCAAGTAAACGACGTATGTAGGGTGACAGATAGACTTTACTAAGCACTTATTTAACATATTCACATTATTGACTTGGTTAAAACAGGAGATAATCGCAATGTAATATGCTTATCTGTTGAAATGAAATGTCGTGTGGCTTTTAGTGCCGGGATATCGCCAGGGGCAGGTCTTTCTATTTGACACCCGTAGGCGACCTGCACGTCGTGATGAGGATGAAATGATGATGAAGACAACACATACACCCAGCCCCCGTGCCATTGGAATTAACCAATTAAGGTTAAAAGCCCCGACCCGGCCGGGAATCGAACCCGGCACCCTCTGAACGGAAGGCCAGCACGCTGACCGTTCTGCCAACGAGTCGGACGCTTATCTGTTGATATATTGCGACGTGCTCTAGAGCTCCGCCTACATTGAATGAAGGAAGCTTCAATAAAGCCTTTGATTTTAATGTTTATTTAATACCAATACAAACTTGGTCATCTGACTATTAATAATATCCCACTGTCTTGGTCTAACAAAATTACATATCCAGGTCTAATTATGGACCTTGGTTTGTCCTGGAGAAAGAATATAGAACAGACCTTACAGCGAGCCGCGGCACGGGCGGCAGCCCTGGGACCTTTGCTATGTAATAGGTGTATCTCCAATAGCATCAAGGGAAACCTTTAATTAGGATGTGTCAGACATATCATTCTGTATGGCTGTGGCATAGAGCTACATTTCGAGAACCAATCTCCCACATTACAGACTTTTCCAATTAAAACTCTCCGGAAAATGACAAAAGGCCCACTCTTGACACGAACCGAACTTCCTATTCCGCTTATTAGATAAATAACATTTTAAAGATGGCTACGTTTAGTCAGTTGACCGAACCGAGCCTCCTACTCCTAAAACGGGCCGTAAGTACCAAGAAGCCGAACACTCACGACCTGTTTTAACTGGTTACCTCGCCAGTTTTGGCCTCTTCTATCTCTAAATCACTAAAAATCTAAATTAAATCTTTCCCCATCCCCAAACTCTTCTTAGTCTTGTTCTTGTTCTACTCCGACCCCAACAGTTCATTTCTAACTTTTTTTTATTTTTTTGTTGCTATTGGCTTTACTTCGCACCGACACAGATAGGTCTTGCGGCGACGATGGGATAGGAAAGGCCTGTATGTTCAGTCCGTCAGAGATTCCGCTGGTGGGATCCTCAGCAGCTCTGCCATCAGCTGTCATAGATGGCCTAGGCATCACTGAAGAGGCGTAGTAGGGAAATGAGGAGTGAGGTAGTTTCCCGTTGCTTTCCTCACCTAGCCAGAGTTGCTATTACATATCAGTCTGCCAAGCCCACTGAAATGCATACACCAACTGATCCTATGAGCAACATTTTCACACCATTCATAGCAGGGACTGGCCGCATAAGAATTGGCATTACTAGCATCGCTCATACCTGTCACTTTCATATTGTCAAAGCCAAGGATAAGACAGAGACAGATCTATGAAAGTAACAAAATTGCTCTAGCCTATACCAGAAGACATAGTGCACTGTAAACACTAGGTCCTGCCAGCAAAGGCATAGGAAAGGCCTAGTAATAGGAAAGAAGCGGCCGTGCCCTTAATTAAGGTACAGCCCCAGCGTTTTCCTGGTGTTAAAATGGTAAACCACGGAAAACCATCTTCAGGGCTGCCGGCAGTGGAGTTTGAACCCACTATCTCCCCAATACTGAGTACTGGTCGCACTTTAAGCGACTACAGCTATCGAGCTCGGTAATTAAATTTTTAACAGTTTAGCAAACAGGGATTTCATCCCTGATATGGGGGTTAAATTTCCTTTCGTGGCAGATCAGTTTTCCTCCGCCAGTGTATATGATGGAGATTTTCCCACTATTGGGCAAGTCGCGCAAACAGATGAGTATAGTTTTCGCCGTGGGGTTTTCATGTAATCGCTCTAAAAAAACCTCCGTTACTTGGAGAGAAAATGTGATCATACTCCCTTCTTTCTTATGTATAGGACAATGGAATCAAATTGATCAAAGCCTTATTGAATTTTATAAAAATGTAATTTAATTTTTAATCATTTCATGAAAATAAGATATTGTGAACCAAATGCACTGATTATTTTAAATTCATATAACTTATACACTCATCATGGTCAGTGGATACATTTCAAATGTTCCTTTCATCCCATACCATTAAGGACCGATGGCCTAGATGTTAGGCCTATTAAAACAGCAATCATCGTCGTCATTAATAAGAGATAACTCTTCAATTTCCATAAGTATATTATCAAACTGTGGTAGGCGGAAGGAAGGTATCATGACAGTACATTTTGTATCCAACGTCTATCATAGTTATGGGATGTGGTTATGAGGGGGAGGGGGCTGTATACAGAGACTAATTCTCTTTAGAACGGGCTTGCCCTTTGTCCCGGCGAGTCACGGCTCATGAACTTGAGCAGCATAGATCATGGAGATTGTACACTACATAACGTTTTCATAATGACGTCCATTACGTCCATTAAACTTGCATTAAACGTGCACGTAGCACATTTCCGACAAGTGAGATGTAGAGGCGAAGAATGCTAAGTGCAAGTCCATTTCCTGTTGTCTGCTGTTAGAATAGACCGTGCACTTCCTTACGCTCCACGAAATGAAGATGTTTACCTTCAGCGCTCCTTTCTCTGGAGTTTTATCAGATGAGAAGGGGAGAGAGGATTAGATCTTCAACTGGGTTACGAAATTAAGCTTGCTTTCGTTAAAATCACCAAGAATGTCGTCAGATTTAAGCTATACGTTGACTTCAAATTTCAATATCAATTTTGAAACGAGACAGCTGAAGTAGATTCATTCCAGATTAATGTAATAAGAGACACTTATATTTAACCACCTAAGTCCTGAGTGTTGTCTTCAAGGAACTGATAAAGTGTGACGTATGTTTAAATCTTCGTCAATTTAATCTGTCTCGTTATCACGTCACTCCTTTTTCTCTTTCACTTTAATTTTTCTCAAGTCCCAAGACGCTCTTCTTCATCAAATCCGTCCAGCTTTAGATAAAATCTACCTTCTCCTTTTTGTACGTTGTAGTATCTGCTCGCAGACTTTTTCTAAATATCCAATGAGCTGAAAAGTACAGTTTTGCTCTTGATATACAAAATAAGAGTCTTGTCTGTACATTGCTAAGAATTTAAAAATAATTGTATTTCTGTATCAGTCGTGTCCAAAGTAACAAGGAAATACACATTTTAATTTTCCGTAATGTCTGTCTGTCTGTCTGTCTGTCTGTCTGTCTGTCTGTCTGTCTGTAGGAGTATCACGAAAAGACGGCTGAAGAGAATTTATTGAAAACTGGTATGTAAAGTCAGAGAGTGAATCGCTACAATCTAGGCCATGAATAATTTTATTTACGCTCAGTGAAATGGTAGTTCAGGGAAAGGATTAAAATTTAATTTTCAAATATTTATGTTATTAGTGGTTCTATCGATAAATACTACATTACTAAAGTTATATAGTATTAAATTTCTGATCGTTTATGTCTTATACATTTTTGCCGTACCGGCTACGATAACAGAGATATTCATGAATTTATATTTTGGTTGCTAAGTCCATATTAGCACCCAGTCACGAGGAACTGGGTGAACAGGTTTTAATGAAAATCTTTATGCAAAGTCTGAGAGTAAGGAGCTACATTCTAGGCTATGAATAATTTTACAAGATACCCTAATATCATAGAGTCGGGCGAAAACTATATGTGAAGGCCTACAATATAAGAAGCTCATAAATTTGATCAACAATAACATTACATTGACCATTGTTTGCTGTAATGTGCTTTGTGTCTTCTGCTGCCACCCATTTCCAATATATGGGATTATTGCTACGTACCTAATATAACAACATGCCTGAATATTGGCGGAAGAAGCTGGGGAGTTAGATCTCTCTTCTTTAGCATGCCATTCCTTTCCTCTGGTTCATAAATTTTCTGATACTACTGGTACGTAACACACTGGTTTATCTGAGGCACTGATTAGAATGAGCAGTGTGCACATTTAACGGGAAAATGCCAGAGGAGTGTTCGTGGCTGTCTGCGGCCTGGTCATTTCAGCACTGGAACTTTGGATTGTTGGATCGGCAGCGTAGTACCGTTCGTTAAAAGTGAGAAAATGTGTGGTTTTTCATTTGATCGAGTATTCTATTATAACATTGCCTTTAATCGCTACTGTCCTACAGACGTCATTGTAATGATCTATGTTGATTTCAATTAGGGCCTATGTACAGTACTACGCACGATGTGCAATGATATGAAACATTGATTATTTCATAATTGATTTGTATTTTTGCCCCATTGAAGTAAATGGTACCGGTCGCCTATATTTTCAAACGATTCACACGAACAATATTAAGTGGGATCATGGACCCTTCTTTTATGTTGTTGTTGCATATTTTGAAGTGTACAGGAGCACCCATTTCTATACTGTAGTGTTGAACACTGAAAATACTTAAGTTGTGTGTGAATTTGCATATGATGACGGTGGATTTAGAATGTTAAACTAGTAGTAAACTGCGGCAAGTACTCAAGACTATGGGAATACCAGATTATCTTATTTGCCTTATTATGAATCTCTACTCTGACCAGGAAGCTGCGGTGAGAACAACTGAATGGGTCAAGATTGAGAAAGGTGTACGTCAAGGCTGCATATTGTCTGTCATCTTATTTATTCAACTTATATACAGAGTATGTAAGGAGCAATGCCTAATTTAATGAAACAGAAACTGAAGCTGAAATTGGTGGGAGAAATATATATATATATATGCTTATGACATCCCCCTGATGGCAGAAAGTGAAAAAGAACTAAAGTATCTGTTAATGAAGGTGAAAGAACAAAGTGCAAAAGCTGGACTAAGGTTGAATATGATGACAACAAAGATCATGGCAACTAAACCTTTCACCTCCTGGCATATAAATGGTGAAACAATGGAGGTTGTTCCTTCCTACTTTCGTTTACTTAGGCTCCACTACTGACGGCGATTGCAGCCGTGAAATTAAAAGACGCTTGCTCCTTGGGAGGAAGGCAATGGCCACCCTTGACAACATTTTCAAGAGTAGAGACGTAAGTTGAAGAACAAATATTCGTATAGTGAAGGCTATGGTCTTCCCAGTATCAATGTACGGAAGCGAGACCTGGACAGTAAGAAAGGCTGAACGTCGAAGAATAGACGCATTTCAACTATGGTGTTGGAGGAAACTCTTTAAAGGACACCACGTACTCTTGCATGATGAAAAAAAATCGATTTTTTGATTTTGGCACCATAAAATTCTTCATTCTTTTCTGAATCCAAATATATATAGTTTGTTGGGGTTTAAACGTCTAAGAGTACCTTAAATTCGTGTTTTAAAATAAGCGTCCCAAGCGTCACGCCTACTTTAAATGTCATCAGTGTACTGTTGGTTATCATTAGACATAACACAGAAGGTCCCTTGTTTAGCATCTTGAAAAATGCATGAATTCCTTGGTTGGAAATCCTGGCTGATTTTTAAACTCCTTGAAATATTTCTGCTTGCCCCATGTATTTGTATACATTGTTTAAGTTGAACATCGTGTTGCTTGGATATCATCATTAAATGTTTGATTTTGTGGTGGCGAAACATTGTCAGGACGAGGTAGATTAACTGATGGGGAAACAGATGTACCTCAAAATTATTATGGTCTAGCTATCAGGAGAACTGCACATGTACATGTAATGAGAAGGGCAGTGTGGGCCACATTTTTTCATAAGTGCTCCACAGACGTTCACCCAATTCACGAGCTCTGTCCAAACGGAAGTGACACTTGATGTGATTATGAAAGAGCACTGATATCTGGTGAGCTCTACACTCATAAACATTCTCTTCCTGCAGCGGTAATGGCTGCCATTAAACCAATTTACAGAGATCTGAGTGACACAAAACTCCTCGCCAAGTGCTTACATGGTGGCACCCAGAATCCTAATGCAAGTTTGAACCATTGTATTTGGGGATGAGCACCAAAAATGTTCTCGTTGAGCATAATACTCTCAAGATGAGTATTTTAGATACAGTAATCTGTTTAAAGGAGTTGTAACAGCTAGAATGAATGTATTGAAGAACTTGGGGATAAAATGTGGACCTAACATGAAAAATAGTGTCATCACTGTTGACAAGGTGGAGAGTACGAGATGCCGAAAAGTATGCTGAACAGATCACCAAAGAGGCCAGGATGAGAAATAGGAAGAGGGAAGAATCAGAACTGGAGAAAGATCATGATTATGCAGCTGGGATGTTCTAAAATACAGGTAACTCTCTGAAAAATATACTTTTAACTTTACCAGCTGTTTCCCGTTAATACTCAATTTTCGTGTTTAGGTACCAATAACTAGGAAACCATTTAAGATAGAGGGCTACGTTTTTGTACATTAACTTGTCTAATGGAGTACGTGAATGTTAACCTATTTCCATATCCAAAAAATTGTAGGCCTGGATTGGGAAGAGAAAAATTTATACATGTTTTTGAATAAATTTGAAAAGAAAGCGTTCGGATTTTTTTTTCTTGCATTCTGTCCCCGTAATAAAGAAACAAAGTGGTTACTCATCTGCCAACGTCTATTCCCAGTATGTGAACAAAATTTGAGAGTATTTGAATCAAAACCAACTGAGAAATGTGTACCTGAATTAACTTACACAATTTGTTTTGGAAAACGTATCTGTCCAAATTTTTATTCATTTCACACATGCTATAAAAGCAAAGTAGTACTACATGGTCATAAACAGCTCAGAATATACTGCTTTTTTATGTTACAAGAATCATGGCTGTACCTTTAGCACAAAACCCAGAAAATACTTATTAAAGTGATGCCAAAAAAATATACTTTTTCATCGTGTAAGAGTACGTGGTGTCCTACGGTTGCTCCTTGGGAGGAAGGCAATGGCCACCCTTGTCAACATTTTCAAGAGTAGAGACGTAAGTTGAAGAACAAATATTCGTATAGTGAAGTATGGTCTTCCCAGTATCAATGCACGGAAGCGAAACCTGGACAGTAAGAAAGGCTGAACGTCTAAGAATAGACGCATTTCAACTATGGTGTTGGAGGAAACTCTTTAAGAGTTCCGTGGGCTGCGAAGAGAACTAATAAGTCCATATTACAGGAAATCAACCCAGGCTGTTCACTGGAAGGTCAAATACTCAGAAAAAACTAAATTACTTCGGTCATATTATGAGAAACCATGATTCACTGGAAAAGACCTAACAGTGCTTTTTAGTTCAGCGTAGGTTGTAATAACAGTTCTATTCAGAGATCTGCTAGATATAAATAAGAAGAGGGTGACAACGGATGAGGTGGATTGATGGCATCAAGGAAGCCTGGAAAGATTTCCGAAAATAGTACAAGAAAGAAAGAAATGGCGCACTTTGGTCTATGGGTTCACGGAGAGTCGGAAGCGACTAAACGACTTTCAGCATTTCATGTAATATTTCCTTTCCATGGAATTGCTTGTTGAACTCCTATTGTTGTTGTTGGGTAAATATGTTTTAAGTTTACTTTATTATCACACTACTGTAAGTGACCATCGCCATCAGAATGTTTCCCACTTGCGATGTAATTGTTAATAATAATAATAATAAGAAGAAGAAGAAGAACAAGAATTGTTCCGAGGTATCTGTGGAACAGCAGAGGTGAAAGAAGGTGCGGTTTGGAATGGGTCTATCTACAAGGGCGAAAGATGAATTAAAATTTCAATAAAGGTTATATTTTCAAAACTTAACAATTTTCGCATAGAATTAAAAAAAATTAACAAGAACAATCAACAACAATCTAATAATCAGGTACCAGGTACAATTTTACAAACGAAAGCACAAGTTTCGGGACCTTCACAAGTTCTGGGCTTGAGCCCGAAATTTCACTATCTTTCAGCTTTTAGCTCAACAATACCAAGTTACAATATAGTTCCAAGGGCAGAAAGCCCCTTCATACCAGGAGCATAACCTCCAAAAACCATATCGGCCCTCCTAGAGGCACTTTATCACATCAGAAAGAGCTGACCCGCTTTCAATTTCTCACGCCTTTCAAAGGCCACAACAACATTCGCATTGCCTGCCTCTCAAGGCACACTTACAAATGAACAGGGGTACCTTGTACCCATTCTACTGGGCCTTAAATAAAAATAATAGGTTAATTTAAACGGCTCTAAATACAAAAGGAATGGAGGCGAGAACTTGCACTCCTACATGAAACCTGTTAAAACCTAAGTGGCGCTAGGCCAATTACACAGGGGATATTCCCATACTATGGAGGTGACTCGTACAAGAAAAAATTAAGACATTACATAAAGAAGGAAAACAATTACAAACCTAGTCACCTCAAAACAAAAGGAAGGGGAGCTCGAGGGGTAAGGCACTCTCTATCCCCGATTTACAGTTAAAGTAATATGAAAATTTTACATGAGCCGTCACTAATTTGCATTTTCAGACAGGAAGGTTACATTGAAAAGCTTTCGGACCTTCCCCGATGGTTAAACTGCTGAGCTAGCAAAATAAAGATGTTAAACGGCCATTACCTTGTAGAAGAGCTGCTGGCGGATGAAAGCGGCGCTTCCCGCCTTCTGCTATACTTCCATACACTAAGCTAGATGTTGTACGAGTGGCCGAGAGCCAGGAAAATCAGCAGTTTTTATACTCTCGGGGAAGATTCGAGACCTTTCATGAATGATTAAGACACACCCACAGTCGTTTATTCGGTAGCTTCTAGTTACACATCGACATTGGAAAAGAAAGACGCCATTGGGTGAAAATTAATGACAGAAATTTACGATTGGCTAATTTCAAAACTGGCGGAAAGAAAAGATTCATACTGCCAACCTACAAATGAAAGAACGAAATTTAGTTATAGGAAAACTTACGAGTATAAAATAAATTTCCATCACTTCACACCAGGGTGCATGATCATAGTTTTTGGTAGAGACGTCTGTGAGAGAATGTCCACACTTCTTGATAATTAGTAAATAAAAACAATTCGAAATTAACACAGTGGCATCTTCTGATAAACAGTTGAATTAATTCAGTTTTAAAGTTCAGAGTTTCAGTAGTAGAGGAGTACTTTAAGGTGGAAAATTCAAATGTGCGGCGTATAGGTGTACCAACCTGTACAATAATAATAGTAATAATAATAATAATAATAATAATAATAATAATAATAATAATAATAATAATAATAATAATAATAATAATAATAATAATAATAATAATAATAATAATATGCCTCAGTTTGAGGCTTGGTTCAGTCGATTCCCATTCAGCCATGGTGTCCGTTGCGTAAAAATCACTCCCATATTTCCGCTTTCTTCGGTATCCTTCCCTCTAACACTGCTCCTTAGTTCACCGTAGCTTATAATAGCAGCTCTGCTCAGAAATCTCCTAAAATTAAGTTTCTCTCTCGAGTACATAAATCAGTATCGAAGGCGTGTGTTTTAATAGCCCTAGGGCCCTCTTTAAATTATTCCTTTGATGGTTTCCAAATTTCGGAGCTGGGCCCTTGTCAGGTATGCCCAAATGATCCGAAGTCCGTATGCGCAAACTGGATGAATTTTGACCTCACATAGCTTTAAGGTTGTAGCCAGTGACATACACCGCCCGATCAAAATTACCCGAACACCTGTTTTAAATTGCAGTTAGATTTCATCCGAGTCACGTTCCCTATTATTGAAGATTGTTGTGGAGTGAGTCCACAATTCGCCTTTATGACGGCTATAACTCTTCCGATGACACTTTAAATGAAGTATCTGAATGTATGTGGAGGGAGGGTAGCCCATTCTTCCTCAAGAGCCGAAACCAGAGAAGGTGATGATGTTGGACGCTGGGGTCCGGAGCGACGTTGACGTTCTGACTCATCCGAAAAGGTGTCCATTGGATTCAGATCAGAACTCCGGGAAGACCAGTCCATTTCAGAAATGTTATTGATGCAGTTTTATGACAGGGTGCATTGCCATCCTGATACAATCATCAACTCTGAACTGGTACTGTACTATTTACAGTACACAGTGGTTTAAAATGTGTTATATTCTTCCGCATTTACAGTTTTCTTCAGTGAAATAAGGGAACCACACCCTAACAGCAAAGAATACCCCCATAACATATCCTCCTTCACTGTTGGCTCTCCACATGATGACAGGTAACATTCTCCATGCATTCGCCAAACTCAAACACTTTCATCGGATTGCCATCATTGTTCATCACTCCATAGAACTCGTTTTTAGTCATCCACTGAACAGCGTCGCTTAGAATTAACTACATAAATGTTTGCTTTAAGAGCAGCAGCTCGACCATTGTACCCCATTCTTTTAATAGTCATTGTGTTTGTAGCACTTTGGAATCTCGAATGATTACTTCCACTGATTTCTTGAGATATTTTACAACCATCCATCACAATGCCTGATGGTCCCTGTTCGTCATTAAATGAGGTCTGCCTTGTTTTTGTTTAGCTGCGGTTGTTCCGTTACCAACAGTCAACCTGAACAGCTTTAGAACGGTTAAGATATTCCTGATGGATTTATCACAGCGTGACTAGACCACGTTCGAAGTTGCTGAACTCCCCTGACCGATTCATTCTGCTGTTACTGCTTCTCTACTGACAACACAATACTCCCCGCCTCCTTTTATACTAGCTGACCCGCTTTTTGTGATATCCAGGGTTCAATTCTGCATTACATAGTGGTGTCCGCATTCTTTTGAAAAGGTAGTCTATACGTTAAGAATTTGATCTCGCATATGGCACGCACTGCTGCCACGAACCTTTCCTTTATATCTCGAAAGTGCTCTTCCTGATACCTGATGTTACCCCAAGGTAATTGAATAAATATCTCATTTTTAAAGCCTGCCCGTTACAAGTCACCTGGTCTTCTTCCGTCAGTTTATCCACTCTCATGCACACCATGAGTTCATTTTTAATGTTGAAAGCATTGTCCTTAATTTTGGAGATAATGTTTCGCCATGATCCTGACAACCAGTCTAGTGAGCATGGAGTTCCCTACCACGGTCTCCAACGTCTACCTGTTTATTAGATCAAACGCCTTAGCAAAGTCAAAAAAGTCTATGTACAATTTGCCAAGTTCTGTAGACGTATGCAGGCCTTTAATAAGATTTTCTATGTCCAGCATTATGGATTTTTTAGATCTTATTCAAAAAGTTTCTTACGGGAGTAGTGGGTCTACTAGCAGACAAGGTAGGGGTCTCCACTCTACGAAAAACGTAGAATTAAACAATTTCCTCAATTGTGCCGAAAGTTGAAGGGCTAAAGGTTCCTTAAAGGTTTCGAACTGTGCGTGTTGCTTAGCTGTATCAAACTAAAAGGACAAGTTTCATAATAATTTCCGGCCGAAATTCATTTCCTGAAAAACAGCCTAAAATCGCTTGTTTCTTTATTCGTTTTCTTTTTGATTCAAATCCTAGCCAAATTAACCTATTTACATCATTGTTTCTGAAATGTGTTCCTTGGTTCAATAGCTCAGGCGTTTTTTGATTTTTTGGGAAATGTCCACACTTAATGTAGTTATTAGGGCTTAAGTTTTGCATTGACTCATTTATTTATTTATTTATTTATTTATTTATTTATTTATTTATTTATTTATTTATTTATTTATTTATACATCCATAACAGCGTTATCTCCAATTACAATGGATCGTTCAAAATACATTTAATAAATTCAATACATTCAATATGTACAAAAGAATATATAACAATGAAAAACTCAAGATTGCCATGAGTAAAATAAGAATAATTTAAACATATTTTAAATAAAACATACAATCATATAAAATATCAAAGTTAAAGGGGAGAAAACAAATTAGCAGAGAAATAAAAGAAAAATATTCATAAGAATATTAAATACACAAACACATATGCATTGGAAAAATAATAGTGGCTTTACATACGAAATATTTCAGTGCAGAATTAATATCCTCCAATAAATTATTTTTTCACGTAAACATTATTTTAATATTTTTGAAAATAAAGTAAGTGACAAAGCAAATTCTATTTGTCTGCTGTCTGAAGATATTCTGTTATATACTTCACACATTTTCACAACAGGAGAATTTTTGTGACGTGAGGCGCTTGAGAAGGGGCAGTAAAATATTTGTCTCAAACATAGAGTTACCCTCTTGGTACTGAAGTTGATTCTTTTAAGAAACTGTTGGTTATCGAATATTCAATTAAATGTCTTGTAAATAAATATCTGTTGACCTAATATTCTACGTATACTGAGTTGCATTAAGCCAAATTCATTTAATATTCTATAATAAACTTTTTGATGATATGATGATCGGTTATATTTTTAAAAATATAAATATCGCAAAAATGTGTTTTGTATTTTTTCGATTTCGTTAATTGGCTGTCGAATGAAAGTTTTTGAATCAAGCATACCCCCCAAATCGTTTACTAAATTACACCTCTGCAAGATCTCACCATTTATACTGTAGTTATACACATTCACATTCTTATTACGAGAAAATGTGATCACAAAACGCTTCTTAATATTGAAAAAAGAAAGCCTGTTTGCAACACACCATTCGTAACAGTTGTTCAGATCGGCTTGCAATTCCATAGCATCATTATGCCCGGTAATTTGCTTATAAATCTTTAGGTCGCCAGCAAAGAGTAAGCATTTTGTATATTTTATTATTTTCGGTAAGTCATTTATAAATAATAAAAAGAACAATGGAACAAGGTTTGAGCCCTGAGTGACTCCAGAATTAACTTTGAAATGGAATGAGGTATTTTGTGCGCAAGATACAAACTGTTTTCTGTCGAACGGATATGAAGAAATTAATTTCAGGACCTCAGAAGATATGCCAAATAATGATATTTTACTCAAAAGTATACCATGATCAATTTTATCATATTATCACACGTAATGGTGCTTAATGCATTGACTCACATTAGTGCTAGTAATGGTAGGAAAAGGCAAACTGTTAATATAACCGACCGGATAACGATGATTAAGTAAAGGATTGTAATTTTATGAATGAATGAATAAAGAACATATTCTCACACATTTTTTATATTTTATTTACCTAAAATTCATAGCCTATGAAGCCTACGTGGCTCAGGCGGCAGCACACCGGCCTCTCAACGCTGGGTTACGTGGTTCAAATCCCGGCCACTACATGTGAGACTTTTTTCTGGGCAAAGTGGAGGCGGGACAGGTTTTTCTCCGGGTACTCCGGTTTTCCCTGGCATTTCAGCAACACTCTCCACTATCATATCATTTCATCTGTCGGTCATTAATCATTGCCCCAGAGGAGTGAGACAGGCTTCGGCAGCCGGCACAATTCCTATCCTCGCCGCAAGATGGGGGCTTCATTCATTCCATCCCTGCCTGACCCGGTCACTGACTGGAAAACAGGTTGTTGGTTTTCATTTTCAACCACAGCCCGTATCCGTAGGATGTTTTCAACATTGACGGTTGCCTGGAGGGCTAGAATTGTGGATTTGTTTCTCTTTCATCTCGATTTAATTTTCTATCCCCCATTTTGTTAGTGCATCTATACTCCCTTCCGTGTGCTTGAAAGCACCTTTGAGGCCAGAGCTATATCAAATGAATACATTTACATTCTTATTTCAAGCACTGCCCTTACTGCATCCACTACATCACTCATGAACACTCCATTCGTTTGACTGAACCGCCTCAATTGTCTCACGGTGTTCTTAATTTTCGAGATAATTTTCCGCCATGATGCTGCCAACCAGTCTAGCTAACATGGATTTCCCTAGCACGGTATCCAACTTTTATCTATTTATTAGATAAAATGCCTTAGCAAAGTCAACAAACACTACATACAGTTCCAAAAGGTCTGAAGACGTCTCGAGACCACTTGGACCACAGAATAGCACGCTAACTAATTATCTGTGAAGGCAGACATTAAATCTCGTTGTAATTAGCTTTAGGAGCTTGAGTTATACATGTTCCAGTGTAATCCCTCTGTGGTTGGTCGGATCACTATTATCGCTTTTTCTTTTTAAAATTACTAGCATTACCACGGTATTCTACCTTGTATACGGATTTCCACGCAAATGACTACACGCAGTGAGTAGGATTATATTTAATTGCATGTCTCTTAGCGCTACCTAAGGAACGCCGCAGGGAGGACACCAGACGTTGTTTCCGAAGAAAGGTGCGCGTTGGGGGCTTCAGTGACAATGGCAGGCCACGTTTTCAACTGCCGTCAAAATCGAGATTGGGACTTATCATTACAAAGACAGGCCCCTTTTCCTAATGCCATGCACTATCGAATTGTGGGATTTGATTATAATCGAGAAATGAGCTCTGTAACTTATAAGGGATCCAGATACGACAAAAAGTCATAGGACCAAAGTTATAGATCTCTCCAAATTGAAAAGAGAATGTGATACCTGTTTTATGACACGACTTTCAGTTCAGACACAAAATACCCTGAAACGAAGATCTGCACCTTCATTAAAGTTGCCTCCATATATCTATACTTTTCGAGGCCAAAACTGGCATAGAATAGCTTGGAATTATTCCCTTAAAGGAAGGAGTGTCCAGGTTACGGGGTTAGCACTCGCATACATACGGATAAATTAAGAAATAAAATAGCTGCTTGCTGCTACAACAGCGAACGGGAAGTATCAAATTAATTGCGTAAACAGCCCACACATGTACAGCCCGCTATTGTACGATGTGGAACAATTTCTGACCTACAGTGCAGGTAGAAAGTGAATTATGAAATATAAAATTAAACAGATACGATTCTTAAAAAGTGTTGCAACGGCCGTGTGGCGTAGGGGGTTGAGTTCTTGGCTCTTACCTAGAGGCCTCGGGGGTCGATCCCCGGCCAGGTTAGAGATGTTTACCTGCCTCTAAGGGGATAGTTCGTAGCCGCTCAGGTCAGGAACTTTTCTGTGTAGTTGTAGGTCCGATTTACATCTCAGCTGTCTGCGAGGTAGATTCGCCGCTCCTCATCTAGGCAAATCCCGGGATAGTACCTAACTTAAGGCCAAGGCCTACTACTACTACACGTAAAACTGAGCCCTAGATGGTGATTGTGTAGTTAAGCCCTATGAATGGGCGAGTTGACTGTGTGATTAGGGTGGCGAGCAGCTGCAATCTTACATCCGGGTTAGTAAAACTGGGCCCATGGTTGTGATTGTGTAGCTAGGCCCCATGAGTGGGCCGATCTGTGATTTGGCAATAACAATATAAAAATGACTGTGGAGTGTGCGATAACCATTTTTACAAACCTGCAAATTGCTGGGGCTGTACCTTCACGGAGCTCCCCGAATCTGGTGAAGTTTCGGCCTAGTAATGAGCTGAAAACTAATGCTTTTTTCCTAACAATTTGCATTGCGTCGCACCGACACAGATAGGTGTTATAGCGTCGATGGGATAGGAATTGCTTAGGAGTGGGAAGGAAATGACCGTGGTCTTAAATAAGGTACAACCTGGTGTGAAAATGGGAAGCCATCTTCAGAGTTGCCGACAGTAGGGTTCAAACCAACCAAATCCGGAATTTAATTTTATAGCTGTGCGACCCGTAACCGCATGGCCAACTCGCCCGGTAATAACAACAACATTTTTGTAACACTATTCATTTGTCGGAAATTACCTTGAACAAACTGAGCTGTTTTTTGGACTTTTCCCAGTTCTTGAATCAATTTATCCTGATGAGGGTCCCATACACTGTAACTATACCCTTGTTGGGGTCTTACCAGAGATGTACACGGCCTCTCTTTCTATCTCCTTTTAAAAGCTTGTATCCGAGAGATAGTAAATTCGAATCGCACTGTTAGCAGCCATGAAGTTGGTTTTCCATGGTTTCCTATTTTAACACCAGGCAAATGCTGTGGTTTAACCTTAATTATAGGCACAGCCGATGACGATCTGTGATTTGGCACTTTTATTTATTTACGAGTATTTAGCGTATGGCTAGGTATACAGCGTCTATTATTGTAAGATCTACACTACATACGTATGTCCAAGTTGTTTATATAGTCTATAGCCTCTGGAGTCGCAAAAGCAAAATCACTAGCACTGCCATTGTATTTTCTAGTCCTGCATTCCTTGATGATGTGCTTCGCTGTCTGTTGTGTAGCGCCACAGTCACACTCAGACGTTGGGATTCTGTTCCATTTGTAGTGGAAGGCTGCACAGTTCCCGTGGTTTGTTCGGATCCTGTTCAGTGCGGACCATAGTCTACGAGGGAGGTTGAAACCAGGTGGCGGCGTCTTCTTCACAGACGGTTTTGTCGGGCAGTATTTGTCGTTGAGTCTCTTCTGCTATTCAGCGCAAATTTGGTAGTTGCTGTTCCACAAGTTCATGGCATCTCTAGTTGGTGGTTTTCTCGAACACAGACGATCGCCGATGTCATTAGGTATCGGGAGTTCTGGGTTATTCACTATTTTACTGAATTCTCTTAGGAGAGCATCTTTACGTCTGAGATCTGGAGGAGGGATATGGTAGCCACTGTGTGGGAGTAGATTTGATTGTGCCAGTGATGAGATGCATTGTAGTGTTCAGCTGGGTATCTATGATGTTTGTTTGGGCAAACAGCGCAGTATTCAGCAGTCGAGTACACCATCCCTAAAGCTGAACATCTCAGAGTTGCAGCTGTAGATCCCCAAGTTGTTCCACGCAGCTTATGAATTATATTGTTGCGAGTTCTTACTTTCGCAGAGACGTTCAGGAGATGTTCATAAGACAGTGTTCTATCCAGTGTGACTCCTAGATATTTAGGGTACCTATTATGTCTCAATTTCTGGTTGTCCATGTTCATATTTATCTCCCTGTTAGACATTTTTACTGTTTAGGTGAAAGCAACAAACTTCAGTTTTGCTGATGTTTGGTTGGAGTCCCCATGTTTTAAAGTAGTGTGCCAGTGTCTTGAGGTCTTCAGTCAGGATCTCTTCTGTTTTCCCAACTGTTTTTTCCCTGATAGCAAGTGCCCAGTCATCTGCGTATCCGAATTTCCTTGAAAGTGTCTTCGGCATGTCTGCAATATGTAAACTAAACAGCAAAGGAGCAAGAACTGATCCCTGTGGCTTTCCGTTGTTCAGCGATCTTTGGCTGCTTGCACTGTCCCATTGTACACACGAAATTGTCTTTGACTCAACATGTTGTTCAGGAGTCGTGCATTTATCCTACATGGGGCCACTTTCAGGAACTTTTAGAGTAATCCATCTTTCCAGACGGTGTCATAGGCTGCTGTCAAGTCTATGAATGCCACTGACGTCTTGAGTTTTCTTTGGAAGTCTGCTTTTATGTAGGTTATAAGAGACATAACTTGATCTGTCGTACTTCCCTGTGGTCTAAAGGCGCTCACGTCCGTAGGTTTAACCTGAAAGTACCATACACGTGACCCCTGGGTGGTGCTAAGGGAGCAACAGCGAACAGGCGACCAGACGTAAAGTTTTATCTCCTGGTCTAGATACAGCACAGAATTACGATTTGGCAATAACAATATAAAAATGACTGTGGAAGCTTTGCATCCGAGAGATGTAGGTTCGAATCGCACTGTCAGCAGCCATGAAGTTGTTTTTGCGTGGTTTCCTATTTTATCAACGGGCAAATTCTTGGGTTGAGCCTTAATTATGGGGATGGCCGACAGACCTAGACAAAAATCCCTGTCCTAGCTGGTAATCGAACCTAAGGGGCCTGCGACCAAGAGAAAGGAATTGTAATTACGTAGGCTGAGTGGAATGAAGGCGGGTTCTAGGGGCTCTGGACTTTGTAACACAATCACATAACCACTGAGTTTGAATAAAAAATCTCTATCACAAAACCCTGAACTCTCTCCGAAATGAAGAGGGAAACAACGGGAAACTACCTGCGTATCCGAATTTTCTTGAAAGTGTCTTCGGCATGTCTGCAATATATAAACTAAACAGCAAAGGAGCTCGGAGACTGTGTGTGTGTTGAATACGCTATGGAAAGCATTTTACTTACGCAGTTGCCTCCGGGTGTGGCAGCTAATCACAACAACCAGAGTGGTGTGTAGTAAAAATAATTCTTCGGTTTTCTACATCCCGTTGTGTTAATGAGATAGATTTGCTCCTGTTTACGGTACGAATAATAAAAGCGGATATATTAAACCCACAGCACACGCATTGGACTACATAACACCATCTTGTAACGTAGTGAAGATACGAACGGAAAAGGGACATGCATTTACACAGCTTTCATGTACCGCTTTTAATTCTACACATGTACACTTCGATCGCATACTTTGTACTTACCTTATAGTAGCATAATATATACTTACATGTAAAAAATGATAAGAGGATTTATTCATGTTTTGAAATAATAAATGTTATCTCTGCATTGAGTTGATAAGAAATGATCGTCTCTCCAACACAGCAAAGCACACTGCACACTGCAGGAAGGAAATATTAAACTTGGCACTGTAGCATTTCTTGAGCGCTGCGGTCTGCCTCGCGCTCTACAGCAAAATCACACTTACAAATACAGCAAGGAAATTAAAATTAAAATCATTATTTTTTTCTGGCTCGAAGACTGTGTGTGTTCGTTATTTGTTCCTTGCTCCTTGTGTATTCAGTCAACACATTACATTACCAACCATCACAAAACACTGTATAGTAATTACACATTGCCGACAGGAAAGGCATCCGACCGTAAAACCCACATATGGCACACAGTTCGCACCGTCATATTATGGATATGGAAAAAAGCTGTAGAAAAATAAAGTACATTCGAATAGGGATTTTCCACCATCGAAACTTGAAGTTGCTATCCACAGTTGCTACTGTGCAGACAGAGGTAGTCGGATTCTTAAAGGACGGGGGAGGCAAAAGAAATAGGAAACCTATTTTTAGGGCTGTCGATACAGCCCTAGTATTTTCCCTGATAGTATTAATTAAGGTGCATCCCTGGTAATTGCCTGGTGTGAAAATGGGAAAACTATCTATAGAGCTGTCCACATGAGGTTTAAAGGTACAGTCCTAGTATTTTGCTTGATGTGAAAATAGGAAACCACGTAAAACCATCTTTTAGGCTATCGACATGGGGTTTAAATTATGAGTCACGGCTCGAAGGGCCTGATTTAATTCGCATTGTCATGTACCTCTGTAGCTCAAGCAGCAGCGCGCCGGCCTTTCACCGCTGAATACCGCGGATCAAATCCCCCACTCGCTATTTCAGACAAAGCGGAGGCCTGGGGAACAGGTTTTCCTCTAGGTTTTCCCTCTCAACAACATTTTATTCCCCTCCGAGGGGAGTCTGTAACCTGCATCGGCAGTCAGCACATATCCTATCCTCGCCGCTAGATAGGGCTTCAGTTGAATGTCTGGGAAACAGGCTGTAGATTGATACAGCCTCAGCATTTTGCTTGATAACAACGCTGATTATTCAGCAAGGAGTCGTACAGTAATAATTGACGAGCTGAGTAATACAGCCCCCAGCATTTTTCTTGGTGCTAACTGGCTAGCCGGCCTCAGCATTTGCTTGGCATTTGATGACAGTGGGGTTCGAACCTACTATCTCCTTTTGTCTAACATTCTAAAGTTTTTTCAACCTACGAAGCTTGAAGATAATAACTACAGCGAAAGACTTAATGCCTTAACGATTATGGCTACTATGCAGGCATTAGTGCTGAGCAGTGCTAAGGGCTAGCTCGCAGCACCCAGGGCTCGATTCCTAGCCGAAACTTTCTGTTATAAAATACCACAGCAGTATCACGATTAACTGATTCACAGAACTGTTTACATGTAGCTACAAGCGACTTCTCCCCAGAATAACGCTGAGATTCTGAATCATTGTAACATTCCTGCTGTACCGCGCAAGTGGCTGTGCTATTTGGGTCACGTAGCGAACAACATGGATTCGAGAGATAGTGGATGGGACTTTTTGTTTTTCAGAGTAGATTTACATCTCAGCTATCCGCGAAGTAGACTTTCCGTAGTTTTCAGCTTCTCCTCCAGGCAAATGCCGGGATAGTACCTAATTTATGACCACAGCCTGCTACCTCTAGAAGCCTCGGTTCGATTCCGGGACACGTATTCGTAGAATTTAAAATACTTGAAAATATTCCTACATTGTATTCAGAATTCTAGGTTAGGTAGTGCACACGTTGTTATTTTTGGAGGGGACATGAACGAAACTTTGAATTGTAAGACCATGCAGACTTTCACCATACCACTAGATAGGTGCTTCATACATTTCTATCTCGGTTACAGTCGAATAACTGGAAACGGACAGCGGATATTTCATTCCTAACACACAACATTGCCGTGAACAAATCGAACATATTTGTACAGTCCACATCCGGTAACATGTAAATTGCAAACGAATGCATTTTTCCTTAAGTCACGTATGATTGTATGCTTGGCCGTTCCAAACTCACATACTGTACTGTTACAAGAGAAACATAAATAATTAACCCAATGTTAGGCGGCGAGCCATGCGGTAGCGTTCCTGTAATCCTAGAGTTCGAATCCTGACCAGGTCAGGAATATTCACCTACAACTATGGGTTGGATCGAAGTTTACTCAATCTCTAAAAGAAGACCTGCACCAATTGCATTACATCCCACCTCGCAGGCCCCGGGATCGATTTCCAGCCAGATCAGTGATCTTTTTACCTAGGTCCTGGGTTCGATTCCCGGCAGGGTAAGGAATTTGAACGATAATCGGTTGATTACTTTAGCACAGGGACTGGGTGTATATGCCGTCTTTATTATCATTTCATACTCAACACGACGCATAGGTCACTTACGGGCATCAAATTAAAAGACCTACACCAGACCTCTCCAAAGGCCACATTATATTATTATTTAGAAATTGCTTACGTTACAGAAATAACTTAAAGCGACGATGGGATAGGAAAGGTCTAGGTGCAGGAAGGAACTGGCCGTGGCCTTAATTATGAGGATATGCGGATTTGATCAAAGTGTTGCGAATGAGGTATAATCAACAAGTTTTCTTACGCTCTCTAAAGGATAGGACCCTCCGAAATGACAACTGTGTAGAGGGACAGGAGGGAAGATGCCGTTACCTTGACGAACGTCCATATTTTTATACGCACATCTAAGAGGACACACTCGCATAACAGCGCTGCAGGCACGGTTTGCGCACGCGCATAACAGTGCTGTTGCGTAAACTGATCGACAATCGAAAAAAGTTCGAGATGACTTCACCAGCTCTGGTAAGTAGATGTCTTCACCTGTCATTCGCATAACAGCGTTGTTGAATGTAAACTATCGAAAAATTTTGAGGAGACTTCACAACTCACCCAACAGTCTGCGTGCCCCGTTGTGTGAACTAATCGACTATCGTAAATTTTGAGATGACTTTACAATCTCTGCTACTAGACTGCGCAATATCCGCAAGCATGGATGCGCGCGCACCCTTACATTAATCTATATTTTCCGTCAATCGCAATTCGAAATGACCTTACAATCTCTCTAACGAGAGAGCGCTAATATCCGCGCTCCCCCACACGCACGATGACCGCATAAAAAGTAGCTGGCGGAGTCAAGCTCTTTGCCAGTCTTCCGCGAGGAAGACAGGCCATGTCTGGCTAACAAGCCGTGCAATATTTGGTAGAGGACTCATCGCCAAGGCGGTGGACCCTTGGGGAGAAAGAAAGCACACCTCTCACTCACCCATCGCCTATTTTTGGTAAGGTGACTGGGAGGAGAAGACCACCTCTCCACTCTCCCCGCCACCTCCGAAAACAACAAAGAAAAACTCCTCGATTCCCTAACCTAGCCCCTCCGAGATAGCGAGTGTTTTAGCTTTGCACTCTTATTCAAATCCCGCTCCTCACACCTGTCAAACAAGAGCACGTGGTCTTGTTTTGTAAACAAAGATTACGTGGAGTGAGTTTAGGTCCTTTCAAGCTGACGTCTGTGAGGTTAGCCTTGCACTCTAATTCAAATTCCGCGCCTCCCACCTGTCAAAACAAGAGCATGTGCGGTAAGGTTAGGCCCCTTCAAGGTGACGTCTGTGAGGTTAGGATTTCTCCTATTCAAATTCCGCGCCCAACACGTGCTTATGTTTGAAAAACAAAAGCACGTGGTCTTGTTTGTAAACAATAGTACGTAGTACTAAGGTTCAATGACCTTGACAGGTGTCAATGACTTCGTGGGAAAATGCTGATTCTGCTCCCATTGTTTCTCAATCCCCCTTGCTACCCTACTGAAGTAGCTGGTAAAAAATAGTTGTGAGAAATAGAAGGGAAAATAATCAAGCCTTACGATGAGTGTATTGAAAAGAAAAATGAATTAATGAAGGGATTCAAACTGTGCACGGGGTAAACGTACATGGGAGAGGAATAAAACTGAGACATGTGGGGTTCACTCTGCCTGCACTAGATGATATAACAACCACAGATGAGGTATTAGACACATTGAAAAAGGGGAGCGGCTGAAAATCCGGTGCAGTCAGTTGAATTATGTATGAATTCTGGAAAGAGCTAGGGAATAACAGCCAAATGCCAAAAATAATAACTAAAATAGTTAACAAAACCTTTGATGGCAGAAAAATTCCAAGTTGTTGGCAAGAAGGAATGTATTACCATTATCGTAAACTAAATGGACTAAGGTACTCTGATGCTTTCATGGCAGTTTCTTTATGGCCCTCAGTTTGACGGCTCACCGATATAAACAGGTCTTACGACGACAATTTGAGTTTTTATAGCAGGCAGGATAAACTGCGGGGATACTCGATATACTCCTTTAGAGGAATAAGAGGAGAATAAAGATGAGTTCTTCGAAAATATGAAGATATCGGTTTAGAACCGACGAGGAATACGAATAGTGAAAACTCCAGGTGGCCTCAGATATCCTAAAACCACCAGAGTAGTGGTCAGATCCTGAAGTGGCGAAAGAAGGTAGGACTAGGAAGTGATAAGGACAGGAAAGCACCATGCGAACTTCGAAGTTATGGCGGTCTCAACTCGGATGATCCATTATCATAACCTGTGAATTTCTAGAAGAATTTCCATAACTAACCCTGTCCTACATTTACATCGACATAATTGACTTCTACTCTAATTAATCTACGAGATATACGAAGCGGGATGCCAATAAATTCCGTAGCTTATAATGTATAACTTTATGTGACAACGTTTGTTTTCCTGTCCTACACACTCATATGTTAAGCGACCCGTATACATACACATATTATTCTGTTTGGCAGCTGGAAGCACGATGATGGATTGGGGTGCGCCCATAACCAGCGACATTGGTGGGACGGAACCCAATTACCCCTCGCCCATATAATACGAAGGTGCTATCAATGTCAAGGAAATGGTATTTCGATTCGACTGCGCCACTCCGTGTGATTGAGTCCTTGTACAGGTGCAGCCCTTTCTCCAGTAGTGGGCGGTCAGAATACGTCCATAGAATCGCCTGCCTGTGCAAATACAACTCATGTAGGGAGGCGACACAGTCCTGTAATCTCTGAGATCCTCGGTTTTCAGGTACAGGAAGTAGGCATTATGAGGGAAACTTTTTAAAGAATCATAGACATCATACTTCCAACGGTCACGCATATCATTAATAACTCACTCATGACTGGAGTATTTCCTTCGAATTGGAAACATGCGTATCATCCGGCCTTTCCCTAAAAACAACAGTCCCGAAGATTATCGTCCTATAAGTATCCTTCCTATATTAGGAAAATTGTTGGAGAAAATAGTACATAAACAAATGACTGGATATCTTATACAGTACAACTTACTTAACAAATATCAATCGGGATTCAGACAAAACCACAGTATTGCCACTGCATTAGTTAAAGTGACAAATGACATGCAACTAGCGATAGATAAAGGACAAATGACTATACTTGTTCTCTTGGACTTAAGCAAAGCCTTCGATTGTGTAGATAGAGACATATTACTCGCTAAACTTAAGGCACTGAAATTTTCTTACAGTACTTTAACCTGGGTACACTCCTATCTTAGTGATCGCCAGCAGCGCGTTTCAGTGGGAAACGATATATCTTCGTGGCAAACCACTAAGATGGGCGTGGCTCAGGGAGGAGTATTGTCACCACTTTTGTTCTCATTGTACATGAACGACTTATCTGAGACGCTGACCAATTGTAAATATCACCTGTATGCAGATGATATACAGTTATATATTCACACAAAGCCTAATGACTTAAACAATTCAATCACTAAGTTAAACGAAGACCTAGCAAATGTTAATGACTGGACTAGCAGACATTGCCTGAAAGTGAACCCATCAAAATCACAGGCCATCATAATTGGCACGTATAAATCTCATGCTAAAATACAAAACACGTATATACCCAGTGTTATGCTCAGTGGAATACCAGTAACATTTAGCTATCATGTAAAGAACCTTGGAGTAGTATTCGATAAATATTTAAGTTGGTCGGAACATGTCACAAAAATTTGTCAAAGAGTATTCTACTCATTACATTCTGCAAAAAGGATGAGGGACTTCCTTCCAAGAAACACAAGAAAATTATTAGTACAGAGCCTAATATTTCCAATACTTGACTACGGAGATGTAGTTTATAATGGTATGAGCAAAACACTTTCATGTCGACTACAGCGAGCCTACAATGCTTGTGCTCGATTCGTATTAAATATCCTAATCCAAACTCATATTAACCCTTTCCTCTCTCAGCTGTCGTGGCTAAGATTGACTGAACGACGTAAATACCACGCTGTTTCCCTTCGCTACAGTATTCTGCAAACAAACAAACCGTACTATCTTAGAACAGACTTTAAATACCTCTCCCCTTCCGATAGAGCTCCCTCAAGGTCATCCACACGTTCCCTCTTGTCCATTCCCATTCACCATAGTAACTCGTACAACAACTCATTCATACCTGCTACCATACGTTCCTGGAACTCATTCCCAGCTGAAATTAGAGGCATAGGCAATCCGAAGTTATTTAAAAGGAAATATTTAATGTGGTACACAAATATGTAAAAAGGAGATTTCACCAACGTAAACATTTAATAATTAATTAATTAATTAATTAATTAATATTAGCTTGTATATCTCCTTTATACCGTATCATAGTGCGAGTTGTAGGAAATTTCGGCGAGATTAATTACGGTGCGTACTAATGATGGAAGTGCGCATTGCTACACACTACTCCATATTGCGTGCTCTTCGCCTCAGTCTATGCACTCCACTCCGCTGTTCTCTGTGTTTTTCTCATTACCAGCGTGAATACTACGATCCCCGTTTAGGTCATCTGGCTATAACGGGCAGTAGAAGAATTGAATGCCACCACTGAACAGGCTTGCGGATGGAATTGGTTAGTTTCCTATTTTCCATTTCGACTGACCAATATTATCTCTATAATGAAAGTTTCTTCCGTTTATGTTCGTGTAATTTTCCATGCCTTATGTGTTGACCATAATTATGAATTGTTCTCTGCAATTATTATGTTGGTGCTCAAATGCATAATATTCTCCCTTTCACCCCTGTGGGTTGGGGACGCAGACGAAGAGCACACCCATGGTATCCTCTGCCTGTGATTACTAACATTACGTGCGGAACACCATGGGTCGACGTTGCTTGTGACAAGTACCACCTTGCGAGTAAAACCATGAGTCTACGTTATATAGGAGCAATACCATTATGCGAGGAACACGGTGGGTCTGGGCGTTGCCTGTGATAAGTGTCGCCGTGTGTATTCCATCAGGCGGTTCCTCTGTGTTCTGAATGGGCCTGCGTTACCTATCAGTAGTACCACATCATGAGAAACACCGTGGGCCTACGTTACATGTGATTGGTACCACCATGTGAGGAAAACCATTGGTCTGCGTTTCCTGAGCGTAGTACCATTGTGTGACGTACACCATGGGTTTGTGTTGGCTCTGGGTGTTACCATAGTGTGCGATACATCGTGGGTCTACATTGCCTATGATTAGTACCACTATATGAGCAACACAACTATTATACGTTGCCTGTGATTGGTTCCACTATGTCAGGAACACTACGGGAATACCGGCGTCCGTGATTAGTTCCACTATGTGAGGAACACTATGGGCCTGCGTTGCTTATAACTAGTATCTTTATGTGCGAAACGCCACGGGTTTGTGTTATCTGTTATTGGTGCCATTGTATGTACACACCCCATGTGTCTACATTACCTGTGGTTAGTGCCACCATCCGAGAAACACTATGAGTCTACGTTGCCTGTGATTAGTACCACTACAGAAGGAACACTATGGTTCTACTTTACCAGTGATTACTATTGTGACGGGCCGGTGACCTGAATTTTGGACTCCTGAATCCACTGGATCCATTGATTGTTTTGGATTCATTGTCATTTTCCCATCATGATTCGTTTTATATTTTAGTCAGTGGATACATTTTGAAGTTTTAATTATCGTTTCATTTCGTTGCACCTCGTACCATTAGGGGCTGATGACCTAGCTGTTAGACCCCTTTAAGCAACCTAAAGCATCATCATCATCGTTTTCACTTTCCATGGTGAAAGTACAGCACTTTGTAGAACACTTGTTCTGGAGTGGTCTTGTTTCATTGTCTCTGTTCTACCGCAGAGTTGTGTACGTGAATGCGTCTTTCATTTTCGATTTTAAGACAATTAGTGTTATTTGCAGGCTTGCAGAAACGCACAACACTCTGCTCTGCACCAGTACAGACAAGTGAGGTTGCTACACATATTGCATGGATTGTCGTATTTTATGCCTCGGAAACATTGACATGGTATAAGACAGATTATTATTTAGCGTATCGCTTATACAGACAATAACAGTAATATATATACAGTATATATATATTTACTGATGAGAAACAAAGTAATTTTTGCTTCACGATTGAATATCTATTTCTTCAATCCAGCGTACATCATTTGGATTTGCCAGCAGGAAGTCAGCTTCCTCTCCTTGATTATCTTGCTTTCAGTGATTACTTGGAATTTCCGATCACTTAACATGTAGTTAACCAGTTAAGCCATCGTTCTTCATGGTACGATACGCAGAAATTTGCAGATAAAGCCTTCCTTCCATACAGTGTCAAAGGCAGCAGTAAGATCAACAAATGCTACAGATGTTTTCACTTTCATTTGATATCCTGCCTCTATAAACAATGTAAGAGATAATACTTGGTCGCAGAAGCTACGCCCTGGTCTGAAGCCTGCCTGTTCAGCTGGAATATGCTCTAGGATTGTGCTACTTATTCTGTTGTTGTATATCAAACATCAAGCAGCCAGCTAAGAAGGGCGGGGTGTCGATAGCTCTACCTTTATGCTGGGTTTACCAGGTTCCAGAATATAAATTATGTCGCCTTCTTGAACTCCAATGGAAGCTGATCACTCAGTAGGATGTCAATGAATAACTCTGCCAACCATTTCTTAGCACATTCTCCCAAATGAATCAGGAATTCTGGATGGATGCCATCGAAACCAGGTGACTTAAAAGGTTTGAGGTTCTTCAGTCCCATGTCATTGTCTAAAACTGTGAGGGAACGTGCATATTCAGATGATGGAGATGTCGTCTTTTTCAGATCATGAAACTGTCTTCTAATATGTTTCGTATGTTTCTTGTCAGGAGACACTTTTGATGTGGTACAATGTGGGAAGAAATTTGGTCAAGTGTTACTCCTGAAGGTTTTCTGCATACTGATCCACTTCTTCCCAGTTTCCTCGGAAGGCTCCATACTTCCCTGCTTGAGTTGGTGAAGTCCATACTTTCAACTGTATCTGTCGATTTCTGCCTTCGAGATGTCTCAGCTGGTGAAAAGTTCTGAAGCTATCTCTTGGTCACCACTTCGCTGAAAGTGTTGGTACAGTGTTTCACTTTCATCGCTCCGTCCAGGAAAATATTCTTTTCGATATCCTCTTGGCATACGCGTTTTAGCTATTGCTGTTACTGCACCTATGAAGCGATGCCAGTACTTATGAGATGGTGGGATCCAGCGAATTCACTTATCCAGTTGCCTTGAGAACTTCACCCAGTCAGTTTTCTGGAAGTTCCATCGAGCGTGTAGAGTTGATCATATGACAGTTACCTTGCAACCAATTTGTATTATTACAGGTCTGGCTGTGGGGGAAGGCATCTATCACTTTTCTTGTGGCATTGATCGGGAAGCTTCTTCCATTGCAGGTAACAAAACATAAGTGAGGATTTGAATCCTTGCGCCAAGCTGTTGACCTGAAAGTACCTTGATCTTTGGCATCCAACACTAGATGAAGATTGTTCACTTCAGCCAATTCTGCAAGGATGCTCCCATTTTCATCATTGTCGCAGTATTTCTAAAATTCATGGTGACTATTGAAGTCCCCTATATAAATTGCAGGATGTTCCACAGATAACAAGACAAAATCGGGCCATGGTGTCTTATAAACATTTGTGATAAGTGATATCATACACTTGTATGACAACTGTATGTGTATCTTCCTAGACATTAAAAGAAATTAGTGAAGCTTCGTTAAAGTTTCTCCGAACATACGTAGCAATTCCATATACCCCGTGATAAGTTGCACCAAGAGCAGTATTTCCAGGAATTCGACCTCTGCTTCGGAATGTTCCTTCGCTGGAAACATGAGCTTCCGGAATGGTGACAATATCGATGTTATTGTCCAGCAGGAATTTTTACAGAGAGTCACAATTTGCCTTGCTAATGCTTTCGACATTCAGTTGCAGGAGTCTGATAGATGGACCAATCTTTCTCTTATTTCGTCGATATGGCATTGCCAGGAGATCATGGGGATATTCTGGCTGCCTGTTCTCGCTGATGCTCAGTTAGCACCACCCAGGAGGCACGTGTAGGGTAATTAGAGGTTAAACCTGCAGGCATGAGCAACTCTACCTCGCATAAAAGGCAGAAATAAACCGCTTTGAAGCGTGTGTAACATGTGGCATTTTTTTTTTTTTTAGCATGATGAAAACCTCGGGGTTGGATCAGATCTCTAAATGTAAGCTCCTTAAACTGGTACTCAAGCGGCGTTTGTCCTACCGACAACATTAAATTCACCGTTCAGAATGCATGCAAACAGCAGCAGATGTTTTTATTGTAGGAACAACACCACTTGGAAGACCAAGAGCGCTTTACAACTTATAAATCTCATTTTTGTCCCGTATTGGCATCAAATCAACGGAGGTTTAGGCTGAAGGAAGAATCCCACCTTCCAATACTTATTAGCTTTTTATGGCTAGCCTAAGTAATCAAAAACATATTCCAGCTTAAAGTCTAGTTAAATGACTAAATGCGTTCATGTTTCGTTTCTCTGATTTGGAACATCTTCAGTTAAAAACTTGCATAAAGAAAAAAATTTAGCACATTTTAAATAAGAAGCACTATGATGATGAGATAAAATATTCCTTCATATTGCGTTAAAACACTCAACAAGTGAATGTTCAAACATACATTATCATTATAGACCTTTATGCCTTTCAGCGTTCAGTCTGCAAGTCACTCTAAATTTACTAAGCGCCGTCTCATTCCTCTGTTTGTAACTAGTTCTAACTGAAAACCTACAACCTGTTTTCCAGTCATTGACCGGGTCAATTAAAAAGAATGAAGCAGATATAGGCTATTAGTACGATGGGGTCGCCACTCCCAAAGTGATTTATTAATGACTGACAGATGCTATGAAATGAGAATGGAGAGTGTTGCTGGAATGAAAGATGACAGGGAAAACCGGAGTACCCGGAGAAAAACTTGTCTCGCCTCCGTTTTGTCCAGCACAAATCTCACATGGAGTGAACGGGATTTGAACCACGCTATCCAGCGGTGAGAGGCCGACGCGCTGCCGTCTGAGCCACGGAGGCTCCAACTTGTTCTAACTATTCTTTTAAATTCTTATGTTGTAAACTGAGCTTTTCTGAAGCATAAAGAGCTTCAAATGTGATCACTGTTAAGTAATGACGAATTTTACTATTCCAAAACAAGCAGTTTTGTTATAAACTTTGTTTGTGCGTTGAAAATCAATTTCAGTTTTCTTAACTCTTGAAGATACTGGTTTATTTTTATTGCCATTTATACAATAACATAAATATGAAAAATATTTATTTTTATAAGAGTTGGTTATATCTATATTATCGCAGAAGTAATGTAAGTTTGTCGAACTACTACCTTCATAATTCAGCACACTTGCTCTCTACAGCCCCTATTGCATCAGGTCTACAAAGTCCAGCACCGCTAAGCCAAATTATGTCAGGGCTGGTCGCCAGAATGCGAGTCCAGTGTTATCACTGCGAGTGGACTTTCTCGACTTACTGTCACAAATAATTTGAAAGAGAATTACCTCACTCGTAGCTCAGACAAGACAGGAAATGGAGCTCTTGAGTGCAGTTCGCTGTCGGTGTTCACCATGGTCTCTCTTCTGGTTGTAGAAGAACATCGTAATGACATTTCATTAAACGGATTTTGCCAGTATTTAGCATCCATGTCCCTCTAGTGACGTTGATTCATTTTAGGAACCAATCAGTGTTTCAGCTAGTGAGAAGAACTCTTACCTGACGCACATGGGACGCAGTGGTCGTCTGGTAATTATTGTTTTAAGGGGAAATACAACTAGTCAACCATACTCTATATAAGACTAATCAGAGCTAAAAATGGAAGGGATCCGACACTTCGAAAAATGAAGGTATAGTCCAAAGAAAGACAAGGGCCACGAACGGCGTTTAAAATGAAAGACTCCCAAAGTCTCGATAACTGATATTGTCGGGATCGGATAAGAACAAGAGTTGACAAAGTGAGGTCGAATAGGAGGGGATGCAATGCCAGAATTCATCTCAGATCCCCGCGTTCGCCAACACAAGTTGAGAATCCCTGGGGCCCATTTTAGTCGCCTCTCACTACAGGCAGGGAATACCGTGGGTGTTATTCTTCCGCTCCCACCCACAGGGGCAAAATGAAACACAGAACTGGGTCCAGCATCTATTTCTTAGTTTCTTTATTCTGTAAGGCATCCACTTTGATTTATAACACTCAACTATTAGTTCATTAATTAATTTATTTAAGACCGGGCGAGTTGGCCGTGCGCGTAGAGGCGCGCGGTTGTGAGCTTGCATCCGGGAGATAGTAGGTTCGAATCCCACTATCGGCGGACTTGAAAATGGTTTTCCGTGGTTTCCCATTTTCACACCAGGCAAATGCTGGGGCTGTACCTTATTTAAGGCCATGGCCGCTTCCTTCCAACTCCTAGGTCTTTCCTATCCCATCGTCGCCATAAGACCTATCTGTGTCGGTGCGACGTAAAGCCCCTAGCAAAAAAAGAAATATTTAAGTATGTGGGTTTTCGGATCATTAACATTTCTGTTCGTAGTACATCACAAAGTGCGGGATAGTAACCGATCACCGCCGTAGTCTAAAACTGCGTTTCCCCGCGTCCTTAATACAGCGAGATGACGAGCAGTCGGCCATTTATGAGGCTTTTTTATTATTTGTCTTATGTTTTTAATTGTCCTTGTACTATAGGCCTATTATGCTAGTTTCTTTTACAGAAAGTAATACTGCCGGGCTGAGTGCCTCAGACGGTTGAGGCGCTGGCCTTCTGACGCCAACTTGGCAGGTTGAATTCGGTGCTAATTGAAAGTGCTCGAATACATCAGCCTCGTGTCGTAGATTTACTGGCAAGTAAAAGAACTCCTGAGGGACTAAATTCTGGCACTTCGGCGTCTCCGAAGACTATAAAAGTACTTAATGGAACTTCCAATAATAATAATAATAATAATAATAATAATAATAATAATAATAATAATAATAATAATAATAATAATAATAATAATAATAATAATAATAATAATAATGAAATCGCGTATGGCTTTTAGTGCCGGGAATGTCCGAGGACAAGTTCGGCTCGCCAGATGCAGGTCTTTTGATTCGACTCCCGTAGGCGACCTGCGCGTCGTGATGAGGATGAAATGATGATGAAGAGGACATATACACCCAGGCCCCGTGCCAGAAAAATTAACCAATTGTGGTTAAAACTCCCGATCCCGCCGGGAATCGAACCCGGGACTCCTGTAGCCAAAGGCCAGCACGCTAACCATTTAGGCATGGAGCCGGACATAATAATAATAATAATAATAATAATAATAATAATAATAATAAGTAGTAGTATTCTGAAAGTGGCATGCCTACCACTTTTGATGTTCACATTGTGCTATTCTGTAACAACTGTACGGTGCTTAAGGCTAAGTTAATGTATTTTTGTACTGTGATAGAGCGTCACATGAGATCTTGAACATGCCAACAACAATGCTATCTTGAAGAACTTCGAGTACCTCATCCGTTATCGAACCCACGGACTCGAGATTACACGTACTGTACGATGTTCAACCACTGATCCATGGAGGCAGCTGTAAAATTGATGAGCACCTAACAAACTGCACAGCCCTGAAAAGGAAAGAGAAATGACCACATAATTAATGAAATAACTCATTAGTATGTAGGGAGAAGTTGAGTAATCCTGAGTAATGAGGCTAATCAGAGCAGAGTGGCGAGCGTGGGCGACGTGAGGGAGGCACTCGCCCACTCTGCTCGTGCCACGGCCACAAAGTTCTCTTGACCTAAATAACAACTACCTTGATACAAAGTATATATTAAATAAAATATATAAGAAGCGGGTGAATTCAAATATGCTTTGGGAGGCGGTGTTGCCAAATCTGTACGTAGCTGAAGACCAGGTTGAAGAACAAATGTTTGCCGAGAGGGGTTCGAATACAGACCTCCGAATTGAGAAGCAAGTAGGCTACAGTGCGTTTGTGTTTGATGCTGATTTCTCGGCACAGCCCTCAAGCCGTTCTTCAGCAGCAGTGCCGCGCAAAGTCCGCGAAGTGATCTCATTGGCTAACTTCAGCAGTTGATTGAACGACAACGGTGCGAGACATCGAATTATATCTTTCAAATTATTTATCAGTATTGCCAACCCTCTAACGCTTATGTACGATGTTCACGTCATTTGCGACCATCCTGTACATGGTTATTGCATTTTCTTCAGATCCGCTTTGTTCTATCGTTATTCATATCGGAGTTTTTACTTCCTTCGTCTACACTAATTTTCATCTGTTTAGAACTGTGCCATTCGTTCCTTGTTTTGGTTATCTGAATTGGCAGCGATAAGGACCCCGCAGACCCCGTGGGGCGGGATGGGGGTGGGGGCATGGCTTGTGAGGGGCCCGTGACTCTTTCATAATTCAGTAGCTGAAGTGTGATTTTACAAATTGATAAAGCTACAGCACACAGAACAGTACTGTATTATTTCTATTAGAGGGTTATTCCAAATATAGCCCGTCATAGTGCAGAGCTTCTTTCGTCAATAGGAGTACGGTCGTAATATCTAAGAGAATGAGGGTTTCCCAACCTGTTCCAATAATAACCATCTCTTGCTGCCACTGACAACAATCAACAAGGCTTTTGAAGTAATTAGAAAGTTCTGAGAGCCCAGTAGTCAGCGAAGATGCGATAACAAAGAATCCTCCTTATCTAAACTCCAAATACTGAATTTTCGAGCCTGTTTATAACACTCGGCAGTCAGTGTAGCTAAGAAGACCTACGATGGACGGTTGAGTTGTAAATAGTAGTAAATTATTTGGTCCTGACCGACTCGTTGGCTGTATGGTCAACGTACTGGCCTTCGGTTCAGATGGTTCCGGGTTCGATTCTCGGCCGAGTCGGGGATTTTTAACCTTCATTGGTTAATTCCAATGGCCCGGGGGTGGGTGTTTCTGCTGTCCCCACCATCACTGCAACTGACACACCACACATAACACTCTCCTCCACCACAATAACACACAGTTACCAACACATGGCAGATGCCGCCCACCCTCATCGAAAGGACTCCCTTACAAGGGCTGCACTCGGCTAGAAATAGCCAAACGATTTTAATTATTTGGTCTTAGGAACACGATTATTTCTTAACTAGTGGACCCTTTCTGCTCCGTAGCATTCCTAATAAATAGGTCAGATAACTCGTTTTGGTATGCCTATCGCAATCATATTGTTTTGCCAGCGTTTTCAATAGTTCTATGAACATTTTTACCGGTACAAAATAACTGATTCATTCGTAATGTACCTAGTATGTAACACCTTTTTCCATACAATATTCTCTGTCCTCCGACCATCTTAACATTTTCAAACTATCTTGCCCGAGATAGTGCAACATACATTTGGCCGTGGCTGTATACTAGTTCGGCTAAGTAGTCACCCACGTTTTCAACAGGTTGTCTCTGCACTTTATTACTGGTAATGATCATACAGAAGGCTAGCCGACTTGATACCTTCCCGTCTATGGGTACGTAGGTGTTTTCTGTTAGCAGCATGTAAGTTATTAGGAACTTTCTGTCATATGCTGAATATATTTAGAAGCTAGGGAAGGTCAGAGAATCCTTGGGAATAGTATTCTTCCACCATCAGAGGAAGTGCACACTCTCTGGCTTGACAGGTAGTAACCATTAAAGAGAGTGTTAGTCGCTTAGCAACCTGCTAAGTACAGAATGTATTGCGAGTTAGGGTAAGACTTAGCCTGCAATTACTAGAGTGATCATTTAATGATCTGATCTTGAAAATAAATATATTGCCGTCGACTTTTCAAGAAATACAATATTTTTCCTGTAATCTTGCGACGATTTCGAAGATTTTGGTACAAACAGCAATTTTAACTCCCTCTGGTTCAAGAGCTTCAGTTTTGTAGAACACACACATTAGTGTTTTTTATATAGAGACTAGCATGTACCCGTGGTTTTACCCGCGTGTATTAATTTAGCCGTTAGATGTTTTTAAACTATTATACTCTACAGGGCATAAACAACAATGCATAAACGAACTTACCTGCTTACCTGTTACTAAATAACCGCACCAGTCTAGCTGCAATCGGCAGACGGTCGATTTCTGGGTTCTTGCGACGAAGGTATGGGGATTAGGAAATTATTCTATTACTTTAAATTACTAAATGAGGAACTCAGTTATAATTCATCATTTTACTAGACAAAGCATAGTCGATTAATCAGATAAACAAGAATTTTTCTTAATACAATCTCTCCATTACAATGGATCGCACACGTAGTGTGAAGACAACTGCCATAAAGACGCATATCCATAATTTACAAAGTTACATCCAGTGATGACTCGGTGTCGGAGAATAAATCCGTGAACCAAACTTGTATTCCTCTTTAAGGAATACCCATCGGACCTATAAAAATAAAACATGGTGCCAGGATCAGAACTGTCTCGCAGAAATAAAGCTATTACAATGGGTTCCCTAACATACTGGAGAAGTACACACACACAAATAGCAAGTCCGACTGTTACCAACTACGACTAAAATAAACCTACCACTACAGCTATACCTCTCCCTACCACGCATAGCAGTATGCATATGGATGCGAACTCATGTCCATTAAGCAATTATTGTATTTACAAGATAGACTAACATTACTAATTCCTTAGTGCCGAGATATCGTATGTAGAATACACATCTATATTGACAAGTAAGTAAAAAAGGAAAACAAACGAAATAATCGCTGTCACAAATACGTCTTTGCCTGAAAAAGAAAGAATCCCTTATAACCTTGGCTTTTAAAAATGACTGCGGCTCCCCGGCGTGGAGGGCTGGGACGATGACCTCCTCGTCTCGCCAGTAAAGCCTCCCCTCGCTACAAACAAGGTAAACACGGCAGCCAGTGGTCCCGTAGCCTAATTTCCTTGCGCTCAGAACTAACTTCACAAAAGGGCTTTTATTCTCGTCTACCCATGACAAACCAATAGCAACATAACAAGTGAGGAATCACTTCTCATTCTATATATCCAACTCAACTAACAGACCGCCATGGGCCTCATTTATATCATATAAAGTACCTTGGCCTATTATTCCCATAAAACACCACCGTCAATCCATATGACGTGTTCCTGGTAACTTTCAGGTGTAAGGTTCAAGCCCCTGCTTAGCAGAGCAAAACGGAGTCGCAAATTTTGATGACAGAGCCCACGATGTAGTTTAATTTCATCCATAGCCGATTAGATAAATACAGGCATAAAAAAATTCAATTCAGGCAGCATGCAAACACTACGTTACGCAGATCTGACTATCCCTCCCAATAGAGAGAAATAATACACTATTCTGAGTAACCCTTAGTTACAAGTAAATGTTATCCGACGCCAGGCACTAAGGAATACCAATCTAAGGCACACAAACAAGCTCCCGTAATACTAGGCACACTACTTCCTATCACGTAACCTAATTTAATCGTTGTTTGCTACATAAATATATATATATACTTTACACTTTAATATTATAAAACCATCTTAATAAATAGCCTCATAGGCTACAATCACGTCACCTACTAATATTTACAAATTTAATTACTGTATTTCTGCGTAACAACCCCTGATCCTAACACATGCTTACAAGTATGGTTCACTTATCTATCATTTTGGAGACCTCCTCATCCCTCCGTCCGGGTTGAGCTGTGCCTACCTAGCCCATCATGGTAGCTAGGGGTCCTGGGTTGATCCTCTAGGTCCAGTCTCCATGGGTACCTCGTTCCTGATGTCTTCTTCTGGAAGGATGGCTCGTTGGACGTCTTCTTGCGGTTGTGGCCGGAAGGTCTCGTATCACACATATCTTGCATACGTCACAGGTCTTTACTAGAATGAAATGCCTAATTTATTCACAGCATATCATTTTCTGATATATTTTATTCATTTTTGAAATAGAAGTCGGTACTGGCAATCTACGACGTCAAAATCCTTGTCCCCTTTTATCTATATATTCGTGCACTAATGAATACAAGCAATGTATCTACTATCAGAGATACACAGCTGAATCATTCGAGGCAATTATTATTATTTCATGCTCAACTGATCCAGTCTCATAAGTCTGGCAGGAATAACACTGACTGCTTTAGTTTATTATTAGTGCTTCTTCTGAACTTCGCAAACTTCACCCTTAGCGCTTCATAATGAAGTCTATAGATACGGCATTCTTTACCGTCAATTAATTAGGCACTCGCGAACTCACTGCAAAGCGTCTAAATACCAACATACACTTGCATAACTACCGGAAAGTTTATAGATCACCAATCCACTGAACCAAAGTTAGCGTAACTGCACTCATTAATCACAGTCTTTGTCCTAAACAAAGGTTTCTGGCGCAAAAACAGACAGACGCGCGACACGTACTAGCAGCGGTCTTATCGTCAAATGAACCCCCTCCTTCCACGTCTCTCAGCTCTTATAGGAGCAAAAATCCAAGCGACGCCAGGGGAACTCCCTCGTAATACTCTTGAGTTTGGCATGCAGCCACTAAACAGCTTACCATGGTGGTCGGATTATTACGTAGTTATTAATTTCATTACTTGTTAACAGCATTAAACGTAACATTGGCTTCATAAAAATCTGGAGATAATTTGCATCTTTTTATTATCCTGGAAAACCTTCAGATAGAGGAGATATCACTCAATTCCCGTGATGTGGTGAACCTGACTGCTCCCGCTTAAAATTATTGTTAGGGTGGTATGGTGCTTCCCAAAACAAATTCTTATCTCTCTTTCTTCGTCCCCCATATATTCTGTCTCACTTGTGCATAACCACACCCAGCTTAGGGAATCACCTCCTGAGTTCCCGCATTCTATATGGCCTCACGCCCTTACAGTTGGCGTCATGTTGCACAATATTATTTCTGCGTTAAATATCACTTATTAATAAATGAACAGAATGGTACACTATTTACATAAAAGCAAAGTAAAACATAATATTTTATTAACACACATCGGTTTTACATAGGTTGAAATACCGTACTTTTACTTTTAATAGCTATGCCCGTAACTTCGAACGCGTTGAATTTTCTTTTTGACTTATAAAGCTTCCTTGTTAATTTTGAAGTATTTTGATTAATTTGGCTTTTCGTATCAATCTCAATGGAAAATCTCTTTATAACTGACCGGGCGAGTTGGCCTTGCGGTTAGAGGCGCGCCTCTGTGAGCTTCCATCCGAGCGATAGTGGGTTCGAATCCCACTGTCGGCAGCCTTGAAGGTGGTTTTCCGTAGTATCCCATTTTCACACCACGCAAATGCTGGGGCTGTACAATAATTAGGGCCATGGCTGCTTCCTTCCAACTCCTAGGCCTTTCGTATCCAACCGTCGCCATAAGACCTGCCTGTGTCGGCGCGACGTAAAGCCACTAGCAATAAAACTTTTTATAACTGTAATCGTTCGTTCCTCTCAAAACTACTTTCATACTACCTAGACACGGATTGCCTCAATCGACAGTTTGTAAGACGACTTTCTCTATCCTGTTGAGATTCATTTCACGTTGCTATCTTTAACTTTTGGCCTTTCTCGTCTTTTTAGAGAGATTTTATTTTAGGCATGACTAATAACTTACCTACTCAATACGAACACCATCCGCAGTAGCCCGCTCGTGCGTACTGAGCCCGCGCAACAGCCAGCCTTAGTGATATTGGGTCGTTCTTGGGGGAAGTGGTGGGAAGCGCCTTTCGATGCCGTGAATGGGAACGCGGGGTACTGGACACTACTTCTTTATTTCATTATTGTATTTTCGCAGACCGCCAAGATAGTTCCCAGCAGTAGGCCAAGATCTGTTACCTTAGAAACGCTACTGTGACGGTTAGCGTGTTTTGGTTTCTATAATTGGAATATGCATTGCGTGTATTCGTACCATATACGTGTATTATTTTTATTACTTCGGATTTGAAAACTAAATTGTGTAATATTATTATTATTGTTATTATTAGTATTATTATTATCGTCGTTGCTGCCAATTTTAATAATATACGTCCTTGTACTATGAAATAAACTTGAAACTTTGCTTATCAGGAAACAAGGGACCGGGCGAGATGGCCGTGCGGTTAGAGGCGCGCGGCTGTGAGCTTGCATCCAGGAGATAGTGGATTCCAATCCCACTGTCGGCAGCCCTGAAGATGGTTTTCCATGGTTTCCCATTTTCACACCAGACAAATGCTGGGGCTGTACCTTAATTAAGGCCACGACCACTTCCTTCCAACTCCTAGGCCTTTCCTATCCCATCGTCGCCATAAGACCTATCTGTGCTTCGGTGCGACGTAAAGCCACTAGCAAAAAGAAAGAAGAAAAAGAAACAAGGGGCCCAGTTTCAATTATTGTTGAGGGGACGAGTTTCTCAGCGCGGCTACTGGTTGTCTGGCATATTTGTTGGGTGTAGTTGTTGTGATTGTGATGCTACATCGGGTTGTTGTCGCTCGACTATCGTTGTCAAGTCGGAAGTGCCTGGAGGCTGTAATTTGAGTTCTTCAGCTGTTTATAATACAGGGAGGTCTCTTAATGCCTTGTCTTCAGTTCATGACGTTGAAATCACGTTTTATGTTGATGTTAGTTGAGTTGTGCGCTGCATACGTCGTTTGTCTGCTGAGACTAGGGTCAAACTTTTCTGATTTCAAGCTGCGTTACTGCATGTGTTTCTCGCAGCTGGACGACAGAGAGCGTGCTCGCACGGAGATATTTTATTACTGTGTTGCATATTGTGAAGTAACAAAGCATCACCGTTTTTCCGCATGTGGAAGGAATTACATTAAATAACAACACCGTTGTTGCGTTATGTGCTGCGCTGGTTGTTCCTTGTCGTCAAAGAAATTATTGGATCCATCCAATACTAAGTGACAGGTCATCAAATGTACAAGCCGTACTCCTACACAGTAAATTAAAAGACAACCAAGTTGAAATTGTTTGAGTATTATCGAATGTCCATTACGTCATATGAAATGCTTTTCGTGTTTGTTGAAAAATGCTATCAGCAAAAGAAACACAGCGTCTCCCCAATACAGCGCCCGTTACTGATAACCACGCATCCTCTTTCCCGTCGCTACTTTTGAACTCTTGGTTCTGATACTTTTGTACCTACTGTCCAATTCCATTTTGCTTCGTGGAAGTACGAAACGAAGGCTGATGGACCACGCACAATATTCAGACAAGATACTAACCGGGAAAATACGCAAACAAAGTTCTTGAGCGAACGACCTTGAAGACGGGCCTTGTCTCGTGTTCCGCTTTGTATGGCCGGTCCCGTCCAAATGAGTGTTGTACATTGAAAGGAAATATCGTATGGCTTTTAGTGCCGGGAGTGTCCGAGGAAAAGTTCGGCTCGCCAAATGCAGGTCTTTTGATATGACTCCCGTAGGCGACTTGCGCATCGTGATGAGGATGAAATGATGATGAAGACGACACACACACCCAGCTCCCGTGTCAGTGAAATTAACCAATTATGGTTAAAATTTCTGACCCTGCCGGGAATCGAACCCGGGACTCCTGTGACCAAAGGCCAACACACTAACCATTTAGCCATGGAGCCGAACAGTGTTGTGCATTTATGACGCGAGATTGCACGCAGTAACACAGCGTGAAATAACGCAGGTGGTGCCCTAGCCTGACAAGTTTACCAAGGTCCGTTCGGGTCTGAACTGGCTGTATACGCTCGGTACAATTAGTTCTGAAGTGACGAATTCCGTTTCAAAATGAGACTGATTATCATAACTAACTGAAGCTTTATAAGTGCTAATATCTGAATAGTAGAGGATATGTGACTTCAACATCATTTTGACTGCTCTCAATCACCGTTATTCACGTTGAACTTAAAATTAGTACTATAAATTTCATCATACATTGGTAACAGCGTCCCAAAATTTTTCACCCATATTCCTATGTGGTATTTCTATTAGAATATTATAAACCCGTGACAATCGTATTCCAATTGTTGCTTACGACTATAACCATTGCTGTGAAAGAAGACGTGCTAACCAGATTATTTATTTATTTATTTATTTATTTATTTATTTATTTATTTATTTATTTATTTATTCATTTATTCATTTATTCGAATAGCTCTGTTTAAATCAATACTTCAATCTCTCATACATTCCGTCTTGCTCTCCACCCACACCTATTTCATCCGTTCTGATTTCTGTTTCTGTGGCTGTTTTGTTTCTCTTTTTTGTTCATCCCTGAATTTGAATTTTTCCTCTAAACAAGTTCCTATTATGTGTGTCCTTAATGTCAATGTTTGCTTCTTTGAGGTCATTTAATGCCAGTGTAAACCATGCTGCTTGTACTTTAAATTCATGATTATTAGTACAAATTTGTTTTGTCAGTCTGTCATTATTTATTGTCCGACTCGTTGGCTGAACGGTCAGCGTACTGGCCTTCGATTCAGAAGGTCTCGGGTCGGGGATTTTAACCTTAATTGGTTAATTCCTACGGCACGGGGGCTGGGTATATGTGTTGTCTTCATCATCATTTCATCCTCATCATGACGCGCAGGTCACCTACGGGCGTCGAATAGAAAGACCTGCACCTGGCAAGCCGAACCCTTCCTGGGATATCTCGGCACTAAAAGCCATACGACATTTCATTTCATTTCATTTTTTATTCTGTTCAAATAACGACAATGTTCTTTTACTCATGGTGTGTACTATATTCTCCAAATGCACGTGTATTTCTTTGTTAGATCTCGGCTTCTTGTATTCTGCGTCTGTTGTCCTTGGTCCAAGAATGCCTCTAACCAGTCTTCTTTCTATGCTCATGATTTTGTTTGTTTCACCTCTCCGCCTTAGTTTTAGTGTCTCGGCTCCACAGAGCGCCCCAAGTCTCACCACTGTATTGTAATGTTTAATTTCGGTGTCCCATGATAATACCTTTATCTTAATGCATTTCTAGTGATCCGGAATGCTACGTTCATCTTCTTTCCTCCTACCTCTAAGCTGTTTTCCTTCGTTGGTGATGTTTATCTATTCAACTAAATAAAAGAATAATACTATTTTGGTTTATGACTAGTTTATCAAGATAATTTTTAACATTTTATTTCCCTACCGCCTTTCCCACACCTGTGGGGTGACGGGTGAGAGGTGTATCGCACACGTTGATTTCGCCCTGTTTTACGGCCGGATGCCCTTCCCGACTCCAACCCTATATGGAGGGATATGATCACTACTGCGTGTTTCTTTGGTGGTTGGTAGTGTAGTGTGTTGTCTGACTAGGAAGGGGAAAGTGTTGGGACAAACACAAACCCCCAGTCCCCGGGCCAGAAGAATCAATAAGAGGCGATTTAAATCTCCAACCGCACCGGGAATCGAACCCGGGATCCTCTGAACCGAAGGCCTCAACGCTGACCATTCAGCCAATGAAATGAAATGTCGTATGGCTTTCAATGCCGGGATATCCCAGGACGGGTTCGGCTCGCCAAAGTGCAGGTCTTTCTATTTGACTCACATAGGTGACCTGCGCGTCGTGATGAGGATGAAATGATGATGAAGACAACACATACACCCAGTCCCTGTGCCGTAGGAATTAACCAATTAAGGTTAAAATCCCCAACCCGGCCGGGAATTGAACCCGGGACCCTCTGAACCGAAGGCCAGTACGCTGACCGTTCAGCCAGTGACTAAGACTATCTTTAAAGTTTGTTATAAATTCTGTCTTTGGGAAGGAGAATTGTAAACCTATTCTCCGTGCTTGTTCTATTAAGTTTTCGATTATTATTATTATTATTATTATTATTATTATTATTATTATTATTATTATTATTATTATTATTATTATTATTATTATTACAAATGCACCAAAAGGTGTTATCTACATAGATATAAAATAACATGTCCTGACTGACTGACTGACTGACTGACTGACTGACTGACTGACTGACTGACTGACTGACTGACTGACTGACTGACTGACTGACTGACTGACTGACTGACTGACTGTAGGATTCATCATCGCCGAGCCAAAACTACTGCACATAAAGAAATGAAATTTTGGGGATACATGTATATTACAGTGAGGTGCTCACTAAGGGACGATTTTTGGATTTTCCGTCGCTAAGGGGGTGAAATGGAGTGTTAATTTAAAAAAAGGGTATACCTTTATCTCAAAAACTGAGTATATTGCACATGTGAAAATTGGTGTATAGAATCTCCTTTAAAAATTGAGGAACGCGTATTTTTTGTTTTCGGAAAATCCACTTGGGAGGGCTGTAAAGGACTGAAAAAAGGGTTGAAACCTTTTTCATGGGGGTGCTATATCTCAAAACCTGAAGGTGTTTTAGACATGAAAATTGGCATTTGGAACTCATTTGAAATTATAGAAACACGTGCGAGTATGTTCTTTTGTTCGGGAAATCTACTTAGGACTGATAAAAGGGTTGAATTCTATGTATGGGGATACTTACATGTCAAAAACTGATGATATTACAGGCGTGCAAACTGGACTTTGGAATGTGCTTTAAAAATAAAGAAGCATGTTCTTTTTTTCGACTTGAGAAAGACTGTTTCTCACAAGTAGAGATCTACGTTGCATGTCCCAGAGTTAGCCCCACCAGTAGACCGGTCATCTTAGCCCAAAAGGTAATACCACAAATGTGGTGTACAAATAGGTTCCAGGGTAAATGAAACTAAATTTTTCCCTGAATTTTTATACTTTATGTATTTTCAGATACTGTCTTTTTGCAGTGCGGTGGAACGATTACTTTTAACAAGTTACGAAATAAACGTGAGCGAAGCCGCGGGTAACAGCTATTTTATCATATATCTTCCAGAAACACGAGATTATCGTGTTCAAGCTTTCTTGGATTCGTAATAGCTGCACAGGAAATCCAACACTTCCATCTGGGTTGAACTTTCCATAAAACTGAAGGTCCTGTGGCTATGATCGCCATATCAATAACAAAGTTAAACTAACGACTTATCGATCAAGAGCATATTTTTTGTCGAAAACTAAAAATTGTGTGTGTTTACACTTTGCATAGTTATCAGGGGAATATACACTGACTGACAGAGCAAATGCAACACCAAGAAGGAGTGGTCAGAACTTTATGCCAATTACAGGGTAGACTGACGTCACTGAGGTATGCTCATGATGTGAAATGCGCCGCTGTGCTGCGCACGTAGCGAACGATAAATGGGACACGGCGTTGGCGAATGGCCCACTTCGTACCGTGATTTCTCACCCGACAGTCATTGTAGAACGTGTTGTCGTGGGCCACAGGACACGTGTATAGCTAAGAATGCCAGGCCCCCGTCAACGGAGGCATTTCCAGCAGACAGACGACTTTACGAGGGGTATGCTGATCGGGCCGAGAAGGGCAGGTTGGTCGCTTCGTCAAATCGCAGCCGATACCCATAGGGATGTGTCTACGGTGCAGCGCCTGTGGCGAAGATGGTTGGCGCAGGGACATGTGACACGTGCGAGGGGTCCAGGCGCAGCCCGAGTGACGTCAGCACGCGAGGATCGCCGCATCCGCCGCCAAGCGGTGGCAGCCCCGCACGCCACGTCAACCGCCATTCTTCAGCATGTGCAAGACACCCTGACTGTTCCAATATCGACCAGAACAATTTCCCGTCGATTGGTTGAAGGAGGCCTGCACTCCCGGCGTCCGCTCAGAAGACTACCATTGACTCCACAGCATAGACGTGCACACCTGGCATGGTGCCGGGCTAGAGCGACTTGGATGAGGGAATGGCGGAACGTCGTGTTCTCCGATGAGTCACGCTTCTGTTCTGTCAGTGATAGTCACCGCAGACGAGTGTGGCGTCGGCGTGGAGAAAGGTCAAATCCGGCAGTAACTGTGGAGCGCCCTACCGCTAGACAACGCGGCATCATGGTTTGGGGCGCTATTGCGTATGATTCCACGTCACCTCTAGTGCGTATTCAAGGCACGTTAAATGCCCACCGCTACGTGCAGCATGTGCTGCGGCCGGTGGCACTCCCGTACCTTCAGGGGCTGCCCAATGCTCTGTTTCAGCAGGATAATGCCCGCCCACACACTGCTCGCATCTCCCAACAGGCTCTACGAGGTGTACAGATGCTTCCGTGGCCAGCGTACTCTCCGGATCTCTCACCAATCGAACACGTGTGGGATCTCATTGGACGCCGTTTGCAAACTCTGCCCCAGCCTCGTACGGACGACCAACTGTGGCAAATGGTTGACAGAGAATGGAGAACCATCCCTCAGGACACCATCCGCACTCTTATTGACTCTGTACCTCGACGTGTTTCTGCGTGCATCGCCGCTCGCGGTGGTCCTACATCCTACTGAGTCGATGCCGTACGCATTGTGTAACCTGCATATCGGTTTGAAATAAACATCAATTATTCGTCCGTGCCTTCTCTGTTTTTTCCCCAACTTTCATCCCTTTCGAACCACTCCTCCTTGGTGTTGCATTGTCACTGTCAGTCAGTGTATAAAACTCTACTGAGTGATGAAGGGATTTGATCTCGTCTCTTGTAGTGCCGATACACACGTATGCTTGAAGGTGAGCGTCAACTGATCTAGAATTAAATAATTTATATTATAAATGACATTGTTTTCAGCTGTCAGCATATAATGTCCATTAAGCCATGCCTTAAGCTCACCCTGAATATTGCATACGTCCGGATAAATGGAATCAATCAATACAACTGCGCTGTCGACAGCTACAGTACAATTTCTGCTTATTAAAAAGAGCAAACGAGTTTGTGGATTTACGTGACTGTTGGTATCGTGATGACAGCCTCGGAACGTTTCGTTTACCTGGAAACCGAACCATGGTAGTGTTACGCCTACAACCGTATCGGCTCAAGGCCGTCCAAAAGATGAAGCAGCGAAACATTGGAGACACGTCGCCGTTACTGCCAGTGGTTCCGTACGAAAGGTGGACATTCTGAACAATATGTTTTTAACAGATGTATCATGGTTCCACTTCAGTGGCTACATTAACTCTGAGAACACCAGAATTTTGGCGACCGAGCATCCACATGCCTTGCATGAAGTACCGCTTCATTCTCGAAACAGTCGGCGTCTGGTGAGCGATATTCTACAAAAGGATCGTTGAACCTCTGCTTTTTACCAGAACAGTTGATGGGACAATGAGCAACGTTTGTTAGCTTTAACGGAAAAGGTTGGGCGCTATTGGTGGTTCCAACAGTGCAGCGCCACTTGTCATACTGCTAACGTGAACTTGGCGATGTTGCAAGATTTATTCGCTGATCAAGTAATCTCAAGAAATGTTGGCCACCTCGTTTGCTAGATTTAACATCTCAGACTTTTTTTGTGGGGGTATTTACAAGAAAGAGTACACAGAGATTCCCTACATGAACTCAAACCAGCAATTTCCAAATGTATTGCAGAAATAACACCAGCAACTTTGAGAAAAGTGTCGCAAAATATGTGTAAGCGAGTAAATTTCTGCCTGCAAGGAAATGCTGCTCACTTTCAACATCTCTTGTGAACTGGAACTGTGGGAACGCAATGTGCAGGAAAGTAGTTAGTGTAATGTCTGAATATTTTTTACTCTCAACATTTCCAGAATATATCCACCGGATTTTTTAAAAATACATAAGTTCAAGGTATGCGAAACTATTGCGTGTAATGATTAGATTTTTGTTTGTGTAATAAAACGTCGGGAAAAAACGGACACATTGAGTCCCATAACTTCAAAAACACCCTGTACCCTTGTGCTATTTGTATTACGTCTCACCAGCTCAGACAGGTCTTATGGCGACAATGGGGTAGGATATGGAAGAAAGCTGTAAAGTAATAAAGCTACATTTTCTTTGTTTGAAAACTGGAAACCACGAACAGCCACCATCGTAGCTGCCGAGAGTGAGGTTCGAACCCACTACCTTCCGAATAAATGCGAACGTATATACTGTATTTCTGTTAAGAAAATACTTCACTATGTTAGATTATTTGTCTGTACACTTTCAACTAAATAAATTAATAAACAAAAATAAATAAGTTAGGCGGGACAAATTCCGTCCCTGTACCTAATGTCATCCCTCTAGGGATTTCCAGTTTGTACGGTTGGTAGATAATGTTCAGCCACGCTCACGTGTGTAGCTTCATCCCGTTGTCTTGTGTTTAGTTTCCGTGTACAAGGAGGATTCATTTCTCATGCTGAGCTGAGTTAGAGTAGCATTCAAATTAAGAGCCTGTTATTCCTAGAGTGAACACTGATATGTGTATGAAATACTGGACTGCATTTCAGTCGTGTGGTGTAGCTGCTGGCGTGTAATTGCTACAGAGAGGTGGTTGGCATGGGTTGATGTAGCGGCCATTATAATAAATCAGGGAATGCTCATAATTTCATCCCCCTTAATTTTATTTATTATTTATGGGTTTATTACCAAAGAACGTAGCCGTTTTGAAACACCGGATCCCGTGAGACCTCCAAAGTTAACCAACATTGGGCGTGGTCAAGATTTCCATGGGTTGCCATGTGCTGTTGGTGGGGGTTAAGGGAATGGAGGAGCGGAAAGGAACTGGCCACCCTACCGTACGTAAACTCCGGCTCAGGCACACCTCTGCGGAGGTTCGGACCTGCCTTCGGGCAGAATACACCCTTACACTTATGGGTTTATTATTATTTTCAGATGGGGAAACGCAAGCAGTGGCATAAGGAGGCTATGAAAAAGGCTATTAAGGCACTGAGATACAGGATACAAAGTTAAAAACCTGCATGTAAAGCGTAAAACATCCCTCGAGCAACGCTGAAAAACTATGTTAAAAAGAATACCAAGAAAACATTTTTCATAAATGGCCTTCAAAGTAATCATCATAAGGAAGTGTTTGGTAAGGTTAGAAAAGAAAAATATATTAAAATTATTTGTACTTTTCGTAAACTCGGTGGGGACGAAATTACGAACACATTTTTGGTAGTTTAGTCTTTGTTAGTGTTTATATCAAATACTGACTACCTTACGTTATAACACTTTCATTGTACGTAGTCCATTTAAAAATTAAGTTTCTCTTTTTATTTTTTGTGAAGTAAGCGTATTTAGCCGGAAAATACGAGCATTCGCGACAGGTCTATAACGTAGCAGTCCTATACAAGTCCCACCTGGTGTCAGTAGCGCAGCAGTAGTGGCTCGTATTCTTTCTCCCGTCGTCTGCGAGTTTCTATCTGTGATAAAGTTTCTACGGAAAATGTGATGGGCCATTCAAAATAAGACGCGTGGAAAGCTCAGTGTAAGGGTTGTGCTGTTCCATAGCAATGCTGGCCCACATACGGCTCAGCGCTGAGCAACTGTTCTGAAGGTGTTCGTCTGGGAGATGTTTCCTCATCCATCGAACAGTCCTGATCTTGCTCCCAGTGATTTCAATATTTTCTACCATCTTAAGGAATTCCTACCTCCCTGTCAGCATTTTCACACGGACGAAGAGCTGAAGACGAATGCCACACGCTGGTTCCATTCCCAGGCGGCAGACTTCTACGACACCGACTTAAAACGCTTGATCTCACGATATGACAGGTGTCTCAATTCTGGTGGTAATTATGTTGAAAAATAGCTGCAACATTGCTGTAATGGGTGCCATTAACGTTTTTCATAAAACAATGTTGCTATTTTTTAAAATAGGGAAACATAATTTCTGGATGGCCCTCGTAATTTGCCCGTAAGTGGAGAATATATATACAAATTTCTAGGCTTGTCTATAATATTCTTGAATTTCTACAAGTCCTAATCAGCTAAGGGGACGAAATTTGGGTCCCATTACCTTACAGCATGAGTGGTTACCCTCGTTTTGATGACTGCGCTGAAAACTGTGAATTGTTATAAACTAATGTGCACACTGCAATAATGTTAATTCTAAATTGACACGTAAATTTTTGTGCCGCATTTAAGTGGATCAGTGTGACAGAATATTTCTTCCTCGTTTCCACCCCGAGTGCTATTTCTTCCCTTGGACGTCCGCTGAAGTGGATTGTACGTCACTGAACACATTAACGTCCAACGTATAGAATCATGGATTACTTACGATGACTTTTAAATTGTCGAATTTTACAGAATTCTCTATTGTTTGGAAAGAGTTCATGATTCTTCATGAATACTCAAAAACAGGATACATGTGTCCCAGGTTCTGTCGGTTTGTTTTTATTTTAAAATACAGCTCTGCGCTAGGGAACGTATCGATGCATCCCCTTTGGGTAGGAGACGCAGATGAAGAATACTCCCACGGCATCTCCTGCATGACGTAAGAGGTGACTAAAACGGCCGACCATGGGATGATGATATTAGAATCATGAGACTACTTGTGATTAGTACCATTCCGTGAGGAATACCTACGTTGTCTAGGAGTTGTACCCTTATGTCAGGAACACCACACGTCTGGGCGTTGCCTCTGGTTAGTACCATCGTGTTTATCACAACGACGCGGGAGGGGGGGGGTGGCACTGGACTCTGCGGATTAGTGTCCATGCAAGAGCAGGTGCCGCACGCAGCACTGGAATATTATTTGCTTTCTTTCTTTCTTAATCTGTTTACCCTCCAGGGTAGGTTTTTCCCTCGGACTCACCGAAGGATCCCACCTGTATTGTCTCCAGGGCAGTGTCCTGGAGCGTGAGACTATGGATGGGGATACAACTGGGGATGATGACTAGTACCTCGCCCAGACAGCCTCACCTTCTATGCTGAACAGGGACCTTGTGAAGGCATGGGAAGATTCAAAGGGGCAGGGAAAGAAGAGGGAAGGAAGTGGCAGCGTCCTTAAGCTATCGTAGGTAACGTACCGGCATTTCTCTGGAGGAGAAGTAGGAAACCACGGAAAACCACTTCAAGGATGGCTGAGGTGGGAATCGAACCCACCTCTACTCAGTTGACCTCCCAAGGCCGAGTGGATCCCGTTCCAGCCCACGTGCCAGTTTTCAAATTTCGTGGCAGAGCCGAGAATCGAACCCGGGCCTCCGTGGGTGGCGGCTAATCACGCTAACTACTACACCACAGTAGCGGAGTACAACTGAAATTTAATTTTAAAAATTGTGCGTAACTTTCACCGGCGCTATGCATAGGCTTAGTGACCTCTATTACGCTTCCGCTAAGCCTTCGTGAAACATAGAAGATCGATTGTGGTGCCGCTAGGACGATGTCACAGAGGGTAGAAATACAGAATGGCACGACTTGGACGATATCACAGCGTGTTTTACAGGGCTACAAAGACTATCTTTACAAGATTAGGCCAGTGAAAAGACCGTTGGTCTGGATTGGTGAGGTCTGGTTAGTAACCGTTGTGCTGGGGGGTGGGGGTGGGGCAAGCAAAGAGGGTCTGGGGTGCGTAAGCTCTAGCATCCGATCTAGAGTCTTGCTAAACTCTGACAGAAAGTAAGGTTATGGGCGCATGCCACAATTTCAAATCACGTGGTTTGCTAATTTTCAACGAGGGTGGCAGCCTTGTGGGCACACATGATGCAGGCTCTATTGCAGGCAACATAAAATAGTCTTCATGACAGTTGACCCGGCTGACCAAAGCAACACATAAAATGTTCACAAATCTGAGATTTATTGTGCCTCCGTTTTAATTCTTCTATATAAGTAAAAATACTGCTAGGGGCAGCTTGGCGAGTCCCTCGCAAGCATATAGGAAAGATCTCTCGTCTACGCTTCTCAGGTATCGTTTCACATCATTTTTATTATTTTTCACCTGGTGAACTCGACAGGAAACAGCCAGATTATAACTGAACATTTCTGAGGACATATTTCCATGTAAATTACGAATTCTCCTGTTCCTACTTTTAAGTGTTGTACTTCTAGAAACATCACTTCTAATAGTCTTTTTTTATGAAACAAATGCATGATTATACTAAGCATTATTGCCAATTAGCCCTCCTGTAGAAATTTAATTTATAGTAACACTGTAATTTAAGTCAATTTAATTATTTTTCAGATCAAATGTGAGATGATACCATATAGATCAACATAGAAATACTGCGATGCATTTGATACGAGTACAGAAAGCTTTTCTACCTGTCCACTGTAAACAGCGACCAACAACAATTTTCTATAAACCTGTGCACTGCAATGGTGGGAGCTAAAATATGCCTGCATAAACTGGAGCATCTTCAAACTTCAGCAAGCTGCCGGGAGCAATCACCGAGTTGGAGAAGAGTGACTTTCCCCTGGTGGTGTCATATAGGGTTGTGGAAGAAGTCAGGAGAAGTTTTGATCGAACCTCTGGGAAGGTAGCCGCTGTCAGCGAAAAGGTCCATAAGAGTCCTGCAGCAGAATCCATGACTTAAAACGCCGGTAAAAGAAGTCATGGTTCTAAGAAGTGAGGTAGATGAAGCAGTTGAACTAAAACCAGATGAAGTGGCTTCATTGAACTTTTGTACAGTCACTTCCTGTGATGTTGAGAGATCTGTCTCTCAGCATAAAACAGTCTGCCCGACTGAAGAACAAGATTGTTACTGGAAAACATTGAAAAGTTGCTTGTTGTAAATTCCTGTTGTAGTAATTGAGTGTGTTCTTAAATTATAAGTATTTTTTCATGCTTATTTTGTTGCATATTTTACACGTTAATGCCTATTTTGGCTAATTTAAGAGCCTATATGCCTGCCTATTTTAACTGTTTTTAGTCCCTATAATTCTCGTCTCTATGTATGTATTCAGACGTGTAGGGGTAGTTTTTTGCAGAAAGTGCGGCACTGATTTAGGTGGTCATGTGTGAAAATTCATAGTTCACAAAGGGTAAATATTGTACACTAATGCAAATTGAACTGCAGGGATCGAAACCCAGTGTCTTGTAAAACTTACTGGAAGCCAAGGCTTCTTTCTAGAAGTATGTAAGTTCCCGGAGGGTTACTTCCCCTTGTAAAATTCTGAAGACCTGTTGGTCAAAGATTTTGACTGTTACACTCAAAATGGGAGTTGTATTCAATTATTTTTGCAAATACTTTGAGCCTACCAGCTCCACATGTTGTATAGGTTTCATGAATGCACTGATGTAATTTCGTGAGCTTCTCAGCTCTTTGGTAAAGAAATTAAGGTACTTTTCATATTGTATTTATCTCCAAAATTCATTGATACTAGAAAGGACAGAAAGAAAATATATCTTTGAGTTTCGTTAGCAATTTTTTTTTTCACAATTGGCTTGTCGCACATACACAGTTAGGTCTTATGGCGACGATGGGAGAGGAAAGTGCTAGTAGTGGGAAGAAGGCGGATGTGGCCTTAATTAAGGTACAGCCCCAGCATTTGCCTGGTGTGAAAATATGAACCAACGGAAAACCTAATTCAGGGCTGGGGTTCGAGCCCACTATCTTCCGAATGCAAGCTCACAGCTGTGACTTAAATTTTGGGTTATTCCTTTGTCAAACCATTCATCCCTCTCGCTTCCTTCCCTCTATGCTCCACTGGAATCTTGGTAAAAGTAATAGTAATAATAATAAGTTTGAATTATACCAACATTATCAACATACACTTTTTCCGAAGTACATGTCGCAAAATAAAGGTTTGTACACTTAAATAATCGAAAGAACAAATGAAATTGCATAATTGGAAAATAATAATTCTCTTTAACAGTTAAAATAAAGAATATGAAGAGTGAAATATTCATCAAATATTTTTGATGAAAAGTGATTAAGGAAGGGTATTGAATGTTATTTAAACACCTTGCTGCTAATATAGTGTAAGTATAGTTCTATGAAGTGCATTCCCTTCAAACTAACGATGAGTAACTGCAGAAACGTTTGATCTAAACATAGGAGAGACCACGGCAGCTATTACAGGCCACGAGTTAGCCTCACCTCACCCGTACTTCCTTTTCAAGTCAGCGGTGCCGTAAATTCAGCCAACTCTTCTTTTCATATCTGAAAGTGCATCCGACATCACGTTTATGAAATATGCAGTGCTACGTCTTATTAAGTTACGGTGCGGGAGAAGCTCATTATAAATTTATAGCGCCTCTTCTCTGATTGCAGCTTCTTTTGTCACACTCCCCGTAATGAAACTCATATTACTCCTTATTACGCCCACAGATCCCCGTGGCACTAACGAAATTTACCAACTTAGCGAACTTTATGTTGCTCTTATAGATCTCATAAAACGATCCATCGTGCGTACAAACTTGTAACTGGTATGGAGAGTTTTTATTACATAGAACAGGAAAAATCATTCGTGTTTTGTCCCCAGTGTCTCATATCTAGTAATGGCGGTTTCCAACATGCTCCAGGGCAGGGATAGCGAATATATGACACGCGTGACATTTCTATGGCAAGCCACACAACGTACTAACATATTTTAATGTTTTTAACATGTAATAAATAGGTCGAAAATCTAGCAACACGCCATATTACATTACGCTTTAAAAAGAAGTAGGTCTATAGTACAGTTAATTCTATGGACATAATTTTACTAGGTTAAAACAAAAAATATCTTAAAAATCGATGAAAATAAATTATGGTTTCCTTTCAGGAATCTTATTTTTATATAATGGCCAAAGGCAGGCGATTAAACAAGTGGAGGCTAACGTATCGACAAAGACGCACACGAGATGCTGTCAGTTGGTACAATTATTTTATTCACATCTATTTACAAATTAAACACACACATAACCTTAATCACTGCTGTCACACAAGAAAACACACACATCACAAACCGCCATTAAAACAACTGCCATTCGAGGCACATGGAGAATACGACCTTAATGAAACAGATGACTGCGTAAAAGCATGTCACAAGTATAATTTTGCTACACCAATAATTCTCAGCCCAATAACTCGTCAACCGATAACTCCCTGTCACCATCAAGATCGTCTCCTTATATATATCCTGGCCAGGCTTCCAGAAAGACACATTACAAAAAACTACTTTCGTGAAAATTCTAGAGTGCCCAATACATAGACATAGTGTACAGAATATTCTCAATCATTCAAGTGCCTGTTACCATTCTGGAAGATACAGTGTATTTCTCAATTATGGATTACAAATTATATATACGGGTAGGAATAAATTATAATACAGGCTCTTACATTAATTGAACTGATATAAATATTTATGTACAGCAAATGTTTCATGACATAACCTCACACACAATACGATCATTCGTTTAGAAAAATCTGCAGTAGAGGAGAGGATACATAAGATGGAGAGAGCTTATGGTGTCACCAAAGATATCTACAATAAAAGATGCCTATCCAAAAATGCAAAAATAAGGCATTACAACACAGTAGTGAAGCCAGAATGCCTATATGCAAGCGAATGTCTGGCATTAAACTATAATTTAGATAAACTAGCATTACTAGAAAGGCGAATCATGAGGAAAATATTAGGCCCACAAAACACAGCAGAAGGTTGAAAATTACGAAGTAATGCTGAAATATATATAAAAAATAGAAAATATATCAGATGTAATGAGGAAAAGGAGACTTATGTTTTTGGACATTTATATCGAATGCAAGATAGTAGATTAACCAGTAAGATTTTCAGATATTTGTGGGGTAAGAAATCAACGACAAGCTGGGTCAATGAAGTAAGAAAGGATTTAGAAAAAACAATATAACAACAGAAGAAATAAATAATAGAGAAGGCTTTCTGGAAAAAGTATTGAAAATAGAAGGATTCCAAGGTAGGAAAGTAAAAAAGACTGGTTCAAAGTAGTCTGAAGACAGAAAGAAGAAACATAGTGAACAGATAAAAGCGTACTGGAAGAAAAGGAAAGAACAAAGAAGAAGGAATTGAAATTAGCACGTGGTCCTTTGGTGGCCCATTCGAAAGAAGAAGAAGAAGAAGAAGAAGAATTCGAGCTCGATATTTGCATTAGTTACCCATGGGTGAGAGAATATTGTTTTCAAGTTACATCCATTTAACCCACTTGCGTCAAGACACATGCTTCCTCTAGTGCAACGTTACTGCATTGTCCTACGTAAGAGGCTTGCAGAGGTGTCTCAGAGGCGCATTAGCCACAAGCGTCTTGGAAAGGTGTAGCAATTCAACTGATGAGCCCACTGCTACACTGGGGAGAAACGCTCGTAATTTCACGATTAGAAAAGCCCTAAAAGAGCTTAAATGTTTTTAACATTTGCAATCGATAAAATTAAATTATGGTTTCCTTTCAGGAACCTTATTTTTTAACATCAGTTAACTGCGGCTTCGCTCGCGTGGATTTCGTAATTTGATCAAAGTAATCGTTCCTCAGTACTGTACTAAAACAATATCTGAAAATCAATAAAGTATTAAAAACTCACCGAAAAATTCAGTTTCATTTATCCCAGAAACACTTTGTAAACCCCGTTTGAGGTATTGTCTTTTGGGGCTAATACGACCATGAGACATAGAACTGTACATGTGAGAAACAGACTTTTCTCAAGTCGAAAACAAACAAAAAACACGTTTCCTTATTTTTATAGAGATTCCAAATACCTCTTCAGTTTTTGAGATATAAGTATCCCAAGTAAAATAATTCAACCCCTTTACCTGTCCTTCCCCCAAACCCATCCCACCAATGAGGATTTTCCGAAAACAAGAAAATACAGTTTTCTTTATTTTTAAAGGAGATTACAAATAACAATTTTCACGTTTGCAACATCTTTAGTTTTTTATATATAAGTATCCTCATACAAATAATTCAAGTAAGGTTTCAATTCCTTTACCTCCGCTTAAGTGGATTTTCCGAAAACAAAGAAATATGTATGTCTTTATTTTTAAAGGGGTCCCCAAATGACAATTTTCACCTGTGTGACATCATCGGTTTTGAGATATCACTATCCTAACAAAAATAATTCAATCCCCTTAAGTGTTTTTGAAAAATACATATTTCTTTATTTTTAAAAGAGATCTAAAGTACCAATATTCACGTCTGCAACATGTTACGTTTATGAGCTGTTATGTAGGTATTCTAATTTTGAAAATTCATCCCGTTTTTCAGTTGCCCTTAAGTGGATTATTATCTATTATCTATATTTCTTTACTTTTACAGGAGATTCCAAATATCAATTTTCACGTCGGTAACAATTTACTTTTCTGAGATGTACTGTAGATATCATCTTTTAAAAAATTCTATATTTCTTTACTTTTACAGGAGATTCCAAATATCAATTTTCACGTCGGTAACAATTTACTTTTCTGAGATGTACTGTAGATATCATCTTTAAAAAAATTCAACCCCGTTGTCACTTCTCTTCACCCCTCCATTAATTGGATTTTCATTACACAAAAAAATACGTTTTGCTTCATCTTGGAGGAGATAACAAATACCAATTTTTATGTCCGCAACGTCTTCAGTTTTTTAGATATAAGTATCCTCGTAAAAGGTATTCAACCCATTTTTCACCATTTTCACTCCCCTAAAGGGGGTTTTGCAAGAACAAAAAAATACGTATTAATTTATTTTTAAAGGAGATTCTAAATACCGTTGTTTAGTCCAACACTTTTAATGTTTTTGAGATATATATGTTCATTTAAATAACTCATCCCCCTTTTCACCCACTTAACTATGGAATGTCTAAAAATCCTCCCTTAATGGGAACCTACACTCTAATATAAATGAATCCCCAAATTTCATTTCGTTCTGTCCAGTACTTTTGGCTAGCCGATGATGAATAATTCATTCATTCAGTCACTCAGTCAGTACGAGTTATTTTATTTATATATAGAGGTGTAAAGGCCTAAGGCAGGCATTTATACAAGTGGAGGCACATGCATCCACTAGTGCACAGACACTGCATTGTCCCACATAAGAGGTTTGCAGTGGTGTCTCAACGGCGCACTGAAAGCCAGCATCTTGGAAAGGTGTGATGACCACACTGCTACACCGAGACGAAACGCTGGTAATTTCACGATTGAAAAATCCAAAATAGCTAAAATGTTTTTAAAAAAGTATCTTATTCTTAAAATTTACCTGTATTTTTGAAATGTCATTTTTAGTGATGTTTGTCAAATAAAATGACGAAACATTCAGGCGAAAATATTTATATGCACTCTACACCTAAACCAAGTCAAATGAGAGGGTTTTTATGATGATGGCGTTATTCGCTAGGTCTTTACGTGCGCCGTTACTAGGTAGTGAGCGCCGCGCTGTCCTCTAAACAACGAGCATCCTCATCATCATCATCATCATCATCATTTTTGTACACACTTCAAATTTTAACCTCATACTTCGCACTTACCTCAGATTACGTATACAGAATTCGAAAATAGGTTCCGTTTAATTTTTGTCGGTCTGCCTCGATGTTCTTGTGAACATCACGGGAAAATAGCTTGACAGAATTTCTGAAAGTCTTGATATTTTCGTTCAAGGATATCAGAAGATTGCACGGGGCACTCAGTATGCAGCAGTGTAGCAATATTAACGGGATGAAAACAGGAACATCACATTTCTCTGTTAATATTAGCTGTATCGCAAAACAGAACACTCGCTCAAAAAAAATGATGTTAATGGCACTTTATATTTCTCTCATTTGATATTTTTTCGGAATTTTAATTATCATCAAAATACAATTCGCCACCCATGTATACGTAAAACCTGTGGGTACCTCACAAGCTCAGACGTTTGAGGCGCTGGCCTTCTGACCCCCAAATTGGCAGGTTCGATCTCGGCTCAGTCCGGTGCTATTCGAAGGTGCTAAAATACGACAGCCTCGTGTTGGTAGATTTACTGGCACGTAAATGAACTCTTACTGGACAAAATTCCGGCAGCTTGGTGTCTCCGAAAACCGTAAACGTAGTTAGTGGGGCGTAAAGCAAATATGATTATTGATACCTAACAACAAACATTATACAGATGTATCAGAACTATACCGTCCGACTCGTTGGCTGAACGGTCAGAGTACTGGCCTTCGGTTCAGAGGGTCCCGGGTTCGATTCCCGGCCGGGTCGGGGATTTTAACCTTAATTGGTTAATTCCAATAGCACGGGGGCTGGGTGTATGTGTTGTCTTCATCATCATTTCATCCTCATCATTACGCGCAGGTCGCCTCCGGGAGTCAAATAGAAAGACCTGCATCTGGCGAGCCGAACCCGTTCTGGGATATCCCGGCACTAAAAGCCATACGACATTTCATTTCAGAACTATACCGACAAACAAATCAGGGATGCTCTACGTGTTATGTTAAGAATAACGGTGCAATCGGATTGGGGGGGGGGGAAACGTTTCTTTTCGGGGAAATGTGGTTACTTTTTTACTTCCGTGCACGCGATTCAAATTGACAAACTCGCCGTATTTATTATGCCAGAGACCAAGCTGCTGCCGTGCTTCAGGGATGAGAAGGGGAGGGAGGGGAAGTGGGGTGTATGATGGAGACGGAGATAATGCTCCGCTCTCGTTCAACTCGCACTGGATTTTCCTTGTCTCTTGCAGGCAATATCTACAGTTCGTTTATTAAACAGCCGTAACTGCACACACAGTACAAGAACACACTTTAATCAAGACACACTTGTCAGTCAAGGAATGCACCACATCGTATCTCCTCTCGTCTGTTCGTCGCAGTAACGTTCTTTATTATTTAACACGCTGGAAGATGCAACGCTGCTGCTCCATGATTGAGTACTCCTTCACTCAAACATTGTAAATGGAATGAAATACTGAACGAAGGAAACAATACACAGTTCACAATGGTGTAGTGGACTCTGTTCAGGGTGGGTTACAGATGGCTGAAAAATAACGTAGAAGTTACTTTGTCACAGTTGCATGCCTGTCACCGTTACAAATGTAGCGAGGAAAAAAATAACAGGTTACCGAGTAACGACAACAGAATAACGTATCCGTGAAAACAGTAACTGGGAAGTGGGTACTGTCACTAGTAGCAGCTTACAGACACGGAATGTGACCTTCAGAGTTGTCTTCCAAGTGAGAGCGCTTACATAGGAGATTGCTTGTCAAATACACTACAGTGTATTTAAGTTGCTGCTGTCATCTGGTAACTAAACTGTAAACTGTTATGACATATTCAACTGCTCAGGGGTAATGGTTGACCAAGACATCGCGCAAGGCTACCTACTTTATAATATTATAAGTTTCATCCCTATAATTTATCTCGTAACATAAATTATTATGCTATCTTTCCATGTTGATATTATAGATAACATACTTCATTTTACTTAATCGATCCTCTTGTACCGGTTTGTGTCGAGGTTTGGCAGACAAATCATCATGTTTTCTTGTCTTCTATCCTTGATCGGGACATTGTCAAACTCACTCTTCTAGATTTCAGAAAAGACGCTATGTTGTCTTCTCATTTCATCCGTTGTCTGCTTCTCGTTAACTTTATAGCAAATAGGAATGGGTGTTTTGCTGCATCGACTTTCAACAGTGTAGTGATGCGTGCGCGCATGTGCGTGTGAATGAATGGGACTTCGAAACACAGCTGTAAGGAGACAAGCTTGAAGCCGTGAGCAGTAAGAGGTGAGTGACGTTGGAAGTTAATTTTAACTGTTAATTTTTTACAGTTACTTTATTGTACCGGTGACGGATGTAGCAGTTACACAAAAATAACCATTTGTTACACCTCTAGGATGGGTAGTGTGTCGGAGATTGCCTCTGTTCCCCACTTCCCTCCCTGCCTCATACTCACACCAACTGGCACGGTAAACACGGCGAGTTCATCACTTTGAATCGTGCGCCCGGAAGTTCAAAGTAACCTCATTTTCTCCGCCAATTCGATTGCACCATAGTTCTTAACATAACACGAAGAGCATCTCTTACTTAGTTATGATGCACTGTGTATCTATAGGCTCAGGTGTTGTACCTGCGAGCAATTCATGCAATAGCGTTCGCTCGTTCTCGTTTTGAACTCTCCACATTTCGTGTTGTGAAATATTTTTAACGATTTTATGCTTACTTTTTCCTTACGGGATTACTTTTTGTATTATAAACTTCTAAATTTCTCCATAAATATTAGCTCTTCCAAAACATTTAAAAAATAACAATTCTTGAATATCTGTTTTTCGATCTTTCATGTCCGACACATTTTTTACCATGCAAGGAACAATAATGGAAATGTTCATGAATTTAGCGCCTTTAAAGTCCATCAGTGGAGATAGGATGGTTGTCGTGATTGGTTTTGTAAGCTGAAAACCGCACGGTCATTATCCCTTATACCGGGCGAGTTGGGCGGGCAGCTGTGAGCTTGCATCCTGGAGATAGTGGGTTCGAACCCCACGGAGGCAGCCCTGAAAATGGTTTTCCGTGGTTTCCCATTTTCACACCAGGCAAATGCTCGGGCTGTACCTTAATTAATACCACGCCCGCTTCCTTCCTACTCCCAGGCCTTTCCTATCCCATTGTCCCCATAAGACTTATCTGTGTCTGTGCGACGTAAAACAAATAGCAATAATTATCAGGGAGTTAATAAAGAAAACTATCGAAATGAGGCAGTGAAGGAACGGTAACTCGACAAGTTAGGTAAAAGGAAATAAGAAAGGGAGGATCTTGAAAGCTTTAATATTAATGAGCAGGAAAAAAAGAAAATGTGTTAGCTCATAATGTTCAAAATCTCTAAAACTCGTAAACAATAACATTATAATGACTGACATTTTGTTGTTACTTATAGAGTGCTTCATCCCTTCTACTGCCATTAATCTAGGATAGTTGGTACCACTGCTGCAATTATACAAAAGGTACCCCTTAAACGACAAGTACGATAGCTAATTATAAATAATTTCATGTGTTAGTATTGTACAACATTTTAAACAGCACGCCGGGTACCAAATTACAGCGAGCTTACAACGCATGTATCTTCAATAAACCGATGCATTGGCATATATCCCCTTACCTCAATCAGTTATCTTGGCTCTGTTTAGAAGAGAGACGAAATCTGTACTCTGTGTCAGTTATTCATAGTGTTCTCATTGAGAGATGACGTTCAATACCTATCATCCAGAAATAATCACCAAACAATGCCATTTACTAACTCCCTGCTAAGATTCCCTACCTATCACACTGCTAGTTGCAGTGAATAATTCATCCCCGCTACTATCCGCCCGTGAAATTCCATGCCGGCTGATATTAGAGACATTTTTTGTACTCGGTGTTCAAAAGAAGGTGTTGCAAACATTACGTACACATAAAAATATATTCTAAGACAATGTTACACGTTATGTGTCTATAACCTAACGTAACCCCATGGCACTAGAGACCTGAAGGGCCTGGGCCTACCAAGCGACCGCTGCTCATCCCGAAGGCCTGCAGGTTATGAGGTGTCGTGTGGTCAGCACGACGAACCCCACCGCCCGTTATTCTTAGATTTCTAGGCCGTGGTCATATGTCTAAACGTTACACAACTTTAGTATGTTGTAGAATTTAGCATAAATCAAAAAGTGTATTTTGGTTGGGCATAATAGCAGGCTGAATAACCTGAGCCACGCCATAGAAAACAAAACGACAATAAATAAATAAATAAATAAATAAATAAATAAATAAATAAATAAATAAATAGCTCTGATTCAAGAAGACAACATTTCCCGTTCATCACCTCATGCTCGCCAACAGTGTAAATTACAGTAGTCCTCCATAGCCATCAACCGTTTCCAAACCAGTAATTTTCTTTCTAGTTGTTTTATATCGCACCGACACAGATAGGTCTTACGGCGACGATGGGACAGGAAAGGGCTAGGAGTGGGAAGAAAGCGGCCGTGGCCTTAATTTTCAGGGCTGCCGACAGTGGGGTTCGAACCTACTATCTCTCGAATACTGGATACTGGCTGCACTTAAGCGACTGCAGCTATCGAGCTCGGGAAATTTGCCTACCAAAAGACTTGCTGTTTCTATTAAAGCAATCCACTAAATTAACAGCTTCGGCATGCTTTAAACAACTCGTGTACAAATATTATCTTTATTCGTGTTTTGCTAAAATTCCCCGCAGCTCCAATTTATAAACGTTTGCTTTTCAGATGGCAGGCATATGAGTTTGTTTTATCATCGGATACAAGCGCACATACGGTTTTCGGACCTGATAGTTTACAGTGTTTTTATATTTTTGAAGCTGTCGTATAAAATGGTTTTTTAAATAACCGAAGAGGTTATTGAGATGATGAAGCTTCCGTATTTGTATTTATTTATCTCAAAATCGTGTTATTTATAACCTCCATTTTTGAACCGATAACAGATACATGCAGCTGAGTGCAAATTGAATGCTTTCCCATTATAGATATTACATCTCTTAAACGTTTACATTAACATTGTTGATATCTGCAATTTAGCTGGATTAAAATGCTTGCGTTTCTGTTTGCAACCGAGGGATATATTGTTTCAAAATGAGCAAATTTTCACTTTTATAAAAGATTTATGAATCATATCGCGTGAGTTAATGAATACTAATGGCTTTTGGCTATGTTGTATTTAACTATGGGATACAGGAATGGGACACTATCTGCCAATGAAGAGAAAATCCCGAAACAGCTACTAGGGTGGCTAGCTTAATTCTCACCCAGAAGCTTTGGGTTATATTCCCGGTCAGTTCAGGAATTATGCATGAATCTGAGAACTTGTTCGAGGTCCACTCAGCTTGTGTGAGAACAATTGAGGAGTTACCTGACGGTGAGATAGTTATTTCGGTCTAGAACAGAGGTGCTCACACTGCGCATTTCGTCGTGGGGGCACACATCACTGTAAGTGGGCGGGCAGGTGATGAGTGTGAGATATTCAGCCGCAGTAACGTCACAGGCCGTGAAGGTTGGGTGAAATTCTCCCAGTCACTCTCGAACTCTGTGGCAATACGCGATTCTGAAATGGAGGCAGAAAATAATTGAACAAAGAAGGCAGCAATCCAAATACATTTTTAATTTACATTGTATGGAATTGGTTGTATATGTTTATTGCAGCCTATGTATTTTGAGCGGATACAATAACGAGTTAGGCCAACAAATCGAAACATGTTTGTGCTGTGCGTAATGATTAACAATCTTCAATATTACAATTTAAGAGGTGCTTTAGAAATATTTCTAATATAATACGGAGTTCATGTGGATAAACTGTGGCTTGTGGTTGCTTGGGTTTAAATTATCTTTTAAACTCACCACACCAACAATGCTTACTGGGAATAACACAAGTTATTTATTTGAAGGTATAGGCCTACTGCATAGTGGCGGCTGGTGTAGAAAATCAGTTATGTGCTGTAACCCATCCCCCTTTAACAAAATAAAAATGTTGAGAAACATACCGGTACGCGGTTTTCAAGAGGCTCTCCACTGAGTTTTCCACACTGAACAAACACGCAAACAACCCCAACACATATACACATTCGTCATAACCCATACTTCTATACTAATATTATAAAGAGGAAAAATTTGTTTCTTTGTAACGAATAGGCTCAAAAACTACTGAACAGATTTTAAAAATTACTTCACCTGTAGAAAGCTACATTGCGAGTGAGTAATATGGGCTGTATTTTATTTTCAAAACAATTCGAGGTGGGGGGCACGGGGGGGGAGATATAAAAATAATAGGCTACTATAAGCAAAATATCGAATTTGTCGTATAAGGACGAGTCAAAGCTCAATTTAATCCTCTTAAGGCAAAGAACAAAACTCGGTAAAACCTTCGGGCCCTAAAACCAACCGTTACGGAGATATTGGAAGCACACTCCCCCTGCTCTACGAATCGGATAAAGAAACGAACGGCCGTAACCATGGCAGCGTCAGCTCCAGGATTCTACAGCAGCTAGATTATGCATGTACGTTTGGGCATAGCTGCCAACCAAAATTGATACACGTATGACTTACTATCTGGAAAAAATAAACTGTTGTGTAAGGCGCTCATAGCACTCCTTTGGGCGTGGATGGAAAGGGAATAAAGTATAAAAAGAATAGCCCCGGAGATCTCTTTAGCACAGCGACCAGCGGTTGCCGACGGATCTTCGTTTTTACGTACTGGCTTAAGTTTCAGCATTTTGCTGAGTCTGTTACCTATAGTTAAAAATATTTTCTATCAAATAAAGGAGTAGTAGGATCACTGATGTTATTAGTGCCAATATTTTGGTCCACTTTTACGATCATTGTAACCATGAAAACCTATATACTGTACAAAATTGTCAAGATGGTGCGCCCATGACTTGAAAAAATTTCTCAACATTTATAGTCAGATACATTATATGATGTGCGACATGAGAATTACAATTCTCGATAATTATAGTAGTTTCTTTTCTGCATCGCGTATTTCCTTGATCATTTGTAATAGTTACGAAATGTCGGATCAAACAAATACATTCAATAATATTTATATTTGTGGTACTATCTAGCGGAAGTATACTTACACTAAACCTGCAGCTTTGTGAACGGAGCAGGTATATCTAGATGGGAATGAAGGAAACACATGGTAGCAAAAGATCTTAGAGGTCGACGCTAATTAGGAACTAATATTTAGAGGCCCCATGAAGAAAAGAAGTAGACGATACACTATAATTCCAAACATGAAAAATAATTCCTACGTACTTAAGTAAATACACCAGTGATATAAATATCTAATGAAGTCAGTCACACCGATAGTGTGAGTAACTAAAGCCAGTTTCTGATAACCCGTACGAAGAACTGTTACTTCTGCTAGTAAAACTATATAATTAAACACAGAATAACACCTGCAATGGCAAAATATTCATGAACTCAAGCACTTGGTGTGAGCGCGCAAAAACAGAACTTCCCAATGTTACCAAAATCATTGAAAGAAAACCAGCAACGTCGTATTACAAAATTACATGTTATGTTTTTTATTGTGTCATTTATAAACTAGATATTTTTATTAAAGGACACAATATCATGTCCTTATTTTGACAACATAAAGTGTACAATTTTTATAGTTCATCGATTTACAAAGGTGGCTATGGAATAGGCAATTTGGGAGTATTCTATCCTCTTCGGTATTAAAAGACATTGCAGAACAGCTCTACGTTATTTTGTTTTCCCGTTTGCTTTGAGCGATCCCCTTTTAAATACTACCGTTGAGTAAAGAGGGTGCCACCTGCCACGTTATCGTTTCGGTCAAATGCAAGTGTGACTAGTGCTGCCTCTCTGTGGTCGAAAGAAGAATCCCTGTGAAGTGATGTCTTGGCGGTCTTGGCTGTTGTTTCTGTTACCGAGTTTTGGTGGTAGGTAGAGGTGTAAGAAGGTGCGGGCGTGAATGGGTCTCAAACTACGGAATCAAAGTTAATGTAAAAGTTAACAAGGTTATATTTCCTTTTCAATATTAAATAATAACAAAGAACAGGTACTTAGTAGCCGAAACACAATTTGAAATGTACAATTACAGGGATTACAGAGTTTGGGCTTCGAGCCCTGAGTTCACAATTTTTGAGCAACTAGCCCAACTTTCCGATATACAAATTTTAACAAAGGGGCAGAAGACCCCAATCAAACCCTGGAGCACTTGCTCCAAATTACACAGTAAAGCCTCCTCGAGGCATACAACACTCCGTTTCCAAAAGAGCCACACGCTCTTTAATTTAAGCCTCTCCTAGGCCACACCAAACTCCACCTTCAAGTTGTCCTCAACGGACATAAACACAGGGGTAAAATACCCAATCTACTGAGGTCTATTAAATGAAAAGCAGGTTAATTGAATGACCTCTAAAACAATTTGAGAGGAGGCGAACTTGCACTCCTAATACACTTTGATTTTAAAACCTACTTTGGCACTAGGCCGTTATTACAAGGGCTAATCCCATACTACAGAGGTGACTTAATAGCAATTTACATTACATTACGGAAGAATTGGTTGAGAGAATAAGTTCACCTCAAGACGATGTGAGTGGGAGCTCGAGAGGGTAAAGCACTCTCTATCCCGATATGTCGTTTTAAAATAGAATAGATACCAGTTGTTTTTACATTTTAGGAAAAGGTTACATGGTTGAACGCTTAGAACCCGCCCCGAAAGTTAAACTGCTGAGCAAGAAAAGAAAGAATTAATCGGCCATTACCTTATTGTTGACCGCCGCCGAGGAAAGAGGCGCTTCCCGCCTCCCGCTATGTACTTAATACACTGAAAGATGGAACAGAAGTGGCCCGGAGACCCTAAAATCAGCAGTTTATATACTCTCGCGGAAGTTTCTAGGCGTTAGGGGAATGAAAACACCCACCCACAATGTTTTTATTGGATAGGACCCCGCAACAGATACAAGTTGGGGGAAGATACACCAGATTGGTCAGAAATTACTAAAAGAAATTCGGGATTGGATAAATCTAAAACAAGGGGAAAAAGAGGGGTATACAGCCAACTTAAACAATAACAGAAAGAAATTTAACAAGAACCAAACTTTTGAAATAAAAATTTCTCCAACAAAATAGTTCTTTGACTCCGCACTAGGGTGCGCTATTGTTGATCTTCAGTAGTGTCCTCTAGAAGAGAAAGTTCACACTTCTTACTTCAAGCGAAACAAAAACACATCAAAAGTGACACAGTTCAAAAACTCAAAATTTTCCACGTGGTGACATCTTCTGAGAAAGTAGAGAATTAATAGAGTAGATAAAGTTCAACCTTCCTCCAGAAGAGGAGTTTCAACTGGCGCAACTTTTAAATAAACGGTGTAGAGGTGTACCGCCCGGTACAGTTTCCACAGCCTACCGGAAAAGTTGGGCACGCATGCGCAAAAGGTAGAGTTCCTGCTTTCTGGCAAAAAGCTTAGAAATTCTCGCCGAGCTGTGATCCCACAGCCCAGCAATGCCACCCGGCATGGAGCACACGACTAGCCTGGTTGTGAGACGAGTTGAATAATTTCCTATTGTTTGGCTGACGACTTTTCAATGCACTGTATTTGATTGCAGATAATATTTTTAAAATAATTTATTTTTCAAATAGGCAATGTGCTGCAGCACTTCAGCACATAAGGTAGGGCCGCCTCTGATACTGTATATGTATTTGGTTGTACTTTATTCTTGGAAAATAAATAACTATATTCTCACTCATGATGAAACTCCCCCGCCATTTAGAGGCTAGCTATAGATAAGTTTTCAATACTATTTTAAGAAATTCAATGAACAGAGAAATGCACATAACTCTGCAGTAAACTTGTTGAATTGCGTACATATATTACGTTTTCCTGAATGAATAACAGGAGTTTTACTTTTTTAATGAAACCACTGTCATTCCCATTCAAGAAATTGTAAATCGTAGCTTATACGCGTAAACCCTGTATATTCTAAAGTTAAAAACTTCATTGTTGTTCCGCATTGAACTGAGAATCACACATGTAATTTTAACGTAAGCAAATCAACCTTTTCAATACATACAAAACGAATAATAATAATCGTATGGCCTCAGCTACCGTGTGCAGACATTTCGATTTGACGCCATCTGGCTGTCTGCTCGTCAATTTCGACGTTACGTTTTACTCTAGGTCCGCTAGATGGCAGACAGAGTAAACAGGATCTCTCTTGGGCGTCTATGGCTGAGATTTAATTAATTTTGTCGGGTAAATACCAAATGTATCACCAGAGATATTTTACATGCCGACATCGTACGACATGGAGTGTCGAATGGACTTTTTTCCACCCTTCAAAAATCCGACTACCTTTGCCGGGTTTGAACCCGCTATATTGGGATCCGGAGGCCGACACTCTACCACGGATCCACAGAAGCAGCTACGTACAAAACTGTTTCACATAGTTATACTACAACATTTTTCTTATTATTATGAAGGTACCGGTTTCGACATGTTTTCAATGTGAACATCAGCCTTTCGTAAAATCAAGGAAGGGAATAAATTCACATACAGCACACTAGGCAAAATTTGTATAATGTATGTTCGTAAGTTGTAGCACAAAATTTATAACTAGTCAGTTTTCTTTGAGTGTATAAATATAAGAAAATAAAACCGACTGTTTATATAGACCGCAGCATAAATCAAATCAAATGGGAATATATTGAAACTGTCGATTGTTGCGATGACCGCGTTTTTTTATGTTTTTGTAATATTGAGCTTCAATTTCGCTGAGTAATGAAGGAGAGCTTCGTAATGACAATCGAACGTCGCTGCTCTACAGCCCTGCAAAGTGTGTTCGCTCTCTCGCTTCACTGTGATGTATGCTTGCTACGTAAGCTGCCAGCACTTGCGTCAGGGGTCAGCCTCAACGGACGCCCAAGTGAGTACCTCTGGTCTAGAAGTTCCACAATAACAGCTGAGGGGATTTCTCCCGTTGATAACGCATCACTTCAAAATCTGAAGGCCTTGGTAGCCAAGGGCCATCACGGTTATAACGCTATGGTACTTTTTTGGGATTATTGAAGACAAAATTTTATAAAAAGGGTACCCTTAGTTGTTCCCATATCGACGGCCTAGTTCTAGTTCTCAGCCACATGTGGATATGCACACCATCAGAAGAATGTTCCTTGAGTTTGTTTCCCTATGCGAAGTGTAAAGGAAATTAGTGAGTAAATACGTCACGCAAGCACACATCCCTCCGGTACGGTCGGTCAACACATCCATAGGTGGCCGGGAATCGTGACCATTCTTAAGGAAAATAATGGATAAGAACTGAATTATTACAATGAAAAGGAATCTTCCACCTAATCAATAATTTATTTTATCATATTTGATCTACAGGACCGGCTTCGACCTTTCTTAGGCAATCCTCAGGTGGTCACACATTCTTGTATTAACATACATGCAATTATAAACAATACTAAATCTAACAAGGAATGTCAGATGACAATAACACCGTCAAAATTGTTGTTTCTCATGATTAGGGCCAATCGTCGAAAATGGAAACTTGAATTGGATATTTAAATTCACTATCTTTTCACATATAACATATATAAAAATAAATTTATGCAAGTTTGGAGTGTCCTTAAACTTGAAAAGTTGGTTCGCTATATTTCTCGGTTCACTCTAAAACTAGGCTTGGAGTTGATAAACATGCGTGATTGCACAGATGAGCGTATATAATCTTCACATATCGTTAGTCATATTGGACGTTGGACTTGTGGCTAGCACTTGTAATAACATCGAAATGTCTAAAGTTAACTTAACTGTGATAATGAGGCAAAATTAGATCTGTTCATGACATCTTGTTAAAATAGACATTGGTGTGAACACTTAGTGGTACATGTAAAGTTAAAACATATGTTGAAGTTCAATGACCTGCATTGTGAACATTGAAATGCTTCACTATTTTACATGTAATGTTTAAAATGTCAGGTACAAATTCTTAAATACGGTTTTTTGTGTCATAGCATACAGGCGAAAAACATTATAACACATGTCAATGCTGGAAAGCAATATATGAGATTGTGTTAACTCACTTGAGATTTAAGAGGAATTTATTCTATAGATTCTTGAAGCGTGCACTCTATGGTGCCCGTGCTATTAGTGTTCAAAGAAGAATCGTAACATTTTGCCCTATTTTAAGATAGCCTACACCATGTGGTATTTGATTGATGTGGAGGCTCTATCTTCACAGTTGTGTCTGGATATGACAATTACCTGTGAAAGGTAAAAAGGAAATGGAGGGTAAGTGATTTCATTTTAGCAATTGGGAATGTCTATTAAACGTGTGGAGTGAGTATGTATACAGGGTGAACTTTAATAAAACCGACAAACTTCAGGGACTGATTCCTGACTAGAAATGGAGGGAAAAAAGTCCTACGAACATGTGTCCGGAAATGGACGGTGTGCCTGCAACGACAACAAATATTCCCGGAACACAGTACATAGCTGAATCGCATCCACGTCACAGCAGATGTTCCAAGTGGCCTCCATGGGCTGCAATGCACGCGTTCAGGCGTCGTATACTGGATTGCCTCACTCTTTCGCACGTTGCGGCCTCTCCCCGAATAGCGTCACAAGCGTCGTGAACATGCTGTTGAAGGGTCCGCACATCAGCAACTGGTTCAGCATACAGAACGCTTTTCAGATATCTCCAGAGGTAGAAATGCAGGGCTTTAAGTCCGGTGATCTAGGAGGCCATGCAACAAGGCCTCGGCGTCCAATTTAGCGCCTCAGGAAGATGTTGTTGAGGTGTTAGCGAACTGTAATGCGGAATTGGGGTGGTGCTCCATCATGCAGAAACCACATAACTTAACCTGTCTTATTGCCAAAGGCACGTTTTCAAGCAATCCAGGCAGAGTATTCTGCTGGAAGTCTACGTACGTTAATCCGTTGAGGCGTTGTGTAATAATAACTGGTCCAAGTATGTGGTCGCCAAGAATCTGTGCCCAAACATTGACGCTGAACCGATGCTGGTGAGACGCTTCAACCATTCCCCGGGGATTTTCTGTAGCCCACATATGAAGATTATGCAGATTGACGATGCCATTTCTGGTAAAGGTTGCTTCATCGATAAAGATGACTGACGACAGAACTGTGATGGCCTGGTGCCAAAACCATCTAGCTACTATCTCCTGATCAGGTGTTGAGTATTGACAGTAGCAGAGGCCAGGTCAGTAGCCTGTGAAACAGCCTGGATAACACAGTAGGCTACTCCGTTGGCTATTGGTTGCTGCTCAAAACACTTAGTGTTCACTAAACCAACCGAAAATGGCTTGAAACATTGTGTGATGTGGTTGGCTGTGAGGGTACTTGTTTCGATATAGCCGTGCTGCCTCTCGACCGTTGAAAGATATCGATCTAAAATTTTGTAGGCAGGTAATTCAGACATGGAAAAATTGAATTCACACTTTGATGGAAAAGGGGCATAACGACACTTATATGCTGATAATCCTTGCACTGATCCGTGTTCGTCTGGGGCTAATGTTTGTTGCTATGAGGGGGAGGGGCAGGAGGAGTGGCTGTTGGAAGGTAGGGGTGGATCTGGGCGTGTGTTTAGGCGGTTCCTTGACGTGTGCCGGGTTTTGTTTGTTGATTCTTTTTAGGTAAGCGTTTTCAAGGGAGGGATAAGTGTATTGAAAATGAAGTTTGTTTTCTCTGTAATTTCTTTTAAATTAAAGTTAGGGTTGGCATATTGGTCCATGGTGCTTAAAAAACCCTCCATTATGTTGAGTATTGATTAAGTAGAAGCTTCCTTTTCATTGTAATTGTGTATAATATCAATACGGAAATGAAACTATTAGATTACGAAGAACAGAATTGTCAGATATGTGGTATTAGAACTAAGCCGTCGATATGTTAAATGCACACCAAATTTATTTTCTTAACGGAACTTCCGCTAACTGTAAACAAATTATACGATTTGCATGCATAAGGTACGGATATGCTATGTATTAAGCAATGTGCCACATGGTGAGCTTATCCCACTGTCGGGTAGTGGTAGAGTACACCAGCAGGATCCCCAACCTGCCGTGAAAGGCGATCAAAAGAGGGAAACCCCCACGGGCTAGCAAGAGCTCGTGAGCACGAGTCATTGCTTACACATACTTGCGACAATATTTCCCATCCGACCTCACTTACTCAAGCCGGGCCGAGTAGTTCAGGCGGTAGAGTGGTGGTCTTCTGAGCTCAACGTGACTCAGTCTGGTGTCGCTAGATTTACTGGCACGTAAAGGAAATCCTCCGGAACAAATTTCCGGCACCTTCGTGTCTCCGAAAACCGTAAAAGCAGTTAAGAGGGACGTAAAACCACTAACAATTTTACGATCACTTACCAAGTGTATGCAGCACTTTCTGCCGGTTTTTGTGGTAAAGAAAACAAGTAATTTTCGAGGGAAATTCATGTTTTGTTTATTCAAAAATATTGGCCATCGGCTTCTACACACTTCCCCCATCCTTCAAGTAATTTATAAATACCACGCCAGAAAAAACTGGTTGTCTTTTTCGGCAAACCATTCGTCCAGCCATTTTCCAACTTCCTCGAATTTGCTGAAGTGCTGCTCTGCGAACGCGTGCCCCATTGATGCGAGGGGCAGTACAGGGGGTGTGGAGGGATGTCCTACCCAAGCTACTTTAAGGAGATTTCCTCTCTCCTTAGTTCGTAGTACACACACTAAACCTGCCGGAAGATCGGACAGACTCTCCTCAAAGCTCGTTTCTTATATAGGGGTTTAGGCAGAACCATCTAGACGTTTTAGTGAAAAACCTTTTAGTGGATTAAATGAAAATCATATCACATATTCTGATAGGTGAATTAGCTTCATATCACGCCTCTAGAGGGGCGGATTAAATAAATTGCTGTTTTGGTAACTTCAGAGAGTTAAAATAAATAATGGAAGATCAACAGTATGAATAACATCTTAGTACAAATATTCCCTCTGACAAGCAATGATATCTGAACTCTAGATTAGATAAAAGTTTAATGTCAGATACCTTTAGTCCACAAACGGGAAAGTTACTCTGAGATCATCAAGATCGCACTGTCACCTAGAGATGGATCCGCAGTCATAGAGTACATTCACCGGGAGACTTTATTGATGGCACAATTAATATCAGTATTATTATTTCCTTCAGTAAAGAAAATAATAGAGAGCGAGATGAGAAATGTTGTGGTAAGTAGCTTGCAGTGAAAATTGTACTAACGGCGTGCTCACTTTTGGAAGTAACATGCGAAACAAATCAAAGAGGCTGCAGCTCGATGTAATCGATGGAGTGCGGTAGTAATTCTGGTGGCGAAAGTAAATACTGTGTCGGGAGGTGAAGTGAGTATTGGGGTGTGAGCGCGAAGGAAAGAGAAACAAATATCCGGCCAGAACCAGAAAATTGTGTGGTGTTAGTGCAGCTTCAGAGAAGTGAGCAGCTAAATGTTATTGGCTGCTTTCAGACAAAGTTTCATCTTAACTTGTACTTCGACATAATCTTTCATTCAATAATACCACCTGCTTAGTGTACTGTAGTTGTCAATGGACAACAGCACTAGATATTATAAAATCATGCCGGGCTAAGTGGCGCAGACGGTTAAGGCGCTGGCCTTTTGACCCCAACTTGACAGATTCAGTTCTGGCTCAGTCCAGTAGTATTTAAAAGTGCTCAAATACGTCAGCCTCGTGCCGGTAGATTTACTAGCGCGTAAAAGAACTCCGGCGGGACTAAATTCCGGCACCACGGCGTCTCCGAAAACCGTAAGAGCAATTAGAGTGACGTAAACCACATAACATTTTAATGCTGCGCCCGACGAAACAACATATCGGACCACACATAACAAATTTCATCTCCATAGGCTCACAAATATAATTTTGAAACACGTCAGATGGAGAACCAGACTGTCCTAACGAGAAGAAACAACACACCACTCAGAAGGTAATTTAACACATTTACCACACATGACACGTATGTACACATATGTACAAACAATGCAGAGATGCACCAAGATGCGAGTACTGCTGCCGGTCGCCATGTTCAGTCTGACGATTATAATGGCCGCGGCGGCACCTTGCCAACTGTGGAAGTGACTAATGAAATGTGACAGGCGAATTGCCAACACAAAAGCCGCAACAATGGATGATGATGCTTGTTGTTTAACGGGGCCCCACCGCAACAATTATTATAATATTGTTGTTGTTGTTGTTTGAGTCATCAGTCCATAGACTGGTTCGATGCAGCACTCCACGCCACCCTATCCTGTGCTAACCTTTTCATTTCTACGTAACTATTGCATCCTACGTCTGCTCTAATCTGCTTGTCATATTCATACCTTGGTCTACCCCTACCGTTCGTACCACCTACACTTCCTTCAAAAACCAACTGAACAAGTCCTGGGTGTCTTAAGATGTGTCCTATCATTCTATCTCTTCTTCTCGTCAAATTTAGCCAAATCGATCTCCTCTCACCAATTCGATTCAGTATCTCTTCATTCGTGATTCGATCTATCCATCTCATCTTCAGCATTCTTCTGTAACACCACATTTCAAAAGCTTCTATTCTCTTTCTTTCTGAGCTAGTTATCGTCCATGTTTCACTTCCATACAATGCCACGCTCCACACGAAAGTCTTCAAAAATATCTTTCTTATTCCGATATCAATGTTTGAAGTGAGCAAATTTCTTTTCTTACGAAAGCTCTTCCTTGCTTGTGCTAGTCTGCATTTTATGTCCTCCTTACTTCTGCCATCATTAGTTATTTTACTACCAAAGTAACAATATTCATCTACTTCCTTTAAGACTTCGTTTCCTGATCTAATATTTCCTACATCACCTGCCTTCGTTCGACTGCACTCCATTACTTTTGTTTTGGACTCATTTATTTTCATCTTGTACTCCTTACCCAAGACTTCTTCCATACCATTCAGCAACTTCTCGAGATCTTCTGCAGTCTCAGATAAAATAACAATATCATCGGAAAATCTCAAGGGTTTGATTTCCTCTCCTTGGACTGTGATTCCCATTCCAAATTTCTCTTTGATTTCCTTTACTGCCTGTTCTATGTAAACATTGAAAATGAGAGGGGACAAACTACAGCCTTGCCTCACTCCTTTCTGGATTGCTGCTTCTTTTTCAAAGCCCTCAGTTCTTATAACTGAAGACTGATTTTTATACAGATTGTAGATAATTCTTCGTTCTCGGTGTCTGATCCCAATCACCTTCAGAATCGTAAATAGCTTAGTCCAATCAACATTATCGAATGCCTTTTCTAGATCTTTTATATGCCGGTAATTATACCAATAAGGGACTGGCGTGTTCGAAGCCCATCGAATACCACCGGACTGAGCCAGGATTGAACCCGGCAGCTTGAGTTCAGAAACCTGAGATTATTATTATTATTATTATTATTATTATTATTATTATTATTATTATTATTATTATTACTATTATTATTATTATTGCCAACTGGCTCGATAACTACATACTTACTTATTCCACAGCTCGTATGACCTCCTAACCATTGTGTTGTCAATCACAATCAGTAAAACTTTGCAACTGAAATGTACAGAGAAAATCTACTTTGGAGTAACGCAGTTATAATGTAGGATTTTCTCGCGATAGCAAGAAATTAAGTAATCCAGAAAATGCAAAGGGAAACGCTGTTTCAATACATTTCCCATACAATCAACAAGACGCTAGGTCGGGGCTTGGCTCCAGATAATTAAAGTGTGAAGAACAAAGGAAAGAGCCATTAAAGCTCAGCTGCTTTAAAACTTTCCCTCTGGAGGGAGCGAGAGGAAGAAATTTATTGAAAAACTCTGCCACCCTAGGGATAACAACATGCTCTCCTCGCTAGTAGGGCGGGTATAATTGTTCACCTCCATCTGGACCAAACTGTGCCTGAGTGGTTTGTTAGCTCAGTAAATGAGTCGATAAACTTCCTCGAATCAATAAACAATCTTAAGTGGAAGTTCACAGTTACGGATACGTCTCAGGAGTAGAAATCTAATGAATGACCTTCATTTGTAGATTTCTCGAGGTAAAGAGATTTTGACGGTGATCCGGATCAGATACCGAGAACAAAGAATTATATACAATCTGTATACAAATCAATCTGCAGTGATAAGAATCGAGGCCTTTGAAAAAGAAGCAACAATGGAGAATGGAGTGAGGCAAGTTTGTAGTTTGTCCCCCCTCTAATTTTCAATGTTTATATAGAACAGGCAGTAAAGGAAATCAAAGTGGAATTTGGGAAGGGAATCACAGTCCAAGGAGACGAAATAAAAACCCCGAGTTTTGCTGATGATATTATTATTTTATCTGTAACTGCAGAAGATCTGGAGAAATTGCTGAATGGTATGGACAGAGTCTTGGGTAAGGAGTACAAGATGAAAATAAATAAGTCCAAAACAAAAGTAATGGAGTGCAGTCGAACGAAGTCAGGTGATGCAGGAAATATTAGATTATGAAATGAAGTCTTAAAGAAAGTAGATGAATATTGTTACTTGAGTAGGAAAATAAGTAACGATGGCAGAAGTAAGGAGGACATAAAATGCAGAGTAACACAAGAAAAGAAGACCTTTCTTAGGAAAAGAAATGTGATCACTTCGAGCATTGATATAGTGATCAGAAAGATGTTTTTGAAGACTCTCATCTGGAGCGTGGCATTGTATGGAAGTGAAAGATGGACGATAACTAGCTCAGAAAGAAAGAGAATAGAAGCTTTTTAAATGTGGTTTTACAGGAGAATGCTGAAGATGAGATGGATAGATTGAATCACGAATGAAGAGATACTGGGCCGCCTCTGTGGTGTAGTGGTTAGCGTGATTAGCTGCCACCCCCGGAGGTCCGGGTTCGATTCCCGGCTCTGCCACGAAATTTGAAAAGTGGTACGAGGGCTGGAACGGGGTCCACTCAGCCTCGGGAGGTCAACTGAGTAGAGGTGGGTTCGATTCCCACCTCAGCCATCCTCGAAGTGGTTTTCCGTGGTTTCCCACTTCACCTCCAGGCGAATGCCGGGATGGTCCCTAACTTAAGGCCACGGCCGCTTCCTTCCCTCATCCTTGCCTATCCCTTCCAATCTTCCCATCCCCCTACAAGGCCCCTGTTCACCATAGCAGGTGAGGCCGCCTGGGCAAGGTACTGGTCATACTCCCCAGTTGTATCCCACGACCAAGAGTCTGAAGCTCCAGGACACTGCCCTTGAGGCGGTAGAGGTGGGATCCCTCGCTGAGTCCGAGGGAAAAACCGAACCTGGAGGGTAAACAGATGATGATGATGATGATGAAGAGATACTGAATCAAAATGGTGAGAGAAGATCGATTTGGCTAAATTGAACCAGAAGAAGAGATAGAGTGATAGGACACATCTGAAGACACCCAGGATTTGTGCTATTGATTTCTGAGGGAAGTGTGGGCGGTAAGAACGGTAAGGGTAGACCAAGGTGTGAATATAACAAGCAGATTAGAGCAGGCTAGGATAAAGGTAAGGGTAAGGGTTATTCTGCCCGAAGGCAGGTCCGAACCTCCACAGAGGTTTTCCTGAGCCGGAGTTTACGTGCGGTGGCCAGTTCCTTTCCGCTCCTCCATTCCCTTACCCACCACCAACAGCGCGCGGCAACCCATCCAACTCCTGACCACGCCCAATGTTGCTTAACTTCGGAGATCTCACGGGATCCGGTGTTTCAACACGGCTACGGCCGTTGGCAGGATAAAGGAGTTACGTAGAAATGAAAAATGTTCGCACACGATAGGGTAACATTGAGAGCTGCATCAAAGCAGTCTATGAACTGATGGTTCAAACAACAACAACAAAGAAGCACAAACATTTTGAGATGATAGTGTCAAGATTCAAAAAGCTAATTTCCCTAATACGGGGATCTGTAACCAATAGTTGTATCAACGAGAATTGAAGTCAGACTCGTTGGCTGAACGGTCAGCGTACTTGCGTTCGGTTCAGAGGGTCCAGGGTTCGATTCCCGGCCGGGTCAGGGATTTTAACCTTAATTGGTTAATTCCATTTGCACGGGGGCTGGGTGTATGTGTTGTCTTCATCATCATTTCATCCCCATCACGACGCGCAGGTCACCTACGGGTGTCAAACAGAAAGGCCTGCACCTGGCGAGCCGAACCCATCCTGGGATATCCCGGCACTAAAAGTCATACGACATTTCATTTCAACGAGAATTTAAAACACACTTCTATCCTCTGCCGATGAAATAAGGCAGTAGCCACTACATGTTCAGTAATCTGGGTATAAATTAGTAAATCTTTCTTTCCCGCTTTATTGGTCGTACCAATTTTTCAAGAGCACAATTGCTCCCTTCAGTACACACTCAAGGAGAGTGAGCTCCAAATTTTACACCAGTAGGACCAGCGTCTTTGCTCTACACAATTACTTTCTAGGAGACTAACCCCCAAAATTACAAGTTCCAGGCTAGTAAGCTCCTAGCTACATTTAACAAACCCAAACTGTAGACAATGTCTTAATCGCTCAACAGTCTGATTTACCAAGACACAAAATTAAAACAAATAGAAGTTGACTTTAACAGGGGTAACAAGTACCCATTCTACGTGGCCTTATTGAATAACAAAAGGATATTGGCCGAAAATCGAAAAGTTAGGAAGCGAACTCTTGCACTCTTTGAAATTCACCGGAACATCATTAAAACCCAATGTGGGCTTAAGGTCCCGAGTTACAGAGGCTAAGCCTATACTACGGAGTTGACCAGATGGAGAGAAAGGTTTAATTTACTAAATAACGAGGTACATTTTAAAGGTTACAAGATCACAGTCACCTCAGCAAGAGAGTACCGCTCTTTATTCCCTAAGTTCTTTGAACTACTTTGAGAATTTAGGTTGAGAAAAATAAGTTACATTACGAAGGAATTCAAAACCTTCCCCTCGAAGTAGCTTTCAAAGACTGTTACATGGTTAAACGGAGTCTGCCATTACCTTGAGCTGGAGGACTTCCCTGCCTCCGCTACGAATACTTTCTAAACCTCTTGATTGGAGCGATCATAAGGAAAATGTGGCCCGAACGGTCCCAACTTCTATAGTCGAGAGGAAGGTTCCAGATTTCTCTGTGCCGAAACTCTGACACCCCCAATTTTCATTGGAGAGTCAAATAAATATCAAAGCTCTGACTGGTTACTTAAATAAATGTACACATTTCTTATTGGTTGAAATATTAAGTTTGCGGTGATAGATACGTAGGAGTGTTGATCAATTCAGAACACCAAAAAAAAAACTGTACACAATTCAGTTTAGGAAGCCTTAACACACAAAATTACTTTGAAAAGTAATTGATCATCCTCACCCCAGAGGGCGCACATACACTGACTGACAGAGCAAATGCAACACCAAGAAGGAGTGGTCAGAACTTAATGCCAATTGCAGCGTAGACTGACGTCACTGAGGTATGCTCATGATGTGAAATGCGCCGCTGTGCTGCGCACGTAGCGAACGATAAATGGGACACGGCGTTGGCGAATGGCCCACTTCGTACCGTGATTTCTCAGCCGACAGTCATTATAGAACGTGTTGTCGTGTGCCACAGGACACGTGTATAGCTAAGAATGCCAGGCCGCCGTCAACGGAGGCATTTCCAGCAGACAGACGACTTTACGAGGGGTATGGTGATCGGGCTGAGAAGGGCAGGTTGGTCGCTTCGTCAAATCGCAGCCGATACCCATAGGGATGTGTCCACGGTGCAGCGCCTGTGGCGAAGATGGTTGGCGCAGGGACATGTGGCACGTGCGAGGGGTCCAAGCGCAGCCCGAGTGACGTCAGCACGCGAGGATCGGCGCATCCGCCGCCAAGCGGTGGCAGCCCCGCACGCCACGTCAACCGCCATTCTTCAGCATGTGCAAGACACCCTGGCTGTTCCAATATCGACCAGAACAATTTCCCGTCGATTGGTTGAAGGAGGCCTGCACTCCCGGCGTCCGCTCAGAAGACTACCATTGACTCCACAGCATAGACGTGCACGCCTGGCATGGTGCCGGGCTAGAGCGACTTGGATGAGGGACTGGCGGAACGTCGTGTTCTCCGATGAGTCACGCTTCTGTTCTGTCAGTGATAGTCACCGCAGACGAGTGTGGTGTCGGCGTGGAGAAAGGTCAAATCCGGCAGTAACTGTGGAGCGCCCTACCGCTAGACAACGCGGCATCATGGTTTGGGGCGCTATTGCGTATGATTCCACGTCACCTCTAGTGCGTATTCAAGGCACGTTAAATGCCCACCGCTACGTGCAGCATGTGCTGCGGCCGGTAGCACTCCCGTACCTTCAGGGGCTGCCCAATGCTCTGTTTCAGCAGGATAATGCCCGCCCACACACTGCTCGCATCTCCCAACAGGCTCTACGAGGTGTACAGATGCTTCCGTGGCCAGCGTACTCTCCGGATCTCTCACCAATAGAACACGTGTGGGATCTCATTGGACGCCGTTTGCAAACTCTGCCCCAGCCTCGTACGGACGACCAACTGTGGCAAATGGTTGACAGAGAATGGAGAACCATCCCTCAGGACACCATCCGCACTCTTATTGACTCTGTACCTCGACGTGTTTCTGCGTGCATCGCCGCTCGCGGTGGTCCTACACCCTACTGAGTCGATGCCGTGCGCATTATGTAGCCTGCATATCGGTTTGAAATAAACATCAATTATTCGTCCGTGCCGTCTCTGTTTTTTCCCCAACTTTCATCCCTTTCGAACCACTCCTTCTTGGTGTTGCATTTGCTCTGTCAGTCAGTGTAAGTTGGTAGTAGCTACATCAGTCAATAAATATTCAAACTATTTCCGAAATGAGTTTCAGAGTTTCTGTTATAGATGGCCTTCTAAAAATCAATTATTTTAAATGCGTGGGGTGGGTGTACCTCCGGTACAGACCCCCAGTACCGAAGTTCTTTCAAGGTTTGGCACAGTTTTGAAATTTTACATTTTTACAAAATTTCGATGTTGAAGATTGAAGTGCAAATTTATAAGTTATTTGGCCGAAGTGTTTATGAAGTCGTATAAGTCCGGTAAGTACTGCCCAAGTTTGACAGCAAGAGCGGCCGCCACTGCCGATGCCAGGGTCGGGTTCCCTGGACCCCCCAAGTACTATCAGGACCTTCAGAGGGGTAGCGGTATCCATGGTAACGGTCGCCACGGCCCAACTATTGAAGTCCTGCCCAGTGATGAATTGGGTGGTTGTGGAAGCGCACCTCAGCCCTTGCCACTAATGGTGCTGTTCAAGTTTGCCGTCATGAAGGAGACTGTACTAGAGTAGGGTGGGATCTTACTCCGCGCCAGCATCACTCGCCAGTTGTTGTGAAAATTAGGGCACTGAAACAATAATTTTCTGGTCAACAGTGACTGTTTTTATGAAGAGGGAGTTACTTCATATTTTTGTTAGAGGTGCAGATGAGTGTGTGGAATGCAGGCTCGGTTTTCGAGGCAGGCGAAAGGTAATGGCAGACGGCCAACGGAAGAAAAGCAAATATTTCTAGAGGAGAACTTTTTTACTTCCCCACGTTACTGACTCAGGGCTGTGGTTGCTACAAGAAATGCTGATTTTACCATACCCTATTTTGTCTTAAGTTTGTAAAATTATATTATTGCTTTGCTTTGCAGCGGTTCGCTTTGTACAGGTACAAACCAGGTGACTTCGCACGCCGGGTCATCTCTTGACTAGGCTACATCGAGCATGATCTCTTATACATAAATGTGTCTGATTGCAACGCGCAATATTCTGATATTCCTGCAACGAACAGAGCAGATAAAGATCAGTTATCAGCACCCCGGCGTAATGATGGTGGTGATTCTTTGTTTCTGCTATATGCTTTACGTCGCACCGACACAGATTGGTCTTATGGCGAAAGGAAAGGCCTAGGAATGGGAAGGAATCGACCGTGGCCTTCAGTAAGTTACAGCCCCAGCATTTGCCTGGTGTGAAAATGGGTAACCACGGAAAACCATCTTCAAGTCTGCCGATAGTGGGGTTCGAACCCACTATCTCCCAGATGCAAGCTCACAGCTGCGTGCCCCAAACCGCACGGTCAACTCGCCAAGGAGTCCCTCGGGTCTCAAATAGGAGTGGAACTCCGTTACTCCCATAGGTCCTAGACTTTCTTAAAATGTTCTGATGTTCTGAGCTCGGGTAAATTCGTGAAGCAGGATGCTACCCTACTTACACGTAGTACAAGTGAGGATCTCCCCTCTAATGAGTTAAGGACCGATGGATTGTATAGTCCTAGCCACCTGAGCACAAGGAGGACCATGAATCAGAATATGCCCGAGATGCCCACTCGCATTCAGTAGCAACTGGTATGCCGAGTCTCAGGACCACTTACTAGACCACTCAACCTTTGCCCATGGTTCACCAGCTAGGACGTGACTACAGTGAACCATACCATGAACCATCCCACACCATGAATCAGAATATGCCCGAGATGCCCACTCGCATTCAGTAGCAACTGGTATGCCGAGTCTCAGGACCACTTACTAGACCACTCAACCTTTGCCCATGGTTCACCAGCTAGGACGTGACTACAGTGAACCATACCATGAACCATCCCACACCATGAACCATTCACATTTTTGGCAAATTGAAGAAAGTCATTCGTGGACATCTGTTTCATTCGGACTAGGAAGTGTAGAGTACGTGCGGTTTTGTATGCATCAGCGACCTACCTCTTTCTACAAAACTGGAACTGATCGTCTCGTCTCCCAGTGGGTTACATGTATTAGCGCTTTAGGTAATTATCTTTGAATGAAACCATTCCATGGTCACGCTGTAGCGGGTGTTCGGTTTTCATTTGACTGTCCCTTATATACCGGATGAGCAGAATAAAGCGGAACCGCTCCATCCTCTTCTCGGGAATTCCTGAGTGAGTGCGTGAGTCAGTCGGTGACGAAATACAGTGTACTCAAGGCCGCGCTTTCCAAACGTGGCATGTGTTTCGTTTGTGACATCAGTACAGTGTGTGAATTCAGTGAAATGGCTTAGGTGGCTCAAGTCGGGTATCGGTATTCTGTTCTCCAAAGAGTATTCATTTTCGATGCATACGTCCGTACAGAAAGTGCGAGGGCCATAAGGAGGTTAATTCAAGAAAAGTTTCCTGATGTTCAAGTTCCAAGTCGGACTTCGATTCATAGATTAGTAAATAAATTACGTAAGCCGGGAAGTCTTCTTGAAACGTGCTCGTAATAAACCATGTACCGTACCCACACAAGAAACTGTAGGTAACTTTGGTAACGCTCTGGGAGGGTCTTCTACAAAATCACTCCGACGACTTTCTCAGAAAATGGGAATATCCTATTGTCCTGCTCGAACGGGTACAAAGGGACGGAAGGCTGATGAGCAATTTCCTAAGCAGGTGTCAGAAATGCTTGAACAACGAAGGGAAGCAGTTTCAATATCTCCTGGCGTGCTATATGTGAGTACTTTTTGTGTTGTTTTGTGTTATTTGTTTGTTTGTTTTCTTTTTTGTTTGTTTGTTTGTTTGTTTGTTTGTTTGTTTGTTTGTTTGTTAGTTAGTTAGTTAGTTAGAAATAACTTACGACAATGTCTCGCACGTACCTCCAGTGCGCAGGCCACGCTGCCGGGCTGCCGGACTGATTCCGCTTTATGTTGATCACCCTATTTTATTGTAACTGCTGTGCGTTGTAATATTTGAGAGTAACAACAGCAACGAAACATATAAAAATCAAATAGAATACATCACGATCAAAAAGTAATGTATGGACAGTGAACGGATGTTACGGGTGATGTATGCTCGCAGCTTGTCTTCACAACAGAAGTTAGAAACATGAATTCTACTCCTCAGTCCTCAGGGAATTCATCATTTACTTTCATTGACAGAAGCCATTCACTTTTAGATTTTGCAACTAAAAGAGCACCGCACGTTCCTGAGGGGTGAACAGTAAAGAGTAAAGTAACATGTTGAGCGGAGCTGGTCCTTGGAGATGTCAGCCCGGAAAGTGAAACTGTGAAACCGGAAAAGTTTCCCATTCAAAGGAACCAACTTTCCGATAAAGAAGTAAATATACTCCAGAAGATTTCTCACTCTAAATCGTGTTTCCACTTCTGACACTTCGAAAATTCAAATAACAAATAATGATGTCTGGATTTGAAATTCCCAAGTATTTTGTAGGGCATTGATTCATTAGTATTGTGTTATATAGCTGTTAAGTCTAGAAACACAAAAATGTAACGATACCGTTAAAATTATTGCAATCTATACAAACACAGTTGCAGGGGTCCGATGTCTCTAATTACGTTTCTTTTGCCATTTTCGAGACATTTTTCTTATCAGTGCCTTTTAGTTTTCTTGCCCGTTTGTTTGTTTGTTCCACCATCACGGACAAACGGCTGGATATATCGTTATCGAACTTCATATTTAGTACTCTCATCGAGGAGCATGGTTTGATATGCATACCATGTAATTCACTGAACAGACTGGGGCTTAAAGGAAGACCAAGGTAGTTATTTAACGTTCACTCGTACACTATTGATCTTATGTCAACTCTGTAGCCTATACGTGAAAAGTCTCTTCTGTACATAATTTCACCTACACTTCAAATAACGGGGAAAATTACTATCTTTTGCGTCTTTTATGGTCGGCTGCGAGTGACGGAACACCCTGCAGACCGACAGCAAGTCTACCGTTTGTCATGGAAATATCGAAGTTTGCTCGCCAGCAGGGAAGTAACATAATACCATTTTCGTCATAATTCGTTTAAGCACGTCGTTGTTCGTTGGTTAGAAGGCAAGAGAGGCGTCAAGGTGCCATTCTGCGAGATATTTGTGTAGTACCTTCGGAAGTTGCATTCGTCTTCGTTTTCGAATAGTGCTAATTGTGCTAACCGTGCTGCGGAATATATCATATTATTTCACGCTCTAACCAGTTATCTTGCATTTGAAATATTTATTAATGTATTTCTCCTCTTCTTACGTTTTCAGCTTTATTGTTGTTTTTTTTTTGCCCATTCCGTGTTTCTTTAGGTTTAACTTACAATACAATAAGTCATCTTCTCATCTGAATAACTTAGCAAGCCCTACGCCTAAATTTCTCAAAAATCTGCATTTCATATAACGAGAATTTAGTGAGGAACATTTCATTTTTCCAACTCATCCGCTTGGTAGTTATGTATTTTTCCTATCCGCTTGCCCTTAGATATTATCGTATCTTAAATTATTTTCAATTTACTAGGTATATGTCTTAATTTCTCCATAGGTATGGGAGTACTAATCTCGAAACATGGATTCTCATTTTTTGGGGTTGTAAATTATGCACTACGTATTTTATTTTTCCTTCGCAGTCTATTATTTCGCTGATTATGTTGCATAACGTGCCGTTAACTGGGATTTATTCAGAGCCAGTGGGTAAGTTGTGACACTTTTGAGAGTGTGAATTTTGCTATGGCAAATTAAAATGACATTAAAAGCACCAGTCCACTTCTAGGGCGTCTGAGAATTCTTCTGAACGTTAGCCCAGTTTGAATGCGGACAGATTTAGAAAGGCGTTTAGAGAGCGATACTGAAACCAGACGAGGTTCATCTCGCAGACAGAACGTCGTTGTAAATCTAAGGCGTCTGAGGCTGCTTTTACCTGGTACGTCCCGGTAAATATAATGTTACCGAAAACACCGAGGAGCCAGAAATATTGTGCCTCAAGAGATCAGTTATGTAAAGATCTACCAACGCGAGGTTGGTGCATAACGGCTTGTTCACACACTACCGAAGTGAGGTGGTATCCAACCCAGTACTCTGGGGACAGGTAGTCAGCACTCTACTATCTTAACCAATTTAGCACAGAAAGACTGCTTCCGAGCGTGAGGCCAGGTTCTCTGCCGACAGAGTTCAGACTAGCTCTAATCAGTGTGCCATGCAGACCATGAGGCAACGTTCAGCTCTCTGTTAGAGTATTAGATAGCACCGTTTAAGTGAAAGATCGTTGGATGTATCCAATGAAAATAGAAAGGTCACTTCGCTTGGACATGCAAACCCAACCGGTCAGGAATAATACTTTCACCAAGTGCGGGTGGGGGACGCAGATGAAGAATACACCTACGGTATCCCCTGCCTGTGATAAGAGGCGACTAAAAGGGGTGACCAAGGGATGCTGAATTTTGAACCCAGATATTACCTGTGATTAGTGCCATCACGCGATTAACATCCTGACTCGACTTTTCTTGCGACTAGTACCACTATTTGCGGAAAACCATGGGTCTGTGAGTGGATCATTATGGGTTTGGAGTATCCGTGTATAGTATCCACCACCATGACGGAGGCTCTCCTCTGTCCAGGTTCGGTTGGAACTTCCCAAGGAGATAAAAGATGGAATTCTCAGTGGGGGTTTCAGCATCTGGTTGTGGGTCTGCGTTTCGAGGAACACCACGGCATAGTACGGGACCCTGTGATTAGTACCCACTATGTGAGGAATAACATGGGTTCAACTTATCTATGGGTAACGCCATTACGTCAGAAACAGCATAGGTACGCATAGCTACCTTCGGTTCGGACGATCCAGAGTTCGATTTTTTGTCCGGACGGGAATATAAATTGCTAATGTCAAATTTCCCCATCTCGAAGTCTGTATTTTCGTTCTGGTCTCAATTTCTCCGAAAATGCTTCTGAACGTGAGTCTGGTTTGAAAGCGGACAGATTTAGAAAGACATTTAGAGAGCGATACTGAAACCCCACAAAACACGGCAAGTTGGGTTGGCGTTCGGAAGAGCATCCATAAAACAAATGGCTCGAATACACACGAAGTGTGGACTGCAAGAAATTAGGGTAAGTACAGGAAAAAATGAAGAATAAAAAATAAGGTTAGAATTAATATTTCGGTCTGATTTTTGAACTATTAGTTGCTGAAGAGGCGTGTTAGGAGAGATTGGAATACAGGTATTTCACACTGAAAAGGGATTACACAGTTTGTCTGTAAAACACTGACTAACACAGTCAGGGTCGGAGCAGAAACAGAATTGACGCAGAGAGGCCATAATGGAAATATACTGACAAAAATGTATGGAAACAATGCCAGACATAGTTGTGGTTTCCATGGTCACCAAACCGGGGTTTTCCCATTTATACGCGCGTCTTACAACAGACTGGGAGCAGAATGGATGTATTCTCCCACCCCTATGCAGAGGGAGAGAATCTGGAAAGGTGATGGTGGTGATTGACAGCTTCGTGGTGTACGTGTCGCGTCCCTGCCTTTTTCCTGGAGGCCCTGGGTTGAAATTGAACGGATTTTTACTGCACCTGAGGGCTGGTTCGATTTCCACTCAGATTGCTAATACTGAAGTTTACAACCCTAAGTTTGGTTGGTAGCAGCCATCCGAAAGTTCAGTTTTTGTGCCATTATCCTCAGTTCTACATAAGATTGGCATCCCAGCTCCTCCACCTGTTGAACAATATGTTCCAGTCCAGATCTTCCCCTACAATTTCTTCCTTCCACAGAGGCCACCAGGATGAATGCTCAATGTATGTCCAATCCATGTATTTCTTCTTTTCTTCTTATTCATTGACAATCTCGGTGTTTGACTAACTCTATCCATTGCTTGCTCATCAGTTACTCAATCTGTCCAAGGAATTTTCAATATTCGTCTATAGCACCATTGCTCAAAGGCATCTACCCTCTTCCTCACTTCCGCACAGAAATACGCTCAATAAATATGTCTTAACTCTTTCCTCAGTTTTGAGTTGATATTTTTAGATGTGAATAACTTTCTCTTTTTATTGAAGGATATCTTTTCCTGGTTAATTTTGCTGACCAGATCTCTCTTACTTCGCTTATCAACTGTTAGTTTTCTTTCTAAGTACGAAAACTCTTCTGTGTTACATAGCTGGTTCCCACGCAGAGCTATCTTCCTTTGTTGCTTACTTATAACCATTACTTTTATTTTTCTGGATGTATTTCCATGTTGTATCCATATGTAAGAGTACTGTCCTTTACTTTCGGCATTGTCGTTAATTGTTCCTTACTCTCCGCTATTATTGCTATGTCGTCGGCAAAACGAGTTGAATCTATTCTCCTTCCTTGAATCTTAACACCAACATCAACCCCCTCTCCAAACTCCGAAAGTGGACTGTATCGTCCTAAAAACACCCGCAAGCATTTTTATTCGGCCGGGTGGCGCCACACCTTTAATTTCGCGCCCAGCCGATCCAAAAAAGCAAAATAGGCCAGACACCAAGAGAAGTCGGCCTCCCCTAAAATGTACTACACTTGCATTGCCCAAGATGTTGACCCAACAATTCTAGAAGATGACATCCTTAAGGAAATTCGCCCCACCGGAGTCTACGCCGCCGCCAAACAGTATGAAAACAACAGACCCACAAGAGAAGTACTCTTATATTACCCAGTGGAAAGGGACGTGTTCAACGCTCTAGATAATGGGGTATATATTCAAAGACAACTACGCCAACTAAATGATACCCCACAGAAATTAATCGACCAGCTAATGAAGGAATACGCCGCCGCCACAGCCACCACCACGACTACCGTCACCACCACCACTACCATCTGCTCTCACTCCACCTTCAACACTCCTACCACCACAACAGCTACTACCCACCCCTCTCCCATAATGGCATACCACCCCCGCCCTCCCACACCCAGGGCCAGCAGGAAGAAGTAACTACGGCGCCAAATGAAGCAACTGTAATCCAAGCAGATAATACACGACCACCAGCACCAGATAATGTACGACCGCCAACCCCATCACCACCACCGGCCAGCCAGAACAACATATAGAGCTGTGTTGTCTGTGGTGTGGAACCCAACCTGCCAACCACAGCAATCCTCCAAGAACTCCAACAAGCAGGACTCCCGGTGAAGAAAGCTATTAGGATCCGCAACGATGATGGACCAACGTACTTAGTACGCCTGCATCTACCTACGCCCGAAGACGTTCATTGGCTCATCGCCCAAGATGTGTATCACAACGGCCGTCACCACAGGATAGAACCGTCCCGCTCCCCAACCCAACTCCTAACCAACATAAATCACCCCGCCACCGCACACGCCCCCGGCCTGCACCCCCTCAGCAACCTCCCAGGCCACACTCCCGCTTTCCACAATTTCCACCCAGCAACTATCCACTACCCCCACCTACAAACATCCCACCACCCCCACCTGCAATCATTCCACTACCCACTCCTCCATCTAACCTGTTAAGTCTCCTACTCACCTCCCTGGTAAATTTCTCATCCCTGTATCATATCCTAGCACTTTACATTCTCCCTCAACCGCACGAAACCCCTCACTTCATCACACCGCCATACGCAACCTGGTTGTAAAATCGCGCATGTATCTCTTGTAAAATCGCACATGTAACAGTTATAAAATCCATAAAGCTTTGTATATATGTACGTAACATTTCCGCATGACATCCCATTAATAATTCCCGCCGTCGCTCCCGGCCTGCCCCCTCTTTTCAACCTCGCCAATTCGTCAGTCCACCCCATCCCCCACCCAGTTTCTTCCCCTGCCCACCTCCGACGCTGGAAATTATACGGTACCTAACATCTTCCCTCCACAATATCACTACGTCCCTGCACCTCCTATCCCTTCAACTCCACTCTAGCACCCTTCTCTAAACTTCAATTCCAGTTCACACCCTCTAAAATTAACATCCCTGTAGCTCTTCACCAAATTAGCACATCGTTCTACCCACCTTCTTAATTTTACACCTCACACAGTTCCTTTCATATTTCCGGCCTGGGAGACAGCGTTACAGTCTAGGGCCCGCCCCGCCTATTATGGCGGGGAATGAAACACATTCTAAAAAAAATCTTAACACCATCTCTTTGTCCTAGCTTCTTCCTTGCTTCATACAGAGCGTTCAATAATAGGGCCTACTGGTGAGAGGGCACATCCATATTTTTACAACATGTCTTATTTTCCTTCGAATTGTTTCACACCGCAGTTTATCACCGCTACTTCTTCCTTTTAGGGATTCCAGATAAAACCCCTGTCTTTATATTCGATTCTTGTTTCTTCCAGCATTTGAAACAACTGATACCATACGAGATTATAATTGAGGAGCTGTCTGACGCTGAGTTAGAGGTCCTGGCCTAGAAAGCCAAAAATAACGGCTAAGAGGGTTCTTCCCGCTGACAAGGCGTCACAGGCGTCGTCGAAGTTGGACGAGAACAAGAGTAGACTAAGTGAGGTTGGATGAGAAGGATGAACATGGGTAGCCTTGTACAAATAAGAAGGTACAATGTTGGGTCCAGCTTGGGACCTCATTGTCGACAACCCACACTGCCAGAACGAGAGCTCCTGAGGTTTACCCCTTAGTCACCTTGTACGAGACCCCTGTGGGTGGGGAACTCAGACGAGGAATACTCCTTCGGTATCCCCTACCTGTCGTTTGGCGACTGAAATGGCTGACCAAGGAATGATGAAATTAGGACCATCAGACTACTTGTAATTAGTACCACCACGTGAGGAACAGCACGGGTCTGGGCGTTGCCTGTGGTTAGTTAGTCTGCGCGTACTAATGTCCATGTGAGAAAAGGTGCCGTACGCTGCTCTGGAATGTGTCGGCTCCCTTGTGTTCAGAATGGCTCTGCGTTACCTATGAGTAGTAGTAGCACTATATGAAGAACATCTCGCGTTTACGTTCCTCTGGTTAGTACCACTATGTGAGGAACATCATGGGTTTGGCTCTTGCCCGTGATTAGTACCATTATGTGAGCAACACCATGGGTCTGCGTTGCCTGAGATTAGTAATATTATGTGAGGAACACCATGGGTCTGTGTTGCGTGTGGGTGGTGCCGTTACGTGAGGAACACCAGGGAATATGTGTTCTCGGGTATGCGAAGAACACCGTGGGTCTGCGTTGCTTGTGAGTGGTGCCCTTATGCGAGGAACACCATGGGTCTGCATTGCCTGCGGGTGGTGCGGTTATGTGTGACATGTGCGTCAGCATTAGCTGTAATTAGTATCACCATGCGGGAAACACCACGAGTCTACGTTACCTGTGATTGGTACCACTATAAGAGGAACATCATGGTTCTGATTTACCTGTGATTAGTACTATTGTGAGACCAGTAATTAGTACTATTGTGAGACCAGTAATCAGTACTATTATCAGAGACCGGTGATCTGGATTTTGGACCCTTTTTATAACAAGCATCATCTCAGAAAATAAGGCGTTGTGAACTTGATCCAATGATTGCTTGGATTCATGGTCATTTTTCTTCATCATTCGTTTTATACTTTAGTCAGTGCATTTATTTGAAGTTTTAATTATCGTTTCATTTCATTGCACCTAAAACCATTAGGGGCCGATGACCTTGCAGTTAGGTCCCTTTAAACAACATCATCACCTCGTATGAGAGGCAGGGGATACTGGGGATGTATTCCACCATTACACTGTAGCTGGGGTGTTTATTTATGACAGTTAGTAAATCTCAACCTTATTTGCTGTTAATTGGTCATACGTTCAACACATTTACGAGGCATCAGACTGCCGTCTTTATGGAGCTCATATGCTGACAATTCCACCTGCATTACGTCTTCTAGCTTTCCATTTCAGCTGCGAGGAATATTCATCCTGGAGAGGACGTCGCAATAAAGTCTGTGATTTATAGTCTGCGAGTGCACATAGCTTCCAGGGGCATAAAAGATCCCTGCATCTGGAGCTCCCGTAAGCGAGCTCTTTTGTAACTGCATGTATGCTGAAAGCCCAGATATAAAGGTGTAAAATAGAACAACGAGAATGCTGCCAACGTGCCTCATTTTCTAATTCTTAAAAAATAAAATTATAAGCACGATATTTGCTACTTAAAATAAATGTCTATGAGTATATTTCTCTCTTCTGTAAATTATAAGGGAATTTGGTATGATTTTATTCATAAATTTTAGCATCCAAAAGTTTCTCATCAGTAACGGAAAATTACTACTGCTATAGTTGCTTCCAAAATGTCTGGAACACCTCCTGTGTGTGGGTGACGCAGACAAAGAATACACCTACGGTATCCCCTGCCTGTTGTAAGACGCGACTAAAAGTGGCGACCAAGGGTTGATTGAATTAGAACCATGACATTACTTGTAATTAGTACCGTGGCGTGACGAACACCATACACCATGGATCGACTTTACATGTGAGTAGTACCACTATGTGAAGTACACAATAGCTTTGTGATTAGTAGCAAAATGGGTGGATCACTATGGGCTTAGAGTACCCATGATTAATACCACTATTAGTGGAACACCACGGACTTATGTTGCCTGTGATTAGTACCATTATGTGAGAAACACCACTGGTCTGGGCGTTGCCTGTGATCAGAACCATTATACGAGCAACACCGTGGGCCTAGCTTGCGTGTGATTAGTACCCACTATGTGAGGAACACCACGGGTCACTGTGATTAGTACCACTAAACCATAGGTCTGCTTTACCTGTGCGTAGTACATTACCTGTGAGCAGTAACGTGAGTCTACGTTACTAGTGATTAGAACCGCTTCATCAGAAATACCATGGTTCTAATTTACTAGTGATAAGTACCATTATGAGGGGCCGCTGACCTGGATTTTGGACCCATGTAGAGAACAAGCATTATCGATTCAGGATTGTGCTTTAGACGCAGCCCCGTGGTCAGTATATACCATAAGTTAGTTTCTCAGAAGGCGGGACATTGAATCTGATCAGATCCACTGATTACTATGTTTATAATCATCGGCGTTTTTAATTTCTACTCAGTGGGTTGATTTTGGAATTTTTAACTTTTAATATTGTGAGGTGATCGGATGATTACTTTACATTCATATTCATTCATTCATTCATCATCAAATTTTGAATTCTGGTCTGTCGATGAAATTTGGAATTTTTAAATTTCATTACATTTCGTCTCATTTCGTACCATTATGGAACGATGACCTAGATGATAGACCCCATAAAACAACAAGCATCATCATCATCGTCATCATCATCATCATGCTCTATGGCTAAATGGTTAGCGTGCTGGCCTTTGGTCACAGGGGTCCGGGTGCGATTCCAGGCAGGGTCAGGAATGTTAACCTTAATTGGTTAATTTCGCTGGTACAGGGGCTGGGTATACGTGTCGTCTTCATCATCATTTCATCCTCATCACGACGCGCAGGTCGCCTACGGGAGTCAGATCGAAAGACCTGCATCTGGTGAGCGGAACTTGTTCCCGGACACTCTCAGCACTAAAAAAGCCATACGCCATTTCATTTTTTTCATCATCATTATCAGTAAAAACCATAAAAAGACATTTTCACTACTCTCGCGGATGCAAGCTGACAGCTTCACGCCTCGTACCGCGTAGCCAATTCGCTTGGCGCCAGTTTCTGTAATTGCAACAGCAATGCTATATAAGGGAGAGTAGTGGCACACCTCAACTAACAGCTGTAATCAGTCAGTGTAATGCTATTGTTGATAAATTTTAGGGTTTTACCTAGTTGTAGGCCGTCCTAATTTGATGTTTACGGGCTTAGCTCATTAGCATATTTTGTTTTCTTCCCTTTCAGCCCCATCGCCTTTATATTTTCCTTCTACCAAATTCTGCGAAATTAACTAGCTTGGAGGCTGGTTAGTTTAAGGGAAACCGCAAAAACCGACGGCGACACCAAACTGACGTGTACTATTGAATATGATGAATGAGATAGTCTGCCCGACAAAAGAAATGAAACATCCAGACGGGGAGGAGGAATCGAAATGGAGCCGTGATGTTATTTCAGTGATTACAAAACAGAGTCAAATTTACAAAGATTTTGGCAGTACGAGTCCACTTATCACTATGGCGTTGCATCCCTCTGGTCTGCATGCATGCACTGATTCGGGTATCATAAGGACGTTGTATGTTCTCCTAAGGCAAGCTGGCCCACAACTGCGGTAACTGGTCCTTGATATCCTGGACATTGTCACTGCGACAGAGTTGACGTCCGATCTGGTTCCTCGGGGACAGATCTGGGAATCTTGCTCACCACGGGAGTACCTCAACAACAAGCAGACAGTTCATAGAGATACGTGTCGTGTTGAGAAATGGCAACACGATACTCTCATGTCAGGACGCAGGATGTCTGTGATGCAGAACCGCGATTCGTCAATGAACACAATGTGACACCAGTCCTCAGCATTCCCGATCACGGCACCACTCCAAACACAGCCGTTTGTATTGGGGTGTTGACGGCAGACCTTCGTTTGCGACGGTAATTCCCTAGTTCGGCTCAGCCTAGTCTCCGACCAACGGTGCGGGGTGACACAGAATGTTACACGGAGTCCATTACTTGTTGTCGGATGGCAGGCGCAGATGTACTTGGTGCAGGATACGGCGATCTTCCTGTTTGCAGGTCAGACGTGGTCGACCGCAACCTTCATGGCGAGTAATGCCTGCCCTCACGTTCTCATGGAATCCAACAACAGGCCACTGTCACATCCAAGTGCCCCACAAATCTGCATATTAGACGATTCGACCAGCCGGCCAAATGGAGGTGCAGAATAAGGTCACTACCAAACTCTGCTAGGTGTTGATAACGCTGTCTCACACGAGTACGCGGTATCTCCGTGCCCTTCACAGTGAACACTCAACATCTGATGCTGTTCACGCCCGTGATATATCCTACCGCGCCTGGTAACAACACTAAACACGAATCACACAATTGCACTCCGAAGGCCGTCCTACCTATTGCAGAGAATTGCAACTCTATATCATTTACATACCACCTCCTGTGGGTGGGGTACGCAGACGAAGAATACACCCACACCTGCTCGTTATAAGATGCGAGTAAAAGGGGGACCAAGGGATGATGGCATTAGAACCATGAGACTACTTGTGATTAGTACCATTGCAAGCGGAACACCATGGGTCGATTTCACATGCGCTTAGTACCACCTTGTGAGGGAAACCATTGGTCTACGTTGTCTGTCTTTAGTCCCACTAAGTGAAAAACACCACGGGTTTGGCTGGAGATCGTGATACGTACCACCATGGGTCTGCGTGGCCTGAGAATAGTACCATTATGTGAGCAATTATGCTCGTTGCCATAATATGTGATACACCGTTCCTATGACTAGTACCACTATGCGAGGAACACCATGAGTCTACGTTACCTGTGATTAGTACCACAGTACGAGGAACACCATGGTTTTGCTTTACCAGTGACTAGTACCATTGTTAGGGGCCGGTGACCTAAATTTTTGACTACCGAGCTCGATAGCTGCAGTCGCTTAAGTGCGGCCAATATCCAGTATTCGGGAGATAGTGGGTTCGAACCCCACTGTCGGCAGCCCTGAAGATGGTTTTCCGTGCTTTCCCATTTTCACACCAGGCAAATGCTGGGGCTTTACCTTAATTAAGGCCACGGCCGCTTCCTTCCCACTCCTAGCCCTTTCTTGTCCCATCGTCGCCATAAGACCTATCTGTGTCGATGCGACGTAAAACAACTAGCAAAAAGATTTTTGACTCCTGTAGATAATAAGTATCATTCCAGAATTTAAGACACAGTGAATTGAATCCACTGATTGTTTTTGTCTCACGATCATTTTTTCATCATTCGTTTTAGATTCTAGTTTTAATTTTCATTACGTTCACCTCGTACCATTAGCTGTTAGGCCCTTTAAACAACAGTCGTCGTGGTCATCATCATCATTTGCATATCCGCCAATGCTGTGTACGTGTGCGAAGTTACATTGACATCCGACCAATTCTTTTGAGTGCTTCAGATTTTTGTCAGGCAGTGTGGTTTGCCATTTGTCCCATAAATGTCTGAATGGTCAGCGCTGAGGCCTTCGGTTCAGAGAGTCCCGGTTTTGACTCCCGGCCGGGTAGGCGATTTTAATAGCGCCCAATGAATTCTTCTGCCTCGGGGAGTGGGTGTTTGTGTGTGTCCCAACAAGTTCATCTTCATATTCAGACGACAGCACAACAGAAACACGTAATAGTGATTATATTCCCACAAATAGGGTTGGCGTCAGGAAGGGCATTCGGCCGTAAAACAGGGCCAAATCCACATGTGCGACACAATTCGCACCAGCGACCCCGCAGATGTGGGGAAAAGACAAGAGGAAGAAGAGTAGTGTAGTTTGGCATTGCTATCCTTACTGAGCCAGAATATGATATTTCAGCACGAGGGATGAGTAACACACTCGCTATTTGTTCTATGACTGTAATTTCTCAGCACCTGACCTGTTTCTAAATTGTAACAGCCATAGGAGAGAATGGGACCTCAGTGGAATCTTATAAATAAAGTTGTTGGGGTCCGCTGTCTGCAATGCTATTTATCTTCCATATTTTCATATATGTATTCATTTTGGGTCAACTAGAGATCGTATCAGTAGTTTTTAGTTTTCGTGTCTGTCTGTTTGTTCCACCATTACGGGTAAACGGTTTAATATCAATTTAAAGTATACTCATCCAGGAACAGTTTGTGATATGCTTATCATTTTAAAGTTACTGAATAAACTGGTGGTTTATAAGAAGACCAGAAGAGATTTTTTCAATTCATCTTATACTATTGATTATATCTCAACCAAACGTCATATTTAGAGTGTACTCATCCAGAATCAGGTTTCGATATGTATAATTTAAAAATAACGCAACGGACTGGGGAATTATACGTAAACTAGAAGATTTGTTTTTCAATTTTCTTTTACACTTCATTACATCTCGACCAAATGTCATGCATAAAGTCTTTTCATCAAGGAACAGGTTTCGATATGCATATAATTAAAAAATCACTCAATTGACTGGGGGTTTATAGGAAGAAGAGAAGAGATTTTTACAATTTTCTCTTACGCTGTTGATTATATCGTGACCAAACTTCATATTTACAGTCTACTCATCCAGGAGAAGGTTTAGGTGCATATCATTTAAAATTCACTGAATAGACTGGGGCTTTAGAGGAAGACCAATGTAGTTTGTTTCAATGTTCTCTTACACTTGATTATATCTCGACTAAATGTCGTGCTTAAAGTCTACTCATACACGAGAAGATTTAGGTGCATATCATTTAAAATTCACTGAATAGATTGGGGGTTTAGAGGAAGACCAGAACAGTATGTTTCAATATTATCTTAGACTGTTGGTTATATCTTGAGCAAACTTCATATTTGGAGTCTACTCATCCAGGAACAGGTTTTGATATGCATATCATTAAAAATCACTGTACAGACTGGGAGTTTATAGGAAGACCAGACGAGTTTTTTCACACTATTGATTTTATGTAAAATCTGTGGAAGTTACTTGGAACGTCATTTCGTTTTAATTACGTTTTGTTATGTACATAATTTCGCTTACTCTTCAAATGACGGAGAAAATTACTAATTTCTCCGGGCTTCATGCTCTGCACCCAGTGGCGGACCCCTCGCACACCTACTGAAGGATCCATAACAGGAAAAAATCAGATAATGCATAATGTTTCTCTCGGCTTGAAAATTAACCAAAACTAATGTAACTGAACACCGAAGAAACATGAGGCAGAACTTTTCCCTTTGGTGTCTGTCTGTCTGTCCGTTTTTTCATCTGTTTGTATATTCCTAAACGTGGAAAACTGTTATACTAATTTAAACCAAACTCTGTGCTTGGAACCTATTCACTAAGGATAGTGTTATGAGGTGCATACGATGTCATGTCATCCCACAGAGCTGGTATATATACGAAAATTATTCTCAAATATTTTCGTTAATTGTAGGTCTATCAAAAGACTGAATACAACAATCGTTTAAGAATATGTTATCTCCGTACTTTTATGCCATGTACGGTACCCGCTCGAAGCCTCAGTCCCAACCAGCATTTATCTCAGGGGGTGTTAAGGTCGAATTCTATCCCAACTGATAAACAATTTAAAAAGTTATGAAGATATAAGATCTCCAATTAAATATATGGGTGCCATCTAATCAGTGTCCGACTCGTTGGCTGAATGGTCAGCGTACTAGCCTTCGTTTCAGAGGGTCCCGGGTTCGATTCCCGGCCGGGTCGGGGATTTTAACCTTAATTGGTTAATTCCAATGGCCCGGGGGCTGGGTGTTTGTGCTGTCCCCAACATTCCTGCAACTCGCACACCACACATAACACTATCCTCCACCACAATAACACGCAGTTACCTACACATGGCAGATACCGCCCACCCTCGTCGGAGGGTCTGCCTTACAAGGGCTGCACTCGGCTAGTAATAGCCACACGAAATTATTATTATTATTATTATTATTATTATTATTATTATTATTATTATTATTATTATTATTATTATTATTATCTAATCAGTACTACAGGGTTGAACGGGAAATTCTAATTATTAACTTTAAGGTTCATCATAAACAAACAAAAATATATTAAATCAGACCCAACGGAAAAATTGGAAAGCTCCGTCCTAGAAATGGGGACGGATATTAAAACGGTTCTACAAGAACAAGAACCTGGAACTGTTTCCTTGCAAATTCTAAAGGAGCATTTTATTTAGATTAAAATTTGAACATACACAAAATTCGTTGACTCTTATCTTCCCGATAATTCGGCATATCATTCCTGAAAAATTTTCACATATCAAAATTTTACACTTGTCACCACCCATCCACTTGGGTGGTTGAACCTTTGATTTCTGAGGGTTGCAGTTCGACTCTCGTGAACACAATGACCATGTATAGTCGTTGACCAATTACCTGTTGGCCAGGTGGGCGCGATCACATGAATCATGACATCGCCTCCACCTTTATTGAGATGAGACCAACCCGGGATGATACAAAAGTCTCCCCGGGTTCCTAACCAAGATATGCTATCGTTAACTGAAGGAAACGAAAAAGGGCCTCTAACCTAATGGTCCAGATGTAGGAATGTGCCATCACATTACAAATAACAAATTTAACTTATTATTTACAACAACTTGATATTATTACGTTATTGCGCCAGCTGACTTCACTAGTATCAGTCAATATCATCATCCGAAATAATTAAAATTATTATTATTATTATTATTATTATTATTATTATTATTATTATCAGTGGAGATCATCCTTCTCGTAACACTTAATCATCATAGATTTAATATTTCAATTTGGTTTCATCATTACCATTATTCTTAGGAATAATATAATAAATTATTTTTCTTATTTTCCTTCAAATCATTATTATGATAAACTAATTTCACTTGTTACACGGCAGTTAACTATTATTATGTTTAATGCATAACTCTTTACAATTCCGGTCTAGTTTGGCACTAATCAATTAAGGCATAATTTACTTGGATTATTATTATTAATATTAATTTGAAATTTTGAATTTTTAATTTCCAGTTTTTAGAATTTAGTCACATATGTTAAATCCCAATATGAACCACCAAGATCCGATTTCACAATGTTACAATAACGGTACTCGAAACCGCAACCTTATTTTCGTCCTGCAGTTCATTTATGGGAACACCATGTCCTTCCAAGACAAACCTCAAATCCTATGACACCTCGCAGCTGGGAATATCCATCCAATCCATGAAAGTGCTAAATTATTCCTTCTTTTTCATTTGAAGTCCATTTATACCACTGGGACTCTTCAAAACATTTAATTCACTAATTGATCATCGGTGCTTGGACTCTTCTGCCACTCATAACACCAGAATCGGCATATTATATCGACGTAGGCTTCAGAATTCATCTATTTCTTCATCAACATCAGTACGACTCGATTTCTTCTCATGACGGATTTTTGTCCAGCATGAATTCAAAATTCAAAAATGAGCTTAAACCACTCTGGGCCTTCAATATAACGTGACCCATCATATAGAAGTGCCTATTTTTCATTTTTAAACAAATAATTATGATTATTATAGAGTCCAAAAACGTTAAACCAACAATTAATGTTAAAATCAAATTTACTGCCCGAATTAAAATCTACTACGCCACATGTTATCTCCATATCTTTATTATTTTAACTTGCAATCATTCTATCAAACTAGGCCCGTGCCATTATACACACAGCATTACTTTAAACACTCATTTCGACATTACCCATGTTCATGTATCACTCCGATACTTCTACTGATTGTTATATTTCTGTCCACTGGCGAAACTTTGCGGCACAAGTAATCACTTATATTTACAGACAATCCAGTGGACTTCATTCCGTCTGATAACAACTAAATTCAATGCCAACCCTCTACCTCTGGATAATCTTACAACATGCCTTAATATCTATAAAGTTTACGATAACTGAAAACACATTTGAGCACTTCTAAAATGAATATTAATTGTATCCTTACGTGAAACATACTCCTATACAATCACGAACCCTTCAAGCACTTTGAACAAACAAAATCAACCCTAATTCTACTCTATTAAATAATCAAAATTATGATGAGCGCTTGATCTAATTAAGTACATATTAATTTGCCCCTTTGCTCACATATCTCTGAATTTAAACGAGCCTGGAAACGGCTCGTATAACAATCAAGTTATCATTATGAAAGAATATGATCCCCCTCCGTTAACGTTCGCAATCTACAAATTTATAATGATGGGGTACTCATCTCAGCCTTGTAGTTTGCCTAAACCGCACGAGAAACACGAGACCATATCAGCAAACAGAGGTAATCCTTGACACTTTTCAATATTGCATATTTTTAAATTTTAGAAAAACAAATAACTTTTTACACTTGGAATATCTTCCACTCTAAATTTAACAGAGACATTTTACACTATTGGCTTTTTATCTAGCCCACTCACTGTAAATATACTTTCCCCGGGCACTAAGGAACGTGGGATACATCGGTATCACCTTCAACGGCCAGGCGTGCACTCGAGATTCCGACCGGGCACTTCCGTGTCTGTTCGCGTTTCTCCCGTCTCACTTTCGCGTGGCAGTTCGTAATCAACTGTTCACTGGTGAAATTATGTCGAACACCCGCGACCGTTTTCGCGTAACATATACTGTTCTCGAGATAAAATCTCTCACTCCTACGCGAAGGTTTCGATTTAATGAGTTCCTTACATGTTCGAACTCCTGATAGTAGACTGTTCAAGTCTGTAACACGTAGGCCTACTAATTCACATCCTGGATCACTTAGAATATTTAACATAATAACACCTCAAACCATATCTTTCAAGTGCCTATGCGCGCTGGCGTAGTAATAGCTCGAACGAACATCTACAAGTCAGTCTATACGCACTCGCGTAGTAACAGCTCCAACAAATTTTATAAGTGAGTCTGTACGCGCACTGGTGTCGTAACAGCTCAAACAATATTTCACGAGTGAGTGTCTTCCGTCGCCACGACCATTTATTTATATGAATCTCACCCCTTCTCCGAATTCACGAGAAGTCACCTTAGAGTGAGCAGTTCCAATATCCTCATACGACTATTTGCGGACCTGCCAGTGGCTTAGACTTGCGATCCACTGATGTCATTATATTATTATAGCCTCTATGCCAAAACTCAACTATATTCGTTCGTTGGTAATTAATATAATTGTGAATTTAGCTCCCGAATCCTGGGCGGGAAATTTCGCGCCGTTTGTAGTGTCTCATGCCTTCAGCCAATCGGCGAATAGCGTCCATGAATTCTCAGAATTAGGCCAGTCAATCTTCCTCAATTAATAACTTTTAATAAATTTTATTATATGTTAGGCTACTAAATTTCACCTTATCTCGAATTTATAATCCATTTCCTTCTATAAATTTAATCCATGGAGTTACCTTTGATAGTGCCTCCTACAATACGAAGTTGGCGTGACTGCCTTTCCCCGGGGAATTTTACCATTGGTCGGGGCTGAGAAGTTTCATATTTTTTTCTTTAAGTACCAACTGTGCGCCCAACTCTCGGCTGATACACAGGTGTTCCCCTGACGTCATTTCCAGGAATTTTGCTCTCGGCCCGTTCGTTGTTCCAACTATAACTTCGCCCGCGGCTTGAGGACTTTCCACTGACTTGGAAATAAACACCGCTTTCTCTTCTCAACTCGGCAACAATTTCTCAGAAAACTAATTCTGCTGGCCATTGTATTTTCTAATCTCTAGTGGAGACAGCAGTCTCTGGTAGGTTTCACAATACAATTCGAACTGGCCCGTACTTACAATATATAAAGTAAGATATTCTTGCTTATGGATATTAAATATATATTCCTCCATAATTAATTACAATTGAATGACGCAGCTGACACCCCCACCAGAGTGCAGTACGTATTTACCGTACGAAAGATAATAACGCAGATGATTACGAAAAACTGGATTTTTAGTCCAAGTCACGTGGGACATATCGTGCATGTCACATCAAGATGTGTAACGGGAAAAACTAAAGGGCCATTTTACTCTTTTCGGTAGAGCAGACATTAAGGGGTGTATCACCAACTTCAGAGCGCCACGCAAGTGGTCGGAGACACAATATGCAACCTGAGAACCACGGAGAATGTCGCAGAACTTCGGAGCAGGAAATGTACCGTACAATAAATTCGCAAATCGTCCTCATTCCCTTTTGACTTTGTTGAGCTTCATTAATTTTACATTACTGCCCCGCGCTTTCGTAGGAAAATATCATTTTAACATGTCGCGTTAGATTCCTGAAAGAAACATGTAATCCACTTCAAATTCTCGTGAATTCTCGTGCCTAAAACGGCTACAGGTGTTAATATACAGTAGGCTCAGGTCTGTGCCAAGAGAGAAATGAAAAACGCTGCATCTATCAAGATACAGCAACAAGCAGAATAGAGCAGAGAGGACTTCAAAATGGCAAAGATAAAACTCATCGACTCTACAATAAACAATTTTCTAACGCAAACTAATGTGAAAACTCCCCCCGCAGTCGCAGAGTTTTGATTACAATTGGAAGAGTTTTATTGATGGATTTCTTTCCCTTCAAGCATTTGAATTTCTTTCTCCATCCATCCTCTCCTACTCTAAATGAGTAAGGACAAGGCAGTGTGACAGTGTGGTATACTGGTATAACAAGTTCACCGCTCGCTTCAAAAGTATTTCCATTTCTGGATAGAGAGAGTTCGTACTGGAATGTGAGAAGAGATGTGCCAACAGCGAAGAAGCTTTTCAATGGAGCGAAGGCGGGCTCGCTTAAGAGCCGTGATTTAGAATCTGCTGGGCTGGAGGCGGTCTGTGGACTGCTTGCTGCCCTAATTCTCCGCCTTTTATATTCAGAAGTTCATATCCTAAACTAGAGTTGAATAAACTTTAGTCAAATAAGTGGTGGTGTTCGCGAGTATAATTCTACGAACACAGTAAGAAAGAAAAGTGTTATAAACTCGCGGATTTACTTCCTGCGAGGTTCCAGACTGACATCTACTGTAGAGTATGTGATGGCTTGTGATGTGAACTTCATGGCGTGACAATGTTTATATGCAGTAAATATGTGGGAGTTTTCGTAACTAACACATAACGCCAATGAAACTATAACTGAGTAATTAAAAAAAATGCTCAGGCACGTCAAATTTAATATGTGGTTTCTCTCCTCCTCCACAAGTTGCTTTACAACGCAACTATACAGACAGATCTTATGGCGACGATGGGATAGGAAAGGGCTAGGAGTGGGATGGAAGCTGGCGTGGCCTTAATTACTGTTCAGGCCCAGCATCTGCCTGGTTTGAAAATGGGAAACCATCTTCAGGGCTGCCCACCATCTCCCGAATACTGGACACTGGCCGCACTTAGGCGACTGCAGCTATCCAGCTCGGTTGTGGTTTCTCTTGAACTGGCAGTACAACATTAAGTTACACATCTTGGTCTATGGAAGGTCTTCTGGATCTTTTTGTTCCTTTTATTTTCTTTCTTTCTTGTTCTATTTCCTCTGCGTCGCACCGACACGGATAAGTTTTGTGGTGACGATAGAACAGAGAAGGGCTAGGAGTGGGAAGGAAGCGACAACGGCCTTAATTAAACTACATTCCCAGCATTTTCTTGGTGTAAAAATGGGAAACCACGGTAAAACATTCTCAGGGCTGCCGACAGTGGGGTTCGAAGCCACTATCTCTGGAATTCAAGCTCACAAATGCGCGACCCTAACCGCACGGCCAACTCACTCGGTGACTCATAAATTCTCTGCATGTTTATTAGCAAATGACAGCAATCATTTTCTTTTTCGCCATTAATATTTAAACTCGTCAGCATCTGTGGTGTAGAGGTTAACGTGATTAGCTGCCACCCCGGAGCCCCGGGTTCCATTCCTGGCCCTGCAACGAAATTTGAAAAGTGGTACGAGGGCTGGAACGGAGTTCACTCAGCCTCGGGAGGGAAGCTGAGTAGAGGGGTGAGGGACGATTCTCTCCTCAGTCATCCTGGAAGTGGTTTTCCGTTGTTTCCCACTTATCCTCCAGGGAAATGCCGGGATGGTACTCAACTTAAGGCCACGGCCAATTCCTTTCCTCTTCCTTGTCTATTCCTTCCAATCTTCCCATCCCCCCACAAGGCCCTTTTTCAGCATAACAGATGAGGCCGCCTGGGCGAGGTACTGGGCTTCCTCTCCAGTTGTATTCCCCGACCGAAAGTCTCACGTTCCAGGACACTGCCGTTGAAATGGTAGAGGTGGGATCTCTCCCTGAGTCCCAAGGAAAAACCAACCTTGGAGGATAAACAGATTAAGGAGAAGAAGAATATATTATTATTTTTCTTTTTGCTATTTGTTTTACGTCGCACGGACACAGATAGGTCTTATGGCGACGATGGGATAGGAACGGCCTAGGAATGGGAAGGAAGCGGCCTTGGCCTTAATTAAGGTACAGCCCCAGCATTTGCCTGGTGTGAAAATGGGAAACCACGAAAACCATCTTCAAGGCTGCCGACAGTGGGGTTCGAACCCATTATCTCCCGGATGCAAGCTCACAGCTGCGCGCTCCTAAACGCACGGCCAACTCGCCCAGTATGAAGAATATTTAAACTCCTTTATTAGAGTATGTAAATCGTGATGTCATGGCAGAGGTTGCCCGGCTGCCTTCTTCCTTGTCTATCCCTTCCAATCTTCCCATCCCCCACAAGGCCCTTTTTCAGCATAACAGGTGAGGCCGCCTGCGCGAGGTACTGGTCTCCCTTTTCAGTTGTATTCCCCGACCGAAGTTCTCTAGCACCAGGACACTGCCGTTGAAGCCGTAGTGTTGGGATCCCTCGCTGAGTCCGAAGAAATAACCAACCGTGGAGGATAAAAAGATTAAGAAGCAAAATAAGAATATTTAAACTCCTTTATTACAGAATGTAAATCGTTATGCCATTGCAGAGGTTACCCGGCATTTTACTGTATTTCGGGCAAACATTTCTGTACATAAGCGACTCCTATTTACAGGACTCTGGAAACTGAGTGTCATCTCTACTGCTATTGTTTACACTATTTTTCGATTATCACTCACATTCTTTAATATTATACGTGAAATGTTTGCGATATCGTATTATCACTCAGGGGAGAATATTGTATATCTCTAGCAGAATAACAGGCCACATGCACATATTATTTTGAACCATATCGTAAAATCTTTCTGGTCGATGGCTCGAGTTACAACTGGTGTGTCATGTTAGCGGCGCTGCTGGGCGCCATCTGGCGTCACGGTGCGTGTCGTAGAAACAGCTGCCTCGGCTCTCTCTGCTTCTCTGAAAGAAGAAACTTCTTTATGAAGCTACTTGGGGCGCACAGCACTTCAATACTCCTAACTCAGCTGAGGAATACTTTCCATTACTTTCGCACTTGATTTATACATAGAGGATTAAAAAAGAAAGAATTTCGCAAGTATGAAATTCACTTCTTAGATTGACGTCAGAGCAATGGAACTTGCATTCCCTGCTGTCGCACCGTAATTACTTTAGCGACAAAACTGTCAAGTAACACATTTGAATATGGTGATAATTATGACGATGGTAGGTATTACAATAAAAATTATTATTATTGTACCGGTTGGTACACACCGCACATTTGAATTTTCCGCCTTAATGTACTCCTCTACAGCTGAAACTCTGAACTTTAAAACTAAATTAATTCAACCGTTTATCTGAAGATGTCACTGTGTTAATTTCGAATTGTATTTTTTACTAATTATCAAGAAGTGTGGACATTCTCTCACAGATGTCACTACCAAAAACTATGATCATGCATCCTGGTGCGAAGTGATGGAACTTTTCTTGAAGATATTTTATACTCATAAGTTTTCCTATAACTAAATTTCGTTCTTTCATTTGTAGGTTGGCAATATTAATCTTTCTTTCCGCCAGTTTTGAACTTAGCCAATCCCGAATTTCTTTAATTAATTTTGGACTAATCGTGTCCTTCTTCTTCATATTTGATGTGTAAACTTTAGCCGACCAATAAACGCATATGGGTGTGTCTTAATTCATGAAAGGTCTCGAATCTTCCCCGAGAGTATAAAAACTGCTGATTTTCCGGGCTCTCGGCCACTTGTACAACATCTAGCTTAGTGTATGGAAGTATGGCAGGAGGCGGGAAGTGCCTCTTTCATCCGCCAGCAGCTCTTCTAGACGGTAATGGCCTTTTATCATCCTTAATTCTTGCTAGCTCAACAGTTTAGCCCTCGGGGAAGGTCCGAATCCTTTTCATGTAAACCTACCTTTCTAAAAATGTAACTTAGTGCCGGCGTATGTAAAAGTTTCTAATTACTTTAACTGTAAATCGGGGATAGAGAGTGCTTTACCCTCTCGGTGACTACGTTTTCATAACCGATTTTCTACTCTTAATGTCTTAATATTTTCTTATACGAGTCACCTCCCTAGCTTGGGAATAGCCCCTGTGTCAGCGGCCTAGTGCCCCTTAGGTTTTATATAAGGTTTCATGTAGGAGCGCAAGCAACGCCTCCATTCATATTGGTATTTTGGGCCATGTAATTAACCTTTTATTTTTTTAAGGCCCTGTAGGCTGGGTACGAGATACCCCTGTTTAATTCTTGTAAGTGGTGCCTTGATGGCAAATTTTGTAACAGTCTGGTATTGCCTTTAATAGGCTTGGAAAATTGAGAGCGGCTTAGCTCTTTCTTGTGTTTGAAAAGTGCCTCTGGGAGGCTTGAGGTTAAAAGATGGGAGCAAGTGCTCCATGTAATGAGGGGTTCTCTGCCCTTTGGTAATTTGTGGTTGTGAGCTGAGGGCTCAGGAATTATAACTTGGGGCTTGAAGCCCAGAATTTGTAAAGACCTCTTAACTTGTGCTTTCGTTTGTAAAGTTATAATTGTACCTGACTTTTCATTGTTATTTCACCCAGTGAAAATGTGTTAAATCTTGTTGTCTATTGAAAATATAATCTTTATTTGAATTTTAATTAATCTTTCAGCCTTGTAGTTAGACCCATTCCATCCCGCACCTTCTTTCACCTCTGCTGATCCACCAAAACACGGTAACAATTATTATTATTATTCAAGGTTCAGGTTCAATTTTTGACTAACGGGCGAATTGGCAGTGCGGTAAGGACCGCACACCTGTGGGTTTGTATCTGTAAGATAGTGGGCTCGAACCCCACTGCCAGCAACCCTGAATACGGTTTTCCGTGGTTTACCATTTTCACACCAGGCATATGCCGGGGCAGTCCTGTACTTAATTAAGGCCACGGCCGCTTCCTTCCCACTCCTAGCCTTTTCTATCCTATCGCCGTCATAAGACATATATGTGCCAATGCGACCTAAAGCAAAGAGTATAAATAAATAAATAAATAAATTAATTAAATAAATAAATAAATAAATAAATAAATAAATAAATAAATAAATAAATAAATAAATATGCACCGGGAGGCACACCTCAACCCCGGACATTTAAATGAAGCGCCTTGAAGTACGCTCTCTATTATATAAAAATTGAAACATCTAGTACAAGAAGTTGGGACGTTGATCAAAAGATGTCACTACTGAATGATGGAGTAATACGTTATTTTAAAGTTTCCTAAACTGACTGGATTTCTTTGTTTTGTTTTGGTGTATGACAGGAAGTTCGGACTGTTCTCCATAGATGCCTCTATTAGAGAACTGATGTCATGCACTCTGGTGCAAAGTGGAATAACTAGAGATTTAAAGAAGATTTGTGTTTATAGGTTTTCTCAACTGAATTTACTTTCATTATTTTCGATACTTCAAGCTTTGCAACTCTTCCTTCTCATCCCGCCAGCTTTGGTTTCCGACCAATCAGAAATTTTGCTCATTTATTTTTCAGCCAATCATAGGCTTCTTGTAACTTTAACTCTGTCCAATAAAATGAGAGGTTGTGTACGGATTTAGTTCAGAGCCTTCTCGAAACTTACTCTCGGGTATAAAAGCTGTCGCTTTTTCGAGTTAACTGGTCTTTCTGATCGTCGTCTTACTGAGTATGTGTGTTAAGACAGGAGGCGGGGGCTTCAATCTTCGGCAGACAGAACTTCAGTTAAGGTAATGGCCAACAGTTTTTCCATCTAACTAGTTATCGCCTCAAGCTGACCTGAGGGGAAGTTTCCAATTTTTAACTATGTAACTGTCAATTTTCTAAAATGTAAACTTTCTTCCTTCTCATATGAAATTTCATGTAAGTCCTAAGGATTTAAACTGTAAATCGGGGATAGAGAGTGCGTTACCCTCTCGAATTCCCCTTCAATTAATCTCGACTTGACTACGATTTTGTTACTGCCTTTCTCTTGTAAATTGGAAATTATCTTGTCCATCTAGTCACCTCAGTAGTTTGGGATTAGCCTCTGCATCATCGGGCCACAAGCCCAAGTAGGGTTTTAACGTTGGTTTTCAAGGAGCGCAAGTGTACGCCTCCATACATTTTTGAGTTTCGGCCATAAATTTTACCTGTTCTTTTTCACGAAGGCCCATTAGAATGGGTACTAGACACCCCTGTGTAAACTGAAAGGTTATTAATATGGTATTGTAAATTGTAGGTTGTGCCTAGAGAGGTCTGAAGGTGTAATTATATTGAGCAGAGACGTTCTTTTCAGTCTTGAAATAGTTAATGGTTGCCTTGAGGAGGCCGTAAGAGTTCGGGTGCGCTGTCTCCTTGGCAGAATTTGTAGAGCATGTAAGCTCTTTTGTGGTAATAGGTATTTGTGTACTATTGAGTGGTGCCTATGGAAGGTCGTAAATTGTAACCGATGGAGCAAAATTGTGTTTTGGGACATATCTCTCTTTGTCTATCTAACTAAACGCAACATTTGCGATGTTGGAACCTTGTAAATTGTGATCTTTAAGCTCAAGATTGTAAATTACCAATTCTTGGTTTCTCTGTTTTGTACCAAAATTGCCCTGTACCTGAAATCTAGTTCGTTCACCAAGTGAAGAGTTTTGTTGAAATTTAATTTCTGAAAAGAAATATAACCTTTATTTTAAAGTTTTAAATTAATTTTTGACTGTCGTAGATAGACTCATTCCCACCAGCACCTTTTTCCACGAAAACACGGTAACAAAATAAATTTCGACTCTACATTACGTGTGAAATGTATCTGTATGTAGTGAACGGCTGCATTACTGTATACAATTTGAATTTGATTTCGAACTTGCCCCCTTTTTTCTCAGTACGGTCTGAGTAACTCGTAGCATTAGGGGCCGATGACCTAGCTGATAGGCCCCCGTTTAAACAACAAACATCATCATTATCAACTTGACAGATAATAACAGAAGAAATACACACACATTTAATATGGGGTAAGTAGGAGATAGAGAAACTTACGTTCCCTCAGTAAAAGACATTTGAATTTAGAATTTCATGTGTATTAACCGTGAATCGAACCGTGTCTGTTTGGTTCAGAAGGTTGTGAAAATTTCAACGATCTCTCTCTTGGCAGATTTGACAAGTACTTTCTTTTTGCTATTGGCTTTACGTCGCACCGACACAGATAGGTCTTATGGCGACGATGGAATAGGAAAGACCTAGGAGTTGGAAGGAAGCAGCTGTGGCCTTAATTAAGGTACAGCCCCAGCATTTGCCTGGTGTGAAAATGGGAAACCACGGAAAACCATCTTCAGGGCTGCCAACAGTGGGGTTCGAACCCACTATCTCCCGAATACTGGATACTGGCCGCACTTACGCGACTGCAGCTATCGAGCTCGGTAGACACGTACTTAATACATGGGTGTGTAAACTTCGAAACCTCGTACTTCGAACATTAAACAGCAGAACAAATGAAGGACAACAACAGAAGCAATAAGGTACAGCTAATTCCTGGTGAGTCTGGGTAACTCCCTGTCATTCCCTCCGCCCCGCAGTGCGCTCGGCCGGTAAGTCATTTCACATGATGGAAGCAATACTATTCTCGTTCCACATTTACGGTAGTAAGAGAGTCCAGTGTAATGGGACTGTAGACAGAGATGTACATATCCACTATCTCTAATCCCTTTTATCTTATTGCCAGTGCTTTTGCTCCCGCCGTTCACCTTATTAGTCTCCTGCGCCTTTGCCAGGAATTCAACTGTAAAAACGAGTAACGCCGCCAGCGGGAGCTGCAAGATAGTATCGCCCATGCAGTACCACAACGATGTATTGCAGCAATGTGTTTAAATTAAAGAGAATTACAACGTTCCGGACAAAACGCACGAGTAATAACTAGGAGTGTTTATCTTCGCAGTAGTATAAGCAAGTGGCTTCGAAGCTGCGACGTTGAACATTATAACCGCTACTTTATTGAGGGTACTGCATAGTTACTCAGATAAATGGAAAGCGCTGGACATTTTCAAGTCTTATTACTGACATCTGAGTCAATAGCTTTGCAAACACACCGTGAGGTGTTACATAGACTCGTAGTCATCGCATGTGTACATGACGAGTTTCTTCCACTCAGGGAGGTGATTCCTGAACACATCCTGAGGAAGAATGATGATAGTAGTATAATAAGCGGGTTCTGCGGCACCTCCGCCGCCGCACGCCTCCGCCCGCCTCCTCCTCCGCCGCCGCCCCCGCCTCCGCCGCCTCCGCCGCCGCCTCCGCCGCCGCCCGCGGGAAATTTGAATTTTGGCGGGAAATTTGAATTTGTAAACAAAGCCACGTGCTTTTTGACAGCTGTCATCGACAACAACGCATCGCTAACCTCACTGCTGCCATCTTGACGGGCCTAAACCTCACTAGTGCCAACTTAACCTAACTAGCGCGAGGTAAACAAAGCCACGTGTTTTTTGACAGCCACGTGCTTTTTGACAGACAACAACGCATCGCTAACCTCAGTACTGCCATCTTGACGGACCTAAACCTCAGTAGTGCCAACTTAACCTCACTAGCGCGAGGTAAACAAAGCCACGTGCTTTTTGACAGCCACGTGCTTTTTGACAGATTTGTAAACAAAGCCACGTGCTTTTGACAGACAACAACGCATCGCTAACCTCAGTACTGCCATCTTGACGGGCCTAAACCTCAGTAGTACCAACTTAACCTAACTAGCGCGAGATAAACAAAGCCACGTGTTTTTTGACAGCCACGTGCTTTTTTGACAGCTGTCATCCGCCATCTTTGAGCACTGTGCTGCCCTCTATATCGCAGTAGCTGCAAAATTCATCACCTGTCATCGGCAGTGCTGCCATCTTGACGGGTCTAAACCTTAGTGCTACCAACTTAACCTAACTAGCGCGAGGTAAACAAAGCCACGTGTTTTTTTGACAGCTGTCATCCACCATCTTTAATCTATAGAGCACAGTGCTACCCTCTTTGTGGTGGCGGATAATTTGAAAAATGCTTTTTTGACAGCAGCCATCTTGCATCGCAAACCTCAGTGCTGCCCTCTTTAGCTAGATACCTGTGGTGGCAGACAATTCCACGTGACAGCAGCCATCTTCAATCAAGAGAGCACCGTGCTGCCCTCTATGTGGTGGTGGTAAATTCCACGTGGTCTTGTTTGGAAACAAACTCACGTGCTTTTTTGACAGCCGTCATCCACCATCTTTAATCAACAGAGCACAGTGCTGCACTCTAGTAGTATAATTGGATGGTTCGGCGGCCACCGCCACCTCCGGCTCCCAGTGGCCGCCTCCACCTCAGCCAGTGGCCTCTTCCAGTACTGCCAACTTAACCTAACGAGCGCGACAGTACTGCCAACTTAACCTAACTAGCGCGAAATTTGAATTTGTAAACAAAGCCACGTGCTTTTTGACAGCTGTCATCGACAACAACGCATCGCTAACCTCACTGCTGCCATCTTGACGGGCCTAAACCTCACTAGTGCCAACTTAACCTCACTAGCGTGAGGTAAACAAAGCCACGTGTTTTTTGACAGCCACGTGCTTTTTGACAGATTTGTAAACAAAGCCACGTGCTTTTTGACAGACAACAACGCATCGCAAACCTCAGTACTGCTATCTTGATGGACCTAAACCTTAGTGGTACCAACTTAACCTCACTAGCGCGAGGTAAACAAAGCCACGTGCTTTTTGACAGCCACGTGCTGTTTTGACAGCTGTCATCCGCCATCTTTAAACCACAAAGCACTGTGCTGCCCTCTATATCGCAGTAGCTGCAAAATTCGTCACCTGTCATCGACAGTGCTGCCATCTTGACGGGTCTAAACCTTAGTGCTACCAACTTAACCTAACTAGCGCGAGGTAAACAAAGCCACGTGCAGCTGTCATCTGCCATCTTTAATCCAGAGAGCATCGTGCAGCCCTCTTTAGCTACTTACCTTTGAAATGTAGTACGTCATCCGCCATCTTGCATCGCAAACCTCAGTGATGCACTCTATGTAGTGGTGGCAAATTCCACATGCTCTTGTTTGGAAACAAAGCCACGTGCAGCTGTCATCCGCCATCTTTGAGCACCGTGCTGCCCTCTTTAGCTACTTACCTTTGAAATGTAGTACGTCATCCGCCATCTTGCATCGCAAACCTCAGTGCTGCACTCTATGTAGTGGCGGCAAATTCCACGTGCTCTTGTTTGGAAACAAAGCTACGTGCAGCTGTCATCCGCCATCTTTGAGCACCGTGCTGCCCTCTTTAGCTACTTACCTTTGAAATGTGGTACGTCACAGCTGTCATCCGCCATCTTGCATCGCAAACCTCAGTGCTGCCCGGTGGCGGCAAATTCTACGTGCTCTTGTTTGGAAACAAACCTATGCGCTTTTTTGTCAGCTATCATCCGCCATCTTTGAGCACCGTGCTGCCCTCTATGTGGTGGTGGTAAATTCTACACGCTTTACAAACCCATGTGCTTTTCTGACAGCTGTCAACCGCCAGAGAGCACCGTGCTGCCCTCTTTATGCCGGTGGCAAATTCTACATGCTTTTTGACAGCTGTCACCCGCAAGAGAGCACCGTGCTGCCATCTTTAGCTAGATACCTGTGGTGGCGGTAAATTCCACGTGCTCTTGTTTAGTAAACAAAGCTACGTGCTTTTTTGACAGCTGTCATCCGCTATCTTTAATCAATAGAGCACTGTGCTGCGGGTAATTTCATCAGCTGTCATCCGCCATCTTTAATCTACACAACACCATGCTGCTCTCTGTAGTAGCGGGCAATTTGAAAAGTTCTGTTAGCTATCATCCGCCATCTTTAATCAAGAGAGCACCGTGCTGCCATCTATGTGGTGGCGGCAAATTCCACGTGCTCTTGTTTAGTAAACAAAGCCACGTGCAGCTGTCATCCGCCATCTTTGAGCACCGTGCTGCGGGCAATTTCGTCAGCTGTCATCCGCCATCTTTAATCTACCGAACACCGTGCTGCCCTCTGTAGTAGCGGGCAATTTGAAAAGTTCTGTTAGCTATCATCCGCCATCTTCGAGCGCCGTGCTGCCCTCTATGTGGTGGCGGCAAATTCCACGTGCTTTACAAACTCACGTGCTTTGTTTGACAGCTACCATCCGCCCTGCTCTCTGTAGTAGCGGGTAATTTGAAAAGTTCTGTTAGCTGTCATCCGCCATCTTTGAGCGCCGAGCTGCCCGGTGGCGGTAAATTCCACGTGCTTTACAAACTCACGCGCAGCTGTCATCCACCATCTTACATCGCAAACCTCAGTGCTACACTCTATGTGGTGGCGGATAATTTAAAAAAGAAAAATTCTACATCAGTCCTCTCTCGACGCTAATTGCACAAGATGGTGGCTATACATGACTCCTTAAAGGTGCTTATGCGAGATGATCGCTATACATAGACGCCCTTGGGATACTTGCGCAAGATGGCGGTTATACATGGCTCCTTATGAGGGATGCTTGCGCGAGATGGTGGTTGCTCTTATGAGGCGGCTTAAGGATCCTTGGCTAGAGCCTCCCTAAGGATGCTTGCGCAAGATGGCGCATGCAAGATGGTGGCTATACATAGCTCCTTATGAGACAGCCAGTACAACATGTGATCAGAACATTGATTGATGTGTTCAGAACACAAAATAAGTAGAATCGAACACTGTACTCGATACAACATGTGATTAAAACATTGTTTGGTGTGTTTAGAACACTAATCGAACGCTGTACAACATGTTAGGGGATACCTTTGTTTAGATTGAAACATAACAAGACTAGAATTGAACACTGCACATTGATTGATGTGTTCAGAACACAAAATAAGTAGAATCGAACACTGTACTCGATACAACATGTGATTAAAACATTGTTTGGTGTGTTCAGATCACTAAACAAGTAGAATCGAACGCTGTACAACATGTTAGGGGATACCTTTGTTTAGATTGAAACATAACAAGACTAGAATTGAACACTGCACTCGATGTCGTTACATGTGATCAGAACAATGATTGATGTGTTCAGATCACTAAACAAGTAGAATCGAACGCTGTACAACATGTTAGGGGATACCTTTGTTTAGATTGAAGCATAGCAAGCCTAGAATCGAACACTGTAAGAACATTGTTTGATGTGTTCAGTACAACTTCAATGATTTACCTAGTGTAAAACACACACACTGTGCACATATCGCATAGCTAACACTTCAAATGATTTGCTTAGTACGAAAATTAAAAAAAAATCTATACCGCGTAGCTAACTCGTTCATCGCACTGCTATTTGATGTGTTCAGTACAACTTCAATGATTAACACACACACTGTGCACATATCGCATAGCTATCTCGCCTATCACGAAAATAAAAAAAAACACACTGTGCACATATCGCATAGCTAACACTTCAAATGATTTGCTTAGTACGAAAATTAAAAAAAAATCTATACCGCGTAGCTAACTCGTTCATCGCACTGCTCAGACGCTTAGTAATTGTGAATACACTCATACGAAAATCAAGAAAGCACACTGCGTAGCCAACTCGCTCGGCTCACTCGCTTAGTAATTGCAACACTCACGTATAAGAATGTTCTGAGATACTTACATGTTTTTTAAGGGGGGTGAAAGATCATAAATTATATGTACACACATGTTGTCTCCTCCAAGTTGTAAGATTAAATAGACGCAGTACTGCGAGTTTCCGCTCTAGCTGGCGAACGGAAGTAGCATGATATCTCAGCAAAAAATAATACGCGTGAGCTTGCAAGTCAGACACAATGATGGATACCGCGATTCAAATCCTAGCAACTTATGCCGTCGGGAAGGGCATCTAGCAAGATCATGTAATGACGATCGCGCAGGCCCCTCGCCTAGCATTTACGGCTTCTAGTTCGAACCCGCTATCTTCCGAAGTAGTGTGAATGATTGAAGAGTGTTGAGGGTGATTCATTCGTCGGATGGAGGCGTTAAGCTGGCTTCTTCGGTAGGAGAAGGCTATGTCGGGACATCGATTTAAAAATCCTAGTCAGGAAGGGTACGCGATTCAAATCCTAGCAACTTATACCGTCGGGAAGGGCATCCGGCTAGATCATGTAATGACGATCACGCAGGTCCCTCGCCTAGCATTTGCAGCTTCCAGTTCGAACCCGCTATCTTCCGAAGTAGCGAGAATGATTGAAGAGTGTTGAGGGTGATTCATTCGTCGGATGGAGGCGTTAAGCTGGCTTCTTCGGTAGGAGAAGTCTATGTCGGGACATCTAGTTATCGATTTAAAAATCCTAGTCAGGAAGGGTACGCGATTCAAATCCTAGCAACTTATACCGTCGGGAAGGGCATCCGGCTAGATCATGTAATGACGATCGCGCAGGCCCCTCGCCTAGCATTTGCAGCTTCCATTTCGAACCCGCTATCTCCCGAAGTAGCGAGAATGATTGAAGAGTGTTTGAGGGTGATTCATTCGTCGGATGGAGGCGTTAAGCTGGCTTCTTCGGTAGGAGAAGGCTATGTCGGGACATCGATTTAAAAATCCTAGTCAGGAAGGGTACGCGATTCAAATCCTAGTAACTTATACCGTCGGGAAGGGCATCCGGCTAGATCATGTAATGACGATCACGCAGGTCCCTCGCCTAGCATTTGCAGCTTCCAGTTCGAACCCGCTATCTTCCGAAGTAGCGAGAATGATTGAAGAGTGTTGAGGGTGATTCATTCGTCGGATGGAGGCGTTAAGCTGGCTTCTTCGGTAGGAGAAGGCTATGTCGGGACATCTAGTTATCGATTTAAAAATCCTAGTCAGGAAGGGTACGCGATTCAAATCCTAGCAACTTATACCGTCGGGAAGGGCATCCGGCTAGATCATGTAATGACGATCGCGCAGGCCCCTCGCCTAGCATTTGCAGCTTCCAGTTCGAACCCGCTATCTCCCGAAGTAGCGAGAATGATTGAAGAGTGTTTGAGGGTGATTCATTTGTTGGATGGAGGTGTTAAGCTGGCTTCTTCAGCGGGAGTAGGCTATGTGTCGGTACCGGGATATCTAGTTATAAAACCCGCTACAACAAATTTATCACGTATACTGCGATTTAAAATCCTAGTCAGGAAGGGCAGCCGGTCGTAAAACTATGGTGTGAGGCGGGGTGTGCAAAAAAGCTAGCTATAAGTAAGGGCTGTTGATGGGGACGTTAAACCTTGTGCAGACTCCTTCGAAAATTATTTTTTGAGTACAAGAGTGTTGATGCTGATTCATTTGTCGGATGGAGGCAATAAGCCTTGTGCAGGCTTCTTCAGTGGAGTAGGCTATGTATCGGTACCGGGATATCTAGTTATAAAACCCGCTACAACAAATTTATCACGTATACTGCGATTTAAAATCCTAGTCAGGAAGGGCAGCCGGTCGTATGGTGTGAGGCGGGGTGTGCAAGAAAGCCAGCATTAAGTAAGGGCTGTTGATAGGAGGCGTTAAACCATGTGCAAGCTCCTTCACCAGGAGAAGCCTACATGCCGGTACCGTGCAGGTTCTTTCGATAGGAGTAGGCACTGTGTGTGTTTTAACCTCTCCGTACAATCATGATAGTTTACGTTAGGAACTTTCATAGGCTAAATGCTACACATTCCGTGGCAGAGCCGGGAATCGAACTCGGACCTCCGAGGGTAGCAGCTAACTACTACACCACAGAGGAGTACTATTTCAGAATATTTTACAGCCTTAATTAGTACTGTGTTTTAAGAGCTTACATGGGACTCAGCTAAGAAGACGTTCGCGAGTTACAAGTCGCTTATCAGTGTCCTCGCTCAAGGTTGAGCCGGAAGATACGTGTACAATTTCAGCTAACACATGCATTCCACACAACTCGCTCAGAATGACTGTGCCGATACTTCGAGGACTGTAGAACAAACCCATAGCCTACAGTATGCATGCCTCTCACCCAGTAGTCTCGGGTTCGATTCTCTTGGGAATAAAAATGTGTTTAAATCACATGAATGTGTTGAGTTGTCCTTCCTGATGCAAAACTAGCAGTATCTAACCTCTTACACTATAGTTTGCCGGGCTGAGTGGCTCAGACGGTTAAGGCGCTGGCCTTCTAACCCCAACTTGGTAGGTTCGATCCTGGCTCAGTCCGGTGGTATTTGAAGGTGCTCAAATACGACAGCCCCGTGTCGGTAGATTTACTGGCACGTTAAAGAACTCCTGCGGGACTAAATTCCGGTACCTCGGCGTCTCCGAAGACCTTAAAAGTAGTTAGTGGGACGTAAAACAAATAACATTATTACACTATAGGTGGCTCAGACGGTTAAGGCGCTGGCCTTCTAACCCCAACTTGGTAGGTTCGATCCTGGCTCAGTCCGGTGGTATTTGAAGGTGCTCAAATACGACAGCCCCCGTGTCGGTAGATTTACTGGCACGTTAAAGAACTCCTGCGGGACTAAATTCCGGTACCTCGGCGTCTCTGAAGACCTTAAAAGTAGTTAGTAGGACGTAAAACAAATAACATTATTACACTATAGTTTTCAACCGGTTGCCCTTCCTGACAACTCAGATTAAGAATCTGTTTTGTTTTAAGACTAGTTATCCTTCCTGACGCAAAACTGGTAGTATCTAAGCTCTTACATCATACGCTATTGTTTTCAACCGGTTGCCCTTCCTGACGTCAAAGAACTCGGATTAAGAATCTGTCGAGAATCGGGGGTTTTACTGCTAGATTTTAAATCACGAACTATTGTTTCACTGTTGGATGCCCTTCCTGACTAAGATTTTAAATCGCAAGATTTTTTGTATTAAGACTCAAGTCTTGTTATGTTTCTTTTCGTAATCTGCAAGTCTAAACAAGCATATCGCTGCACACTCTTGCCTTCACGATGCGTGTTCGATAATTGTTTTCAACTAGTTGCCCTTCCTGACGTCAAAGAACTCGGATTAAGAATCTGTCGAGAATCGGGGGTTTTACTGCTAGATGCACTTCTTAGATTTAAAATCACGAACTATTGTTTTACTGCTGGACGCCCTTCCTGACTAGGATTTTAAATCGCTGTATACGTGATAAATTTGTTGTAGCGGGTTTTATAACTAGATATCCCGGTACCGACACATAGCCTACTCCCGCTGAAGAAGCCAGCTTAACACCTCCATCCGACGAATGAATCACCCTCAACACTCTTCAATCATTCTCGCTACTTCGGAAGATAGCGGGTTCGAACTGGAAGCTGCAAATGCTAGGCGAGGGACCTGCGTGATCGTCATTACATGATCTAGCCGGATGCCCTTCCCGACGGTATAAGTTGCTAGGATTTGAATCGCGTACCCTTCCTGACTAGGATTTTTAAATCGATGTCCCGACATAGCCTTCTCCTACCGAAGAAGCCAGCTTAACGCCTCCATCCGACGAATGAATCACCCTCAACACTCTTCAATCATTCACACTACTTCGGAAGATAGCGGGTTCGAACTAGAAGCCGTAAATGCTAGGCGAGGGGCCTGCGCGATCGTCATTACATGATCTAGCTAGATGCCCTTCCCGACGGCATAAGTTGCTAGGATTTGAATCGCGGTATCCATCATTGTGTCTGACTTGCAAGCTCACGCGTATTATTTTTTGCTGAGATATCATGCTACTTCCGTTCGCCAGCTAGAGCGGAAACTCGCAGTACTGCGTCTATTTAATCTTACAACTTGGAGGAGACAACATGTGTACATATAATTTATGATCTTTCACCCCCCTTAAAAAACATGTAAGTATCTCAGAACATTCTTATACGTGAGTGTTGCAATTACTAAGCGAGTGAGCCGAGCGAGTTGGCTACGCAGTGTGCTTTCTTGATTTTCGTATGAGTGTATTCACAATTACTAAGCGTCTGAGCAGTGCGATGAACGAGTTAGCTACGTGGTATAGATTTTTTTAATTTTCGTACTAAGCAAATCATTTGAAGTGTTAGCTATGCGATATGTGCACAGTGTGTTTTTATTTTTTATTTTCGTGATAGGCGAGATAGCTATGCGATATGTGCACAGTGTGTGTGTTTTACACTAGGTAAATCATTGAAGTTGTACTGAACACATCAAATAACAGTGCGATGAACGAGTTAGCTACGCGGTATAGATTTTTTTTAATTTTCGTACTAAGCAAATCATTTGAAGTGTTAGCTATGCGATATGTGCACAGTGTGTTTTTTTTTTATTTTCGTGATAGGCGAGATAGCTATGCGATATGTGCACAGTGTGTGTGTTTTACACTAGGTAAATCATTGAAGTTGTACTGAACACATCAAATAGCAGTGCGATGAACGAGTTAGCTACGCGGTATAGATTTTTTTTTAATTTTCGTACTAAGCAAATCATTTGAAGTGTTAGCTATGCGATATGTGCACAGTGTGTTTTTATTTTTATTTTCGTGATAGGCGAGATAGCTATGCGATATGTGCACAGTGTGTGTGTTTTACACTAGGTAAATCATTGAAGTTGTACTGAACACATCAAATAGCAGTGCGATGAACGAGTTAGCTACGCGGTATAGATTTTTTTTTAATTTTCGTACTAAGCAAATCATTTGAAGTGTTAGGTATGCGATATGTGCACAGTGTGTTTTTATTTTTATTTTCGTGATAGGCGAGATAGCTATGCGATATGTGCACAGTGTGTGTGTTAATCATTGAAGTTGTACTGAACACATCAAATAGCAGTGCGATGAACGAGTTAGCTACGCGGTATAGATTTTTTTTTTTATTTTCGTGCTAAGCAAATCATTTGAAGTGTTAGCTATGCGATATGTGCACAGTGTTTTTTTTTTGATTTTCGTGATAGGCGATATAGCTATGCGATATGTGCACAGTGTGTGTGTTTTACACTAGGTAAATCATTGAAGTTGTACTGAACACATCAAATAGCAGTGCGATGAACGAGTTAGCTACGCGGTATAGATTTTTTTTTATTTTCGTACTAAGCAAATCATTTGAAGTGTTAGCTATGCGATATGTGCACAGTGTGTTTTTTTTGATTTTCGTGATAGGCGAGATAGCTATGCTATATGTGCACAGTGTGTGTGTTTTACACTAGGTAAATCATTGAAGTTGTACTGAACACATCAAACAATGTTCTTACAGTGTTCGATTCTAGGCTTGCTATGCTTCAATCTAAACAAAGGTATCCCCTAACATGTTGTACAGCGTTCGATTCTACTTGTTTAGTGATCTGAACACATCAATCATTGTTCTGATCACATGTAACGACATCGAGTGCAGTGTTCAATTCTAGTCTTGTTATGTTTCAATCTAAACAAAGGTATCCCCTAACATGTTGTACAGCGTTCGATTCTACTTGTTTAGTGATCTGAACACACCAAACAAGGTTTTAATCACATGTTGTATCGAGTACAGTGTTCGATTCTACTTATTTTGTGTTCTGAACACATCAATCAATGTGCAGTGTTCAATTCTAGTCTTGTTATGTTTCAATCTAAACAAAGGTATCCCCTAACATGTTGTACAGCGTTCGATTAGTGTTCTGAACACACCAAACAATGTTTTAATCACATGTTGTGTCGAGTACAGTGTTCGATTCTACTTATTTTGTGTTCTGAACACATCAATCAATGTTCTGATCACATGTTGTACTGGCTGTCTCATAAGGAGCTATGTATAGCCACCATCTTGCATGCGCCATCTTGCGCAAGCATCCTTAGGGAGGCTCTAGCCAAGGATCCTTAAGCCGCCTCATAAGAGCAACCACCATCTCGCGCAAGCATCCCTCATAAGGAGCCATGTATAACCGCCATCTTGCGCAAGCATCCCAAGGGCGTCTATGTATAGCGATCATCTCGCATAAGCACCTTTAAGGAGTCATGTATAGCCACCATCTTGTGCAATTAGCGTCGAGAGAGGACTGATGTAGAATTTTTCTTTTTTAAATTATCCGCCACCACATAGAGTGTAGCACTGAGGTTTGCGATGTAAGATGGTGGATGACAGCTGCGCGTGAGTTTGTAAAGCACGTGGAATTTACCGCCACCGGGCAGCTCGGCGCTCAAAGATGGCGGATGACAGCTAACAGAACTTTTCAATTTACCCGCTACTACAGAGAGCAGGGCGGATGGTAGCTGTCAAACAAAGCACGTGAGTTTGTAAAGCACGTGGAATTTGCCGCCACCACATAGAGGGCAGCACGGCGCTCGAAGATGGCGGATGATAGCTAACAGAACTTTTCAAATTGCCCGCTACTACAGAGGGCAGCACGGTGTTCTGTAGATTAAAGATGGCGGATGACAGCTGACGAAATTGCCCGCAGCACGGTGCTCAAAGATGGCGGATGACAGCTGCACGTGGCTTTGTTTACTAAACAAGAGCACGTGGAATTTGCCGCCACCACATAGATGGCAGCACGGTGCTCTCTTGATTAAAGATGGCGGATGATAGCTAACAGAACTTTTCAAATTGCCCGCTACTACAGAGAGCAGCATGGTGTTGTGTAGATTAAAGATGGCGGATGACAGCTGATGAAATTACCCGCAGCACAGTGCTCTATTGATTAAAGATAGCGGATGACAGCTGTCAAAAAAGCACGTAGCTTTGTTTACTAAACAAGAGCACGTGGAATTTACCGCCACCACAGGTATCTAGCTAAAGATGGCAGCACGGTGCTCTCTTGCGGGTGACAGCTGTCAAAAAGCATGTAGAATTTGCCACCGGCATAAAGAGGGCAGCACGGTGCTCTCTGGCGGTTGACAGCTGTCAGAAAAGCACATGGGTTTGTAAAGCGTGTAGAATTTACCACCACCACATAGAGGGCAGCACGGTGCTCAAAGATGGCGGATGATAGCTGACAAAAAAGCGCATAGGTTTGTTTCCAAACAAGAGCACGTAGAATTTGCCGCCACCGGGCAGCACTGAGGTTTGCGATGCAAGATGGCGGATGACAGCTGTGACGTACCACATTTCAAAGGTAAGTAGCTAAAGAGGGCAGCACGGTGCTCAAAGATGGCGGATGACAGCTGCACGTAGCTTTGTTTCCAAACAAGAGCACGTGGAATTTGCCGCCACTACATAGAGTGCAGCACTGAGGTTTGAGATGCAAGATGGCGGATGACGTACTACATTTCAAAGGTAAGTAGCTAAAGAGGGCAGCACGGTGCTCAAAGATGGCGGATGACAGCTGCACGTGGCTTTGTTTCCAAACAAGAGCATGTGGAATTTGCCACCACTACATAGAGTGCAGCACTGAGGTTTGCGATGCAAGATGGCGGATGACGTACTACATTTCAAAGGTAAGTAGCTAAAGAGGGCTGCACGATGCTCTCTGGATTAAAGATGGCAGATGACAGCTGCACGTGGCTTTGTTTACCTCGCGCTAGTTAGGTTAAGTTGGTAGCACTAAGGTTTAGACCCGTCAAGATGGCAGCACTGTCGATGACAGGTGACGAATTTTGCAGCTACTGCGATATAGAGGGCAGCACAGTGCTTTGTGGTTTAAAGATGGCGGATGACAGCTGTCAAAACAGCACGTGGCTGTCAAAAAGCACGTGGCTTTGTTTACCTCGCGCTAGTGAGGTTAAGTTGGTACCACTAAGGTTTAGGTCCATCAAGATAGCAGTACTGAGGTTTGCGATGCGTTGTTATCTGTCAAAAAGCACGTGGCTTTGTTTACAAATCTGTCAAAAAGCACGTGGCTGTCAAAAAACACGTGGCTTTGTTTACCTCACGCTAGTGATGTTAAGTTGGCACTAGTGAGGTTTAGGCCCGTCAAGATGGCAGCAGTGAGGTTAGCGATGCGTTGTTGTCGATGACAGCTGTCAAAAAGCACGTGGCTTTGTTTACAAATTCAAATTTCGCGCTAGTTAGGTTAAGCTGGCAGTACTGTCGCGCTCGTTAGGTTAAGTTGGCAGTACTGGAAGAGGCCACTGGCTGAGGTGGAGGCGGCCACTGGGAGCCGGAGGTGGCGGTGGCCGCCGAACCATCCAATTATACTACTCACTCTATGTGCTGGCGGCAATTTGAAAAAATCTATGTGCTCTTGTTGGGAAACAAAGCCACGTGCTTTTTTGACAGCTGTCATTCGCCATCTTTGAGCACTGTGCTGCGGGCAATTTCGTCAGCTGTCATCCGCCATCTTTGAGAACAGTGCTGCCCTCTATGTAGCGGTGGCAAATTCCAAGTACTTTACAAACCTATGCGCTTTTCTGACAGCCGTCATCCGCCATCTTTGAGAACAGTGCTGCCCTCTATGTGGTGGTGGTAAATTCCACGTGCTTTACAAACCTATGCGCTTTTCTGACAGCTGTCATCCGCCATCTTTGAGAACAGTGCTGCCCTCCATGTAGCGGTGGCAAATTCCAAGTGCTTTACAAACCTATGTGCTTTTCTGACAGCTGTCATCAGCCATCTTTGAGAACAGTGCTGCCCTCTATGTAGCGGTGGCAAATTCCAAGTGCTTTACAAACCTATGTGCATTTCTGACAGCTGTCATCCGCCATCTTTAATCACCGTGCTGCCGGGTGACGGCAAATTCCACGTGCTCTTGTTTGGAAACAAAGCCATGTGCTTTTTTGACAGCTGTCATCCGCCATCTTTAATCACCGTGCTGCCCCGGTGACGGCAAATTCCACGTGCTCTTGTTTGGAAACAAAGCCATGTGCAGCTGTCATCCGCCATCTTTAATCACCGTGCTGCCCTCTATGTAGTGACGGCAAATTCCACGTGCTTTACAAACCCATGTGCTTTTCTGACAGCCGTCATCCGCCATCTTTAAGCTGTAAATCCCCGATTCTCGTGTTAGAAGTTGTAAAACAGATTCTTAATCCGAGTTGTCAGGAAGGGCAACCGGTCGAAAACAATAGTGTATGACGTGAGAGGCTAGATACTGCTAGTTTTGCGTCAGGAAGGGTAACCCAACAAATTCATGCGATTTAAAAATCTTAGTCAGGAAGGGCATCCGGCGAGCATCTAGCTGTAAATCCTCTCCGATTCTCGACAGATTCTTAATCCGAGTTGTCAGGAAGGGCAACCGGTCGAAAACCATAGTGTATGAGGCTAGATACTGCCAGTTTTGCATCAGGAAGGGCGACTAGTCTTAAAACAAATTCTTGCGATTTAAAATCTTAGTCAGGAAGGGCATCCAGCCGTAAAACAATAGTTCGTGATTTAAAATCTAAGAAGTGCATCTAGCTGTAAATCCCCGATTCCCCGTGTTAGACGTTGTAAAACAGATTCTTAATCCGAGTTGTCAGGAAGGGCAACCGGTCGTAAAACTATGGTGTATGAGGTTAGATACTGCTAGTTTTGCATCAGGAAGGACAACTCAACACATTCATGTGATTTAAACACATTTTTATTCCCAAGAGAATCGAACCCGAGACTACCGCGTGAGAGGCATGCATACTGTAGGCTATAGATTTGTTCTACAGTCCTCGAAGTATCGGCACAGTCATTCTGAGCGAGTTGTGTGGAATGCGTGTGTTAGCTGAAATTGTACACGTATCTTCCGGCTCGACCTTGAACGAGGACACGGCATGCTTGTAACTCGCGAACGTCTTCTTAGCCGAGTAGCATGTAAGCTCTTAAAACACAGTACTAATTAAGGTTGTAAAATATTCTGAAGTGCTGTAGTTAGTGTGATTAGCTGCTACCCTCGGAGGTCCGAGTTCGATTCCTGGCTCTGCCACGGAATGTGTAGCATTTAGCCTATGTAAGTTCCTAACGTAAAATATTATGATTGTACGGAGAGGTTAAAACACACACAGTGCCTACTCCTATCGAAAGAACCTGCACGGTACCGGCATGTAGGCTTCTCCTGGTGAAGGAGCTTGCACATAGTTTAACGCCTCCTATCAACAGCCCTTACTTAATGCTGGCTTTCTTGCACACCCCGCCTCACACCATAGTTTTACGACCGGTTGCCCTTCCTGACTAGGATTTTAAATCGCAGTATACGCGATAAATTTGTTGTAGCGGGTTTTATAACTAGATATCCCGGTACCGACACATAGCCTACTCCCGCTGAAGAAGCCTGCACAAGGCTTATTGCCTCCATCCGACAAATGAATCACCGTCAAGTCTTGTACTCAAAAAATCATTTTCGAAGGAGTCTGCACAAGGTTTAACGTCCCCATCAACAGCCCTTACTTATTGCTAGCTTTCTTGCACACCCGCCTCACACCATAGTTTTACGACCGGCTGCCCCTCCTGACTAGGATTTTAAATCGATATCCCGACATAGCCTACTCCTACCGAAGAAGCCAGCTTAACACCTCCATCCAACAAATGAATCACCCTCAAACACTCTTCAATCATTCTCGCTACTTCGGAAGATAGCGGGTTCGAACTGGAAGCCGTAAATGTTAGGTGAGGGACCTGCGCGATCGTCATAACATGATCTAGCTAGATGCCCTTCCCGACGGCATAAGTTACCAGGATTTGAATCGCGTACCCCGACTAGAAGAAGCCTGCACATAGCTTAACGCCTCCATCCGACGAATGAATCACCCTCAACATTCTTCAATCATTCTCGCTACTTCGGTAGATAGCGCGTTCGAACTAGAAGCCGTAAATGCTAGGCGAGGGGGGCCCTGCGACATCGTCATTACATGATCTAGCTTTAGCTCAATACCTACAGGTAAGGAATACCGCGTATGTACCCTCGAGAAGTCGAGGATCACACGCTAACTTTCCAAGGCTCGAACTCTTAAATTCTGACACCTCGGCATCAACAGGAGGTTCGAATACGTCAGCCTGCAGGTGGGAGCTCTTGTTGCATTCGTCCCGACTGTACCCGCAGTTGTCAGCGATTTTTTCACATCCGGTTGGTAACAAGCAGAATATTTAGCCGCTGCAGTCTGCGCGAAGTGCTCACAGTTCTCTGTATGCGTTTATTACGTACACACACACATCTCCCGTCTGCAGTGAATATTATTCTTCAGCCTTTATCTTAAGGTAAGGTAGAACTGTTAGTTACTTTTTTTATTTGCAAAGCAACTTCTACGCTAGACATCTACATTCATATATGTTTGTTCTTTTTTAGGTACCGTTCGAAAGTACACAATTTTATTCATCCGAGTAACAGTCTGCAGCACGTGCATTTTTTTAAAAGGTATGTTTTCGAACTTTGAGTTGTAAAGATAACTAGGTTAGATGATGTATCCTACACTACATTCATATATGTTTCTTCTTTTTTTAGGTACGAGCAGAATATTATCATTCGAGTTTCAGGCTTGAACGCACGCATTTTATACATCCGAGTAACAGTTTGCAGCGCGAAGATTTTAAGGTATGTCTGACCTCTATTCGTTGAAACTTGGTTTCTTCTAAAACATCGTAACTTTAGTCTATTGATAAATAGTTGTTCCCTTTAATCTTCACGCGGGGTGCGTACATAGCTATGTCTGCCCTCAACAGGCTGAAACTTGGTTTCTTCTGTAACTTTAAGCTATTCATAAATAATTGTTCTCTTCAACCTACATACTATAGACGTGGTATAATTTCAAACACGCACACATAGTTATGTCCGTCCTCAACAGGCTTAAACTTGGTTTCTTCCGAACATCGTAACTTTAGTCTATTGATAAATAGTTGTTCTCTTTAATCTACATACTATAGACGTAGTATAATTTCAAACACGCACACATAGCTATGTCTGCCCTCAACAGGTTGAAAGTTGGTTTCTTCCGAACATCGTAACTTTAAGCTAATCATAAATAGCTGTTCTCTTTAATCAACATACTATAGACGTGGTATAATTTCAAACACGTACACTTAGCTATGTCTGCCCTCAACGGGCTGAAACTTGGTTTCTTCTGTAACTTTAAGCTAATCATAAATAGTTGTTCTCTTTAATCTACATACTATAGACGTGGTATAATTTCAAACACGCACACATAGCTATGTCCGCCCTCAACAGGCTTAAACTTGGTTTCTTCCGAACATCGTAACTTTAGTCGATTGATAAATAGTTGTTCTCTTTAATCTACATACTATAGACGTAGTATAATTTCAAACACGCACACATAGCTATGTCTGCCCTCAACAGGTTGAAAGTTGGTTTCTTCCGAACATCGTAACTTTAAGCTAATCATAAATAGTTGTTCTCTTTAATCAACATACTATAGACGTGGTATAATTTCAAACACGTACACATAGCTATGTCTGCCCTCAACGGGCTGAAACTTGGTTTCTTCTGTAACTTTAAGCTAATCATAAATAGTTGTTCTCTTTAATCTACATACTATAGACGTGGTATAATTTCAAACACGCACACATAGCTATGTCCGTCCTCAACAGGCTTAAACTTGGTTTCTTCCGAACATCGTAACTTTAGTCTATTGATAAATAGTTGTTCTCTTTAATCTACATACTATAGACGTAGTATAATTTCAAACACGCACACATAGCTATGTCTGCCCTCAACAGGTTGAAAGTTGGTTTCTTCCGAACATCGTAACTTTAAGCTAATCATAAATAGTTGTTCTCTTTAATCAACATACTATAGACGTGGTATAATTTCAAACACGTACACATAGCTATGTCTGCCCTCAACGGGCTGAAACTTGGTTTCTTCTGTAACTTTAAGCTAATCATAAATAGTTGTTCTCTTTAATCTACATACTATAGACGTGGTATAATTTCAAACACGCACACATAGCTATGTCCGTCCTCAACAGGCTTAAACTTGGTTTCTTCCGAACATCGTAACTTTAGTCTATTGATAAATAGTTGTTCTCTTTAATCTACATACTATAGACGTAGTATAATTTCAAACACGCACACATAGCTATGTCTGCCCTCAACAGGTTGAAAGTTGGTTTCTTCCGAACATCGTAACTTTAAGCTAATCATAAATAGTTGTTCTCTTTAATCAACATACTATAGACGTGGTATAATTTCAAACACGTACACAGAGCTATGTCTGCCCTCAACGGGCTGAAACTTGGTTTCTTCTGTAACTTTAAGCTAATCATAAATAGTTGTTCTCTTTAATCTACATACTATAGACGTGGTATAATTTCAAACACGCACACATAGCTATGTCCGTCCTCAACTGGCTTAAACTTGGTTTCTTCCGAACATCGTAACTTTAGTCTATTGATAAATAGTTGTTCTCTTTAATCTACATACTATAGACGTAGTATAATTTCAAACACGCACACATAGCTATGTCTGCCCTCAACAGGTTGAAAGTTGGTTTCTTCCGAACATCGTAACTTTAAGCTAATCATAAATAGTTGTTCTCTTTAATCAACATACTATAGACGTGGTATAATTTCAAACACGTACACATAGCTATGTCTGCCCTCAACAGGCTGAAACTTGGTTTCTTCCGTAACTTTAAGCTATTCATAAAGAATTGTTCTCTTCAACCTACATACTATAGACGTGGTATAATTTCAAACACGCACACATAGCTATGTCCGTCCTCAACAAGCTTAAACTTGGTTTCTTCCGAACATCGTAACTTTAGTCGTTCTCTTCAATCCTCATGCTATAGGCCTAACTCACAGCCATGTCCAACCTCTATACGCTGAAACTTGGTTTCTTCCGTAACTTTCACCTAATCTCTATCGGTCGTTCTCTTTTCAGATGTTCCCCTGCTGCGAGGAATGTAATGTAACGTTTGCAAGGCGTGATAACTTCATGCGCCATATGAAATCAAAACACCCTAGCATAACATCTGCTTTATGTAAAGTTTGTAGTGTGTATTTCGCTAACGTAGAGCGATATGAGGATCACTTAGCAGAGGAACATCAAATATCTACTCGCCCTCAGGTAGTAGTAGGGAAAAAGCGTGCAGCTACTGATGTAGCCGTAGAAAGTACTAGTAGTAAAAAACCTAGAAAAAATCATGAACAGATGTCCCCCTGCTGCGAGGAATGTAATGTAACGTTTGCAAGGCGTGATAACTTCACGCGCCATATGAAATCAAAACACCCTAGCATAACATCAGCTTTATGTAAAGTTTGTAGTGTGTATTTCGCTAACGTAGAGCGATATGAGGATCACTTAGCAGAGGTACATCAAATATCTACTTGCCCTCAGGTACTAGTAGGGGAAAAGCGTGCAGCTACTGTTGTAGCTGTAGAAAGTACTAGTAGTAAAAAACCTAGAAAAAATCATGAACTTCAAACTATTCACTGCGAGCACTGTAACACTGATGTACCATCTTCGCATTTTCAGGGGCACTTACGGAGTAATGCGCATAAAAATAATGCGTGTAGAAGTGGTAGTAACGCAAACATCGAGGAAATTAATACAGCATTTAAAAGTACGATTGCTAGTTACCGAATTCGCACCAGTCAAACGTTTCAGAGCACTTCAAACTTTTTAAATTGCGTTCAACCGGATGTACAACAGCTTCTTGCTAAATCTTTGTCCAATCATAGTTTATTTAAAGTTAATTTTGAACTTTTCGCCTTGTACATTAAAAGCACGGATGAATCCGAAATAACGGACATTAAATCATTTAATACGAAGAATTTTGTCATAAGTCAGTCGACTAATTTTGGTGATGTACTTAGGGATGTCTCTAACATTATTTCAACTAAGAGCGAGGAATTCCAGGAAAAGGAATCAGGGTGGGCTTTAGTTGAGATAATGTATCTAGAAGTTAACATCAATAAGTACAATCCTATGCGTGGATCTTCGCACATTGAGCTGCCGACATGGATTCAGCAAAGAAAAGCTGTTGTAAACATCCGAAACAATGACGAAGCATGTTTTGCATGGGCGGTGATGTCGGCTTTAAATCGTGCGAAATCAGACGTAGCTAAGAGAACATCATCCTATCCACACTATTCAACGCAGCTAAATTTCGATAGTATAGAATTTCCCGTACAGTTAAAAGATATTAAGCGCTTTGAGGAACTAAATAACATTAGTATTAATGTGTATGGTGTAGAGAAAAAGTCTGTAGTAGGTCCTCTGTATTATACATGTCATAAGAAGAGTACTCATGTTAATTTACTCTATATTGAAAACAGTGAGAATAGCCACTTTTGCTGGATTAAAAATCTGAGTAGACTTGTTGGTAGTCAATTGTCAAAAGATAAGTGTAAAAAGTGGCTATGTGATGGATGCTTGCAGTATTTTAGAACTGAAGATCAGTTAACGAAGCATTCCAAGAATGACTGCAATCATGTACGTACAGAGATACCTACTACAGGCAATAATGTTTTAAAATTTACAAATTTTCACAAGCAGATGTGGGTACCGTTCGTGATTTATGCAGACTTTGAAGCCATCCTCACGCCATGCAACACATGCTCACCTTATCCTGACAACTCTTTCACTAATACTACGCACATGCATGTCCCGTATAGCTTCGCGTATTACATCAAGTGTAGTTACGATAGTACGCTTAACAAGTTAGAGCTGTATCGAGGACATGATGCTGCTAAAGTATTTTTAGAAAGACTTGAAAGTGATGCAGTTCGTCTCGGTCGTATTCTGAATAGTAATATTCCTATGAAGCCACTCACCGAAATTCAGTTAAATGATCATGAACGTGCTACAAAGTGTAGCATTTGTGATGGGGAATTTTCCGAAAATGACCCTAAAGTTTTTGATCATGATCATTTAACTGGTTTCTACAGATTTGCCGCTCATTATAGCTGTAATCTTAAGTATAGAGTTCCTAAATTTATCCCTGTAATTTTTCATAACTTATCTGGTTACGACTCTCATTTCATCATTTCACAATTTGGAGCTTCGGATGAAAAAGTAGATATAATCCCTCAGAATAAAGAGCGGTACATTGCGTTTGCAAAGTCTGTAAAAGTAGATGCTGAGCATTCTATAAAACTGAGATTCCTTGACTCGTTTCGCTTTATGGCGAGTAGCCTCGATAAACTTTCTAGTCATTTACAGCCTGAACAATTTACAGAAATTCGACGCGTTTTCCCTGAAGAAGCGCAGTTTAATTTACTTCAGCGTAAGGGTGTTTTTTGTTACGAATATCTCGACTGCTTAGACCGCCTCGAAGAACGTGCCTTACCATCGAAACAATCCTTTTACAGCTCGCTGAATTCAGCAGATATTAGTGATGATGACTATTTACATGCACAACATATCTGGGAGCAGTTCCACATTCAAACGCTAGGTGAATACTCCGATTTATATTTAAAGACAGATGTACTTTTGTTAGCTGATGTTTTTGAAAATTTTCGCTGTGTTTGCATGAACACCTACAGCCTTGACCCATGTCAGTATTTTACTGCACCTGTGAATTTGGAACTGCTGACCGATATCGATATGGTGCACTTTATAAAAGCATCCATTCGAGGCGGTCTGAGTCAGTGCAGCGGACGATATTCGAGGGCTAATAATAAGTACATGCCGAGTTTCGATTCTAGTCAGGAATCTCAGTATATCGTTTATCTGGATGCTAATAATCAGTATGGGTGGGCGATGAGTCAGCATCTACCGGTGAGTGGTTTCCGCTGGCTGACGCAGTGCGAAATTGATGCTTTACAGCTACACGCCCTAGGTGATGAAGCTGATAAAGGTTATTTCCTCGAAGTTGACTTACAGTATCCTAAAGAGTTACACACTTCTCATAATGACCTACCGTTCTGCCCTGAAAATATGAAGTCCCCGTACATTGCATCAACGACGAAAATGCTCATTGCTAATTTATGCGATAAATCTAAGTATATCATTCATTACCGAAATTTAAAACAGTGTTTGCAGCATGGTTTGAAGTTATCCAAAATTCATCGTGTACTAGAATTTAATCAGTCACCGTGGCTAAAGCCATATATCGATCTGAACAATAATTTAAGAACGAATGCGGTTAACGAGTTTGAAAAAGATTTCTACAAGCTCATGAATAACAGTGTGTTTGGTAAGACTATGGAGAATGTTGACAAACGCGTTGATGTAAAATTGATTACAAACTGGGATAATATTAAGAAAAGGTATGGTGCTAACTATTTAATAAGTAAACCAAATTTCCACAGCTGCACCATCATACATGAGAATTTAGTTATTATACAGATGAATCGTGTCAAGGTTAAGTATGACAAACCTACCTACGTCGGCTTTGCAGTACTTGAATTGGCTAAAACACTCATGTATGAATTCCATTACGATTATATGATGAAGAAGTACGCGCATAATGCGCAATTGCTCTACACAGATACCGATTCGTTTATTTATCAAATCAAAACTGATGACTATTACAATGATATAAAGCCTGACTTGGGTAGGTTTGATACGAGTAACTATCCTGCAGATAATCAATATCATCTACCGCTAGTGAACAAAAAGGTTCTAGGTAAAATGAAAGATGAATGTGCTGGGAATGTTATCGATTCATTTGTAGGTACTAAATCCAAGTCATATTGCATAAAACTCTTAAATGAATTACAAATAAAGAGATTGAAGGGGGTTAAAAAGAATGTCGTTCAGAATCAGCTAAGTTTTGAAAACTATAACAATTGCATTAAAAGTAATCCACCTGTTTTGCATAAGCAAATGTCTGTCATTAGAAGCAAGAAGCACCAGTTGTACACACATTTAATTAGTAAGGTAGCCCTTAATAGCGATGATTGTAAACGGTTTGTCATTCCAAATTCTACCAACACGCTAGCCTGGGGGCATAGTAGTATTGATAAGTACTACTTTACATAAACATTATGCTAGAGGTGTGTGTACTTACGTTACGCTGTCTTACATCACAAAGAGGTATGCTGAGAGTGTAGTACGGCAAGTTTAAACTTGTACATTCAAGAATTGCATCGAGAAGTACGCAAACATCACTGGGGTAAAATGATTCAAGATAAAACTTGTACATACAAGATGTAAATAAATAATGTAGAATTGGCATATTCTTTTATTTTAGGTTAGGTATTACCTTCCTCCCACTCCTTATTTGCAAGATAGAGTTTTTGTTTATTACTCATAGAAGAAGAAAGAAGGTGATGAGCAGTTTCGTAAGTATAGTTCGGTAAGTATCTCGAGAGCAGAATTTTTTTTTGTCAAAAGAGCACATAGCTTTGTAAAGCACGTAGAATTTGCCGCTACCGGGGCAGCACTGTTCTCTCTGGATTAAAAGCTTTGTTTCCAAACAAGAGCACGTGGAATTTGCCGTCACCCGGCAGCACGGTGATTAAAGATGGCGGATGACAGCTGTCAGAAAAGCACATAGGTTTGTAAAGCACTTGGAATTTGCCACCGCTACATAGAGGGCAGCACTGTTCTCAAAGATGGCGGATGACAGCTGTCAGAAAAGCACATAGGTTTGTAAAGCACTTGGAATTTGCCACCGCTACATAGAGGGCAGCACTGTTCTCAAAGATGGCGGATGACAGCTGTCAGAAAAGCGCATAGGTTTGTAAAGCACGTGGAATTTACCACCGCCACATAGAGGGCAGCACTGTTCTCAAAGATGGCGGATGACGGCTGTCAGAAAAGCGCATAGGTTTGTAAAGCACTTGGAATTTGCCACCGCTACATAGAGGGCAGCACTGTTCTCAAAGATGGCGGATGACGGCTGTCAGAAAAGCGCATAGGTTTGTAAAGCACTTGGAATTTGCCACCACCACATAGAGTGCAGCACTGTTCTCAAAGACGGCGGATGACAGCTGACGAAATTGCCCGCAGCACAGATGGCGAATGACAGCTGTCAAAAAAGCACGTGGCTTTGTTTCCCAACAAGAGCACATAGATTTTTTCAAATTGCCGCCACCACATAGAGTGCAGCACTGTGCTCTGTTGATTAAAGATGGTGGATGACGGCTGTCAAAAAAGCACGTGAGTTTGTTTCCAAACAAGACCACGTGGAATTTACCACCACCACATAGAAGGCAGCACGGTGCTCTCTTGATTAAAGATGGCTGCTGTCACGTGGAATTGTCTGCCACCACAGGTATCTAGCTAAAGAGGGCAGCACTGAGGTTTGCGATGCAAGATGGCTGCTGTCAAAAAAGCATTTTTCAAATTATCCGCCACCACAAAGAGGGTAGCACTGTGCTCTATAGATTAAAGATGGTGGATGACAGCTGTCAAAAAAACACGTGGCTTTGTTTACCAGGCGCTAGTTAGGTTAAGTTGGTAGCACTAAGGTTTAGACCCGTCAAGATGGCAGCACTGCCGATGACAGGTGATGAATTTTGCAGCTACTGCGATATAGAGGGCAGCACAGTGCTCAAAGATGGCGGATGACAGCTGTCAGAAAAGCACGTGGCTGTCAAAAAACACGTGGCTTTGTTTATCTCGCGCTAGTTAGGTTAAGTTGGTACTACTGAGGTTTAGGCCTGTCAAGATGGCAGTACTGAGGTTAGCGATGCGTTGTTGTCTGTCAAAAGCACGTGGCTTTGTTTACAAATCTGTCAAAAAGCACGTGGCTGTTAAAAAGCACGTGGCTTTGTTTACCTCGCGCTAGTGAGGTTAAGTTGGCACTACTGAGGTTTAGGTCCGTCAAGATGGCAGTACTGAGGTTAGCGATGCGTTGTTGTCTGTCAAAAAGCACGTGGCTGTCAAAAAACACGTGGCTTTGTTTACCTCGCGCTAGTTAGGTTAAGTTGTCACTAGTGAGGTTTTAGGCCCGTCAAGATGGCAGCAGTGAGGTTAGCGATGCGTTGTTGTCGATGACAGCTGTCAAAAAGCACGTGGCTTTGTTTACAAATTCAAATTTCCCGCGGGCGGCGGCGGCGGAGGCGGAGGAGGAGGCGGGCGGAGGCTTGCGGCGGCGGAGGTGCCGCAGAACCCGCTTATTATACTACTGATGATGATGATGATGATGCTTGTTGTTTAAAGAGGCCTGATATCTAGGTAATCCGCCCCTAATGGTACGCAGTAATCGGGAGATAGTGGGTTCGAGCCCCACTGTCGGCAGCCCTGAAGATGGTTTTCCGTGGTTTCCCATTTTCACACCAGGCAAATGCCGAGGCTGTACCTTAATTAAGGCCACGGCTGCTTCCTTCCAATTTCTAGGCCTTTCCTATCCCGTCGTCGCCAAAAGACATATCTGTGTCGGTGCGACGTTAAGCAAATAGCATTCATTCATTCCTAATGGTACGAAACGAGACGAAATATAATAAATATAATTTAAAAGTCCAAATTGTACCCATTGACCAGAGTTTAAAACGTAATGATGAACAAGGAATGGATGAATATGAATTTAAAATATTCAGCGAATCCAAATCACAATACTGAAAGTTAAAAAGAATTCCAAATCTGATCCACTGACTAGAATTCATAAAGACGAGGATGAACAATTATTATGAACAAAGAATATTGCAATTTATTCGAAACGTCGGCCAACTGTAGGTAATGTACAGGAAAAAACAACGCGGTTCAACCCGGAAAAATAACTAAAGGAATTTAAAAATATCTGTGGATCGCACCCGCAATGCCCCACCTTCCCAGGAACTATCATGAAACAATAGTATTACAGACCTATGGGTTCCTTCCAAAGCACAATCCTGAATCGATGATGCTTGTTGTCTAAAGGTCTCCAAAATCCAGGTCAACGGCCCCTTATAATGGTACTTATCGCTAGTAAAGTAGAACCATAGTATTTCTCATGTATCGATACTAATCAAACGTAACTTACACTCACGGTGTTTCATACATTATGGCACTACTCACAAGTATTGTACGTCGCATAGGTAACGCAGACCTGTGGTGTTTCCGACATAATGGCGCCACTCATAGGCAAAGCAAACCCATGATATTCCTGACCTAGGTGTACTAATCACAGGGACCTGAACTATCCCGTGGTGTTCTACACATAGTGGGTACTAATCAGAGGCAACGCCCAGACCCGTGGTGTTTCTCACATAATGGTACTAATCAAAAGCAAAGAAAGCCCGTGGTCGTGGTGTTCCTCATATAGTGGTACTAATCAGAGGCTCTGTAAACCCACAGTGAACCACTCTCTGCTGCTACTAATCACAAACCTACTCTATACCTAACATAGTGGTACTACTAGAAAGTAAAGGCGACCAGTGGTATTCCTCACCTAATGGTATTAATTACAAGTAGTCTCATAGTCCTAATTCAATCATTCCTTGGTTGCCCCTTTTAATCGCATCTTACGACAGGCAGGGAATACCGTGAGTGTGTTCTTCGTCTGAGTCCCACACCCACAGGAGGTTTCCCAATATTTGAGTGGTAATTGTAAACATTTATAAGACAGTCCAGTGAAAGCCTATGTTGTAGAATTAATAATATAAAGCATGTATTCTGGGTTCTTACTGTCAACATTTTCACAAATACACCGTAACTCGTATAATATGTCAGTTGTTTCCTTCCACGTCCTAGCTCTACCAAATTCAGCATACGGAACAACAAGCCGTAATGAAGAATGGAGTGAAATTCCTACTAAATCGCTCTACGAAATCTGCAGTTGCTGCTTCTTGGGGAACACGCGTTGGGAGGATTGTACTCCCATGTGTTACAGCGGCTGGCAGCCGCGGTATGTTCATTATCGAGAACAAGATGGAGAGAACACAGCCTAGGCGTACCACAAGTAATGCAAGACAGCCATTTGTTCTACAGCGCTCCTTAATACACTCAATGTCTTACGGAAACCCAATCCCCATAATAGCTCACTACTAAGAAAACAGCCAAGTGCTAATAGCCACCATAAAGTTGAGCAGGAATTGGAAGAGCAGGGCAGTTATACAGTGCACAAAACTAGCTCACCCCCTTGCAATCCCTACTGCACCTATGCAGCTAAGACACAGACAATCAAGCAGGCAGATACCATAAAAATAAAGAGTTTTGAGAGTTGAGGTTACGACGCACTCACCGAATTTCTTTCACTAAACACCGTTCTAAAACGTCCGTGGCGGGAGCGTATGATTGGCGCAGTTAAGCAGACAAGTGGGCCATGAAACACTTAACACAATTCTGGCCAGTGTGAAGGCCGCAATAATTTCACGACTATTACTCCCTCCTACTCACTTCCTAAACTTCGGAAGGTGATTGACTTATATCCCCACTGGACCTGAACCAATTCTGCACAAAGACTTGAAACGAAAATTCCGACTTCAGTAACAGGCCACAGACGATCTTACGAAAAGATGGACCAAGGAATAGGCCTATCTTATGGGACTAAGAAACTACTATAAGGAAGAGCAGTTCCCTTACGAATGGGAGAGGTAGTTCTTCTAAAAAACGACTCACAACGCCTTCATATGTATGGGAGAAAGCATTCATCAAAGAGTTACGCCGATGCAGCTGGTCGATCAGTGTGGGGAAAAATGAAATGAAATCGCGTATGGCTTTTAGCGCCGGGGGTGTCTGAGGATAAGTTCGGCTCGCCAGATGCAGGTCTTTGGATTTAACTCCTGTAGGCGACCTGCGCGTCGTGATGAGGATGAAATGATGATGAAGACGACACTTACACCCCGCCCCCGTGCCAGCGGAATTAACCAATTATGGTTAAATTCCCGAACCTGCCTGGAATCGAACCAGGGACCCCTGTGGCCAAAGGCCAGCACGCTAACCATTTAGCCATGGAGCCGGACCCCAGGGTGGGGAGGATGTGAGTGACATAAACTGATAACGTGTGCATTCCCTCTGACTGTGACTTGTGCATTCTCTCGGAATGTCTGAGGCTATTATTCGGATACGTTGTTGTATTATCTGTAATTTTTAGATTCACTGAAATACAAGATGGTAGTATGTAGTTGACTGGAAGTGATTCCCTTTTCATTGCATCTATTCACTACAGTCCGTGTTGGAAAAACTAAGCTTCCAGAGCTTCCCGGGTGGATCCGATACATCGTCAGAAGAACAGTTACCTTGGAGAAGCTTGTGGTGGGGGGAAATGTTAATATCATGAGACTCCGAGGAAGACACCCAATTAAATGGGTAGACCAGATGTGGGGAAGTCTTTCCAGAGAGCTTTCCTTATTGCAACAGACCGCCAAGCAAATGAGCATAGCAAAATTATGAAACGCCGACATGCCCTATCTAGTGTGGAAAATACAAGGAGGTTTGTCTTCGTTATCGAATGAGTAGTTAATGTTTGGAGAATTTCAACCAGCGGACAAATCAAAAGTGAATGCTGTAACTTGGTTGATAGCGGCGGCAGTGCATTGGAATTTAACGTCATTCGATAGTACTGGATGGACGTTAGTGCATTTTATAAGCTCAATCAAGACTGCTCGTTGGGAAATGATAAAAAACCTCAGTGTAGAGATAGTTTCGAAATAATTATTTCATTTTTAAATATGTTTTATTTTATTTATTTTACGTGCTGATATAATGTGAATAGACAGATGGCTTTTTATTTTATTTTATTTATGCAATTATACTTGTGTGCTTATAGTTTTCAGCGACTCCGTTTCTTTAAACTGTCATATTGGTTTTCATTTTTAATTGATTGATTTGAAATTTTTAATTTGATTTGTGATTTGTAATTTTGTAATTTTGGAAAGATTAAAAACATGTCTATAGCAAAGGATTGAAAGGAGGATAAACAACTTAATACATGTTATAGTAACACAGATCTATTGATAACTGTGACAGATTTCCCATTCTTACTCTGTGAGACTGTCTTGGTCCACAGAGTGGCATTATGACCTCCCGCTGGATTTCCTACAGTGATGCTCCCTGAGACAGTGCAGACGTGTAGTGGTCTCTGCCTTCCAACAACCAGCAGTTGAGAACACTCCATTCCCTACCTCCTAGTATCTGTTAGTTCTCCTGATACTACCCCCCTTTCAGGAAGGTAACCCCTTGTGAACAGATCGCTCAGCTTACGGGCATTCTATCGGTTGGGTACTGTGTAAATGGCAGGCAGTTTTGACACCTTAATCCAGACTAAAGCCGGTAACTTCCCTTACCTTCCCAGCGTTACTGTAAATCTACCTGTGCTGGAGCGACGTTGAGAAAATCACTTTATTTCTATGAAATGTCGGCTTAGTGAACTTCGATGATCTTGATGACTCTACCTGGAGGTACACCTCAACTCCGCACTTTCAAGATAAGCACCTTAATGAACTCCTCTATCGACCAAACTGTGAAATTTCTACGACATAACGTTGAGACTTTAATCAGAAGATGTCACTACTGAAATATTAAGTAATTGTGTTATTGTGAAGTTTCCTAAACTTATTGGATTTCTCTTTGTTTTGTTTTTGCTGTACATCAAGAAGTTTGGATGTTTTTCAACAGATGTCACTGCCAAAAAGCTATAGTCACGCACTCTGGTGCAAGGTAAAGCAAGTTGTTATTGAAAGAAATTTTGTGTTTCTAGGTTTTCTCAACTTTCATTTGTTTTTATGTAATTCTAGGTTTGCAACACTTCTGTCTCATTCCGCCAGTTTTGAATCTGGCCAATGAAAATTTTCTGTAATTAATTTTCAGCCTATCACAGGCTTCTTGTTCGGTTTTGAGTGAGAGGGTATGTCCAAAATAGTCCAGAATCATCTCGAACTTTCCATGAGGGTTATAAACTGCGGCTTTGCAAGTTTCCTTGTCTCATTTGAACGTCGTCTTTCTGAGTGTGTGTGTTAAGGCAGGAGGCGGGAAGCCTCATTCTTCGGCAGGCAGTACATCAGCCAGGTAACGGCGACCTAAATTCTCTTTTCTGTAGCTACCTCCGCAGACTTATCCGAGGGGAAGGTCCGAACTTTTTAACTATGTAACAAAACTTTTCTAAAATGTAAATTTTCTTTCAGCTAATGTAAAACTTCATAAAGTTTTTAACTGTAAATCGGGGATAGAGAGTGAGTTACCCTCTCGAGCTCCCCTTCATCTTGGTTTGAGGTGACTACGACTTCATAACTGTTTCCTTCCTGTAATTTATTAAATTTATTTTCCCTGCGAGTCACCTCAGTAGCTTGGGACTAGCCCCTGCTTCATCGGGCCCAGAGCCTTGTTAGGTTTTTAATATTTCATTATCTAGGAGCGCAAGTGTACGCCTCCATTCAGTTTGTGTTCGGGCCAGTCATTTAACCTGTTCTTTTTCCGCAAAGGCCCAGTAGATGGGTACTAGATACCCCTGTGTAAAATTATATCTATTTGTAAATCATGCCTTGTGAAGCCAGTGAGTGTAAGATTTTCATGTAATGTTACCTTGAGTGGCTGTAAGAAATCGAGAGCATGTAAGCTCTTTTCAAAAGTTTTGTAATAGTGAGGGGTGCCTCTGGAAGGCTAAATATTGTAACTTCTGGAGCAAGTGCTCTTAAATCGGGATATTTCCGTCCCTGTCTAACCATTGAGATTTAGTAAGTTTTGTAAACTGGATCTGGTATCTCAGAATTTGTAAACTAAGGGCTTGAATCCCCAAAGCTGTAAAAATTCACTAATCTGGTACTTTCCAAGTCTTGTTTTAAGATTGCTAATTGTACCTGTCATGCTGTTATGTTCACTCAGTGAAGAAATTTGTTAAGTTTGATATTCTAAAAGAAATATAAATGTTTAAAGTTTTATTTAAATTCTTGACATTGTAGTTAGACCCATTCAAGCCCGCACCTTCTTTCATCTCTCTGCGTTCCACAGATACCCACGAACAATGACGATCAGTCCTTTGTAGGTCGCTGCTCAAATTAGTTCTGAGGTAGTTTTTCCGTACCAGTCCTTCATATTCATTCTCGAACAGGATCTCGCTTATGTTCAATTTTAACTTGCTTGATGATGTGTAAAATAATTTACAGTTCCGGATGTGTTAGGGCATTGCAGAAATGTTCAAGCTTCCGCTTGTTCATTGCTCTCAGTTTGTTATTTCATACGACCCTGTGCCTCCATATTTTTCACAGGAATAGCAATAAACAACATAGAACGAGACTGATAATTTTAGTGACACGCTGCGACCCAGTTTGTAAATGAACCCTGTGTAAAATCACTCCTTAAGGCAAGAAAAATATTGTTTCGGAAAATATGAAAGAAGCCCGCCTTATTCTCCACTCCGCTGCCGCGTGCATCCTCTGGCTGTTTGGGCAGTGAGCAAATTCTACAGACAGAACCATTCCAGTATGTTGTAGTCCAATTATATTTTTTTTAATTGGCTTTGCGTTGACCCGACACAGATAAGTCTTACGGCGACGATGGGAAAGGAAATGGCTTGGAGTTGAAAGAAAGCGGCCGTGACCTTAATTTGCCTGATTGAAAATAGAAAACCACTGAAAACCATCTTCAGGGCTGCCGAGTGTGGGGTTCGAACCCGCTATCTTCCGAATGCAAGCTCACAGCTGCGTGTACGGCAAACTCGCTCGGTACTCTTTCTAATAATAATATTAATAAAATAGTAATACTAATAATTGTGACGGGAATAAGGCCTCCCGGTGAAGTTTAAAGTTGTCGATCCTCGCACTGTGCATCCATCTCTAGGAAAAGCTGTGAGCTTGAGGAAATCATAGTAGCTTTTCCATTTGAGGACTAGATGTCTCTGACATCAAAATGTTAACTAATCTAGAGTTCAGATATCATTACTTGTCAGGGAGAATGTTTTTCTTTAGATGTTGCTCATACCAGTGATATTCCGTTGTTTATTTTAATTCTCTGACGTTACCTAAAGTGGAATTTATTTAATACGCCCCTCTGGAGGCGTGATATCAATGTACAATCACCTATCAGAATAACTGATATGAATTTCATAACCCAATCAAAAGAGTATTCTCTAAAATTTCTAGATGGTTCGGACGAAAGCCTTTATAGACCGCGAGGAGCCTTGAGGATAGTCTGCCTGATCTTGCGGAAGATTTATGGAGTGCTCTACGGACTAAGGTGAGATGATTTCTCCTTCGGGAGATAAAGAGGTGGGGCTTCGACACCATGACATCATAATAAACACAGCATGCCAGTCTATTTTATTAAGTGAACCTCTGTGTGTGAAGATAAGGAAGATTTCTAAGTCCCCTTCAGTATGTAACTGCTAGGTTGGAGCCTCCATTCATGTAGTGCTTTCTCTTTCAATAACTAATGTAACTTCTGATATTTACATTTTTATGTTATCATTTCCCGAGCGGAAATATTTAAAATATAAGGAAGCACGAGTGTTTACCTTCATTAACCTTCCTCTAAATTTACGTAAGGTGGCTAAGTATTTTTCAACCTCGTAAAATTATTTTCTTTTTCCAGCTTTAAACGTTCAAATATTTAGTCACCCGGTAGTACAGAATTAGCCTCTGTGTCATAGAGCTGGAAGTCTACTTAGGGATCTTACTTTTAGAATTAAATTGGAGCGCTTGGATTTCCGCCTCCATTTCAGTAGTAGGGCAGTGGGGATTCTAAATCGCTGAGTCAGTACTATTTTTGCTGCGTCAGCACCCGAGCTCTACTAGTGTAGCAATGTAAGTTCCAATGCAAGGTCATTGACCCCTAGTATAGTAGGTGTGCAATGTCGATTTGCGGATTTTACATAAGAGAGCCTAACCTCACAGTCGCTATGTTGAGGGGCCTAACCTTACTTTAACGACTAATTCCACTCCAGTAAGGTTATATGAGAGAACCCTTTTATTTTCCTCAGCATGTAGAACTTTCTCAAGCGTCAAGCCATTCAAATAAAGGTCACACTTCATTAGACGCAATACATCACGCGCAACGCGTGTACTATGGCGTTGATTTCTTTTTGGTTTGTAAAATTTACAATTATTATACAATTGAATGACACACATAAATAATTATTTGCGACTACAGTACGAATTATTTCTTTAGAATCACCCTTAGACGCAAGGAGGAGAAAAGGAACAGAGAGGTAAAGTAAGCGCCGTGCGGTACCATACTGTACCAACGGAATAATTAGTGTCATAAGAGCGAACACAGAAATGCTGACCAATTGCTTGTTATTTCAAGTCATGGACTGATATTTCAAGATAATAAACCACGTGGTACAAAATTGTATTGCCAACATTTATGAACAAAATAAAGCAACTAACTTTACAGGACGTGGTTTTACGGCTAGATGCCCTTCCAGACGCTATGTAGACCAATACGTAAGGAGACGGCCATGGGCGATAGCGCAAGATGGCGGCTATACACGACTTCCTGTAGAGAAAGATGCGGGGTATGGGCGATTGTACAAGATGGCAGCTATACATGGGCTCTTATGGAGAAAGATGACCGCTATGGGGGATTGCGCAAGATGGCTCGGCTATACAGGGGCTCTTATCCGAAGCCTAGTGCCATTAGAAGTACATTGCTTACATTTAAGCCCCTAGCCCGGATCATCAATACGGGGTTCTCATGGCCTATGGCACGGCCATCCAGGGTTGCCTTCATTCCCTGCGACTCTATGGCGCGTTAAATAAAATTATACCACAGTGTTCTAATAAATAAATAGAAGCACATTAGGATATGGCTCAATGTGAGGAACACTACGGGATAGTACGAGCCCCTGTGGTTAGTAACAATATGTGAGGAACACCATGGGTTTGCGTCGCCTATGAGTGGCGTCATTATGTGAGAAACACCACAGATCTGGGCGTTGCCTGCGATTAGTACAACTACGTCAGGAACACCATGGGTTTACATTGGCTACGAGTGACGTCATTTTGTGAGCAACACCATAGATCTGTGTTACCCGTGTGTATTACATTATCTGTGCGTAGTACCACAATGCGTGGAACAACATGAGTCTACGTTACTTGTGATTAGAACCGCTGCATGAGAAGTACCGTAATTCTACTTTACTAGCGATAAGTACCATTATGAGGGGCCACTGACCTGGATTTTGGATCCCTTTAGACAACAAGCATCATAGATTCAGGATTGTGCTTTGGACGCAGCCCCTTGGTGAGTATATACAATTATTTTAAGTTTGGTTCTAGGAAGGTCCCCACCTTGCGTGTCTGATCCACTGATGGTTTTTAGTTCATAATCGTTGTTCACCGTCGTCTTTTTGAATTCTGGTGACGGGATTGATTTTGGAATTAATTTTTAATACTGTGATTTGGATCCGCTGATTATTTTACATTCGTATTCATCCATTCATTCTTCATGATCAAGTTTTGAATTCTGGTCAGTGGATGAATTTCGGAATTTTATATTTTCATTACATTTGTTCTCATTTCGTACTATTAGGCGCCGATGACCTAGATGCTAAACCCCTTTAAACAACAAGCATCATCATCATGATAATCATCGATCCCTATGTTGTGTTGTTGCTTCTCTGTTGCCTGGCAAATACGGTAAAAGTTGATAAGCTTTCAAGTGTACTAAAAGGTACTTTGATGTGAGTTCCAGGCCCGTTCAGCCAATGATCAAGTTTGGGAGTTCTATCTCGCTTTGTACTCCATATCGTAACTATGGAAACATATAGGTTGTTATGCTACGTACCAATAATTTTTGTGCCCTTGTAGAGTCTAGAACACCTCGTGAATAGGGAGTTTCTTCTCCCGCTATGTAATATTTTTACCTCTAAAGGCTTGAAATGTGAAGTGTTGTCATATTCTATTCCAATTATTTATTCCACAGTTGGGTTATCTTGTCCAGGATACCTCTTTCTTAACTAAATGTAATTTTTTGATTTAACTTTCTTTTCATTTCTTTTCCCAAATTCCTCTAATAATATTAAATAATTTTGCTCCTTATTTTTTCTTTCATTCTCTGTTTAATAGGTTAGAAAGTGGTAAAGTACCTGTTCATTTAAAATGATATCCAACTCTTTCCCATATATATTTCTCTCTGATATTTACTGTTTCTTTACAGTCCTTGATCACATGTGTCATTTCCATATCTGTGTTACATAAAATACATTTATTTGCGTCATTTTTCTCTTAATGCTTTATTTTTGTAAACTTCCATCAACCACAAGATTATTTCTCTCATTTTACTTTTTGTTAAAATTTGCATCCTTATTCTCATATTTTCACTTATTTTGCAAAATTCTATTAGTGTTTTCTTGCTTTTGCATTGTCTCTTTATTATTTTTCTTTCTGTATCTTTCACTCTTTCGACTACCTTCTTGCACAAACTCATGTCATCCCTTGATGCATTGCTGCCCCAGTAGGATCCTATCCCTATGTCTCCTAGAAGCTTCTTCACACCATCCACGCAATAGCCTATTCCACAGTTAAGTTTGATGGTTAAAATGTTATTATTATTGCTCTTTTTGACAAAATAAAGAAAAATGTACTTAGGAAATGGTTATCGTGCAAAGACGTTTTAATTTGACGGCGTTTAAGCTGCCGGAGTGTGTATTTCGATAGTAGTATCATGGGAGAGTTCGGCGGCCTCCTCCTCCGCCCGCGGAGCGAAAATTTGAATTTTGGCGGGAAATTTGAATTTTGGCGGGAAATTTGAATTTTGGCGGGAAATTTGAATTTTGGCGGGAGATTTGAATTTGTAAACAAAGCCACGTGCTTTTTGACAGCTGTCATCGACAACAACGCATCGCTAACCTCACTGCCGCCATCTTGACGGGCCTAAACCTCACTAGTGCCAACTTAACCTAAGTAGCGTGAGGTAAACAAAGCCACGTGTTTTTTGACAGCCACGTGCTTTTTGACAGACAACAACGCATCGCTAACCTCAGTACTGCCATCTTGACGGGCCTAAACCTCAGTAGTGCCAACTTAACCTCACTAGCATGAGGTAAACAAAGCCACGTGTTTTTTGACAGCCACGTGCTTTTTGACAGATTTGTAAACAAAGCCACGTGCTTTTTGACAGCTGTCATCGACAACAACGCATCGCTAACCTCAGTACTGCCATCTTGACGGGCCTAAACCTTAGTGGTACCAACTTAACCTAACTAGCGCGTGGTAAACAAAGCCACGTGCTTTTTGACAGCCACGTGCAGCTGTCATCCGCCATCTTTAAACCACAGAGCACTGTGCTGCCCTCTTTCATCACCTGTCATCGGTAGTGCTGCCATCTTGGCGGGCCTAAACCTTAGTGCTACCAACTTAACCTCACTAGCTCGAGATAAACAAATCCACGTGCTTTTTGACAGCCACGTGCTTTCTTTGACAGCTGTCATCCACCATCTTTAATCCATAGAGCACAGTGCTGCCCTCTTTAGCTACTTACCTTTGAAATGTGGTGGCGGATAATTTGAAAAATGCTTTTTGACAGCAGCCATCTTGCATCGCAAACCGCAGTGCTGCCATCTTTAGCTAGATACCTGTGGTGGCAGACAATTCTACGTGACAGCAGCCATCTTTGAGCACAGTGCTACCCCTCTTTGTGGTGGCGGGAAATTCCACGTGCTCTTGTTTGGAAACAAATTCACGTGCTATTTTCTGACAGCTGTCATCTGCCATCTTGCATCACAAACCTCAGTGCTACACTCTTTAGTTGAAATGTGGTGGCGGCAAATTCTAAATGCTCTTGTTTGGAAACAAAGCCACGTGCAGCTGTCATCCGCCATCTTTAATCTAGAGAGCACCGTGCTGCCCTCTATGTGGTGGCGGAAAATTCCACGTGCTTTACAAACCCATGTGCTTTTCTGACAGCTGTCATCCGCCATCTTTAATCCAGAGAGAACAGTGCTGCACTCTATGTGGTGGCGGCAAATTCCACGTGCTTTACAAACCCATGTGCTTTTCTGACAGCTGTCATCCACCATCTTTAATCCAGAGAGAACAGTGCTGCACTCTATGTGGTGGCGGCAAATTCTACGTGCTTTACAAACCTATGCGCTTTTCTGACAGCTGTCATCCGCCATCTTTAATCTAGAGAGAACAGTGCTGCACTCTATGTGATGGCGGCAAATTCCACGTGCTCTTGTTTGGAAACAAATTCTACTCGCTCTTCAGCTGTCATCCACCATATTTAATCAAGAGAGCACCGTGCTGCCCTCTTTGTGGTGGCGGATAATTTGAAAAAATTCTTTTCGACAAGCAGCCATCTTTAATCCAGAGAGAACAGTGCTGCCCTCTTTAGCTACTTACCTTTGAGGCGGTTAATTTGAAAAATTCTTTTCGACAGGCAGCCATCTTTAATCCAGAGAGAACAGTGCTGCCCTCTTTAGCTACTTACCTTTGAGGCGGTTAATTTGAAAAATTCTATTTAACAAGCTGCCATCTTTAATGAAAAGAGCATCGTGGTGCTATCTTGCGGGTAATATTTTACGTCACAGCAGTCATCCGCCATCTTGCATTGCTAACCTTAGTGCTGCCCTCTTTAGCTACTTACCTTTGAAACAAAAAATCTATTTGACAAGCTGTCACCCGCCATCTTGCATCGCAAACCTCAGTGCTGCACTCTACGTGGTGGCGGATAATTTGAAAAAATCTTTATGACAAGCAGCCATCTTTAATCCAGAGAGAACAGTGCTGCCATCTTTAGCTACCGCCATCTTACATCGCTTACCTCGCTGCTGCACTCTTTAGTTGAAATGTGGTGGCGGTAAATTCGAACAAGTTTAATCACGCATCGGGAAAGCTAGAGTAAGCACGTGCAGCAGTGACGACGTCATCATGCATGTTTAGACTTGTCCGTTTTCTTAAGAGTAAGTCGGTGTAAAGGAATGTGGTAGCGGTAAATTCGAACAAGTTTAAACATGCATCGGGAGCATGTTTAGACTTGTCCGTTTTCTTAAGAGTAAGTCGGTGTAAAGGAATGTGGTAGCGGTAAATTCGAACAAGTTTAAACATGCATCGGGAACTAGAGTAAGCAAGTGCTGTTGTGATGACGTCATTGTGCATGTTTAGACCTGATCGTTTTTCTTAAGAGTAAGTCGGTGTAAAGCAATGCAATAAGTACAACATTTTTTGAATGCGATCAAATATTTATTTACAAATGTACTACAACGGTGTTCGTTTTTGCTGCTGACAAGGTTGGTGTGCTTCTTAACAACGTATGCTTCTGAAATGCCTCCTGCAACATTCAAATTAAACAAAGCATTTAGAAATATATTATACTAAGTATGATATGCTTTACAGAGAAGATCATATACTTCTTACCTTGCTGTTATTCCTTTTCGGAATCATCATCATCATCATCATGAGGTACTAGAGAAAGTTCATTCATACACTGTGTACAGTGTTCAATTCTTGGATTTGGTCCATCCCAATCATCATCACCATTTTCTCCTCGATGCTTGTAATGCCGTTCACAAGTTCTGCATAAAGCTACTTCGATTGACATCTTACTGTGTAGAGGAAGGATGTCCCAAAAATTATGTACGTAAGAGGCAGCGTACGTATATAAAAATCCTGGTGGTAAGTATTGAATAAGATGTTTCGGCATCGACGATCTACGTTTATAGAACATCTTAATAGCCTCACTCACTCGTGAAACATAAATAAGATGTTGCGTATGAGCATGTAAACAGCACGCACATTTACAGTTTTGTTCCATAGCGTACGATGTCGAAGCACACACTAATGAAAATGATAAAGATCTATTCTTATTTATAGTCTCGTAACAATATTCCTTAGCGGATGGTAAGTAACATCACTCATATGAATAATAAGACAATAGGCTGCTGTGTTAGCAGGAATGTTTTCAGATGTTTCAAATTCTAAACGAATATCAACTGGAGATTCTTTTATGGATTCTTCATGATAAGAGCAGTCTATAACTACAATCGGTGCTTTATTTTTAAATTCTTCAGGTGTAAATAGCGGACGATCTTCTTTCTGATAATACGATGATTGAAATTTACAAAACATGTCATAGAGCATCCCAAACTTATTTTTCTCAAAGTTAATGTCGATGTTTTCGTAGGGATACGTAATTCCGTTGAGATATAGTCTAACGTGTCTTAATTTGCAGTGATCAAACAGTGAGCTATCTTTTTCATGATTGAATTTACGATTAGCTTGAAATACAAAAATAATGTACAAGGGCTTCTCAGTAAAACGTGATGTTTTAACAGCCCAGCTATGCTTGTTTGTAGGTGGTAACACAGGATATTCATGCAGCTCCCAACTTCTAAAACGTATAGGTAATGGTGTATCATTTCCTACAATCTTGAGCAATCGAAGTTTTTCACGATCAGATAAGGTTACATGTGGAATCCGCCACAGTATACGATGCAGTGTTATTTTCGATTCTACAGGTGTTTCTACTGCTTTAAGAGAATTGTAATCACTTCGATCACGGATTAGAATAAGCTCTTGTTTTGCGTTGATTATAATACGTGTAAAGTCTTCTGCGAATCCAAAAATATGTTTCAGTGATAACATACCCGTAAAAGTACCATCCTCATTAATCATCCAGTTGTTAGTAGCTTTTGGACACCATCCAGCCATCCGCAAAAGATTACTTTCTTCATCACAGAAAGAAGGGTAGAGTTTCATTGCACTTGTAATACCAACATTCTTCGTTCGATCTATTTCAACATTATTTACTTCATATCGCGCTTCAGAAAAGAGAAAAGCTAGAGCATGGTTGTTTAGTTGTGAAGTGCTTGGTCCATTTCCATCAGACTTTTCTAATCGTCCTTCAATATAGAGGTAGCTTTCGTGTGGTAAGGTGTAAACATCTTGTTGATTAATATTAAAATGAATTTCATCATTGTTATTTAATCCAAACGTAAAAGGTTGATAGGAATGAAGCTCACTTCGTACTACACCTTCACGACTTTCTACTGTATTCGTAATGTCTAGCATTTCTTCCATTCTGTTGTAGTAGTGTATATCCTAAATCTTGGAGTATCTGCTTATGGGTATCTGTTAACTCGATGAGTCTCTGCACACATGTAGTATGTCTTCGGAATGTACACCGTGTTTTATAGATGGTTTTCATACTGGTTTAAGATGTAGTTTGTAAGCTACGTACGCGTGCTGATCTAAATGAATAAGCTGATTATGTTTATTTACAAGTCTAAGAGTAATGTTGCTAATGTGTTTTACAGACACAGGATGATAAAGAACTACTGATGGTTTCTCACAAATAGTATATCCACGTTCCTCTGTAACAATAAAGTCGTGCAGGACGTGCGAAGTTTGTAGATTACTATTCAAGTCTGTAATTATATTACAAGTAATGTTCACATTATAATCATCGAAGAGTTTTATAGGTTGATCAGACTCGTAACGTACGTTCTTTAGGAGCTCCCTCGATGAAAATCCAAGCAGTGGTCCAATCGAATCAGGTTGCGATTTGAAGTCAATCTTAAATGATGATTCAATAACACATTTATGTGTAATGTTGCTTATAGTGATTGAGAACTTGTAATTATGATTACTAAAACTATCTTCCCCAAACTGATCAATTAACGTACTTTCAATATAGTCGTGAATATCATCTACTGTATAACTACCTGAGGGTAGTGTTAGCATATACTCATCGTAATAGAACTTGTTTAAACCATCACGCACATTATAGATTTTATTGTAGCTTTCAAACGATACTAGTCCAAGACTATGCGGCTGATAACCAAGTTCGATTGGTGGATTAAAATAGACGGTTGTTTCAGGTCCTTCTCCACGTACAGCAAATGTTCTTTCACTGTTCGTCATCACGTAGACACTAATGCACTTTCTCTACTGTCTGAGTTTGATATAAGAACATAAGACATAATTGTCCGCACATGCGTGTATTAAAGTTTTGCACACGGTTTTTATTGTAAACAATGTCTGCACTGCTTCCGAAATAACGTATGAGCTCAAAAGGAGGAGGTAAATCTCCATAGCTATCAAAATACCATACTTTAGATTTACGTTTTACATAAGCAACGTGATGAGTTCCTGGTCCACGACTGTCGTCCAAGTTAATTACGGCACTTTCACGTTCACGTGGGCGTACTGGTAGTTGATCGCGCATATACACTCCTCGAAAATAATGAATTCCTAGTTGTTTAGCAAACGTAAAAACTTCATCATGCGTTAGAGCTCGATATGGCAGTGCATTCAGTAGACGTTTTTTGGAGAAATGTAGATACCAAGCCCTTTCTTGTATGGCGCTAGCTTCATGTTCACACCTTTGCCTCGTAACGCAATTGCCTCCATCGTCTTGTTATGACGTTCACTCTCTTTCAACTGTTGCTTCGCTTCTTCTACAGCTTTGACAGTTCTCGCTACAGCACTAGCACCACCTAGCAATGACCCTAAAGCTGCTAAGCCAGCAAACAGCGCAGGAAGAAATCCTCCTCGTTTTGGTACAGGAATAATTCGCGCACGTTTACTAAATATTGCTCTGCACTTTGGAGAAATTCTCGCTCTTGCTGCGCGTAACGCCTTGGTAATAGCTACAAGAGGATTGTATTCCCCTCGAATAGCTTTTTGCGCAGCCTTTATAACATCTTTCCATCCAACAGTTTTTACTTTCTTCTTCTTCTTCATGTCGTTTGGATATCGTTGTTTCACCATGCTGGACGCGACTTTACTAGTCAAGAGCAAATCATAAACTAACCGTTGCCTCTTGTTTCGTTTAATATATATATATATATTACTATTACGTACTTTATGATTCAGTTATCATGAAGATTATAAAGCAGCAAGACACGCTACCTGTTACCGACATTGTACCACATCTCTTACCTAACTACAAGAAAACGTCATGGAACGTTGTTTCCTTTTACTGTTCGATGTATTATATCAGGTCCGTCGGGATGCGGTAAAACAAATCTTTTACTCACACTTATTACTTCTGTAAATGGTGTACGCTTCGAGAATATTTACGTTTTCGCAAAGTTACTCTATCAACCGCTATATACTATTCTACAAACTGTAATGCACGATCTAGTTAAAGATGGAATAAGATATTTTAAATTTAATTCACATGAGCAAGTACCATCACCAGACGTTGTGCTTCCTAATTCTCTTATGATCTTTGATGATGTCGCAACAGAACAGCAAAACGTTATTCGTGCATTCTTTAGTATGGGTCGACATAAATATGTTGATTGCATCTATTTGTGCCAAACCTATTCTCGTGTGCCTAAGCAGTTGATACGCGACAACGCAAATGTTATTGTGCTTTTTCGGCAAGATGAGCGCAACATGCGACATGTGTATAACGATCATGTTAACACTGATATGACATTCGATGACTTTAAACGTATGTGTGCTAAATGTTGGTCATTACACCGTTACAGCTTTTTAGTTATTGATAAAGAAAGTGATGTACAGCATGGACGATATCGCATGGGTTTCGATCATTTTATATGCATTAACACAGAATTACAGTAACTACTTGATTAAAAATCACCATCATGTTAACATCTAGCAAGGAGATCACAAAACATATCATCCAAGCTCGAAACAATATTCGAAGGAAATTTAAAGAGCTTAAACGTATTCAAGCAGACACGGATTTATTTTTAAAAACACAACTAAGTACACCACTCAAAGAATTTTTTAATTCTACTTCATTACCGCAGTCTACTTCAAGTTTTGCTTCTATGCAAACATCATATCATAAAGAGAAGCATGAAGAAGAAAAGCATGAAGAAGATACGGAAGAGAAGAAGCAGGATGTAGATCAAGAAGAGGAAGATAAGGAAGAAGAAGAAGGAGAACTTAATGATACATCACCATCTAAGCGTGTTGAGTTTTTAACTACAGATGTTATTGCAGAAACACCTACTACATCGACGCAAAATCTACCATCTTTGTCTGAGGTTATGATTACACCAGAGTATCGCAATCAGTTTAGAACTTTTATTCAAGATACCTATGGATCTCTCTTTGCACCTTATATAGAAAAACTTTTTACAGGACAAACTGACACTACCTATGGTATTCGCTACGAAGATGACTGTTTCCGGATAGGAAATTCAAATGTTAAGATTAATAGCAACAAACTCATTGTAAAAGGTGTTACCTATAAACCTACGAAAGGACTCTTAGAACTTCTTTTCTCACGAATACCTGACAAGGATATAATTTTACAAGATGATCTTAAAAAGTATAAAGCAATACTTTTTGCTACTGATGCAACACGACGTAATTACAAGAGAACAGAAGCTGTAAATGCGAATAAGAGTTACAAGTATCGTGAGTTTATTTCTAAGCTGTTTCCGACTGCACGTAGTCTAGACGTTATCTACAAGCCTTTGTTGCCGTATGTGGATGTAAGATACTGGAATGACCCAAACTTACTCGTTGAACGATTACAACTTTTAAGAGCATCGCAAGAGGCTGGTCACACTGGTCACGGATCAGAAATTTTAGAAATAGAAAGAGAACTACGTTATGCCGGTATTATTTTGTAATGGCTCGTCAAGAGAAGATCTCACCTGTAAAGGTAAACATCGCACATGAGTTACATAAACCAGCACGTCGCACCTACTGTCGCAGACGCGTTATTACACGAGGAAAAGATGATCTCTGGCAAGCAGACTTAGTAGAAATGATTCCATATGCTTCTAGTAATAAGGGCTATAAGTATCTACTTACTGTTATCGATGTGTACTCAAAGTTTGCTTTTGCACAACCCGTGCGTTCTAAAACAGCAGCTCAAGTTAAAGAAGCATTTAAACATATTGTTGAAGAATCGAAACGCTGCCCAAGGCTTCTTCAAACTGATCAAGGTAAAGAGTTTTACAACAAGGATTTTTCTTCTTACCTCAAGTTACTTGGCATTCAGCACTACTCTACGTTCAGCAATCTCAAGGCAAATGTTGTAGAACGCTTTAATCGTACACTCAAAGCAATGATGTGGCGAGAATTTACAGCGCAAGGTTCATATCGTTGGATTGATCTGCTACCTAGACTTTTATCTACCTAAAACGATACACCTCATCGCACTATCGGAACAAAGCCACGTCTTGTTACAAAGAATACACCTCGTCTAGATGCTATTCATCTTGTAATTAAAACAGCTGATCCACGTCGCCATCGCTTTAAAGAAGGTGATTTCGTTCGCATCAGCAAACACAAGTCTATCTTTGCAAAAGGATACACACCTAACTGGAGCACTGAAATTTTTCAAATCAGAAGTGTTAAGCTTACTAATCCAGTTACGTATTTACTTCGCGATCTCAGAGGACAGCCTATTGAAGGAGGATTCTACATCGAAGAACTGCAGAAAACAAAATATCCTGATCACTATTTAGTTGAACGTGTTATTCGACGTCGTGGCAATAAACTGTATGTTAAATGGCTTGGTTTTAATAACAGCTTTAATTCATGGATTAATAAAGATGATGTACTTTAAATCTTATGTGTGTTTTCTTTTAATCTTCTACGTTTCCTTTCTTCTAAGTCACTAGGACATGCTGTAGGATTAAACAACACCTGTAATATGTTTTGACAATTCATATTTATTTTAGAATATATACATTTTTATCCTTTGTTTATTTTACGGTCTTTGTCACTCAGTTTTCGTTTTATTACACCAACAACGACAAGTGCTGCTATATTCTTCTGAGCAGCTAAAGCACTAGGTAATAACACACACACACACACACACACACACACACAGCATAACTTTACGAAGCAGATTTTAACAGCTACACGACATACTCTATGCAGGCAGCATGTAACTACGTGTCAGGCGAACGTGTTCTAGGGCCGCAGAGGAGATGAAGCACGAAGAAAAGAAGATCAATCGCTCTATTGATGAGTCCACGCCCAATATGCTTCCTCATCTTTCTCCCAGCACGTTTCTTCACCTTTTCCTTGTTTACTCTCTCCACAGCCATGATAAGTGTTTATAAGCGAAGACAACTCGTTAGTTTTAGGTCCGTGATACAGTTTAATTAGTTGACATGTACGGCACTGTCTCACAGAAGGTCTTCTAGCTAAACTCACGTGTTCATGATGTAAACTACACGTTTGAAGCTCTGACAAAACAGGATCTTGAGTCCACTCACGAGGCACCTTTTCCCAAATCTTCTTTAAGCATTCGCAGCTACATTAACCAAAAATGCCTTTGGTAATGCATTTAACTCTTCTTCAGTAAAAGTGTTTAGTTTCTTTTTGCATGCATAAAACTTTACGATCGCCTTTTCAACTGCGTTACACTTAGTATCTGTTAGAAATGACATGATGTCTTTACTCTACAAATGTTTCTTTTACACTAAGGTTATTTCGACACTGCACTTTACATATGTTGTTCACTTCCCGGCATGCACTACGACACAACCAATCAAAGAGCATACCTACATGTTGTAAAGACTGTTTACTTGTTTCTCTGCTATGCTCTTTCGGAAGAGTTTTAAATGATGGGCACCCCAGTTCATGCATGTCGACAACTTCACATGATGATGGTAGAAACTCACGCAACCATTCTTTCTTTTCACAACCCTTTAAAAGAACAAGATCTGCTCTTGACAAATGTGCATTCATCATTAAAGGTAGAAAACGATAAGGTATTCCTTTTTCTCCCCACTTCAAACCTAAATTGTTTTCAATCCACTGAGTCTGCTTTTTATCTTCATCTGTTTGCAAACAGTAAGGGAACGGTGGACTAAATACTAAACTAACAAGTTTTGGTGCCCACAACACACTGCAATCTAACACAGCCACCTCTTTAAACACAAATTTGTTTCCGTTTACTTTAAAGCCTTGCACATCAACTATTAATGTTTTTGTCATGTTTGCACTCCACACTCTATCACTGTTTCTCGAAGACTAAAGCTTTTAGTCAACGAACGGGTTTAAACATGCTCAATGACGTCATCACTACAGCACGTGCTTACTCTAGCTTTCCCGATGCGTGATTAAACTTGTTCGAATTTACCGCCACCACATTTCAACTAAAGAGTGCAGCAGCGAGGTAAGCGATGTAAGATGGCGGTAGCTAAAGATGGCAGCACTGTTCTCTCTGGATTAAAGATGGCTGCTTGTCATAAAGATTTTTTCAAATTATCCGCCACCACGTAGAGTGCAGCACTGAGGTTTGCGATGCAAGATGGCGGGTGACAGCTTGTCAAATAGATTTTTGTTTCAAAGGTAAGTAGCTAAAGAGGGCAGCACTAAGGTTAGCAATGCAAGATGGCGGATGACAGCTGTGACGTAAAATATTACCCGCAAGATAGCACCACGATGCTCTTTTCATTAAAGATGGCAGCTTGTTAAATAGAATTTTTCAAATTAACCGCTTCAAAGGTAAGTAGCTAAAGAGGGCAGCACTGTTCTCTCTGGATTAAAGATGGCTGCCTGTCGAAAAGAATTTTTCAAATTAACCGCCTCAAAGGTAAGTAGCTAAAGAGGGCAGCACTGTTCTCTCTGGATTAAAGATGGCTGCTTGTCGAAAAGAATTTTTTCAAATTATGCGCCACCACAAAGAGGGCAGCACGGTGCTCTCTTGATTAAATATGGTGGATGACAGCTGAAGAGCGAGTAGAATTTGTTTCCAAACAAGAGCACGTGGAATTTGCCGCCATCACATAGAGTGCAGCACTGTTCTCTCTAGATTAAAGATGGCGGATGACAGCTGTCAGAAGAGCGCATAGGTTTGTAAAGCACGTAGAATTTGCCGCCACCACATAGAGTGCAGCACTGTTCTCTCTGGATTAAAGATGGTGGATGACAGCTGTCAGAAAAGCACATGGGTTTGTAAAGCACGTGGAATTTGCCGCCACCACATAGAGTGCAGCACTGTTCTCTCTGGATTAAAGATGGCGGATGACAGCTGTCAGAAAAGCACATGGGTTTGTAAAGCACGTGGAATTTTCCGCCACCACATAGAGGGCAGCACGGTGCTCTCTAGATTAAAGATGGCGGATGACAGCTGCACGTGGCTTTGTTTCCAAACAAGAGCATTTAGAATTTGCCGCCACCACATTTCAACTAAAGAGTGTAGCACTGAGGTTTGTGATGCAAGATGGCAGATGACAGCTGTCAGAAAATAGCACGTGAATTTGTTTCCAAACAAGAGCACGTGGAATTTCCCGCCACCACAAAGAGGGGTAGCACTGTGCTCAAAGATGGCTGCTGTCACGTAGAATTGTCTGCCACCACAGGTATCTAGCTAAAGATGGCAGCACTGCGGTTTGCGATGCAAGATGGCTGCTGTCAAAAAGCATTTTTCAAATTATCCGCCACCACATTTCAAAGGTAAGTAGCTAAAGAGGGCAGCACTGTGCTCTATGGATTAAAGATGGTGGATGACAGCTGTCAAAGAAAGCACGTGGCTGTCAAAAAGCACGTGGATTTGTTTATCTCGAGCTAGTGAGGTTAAGTTGGTAGCACTAAGGTTTAGGCCCGCCAAGATGGCAGCACTACCGATGACAGGTGATGAAAGAGGGCAGCACAGTGCTCTGTGGTTTAAAGATGGCGGATGACAGCTGCACGTGGCTGTCAAAAAGCACGTGGCTTTGTTTACCACGCGCTAGTTAGGTTAAGTTGGTACCACTAAGGTTTAGGCCCGTCAAGATGGCAGTACTGAGGTTAGCGATGCGTTGTTGTCGATGACAGCTGTCAAAAAGCACGTGGCTTTGTTTACAAATCTGTCAAAAAGCACGTGGCTGTCAAAAAACACGTGGCTTTGTTTACCTCATGCTAGTGAGGTTAAGTTGGCACTACTGAGGTTTAGGCCCGTCAAGATGGCAGTACTGAGGTTAGCGATGCGTTGTTGTCTGTCAAAAAGCACGTGGCTGTCAAAAAACACGTGGCTTTGTTTACCTCACGCTACTTAGGTTAAGTTGGCACTAGTGAGGTTTAGGCCCGTCAAGATGGCGGCAGTGAGGTTAGCGATGCGTTGTTGTCGATGACAGCTGTCAAAAAGCACGTGGCTTTGTTTACAAATTCAAATCTCCCGCCAAAATTCAAATTTCCCGCCAAAATTCAAATTTCCCGCGCCGCGGGCGGAGGAGGAGGCCGCCGAACTCTCCCATTATACTACTTTCGATGTTCTGTTTTGCACTACCAGATGCACAGAAAACCGGACCTTCGTCGATCTATGGCTTAGTTTCCATTAATTTTGTCAAGTAATTTGAATGTGTTATTTGAGATACTTTGCGGTATCTATTACAAAACAAGTAAGACATTTTGCCCTTTCGATCTATCAACACGGTATTTAAGAAGAAACTTTAACCTCACGTACATGTTCAAGAGAAAAATTATCTCCTTAAATACATTAAACAAAATTGAAAACAATAAATGTAATTCCATACGACTGCTGAATTGTATCTCCTTTCATCTTCCACGAGTTAGAGCTTTAGTTAGAACTTTACGTCCAAAGATCCAGACCGTTTCACCACGTGGGTTCACCATTTATTAAAATACTAAGTTTCAATAACACATTTGCTGCAGGGAAAGATTTATTTTTCGAACCTCACTCTGTCATTAATACACGTTTAAAGGCCAGTGTTTCTAATATATATAAATTCAGACCTTGTTGGTAGTCCTTGCTCCTTCAGGTATGTACTAACAAAATCACTTACTACTTTAGTTATATCTTTGTTTTGATTTCTGTATTTTCATGATAAAAAAATCCTTGAGGTACTGTAGATAGTTATTTTCCGTTATATGTATTTCTTTTCATTCTTCTTCCTTGTCGTCATTTTCATTACTTTCTATTTTTGTACTTATCTTTACTTACATATGTATTGTTGTCCTAAGAAGGTACTGTGTTGGGTCTAATATAGAGTACTTTCAAATAAATAAATAAATAAATAAATAAATAAATAAATAAATAAATAAATAAATAAATAAATAAATACATTAATTAAAAATAAATTAAATAAATAAATAAATACAAATTTATACGCTGACATCGTCTGATATAATTAAGAGGAGAATTCCTCAAGGCAGTATTATTGGACCTTTATGTTTTCTTATACATATAAATGATATGCGTAAATAAGTGGAATCGGAAATAAGGCTTTTTGCGGATAATGTTATTCTGTACAGAGTAATAAATAAGTTACTGGAACTGCAAAATGACCCCGATAATGTTGTGAAATGGACAGCAGGCAATGGTATGTTGATAAACGGTGTTAAAAGTCAGGTTTGAGTTTCACAAATAGCGAAAGTCCTCTCTGTTTTTACTACTGCGTTGATGGGGTGAAAGTTCCTTATGAGGATTACTGTAAGTACCCAGGCGTATAGGGAAAGATTTTCACTGGGGTAATCACATAAATGGGATTGTACATAAAGGGTACCGATCTCTGTACATGGCTATGAGAGTATTCGGGGGTTGTAGTAAGGATGTAAAGGAGAGGGCATATAAGTCTCTGTTAAGACCAGAAATAGAGTATGGCTCCAGTGTATGGGATCCTCAAAAGGATTACTTGATTCAAAAACTGGAAAAAATCCAAAGAAAAGCAGCTCGATTTGTTCTGGGTGATTTCAGACAAACGAGTAGCGTTACAAAAATGTTGCAAAGTTTGGGTTGGGAAGACTTGGGAGAAAGGAGACGAGCTGCTCGATACGTGGTATGTCCCAAGCTGTCAGTGGAGAGATAGCATGGAATAACATCAGTAGACAAACAAGTTTGAGTGGTGTCTTTAAAAGTAGGGAAGATCAAAATATGAAGTAAAGTTGGAATTCAATAGGACAAACTGGGGCAAAGATTGGTTTATAGGAAGGGGAGTTGGGGATTGGAATTACTTACTAAGGGAGATGTTCAATAAATTTCCAATTTCTTTGCAATCATTTAAGGAAAGGCTAGAAGAGCAAGTAAAATGGAATCTGACACCTGGCCGACTGCGCTACATGCAGATCAGTAGTGACTGCTTGATGGTGATTGATATGGAGTTCCGAAGGGCCTCTTTTACGTTCTCTATGTATCTGACTACATTGGCTGGGTTTGAAACTTCTATCTTTTTATCCTGAAGGCAGTACTACAAATGATCGGCAGAAAAAATGGGGATGTGAGTCAAGTACAGGGCACCTTTTCTAGTAGCATGGTACTGTATTTTTTGTTCCTTAATCCTTGTTGTTCCCCATAGTGATTACTTTCAAACTTAATTGCATTAGTTTGTATGAATTAAAAAGTCTGGGCGAGATTTTAAACTTGATTCTTTATTTCGTAATAAAATTATTAAAGTATATAGCAATGGAAGTTATGATTTCATCAGAATGTACGTTACATTCCCGTAGGCATAGAAATCATCAGACCGGAAAGTATCTTCGTCGCTGTACGAATATAATGAACAGGCCACATTTCAGTGTCTCTGGCTGGCTGGCTGCGAATGGCCAGTAAGAAATTAATATTCTCAGTATTTACGGTACTTGACTGCGTTGACAATCCCCGCTTATTGCTCACACAAACTGGGAATCGTGCCCTATCCCTCTTTCATTTAGCTTCCCCCTCACATGTTCACACTGAAACTAATTATGCTAAAAGTACAAAATTGAATTACAACAAACCAAGGCAACCCCTTTAGAGTCCATTGTACTTACTAAGGGTCTTACATTGTCACTAGATTTCTTAACCCAACCAACTGCCCTCTAGCAACTTCCGTTTAACATTGGCTTCTATCCGATGGAGCAGGCGTTCCAAGCTGGTGTTCATTAAAAGGTATGTGTTCGCTCCTGAGGTACTTTATACAATTCAAATTTCGTTGTACGAACTTGACGAATAGTGTTTCAATCCATCCCTTATAACTGGGGCTTGGCGGTTGAAGACATATACATTGCGTGAAAGTGAACTGTATAATGTCCATAACCGTACGAATGTAATGCTGGTCCGAGGACGGCGCTTATGTTGCTGATTTTCCACTCGTTCTCGTCCTTCCTTGAACATTGTATGTCTGGAAACACACGCGTCCATGACAATGTTTGATCACCGAACTGTGCAGTCAATCTCTCGCCGCTGTAACTCCTTCACGAGTAAGAAATGTTATAATTTGACTAGCTAAAAATTAATTGCTCCTCGGCACCGCACTAAGGCATTAACTGAAAATATCTCAAGTACAAAAACTCACCGAAATCTTGCATTTCATTTACTCCAGAACCTCTGTGTAAAACTCTTTTTTGGCATTACCTTTTGCGGCTAAGATAATCAGGCTACTGGCAGAGCTAAATCTGGAACATGTGACATGGAACTCTTCATGTGAGAAACAGTCAGTTTTTTATGTCGAAGAAAAAGGGTTTCTGTATTTCTAAGGGAGATTCCAAATACTAATTCCCACGTCTGTAACATCTTAGTTTTTGAGATATAAATATCCTTATAAAGAGAATTCAACTCCTTCTTCACTTATTTTCGATCTCCAGCTTAAGTTGATTTTCCGAAAACAAAGAGTACGTGTTTTTTTAATTTTTAAAGGAGATTACAAATACTCATTTTCACGCCTGTAACATATTAAGTTTATGATATATACTGCAGATATACCCATTTTAAAAACTGCCCCACTCTTGGCTGACTGTTCAGCGTTGAGGCCTTCGATTCACAGGGTTCCAGTTTCGATTCCGGGCTGGGTCGGGGGATTTTAATCGCGTGTGATTAATTCCTCTGGCTCGAGAAAAGCTTGTTTCTGTTTGTCCCAACACTCTCCTCTTCTATTCACTCAACAAACCACACTACCAACCGCAACAGGAATACGCAATAGCAATTACATCTCTACACATAGGGTTGGCGTCAGGAAGGGCATCCGGCAGTAAAACAGCGTCAAATCCACATGTGCGACGCAGATCACACCCGCAACCCCACACGTTTGAGAAAACCGGTAGTAGAATAAGAAGAAGATACTCACTTTAAAAATGTACCCGTTTTTTTTCATCCCTTAAGTGGATTTTCCAAAAAAGTCTGTTCACTTATTTTTAAAAGAGATTCCAAGTACCAGTTTTAACGTCTGTAACATTTTCAGTTTCTGAGATATATGTAACCTCATATAAATAATTCAACTCCTTCCTCCGTTCTTTTCACCCGCCCACCCCTCTCACCCCTTAAATGGATTTTCTGACAACAAAAATGTGTGTTCTTCTATTTTTAAAGGAGATTCCTAATACCAATTTTAATCTCTGTAACATGTTAGGTTTTTGTGATATATTATAGGTAATCTCGTTGCTATAAAGAATACTGGAGCTGACGTTACCATTGTTACGGCAGTTCATTTCTTTATCCGATTCCTAGAGCAGGGGTAGTGTGGTGCCAATATCTCCATATCGGTAGGTTTTATGGCCTTAAAACGTACTTTTCGGTCCCGTAGGGCTTACCGAGTTCTGTTATTAGCGTCAAGGGTATTAACTTGAGCTTTGTCTCGTCCTTGTACGACAAATTCGATATTTCGCCTATGTTAGCCTAGTACTTTCGTAACTACCCACGTCGCCTCCCTCCCCTGAAATTGCTTTGAAAATAAAATACAGCCTATAGCACTCAGGGATAGCGTATCTTTCTATTAGTGAAAGAATTTTTAGAATCGGTCCAGTAGTTCCTGAGATTAGCCATTACATACAAACGAACTTTACTTACATCTTTAGGTATATAATAGAAGACAAGTGTTGACCAAGCGAGGTCGGACAGGATAGATGAAAATTAGGAGCCTGGCACAAGTAAGTGGAAGAAATGCCAAGACTCACCTAATGGTCCCGTGGTCGCCAACCCACGCTCAAAATTTCAGAACCCCTGGGGCCCCCTTTAGTGGCCTCTTACGACAGGCAAGGGATACCGTGGGTGGATTTATTGCATGACGATTGACGATTCTTGACATTAACCGGTAATGAAGTGGTGGTGATGGTGGTGGTTGTTGTTTTAAGAGGAAGTACAACTAGGCAAACATCTTCTATTAACACTAATCGAAGGGCAAGGAAAGGGAGTTCGACACTTCGAAAATGAGGGTATCAGGGTTTAGACGCAAAAAAAGGAGAACTTAATACCTTGCATATTACTGTATGTTAACCCTGAACAACCCGGCTGTCATGACAGGGACATTAACACCCCGTTCCAGTCTGGGAACTCATCATTAATCTTTGAGAAAGTGTAATTTTTTTAATTTTCATGAACTATTGACCAGTAAGATCAATTTCGTTTTATTGCCACAAGGCAAAGCGAAGGATTAAAAATATTAAGTAGAAATGTTTGGTACATAACAACACTTAAAATCCATTACAGAATGTACATATGTGTGCATTAGTATACGAACTATGCATTTGCATTACATTGGAAACTTCCATTATGACTAAGTGAAATGTCAGTCCATTGCTATAAACAAAATACTGTACAAATTATTATTCTTTCTTGAAAAATACAAGCACTTTAGGATCCAGTCTGTAAAATGTACGTAGATGTTTAACAAGTTGAATCCCGTAACGACCTGAGTGATTGTTGCTTTCCAATGGATAGTTTATTAGAATTCTAGCGCTGAATGATTACATGGCTGGACGAGTCCGTATTAACTGACGAAGGAGGGTTATGGAGTAAGAGAAAATTCGCGCTGTCTGAAAGGCCGGGCCAGGTTAGTTAATGGTTAAACTTAACGTACAGTACGATTGCATGTGATATTAGAAGGTGGGTGCATTTCTTGTAACTGTTGAAGGGATTGTTTCGATTAGACTATATGAGACAAATGTAGTGTGTACGTTTGGGCCAGTGAAAGCCACAATATGACTTGCATACAATGAAGACAGCCTTCTGAATTATTGAAAACAGTTACGGTCTGTTTGTCGAAGTATTCAATATCGAATCTGTTTCTAAGGAAACGTACTAACCTATTATTGCCAGAAAATACACTGACTGACAGAGCAAATGCAACACCAAGAAGGAGTGGTCAGAACTTTATGCCAATTGCAGGGTAGACTGACGTCACTGAGGTATGCTCATGATGTGAAATGCGCCGCTGTGCTGCGCACGTAGCGAACGATAAATGGGACACGGCGTTGGCGAATGGCCCACTTCGTACCGTGATTTCTCAGCCGACAGTCATTGTAGAACGTGTTGTCGTGTGCCACAGGACACGTGTATAGCTAAGAATGCCAGGCCGCCGTCAACGGAGGCATTTCCAGCAGACAGACGACTTTACGAGGGGTATGGTGATCGGGCTGAGAAGGGCAGGTTGGTCGCTTCGTCAAATCGCAGCCGATACCCATAGGGATGTGTCCACGGTGCAGCGCCTGTGGCGAAGATGGTTGGCGCAGGGACATGTGGCACGTGCGAGGGGTCCAGGCGCAGCCCGAGTGACGTCAGCACGCGAGGATCGGCGCATCCGCCGCCAAGCGGTGGCAGCCCCGCACGCCACGTCAACCGCCATTCTTCAGCATGTGCAAGACACCCTGGCTGTTCCAATATCGACCAGAACAATTTCCCGTCGATTGGTTGAAGGAGGCCTGCACTCCCGGCGTCCGCTCAGAAGACTACCATTGACTCCACAGCATAGACGTGCACGCCTGGCATGGTGCCGGGCTAGAGCGACTTGGATGAGGGAATGGCGGAACGTCATGTTCTCCGATGAGTCACGCTTCTGTTCTGTCAGTGATAGTCACCGCAGACGAGTGTGGCGTCGGCGTGGAGAAAGGTCAAATCCGGCAGTAACTGTGGAGCGCCCTACCGCTCGACAACGCGGCATCATGGTTTGGGGCGCTATTGCGTATGATTCCACGTCACCTCTAGTGCGTATTCAAGGCACGTTAAATGCCCACCGCTACGTGCAGCATGTGCTGCGGCCGGTGGCACTCCCGTACCTTCAGGGGCTGCCCAATGCTCTGCTTCAGCAGGATAATGCCCGGCCACACACTGCTCGCATCTCCCAACAGGCTCTACGAGGTGTACAGATGCTTCCGTGGCCAGCGTACTCTCCGGATCTCTCACCAATCGAACACGTGTGGGATCTCATTGGACGCCGTTTGCAAACTCTGCCCCAGCCTCGTACGGACGACCAACTGTGGCAAATGGTTGACAGAGAATGGAGAACCATCCCTCAGGACACCATCCGCACTCTTATTGACTCTGTACCTCGACGTGTTTTTGCGTGCATCGCCGCTCGCGGTGGTCCTACATCCTACTGAGTCGATGCCGTGCGCATTGTGTAACCTGCATATCGGTTTGAAATAAACATCAACTATTCGTCCGTGCCGTCTCTGTTTTTTCCCCAAACTTTCATCCCTTTCGAACCACTCCTCCTTGGTGTTGCATTTGCTCTGTCAGTCAGTGTATATTATTGTGTGCAAATAAGACAGACTGTAATACATGCGATGTACAATATTATATTAATTGAGCGTGATGCATCATCGACATGAATGCGATATTGAAGCTAGATATTCTAAAATGTACATATGTACAAGATGGACTGCCAGAAGAGAGTATTTCACTGCCGAAATCACCAATTTCCTGATGAGAAACAATTTAATATAAGAGATAAACTCAGTTATTGGTTCTTACGATTTTACTCCTGCGAGTTATATATTATTATCATAAGAAATAGTAGGATTTAGGAGAAGCTTTCATTCTGCTCTAAAGTCAGAACCAACTCATTGTTTCGTGGTTAACAATAATGCAAAACAGAGACATGTTAATGTTGAATAGGTCGTTTACTGTGCGGTCCGCATTCATTTTGGATAAGAAGGCAAGGATTCTGTGTTTTGCTATGTAACAACGAAGCAAACATTCATAGGGGCGGTGCGCGTCCGAAAGGATTCCGGAGGCGGCAAAGCGCACCAACTTATCTGGATGGTCGCCACGGGTATTTGCGGGGAGGTGCCATCACCACTATGGATGCTTGCTGAGTTGTTCACTGTACTTATTATTCGAGGTAAGGTGCGCGTCCGAAAGGATTCCGGAGGCGACAAAGCGCACCGACTTTTTGGCTGGTCGCCACGGGTGACGGCGGGGATGGGCCGTCACCGCTATATAAGCGTTAGGTTAAGGAAGCAACATCCCCTCATCGTATTTGATGATGTCCTCCCGGAGGTTTAGTCCCTCGGAGATATCAACAAATACTGTAAGTAATGCGTATAGTGCGCATCCGAGAGTACTGTGGAGGCGATAAAAGGCACGATAATGTGCATGGGTGAGGGCAGCTAGGAACTCTCACCACCTTTCAATACTGCAGTACAAAGAATGTAGTTTCCAGGAAGATCAATTCAAAATTGTTGGTTGTTATGTTTCTTAAGTAATTTTTCTGTTCTAGTTATTGCTGCTGCTATTCGTGAGTTCTCAGCCGCTGCAGATGTACATGGACCTAGGAGTAGGCCTAGTTCCTGAGAAGAAAAATGTGCGGTGAATCAACAGAATGACGAATGTCCAGTTTCTATGAAGAGTTTCTCAGGTGTCAGTTTTGATATCAATAAATGGTCAGTGAATGTACGGGCTGTTTATTATACCCGCTAAATAAAATTGTTACTGTGCTACGTGAACTAAACGCTTCATTACTCCATAAATTAATTAAACTTTATATATTATCAGATAGATATAGATAATTATGCTTCGCGCAGTGGGGGTTGCATCTGTGGCTCCGATATCATGAGCGTTACTGACGAAATACGTAAGAGCACGCTCTCCCCACTCCTAATGGTCCCGCCTAAGCATAGCACAAGTGCAATTCGTCACTGCTAATGTCTATTATCTTTCTTTTGAATGCTCATTTGTCACGATCGGTTACCTCTGAACGCCGCAAAGAGGGATCTACAATATACTACAGAAATAATATATACGATCGTCTCATACATGTGTGTCAAAAGCATATTTTGTGCATAATACGATCTCAGGTATACTACACATATATTTTGGTATGATTTTTCACTGATTTAGTGCAGGTGTTTTGTGGTGAACGTGTCGCTGTGTTGCGAAGGACGGCAAGGGGGGGGGGGGCGATGACCTAGATGTTAGGCCCCTTTATATAACAAACATCATCATCATCATTGTTTACAGTTGTACAATCAACTGTTGCTAGATGTAACCAACTGGCAATTCCTCTACGTACAAACTGCAAAAAGCAAACAACTATTTCGACTGATTCTACAAAACCGCCCTGATCATTTCCGTGCAAAGTGACATTATATATATATATATATATATATATATATATATGTGTGTGTTTTTTTTTTTTTGCGAAAAGTCTGCGGAGCCCCTTACAGGTCCGGACCCGCCTGTATTGCAGGCCATAACGTTACGGCCCTGGGAGTTCGTTCAGGAATACCTTCCCAGTAGAGTGGTGTAGGGGACACGTGGTCTCCGGTGGCTCGTTACACTGTAATTACATTTCGTTTGGTTTGTTGCCCCAGTAAGCTTTGTTCCTGTACTGAACTGAAATAATAATAATAATAATAATAATAATAATAATAATAATAATAATAATAATAATAATAATAATAATTGTACCGGTGTACAACTTCTCCGTCCCGTTGAAATGACCGCCTTCTAGAAGGACATCTGTGCTGTGAATCCTGAATTAATGTAATTCAAGACACTTGGACCTTTAACCTTTAGATGTCTCTACTATTAGTCTATGTGCCCTATCAGGCGGACATTTAATTTTTGAGCGAATTTTCACTTTTCAATGTTTGTCAACTTTAAGTGTTTGTAGATTTTTTAATGTCCTATGATTGTCTATACTCCTACGGTTTCCTTCTTCATTAGTCATTAACCAATCAGGAATTCTGTGTATACCAAGGGCACTAGGAAAGTTTTGCAATACGCAAAAACGGTTGGCTGGACATTCCTGGTATGGTGAGGGATGAAAGCAGGGTGAAAACCGGTCTAGAAGACAGCAAGGCTCGACCTTCACACCAGTTGTTACCAAGCAGTGGGATTGAAAGCACGTTAAGATGTCAATGTGATCTAAAGGTGAATATCGCGCAATTATCCGCTACAATTTTGCTCGTGGATTAACTGTTGACCAGTGCTGGGAGGAAATGACTCCTGTGCTGGAAAATGACTGTCCACATCGGACAACAATTTTCCGCTGGTACAAAGAGCTCCAGAGGGGAAATTTTGGGGATGAAGACGATCCTCGTTTTGAGCGACCGTCTGCGTCAGTGACTGAGGAAAACATTGAAGCTATGAGGAAAATATTGCAGCAAGAGAGGCGCTTGACATATCGACAAGTAGAAGAGACCCTCCACATCCTTGCACCAGCTATTCATTCAGTTCTGCACGACCATCTCCATGTTAGAAAGGTTCGTTCCCTTTGGGTGTCCCATTCACTTTCAGAGGAATAAAGGGCACATCGAGTGAAATGGCGCCGAAAAATGCTAAAACAGTTTGAAAAAGGGACTTCGCTTAACGTCAATAGCATCGTTACAGGAGACGAAACATGGCTTTTTTATTACGATGTCCGAACAAAATTCCAGAACAAGGTGTGGCTGTTTGAAGATGAGGGTATTCCTGTGACTGTGCGAAAGTCAAGGTCAGTGAAGAAAAGGATGATTGTAGTATTCTTCACTAAACGGGGCATCCTGACTCGGTTTGTGCTAGAAACACAAAGGATAGTTACTGCGAAGTGGTACAGTGAGACTTGTCTGCCTCAAGTCATCCAGCCTCTCAAGCAGCTCCATCCAAGGTCACGGCTCAGCACTTGGCTCTTGCATCACGACAATGCTCCAGCACATCATGCTAATGTAACAGTGGATTTTCTTGCTAGATCAGGGTTGACTGTGCTTGTTCACCCTCCATAGAGTCCTGATCTTGCCCCATGTGACTTCGCACACTTCCCAGAAGTGAAGATGAAGCTGAAAGGGTGGCGCTTTGCAACCGACGAGGAGCTTCTGGCAGCATGGGATCAAGAGTGTGACAACGTAACCGAATGAAAGTGGTAGAGTTGGTTCAGTGACTGGTTTCGACATATGGAGAAGTGTATTGAGTGTGGTGGAAATTATTTTGAAAAAGTCTAAAGCGTTCACTCGCATTGCAAAACGTTCCTAATGTCCTTTTTATTTCTCTAGCCATTTGATATTGGGACAGTGTGCAGGCATTCATCCGATCTCAAGAGTGTTCTGGAACTTTCCCCTGAGGGCCGTATTGTCATCTTCATCGCTCCGGTCTAGGGTGTGTACGGCGTAATAGGAGGCAGGGGATGTAGGCCCGCATTGGGAACGCCCAACAACTCGAGATAATGGCAGACATCTCTAAATATGTGATAGATCCAGGCAGATAACTTGAGGGGAATGTTTCAAACTCCTTTTATTTATGTAAATTTCTAAAATCTCTCTTTAAAGGTAAACTTCGGCAAGTCTGAGGACTTGTTCAAATCCCTGCTGGGAAACATGCAGTTTATGGAATAAAGAGTATTCATCCTCTGTTAATTACCATTCAACTTGGTAAGGGGTGACCAAGATTTTCTTAACCTCTAAATGCTTCACATTGCTTTGGTACTTAATATTTCGCATTTAGTCACCCCTCTGAAGTAGGCTATAGTCTTAGGCTCTGCAACTTCGGACCATAAGCTCATTTAGTATTTTAAGTGTCTTTCATAAGGAATGCAAGTGTTTTTCCTCCTAGCCTTTTGCTCATGGCCGATCGTCTGAAAACTTTTGTTTTTGCACATTAAATGGGCACTCATTGCCGCTGTTTAAATTTTCATTATTTATGGAGGAGTGTAACAGACTGTCGGGCAGGAATTACAGTAAACGTAGCTTTTGATGTTCGTCCAGCGTAATTTTGTAAGAGGCTTGTGCCTTTTAGAGGCTGAAGCTCAGTCTCCTAGGATGTGAGTGGAGAAAATGTGCTCTTGTAAAATAGTGTACCTTTAGAGCTACAATGCTCATTCCTTGTAAACTATTGTGTCGATAATCTTCTCTATTTTGACCTGAAGTCATTGTTATTGTGGGAGCTCATCTTATATTATAGTTGTTCATCCAAATTTTCCAGCAATCAAATTTTGAAATTAAAAAAGGAAATATTTTTTATTTAGTATTTTAACTCATGCTCTGATCATTTCACTGTCCACTCAATCACCGCAGCACCTTCTTAACCCTCTCTGGTCCACAAATTCACGGTAATAATAATGATACAAATTGCTTTTCGTCCGTCTTAAATTCTAGTTCTTGACAGAACTTGTGGTGTTGGAATTCTGTCCCGCAGGAGTTCTTTAACGTACCGGAAGGCAACAACGCGGAGTTGTTAGGTACAGTAGACTGACAGGCCAGAATGAACACTCTGTGATAAAAGTGTTCGTGTTTCGTCTGAGGATTGTTGCATTACTCTGTGTTTTGTGTTGTCCGTTTTGATCTTTACGTCTTACAGCCTTCCTCACTGCTGTGTAAAGAAACAAAGATGATTGGGGTAAAAAAAAGCAATAAATCTTATTTACATTATTACTCTGTAACGAGTAACCACGGCTCCCAATATACGCAGAAAGTATCCCTGAAACTTTGTCGGTGGAGTTCGGTTTCAACCTGTGTGCTTTTCAAATGCGGTACCATATCAGTTTTCCCTGATATTATGTACTTCTCCAATCCTACTCTCCGAAGTTGACAGTCCCCAGTGTTACCTTTTATGACGAACAGAAGATACAATAACTGTATTCTATCGCCCTCATCCACAGCGAGAAGAATTCGATTCCACAACGCTGGGCTCAATAGGCAAATATACTACCAACTATTTATAATTATGTCATTTTGTACGGAAGAATGGAAGCCTCCGTGGCTCAGGCGGCAGCGCGCCGGCCTCTCACCGACGGATACCGTGGTTCTCACTCCATGTGAGATTTGCACTGGACAAAGCGCTGGCAGGGCAGGATTTTCTCCGGGATCTCCGGTTTTCCCCTTCATATTTCATTCCAGCAACACTCTCCAATATAATTTCATTTCATCTATCAGTCATTTATCATTGCCCCAGAGGAGTGCGACAGGCTTCGGCAGCCTGCATACTTCCTATCCTCGCCGCTAGATGGGGACTTCATTCATTCCATCCCTGACCCAGTGAAATGACTGGTAACTGGCTGTGGATTTTCATTTTCACTACGGAAGAATGACGAATAACTTCGACCCTTATCATATGATGATCATATTTTCCAAATTCACCCTTCATTTTAAACCGAATCAGGAGAAGTCCTAGAGGTTAAGGATGACAATGAAATACATTCACTCAAACAGTCAATCAAATAATATGAACTAGTGGACTAGTCAAAAAACTCGTCTCGATATGTCTGTCGCAGTCACGCTGTCTTGCCTGCCCTTTTCAATACCGCTATTATCGTTTATAGCACTTCTTCCCACACAATTGACTCTGTTTCTCGACAATTAGGCCCGTATCTGATCTTAACATTTACAAACGGTCTTCCCCGAGACAGTGCAACAAACAAGTGGGTGTAACTGAATACTGGTTCGGGTAAGTAGACCATCAACTGCGCTTTGTTTGTGGTCATACAGAAGGCTAGACGACTTGATAATACCTTCCCGTCCGTTTGTACGTAGACACTTTTATCTTAGAAGCATGTAAGTTATTAGGTACGTTCTGCCATGTGTTCAGTATATTCAAATGCGTCGGAGAGAACAAAGGGTATTTAATAGAGAATTGTATACTTCCATAATCAGAGGAAGTGTATACTCTCTGGCTTGACAGGTAGTAATCCGACATGCCTGCATGAAATGACAATACTTATGATGAAAATCACCTACTGTGTATCAGAATATTAATGAAAGTGTTAGTCGCTTAGCAACCTGCTAAGTACAGACTGTATTGCGGGCTAGAGTAAGCCTTCGCCTGCAATTATTGGAGTGATCGTTTAATGATTTGATTTTACGATTACTCGAAGTTGGCTAAACTTAGAGACCAATAAATATCTCATGATTCACCGGCAAGTAATTCCGGGGAGAAAAAAACAATAAAGAAATAATAATGGAACTGACGGACTGATTTGCCAAAGCTGTTTTAGTAAACTCTTTTAATCTATAGATAACTATAAATGTTTATCACTGAGGAAATACACAGCCTTATTTCCACAGAGAGAATACTAAGGCACCGTGGATGACATGTTATTAAAATCCACTGAAGGTTGTTGGAGGCTTAGCTGGAGAATAATTTACTTTGGAGTTTCCTCTTGAATTAATTTGAGTGAATGTTTAAAGATGTTAAACTGTTGATGTTCCTTTGAGACGTGAAGTTGCAGACTAAATCATCTATTTTCTTTTATATTTTCAATTGCCACGGTTACTGCTCAACACAGTGAGTACGACTACAATTCACTTTTTAATTTTCTTTCCTTCAGAATATAGAATGTAATTTATTTCTTCTTTTTTTTTCCTGTGTACCAACTTCAATTTAATCAACCTCAGAAGCTGGGCACAGTATGGTTATAAAGTGATGTTCAGTCGCTTCTTGAAACAAAATGCAGGCTTCTCCAGTTCACACCGCTTTTTCAGAAGAGATCGTTACTGCACGCTAGCAGTGAGGATCTGCGCCAATTGAAAGTACAGTACCATATGCGGCAACATAAACGACACCGAAATGTTATTTAATTGCATTGGAACAGTATGTGTTCAAAATATGTCTATCCGCACCCTGCGTTACAAAAATAATTCTGATAACTATCGGAGAATGACAGAAATGGAAACTGAAGGAAATACTTTCAATAGAATTTTAGATACTTACAATATGAATGCTTGAATATTGCAGCAATAAATTAAAAGATCGTTTGAACAAAACTATTCATAATATGTCCCACTTGAAAGCCGCGAGAAAATAAAAGCCTCCCAGGACATTAGTTAAATATATACGGGGAGACTTGAAAATATCGGCGAATATTATAAGTCCATATGAACACTATCTGACTTGTGCGTGAAGAGTCTGAGTTATCTTCTAAATTTGCACACAAATAATATGACATCTTGAACGAAATGATAAAGTCACGCTGGTGTCCTAAGTAAGCCCTATATCCCACGGTGCCGGTATTCACCGCTGTGTGCTCGGATCACATTGTTCGCCAGCTTATGGCGTTCTGAATGTGTCCTTTTCTTTTTTCTGGGGTCCCCGGTTCCCGCCCCTCCCTCCGCGTAGCGATCGACTCCGATCTACATCGCCTCCGACATGCTATTAATTCTAAGAAGAAAGAGAGAGCAGGGAGGATTGAGAAGTGATACTACAGGAGTATCTGCCTTTCCCCAAGCTCAGCATGCTACAAGGCCAGATGTGATCATAGGAATCCATAGCGGTGTAATCGGGTTATAAGGGTCAGGAAAAAACTACGTAGGCGGAAATAGAAAGATGCCTATACATAAAGCCTGATCGCACATGCAAGGGTGTGGTTCTGGAGATGTCCAGGTAATTGCATTATCTGGGAACATGTATCATGCACAAGTCAGTAGCCTATTCCTCGCCAGTCTAGTTATTCTGGGGATCAGGCCTTCTGGGCACTGCTGCGACTAGCGCGGGCCTTGCCGGTTTCCTAACTATGCGACAATAGCCACTAGGGCCTGCCGCATCTCTCGAACCCCTTGGGGTCCCTTACATCCAGTCTCAGATCCCACCAGTCTGTGTGTTGAAGAACCGTCACCTAAATGAAACATATAAAAGTTAAATGTTTTGAGCATTTTACAGTCTGAAATGTTATAACACGTTCTTGAAATTGAAAATAGAGGAAAAATTACATACCCATGGCACTTGTTAGTTTTATCAGTTACATAAAATACTTTCTAACAGCACTTGTTTGATAATAACCTAGATGTTAGGATAATTTAAATAACAAGCATCAGCACTTATTCTAAATTTCAGCCTCTACTTATAACTACTAATACTGAGAATCTCAACATAAGTGAAGTATTGCACCATTTATCTTGCGTAAAACTGTATTTATGGGCACTTCTTGTACATGCCAATATTACTTTATCATTCTTTAGATCCGAAACGGTTCTTCAGTGATGGTATAAGCTCAGAGTCATCTACAGTTAAAGCCGGAAGGTACGTTTGGCAACGCTGTATCTGTCTGTCAAGCGGAGGCCGAGAGAAAAGGGGGCGTGTCCGATTTTCAATGACTTCACCCATATTCACTACATTTAGACCAACACGATGATTATGATAAATGCACACTCTTCGTAAAATGGTACTAAGAAACACGCACATCAGTAAATTAATTCACTGAAGTTAGAAATACACATTTTACATAAATAAAAACAAAACAATTCAAGAACAGTACTCACAGCTCTAATATTTTGGAGCGTTGACAGCTTCCTCCGCTTAGTATTTTTGTCCTCACTGCTGACATAACTCGTCTTCTTCATCTGCTTTCAGCACTTATTTAACACGACATTGGAAAATGTAGACAGTAAATAATATATCGCACCATTATTGTCATGCCCACAATGACGGCGTTCAAACCAGAACTGTTGATTGTCAGGATAGAGAGAAGAGAAATTCTTTATAATTTTCACAATCCAGGTAGTCTTCGTATACCACTGATCTGCAGACACACACAACACAATGTGATGGCACCACTAACCCATCTCGGAAGTTCTTCAAAATAGGAATCACCTGTTTCATTACTCTGCAGGAGACCTAAACAAGCGTCAGAGCTTATCCTTCTGGATATTGTCCTTAATGTATACCCAGAAATATACAGCATATTACCCCGGACATCTCAAATTGCCCACCAAATATTCGCATGATAAAAGTGAGTTAACTTGTTTATTACTTCCATATTGAGCCTAATAACATTTGTCTTGATGGAATCAGACATTTCTAATTGGCTACAGCCAAACCTCACTTTACCATACCATCACAACCACCACCGCAACCCTAGAACACCCTTAACCCTAATTTTCATCTCACTTCCTAGGACTTGAAGTTCAGTAACATTGTAATAATAATAATAAATAATAATAATAATAATAATAATAATGTTATTTGCTTTACGTCCCACTAACTACTTTTACCGTCTGTGGAGATGCCGAGGTGCCGAAATTTAGTCCTTCAGGAGTTCTTATACGTGCCAGTAAATCTACAAACACGAGGCTGCCGTATTTTAGCACTTCCAAATACTACCGGACTGAGCCAGGATCGAACCTGCTAAGTTGGGGTCAGAAGGCCAGCTCCTCAACTGTCTGAGCCATTCCGCCCGGCCCTTGTAGTGCAAAGTTCGAATTGTTCCCTTAAAAATATGAGGCAAGACAAAGAGTGTTCTTTCACTGGTTACCTCACGATACTTTATGAGATTGTGAAGCATTGTAATAGATTTATTTGTACACATTTAACACTAACACTAGGAGAATAGGTTCCTATATAATTTAATAAATATGCATTTAGTTGAGACCACTTTGATAATTTACCATCTGCTAAACATGTCAACTGATAACTTAACATATACAGTGACACATCTTCGTATATTTTCAGTAAATGGGTTACATTTGGCATATCATCCATCTTCTTGTTTACTCTACTCTACATTCCCAGGCTCATACATCCAGGATCTCTTCTTTCAACACTTTTAGATGACAGATATTTTGGCAAATTTAGGAAAATAATTGGGCATGCATCAGGGAGAAGCTCATTAGGTTTATGTGGTAGTATAGTTACGTTGAATTTGATGTCACAAATGTTATCCCCTGTTGAAAAACTTTCGTGTGTGACGTGTTTTATACATACGACTGAATCCTTCCCAGGTTCATTATCCCGTTTAAAATGACAAATCTATTTTCATTTTTATTCCTCGTCTGAAGGGAAACTAAACGAGGTAACAAAACCTATTTTAATGATATAGTTGTTAGGATATATTGAAACTAAACATTTTCTGGGCATCTGCAAATACACGAAACATTTGGCCAAATTCAATCCGCACATTCACAAATAATAACGTTATTGATTTAAAATCCCACTATCTACCTCTATGTTTTTTGGGAGTCGCCGAGATGCCGGAATTTTCTCCCGGAGTTCTTAAACGTGCCAGTAAATCTACCGACACGAGGCTGACGTATTTGAGCACCATCAAATACCACCGGACTGAGCCGAGCTTAGAAAGCCAGCTCTACAGTCCAAGCTACTCAGCCCTGCTTAGCCTTCACATTATTTCCATAATAGGCTCTGCGTATGCTTATTCTAACACTTACCTTCTCATATATACTCGAACCCATCCGTGAAAATTAAATGAAACACCAGACGAAGTTCACCAGACATCAACATACACGGATAGATCCCGCGCTTTCACCTTGGCCTCCACTGGACGTTGACTCCGGCTTGTAACAGTAGTCGGCTATGTATCAGCTGCATCTTTGCACTTTCAAAGATCATAATGTTGGCAACGGTTACGCTATGTTAAGTTGAAGCTACTGTAGATGCAGGACAGTTGCGTATTGTGAAAATTCGTAGCGTTGAAAATAACTAGAAATTACTTTCAGCTAGAAAACGAGACACTTGCTGGGGAAATGACGTCCTGCGCGGAATATATACAAAATATCTCAAAATGTGCGTCGGTTAGTCACCCTGCCTTGTAAGGCGTGGCAATTCAACCGACGAACCCACTGCTACACTGGGGTAAAACGCTGGTAATTTTACGATATAAGGCCTAAAGAACAGGAAAGTTCTTAATATTAAATTAAGTTGTTATTTCCTTCCGGGAACATAATTCTTCTAATGACATTAATATTATTCGAACAATCCAATGCCTTCAGCTTACAAGTTTTTGTTGAGGTCGAATTAGCCTGTAATAATTGCTGAATAGAGAATACAGGCTACTTTCTGAACGATCACTGAAATGATCTTCGGTTTCTAGGACCCTGGGTTCGATTCCTGGCCGGGCTGAGGATTTTAACTCCATATGGTTAATTCCTTTGGTTCTGGAACTTGATGTTTTGTTTTCATACCCTCTGTGGTAGGGGACGTAGACAAAGAATACACCTACGGTATCCCCTGCCTGTCGTAAGAGACGATTAAGTGGAGCGGCAAGGGAAAATGAAATTAGAATCATGAGACTACATGTGATTGGTACCATTATGTGAGGAACACCATGGGTATGCGTTGCTTGACTGCTGTACCATTATGTGAGGAAACCAATGGGTGTATATTTACTGTGGGTGGTACCATAATGTCTGATACGCCGTGGGTTTGCACTGCTTGTGATTAGTACCACCAACTGAGCGGCACAAAGAGTACACGTGGCCTGTGAATAGTTCCATGATGTGAGGAACAGCATGGGTCTGCGTTGCTTGCTAGTGGTGCCCTTATGTGAGGAACACCGTGGGCCGGTGCTGCCTGCAAGTGATGCCATTATGTGTGACATACCAACAAAAAAAAATCATTCTGAGTTGGATTCGCTGATTGTTTTGGATTCACGGTCATTTATTGATCATCATTCTTTTTATATTATAGTCAATGGATACATTTTGAATTTTTAATTATCGTTTCATTTTGTTGCACCTCGTCCTGTTAGGGGCCGATTACCTAGCTGTTAGTCGCCATTGAACAACAAACGACAACCAACTAAACTGGAATTATTGCCAGGAAGAAGAAAGAAAAAGAAAATGTTGAATAAGGACTGATATATTTCCTACATTTGTTATTAGGTGTGCTTAAACGAAGAGTAATTTATATATAAGCAAATTCTCCTTCGTGCGGAGTAAATATAGAGGAAAACTGGTGTAAATATTTGTATGTCATGTGATAAGTCTCCATATGAGCCAAAATTTAGTTAATTTAATACAGAAATGTACACTCAAGTTTGAGCATTAAATAAATTTCACATTTCAGTCTTTGCTATAGTCTGTAATTGTCCTGGTTCTTTTCGTGCAAGTTATGATGTGGTATCTACTACACTTCTGCCCACACTAAATGATGTCACATGAATACTTTCTCTGATACTCCGGGAGTAATGATGGTGAATCTAAAACAGGTCTTTACAAGTTTGCCTATTGTAAGTGAACAAAACTTGTTAAGAGGAAAAGGAACAGAAAACTCTACATAAATTATAGCTTTCATCTGCAGGTAGCAGCAGACAACAGTGACGCTACGACGAATATCATGTAATCAAGAGGTCCCGCAGAACGCTCCAGGATATTGAAGTAGCGGTTCGTTAACTGGGGAGGTGTGGGGCGTGGTTTAGCAGCCTCCAGCATCAACAGAGCCCCTTCTCTGATAACTAACCACATCAGACCGACGATAATTTTATCAGTTTTAAATGAACACTTTGCACTAGCAGATCTGTTTTCACATTTCCCAACAAGTTAATCACATCACCCAGCAGTCGCTATGGAAACCACCTTTAGTAAAATTAGCAGCCAAAAAGTTTCCGAATATCTCGCTAATTTCCTTCTGTCAATACAGCTTCCTGTAGTTTCAATGCAGGTTCTGAAGGCAGGATGATGATGATGATGATGATGATGTTAGTTTAAAGCGGCCCAACAGCTAGGTCATCGGAACCAAACGGCACGAGGTGCAATGAAATGAAAAGACAATTAAAACAAAATGAATTCACTGACTAAAATTTAAAACGAATGGTGATAAAATATAACCATGAATGCAAAACAATATTGGTGTGTCCTATTTAAAATGCCTTCACTTTTGATATGATGTTTGTTAGAAAAAGGGGTCCAAAATCTAGGTCACCGGCCCCAATAATTGTACTAATCACTGGTAAAGCAGAACCATGGTGTCCCTCCCATGGTGGTACTAATCACAGGTAATGCAGACCCATAGTATATCATACATAATGACACCACTCGCAAGCAACACAGACCCATACTGTTCCTCACATACTGGAACTAATCAAAGGCGCCGGTATTCCCGTGGTGTTCCTCTCATAGTGGAACTAATCACTGGCCACAGATACGTTTGGTGCTACTCACCTGGTGGTAGTAATTATAGGCGATGGAAACCACGGCGTACCACACGTTATGGTATCGACCATTGACAAGACAGACCAGTGTTTTTCTTCACACAATGGAACTACTCTTAGGCAACGCAGACCCACGGTACTAACCATAGCCAACTCCCAGACCCGTGGAGTTCCTCACGTGAGGTTACTAATCACAAATAATCTCGTGGTCCTAATTTAATCATCCCTTGGTTGCCTCTTTATGTCGCCTCGTACGACAGGCAGGGGATACAGTGGATATATTCTCTCGTCTGCGTCCTCCACCCTCAGGGAGTCAGAAGGTAGGAAGATGTAGACTAGGTTAATAAGAAATGAAGGCGAAAGCAAGTTTTCTATTATTTTAGGATGAATCTTGATTCAAATTCAAGTTTGGATACCGCGTCAGATGTCTGTCTAGCCGAGGTAGTAAAGGCATGTTCATTTCACATAGAAGGACATGAATTCCCTCCCCTTCAAGGTGTCAGAAATTTAGAAAGCAGTCTTCAACTTTTGGACAGCGACAGTTCACTCAGCCTGCTCTAGAAATGGGTAACAGGTCAAATCCTTGGGGGTAAATGTGGCTGAACATAGAGCCAGCTGCTCAATCCCACTAACAACTTAGGTTGCGTTACCTTCCTCTGCACCCAGAGTCTTACTGACTTTCGAGGAGATTGCTTTACTTCTCTTGTTTTGTTTAGAACCTACACATTTCGGTTTACACTTCAGAGACTGATCTAAATTGACGGCGTCATGCATCAGGCGGCTATGCGTCAAATCTTAGTTTTGAGCTAAACGCGTTCATAGGTTTTCATATTTAAAATTTAGAAGAGACTTTTTACATGTACAAATGTAAAAGATCCACCAAGTCAACACACTAATTAATCAGACAAAAGATATCACCTGGTGACAAGTATTAGTACACGTTTCGTCCACTTAGTGGACGGACATCTTCATACCATAAGTCCTAAACCAGGTGTGTTTCTTCTCCGTTTTCTTTGACCGAGATGTCGTATACGACAGTCCGGTGTCATGTTATTCTAATGTTGCTCACCTAACGCCAGCTACTCCAGCTAAACGACTGAAAACCCTTCTTGGCGTACTGCAATGAATCTACCGAACATCTCCTTTAATGTATCGGACGCCTGGAAAGAACAATGGCAACAGCAATCCTCCTTACTACATCATCACATCATTAAGAACCCCTGCAAGTGCCCAGATGGAATTTTCCTTCCCAGACGGCAGTGGAGGTTGCTAAACCGAATTAGGACCGGCCAAAGTAGATGTGGAGCCACTCTCTTCAATTGGAGGTGGAAGACATCACCCCAGTGTGCCTGCGGAGAAGAGGAACCGACAGTGGATCACATTGCACTTGAGTGTCCTTTTCATGCTTACAGAGGCTCTATATAGGACTTACACTGTGTCTCAAGTGAAACTCTTTTCTAGCTCCTAAATTCTGATATGGAACTTCAGATATGAACTTGAGATGGTTGTTATAGGCCTACATATTGTATATCATATTGTATTCATCATACGCTAAACAATAAATAAATCGTAAGTACTAAATCATATTATATTTTAATCACACTGATCGACAAGGCTTTGAGTCTAGCGCAATTTGTCATACTGAATTCAGATATGTAGTCAGAATGTTTCCATCAGGCACAGTCTTTTTGTGACAGCAACGTTTTTAAATATTTGATTTTAGCATTCTCTTTTACCCGTCATAGGAAAGTTTATCTCTTATGTATCGATTTCATTCGAGATGCCTTTAAGGAAATTATATGCAATATCATGCTGCAGCACCAAAAGACAAGACTGGGCAGGTTCATTCCTCTTTTGACACGCACAGACATGCGCAGTCCTGTTTATCTCCCATTGGGATGTGTCAGTACTGAGCAGACTGTGACCGTGATACCACGAATATCACTAGTGAAATATTTCGTCTCTTTCTGTTTACAGTGTATTGTGTATGTGGTGTTTTTCTTTGCTTTTCCATCATGCCAAGAAAGTGTGTAAATCATGTAGATATTATCAGAGGCGACATCTCATGCGACTTGTGAAAGAGTGTTATGAACTTTACTTTGACTGTCGAGTGGCTGATTTTGATAAGATATGGACCCCAGATATATGCTGTGTTTCATGTGTTAGACTGTTGACTGGATGGGAAAATTGTACACATCATATGATATTTGCAATTCCAATGATTTGGAGGGTACCGAAGGATCATCGAAGCGATCGTTATTTTTGTTTAACAAATATTAAAAGAATCACATCTAAATCAAAATATACAGTTACGTATCCGAATTTTTCCATCTGCAATCAGGCCAGTCTTACACAATGAAGAGTTCCCTGTGCAAATGATAAAATATTCACACGAATATGGCACAAACCTCCTGCCTGATGTGAAAAAAGTGACATGGTATTTTAATTCAACATGAAAAATACGTCCAGAATCTCTTATTCTTATTCTTGTGAAAAAACGAAGTTCATTTCTGTCGACCAGTGTTATTAAAAGAGGTGGAATTAAATTCCGTAGAAAAAACTAACGCACGACCAATTAAAATGTAGAAAGGAACACCAAATCTATGTAAATAAAGTTGTTATTTTGTTTGTTTTGCCAATTTTTCAGAAGTTTATCCCTTTAGGTCAACTCAAAACCGTATTAGTTGTTTTTAGCTTTCGTGTCTGTTTGTCTATCTGTTCCATCATCACGGCGAAACGGCTGGGTAAATCTCGACCAAGCTCCATATAGAGAGCATACTCATCCAGGGGAATGATTAAAAAAATCATTGAACAGAATGGGGATTTGTAGGAAAACCACAACAGTTTTCTTCTGTTTTCCCTTACACCACTGATATTTGTTAAAATCCATGATGGTAAAGGCATAGACTAAAGTTGAAGATCTCTAGAAATTGAGCAGCAAGGAACAAGTACGAGTTTACAAGGAATTTTTAAGAAAATGACGTTAGCCTCAGTTACATCACTGTTGTCAAGCAGCCAGAGACGTTACCATCGTAACCGGTCTGTCGGCCACTCAATGCAGAGTATGAAACCCGCAAAAAGTAGTAATATTCTCCGTCATTTGAAGAGTAAGCGAAATTGACCTCAAACGAAAAGAATATCTGAAAACTGGCAAAAAAAAAAAAAAAAAAAACGAAATTACAGACAGCGGATCCGCTACAACTTAATTTATATAGATATGCATGGGCATTTGCCAACTGCCATTCACAATAGAGATGGATAGTTTTCATTATAATCACAGTCCCCCTTTCCTAGAGCCAGTCACAATCGAGTTAGAGAGATTTGATGCCAGTCGAGAAATGATGTGCTATCTAAAGTATAAAGAATCGAGATACGACAATAAGGATGGGACCGAAGTTGAAGATCTCTTAATATTGTGTAATCTGCTTTGCGAAATGACTTACCACGAAACGAACGTTTGCACCGTCATTGAAATTGCCTCCACATTCCGATATTTTTCGGAGCCTAAAGTAATACACTTGTACAGCCTGGAATTTTCCCTCAAAGGAAAGAGTGTTCATAGACCACGAGAAATTATGTACATATCAAAAGTTGTTTAACATGAAGGCTGCCGTTAACATAGAAACTCCCGAACTCGATTGGGAATGGCAAGAGGAAATGTGGCCTGGCATTATCATCTAAATTTCCCCAACGTGCAACTTATATCGGAGACATCGTATGGGGTCGTCCTCGTTTTGTTTCTCGGATAGCACTAAGAGACTCGCAATTTAATACTATCTTACTCACTGCAAGTGCAGTAAGTTGCGTAGAACTGCGTGTACAGGTAGAATACCGTGGCGAAGCACGGGTGCATTTTCTAGTTAAAATATATGAATAGAAAGTACATCTATCAAGTCATAAAACATACACATAGTACGTGGCAAGCAAAACACATGGAAGTCCTAAAATTGTTTGTTGAAATGAAATGTCGTATAGCTTTTAGTGCCGGGATATCCCAGGAAGGGTTCTGCTCGCCAGGTGCAGGTATTTTTATTTGACACCCGTAGATGACCTGCGCGTCGTGATTAGGATGAAATGATGATTAAGACAACACATACACCCAGCCCCCGTGCCATTGGAATTAACCAATTAAGGTTAAAATCCCCGACCCGGCTGGGAATCGAACCCGAGACCCTCTGAACCGAAGGCCAGTACGCTGACCGTTCAGCCAACGAGTTGATATGGTGATACACAAGGTGGTAAGTAACCAAATTACGTGTCATATGTAACAAATTACATACTCAAATGTTCAGATTAGGGGTAAATATCCTGCTTTAGCGTGGATCAGTCTATTAATTAATCACAAAAGGACCTATCTGTGTCGGTGCAACGTAAAACAAATTTTTAAAAATATTTACAAATTATATAAATAAATAAATAAATAAATAAATAAAAATAAGTACATAGTTCAGGTATACTTGTGATGTCAGGTAAAGCATAAACAAACACGCGTATTTCTTGGAGTCCATACTGTTACTTCAAATTGGGGCAAATATTCATTTATGGAAAGGGAAGTTAGGGATTGGAATAACTTACCAAGGGATGTGTTCAATAAATTTCCAATCTAATTGAAATCATGTATGAGAAGGCTACGAAAACAACAGATAGGGAATCTGCCACCTGGGCGACTGCCCTCAATGCAGATCAGTATTGATCGATTGATTTTTTGTTGTAGTGAACATGAACAGGGAACCATTGAACCTTTTAATGTTAGAATGTGATCATAAGGCTGCTGACCAGCTTGGGGCCGATGTCCTCGATGTTAGGCCCTTTAAACAACAACTGTCATCATCAACAGAACTACCAACGGGGACAGCGGAGGACCTCACACGTTTTCCGTGTTACATACGGTTGTCGTTAGCAAAATCTGAGTACCTTGCGGCAAGTACAGGGAATGTTGTACACCACATTGTGTAATAGTGGGAACAACATGTTCTTGCTTTTAACTAAACTGTGAGCATATTTGGTGACGGTGCCAAACACGGTTTCGAAGAGGACCTTGGCAATTCGATCTGCGGTATTGTGGATGAAAGGAAGAGAGGCAGTTCCCTTTACTTCTTCATTCTGTGAGCTTTGCTTAGACGTCCCTCTATGACCCACTGTATCTTCCAGGTAACATACTACAATTTTATGAATTTAAACTATATTTGACAAATTTTTTCCTCTATGGACCACTGTAACTTTGAAATAACAGTACAGACTCCAAGAAATATGCATGTTTGTATACGCTTTACCTGACATCAGATGTATACCTAAACTATTTATTTATTTATTTATTTATTTATTTATTTATTTATTTATTTATTTATTTATTTATTTATTTATTTATTTATTTATTTATAAGTATTTTTTTACAATTTGCTTTACCCACTCAGACAGGGCCTTTTGTGATGGGATAGGGCGAGGAGTGGGAAGGAAGTGGCCGTGGCCTTAATTAAGGTACAGTCGCAGCCTTTGACTGGTGCGAAAATGGGAAACCATCGAAAACCATATTCAGGGCTTCCGACAGTGGGATTCGAACACACTACCTCCCGAAAGCAAGTCCACAGATGCGCGCCCGTAATCCCACGGTCAACTTGCTGGGTGCTAAACAATTCCCTCAGATTTTCTTTTCTTAAAAATTGTGAGTCCCAGACGGCTAAGCTCAACTCAGGCCTCATTATAATACTCCACTTTCTCATATATGAATTAGAATTTCCATTACGATGTGAACCAATTCTCACTTCATTGGTGAACATAGTTCAAATCCATAATATCTTGTTCGTTTCTTGTGAGGTTCAGACCGTTTGAGTCGAGCCCAGTTTTGTTGATGTCATTGGAATGGAGGAATGTTTCAGACTAAGATCCCATGTCGTAAAGCTGATTTTCCTCAGTTTGAGCATTCAAGAGTGGGACTTACAACAACTCGAAACTCGCTGTGTAGAGGGTAGTTGCACTAGCAATTATGCGAATGCACTAGGCATGCGCAGTTGTTGTTTTGCATACCTGGTCCTGTGAAAGTCTATCTTCTACGGAATAGATATCTAACGACTTAGAGACAGCGATTAGCAAGGGAAATTTTTGCGGTGACTATTTCATTCTCGTTTCGTTTTATCATAGTAGGTAATTTTAATTAAATCTCCACTGAAACAGAAATCTGAACCACTGTTGCTGCTAAGTGCACAAGAAGAAGCACACATAAAAGTTTGCCTGGAATTGACCTTGGCACCATCGTGCGTAGACAAGTCAGTTAAGTATCTGCAAGTTTTCTCTAATTGTCCTTAGGTTGTGTCCTCACCAACCGCTAGATGGTACCGTTGGCTACGTCTGTGTGTAGGTTTCAACGGTACAGCTTGCGCTGTTGCGGCGGAAAGATGGCCGCACCACTCTCTGTTTGCACCAAGGAGGAACAGCGTTCCGTAATCCGTTTCTTGTGGTTTCAGAGTGTACCAGCAGTGGAAATTCATAGAATACTTTCATCACATTACAGGGACAATTTTTTGCCACAGCTAAGTGTTAACCAGCGGACTGAACAATTCAAAAGGTATCGCAGGGAGTGAAGGATGAGGGAAGAGCCATCTGCAGCCGTAACTGATGCCAAAATTGAACATGTGCGTGACATGATCCTGAATAACAGACGAGTGACTGTTGATGACGTAGCAAACCATAAGCACATTAACCATGGTTTTACGTATCAAATCACGCAAAACAGGCTTAACTTTCACAAAGTCTCTTCGAGATGGGTCCCAAAACAACTCAATGAAGAGCACGTCACACCTGAATAGTGTACGATGTGTTGTGCCGTTTTCATGTGTGACATATGCTACAGCGCGAACAAAACCAACTAGCACGAGGTCCGGAAACATGGCGCCGGAGCAGTTCAGGCTAGGACTGGTTTATAAATGTTGAATACGCAATGAAGTGATTGTGAAGAAAGGACTTTACTTTCATCTCTAAGCGGAGAAAACGTGTATATATGTGTAAATATTGTTAGCAATAAATCAAATGTAAAATGTAGAATGTACGAAAACTAGACGAAACCAAAGATTGAACACATAGGGTAATGTTACGGAGTATAAAATATCGATATTTTTAATAAGAACGGTAGCGACATCTAGGTGTTAGTAGATGTAAGTAAATACCTAAGATAGATTTCCACATCTAGTATCTAATTTTGTTATTCTATGTCTTGTGTAAAACGTTAAAATATTATTTTAAAAATCTTCTTGTTCATTGTTAATGTCAATGTGATGGTAGTATGGAAATGATACGTAAAAATTAGGTATTGTATGCAAAAGGAAGTTATTAAGGGATATGTATATGCAGTTAAACGAATGCAAATAGCCTGAATTAACGGTGATATGCTTATGATTGTATAAAGGCCAAGCCATTATAGAAGGAGCAGCACGATATATAATAGAGATTGTCCGTATCGTAAATAACTTCATATAATCAGAGGTGTATGCGTAATTGATTTACTAGTGGCTCTGTGTGTTGTCAATGAACTAATATTAACCTTTTTCAGGTGTGATCTGCATGAGTCTAAAATGATGTTGTCAGAAATGTATTCAAGGAGTACTAATTCACAGGAGAATATGGAGTGCTAAATCATGTACGAGCATGTCCAGCTGAGATGATGAAGTGGTTACCGGAATGGATAACTTAGGCTAGTGATTCCCATAACCCTAACCATTCAAGTCAGTAACTGCTTACCATTATAATGATGTCTTTTTATTGTGTACATTTTATTTGATGCAACATATATCTGTATTTTATTTTAGTTACTAGTTTCTTTAATGTAGGTAGTAATGTGTATGTAGTACATGTCCTGAAGTAGTTCGCCAAGACGTAATAGTAATTACACATCGAGCGGCGTGACATTATGTTATTTGGTATATAGGAATTCATATAAGCGTTTGGCGACTCGGCATTCGAAATGCTACGATACCATGCGAGTGAATGAATGGTTATGTTAGTGGATGACTTCGACATCGCTTATATTATGTTGTAGTGCCGTACTTACTGGAAGACACAAGCCTACGTATACATATGCAACATACATTAATATAGAATCAGCATATTTATCGCGAAGCTAACATTGATAATGCAGGTAAGTGATACAAATGTAGTAATGTTATGAGTAATGATACTAGTGTGAATCAACGTGAGATAATAATAATAATGATAATGATGATGGTGTGAGTGTCAAATATGTTGAGTACCTGCGATGATGGTGGTCATTGTGTTGATGAATAATTCACGTGTATTAAGTGCTTGTGATGGTAATAGTTGTTGTGATGATGAATAATAAAACATGGGGATGATATCGTGATATGCCAGTGATGTGTGGGTTAGCTTACATAAAATTTAGTGGTTGAAATAATGAAAAGTGCTGTGCTGTGAAGATTATTTAATAAGATGGGAGGTGACAATGAAAATTTATCTTGATGTCGCTACATAGAACGTATTATTTAATTGCGTTATGCTAGTGTGAAGTTAGATAAAGCAAATGGAGGTGTAATACTCGTATATAAGCTAATGCTGAAATTGTAATGCCCAAGTATATGATGATGTTAAGGTTATAATACTCTTACATGATTGAATGCTGGGATCGTAATGTTGATATGTAAGTGTAGGCTAAGATGGTAAGGCAGATAATTATTAATTGCGATGAGATGTCGGCCGCAAATGTCCTATCGATTATCGTTACGTTTCGGATGTCATATTCAAAATTTATGTCAATCATTAGGGTTTTTAACCGGTATGACGGCGACGTGTTTGAGGCGTGCATAAGGCTTACCACGCGTATAGCTTCGAGGATATATGACATGATATTAATAAGTTAGATGTTTACTTCATGGACATGGTAGTTTAGTAGATGTAGTAGAGATATCATATGTGGTTTTATTAACATTAGAGTGTATATATTCTTGTCCTTATGTATATTATCTTTGATTATTTATTTTATGCAGTAGCATTAAAGTAACATGATCCTCGAAGGTATGCGCGAGGATGGACGTGTAATTATTGTCGCGTTAAGGCGAACCTCATCAGGACGTATGAGTTAGTTAATGTGGTGATGGCTACTTATTTCAATTAGGTTAGGTATCACATACAAAAGACATTATTATCAGCTGAATTTGACATGAACGAGATTCTCCTATTGTAAATCAGATATCAAATCAAAACTGAAGGAATAAGAGTACCCAAAACTTGTGGAATAAAAGAAAGAGTACGGTCATAATGGTAATTTTCCAGGTTTAGGTACGTTAATGAATAAATATAGACTTAGGTTCGGAATTTCAAATAGCTCTTATAAAATGAGGATTGATCAATTTGAAATCACTGCATTATGTTGAATCGGGTATAAATTAATTAAATTACGACAGCCGTTTTATGTCATTACCAATTTGTTTTTCAGTAATATTTAAAATCTGGGTTATACTTTGGTTTCGTCTTAACTAGTAGGATCATTTAAATTAATAAATATAATCCGATCCAGAATATCTCCATCCTTTCATTATAAAATAGATATACATGGCCTTACTTATGGAATTAATTCAAATTTCAAGATCATATTTGGTATAATCATATTTGGTATAATCAATTTTAATTCAAGACAAGGTCTCGATTGTTACAAGCATGTCATAAATTATGAAAATAGGTGATGCAAACATAACAGCGATTGACTTTAAAAACCTTAATATAGAAATTTGATAATAAGCCGCCCGATAGGATTCCGAATCCAATTTTCCACCATAGATGCGATTTTTATTCGCCGGAACATATTAGCTAGCTGAGGCACATACAAAGTCCTGCGACCCTATGAAATAGCCCCACAACAATAAGAAGAACCCGTCAAGACCCTGGGTGTAGAGTGCTCCCAATGCTAATCTACGGGGCAATGCCGCGGAAAGGGCGGGCGCAGTGTTACACTGTCCCACTGTTGCGCCAGAGCCGAGAAGGACGCCAGTCTGTCCTGCAATGCAATTCGAATGAAGTGTCGATCTTCTCGTGTTCTACGGCCTTGTGTGAACCATTATGACGACACACTTCGCCCCACATGAGCAGCAATTTCCCGGACGGATGCATCACGTTCTCTCATGCCCTCTTTCAAACTCACACATTTGACGGTACGGTTCTCGCATACGCCTGCGAGGCATCCCGCAAGTCTGCTCAAGTCACACTGATCCATTACGTTCGGTTTATAGCGACAACGAAAGCTGTAAGTACATTTCACCATTCGGTGGTGATGCGCCAAGATATGGATGTGGACCTTAAACCTAATGGCCGACATGGCTCAAGTGGTAATCATTTCTTTAGAATATACTAATGCACATGTCCTGTGAATATGAACTTCCCATCATTAGTCTTTCCGGTACCCGTGATTAGTATCACTATGTGAAGAACACTATGGGTCTACGTTACTTGCAGCTAGTACCCTCATGTGGGGATCCTCATGGATCTGTGTTGCTTGTGAGTAGTGACCTCGTGTGAGGAACACCATAGGTCTGTGTTGCCTGTGAGTTGTTCCGTTATGCGTGACATACCCCGGGTCTACATTGCCTGCGATTAGTATCACTATGCGAGCAACACCATGAGTCTACGTGAGCTATGATTAGTACTACTATACGAGACACACCATGGTTCTCCTTAATCCGTGATTAGTACTATCATGAGAGACCGGTGACCTGGATTTGGAACCCTTAGGTCAACAGCCATCATCCCAGAAAAGAAGGCATTGTGAATCGGATCCACTGATTGTTTTGGATTCATGGTCGTTTTTTCATCATCATTCGTTTTTGTTTCTAGTCAGTGGATACATTTTGAGGTTTTATCGTTCCGTTTCGTTGCACCTCGTATTATTAGGGCCCGATGACGTAGCTGATAGGCCCCTTTAAACAAAAATCAACATCATGAGAAGCCAAGTACGATCGACAGCACAGTTTGAACTCTCGCTCTCCTGATATTGTTATCACCTATTAATGCACAAATCTAAATCGGATTAAAAAAATTATACTGGAATATGGGCGTTCATGAAGACCAATGAACTGTAGTGGGTTTCGATCCTACAAACTTCAGCAAAGAAGGCAAGTGCTCAATGAATTGAACCATCCTGAAGGCTTTACAGAGTACTTTTGCATGCAATACTTGACAGAATGTAAATAAAATACAAATATTTAGAACATTCAGCAGTAGGATAAATGAGCTTTAATTCAGAAATAGAGTTGTAAAGCCTGTGATCTTTCCTGATCCACATTTTATGTGAGATTTGTATGGGAATTCTAAAAACACAGGAATAAAAGTACGATGGAGAACTTTATGTCGTGAACAGAGCACTCTGTTCCACCAGAGCTCGCTTTTAGATTTCAAATACATGTTTATGTGTTGTGTCATATTCTGCCCTCGCTACGTTTCACGCATGCAATCCTCCATCATAAAAACACAAGCTCATAAAGAAGTATTTATTTCGGGACTGTAACACTAGTAGCAGTAATGAGGTATTTTCAAACGTATTACGTTCCAGCATTTTATTATTATATACTGGTACCATGAAATTATAGAAATGGAGTCATGTAGGAATTTTTTTCTTTTTATGCTTTTAACATTCGTGTACCTTCGATAATATTTTCTTAATTTCTTGACGAAATACGGGTGAAGTTGAATACTGTAATACTACTACAGAAGCCTTATTTGATTCGAGTTTTAATAATATAGCAAATCTGTAATCAATCGATAAATATAATATAACATGTCCTGACTAACTGACTGACTGACTGACTGACTGACTGACTGACTGACTGACTGACTGACTGACTGACTGACTGACTGACTGACTGACTGAATGAGTCATCATCGCCGAACTACTGGACATAAAGGAATGAAATTTTGAGAATACATTTACATTACTGTGTAGGTGATCACTAAGGGAGAATTTTTTGATATTCCTTCAGTAACGGGATGAAGAGAGGATGGGTTAATTTTTAAAATGAGTATGTCTGTATCTCTAAACTTAACACATGGAGGACGTGAAAACTAGTATTTGGAATCTCCTTTAAAAATAAACACGCATATTTTTTCCTAGGAAAATCCACTTAAGGGGGGTCAAAGCAAATAAAAATTTGTGTGAATCCTTTTTATGAGGATGCTTATATTTCAAAAACTGAGGATGTTACAGACGTGAAAATTGGTACATAGAATCACCTTTTTGGTTTTGGTTTTCGAAAAATCCACTGGGGGGAATGAAAAGAAGTGAAAAATGGGGCGAATTTTTAAGAAATGAATACATTTCAAATCCTTAACGTGTTAAGGACGTAAAAATTGATATTTGGAATCAATTTAAAAAATAAAGGAACACGTACGTTTTTCAGATAAATCCACTTAAAAATGTAAAAAATATTGAAAAAAGCGTGTGAATTTTTAAAATGAGTATATCTACAGTAATTCTCAAAAACATAAGATGTTACAGACGTGGAAATAGGAACTTGGAATCTCCTTTAAAAATAAAGAAATACGCATTTTTTTGTTTTCGACTTAAGAGAGGACTCTTTCTCACATGACAGTTATAGGCTACGACGTATGTTACAGAGTTAGCTCTGGCAGTAGCCTGGCCATCCTAGCTCTAAAATGCAATACCACAAATGTGGTGTACAAAGAAGTTCTAGGGTAAATGAAACTCAATTTTACGGTGAATTTTTGTACTCTAGAATTTTCAGATAATGTCTTAGTGCAGGACCGACGAGGGATTACTTTTATCAAATTACGAAATCCACGCAAGCGAAGACGCGGGTGACACCTAGATTTCTTTATTTATCCTCTTGGCCTATACAGTAAATTAAGAAACTTGGCTTGCCAAGACAATTGTAGGGGGAGAGATGATACTCCCACGTGGCACGTCCACACGACGGATAGGGGCGTCCTAAACGGCGAACTTGAGCGAAAACAATAGCTCTCGTGGACCAAACATAAAACACCTTGAGAGTGAGGGACGCAGACGAAGAATACACACACGGTATTCCCTCCAAGTCGTAAGATGCGACTAAAAGGGGTGACCAAGGGATGATTGAATTAGAATCATGAGACTACTTGTAATTAGTATCATCACTCGTGGAACACCAGTGGTCGCATTTACTTAAGAGTAGTATCACTACCTTAGATACACAATAGGTTAATGATTAGTAGCAACAGAGGGTGAATCAGTATGGGTTTTACAGTACCCATGATTAGTACCACAATATGCGGAACACCACGGGCTTACGTTGCCTGCGATTAGTTCCATTGTGAGAAGCACGACAAGTCTGGGTGTTGCCTGTGATTAGTACCACTATATGAGCTACACTATGGGTCTACGTTGTCTGTGATTAGTACCCAGTATGTGAGGAAAACCACGGTATAGTAAAACTCCCTATGATTAGTACACCAATGTGAAAAACACCATGGGTTTGCGTTGCCTATGAGTCACGGCGTAATGTGAGAAACACCATAGGTCTGCGTTACCCGTGGGTAGTACCACAGTGCGTGGAACACCGTAAGTCTACGTTACACATGATTAGTACCGCTGCGTGTGAATTACCATGGTTGACACTTTCCTAGCGATAAATGCCATTATGAGGAGCCGTTGACCTGGATTTGGACCCATTTAGACAACAATCATCACCGATTCAGGATTGTGCTTTGGAAGCAGCCCCTATTGTTTTAACATAGTTCCTGGGAAGATGATTCATTGCAGTTCGAACCCATAGATTGTTTTAGGTTCACAGTCATAGTTCTTCGTCTCTTTTTTGAATTCTAGTCAGTGGATGAATTTTGGACTTAAAAATTTTCATTAAATTTTATCTAATTTCATGTCCTTAGAGGCCGATGACCTAGATATTAGGCAACACGCATCATCAAGACAGTTGCTGTCGAGCTAGACGGTATGGATATAATAGAATATCATATGGTTAGCATGATAACATCCGCAACCTCTGCTACCTCCCGTTTCAGATATTACGCTAAGCTGAACACCTTGAGGCCGAATGAACCCTGTCGCAGATCTCCGTCCCGGATTAAAGCCTTGAACTGGCCAGAAATCAAACTCGTTCCACTAAATCAGTGGCAGACACGGTACTCTGTATTTTATTGTATTAACATTTATTTAATAAAAGGAATTACCATCACACACCCGTATTTCTTTGAGTACAGTGCTTCAAATCATTTAAATAAAACTTCCGCTTACTAGGCCGTATTGAGTACATATAGTGTATGCCGGGGAGATTTTAAGTGCAGAATTGGGATCGCTAACAATACAACAGTAGGAAATGAACACACGACCTTCCAAATTGAAGTCAAACGCTGTAGATTGAGTTAATATTGTACCAGGAAAAGATGTTTATCTTAGAGGCGCTTGACACTAAATTGATGAGCATGGACTATATCTTAGGGTGTGGCTTAAAACATTGGAGTTGGTACAGAGAGGGGTATAGTTCATCGAACTTCGAGATTTTTTTGATAATCTGAGTTTATTGACAATTGAAAACAAGTTAATATCACCTTCATACAGTAGAATTGAAATGTAGTGGCTGGTTGGTAACTCCGGGTCATGGGATGGTGCTGGATACAGCCTGGGTAGGAACCACGCCCGCCTGGATGTGAAGTTCTGGAATTTCTCGAAGTTCTGGAATTTCTTGAGGTTCTGGAATTTCTCGAAGTTCTGGACACACACGTTCCGGGGTTCGATTTTTAAGACGTGATTCACGTGCAAGTCCCTGTACGGCACTCCATTTATTTGTGGCACTGTTAAATAGATATGACCTTTCAATGATTGCATCTACTCGTGCAATGAAATGTGACAAGTGTTACTAAATCCTTGATTCAGAAACTTCATTGAATCGAAAATGTTCCTAAACAGTCACTTGAAAAACAGGATGATTGCATTAAATATTTGACCTTGTACTGGTGGAATTAATGTGTAAAATGTTAAGTTCGTGACGTAAGCTTACTAACACAGGCACGGTAAACTAGAATGTTCTATAGGATTGCCGTTTATAGTCACCACAGTTCTTAATGGGCAGTTTATGAAGGTTCGGAACACATTGGCACATTCGCAATAAGCTTAGTAAATGAAATAGCACTCGGAAAATGTCTTATTCCGTTGATATGCAAAGTAAATAATCATTAAAGAAAAATGGTACTTGGAAAAAGTCTAACTCCATAAATTGTGAGTTCACTTATAACGCTGGATGGTTCTATGTTCCCTCGGAACATGGCATGTGTATTCTAAGTTGTCACAGTCCATTATGTTGACACAAGCCTAAGCACAAGTCCTGATGCAGTATTTTCACAGTCGAACGCAATGTTTAAAAATACCTTAAGTTCCACAGTTTGTCATACGACATAAGTTCAATGTGGTACTTGGAAAAAACCATACCATTCACACGAAAGTTTACGTTGACACAGCTCGTCATAGAACACAAGTCCAACTTACACACTCGGAGAATTTCTATGTTCCTGAAATTGATCCACGAAAGCACGAGTTCGAAATATAAGTTCAAACGTGGTACTTTCAGAAGTCACGACACTCGCGAGAATTCTAAGTTCCTTCAATAGTCATTGGATAACAAAGTCCCAACGCGACACTTGAAGAAAATAACAAAGTCCCGATGCGGCACTTTAAGAAAATAATAAAGTTCCACTGTGATACTTGAAGAAAATAACGAAGTCCCGACGCGGCACTTTAAGAAAATAACAAAGTTCCACTGTGATATTTGAAGAAAATAACAAAGTCCCAACGCGACACTTTAAGAAAATAACAAAGTTCCAACACTCGGATTTCAAAGACCATTCCAACTATAGGTTCGGTCAGCACTCACAGCGCTCCTCCCGTCACCCGTGCTGCAGAGACGGTGGAGTGACAGATACTGATTTTGTAGTCCGGGTCGTCCTCCTTTTATACCCAATTGTGTGGAAGTATCTAGAACTTGGGTACTATCTACCCTTATAACTCTTAAAGTATACGGTGGATTTCCCTGAAATGTTGACAGGTTGCGTCCATTATACTGGTCTTTACGATGCCAGTGTCAAAATAGCAATGTTTTAACGCAAAATAGACCTTTGCAGGTAGGCTGGAGCACGACCATATATGGTCATGAAGAGGACACCCGAGGCGGCTACGTCACTCGCTGTGTACGTCATTGAGTTCGGCGGGCTGCATATCTTCCGCCTCGCGCGAAGTTCAATAAACATACTTCGAACTTCGCTTCCGTAGCGGCGTTCCCAGTACAATATACACTAAGTCAGTTTTGCTAAGATTTTGCCTGCCTGGCACGCTACCTCGGTGCAGTTGCGCGCCAACATATAGACTACAGTAACGCGTTGTTCCCCCTACAAGACACGGCTCACACTACATCCCTCTTGTACGGGAGATGGGAGAGAGATATCATGGATGCTCTTTCCACATGCAAACGTGATGTTAACTGTTGTTGTTGTTGTTGTTGTTGTTGTTTGTGTCATCAGTCCACGGACTGTTTTGATGCAGCCCTCCATGGCACCCTACCCCGTGCTAACCATTTCATTTCTACGTAACTATTCCATCCTTCATCTGCTCTAATCTGCTTGTCATATTCATAACTTGGTCTACCCCTACGGTTCTTACCGACTACACTTCCTTCAATAACCTACTGAACAAGTCCTATCATTGCGTCCTATCATCCCCTTTTCTCATCAAATTTAGCCAAATCCATCTCCTCTCGTCAATTCGATTCAGTATCTTTTCATTCGCGATTCGATCAATCCATCTGACCTTGAATATTCTTCTTTAACACCACATTTCAAAAGCTTCTACTCACTTTCTTTCTGATCTAGTTATCATCCACACTTCATTTCCATACAATGGCACGCTCCAGATGAAAGTCTTCAGAAACGTATTTCTAATTCCTATATAAATCTTAGAAGTGAAGCTTTCACGGTGTGATCTTCTGCAGTCTCAGATGAAATAAGGGTATCATCGGCAAATCGCAAGTTTTTTATTTCCTGCCCTTGGATTGTGATTCCCTTTCCAAATTCCTCCTTCATTTCCTTTACTGCCTGTTCTACGTTAACATTCGAAAGGAGGAGGGACAAACTGCAGCCTTGCCTCACTCCTTTCCGGATTGCTGCTTCTTTTTTCAAAGCCTTCGATTCTTATCACTGCAGACTGATTTGTATACAGATTGTAGATAATTCTTTGTTCTCTGTATGTGATCCCAATCACCTTCAGAATCTCAAATAACTTGGTCCAATCAACATTATCAAATGTCTTTTATAGATCTTCGAACGCCATGTACGTGGGGTTGTCTTTCTCAATTCGATCCTCTAAGATCAAACACAAAGTCAGATTGCTTCACGTGTTCCTACATTTCTTCTGAAACCAAATTGATATTCTACTTAAAGGATGCAACAAAGAATTAAAAGAAAAAAGTTACTTAAGTATGGTTCGTACATTATTGGAATATGCAAACTGTGTTCGGGCTCTTCACCAAGAATACCTAATAAAAGAACTGGATGGTGTGCAGAGGAAAGCAGAAAGACTTGAAACAGGGGATTTCAGGATAAAGAGTAGTGTATCAGAAATATTAAAGGAAAATGGGTGGGAAACTTTAAGTAAGAGAAGGGAAAAACTAGACTTATAGGATTATATAGAGCATATACAGGAGAAGAAGCATGGAGAAAAATCCGTGAGAGGCTTCGGTTGGAAAATAATTATATTGGCAGAACTGACCACAAGTACAAAATTAGAAGGAATTTTAGCCGAAGCGATTGGGGTAAATTTTCATTCATTGAGAAGGGCGTGAAGGAGTGGAACAGTTTACCAGGGGTAGTGTTTGATCCTTTTCCAAAATGTGAACAGATATTCAAGAAGATAATAAACAGCAACAGAGAAAATAAATGAAATGTTAGAGGGCATTCGACCAGTGCAGGATATTGTAAATAAAAAATGTGTGTGATTAAATTAATTCCATCCCCTGGTCTATTGAGTTTGGACAGCCCAAGTAGGGGACTGCCTGTAGGGGTGAAGTACAGTGGGGACTTCGAGGGCCCTGGGACCGCTACGGTAGCTGTGAAGGCCCTTCAGGAACTCTGAAAAGTGGTGGCAAGAGGGGCTCTGGTTAAGACACAGCAGGTCGTTATGCTACTTAGGTTCCAAAATGGGTAAAATATAAATATGTAAATAAATACATTGTTAATTTTAATCTTATACCAGTTGTATAGTATTATTAGAAGTAATTTCACATACTGTATATGAGTTGACTATGTTTGTAAGTACAGGAGATATTATAAGTAGAATTTTTTAAGCTATATAAATTTATTAAGGATGATGTGTGTGTTTAATAGAAAAAAATATTAGCGTAAATTGTATAATATTGTATTCTAGGTAAATTTTCTTCGCCTCTTGTTAATTTAAATTTAGTGCTTGACAATAATGTAATTTAGTGTACCATTTGCCACCGAGGTAGACAGCTCATTTGCAAATAAAGAGATTTTGATTTGATTTTTGATTCTCCCAACTCAGCTTCAAATTTTCTTACCATTCTTCTGTAAATAATATGTGTTAACATTTTGCAGGCATAAGATACTAAATTAATGGTGTGGTAGTTTTCACATCTGTCAGCACTGGCTTTCTTGGGAATAGGTATATCAAGATTCTGCCGAAAATCGGATGGAACTTCTCCTGTCTCATACATATTACACACTAGATGGGATAACCTTGCTACGCTGGTTTCTCCTAAGGAAGTCAGTAATTCAGAGGGAATGTCATCAATTCCAGGTGCTTGTTCCTATTTAGGTCTCTCACAGCTCTGCCAAACTCTTACCTCAAAATTGGGTCTCCCATTTTATCAGCATCATCAGCCTCTTCTTGTTCCAGAACCAAATCATCTATGTTTCTACCTTGATACAACTGTTGGATATATTTCCGCCTTTTTTCTGACTTGTCTTCTTTCCTTAGAAGTAGCTTTCTCCAAAGATTTCCTTGATTTCCCTGTGTATAGCATCTACCTTTCCTTCAACCATACAATCTTCAACATTCTTCCACTTCTCCTTCAGACATTCTTCCTTAGCTATCCTGCACTTTCTATCCGCTTCATTCTTTAATCGCCTGTATTCTTTTCTGTCCTCTTCATGTCCTGCATTCTTGTATTTTCTTAGTTCATCAGTAAGGTCTAGTATCTCCTAAGTTATCCACTGATTTTTAGTTGATCTTTCCTTCCTAATATTTCTTGAGCGGCCTAACCGACCTCACTTTTCATGACTGTCCATTCTTCCCCAATTGTGTTTCCTTCAGCGTTTTCAATTAGTCCTTGTGCAACATGTTCCTTGAAAGAATCCATCACGCTCCTTTCTTTCAACTTGTCTACATCCTATCGCCTTGTATTCCTCCCTTTCTTCAATTTCTTCAACTTCGGATGGCACTTTATGACCAACAAATTGTGGTCAGAATCCACGTTTGCTCCTGGGAAAGTTTTGAAATCCAACATCTCGTTTCTGAAATTCTACCTAATCGTAATGAATTCTATTTGATACCTTCCAGTGTCTTTAGGTCTCGTCCACATGTACAGCCGTCATTTGTGGTGTTTGGACTAAGTATTAGTAAGGACTAAATTACGATCACTGCAGAATTCGACCAGCCGACTTCCTCTTTCATTCCTTTGTCCCAGTTCGACTTCTCCTACTGTAGTACCTTCTCTTCCTTGGCCTATCACTGCATTCCAGTCTCCCATCACAATTATGTTTTCGTCACCTTTTACCTATTGTATTAAATCTTCTGCCTCTTCATATATCATTTCGATTGTATAATCATCCGCTCAACTAGTAGGCATACACACCTGCACTATTGTGATGGGCGTTGGTTTGATGTCTATCTTGACAAAAATAATCCTTTCACTGTGCTGGTCGTAATAGCTTACCCGCTGCCCTATGTTCTTATTGATTATTAAACCATCTCCTGCATTTCCCCTGTTTGATTTTGTGTTGATAATTCGGTAGTCCCCTGACCAAAATCCCTGTTACTCCTGCCAACGTACTTCACTTATACCAACAACTTCTAACTTTAGTCTATCCATCTCCCTTTTCAGATTCTCTAACCTACCACAACTATTTACACTTCAACGTTCCGACTCGAAGAATGTCAGTGTCCATCTTCCTGATGATCGCCCCCTCTCGTGTAGTCCCCACCTGGAGATCGGAATGGGGGACTATTTTATCTCCGGAATATCTTACCCGGGAGGAAGCCATCATCAGTACATCATTCATACGGAGAGAGCTGCATATCTTCGGGAGTTACGGATATATTTTCCCGTTGCTTTCAGCGGTGTAGGAGTTCAATACAGCTAAGCCATGTTAAGTATTATTACAAGACCATATCAGTGAATCATCTAGACCGCCGCCCTTGCAACTTCGGAAAGGCTGCTACCCCCCTTTCGATGAATCATTCCTTAGTCTGATCTCTCAACAGATACCCATCCGATATGATTGCACCTGCGGCTCGGCTATCTGCTTCATTGGGACACGCAAGCCTCCCCACCGCGGCAAGGTCACATGGTTCTTATCAATAATAAGACTTTTGTCTGTATATTGCTCTGAATTTTAATAAATGGCATTTCTCTTTCAGTCGCGTTAACAATAACAAGGAAATGCACTTTTTAAATCTGTCTGTCTGTCTGTCTGTCTGTCTGTCTGTCTGTCTGTCTGTCTGTCTGTCTGTCTGTCTGTCTGTCTGTCTGTCTGTCTGTCTGTCTGTCTGTCTGTCTGTCTGTCTGTCTGTCTGTAAATATATACGCGCATCCCGAGAATACGGCTGAAGTTAATTGAATGAAAATCGGTATGTATTGTTAGGGAAGGAGGCACTACAATCTAGGCTATAAATAATGTCATTAACGCTGAACGAAATGGTAGTTTAGGGGAAGACGCAAAATTCAGTTCTCAAAAAATCTATGTTATTAGTGGTCCTATCGTTAAATTATACATAATTACAGTTACATGGAATTAAATGTTCGCTGACTTATGTCTTATACATTTTAACCGTACCGGCTATGATATGCGAGTTATTCATGCATTTCGACGTTTGTTGTCAAGTTCATATCAATGCCGAGCCACGATAAAATGGGTGAACTGAATTTAATGAAAATAGGTACGTAAAGTCGGGAAGTAAAGCACTACAGTATAGGCTATAACGAACTTTATTCACGCTGGATGAAATGGTAGTTAAGGGGAAGGTGCATAAAATGTAATGAATTCTTATTTACAACGTGTACACGACTTCATCTAGAATTCTGTACACAATGTATAATTCGGTACTAGCTAGAATAAATTAAATGGGGAGGAAGAAATGGTCTCTTATGGACAATTTCATAGAAAAATGAACTTTCGTCAGAACTATTGCTTTTATGTTCGAACTAGACAAAACCTTTCACTTTAATTTTAAATATTACTAGCTGTTTTACCTGTGCTTCGCTACGGGCATCTCAGAAAGACTGTCTTTGTGGTTTGCCCAACATAGGTCATAATGGTGACGTCTGTTGGAATGTCGCGAGTAGAAGCAATCATATAAAACGTTCAATCAAATGAAGAACAGTACATTTTCTGACTTTTAACGAACGCTGCCGATCTAGCAGTCCGAAGTTCCCAAGCTGGAGTGACCAAACCGCAGCTAGCCGTGAACATTCTCTGCCATTATTCCATTAAGTGTGCACACTGCTTATTCCAATCAGCTTCTCAGAGTAGGGATCGCATAGCTGGAATGATAATGATGAACCAGTGTTTACGTACCAGTAGTATCAAACACTTCATGGGCGTTTTATATTGTAGGTCTTCATATTTAGTTTTCTTCCGACATCTAATGTAAAGTGAGTACTCGTTTCTTTCATGACTTCCTCTCATCTTATCCCTCAAGCGATAGTTCTTTCATGGATCTTTCTCATATTCCTAATCATCTTTTCTTTTTTTCCTGTTTTTTTATATTGGCTTTACGTAGCACCGACACAGATAGGTCTTACGGCGATAATGGGACAGGGAAGGGCTAGGACTGGGAAGGAAGCGGCCGTGGCCTTAATTTGCCTGGTTTGAAAATGGGAAACCACGGAAGACCATCTTCAGGGCTGCCGACAGTGGGGTTCGAACCCACTATCTCCCGAATACTGGATACTGGCCTAATCATCTTTACAATTTATCTTGTCGATATGGACCGATGGCCACACCTTAAGACAATCACGACCAAAGCCTTCGCCAGCTAACACAATTGAGCAATATTGCCATAAATGCAATGCTCGGCGTTCATATGGACTAAAAATAAAAGTCTAAATTCATCTCAGTTCATGAATTCTCTTATTATAATGGTCCCCCTGTGAGTGGGGGCGGTCAAATATCACCCACGATATCCCCTGCCTGCTGTTAATATGCGACTAAACGTGGCCGCAGAGGCTCTAATTTTGTGAAGTTGGGTTGGCAAACACGGGGCCCTTAGCTGTGTCCTGGCATTACTTTCACTTACTTGTGCCAGACTGCTCACTTTCATCTATCCCACCCATCCTCCCTTGGTGAACTCTTCTCCTTATATGACCCCGACAGTGTTATGTAGGGAGGCGTAGGGAGTCCTTTATTTTCACGCCCTTCGTGGTCCTTGTCTTTCTTACGCAGATATTTCCATTCTTCGAAGCGTCGGACAACTTCTCTCAACTCTCTAATTAGTTTAATACAGAGGATTGTTTCCTAGTTGTACTTTCTCTTAAAACAATAATAGCCGTCACCACCAATCTTGATACTGTATAGGCTTATGCCGTGTCAAGAAAATAAGGTGAAATTCTTTACGTTTGCTGTGCGTCATCAGAAGAAAATCTCGACTGTCCACGAGAAAGGCTTCTTAAACAATGATCCCCCTGTAGGTGGGGATGGTAGAATAACACTCACGGTATTCCCTGCCTGTCGTAAGAGGCGACTAAAAGGGGCCCCAGGGGCTCTGAACTTTGGAGCGTGGGTTGGCGACCATGGGCCCCTAAGCTGAGTACTGGCATTGCTTCCACTTACTTGTGTCAGGCTCCTCACTTTCATCTATCCTATCCGACCTCTTTTGGTCAACTCTTGTTCTTTTCCGATCCCGACGCTATTAGGTTTGCGAGGGCTAGGGAGTCCTTTATTTTCACGCCCTTCGTGGCCCTTCTCTTCCTTTGGCCGATATCTTCATTTATCAAAGTGTCAGATCCCTTCAATTTTTCCCTCTGATTAGTGTTATATAGAGGATGGTTGCCGAGTTGTACTTCCTCTTAAAACAATAATCACCACCACCACCATCTTAAACAATGACTTTTTGAAATTAGACGTTATAATAGAAGTGGAAATGGTACGTTCATACGTCACCAGATGGCTCATTGGACGTGGCACAGCGCAAGCGTTCGAAGCGGAATCTGACCGAACTGGGCCCTTGAAAGCATCAATGGCAACACCACCAATCTTATCCTAGTTGGTACCGGTAAAACAGAATAAGAAGATATTTTAACTATAAAGTATTTATCTAGAGGACACTAATAGCATAAATATTTGAGGACTAAATTTTAGGCCTACCCCTAAGCTACCATTTCACTCAGTGTGAATAATATTATTTTTTGGTATTTGCCTTACGTCGCACCGACACACATACGTCTTATGGGGACGATGGGACAGGAAAAGCTAGAAATGGGAAGGAAGTGGCCGTGTCCTTAATTAAGGTACAGCCACATCATTTGCCTGGTGTGAAAATGGGATACCGCGGAAAACCATCTTCAGTGGGGTTCGAAACCACTATCTCCCGGATGCGAGCTCACCGCTGCGCGCCCCTAACCGCACGGCCAACTCGCCCTGTAGCAATATTATTTAGGGCCTAGATTGTAACAACATTTTCCCAGACTTAAGATACCGATTTTAATTATCTTCAGCCGTTTTCTCGTGAGACAGACAGACAGACAGACAGACAGACAGACAGACAGACAGACATTACGGAAAATTAAAAGCTATATTTCTTTGTTACTGTGGACACGACCGATACGAAAATACAATTCTTTTCAAATTCTGAGCAATGTACAGACAAAACTCTTATTATATATACATTTCTTCTACCACATTCGTCCGTGATTCGTCTGATGACCTTGCTGTTTACTTCGCGCGCATGTACGATGAAGCAAGAAACACGTTAATTGGCTCGGAAGGCCTGCGCACAGCGAGCCATCAACTGACGAACGAAAGTACCGCTTACTCTAGGCCAACGGTAAAGCATTCTTAAATTCAAAAGTTCATTATTAGAGAAGTCTCGCTCGCGAACATTCGGGAGTTTCCTTTGAAGACGCTGGGCAAGAATTTCACATTTTCACCTTGTTTACTGGCGCGGCAAACGCCCAAGAGTTTATTATCCTATCAACAATTACGGGCCATGAAGCCATCAAATTATTATTATTAAATCACTGTACAAATAAATTAAAAGACAAATTGATGAATAATAAGCGAAAGAAAGGAATATTAAACACTACTAGCAGTTTCCCGCTGCCTCTGCCCGCAATGTACAAAGTATGGTGTTGTTCGTTACTATCCTCACTGATTAATTTGCGAAGTTTCGAGTTAACGAAATACAGTAAAGCACATGATCTGCTGTGGTAATAGAATGTAATATTATGTCAACTAAACACTTGAAAACACATCACACAAAGAAATTGAATTAAACGTTCCTTGGAACAACACAACGCGCCGAACTGTTAAAAAGTCCTTCAAAGATCTTCGTCAAGGAGACAAATGTACTCATAACTTTTCTCATAATCTAGCCATTTAAGTAGTTATTACCTCAAAAGAAAGAGCTTGATCCACTGAGTGTTTTAGACCAAAACGGACCGCGTACCTCAATTAGAACGAAGGATATGATTGTTTCAATGAGATAAAATGTTGAAGAAATGAGACGTCAAATTGAATGCGCACTCAAAACATTCCTCGGAATCAACCAATTTGAACAGTTAAGAGCTGAAATGAAACAGCTTGATCCACTGAGTGTTCTTAGGCCAAAAGGAACTCCGTACCTCAATTAGAACCAAATATATGATTGCTTCCAGGAGACAAAAATTCAAAAATAACCAAATAATTTGGCGATTAATAGTGCCTCATGACAAATCTGTGCATGGATACCTTTCAGTTAAAAAAAAATAAAGGAAATCGACCGGATAGAATGGCCGGACTGACTTTAGTTTTCATAAAAAAATAATATATAGATGAGGCAGAAAATATCCATCCACCCAGCTTTGATGAAGTTAATCAAGTCATTAAAGAACTGAAAAATTATAAAGCTTGTGGTGAAGACCAAACATTTGCCGAGTTGTGGAAAAATGCAGCGGAATCAATTAGAGAATGACTTCACCAATGCTTGATTAAAATTTGGAATGATGAAAAATTACCGGAACATTGTACAACTGCAGTAATCCACCCTTTACACAAAAAAGGAGATAGAACAATCCTGATAACTATAGAGGAATATCACTCCTGGATTGTACATATAAAATATTCTCGAGAATAATTTACAATCGGTGCAAATATCAACTGGAAAAAGAACTAGGGGAGTACCAGGGAGGATTTCGACCATGGCGTGGTTGTTCAGATCTAATCATAACACTATGCTGCTAATAATAAGAGTTGGCGTCTGACATTTCTTAGAGGGAGGTCCGTTTACTGCCTGCCGAGGCGGGATAATGCGAGTGGCTGTGTGGTTGCCATGGAAACTGCGGTTGCCATGGAGATAAAACTTCAGGGCAGCTCGTCTTTCTGGGAGTTGCCAAACCTCTCACTGTCACTGATAAGAACCTGATTGTTTGTATAAGAGTGATCGCAAATGGGTCGACACCGCCTGGCCAGGTAGTCTACAACAGATCACAGCGGTCAGACTGAAGGAGGGAACAAGTGAGCCGGAAGCGAGGGGTAAGAGCGTGTAGAAAGGAATGCTGGAATGTGGCAACATCGTGAAATGGCACGTGCAGTGCTCCTCCCTCCAACCTTACCTGTCAGACGCCAACTTTAGTTAAGTCTTGTGTAAAATTATTAATGCACGTCTACAAAAGAAGACAGAAACAAATGATTATCACTTTCTTAGATTTCCGGAAAGCTTTATGATTGCATTCACCGACCTTCAGTATTAAAAATATTACGAAATTGAAGATTACATCCTAAATGAGTTAAAATGATAAGCTTAACGTTAACAAACACTAAATCAAAGATGAACTTTAGAGGAGAATTATCCGAAGCCTTCACGATCAGAACAGGACTAAGACAAGGTGATGTACTATCACCACTTTTGTTTAATTGTACTCTGGAATACTTGGTGAGAGAATGGTATAAAGACAATAACAAAAATATAAAAATGGGATACACTAAAGATGAAATTAATCTATTGCTTAGGATTTGCAGATGATCTGGAAATACTAGCTAATAACATTAATGAAGCTCGGAATCAAATCACAATTCTCCAAACTATTGCTGGAAAAATAGGATTAACAATTTCATTTGAAAAAACTAAAATAATGGCAATAGATACCCTTTTAATAAGCAGTGTTCTGATCAGGGGCGGTTTCTCCATAAAGTTGCAGGTTTGCGCTACCCCCATTAAATTTTTATGTTTATTTTAGGTAAAGTTTTATCATTTGGATTACTCAACTGCTGTATTTTCATTCAACAAGACAAACCTTTGAAGAGCTTGAAAGAGCAAATATTGACTACAGGAGACTCCACAAGCCGGTACTCTTAGATGTTCACTGCAGGAGCCGAAAAGTTTGCAGCGGGAAGTCAACCTGAGGTAGGATGAAACCTGGGCTGCTGGAGGGGTGCGCGGGGAGAGGAAAAGATAGGCTTGGCTTCTTATACATTGATTAAATGGAGGTTTATCAACCTGGCTCCTCCTACCACGGCCGACTGGATCCCTCGTTGCGCTAAGGAGCTACCTAGAGCGGCGCATCAAATCGGCCGTGCTCCTACGTAACCAACTACTAGCGAAGTCGCTAGAGACCGTTGCTGCTCAATGTGAGATTCTGTTGTAGAATAGGAATACTGATCTGCATTTAGGGCAGTCGCCCAGGTGGCAGATTCCCTATTTGTTGTTTTCCTAGCCTTTCCCTAAATGATTTCAAATAAATTGGAAATTTATTGAAGATCTCTCTTGGTAAGTTATTCCAATCCCTAACTCCCCTTCCTATAAATTAATATTTGCCCCAGTTTGTCCTCTTGAATTCCAACTTTATCTTCATATTGTGATCTTTCCTACTTTTATAAACGCCATTCAAACTTATTCGTCTACTAATGTCATTCCACGCCATCTCTCCGCTGACAGCCCGCAACATAACACTTAGTCGAGCAGCTCTTCTTCTTTCTCACAATTCTTCCCAACCCAAACATTGCAACATTTTTGTAACGCTACTCTTTTGTCGGAAATCGCCCAGAACAAATCGAGCTGCTTTTCTTTGGATTTTTTTCCAGTTCTTGAATCAGGTAATCCTGGTGAGGGTCCCATACACTGGAACCATACTCTAGTGGGGGTCTTACCAGAGACTTATATGCCCTCTCCTTTACATCCTTACTACAACCCCTAAACACCCTCATAACCATGTGCAGAGATCTGTACCCTTTATTTACAATCCCATTTATTTGATTACCCCAATGAAGATCTTTCCTTATATTAACACCTAGATACTTACAATGATCCCCAAAAGGAACTTCCACCCCATCAACGCAGTAATTAAATCTGAGAGGACTTTTCCTACTTGTAAAACTCACAACCTGACTTTTAACCCCGTTTATCAACATACCATTGCCTGAGAAACTATAACATACAATTTAAATGAAAAAAAAAATTCTTGGACAGAGAGAACGAATAAATTATCCAGAGCCCAAAAAGTAACCAGAAATACATACAACAAGAAATGTTTGTCAATAAATACAAAATTGAAGCATTACAAGACTGTAGTCCAATCTGAAATAACTTATGGAAGTGAAACATTGAAAGTAAAGCAAAAGAATAACATAGACAAAATTTAAAAATAGAAAGAAGAATAGTAAGAAAATGCATTAATAAGAAGTACCAATAAGAAGAAGAGTGGCGTATCATCCCAAATGTAGCAGTGTACAGGAAATAGAACCTATAGTGTATTTCATGAGAAAGAAGAGAACATCAATCTTTGGTCATCTGTTGAGAACACCTCAAAACAGGTTAATACGCAGAATTTGAAAGCTTTGGAAACAAAAGCAACAACCTGTCTGTATAAAAGAAATAAAAGGAGACATGAAAGAATTAGACATGACACTGGAGGATTTAAAGAATGAATCAAACAAAGTAATTAATTGAATAATAAAATTAGATTCCTACCAAAATGTTATAAAAGAGAAACAACTAAAAGAGTATTTTCAGAAGAAGAATGACAACGAAGATGAGATAGAATGAAGAAATACTGGAAGATCAGAAAAGTAAAAGCACAAAACATCGTAGAAGACCGGACAGAAATTGACTACAGTGGTCCACTGCGGCCGTAAAAGCACAATAGTTGAGGCATGTATCCAGGGAAAGGAATCGAAGTATCAATCATGAGAGCTTATAAGGTCTCCATAATTAGAAGTAACTAAAATATTCTCAATAGCGCCTTAGAATAATCTTTAGAAGTCTGTTACAAATTATAAATTAGTCTTCTGGAAAAGAACAGTGCTAACTTGACAAAGTTATAAAACGCCGTTAAACTTTACGGGCATCATTATCATTAGAGGTAGACATAAACCTGCCACATTAAGGAAAGAAAAGCTCCTTGAGACTTCAACATTTGTCTCCCGTCTCTCCTGCTCATGATAATGCTGAATTATGGTCCACTTAGTGGGCTGCAATTAGCAAAGAAAACAGCGCAATGCAAAACGTTCCACCTTTAAGAGGACTTGACAAGCGCTCTCATTTCCCTTAGCTCTCCTATTTTCTTGCCGCTTGTGAAATATTTAAAACAAGCTGTTTATGTGCGAGCCACTCCTCCTTAAACTGCTCTATAATATTTACAATATACAGCCTACCTCATCCACTGCTAAAATTATAGACCTCTGACCAGGAAACGCACTGATGGTTCAGCTAAATTTTTAAAAACTCTCACGTAGAGCTCCATAAACTCGTGGCTGAAGCAGAAATTTGCATGTGTTGTAGCAGCGAGAAAAGTGAGATGGTAAAAAGCACCTTCTGAACTGAAATTGGAGGGTTCGATGCCGGACTAGTACGGTGGTATATGAACGTGCTCAAATATGCCAGCCTCACGTCCTTACATTTATTGGCACGTAGAGAAAGTCCTGCAGAGAACGTTTTCCGGCACCCCGGCATGTCAGAAATCCTTTAACGTAGTTTGTGGACTTTAAGCAAATATCATCATACTTCTTCTTTTGTCTCTCTTCCCGTACCCTTGTGGGGTCGCGGGTGCGAATTCAGTCGCCTATATGGACTGACGTCTGTTGTCTGACACCGACCTTATGTGGAGGACAGCGCTGCCAATCGTGCGGTTTGAACCGCAAACTTCTATGTACGACGTACGCGTTATATACGGTTCTGCGAACACATTTTAATATTTTGTACTGTTTGAATATACCTCATTTCCTGGACATGAATGACGCGGCCTCCATTTCTCCAGGGGACTCCCAAGCTTTGAATGTTGTGATTCGACCTTTGAGCTGGTTTCAGATTAACCAATGAAGTGCCTGAATATGTGACACGTGGCATTTTCCTGTCTCACTCTGTAGCCGGGATTTCCCTATTTCAAACTTTATCAACTGTGGATCTCGCAGTCGTATGTGTTCACAGTCAGTGTTGCCCAACTTCCTTTTTCCCCGCTAAATCTAGCTTATTTCATCCGATGTGCCCCATGTGATGTGGCCTTGTGGTTTACCAGTGCAGTATGAACGAAGACCTACTCTCTCTTTCCCTTCTTATGTTCCTTCTTGTATGATGTGGCAGCAACAGTGAAATTAACTAAGATCACCTATTCATGGTACCTGACTCACTATTGGTCTAGCGGGAGCATGGGATGTGCCTTTCTGATGTAATATTTGACATCCCTTCTCATCCTTCAGTTTTACCATCGTCCGATGACTTAATAAAACTTCCTTACTTGCGCTTGGCTCCTCACTTTTATCTATCATATCCGACCTCGCTTGGTCAACTCTTGTTCCTTTCCGACCCCCCAGCCAGGCTGAGTGGCTCAGACGGTTAAAGCGCTGGCTTTCTGACCCCAACTTGGCAGGTTCGATCGTGGCTCAGTCCGGTGGTATTTGAAGGTGGTCACATACGTCAGCCTCGTGTCACCAGATTTACTGGCAAGTAAAGGAACTCCTGCGGGACTAAATTCCGGCACCTCGGCGTCTCCGAAAACCGTAAAAGAGTAGTTAGTGGGACGTAAAGCAAATAACATTATTATTACCTTTCCGACCCCGCCAGTATTAGGTCACGAGGCGTAGAGAGTCTTTCACTTTCGCGTCCTTGGCGTCCCTTGCCTTTCTTTGGCGATACCGGTACCTTCTTTTTTCGAAGTGTTGGACCCCTTCCATTTTCCCTTCTGATTAGTGCTAATGGAGAATGGTTGCCCAGTTGTACTTCCTGTTAGAACAGTAATCATCACAACCTCCACTTGTGAAGACTAGCTCAGTGTACATAATTACACTTTTTCTTGCAAGTTGCTTTACGTCGCACCGACAGAGATAGGTCTTATGGCGACGATGACACAGGAAAAGGCTAGAAGTGGGAAGGAAGCGGCCGTGGCCTTATCTAAGGTACAGCCCCAGCATTTGCCTTGTGTGAAAACAGGAAGGCACGGAAAACCATCTTCAGCACTTTGATACTTTAGTGCCCTTTTTGCCTGTTTTGATTTGTTGTGGACATTGTCTGCTGTCATTTATATATTAAAACTAGCAAATGTACCCGTGCTTCGCTACGGTATTCTACATTGTATACGGATATCGAAGTAAATTACTGTACACGAAGTGAATAAGATTTTTTAAACTGCATGTATCTTGACGTTATCCGAGAAACAGCATACGAAGGTCCGCAGACGTTGTTTCCAATGTAAAGTGCGAGTTGAGGAGTTGTGATGATAATGACAGGTCCACTTGTCTACCGCAAGTCACTATGCGTAACGTCAGTCACATTTTGATGGGTAATTTTTTTTATAATCGGTGGCACCCTTGCAAGGTATGTATTACTCCCACGTGGCTTGTCTCCTGATACTAAAAATCTGTTGACCGAGCTCGATAGCTGCAGTCGCTTAAGTGCGGCCAGTATCCAGTATTCGGGAGACAGTAGGTTCGAACCCCACTGTCGGCAGCCCTGAAGATGGTTTTCCGTGGTTTCCCATTTTCACACCAGGCAAATGCTGGGGCTGTACCTTAATTAAGGCACGGCCGCTTCCTTCCCACTCCTAGCCCTTTCCTGTCCCATCGTCGCCATAAGACCTATCTGTGTCGGTGCGACGTAAAGCAAGTAGCAAAAAAAAATCTGTTGTGTCACTATTCATGGCAGGTGACCACGAAAACTATGGATTCGACACTATTTTCTATTATTTTTATATCTTACCCCCCATCGCCCCCACCCCGAAGGGGTTGAACTTGGACATTAAAAAATTTCGGAGTGTCAGTATTTATTTCAGCGACCCCGAAAACTATGTATTCGACACTATTTTCGTTTAATTTTATATATCACTCCCCACTCGCCCCCTACCCAAAAGGGAGCTGAACTTTGACTTTTAAAAAATCGGGAATGTCACTATTTATCTCAGTGACCTCGAAAATTGTGGATTCGACACTTTTTTCAATTTTTTTATACCTTGCGTCCCTGACTCCCCACTCCTAAGGGAGCTACGGATGGCTTACCCCCACAGTGCTCGTCTTCGGATAGTAAATCATAAGTGTACCAAGTTTGGTTGAAATTGCTCGAGTGGTTTAGGAGGAGATGTGTCATTTACACACATACATACATCCATTTTTATATATAGTAAGATTAAACAACGGAAATAATATAAAAGATAGTTCCAACGTACTGTGTTAATAATAAAGAAGACAATACCCATTTAACTTAAGAGATAAAATACATTTACGTAAACAATAATTTAATATTTCACAAATCTCTGCGAAAAACTCACTCCACAAACCAAATGGTCGAGAGTGTTGCCAGATCCCGTTCCTGCTACGTAAGATTATGTGGTGGTGGTGGTGGTGATTATTGTTTTAAGAGAAAGACCATCTTCTATTAACACTAGTCGAAAAACATGGAAGAGGTCTGATACTTCGAAAATGAAAGGAAAGAGCCACGAACGGCATGAAAATAATAAAATCCCTAAGGGCCATCGAGGACGGAAAAGAACAAGAGTTGACCAAGTGAGTTCGGGTATGATCGATAAGAGAGGGATTCTTTCTTTCTTAATCCGTTTACCCTCCAGGGTTGGTTTTCCCTGATACTCAGCGAGAGATCCCACCTCTGCTGCCTCAAGGGCAGTGTCCTGGAGCGTGAGACATTGGGTCAGGGGATACAACTGGGGAGAATTACCAGTACCTGCTATGCTGAACAGGAGCCTTGTAGGGGATGGGAATATTGGAAGGGATAGACAAGGAAGAGAGAAAGAAGCGTCTGTGGCCTTAAGTTAGGTACCATCCCGGCATTTTGCGTGGAGGAGAACTTGGAAACCACGGAAAACCACTTGCAGCTTAGATGAGGTGGGAATCGAACCCACCTCTGCTCATCTGACATCCCGAGGCTGAGTGGATCCACTTCCAGTCCTAGTAGCACTTATCAAATTTTGTGACAGAGCCGGGCTTCCAGGAGTGGCAGCTAAGCGGACTAACCATTGCACCACAGAGGCGGACTAAGAGGGAGATGCCTGGGAGCAACGCCATACTCAGCTAGGGGAACCGTTGTCGCTAACCTGAACACATAATTCTACGATGAGAAAATTATTTTTTATTTTTCTCAATATTTATTTCAAATAACAAGCTACTTTTATTTGTTTGAGGACGGCCATTTCGTGAGTCTGGCTCTCTCGTGGGAGCGAGCGCCCCGTGTCAGGCCGAGCCGCAAGCTCGTGAAATACCGTGACACTTCGGTGGACTGCGAATATTCAACAACATTTTATATTCACAGAATTCTTCGTAACGAGAGATTTTGGCAACACAGTAAATACAGAAATAAATAATCTAAATTATTCTTAAACCCTACGTGAAGACAGGACCCCCAGGGTAAATATAAATGCAGTTAAGCCTAGGTACAAATAAGCGTCAGATCAGCGGACTACCTCCACGTGCCAAGGTCAATGGATGAAGAAAACCCGCGAAAAGCCCGGGCAGAAATAATTTATTTCACCTGTCGCGAGTGTGGTAAAATTATAAAATCGCAAGTCTGTCCGGAAGTTTCATGAAAATCGGTCTATTGGACGCGAAATTAGCATATTTCATAATCAAGCTTAGTGGTGTGAGTAGCGTCACCTCATAAGACTATAAAAGAAACCCCCCTCTGCATATTTCTCAGCGTCGGTCGGGTTTCTGAAGCAGCAAAAGCTTACGCCCGTCGTCGGCAGAAAAGTGTATAAGATTGATCTCCAAATAACTTAGTACATTTCGTGGCTGCGGTTCACGTCTACTGTTAGAAAGGGAAGGTGTTAGAAATTTTTCTGAACTTTCGTCGACAAAACTGTGAAAGCATAGGCGTCTGTTTAAATACATAGCATATTTTATTGTATCACCTCGTGTGTGTTGGAAAGTGTTAAGGGAGTTGGGAAGCTAGTCAGAGTAGTTCTGATTTCGTTATCTGTGGAACACCTGTTGTATTAGGGTGAACGAAAGCCGAATCTGGGGAGAAAGGAGACAGTCGCAGTCGACTGCAGAACGAAGGAGGTTTGCTGTACAAAATCATAACGAAGGAAGTGCGTGATTTGTGTTGTCATTTAATAACGTGTGAAAAGGCAGTATTTGTAAGATAGATATGTTTAAGAAGATGATGTTCCTTGTATCCATGTGCGGCTAAGCACGAGGGCAGCTGGCTAAATGTAGCCAGAATATTGAAGATGACATCAATGCAGGTCTGTCTATATTTTGTACTAGCAAGATACCCGTGCTTCGCTACGGTATTATACTGAAATTTATAATTGAATGCTTATTGTTTTATATAATCCGCCGAAATTCGCGATCTGACTGGTTATCTGAGAGAATCCGCCAAAATTCGCGATCTGACTCGTTTTCTAATAGATTACGGCAAGTTTCCTCCCATTTTTGAATCTTTCTTTCCAGCAATCGATTTCGTACTTCCCGGTCTAGGTCCAGGTATTCCACCCGGTCAGTTGGGTCCCCAAAATCTTTGCCATCTTTTCCTATAAGAATTTTTAATATGGATCAAATCCTTGAGGAGATCCGGCGTGGTGTCCTCTTGGGTGCCTTGGCGGTACTGAACCCGCGGCTGGACTGCATTCTTAGTCATTACCTGTCCAGGACCCGTTTCCAGCGCGGTCTGCACATTTGACGACGGTCCAGAACATTATTATTATTATTATTATTATTATTATTATTATTATTATTATTATTATTGTTATTATTATTATAGATGTTCTGGACCCCATAGCAAGACCGCTACTTGGCGGTAAATTACATCTGCTGCCACTGTCATTGTTAATAATGTGACCAGCACCATTGTCGGCGTAGCCAAGTGTTCGGGATTTCTGGTGATACGAATGACATATTCCGTGCATTGTTGAACTTATTATAGAGGTGAACAATTGGACGGTCAATCTCATTCTATCGTTTATTTCAAAGGTGTTTAAATTTTTATTTATATGCCAGGAGAATGTACCGTAATCTAACAACGTTCTCCGAAGAAAAAGATGGCTCTTGAAAACGAACCCAGGAAAGATAAAAAATGATCGATTCATGATCAGAATAAGTACATCGGAAATCTACAGCCTGTTTCCAGTCATTCGACAGGGTCAGGAATGGAATGAATAAAGCCCCCATCTGGCGGCTGCAATAGGAATTGTGCCGGCTGCCGAAGCCTGTCGCACTCCTCTGGGGCAATGGATAATGAATGACAAATGAAATGAAATGATATTTGACAGTGTTGCTGGAATGAATGAATGATGACAGGGAAAACCGGAGTATCCGGATAAAACCCTGTCCCGCCTCCGTTTTGTCCAGCACGAATGTATCATGGAGTGACCGGGATTTGAACCACATAATCCAGCTGTGAGAGGCAGGCAGGCGCGCTGCCACCTCAGCAACGGAGGCTCCTTATAAGTACATTATGAACAGTAAAATCAACTATTCTCACCTCCTTTTACACCCCACCGCCGTTAAGTTTATTTACCTCCCCCCCCCCACATAAATAAATAACAGAAAGGCATGTTTCCAAACACCAATGTTCACGTCTATTACCTTCAGATTTGAGATATAAGTATCCCCTTAAAAATAATTCACTTTTTTCACTTCCTTTCACACTCCTTCCCTCCCCCCTCCCAATTGAATTTTCCGGCAAAAACCTTGTTTCTTTAATAGTAAAGGATCTTCTAAATACCAATTATCACGACTCTAACTTCCTCAGTTTTTGATTTGTGTGACCTCATGAAACGAATTCAACTCCTTTTCAATCCCGCCCCCAAGATGATTTCCCCCCCCCCCCAAATAAAACGCGTTTTTATTTGTTTCTAAAGGAGATCCAAATACCAATTTTCACGTCTGTAACAACTTTAGTTTTTATTAGACGTAAGTATTCTCATACAATTAAGTCAATTAATTTTTCAATTATTTCACCTCCCCCCCACCTTCATTGGATTTTCCAAAAACAATACACACGTAATTCTTTATTTTTAAAGCAGATCCCAAACACCAATTTTCAGGTCTAGAATATCTTCAGGTTCTGAAATATAAGTAGCCTCATTAAAGGTATTCAACCCCTTTCCACCCTTCCTATTGGGGTTTTCGGAAAACAAAAAAATACGTGTTTCGTTATTTTTAATGAAGATTCTAAATACCAATTTTTACTTCTATAAACTTTAAAAGTGTTGAGATATAGATACACTCATTTTAAAAATTCAACCCCTTTTCACCCCCCATTAATTGGGTTTTCCAAAAACAAAAAATACGCGTTTCTTTATTTTTAAAGGAGATCCCAAACACCAATTTACAGGTCTGTAATATCTTCAGTTTCTGAGATATAAGTAGCCTCATGAAAGGCATTCAAATTATTCTTCACCCCTTTTCACCCCTCCTATTGGGAATTTCCGGAAACAAAAAAAATACGTATTTCTTTATTTTTAATGAAGATTCTAGATACCAATTTTTATATCTGTAAACTTTAAAAGTTTTGAGATATAGATGCACTCATTTTAAAAATTCACCCCCCTTTTCACCCTCCCATTAATTGGATTTTCCAAAAACAAAAAAATACGTGTTTCTTTATTTTTGAAAGATATCAAAAGTACCAATTTTCAGGTCTGTAATATCTTTAGTTTCTGAGATATAAGTACCGGTATCCTGATTAAAGGCATTCAACCCCTTTTTCACCCTTTTTCACCCCTCCTATTGGGATTTTCTGAAAACAAAAAAATACGTGTTTCCTTATTTTTAAAGAAGATTCTACATACCAATTTTCACATCTGTAAACCTTTAACGTTTTGAGATATAGATACACTCATTTTAAAATTTCACCCCCCTTTTCACCCCCTTGGCGACGGAATATCCAAAAATCCTCTCTTAGCGAGCACCTACATCTTAATATGAATATATCCCCAAAATTTTATTTCTTTCTGTTCAGTAGTTTTGGCTCGGCGATGATGAATCAGTCAGTCAGTCAGTCAGTCAGTCAGGACAAGTTATTTTATATATATAGATTATGTTGTAGTTAGACGATTGCTTGTCCCAACCAAATTTTCAAGGCGTGTGTCGGGTGATATTTGTAATTATCAGGCGAAAAGTGTTATACTTTTGGTCAGCGTGTGAAAGGTTTAGTTTTGTAAAATTCACGTCAAGAAACTATAAAATGCGACGTTGGAATCTTGTGTTATTGTTCTTCGAGATATTGTCCGAAGTGAGTAAAATTAGGAAGGTGATCATGATAAAGTAGTCGTGGTGAATGTCTCAATTTCAAATATCATTTGAATTCAGAAATTTTTGTCGAAAATAATAATAATAATAATAATAATAATAATAATAATAATAATAATAATAATAATAACAATAATAATAATGTCTACCGCGGGATAAAATTTTCCTATGTTAAAAGTGCATTTAACAAGTATGTTTTACAAGGATCGCAGGCATTTAGAAAATTTCCAGTGAAATCCGATAAAGTGATGTTTTATCCATGGGAAGTAAAATCTTGTGACATCGTGTATGTCGATGATACGGAAATTCACGGTGTGTGGTGTTGTATTCTCGAGGTCCGAAAGTTGTAGTAACAGTAAAATAACGAGGTGTATTTTATAACGGTTATTGTTTTTCACAAGAGGATTGAAATTTGAAAAAGGGTCTTGAAATATAAGAAAAATGGATTGAGAGCAAAGAATTTATATATATGGAGATGAGAGTGGTATGAATATTGAAGGTGAAAGGGAGCCTGGATTTTAAGTAATACCGCCGGGATAAGGGGAGGAGAATGAGTTTTGAGACAGGCTATGTTTGCCGAGGAAGGATTTGTGATACAGGCTGTATATTAAATGGGAGATTTTCTGTGGCAGGCTGTAGTGTATTCCGCTAACAATCAGAAAATTGAGACGACTACTGTGTGATGCACAGTAGAGTTCAAGTAAGATCCTAAGTGAAAAGTCAAGCGACCAGTTACGTAAAGTCAGTATGAATATTAGGATAATGTGACCTCTAGGATAAAAGAGCATTTAGAATACACGGTTGGTGTTGTTTGACCGTTTAAATTTAATGAATTTCGTTTCACTAGATAGTCATGGATATAAATATTTGGAAATGACGGTAGGCGATTTGAGGGTTTCCAATGCGGTGGTGATGATTATTATTTTTGGACAACATCCACTAAATGGTAGACGTGTGTTGGGAACTATTATTTCTTCCCTAAAACTTCATTGCGCATGCTGAGGTCGTGTTTGAGTTGGGGGATTGCTCACCACAAAATATTTATTTTCGAGTTCACGTTTTGTAACGAGATAGAGACTTACTGCATTTTCCGACTTGCGATCGTTTAATAGTAAGAGACGTTGTTCCGTTGCGTGTTATTAGTCTGACCAGGTTTACAACTGAAATGTCAGGGTTTATTTGCAATTGCTGGTTCGCCTGATATGCCAGGGGAAGCGTAATACGACCCAGTTTCCGCCCGACAATAGATTTCGGACGTCACATGTTATCCTAGGAGTTTACTGATCATGAGACGCCCTAGTTCACGCTCGACGATAGAATTAGGAAGGTATTGTGTACATAGAGGTTAGTGTTAGGGTATACAGACTGTAAGTAAGCCCGACGATAGGTCTGGGATGTCAGCTGTACATACTCAAGTCTCAGATTAGATGTTTTGCGAAGTGACCTGGGGGAAGGTAGCATCTGCAGTAATGTACGAAATATGAAGAGGGTTAGATCGGTCATAATGAGGCCAATCTTGTGCGCAGCTCCCAACAGCTGGAAGGTGCTCCCTAAGATATGGGACCGTTATCGGCAAATGAGGGTTGCCCAACATTGGGTACTGACCTGGCGGGGATTGAATATTTTACTGTAATTCTCCATGCGTGTTGAGTTCAAATAACTTCGATATATTATTTTATTTTACGGACTTAATTGTTTTGTCGTTCTGACGTCCGTTTCGCTTTGATAGTGTGCATATTGACATTCAATGTATTAGTGAGAGACTTGAGTTGCGAATGTGGTTTCGATTCGTCAGCCAGTAATATTATTTTTATTTTCAATCTTTCTTTCATTTTTATACGTAGTTGAATTCGATCAAGTGATAACTTTGTAGGTAGTGTGTTGGGACAAACAATAAGTAGGTGGATCTGTAATGGTAGTCATTGTTTAAGAAGGAAAGAATTCCTTAAGTTGGTGTATTTTTCAATGTGGACTGGTAATTTTATTAAGCGTAACGTAACCATTTCTAATCTGAAATTCGGTTTGATAATAATATTTTTCAAGTGATTTACCACTTTTTAATTAACTTCAGTGTTTGGCATTTCTTCTAAATGCGTGATGAATAAGTGTTTCCTGCATTTCGCAGTTTTGTTCCTTTAGAACGGCGTAACGTAAGATCCTCGCGGATCATGTTGTTGTTGGTTCCTTCCGAACAGCTGTTTGGGTGATGCACGTTTAGCATCGGGATTATTTTATCACTTAAGGGTGTCATGAATGACGAATACATGGTGGAATTTTATTTCAATTGTGAATGCTGCTGTTAACTCCTAGTGAACACCATGCTTTCCCATAATATTGCGTAACCTATCCAAAGAAACTGATAGTCAATTTGGTTCGATTAAGGGTCCATTCGGCGGGTGTTCCGTGTCCATAAAGGGTATTCGACTGGTGGATAACCTTAATTGAGAGGAAATCAGGCGTTCTACTTGTTGAAAGTCAGATTTTCCACGGATCGTGTGGATTAATTCTCAGTTATCGTTTAGAATAATAGGTGCCCGGTTTTCAGGTTTTCCCTTTTTCAGTTTTTCAGTTTCGCGGTCCACTAATTTATTACTTTTCCCGAAGCAACTCTTCGATATTGTGAGAAATAAATCAACGCTATGCAATGTGACTGCGTTTGAAACATTCAATAATAAATGATTTACATTTTTTTATTTCAATGATTTGAATAAAATAATAATGTTGTCGTGCCATTTCGAATTTAATAAAAGTTAGTAAGCACATATTTGCTCCTCATTTCAAGTAGTTAGGCTCTCTTCCGAACCCCATGGTTTGGTTAAGATCGTGCCGAATCTCTTCCCGCAACGACCCAAGATTTAAGAGTTCAATATTGCTCTGCTGTAGCAGCTGTGGCCGACCAACGATGGAATGGTAAGTTCAAGGGTTCAAACCCACACCTCCAAGTTGAGAGCCCCTGTACAGCCTTTTCAGTAAACTCTTAACACTGGCAGGGGGTACCGTTTATGCTATTCTATCACCCACACCCACAGGGGGACGTAAGATTAAGCAGTAAAATGGGACCCAGATATGCAATAAGTGACTTACATTATACCACCTTTATTATTTTAGTGGCCATTTTTATCAATATAAATGAGTATTTTAATTAATTTACTGCCTATTTTAGGCAAAATAAATTCCTGAACTTCCAGGCTCTAGTCACGACATTTCACCCAATTTCGTACCTGGCTGTCAGGCCCTTTTGAACAACAATCATCATCACCAAATACAAATTAAAAAAGTATGTGCGAATGGTATTGGACACAGGATCTTCACTTTCAGTAGCAAGCACTTTCAATGTCCATCCATACTAACAGAGAGATTCAAAATTTCAAATTGATATCTACCATGGCGTTCAACTTTACAATGTTACCACGAACTCTGATTCTGCCATCTACAATTTGGATACCAGAGCAATATTGGACATTTTAATTGATACCACATGAATTCAGGTTCGATGTAGAAGGCAGTTTTATTATGCTTGTCCGTGACGTTTTATTCACCTTGTATGTATTAGTGGGTGTCTTACAACAAGGATATTAACCTTCATCCAATCGCGCGGCCTGGCGTCACGTTCGCGCTCGCACAGATGGCAATTTGGCCGCCCATTATTTATGACCATTTTCATGAATTTTTCTCCACTTCTCTCGCATCGTTATAAAATAATTAGCACTTAAATTCTGAAAAACTTTACAAGCACGTTTTAAACCAAAAATCTGTATTAAGTACTGTACAGAAATATTAATTACATAAATGACCAAATTCTTCAAATTCTTCAAAACAAATTCAGTTCTTGGTATCTTATTGTTAATAAAATGGTTACATATGTTCAGTCCTTCAATATTTTTTCATCCAAAAACAGATAATTATTTACAGTGAAAAGAGTTTAACATCAATGTTCTTCTTCCTTCTTTTTACATTTTTAGAAGGAATGATAACTCTGGAACTTCTACTTCCTCATCTTCTTTCCTCTAGGATTCTAAAAATCGTTTTATCTAAGCCCTGAAAGAAAGAATACGTAACTAACCATTAGTATTTACTGGAAAAATAAACAAAGCCTATTTCAAAGAAAAAATGAACACAGAAAATCTTTATGACACACTAGCATATCTAAAAATGAACATACCCGAATTACTAGCAAAAATAACTAAAATCTACTTATATCATCTGATGGGAAGATAGTTGTCGCATGCGAACGCCAGACGGCAGCTTGATCGTCAGCATTCGGACTATAAGGAGATGGCGTGGAGGTATGGATGGGCGGAAATCGAACGCCATCTAGCGACTAAATAACTAACTAAGAAATACCTGCTCCTCCCGGCTTCTCCGAACTCTCTGGCGGAAAATGTGCTACAAAATAAATAAAAAATTCAGCCAATCTGCCGTTCGCACAAGCGGATGAAAGTTAAAATAAACGAACCGGTACTAGAACTGAAAGCAAATTAGTATAGCTTTCCTCTAAATGTGTGTTTCATTTCCATGCAAGGTTTACATCAAAATGCTTGTTTTAAGAGTCATCAAGTCACCATTAACTGTCGTTTCCACAAAGGACTTCATAAAGTTACATTCTGTTGAAAGGTACACGTTTCTGTTATAACATGCTCCGCAAATCCAGATGCGACACTGATACTGCCGTAATACCATTTGGCAGTATAATAAGGGAAGCCTTTGATATGTGAATGTAGCGATGTGAAAATGACGGAGGTGGTCTAGTCTGTGAAAATGAAGCTCCAATTCTCTTTACTCGTTTTACTGAAATTCCACACTCATGCAAGGGAAGTTTAGATAGCTTCTAAAAATTGTACTCTGGATCGCTTTGGATCGCTTTGCAATATCATGTTTCTGATACGGAAATATCCTGATTTTTTCAGATAAATATTCTCCTTGTATGTTTATTCTCAAAGTGTGGTCGAACGGTTTTCCTGGATCATTATTTTAAGGATCCATTTCTTTATGATTTTGTCAACATAAATTGGAAACATTTATTCGTAACTACTGAACAGTGTTTGTGGAACATAAATTGATCTGGTGTTGCTTCCCCCAATCTGTGCAAGTCTCTTCTCTTTATATTTTCCATCCGATATCCCGGAATACATTGTTGTATAATCCTCAACTGGACATATACGAAAATGCGAAATGCAACGAAGTTCCATTCCTATTTGCTTTTACTTAATTCTCATTTGAAACTAAATCTCTCCGTTGCTTCTTTCTTACCTGCGACTCCGTTTCACCACAGTAGATCCTGCACTGTAACATACGGGTGTTCCATGGTTATATGCGTGATATTTTGACTGTAATTTTGTTTGTTTACTATTAATTTGTTTGTTTTCACCCCTTGTGGGTGGGGGATGCAGATGAAGAAACTCCCACAGTATCCCCTACCTGACGTAAGAAGTGACTAAAAGGGACGGCCAAGGGATGATGATATTAGAATCATGAGACACACTTGTGATTAGTACCATTACGTGCGGAACACCATGAGTCGACATTACTTGCAACTAGAATCACGTTGCGAGAAAAACCATGGGTCTACGTTACATAGGAACAGTACCATTATGCGAGGAACACTATGGGTCTGGGCGTTGCTTGTCATCGTATGTATTCCACCGTTCGTTCCACCGTGTTCAGAATGGCTCTGCGTTACCTATGAGTAGTAACGCTTTATGAGAAACTCCATGGGCCTACGTTACCTGTGATTAGTACCACTATTTGAGGAAAACCATGAATGTATGTGGCCTGTGATTAGTTCCCCTATGTGAGGAACACCATGGACCTGCGTTGCTTGTGCTTATGTGCAAAACACCATGCGTTTGTGTTACCTGTGAGTGGAACCATTATGTGTGACATACCATGGGTATACATTACCTGCGATTAATGCCACCATGCGAGAAATCAATGATCCTACGTTACCTATGATTAGTGCCACTGTAGGAAGTACACCATGGTTCTGCTTTACCAGTGATTAGTACTATTTTGAATGGCCGGTGACCTGGATTTGAACCCCTTTGGACAATAAGCATCATCCCAGTAAAGAAGGCATGTGAATGGGATCCACTGATTGTTTTGGATTCATGGTCAGTTTTTCATCATCTTTCGTTTTAGATTCTCGTCAGTGGTTGAATTTTGAAGTTTTAATTTTCATTTCGTTGACCTCGTACTATTAGAGGCCGATGACCTAGCCAGATACTTGGTGGATTTATTGGGTGATAGGAATAACATTTTTGACCATTATTTTGGTTTTAGTGTATTAAAAATGCACAAGCTGTAAAAACCTATTATTGACCGCTAATTGGAAAATATTAATTATTGAAAAATTATAGAAGGAACTTTTGTTTGAAAAATGCACTGACCGGGTACCAGATTTTGCCAACAGGTATAAACATGGGCGTCTCCGCCGGTCTCGTTAAATTCGACTCCGCCACTGTGCTGTCAGCAACTCAGCTGTGTACATGTAGGTCACGTGATTGTTCCTCCTACAATTTATCTTGTACCGAGATCAACCACAAGGGAACTTGAAACCAAGGATCGTATAAGAGAAATAGATCCGTCAATCCTGTATAATAAAGTTCACTGAGAAAACAGGTAATGGATACTATAGTGGCCCCTTTTTCTCCGCCAACATAAGGAAATAAATACCACGCTAATACCTCGTAATAAACTTGATAATGACAGTTGTTAATTTGCTAAAATTTTAATTGTGATAGAGGTAATGATTGCATTTCGGTAGGAATGTTGTATCACAAGCTCCTCTCGTGACTTTTACTTGAAAAGTAAATTGCAATTACCGTATTTGTATGTTGGCAATCCAGTTATAACGCTAGCTTGTATCATTGTTTCACCCTTCGCATTTTGATGTAAATTAACATCCATTAAATAATAAATGCAACACTGATTACTGAAAACGTTAATGCAATGCATATAAAACCCAAAAACGCCCAGACTTGCCTAAATCACGATCTAACATAACCTCATTCTTTCACTCGTTCTTTCGTTGAACCCTTTCCACGACTTTTATGATCATAATCATAATACTATTTCATCACACTAAGAACGCGTATAATTATAATTTCACTCCATACTCTCAAAAAAATGGATCAAGAATCTCGTTCAATGCATGTTGTTTGGAATAAATAAATAAAAATATACACTGTGTGCATTATGCTGGATTTTACTTCTTCCCTTCCTTCTCCTGTTTTCCATTCCCATACATAAAAGTCGTGGGAAGGGTTCAACGAAAGAACGAGTGAAAGAATGAGGTTATGTTAGATCGTTTAACAAGCACTATTACTCGCCGTACAACCAAGTTCCATTCGCGCGTCGATAACTCTGTTGTGTTTTGAATTTGCTGTACGTTGCAACTCAATGTGTAATGCCAACCACTGCCTTCTAAATTAATCCTCCAAAAGGGAATTTTAGTTTTCACTAGTTGGTGGAGATTGAGGGATCCATCACGGAACTGCTTGGGACGCCCCCTATGAAGTGTCACCCCCCGCTTGAAACAATCTTTGGAGATCAACATTTTAATGAAGCGTATCCAACGGCTTTATTACATAATTAAAAACTTTTTATGTGTGCAGTCAATCTTCAAGGTCTGAACATACGTTTCAAAAGTGAATTCAGCTATCACACTATACAGTATGCCGAGTGGTTCACCAGCCCCTTATTTTTTTGGGGACAGATAACCCAACTAAGGCGTATATCATAGCCATCTGAAGAACATTACTACGTGCTATTTTATCGTCTATTTGCAACTTTACCGTTTATATAATGTTCACGAATGTGGTAGAAATCATTAGCGGCAGTGCTTTTTTTTCTATTATTTAAACTAAAATGAATGTGTAAAACTATCATAGCTGCGAATAACACTATCTTACGTTTGGACAAGAAAGGTCTATAAGGAATACAACGTGCTACGTCTTCACCACGGCTCGCGTTAGCTAAGGTGGCTAAGTCACGGATCACTGATATTGTGTCAGCCATGCTGCCTGGTACTAGGTTCGACTTACCGGCTGGTACACACTCATCTATTAACGCCGTTTACAGTGACTGTAATATTACCACATATCGTTGTGTTACAGTGAATTTGATTTGGACCTGGAAAGGACCGTTTTCATACGATGTTATGTAGTCAGGTTGGACTACGACATGACGATATGTATATAGAAGGAGGGTACCCTGCATATTCAGCTTAATAAGTGTTCTGGTTTATGCAAATTTCAGCACGACGTTTCAAATCCATTCTTGAACGTTTAACATGTCAGGATCATCAGGCTCCTGTGCGTACACTACAGGCTTTAATGTGACACCACAGGAAGAAGTCAAGTAGCGTTAGATCGGGTGATCTGGCGGAACAGTGAACGGGTCCTCCTTCCTATCCATTTATTTGGATATGAAGTATGAAGATGGTTCCGGACGACTACTGATCCGTGAGGTAGAGCCTGTTGAAACCACGTCCCTTGAGACGGTAGAGGTGGGATCCTTCGCTGAGTCCTAGGGAAAAACCTAGCCTGGAGGGTAAACAGATAAGAAAGGAAGAAAGAAAGATGAAGGTAGCGTGCACCCGTTATATGTCCGTCGAAGAAATATTGAGTCACCCAAGTCACCCCAGATCCCACACCAGATATTTACTCCCTAATGCACTTGAAATGGGCCCTGTCTTACCCAGTGGGGATTCTCCGCGCTCAAATAGGGCACATTGTGCCGTTTCACGATGCCATTAATATGAAACCTTAACTGTCTGAAAACAGGACTCTTGACAAAAAAGGCTGCATTATTGGTCGCTCTTCGTAATGCCCATTGACAAAATGTTACTCTAGCATAGAAATCACGTCCATGGAGCTGCAGGTGTAACTGCAGATGGTATGAGTGAAATTTACTGTTATGCAGTATGTTCATGACTGATGGCAGGCTGAGTCTGTTGTCCAACTTTCCAAGTACTAATGTGAGTGTTATTATGGACAGCGTACAAAAGAGCCTCTTCATTTGGACCAGACGTCATACGAGCGTCTCTAACGGAAGTTAAACTTCCAAGCTTCCCAGATGACCACAATTTTCGTTCAAGTTTTCCGAACGTATTGGTAGTCGACAGTCTTCTGTCAGAAAAATACTCGTGACAGAGACGTTGAGACTGGACTGCGTTCTATCCTGTTTATCCATAAATGAGCAACATATCAACGTACTCGCCACTGAGGTACATCGTGAGTGAATGAATACGTTCTGTGATGTGCCCTGGTAAGTGTGCATAAACATCGTTGGTCGGTCGGTCAAAAATATAGGAAAACATTCATAAGGTAGCAATCGAACCACTGCATTGCCGGTATTCCGACATCTTGTATCACCAGCCCTTAACCGACTCAGCCAGAGATACAACATACGAGAAGTTCGATAAGGATTATTAATTAAGTATGGCCGTTCGGCATCGAAAGTTAATATCTGTGTCGAAGTCTTTAAGAATGCTTTACAGTGTTCATTTAACATTTACTATTAAGGAGCACGTGGGATACATACTAATTCGACCGTATTTTCTCCATAAATTGGCAACAACTCAACGTACTCTTCACAGGAATACATCGTGAGAAAATGAATAAGTCACCTCGTAGGTGTTGATTATTATTTGTGTGCGTTGGACTCGGGAGATTTTGCATTCGATCCCCATGCTGGCCGTTCTGGAAATGATTTTCGTAGGTTACCCATTTTACCACCAGGTAAATGCCGGGACGGTATCTTAGTAAAAGACCAAGGTCGATTTCCTTCTCAGTTCTTCCCCCACCCATCCTTAAAGGAAAGACGCCAAATCAGAGTGCATCCCTTAAAACCAATAGCAAAAATGTATTTATCATTGTATCCCCGCTGAAATGAAGCCGTCTATCGTTCACAAATATTTGCCTTAAGCTGGATTCGGACCACTACGTGCCGATACTCACACACCCGGTGCTCTTAGATGTTTAGCAATTAAGTTTGGCCATTCCAGCTTGAAGGTTAATATCCATGTCAAAGTCTTCAATGATGTTTTACGGGTCGAATTAACAGAACACGTTTATTTAACAGAAAACCTTGCATAACCTGTTAATTCTATCGTATTACGGGTATCAGTTTTATTTCAAGGCACAATAACTCACATGTTGACTAAATGGTTCTTCGTACTTGGCAAGAAATTGTGCATAGTAGTTTCCTTTGCTAGGTCCATGGAGCGATTTACAGTGATTACACACAGGTATCAGAGATCCTTGCCGACTATAAGAAGAAATATCAAGTTATATGGTGTTCATAAAAGTAAATTATAAGGATCTTCAGGTTATACGCGTTATTTGGGTTGCATGTCTCCGAAAGAGTAAGGGGCCGGTGAACCACCCGGTATATTAAAAACTCATCAGCATGTTAGTTCTAGACACAGTATTGTATTTTAATCATTCCTCATTGACTAATTCACCAGTCGCATCACTTCCTTGTTTATTTTAACCTTTCTTTTGCTTATTAGTTGACGATGACCCCAATGTGGACGAAACAGATCCTAAGTTAACGAGTACAGTATACCGTCGCTGCCGGGACAAAACCTCCTATGTGAAACACTTCAGCTTAGAACTTTGGCCGATAAAGTTCTGACATCTAAGGTGCAATATTCTGTGAATATGGTCAAGGCATAATGTATGTGCTGCGGGTCAGTATATCTCCAAAAACATTATCACATAGGAGGTTTTGTCCCGGGAACGACGATATGTCATTTTGATATAAATAAATAATTTGTGTATTGTAAAGGCGGAACTTTTCCCTACAGATTTACAACACTTATTTATCAGAAACAAAGTTACGGAGTACGCTCCTACATGTGTATCCGTTAGTTTCTAGTAACATCCACAGGTTTCGCACCGCGATGGTAACGGTTCGTAAACCAGAACACTTGCCGAGTGACAGTTGTAAAATTTGTAAAATTGGGTATTTACTGAATGAGTGTTCACAGAAGGAGGTTCGCATGAAGATTCGTTTCTTGTGGAACCTGTCAACATTCACAGGAGTGCTTGTGTACTCTCAGCTCAACAAGTGTGAAAAGTGAAACAAGATTATTTGTTTAAAAATTACTGAAATCTCACACATATATTAATAATGTCGCAAGAGGACCCGCGCTGGTCCCCAGCATTCGTTATAAATAGCCCAGATAATTCGTCTTGATATGTCTGTCGCAGTCATATTGTTTGCCTGATATTTTCAATGGTTTTATGAACATTTCAACAGAAGCGCCTTATGGCATGCCGCAGTTCGTAATCAGAATTTATCCATTCTGACGTCATCATGCCACCTGCTTGACAACATGTTTCCTTTTTATCCTGCAGTTCTTGATGTAAAGCTTGGTATTGTGTCGTAGAAGGCAGTGGTATTTTTAATCGCAGTTCTTCTATATAGAACGCTTTTCTTGTGAGCTCATGGGTTAGTCCCGAAGGATCTTTTCTTTCCAGGCAGAGAAATTTCATAAGACATTCGTACATGGTCTCCACTCTTTTTAGTGTATATAAGTTATCCTTCGATAGATAATGTCTAAGGCGTATGTCATGATGCGGTCTGTTTGTACGTAGACTTTTTTCTCTTAGCATCATGTAAGTTATTAGGAACGCTCTGCCATCTGTTGAATATATTTGGAAGCTGGGGAAGGTCAGAGAATCAAATAGTATCTAGCAGGGAATAGTATTCTTCCGTGATCAGAGGAAGTCTATACTCTCTGGCTTGACAGGTAGTATTCAAACATGGCTGCATGCAATGAAATTACTAAGGATCACAATATTAATGCAATTGTAGTCGCTTAGCAACCTGCTAAGTACACAACGTATTGCGGGTTAGGGTAAGCCTTCGCCTGCAATTATTGGAGTGATAATTTACTGACCTGATTTTATGATTACTCAACGTTTGCTGAACTTAGAAACCTATCAATGTCTCATGATGCACCGAGAGGTAATACAGGAGAGAACAAAACGGATATGAAGCATATCGGTGCAGTACAACGGACGGAAGGATTTGCCAAAGCTGTTTTTAGTAAACTCTTGTAATATACGGGTGTTGAGATTGGAATTTTAAACAGAATTCATCTCACATATTCTCAAGTAATCCAAGTATGAGAACAAAGTACGAGACTTCCTCCAGTGCTGGCATACAGTTTGATTTATGATGGTGGGGTATTTGGCTAACCTGATGACACCTCGCTACATTAAATTAACAGTCGTTAGTTAATGGCGAGCAGGTGAGTCTAGAGAGTTCATTAAATGATTTAGTGGCAGGCCGCTCGCCGAGCTGCTCCCCATTATTAATGGACCAGCATGTTAGTTACCCTGCTAACAGTTCTTTGTTACACGCTCTCCTATAAAATACACTAGTAAACATTTTACAGCTCACAATGACAATGTCCCATGTATGAAATAGGTCGTATTGTGAGCTGATATCCTTCATATACATCCGCATATTGACGATCTTCTGACTGTACAGAATGCGGGGACCCGGCCGGTGCCACCGTACTTTGAATTTAGCTACCACCATGTCCCTCGTTCTGCGAGATGATGAGCTGCCAGTAGATATCGTCATCCGTAATACGGGGAATCGTTTACTCATTTTAACTATTAACACTCGCATATTATATATTTTAACTACATAAAAGGAAAATGTCCATGCTGTCGTAGCAAGGGTAGAGGTGATACCCCCACGTGGCGCGTCCCAGGTTGCGGAGAGGTAGGTCCTAACCGACTTGCCGCCGAACTTGAGCGAAATAAAATAGCTCTCGCGGACCAAACGCACACCCCCTGTGGGTGGGGGATGCAGACGAAGAATATACCCAAGGTACATTTGCCTGTCGTAAGAGGCGACTAAACGGGGCAACGAAGTGATGCTGAATTTTCAACCATGATATTACCTGTGATGAGTACCATCACGCGAGGAACACCCTGAGTCGACTTTTCTTGGGATTAGTACTACCATGTGAGGAACACCATGGATTTTAGTTGCCTATGAGTGGCGCCATTATGTGAGAAACACCATAGATCTGCGTTACCGTAAGTAGTACATTACTTGTGAGTAGTACCACAATGTGTGGAACACCGTAATTCTACGTTACTTTTGATTAGTACCGCTAAATGAGAAATACCATGGTATTACGTTACTAGCGAGAAGTACCATTTTGAGGGACCATTGACCTGGATGTTGTACCCCTTTAGACAACAAGCATAATCGATTCAGGATTGTGCTCGCTGGAAACCTACAAGTTGAGCTTCCGTGCAATACATTTACATAAACCCGAACTCCCATCTATCAAACCAGTTTCTCTTTTCCATCTGCGCCTTTTTTCTTACCTCCCCCTCCTTCGCAACAATTCTGTCAAACTTCTGGAAGTTTCAAAAAATATTTCATCAAAACTCAATGTACCTATGCAACGTTTGATCTTCCTAAATTGTCAAGAAATCTGTAGAAATCCTCGGACAGGCCCTCAGAAGGACAGAATTCGTGACGGACTTTTGTAGATACAGATAGTTGTTAATTAGACAGTAACTTCTTTTCGTTAGTTTTTAAAACGTAACGCCTAATTTTTTTTCTCGTACCGTCAATTGAGGTCTTCAGTATTTAGCACCTTTTGTCATAAATTCTATTCTTCTCTATCTTCTCTTCCCAACACAATTATCTTTTTATCTTCCACACTGATTCTAACTCTCCATTCTTCCAATTTCTCATTTACTGTCCTTGGACACCCTTTCTCAAATCATAATTTCATCAACAAAGAATATTGTGTCCATTCTTCCACATTTGAGCATTCCTTGTCCTTCTCTTCATGGTAACATAAAATCAACATGAATGTTGACTACATTTTTAATAGCTTCAAAATAATTAAATAATTTGAAGACCATGGATTTTAGCATTAATACAGTATAAAGTTAGAAATTAATTCGTTTACGTGCGTGAGCGTGTGGTATTGTCCGTATGAGCGTCGCATTTAATATATTATCAGCTGTAATATAATTCACCTCCCATATAGACACAAATCCTATGGATACCCACAAGATATATCATACAGTGTGTTTCCCTCATCGGTTGGCCGGCAGGCGTGCCCAGCTTATCTGCCTCCCGTTGACTCATCACTTCCCGTTACACAGCGCAGCGGCAGCACGGGAATGCCCGCACTTCGCAGTTCAGGTCCGAGCTTAGAACGTGTATTAAGTGTTGATCTGTCACTTCAACTGATCTAGAGTTGTGAAGTGTTACTTTGAGGTATAATTCTCATAATGCCTCCACATGTTTACACGGTAGAACAAAGGGTATTCTTGTACGATAATTATGTGGAAACAGTCTTGCAGGGAAGACGTTAGGCGATTTGTAACACAATTTCCTGGTGTACGCCCTCCACATTGAGAGAACGTGCGGAAACTCGTTAACATATACGGTAGATAAGAAGCGAATTGTTAAAAAACGTGTACTTAACGGGAGAAAATTAAATAAATTCACAGAAAGATTAGAACATAGGCCTACAAAATCCCTAAGACGACTTGGATAAGAACTCGGGGTTCCAAAGAGCTCAGCATGGCGGGCTACGAAACCACACAAGAACATATCCGGAGAGAAAGAGCCTCAATTACGAAGACGAACTTATGCTTGTGAATCCGAGTTTCCTAGACGATACGTGAAATGTATGGAGACTGGAGGTATAACATTTCCAACATCTCCTGTCATTAAGGTACGAGCTTATTTTTTAAATTCTTAATTACTAATTTTCTTAATTCTTACATTCTTCTTTCTTCCACATCCACTGCCTTTTTCAGATTCTCTATGGGTAGGGTAGTGTACCAAAGCCCTCCACCTTACTCGACCTTTCCACCATTCCTCTTCTAGTACTTTATTGCTATCGACTCCTCTATTTACAATACAGTCCACAACAAAGCTCCTCCATCTCATTCTAGGCCGTCCCCTAGCTCTCTTTGCAGTCTCTGTATCCATGAATGCTCTCTTTGGCATTCTCCCTCCGGGCATTCTCATCATATGTCTAAACAATTTCAGCTTTGCTGTATCAGTCTCTTCTTGAAGTTTACACACTTTCATACTTCTCCTTATTCCCTTATTTTGTATTCTATCTCGTCTTGTATTTCCCTATTTGCTTCTTAAGAACCTCATTTCCGTTTACTCAACGTCCAGGCTGCTGCTGCATAGCTCAGTATAGGTTTATAATAGGACGAGTATAAAACCTTCTTGCACTTCATTTGCAGATCTTCGTTCTATAGAATGTCTCTCACACAGTGGTAGAAACTTGCAAACTGCTATATTCTTAAATATGAGGCTGAGACTTGGACGTTGAGAAAAGAGGAAGAAAGAAGACTAGAAGCATTTGAAATGTGGATCTGGCGGAAGATGGAGAAAATCAGCTGGCAGGAAAAAGTAAGGAATGAGGAAGTATTAAAAAGAGTGGGTGAAGGAAGGAGTACGATATTGGAATGCATTCAATGACGGACGAAAAATTAGTTAGGCTACTGTTTGAGACGCAGTTGTTTAATAACCGAAGCATGGGAAGTGAAGATAGAAGGGAAACTGAAGAGAGGAAGGAATAGGTATCAGTTAGTAGACAGTGTAAAGGTAAATATATGCTATTGGAAGACGAAGAGAATGGCTGAAGACAGAACAGCGTGGAGAATTCATGCGAAGACCTGCCGATAGGCAAACCACCAGTGATGATGATGATGATGATGTATTCTTAAATCAATTCCTCTATCCAAATTATCCAAATTTCAATCTTGTGGCATCGTGCTGACCAAATATTTAAAAACTGTCACTAGTTCAAGAGGATCATTTCCTATTCTTGTCACTCCCGTTGATTTTCTGTTACCTCTCGTCATGATCAAAGTCTTATTTTTCACAGTACTAATCTCATTCCAAAATTTCTTACTCCTCATTCCATGAACCAACTTGTGTCTACACTTTCTCTTCATTATCTCCCCAAACTACAATGTCATCAGCAAAGATTCTACTTGTTCGCCATCATCTCCTCCTTGACATTATGTAGAATTATGTAGATGATAATGAAGAGTAAAGGAGACAATATACTTCCCTGTCTTAAGCCTATCCCAACTCTGAACCATTCGGTTTGACTCACTTTGGTTCTAACAAAGCTTCATTTACAACCTGTGCCTCTGCCAACGGTATCCACATTCTTGATTTTGATTGTTATGTGACGCACAGACAAAGTGAGCGAATTCCTGTCCTTGTTACTACGCCACGGAGAGGGGAGTGATGAGTCAATGGGAGGCTGATAAGCTGGGCGCATCTGCCGGCCAACCGATGAGAGAAAATCCCTCCAGTAGGTTCAGTTGTTTCTGTAACCTGTGAGGAACTCGTAAAATACCACGCGTGCATTCTTAATTTAAGCAACTATGCATAAAATCTATATGTTTAAAACACTACGCTGATTCTTGTTGCCGCGATTTTGAGAGAACGGCTGAACCGATGGACATCTTTTTTTTTTTTTTTTTGCTAGTTGCTTTACGTCGCACCGACACAGATAGGTCTTATGGCGACGATGGGACGGGAAAGGGCTAGGAGTGGGAAGGAAGCGGCCGTGGCCTTAATTAAGGTACAGCCCCAGCATTTGCCTGGTGTGAAAATGGGAAACCACGGAAAACCATTTTCAGAGCTGCCGACAGTGGGGTTCGAACCTACTATCTCCCGAATACTGGATACTGGCCGCACTTAAGCGACTGCAGCTATCGAGCTCGGTTCGATGGACATCGTTAAGCTTTCTGACGAAATCCCTTGGCCTGTATATTTGCAGAGTGTCTTTGAAAACAAACATTTCTTGCCGTATATTTTGAATTTTTAAAAGAAAAATGTAGCATTATGCGTGGCCAAAGTGCTCGCCGGTACTTCAAGGCCATCTGGACTCTGGAAGCGCTGAGGGATACGAAAGGGGGAAGTGGAAGAGGGCAAGCAAACACGAATGTCTTCCTGGTCAGCCGTTCCAGTTCGTATTGAGTTTCAGAGAGTCGCTCAGTCGAGAAGAATCTTTTCAGCGCTGTTTTACTGTGTCTTTGTAGCCCTCCCTATATTTGCAGCTTGAGATGTTCTTGAATTTTAACATTAAGGCTGTGAAGTCCTTCCGCTCCGGTTTTTAGGAAAGTAAGTCGACCTCCGTGTCATAATTTACTGTTGTTACGATGAAACTGATATTGTGCCAATTTTGAATTCTGATTTGGCCGACATTGTACTCATAGTAAATCAGGAGCCCAGTAACTGCACATTCAAAATAGGCAGAGATGATGTAACTCCATCAAATTTTCTCAAATTAATTAAAAATACACAGTTATCGAACTCATCTGAGACAAGTAAGTACAAACTGTATGAGCCGTTATCACTTCACTCTGTTGTTACGGTAATTATTGAGTGGCTTATACTATAGTTCTGTATGGGATGTAATCGGCTCGTTGTCGTGTCACGTTTTAAATGGGGATTAAACTCAGATTAAGATGCGGTGTAATGATGGATATACATCCGCTTATTGAACTATGACAATTGCACCGGAATGTTAGTTGTAGTAAATGGTTCCCCAATCTGGAGTGTAGTAATCTCGAAATACATATCAACAGTCATTTATTAGAGCTTTTGCATTTTTCTTCCATTTTCCTGTCCGTCAATTAGCAGTTTCTAATGATCCGCCATTATTAACACTAACGCATTTGTTGTAGTTTACCACTAATCTCCTTACACAGCATTAATTGAATCTACATTGCAAATGTTGTTAGCAGTTTGACACTATTTGCAATGAAGTTTTAGTCCCTCTGATGCAGCATTTAAATGAGCAGTTCTCTCGTACTTAGATACAATCAAGCAGCGCTATAAATTAACGTTAAATAATCCCACTGTGGGTGGGGAAGTAACCGTGTTAGTGACAACTAAAAGGCTTGCATGCCTGAAGCACATCTGAGCAATAACTGTGAGACTATAACTTACTGTAATCACTGGGACTAACATCTGGTTGGGTTCGAACCACACTGTCGGCAGCCCCGAAGATGGTTAAACGTGGTTTCCCGTTTCCACACCAGGCCTTATCAATGCCACGGACGCTTCCTTCCTACACCTTGCCCTTCCCTATCCTGTCACCCACTGTAGGTGAGAGACGCATATGAAGAATACACGCAGGATATCCCCTGCCTGTCGTAAGAGGTCACTGAAAGGGGACCCAGAGACTCTCACTTTGGGAGCGTAGGTTGGCGACCACGGAGTCCTTAGCTGAGTTCTGGCCTTGCTTCCACTTACTTGTGCCAGGCTCCTCATATCCATCTATCCTGTCCGACCTCCCTTGGTCAACACTTGTTCTTTTCTGACCTGGACGATATTAGAGCGTTCGAGGCCTAGAGACTCTTTCATTTTCACGCCCTTCATGGCCCTTTCTCCGGTACTTCATTTTTCGAAGAGTCGGATCCCTTCTTTCTTCTTTCTTATTTTTTCTCTTTCTCTACCCTTTGAGCAAGTATGTGCCACTTTCATTAATACCCGCTTGAAGTTAGTGTGTCCCGGTTTTTGTAAGGTACATATTGCCCTTGACGTTCTATACTACAGTACGTATATTTTCTTTCAGAGTCGTCTATGACGCTGAAGGATATGAATGAAATGTCATTGTGTGAACTGAAGAGAGAATACCCTAAAAAGAGAAAGAGCAGATAGTTTCTTGTATATGAAAAACAACCTCGTACATATCACGAAATATTAAAGTGACATACATAGTGTGTTAGAACATTCCTTCATCCATTTTAAGTCTGATTTCAAGAAGATATTGAAGAAGGTAGAAAAGAACGTTATTTAATAAAACGCCGCCATCAATTTGACTTCTGCGACTGTACAAAAGTCGCGTCAACCAAGGAAGGAATTTGGAAAATTGAGTGACCGTAGCAAAATTTTTGCGCGAGCATGTGCCTGCTTATGTGTCAGTTTCTACAGCTGTTATGAGTTAACATGGCACTTCTACTGAGAAGCCAATTTTTTCGTACAGAATAACCTTGGTAAAAAACTTTCTGTTTTACGTCGCACCGACAGAGATCGGTCTTGGGGTTAGGAGTACTAAAAGAATGGGGAGAACCACGGGACACCATCTTCAGGGCTGCCAACAGTGGGGTTCGATCCACTATCTCCCACAGCCGCACGATCCTAACCGCACGGCCAATTCGCTCGGTTTTGTAACGAGCTCGAACACAGATACTGAATACCCTTGGTAGCAACTGAAAACTCACTTCCTGCTTACAGTGGGTGGGGTGTAGAATGTATGACGGTACGCTCCGTCTATCTTCAGAGGCGACTGGAAAGGGTGACCCACCCGTAGGCTCTTAACTTGGGATCGTGGGCTGGCAACCATGGGGAATCTAGCTGAGTCTGAATCTTTTGTTCCACTTACTTCTGTTACGCTTTAATCCTTCCCTTCCTTACTCCTCTCGTTCTCTCCCCGTCCCGATGATATCATTTCGGTGAGGATAAACAACCTTTCATGTTTATGCCATCCTCGTTCCTTTCCTTTCTATTATGGATAGTTCCAAACTTCTTCCTTAATCCCGTCTGGTTAGAGTTGTCCAATAGTAGAGTCGCTCAAGAATGATCGCACTCTTGATAACTACTTTGGCCAAGTCCCACTGGCAGGGTTACACGAGAAACTTTACAGCTGTTGGGGATTATAAATATATATTGTGAGCATACTCCACGCCAGAGCCTCTCTAACGCCCAAAATCTCACGCATGCGAACCGAGGCACAGAGGCTCTGTGCACTGTGCATCGGTCCGACTCGGCTCAACTCGGTTTGACTCGGATGGTGCAGTGTGCTGCGAGCGACGAAGCGTTCGATGATAGACAGCTTGTTTATCAGTGAAAGAGATACGCGTAAGACAACAACATAATAATGGAGCAACCTGTTTCGAAGAAGGCAAAGACTTCCGAAAGTCAGTTTGAATCGAAGTAGAAATATCGTATCTTTTTGTCAGCCGTGAAGATAAATCCAAATCCTTAATCTGTGGGACAATAATTACGAGAACATCAAAAAGATCTATTTTTCAATATAAAGACTTTGCTCGAATTCTACAAGAATTTGTTGAAGGAAGCTTCTCCTAAGCTTCATCAAGAAGTAGCTAAGATTATTTCTGTGTTTGGTTCCGCATTCCTATGGTGTTTTGACTTGTTCGAAAACTAGATTGCGTACAAGTATTTCTCATTCTAATTTAAAAACGCTCTCAGAATTCCTGTCAGGCGGTCTCTTGTTCCAAACATTACTCCCATAATTGCAATTAAAAAGGAAAAGAAGAGCTAGAGAAGATAAATTGTCTGATTAAACAACATTGAAAAAGGAGACTTTTAACACCGGTAACGTTGTCCCACACAACTGAATGTCTCCACTCACCGCCCGTAAACATCTGGCAGTGAGGGGAGAAACAGCGGGGAAGGCGAGGAAGGTGGGGACAGGCCGAACGGGTGAGACAGCTGTAGGGAAAGAAGAGTGAGGGTTTACACTCTGGTCAACCAAATGAACTCGTCTCCTGTACCTTGCGCCGTCCAGTGCACAGGCGCATGCACCCTGAGGGGCCGTGATCTACGCATTCCTTTGAATGTTGATCTGAAACCAAACAAAATGAGGAAGCAGAAATGCATCCTAAGACTCATCTTCAGTCTCTACAAATACAAACTGATAGGAATATGTCAGAAAGAAAGGAAGTGAGCCAGAGCGCTGCGTGTTACTTGTGCGGGTAGAGACACAAGGCTGAACTGACAGTGTGGTTCAAATCTTTCTAGCGACCTGTCTTTTATTTTTCAATTTAATTGTACTGATAGCTCGTTACTAGGAAGGATGTGAACGTTGATAGTGTATTCAGGGAGTCTCAAACAGTTTGGGTCAAATTGTAACAGGTGGTAGTGGGTCCTCAACCGATTATATTGAGATAGGGAACCAATGGTCGGAAATACATATTTATTGTGGTAAGGACATACACAGCGACACCGCATAACAATAATGTAGCTCATAGTAATTGTTCAAAGTGACGACCGCCAGACTCAATGCATGTATTGCAACGGCGCAAGCTGTTCCGCCGCACTTTTGCAAAGATCCCGGGTGTCTGTTGTACACTGGAATAGCCCACTTCGATGTTAATATCCGAGAGCACCTGAACAACATGTACCCTCATCGTTGGATTGGAAGGGGAGGCCCTGTCTCATGGCCAGCGTGGTCGCCGGATCTCACACCTCTGGACTTTTTCCTCTGGGGTTGTGTCAATTCGTAGGTGTATGAAACCCCTGTAAAAACGGATGAAGACCAGCTTGCTAGGTTCCAAGCTGCCTGTCTCCTTGCACAACAGACACCAGTGATCTTAAAGGGAGGGCGGCAGAACTTCATGCGACCTTGCCATACACGCATTGAGACCGGCGGTCGTTACTTTGAACAATTACTGCGAGGTACGTTGTTATTCGGTGTAGGCGTGTATGTCCCCACAAGAAATATACATTTCTAACCAACGCTTCCCTGTCTTAATATAATCGATTCTGGATCCACTATCACCCGTTTCAATTTGTGCCAAAAGGTTTGAAACACCCTGTTTTTATTCCGAGAACTCTTTACTCATTTTCTGGAGTTTTGTCGTTGTGATCGAGGAATAAACAAGAAAGAAAATAAAGATATGTCGCGAGACAACGCCAGTTTCTACAAACAAAAGAAAGCTGAAACAAAGAAACGCAAACTAGTACTGGGTCTGTAGACACGTACTCTATGACCGCTCCAAATGGATGGGACACACAGACAGCGAGACTCTGGAAGAACTCCTTCCTCAAGGTCAGTTTTTCTTAAAGAGTGAGTGCCGTTGTCCACAGCGTTTTGTTTCAGCTCCGGGGACGAACATGTTTCCGCAGTGTCCTCTGCATAAGACAGCAGATATTCTCAATGGCGTTCAGGTCAGGACCATTCGGAGGCCAAGGTTTCACCTCGATACTTGTCTGCGAAGCAAATCATCGATCGATCAACTGGCTTTGAGGTATGAACCGGGTGATTATCCCGCTGGAAGCTAAAGCGCTGTCCTTCGGGATAAATTTCATCGAATGCTGGAATCAACCAGACTCCCATAAGATGTTCGTAATTCTCGGCGTTCAGAGTTCTCGGAAATCTCTTCAACATCCTTGCACCTTGTGAGGTAAACCATCTCCAACCGTCGAGCACATATGACACTAAACATAGTCTTGAAATTTATCTAGTGTAAATTGGTGCAACAAACTGGTGCCTCTAAGAAGCTGGGGGTGTATACTGCCCCCATTTTTCCCGAGCTAAGCCCAGCCATCGAGCGAGAGATCCCAAGGTGGACCGTTCGATCGTTGGCTATCACTTTCTAGAGGCATTTAAGGGATGTTAGGGATTGATGACCAAGCAGGATAAAAAGAAATGTTAAAACAACACTCTGACATTTATTCACATAAGCAAACAAACAAATGAAAATACTCTTGCTCTTATTTTTTTTTTACAGAATAGAACTTTCATAATATTGCATTTCTTCCTCGATTTAGAGTGACACGTGTCCTTAATCTCCAGCCTTACTGTGCTGTAATGAAACCAAAGAAAAATTAGGCCTCTTGCCTTTTCAAATCAAAATATTTGACTGAAAGAATTAAATAAATTAACATAGAACTTCATAAAATCATAAACAGCTGTCTTGCTAACGAGGGTTTTACAATAATGTGTTCAAAACTTTACCAATTCAAAGCAGTCTCAACACGTGGTTTTTAAGATGTACTCAACTGAATTTGTCATTTACAGTATTTAATAATAGTCAATGACACCAACATGAACTTCAGTAGAAAATGAAAATTGATTTCAAGATTCTCAAAATTAATTAATTATTATTCTGATTATTATTATTATTTCTCATCATTTAATTAGCCCATGTTTCATTGTCACACGATCGTGTTCTTATTAATTTTCCATTGCATTATTTACCTAATGATCGTCATTAGCATCTCAGAATAATTATCTTGAATTAATTATTAATGACTTATTTTCACCATAATTCCAATTAATCATGCGGCTAACAAATTTCTACCTCTGATCTTTGTATTTCATTTCTATTCAAATTAATCTTAAAATATTTCAAATTTTAGAAATTTACATTACCAACGTGTGAGCTAGATAAATAAATTATATTTACAAATCGAGTGCCTTCATAAAGTAACGAGATGATCTTTCCTTTTAAATCTCGCTAATTAAGAAAATAAATTCTTCCTAGTCTTCCTCGACTTAACTTAATCAAACTTTCCCTTAAGGGCATGAAAATTATTTCTTAAGGCAACACACAACGATGAGTGCAATCTGCGTCACAGCGAGTGTGTGACCAGATCAAAATTAAATGAAACCAACATGACACAAGAGAAATATACATATTTACATACACACACACATTCGCACTAGGGAAACATTTTTTTATGTACATTTTTACATCGAATCCTGTTTTAGCAAGTTTATTCATGATTTTTATTGGTGGTCGGGACGCGTAATGTCTAGCAGAAATAATCCGTGTACTGAAATTATCCTTCATTTATAGTGGCTAGTGATCGAAGTCATGGGTATCACTTGGTAGAAACACATTTCACATATCAATGTAAGTTCATCTAACTCATGAAATTATAATGGAAGATTCTAGTAAAATCCATAAGCACTACCATCATTTGGGCTACAGGTTGAAATTACCGCAAGCGTGAGCCTTACTTGTATTACTTTTATTTCCTACCTGTGAAATACACTCGCAACACGTGCTCCAATAATTATAATCCATCTTGCGCTCCCAATACACAAGAATAAGTCAAATATCATCATTAAATCCTCAACTGCTTAATTATACAACAAGTATCCCTCAGGATTGGTCATATTCCAGACCCTTCATGAACAGAGCACATTCAATCTCACATATAAGGACTCTACAGTAATTTTATGGCTCACGAGCGTTACTTCTGTTTTACCCGATCTTTAGTTAATATTATTATTATTTAAGTGATTATTACATCTACTGATCCTCATGGAATATCGTAAAATTAGATGACTTCATCATAAATGCAACAAGTGATCTTGAAAGACACTAGGTTCGACCCTATTCACTCAAAATGTACACGTAAATTTCCATCCAATAACTTTCAACATTACAAGGAAAGTAGATTTATCGTGTGGTCAGTGATTATTAAATATAAAGCTCCTTAAGCATGGGAAATCATTCAAAGACAACCTACATGTCTACTCTAATAGATTCCAAAATTTCATTCATACGTACCTAGTCTACCACGACACCTTAAGAAGTGGAAAAATGAAATATTTCTAACTACAACAAACTAATAGACCTACGACTTAAGAAGAAAGACCTCTAGTTGTACAAAAGATAAGACAGATAAATTAAATTAAAAATGTACTCAAGTTTTTGATGTAGTTCGATTCCCGTCGACAGTCAGTTATTCCAGCATACTTCTCCGGTCAGTCTCCTTCCAATTACCAGATACGCCTCACATTTTACAGCTCCATGGAGGCTCTGCAACAGGTGTCCCTCGATGAAATGATGTTGACGGTGGTTGCGGAATTATCCATCTTGAGATGTTCAATTCTACGACGACTTCCGTAGAATGCCGGTCACAAGCTGTAACTGAGATGACAAAATTAAGTACTTTGCACAAGCACACGCCGAATATAAATAGCTTGTCCACACTGTCACACTTAACTTGGCTCCTAGGCGTCTTTATTCCATAGAATTCACTAATGGTTTCTCTAAATTCTAGCAGAACGGCGTCGACTTGAACTGAAATTACTTCTCCACGTGGTCTGAGAATGTGGTGCAGCACAACACGACGAAGGATATTCAGAGTAAGAGCTTCAAGAACATTAAGAGCATTAAGAGTACAAGAGCATTAAGAGAGCGATTTACTCGAAACAAGGCCTTTTATCTAATTAGCCAGGGAGGTGTGATCTCCAGCGAGAGCGGTAATTGGCTGATGGTCTCGTTTAATTGGCGCAGACTATTCCAGAAACAAGCTGGGTTGCGCGCGTGCGAAGGCAGTCACGTGGTTTGCTCTGACCTTGGCACAGTCTTGCCGGTATGTCACCCCCTCTGAACGACGAAAATAACTCGTTCTCAGCTCGCCACAACTCCCCAAATGATATACTGCAGTCACAAGCAGACAATAAAATCTTCACTTTCCACTTGTTAAAATATTCGTAATATCGCCAATTTTAACGGGGACAATACACGTTTGAAGCTGTGAGATGTCAGTGGAGCAAAAATGCTCTTTGAGCTACAATGCTCATTCCTTCGCAAACTACTGTGTTGAAAATCTTCTCTAATTAACCTGATTTTTGGACTTCTAGTCCACCCTTGTTAACCGAGCAGACGAGCTCTTTAACTCTTATTTGTTGTTGCTTATTCAGATTCCTCCCCTGCGAACCATGTGACCTTGCAGCGCTGGGGAGGCTTGCTTGTCCCAATGCAGTAGACAAAAGAGCCGCAGGTGCAACCATATCGGACTAATGAATGGTTCATCGAAACCTTTCCTAAGTTAAAAGGACGGAACTCAGGTGATTGACTAATACGGCCTTACATGTATTGATTAGGTGGTCTAATAAATAACTTAATGTTATTATTTCAATCTAATATCATCAATACGGACCAAAAATGATATTTATTACATGTAATGTCAATGCCAACCAGGCAATAGTAAAACCTAACATGTACTTGAACCTAAAAATTAAAATAGGCAAGATTTCTAGAGATATCAAGTTTCTTAAAGATTGCTTGAAATTGGAGTTGGTACCTAAATTTCTCAAATCTTTACAAAGAAAAAGTCATCCCTATTCAAAATCTAATGCCACTCAAAAGAAAGTAAACAACATATGGTTGAAAAATGAAATTAAACTATTATACAAGAAGAAATCTTTACTAAATTTACAATTATATAGGACTCATTTGACCATCTCTCAGAAATTACCCCCACTTGAATGGAGCTCATTTTTAAGGTACACTGACATCAAACTATCTTACGTATTAGACAAGAAACAGAAAACCCTAAACCATAAATTACTTTGTCTTCAAGAAAACAAATGTAAAACTCCTGACCAAAATACAAACAACAAAGTGTCCCCTTCCCATTTGACTAACATTCCCACTACAATCAACCTATCTAATGCAACCTTCTCTAACCAGGAATTAAATGTATTAGATAAAGGCATCAAACATAATTGGCCTAATCACAAAAAGGCAGAAGACATCATCACTACCATCGCTGAAACCGAAACTAATATCGATAAACAAATCCAAATTGATAAACAGAATGACGTACGATATGAAGTAAAAAAGAATCTCCCAACTTTGATTAATGAGATAACATCTAATAATAACTACAATGTCTCGAAACAAATTCTAAACCTGAAATCCAAAATCCATAACAACAACGTAGTAATTACAAAAGCAGATAAGGGCAACACCATAGTAATAATGAACAAACAAGATTACATCAATAAAACTGAAACTTTTTTTTCAGACAATACCTATACCTTGATTAACAAAGATCCAACAAGCAAAATACAGCGTAACTTAAAGAACCTTCTTAAAAATTCTAACTTCATTTTAAATGATCAAGATTATCAGAAATTAACTGTAATGAACCCAAAATTACCTACAGTCAGATCACTGCCCAAAATTCATAAAAATGATGTCCCCATTCGGCCTATAATTAATAGTATCAATAGTCCTACCTATAAAACCTCTCAATTCCTACACAAATTCCTAAAAAAACACTTTAAATTTCACAACTACAACCCCATAAAGAACTCGATCGAACTTTGTAATTCCCTAAATAATTTCAGTCTACAACCAAACCACGTTTTATGTTCTTTTGACATCACCAACATGTATACTAATATCCATATCAACAATACTATTAACATCATAAAAAACAATCTGTTGAAACATAGCACATTGAGTAAAATCGAAATTGATGAATGGTTAAAATTACTTAATTTCGTTTTAGACAACAACTATTTTACCTTCAATAAGAAAATTTACAAACAAGAAGGTCTAGCGATGGGAGACCCGTTGTCTGGAATACTAGCCGATATATACTTAGATAATCTCGAACATAGTAAGATTATTAATAACATCAACGGACTCTGTCTTTGGCATCGCTATGTTGATGATACCATAGCTATCATTGATAAACAAATCAACAACAGCAATAACATACTATCATTCCTCAACAACTTAGATAATAATATTAAATTCACTAAAGAAGATGAGTTCAATAACTCTTTGAACTTCTTAGATATCAAAATCACACGAGCATTGAACAAATTCGACTTCCAAATATACAGAAAACCCACCTTTTCTCCAACCACCATAAAAAATGATTCTTTACATCCCAACTCACATAAAAAAGCCACTTATCACAGTTTAATATATAGAGCATTAAAGATCCCTATGTCCTCTACTAATTTAAAGAAAGAATTACTATTCATCAAGGAAATAGCTAAATTCAATGGATTTAACACGAGTATGATTGATAAAATCATCAATAAAACCAAACTGAAACTAGCTACCAATTTAACCCCATTAAAACCCGTCAAACCAAAATACGCTAAATTCACGTTCACTAACCATAGCATTTACCCGATAACCAATTCATTAATGAAGCACGAAATAAAAATAGCCTACACAACAAAAAACACTAATCGTAATTTATTCTTCAATCACAACTCTATCAACATCACAGACAATAGTTACTCTGGATCAGGAATATACAGATTGAAATGCTCTACATGTAATTTTTCTTATGTTGGCCAAACTGGCCGCAGCTTCTCTACCAGATATGCCGAGCATTACAATGCCCAAAGACACAACAAATTCTCCGCAATGGCCAACCATATGAGGGACACCGGACATAAATTCACCACAATAGAACAAGACCTCCATATCCTAAAAAGAGTCGATAAAAGCAAACTCATGACAGAATATGAAAACTTATTTATTTTCCTCGACCAACATTTTAATAAAGATAAAAATCTAAATGACACTATTGATAAAAAAAGCCCCTTGTATGAACAGATTCTTATTTTATTACGAGAATCAACTTCCCTCACCAACAAATTCTTAAAAATCTTCAACCTCACATCAATTAGAGTTCCCACCTCCCCTACAGCTAATATACCCCCCTCCCTTCCCCCCGCCGCTAGTACCTCTAATTCAAATACAACCAATAAACCCATAGCCACACCCACCGGAACATCGCTCCCTCCAATAGCCTTACACCGTTACAACACGCGCAGTAATACACTCTCTTCCTTCCCTCCCACCAATAGCAGCCCCCCTCCAATAGTTACGTCAACGCAAACAGATCCCCCTCCAGCACAAAACTTCAGTTATAACACACGTAGCAAGAAGTCTACGGTTGCAAATTCTTCTAACTCATAATATTACAAGCTATCTTTGTCACCGTCAAATGGTAAGTGCATACTATTCTACTTCAATATTTTTCAAATATCTTTTCACACAATTATCTCTACGTTTCTTGCTTCCATTTACAGATTTCACTTTTATATGCTTTTTCAACTAGAATATCTACAATCTCACAATTTACAACATTTGAACATCACTTCAAATTTTGAGATGGTCCATAGTGATCCTATTTGAAACTGTTCTTCAACTTCTATTCACCAACTTCATATCCTCAACGTATTCTACAACTTCACCATATGCATCTGACTTTCGTCTTTTATCTTCAAGATCATGATGAACTTTGGATCTCTCGACTAACTTTGACTTTTATTCTCTCCTCTTTACTTTGATTATATAAGATTTTTCGCCATCGTCTAATTATAACCGCCATGACTATCAACTTTACTTTTATGTAATCTTACTACTTGTTGTTTAACAATCTGTTGTTTTATCCATTGTACTTATTTTAGCAGCCTTGTAATGTTAATTTTGTTAATACTTCCACTATTGTATCTCATCACACTGTATTTTCAAACCATCATTGTTATTTTTAATGTTATTTTACTTCAAATCTCTTCAAGATTTTTAAAATTTATTTCATTACTACATGTTATTTAGACGCTTATTTTTAATTTAAGGTTAAGACTATGGCTGATGATGCCTTCAGAGAAGGCGAAACATGTCCCACTATTAGCTAACAAATTTATGTAAATCATCCAAGACGATTTTGTATTGATTAGGTGGTCTAATAAATAACTTAATGTTATTATTTCAATCTAATACGGCCTTGTAATAATACTCAACACGGCTTAGCTGTGTTGATACTGCTCCACGACTGAAAGGAACGGGAAACTACAGCCGTAACTAACTCCCGAGGACATGCAGCTCTTTCTGTATGAATGATGTACTCATGATGGCTTCCTCCCGGGTAAAATATTCCGGAGGTAAACTAGTCCCCCATTCGCATCTCCGAGTGGGGACTACACGAGAGGGGGCAATCTTCAGGAAGATAGATACATTCTGCGAGTCGGAGCGTGGAATGTTAGAAGCTTGAATCGCTATGGTAGGTTAGAGAATCTGAAAAGAGTGATGGATGGACTAAAGTTAGATGTAGTTGGTATAAGTGAAGTACGTTAGCAGGAAGAGCAGGATTTGTATGAAGGCGACAACAGAATTATCAACACAAAATCAAACAGGGGAAATGCAGGAGTTGGCTTAATAATGAATAAGAAGCTACGGCAGCGGGCAAGCTACTACGACCAGCATAGTGAAAGGAGTATTGTTGTTAAGATACACACCAAACCAATGCCTACCACAATAGCACAGGTCTATATGATTACTAGTTCAGCAGACGATAAAGAAATCGGAAGAATATACAGTATGAAAAGATAGAAGATTTAATACAACATGTAAAAGGTGACGAGAATCTAGTTGTGATAGGAAAATGGAATGCGGTGGTAGGCCAAGGAAGAGGAGATAATACACTAGGAGAATTTGGACTGGGACAAGGGAATGAAAGAGTAATTCGGCGGATTGAATTCTGCATCGATCATAATTTAGTCCTTGGTAACACTTGGTTCAAACACCAAACAAAAAAAAGAAGGCTGTATACGTGGACGAGACCTGGAGACACTGGAAGGTATTAAATAGACTTCATTACGATTAGGCACAGATTCAGAAACCAGGTGTTCAATTACAACACTTTCCCAGGAGCAGACGTGGACTCTGACCAGAAATTGTTGGTCATGAAATGCCACCTGAAGTTGAGAAATTAAGGAAAGGAAGGAATGTAAGGAGATTGGATCTAGACAAGTTTAAAGAAAATAAGAGGTATTGTTCACAAGGACTAAATGAAATGTCTGAAGGAAATACAATAGAGGAAGAATGGACATTCGTGATGGATTAGGTCTCTAGGGGTGCTGAAGAAATGGTAGGAAGAAAGGAAAGATCACCCAAAAACCAATGGATAACTCAGGAGATACTAGACCTGATTGATGAATGAGAAAAGTACAAGAATGCAAAATATGAAGAGGACAAAAGGAATACAGGTGATTAAAGAATGAAGTGGATAGAAATGCAGGGCGGCTAAGGAAGAATGGTTGAAGGAGTAGTACAATGATGTTGAACGTTGTATGATCCTAGGATAGGTAGATGCTGCATACAGAAAAGTAAAGAAAACCTTTGGAGTAAGGAAAGCTAAAATGTATTAATAACTTATTAAGAGCTCAGGTGGAAAGCCACTTCTAGGGTAAGAAGACAAGACAGGAAGGTAGCAGGAACATATCCAACAGTTGTATCAAGGTAGAGACGTAGATGATATGCTTCTGGATCCAGAAGAGTCTGTTAATGCTCATTAAATCGGGGACCCTACTTTGAGGTCAGAATTTGACAGAGCTTTGAGAGACCTAAATAGGAACAAAGCACATGGATTTGATGACATTCCCTCTGAATTAATGACTGCGTTAGGAAAAACCGGGATGGCGAGGTTATTCCATTTAGTGTGTATCATATATAAGTCAGGAGCAGTGCCATCAAATTTTTGGCAAAATGTTATTATACCTAGTCCCAAGAAAGCCGGTGCTGACAAGTGTGAAAACTACCGCACCATTAGCTTAGTAACTCACGCCTGCAAAATTTAACACTTATTACTTACAGAAGAATGGAAAGGCAAGTTGAAACGTAGTTGAGAAAGGATCAATTTGGCTTCAGAAGAAACGAAGGAACACAATCCTGCCTTTACGTCTGCTCTTAGAGGATCGAATTAAGGACAAACCCATATATATGGCGTTCATATTCTTGAAAAGGCTACTTGAGATTCTGAAGGTGATCGATATCAAATAAAGAGTACGAAGAATTATCTACAATCACTATACAAATCAGTCGGCAGTGATAGGAATCGAGGGTTTTGAAAAAGAAGCAGCAATCCAGAAAGGAGTGAGGCAAGGTTGCAGTTTGTTCCCCCTCCTTTTAAATGTTTATATAGAACAGGCAGTAAAGGAAATCAAAGAGGAATTTGGAAAGGGAATCGCTATCCAAGGAGAGGAAATCAAAACTGTGTGATTTGCTGATGAGATTGTTATTTTATCCGAGACTGCAGAATATCTGGAGAAACTGCTGAATGGTAGGGGCAGAGTCTTGCGTACAGTGTAAAAGATGAAGATAAATGAGTCCAAACAAAAGCAATGGAGTGCAGTCGAACGAAGTCAGGTGATGCAGGAAATATTAAATTAGGAAATGAATTCTTAAAGAAGTAGCTAAATATTGTTATTTGGAGGACATAAAATACAAACTAGCAAAAGCAAAGAAGGCTTTTCTTAAGAAAAGTAATTTGCTCACTTCAAACTTTGATATAGGAATTAAAAGAATATTTTTTAAGACTTTTAGAAAGAAAGAAAATAGAAGTTTTTGAAATGTGGTGTTACAAGAAAAATGCTGAAGGGTAGAAGGAATCAATCACGAATGAAGAAATACTGAATCGAATTGGTGAGAGGAGTTCGATTTGGCTAAATTTGACGAAAATAGAGATAGAATGATAAGACACATCTTAAGACACTCAGGACTTTGGAGTTGATTTTTGAGGGAAGTGTAGGCGGTAAGAACGGTAGAGGTAGACCAAGGTATGAATATGACAATCAGATTAGAGGAGATGTAGGATGCAGAAGTTACGTAGAAATGAAAAGTTAGCACGGGATAGGGTGGCATGGAGGGAGTCATCAAACCAGTCTATGGACAGATTACTCAAACGTCAACATATTCATATTACGTACCAAAATTCGAAAACTCAAAGAAATAAAGGAAAGAAATAAAATTTCAAAATTTAGTGTTTAAAATTTTGCTCTCATCTTTTCTCTGACCACACATTTACATCAGCACCTTCTTACATCTCTCAGGTCCACTAAATCCGCGCAAAACATTATTATTAATAATAATAATAATAATAATAATAATAATAATAATAATAATAATAATGTACGCCTCTGTGGTGTAGTGGTTAGTGTGATTAGCCGTCACCTCCGAAAGCCTGGGTTCGATTCCCGGCTCTGCCACGAACTTTGAAGAGTGGTAGCAGTACTGAAAAATGGTTCACCCAGCCTCGGGTGCTCAACTGAGAATAGAGGGGTTCGATTCCCACCTCAGTCATATTCGGAATGTTTTTCCGTAGTTTACCACTTCTGCTCCAGACAAATGCAGGGATGGTACCTAACTAAAGCCACGGCCGCCTCCTTCCATCTTCCTTGTTCATCTCTTCTAATCTTCCCATCCCCCCACAAGGCCTCTGTTCAGCATGGCAGGTGAGGCCACCTGGAAGAGGTACTGGTCCTCCACTCCAGTTGTATCCCCCACTCAAAGTCTCACTCTCCAGGCTGTAAAGGGGCTATCCCCACTGAGTCCGACGCAGAAATCAACCCTGGAGGATATACGGATTAAGAAAGGAATAATAATAATAATAATAATAATAATAATAATAATAATAATGATAATAATAATAATAATAATAATAATAATAATAATAATAATAATAATAATAATAATAATAATAATGGTTTTACGTCTTACTGACTAGTGCGATGTATTGGGGCACCTTCAAATAACACTGAACTGAGCCTGGATCGAACTTGCAAGGTTGGGGTCAGAGGCACAGCGTCTAAACCGTCCGAAACAATCATTTAAAGATGACGTGATGTGAGTGAAGATCGACGCTCTTGGATTCCATAACACCGACAATCAACGTGGGAATTACAAGATCGTTTAGCCATGAGAAGTATAACACGGAATACAAGCTTCTGGTATAGGAAAATGGATCATCTTTGCTAGGGATGCCATATCACCAACCTAAGGAAAGAGGACACAGTCACTGCACCTGAGTCACTTTCATAGGCTTCACTTTCATCACAGACCACTGGCCTGTCACTTTTGTTATTAATGGTTTTTTTTTGTGTGCCCTTCCTACATTCCTCAAGATGAAATATTGTGTTAAAGTATTTTGTTCTCCAACAAATAGTGGTGAAACTGGATGCAACTGAAGTGTTTGAAGTCATACTGTCAACACACTACACCTTTCACAGGCTCAATTGTGAAGCTGTTTCTGTATTTGGTCCTCTGTGAATTAAGCAATGAAAATATTCGCTCTGTGCTTGCATTATGACTTCGAATACAAAAGATGACTTCAGCTAACTTCAGGAGATCTGAATGGCATGATGGTTTTGGAAGCTCATTTTAAAAGTTCTTTGCGTCACTGTGGTGCCAACTGCTGCTCGAATTGCTGCTGCAGACGCAGTCACCTGCGCCTCAGCATACGCCGAATACGGCGGTCCTACCTCTCGGTGGTGCCACGGGTACGTCCTGGCCCGGTCTTCTTGCGAGCGTACCTTCTCGTGACCACTGCTGCCAGCACGCAAGCGTAGTGCAGACATTCCTGCCAAGTCGTTCTGCAATAGCGCGGAAGGAAAATCCACCTTCACGTAGCCCTATTATACGGCCTCGCGGTTGATACTGGCCCCTTCGTCGTAGCAAAACATTATTGACCCACTCACAGTCACTGCATCCAATCTCACAGGTAACTAACACTCTCGCACAGTACAGCCCGTATTTAAAGTAAACCTGATGTGCACTGTCATGGGGCCGTTACTAGCGCCACGCTAATACGATTTGCGGGAAATTTGAATCAACGTCTTCTTTCAGATGTTTAAACACACCTACTAACGTTCGTTAATCTAGAACAACCCATTCTTGGTGTTTGGGTATTTTGTCCGCCAGTGTATTTTACTCGCTCATATGATTTACTATCAAGACGTAGTGATACTTACCTCATACTGAGAAATATCTCTGCCTAACATTACGGAGACTGCGGCATGACCAGCCCAATATGCTTCTGTTCTACCAAATATTAAGCTATTTGATTCTACTCACCCACCGCAAGCAATTATTAAAGTGTTCATTGTTACTGTAAATAATTTGAATCAGTATTTGCGTCTTCTACTTGAGATTGTTAGGGCACGATTGTACAGTCACTGGTTTCTATTAGAAAGTGATTTTATTTTAAGTGATCTTATATTTTGTTGCGAGTGATACAATTATTTTTAGTTCAGAAGTGAGCTTCCTATTTTGCTGTCTCAGCTCACGCAGTACTGGCAATTTCTTAGGCAGAAAAATATCGGATTGCATACACGATCTACAGTGACTTGGATTAGGTCACGAAGTATGAATCGGCACATTCCTAAGTCATAGATGATGGCAGAGTTGAGGTTACAGTTTTCTTTGGTGATGCCCAATCAAATTAACTCATTGTATATAAATTTCTTATGCTCGTGCGAGTAAGAGTGTGCCCAAGTTAAGAAAGGTTGTAGAAGCTAGTCCCCACCTGTTTTTTCTTTTGCTAGGGGCTTTACGTCGCACCGACACAGATAGGTCTTATGGCGACGATGGGATAAGAAAGGCCTAGGAGTTGGAAGGAAGCGGCTGTGGCCTTAATTAAGGTACAGCGCCAGCATTTGCCTGGTGTGAAAATGGGAAAACACGGAAAACCATCTTCAGTGCTGCCGATAGTGGGATTCGAACCTACTATATCCCGGATGCAAGCTCACAGCCGCGCGCCTCTACGCGCACGGCCAACTCGCCCGGTACCACCTGGTTTTGAATATGTGTAATCATTTTGATAAAATGTCACGATCATTTCCCCATAACCATCTGCATTCATAATAGGGACGACTTATAATTAATAAATTATATTTTTATATTCCCTCATTTATTTTCCTCTCTTCGACGAAACCACGTTCTGTTACATGTACATCCCATACGCCACGAGTATGAGAGTTTCATACGGGTTCAAACATACATACTTACATACTGTCCCCTTTTCCGGGGTCGCTCAGCGGGCTGCACGGGTGGAACGTGCCGAAGTCGCTACATCGGGACAATATCTTTTAATGGTTTGTATATTCGCAGGGCACTGGTGACAGAACAGGTGAAGCTAGGACAATAAAATATACCAAAAATAAAAATAACGATTTATTAACAGCACAAATTTCTGCATTCATTTTCAAATAAAACCCTTGAGTTCAATTTTGTGAATTTAAAGAAAAAATATTATTTACAAGTAGATGCTTCTTGAACCTACCTCGGATTTTAGATTTTAAAATAAAATTTTATTTTATTATCATTGGTTCCAGTTCAGGTATTGATGATGAATCGAAATAACTGTACAATCAAAATTTCAACATTAGTGAAAGTTCCTGATACTCAAGTTAAAAATATTACATTCAAATTTAATCATTCGTTTCTAATGACACATTACTCCTGAGAAATTGAGCGCCCTACCTTCAGAGTAGTTCATTTAACCATGTGGAGTTCCATCTCAATCTCCTCTTTATTAACTCATTATTTATTTTTATTTCTATCCTATTAGAAATTATCATATTATTTAATTCATGTCCTAAATCAAGCCTATACTATTGTACAAATACACAAGGGTTTGATTTAAAATCCCCAATTATTTAAATGATTTATGCTTTATAATTGTCTTAATTATGTTTCTTTTAAGTCATACATTAGCATCTCTAGTTTATAATTAATTATAGGCAACGTTTACTCTTATTCTCAATTTATGTCACAGTTTAACCCTACTCTTATTGTATCATCCAATTTTAATTATGAGACCTTTATCCTACTCACATTAATATATCTACTTTGATTGTGATTATTATATTCCGATAGCTCAATTTCTTTACAGCACTTCACATTTGAATCATTTATCAATTATTTATCAATTATTTATCAGATTTCTTAACAGATTCTTTCTCAGCTTCACACATTTCAGATTCTTGCCATTCTCAGATTCTGTATTTTTCTTTCATTTTTCAGATTCTTACCATTCAATTTCTATTCATATTCCCAATTTCTTTCGTTTTTCGGTTTCTTTGGTTTACTCCCGCTTTCGTGAGATCTCGCTCGATTGTGTTTAATTAGTTAATCATCAATAGATCCTATATTTAAAATATCAAACCCTTAGTTGGAAGTATAGAGCATAACTAACACAAAACAAAGGTTACTGAGTTCGACAATGATCAGAATACGCACAGAGATCTGAAAATCTATATGAGTAAATAATCACAACCACACAATCACCTCAAAATGACGGAATTAATTTATTGTCGTATGGGTTTTATTATTACTATTAAATTTTATATTTATATCACGAGCCCTCAGATTTTGTAGATGACCCTACCATAACAACACACGCGACTCATAGCAATGAATATAGACACATAATCATACGACACGATAACGATCAGACAGAAATGATCAACCACTGCCACGAACAATCAACGATAAATTCATATATCACAATCATGCTCAATCGCATGAAACCAAATCCTAAATCATAGCAAGCACATCTTTAATTTGTTGTTGAGTTTATTTTATCAAATTATTTTTATCACTAATGACCAACGTGTACCCTAGTAGTCACCACGTGGTTATAGTTCACTCCTCATTTCAATTAGCCCATCATGCACCACCTTCACCGTATGGATTCAATTCCACATCATTATAGTCGAATTGGGCATTTTCGGCATTTCAACAATCACTTCAACAACATGTTTAATTATCTCGCCCTAAACCTTTACTTTCATTTCCATGATTATTATTCTCGATCTCACGAAATATTCCGAATAAATACCTATCAGATGGCTGCCAAAGAATGAAATTAATCTTACGATCAGATTTAATCAATCAGAATACGTCTCAATTTCTATAAATATTCTAATTTATCATCACTTTAATGCGGTTGCTGAACGTATTATTATTATTATTATTATTATTATTATTATTATTATTATTATTATTATTAATAGGGTATTTCGTTGTTATTATTATTATTATTATCAGTTATAATCTTTGAAGATCATAAGTAACGCATATATACCACTAAATAACTAGCAACAGACATGCTCTACTTAACCAACACCAAAGTGAAAAAAAAATCAAATTTAACTAATAGTAGATAATTCAATCAGTTTAGAATACAATATTACGAAATCTACAGAAAATAAAATATATACTTTAGTAGGCACTTATGTTTCTGATGCAGGCAGATTCAGATGGGATGTGTACACATGAACACAGGTCTCCTCTCTTGATTACGTTGGGTCCTACAGGTTCATTGTGTTGGCTCACACAATACCAGCTTAGAGGTACATGATGTCTGCACAGTCAGGCTATATGAAGTTTTGGCGATAATTCCTTGAAATTCTTGTGGAGATCCTCTCTTGCTAATCCATAACTGAAGATCTTGCTCACGTAGTTAGACTGAAACTGACATTCACATTAGAGGTTTGATCCACTTGTATTACATCACTATTTTAATTAACTTGTCTAACACTTGATGCAAAAATGTACAACAGTTTCCTCTGGCACCATAGAATAATGTCCAATACTTCTAAGTCCTCGTTGATCTCTCGATTAGGTATCCTACAGTTGCGTATCACACGCCGTAAACTGCTTAAAATTGTTTCTCGACTCACGCCTTGTAATGCTCTATGTAGTACGTTCCCAAAAGTTTACTCGTTAAATGATAACCTCTCTTCGACGACTTGAAAGGTTCCAAGTGTACTTCGGAACGAAGTAATCCACACGAAATCGCGGGATGAAATTCTAAATCAAAGTCAAAACACGAACTCATTAGGACATTTTAGAGACCAAGTCCGTAAAATTAGGTAAACGTATTCGATGTTTGCAGATATTTCCTTCCAGATGAAGTATCATTTAGACTCCTTCAAAAGAAAATGTTCGTCAATTGGCATTGTATCTCTTCTTCAGAACATAGCAGGAAAAGAATATGACTCTTCATGACTAAACAAGAAGAAGACTGTATTTGTTCGCTCTCTTGCACTGTACTACGATTTCGCCTCTACCTCGACCTCTCTCACACCGTACTAACGTATCTGTTCGTTCCTTCACACCGTACTAACATTCACCTCTAGACCAACGAACTAGTAAAGCGACATAGCTTCCCGGTTAGAGTTTCTATTGGTCGAGATTTTAGCTTAAATATGATTTGTCCCCTCTTACGACAATATGGATCATTCCAGAAATTTGTCGCTTCTTCTCCAAACTTCTCTTGCATGACCACTACACCGCTGTGACGTAGCTCATGTGTCCTTAACCGCTCGACCCATCTCCGGCTCACATTGCTTTCAACGGGACGGCCTGGCTATTAGTTGATAAGTGGTCCGTGTGTATATATGAAATTTTCGCAAATTAAAGCAAATCTACATTTATTCCCATAAGATACGATTTTGACGAGTATAATACATACATACATACATACATACATACATACATACATACATACATACATAGTGTACCGGTAAAAGAGCCCGACTCTCAGATTAAATGTTAAAGTAGCATGACTATAGTTCTCAGGGAGAAAAACTGGATTAATTGTAGCTAGGGCTCGGTACAGGAGGTAGGTCCTATCTACAGAAAAACTTTGACTCTGATTGCACAAGAGTTTATTCAAATAAGTCATGAATTGGCACATCACCTCTAAGTAGAAATGGATTGTCTTCCTCGTATTCCAATAGTATGGATCGGGTTCTCCAGCTCACCAAGCCAAGCTGGTTGAAGCACGTTCCAGAAGACTCCAGGGATTCCAGGGACTCCAGATACTCCAGGCAGAGGCAGCTGGACTGTCCGGATTGACGGCAAGTAGAGATGTCTCGAACTCTGAGGCCCGGGTTGAACCCCGGTGATCCAGGCGGTGAGGCAATGAGACTGTGAGGATTGATGTTCCCAAGGTCACTAGTAGCACTGAGTCCATGAAAACCTTGGATGATCAACTTATAAGCAGAGTTCTTGATAATTGTACATCAAGACTTCCAACACTCCTAAAACGATATGAGTGGTATTAATAATTTTAGAGTTCATCGCTAGGAAAGTCCCCTTCCCTGAATAACTTTTGGCAACGAAAAACACAAGTCCCTTCTTGTGAAATTATAGTTAAACTCAAAGTTCATTACTGGCGAAGGTGCAAGTCTTTGCCTAAACTCGAATGAAAACACAAGTCCATTCACTTGGAAGTTTGAATATATTTAAAGTTAATCACTGGTGAAATTCATAAAGTCTTTGAGTGAGCACTGACGGAAACACAAGTCCTTCCACATAAATAAATTCACTGACGAAATTTATAAGTCTTTTAAACCAACACTGGCAAATGTACAAGTCTTTGAGTAAATGCAAGTGAAATCCTAACTTTGTTTAGAGCCGTTGGAAAGTTAAAGTTCATCACTAGCAATGTTAATCAATCACTGTCTATTAGAAGGATGGGATCCTCAACAGTCGCAAATATTCCACGTAAATAATACAAGTCCATTTCACGAACACTTAGAAAAATTCCAATCTCGAATACTCGTAAATAATACAAGTCCATTCAATGATCACGTAGAAAAGTTCTGGTCTCGAAAACATGAAAATAATACAAGTCCATTCAGTGAACACTTAGAAAAATTCCATCCTCGAAGGCACGTAAATAATACAAGTCCATTCAATGGACACTTAGAAGAATTCTGGTCTCGAACCCATGTAAATAATACAAGTCCATTTCACGAACACTTAGAAAAATTCCAGCTTCGAAGACGCGTAAATAATACAAGTCCAAACAATGAACACTTAGAAGAATTCTGGTCTCGAACCCATGTAAATAATACAAGTCCATTTAGTGAACACTTAGAAAAATTCCAGCTTCGAAGACACGTAAATAATACAAGTCCAAACACTTAGAAAAGTTTCAGTCTCGAAGGCACGTAAATAATACAAGTCCATTTAATTAACACTTGTAAATATTCTAAGTTCATTTACGAAGACTTAGAAAATTTTCTACAACACTCGAAGTCTTATGAGTCCACTTATAGTACTTGGAAGAATCGTCTTCCCACACTTGTATAATGACAGAGTTCCACGATGATAGTAGCAGCAAGAGTGTCCCCGCTGACTACTCAGCTGAGACTGTGGAATAGGCTACAGTAGGTCCTCCTTTTATTCAATCCGGGATGTCTACGTCATAATACGGTTTGATTGAATATCTCCCGAATCCCTGGATGGATTTGCTTGAAACTCGAGCATTGGGACGTTTAGGTGATCCCAAACAAGATGACATATCGCTCGATTCGCTAGCACCATTATTATAGAAATTTCAAAATTTGCTCCCTCGAACTCTCTAGAACAAGTGACGTGGAATCCAGAAAATACCAGTCAAGGCTGGTAACACGTGTTGAGACGAGCGGGCGGTCTAGCTAGCCCCTGTGGCTACGTCACAGCTCACAGTCGTCATACACTCGCTAGCTGGTCCTCGCTGCTGGTAAACAAACCAGGCGCGCTCGGAACATTACGCGTGGTAAATAAACGTAACTTATGCTCAAAAAATACTTATATACAGGTCGTAACCGGTACAATACATACATGCATACATACATACATACATACATACATACATACATGATTATAAACCCTTATGCACCGAGCTCGATAGCTGCAGTCGCTTAAGTGAGACCAGTATCCAGTATTCGGGAGATAGTGGGTTCGAACCCCACTGTCGGCAGCCCTGAAGATCGTTTTCCGTGGTTTCCCATTTTCACACCAGGCAAATGTTGGGGATGTACGTTAATTAAATCAACGGTCGCTTCCTTCCCACTTCTAGTACTTTTGCGTTCCATCGTCGCCATAAGGCCTATCTGTGTCGGTGAGACTTAAAACAAATAGCAAAACCTCTTATGCCTTTTCGTGTTCAATCTACAAACCTCTACGAAAGAACTATACGCCTTCACAATCCTCTGTTTGCAAATTCACAGCTCAAAGAAGATAACTGGATATTTTTTATATATTCACACCTCTGTGATTCGCATGCACATTAAAATGAAAACGTATACGCAATGAAAACAAAACCTTCTTCTCTACAATTAAAAATTTAGAAGTGTTCTTTGTGCAATCGTAAAGGAAGTCGCTACACAACATATCATAAACAAAGTGGTCCCTGGTCATACACGGCTCTGAGGATTAGCATTCTGGCCTTCGGTCCAAGGGAATCGAGGCTCGATTCTTGGCAGGGTCAACTATTTTAATTTTCATGGGTTAATTCCGCTGGTTCAGGGACTCAAGTTTGTGCTGTCTTCAATACTGTAAGTGCACGAATGGCTTCATTTCACAACTGCCTTCCTCGGTCCTTATGATCAGCCATGGCTTATAAACACTACACTCCACACAGTCTAATGTTCGCACACACATAGAAATGAGGCACTCGTACCTTTGAACGGACACTTCCTATACATCCGGATGACAGTGGAGCCGTCTGTTACGTAAACAGGACATGTTACAGCCGTAACACCCCAATCCCCATCCAAATTTATATTAACACAAAGTAGTTAGGAGTATCTAAAAACGTAACGAATTTCTTTTTTTCCTTTTTGAGTTGTGTAGCTCTAACTCCTCGTGTAATTCTACACCTCTTAAACCGTTCAGATATTGGAACCCGAGTTTGAACAACATCGCTTTGGTCAGTCTGCATCTCGTACACTCCGCCCGTTCTCTTCCATTCATCGAGTACCACCCTGCCTTTGTTCCCATTGTTACATCAGCAAACGGCTTTCTGATCCCAACTTGGCAGAGACAATCCTGGTTCGGTCCGGTGGTATTCGAAGGTGCTCAAATAAGTCAGCCTTGTGCCGGTAGATTTACTGGCACATAAAAGAATATTATTACATGTTATAAACTTCACATTGGTCCATGGTGGAATTTTAGTACGTAAAAAACTCAATTAACAAGTTAAAAATTCCACCCTTCCACCACTTTAACAACCTTTTATTATTCTTACATCAAAGCAGGCCCTCTCAAACGCCCAAAATCTCACGCGTACAAATCGAAGCGATGGAGCTTCGTGCACTGTGCATCGGTCCGACTCGGCTCAACTCGGCTTGACTCGGATGGTGTAGTGTGCTGGGGGGGGGGACGAAGCATTCGGTGATAGTCGGCTTGCTTATCAGTGAAATAGATAAGCGAAATGTTTATGTGCGGTGAGCGGTGACACTGCTGTATGGAGCAATGTTACCGGTGTTAAAACACTCTTCCTTCAATTTGGTTTGAGCAGACAATGTGCTCACCGCACATAATAATGGAGCAACCTGTTTCGAAGAAAGCAAAGACTTCCGAAAATCCATTCCAATCGAACTGGGAACTTTCGTTTTTTTCCCAGTCGTGACGATAAAGCCAAATGCTTAATCGGTGGACAATAATTGTGAGATGGATAGATCGAATCACGAATGAAGAGATATTGAATCGAATTGGTGAGAGGAGATCGATTTGGCTAAATTTGACGAGAAGAAGAGATAGAATGATAGGACACATCTTAAGACACCCAGGACTTGTTCAGTTGGTTTTTGAAGTGTAGGTGGTAAGAACGGTAGGGGTAGACCAAGGTATGAATATGAGAAGCAGATTAGAGCAGACATAGGATGCAATAGTTACGTAGAAATGAAAAGGTTAGCACCGGATAGGGTGGCATGGAGCGCTGCATCAAATCAGTCTATGGACTGATGACTCAAACAACAACAACAAGTTAACCCAAAAAATCTGTTTTTCCAATACAAAGGCTTTGCTCAAATTCTACGAGAATTTATCGAAGAAAGATTTTCCTAAGATGCATAGAGAAGAAACTAAGATTGTTTCTATGTTTGGTTCCACATGTATATGTGAAATGTATTTTTCCTGTTTTGACTCGTACGAAAACTGGATTGCGTGCGAGTAGAACTATTTCTGATTGTAATTTAAAGAAGGCTCTCAAAATTGTTGTCAGCCGGTCCCTTGTTCCAGGCATAACTGGTATCATTGCAAAGATAAAGGAACAGAAGAGCTAGAGAAGATACATTGTCTGCTCAAACCAAATTGAAGGAAGAGTGTTTTAACACCGGTAACATTGTCCCATACAACAGTGTCTCCGCTCACCGCACATAAACATTTCGCAGTGAGGGGAGGATCAGCGAGGAAGGTGGAGAAGGCGAAGACAGGCCGAACGGGTGAGACAGGTGTAGGGGAAGTGGAGTGGGGGGTTTGCACACTGGTCAACCTAGTGAAGTCGTCTCCTGCACCTTGCGCCGCGCAGTGCTCGGGCGCATGCACCCTGAGAGGCTCAGCATTAAATTTATTTAAAAACGGTACATGTTTCGTTTTCATTTCAAAACTTCTTCAGCAGTGTTCATAGTTCAATATTAAAATACATACAAAGTATAGATACACATAGATACACACAGTTAACAACACATAGATAGAAACATCTTGTCCTAATCGTGAAAGAACTTTTTTTTTTTTTTTTTTTGCAATTTGCTTTACGTCGCACCGACACAGATAGGTCTTATGGCGACGATGGAACGTAAAATTGTTAGGAGTGGGAAAGAAGCGACCGTGGATTTAATTTAAGTACATCCCCAGCATTTGCCTGGTGTGAAAATGGGAAACCACGGAAAACCATCTTCAGGGCTGCCGACAACGGGGTTCGAATCCACTATCTTCCGAATACTGGATACTGACCGTACTTAAGCGACTGCAGAAAGCTTAAAAAGGACCTAAAGAACTATGAGTCTTTTAGTCTTGGAGAATGCGACGTATCTTCTTCGTAAAAGTGCGTTACACGTGAAACCCATCTCAGATTTTGTCTTAAAATTTATCTTCATGATTTCCTGAAGAATGAAGAATTACAACTACATAAAATTATTGAAGAAAAGAGCGTTCAGCAGGTCACTTGCTGTGACTAGAAAGGGACAATTTCTTAATTCGGACGAAATGGACCAATTGGTTTGAATTAAAAGAGCAACTGCATGTGCTGTTGTCGTATCGAAATTGGAATTAGGAGAGTATAACTAAGTTATATGAGGTGCACGGTTAAGAATATTCACTCCGAGTCACCCATCAGCAATGAAGCCCGCGGCCTTCATGTATGTTACTTGCAAATTACCAATAATGTATTTTAGAAATAGCCTAGGAGAAATCTGCATCAAATACATATTTTAATTTCTACTATTCACTGTTTTTGAAGTTCGTGTGGATCGAAGTCAGATCGAAAGATGCAAATATTCGCAAAATGAGATGAACAACGAAACTATACAGTTTGACTCTTCATTTTTGGTCGTTTTCTTTCACGAAGCAACTGCATTTCTCACTGACAATACCTGCTGGTGGCTCGTCTTGTGTTTGGGAACTTTGAGCGAACTTTACCTGTGGACTACATGATGCTCTAATCCCTTCAACTCCCGCAGTTCGCCAATCTGAATACGTAATTCACGCACACTTTGTTCAACTTGCGAACTTTACCACAGTGAATTTTAACAAGAATTTCCTTCACGAAGTTCTTACTAGAAGTTCTACACTTCTTATTACTAATTTTGAAGTATTTAAGCATGGAAACATATTATTTTATCTAAAGGTGTAAGGTACAGTATAAGGTGCGCAGCTAACATCGTCGAAGAACTCTTACCACAAATTGTAGCGTATCCTTGAGAGCAGATTTGAAGGTAAAAACACAGAGACTAACTCAAACTCATAGATACTAAGATGTTGCAGCCTACAAGTTTGTCAACTGATTCAAGATGTTCATTATATGTGTGATAATCAAAGGACTCGAAAAACATTTCTCTGTATTATCTTTCTACCGGTATTTAGATTCCGAAAGTGCAAAAATCACCGTGACACTCCTAGATTTGGAATTCAAGAGGACAAACTGGGGAAAATAGTTATTTGTAAGAAGGGGAATTAGGGGGTTGGAATAATTAATCTAGGGACATATTCGATAAACTTGTATGTTGATTGATTGATTGATTGATTGATTGATTGATTGATTGATTGATTGATTGATTGATTGATTGATTGATTGATTGATTGATTGATTGATTGATTGATTGATTGATTGATTGATTGATTGATTGATTGATTGATTGATTGATTGATTGATTGATTGATTGATTGAAGTACCAACAATGACGATTCGCGCAGTTAATAGTTACTATTGCTCTTGATTCCGCCATGATAGCCGTCGTTTGATTCATCTCAGTGGGTTGTACATGTAAGGTAAGGGCGCCAAATTCCGTCCCCGCACCTAAATTCGTCCCCTCTACGGAATTCCAGTTTGCACGGTTGATAGTTAATATTTAGCCGCGCTCACACGCTTAGCCTCATCCCGTTGTCTTGTTGTGAGAGTTGTTGTGTGCACCACGTTTGGTGTTCGTGTACAAGAAGGATTCACTTTTAATGCTGAGCTGAGTTAATGCAGTATTCAGATTAAGACCCTGTTACTCCTAGAGTGAACACTGATCTGTGTATGAAATACTGGACTGCATTGCAGTCGTGTTCGAGTCACTTTCTGACGTGTAATCTGTACAGTGAAGTGGTTGGCGTGCGTTGCTGTAGCGGCCATTACAATAAATCAGGGAATGTTCGTAATTTCGTCCCCTTCATGTTTTTGTTATTTATGTTTATTTTTATTTTCAGATGGGAAATCGCAAGCAGCGGGATAAGGAGGCAATGGAAAAGACTATTAAGGCACTGAGGGACAATATAATTCTTTAGAAACGTGCAATTAAACCGTTTAATATCCCACGGGCAACGCTGGATGGCTACGTTAAAAGAATGCCAAGAAAATATTTTTGATAAATAGCATTCAAGTAATTCGTATGCAGAAAGTGTTACGTAAGTTTAGAAAGGAAAAGTATATTAAATTTAAGTTTTTTCATAAATTTTGTAAGGAACGAAATTACGAACACATTTTTGGTAGTTTAGCTTTTGTAGTGTTTTTTACGTCGTAACAGTTTCATTGTAACAAGCCCGTAAGTGGAGAATATATATACTACACCCTTCCACCTATCATAATTTCATTAATCTTTTCAAGTACGGGGGTTGATTGCGTAAGTAATGTACGGTGGTTGGAAGTATATGTTCAGCTAGCTACTCAGGGTAAAACAATATATCAATTCGGTCCTCAAATCATATTAATGTAATCGCAGGTTCCGTTGAGGAGTGAAGTTCTCCGCAATTAATCATTCAATTCCCCCAAAACCAAGTAATAATCCATGATAACGCTCATAAATATATTCTATTAGCACTTATACTACCTTATGACTACATATATTTAACTCATTCTCAAAAAGAAAACGCATAAATAGTCCTATATCTAATTTGTTAGCATGCTAATACTGTATCAATAAAATAAAAATCAAATTCTGGGCAGTAGTGAAAAGAAAATGTAGTTACGTTACATAATCATCCTTGAATTCAAAAATCATTATAACAAACATAATTGAAATTTGGTTAATTATAATCTTTCAATTCAGTATTTGTCATTATCATCCTGTTGTATGACCACAGTTCATCATTTTATAATTATATCATGGGGCAAGAGAAGGTTGAAACTTTATTTTTAGGAGGGAGTGGTATTTCTTCATGTTTGGATTGTTTGGATTTTCGTAGTGACTTGTTCGTGACATGAGATAAGCAATAATTTTCCCAAGTATGGTTTAAAAATATCAATACACTTTAAATAATTTTGTCTATACTAAAACCAAGTATATGATTATCATATTCCTTCATTTGTGCCAGAAGAAATAAAATATTTTCACTAGTAAGTGCCAAAACTAAGATAACCAATCAGTTCAAACTACGAAAGTTGTGCTGGACGATTACATATTTACGTGATATTGCAGTTAAGATCAACTCTCATATCATTTACCGCTGTGCCAGCATTAGGTTATAATCTGATCTACCAACCTACATCTATATCTATATATATAAAATAAGAGTTTTGTCTGTACATTGCTCAGAATTTGAAAATAATGGTATTTCTATATCAGTCATGTCCACAGTAACAAGGAAAAGCACTGTTTTCTTTTCCGTAATGTCTGTCTGTCTGTCTGTCTGTCTGTCTGTCTGTCTGTCTGTCTGTCTGTCTGTCTGTCTGTCTGTCTGTCTGTCTGTCTGTCTGTCTGTCTGTCTGTCTGTCTGTCTGTCTGTCTGTCTGTCTGTCTGTACACGCATCACTAGAAAACGGCTAAAGAGAATTTAATGAAAATCGGTATGCGAAGTCGGGGAATAAGTCGCTACAATCTAGGCTATACATAATTTTATTCACGCTGAGTGAAATGGTAGTTTAGGGGAAGGCTTAAAATTTAATTCTCAAATATTTATATTATTAGTGGTCTTATCGATAAATACTACATAACCAAAGTTATACAGAATTAAATACCCGACCATTTATGTCATACATTTTTACCGTACCGGCTGTGATAACAGAGATATTCATGAATTCGCATTTTGGTTGCTAAGTCCATATCGACGCCGAGCCACGAGAAAATGGGTTAACAGTTTTAATGAAAATCGGTCTATAGAGTCTGGGAATAAGAAACTACAGTCTAAGATATTAACAATTTTATTCACCCTGGATGAAATTGTAGTTTAGGGGAAGTCGCGTAAAATTGTATTTTTAAAAACTATGTATTTGGTCCTATCGAAAAGTACTACATAACAAAACTTACAGAGAATGCAATTTCCGATCCTTTGTGTCTTATTCAGTTTTACCGTACCGACTATGATAAGAGTGGTATTCCTGAGTCGGAAGAAAACTAAATGTGAAGGCCTACAATATCGAAAGCGCATAATATTGATCAACAATAACATTACATTGACCATTGTTAGTGGCGGTGTTATTTGTCTCTTATGCTGCCTCTCGACTCCGACAGATGGGATTACTGCTGTGTACCGAATATAATAGCCTGACTGAATAGCGGGGGAGTTAGAAAACTTTCTTCTTTAGCATGCAATTCCTCTGATTCATACATTTTCTGATACAGCTGGTACGTAACACACTGGTTCTTCATAGTATTCCAGTTATTCGAACCCTATTCTGATGCGCTGTTTTGAACGAGCAGTGTACATACTTAAGGCAGAAGCTGACTTAGTAGTGGTAGTGGTAGTATGGCCTGGTGCAGAATAACAATTTAGGCCTATTCCAAATTATAGCAGCACAATTCACTAAATGACTCAAAACTGAACCGAGAAAAGAGCCATTTCTTAAGAAAAGCTTCTTCATCTTCACTTTTATTCAATTCTGCATTCATTTTATTCCAAACTAGCAAATGTACCCTTGCTTCGCTACGGTATTCTACATTGTATACGGATATCGACGTAACTACTGTGCGTGCAGTAAATGAGACTGTTTTAAAATTGCATGTCTCTTAGCCAATGTAAAGTGAGGGTTGCGGAGTTGTGGTTATAACGGCAGGCTCACTTGCTTATTGCCATTCACAATCGAGTTGGCAAGTTTACATTATAATTGCAGGCCCCATTGCCTACTGCGCGGTCACAATCGATTTGGGGAGTTTTAGTTACAATGGCAGACCCATTTCCTACTTTCAGTCAGATTACAGTTGAGGAGTTTTTATTATAATAGCAGGCAACTTCCCTACCACCAGTCAAAATTGAGTTGTACAGTTATCATTATAATGACAGGCCCTTTTTACTGCTGCCAGCCAGCTTACTGCCAGTCACACAGAATTAGTGTGTTTCCATGAAACTAGCAGGCCACTATGCCTAATGCTAGTCAAATTTTAGATTGGAAACATTTGTCTATAATGGCGGGCACCCTGACCTAGAGCCAAACAGAATAGGGTAGGGGACTTTCGAACAAAACTGCATGATCCCTTGCCTTCTGCAAGACAAATCGAGAAGTGAATTATTCATTAAAATGGTATGCCTTCCTTACTAATGCCAGTTACACAGGAGTTGGAGAAGGACCCCATTCCTACTGCCAGCAGTCAAAGTCGGTGTAGGGAGTACTGCTTACAATAGCAGACACACCCCTTCTCAATCGCCACAAATCGACATCAATGAATATATATAGATGGACATACGAAAGTATATGCATGTTTACAATATTGCAGACCTTCATTTACAGATTAACTGCTGCTAAACGGTACGTCATATTGACAAAGGATTGTACCGTAAGGTGCAGTATTTAGCCATGTTCGTGTAGAGTTTGATCATACTATCTTTCCTGTAAGTGATTGAAAGTATGAATTATATAGGTAAAGAGTCCAAATTTACTTAAAATCTAGAAATGGAGACGAATCTAACGTATAAGCGATACAGATACGACAAAAAGTCATAAGACCAAGGTTGAAGATCACTCCTAATTCAACGAAGATTGTGTCATCCGTTATGTGATAGGACTTCCCGTTTATTCCACAAAATACCTCGAAACGAAGGTCTGCACCATCATTAAAATTGCTTCCATATTTCGATATTCTTCGGGGATAAAAAATGAAAAAATTAAAGATCCGTGAAATTTTTCGTTCGTTAGAGACTGAAATGTATAATTTTGCCAAATTTCAATTTTCTTGCTTGTCTGGCAGATTATGCTGCAATCTGGATTTTGGGTGAGGGGGTAAAAATATGACTTTCAGGAAATTAAACCAAAAAATATGCAGAAGATCATTATTACCCCTCAAACGGGTATCTGTAGGAAAATTTCACCAAAATAGTCAATGTACAGGCACACACAGTCGTAACGATTTTATTTATATAGATAGATAAAGAATCTGCTCCACGTACAACACATTTTGGCTACGTCCGTTATGATATCTCACTTATTAATCCCCCTGTCGAAAAATTCACATGAGAACAAAAGTTTTAGAAATGGATTTCCATTAAGGATTGTAGATTTCGATTAATTTCGGATGTGCATATTTTGAGGAAGTGCAAAATCATCGTTTCGGTTTCGGATAAACCACCAGTAAATTTAGGCATTCAGAAATAATATTGGCCCTAAAACCTACACAAGGACAGGTGGATTCTAAATACCAAGTTTGGTAGAAATATATTCAGTAGTTTTCAAGTTATAAAAACTCATACAATCAAACCGACAAACAGACACCAAAGTTAATAAATATGCAGATGGTCATTATTACAAGTGAAACGAATAACTGTACGGAAATTCCGCCAAAGTAGCCAATGTATAGACAGACGGTCGTTGCGATTATAAATATATAGATGACAGATAAGCATGGGCACGTTTGAAAGTGCAAACCTTCATTTGGAGATTTACTGCTCCTAAACGGTACATCATACCAACAAACGGTGTGCACCGTCAGACGTCCCTTTTATCGCTCTACATGTTTGGTGTTAAAATATTTTCTCGTATCTCACATATTTATGGGTTCGATTGAGTTACGATATTTGAATGGGGGTGAAATTTGGGTACATTTTCATCATTTTACATTATTTTTCACATACTTATGTCGAAGCTAGAATCATGAAATTGGGTTCGCATATAGCCATTGGTCGTGTCAATGTGCGTGCCTAATTCGATGACTCTACCTTTCCTATAAGTGTGTCAAACTAAGTAATACACGTGTAAAATGCACAAAATTTACGAATCATCGAAATATACAGCCAAATCTACCCTACGAGGGAGGGAGAGAGAGAGAGAGAGATACGACATAATATCACAGGACCAAAGTTGTAGATCACTCGAAATTGAACGGAGATCGTGCCATCCGTTTTGTGATAGGACTTACCGTTTAGCCGCGAAATACCTCGAAACGAAGGTCTGCACCGTCATTAAATTGCCTATATTTCGATATTATTCGGCATAAAAAGTGAAATATTTAAAGATCTTGGAAGTTTTCCGTAGGTTACCGGCTAAAACGTATAAATTTGCTTTATTTCAATTTTACAGCTCTTGTGGCAGATTGTGAGGCTATCTTGATTATGGGCGATGGGGGGGGGGATTTAGGACTTCCAGGGAACTATAGCTAAAAATATGCAGGTGGTCATTATTACCCCTTAAACGGAAAGCTGTATGAAAATTTCGCCAAAATAGTCAATGCACAGACACACGGTCGTTACGATATGATTTATATAGATAGATAAGGAATCTGCTCCACGTATAACACCTCTTGGGCTATGTCCGCTAGACTTAGCCTGAAAACCGACCTTTCATGTTATCTCCCTTATTAATCCTCCCGTTGAAAAATGCACATGAGAAAAAGAAATTAGAATTGGATTTCCAAACAGTTTGATCTTGTACTTTATATATTGTGGGAGAGTAAAAATCACCATTTCGGTCACCTATAAAACCCCAGTCCATTCCGGGAATTTGAAATGGTATAAACCTTAAAACCTACCCTTGGAGGGGTGGATGCTAAATATAAAGTTTGGTTCACATATCTCAGTAGTTTTCAAGTTGTAAGAAATACGCTTTGCGCGCACCCGCTCTTGCGTTAAGTCCGGTGGGACTTGTACCGAAAAACGGTCCGTTAATGATATCTCCGTTATTAATCCTGGTATCGAAATGATGCACATGAGAAAAAAAGGTTTAGAAATTAATTTTCATTAAGGCAGGTAGATTTCCATTAAGTTTGATTGTGTATATTTTGAGGGAGTGCAAATTCACGGTTTCGGTTTCATAAAAATCCCCCTCAGTTCAGGGATTTAGAAACGATATTTGCACTAAAACCTACCCAAGGGTATGTGGATTCTAAGTATGAAGTTTGGTGGAAATATATCCAGTAGTTTTCAAGTTATAGAGGGACAGACAAACAGACAAAGAGACAAACAGACAAACAAACACACAAACATACACCAAAGCTAAAAATGATGCAGATGGTCATTATTACATCTGAAACGGATAACTGTACGGAAATTATGCCAAAATAATCAATGTACAGACACACGGTCGTTACGATTTTATTTATACAGATTATCAGTGAAGAAGGGGTTTCTCCTCTGGCTTGGAGGAAAAATTTGCCTCCAAGTCAGATAGATTTTTCCGCCGCCAGTATAGTGAATTGATATTTTCCTACTCATCTGGTACTCCTAAGAAACATATTAGTAAAAGGGCATAGTTTATGCCCTGGGAGTCTCCACTATTCGACCCTCTCCCCGCTGAAAAAAGACGAAGAATGTTCACGAATCACGGCTGTCTGCGGCTTGGTCATTCCAGCTCTGAAACTGTGGACTGTTAGATCGGCAGTGTAGTCCTGCTCGTTAAAAGTGAGAAACTATGTGGTGTTTCTTTTGATCGAGTATTTCATAGGAAAGCATTGCTTTTTATCGCGCCATTCCTACTGACCTCATTGTAATGTATATTCATTTCAGTTCTGAAAACCACTAAGACAGTCTTTCTGAGGATGTAAAAAGGCAGGTGGAGAGTGAGTGTCTACCATTATAATAAAACCTCTCCAACCCGATTGTGACTGATGGTATTCAAGTGGTTCTACCATTACAGTGAAAATTCCCTAACTCAGTCTTCATATGAGAAAAGATGTTCGGTGACTTCCTGGTCGCGTTCCTAGGGTAATGTTAAGAGCTATGCAATTTAATACAATCTTGCTCACAACGTGTACACTAGAATTTCGTATGCAATGCAGAATTCCGTAGCGAAGCACGGGTACATCAGCTAGTTCACACTATAAGACGTTTGTCCTGCTAGGCGATGTTCCTTCATTCCTATATTTACTCCATAACGAATGTGAGATTCAAATAACCTAACATAATCTTTGATGTGAATACTATCAATTGACTATTTAATACTTGGACTGTATGTTATATTCATTTAGACATGACCTAACTCCATAACCGTAACTAACACAGAATTTTTATCCACTACATCTCCATGTTAATGACCGTCTCAACTGTAACGTAATGGTACAATACCAATACTTAAAATTTGCAAAACTGTTATCGAGGATGAACCAAAATGTTCTTATTTACAAGCTTATAGATAAATAACACCGAGCTCGATAGCTGCAGCCGCTTAAGTGCTGCCAGTATCCAGTAATCGGGAGATAGTGGGTTCGAACCCCACTGTCGGCAGCCCTGAAGATGGTTTTGCGTGGTTTCCCATTTTCACACCGGGCAAATGCTAGGACTGTACCTTGATTAAGGCCACGGACGCTTCCTTCCCGGTCCTAGCCCCTTCCTGTCCTATCGTCGCCATAAGACCTATACGTGTCGGTACGACATAAAGCCAATAGCAAAAAAAAAAAAAAAAAATATCCAAAAAAATCCTCTGTTTTGAAAGATTGAAACTTTGAAACAACATATCAATGAGCTTTTCATTTCCATGGCGGTTCAAGCCGTAAAATGAAGCATCTGCATCCAAAGAGATCAAGAATTCCGTTTACTTCTTTCCTTTCTGTTAGGTAATGTGTTTTATGGAAAATATGGCAATCAAATTTCAAAAGTCATAAAATAAAAACCTGATATCAAATAGCTCCAGTGGTTATTATTGCTTTAAGGGGAAGTAAACCGTTGAACAGACGATTATTTTATTTGTTTAATGTCACACCAACCCAGGCAGGTCCTTTGGTGTCGATAGAATAGGGAAGAGCAAAAACTACGAAGGTTATTTTAGATTTTGTTTTCTACAATTTGTTTTACATTGCACCAACACAGATAGATCTTATGGCGACGATAGGATAGGAGAGGGACTGAAGTGGCCGCGGCCTTAATTAAAGCACAGTCTCAGCTTTCGTCTGGTGTAAAAATAGGAAACCATTCAAAACCGTCTTCGGGGCTACCGACAGTCGGATTTTAACCCGCTATCTCTTACAGTAGATGCAAGGAAGGAATCGACCATGGCCTTAGTAAGTTCCAGTTACTTATTGTGAGAAGGGAAAACCACTTTCAGGGCTGCCCACAGTCGGGTTCGAGCCCACTACCTCCTAGATGCAAGGAAGGAATTGACCAAGGCCTTAATAAATTACAGTTACTTGTTGTCAGAAGGGAAAACATCCTCAGGGTTGCCGATAGTCAGGTTTGAACCCACTACCTCCTAGATGCAAGGAAAGAATTGACCAAGGCCTTAATAAGTTACAGTTGCTTGTTGTGAGAAGGGAAAACCATCTTCAGTGCTGCCGATGGTGGAGATCGAGCTCACTGACTCCCGAATGAATGGCCTGAACCAAACAGTCAACTCCGTCGGCAGAAAAATAGGTCGTAACTTTTACATCGTATGTAACCTGAAAGAATAATACTGGCAAGTGTAAAATTTCAAGACTATTCTACAAATAATTGTTCAGGATGTTAAATGTTTTTCTAATGCATCGTCATTGCTATATGAAACCCCCTTGAATGGAAAGTATACAAATAACTTGAACGACCTCATGTTTTCAACCAAGGGAACAATATTTTGGATGCGCGTGGTGTTAGCCTCGCACGCAGCATAGACAGAGACAGAAGTGAATCCAGCATCACTCCATCACAGTGTATAATTATTGTGTTCCAATTTCATCTTTTTACAACGCGTTGAGCTGTGTTCACTAAAACATTGGACAGTAGATATCATACTTGTTCATGTTACTCATTTTTTACAGGGAGAAATCGTAATTCCCTGTCAAATCAAAATGTAAATTTAAATCACCAAGCGGGGTCGTATAATTGTGATTGTCCGGAGCTATGAAAGAGAAGAGGTGCGGGTGAACACGAATAACAATGGGTTGGATTAATGAGGGAATGCTGTAATAACTCGATAAATACACCGAGAAAGAAAGAGTTAAGCCTGACACAATGAGCCAGTTAAATAGACGTATTTGTTAATATCCCGCAGAAAATGATCATGAATGCATAATTTGATTACAGTTGCAACACATTGATATAAAATTAATACTGCTATTAATTATATCGTTTCACAAACTTTTAAATTGAAATATTCAGAAGTGGCACCCGATGATGGTCTCTAACTGCGTAGATAATTTTTGACTGGCGGGGAAAAATGTGTCATAAAGTGATGATTTGTGTTCTGGGTTATTGTAGTCACGTCTTGGTTCGTGAACAGAAGGGTAACGGCTTAGCGGCATAGTGGCCATCTCGGACATATTCTGAGTCATGGCCCTCCTTGTGCCCAGGCGGGAGATTCTCACTGAGACTATGTATAAGTAGCGTAGCATTCCGATTCGCTGAAATTTTACCGGAGCAATACGTATTAATCAAGCCTCCAAGCCATAGGATTAAGACAGGACTCCTAGGAAACAACTTCGCGAACGTAGCGGAATTCGATGGGGACCTATCAGCTTTTTAAACAAAGAAATTAGAATTGCCTGAGCCTGCAAAGATTAAGGGGTTAACGATATTCGGGTGAGGGGAGATAACGTGAATCAAAAAGTGTTTTAACAGATGTTAAAAGCGGAAGGCAAGAGTGTGGGGTAGGACCTTTCATCAGGAATACTTTTGCACTCAACACACTTTCTGTTGGGCACGTAAATGAGCGAATGATTTGGCTAGATTTGGCTGTTCGAGGAATTATAAAAAGAAGTGCTTCAGACTGTTCACCATGCGAGGGTGCAAATGACGAGAATGAAGTTTGACAAGTTTTATGAAACACTGAGCGACGTCGTGGTCAGGGTCAATAGGAAGGAAATGATAATGTTAATGAGAGATTTCAATGTAAGAGTTGGAAATGAACTCCGGGATACTAAAAGGTGATGGGTAAATGAGAAGAAGGTACGCAAGGTAATAGGAATGGAAAGCAGGCCTACTTCTATGATATTAAGCGTTACAAATGAATTCTTCAAGCTAAAGGATATTCACAACAACATACTGGAGTGTAGGATCCATAACAGACTATTTCATAACCGAATTCAGCAAAAATTTTGGGAATGTGTGAGCATTCCAGGGATTTCTCAACGATACAGACCACTACATGATCTATACTGTACTATGCATCTCGAGGCTTAGAACAGAGAAGGTGAAATATGCCTGCAGCCAAATAAGTGCAGAAAATCTCCAGAACGACGAAATTAGACAGATTGACATGGATATGATTAGTGCAAAGGAACGCTGTAGTAGAAACACCAAGGAAATGCCTAGGAGTTACTGTGTGTAAAGATGGGTAAAAGAGAACATCTTGGTGGAATGATGAATTGAGGACAGCTCGTATAAGTAAAAGAAAGGCGAATCAGAAATGGCTCCAAACAAGGAGTGATGCAGACAGAGAATTCTACATAGATGAACGAAACTGAGTTTTTAAAAAAAATTGTTCAGTCCAAGAAGAAGTCGTGGGGAGGTTTGGGTAATAACCTGGAAAGGCTAGGTTAAGTAGGAGAGAAACATTTCTCGACAGTTACAAAAAATCGTAGAAAGGGAGGGGAAAAGTAAAGCGTTTCGGTAAATCTGGTGAACTCATAATGGATCACAAGCAATCACTGGGCAGGTGCGAAGAATATTTGAAGATTTCCTCAACGTAAAAGGAAAACTTTCTGTTGACGTGAGGAACAACCGAGCTCGTGGGGAGAAGAACATAATGTCAGTGAACGTACGTTTGAGAAGGAGAAAGGATGGTATATAAACTCTATTATCATAAAGCATCAGGAGTAGATCTTTCCTCTTCTTTTGTGTTCGAGCACAATCAGTCCATTTCATTCGACAAGAAAATTTTCCCTTTCCATTGAATATCACAAAAATGCGCATAATTGTTCACTGCTGTTCCTTTTATTCATCAAGAAACTTCAAGATCCCTTTATCATGGGATACTTTTTCAAGTGGTATTTTACGAATAAATTGATCTTTCACATCAGAAGGTGTCATATAGTGATAACGAAGAAAAAATTAAAGACTCTTTAAATATTTATACCTTACATCTTGCAAAGGTCAAGTTACTTTTAATATGAGTGGTTAATTGTATTTTACTTATGTTACCTGTATTTTTGCGAACATTTCAATTGTAAATGAAGAACACGGCTGAGAACGTTTTCTATCGAAAACGAAACATCTACCGACTAATTTTAAAACAAATGAATTATATTTTAATCGAAATGCTTTTCTAAGTGGTAGAAAGATGGAACTTCTCAAACTTACAAGTTGTAATATGTTATATTCCCTAAAGTGTAAAAGCCATCTTCATTCAGAACTCAATAGGACCTTGAAGTTGTGAACTGCTCCTAACGTCAGCACTTGGTGATATGAGTCAGACAGCTATTTATCCCACTCACATCTGCTGTAGGCTGGGTGAAACTTACGGCCATGTGCCTCTACTGTGCCCCCCTTGCTTACGGAGAATGTATTAAGAACCGACCAAGTCTTCACGACCGTGCTTGGCAGCCCATTATCTTAAAGCACATTATCATTTTAACAGTTGTAATTTAGACTGGATCTACTTAATCTTTTATCTTCGTTTCCTGGAATCCTGCGCGACGCTCTCTTTGAGGGAAGTACCAGCAGGACAGAGTTATCGACACTCTGCTGGAGTATTGTAGATACTCTTTCCCTTACATAGTATACATTAAGCGAGGGAGAAAGCCATTTCCATTAAAATATCGGCCGCGTGCACCACACACGTTCCTTCGCACGGAAGACTATAAAGGAGACTAATCTCGATTGCTTCTCGCTATGGCTGTCACGTCCGACTCTCGTAAAGAACGAGCAGCCCGTTCCAATTGAAGCTCACCGGCTCCACTAACGCTATTTTCAAATGAAACGGTCCTCGATATTTAGACGTAAAGTAAGTTCTGCTGTAAGGAAGTGTTTCTCTCCGTCGCCGTCTGCTCGGTGATAGCCACATTGAGCAGCATTCCGCAAACTTTAAATGAAATCATTTTTGTTTTCCTGGCCTTTCACCAGTTAACTGGGGTTGGCACTCCGTAAGACTCAGCCTAGTTTTACTGAAGAATGCCTATACTGTCTCCAACCCTATGTGGAGGTACATTGTAAGTTCCAACAAGACTAAAACTCCTCTCAGCGTTTGCATATTTTGATTTGGATGATAAGCCGGCAAGCGAAGAACAGTGTGTCCGTATTCATGTAAAAGACGGTCCAGAATATAGCTCTTAGTTCGAGGCTTATTGATCTTTATAAGTTCATAAAGTTCAGTCTTGAACATAACATTTCTGTAAGGTATAGTGTGCTCTGTTAGTCAGTTCTGCATTTCCTGTTTGCGAGCATTAAAAGTAGGGCATTTATCATACTGAACGTTGTGATAGGGTCCATTGTCTATCACAAGAACAGATTTTGGTGGCAAGTTTGGCGGAAGCATTTCTTTCACCCATTTCATGTAGTTCGTGGCATTCATTTCTCGACGGTAATCGCCAGGTGTCTCATTTGATTTAAATATTAAGAGGGCGTTCGGAATAAAACCCAGCTCATAATCTGCATGAGCAATATTAAGGCGCTGTCCTTTCGATATCGGCGATTGAAGGCCCCCTGTAGATGTGGTGTCACACGAAGCCTTCGGCGTTGTGTGGGAGCTGTTAATGTAGGTTTCATCACTGTAAACTATAGGGCGACCCTCCTGACGATACCTAGTGAGAGAAAGCAAAAACGTGATTCGAGCACTGCGAACATCATTACGCTCAATTAGCAAACACCTGTTCGTTTCTACCCTTTTCGACCGAAACCCAAGTACTTTGAACATTTTTCGCAAACTACTGCATTGGCCCTTGTACTGTATACTATTTTTTTTTTAGTTTTGCCATCAAAGATTTCACAGTCGGAATTTCTTTCTCAGTTAGATAAAATTCGTTGATTGTCCTTCGAACAACGCACTAGTCAAAATCATCTAATCCAGTGCACAGACGCACGGTGCAGAATAAATTGGCTAGAGGAAAGAAGAGGAGACCTGAATGAATTGAACATTGGGGAAGACATAATGAAAAATAGCAAAGTCTTCAGGACCTCAGTTAATAAACACATATTTGTGGTCAAAACTAGCAGCAGGACTGGTACAAAGTGGTCAGAAGAACGGAAGAGGTAGCACGGTTCATGATGAGATTTTGGACGAATAGGAAGGCGGAAGTCATCAAGCCAATGGATAAGTTTTAACGTGCTCCATGCGTGGGTATAACATCACAATATTAATCATTATACACTGACTGACAGAGCAAATCCAACACCAAGAAGGAGTGGTCAGAACTTTATGCCAATTGCAGGGTAGACTGACGTCACTGAGGTATGCTCATGATGTGAAATGCGCCGCTGTGCTGCGCACGTAGCGAACGATAAATGGGACACGGCGTTGGCGAATGGCCCACTTCGTACCGTGATTTCTCAGCCGACAGTCATTGTAGAACGTGTTGTCGTGTGCCACAGGACACGTGTATAGCTAAGAATGCCAGGCCGCCGTCAACGGAGGCATTTCCAGCAGACAGACGACTTTACGAGGGGTATGGTGATCGTGCTGAGAAGGGCAGGTTGGTCGCTTCGTCAAATCGCAGCCGATACCCATAGGGATGTGTCCACGGTGCAGCGCCTGTGGCGAAGATGGTTGGCGCAGGGACATGTGGCACGTGCGATGGGTCCAGGCGCAGCCCGAGTGACGTCAGCACGCGAGGATCGGCGTATCCGCCGCCAAGCGGTGGCAGCCCCGCACGCCACGTCAACCGCCATTCTTCAGCATGTGCAAGACACCCTGGCTGTTCCAATATCGACCAGAACAATTTCCCGTCGATTGGTTGAAGGAGGCCTGCACTCCCGGCGTCCGCTCAGAAAACTACCATTGACTCCACAGCATAGACGTGCACGCCTGGCATGGTGCCGGGCTAGAGCGACTTGGATGAGGGAATGGCGGAACGTCGTGTTCTCCGATGAGTCATGCTTCTGTTCTGTCAGTGATAGTCACCGCAGACGAGTGTGTCGTCGGCGTGGAGAAAGGTCAAATCCAGCAGTAACTGTGGAGCGCCCTACCACTAGACAACGCGGCATCATGGTTTGGGGCGCTATTGCGTATGATTCCACGTCACCTCTAGTGCGTATTCAAGGCACGTTAAATGCCCACCGCTACGTGCAACATGTGCTGCGGCCGGTGGCACTCCCGTACCTTCAGGGGCTGCCCAATGCTCTGTTTCAGCAGGATAATGCCCGCCCACACACTGCTCGCATCTCCCAACACGCTCTACGAGGTGTACAGATGCTTCCGTGGCCAGTGTACTCTCCGGATCTCTCACCAATCGAACACGTGTGGGATCTCATTGGACGCCGTTTGCAAACTCTGCCCCAGCCTCGTACGGACGACCAACTGTGGCAAATGGTTGACAGAGAATGGAGAACCATCCCTCAGGACACCATCCGCACTCTTATTGACTCTGTACCTCGACGTGTTTCTGCGTGCATCGCCGCTCGCGGTGGTCCTACATCCTACTGAGTCGATGCCGTGCGCATTGTGTAACCTGCATATCGGTTTGAAATAAACATCAATTATTCATCCGTGCCGTCTCTGTTTTTTCCCCAACTTTCATCCCTTTCGAACCACTCCTCCTTGGTGTTGCGTTGTCACTGTCAGTCAGTGTATTAAAAGAGTTTACCAAAAATAGCTTTGGCAAATCCGTCCGTCCGTTCTACTGGACCGATTTGCTTCATTTCTGTTTTGTTCTCTCCAGAATTACCTGTCGGTGAATCATGAGAGATTGATAGGTCTCTTAAGTTCAGCCAACTTTGAGTAATGCTAAAATAACATCATAAAATGATCACTCCAATAATTCCAGGCGAAGACTTACCCTAACCCGCAATACACTTTGTACTTGACAGGTTGCTAAGCGACTAACGCTTTCATTATCATTCTTATATTATATGTGTGATTTTCATCCTTAGTATTGTCATTGTATGCAGCCACATTTGATTACTACCTGTGAAGCCAGAGAGTATGCACTTCCTCTGATGATGGAAGAATACTATTCTCTGGTAAATACTCTTCGATTCCCTGACCTTCTCCAGCTTCTGAATATACTCAACAGATGGCAGAACGTCCCTAATAACTTACATGCTGCTAAGAGAAAACAGTCGAATTACACACAGACGGAAAGGTATCAAGCCCACTAGCCTTCTGTATGAGCATTAATAAAGCGCAGGGGCAAACTCTTGAAAAATTGCAGAACAAACTGGTTTGCAGATATCATTTGAGAAAACAGAAGTAATGACTAACATCAAAGAGGCTCCACCAAAACTCCATACAAAATACGGGGACATCACCCGAGTAGACAAATTCAAATACCTGGGTGAGATCATCATGAAAAATGGACTGGACAAAGAAGCACTTCAAGAGCGAGTACGCAAACTGGAAATAGCCTACCAAACATCCCGCACAATCTACAACAAAAAATGCCTTTCCCAAAACACCAAGATACGTCACTATGAAACAGTTCTGAAGCCAGTAGTTCTATATGCAGCCGAAACCCTGTCTCTAAATGCCAACAAAGGACTCCTTGAAGAACTGGAGAAAAGAGAACGCAAAATTGTGAGAGGAATCTTGGGATCAAAGTACAGAAATGGAATCCATCAAAAGAGATCCAACAAGGAAGTCTACAGCAAAATAGAGAAAATTACCGACACAATCAGAAAAAGACGGGCACGATTTTACGGTCATCTGAAAAGAATGGACGAAAGAAAGTTAACTAAAGAAATATTTCACTTTTTTGATTCAAACCCCAAAACCACAATTCCCTGGTTTAGAAATACCAAAGAAGACCTGCAAATGCTACATATCTCAGCTGAAGACGCCCTTAACAGAGATCTCTTCCGCAAGAAAATATTGACGAACGGGCTAAACCGAGACGAGCAACCGAAGAGAAGACACGGTGCCCCTTGGACAGAGGAGCGTAAGCAGGCCCACTCACAAAGAATGAGGGAAATTTGGGCTCTAAAGAAGGCCAAGTTCAGTGTCAAATGCAACAAGACTTAACGTGGTCCTTGATGGCCCCAGCGAATTATATATATAATAATAGTAATGCCACAAGGAACTACAGAGCTGCCGACCACGGCAGAACACAGACTGATGGCCGACTAATGCTCACTCACAGCCATTGCTAGCCGAAGCAAGAAGCAGAGCGCTCATTGGTTTGAGCAAACGTAGTTAGAATCGCTACCACTGGGGGCAGCACTAAGCAGGACCAAGCGCTTCACGCGCACAGTTAAAGAGATTCACAATGAAGTATTACAGAAACGGAAGGTTAGCGCTCAAAGGCGAAGTGAACATTAAAATTTAAAATGTGACAGTAAGTCACAGAGAAAATATTAGCAGAAGACAAGTGGGAAATAAATTCCCGGTGACTCAAATTTCCACGACGACATGTCACATCTAAAAATGTTAATGAAGGGGACACAAAAATATAACCTCGATTAAAATACTAATTCTTAATTTATTTGATGTTTCTGTACTTCTACTTTTATTTTTTGTTTATTTTTGACATTAAATGCTTTAGGTCATAAGTCCACTTCGAACTTGAAAAATTATTAATGTACTGTAAATTCCGATTGCTGCTTTACTTCTTAATTATGTTGTGTATTTTTATTTTTAGATATCAATTTCTTCCTGACATTTGTTTTTTAATAATTAATATACAGGGACTAAGCCACTGTAACTGGAGAAATATCTGTGTTGGTGGTATGAAATAAATAAATAAAAATTAATTAAATAAATAAGTTTCAGAAATAATAATAACAATTACAACCTCCTGTGACAGGTATGTAAAAAGTGAAAGTCATAATGAGGGTATTCACGGGCTACTACGGATTGTAACAAAATAATTTTGAAAATTAAACATTTTGACCGAACTCCTAAATATCCTGAGTCGTCTTATTAAATGTTTTGGTCGTTTAAAGTCGAATAAACCCTAACAAGTTCGCGGGAACAGTGAGGTAGGAAAGGACATGACGTCCTTAATTAAGATACAGTTGTGTTATTTGCATAAGTGAAAACTGGAAACCAATGTATAATGTCTTCACGATTGCCGTCGGTGTGGTTAGAGCCTGCAATGTTTTGAATGCAAGCTGAAATAAATACGAACCGTACCGCATTGATATCTCACTGGGTTGTATTGTCAGCCTCCTATTTTGCATTTTAGATTAAGTAAAATTAGTACACATTTTTGAATGAAACTAGGTGTTTAAATTATTCATTTCCTTATACGTCTCACCGCCACACATAGGTCTTGTGGCGACGGCGTGATAGGAAAGGGCTAGGAGTGCGAAGGAAGCGGCCGTGACTTTAATTCAGGTATAGCGCTAGCATTTTCCTTGGGTGAAAATGGGAAATAACGTAAAACCATCTCCGTGGCTGCTGACCGTAGGATTCGAACCCAGTATCCCCGAATGCAAGCTCACCGCTGCGCAACCCTAGGCGTACGGCTAACTCGCTCGCTATAAAGAATTCTTAATTTAAGCATGGTAGAAATCAAATTTGTTCAGCCAAAGCTTTTGAACTTCAATGACAAGACTAAATAACGAGAACACATATTATGTATTTTAACGCCAATCATGTTAAGATGGGGAGGTGCAGTAAATAATGCTACAATTAAATGTCTGCTTTTAATTACCACTAGGGTTGGAATATTTACCATGAGAATGTAACCAACAAAATGCAAATTAACCTATGGATTACATCACGAATAGATTTCGTTGAGTTTCAGTTGTCTCAACAAATCTACAAATGGAAACCATTCTAGAATTCAATTATTTTGTCCCAGAAAGATTTAATCATGGGTTTGTAATCACACACGTCATAGTTAACAAATATTACAATCACAGATCGCACAGTACCTAATTTCTATTCTCATAATATCTAGTTAATTTATACATATTCGTAGTTTATCTTTATAATAATCACATTTATACAACTGGGAATAGCCTATGTGGAAGCATGTGTACTTGACAAAATACTCCATCTCATGAAACGTAAAAGTACAGCAGAGCCTACTGTTGTGGAGAAAAGTTTATAGACACCCGAGTTTGTACGTTAATAAAACATTTGTCCCTTGTCCCACATAGCAAATAGCTACTACAAAATTTCTCTTATTTTATTCTACGTTTAATTGTTGATTTTGTATTGATTTTTTTTATATCATGAAAATAGGTGCATACATAAACGTACATTTTATAACTTCTTGCAGCATAGTTGCATGAATATATTGGTGATTTAAACAGCTTATAATAAGGCAATGTTCATCAAGACAGAGTGAAGTCTGGGTGCTTCCTGTGCTGGTTGGACTAAGCAGTTTTATTGCATTATCGTTGGCAGTTAGGAGGGCCAGCTAAGGACGGAGTTATTAATTTCTCTTCTTGGCTCTCCGGGAAGTACGTGAGGGAGCGATGGTGATAAAACCGGGCGATCTATCATGTGGTTAATGATATGTCATTAGGAAGACTTTATGCAAAGCACTGCGCAATAAAATATTCTTTATTTTTTTCAGCACAGTTTGAGGTCTTCTTTCACTCTGAAGCCTTGTAATTTACAGGCCTCTGGCTGCCAACAAGCGCCAATTTATTCATCCCTTCTAAAATGTTTGAGGTTTGTTTTAGAATTTGGTGGCTATTCGTGAGTTAAAACCGCAGGCTATCTATTTAGAATAAATTTAGAGAAAACGAAAATGTATAACAAGGCTCCTTGTTACCAGTATGAACTCATAAGCATACAATGAAGGAGGTCATAAATCGAAGTCAATCTTTATAATTGGTAGTTTATAGAGACATGAGTGATAGTATGAGAAAGATTAGAGAACTTTCTGCATGCTTTGCAAAGCGATGTCTGAAAACCGATGATCTTGTACATCTAAGAATCTGGAAATGATAACTGTGATATACCGCAAAGCCAACTGAGGTAATGTTTCCTAATTCCAATTTCTGTGACCCTAGTGTGGTTAAGCCAAATATGATTCCAGGTACACTAATTTCAGCTCATTTGTCTAGGATGTCCATTGCGCGTTCCCTGAATTCAATCTAAGTGACGCATCCGGGAGATAGTGGGTTGGAACCCCACTGCCGGCAGCCCTGAAGATGGTTTTCCGTGGTCTCCCCATTTTCACACCAGGCAAATGTTGGGTCTGTACCTTAATTAAGGCCACGGCCGCTTCCTTCCCATTCCTAGGCCTTTCCTGTCCCATCGTCGTCATATGACCTATCTGTGTCGGTGCGACGTAAAGCAACTAGCATTCTACGTGAGAAAGAACGTTCCAGTCCAAATTCTGCAACTACTTTCTTAACAAACACAGAATTATTTTAAATTATATTAATGTAAAAATATACGGTACTCTATAAGTAGAAGTATTTCATTCATTTTCGCACTGTATGGTGGGTACCACCGGAATTTTAACTTTTAAAACATTATATTCCTTCATTAAATAAATAGTTATTTTATTAATATTATTATCATTGTTACCAGTGTCACTGGATACAGGGGTCCCGAGTTCGATTTCCGGCAGCGTCGGAAATTTTAACCATCATTGGTTAATTCCGCTGGCACGGGGCTGGGTGACGTGTCGTCTTCATCATCATTTCCTTTTCATAACGACGCGCAGATCACCTACGGGCGTCAAATCAAAAGACCTGCACCTGGCGAGCCGAAGTCTTCGGACACCTCCCGGCACTAAAAGCCATACGCCATTTCATTTCAAATAATTAATTAAAACTAACATTATGAACTGCCTGCTGTCATTTCTTGATGGATACAGTACTTTTGAGTAGTATAATTGGACAGTTCTGCCGCCTCCGCCCGCGGGAAATTTGAATTCTGGCGGGAAATTTGAATTTTGGCGGGAGATTTGAATTTTGGCGGGAGATTTGAATTTGTAAACAAAGCCACGTGCTTTTTGACAGCTGTCATCGACAACAACGCATCGCTAACCTCACTGCTGCCATCTTGACGGGCCTAAACCTCACTAGTGCCAACTTAACCTAACTAGCATGAGGTAAACAAAGCCACGTGTTTTTTGACAGCCACGTGCTTTTTGACAGACAACAACGCATCGCTAACCTCAGTACTGCCATCTTGACGGGCCTAAACCTCAGTAGTGCCAACTTAACCTCACTAGCATGAGGTAAACAAAGCCACGTGTTTTTGACAGCCACGTGCTTTTTGACAGATTTGTAAACAAAGCCACGTGCTTTTTGACAGCTGTCATCTACAACAACGAATCACTAACCTCAGTACTGCCATCTTGACGGGAATAAACCTCGGTGGTACCAACTTAACCTAACTAGCTCGAGATAAACAAAGCCACGTGCTTTTTGACAGCCACGTGCTTTTTGACAGCTGTCATCCGCTATCTTTAAACTACAGAGCGCTGTGCTGCCCTCTTTCGTCACCTGTCATCGGCAGTGCTGCCATCTTGGCGGGCCTAAACCTTAGTGCTACCAACTTAACCTCACTAGCTCGAGATAAACAAATCCACGTGTTTTTGACAGCTGTCATCCGCCATCTTTAATCCATAGAGCACAGTGCTGCCCTCTTTAGCTACTTACCTTTGAAATGTGGTGGCGGATAATTTGAAAAATGCTTTTTAACAGCAGCCATCTTGCATCGCAAACCTCAGTGCTGCCCTCTTTAGCTAGATACCTGTGGTGGCAGACAATTCCACGTGACAGCAGCCATCTTTAATCAAGAGAGCACCGTGCTGCCCTCTATGTGGTGGCGGCAAATTGAAAAATTCCACGTGCTCTTGTTTGGAAACAAACTCACGTGCTTTTTTTCTGACAGCTACCATCCGCCATCTTTAATCTATAGAGCACAGTGCTGCCCTCTATGTGGTGGTGGCAAATTCCACGTGCTCTTGTTTGGAAACAAAGCTACGTGCAGCTGTCATCCGCCATCTTTAATCAACAGAGCACCGTGCTGCTATCATGCGGGCAATTTCATCACCTGTCGTCCGCCATCTTTAATCCACAGAACACCGTGCTGCCCTCTTTATGGCTACTACCTTAAGCACGTAGTAGCGGGCAATTTGAAAAGTTCTGCTAGTTATCATCCACCATCTTTAATCAAGAGAGCACCGTGCTGCCATCTTTAGTTGAAATGTGGTGGCGGCAAATTGAAAAATTCCACGTGCTCTTGTTTGGAAACAAACTCACGTGCTTTTTTTCTGACAGCTACCCTCCGCCATCTTTAATCAACAGAGCATAGTGCTGCCCTCTATGTGGTGGTGGCAAATTCTACGTGCTCTTGTTTGGTAAACATAGCCACGTGCTTTGTTGACAGCTGTCATCCACCATCTTTAATCCAGAGAGCACCGTGCTGCCCTCTTTATCGTAGTAGATGTAAATTCGTCACCTGTCATCCGCAGTGCTGCCATCTTTAGCTAGATACCTTTGAAATGTGGTACGTCATCCGCCATCTTGCAACCGAAACCTCAGTGCTGCCTGGTGACGGCAAATTCCACGTGCTCTTGTTTGGAAACAAAGCTTTTAATACAGAGAGAACAGTGCTGCCCCGGTGGCGGCAAATTCCACGTGCTTTACAAAGCTATGTGCTTTTTTGACAAAAAAATCTGCTCTCGAGATACTTACCGAACTAGACGATACTATACTTACGAAACTGCTCATCACCTTCTTTCTTCTATGAGTAATAAACAAAAACTCTATCTTGCAAATAAGGAGCGGGAGGAAGGTAATACCTAACCTAAAATAAAAGAATATGCCAATTCTACATTATTTATTTACATCTTGTATGTACAAGTTTTATCTTGAATCGTTTTACCCTAGTGATGTTTGCGTACTTCTCGATGAAATTCTTGAATGTACAAGTTTAAACTTGCTGTACTACGCTCTCGGCATACCTCTTTGTGATGTAAGACAGCGTAACGTAAGTACACACCTCTAGCATAATGTTTATGTAAAGTAGTACCTATCAATACTACTATGCCCCCAGGCTAGCGTGTTGGTAGAATTTGGAATGACAAACCGTTTACAATCATCGCTATTAAGGGCTACCTTACTAATTAAATGAGTGTACAACTGGTGCTTCTTGCTTCTAATGACAGACATTTGCTTATGCAAAACAGATGGATTACTTTTAATGCAATTGTTATAGTTTTCAAAACTTAGCTGATTCTGAACGACATTCTTTTTAACCCCTTTCAATCTCTTTATTTGTAATTCATTTAAGAGTTTTATGCAATATGACTTGGATTTAGTACCTACAAATGAATCGATAATATTCCCAGCACATTCATCTTTCATTTTACCTAGAACCTTTTTGTTCACTAGCGGTAGATGATATTGATTATCTGCTGGATAGTTACTTGTATCAAACCTACCCAAGTCCGGCTTTATATCATTGTAATAGTCATCAGTTTTGATTTGATAAATAAACGAATCGGTATCTGTGTAGAACAATTGCGCATTATGCGCGTACTTCTTCATCATATAATCGTAATGGAATTCATACATGAGTGTTTTAGCCAATTCAAGTACTGCAAAGCCGACGTAGGTAGGTTTGTCATACTTAACCTTGACACGATTCATCTGTATAATAACTAAATTCTCATGTATGATGGTGCAGCTGTGGAAATTTGGTTTACTTATTAAATAGTTAGCACCATACCTTTTCTTAATATTATCCCAGTTTGTAATCAATTTTACATCAACGCGTTTGTCAACATTTTCCATAGTCTTACCAAACACACTGTTATTCATGAGCTTGTAGAAATCTTTTTCAAACTCGTTAACCGCATTCGTTCTTAAATTATTGTTCAGATCTATATATGGCTTTAGCCACGGTGACTGATTAAATTCTAGTACGCGGTGAATTTTGGATAACTTCAAACCATGCTGCAAACACTGTTTTAAATTTCGGTAATGAATGATATACTTAGATTTATCGCACAAATTAGCAATGAGCATTTTCGTCGTTGATGCGATGTACGGGGGCTTCATATTTTCAGGGCAGAACGGTAGGTCATTATGAGAAGTGTGTAACTCTTTGGGATACAGTAAGTCAACTTCGAGGAAATAGCCTTTATCAGCTTCATCGCCTAATGCGTGTAGCTGTAAAGCATCAATTTCGCACTGCGTTAGCCAGCGGAAACCACTCACCGGTAGATGCTGACTCATCGCCCACCCATACTGATTATTAGCAACGAGGTAAACGATATACTGAGATTCCTGACTAGAATCGAAACTCGGCATGTACTTATTATTTGCCTTGGAATACCGCCCGCTGCACTGACTTAGACCGCCTCGAATAGATTATTTTATAAAGTGCACCATATCGATATCGGTCGGCAGTTCCAAATTCACATGCGTGTGTTTCAACATGGCATCCCAACTTAACCCAGGTGCAGTAAAATACTGACATGGGTCAAGGCTGTAGGTGTTCATGCAAACACAGCGAAAATTTTCAAAAACATCAGCTAACAAAAGTACATCTGTCTTTAAATATAAATCGGAGTATTCACCCAGCGTTTGAATGTGGAACTGCTCCCAGATATGTTGTGCATGTAAATAGTCATCATCACTAATATCTGCTGAATTCAGCGAGCTGTAAAAGGATTGTTTCGATGGTAAGGCACGTTCTTCGAGGCGGTCTAAGCAGTCGAGATATTCATAACAAAAAACACCCTTACGCCGATGTAAATTAAACTGCGCTTCTTCGGGAAAAACGCGTCGAATTTCCGTAAATTGTTCAGACTGTAAATGACTAGAAAGTTTATCGAGGCTACTCGCCATAAAGCGAAACGAGTCAAGGAATCTCAGTTTTATAGAATGCTCAGCATCTACTTTTACAGACTTTGCAAACGCAATGTACCGCTCTTTATTCTGAGGGATTATATCTACTTTTTCATCTGAAGCTCCAAATTGTGAAATGATGAAATGAGAGTCGTAACCAGATAAGTTATGAAAAATTACAGGGATAAATTTAGGCACTCTATACTTAAGATTACAGCTATAATGAGCGGCACATCTGTAGAAACCAGTTAAATGATCATGATCAAAAACTTTAGGGTCATTTTCGGAAAATTCCCCATCACAAATGCTACATTTTGTAGCACGTTCATGATCATTTAACTGAATTTCGGTGAGTGGCTTCATAGGAATATTACTATTCAGAATACGACCGAGACGAACTGCATCACTTTCAAGTCTTTCTAAAAATACTTTAGCAGCATCATGTCCTCGATACAGCTCTAACTTGTTAAGCGTACTATCGTAACTACACTTGATGTAATACGCGAAGCTATACGGGACATGCATGTGCGTAGCATTAGTGAAAGAGTTGTCAGGATTAGGTGAGCATGTGTTGCATGGCGTGAGGATGGCTTCAAAGTCTGCATAAATCACGAACGGTACCCACATCTGCTTGTGAAAATTTGTAAATTTTAAAACATTATTACCTGTAGTAGGTATCTCTGTACGTACATGATTGCAGTCATTCTTGGAATGCTTCGTTAACTGATCTTCAGTTTTAAAATACTGCAAGCATCCATCACATAACCACTTTTTACCATCATGTTTTGACAACTGACTGCCAAGAAGTCTACTCAGATTTTTAATCCAGCAAAAGTGGCTATTCACACTGTTTTCAATATAGAGTAAATTAACGTGAGTACTCTTCTTATGACATGTATAATACAGAGGACCTACTACAGACTTTTTCTCTACACCATACACATTAATACTAATGTTATTTAGTTCCTCAAAGCGCTTAATATCCTTTATCTACATAGGAAATTCTATACTATCGAAATTTAGCTGCGTTGAATAGTGTGGATAGGATGATGTTCTATTCGCTACATTCCGTTTCACAGGATTTAAAGCTGACATCACCGCCCATGCAAAACATGCTTCGTCATTGTTTTGGATGTTTACAACAGCTTTTCTTTGCTGAATCCATGTCGGCAGCTCGATGTACGATGAACCTCGCATGGGATTGTACTTATTGATGTTAACTTCTAGATACATTATTTCAACTAAAGCCCACCCTGATTCCTTTTCCTGAAATTCCTCGCTCTTAGTTGAAATAATGTTAGAGACATCCCTAAGTACATCACCAAAATTAGTCTACTGACTTATGACAAAATTCTTCGTATTAAATGATTTAATGTCCGTTATTTCGGATTCATCCGTGCTTTTAATGTACAAGGCGAAAAGTTCAAAATTAACTTTAAATAAACTATGATTGGATAAAGATTTAGCAAGAAGCTGTTGTACATCCGGTTGAACGCAATTTAAAAAGTTTGAAGTGCTCTGAAACTTTTGACTGGTGCGAATTCGGTAACTAGCAATCCTACTTTTAAATGCTGTATTAATTTCCTCGATGTTTGCGTTACTACCACTTCTACATGCATTATTTTTATGTGCATTACTCCGTAAGTGTCCCTGAAAATGCGAAGATGGTCATCAGTGTTACACTTCTCGCAGTGAATAGTTTGAAGTTCATGATTTTTTCTAGGTTTTTTACTACTAGTACTTTCTACAGCTACATCAGTAGCTGCACGCTTTTTCCCTACTACTACCTGAGGGCAAGTAGATATTTGATGTACCTCTGCTAAGTGAGCCTCGTATCGCACTACGTTAGCGAAATACACACTACAAACTTTACATAAAGCAGATGTTATGCTAGGGTGTTTTGATTTCATATGGCGCATGAAGTTATCACGCCTTGCAAACGTTACATTACATTCCTCGCAGCAGGGGAACATCTGAAAAGAGAACGACCGAAAGAGATTAGGTGAAAGTTACGGAAGAAACCAAGTTCCAACGTATAGAGGTTGGACATGGCTGTGAGTTAGGCGTATAGCATGAAGATTGAAGAGAACGACCAAAGTTACGATGTTCGGAAGAAACCAAGTTTCAGCCCGTTGAGGACAGACATAGCTATGTGTACGTGTTTGAAATTATACCCCGTCTATAGCGTGAGGATTGAAGAGAACAACTATTTATCAATAGCTTAAAGTTACGATGTTTTAGAAGAAACCAAGTTTCAGCCTGTTGAGGACAGACATAGCTATGTGCGCACCTCGTCTATAGCGTGAGGATTGAAGAGAACAACTAAAGTTACGATGTTTTAGAAGAAACCAAGTTTCAGCCTGTTGAGGACAGACATAGCTATGTGCACGTGTTTGAAATTATACTGCGTCTATAGTATGAGGATTGAAGAGAACGACTATTTATCAATAGCTTAAAGTTGCGATGTTTTAGAAGAAACCAAGTTTCAGCCTGTTGAGGACAGACATAGCTATGTACACGTGTTTGAAATTATACCTCGTCTATAGCGTGAGGATTGAAGAAAACTATTTATCAATAGCTTAAAGTTACGATGTTTTAGAAGAAACCAATTTTCAGCCCGTTGAGGGCAGACATAGCTATGTGCGCGTGTTTGAAATTATACCCCGTCTATAGCGTGAGGATTGAAGAGAACAACTATTTATCAATAGCTTAAAGTTACGATGTTTTAGAAGAAACCAATTTTCAGCCTGTTGAGGGTAGACATAGCTATGTGCGCGTGTTTGAAATTATACCCCGTCTATAGTATGCGGGTTGAAGAGAACAACTATTTACGATTAGCTTAAAGTTACGATGTTTTAGAAGAAACCAAGTTTCAGCCCGTTGAGGACAGACATAGCTATGTGTGCGTGTTTGAAATTATACCACGTCTATAGTATGCGGGTTGAAGAGAACAACTATTTATGATTAGCTTAAAGTTACGATGTTTTAGAAGAAACCAAGTTTCAGCCCGTTGAGGGCAGACATAGCTATGTGTGCGTGTTTGAAATTATACTACGTCTATAGGATGCGGGTTGAAGAGAACAACTATTTATCAATAGCTTAAAGTTACGATGTTTTAGAAGAAACCAAGTTTCAGCCTGTTGAGGGCAGACATAGCTATGTACGCACCTCGTCTATAGCGTGAGGATTAAAGAGAACAACTATTTATCAATAGACTAAAGTTACGATGTTTTAGAAGAAACCAAGTTTCAATGAATAGAGGTCAGACATACCTTAAAATCTTCGCGCTGCAAACTGTTACTCGGATGAAATAAAATGCGTGCGTTCAAGCCTGAAACTCGAATGATAATATTCTGGTCGTACCTAAAAAAGAAGAAACATATATGAATGTAGTGTAGGGTACATCATCTAACCTAGTTATCTTTACAACTCAAAGTTCGAAAACATGCCTTTAAAAAAATGCACGTGCTGCAGGCTGTTACTGGGATGAATAAAATTGCGTACTTTCGAACGGTAGCTAAAAAAAAGAAAAGAACATATATGAATGTAGATGTCTAGCGTAGAAGTTGCTTTGCAAATAAAAAAGTAACTAACAGTTCTACCTTACCTTAAGATAAAGGCTGAAGAATAATATTCACAGCAGACGGGAGATGTGTGTGTACGTAATAAACGCATACAGAGAACTGTGAGCACTTCGCGCAGACTGCAGCGACTAAATATTCTGCTTGTTACCAAGCGGATGTGGTAATCGCTGACAACTGCGGTACAGTCGGAACGAAGGGTTTATGCAACAAGAGCCCTCCCTGTAGTCCCGCAGGCTGACGTATTCGAACCTCTTGTTGATGCCGAGGTGCCGGAATTTAAGAGTTCGAGCCTTGGAAAGTTAGCGCGCGATCCTCGACTTCTCGAGGGTACATCCGCGGTATTCCTTACCTGTAGGTATTGAGCTAAAACTAGATCATGTAATGACGATCGCGCAGGCCCCTCGCCTAGCATTTACAGCTTCCAGTTCGAACCCGCTATCTTCCGAAGTAGCGAGAATGATTGAAGAGTGTTGAGGCTGATTCATTTGTCGGATGGAGGCGTTAAGCTATGTGCAGGCTTCTTCTAGTCAGGGTACGCGATTCAAATCCTGGCAACTTATGCCGTCGGGAAGGGCATCCGGCTAGATCATGTAATGACGATCGCGCAGGTCCCTCGCCTAACATTTACGGCTTCCAGTTCGAACCCGCTATCTTCCGAAGTAGCGAGAATGATTGAAGAGTGTTTGAGGGTGATTCATTTGCTGGATGGAGGCGTTAAGCTGTGCGCAGGCTTCTTCGGTAGGAGTAGGCTATGTCGGGATATCGATTTAATTCTTAGTCAGGAGGGGCAACCGGTCGTATAAAACTATGGTGCGAGGCGGGGTGTGCAAAAAAGCTAACAATAAGTAAGGGCTGTTGATGGGAGCGTTAAACCTTGTGCAGACTCCTTCGAAAATGATTTTTTGAGTACAAGACGTTGAGGGTGATTCATTTGTCGGATGGAGGTAATAAGCCTTGTGCAGGCTTCTTTGGTAGGAGTAGGCTATGTGTCGGTACCGGGATATCTAATTATAAAACCCGCTACAACAAATTTATCGCGTGTACTGCGATTTAAAATCCTAGTCAGGAAGGGCAGCCGGTCGTAAAACTATGGTGTATGATCTAAGAGGCGGGGTGTGCAAGAAAGCCAGCATTAAGTAAGGGCTGTTGATAGGGGGCGTTAAACCTTGTGCAGGCTCCTTCATCAGAAGCCTACATGCCGGCACCGTGCAGGCTCTTTCGATAGGAGTGGGCACTGTGTGTGTTTTAACCTCTCCGTACAATCATGATAGTTTACGTTAGGAACTTACATAGGCTAAATGCTACACATTCCGTGGCAGAGCCGGGAATCGAACTCGGACCTCCGGGGGTAGCAGCTAATCACACTAACTACTACACTACAGAGGAGGAGTATTTCAGAATATTTTACAACCTGAATTAGTACTGTGTTTTAAGAGCTTACATGGCTGAATGCTACTCAGCTAAGAAGACGTTCGTGAGTTACAAGTCGCTTATCAGCACACCGTGTTTTCGTTCAAGGTTACACAAGCCGGAAGATACGTGTACAATTTCAGCTAACACATGCATTCCACACTCGCTGTGTGCCGATACTTCAAGGACTGTAGAACAAACCCATAGCCTACAGTATGCATGCCTCTCACCCAGTAGTCTCGGGTTCGATTCTCTTGGGAATAAAAATGTGTTTAAATCGCATGAATTTGTTGAGTTGCCCTTCCTGACGCAAAACTAGCAGTATCTAACCTCTTACACTACAGTTTTCAACCGGTTGCCCTTCCTGACAACTCAGATTAAGAATCTGTTTTACAACTTCTAACACGGGAATCGGGGATTTACAGCTAGATGCGCTTCTTAGATTTTAAATCATGAACTATTGTTTTACAGCCGGATGCCCTTCCTGACGCCAAACTAAGATTTTAAACCGCAAGAATTTGTTGAGTTGCCCTTCCTAACGCAAAACTGGCAGTATCTAGCCTCTTACATCATACACTATGGTTTTCAACCGGTTGCCCTTCCTGAAGTCAAAGAACTCGGATTAAGAATCTGTCGAGAATCGGGGGTTTTACAGCTAGATTTTAAATCGCTGTATCACGAACTAATGTTTCACAGCTGGATGCCCTTCCTGACTGAGATTTTAAATCGCAAGAATTTGTTGAGTTGCCCTTTCTGACGCAAAACTGGCAGTATCTAGCCTCTTACACTATGGTTTTCGACCGGTTGCCCTTCCTGACAACTCGGATTAAGAATCTGTCGAGAATCGGGGGGATTTACAGCTAGATGTACTTCTTAGATTGTAAATCACGAACTATTGTTTCACATCCGGATGCCCTTCCTGACTAAGATTTTTAAATCGCAAGAATTTGTTGAGTTGTCCTTCCTGATGCAAAACTGGGAGTATCTAGCGTCTTACACTATGGTTTTCGACCGGTTGCCCTTCCTGACGCTGAAAGACCAGGATTTAGCCAGTTACCCTTCCTGATGTAACAAGACTAGGACTGCACTTGGCTAGAAATAGCCACACGAAATTATTATATAGAAAGAGAATTGCTGGGCTGATGACAGCTGTCGGAAAAGCATATAAGTTTGTAAAGCACGTGGAATTTACCGCCACCGGGCAGCACTGTTCTCTCTGGATTAAAAGCTTTGTTTCCAAACAAGAGCACGTGGAATTTGCCGCCACCCGGCAGCACGGTGATTAAAGATGGCGGATGACAGCTGCACATGGGTTTGTAAAGCATGTGGAATTTACCGCCACATAGAGTGTAGCACTGAGGTTTGTGATGCAAGATGGCGGATGACAGCTGCACGTGGCTTTGTTTCCAAACAAGAGCACGTGGAATTTGCCGCCACCACATTTCAAACTAAAGAGGGCAGCACTGTGCTCTATAGATTAAAGATGGCTGATGACAGCTGTCAGAAAAGCATATAAGTTTGTAAAGCACGTGGAATTTGCCGCCACCGGGGCAGCACTGTTCTCTCTGGATTAAAAGCTTTGTTTCCAAACAAGAGCACGTAGAATTTGCCGTCACCAGGCAGCACTGAGGTTTCGGATGCAAGATGGCGGATGACGTACCACATTTCAAAGGTATCTAGCTAAAGATGGCAGCACTGCGGATGACAGGTGACGAATTTACATCTACTACGATAAAGAGGGCAGCACGGTGCTCTCTGGATTAAAGATGGTGGATGACAGCTGTCAAAAAAGCACGTGGCTATGTTTACCAAACAAGAGCACGTAGAATTTGCCACCACCACATTGAGGGCAGCACTATGCTCTATTGATTAAAGATGGCGGATGGTAGCTGTCAGAAAAAAGCACGTGAGTTTGTTTCCAAACAAGAGCACGTGGAATTTTTCAATTTGCCGCCACCACATTTCAACTAAAGATGGCAGCACGGTGCTCTCTTGATTAAAGATGGTGGATGATAACTAGCAGAACTTTTCAAATTGCCCGCTACTACGTGCTTAAGGTAGTAGCCATAAAGAGGGCAGCACTGTGTTCTGTGGATTAAAGATGGCGGATGACAGGTGATGAAATTGCCCGCATGATAGCAGCACGGTGCTCTGTTGATTAAAGATGGCGGATGACAGCTGCACGTAGCTTTGTTTCCAAACAAGAGCATGTGGAATTTGCCACCACCACATAGAGGGCAGCACTGTGCTTTATAGATTAAAGATGGCGGATGGTAGCTGTCAGAAAAAAAAGCACGTGAGTTTGTTTCCAAACAAGAGCACGTGGAATTTTTCAATTTGCCGCCACCACATAGAGGGCAGCACGGTGCTCTCTTGATTAAAGATGGCTGCTGTCACGTGGAATTGTCTGCCACCACAGGTATCTAGCTAAAGAGGGCAGCACTGGGGTTTGCGATGCAAGATGGCTGCTGTTAAAAAGCATTTTTCAAATTATCCGCCACCACATTTCAAAGGTAAGTAGCTAAAGAGGGCAGCACTGTGCTCTATGGATTAAAGATGGCGGATGACAGCTGTCAAAAAGCACGTGGATTTGTTTATCTCGAGCTAGTGAGGTTAAGTTGGTAGCACTAAGGTTTAGGCCCGCCAAGATGGCAGCACTGCCGATGACAGGTGACGAAAGAGGGCAGCACAGCGCTCTGTAGTTTAAGGATAGCGGATGACAGCTGTCAAAAAGCACGTGGCTTTGTTTATCTCGAGCTAGTTAGGTTAAGTTGGTACCACCGAGGTTTATTCCCGTCAAGATGGCAGTACTGAGGTTAGCGATGCGTTGTTGTCGATGACAGCTGTCAAAAAGCACGTGGCTTTGTTTACAAATCTGTCAAAAAGCACGTGGCTGTCAAAAAACACGTGGCTTTGTTTACCTCATGCTAGTGAGGTTAAGTTGGCACTACTGAGGTTTAGGCCCGTCAAGATGGCAGTACTGAGGTTAGCGATGCGTTGTTGTCTGTCAAAAAGCACGTGGCTGTCAAAAAACACGTGGCTTTGTTTACCTCATGCTAGTTAGGTTAAGTTGGCACTAGTGAGGTTTAGGCCCGTCAAGATGGCAGCAGTGAGGTTAGCGATGCGTTGTTGTCGATGACAGCTGTCAAAAAGCACGTGGCTTTGTTTACAAATTCAAATCTCCCGCCAAAATTCAAATCTCCCGCCAAAATTCAAATTTCCCGCCAGAATTCAAATTTCCCGCGGGCGGAGGCGGCAGAACTGTCCAATTATACTACTCTTTTGCATCCATCTCTTGGCACAGGCCAGAGTAAAGTGTAGCTTCCACCAAAGTCCCAGTCAACATCCATGGCTGTGACAATATGGAAGTTGCTGGGGTATGGGTAGTGCTGAGTAATGACGTTCAGAGCATGACTAGTGCATCTGAGTGTTATGAAAGGTGCTGCTCATAGGGTCAGTCGTGCTGCGATAGTACCTTCTGACCCAGTGGGGAAAGAAATGGCAATCTACCTCACTCCTCATCTTGCCTAGTAGCCTCATTTTGGCGCTGCCATTGGTTTTTGGGGTTTCCTTATAACCGCATAACCTTTGGTGGTGCTATTTGAGGATCCAACCAGCCTCTGGGCTGATGACCTAACAGACACAACATTATGAATGAATTTTGATCGGTCTTCAACTTCCGATCCCTAGTTATAATATAAAGCTCATTTGAATAAATAAATACATAAATAAATAAATAAATAAATAAATAAATAAATAAATAAATAAATAAATAAATAAATAAATAAATAAATAAATAAATAAATAAATAAATAAATAAATCTGAGCACTAATGGGTTAACATATCCAGTGCTCCTTACATGGACATTGAATGCACTATTTTCCGAAGAACCAAGATTATTTCTTGGGTAAGCCAATCCATGTTGCAAGAGTTATGCCTGCAACCCTGTTCGGACATGTTGTTCCATATTCCCTGAGGCCCCATCTCCTTCAATCAAATGTCTTTCATACCCAGCGAGTGAGCGAGCACTGCCGTACTTCAAAGGAGGAGTGAATATGTGTAGCAAATCTTCCACACTTCACTTCTCTTCTTCAAGTTCTGTCTACCGTTCCCGTTCAATATTTACTGCATTCATTTCTTGCGCCCTCGACTCCCCATTTCTTTAGACATTTTATCCCTTTTCTTTTTCCGTTGAGATCTCACTGTTTCCACTCCATTTATGTTCGTCTCTTCCCCTTCAAATTTATTCCATTCCCAACTCTGTGTTGGTGTGATGTCACCTTGGATGACGTCATATCTCATCGAGCGGAAGCATTTCTATCTACTCTTAGCAGTAATTTAAGCGGAATTAATAGCAACGAATGGAGAGCGACAGTGCTGTAAAACTTTGTCATGCGAATAGGCCTTGAAATATACATACACTGTTCTCTGCGTCATACCTGCTTTCTTGTTTCATGATGTATACAATTTATCAGAGGTATAAATAACATTTAAGCTCTTTAAGTCTTTATGTCTTTTCAATCATGAATGTCATGCATTCTTTCCCGCAAATGTTTTATTTATTTGTACTTCCTACAATGATAGGCTTCACAAATCTGACAAAGTATACCTTAACACTGAAATTCTGAATGATTGTTTAACCTTGGATAGTTAATCCTTCTCCTAAGCAGTACTATAAAGATGATTCTAACAATTTGTACGGAGCCTTTAATGGCCAAGATGGTTAAATAACAGTACAGATTCTTGGAACTGCCCACACTTTTGAAAAACTCAACTAAGAATTTTGATATGGTTCCTCTTCTCCTATGAAATCTGCTACAACAAATTTATGATTCTTTGAAGTAGGTGATGGTTGGTTCATAGATGCCTCGCTTCTCAGTGTCTAGCTGTACTGGCTGACTTGAGTCGATCTCACATATAACGGTAGGGTCCAGAATATATGCAAAGTCTTTTTCTCGGTCAATTGCGATTACATCTATTCTCCGCTTGCTTCAGCAGCACATGGCACCTCTTCATGTACCTCGTAAGCTTTCTGGGAGAATGCTGCCGCAATTCTTGATCTTATTCTGTTGTGCCTAACATTCCTAAGCAAACCCTTCCTTGAACATGAACCAAGAACATGAGCTAAAGTTTCAGGCTCACTGCAGAAAACAGTAGAATATAAATCGAGACATTCTCAGAAAGATTCAATAGGTGATGATAAGCCATAAAAAATTCACTGTCCACTGAAACGTTCACCGGTATTTGCGTTCTAATATTTCATTTTAGTTTAAAATTTACAAAAATAAAAATTAACTTGCTAATAAATTTATTTTCTTTTGATATTGGTAACACAGTGATACCGTATAAGAATGATCGTGACTTCATCTACCAAGGTGCAATTGAATTGTTCCCATCTACGTGGTGGCATTCCGGTCGTGCTGCTCTCTAGCAATGAAAGCAGAATTCAGTTCCTAAAGCTGAGTTCATTTAATTCTCGCTCCAGAAAACTTTCATACGGCTGTCAGGGCTGGCACATAGTACTGAGACTTTCGATCTCCGTTTAAAATTCGGCTACCTTGGCCAGGATTGCTCTCGCTAACTTGGGATCGTTAGTAGGACACATTATCACTGATCCACCGGAAAAGTTACGGTGTTGTTCAGAGTGAGTCTTCCCTCTAACCCCCTGCCGGTGGGGTATGCAGATGAAAAATATACTACGGTACCACCTGCCTGTCTTTAAGAGGCGATTAAAAGGGGCAAAGAAGGGATGGTTGAATTTGTACCATGAGACTATTTGTGATTAAAACCATCACGCGAGGAACATTATGGATCACCTTTACTTGCGAGTAGTACTACTAGGTTAGGTAAACAATAGGTTTGTGATTAGTACCAACAGTGCGTGGATCACTAAGAGATTACAGTACCCGTGATTAGTACCAACATATGCGAAACAGGACAGGCTTAGGTTGCCTGTGATTAGTACTGTTATGTGAGGAACACCACGGGATAGTAAGGGTCCTTGTAAGTAGTACACCTATGTGATGAACACCATGGGTTTGCGTTGCCTATGAGTGGCGTCGTTATGTTAGAAACACCCATAAGTCTGCGTTACCTGTGCGACGTACAATACTTGTGAGTAGTACCACAATGAGTGGAACACTGTGTGTCTACGCTACTTTTGATTAGTAAGCAACATGAGAAGAAGCATAGTTATACTTTACTGGTGATAAGTACCTTTATGAGGGGCCGGTGACCTGGATGTTTGACCCCTTCAGATAACAAGCATCATTGATTCAGGACTGTGGTTTGGAAGCTGCCCGTTGGTCAGTAATACTATTGTTTTAATATTCTTCCTGGGCATTGCGGGTGGGATCCACTGATTGTTTTAAGTCCATAATCTTGTTCTCCGCCGTCTTTTTGAATTCTAGTCAGTGAATGGATTATTTTTAATTTTCAATATTGTGAATTGGATCCGCTGATGATTTTAAATTCATATTCATCACTTCATTCTTCATCATCACGTTTTGAATTCTGGTCAGTGGATGAATTTTGGTCTTTTAAATTGTCATTAGATTTCGTACCATTAGGAGCCGATGACCTAGATGTTATTCCCCTTTAAACAACAAGAATCATCATGCCAAAAATTGAGCTTCTAGTTTTACGTGACTGTTGATATCGTGATCATAGTCACGGTACATCCAGTGTTACGTCGAATCCGAACCACAGGGACGGGACATTTCATTTTTAAAATCCCACATTGGCCGGGATTTGAAACGTGCCAACCTTGATCAGAAGCTAACAGCTACGCGACTCAGCTATTGCGCCCAACATGCGATTTTAGGAGAGTTATTATTTTGTCTTTTAACCAGCATATAGTTATGAATAAAGTTGGCATTAGTTTAACTCCTACTGGGGTCAGTTGCAACACCCATTGCAAAATGCCCTGTTGTGCATTTCTTGACAGAACTGGCGGTCATTCAAAATAACAAGACGGAGGCAGTTATTGCAGTTTTGAACTAAAATAATTTCCCCTTCGTCTTCAAATTAAACTACTACAATAACTATAAACGGCATTATATAATAAATAAAATATTAAGGCCAGGAAAAGTTACTCACCAGGCAGAAAAATGGATGAAGTGTCAGAACATAACACAAACCGAGCGCATAGTGTATTGTGCTGCTTCAAGGCATGGCGTAGGCCTTTAAATGGACAGCACTCTCCTTTTCAATGGCCGATAAAGGATTTAAAATAGCTGAGCGACTTAACAGATACCATCATGTGATAGATGAAGGAATGGACTATATTTTTACGAAAGAACAAAAAGCTGTTTTCTGGTAAATATCAAATTTTTCACTTTACTAGCCTCGTGAGTGTGTATTCTGCAATCTGAATTGCGTGCGTGCCATGGCCGTGTGCATAAATTTACCTATAGATCTCATACACTGGATCAACGATGTGAACAAACAGGGAGAAGATTCGAGTGGTTCACAAGGGCCATTATGGCTAAACAAACGACACTGAAATTTTATTTCATTGTGTTGCTACAGTATGTGTTCAAAATGAGCACCATCATGTCATAACGTGTCTGTAGATTATGGGACATGCTGATCAACAGAGGTTGCTCTAAGGACAAGGCGTTATATTCTCGTGTAATTCAGGAATATTTATAGCTGCATCAGTGGCGTATACTGAGAGGTAGTAAGGCTACCGGTGAAGCTCAAACCTCACATGAGAACGACGGAAATCTACGCATCTGACACATTGTTCCATTTACAGAACCTGAAAGCAATGAGAGAAGACGTCGCACGTATTTCTGTGTGCAAGGCATCGGAGACAGGCTCTGCGTTCCTCGACCCACCTCGCGCGGCTCGCTGCTGTATGTCCGATAGGTTCGGAGACTGGGGGGGGGATAGGTTTACCAGGCTTCGCTCCGTCAGATCGCGAACAACCATGCGTTCCTCATCGTATATACTTCTGACTTAATTATATAGACAACAGAGTGCTGGTATTTCACTCCCGTTTACTTCTACATCCTTGTAGGAAGACAGTGCAGGGCTGCTGTTATAGGAGTAAAATCGTTTTCTTTTTATAGGTTGATCTGCTAAAATGAAATGAAATTCTCCTGGTTTACTGTTCTCTTTTGTTGCTTGGAATGGTTCGGGCACCACCACTGATCTCGCGAGGAAGCAAATAAACCAGTGAACCATGGGTACTACTACTGGTAGGCCTAATGCTGTACAATTCAAAATCTTATTTTAATAATAGTAATTGTACACGGCCTCTGTATAAAATTTGTGGTGACTCAATGAGGATGAAACGAATGGCGAAGACGTCATAAATACCCAGTCCCCAAGCCAGGCGAATTAAGAGTACGAGACTGTAGATTCTGAGATATGAACTGGGGCCATCGGACCAAAGAAAAGCATTCCATCCATTTAGCCACAAATCCGGACTTTAATTTGCTAAACCTTAGGCTACCATCTCCACTGATCAGGTGTTGAGTACTGACAGAAGCAGAGGGCAGGGCAGTAGCTTGTGAAGCAGCCTTGATAACACAGCAGGCCACTCCGTTATCTATTGGCTAGAGCTTAAAGCGCTGAAGGCTGAACGTTCACTAAAGCAACTATCGAAAAGGGGTAGCGTAAGTCTAGTCGTAGCCCCCTGAGGTGGATCATCTGTCTTGAGAACCGATTTCTTCAACATGTTCCATTTGTAGGGATAGGGGCCGTGAGAACCGGGGAACTTTAAGTCTACTGGAATGGACTTCGTCGAAAAATTAGACGACCTCCGAAGTGTCGCTGCAAAAGGTGTAACTGACTCCCCCGGAGAAGAAATCTGGGTCCTCATACGTCACGAACAACACTCGGCTACAATAATGTAATCGGGTTCACTCATCCCTTTCTGTAGGATTTTGAGAAACCTGAATACGATATGCAAGTCTATCCAGTTCCTGGATCGCCGAATAGACCATACCCTGCCATGTGGATCCAGTAACCTATATGTTAGGCCGTATAGAAAAATAATCATAACATCATCACCACCACGTCCCCTTGTTGTGGGGGGAAGGGTGTTAATACATCCATGGTACCCCTTGCATGTCGTTAAAGATGATTGAGAGAGGATCCCAGAGGCTCTCAACTATACTAGTATTAATGAAAGTTGGTGTATGACATTTCTTAGAGGGAGGTCCGTTTACCGCCTGCCGGGGCGGGATACAGAGTGGCGTTATGGTTGCCATGAAAACGAGGGTGCGGCGACTGCGGTTGCCATGGAGATAAAACTGCTGGGCAGCTCGTCTTGTTGGAAGTTGCCAAACCTCTCACTTCACTTGTGAGTTAGACATTGTCGCAAGCAGTTCAGTATGAGTGGCAATCTATTTCGGTTTTGTGGCCGATAGTAAGTTTTTAATTGTATTTTAAATACTATTTACGTACGTACGTACAATCATTGTATTTTAACTTATATTTTGAGTACGATGAAACGCGCCAGGTACTCTACCGCTGGGTGGTGTGGAAAAGAGTACACATGATTTATGACTCCCCGTTCTTCTCGCGCACCCTTTTCCCATTGAACTCACGTTGTTTTATTTGTTTTACGTCCTGTACTTATGCCAATAAGGTGTTCAGAGACAAAGTATGGGATAAAGGGAATGTTGAAGGATTTGTCAGGCTATAGGTACCACCCCTGTTAAAGAATAATAATGTTATTGATTTTACGTTCTGTAGCACTTACAAATACCACCAGACCGAGCCAGGATCGAACCTGCTAAGTTGGTATCAGGAGGCCAGCGCTCTACTGTCTGAGCTTATCAGGCCGGTCCCTGTTAAAAATAACACAACATGAGACCAAGTCCGTCGCAGTCACAGCAAAATTTGTCCCATTTGCGATCACTCCCATTACAGTGGAAAACAAGAATGTGAAGAGAGACCGGTTCATGTCACAGCGGTCAGAATGTAGGAGGGAGCAAGTGAGCCGGAAGTGAGAGGTAGGAGAATGTAGAAAGGAATGCTGGAATGTGGCAACATCGTGAAATGGCACGTGCAATGCTCATCCCTCCAACCTTATCTGTCATACACCAACTTTAGTTAAGTGTAGTATGGGGAGCGTAGTTTGGCGTTCACGGGTCCCCTAGCCGAGTCCAGTACTGCTGCCGCTTGGTTGTGCTGGGTTCCTCACAATCATACGACCTCCACGTACCCCTCCGACCCCGACGTCGTTCTGGATCTCTGGTGACGAGTTTGAAGGCCGCTAGCGGCGCTGTTATGGGAGTGATGATTCTTGCCAGTACTGAGAACGTGTGTGTAGAGTTTCGTGACATTAGCTGTAACGATGCGGAAGCGATGCCCTTACAGGGAGGGCTACATAACAGCCCTTTCCGATGCTAGATATAGCCGTTCTACAATCCAAGGAATGTGCAAGAAACGTGATTTCTTGACATCAAAGAACGAAATCAGTGCTGTATTGAATAAGAAAGGCAAGAGCCGACAGGGTTTCATTCCACAGGGGAAAGTTAAGGCAAATCCACGACCATCGACCAGTCGTACACCAGTAGTGGTGAGGAAAGTGAAGGCTCTAGTCTCAGGTGGTAACCCTGTAACACCCCCCCCCCATGAAATAACTATCGCACGTAAGTTTTAGATGTCTGTTTCAACAGTTAACACCGCAATCGACAAGGACCTGCAATTAGGCTCTCCGGCAGGGAACATATTGAAAAATATGATGACATTAGACGAAGAATATATGTGCCTTAGTGACTGTAACAAATCTCGTTCAATTTACTACCGCCCTAGAGATAAAAAATATCAAACATTGTAGGATGGAGTTTTCCAAGGTGTTTTATGATCATCACTGGATACTGGTACAATGCCAAGTTAACCATTCACCGTGTCGCTAATAATGTGAAGGTGAACTCTACCTACTATCAGCAAGAGCTTTTAACACTCATTTACAAGACATTGCATGGAGGGCGAAAAATCAGGTATGGGTACATCAAGATAGCGCATCCACCTACACCTCTAGTTCGACTCGTCTGTTCTTAGAGAGAATGGAGATGGAAACTGCAATTAGTTCAATTCCTTTTACTGGCATTCCGTTGAAGGCACCCGATGGGTCACCCATGGATTTCTGAGCATTTGGACTCCTAAGATGGACCTTAGGATATAGACGTCCACGCTCTATCAATGGCCTCTGAAAAAGCTGTCAGGAGCAGCGGGATAAGTTGAACGTGTTAACTCTGCAAAAAGTCTGCTTCAATGGAAATTACATTGTCGGGGTATAGACAGAAATGCTGGTTTTCCAATTGAGCATGATAGTTGGTGAACACATGGCTTTTCAAAGGCTAGTTACCCTTCAAATATCGTCCCCAGAGATCCCGAACGAACTTCTGTACGCTTGCGACGACTACGAAGCATTTAATTTACACGCCCTTCCTTTCGGTGCTTCCTTCGTTTTCTGAAGGGTTGCACCTCTTCAATTTTCTCCCTGGTTAAGGTTAATAGAGGATGTTTACCCAGCTTCCCTTACTCTAATAACCATCACCACATATATACTTATGTTTATAAAACTTATCATTCTAAAATTAACGTGTAGGCTAATAACCTGGAAGCTATAGCATCAAACTGCGTTACACTAGAGCCATGATGGGCCTTGGCTTACAAAGTAACTGAAGCCCAGCTCAGAATTTTTCAGATTAAGAGGTGATGCATGTTGTGCCGCACCGCATAACCTTCATATCTTACTTGAGTGATATCGCATTCTTTACGATGTCATAGATCAGTCAGTTGTGACTGGTTAGTATTCTCTATGCCTAACTTGACGTATAGTTCATCCCGATTAGACAGACGGCATTGCCAAAACAATTATTTCTAGCTCATCTTTGATTCGTGTGATCTCTGATCTGGGGACAATAATGGCTTGGATAAAAAAGATGGAGACGTTAGTCTACGAGATGATTTTCATCTCATATAAATGGTATTTCAAAAAGATTCATACCTTACCTTGTAAGGCTCTCTCAGTTCAGAGTCAATGAATATGATTACTTAGAAACAATGCAATTGATTTCTTCAATCTCCAGGTATTTATCCTATTTATCCTTCCTTGGCTTGCCGTATTTATGCTGGTTTTGTTTACTGAGAGATCCCTTTTCTGTGTATTATTCTTTTAGTTATTTGCTGCAGACTTATTTCAGTGTACTTCATTTTTCTTCATGTCTGCTTATTATGTTATCGTCTCTACGCTGAGCGAAAGGTAGCACTGATCCGATTGTTTGATGATGTGTGATGAGGTTCTTTTTGTGGTTTTTGATTGGATACCTCATATTTAACTTCGGTTTCGACGTCTGTATCAAGCTTATCTTCTGTAATATGGTTTAACGCTGATGCTGTATGATTCATGTTTACCTTGATGTGCGATATGAATGCGTTACATGCGGCGTGAAACTTATTTTGGTTATGGTGTCGACTGGGTGAACTAGTCCTATTTGCGGCGACCCACATATCTGATCTGTGCTCTCAAATCAAGCTCATCAGTTATTGGCTGATTCTTGTGACGCATAGCTGGTGTCTGAGTGTGTGTGTGTGTGTGTGTGTGTGTGGTGGGGGGGTGGGGGTGTAGTATGGTTATCGGACTTGTGTTACTTATGGATATTTACATTTATCATTATTCTTATTTTATCTCGCTATTGTTTCCGGCTTGCTCAGCCGATTTGCATGCTTATTTCGGGCGTTTACTCTCATTTTACTTGTTTCATTTGACTCATGTTTATTTGTTTCCGTAACAATTGCAACTCCCTTTTAACATCCTCGTGTTCCATATTTTCTTTTCTGCCAGCATTGCTTCACTTGTGTTTCCGATTTCTGGGGATACGGTCTCTTGCCGTCCGGCTGCATGGCTAAATTGTTTGCGTGCTGGTCTTTGATCACAGGAGTCCCAGGTTCGAGTCGTGGCAAAGTCGGGAATTTTAACCATAATTGGTTAATTCCACTGGCACAGGGGCTGGGTGTATGTGTCGTCTCCATTATGATTTCATCATAATTACGAGGCATAGATTGCCTACGTGCGCCAGTTCAAAATACCTGCACCTGACAAGCCGAACTTGTCCTCGGACACTCCCGGCACTAAAAGCTATACGCCATTTCATTATTCTTGGCATCGTAAAGCCTGACCTAACTGCTTCATATACAGGTACCTATCTCGGTCCCGACTAGAAATGTGCATATACCACTTGTCATCTCCATAAAATCCTTCATTCTTCACAGCCATTTGATCTTACTTCATTATTTCAAATACCTCTACCCCATCACAGGCTTAACACCAGATCTACTGATAACTCCATCTTTGTTTTACCCACCCATAGAACTGCTATTTACGATAATTCATTCACAGTAATTGCCTGCCGTGAGTGGAACCTCCTTCCCGATAATATCAAAGGGTTAAGCGCTATTCGCACTTTCAAAGAAGTACTTTGGAGACATTTTATACACCAATAAGGAACATATGTAAACTTGATGCTGCTACTCACAACCATTCTGTTGTCATGGATGGCCTGGTAGAAGATTACTATTCTTTTTTTTTTTCAAATGCTATACAATTTTATGCACTACCTCTCTTTTACATATAGGATATTTAAAAATCCATTTTATTATATTTAATTCATTTCAACTTAATTTCATCACTTATATTTTTGTAGTATTAATTTTAATCTAATTATTGTAAAGTAATATACGTATATTTCATTACCTGGTTAGGTGGAGGAGAAGACCTGAAGGTTTTAATCTTGCCACGAAAAATAAAACTTTACTAACGATCCTAGAAGCTATGCCCCATGATGATTATGATAAATCATCACATTATCAATGTGAATTTATTTTTACAGGGGACGGATATTTTCCTCCTTTGTCCCACAAAGCAACAATAGCTAACCGAAAACCGAATTTGAAAGGGTGCCGTTGATTAGTTATCTATATAATAAACAGCAAAGTTGATTTTTTTTTCATATAGTTAATCGAATTTGTAATCCAATTTACTCAGCGGACAGTGAGTTAGTGATAAAGCAACTAGGTTAGGAGGTTAGTGTGGAGAAAAGGCGCACTTGACATGGGGTAGGGCACTCCAGACTGTCATTGGCTGCGAAAGCGTGGGAGAGAGATTTGAGAGGCTTCCGCTTGCAGCCTGGGTCACGAAATTCAATCAAGGTTTTAAGCTAACAAAATTATCCCTCCGAAAATTAATTTTTTTAACTAGAAACAAGAAATTGCTTCTAAAGTGAAGTCATACTCTATTTATAAAGTGTTGTCTATACTCTTCGATATCCTTCACTCCTTATAAGAGCGAACAGGGTTGCAAGTGATGTAGACTGTCGCAGCTGGAATTCAGGGGGCAGAAATAAAGTAGATGCATACATGTATCTTCATTATAGACTTCAGCGTTCAGTCTGCAAACCTCTGCAAATTAATTAAGTACCTCCACAAACCTCCGTTTGCAACTAGGTGTGTCACTTTTACCATTATATCATTCAAAATCGAGTTGGTTTCCCTGTCTTCTTTTACTCTTCATTGCCAAGTCCACTCCTAATTCTCATCAGTCCAGCCCACAAGAGCCCACCACCGAAACAGGTTTGTGAACCTCCATCCAGTTTATTCTTAACGTAGCCTTAGCTTCTCAATTTCATGTACCCAACTACCTGCTTACAGCATCAATTATTCTCACTACGTGCATGTCAATTACTTGCAATAAGTAAGATATCCTGAGTTGTTTCCCGTACAGAAAAGTTAGTCTGAAAGCAGATCAACGTAAAGGCTGCAACTGCGAGCTCCCTGCATTAGCTTACTTTGATGTATAATCCAAACCAAACCCCATGGCACTACAGCCCTTGAATGGCCTTGGCCTACCAAGCGACCGCTGCTCAGCCCGTTACTTTGATTTAAGGAAATAAAATATAGGTAATTATAAATATAATGTCTGACTCCTTGGAAGAATGGTCAGCGTTATCATCTTCTGCTCAGAAGACCCACTTTCGATTCCCGGTCGGCTAAATAGCAATTAAAATCAATACTTGCTTCCTCGTCACACGGCATTCACCCCCGCACCCGCCCACCACACACACACACACACACACAGACACACACACACAAGTACGCGCGTAGCGAGTAACGACTGTCCTTTGTTTACTTCTCGTTGCCTTCTCGCGTAGAACGTTGTCAGGCGGTGCACAAGGCTGCCAACCTCTCTACTTAGGAACCAACGGGTGGTGATGGTGGTGATTGCTTTAAGAGGAATTAAAAGTTTCTTCTTGCCGTGCTGACGGTTAGGATAGGACCTGGACAAGGTCAGTGACAAGAAGGTTGGGACAAGAAAAGGGATATAGCCGCGAGTGATCTTCCTGGTCTGGTTAGAGGTAAGATTCATTATTGTTGTTCTGTACCGTGCACTGTTTCCTTCACTTGTGCTTTTATTGTGTCGGGGTTGGTAACGGAATCTCATCATCATAATTGACGAAATGACGTCACGTGCCCCTTAACGTTGGCCAATGGGAATGCAAGTAGTTACTTCAGCAATGAGAAAGCCGTGTAATAGTCTTCTTTAGATTATACAAGTAAATCTCCTTCCTGGGTTGGGATGACGGGTTCCTGGACATCGCTGTGAACATGTCCCTCTTTTGACACACATTCCAAGTAAGATTTCATTAATTTCAACTCACTTATAATATTAGAAACTTTTTATGACGTCATGTCAATTTTTACCAAATCAACAATTGCCACTTATTTTCGGCTTTCCACTCAGAAGACCAAGTTTGGAATCTCGGTTACTACCGGAAGATAATTTTTACCTGACATCACATCAGTCGAAATTAGTCAGACTGACTCCGGCGAACATAACTGATGTTGAACTTACTAGAAATATTTTGAATTATTATTATTATTATTGTTATTATTATTATTATTATTATTATTATTATTAATATGCCGGGCTAAGTGGCTCAGACGGTTAAGGCGCTGGCTTCTGACCCCAACTTGGCAGGTTCGATCCTGGCTCAGTCCGGTGGTATTTGAAGGTGCTCAAATACATCAGCCTCGTGTCGGTAGATTTACTGGTACGTAAAAGAACTGCTGCGGGACTAAATTCCGGCACCTCGGCGTCTCCGAAAACCGTAAAAGAGTAGTTAGTGGGACGTAAAACAAATAACATTATTATTATTATTATTATTATTATTATTATTATTATTATTATTATTATTATTATTATTATTATTATTATTATTATTATTATTATTATTTGTTCGCATCTGCCTCCTAAGGACCACGTCATTTCAGCTGTCATCTCGGGGCTTAGAATCTTTGCCCATTACTCCCTCATTCGTTGCACGTGTTGCTCTTCCATTTCCTCCGTCCAAGACTTTCCCATTTTCACCTTTGGCCTTTCTTGAAAACCCTGGTGGTCTTTTAGTTTTCTCCTGAGTGGGTTGCGATCTTGTCTATCTTCATAAGTGATCCCCATCTCCTGTAGGTCCCCTTTTATCTCCTTGAACCAAGTTGTCTTGGTCTTCTTATCTTTAAAATGCAGTAGGTAAAGATCTGGTTCGATAATCGTGTGAGTCACATTCTTAGCAAGTTGCCACAAAATGCAATGCTCCTCATACGCAGGACATAAAGAGGTATTTTGGACACGAGTGTACCGAATTTAGATCTAAAAGTACTAAACTTAATTTAATGAGACTATACCGGTCGTGAGGTATAAGGATACTAACTATTAAATACTATGTGGGAAAACATAGGGAACCTACTAAAAAGTAAATTATTTAACGATGTACAAAGAAAAATGTTTTATTCCATAAAAGGATGAAATTACGTAAAAAACGAGTTATTTCCAAAACTGAAAATTACTGACTGAGATTACAATTAAACACAACACGCGCTATAACAGGGCTAACTAATGCTCACCGGAGGTTGATGTTTTCGTGGTCTGCTTCCGTGGTTGATAGTTGTCGTACCTCTTCCAACAGCATCATCCTCGGCATCTGATTCATGGAATGGATTCCCCCCTGAATCTATCACGCCCTATTGTGCTAAGTACCAAAAACATAGTACCAGCCTTACAATATGAAATTCCACATCGGAATTAATTGGATAGAGAGGACTGAAAATATCAAGTCCTTCTATATTATATGAACTTGTCTTTCTAAATAATCTGAGTAAGTCTCACAGAGCCGATAAGAAATATTGAGTGTGAGCATATCATAAGCGATGCACTCGGATAGCAGAGTGACTCTCTAAAAGCCCGTGGACTACCTGAGAATGGAAACTCAAGAAAGCTGGATGCAGAATCCAGAATAAACTTCACCACGCTGTGTAGATCTCTATATATTCTCTTCACATTCCCACTTCCTCCCTCGATGTAACATGAACATGACATCTCGTTCCAATGAGAGCCGATGTACGTTGCCACCCTGTCGATATATAGATGTAGTGTCTGTCCTCGACAGAAAAAGCCCTCCTGATAGGAGCACGTGATATGGGGTGATTTAGCGTCCCAACAACAAAATTATATCCTTCCCTCGTACTGTTGCGTACGTTTCCAAGAACCTTCCAAAATGAACCTTCCTGGACTATTGCGAGGCACCAAGTAGCCTGTTAGCGCAAGACTTACTGACTTAATATATCAACGGAATATTCTAATAGATTACAATTAAAAATTATTTCTCGTTCTTAAGTACCAATTACATAAATGGTGATGATGGACGTTAATAATGAATAAAATTACATATGATACATGATACATATGTATACAAAATTAATTCGGTTGGGCAATCAAGTTATGTAAATATCGTGGCGACCACGATATTACACGTTCAGGGATATGGACTTTGTGTTGTAAACATCATTGGTCAGTTGATAAGCCATTTCCATTTTATTCATCCGCGACGCAAACGCTTCCTCTCCAGAGATGTTTGGTTCTATCCACTCACCAAGGTATTGAAACTTGTCTTTCCGTTTGAATGGCCCCTGGTTTAGCTTTATCATTCTTGGTGCTGGCTTGATCTCAGTTACAAATCGGGTTTTCTCCAAAGCTATTTTCGCTTTGAGGTGATGAATTTGCTTTTAGCCATGTCTAAATAACCATAGTAAATTGCTATATCATGTGAAAAAGCTAGGAAATCAACTGAAAGGTTCATGTTCCAGTAACCCAATCTCACACTATTTTGGAGCCAGACGGATGACTTTTTTAATAAAGCAATTGAAGAGCAGGTGCGAGAGCCCATCACGCTGCCTAAATAACCCCTGTCTTTATCTCGAAAGCGTCTGAAATTTCTCCTCTGAACATAAATCTGGAGGTTAGTTAGCTAGTGTCCGTTCGATGATTGCCCTGGTTTTTGATACAAGGCAAATTCCTTTAGGGCTTTATTGTTATTATTATTATTATTATTATTATTATTATTATTATTATTATTATTATTATTGTTATTATTATTATTATTATTATTATTATTATTATTATTATTATTATTATTATTATTATTATTATATCATCCTAAGTTATAAAGCTTTCCAACTTCATGTAGGCTTTCTCTGAGTAATGAAAATGTTGAACCGTTGATTTACGCATGTCCTCCACCACATGATATCACTGCAGTACAGTTCGAATTTCACATGTAAACATACTGTCAATTCCAATCTTATTTTGACATATGTGTGACGAGGGTAATATTCAAACAAGGCACTGATAGATGTTTACCACAGAAATATCCTCATAATCCCATTTGGAGCGGGCGACCGGCCATTGTTCATGAATAACAGTTCACAAATAAAGTTATTTCACTCAAATTAAGAATTATCAGTATTTGCCACTCCAACCTTCGCTCACTTCGACAGAGATACGAGAAAATTTCAACGTGTCTCATTTCCAATGTAAAGGCGCGACAGGTAGACGAGTCATGTGACCAGCGCGCATTGAAATGTATGGACGGAAATGTCAGTCAACCATCAATATTTATGTGTATCGCTCTATTGGGCGACCAAATTGAATCAGTATCTCTACTGCATATCTGGCCTCTGCTTTCAGAGTATGACAACCGTGTACACGGAATAATTGAAAATATTATATTTGACTAATGTGTACACAGACGATCACAAAAGCAGATGAAGAGAAATATAACACGCGTGACAGAATAATAATTAACAGCATCGAAGACTAATAAAAGTGAATGGCGCTAAAGTCCCCGGACAACTGCACCGGGAAAAATGGCAGCTGTACTCTGCTGCAGCTGCAGAAGCAGGGTTGTTAGTTCATATGTCGATGCCTAGATGGAATGCAAACATGCTGTTGACAACGGTATCTTATTTAAAGTAGTCGTTGCTCGGGTTCTGGAAGAAAGAACATGGGTGAAATAAACGTCTCATCCAAATTGAAATGACCGTTTGTCTCCATATTGACTACTTTTGTGAAATTTTCATTCAGTAATAATGACCATCTGCATATTTTTTAGCTTTGGTGTCTGCTTTTCTACTCGTTTGTCTACTTGTCTTATTTCCTATAACTTGAAAAGTACTGGATATATTTCTACCAAACTTCATATTTAGAATCCATCTGTCTATGGGTCGGCTTTAGGGCCAATATTTTTCTAAACCCGGGGTTTAAACGAAAAAACCGAAACCTTTATTTTGCACTCCCACAAAATAAACACAACCAAACCTAATTTAAATCTACCTGCCTTAAAGGAAATCAATTTCTAAACCTCTTTTCTTGTGTGCATCATTTCTATACGAGGATTAATAAGGGAGAGAGATATCATTACCGGGCCGTTTTCCGGTCTAAGTTCGAGCGAACTTAGGCTAAAAGTGGGTGGGTGTAAAGCATATTTCTTATAACTGTAAAACTACAGGAAAAATTTTACAGAACTTCATATATCTTTTAAGGTCCATATCATTTCAAATACCCGGAGTGAGCTGGGGGTTTATAGGAAACCGAAGCAGTGATTTTACTCTTCCACAAAATATACCAGACGAACCTGGATGGGAATCGACCAACCTTGATGGAAATCCATTTCTAAAACTTTTTTCTCATGTGTACTGTTTCTATAGGATGATTATTAAGGGTGATAGTATTTTAACGGGCGGTTTTACCTGTTAAGTCCAGTGGACATAGCCCAAAAACTGTTATACGTGGAGCCGATTCCTGATCTACATAAACAAAATCGTAATGACCATGTGTCTGTTCATGGACTGTTTTGACGAAATTTTCATTCAGTTATCCGTTTCAAATGCAATAGTGTTCATCTGCATATTTTTCAGCTTTGGTGTCTGTCTGCTTGTTTGTCAGTTTGTCTGTTTGTTTGTCGGAGTTCTCATAACTTGAAAGCTACTGAGTATATTTCTACCGAACTTCATATTTATAATCCACCTGTCCTTGTGTAAGTTTCAGTGCTAATATTGTTTCTAAATCCCCGAATTGAAAGGGATTTTACAAAACCGAAACTGTGATCTTGCAGTCCCACAAAAATACACAACCAAACTTCAGGGAAATCTACCTGGCTTAATATAACTCAACTCATTTGGATACAAAGATTAATATTAATAAGGGAGATATCATTAACGGACCGTTTTTCAGTCTAACTTCGAGCGGATAGTTCTTTTTAGCCTTTTGTCGATTTATCTGTTCGTCCGCTTGTTGAGCTGTTATAACTGGGAAACTACCCTTTATATCTGTCCTCGGGTAAGTATTAGGGTGGATATTATTTCTGAATCCCGGATTGGTTTGTGGGTTGATATGAAGTCGAAATAGTGATTTTTACCCTCCCAAAAATATACAGATCAATTTAATGGAAAACTATTGGCCTTAATGGAAATCGATTTCCAAAAAAGTGTTCTCTCATATGCACCTTTTCGTTAGGTGGATAACAAGGGAGATATCACTAATGGACTGTTGTACAGGCTGTCATGGCATTTAAAGCTGGGTTAAATGCATTAAGTAAAGAGCCATTTTACTCTTTTCGATAGAAAGATAATAAGAGAGGATATCATCAACGATTGGTTTCATGAGTCGTCAGCCAAGGTGCCACTCCCGGTTTCAGATGGAAAAAAGAAAATATGTAACCGAGAAATAGAGAGAATTAAGCACAACTTCGTTCAATAAACTCTGTGATCTGTCTCCTCTTTGTTCAGCTTTGTGGTACTTCATGTTACCGCCACATGCTTATCAGTTTAACATGCCGTATTAAACGCTTGAATACAGGCAAGTAATTTCGCACGAATTCATTAAGAATCGTGACATCGATTACTAATTCCGTGCGAAGAACGGGTACATATGCTAGTTGTACATAGTAATGTTCCACTAACTAGTTCTTGACGACCACGAACATACTACGCTGGCGTAGCAGGGCGAGATGTGATACTCCCAAGTGGCGCGTCCTAGGTGGCGGATAGGGGGGTTCTAACCGGCTTGCCGGCGGACTTGAGCGAAATAGAATAGCTCTTGCGGACCAAACACAAACCCACTGTAGGTGGGGGACGCAGACGAAGAATACACCCACGGTATACCTTGTCTGTCGTAAGAGGCGAATTAAAGGGGCGACCAAGGGATCCTGAATGTTAAACAATGAGATTACCTGTGATTAGTACCGTCACGCTAGGAGCACCATGAGGGTACCAGTATGTGAGGAATACCATGGGTCTGTGTGTAGACCACACTATGGGTTTACAGTACCCGTGTATACTATCCGCCACTATGACGGAGGCTCACCCTCTGTCCAGATTCGGTTGAACACTCCAAGGACTATCCTCGCTGGGGTGTTTCGGCATTTGGTTGTGGACATCATGAGTCTGTGTTCCTAGGATCACTGCGGGTCTGGGAGTTGGCTGTGATTATTACCCACTATGTGAGGAACACCACGGAATAGTACTACTCCCTTTCTAAAATGTCACTGACCTCTGTGACTGACCTGATGTAATCTGCTCTCTTCCTTTCTTTCTTCGTGTAGCCTAGCATGAACCGTTCCATAGCTCTTTGGGTTGTTCTGAGTTTTTGATTAACAAACTCGCTCAATGTCCAGGTTTCACAACCGTAAGTCAGTACAGGGAGAACACTCTGGTCAAAGACTATCTTCTTTAGGTGGGTTGGCATGTCGTATTTGAAGATTAAAGAATTTCTTCCTTAGGCTTGCCATCTTAGTTTGATACGTCGGAAGATTTCCGGTCTTAAGTCCCCTTTCATGTTTATAAGCTGCCAAGATAGACATATTCATTGACCTGTTGTAATGTGGAGTTTTCCACATGCAGCTTTCCTGCTGGAGCCCATTTGTTAAGTATTACTTTGGTTTTAGAGAGGTTCATGGATAGTCCCACTTTTTGAGAGGCTGAGACAAGATCTTGTATTAGAGTTTGTAGTTCATCGATGCCGTTGGCCAAAACTGTAATATCGTCTGCAAACCTTAACTTGTTCAGCCTTTTCCCATTGATTTTGATTCCTGTATTTTGCCAGTTGATTCTTGACATGACCATTTATAATACTGCTGAGAACAGCTTGGAAAATATGGGGTTGCCTTGCTTTACACCTCTTTGAATGGGAAAATCCGTGGTTGGCACATTGACGTTCACGAAGACTGAAGAGGTTTCGTAGATATGCTGGAGTACTTTTATGTAGGCAGCATCGACGCCGTGTTCGGCTAAGGCTTGCATAACAGCAGCGTGGCTCACCGAGTCAAAAGCCTTTTCAAAGTCCACAAAGGCTAGACAGAGCGGCAATTGATATTCATTACTTCTGCTGATAACTTCACGAAGGGTGAGTATGTGGTCGATTGTTCCAAAACCTCGGCGGAAACCTGCTTGTTCAATTGGCTGGGCAAAATCAAGCGTTGAACTGATTCTTTTTGTCAGTACCTTGGTGAAAACCTTGTAAATGACAGAAAGCAAGCTAATAGGACGATAGTTTCTGATGTCATGTATGTTCCCTTTTTTTGAGCAGGTGAATTATCATTGCTCTATTCCAAGACGGAGGGGTGAATGCATTGCGTAGACAAGACGTGAATATTTTTGCCAAGTGGCTTAAAGTTTCATCACCAACAAGTTTGAGAACGTTAACTGAAAGGTTATCGCTACCTGCGATTAAATCCTTTTTCAAAGTCGGTTTTTCAATTCTCTTTTGCACAGCTCCGAGTACTGTATTTTGTCACAGTCAGACTGAATTTTCATCTCTCTCCTCTTCTTTAGCAGGTTCCTGGTATCGTCACTGAGTTTCTTATATCAAGTGTTATTCTTTTTCAACCCTCTAATTACTTCAGCCGTATCCATTAGCATTTTTACCAGATTTTCACCAGTTGTTTCATGTAGGCTTTGTTGAAGGACTTGATGGAATTTCTCTTTATTTTCTGCTAGATGTTTAAGATTTATTTGTTTCTTTTTCTCTCGCACTAGTATAAGTCGATGTTCCTTAATGTTTAACTCGGTTCTAGGCCTTACTAATCGATGGTCACAACCAGTATTGAATCTGTTGAGGACTGATACATCTCTAATGGTTTGAGGGATGTTAGAGAGAAAAAAATCGATCTCATTGGTGAATTCAAAATTGGGACTTCTCCATGTCCATTTACGCCCTGGGTGTTTCTTAAAGAATGTATTCATTATACGCGTGTTGGTGTATTCGGAAAACTGGACCAATCTCTCCCCTGTCTCATTTCTCTTATCTACCCCATAGTTTCCAATAACAGTTTCACCAGTCTTAAAGGTTCCAACCTTCGCATTGAAGTCACCCATTACTATTTGAAAGTGACAGTCACTCCCCTTCTCACAGGCTTCACGTAGACCCTCATGAAAGGATTCTAACTCCTCGTTTGAATGGCTTGATGTGGGGGCATATACTTGCAAAATGTGCATTTCGTATCTTTTAGAGAGTTTTAGAACTAATCGCGCAATTCTACCTGAAGTACCTTCCAATACAGAGACCTTGTTTACGAGGTGTCGATTGATTAGGAACCCTACTCCATTAAGCCCTCCTTCTGGTTCACCACGGTAATAGAATAAATTACTAGAATTTAAAAGGTAACACCATTCTCTTCTACAGCGTACTTCGGATAGACCGATTAAGCTCCAGTTGAACTTTCCAAGTTCATCTCCAAGCTCTTCTAATCTGTCATTGCCTAATAGAGAACGGCAGTTATACGTGCAAAGCTGGTAGGTTTGGATTTTTGCTATGGTTGTTTCTCCTTCATGAGACATCAAAGTAGCACCCACACGGATATCTGATCGTGGGGCTATTTTACCTCCGGAATTGAGGAATTTCACCATAATGTCACTCATTGTCTTTTGACTTAAAGAATGTGAAGCATAATCACCACGCCTGCTTCATTCTATATATTCTATATATTAAAATACTAGCAAGATACCCGTGCTTCGGTACGGTATTATACTGAAATTTATAATTGAATGCTTCTTGTTTTATATATAATCCGCCGAAATTTGCGATCTGACTCTTTTCTGAGAGAATCCGCCAAAATTCGCGATCTGACTCGTTTTCTGAGAGATTACGGCAAGTTTCCTCCCATTTTTCAATCTTTCTTTCCGCAATCGATTTCGTACTTCCCGAGCTAGGTCCAGTTATTCCCCCGGTCAGTTGGGTCCCTAAATCTTTGCCATCTTTTCCTATAAGCATTTTTAATATGGATCAAATCCTTGGGCGTGGTGTCGTCTTGGGTGCCTTTGCGGTACTGAACCCGCAGCCGGACTGCATTCGTAGTCATTACCCGTCCAGGATCCGTTTCCAGCGTGGTCCGCACATTTGACGACGGTCCAGAATTGTATTATTATTATTATTATTATTATTATTATTATTATTATTATTATTATTATTATTATTATTATTATTATTGTTATTGAAGGTCTGGACCCCACAGCAAGATGCAAGACCGCTACTTGGCGGTAAATTACATCTGCTGACATTGTCATTGTTGACAATGTGACCAGCACCATTGTCGCGCATAGGCAAGTGCGCGAGATTTCTGTCGATACGAATGACATACTTCCGTGCATTATTCACCTTATTATAGAGGTGAACAATTGGACGGTCAATCTCATTCCTATCGTTTATTTCAAATGTGTTCAAATTTGTGTTTATATACTAGGAAATCTACTGTAATCCAAGAACGCTCTCCGAAGGAAAAGATGGCTTTAAAAAACGAACCCAGGAAAGATTAAAAATGATCGGTTTATGATCAGAATAAGTACATCGAAAATCCACAGCCTGTTTCCAGTCATTCGACAGGGTCAGGAATGGAATGAATAAAGCCCCCATCTAGCGGCGAGGATAGGAATTGTGCCGGCTGCCGAAGCCTGTCGCACTCCTCTGGGGCAATGATTAATGAATGACAAATGAAATGAAATGATATTGGACAGTGTTGCTGGAATGAATGATGACAGGGAAAACCAGAGTATCCAGGGAAAAATTTGTCCAGCACGAATGTCACATGGAGCGACCGGGATTTGAACCACGGAACCCAGCTGTGAGAGGTCGCCACGCTGCCGCCTGAGCCACGGAGGCTCCTTATAAGTACATTATGAACAGTGAAATCAATTGGTCTCACCTCCTTTTACACCCCACCGCCGTTAAGTTTATTTCTCTTTATTTTCTGCTAGATGTTTAAGATTTAAGAAAAGAAGGCGTGTTTCTTTATGTTTAAAGGAGATTCCAAACACCATTGTTCACGTCTATTACCTTCAGTTTTGAGATATAAGTATCCCCATAAAAATAATTCACTTTTCACTTCCTTTCACATACTGAATTAATTTTCTGGCAAAAAATACTTGTTTCGTTAATAGTAAAGGATATTCTAAATACCAATTTTCATGACTCTAACTTCTTCAGTTTTTGATTTATATGTCCTCATGAAAGGAATTCAACTCCTTTTCACTCCCGCCCCCAAGATGATTTCCTCCCAAAACGCTTTTCTCTTATTTTTTAAAGGAGATCCAAATACCAATTTTCAAGTCTGTAACAACTTTAGTTTTTATTAGATGTATGTATCCTCATACAATTAAGTCAATTAATTTTTCAATTCTTTCACCCCCCCCCCCCCCCCTTTCATTGGATTTTCCGAGAATACGTGTTTCTTTACTTTTAAAGCAGATTCCAAATGCCAATTTTCACGTCTGTAATATATCCATTTTCTGAGATATATGTATCCTCATTAAAGGCATTCGACCCATTATTCACCCTTTTTCACCCCTCCTATTGGGATTTATAGAAAACAAAAAAATACATGTTCCTTTATTTTTAAAGGTGATTCTAAATATCAATTTTTATATTGCAAACTTTTAAAGTTTTGATATATATACACTCATTTTAAATATCCACCCCCTTTCACCCCCACTATTTGGATTTTCCAGAAAAGAAAAATACCTTTTTCTTTATTTTTAAAGGAGGTCCCAAATACCAATTTTCAGGTCTGTAATATCTTCAGTTTCTGAGATATAAGTATCCTCATTTAAGGCATTCAATCCCTTTTTCACCCCTGCTACTGGGATTTGGAAAACAAAAAGTACATGTTTCTTTATTTTTAAAGTAGATTCTAAATACCAATTTTTACGTCTGTAATCTTTTAAAGTTTTAAGATATAGATACACTCATTTTTAAAAATTAACCCCCTTTTCACCCCCCCCCCCATTATTTGGATTTTTCAGAAACCAAAAAATACCTGTTTCTTTATTTTTAAAGTAGATCCCAAGTACCAAATTTTAGGTCTGTAATACCTTCAGGTTCTGAAATATAAGTAGCCTCATTAAAGGCATTCAACCCATTTTTCACCCTTTTGCACCCATCATATTGGGATTTTCCGAAAACAAAAAATGCGTGTTTTTTAATTTTTAGAAGAGATTCTAAATGTCATGGTTCATGTTTGTGGGTTACTGTAGTCACGTCCTAGTTCGTGAATCATGGGCAACGGCTGAGTGGCCTAGTAAGTGGTCCTGAGAGTCGGGATACCAGTTGCTATGGAATGGGAGTGGGCATCTCGGACATATTCTGAGTCGTGGCCCTCCTTGTGCTCAGGCGGCTAGGACTACACAATTCACCGGTGGTCCATAACCCGTTAGAGGAGAGATCCTCACTCGGACTATGTGCAAGTAGGGCAGCATCCTGCTTCATGAACTTACCGAGCTCAGAACACTTTAAGCAAGCCTCGGACCTATGGGAGTAATGGAGTCCCACTCCCATTTGACAGGCGAGGGACTCCTTGGAAACAACTTGGCGAACGAAATGGAATTCGATGGGAAGCTATCAATATTAATGGGGCTTATGGAAGAAAGAAGGTAGAACTTGCTGAGTCAGCAAAGAGGATGCATCTGGATGTGCTAGGAGTAAGTGATATTCGGGTAAGGGGAGATAAGGAGGAAGAGATAGGAGATTATAAAGTGTACTTGACGGGTGTTAGAAAGGGAAGGGCAGAGTCTGGGGTAGGGCTCTTTATCAGGAATACCATTGCACGCAACATAGTTTCTGTTAGGCACGTAAGTGAGCGAATGATGTGGGTAGATTTGTCAGTGGGAGGAATTAGGACAAGAATTGTGTCCGTGTATTCACCATGTGAGGGTGCAGATGAGGATGAAGTTGACAAGTTTTATGAAGCATTGAGTGACATCGTGGTCAGGGTCAACAGCAAGGATAGAATAGTGCTAATGGGCGATTTCAATGCGAGAGTTGGGAATAGAACTGAAGGATACGAAAGGGTGATTGGTAAATGTGGAGAAGATATGGAAGCTAATGGGAATGGGAAGCGTTTGCTGGACTTCTGTGCTAGTATGGATTTAGCTGTTACGAATACATTCTTCAAGCATAAGGCTATTCACCGCTACACATGGGAGGCTAGGGGTACCAGATCCATAATAGACTATATCTTAACAGACTTTGAATTCAGGAAATCTTTTAGGAATGTACGAGTTTTTCGGGGATTTTTCGACGATACAGACCATTATCTGATCTGTAGTGAACTAAGTATGTCTAGGCCTAGGGTAGAGAAAGTGAAATCTGTCTGCAAACGAATAAGGGTAGAAAATCTCCAGGACGAGGAAATTAGACAGAAGTACATGGATATGATTAGTGAGAAGTTTCGAACAGTAGACAGTAAGCAGGTTCAGGATATAGAAAGTGAATGGGTGGCATACAGGGATGCTGTAGTAGAAACAGCAAGGGAATGCCTAGGAACAACTGTGTGTAAAGATGGGAAAAGGCGAACATCTTGGTGGAATGATGAAGTGAGAGCAGCCTGTAAACGTAAAAAGAAGGCTTATCAGAAATGGCTCCAAACAAGGGCCGAGGCAGACAGGGATTTGTACGTAGATGAAAGAAACAGAGCGAAACAAATAGTTGTTGAATCCAAAAAGAAGTCATGGGAAGATTTTGGTAATAACCTGGAAAGGCTAGGTCAAGCAGCAGGGAAACCTTTCTGGACAGTAATAAATAATCTTAGGAAGGGAGGGAAAAAGGAAATGAACAGTGTTTTGAGTAATTCTGGTGAACTCATAACAGATCCCAGGGAATCACTGGAGAGGTGGAGGGAATATTTTGAACATCTTCTCAATGTAAAAGGAAATCATCATGGTGGTGTTGCAAACAGTCAAGGTCATGGAGAGGAGGAAAATGATGTTGGTGAAATTATGCTTGAGGAAGTGGAAAGAATAGTAAATAAACTCCATTGTCATAAGGCAGCAGGAATAGATGAAATTAGACCTGAAATGGTGAAGTATAGTGGGAAGGCAGGGATGAAATGGCTTCATAGAGTAGTAAAATTAGCGTGGAGTGTTGGTAAGGTACCTTCAGATTGGACAAAAGCAGTAATTGCACCTATCCATAAGCAAGGGAACAGGAAGGATTGCAACAACTATCGAGGTATCTCATTGATTAGTATACCAGGCAAAGTATTCACAGGCATCTTGGAAGGGAGGGTGCGATCAGTCGTTGAGAGGAAGTTGGATGAAAACCAGTGTGGTTTCAGACCACAGAGAGGCTGTCAGGATCAGATTTTCAGTATGCGCCAGGTAAATGAAAAATGCTACGAGAGGAATAGGCAGTTGTGTTTATGTTTCGTAGATCTAGAGAAAGCAAATGACAGGGTACCGAGGGAAAAGATGTTCGCTACACTGGGGGACTATGGAATTAAAGGTAAATTATTAAAAGCAATCGAATGCATTTATGTTGACAATTGGGCTTCAGTGAGAATTGATGGTACAATGAGTTCTTGGTTCAGGGTACTTACAGGCTGTAATCTTTCACCTTTGCTGTTTGTAGTTTACATGGATCATATGCTGAAAGGTATAAAATGGCAGGGAGGGATTCAGTTAGGTGGAAATGTAGTAAGCAGCCTGGCCTATGCTGACGACTTGGTCTTAATGGCAGACTGTGCCGAAAGCCTGCAGTCTAACATCTTGGAACTTGAAGATAGGTGCAATGAGTATGGTATGAAAATTAGCCTCTCGAAGACTAAATTGATGTCAGTAGGTAAGAAATCCAACAGAATTGAATGTCAGATTGGTGATATAAAGCTAGAACAGGTCGATAATTTCAAGTATTTAGGTTGTGTGTTTTCCGAGGATGGTAATATAGTAAGTGAGATTGAATCAAGGTGTAGTAAAGCTAATGCAGTGAGCTCGCAGTTGCGATCAGCAGTATTCTGTAAGAAGGAAGTCAGCTCCCAGACGAAACTATCTTTACATCGGTCTGTTTTCAGACCAACTTTGCTTTATGGGAGCGAAAGTTGGGTGGACTCAGGATATCTTATTCATAAGTTAGAAGTAACAGACATGAAAGTAGCAAGAATGATTGCTGGTACAAACAGGTGGGAACAATGGCAGGAGGGAACTCGGAATGAGGAGATAAAGGCTAATTTAGGACTGAACTAGATGGATGAAGCTGTACGCATAAACCGGCTTCGGTGGTGGGGTCATGTGAGGCGAATGGAGGAGGATAGGTTACCTAGGAGAATAACGGACTCTGTTATGGAGGGTAAGAGAAGTAGAGGGAGACCAAGACGACGATGGTTAGACTCTGTTTCTAAGGATTTAAAGATAAGAGGTATAGAACTAAATGAGGCCACAACACTAGTTGCAAATCGAGGATTGTGGCGACGTTTAGTAAATTCTCAGAGGCTTGCAGACTGAACGCTGAAAGGCATAACAGTCTATAATGATAATGTATGTATGTATGTTCTAAATGTCAATTTTTACATCTGTAAACTTTTAAAGTTTTGAGATATGGATACACTAATTTTAAAAATTCACCCCTCCCCTTTTAACCCCCTCAGCGACGGAATATCCAAAAATCCTTCCTTAGCGAGCACTTACATTGTAATATAAATGTATTCTCAAAATTTCATTTCATTATGTCCAGTAGTTTTGGCTCGGCGATGATGAATCAGTCAGTCAGTCAGTCAGTCAGGACATGTTCTTTTATATACATAGATTTTACTAAAAACAGCTTTGGCAAATCCGTCCATCCGCTATACCGGACCGAGTTGCTTCTTTTTTGTTTATTACCTACCGGTGAATCTTGAGAGATGAATAGGTCTTTAAATATGGTCAGATTTGAAAATCATAAAATCAAATCATTAAATGATCACTCCAATAATTGCAGGCGAAGGCTTACCCTAACCCGCAATACATTCTGTACTTAGCAGACTGCTAAGCGACTAACACTTTCTATTCTGATATATATGATTTTCATCATTAGTAATACCATTGGATGCAGCCATGTTATTACTACCTGCCAAGCCAGAGAGTATACACTTCCTCTGAGCACGGAACAATACTATTCCCTTCTAGATACTCTTTGATTCTGTAACGTTTCCCAGCTTCCAACAGATGGCAGAGCGTTCCTAATAACTTATATGCCGCTAAGAAAAAGATTCTAGGTACAAACAGACCCCATCATGACATACACCTTAGATATTGTCTGGGAACACTATCGAAAGATAACCTATCTCCATTCGATAGAATGAAGGCCATGTATCTTAAAAAAGTTATCCTTCAAGACTAACCAATGAGCTCACAAGGCAACCGTTCCGTATAGAAGAACTACGATTGCCTTCTACGACATAATACCAAGCTTTATACCAAGAACTGCAGGTTAAAGAAGCGAATATATGCATGGATTCTTACCGAAAAGATGGCATGATGACGTCAGAATGGCGGAATTCAGACACCGAACTGCATCATAGCACAAGGCGGTTCTTGTTAAATGTTCGTAAAACCATTTGAAAGGGCAGGCAAAGCAATATGACTACGACAGCCATATCAAGACGAGTTATCTGACCTACAGTGGAGCAGCACGGGTCCTATAGTTGTTATACAAAATGCAAATACTTTTCGTTTTCTAGTGGTTTAATGTCGCCCTGACGCATGGAAGGTATTCGGCAATGGAAGGACGGGAATTGGCTAGGACTGGGAAGCTAGCGGCCGTGGCCTTAATTAAGGTACCGTCCCCGCATTTTGCTGGTGTGCAAATGGAATACCTCGAAAGGCATCTGCAGGAATGTCGAAGGTTGAACGGTGCTCTTTTCAAATCCTAGACCATCCCTATTGTACCTTCACCGGAAACGTACGAGCATGAGCACGAAGATTATATGGCTAGAAAGGAAGCAACCGATTGTACAAGTAGATAAACTCAATGTCTCTCGTTTGTTAATCTATCAACAAACATTTCCGTAGAATGGGCAAGTCTTACTCAGTATCGGATATTGGGAATTAGAAATACGGGAGCTGGGAGAGGGCCAAAAATGTAGGCCTACAGATAATAGAAAGTACCGGGTTTCTGGGATATAGCGAGGGTTAGAGGAGGTATATATATCAAAACTTGAAAAAGAGCTACAAAATGGTAATTTTTAATGCTTTCTAAGGGAATTTCGGCACAGTTTACCAATCTAAGTGAGGTAATATTTTCTTTTCGAGATTTCGATTCATTGTTATGCAATAAAACATTCACCAAAGGAACAATATTAGTCATGCATTACAATTAAATAGAATTACGGTGTAATTATACAATTAAAAATGATTTAGTATTTGCTACACACTAGGAAACTAACAGACATTAAAGAGACTGCCAGACTGACGAAGCGGGTGAATCATACCTCAGTGTCCATGACCTTGCCTGCTACCCTTCCTCACAGCACATGCAAAGTCTCAAGTACTTGCTGTGGAGCTGTAAAAATCGGTTAGCCGCGACGAATATTTTGGTAATAATTAAAGAAAAAAAAGGAAATAATAATCTGACAATGCAATATTCGTATTACCTTTCTCGCCCTCCATCCTAGCTACATCAGATTCTGTACTATTTTCCATGTTCCCACCACTCTCTGCCGATTTATCTATTTCAATACTTTCATCTACAACATTCCTAGAATTCAGTGTCTCGCCTCCCTTTACTAAGTTTCCGCTACATAATTTCATGTCCTTTTCACCTTGTGCAGCCATGATTCCCCCAAAATCACACATACAAATTATATGGACACTCACTTAACCCCCACAAACACAGACTCTACTTTACTGCTTTCTTTCCTCGAATACTTAATGGTTTTCGAGCTCCACGTTGGTGCGACAAATGTAACTGTTCCCTCTCTTCAAGACACTTGACGAGATGAAAGTTATAATCTTGGGACACATGAATATTAAATAAACTATTTGTGGCTTGCCCGCAAATTGCCACGCAAATAGAGACAATTAACATTCCATGGTTCCCCATTTCTCTATGTAATGTTTGGGTGCCATGGTTACAGTTTTAAATAAAACTGTAAACCAAAATTTATATTTACTAGCATAGAGACTTATACTGAAATCACAGGGGTAGGATTTTAAATAATTAACCATTAAGTATCGCTTAAGAAAGAAAATTAACGCAATATAAAATACAAATGAATTTATTATACAAAAAAATGAGATGAATCGGAAAAGTTTCCTTAAAGCGTGGAGGAATTTATAATTTACTTTACTTTACTGAATTTAATATTGCTTGCTTTATCTAATTGAAGCTCACCAATTGCAGCTTCCGTTGAAGTCATCTGGTTTCCGTGGTTACTCGTTCTCTCCTTCTCGATGTTGACTTTGCTCTATGGACATCCTTCCTTCCTTCTCTGATATGGTACGGGCTATCTGGACTAGCACTCCCTGCTTGCCTAGTCTTTAAAATAGACATTGGCCCTATACTTGTAAAAACTGATCAGCGTTGATCGTATCAGGAGAAAGTTCAGAGATATGAATTTTTCCATATTAGTAGACATCTCAATCCAACTGAGCTATACTATTTATCTGGTACAGGCTTGTACCAAAATTCCATAGACTTGAACTAAACATAGTTCTTCGTCCACAATATTTACTGAATATCACACAAGCCATAAGCTTGTTTCGTTTCTCGTAGATCCGATAACATAACCGAAGCGACAACACATTGTACAAAAGTAACTATGTCGCGGAGCGACCACACACTGTTTCAAAAATCAAATCACGTCGTTCAAAGTAGATGTTCACAGTAGAAGTAGTAGTGATGGAGTACACGTAGTTAGGTTGTAAGGTCCTAAGGTTGTAAGGTCGCGTTCTCGTGTTGAGAATCAGTATATATCCGGGCTCACCCCCACTCTTGGTAACAGTTCAATCTCAAAACTCATACACAACGAAGTATCTGATTCGATAGATCGAAGCATCAACTCCCCTTCTTTCTTCCTCGACAAGTCCAGAAGGCGTGGGGATGATATAACTGACCAGCTTGCAAGCCTCGCGCACGGGTCGCTGTTTACTAGCCTTGGTCATAAAATAAACCCATGACGCACGCAAAATCCCAAGCTTCAAGAATAACCCTCCGTATACACAAACATGAGATGAAATGAAAACAACTATGTCTCAACATATTGACCGTATTTACAACATAATGAACTCTTATCCTACATAATATAATAATTTAAATAATAAAACGATTTTATCATATATACAACATGATTCCAAAAAGCCTTGATTACAAATGATTGACGTTGAATAAATATGTCATTACAAATAATTGCCGATGGCGGATAAACTTGATATCAAATGATATCGCGTAAAATGATATTATATTAAATTAGTAGGGCTGGAGAAGCCTGGACGGTTACACTGTGGAGCTGTAAAAATCGGTTAGCCGCGACGAATATTTTGTTAATAATTAAAGAAAATAAAGGAAATAATAATCTGACAATACAATAAGGCTTGTAAAAATTATAATTCATAGTTTCAGCCGGATAAAATGGAATAAAAGTGTAACAATGTAATGTAAAAATGTAATGTTTTCTCCACAAAGTGGTGGGCGGAGGCGGGGGGCCATCACCGCTACAGACAGCTTTTCGAGTACCTTAGAATTAATCCCTCAAGATTCAAAACAAAAAAACAAAAAATTCTTCTGTTTGCCGCTCTTAAGTTTCAGTAAATTCCTCTTGCGTTGCTGCATTTCGTATGGCGACACGCCATTTACGTGCACTCATGCGCTCGCCCTTTCTATCGGTGCTAAGATTGTGGAAAATCCTTTCTCCCTTTCCCCAGAAACCGTACTTCATTAGTCTCTTTCACCTTGCTGCCGTGTTTCTGAAAATCCTCCCTTGCACAAGTAAGCCTTTTCGTGAGTGTTTGCCTGCAAGAGATGTGGAGTGAATTCATTAGCTGCAACAGAATTAGTACATTTCATATTTGAAAGAGACCTTTATTTTCGACTTCGTATATGTGTAACTTACTCGTTATATCAAAGTAATAATAATCATAATAATAATAATAATAATAATAATAATAACAATAATAATAATAATCATAATCATAATCATAATAATAATAACAATTGTAGCAGATAACGGTTTTACACCCCTCAATCTAAGCACCCCGGCTTCACTTATAATTTCAGTCTCCAAAGGGTGGAAAAAGAAACCTCTTCATGGACGGTATCCAAATGAGTTAGATTAGCCATACATCGACAAACAAGCGTCGTATGAGTGGTTGACACATTCAGATATATACACAGGAACAGTCTGATTCATGTTCTCCATATAAGTTCGCGCCATTGCCACAAGGAGCTACAGAAGCATATCCATGATGCATGATCCATCTGTCTATTCAGATCAGTACCGACGATGTCATATCTTTCCACAAATCATCCAGCACATAACCTCAGGTTGTCGATTAATGTCAAATACAGATAACAAGTACAGACATGACCAAATAGCAAAACGTATTCATCAGAAAATAGCCCGACAAAATATCCTAATTCATTGTTCTACAGCATTTTCTAAATACAAACCACATTCAGATTTGAAAGTGAGTATTACAAATTTTACTGGGATAAAGTATCATAACCGATAAAATTATTACCTGTAGAAGACCAGATATAACTTTTGTACATAAAAACAAGAAAATCTGCTTTATAATTGGCATTACCTGCCCTAATTCTCACAACCTCCAATCAGCACATACAGGGAATATTTCCAAGTACGCAGATCTGGACACAGATATAAAAACCATGTGGAAACTCAACAATGTTGTCATCATTCCAGTAGTGATTGGATGTGATGTCACTATACCACAGACTCTACACAGGAGCATTGAATCACTTAAACTCCACCCTCTCACTTACAGAAAATCACAAAAGGAAGCAATCCTGGCCACTTGCCAGTTTTTGGTATGAATAATCCACAATATACAGAGGAATAATGAAAATGTTCTACTAATAATTTTGACTATGTACCGTAAAGTAAATATCCTGTAAATATCTGTCAAATTTATTTGTCAACATCGTAAGTACATACTAGAATTTATAGAGCTTATCTGCGTATGTACTAAATAGTACTTCTTCCATATACATTGTACCGAAGAAGCACATAAAACCAATTTTCAAATTTGTATGATATAATAATAATAATAATAATAATAATAATAATAATAATAATAATAATAATAATAATAATAATAATAATAATAATAATAATCATAATAATAATAATAAACTTGAATTGGTGCAGGTTTTAAGAGACGTGCTAGAATGTCAGAAATTTACTCTGTAAGGAGGTTCTTTACCGCGTAGTTACGTTTACGACGTAGTTCTGACATATGAAACATAAGGATTATTAATTGAGCTATACAGTCGCCACTTTACTAATACCATCCTCATGATCTCAAGTAAGAGGGTGCACAGTTACTATTACTTGTTCGTATCGGCCTACTAAGGACCACGTTCTTCTCTGGGCTTTTATCTTTGCCCAGTTCTTCTTCATTCCTTGCCCCTGTTGCTCTTTTCTTTCCTCCATCCACGTCTTTCCCGTCTTCAACTTTGGTCTTTCTTGAAAACTCTGGTGGTCTTTTAGTTTCTGCCTGTGTGGGTTGCCTTCTTGTATATCTTCATAAGTGATCCCCATCTCCTGTAGGTCACTTTCCACCTCCTTGAAACAAGTTAGCGGGGTCTTCTTATCTTTAAAATACGTAATGATCTGGTTCGATAATTGCATGGCTTTCATTCTTGGCAAGTGGCCATCAAATGCAACTTTCCTTCTCTGAATGACATCAGAAATCTTCTCGACATGAGTATACAGTTCATAGTTATGCCGACGTCTATATTCATCTTTGTCTTTAATTGGGCTAAGAATTTTCCTTAACATCCTTCGTTAATTTCCAGTTTTTCTAGCAGGCATTTTTTGTTCATAGCAAGGAATTCCGCTGCATACAAAGCCTCTGGTCTTATGACAGTGCAATAACGTCTGAGTTTTGCGTTCAAGGATGAGGATAGTTTGTTGTAAACGTTTTTGATCAGTTGATAACCCATTTCCATTTTATTCTTGCATGAAGCTTCTTTTCCAAAGATGTTTGGTTCTGTCCACTCGCCAAGATATTTATACTTCTCCGTCCGTTTGGTTGCCCCCGGTTTACTATTATTATTTATGTATTTATTTAGTTCGTTTGTTTGTTTTGACTCATAAAGGATCGCATAAAGCAAATTACGAGTTGTTATTTTTCTTGTTCTTACAGAATTCTTTCATCATGTCGCTATGTTTAGCTCGACGTTCGTCAGTCCATTTTCTCCTAGATCACTTGGGCTTATCTTCTGAAGCACCTTCCCAACTGTAGATCTTATGTCTGAAACCTGCGGTCCTCGACATCTGTAAGTGTGATGTTGGCATTTTTGAGATCAGTTTGGACTTGTTTCATTCAAACCGTTGTTTGTGAGTACATCAATATTTTCTTTGTTAGTCGGTTAGACTCATAATATGTCCATAACATTTAAATCATCCTTTACGGAAATCTGTTTCAAGTTTTGAATATTTTTCTGTGATCTTTCGCGATTGTAGACGATACCCTTCATCTCTAAGTTTTGGACCAAGGAGTTTTCGGATGATTTTCCTTTGAGATGTCTTGATATTTTCCCGATCCTCTTTATAATTCACTGGCATACAGTATTTCAGGTTTGACGACCGTCGTGTAATGTCGAATTTTTACATTTTTTGTTGTAAATGTTCGCGGTTTTCTCGTATGCTTTCCTCATTTAGATTTCACGTGATTTTTGTGATATTCTTTCTGTGCCTCTAGGTTCAATAATTTCACCTGAATATTTGAAATGATTAACCTTGTTTATTGTGCCCTATTTTGTTGCGAACGTGTGTGGTTCAATGTGTTTTGTAGCCATGAACGCAGTTTTTGTGAAGGCGATTCTTAAACCAACTTTCCTAACACATTCCTTGAGGACTTCAATCTGGTGAATTGCGTCTGCTCATCTCCAGAGAGGATTGCGAAATCATCAGCAAAGGATAAGCAAGTAACGTTGATATTATTCTGTTTCCTTCCTAACATGACAGGATTCCAGATGGTGCGACTTTTCAATTTCTTTCCCATACTTTGATGGCCTTATCAAGAACGATGTTGAACAGCAACGGAGAACGTCCGTCACCCTGCCGAACACCAGTTTTAATGGGAAAAGGTTGAGAGATCTCTCAAAAGAGTGTGACCTTGGAAATTGGGTCTGTTACAGTTTGTTGGATGAGTCATCTTGTCTTCGGATCGAGATTGTTTTATTCGAGTATATTAAAAAGAGATTGTCGATCAATGGAGTCATAAGCCTTCCGGAAGTCAACAAATGTACAGATGGTTGGGAGGTTTCGTGTGACTCGAAGTTTCAAGGTGCCTTTCAGATTGAATATTTGTTCGACGGCTGATCTGTTTGGTCTGAAGCCACCTTGATATTCACCGATGAGGGGCCCGAGTTGTTCTTGAGTACGTCGTAAAAGACAGGCGGAGAGAATTTTATAAGCGACAGGTAAGATGGAAATTCCTCTCTAGTTATTTACATCAGATTTATCTCCTTTTTGTGTAGTGGGTGGATGAGTGCTTATTTCCATTCGTTCGGTAGTTTTTCACTTCGCCAAATGTTTTGCATGATCTGTGTGATTTCCTGTAGTGATCGTGGTCCTAAATTTTTCAATAGTCCTGCGATGATTCCGTCTTTTCCTTCCGTTCTTGAGGTTTTTGATGTGGTGATGGATTTCTTCTTGCATTGGTGGTTTGGCTTCGGGTCTTATGTGTTCTGGGCCTGTGTGTATGAATCGCTCAGGTGGTTGAGGGTAATTGAAGAGGTCAGAAAACTAACGTGCTAGTTCTTCACAGTTTTCTTGGTTAGTGGGTTCTAGACTTCCGTCTTGTTTCTTGAAGGTCAAATTTTGCGGCACGTAACCTTTAATTCTGTTCAAGAATGTTTTTTTTTTAAATCTCGACTGTTGTTATTTCTGAAGTCATCTTCGATTCATTGAAGTTGATTAGTTGTATAATTTATTACGTTTAGTTGCTCTGATAGTCCTGGTTGCCTGTTTGCGACGACGAGAAAATGTTGTAGGGTTTCTGGAGATTTGTGATTATTGTATTTTTGAAATGCGATTCGGCGAATCACTTGATCACAGTTGGAATCCAACCAGGGGATTCTTTCTTAGTAGAATCAGTTCTTTGGATTTTCTGATAATTTCACTGCAGAAGTCCGTTCATGTTCATTGGTTCTTTAACCCAGTCTTCCGCGATTTGAGTTTCTTGAGTTTTCGATGAGTCAAATTTTGGGATGTAATGTTTTTTATGAACTCTCTTCGGCGAAAATGCATTATTATTATTATTATTATTATTATTATTATTATTATTATTATTATTATTATTATTATTATTATTATTGTTATTATTATTATTATTATTATTATTATTATTACCGTGGTTTGGTTTGGGATGTAATGTTTTTTATGAACTCTCTTCGGCGAAAATGCATTATTATTATTATTATTATTATTATTATTATTATTATTATTATTATTATTATTATTATTATTATTATATATAAATAATTCGCTGGGGCCATCAAGGACCACGTTAAGTCTTGTTGCATTTGACACTGAACTTGGCCTTCTTTAGAGCCCAAATTTCCCTCATTCTTTGTGAGTGGGCCTGCTTACGCTCCTCTGTCCAAGGGGGTCTAACTACAGAATCAAAGTTAATTTTAAAATTTCAAATAAAGGTTATATTTTTGAATTTACTTTGGGAATAACAATTTGTAAACAAGACTAGAAAGATCCAAGATCCCAGAACTTTAATTCTCTCGGGCTACACGCCCCTAGTTTTACAAAAGCACAATTTGCTCAAAGGAGCAGAAAACCCCTACCACATGGGGCACTTGCTCCCAACTTTTAACCTCAAGCCTCCCAGAGGACTTCTTAAAACATCAGAAAAGAGCAGACGCGCTCTCAGTTTTTCAAGCCTATTGAAGGCAATGTCAGACTTTACAATAAATTGCCATCAAGGCACAACTTACAAAAAATGAAACAGGGGTATCTCGTACCCAACCTACTGGGCCATAGCAGAAAATAACAGGTTAAGTAATTGGCCCGCAACACCAAGTTGAATGGAGGCGTGTACTTGCACTCCTACATGAAACTTCTTAAAACCTAAAAGGCACTAGGCCTATGAAACAGGGGCCATTCCCAAACTATGGATGTGACCCGTATAAGGAAGAAATTTACACATTAAGGAAGAGAAGAAAATCAGTTACCGAAACGTAGTCACCTCAAATCAAAATGAAGGGGAGCTCGAGAGGGTAAGGCACTCTCTATCCCCGATTTATAGTTAAAGATATTTACATAAGCCGGCAAAAATTACATTACAGAAAAGTAGGTTACATGGTAAAAGTTTCAGACCTCTCCCGCGGGTTAAACTGCTAAGCTAGCAAGAAAATAAAGATGTTAAACGGCCATGACTTTACTGAAGAACTGCTGCCTGATGAAAGAGGCGCTTCCCGCCTCCTGCTACACGTCCGTACACTACGTTAGATTTTGATGAAGTGGCCAGGAGACGTGAAAATCAGCAGTTTTTATACCCTCGGGGAAAGTTCGAGACCTTTCATGAATAAAACAGCCACACCCACTTAATTTTATTGGGTCGCTTAGAGTTACACACCAAAATCGAAGAAGAAACCTGTGATTGGTAGAAAATTAATTACAGAAATTCTTGATTGGTTAAAATCAAAACAGGCGGAAAGACAGGATAAATATAGCCAGCCCAAAAATGAATGCACTAAATTTAGTAAAGAACAAACTTGCGAATACAAAATTTCCTCAAATGAAGTTCCTTCACTTCGCACCAGGGTGCATGATCATAGTTTTTTGCAGAAACATCTATCAGAGAATGTCCAAACTTCTTGATAAATAGTAAACAAAACCACGTTGAAATTCACACAGTGACATCTTCAGAGGAAAGGTTTAAGTAGGTCCAGTTTTAAGTTCAGAGTTTCTCCTGTAGAGGAGGATTTATTGGCGCAAGATTTAAAGGTATTATTATTATTATTATTATTATTATTATTATTATTATTATTATTATTATTATTATTATTATTATTATTATTATTATTATTATTATTATTATTATTATTATTATTATTATTATTATATTAATTTAGAGAAAATGAGTATATCTGCAGCCAGATAGTCCTTTTAATGATACAGATGTCGAAATTTAGTTTCAGGGAAGTTCTTTAAGGTTTCGGAAACTAACGTCAAGGAGTTGCTTAGTTTCCAATGTTCACACGAGCCAAAGGCTGGAGCTGTACCACGGCCGCTACCTTCCCACTCCTTGCCCTTTCCCATCCTTGTGACCCCGATAACCTTCGATATGTTACGTAGTGCGACATTGAAATCACAGTGGAAAAGTCCGGAGGTTTAGCTCTTCAGGCAAACAACTCAATGTTGAAAACATCCCGGGGATATAAACTACGAATTTGAGGTCAATGACAAATAATAAAGTATGAGAATATGTTCCTTACTCCTAAAAATTACAATCCCTTCCTTAATCATCGTTATCCTGTCGATTAGATTACCAGTTTGTCTCTTTCTACCACTACGAGCGCTAATATGAGTCAAAGCATTGTTTCACTAAAGCACCACTACGAGCGCTAATATGAGTCAAAGCATTGTTTCACTAAAGCGCCAATACAAGCGCTAATATGAGTCAAAAATATTGTTTCACTAAAGCACCACTACGAGCGCTAATGTCAATCAAAGCATTGTTTCACTAAAGCGCCAATACAAGCGCTAATATGAGTCAAAGCATTGTTTTACTAAAACACCACTACGAGCGCTAATATGAGTCAAAGCATTGTTTTACTAAAACACCACTACGAGCGCTAATATGAGTCAAAACATTGTTTCACTAAAGTACCACTACGAGCGCTAATATGAGTCAAAACATTGTTTCACTAAAGTACCACTACGAGCGCTAATATGAGTCAAAACATTGTTTCACTAAAGCACCACTACGAGCGCTAATATGAGTCAAAACATTGTTTCACTAAAGCACCACTACGAGCGCTAATATGAGTCAAAATATTGTTTCACTAAAGCACCACTACGAGCGCTAATATGAGTCAAAACATTGTTTCACTAAAGTACCACTACGAGCGCTAATATGAGTCAAAACATTGTTTCACTAAAGTACCACTACGAGCGCTAATACGAATCAAAACATTGTTTCACTAAAGCACCACTACGAGCGCTAATGAAAATCAATGTAGAGTTTCACTTAAGCCCTTATAAATACATTCAGTGTGGACTTTAAAAAAAATAAAAACGCCTGAGGGTTTTGAACCAAGGAACACATTACATAAATAATTATCTAAATAAGTTAATTTGGCTAGGATTTGAATCAAAAAGAAAACAAATAAAGAAACAAGCGATTTCAGGCCTTTTTTCCGGAAATAGATTTAGACCGGAAGTGATTTTCAAAATTTGTCTTTTTGGTTTGATAGAGCTGCCAACGATTCACAAACTTTCTGGGCAATTTAGCCCTTCAACGTTCGACACATTGCTTAATTTAACGTATGGGGACACCTACTTTTCCAAGAAATGTTTACAACATGAATACAACACATTACATAAACAACCGCCACAAAAGCGCGACATTTCTCCACACAGAGTTAACATCGGGAAGGGCATTCGGCCATAAAAGAGAGTTACATTCAAATGCGTGAGGCATTTCGCAACCATGAATCCAACAGGGAGTGCGAAAAGTACAGTAGAAGAAGAAGAAGATTCAGAAGAAGACGAAGAATATCCAGCAAATGACACGTGATATTCAAGTTGGGATTTCCTTTCAAGTCATCTGGATTGCTCGTAAAGGAAAAAGGTTTTGTCTGTTCTATAACTAAGGTTCTTTGGTGGATACTCTGTCGGAATCTTTTAGGCCGAGTCTTAACAGAGCGGGAAGGAGAGGTACACGGAAGTGAGGTTCAAATATGCCACATTCAACATCAACAAGATCATTTGCAAGTAATTTCTTGCTGCATAGCGTTCCACAGCTGCGTAAAATTTACAACATTTTTGTTAGAATGGGCTGATCCAGGGTTTGAGACATTTGACGGAAGGTGCGCTGCAGGCTTCTTTTGTAATCAGCCTCCGCCTTAATGTGAAGTTAACTTTGCCTCATTAACTAAAGGGCTGTTTCCATGCGCGTACATTCGAGAGGAAATTAATACTTCAAAGTAGGCTCCTTCTAATATGTTTATCCAATTAACAAGCTTTTATTTGTGAACGTTGCATATATTAAACCACCAGCACTCAGCAATAACATCAGTATGCAAGCTAGTATCACATTTAATGCATGAGTGAGCTGTGTAAGGTTTATTAACCTTTAACTGATATCACCCTCTTTCAGACGATCCGTCATGCTTTATTAAATTACCATTAAGCCATTCACAACAGTAGACTTATATATTTAAATAAAGTTGAAGGGTGTTCGCTGTCTGATAATTCGTTGTTTTTTTTTTTTTGGCCAATTTGTCAGCTATTTGTCCGGTTTAGGTCAACTCAAGACCGTATAAGTGGGTTTTAGCACTCGGGTCTGTTTGTCCGTCTTTTCCACCATCACGCTGAAACGGCTGGGTAAATCTCGACCATACTTCATATTTAGTGTATACTCATCCAGCGGAAGGTTTATATATGCATATGATTTGAAAATCACTGAATAAACTGTGGTTTTATAGGAAAACCATAAAATTTTTCTTCAAATTTTCTTACACTATTGATTTTTTCTAAAATCTATGGACTATACATATGTGATACGTCCCTTTATTTGTAAAAAAATGTTTTGTTCATAATTTCGCTTACTCTTCAAATGACGGAGAAAATTACTCTGCTCTGCACTGAGTGACCCACAGACACACAACGAACCTACGGGTTACCATGGCAACGTCCCTGGCCGCTTGCCAAGAGGGAAGTAACATTATGCCATTTTCGTCAGCATTCCTGTAAATTCGTGGTTGTTCCTTCAGTAGATGGTGAGTGAGACGTCAAGCTGCCATTCTGCGGGATATTTGCTGAATACCGTTGGAGGTTACAATCGTCTTCGGGTAGCACTAAGGGGGGCTGCTAATATTTGAACACTACCGCGGAGTGTAGCCCATCATTTAACACCGTGAAGTGTTTTCTGCCATTTACTATACCTTTTACTGTATTTCTCTTCTACTTGTATTTTCTGCCTTATATCCTTGCCTCTGTTTTGCCTCTTTAGGCTTAAGTAATAACACCAAAAGACATCTTCTTATCTGTTTATCTAAGAATTCCTGGGCCTATATTTCTCCTCTGTTACCTTTTTTCCTTATATCTGTAACTCATATTATCTCAATTTAGTGAGGGACATTTCATTTTCGAATACATCCACTTGCTTTTTACATATTTGTCCTATCCGGCTGTTATTAACCTACTTTCAGTTAATGTCGACTTTCTTAACTGTATTATTTTCTTCCCAAATTTCTCTCTATGTATGCGAGTGTTAATCCCGAAACCTGGATACTCTATCCGTTGAGAAAAAAATGTCGAGCTAATCAAATGTATAACTTACTGGCCCCGGAAAATATTCAAAATGTGGAGGCAATGTTAATGACGGTGCAGACCTTTGTTTCGGGGGTAACTGTTGGATAAACGGTACGTCATATCATAAAACAGATTACGCAATCGCCGCTCGATTTGCAGAGATCTTCAAATTTGGTCGTATGACCTTTCGTCGTACCTCGATTCCTTATACCTCAGAGAGAGCTACATTGTTCGACTGTAATCAAATCTGTAATTCGATTTTGACTGGCATTATAATGAAAACTACCCATCTCTATTGTGAATGGTAGTTGGCAAGTGAGCTTGCCGTTATAGTAGAAACTCCCGAACTCGATTTTGAACGACAGTAGGACGCACCTTACGTCGGAAACAACGTATGGGGCCCTCGCCGTTTTGTTTCTCGGAAAGCGCTAAGAGACCTGCAACTTAATATAATCATACTCACTGCGTGTACAGTAAGTTACGTAGAAATACGTGTACAAGGTAGAATACCGTAGAGAAGTACGGGTACATTTGTTAGTATTTTTAAAATAAATGTAGTGAATCCTAGTCGAGATAATAGTGTTCGATTTACGCGGAAGGAGGTCTGTTTGAATTACCATGAGCAAGTGGAAAATGTTTAGAAACAAGATTTTATATCTATGGAGACATTTGGCTCTAAAGTTCATTCGTCTGACACCAACAGTAAGTACCGCGTTCATTCCTGGAGTAAAGGGGTCGGACTTAAAGCTAACGACTTGATCATAGTGCTAAGATTACAAATAAACAGTGGGAAATTTTACTTCTCACAGCTTCAAGAATCTTCGTGGCTTGTATAAAGGTGGTTTTTCTTTTGCTATTGAATTGGAGCGACGAAGGAATGCTGGATTTTTTCTCTGAGAATACAGAGTCTCTGAAATTCTTAGTCCTATGGACGTAGTAGTGTGTCGGCTTCCGGATCTCAAAATCGTGTATTTAAACCTATCAGCTATAGTTTTAACCCTCTTCAGCCAAAATTCATTTAACACATGAAAATAAGATTCTTGAGAATCCACTTCAAACTGAAGTTTCTGTGTAAAAGTCCATACATTTTGGGTAAATAAGGGAAATTAAACATTAATTCCAAATAGAATATTTAAGGAATATGAAAGAGTTCCTTACAAAACTCACAAAAATCATGAAAGCTACAGATTCCAATTGGAATCATACGCCAGGAGAGGGTTAAAGTTTGGAAGATAGTCAATTCGGTACTCGCCGACATAATTTTACAAGATCTGTGGTGACATATTCAGAGTGTACCCAACACAATTAACTAAAACTGTGCTATGCGTCGCCGAATAGAGTTCCAGTTTCTCTATTACACGGCAGAGTGGTCAGGAACATAGAAATGAGTATTCAGGCAGCATTAGACGTCATCCTAGTGTGGGGAGTCATCGATTTCGACTGCTGGTTATTAATGGTATTCTCTCCACAAAGTCGTATATGAAGGACGTTGGAGAGGTAGAAGTCATGCGCTTCCTTCAGGTCACATTTGTCGCTATATTTCAACAATACAAAGCCCAAGTTCATGTTGCCAGAAATGTTCCAGCGCTCTTCAAAGTACAGCTTCTTCAATGGTATGTTTTTCCGCCAGATATTGTCTGCGAAATGTTCGGTCGACAACTAGCCTGTCGAGATCCTTCAATAGCCAACGTCAGCGAACGGTTGAATTGAATTTAATCAGCCTGGGAGGCAATGCCACTAGAAAACACTGAACGCCTTCTTGATTCAAAGCCACGATGTACCAGTATAGCAATTCCCAATGTAGCAACTACATCTTCTTAGAATACTGAAGTCTTCAAGTTTGTGTATTAATCTGAAACTTTAATAATTTATTTTGCATCTGATATATATGGAAATAATGTTTGCCGAGACAAACGCTTTATACATGTCTTCTTTGAATTTACTCCGTGTTGGTCCAGGTTTTCCTAAAGCTGTGGTTACAAGAGGCTCCTGTTTCTCTTTGAAGTTTATATATTTTATTTATTGGTTACGTCGTTTGAAGATATTGAACTTGATATCTTTTAGTTGGCACTACGTCTGTGCTACAGTATTTACAATACAAAATATTTCCATCAGTTGAAATGTCTTTAAACTCGCGTGCATAAGCCTTCAATATATCACTAACTGTTCTCTTCTCATTAGGCATTATAAATAAAGTAGCAACAACATAACCCTTTACTGTACTATGAACCACAGCTTTTTTCAACACAACCAAGGCAGGAGAGATACGAACTAATTGTGCATGAAAGAATATTGTACTTAACTATTTACGGAGTGGGGAACAGACAGGCCTGCCGTAAGGGAAATTCCAGGTATCAGTAGCCTACTTTCCTGATTGGGTTTCAGTTAGACAAAGCCATGAGTTTCTCTCATCGGCAGGTGCGCCCAGCTTATCTGCCTCCCGTTGACTCATCACTGCCCGCTCCGCGGCGTAGTAACAAGGACAACACTTCACTCACTTTAACCGTGCATGGCATGAGATAACAATTAATAGTAGGAAAATAAGAATTATGAAAATTAGTAATTAGCAATTAAGAAAATAAGCTCGTACCTGCATACACACATTTTTGGCATCATCTTAGTACTCTCCGATTCACACGAGACTAAGTTATTTCTTTCCGGATATTTTAACATTTTCGTAGGCCGTCACGCTGAGCTCTTCGAAACACCAGCTTCTTTTTCAAGTCGTCTTAGGGATTTTGTAGGCGTATGTTCTAATGTTTCTGCGATTTCATTTACATTTCCCTCGTTAAGTACAAGTTTTTTTAGCACTTCGCTTCTTATCGAGTAAAGAACCAGTCCCTCTCAACTTGTTTACGAGTTTCCGCACGGTTTCCCTATGTGGAAGGCGTACACTTGGAAACTGTGTTATAAATCGCCTAATGATTTCCCTGCAAGGCTGTATTTTCACAGAATTGTTATATGTTGGGTATTCAGCCCGAAGGCTGGTTTGATTCTCTACAGCTCCACCAACAGCTGCCATAGATAGCCTAGTCCCGGGTTAGGTTCCGGATCTCTTCTCCCGGGCTCTAACCAGACCGCGCCGGAACAGGGCATGTCGAAGCAATCAATCATACCAGAGACATTCCCTGAGGTCAAAAACACCCCAGGCAAGACAAGACAAAGGGGACAGAGTCGTAGCCGAGACACCTCTACAGAACGACAAGAAGACGACACAGGTCTGGGTGTTGCCTGCAGTTAGTACCATCGTGTGTATCGCACCGAGGCTGGGGGGTGGGGGAGGGGTACTCGGCTGCGCAGACCAATGTCCTTGCGAGAAAAGGTGCCGTACGCTGCGCTGGAACCCTGTGCTCAGAATGGGTCTGCGTTACCTGTGAGTAACACCACTTTCTGAGAAACGCCACGGGTTTGGCTGTTGCCCGTGATTAGTACCACTTTGTGAGGAACATTATTGGTCTGCGTCGGCTGAGGGTAGTACCATTAAGCGATGAACAGTATGGGTCTGTGTTGCCTGTGGGTGGTACCATATCGTGTGATATGCTGTGGTTTTCCATTGTCTATGATTAGTACTACTATGTGAGGAACACCACGATTACACGTAGCCTGTGATCAGTCCCACTATGTGAGTGGGTAGTACCCATAATGTGAGGAACACCTGGGTCACTGTTGCCTGCGAGTGGTGCCATTATGTGTGATAGACCATGGGCCGGCATTACCTGTGATTAATACCACCATACGAGTAACACCTTGAGTCTACCTTACCAGTGATTAGTACGAATATGAGGAGCCGGTGACTTGGATTTTTTTACACCATCTTATTTCAAGCATTACCTCAGAAAAGAAGGCAATGTGAATTTGATTGATTTGGATTCATGGTCATTTTTTCATCATCACTCGTTTCAGATTCTAGTCAGTGGATATATTTTGAAGTTTTAATTATCGTTTCATTTCGTTGCACCTCGTACCATTAGGAGCCGACGACCTAGTTTCTAGCCCCCTTCAAACAACAACAATTATCATCAATAAATTGCACATTTGAGGATTGTTTCTTTGACTGGAGATAAATTGATCATTACCCTAACCATTTCTCTGCGTTTCTGGTATAATTGTGTGTAACCATTCACAGACGTAATGCCCCTCTTCTTTGGTCAGTAACATTCATACGACAATATTAACCACGGTACAATACATATAAAGGACTTTGCTGAGGAAGTTAATTAAAAAGTTACTGCTCATCGAGGTGTGAAATGAGAACAAATGAGACAAACTGTGCTACAGTAATTTAACGCCTGCCAATTTCGTTTTGTATGCACCGCTAGTAGTAATTTGCTCTGATACGCTTCTGAAATGATATTTCGTCTTTGACAAGGCTGTTTTCATGAACAGGCAAATTATGACAGATTTGTATTACTGCAATTGAAGAATTGTTCACAAATTAAGAAGTACCCTTAATTGTTTAACCCTTTCGCACTCAGCGTGCCGATCTTTCGGCGCGAGAGTTTATGGCGAGAAAGCTCACGGCGCCGATACATCGGCTCTATTCTATTTAGGGATTTTGGTCATTTGCGTGGCTGTTAAATCGTAACAGTTAATCGTGACGGCACCTTAAAGCGTTGAATTTGCGTTTTACTCAACAGATATATCAACCAGCCATACAAAATATTTTTATTTTCGACAAATGAAATCTGTTGACCGCGAATGTTTATGTTGAGGATATTTGAAGTTGTTATTGCGTGGATCAGTTTTGGTTGGCTTATGAATACAACAATTTGATCTTTATATGAGTTTAGGTTAGAGTATATTTCATTTCTTTGATATATCGTGTGTTCGCTGCACTTCGCAAACTATAATTTTACTCCTTTTCATAACTCCGTTGTTGCACGTGCTTGCGTCATCTGTTTATCGTAATGGCTAGGCCATATTCAAGGTCGATGGCCGATATCCTTGGATTTTCAGATGATTTAGACAGTAATAATGACCTTCATTTGCCGTAAATGATTCGCATTATGTGGGAAATGACACAGTCACAGCTGCTCACCGTGCATCGGACCGCGAGGACCTGACATCGATGACCGTTACATGTACACTGAATAACTTTTTTGCCATGCTTCCTGAGTGAATTGCTGCATACACATAATACTGATATCAAATTATACAGAATTAAATGTTCTTTCTTTCACGTTTAAGAGTAAAGAAGGAAGACGCAATAATGTCTGATTTTTCAGTCATTGAAAACCAAAAATTATGTTTTAAATTTATTTTCAAAATGTAATATTTTTTTGGCTTTACCAATAACAATAAGTCCTAGGTATATTCATTTCTGAAATGCTCATAGTTTCCTGTATTAGTGTGATTTATTTTATTTTAATGTGTGTTAAACTGTTTGCGTGCTGATTTTTTATAATTTGGTTCCGAAAATGACAGAAATTAGTCTGAGTGTCTTCGAGCAAACCCCTGCATGCCAAAGGGTTAATTATGCTACAGTGTTCGACTTAAGGATTCTCATTTTTGATCATATTAATATCATAAAAAATGTGTACTGTTCCGAATAGCACATAATCTCCCTCCCTCACTTCATAGTGTGGGTTCTACTGTAGGTTTCCCTCGTTCATTGTTCCTCTTGAACCTCCCATCATCAACACATTTCCTCTTCCAGCCCCGACAGTGCTAGGATTTTACAATTTGCTTTACGTCGCATCGACACAGATAGGTCTTACGGCGACGATGGGATAGGAAAGGGATAGGAGTGGGAAAGAAGCGACCGTGGAATTAGTGAAGGTACAGCCCCAGATTTTGCCTAGTGTGAAAATGGAAAACAACGGAATACTATCTTCAGGGCTGCTGGCATTGGGGTTCGAACCCACTCTGTACGGAATGCAAGAAGAGGGCTCCGTGACGAAAACCGCACGTAGTGCCATGTTTACCTGGCTTAGACATCTTTCACTCCTTTCATGTCCCTTGGCCGATACCTTCATTCCCTGAAATATATAAAAGCTTCCTCTTGGAGTGATTAGTGTGAACTACAGAATTGAAATTAAGAAAAGAATTGCCATACCCAGGAACACCATTTATCGTACGATCGCTCTGCCATTAGAAAACTAACGATCAGTATATTTATTTTGTAGTATTTCATCTTTATGGAAGAAACGTCATCACTTCGTGCTGCACAACCGACTCTTTTGAGACGTGGTGTTGGAAACGAATGCTCCATATACTGTGACAACATTTCGCACAAATAATTATATTCTGGAGGAGGTTAACATGAAAGCCAGGTTGTCGATTAAATGCAAACAATCCCCTGAGAGTGGGGCGATATCCCACGCCAGTCGTAAGAGGCGACTAAAAGGGGCCACAGGGACTTTATACTCGGGAGCATGGATTGTGGATCACGGGGCCCTTGGTTGAGTCCAGGCATTGCTTCCACTTACCTGTGCCAGCCTGCTCACATTCACCTATCCTGTCCGACCTCCCTTGGTCAACTCTTGTTCTTTTCCGACCCTGATGGTATTATAGCATTCAAGGCCTAGGGAGTCTTTGCTTTTCACACCCGTCGTGGCCCTTACTTCTCTTTCACCTTTTAAAGTGTCGATCCTCTTCAACTTTTCCGTCTGATTTTAAGTTAGGATGGTTGTCCAGTTAAACTTCTTTCAACACTAATCATACCACCATCACAGAAACCAACACCATGAAATTTCTTTCTTTTTATTTTCATTTAAGTGTAGTAGTGGTTGTGACTTAGATAACTCAAGGAATGTATGAAAATTACGCATGTCAAATTTTATACCAGGGGATGTTTTCTGAGCCCATCCCAGTAAATACAGGAGTTAAGCAAGGATCTTTGCTGTCACCTATACTATTTCTTATGGTGCTGGATCTTATGATGAAGAAGGCAATGAGTTGCCGAAGAGGAATTCAGTGGGGACTGACAGACAGGTTGGAGGACTTGGACTTCGCGGAAAACGTGTGTGTGTTAGCCATCAGTTTTAAAGACATGGAAGCAAAGCTGAATGATTTAAAAACCGAAGCAACAGAGGTGAGACAGAAGATCAATGGTAAGAAAACCATGGAGATGCGCTATAATAACCGAAATAAGGCGCTTTTACTTTTAGGAAACCAAGAGATCGAGCAAGTCAAGCAGTTTTGCTACTTGGGAAGTATGGTCACCACTGAGGATGAACTTAGAGGATATAGGAAATAGAATAAATAGGCTAAAGAGCATTCGCAGTGCTGAGACCAATCTTGAAATCAGGGGAATATAACAGCTATACCAAACTACGCATATTCAATACCAATGTCAAGTCAGTACTGCTCTATGGATGTTGAACTTGGAAGACTAACAAAGAACTGATTAGAAATCTCAAAACATTTGTGAACAGAAGTTTGAAGAATATCCTGAGGATATGATGGAAACAAGTAATCTCCAATGAAGACCTGTCGAGAAGAACGCATCAAAATGCCATTGACATTGAGATGCGTCGTAGAAAATGGAAGTGGATTGCGCATAAAATATGGCGAGATAAAGGCAACATAGCAAGACAAGCCCTGGAATAGAACCCAAACAAGATAGCATGAGAAGAGGCAGACCAAGAAACACATGGACGAGGAGTGTAATAGCGGAAGGAATGGAGAAAGGAGGGGAGATCTGGACCGAGATCAGGACGACGGCGCAGAACAGAGTCCGGTGCCGAAAGTTCATCGATGCCCTATGCTCCACTTAGGAGATAAAGGAAATAAGTCAAGAGGTTGTGATTTAACCTTTCGTGCTCAATTCCCGGTTCGGTCGAGGACATTAATACTGGTTTGGCGACTAGAACGAAATCTACTCTGCCTGGAGATGAGGAGGTGCATGATACAAGAGGCCTGAATGCGGTCAAGAAATCCTAGCTATTAAGGTGAGGCCGTCGTCAGTGTGACACTTTCCTAATTGCATGTCATGTAGGTAGTCAGCAGTCACCTTGTAAGGCCAAGGTGTTTAATAATGCACCAACTAATTATTTGCGAATTCATTAATATTAGTAACAGAACCTAGTATACCACGCCTGCAAAATTGTAACATATACTATTTACAGAAGAATGGAAAAACTAGTTGAAACTGAGTTGGGAGAAGATCAATTTGGATTCAGAATAAATGTTGGAACACGTGAATCAATCCTGACTTTACTTAAGACCAAATTAAGAAGGGCAAGCCCACATGCATGGCGTTCTTGAAAAGGCCTGTAATAATGTCGGACTAACTTATATTAGATTCTGAAGGTGATCAGGATCAGATACCGAGAACGAAGAAATGCTACTATCTGTATAAAAATTTGTCTGCAGTGATAGGAATCGAGGGTTTTGGAAAAGAAGCAGCAATCGAGAAAGGAATGAGGCAAGACTGCAGTTTGTCGCCCCTCCTTTTCAATGTTTATATAGAACAGGCAATAAAGGAAATCAAACAGAAATTTGGTAAGGGAATCAAAATCCAAGGAGAGGAAATCAAAACTCTGAGATTTTCTGACGATATTCTTATTTTATCTGATACTGCAGAAGATCTGGATTACTTGCTGAATGGTATGGACGGAGTCTAAGTTAAGGAGTACAAGACGAAAATAAATAAATCCAAAACAAAAGTAACGGAGTGCAGTCGAACAAAAGTAGGTGATGCAGGAAATATTAGGTTTGGAAATGAAGTCTTAAAGGAAGTAAATGAATATTGTTACATGGGCAGTAAAATAACTACCGATGGCAGAAGTAAGGAGGACATAAAATGCAGACTAGCACAAGCAAGGAAGAGCTTTCTTACGAAAACAAACTTGCTCATTTCAAACATTGTGATAGGATTTAGAAAGATGGAAGTGAAACATGGACGATAACTATGTCAGAAAGGAAGAGGATAGAAGCTTTGGAATGTGGTGTTAGAGAAAAATTCTGACGGTGAGATGGATAGATCGAATTATGAATGAAGAGATACTGAATCGAATTTGTGAGAAATCGATTTCGCTAAATCTGACGAGAAGAGGAAACATAATGTTGGGACACATCTTAGACACCCAGGATTTGTTCATCTGGTTTTTGAGGGAGGCGTACAGGGTAGGGTGTACGAAGGTATGAAAATAACAAGCAGATTACAGCAGATGTTGGATGCAGTATTTACGTAGGAATGAAAAGATTAGCACAGGATAGGATTGCATGGAAAGCTGCATCAACCTCAACAACAACAACTGTAACAGAACTATTATCATTGAAATTCAATGCTTCTGTTAAATCCAACGTAGTTTCATCTCTTGAATTAGTTCGTTTTCATTTTTCCATTCGTGTCCTTAAACAGAGAAGTTAAATCAATGTACTTCGTCATCAGAACATTCGCAGTCCACCAAATAAAAGCAGTGACCTCTTGCAAGTTTTTTCATTTGATATAAATAATATCGCTGAAGGGACGAGAGGCTCTTGGGACGAGAGAGGCCAAGTTTCTCAATTAACTTGAGAGCACTCAAGAAAGCAAGCGCCAAACTGGCATGTGAGTGCTATATTACTGCTACCAAAACAGATTAGAAAAATAACTTGTTTTCTGAGGAAAATAATTGTTCTCTCAGTGCCTTTCGTAAGTCGTCATGTCATAAAAAGGAGGAATAAGCCGTGAGCTCATAACCTTTGAGAGAAGTTGGATCTTAATGAAAGCTACAGAACATTAACAACATTACTGTTTTCAAAATGTTACGCGTTCTGCGTCCGTGTATATGTTTCATAACGTCAAACTGTTTCAACATTAGTGGTGGCATTAGGTTAAGTAGGTCTCGACACCCAGTAGCGAGCTGAAACCATATATTTTTAAGGATTAACCATTTCTGACCAACTAAAATGGAACACACAAACAGAGGAAGTGAGATGCAAAGGTGCTCGGTTTATGCACAGAAGTAGTGTTGGCTACTGAATGTATGATTCGAAGCAGTGTATCGATTCATTCAAGTGTCCGAGTGAATCGATTCACAGGAACGGCGAGCTCACGGCACACGATTCAGCTTACTTCCAGCGGACAGTGCTGAGTGGCGCGCTTACTGGACGTTGACGGGGAGCCGAGCTTCCGCTGCAGCGAGGCAGTGATTCATGGCACATCGAAAGAATCGTGAACGAGCGTGGCTCAGTGAGGCACATGATACACACGGCTCCTTATCGGCTCACTGGACACGCGGAGAGCCGAGCTTCCGCTGCAGCGAGACATACAGTGAGCCATGACACATTGAAAAAATCGTGAACGAGTGCGGCTCAGTGAGACACAAGATACACACGGCTCCTTATCGGCTCACTGGACACGCGGAGAGCCGAGCTTCCGCTGCAGCGAGACATACAGTGAGCCATGGCACATTGAAAGAATCGTGAACGAGTGCGGCTCAGTGAGACACAAGATATACACGGCTCCTTATCGGCTCACTGCAGCGAGACATACAGTGAGCCATGCTACACTGAAAGAATCGTATGCTATAATGGACTCTCCAGCTCAGCTCATTTGAAAATAATACCCATTTGCATTCACTGTCCTCTTCTTACAGGGAGGTTTGAATTATAGATGGATTTATTTGCAGTGTTAAAAAGGTAGTCACAACATAATTCTGAAGTAACTAGTAAGTAGGTAGGCTATTAGGTTACACTATTTATTAGTTTAATGAATCTTAGTATTATAACTTAGTTGACATTTGACAATTAAACTCGACTCTAGCCTGCCCTATGACTATGAGTCATGGTCATGACCACTCAAAAGTACCTGTTTTATATTGGGAATAACGGCTCAGTATTTTCTCAGTTCATACGTCACATCGTTGCACAAGACTTCAATCATATGTGGACAGACGCAATAACAGTATGTTGAATCGGAAAACCAGCGGGCTACTGTACATCTCGGGTAGCCTATACAAAATATGACTATTAAAAAATTTCTCAGCTGATAGAAAAATACTTTTTTTAAAATGACTGAGCGAGTTGTCGTGCGGTTAATATCGCGTGGCTATGCGCTTGCATTTGGGGGATGGTGGGTTCGAATCCCACCGTCGGCAGCCGTTAAGATGGTTTTTCCGCAGTTTCTCCATTATCACACCAGGAAATGCTGGGACTGTGCCTTAATTCAGGTCATGGCTGCTACCTTCCTAATCCTAACCTTTCCCACCCTGCGTCGCCGGAAACCTTCGATGTATTGAAGTAACTAGCATTTTTTCTAAGAAAGGAGTTCATAGTATGAAGACCAGATGGCAGCTGCGAGCACTGAATGCTGTTGCTGCTGTCTTACCAGCACATACTACACAGATCCAGTAGGAGCGGTGACCAATGAGCCGTGAATCGGATCACTGTATCGATTCAGTAACGTGAACGGAATCAAATGAATCGATTCCGTAAAATGTATCGAATGTCCCATCACTACACAGAAGAAGCCCCCGTGGGTGCAAGTCGAATGCTATACGGATGGCTTACCTGTCACTAGTGAGACCTACCTATACTAACCTATGGTATACCTGCCTGGCGCCCTACCACTGCAGCTAACCTTCACAAACAAGAAGGAATCCAACGTCGCGTTGAACGACTAACGAACAAGAACAGCTGCCTGCCTTCCCTCCTGTCATTCGCCTCCTCGTGTAAACAAAGTGACGTCACCTTCTTGCACAAGTCCCTCACGGCAGCTATTCACTTTTCAATATTCCCTCGACTCTCCTTATCCTACAGCTCCCGCAGAGGCAAAGGGGATATGTCTTAACCCCCTCCCCCCGCCCCCCTTTGCGCAAATTGGGGCTGCTTGGGGGTCGAGGTGTAACTAGAGGTGTAACTAGAGCATTCGGTCTCCTGTGAGATCCAGCACGCCAACATTAAATGTAGAAATGTAACTATACACTAGTGTCCAAAAGTTAAGCATAATAACTAAACGAGGCCATACCGCTTGACAGGAATGTCAGACGGATTGCTGAGTAGACGGAAACTGAATCACACACCATATGCCACACAACTTGTCCAAAACGAAACAGTTCCAGAAAGGTTCTGATAGCTAAGGTACACCTTTGACAACAACTAACAAAAGTTCGCAATGTCTTCCACAACAAAATATGCTGTTAATGGGGTATATATTTACCCCTAACGGCCACACATGCTTTGCAGCGACGCGACATGCTCTCTATCAGATGGTCCAAGAGGTCTTGTGGCAGTCGATCCCATTCCTCGGAAAGGGCAATGCCAAGGTCTTGGAGGGTCCTTGGTGAAGGCTGACGGGATGAAATTCGCCTCTCCAATGTATCTCATGCATGTTCTATAGGATTCAGATCCGCAGACCTCGCTGGCCAGTCCATGTGATGAATGTCTTCCCCAGTCGGAAATTCCTACTCCAGAGCAGGGCGGTGTTGTCGGGCATTATCGTCCATTAAGAGAAAGTCTGGACGAACCGCACCTCTGAAGAGTCGAACATGTGGTCTCAGTACCTCATATCTGTATCTGAGAGCGTGAGTTAGAGATTTCCTCAAGCATAATTCGGTATTCTTTCTTTCAACCGGAAGTCATTGCCCGTAAATGACATATAGCGATAAATATTATCATAGTTTAAGCTAGCTTGGATCTTGTGCGTCCTTACCTGGACGCGGGAACGGTGCAATATGTCGTGCGATTTGCGGTCTATTTTTGTTGCCCTACTTACTCGTAACTTATGCTTAAATGTTATGTTAGGAAGCACATGCGGAGAGAAAATGCAAGTGAATATGTGATAGAATGAACCAGGGAGTGAAAGGTTGTGCAAATGAGAACTATGTATACATTAGGCTTTACTTTTTTACTTTACCTGTAAATAGTATATATGACTGTTTTAGTTTAGGATTTAGGTAATTATTTCAAAGGTAAGGGGGCACTACGTGTAGGGGGCTTTTCCTTTCTTCCTGGCCTTCAATAGATACTGTAAATATTTATGTAAAATAAATAAATAATGAAAGAATGAATAATGAGTGGGGCTTCCTCTTAACCAATACGGCCCGTGATTTATAATCTTAGATGTACCGCTCCCTGCCTATGTTCTTATAAATTTTTTATAATACCTTTGTGTCTTTCATCTCAGTTTCTTATCAATATTTCATGTCCATCGAGGTCAGTGGTGGACTGTCGACCTTGGAATTAAAAATTCAAGTTGGCATTTTCTACCAAATGTTCGTTCTCTTCTATGAGAAATGTGACTCAGTTGATACTAAGAAAGCACTACATAATTTATTATTATTATTATTATTATTATTATTATTATTATTATTATTATTATTATTATTATTATTGTTATTATTATTATTATTATTAGCAAATAGATCGTAACTAGGAAATGGCAATGTTCACTTACACTAGTGTGATAATAAAGTTAAGTTAAAACATTACTACCCAACAACAACTAAAACAACAACAAAAACAAAAGCAGCTACAAGAACAAGAGTACAACAAGCAATTCCATGGAAATAAAATATTACAAGAAGTACTACTAGTTTAACATTCCAAATCCAGCATCGTCATATATAATTTCATACACAGCTTAAGTATTTCCAGTGTTTAACACTACGGCTTACATTACTATAGGTGGAGCTTGCTGCTAGGTTAACTTTACAACATTATAACAACATTACCCAACAACAACGACAACAGCATGAGTACAACAATCAATTCCATAAAAATAAAATATTATAAGAAATATTACCAGTTAAACATTCTAAATCAAGCAGAGAATTACAAATTCATTCTCCATCATTTACAACGTTTACTGGCACAAATGATCTTAGACGTCTTAATACCGGAAGGGAATCTGTCAAAGACTGCTGCAGGTAGTTACGGTCCTGTTTACGAAGGAAAACTTTCCCACGTCATTATGTTCGGTTTCTGGCACTAATTTTATGCTTGTCTATTGATGCTACAGGTATGCCACACACCCTTTCATCTCCTCTAGGTGACAACGGATAGACCTGCCAAAGGAGTTAAACTATAATTGGTTATGTGAGTATACACAGGGAGGATATTAATGTTGCGGTTAATCAGATGGTCAGTCAGTCAGTCTATTAATTAGGAGAAGAGCATGGGGACACCAGAGGCCACACACTTCCCTCTGAACCTGGCACCTGAGCTTTGGTTACGTATCTGTTCATGTACAGCAAGTTGTTCAAGTTTCTACTTGGTAGTATTGCTGTGGCAACATCTTGCATTTCACTAAGGTTTTCCACTGTTGTAACAGTTCCTCCCATGGTTCATGGGTAAAATTCCTGCCTCCTAATTTCAAGTACGTGGATTCAAACTCAGTCTCACAACACGTTTCCAACTAATGCAGTCCTATGGAAAACTATATAAGCCATTTTCTCCGAACAGAGGCTAGTAACTCCCCATTATCCTTCCTATTTCGTGATGTAAAGCGATACCTGTCAATAAAGAAAGACCAATCCTTCATGACCGTGTATCCCCTGTTGGTGGGGGACGCAGACGAAGAATACACCCCGGTATCCCTGTCCTTTCGTGAGAGGCGACTAAAAAGGGCGACAAAGGGATGATTGAATTAGAACCATAGGACTGCTTTTCATTAGTACCATCACGCGAGGAACACCATAGGTCGTCTTTACTTGCGAGTAGTACCACTATGTGAGGTACACAATAGGTTTGTGATTAGTAGTAACAGAAGGTGAATCAGTATGCGTTTAACAGTACTCGGGATTAGTATCACTATATGCCGAACACCGCAGGCTTACGTTGTCTGTGATTAGTACCCGTTATGTGAGGAACACCATGGGTCGCCTTTACCTGCTACTAGTACCACTACGTTAGGTACACGATAGGTTTGTGATTAGTAGAAATAGAGGGTGAATCACTGTGGGTCTTACAGTAAATGTGATTAGTACCACTAAATGATCGACATCATGGGTCTGCATTGTCTGTGATTAGTACCTGCTGTGTCCCTGAGATTAGTACACCTTTATGAGGAACACCATGGGTTTACGTTGCCTATGAGTGGCGCCAATATCCGAGAAACACCATAGGTCTGCGTTACCTGTGCGCAGTACTTTACCTGTGCGTACACAGTGTATGGAACACCGTTAGTACACGTTACTTATGATTAGTACCGCTACATGAGAAATACCATGGTTCTTACTTTATCATCAGTACGTACCATTATGTAGGGCCGCTGACCTGGATTTTGGACCCCTTTAGGCAACAAGAATCTTCGGTTCAGGACTGTGCTTTGGAAGCAGCCCCTTGGTCAGTTTATACCATTGTTTTAAGATAGTTTCTGGGAAGGTGTGACATTGCGGGTTGAAACCACTGGCTGTTTTAAGTTCATAATCATTTGCTCATCGTCTCCTTTTTTAAAAATTATAGTCAGTGGATTAATTTTGGAATTATTTTTAACTTTAGCGAGCTGGTTCCACAGCTTATTTTAAATTATTATTCATCCATTCATTCTTCATCATCAAGTTTTGAATTCTGGTCAATGGATGAGTTTTGGACTTTCAAATTGTAATTATACTTCGTAACATTAGGGGCCGATGACCAAGATATTAGGTCGATTTAAACAACAAGCATCATCATCATCATCATCATCATATGAACTTGTGATTTAAAACACACCAAACTACTGAATAATTATTACAGACTAAATTAGGGTATCGGCAGCCCTGAAGATGGTTTTCCGTGGTTTCCCATTTTCACACCAGGCAATGCTGGGGCTGTACCTTAATTAAGGCCACGGCCGATTCCTTCCAACTCCTAGGCCTTTCCCATCCCATCGTCGCCATAAGACCTATCTGTGTCGGTGCGACGTAAAGCCCCTAGCAAAAAAAAAAATTAGGGTATATATATATTGATGCGATGTTGCGTGGCCTCTGGATAATACATACATGCGATACTTCATTTCCCATTCCCCATTCATTTCTGAGGTAGGAGGCTGAATACCCTTTCATTCGAAAATTCCCACCTTGTACCCATCAGCTGTTTATTTGGAAACCTTGCAGTTGATCCACTACGCTAATCATGCTCCCATGTATTGTATATAATATTCATTGATATGATATCATAAATATAGGAACGTTTACAAGTCCAAATCCGTATCCCTTCGCCACAGACTTGGACGCTTTGAAACCGTAGTAAGACACTCAGTAATGTATGCCTAAGAACACTTGAACTTCGTCAAAAACGGAGAACTCAGGAATTAAGAACTCAAAGAAAGAAAGATCCTGAGAAAAATCACGAGCACCATTAAGGAGCGAGGTGAATACAGAATCAGGCATAACAACGAGCATTACCAACCTTCTGAGAGCAAAACATCACTCATGAGAAAATGGAGACTTATCTGCTACAATCACGTAGTCAGAATGGGCAACAAGAATTTTCAACACCATTTCTAGAGAGAAGGGACAAATGCTAAAATGACGAAACTGGTTCTAAAAGACCTAGAATTGTTAATAATTGTTTCCAAGGACATATTCAATAAGGTTAATTTAGAACGCTGATCACAACATCCGACATCCTTAGTCACTGACAGCTAAAACATTGCGTCCGGAGTGGGAGGGAAGTTGACTCAGAAGGGAAAGCTACGCACCCTGGCCTAAGAAGAAAGCTCACCATTATTAGGAACCACGTCGTCCAAGGGACTACAACGAAACATTAAGAATGATCTAAATAGGTGTCATTATTCATCGAATGGAGTACCCTGAATGGCATTGAAAGAAAGTTATGGAAAGAGGTTACTTGCTCAACCAAGCAAGAGTATAGGTTTACATAACTGTTTCTGTTGTGATGGGATTTCCGGTGTTACGTGTCACTGGGAGTTTTCTCTTCATTTCAAAAGTACCACGTGGGCCCTCACTATATAACTGGACGTTAATTTACTCAGTTGAGAAAAATGAACAGGAGGAATAATTCAAACTTAAAAATTAGCAATCAAAATAATATGACTAAACCTGGAACTCGGCTTGAAGCAGTAAATAATTTATTTAAACATTGATACAGCAAAAAGCAGGGTTAGTAACAACGCAAGTTGTGCGGAAGAAGAGGGAGGAAAAAACTGGTATATAGACTGATTTGAAAAAAGGAAGTCCGAAGAGTTTAAAAGGCTCGCTCAAGACCGAGAACTTTGGAGAGAAAATTCCATCTGAAACCTGTCCATGTTGAGATTCACAAGTGGTGAAGATGATGATGGTGATGATGATAATGATGATGATGATGATGATGACGATGCAGCTAATATTTTTTTGCAATTTGCTTTACGTCGCACCAACACAGATAGGTCTTATGGCGATGATGGGAGGGGAAAGGCCTAGGAATGGGAAGGAAGCGGCTGTGGCCTTAATTAAGGTACAGCCCCAGCATTTGCATGGTGTGAGAATGGAAAAGCACGGGAACTATCTTTAGGCCTACCGACAGTGGGGTTCGAACCCACTATCTCCCGGATGCGAGCTCACAGCTGCGCGGCCCTGACCACACGGCCAACTCGCCCGATGATGAAGCTACCCATAATGTAACTCATCGTCAAAAGTATACGAACCCTGTACGTACCATATAAAAGGTAAGAAATCGTTTGATCCTCGGTAAGATAGCGTAATGTAGCGTAATGTAATGTAACGTAGGCCTATCTCTGTACTCTTCATAATTCACTAACTATAGTAAACGATATGGCACCATTGTAATTGTAATTTTCAACTGGAGGTCATCTGTAAGAGCAGCTGTCCATAGACCTCCTGACACAATTCAGACCCTAAAGGGAAGCGGGAGTATGAATAGCTTGTACCATTATTATATATTGTAACCGTCTTACTAATAAAAAGTCCTTATACAGTTGTTTAACTCCTGTTTAGTTATACAGTGAATAAACCCTGTATAAGCGTTTTTCATTTTTCTTACTAATAAACGAGGTATACGCATTGTATTACTATACAGCACGTATACACTCGTTCCAAGGTGTAGGAATCTCTTCCTGTAGTTCACTGACGTATTTCGCACGTTCACCGCCTTTATGATCGCTTCTGCTGGTTATCTACGAGCAAAACTTTCCGGAAAGTCGCACAGTAGCACGGCATATCGAAAAGGCAGTGGCAACACTAAGTGAGACAGCTGGAAATTGGCTTATACTGATATCAACTTTTCTTCAGCTTGCTTGTGTAATGAACGCCAAAAAAAGAAATGGAAAGGCTTAAGAAAAGATCAAAAGCTCCTAACTGGGATAGTACGGAAAACGTAAGCAATTGTAATTGAATCGGCGAGTTGAAAAGGGTACACATTCCAAAATCCTTACTTTTCAGGAGAAAGGGAAACCTGTTTTGTAGCTAAACGAGAGGTTTTATGAAAAAAGTTCCTATTAGGCATTTATACACCATATTTCTGCGTATTCAACTACAAAGTATGGAAATCATATTACGTACGGTTTTCAAGTTAAACCATTTTTATGTCAAGCAATATGTCCCTTTTTATATTCAAATTTGAGAAAGATCTAAGATCTTTGTAGTGGCAGATAATGTATAATAAACTCGCAATTTCAAAAGTCTATTAAGCAGTAACACATTATTACATAAACATACGCCCAACCATCATTTCTTTTATAACTTAGTTATTCATTGTCATTCCGTGAGATAGCTGGAAATTGACTTATATTGGTATCAACATTTCTTCAGCTTGCTTGTGTAATGAACGCCAAAAAAGAAATGGAAAAGCTAAGAAAAGCTCAAAAGCTCCTAACTGGGGTAGTACGGAAAACGTAAGCAATTGTAATTGAATTGGCGAGTTGAAAAGGGTACACATTCCAAAATCCTTACTTTTCAGGAGAAAGTAAAAAGTGTTTTGTAGGTTAAAAGAAAGATTTGATCAAAAAAGTTCCTATTAGGCATTTATACCGTACATCATATTTCTGCGTATTCAACTACAAAGTATTATCTCGAGGAATATGTCCCCTTTTATAGGTACTCAAATTTGAGAAATATCTTTGTAGAGGCAGATAATGTATAATAAACTCGCAGTATCAAAAGTAACACATTATTACACAAAAATACGCCCAACCATCATTTCTTTTATAGCTATTCATTGTCATTCCGTCTCCCTAAATTGTTTTACTTTACGAAGATGTCTAGCCTCCATAACCTCTGAATGGTGTATGTCTTCTATGTTTAAAATACTGTGAAGATCATCAACGTTATCGTCCATTCTTTCAATGAGTGTTCAATGTTAAATGGATAAGTCGAATATTTCACCACGATTATATTACTGTAGACAATAAATACCACGAAAATAAACTGCTCACTCGTTTCTTTTTCCGCTACTTGCTGCTATACAGCGCTTATACAAGGGTCCTGGTCTGTATAAGCAATTCAGTGAATAACTATTACAGATGTATATGCAGAAGGCGGTTTATTAGTAAGACGGTAACAGTTTAGTCTGGTATGTCATAAATACACCAGCCTCGTGTCGGTAGACTTCATTCATATCCTAAAGGCAAGGCCTTGTCCCTGCAACCGCATTTGTCTCTCCTGTGCTGAGCGTTTCAGGTCAACATATTTTTTTTCAAATTCAGCCTGTCCATCACTTAATCCATATACTTCTTCCTCGACCTTCCTCTTCCCTTCTTACCCAGAACTTTTCCTTCCAGTATAGTCATGAGGAATGTGTTATGTCGAAGTGTGTGGCCAAGGATTTTGATTTTCCTCTTTTCTACAGTGTTGATCAATTCCCTTGTTTCGTCTATTTCCTAAGGAACCTCTTGTTTTAATTTTTCTCTGTCCAACTAATATTCAGCATCCTCCTCCATATCCACATTTCCATTGCTTCCAGGCGTTTTATATCCTGTTTTACTAAGACCCATGTTTCACATGTAAAATGACTGTGGGATAATATTCCGGCACCTAGGCATCTCCGAAACCCTTGAGAAGTATTAGTGGGATGTAAAGTCAGTAACATTATTATTGGCACCACATTGTACAACGATGCATTCTTTATATTCTTAGTGTTTCGTCATCAGTTTCTCAGACAATACGATCATTTTACAATACCATACTTGAAACTTAATGAAGATGAAAAAACACATATTTCCATACACACAATTAAACAATGTTTCATAATATTATAAATACCAAACGTCCCTTGACTCCTAAATCCCTAAGTTTTTCAGTAATCGCTTTAAAGAGTTACTCAGTATGTTGAGTAACGACTATTGTCCCCGCATTTATTAAGTTATGTATTCATTTCGTATTACAATGAATTGCAATTCCTTCTAAAAACGTTCAGTTCTTTAAAACCTTGACTAATCTTTTCTAATATGTTCACTTTGAGTAATCCTAAAATTAATCATTAAATGACCACTCCAACAGTTGTAGAAGAAGGCTTACGCTAGCCCGCAATGCACTCTGTACTTAGCAGGTTGCTAAACGACTAACACTTTCATCAATATTCCGATATACTTATGTGATTTCCATCCTTAGTAATGTGATTCCATGCAGCCATGTTTGATTACTACCTGTCAAGCCAGAGAGTATACACTTACTCTTGTCACGGAGGAGTACTATTCTCTGCTAGATACTCTTTGAATCTATGACCTTCTCCAGTTTCCAAACATACTCAACAGATGGCAGAACGTTCCTAAGAGAAAACAGTCGACGTATGCACAGACGGAAAGGTATCAAGTCAACTAGCCTTCTGTATGACCATTAATAAAGTGCAGGGACGAAATCTACACAATGCGTGTGTCTACTTTCCCGAACCAGTATTCAACCAGGGCCAATTTTATGTTGCACTATCTTGGGCAAGATCGTTCGCTAATATTAAGATCAGATACGGCCGAGTGGTCGAAGCACAGTGAATATTGTATTGCATGTGGTGTAGTGGTTAGTATGATTAGCTGCCAACCCCCTCTCCCGAAGGCCCGGGTTCGATTCCCGGCTCTGCCACGAAAATTTGAAAAGTGGTACGAGGGGTGGAACGGGTTCCATTTAGCCTGAGGAGGTCAGGTGAGTAGAGAAGGGTTTCGATTCCTACCTCAGCCATCCTCGGAGGTGGTTTTCCGTGGTTTCCCACTTCTCCTCCAGGAAAATGCTGGGATGCTACCTATCTTAAGATCATGGCCGCTTATTTCCCTCTTCGTGGTCTATCCTTTCTGATCTTCCCATCCCCCACCAAGACCCCTGTTCAGCATAACAGGTGAGGCCGCCTGAGGAGGTACTCGTCCTCCAACCATGTTGTATCCCCAACTTAAAGTCTAACGCTCCAGGACACTGCCCTTGAGGCAGTAGAAGTGGGATCCGTCGCTGAGTCAGAGGGAAAACCAACCCTGGAGTGTAAACAGATTTGAAAAGAAAGAAAGAAAGAAAGAAAGAAAGAAAGAAAGAAAGAAAGAAAGAAAGAAAGAAAGAAAGAAATGTTATAAACTACGTTACGAATGAATCATTTGTGTTCTGGTATTACATGTTCATAAAACTATTGAAAAGGGCACTGAGAACAATATGAAACAATCTGACCTATTTATAACGAACACTGCGGTGCAGCACGGGTCCCCTAGTTATTCTTGAATTGTTTCCATGAAAAGTGTTTAATCGTTCCACGTGCAAAGCAGATTTGCAAGCTAACTGTGACTGTAAGATGCCTTGGATTCACCTTTTGAGGGATTCGGGCCGCGGAACTCGTCTAGAACGAAATTACATTATTTGCTCCATTTGAATCTGGATTAAATTGTGGTCACTGAGGGGAAATTTCCAGCCTCATTTTAGTTGTCCTCTTTATCACGGCATGTCACTTTTGCCACACCCTGTATACGAATTGTCCCATTAAGCACGGTGATAAGAACCACTTTCCATCACCCTCTCGAGTAGACATTGCCTTGGAAATTAGCGCCATCTCAATGAGAAGCCGACTAAAGGTGCCGTTGCCTTCGAGCTGCCTCATCAGCCGAACAATTTGATCCGCTAGCGCCCGGCTGATGGAAACACTAATTCAATTTACATGTTCTCTTTGCAATATCAGCGGGGAGCTCGGATTGAGATAGAAGGTGGCGAACAGGATAAACACCAAGGGGAGATGTATTATTCAACAATCTCCAGCCCACTTTGTAAATATGAACGGGGAGGTCGTTTTAACTCGGGCCTACACAAACTCATAATCGTTCACTACGGCACTTGAGAGATTTGGTTATATGCTGTCGATGCTAGAGGTCAACGCATTCACCCCCGCTTACTCCTCATCACAGGAAAGTGAGATTATATATACTAGCTACTTTTTCAACGTCGCACTGGCACATCAAAGGCTTTCGGTGACAGAAGGATGCGAAAGGGCTACAATTGGAAACGTAGCGGCCGCGGGCTTTAATTAACCCTGTATGAGTGTAGTTGTTACGGCACTATGCAAACACTACACGTTGAAGTTTAAATATAATGAGCCGAAACATTTTGAACTTTCCTTTAACATATTGAAGTTACTAATCTAACATTATCAATTTAATGCAAACAAAAGTATGTTCTTTACTAATTATAGCCAGTTTATAAAACACAAAAACATGGTCACAAACAAAGTTCTAATACGTACTTTTCGGAATATTTTTCAGACATTTTTGCCAATGCAGCTATTGCAGGTGATCACTTTCTGTTCCTAATGTACGGACCTATTACAAGCACCACAGAAAACTTTAGTTTTACGGTCCTTACTTCTCGGGCAGGCATGGCACCTTCCTTGAGATCCAGAAGGCCTCCGAGTTGGAGCACTGACTGGAAATAATTCGTTGCCTAGCTGCTCTTCAAGTGCTGTCTTGATAGATACAGGGATAATTTCAATCAGAAGTAATTTTTCCATTAATGAAACAATCAACTGCTCTCCTAATAACAATAGAAACACGTGTAGCTTTGTTGAACTTAGACCTCCTGAATTTTTTTTGTTACTATTTGCTTAACGTCGCACCGAGACAGATAGGTCTTATGGCGTCGATGGAATAGGAAAGGCGTAAGAGTGGGAAGGAAGTGGCCGTGGCCTTAATAAAGGTACAGCCCCAGAGTTTGCCTGGTGTGAAAAATGGGAAATCACGCAAAACCATATTCAGGGCTGCCGACAGTGGGATTCGAATCCACCATCCCCCGGATGCAAGCTCCAGCTGCGCGACCCTAACCACACGGCCAACTCTCCCGGTCCTGCTGATGTTAGGTTAAGGCGAAGGATGACGCAGCCATTTAGACAAGCTCCTTTCCGCGTACCGTAGAATACACATAGTGGCCATCTCTGTGGTATGTATTGTATGCCCCTGCGGGCTGCCTGGTCGAGGCGGTAAAGGCGTGCTCGGTTCGAATCCCCGTCAGGAAGTCGTAAAATTTAAGAAACGAGATTTCCACTTCCGGAGGTGCATATGGCCCTGAGGTTCACTCAGCCTACATCAAAAATGAGAACCAGGTTAATTCCTGGGGGCAAAGGCGGCCGGGCGTAGAGCTAACCACTCTACCCCATCACGTGCCGCGGTTAACAATGGTAGAAGCCTTTACCTCCCACTCCTACAAGGGTCTTCATGGCCTGTACGGAGGTGGCTTTGCTTTTGCTTTGATATTGTATGCGCCGCACATTTTATCATAGAGATACATAATTTCTGGGAAGTCAATGTCATTCCTATATACATAGTCCACTGGAAAGTACAAGGACAAATTGTCTCTTCTTTGGTTCATACCTTTCTTTAACTCCCTTTTGTTACATTCAGATAACTTTGCATCCGATAATATTTCATAGGCCCATATGGGTTTAAACTGATTCAACATGAATCGAGATCTCAGTACACCGATTTCAGTCTTATAATAATGCAACTATCTCTTGCCTCAACTGCATGTTTAATATCTGATCAGAATTGGTGAATATGTTTTACTTCTCAATTCTGAACACATGACAGTAACTTACTTGGATTTAAATTTCCTGTTTTGCTCCATCCCTAAACATTAAAATATAAAACCACTATCATTTTTAACTTTTGCATACATCCAACACCCCGATAAAAACTATGAAGGATATTCCCAAGGTAGTCAGGGACTGAGCGCAGGAATCCGTGAATTATACACCAATCTTGATACTTGGAAAGTATCTACGCATATCAAGTAACTCAACACAGATTAGAAAGGCGATGGCTAGACCTATGTGAACTAACCATCGCTCAGGTCTAGCGACAAATCGATGCCTGTCAATTGCTACTTAGAAGTCTCAAAGGAGAACAGTTTTTCAAATGGGGTTTCATATCAGATAAAATGGGACTGTTCAGATAATCCTGAGAAGAGAATACAATGAGCAATTTGTGAGTAGAATCTCATTCTATATTGATGATAAGAGAACTCAAACAGGATATGAAATTTGAAGCACCAGACGAAACAAAGTATTACTAAAACTTGAAGATTATAAACTGAATAGTCTATAAAGTAGATAATTAAAATTCTTAGTAATGGGTTCCTTGAAACGTTATGTCTCAAAATAGCATTTCGTTTATCAGGATAGCAAAAGAAAGCAAACTCACCTGCGTACAGACCATGAAGGCCCTTGGAGGTGTAGAGTGGTTAGCTCTACCTCCGGCCGCCTTTGCCCCCAGGAATTAACCTAGAACTCACTTTTGGTGTAGGCTGAGTGAACCTCAGGGTCATGAGCACCTCTTTATCAGGACAGTACTTCCTCTAAAGTTATTATTCTTTCTTTTTCAGCAAGTTCTATGGGTTTCACGCAGCTCTGCCTGCGCCCTTTCATTGTGATACGAATAACATTAATAAAGGTTTGCTAATATTTGCGTTATTCTGCTGTATAATACTTGCAGGTAACTATATTATGTTCTTTAATTTTATCTTCAGGATCTGCCTGTTCTGATGTTTTCTTAACACGACTAACCCTGTATGATGTAAAAAACCATTCAGAGAAGAAGAAAGTAGAAGGTAAATTGCGCGTCTCGAAGGAATTACTGAAAATAACGCACTAAATGCATGGAAAAATTTAACTTCTGATTTAAATAAGAGGATTTTTTTTGCTAGTTGTTTTACGTCGCACTGACACAGGTTTGTCTTATGGTGACGATGGGACAGGGAATGGTCCAGGAGTGGGAAGGAAGCGGCCGTGGCCTTAATTAAGGTACAGCCCCAGCATTTGCCTGGTGTGAAAACGGGAAACCACGGAAAACCATCTTCAGGGCTGCCGACAGTGGGGTTCGAACCTACTATCTCCCGAATACTGGATACTGGCCGCACTTAAGCGACTGCAGCTATCGAGCTCGGTAATAAGAGATTTACAGTTGTACTGCAAAGATATCAAATGTACACACCACGGTAACTGGAAAATTTAGTAGATATGCTTTGGACACGGCTAAATTATTTATGGAGGAACACCTTTGATACGCAATGCAACCAACCGTTCACAAAATCTGCATTCACCGCCCTGAAATAATTTCAAGTGCTTTGCTTCCTACTGAGCAATTAAGTGAAGAATACAAGATGCCAGAAATAAAGTGTTCAAAAGGTATAAAGAATTTTCACAGGAAAGATGTGCCGACAGAAGACTGATCACGATGTGCTTAATAGGCTCCTGAACGCATCTGACCCATATATTTCAAGCATGGAAGAATAACACACTAAAAGAGAGGTATTTTTGTAAAGAAGTGTTAGATATGTTGCTACCACCAAACATTACCTCGGTTTGTGAAAATGTGTCGAGTAGTAATAATTCAGATTCTGATTTAAAACATCTATATACAGTGCTAATTAGTTATGTGCAACAAAATAAACTCTTATTTTGTTATAAACGTGTGTTGCTGTCAATTAAGTTACCAAAAAACAAACCAGATAAATTTTTGTGAACGTTTTGTCCTTTCGGCCCCACTGTGCGACGTTCGGACATTCTTCTGCCACTAGTTCCAAACTTATTGTAGCGCGAGACCGCCAGACAACGAAGCTGAACGGTCTGTCGCATACCGCGTTTAAATGGCCCTTCATCGACTGATTATCCGAGTGATTTCTTAGAAATGCACATTCATGAAGTTTCTCGCTCAATTATGGCCCATCAAGAATTTCTGCAATCCTGTCAAAACTTAGTGGAGCGTCCGTGGCTCACCGCTGGATACCGTGGTTCAAATCTCGGTCCCTCCGTGTGAGATTTGTGCTGAACAAAGCGGAGGCAGAACAGGTTTTTCTCCGGGTACTCAGGTTTTCCGTGTCATCCTTCATTCCAGCAAAACTCTCCATTGACATTTCATCTCATATGTCAGTCATTCATCATTGCCCCAGAGGAGTGCGACAAGCTTCGGCAGCCGGCACATTTCCTATGCACCCCGCTAGATGGGAGCTTCATTCATTCCATTCCTGACCAGGTCGAATGACTGGAAACATGCTGTGTATTTTAATGTCAAAACAGCCTCATAAAAATAGGGGCCAGGTAATCGATTTAGAGACATTTAATAGTGAAATTTCACTGCGATAATATTCTGAATTCTTAGCAATTCTTCCGCAAGTTTTCTGTTCGTTTGACCCCTTCATGAGGTTTATTTGCATAGTCAGTAAGGTTTCATTTAATGCTGGATTTTGCTCCACTCGCACGTTCGAACCCCGGACGACTGCCATACATTTCCACCGGCTATACCGTTCCGCCTCTTCAGATCCACATAAACATACAATCGCCCAAAGCAGTTATGTCGGACAACATGCCTGCGAACTAAGACGAAATAATAAGTTGGAAGAAAAACCTTCGGTGATTCGAGCTAGCCCACACTTCATCCGGCCACTGAAGAATTCATTGCCGGTTCCAGCTGGGATAACGAGGGACCTAGGTGGTCACCGGAAGATGACATTTTATCCAGAACGCCTGGCGTAGACCTCATGCACTCTTCCACGTGTATAAAGGTTTCATTCGCTGTTGCGAATGGCTAATGAGTTCACACAGAAGTACTACTACGGCATAAGTCCACTAGAGCTCTACGGATCCGTAGTACAAGCGAGTTGGCGGTGTTGAAGGACTAATGGTTGATTAACTTTCCGGACCAGTATTTTATATTTACTTAAGAATTGTTTTCTGTTATCCATCAATTGTTTTTTCTTTAAAATTTGGTAAAAAGTATGAGTTATTCAATTTTCTTCCAGTTTTAATTTATTGTAGGTTCAGTTTATTTATTAATGACATATTTTGTTTCCACCTTAAGAAGGCCTTGTCTTATCATTTGGTATACTGACAATGAATAGCAGTTTGTCAAGTGTAATATTTTGTTTTTGATCCTGGCCTGCTATCTCAAATTAATTTATGGGTCCCTTTCCCATTTTATTTATGTAGCTTACTGCACCCAAATTAAGTAGTATTAGTTTCTTGTTCTTGCATTTGGTTGTTTGAACCGTGTTTGTTTTGAGTGTACTTGGGATGTTGCAGTAAGTTGTGGTGGCAGAGCGTGGTTCTATTTGCATAAGTTGTTGATGTTGATTTAATTTGTGCTGATGAACTTAAAAAGTTCCTTGAGTGAATATTACTCGTTTCTGCCCTGAAGATGGTATCCGTGGTTTCCAGTTTTCTCGCCAGGGTTGTATTTTAATTAAGGCCACGGCCCCTAGCGTCTCTCCTACTGTATCCCTTCCCTTCTTTTCGTCGCTAAATATCTCCAATGTGTTAGCGAAACGTTAAACCATTACAAACCATTACAAACTTTCAGCGTTTCGTGAGCCTGGCTCGTTTTACTAACTCCGTCATAATCCTTTATTTGTAACTAGCTCCGTGGCCCAGTTTAGATCTATATCTCTTATAATTAAATTATTAGAAAATGAGTCTAGGTATCGTCGTCTTGGTCTGCCTCTACTTCCCTTACCTTCCATGACCGAGTCTATATTATCCCAGGTAACATTTCTTCCTACATTCGTCTCAAATGACCCCACCACCGAAAACGGTTTATGCGTACAGCTTCATCAGTGTAGTTCAGCCTTCAACCTCTCATTCCGGGTTCCATCCTGCCATTGTTCTCACCTGTTTGTACCAGTGCTCACTCTCGCTACTTTAAAGTCTGTTACTTTTAACTTATGAGTAAGATATTATCATGAGCTTACCCAGCTTTCACTCGCATAAAGTAAAGTCCGGGAGCGGACTTCCTTCTTACAGAATACTGTTGATCGCAACTGCGACCACACTGCATTAGCTTTACAGCACATAGACTCAATCTCACTTACTGTACAACCATCCTGGGAGAACACACACCCTAAATACTTGAACTGGTATACCTGCTCCAAATTTGTATTCATAACCTGATATTCAATTCTCTTAAGTGTCTTACCTACTGATATCACTTTAGTCTTTCTGCACAATCTGCCATTAAGACGAAGTCGTCAGCATAGGCCAAATTGCTTACTACATTTACACCTAACTGAATCCCTTCCTACGCCTTTGTACCTTTCTGTAGAGGATCCACGTCAATTAGGAACAACAAAATGAAAGATTACAGCCGTAGCTAACCCCTGTAAGTACCCTCAACCAAGAACTCATTCTAACATTGATTTTCGCTGCGGCCCAATTGTCAACATAAATACCTTTCATTGTTTTTAATAATCTACCGTTAATCCTATAGCCCCCTCGGTAGGCACTCTGTCATATGCCTTATCTAGATCTGTGAAACAGACGCATAACTCCCTCTTCCCCTCGTAGCCTTTTTCAGTTACCTGCCGCATTTGAAAATCTGATCCTGACAGTCCCTCTGTGTTCTGAAACTACACTGGTTTTCATTGAACTTACTCTCAGCCCCTGATCGTACACTCCTTGTCAGAATACCAGTAAATACCTCACCTGCTATACAGCACTGATAAATGAAATACCTCGATAGAGGTTGCATTCCTTCCTGTTCCCTTTTTTATAGGTAATTTCAATTACTGATTTTCTCCAATCAGAAGGTACATTACCAATATTCCATACCACTCTATGAAGTCATTTTTTCCCTGCCTTCCCACTATATTTCACCACTTCATGTCTAATTTCATCTATCCTTGCTGCTTTACGACAATAGAGTTCATTTACCATCATTTATACTTCCTCAAACGTAATTTCACCAGCATCTCTTCTCCATTAGTTCAGTTGTTTGCCACGTCACCAGAAATATTTCCTTTTACGTTGAGGAGATTGCCGAAATGTTCCTTCCACATGTCCAGTAATTTCCAGGGATCTATTATGAGATCGCCTGATTTACCCAAAACACTATTCATTTCCTTTTTCCATCGCTTTCTAAATTATTTATTGCTTTGCAGAAATGTTTCCCTGCCATTTGACCAAGCCCGTCCAGGTAATTATCGAAATCTTCCTACGACTTCTTCTTGAATACAACAATTATTTATGTTGCTCTGTTTCTTTCATCTATGTACAGTTCCCTGTCTGCATCAGCCCTTGTTTGGAGCCATTTCTGATACGCCTTCTTTTTATATTGTTACAATCTGCCCTCACTTCATCATTCCACCAAGATACTCGATTTTCCACGTCTTTGCATACAGATGTTCCTAGGCATTCCGTTGCTGTTTGTACTACAGCATACCTGAATGCCACCCATTCTCTTTCTATATCCTCATCCCCCTTACTGTTAATTGTTTGGAACTTTCCACTAATCATACCGATGTACTTCTGCCTAATTTCCTCGTTTGGGAGATTTTCTACCCTTATTAGTTTGCAGACAGATTTGACTTTCTGTATCCTAGCGCTGGAGATACTTAATTCACTACAGATCAGATAGTGGTCAGCATCATAAAAATCCCCGGAAAACCCGTACATTCCTAACAGATTTCCTGAATTCAAAATCGTTAAGATATAGTCTATTATGGATCTGATGCCCCTACCATCTCATGTAAAGCGCTGAATAGCCTTACACTTGAAGAATGTTTTCGTAACTGATAAACCCATCCTTCCCCACATTTACCCATATCCTTCAGTTCTCTTTCCAATTCTTGCATTGATATTGATATAGCCTGTTAGCACTATCCTATCCTTGTTGTTGACCCTGACTACGATGTCAGCCAGTGTTTCATAAATCTTGTGTAGTTCAACCTCATCTGCATCTTCACGAGGTGGATATACAGAGACAATTATCTTCCTAATTCCTGCAACAGCCAAATCTTCTCACATCATTCGCTCATTTGCGTCCCTAACATAAACTATGTTGCGTGCAATAGTATTTCCGATGGACATTCCTACTCCACACTCTGCCCTTCCCTTTTTAACACCTGTTATCTCCCCTTCCCCGAACAGCATTCAGTCCTAACACATCCGGACGTATCCTCTCTGCTGGTTCAGCCATTTCTACACTCTTTCTTCCAAAAGCTCAATTAATATGAATAGCTCCCCGTCGAATTCCATTCCATTTCGTTCGCTAACTTGTTTCCATGCCCTTGCTGGCGGGACCTAGTGTTTATAGTGCACTAAGTCTTCTGGTGTGGGCTAGAGCAATTTTGTTACTTTCATTGATCTGTCTCTGTCTTATCCTTGGCTTTGACAAAATGAAATTGACTGAGGTATGAGCGATGCTAGTAATGCCATTCCTTACGCAGCCAGTCCCTGCTATGAATGGTGTGAAAATATTGCTCAGAGGGTTGGTTGGTGCATGCATTTCAGTGGGCTTGGCAGACTGATATGTAATAGCAACTTCTGGCTCGGTGAGGAAAGCAACGGGAAACTACCTCACTCCTCATTTCCCTAGTACGCCTCTTCAGTGATGCTTAGGCCATCTATGACAGCTCATGGCGGAACTGTTAAGGATCCCACCAGCCTTTGAGCTGATGACTAAACATACACATACAACTTGTTTCCAAGGAGTCCCTCACCTGTCAAACGGAATTGGGACTCCGTTAGCCTCACAGGTACGAGTCTTGCTTAAAACATTATGATCATACTCGGTGAAAATTCTGTGAACAAGGATGCTACCCCAACTTACACATAGTCCAAGTGATGATCTCTCCTATAACAGGTTACGGACCTCCGATGGATTGTATAGTCCTAGCCACCTGAACAGAAGGAGGGCCATGACTCAGAACATGTCCGAGATGCCCACTCCCATTCCGTAGCAACTGGTGTCCCGATACTCAGGACCACTTACTAGGCCACTCTGCCGTTGCCCGTGGTTCAGGAACTAGAATGTGACTACAGTTACCCATACCACCAACCATTAGTCACCATTAGCAATATATATATACGTATCCACTCTGCTGGTTCAGCCATTTCTACACTCTTTCTTTCAAAAGCTCCATTGATATTAATAGCTCCCCGTCGAATTCCATTCCATTTCGTTCGCTAACTTGTTTCCAAGGAGTCCCTCACCTGTCAAACGGAACTGGGACTCCGTTACCCTCACAAGGTACGAGTCTTGCTTAAAACATTATGATCATACTCATTATATATATCGCAGAGGCCGATGTTAGTAGCTTGTCTATAAAAAGCGTATGTGCGAAATGTGGCCTAAAACTAGGCGGCAGAAGACTCGGATTGTATAAATCATTGTGAATGTAATCGAGCAATTATCAGAGAGCATGCCAAAACGCATTACGTGAGATCTCACTTTCCCAAGTTACACGGTTATCAGATACTTATTTAAAAGACTACCGCTACACGTAGCACTCAAACTTTGTAAACTACTTATGAACTAATGAAGGAATTACCACAAAAACCTAAAATGTGTACATTTTGTACAATGGCTTTCACTTGACACAGGAATGTTGGACGATAATCAAGATTAATATCGAAACATTCATCATTGTTACTATCTCTTTAGCAAATCAGTGAATTTGCAGAAGTAATTTCAAATATTTCGATTAATTGGGCGATAATATTCACAGAGGCTTTGTGCCACGCACAGGATTGTAAATGATCAGATTTAACGTCAGTTTTGATATGTTTATAATAGGACTGTATAAATGATATTGCAATAACATCAGCATTGTAACAAGAAACAAGAACAAGATAGAAGGTTTCAATGATAGGGTAACTCTACCATTACAATACTGAACAATATTAATCCTTTTTATTTTGAATTTTTTTTGCTTGTTGTTCAAAGGGGCCTAACATCGAGGTCATCGGCCCCTAATGGTACGAAATGAAATAACAAAAAAAGTCAAATTCATCCACTGATCAAAATAAAATAAAAATGTCGTGAAGAAGGAATGGAAGGACATGAACCAAAAAACAAAAAAACAAAAAACGAGCAAACAAAAAAAAACAGTGGATCCAACTGATAAAAGATCATAATTAATGTATGACTGACCAAGGGACCACTCATAAAGCACAATCCTGAATCGAGGATGCTTGATGTAGATAGGGGTCCAGAATCCAGATCTAAGGCCCCTCAGAATGGTACATGTCGCGAGTAAAGTAGAACCATGGTATTTGTCATGTTGGGGTACTAATCAAAAGTAGCGAAGACTCACGGTGTTCCCCACATGATGGTACTACTCACAAGTATTGTACGCCGTACAGGTAACGCAGACATATGGTGTTCTCACACAATGGCGCCACTCATAGCCAACGCAAACCGATGGGGTTCCTCGCCAAGGGGTACTAATCACGGACGCCGGTATTCCCGTAGTGCTCCTCACATAGTGAGTACTAAGCACAGGCAACGCCCAGACCCGTGGTGTTGCTCACATGGGTACGACTCACGGGTACTGGAAACCCACAGTGACCCTCTCGCTGCTGCTACTAAGCACAAACCTATTGTGTATCTAACGTAGTGGTACTACTCGCAAGAAAAGGCGACCCATGGTTTTCCCCGCGTGATGGTACTAATCAAAAGTAGTTTCATGGTTCTAATTCCGTCATCCCTTGGTCGCCCCTTTAGTCGCCTCTCACGACAGGCAGGGGATACCGCGGGTGTATTCTACATGTGCGTCCCCCACCCGCAGGGGGTATTTCTTTTTTTTTTGAAAAAGAACATGTTTTGTCTCTTTCATAAGAGAAATCTTCAGAATAATTATGAAAAAAAAAACACTTAATATTCCTCGTAACACTAAAACAATGACTTGTCCATAAATTTGTGAGAGTCAAAATGACTCATTCTCTCATATGTAGACACAGTTTAAAACAGTTCATGTTGTTAAAATACTTTGCGTCATAATGTTACCAAGAATATCATGTGCTGTTTAATATAATTATAGTTGGGCTGAAGATGTCTCACATGTAAGAGACGAAACATGCCCCTTATTAAAATAAAATAAGAGGAATGATATTGTACAGTATTATAAAGGTAGAGTTACCCGATCATTAAGACTTTCTATGTTGTTGAGGTTGATATTACGGATTAACTATGAAATGTATTTCTTGTGGGCAAGAAACAAGATCAACAAAACCATATTTACCCTCTCAAAATTTGTGAAAAAAGGAACATTCGGCATCGGAAGATAGACATCTTCGAATTATGGTGTTCGTGGAGTGGCTCGCCTAACCTTTGGACTGAAAACATCAGCAAAGACCGAGCGAATTGGCCATGCGGTTAAGGAGTGCAGCTGTGAGCTTGCACTCGGGAGATAGTTGGTTCGAACCCCACTGTAGGCAGCCCTGAAGATGATTTTCCATGTCGTTCCCCATTTTAATACCAGGCAGATTGTGGGGATGTACCATAATTAAGGCCATGGCTGCTTCCTTCCCACTCCTAGCCCTTTTCTGCCTGTCCCATCGTCGCCTCAACACCTATCTGTGTCGGTGCGACGTAAAACAATGGAAAACAAGTATTAGCAACGGAGTCACCCTGACCACATTAGACCAAAGATCTCATTGGATGGGAAACTCACAGAACAGTGATTCCTTTTATGGTCATACGCTAGAATCCGGGCGCCTCTCCTCGCATATACCGGCCATTAGTGAACATTATAGCTAGAACTCTGCGGAGGAGATTGTCTGACAGGTTTTGGAACGTCTCTGGACTTTTCTTGTAGACAACACGCAGGTGGTCGAAATGTCTATATATCCTTCCGACTTGAATGTGCTCTGAAATATTAAAGAGGACTTACTACCAACTTGATAACCTCCCACATACTGTCATCCAACCTCAGCGAAGTTTCACTGTCGGCATTGGACAGGCTTGCAAGTATTCGTCATACTCAGAACCTCCCTCTTGATTTCCACATTGTATAGCAGGGCCTTTCAAGTGCCCAACATTTCAGGCGTGCAATCCGAGGCGCAGTGTTTCTGTGCACAGTGGATCGGTCCGACTCGGCTCACTTCGGACCAGCGTTTTGTCTCGGGGCGACACGGCTAAGCTCGGCTTAACTCGGCTTGGGTGGCGAAGTGCTACAGGGCAAGAGAGAAAGGGGGAGATAGGCGCAGGGAAAGAGAGAGATAGCGCTATTTCTCAAACTCGAGGAGTGGAGGTCTGCACTCTGGTCAACCTAGCTACTGTAAGTCTTCTTTTGTTCTTGCGCCGCGCAATACACCGGTGCATGCACCCTCAGTGACCCTGTTGTATAGCGTGGTTCACCTTTCCTAATCACACGTCCCCAGTTGTCCGCGGTCCGGGAGCGGCGCATTTTACCCCCAAAATTGCTGCTTAGCGTTCGCTGGTAGAATTTGCGGCTTATGGCCAGAAGCCAGAATATGTTTTGTGAAAATAAGTTCGGAAACGGTTTATTTTCATGTTAGAACTAATGATTCAACTGCGATATCCCGTGCCTATCGTAAGAGGCCACTAAAAGGGACGACCAAGGGGATGATGACCATGGGATTACTTGTGATTAGTTTCATTACATACGGAACACGATGGGTGGACGTTACTTGCGATTAGTACCACTTTGCAAGGAAAATCAGGAGTCTACGTTACATAGAAGCAGCACCATTATGCGAGGAACACTATGGGTCTGGGCGTTGCTTGTGATAGGTACATGGAAATGGCGTGTGGCTTTTAGTGCCGGGAGTGTCCGAGGATATGCTCGGCCAGCCAGGTGCAAGTCTTTTCATTTGACGCCCGTAGGCGACCTCCACGTCGTGATGAGGATGCAATGACGACGAAGACAATGCACACATCCAGCCCCGTGCCAGGGAAATTGACCAATGAAGGTTAAAATTTCCGACCTTGTCAGGAATCGAACCCGGGATCCCTGTGACCAAAAGCCAGCATGCTAACCATTTAGCCATGGAGCCGTACTTGTGATAACTAAAATCGTGTGCATTCCACCGATCGGTTCCACTGCGTTCAGAAGGGATCTCCGTTACCTGAGAGCAGTATCGTTGTGTGCGAAACACCACGGATCTATACTACTTGTGATTAGTACCGCCATGGGAGAAACGCCATGAGTCTTCGTTTCCTGTGATTGGTACTACTATAGGAGGAGCACCAGGATTCTGCTTTACCAGTGGTTACTAGGGCCCGGATGTTTGTGCAACGTCATATTTTATTTCTTTACATCATTTCCATGCAAAATATAAGTTAAGCATGATTTTATCTATGGTGACCGAAATTTTGCAATTTTCACGGGTCATATGAAATCATGTTTTGGCTCCTTTAACGTTTTTCGTCATTTTCCGGTAATTTTCCATATTATGGGCATATTTCCCAATGAATTTTCGTTTTTGTCATATTTATATATTTTTAATTCCATTATAGCATACTTGCCTTCAGTCGTCTCAAAAACGGATTTTTTACACCTCCGGACTGTTGTCTGTAATTTCTTACAATTATCTTTCTTGGAAATACATATTTATGTGAATTATGAGTCTAAGCCGTATAGAAAGAGGCAGAATAGTGAGCCTCAATTGAACTCTATTGATTTGACATGTTTAAAATATGGCTCAATATCATCCTACGAAGTTGAGCGCTATTTTTCCTGCTACAGGTCAATGTTGCTTCGTTCCTATTTCACAACTTAAAAACATATGTAATTTGCTATTGTAATTCTTTCTGATCGCTCATCGAAATGCGACTTTTTTCATTCTCTGTAAAGTCGAGAGTTACCTCTGGACTTAGTAATTAAATACATTCACAATATAATAGTAAAATTAATATTAACTACTCTTTTATTATTGAATTTTCTAGATTTTAAAAGTATATTTTCAATAGAATGTCATTTAAGAAAAGGGCAAGATTTTGAAGATTTCGACAACGTGACCAAGTCATATTTATTGTCATATTTTAATACATTTTAGGTCATAAATGCTTGCATATTTATAACAGTTTTAATTCATAAACATCCGGGCCCTAGTGATTACTATTACACGGGGTGGGTGAACAGGATTTTGGCCCCCTTTGGACAACAAACACCATCTCTGAAAATAAGGAATTGACAATTAGAACCAGTGACTCTTTTGGATTCATGGCCATGTTTTCATCATAATTTGTTTAAGATTCTCGTCCGTTTTAATGATCGTGTCATTTCGCTTTACCTCGTGCCATTCGGGGCCGATGACCTAGGTGTTAGGTCGTTTAAACAATAAACACCATCATAACTCATTTCGTACAACTCTATATAGTAAAATCATCATGGAAATCACACGGGAAAATAAGGTACCAGCCTACCACATGTAACACTTTACTACATGAAATATTAAAAGAACTCCATTAGCATTGATATTTTCATCAATCCACCGTCGCTTTGAATCTTGGATGCGCTGATACATCGAGCATGCATGTCTTAAGTCTGTGACAAGGTCCTAAAGTAGTGGTTTGTTGTGTAACACCTAGGTTCCGACTCGAGTTTTAAAGTAGCACAATGTCGTGTATTTTGGAAGATGGCAAGCAGGCAGTGTTCTGAGAGTTTTGACGGTAATATGTTATACTGGATATGTTAACTATTATTTTATTTTCAAATACAAGAAATTCATTTTTAATTACTCGTTTAAGCTAATTTAAACTTTTATCCTTTTATTCCTTTGATTGTGCTTTTCATCAAACACGCACACGATTTAAATTTCCTTATGGATTTCAGCTCTTTGCTAGCTATTCATTTATGCATTTTAAATAAATGCTGTATAGAGTTTTAAGCATTTTATGAAAAATAAGACATTACGTGATTATTTTATGTCCATTTTATGTCAGTATATACACTGACTGACAGAGCAAATGCAACACCAAGAAGGAGTGGTTCGAAAGGGATGAAAGTTGGGGAAAAAACAGAGACGGCACGGACGAATAATTGATGTTTATTTCAAACCGATATGCAGGTTACACAATGCGCACGGCATCGACTCAGTAGGATGTAGGACCACCGCGAGCGGCGATGCACGCAGAAACACGTCGAGGTACAGAGTCAATAAGAGTGCGGACGGTGTCCTGAGGGATGGTTCTCCATTCTCTGTCAACCATTTGCCACAGTTGGTCGTCCGTACGAGGCTGGGGCAGAGTTTGCAAACGGCGTCCAATGAGATCCCACACGTGTTCGATTGGTGAGAGATCCGGAGAGTACGCTGGCCACGGAAGCATCTGTACACCTCGTAGAGCCTGTTGGGAGATGCGAGCAGTGTGTGGGCGGGCATTATCCTGCTGAAACAGAGCATTGGGCAGCCCCTGAAGGTACGGGAGTGCCACCGGCCGCAGCACATGCTGCACGTAGCGGTGGGCATTTAACGTGCCTTGAATACGCACTAGAGGTGACGTGGAATCATACGCAATAGCGCCCCAAACCATGATGCCGCGTTGTCTAGCGGTAGGGTGCTCCACAGTTACTGCCGGATTTGACCTTTCTCCACGCCGACGCCACACTCGTCTGCGGTGACTATCACTGACAGAACAGAAGCGTGACTCATCGGAGAACACGACGTTCCGCCATTCCCTCATCCAAGTCGCTTTAGCCCGGCACCATGCCAGGCGTGCACGTCTATGCTGTGGAGTCAATGGTAGTCTTCTGAGCGGACGCCGGGAGTGCAGGCCTCCTTCAACCAATCGACGGGAAATTGTTCTGGTCGATATTGGAACAGCCAGGGTGTCTTGCACATGCTGAAGAATGGCAGTTGACGTGGCGTGCGGGGCTGCCACCACTTGGCGGTGGATGCGCCGATCCTCGCGTGCTGACGTCACTCGGGCTGCGCCTGGACCCCTCGCACGTGCCACATGTCCCTGCGCCAACCATCTTCGCCACAGGCGCTGCACCGTGGACACATCCCTATGGGTATCGGCTGCGATTTGACGAAGCGACCAACCTGCCCTTCTCAGCCCGATCATCATACCCCTCGTAAAGTCGTCTGTCTGCTGGAAATGCCGCCGTTGACGGCGGCCTGGCATTCTTAGCTATACACGTGTCCTGTGGCACACGACAACACGTTCTACAATGACTGTCGGCTGAGAAATCACGGTACGAAGTGGGCCATTCGCCAACGCCGTGTCCCATTTATCGTTCGCTACGTGCGCAGCACAGCGGCGCATTTCACATCATGAGCATATCTCAGTGACGTCAGTCTACCCTGCAATTGGCATAAAGTTCTGACCACTCCTTCTTGGTGTTGCATTTGCTCTGTCAGTCAGTGTACTTTATTCGACCATTATATCAAATCATACAGCATGAGCCTATTACCTACATGTCCATTAAAAAATCATCAGTTTGGAACTTTGCGTACGTTATGTTGCTCTTTCATACGGTTCTATAGTGCAAAAATTATTCAAACGGTTTCGAAAAAGAGCTGCATAAAACTGACAAGTTTTAGACACAGGTAAATAAGACAAAATGAGATTGCTGTATATAAATAATTATTTTATTCCAAGTCAAGGAATTATTTATCCAGCTGCGCTGAGTAGCTCAGACAATAGAGCCCAACTTGGCAGGTTCGATCCTGGCCCAGACCGGTGGTATTTGAAGTGCTCAAATACGTCAACCTCTTATCAGTAGATTTTTCTGGCACGAAAAAGAACTCCTGCCGGACAAAATTACGGCACATCAACGTCTCCGAAAGCCGTGAAAATTGTTAAATGGCCCTAAAACTATTATTATGATTATTTGTGTATCTAATGCAGCTGCACCCAATATGCTGTTCTATTAAGTGAAAACCATATGGTTCGACGAATAGTGTGTGACGAATTAGGATGTTATGGATTTGTGTTACTTTATTTAAATATGGAGGATTTTAAGATTTTTATTCGTTCACAATTTGTCAGTTTATTTCATCAACTACAGCAACCAGCAATAAATTTCAGTCGGTAAGTGTCCAGCATGCAGGTGACGCGGGAGTTAGATGAATGTTATTCCTTGGGTAGTAAAAACTAACGGGTGGCAGAAGTAAGGAGAACATAAAATGAAAACTAGCACAAGCAAGGAAGGCTATTCTTAAAAAGAAATTTGCTTAATTCGAATATTGATATAAAAATTAGGAAGGTGTTTTTGAAGACTTTCATCTGGAGCGTGGCATTGCATGGTGGATAACTAGCTCAGAAATAAACAGAATAGAAGATTTTGAAACGTGATGTTACAGAAGAATGCTGAAGGAAATATGGATAGATCGAATTACAAATACAGAGGTACTGAATTGGTGAGAGGAGATTGGCTTGACTAAATTTGACCAGAAGAAGAGATAGTATGGTAGGACACATCTTAAGACACCCAGGACTTCTTCAGTAGGTTTTGAGGGTGGTAATAACAGTAGAGGTAGACCAAGCAGATTAGGGTAGATGCAGGATGTAGTAGTTACGTATAAATGGAGAGGTTAACACAGGGTAGGATGGCATCGAGAGCTGCATCTAAGCAATCTATGGACTGATGACTCAAACAACAACAAGTGTGATATGTTGCAAAGGTGTGAAGGTGGCTTTATGTAACTTCCTGCGACGATTTCAGCACACTAACACAAGAAAATAGTGTAATCTCGATAACTGGACAAATTTCGTACGACAGTTAACAAAAACATCCTCCTCTTACTTCGAGTCAGAGCTTCTCCTTTACTTTTCATCATGAGCCAATAACTTACAGAAGATATCAGTACTTTAAAACAATGATTATCATCACATTCACTATTAAAAGATGCACGATCTATTTAAAATTACACACTTCATACGGGGTTATTTTATGTATAGCCTACTGCATACAGTTTCATGGCATGTTATATACATTAGAATAATCTTTAAAAATACGAGGTAATCAGTAACGTTCCCGGGCAGTTGGAATCAACTTCCCCTTGTTCTTACACTGAGAGATTTATTCGGTGACGGTTCAAGATTCGCACCAATGTCATCTACCTTTCCCTCTGTTAAAACTGTTCGAAGGCCGTGCGGTTAGGGGCACGCAGCTGTAAGCTTGCATCCGGGAGGTAGCGTGTTCGAATCCTACTGTTGGCAGCCCTGAACATGGTTTTCCGTGGTTTCCCACCTTCACACCAGGCAAATATTGGGGTTGTACCTTAATTAACGCCACGACCGCTTCCTTCTCATTTCTAGGCCTTTCCTATCCCATCGTCGCCATCTGTATCAGTGAGACGAAAAGAAACTAGAAAAAAATGTTCGTGTGCGCGCCTGATTTTTATTGAGAACTGAGCCAGTAGTTTCAAACTGATTTACAATTACAATTGTAAATAAATTTTTAATAGAGGAAAAACTAGATGACATCTTGAACGATCACCGAATAAATAATGATATAGATGTTGATTCCCATAGGGAATCTGAAATATTTTGTTCCGAATGAGTAAATTTATAATACCAATATAAATGGTCCGTTATTGGACTTTATAAATTTTCCGGCTAACTCATTCCTGGTTGCCAGCGTTTTGCCCTCGTGTGCTAGGCTGGGATCATCAGTTGGTACCTAGCACACGACCAAGACGCTGGCTAGTGCATGTCAAACATCAGTTATGTTGAAAATAATACATTGATAATTGAATGAAATTTTTAAGGAGCCAGATCTGCAGGACCAGAGAGTTGGCCGTGCGGTTAAGGGCGCAGCAGTGATCTTGCATCCGGGAGATAGTGGGTTCGATCCCCCACTGTCCCCACGAATAAATAAATCACTCACAAAATTAGCACAACAATTACGAGTTTCGGTTTCTTCTGCACAGAGATCCATAAAGCAGTTGCACATCAAACCGTACAGGTTTACAGGCGTACATTGTTTAAAACCTGCTGATCCAGCCACAAGATTGAGATATTGTGAGTGGTATCTTACATCATTGAATTTACTCGACCCACAGCTTGTGTTGTTTTCGGATGAGGCCTGGTTTCAGTCAGAACTCTCGCTCGTGGTGTGCAGAAAACCCTAGTCCCTCATTATGAAGGATGACACTTCCAGCATCTTATATAAGGTAAGATTTTACAAAAGATTGTATACACGCTTACAGGAGGGAGGCCGCGCGCGACGTAAGCTGGGCTGAGGCAGCTGCCGTAGCGTAGATTAAAAACACCGTACGCTCGGTCTCGGTTCATGAGAGATACTCTGTATTAAAACTAGAATTCATTGTATATTTACCTGATTCTATTATAGACTTATATAAACAACATATTCTAGAATATGTAAAAAATTCCTTATCGACTCTTTTTCTTCTCACTACTAACTATTTCTTAAAATTTGATTCGCTGGCTTCAACGAAAACAGGCTAGAGCAAGGCACTCATAAAAACAAAATATATCGCCATGAAAGTGTAATTTATTTATTTTGAATTGCTATACAAATCACGCGAATTTAAGCTGAACTGGGTTGATTTGAGCGTAACAAGTGACATACACTGTCTGTTAAGTCTTCAGTCCTGAGGCTGCTTACAGAGAAACTGCAGAAACTAATGGCAGCACCATAATGAGCCGTACTAGATTGGATGAGGAGTGAGACTGTTTGTCTTTGCTTTCCTCACTGGACCAGAAATTGCTATTGCAGCACAAAAGGCCCTATGAGCAGTGCTTTTCTTGGCACCCAGATGCACTATCGTAGTCCTAACCTCAGTATGTTTAATTTACAAAAAAATAAATAAGGAAACTTAATATCTTGATAGAATATTAGAGAGAAGTTTCCTTTTTTCATTATATTATACAAAAAACAACTTAACTCAAGATAAAATAATTTCAACAATGAATTTTCTAGCTTCCGAACTCCACATGGGCCAGTAAGCCTCTTTTACGAAGCATGAACGTTTTCAAATCGGAATAATTTCTAGAAATCACGTATGACGACTGAATTTAATATCAAATTTTAAAGAGGACAGATCAATATATCTGCCAAATAGAGTCTGATGTCGATATGACGTCATATTGTGATCCAATAGTGCTGCCCTCTTGGGGTATTAACATCACCGTGCTACGCGACTTACAATTAGTGTAACTCTGGACTTCGTCGTGGTAGAAAATCATGTGAAGTGTCCTTTGATTTACAGGTTTGCGGTAAAAATGATATCAGACAGTGAACGTTTGAGAAAATGTTCGTACGATAACTTGCTAAAAGTTTCCTTCCTAAAACTGCGTGACATATGGACAGTACGTGTGTTCAAAATTAACAAAGACGCATGCAAGGAAATAGAACGGCTTGTCAGAATTCCAAAATGTAGAAAACGGTAATGTTAAGGTGGCTGAGCGTTGTAAGGGAGCTTCACGCTGCCGGAGCCGCAGTTGAGGAAAATAAATTGCAACACATCATATTGACGAAATAAAATTTGGTTAGAATAAAGAAACTAAATATTTACAATAAAATTTCAATTCCATGCTGAGTGAATTTCAGTGGAAATTTGACAACATTTGGAAAAATCACAAAACAAAAATTGTTAGTCAATTTCGAACTTTAGGAAAAGCCGTCAAAATGGGCCTTGTCCCAACCCATTCAGCCACGCTCTGCTACCAATTATACCTAACTATTTTGGACAACAACTATCACGTCAAAACTTCCGGCCATAAACCCAGCACAGCCCCGTTCTTATGTTTAATGTTGAAAACATTTGTTAACAGACAAAGTAGGGGTCCCCATACAGCGAAAAACGTAAAATTAAGCAATTTCCTCAATTGTGCTGAACGTTGAAGGGCTAAAGGGCCCGGAAAGCTTTCAATTTGTGAGTCTTGGATAGCTCTATCAAGCTAGAAAACAGATTTCGAAAATCGCTTATGATCTAAATGCAGTTCCGGAAAAAGTCTAAAAGTATCTCAATCATAAGGATATGAGTTAGGAATTTTACGTAAATACAACATAATAAAGTATGAGAATAGTTTCTTTACGAGCGCTAATATGAGTCAATGCATTTCTTATTCAAATACTAAACAAATTAACGAATTTAGATAATACTTTCCGTAATGTGTTCCTTGGTTCAATACCCTCAGGCTCTTTTATATATTTTGAAAAATGTACCCACTGAGTGTAGTTATATGGCTTAAGTGAAACTCTACATTAACTCAAATTAGCACTCGTAGTGGTAGACAAAGGCGAACTGCTAATCTAATCGACCGGATAACGATTATCGCGTACTTTCGAAAAAGCATAACACAACAGTATTTGCACGACCATGCGCAGTATGAACAGGGATACTCCCAACAGAATATCGTAGCAAGCCGTGGAAGATAGTAGTAGAGCCCACCAAGGTCAGGTGGATAAAGAATAAATAATTTACGACTAAGCAAAATAAGTGACTACTGACTAAAATAAAAATAATGACTTAAAGGAAATTAGGAATTTAATGGGAAATGAAATTTTTAAAAGTCATTTACTAACATAATTATTTTGGATTAATAAAATGTAAAATGTGCGAGATCTCTCCAAAAGAAAAGAAAACCCTTATTCAGACCTTGGGATCCCAGAACTAAACTAAGCAAATTACAGTAAGTTAATGAATCAAAAAATAAAACTTGACTGTAGCACAAGAGGATAAAACGGTTTCTTAAAGACAATCTCTGGTTACCTAAAGAGATAACTCCATACAATGTTACATCCAAACAAGGTCCATAAAGGATAATACCCAGACATTAAATAAATTCAGAAATTAAGAACCAACAAGAACGAAACTTTCAAGGAAGTAAACTTTAAATCCTCAACACAAGGCTCACGGTTGACACAACAGTTCATCCCATCCGCATGACAAATCAACATCATATCCTTGACAAGCACATTTTAACACTCACAACACAGAGAACGCCCGTCAGCTGTCAGCTCATAACAGAGAGCTCGCATCACAGCAATGTTTACAAGTGCAGTCATGGTAACGGGATCACATGACCCGAGAAAGAAAATGGGTGCGCATAAACAACCAAGTTAGTCAAAGGAACCGCATTCAAATCACTAACTAATACTTGCCCAGGATGAGCCATTGACATAGTCAAAAATCAAAAGACATTAGGAATTAAACCCACCCAAAATATAATGATAGAAGATGCCTTTTAGATGCCACAGTCAATGAATAACATAGGTTTCTGCAATTATATTTAATCTGAATTTTAACAGGAAGCTCAACATAACGTGTTGGAATTAATTTATAGGCATAAACATCGCCAAAACTTACATAAAAGAAACCCCCAATAACTTAAATCATAACGTTATTACGAAGTGATAATCTGTAACTTCATGTCGAAACATTTTCAAATGTAAATCGTTTGTTTCGAGAAAGATCATGCTCAATATTATTTAGAATAATGTTTCGGCTTCGAACGATCAAAGAAAAGTTTCACTTTCAGTTAGCATGCATTTCTTCAAGTTAATCGAGCACCCAGATAAAAATTTGGGGTTAGCAGTACTTACAGTCTCCCCGCACATATATTAAGAGAAAAAAAAGGAAACCAAGGCATTTTGGCTCTCGCCGGTTGGCGAGTAATTCATCCGGTGTCGAAGACCATGACTTCTGCTCCTCCTTCACTCAATTTTCAATAAATTGTTCAACAGCAGCGATGAGCACGAATCTATTCACGCTGACAACCTTCGACAATCACAATAATCGAAACAACAACCGGTCGGCGTATATTCATATGCACGGCGATCACAAGAACAAGTTGAGTACTGAGAATGCCGCTAGATGGCAGTCCAATGCAGATAGCGAGTTTCACACATGACTAGGGTTCGCGTGAATCATGCAAACTACTAGGAGCTTGCGGGTAAATGCAATATCATAAGTGATGTTCCAGTACAATCAACGGAGTATGACGTCGTTGGAAAATTGACTTTTATTAGATGCGCCAATCACCAGGTACTCAGATACCTTAAAACACTGAAAATTCTGTCAGACGATAATTCAGGAAAGGATTGTAATTCTTTTGCCCTTCACGCAAGCAACTAACGCTGAAAACATCGTAAGCTACGAAGTTTACGTAAATAAAACATAATAAAGTTTGAAAATAAATTCTTTACGAGCGGTAATGTGAGTCAATGCATTGTTTCACTTAAGCCCTTATAACTACATTCGGTGTGGGCATTTCCAAGAAATCAAAAACGGATGAGGGTAATGAACGAAGGAACACATTATAGGAATAATTTTGTAAATAAGTTATTTTGGCTAGGAGATTAATAAAAACGAAAACAAGTAATGAAACAAACGATTTTAGGCAGTTTTGCGGAACTGCACTTAGGTCAGAAGTGATTTTCGAAATTGTCCGCTCCCGCGGTGTAGGAGGAAACGAGTCCGCCCATCACCCGGTGGCCCAGGGTTCCATTCCCGGCCGGGTCAGGGTTTTAACTTTAAATGATTTATATCCCCGGCCTGGGGACTGGGTGTGTGTGTCGTCCTTAATGTTCCTTTCCTCACATTCAACACTTTACACTTCAGCAATTTCCAAATACACACAGGTTCCTAACATATGGTGCAAGTAGGGGCAACAAATAGCATTAAAAAAATCGAATTTCGTTTTTTGCTATAGGTATCCGAGAATAACGATTTGAAACCTTTTGGGGCTCAATATCCCTTCAACTTTCGGCACAATTCAGGAAATTACTTAATTTTACGTTTTTCGTAATGTTTTCAACAGGAATAATCTGTTTACCCTCCAGGTTCGGTTCTTCCCTCGGACTTAGCGAGGGATCCCACCTCTACCGCATCATGGGCAGTGTCCTGGAGCTTCAGACTCTTGGTCGGGGAATACAACTGGGGAGTATGACCAGTACCTCGCCCAGGCGGCCTCACCTGCTATGCTGAACAGGGGCCTTGAGGAGGGATGGGAAGGTTGGAAGGGATAGGCAAGGAAGAGGGAAGGAAGCGGCCGTGGCCTTAAGTTAGGTACTGCACCCTTGAAAATTGGTTATTGGTTTGTATGGAAAGAATATTTTATTACTGGGGTGGAACAATGCATAAATTTATCATCCAGGAAGGAGATTTCAACTCTGCACTGTCTGATAGCCCGCAGTGAAACAGGTTTTCCCCGCCGTGTAAGGGAGTCTGGGATTTTTTGTGCCTTGTTGAAGACACCAGATGAGTAGCACGTGGACATGAACTATAAGAGACCAAAAGCGATCAATACTTTGAGATTTTGACGTCATGATATTTAACCAATTGGATCGCAAGGTTAGCCCGATCGCTAAATCTCAGCCAATAAAATTCAATTAACAAACACACCTACGTCTTGAAGAAATAAATACCCATGTATCTGGGGGAATCTACCTCTTTTGCTTCCTTTGCGTTTTGTGTCTTCAGTTGTCTACGGGAGTGATTGCTTCGCGCAAGTACCAGTCATCGTGTTGTAAGAGCACATGTGTTATTGGAGACGGCATATACGACGTTGAACATTACAAGCATTCATTTGATGAAAGACGATATTTTTCTGCTTCTGAGGAAATTTTAAGATACGGAAATATTGGAAACGCAGCAGTTCAGATTTCCTTAATTTTATGAATCTGAGGGAAAATTTGAAGTACGTAAAAACTGTGCCAGCTTGGAGAATCGAGTGTGTGTTGGGAACTATTACTAAAACAAACATTTTAGTTTCAGCTTTCACCAGAAGACGGAAGATCACTAGCAGTCCTCAACTATTCCGGAAGAATGGAACTTCAACATTACGACGGAGTTTGTAATTGTCCTAAGTCCTCGCCTGCTGCAGCCATGTGTAACTAAAATGTGAGGCATAATTCAGCCCGGGGGAGAATAATATCGGAGATGGAGTTTGGTTAAATATTCACTGATCATCAACCGAGTCCAGAAGCCAAGTCTACTACAGCTAAGATTTTAAGTTATACTTTTCTCTATTTTCTGTTGTAATAATTATGTAGACGTAGTCCTTGCTTGAATATTTGAGATCATTTCTGATAGTCTTTGTAGTTAGGAATTTCACTCTTCTTTCACTGGTGTTGGTAGATTTGATGTGTGTGAGAGTGTATTTGGGACCTATAATTTGTTCTATTTGTGTGAGTGCTTCGTGACATGTTCTCACTGTCCCATGATAAGTCGAGGAAAGTGTTAAAAATATTTGACCCACGCGATAATATTTATAAATGTATAAAATAATGATGGAATAATTTTTGAATTATTTGGGACAGAATATCGACGTGTTCTGTGAATTTAGGATTTTTCCTTGATGTTTTGTGGTTTATCATAGATTCGAGATAGGATAGAGTCATCTATGATTTCATTAAACCATAGCCTACGATGTCCGACTCGTTGGCTGAATGTTCAGCGTACTGGCCTTCGGTTCAGAGGGTCCCGGGTTCGATTCCCGGCCGGGTCGGGGATTTTAACCTTCATTGGTTAATTCCAGTGGCCCGGGGGCTGGGTGTTTGTGCTGTCCCCAACATCCCTGCAACTCACACACCACACATAACACTATCCTCCACCACAATCACACGCAGTTACCTACATATGGCAGATGCCGCCCACCCTCATCGGAGGGTCTGCCTTACAAGGGCTGCACTCGGCTAGAAATAGCCACACGAAATTAATTATAGCCTACGATGGCGTGACCGCGCGCGTATAATAATAATAATAATAATAATAATAATAATAATAATAATAATAATAATAATAATTGACATTATTCCGGTCTAATAGAATGTTTAAAGGTCATGAGTGTAATTATTACTGTGCTTATAAATGATTAATGTGTGCTATATTGAAGTAGATGTTGGCCTGGAATATTGGTCGTGGCTTGAATGTCCACAAATTTTGCATTTAATGTTATTGGTATTTTTGAGAATTGTAAATGGATCTTAAGATAGGATTTTATTTGTGTGTCCATTACATGAGTCGGTTAAGGAAGAGAGTGTGTCTTTGAACATAATTTCTTCTTATGCAGCACATATTGATCGATAATTTGGGGTAATAGGAGATTAAAAATAACGTAGTCGTGACTCATAGACCGTATGCGCGAATGCTTATTTATCCATGACTGTAGGCGATTCTATGGAATTTTTAATGATGATTTCTATTATAAAATTATCCTGGAATATCGTTGTGGAATCTATTTCATGGGAAAGTGATAATCCTGTTACAATCACACGCCAGACGATCGTAATGGTAGCCCTTGTCTGATATTGTCATCGGGAGAAACTCTCATATTTCAAATAAATTTTAAAATTAAAAATCAAGAAATAGGGTTCGATAAATCTATTTGATAATATTACCGTGGACCAAAGCTTGAATGTGAGATGGATGAATGACTGATTTTGTCTGTAAATGTGATTTCATGGTGATATTTCTTTATGATATGTACGCTGAGCGCGTAAAGTTTTCGATTTTTTTTTGTTGCTTGTGGCGAGCATATTTGGCTCAATTATAAATCTTTAAGCAATTTTATGACGGAATAAGATAGATTAGGATCTTTGCTTCTAGGAAAAATACTTAAGCAAGGATCGCGTCAATGAAGCTCACAAAATATAAAATGTTTAACTTTACAATGCGAGAATTTTAAGTCTTTATTGTGAGTTGTGCACAACACTAGGTCAATAGACACAGGAGTAAAAATCTAATGAGTTGAATATTGGATTTCAAAATAATTTAATTAAATAATTTGAAGCATAAGTAATTAATTAGGATAATATTTAATTAATAGAAATGATTTATTTGATTTTTCGTGTGAGGTAAAACTTTGACTCATTGCAAAATAAATCGCAGAGTATTGTTAATTTAAATAATAATTTGAAAAATCGGATTTTTGATATTTTGAGATAGGATTTTCTCAGATAATAATTTAATTAATTTCCTTATACGATTTATTAAGCCTCAGTTTCGTATCTTTGCAGAATGCAATTTAATGAAGAATAGTGGGTGAATTCCAGCAGGGAAGAGATAGATATTTTTCGTTCAAGATTTTGAAAATATTAGTATAATTTGGAAAGTGCTAATAATTTCTTTTTAATAAATGTTAAAACCCATATTTTTTTAGTGTTTTCATTTGTCGTCAGTCCTTATGTTGTCCCTGTCCTCAATAATTTAGCGTTGCCTGTAAGCGAACGTTCCGCCTCTGGGACTTTTGCTTACCGGCTGAGCTGCCCGGCAAAACGGGGGCAGTACCATCCCGGCATTCGCCTGGAGGAGAAGTGGGAAACCACGGAAAACCACCTCCAGGGTGGCTGAGGTGGGAATCGAACCCACCTCTACTCAGTTGACCTCCCGAGGCTGAGTGGACCCCGTTCCAGCCCTCGTACCACTTTTCAAATTTTCCCGGCACAGCCGGGAATCGAACCCGGGCCTCCGGGGGTGGCAGATAATCACGCTAACCACTACACCACAGAGGCGGACATGTATTCTCATACTTGATTATATTTTATTTACCTAAAATTTGTCGCTCATAACCCTAAGGTCGTAATACTGGATGCTGTATTCTGACAGTTCTTAGAGGGAGATCCGTTTACTGCCTGCCATAGTGGGGAGGAAGGAGTAGGAGTTATGGTTGACATGGCAACGAGGACGGACACACTGCAGTTGCCATGGAGATAAGCCTGCTGGCCGGTACGTGCTTCTTGGAGTTGCCGAACCTCTCACTTCTAGCGGTCTGAACGAACGAGCAAGTGAGCCGGAAAAGAGGAGAAGGAGAAAGCAATGCAAAGTGTGGCAACACCGTTCAATGCTTCCCCGCCCCCCAGCCCTATCTGTCAGAGTGCGTCTTTCAATATTACTGGTATAGGATGTTTTCAGAATTGAACTGTTTGCTTGAACGCCTAGAACCGTGCATTTTTACCCATTAAGGTTCTTGTAGTAAGTTTCAGTAATAATGATTCTTAATGTAGCCTTAATGCCAAATTACCTTTAAGAACTAATCTGTTGAAAGTATCTGCCAGTACTCATGGATTGCGAAATTACATTCCACAAACAGAGATAAATATTGCACCGTATCATCCCTTAAACATGAGTTTAAATTATACATTCAATTAAAGTGGTTGTGAAATAATAGCGGTGGAAACCGACTGTTTTAATTATCATAACCACATCACACTTCATTATCCAGGTGAGATACATATTTCATGTAGCACCATCATACGCTGAAACCAAAACAACAACACATTTGACAACGATTGCTTATTAGAACTTGTTATTGGGGTTACATCGTTTTGAGGACGGCTGACTTCATGCTTAAAAGTCTGATGATGTGTAATGAACATTGTTATATCGGCTGGTTTTGGTTGAGGCATTCTAGATTTGTAGTCAGGCACCTTCCACTATTACTGATTCAAAAATAAATTATAAGTTGCAGTGTGTAGCGCACTTGCTCTCCACTTTACAGATCGCAGAGTCTGATAGGGTAAATAATGAGACGTAGCCTGAATCTACCTCTGTGCTTCTGAAGCCGGTACAGTGGTAATGAATGATGTGTTGTAATTTTCTTTTGATGATTACTGATAAATAAATCATGAATAAAAATATCTGAATAAAATTACTCAAAAACTTAATAAAATTAATAAGCATAATTAACCAAAATGTCCGTAGTATGGGCGCCAGAGTTCACCAGAATGGATCCCTCGAATTTAGATAAGAGCATGATAAACTGTATATCCCAGGGCGTGTACATAATGCTGCGTACTGGTACATCTGCTGCAGGCCCTACCTAACCTCCTGAAAATGACTAATTAGGTAGGAACTGCACCTAGGTTCATCAATAACACTGATTCTAAATAGCTAACTATATTCTTAACAAATTCCGTGCATGAGCACCTCATCAACATACAACATTATACATATAATACACACATAAAATATTGCTGGAAGACTCCATGTTTACAACAACAACTAAAATAATGAAAATCGTGGGAAAACGAAAGCGAGAACTATGTTACCATTTGTAAATAGTCCGATGAACAATGTAATGTATGAAGATAAATACCCTTCACTGTCTCTGTATCAATTCGACTTACCGATTCTCGTAATCGGCAGTTATCACATCACACAGATACTGTACCTTGTACTACTGTGTTCACATATTTTAACACTTGTTGTAAAGATATATACACACGTCTGTCGATCCTCAACATATAAATTTATGGAAAGTCTGAGATAGCTTTCACCAACATATAATGCTAGGCCGCCACAAGTGCTACAATACTTAATGCGCAAGCACTCTCCACAATCATCCACTTTCCACAAACATAACAAGACTACGCTCCACGAACGTTTGAAGTCCAGTCCATTGCAGCCGTGTCACTCCAGTACCGTGTATCAGCACCACTTCCTTCCCATACAGTGCGTCAGTTGTCGTTCCTTCATACAGTGTTACTGCTTGTAGTTGTAGTAGTTCCTTCTCGTTCCTTTACAATCACTCTCACAATGTTTTTTGGTTGCCGCCGTATCATCAACCTTTATAGACATCAACATCCCCCTCCTCTCAGATGATACGTCTAGATTGGTGCTTGCCCACCAATCATGAGTGAACCTCTTGTCAAGACCAAGCCCTGAACTACTTCTTCCTCCCAAGACAATAACAAACTCTGGGGTATATTCCATGAATCACCAAACTTTCCTAATACAACAACAAGCTCATCTCATCAGGCTGGGATATATACATGACTCATGAATTTCCCGACACAAGTACATCACAACAAACTCTGGGGTAGCCATATGACTCATTCGAATTACCAGAGTTATTAAAGCAATGTTTTCCCACTCGTGCAAAACAAATTACTCATACCTACATATGTGGATATCTTCCAGCTTATAAATATAAATGACAAAACATACAAATGAAATACCGATAATAATAATGATAATAAATCGAATACTGACAATAATATCTCTACCTTCTACATATAATTCGGGGGTGTGATATATGTACTATCACAGTGTACTTAAGCATGAATTCAACTTTCTTTTTTGTGATAAGGTTTTCGAAAAATACTAGAGTTGCTTATGTGATAGTCATCAGAGATGGGATAACCTAAGAGTTGATGTGAGTGAATTACGCGCAGATGTGAAGGGATGAACTGGAATCTTCAATAATTAATGGCACCATGTAGGTGGAAACCACGTCGCTTATGAGATGTGTAGATATTGTTTTGAGCAACGATTAGCTTGATTTCCTGCTAAATAATATTATTTTGGTTGATCACAGATTTGTTAGTGAGCATTGAGTGAAGATTTTCAGGATTGTTCGTGAATAATACCAGAGGATGCAGAGTTATCGGAAGTTTGGAATTATTATTATTATTATTATTAGTGATGTCCTTATTTTCAGGAATTTGTTGTTATCCAGATGCAGCTGTTGCAGAATTTCAAAGGAAGCTGATTTCAAATTTATGATGCAACTTTAGTAATTAGAGGGAGATCATAATGTAGTTCCAATTATTGATCTATATTGGCACAAGCGACAACGTTGAGAACATATTGGAGCATCCAAGGTTGTTTCTACTTAGATTTTCTGAATTAGGCGATGATTTCAAAAGATAATGGAATACTGAAAGACGCGCATTTTTGGGGTTAGTGAATGCGAATGCTAATGAATAAAGTTTCTTTAATTTCAATTTAGTACACAAAAGATAATTGATGTTAATAATGAATTTATAACGTAATTATGCCTTCGGCATCTCGTATGTTGGTTTTTTGTTTATTTTATTGAAATTTTAAGATTGATAGCTAATCCAAGCAAAGAATCACTCTTCGATTTCTCATTAGTATGTTAAGTATGTATGGTACAGTTTTAAGTAATTATTGGATATATTATATTCTCATATTTTCATTTCTGTTATGAATGGAATTTAATGTGGCGACATGTGATAACCAACACAAGTATAGGGACTTTGGACAGTTATATTTAATCATGGTACTCAATTTCAAAATAGACGTCCATTTGTGTTGCTTTTTCCATTAAGTTTTAACTGTGTTTTCATGATATGTTGTTCATTAAACGGAATATCCCTCCAAGCAAAGAATCACTCTTCGATTTCTCATTAGTATGTTAAGTTTAGTATCGTAGTATGGTACAGTTTTAAGTAATTATTGGATATATATTCTCATATGTCTGTCGGTCTTCGAAAATCTAAACGGTGAGATCCTATGACCAGACTCAACGAACTTGCACGTCCCTTGAGTGGAGTTCTTTGTATCTCCGCATGACACCAGCCGAGGCATAATACTAACAACTTGAACCCTAAATCAGAATACGTCAAAGGTCACGTGTTACATTAAATGACACCCATCGTGAAGGCTAGAGTTCAAAGGATAAATAGGTTTGTTAAACAGAACCTAACGTGGTGACCTGAGTCTGAAGAGTATACTTGATTGATACCAAACACGATAGCCAAAGACCGAAGGACAAGCATTATTTATAAATGACTGTATAAAGATAACATCCACCGTGGGAGTAGGATTTTTCGACATCTCACATGAGCCATAACACTAACAACTTGAACCCTTAATCAAAATACGTGACAGGTCACAATACCTCTGGCTTGAGAGGTGGTAATCAAACATGGCTGCAGGCAATGGCATTACTAAAGATGACAATCCAGAATATTAATGATGATGATATTTAATGTGGCCTAACATCTAGGTCATCGGCTCCTAATAGTACGAAATGAGACGAAATGCAATGACAATTTAAAAGTACAAAATTCATCCACAGACCAAAATTCAAAACGTGATGATGAAGAATGAATGGATGAATATGAATTTAAAACAATCAGTGGATCCGACCCGCAAAGCCTCACCTTCCCAGAAACAATATTACTGACCAAGAGACTGCATCCAAAGTACAATCCTGAATCGATGATGCTTGTTGTCTTAAGGGGTTCAATATTCAGATCAACGGTCCCTCATAATGGCACTTATCGCTAGTAAAGTAGAAATATGGTATTTCTCAAGTTACGGTACTAATCACGGCGTTCCAAACATTATGGTACAACTCACAGGTAACGCAGACGTGCCACTCGTAGGCAACTCAAACCCATGGTGCACCTCACATAGGTGTAATAATCACAGGAACTCGTACTATCCCGTGGTGTTTCTCACATAGTGGTGTAATCACAGGTACTGGAAAACCACAGTGACCCGCTCTCAGCTGCTATTAATCACAAACCTATTTTGTACATAACATATTGATACCACTCGCATGTAAAGGCGACCAATGGTTTTCTCCGCGCGATGATACTAATCACAAGTAGTTTCATGGTTCTAATTCAATCATCCCTTGGTCGCCCCTTTTAGTCACCTCTTACGACAGACAGGAATACTCTGGGTGTATTCTTCGTCTGCGTCCTCCACCCGCAGGGGTAGAGAGAGAAAAAATTAAAAGAGGGGACCCGTCATTTCCAAAAATCAAGTAACGGAGGAAGAAGGACTACGAAGGGCGTGAAAATGAAAGACTTCCTTGGCATCCAAAACTCGAATGTTCGTAAAAGAACAAGAGTTGACCAAGGAAGGTAGGAAAGGATAGATGAAAGTGATGAGCTTGGCACAATTAATTGGAAGCAATGCCAGGACTCAGCTAAGGGCCCCATGGTCGCCAACCCACGCTCCCTAGTTGAGAGCTCCTGTGGCCCCTCTTAGTCGCCTCTTACGACAGGCAGGGGATATCGTGGATGTACATTTCATCTACGTCCCCCACCCACGGGGGTCAGAATATTAATGAAAGTGTTAGTCACTTAGCAACCTGCTAAATACAGAATGTATTGCGGGTTAGGGTAAGCCTTCGTCTGAAATTTAATGATTTGATTTTATGATTATTCAAATTTGGCTGAACTTAGAGACGTATCAATGTTCCATGATTCACCGGCAGGCAATTTCGGAGTGAATAAAACAAACATGAAGCAAATCGGTGCAGTAGAACGGACGGACGGATTTGCCAAAGCTGTTTTTAGTAAACTTATTTAACACATTGTTGTCCGGGCGCGCGCTACTCCATTCTTCCCTGTGGACCGGCAACAGAAGCACACCTAGCATGAGAAGTACGATGAAATATAAATACATGTAACTTTTAAGTGACATGAAATAAATCATTGAAACTTGGTGAGAGCACTTACCAGTGATTCTAGTACTTGCTTTTAGCGCGGTATTGCGTGAAGCAGCTGAAACAAGTCATCGCCTAGGAAACGATCTACTACCTCCGGGATACTCGCGGAATTTCCGGCCGTATAAGTGAGGCCTGTAAAACCTATAAATGGTTGTAGGTCTCTGTTTTGATCCTTATTTGTCCATCCATCAACCTCACAGTCACTACTATCACTGGCATCTTCACTCGTATTATTGTCGCCGTCAGCAGACTCGTCTGAAATGAATGTCGCACTTTCACTTCCGCGCGTATATTTTGATGTTTACGGACACACATCTTCACAATCATTAATACTTTCGCAATCATTAGGGACATCAGGTAAGCTATCAGCATGCAGTTCTCCAAATATTTCATCATCGTTCAAGCTGTATTTGGTACGTCGCGCCATGCTAACACCTAACAGTACGCTCGGTCACGCGGTTCTGAGTGTTATGAAACCACACTTCCTGTGCGAAAATATTGTCAAGGAAAGAATATATCTAAATTCCGATCAACAAAGACTTTAGTTTGTAAACAACACGAAATATTTCGATTAATAAACGGCGGATAAAATGACACAAGAATGAAGCAATGTGAGAAAACGTTAAATCACGTAGCCGGTCGCCCGCGCACGAATACGAAACTACGTTAATTAACGTAGCCCGTCATTAATGTGTTAATATATAGATTTCAGTATTACACACCGTCCGACTCGTTGGCTGAGTGGTCAGCGTACTGGCCTTCGGTTCAGAGGGTCCCGGGTTCGATTCCCGGCCGGGTCGGGGATTTTAACCTTCATTGGTTAATTCCAATGGCCCGGGGGCTGGGTGTTTGTGCTGTCCCCAACATCGATGCAACTCACACACCACACATAACACTATCCTCCACCACAATAACACGCAGTTACCTACACTTGGCAGATGCCGCCCACCCTCATCGGAGGGTCTGCCTTACAAGGGCTGCACTCGGCTAGAAATAGCCACACGAAATTATTATTATAGTATTACACACAGTACATGTTCCGTTTCATTTTACGTTCTTTTTCTCAGCGGCTCATAAACTAAAAATATTTGTTGGATCTGCCTATTACATTATATTAAACCCCAATCAATCTACTGACACCTCCTTTTATAACCTTTAAACTAAACAACTCTAAACTACATTCTTCTTTATTGATTGCCACACGTTAGATTGTAATTTGGAGGTGTTTAGTTTAACATGTTATAGGAGGACGTGTCAACAGATTTATTGATGTTTAAAGTAATGTCAGTATCCGTCTTGCTGAAGATTGCCCCTCCCCAGACATTTGAATGGCGGACTATTTTACCTCCGGAATATTTTACCCAGGTGGAAGGCATCATCAGTACGTCATTCATACAGAGAAAACTGCATGTCCTCGGGAGTCATTTACAGCTGTAGTTTCCCATTGATTTCTGCCGTGTAGCATCATCAACACAGCTAAGGTCATAACAGTCCACCATAAAGGCTGCCACACTTTCAACTTCCGAAAGGCTGCTACCCCAGTTTCGATTAACCATTCGTTAGTCTCGTCTCTCGACGGATACCCATCCGATATGGTTGCACTTGTGATTCCCCCCTCCATTTCAAATTGTATGTAGAACAGGCATTGAAGTCAAAGATGAATTTGGAAAGAGAATCACTACCCAAGGGAAAGAAATCAAAACCCTGAGATTTGCTGATAATGTTTTTATTTTATCTGAGACTGCAGAAGATCTGTATAAATTGCTGAATGGTATGGACAGAGTCTTGGGTAACGAGTACAAGATGAAAATTGTGAAGTCCAAAGGAAAGGTAATGGAGTGCAGTAGAACGGAGTCAAGTGATGCAGGAAATATTAGATGAAATGAAGCCTTAAAAGAAGTAGATTAATATTGTTTCTTGGGTAGTAAAATATAACTAACGATGGCAGAAGTAAGGAGGACATAGAATGCAGACTGGCACAAGCAAGGGAGGCCTTTCTTAAGAAAATAAATTTTCTCACTTCAAACATCGATATATCGTGATTAGAAAGAGTTTTTTTAAAACTTTCGTCTGGAGCGTGGCATTGTGTGGAAGTAAAACATGGACCATAACTATCTCAGAAAGAAAGAGAATAGAAACTTTTGAAAGGTGACGTTACAGAAGAATGTTGAAGGTGGATAGATCAAATCACCGATGAAGAGATACTGATCGAATTGGTGAGAGGAGATCGATTTGGCTAAATTTGACGAGAAGAAGAAACGAACTGATAGGGCACGTCTTACGACACCCAGGACTTGTGCAGTTGGTTTTGGAGGGAAGTGTAGATGGTAAGAACGGTAGGGGTAGACCAAGGTATGAATTTGACAAGCGCATGGAGCTCTGCAACGAACCATCTATGGACTGATGACTCAAATAACAATAACATTAACAGGTCCAAGAAATAGTTTTACGAGTAGTTTATGAACCCCTGAGGAGGAGAACGTATTGTTTTCTTGAAACTTGTAATGTTGAAATAAATAACAATGAAATGTAATGTATGGAAAGAGTTGATTTAAAGTATAGCAGTGATTTTCATTAGTGAATATATGACGTCAATACGGACCAAAACAAGTTAAACTACAAAGTTAATAAAAATATACCGGTATGTGCAAATGGAAACAGAGAGTTGTGGTACGATCTAGTATGAAAACAGAGCAATGCTAATTTTGGTATGAAAATGTTTTTTTCTGATTTTTGTTCATTTCTTCTTGTTCTTTTGCGCGAATGGTTCACTTAGGACCACGCGAAATGAACAGTTGTTGAGCTTTCATCCCTGCCCAATAGTTCTTCATTTTCAGCGATTGTTGTATTTTTTGCTGAATGCTAAATAACTCTTTTTGTTTTGTTAGTTACTTAATGCCGCACTAACTCATCGAAGGTTCTCAGCGACGCAAGTATGGGATAGGGGTAAGACTGGGAAGGTACCGATCGTGGCATTAATTAAGGTGCAGTCCCAGCATTCGCCTGGTGTGAACATGGGAAACCGCGGAAAACCATTTTGAGGGCTGTCGACGGTGGGATTCGAACCCACCATCTCCCGAATGCAAGCTAACCCCTGCGTGACCCTAACTACGCAGCCAACTCGCTCGGTAATAACATATTTGTTACTCACAATGGGTGCTTTCACTACTGCTCACTTCTATATATGTGTCGGAGAGGAACCTTTCCCTTTCCGCCTCTCATCGGAATCAAGACATCCCTGGAAAGACAGGCAACAAATCAGAATAGTCTCTCCCTCCTTGTTTACTGAAACTGGGTAGATGCATCTCGCCCTAAGATTACCCGGCTGTGGGTAATGGTAGGAACACCCTCCTGAGTGATATATTGATCCCATATAAGGAATATTAATAGTGCGCTATTTTTTTGCACTTGGAGACGTTCTGCTCTTTTCCTAAATTTATTTGCCACCTCCTCTCACCACCATCATCTAGCCAGTCCCTCTGTAGAGAGGATAGAGGGTACTTAGGACACAAGTGTATGACATGAACCAGAATATGTCTATAAACAAAGTGAACTCAAGTGATATGCTGTAGATAAGGTCACAACATTTTTGTAACTTTCTTTTCCAGTTTTGTTATCTTTGCAATAGGCCCATGTAATAATTTTTAACTTTAACTTTCTATTAGAACGTAATTAGTAACATACGTGGTAGACTGGTGTTAGTTTCAGTAGACTCGGTCCAGTGCTTTATTTTTGTCATTCAATTCCACTTACATTAATCTAATATTATCATTTAGACTTTCACGGCCCGTGTAACTATTCTTGAAGTATATTTTGGGCTTATGCCGTGTAGTTAATTATAAACACACTCTACACGTTTCAAACGGAACCTTGCCTGTCTTCATCAGGAGACAAAAGAGAAATTCTTCTTCTTCTTCTTCTTCTTCTTCTTCTTCTTGAATAGTGTGGTTGGACTCATGTGTTATCATCCAGTCACGAAGCCAGATTAATAACTTCAACACTGACACATATATCACTCGTAGTGAACGTTAAAAGTGTAGTTGATAGAAAAACACACCATAGGACTCACACAAAACATGATGACCTCATATAAGACAGAAATTAAGGTGATTTATATCACACCAAAATTATGACAAACATTTTGCAATGGAAGAGTGAGCACAAAGAGACTGTCAATGGATTATAATACAATATGTGCATCATCAAGAAACTGATTTATAATGTTAATAAGAGTAGGGTTTGGAGAGGATAATAAACGCGAAATACTTGTGGGGAAGGGAATGTCCTTGAGACAACAGAGAAATGAAACGACGCATTAAATGTTGCTAGGAAAGAGCAACAAGGAACTTAAAATGGTGCCCTAAAATGTAAAAGGTCTGACGAAAAGTCCTAACTGGTAGCCCCGGTTCTAATTTAAGAATAAAATAAAGAAAGCCTGGAGATCCCTAAGATCGGTTTCCATGTGAGACTGCATGTACCACCAAAATGATTCGTGTTGATCCAGCCTCCATAGCACGAGCTCTGGACTCTTGGTATAATTCAGGGTGTCCAATCGGAATGTGCCACACAGTGGTTGTTCGGCATGGACCCTTAATTGAATCGATGTGACCTGCGACTATGTCATGGACCGACATCTAAACTTCTAATTTACTTAAAAGTCATTGCAAATGATGATCGCAAGGAAAATGATGCTATAATGGCAGATGGCCCCAATCTAAGTCACTGAGTTTGATGACCCCATGACCAGCCACATTTCTAAGCTTAAGGTTGAACACAGATAAGTTACAGTAGTTGATGACCAAGGTTTCCACATTAATAAATCCTCAGCACATCTGATGCTCAACAAATCAAAATCAAACATAATAACAACAACAACAACAAGCGCTCACAACACTTGTGGCAGTAAAGTCCCTTTGCCATCGGACATGACCCCTTAATCGTTGCGTTAATAAGTTGAGATTTCCCAGCAAATAAAACTAAGATTTCCAGAATACATTTTCAAGTTAGTCACTAATTCTCAAATACGATTTCACTGAATGAAATAAATTAATAAACGAAATAATCTCGTAATCCTAATTAACAACACATTTTACCTACCCCGCACGAGTGGTTTCTTTAATACCCCTAATTATTTAATTACAATTTTGTGTTACTCGGACCTGTTTATCAGAACGAATTCTTGATCTTATATTATGCTCATACTTTTCTTCACCGCCGCTGAAAATGGGATACATTGTGTTATCTGCGTAACAATTTTTCCCTCTTGGGAAATATTTTCGAAACTGGCCTCATGGCTGTGGAAAAACTGTGTCCTTAGAAGTGGTTCGCCGCTTCTTTACTTCTTCTTTTCAAAACTTATTGCCCGGCTGTCTGTATGCACGTCCTATCTGTGCCTGACTGTATTCTCCTGCACTCTGGTGTCGTAGGTATGTACTACCTCGGGAGCTACGTTACCACTCAGGCGCTTGACCTCTGCGCACATGTGATCGTTGCGGCCGTGCACTGCGGAATCTCGGGAAGTCGCCATTGCTGTTTGGGGAAAAGGAAGAGATGGACGTGTGTGGCTTCTCTCTCCCTAAGGAGATAATTTCTCCGAAAATGTTCGAGCCTGGTTAAGGTTACATACGTAGGGCTTTTGCCCTGGCGATTTCTGCAAGTTGTTCTGGTTTATTATTCCTCGTCTGGAATTTGCATGTTATGTTTTTCTTCAAGTAAGTAAGTAGCATATACTACCGAAGCCGTCCTCACAACCTTCAAACTGGATGAAACTGTAAGTGTTGTTGCAACTAAACCTTTACTGATTTTTGGTGAAAGACCTGAAAATTTTCCTATGTGAAGAAAGTGTGTGAGACACTATGTAACTGGCGTCATCTAAAGACTAAGTCTTGCCTTGTGGAATTTCAAATTTTCGGCTTCTTAATTGGAACTTATAGCATGTGTAATTATGTCTGTTAAATTGGGGCTTGCGTACTGTGTGAAAGAACGTTTTGGATTCTTCGAAAACGTAATTGGGTAACCTAGTGTTTATTAATAACCTTTCTAGGCCTAAAGGTTTTGTGATAAAGGCTATCATTTTACTGGAATAATTTAACAAGCGAGTCGCTTCAGGGATGTGGGTGTTACGTGTACAGTATGTCCCGGTTTCTTTTTTTTTCCTCGCTTCTCTGGTTAATTTTATTTTAATTTAACTTAATTTTATTCTTCCTTTTGGGTTTTGGGTTATTTTCTGCGTCTGTTTTCTTGGTCCTTTGTTAGTTTTCGCCTATTGTTGTTTGCGGCCTGTGATTGGCCCCTTCCTTCCCTTGACCCATTGTTGGTCGTTGCCATGGGAATGCTAATGTTGTTGTTGTTGTTGTGATGGGATTGATGATTTGTATTTGATGTGCCGATGATGTATTCTTCCTTCTCCGCGGATTTCCTTGGTCCATTTAATTTTTCTTTGAGATTTTAATTTTACCTTCTGCTCATTTTTCCTCCCGGTGTTTCGGTGCTTATTATTATTATTATTATTTTAATTTCTTGAAAAGTGCACGTAATACCTACCCATCCTTGCAGGGGGTCGTTTGACACATCCTAAAAAGGGGTTTTCAGTATCAATATCAAAAACTGTTTCTGTCAAGGTTGTTTCTCACGGTTGAAAGGATGTTAAAAAAAACTTTTGTACTGTACAAAGAAAACCTTGGGTTGTAAGAAAACTTGAGAGTTCATGAGGGGTTTCATAAATCTACATTATCTTGCTAAGTCTTTCAAGAACTAAATAATTATTTTCTTTATAAACGGTCGACCGTAGGGTTTTGGTTTGAGTTTAAATATTTTTAAATTTTTAATTTTATTATTTTCCAGCGAGGATATTCCTTCCTATTTGTTTATCACTTAATTATGCTGATTAAATATCTTGTTCCCCAAGGTGTTGGTGTTTTCCTTTAAAAGGGGTGATAATTTTAAATGACCAGGTGTATTTTATCCGCTCCTTTGGGGGCCCTGTTTTATTTACTCATGGTAAGTGCCCTTTTTTTCTTTAATTTGTCTTTGTCTAGCACGTTTCCACGTATCTGAACCGTGCCTTCGGTACACGGTCAGACCCTTGGTGCTGTCACTTGGGTTAATTATGCCTTTTATTGCTCTAAGTGTTACAGTTCGTGGTAGCAGAGCGTGGTTAATTGATTTGTGTGCCTCTTACTTGGATCTACCTGTAGGTCTGTTGCACCCTCATTAAATTTATTTTGGCACTGTGTACTATATGCTTTATCTCCCTTTCATTAAGCTTTTCTATTTTGTTTGTGCCAACCACCTGAGTTTTTTGCATTGTCCCTTTAAAAAACCTGGTCATTGGGGAACTTTGAATTATTTGAGGTTTCAAAGAGTGTAAAAAACTGAAACTTGTAAAGTATCTTACTGTGAAAGGAACGCTTTTATTTGGATTAATTATTTTTGATTTATTGTTTCATGTACATCAACTATGGCGAGGGCTGTGCTGTTCCCATTCCAACTCAGGAAATCAGAGCTAGTTTATGAGCTCACTATCAGGGGTATCAATCCTGCTAACACTGTTGCCGAGTGCGCTGCTTTGCTGACATCGCATGTCCAGGTTCCTATTAATCTTGATTCTGTAAAGATGTGCTGCAACTTTGGTGAGTCCTTAAATTTAATTACCGACTGTCTAACTGAGATAGAGGTTGTCAGACAAGAATTCATTGAAACTTCCCCCATTAAGGGGCAGATTAACAGACTTAAGGCTAGGGTGTGGCATTATTTAGGCCGCATCCAAGATTTGATTACTATGTGTCCCCAACCTAGTCTTGTTTCTGAAAGTACTAAGCTGTTGACCATTGCTTCTAGTATTTCTGCTGAACTAGATATAATGCTAGCAAGTAAGGATATGGAGAATTTATTAGTTGTTGAGAGGGAAACCTCATTGCCTTCTAGTCATGCTGATGCCTCACTTAATAATCAAGCTTCATGTTGTGCTGCCTCCCCAGTTCTAGAAAATTTGTTAGCCCGTTTAAATTGTGCTCCCTCTCACTCTTCACTGAAGGATCTTTTCAACGGAGTTAAAAATTTCTCCGTCAATTCTATTGAAGAAAGTACCAGGTTTCTGAGGTTCCTGGTAGAAATGACAGAGTCAGGTAACGTGTATTCTGTCGATGACTTGGGAATTTTCCGAGCCCTATTCTCTCATTGTGAGGGAATTTTGAAACGTGAAATTTCTGAAGCAATTTCAAATAATTTAACCATTCTGGAATTTCATGAACTTGTATTGTCTAAATTTATTCCTTCATTGGCATTGCAGAGTTTGATTCCTCAGAATTGCTTCCGGACTCAATTGCTCCATGAAAACCTTTTGAACTATGTACTAGACTTGCAGTTTTATTGCAAGGTATTTAGAATTTCGGTGCCAGAAGAGGAAATGGTGGCCCGTATTCTGAAAGGTATTTCCCCTGCCTATCGTTCATACCTCTCCCTCACAAAGAGTCCGACTAATTTTCTTGAATTGGAAGCTGCGTGTACCTTTGCTGAAGATGTAAAGCACGGAGATGCTGCAAGACCTATCTGCCACCCTCCTCCTACTGTGAACCCTGTTTCGCTTCAAACTAGGGATAGTGGGTCTTCTAAAAAATGTTATAACTGCGGGTCACGTGATCACCTTAGGAATGCTTGCCCCTCAGTCAAGCATGGCTCTGGTCCTTGTTGTTATTTGTGTGGCTCGAGGCAGCACCTTAAAAAGAATTGCCCTACTTCGTTCCGAAAACGCAGTCAATGACTAAGGCCTAATGGTAATTCTGGTGAATCGCTTGCGCCAGAAATTTTTGTGGATTCTGAAAAGGTTATTTGCCCGCGGGCATGCAATAAGATTTCTGCTTTGGTTGAGTCTAAAAGTACCTTCGCAAAAGTGGAACTGAATAATGAACCCATTGTTGCTCTTATGGACTCGGGTAGCGTCGTCACCTTAATTGATGCTAATTGGTATGATGAAATGAGGTCCCCTTGTAAACTGCCTGAGTTGAAGAAGGTCAATGTTGCATGTGTCACGGCTAATAAGCATAATATGAAAATTTTAGGGTCCGTTGATGTGAAATTGCGTATTGGTAATTTTACTTGGAAGCTTCTTTGCTTGGTAACTCCAAAGCTAGCGTGTAGCATGATTTTAGGTACGGACTTCTTGTCAAGAACTGGTTTAATTTTGGACCTCCAGGCTAGGAAATTTCACTTTAAATTTTCTCCAAATTGTAAATTCCATATTATTGATGCTCCTTTGGGTACCTTCAGTGTTTCTTGTGTAGTTAGGCCGCTACCTAGGGAGAACAACGAAATAGATCAGTTGGATCTTAGTCATTTGGATTATCAGCAGGCTAAGAGTGTGCGTGACTTGTGCCACCAATTTCCCGATGTCTTCACTAGCAAGTTAGGAGTTACTGATGTTCTTGAGTATCAGATTGAGCTATCTGATAACTCCCCTGTTAGATCTCCTCCTTACCGTCTTTCACCACCTAAGATGTTAGAACTCAAAAAGATTATTGATCAGATGCTTGCCGATGGGGTCATCAGACCGTCCACTTCTCCCTATGCATCTCCTGTTTTCCTAGTACCTAAACCCTCTGGGGGCTATCGTGCTGTAATTGACTACAGGGCTTTGAACCGCAAGATCATCTTGCAATCTATCCCTTTACCGGATTTGCACACTTGTTTTGGGTGGTTCTCAGGAGCCAAGTTTTTCACTGTGTTAGATCTCAATCAGGCGTATTACCAAGTCCCGTTGTCTAAGTCATCTATTCCACTGACTGCTTTCATTACTGATTGGAACCTTTACGAATTTCTGAGACTTCCGTTCGGGATCTCTTGTGGTGCAGCCGTTCTTACGAGGCTGTTAGATTCAATACTTTCGGGTATTAAATTCAAGTTCGTTTTTCATTACCTGGACGACCTGGTAATTTTCTCAAATTCCTTTGAAGAACATGTCGAACATGTTAGAGAAGTCCTGGATCGCTTGCGAAAAGCTGGACTAACTGTTAAGTTGTCTAAGGTAGCGTTTGCTAAGCCGAGTATGTCTTTCCTTGGACATGTGGTTTCCTCTGATGGTGTCTCCATCGACCACTCTAGGACTCAGGCTATTAGGGACTTTCAACCCCCTAAAGATGTCAAAGGCATCGCACGTTTCGTGGGCATGGTGAACTTCTTCAGGAAGTTCATTCCAAATTTTGCAGAGATAGCAGCTCCTCTAAATCATCTCAGACGTAAGGATGTCAAGTTCATCTGGGGCCCCTCCCAGCAAGAAGCCTTTGAGACCCTGAAGCTTGCCTTGTCAAATGCTCCTGTGTTGGCTATACCCGACTTTAGTAAACGCTTTATTGTACAAACCGATGCCTCTGGTAAAGCAGTTGCTGGTGTACTCTTACAGGAATATGAGGATGGTCGTAGACCGGTTGCCTATGTGTCTAGGATCCTCAATGATCTGGAGAGTAAGTACTCCATCTATGAATTAGAATGTTTAGCCGTGCTGTTTGCTCTTGAAAAATTCAGACCTTTCATTGAACATGTAAATTTTGATCTGGAAACAGATAATCAGGCTCTGTCGTGGGTCTTGAACCGTCCCAAAAGAACGGGCAGAATCACTAGATGGGCGCTTAGGATCTCAGCCTTCAGTTTTCAAGTAAAGCATATTAGGGGGTCGGAAAATGTCATCGCTGACAGCCTTAGTAGAATGTTTGACGGGAGTTTTGGTCTTGATGAAAAATCTAAGGCTGAAGAATATGATGAAACTAATGTTGCTAGTGTGGGTGCCATTCTTTCGGACCTACCTCTGTTGTACCATGAGTATGCAGATCATCAAAAGGCTGATCCTGACTTGAGAGAAATCATCGACAAAATTAGTGATGGTATTGTGGTTAAACCTTATTCTCTGGTGAAGTGTGTCTTATGCTGTAAAGGTCGAAGGGACACTAATTTCAAAATTGTTGTACCCAAGGTTTTAGTGCCAATCATCTTCAAGTACTATCACTCTTCTCCCATTGGTGGCCATTTAGGCACCTTTAAAACTAGGCAGAAAATTAGACAGTTCTTCGTTTGGAAAAGAATGGATGGTGATATCCGAAACATGATTAGGTCCTGTAATATTTGTTCTATCAGCAAACCTAGTTTGAACAACCGTGTAGGTCTATTATCGTCTTCACAAGCTTCTCGCCCTATGGAACGGTTATTCATCGATTTCGTTGGTCCGCTCCCTCGCTCTACCTTGGGAAACACTCATATCTTCGTTGCTATTGATGCGTTTTCTAGATTCTCTTGGATTTTCCCCACTAGATCTACGACTGCTCGTGCGACTATAAGTTGCCTTAATTCTATCTTCGCATCCTTCGCCCCCCCCCCAAGTTTCTGGTTTCTGATAATGCCAGTGCTTTCACTGGTCACTTGTTTGAGAAGTACCTTTTTGAGCTGAGCATTTCCCAAGTCACCACTACCCCATACTATCCTAACCCTTCTTATGCCGAGAGGATGAACAGGAATCTCAAATCTGCTCTAATTGCATATCATCACAATAACCAATCCAAGTGGGACTCTTGCCTGCACTGGTTGGCTCATGCTTTCAATTCTGCCACACACGAAACTCATGGTAAAACCCCCATGTCACTTATGTTCTGCTACACCCCGTACTCCCCTATATCCAATGTTCTGGGCGCTGATGATCTTCTTCCAGACTTGTCTAAACCAAATGACGTTCTGAAAATCTGGGATGAAGCCAAGAAGAAGTTGTCAGTATCCTATGAGAAAGGCAGGGTTAAGTATAACAAGGGTAGAAAGTCACCTAGGTTGAAGGTTGGAGATCAAGTTTTTGTCAAGACCTATCCCATTAGCAAGGCTATTAACAAGTTTTCAGCCAAACTTGCTCTTCGGTATCATGGTCCCTGTACTATTTTACAGTTTTTATCTCCGGTGTCGGTACTGGTGAGTGACCCCATCGCCAAGAGGATTAGACGGGTTCATTTGTCCCAGTTAAAAACAGGTTAACGCATGTTTGGACTTGCGGATGAGAGCTACCTTTCAGTGAGCAAATTTGATTGGTCTCCGTGGGTTATTATGTAATTATTCTGGTCTAGTGTGAATTTAATCATGTGATATTTTTCTCCCTTTTCTCGTGTGCTGTATTTATTTTGAGGAGTTTTGGTGTTGCTTGTCGTACTTAACTTTTTTTCCTGTCAACCATGGTTGCTTAGTTGGGTGAGAATTTTTACCACGTGTTTAAGCTTTGGTACCTTATCTGCTGCGTTCACGCCTCCGGTGATTCTTGGCATGACCATGTAGTACTTTCTAGCGTGTACTTGTTCTAATCATTGTATTTTGAAAAGGTAATTGCGGTTTGCGAGAAATGTGTGTACTTTCTCTTGCTCTATTGGCACCCGATTTCTTAATTGTTAATATCTAACTACTCTTTGGGTCTGGGTGCAGGTCTCTCCGTCTATCATAATTCGATTATATCCTGATCATTTACGTTTGCAAAATTTCGACTAAAAATTTATTTATTGGCTCTTGTACTGCTGTTGCCTTGGTTTGGTACTCATTTGGAAAATTCTGGGCAATTTCTTCTCTGTGCGTTGTTGTTAATCCGGTAGGAAATCTGTTAGTCTCCTAACCCCTATTTATCTTGCCCTGTCTTAGTCTTGGGTCCTAGTTCTTGTTATCTGTTTCCTTGCGGGTAATATTTCGGTTATCTATTCCTATTGTGGTTTGTTAGGTGTGCTTTGTTGAATCGAATTAGTTTTTGGTTTCCTTGTTGGTGTAAGTTGACTAGGATCTGGATATACCCGGTGTTATGGTCCTGTTGGTTATGTTTTGGATTGGATGTGGGTAATGGCAATGGCGGAACTCTGTCAATTGGAATTGGTGGTGGTTGGTTGTTTGTCTCTACGGCATGGACTTCACAGTCTTCACTACCTTCTATCTCTAATTTCTGGTGACACGATTCCCTAGGTTGCGAGTGCTCTGATGTCCTTCTCTGGGGCATTTCTGTTATCTGTTGTGAATTCCCGGTTTACTGAGTTATCCTTTTCTAATCATTCTTGTACCGTTGGTTTTCAAAAAAAATATCCTGCACCGGCTAACCTAATTTGGTAAATTTTTCTTTGGGTTTTCCTTCCTGGTTGTGGCAGTTAACTAGGTGGTTTCTTATTGTATTTCTGCTTGCAAGTGGTATTAATTCTAACCTCTTCTGAAGTCCTTACTTCCCTGGTATTAGTCTCTAAAGTGGTGTATTATTCTTGTAGTATGTTATTTAAACGAGTTGTAGCTCCATGTCGTCCTGCCCAGTCTATTTGTTTTTGTGGTGTTTTGCATGTATTGCGCTAATGGATCCTGAACCTGAGGAGTGCGGTCTCCTTTTCGTGCCTTGTAGGTATTGGTTTCGGTCCTGTCTTAGTAATGTTGTAAACGGTACCGTGGTTTGGTTTTAGGTTTGCCTTGTGAGGTGGAATGATGGCTTCACGACATGTTGTTGAGGGTAGTTGCTGTTTTCCTCCCTTTTAGCTAACGCATGTCCGTTGTGGTCCATTATTGTTGTATTGTTGTCGTGTAGTATTGGTTACTTATTATGGCGCTTCGGTATGGGCGGTGTTGCCTTTAATTTACCCTGTGTCCCGGTAGATTGTGAAATAAACCCTGGCATGGATTTACTACTCTCTGTAGGTGTGTCTGATCTGCTTGCATATAATGTGTGATTTCTGTATGACCTGGTCTATTCTTTGATTTTAATTCTCTGCATACCCTAGTAATCTGACGTCATCATGCAATTATCCTATACTATAATGTTCTTCTCGAAATAACCTGCCAGCCTATTGGTCCTTTTCCTTCTGGAGTGTTTGAAAACCTTGGCTATCCTTCATCATCTTGTCGTCCTACGGTGCTCCAGTTGAGTATGGGATCAGCTGGTGCTTCATAGACGGCACTGAAACCTTGCCACTATCTGGTGATGTGTTTGTTTGGTGGTGTTTCTTATTTCTCTGTTATTTGGAGTGTTTTCTAGTTACCTGGTTCGTGACCTACCTTTCATATCTTATTTCCCTCGTACTATTGTTGGCGAGGTACCTGTGACTGAGTGGCCACAGCGTGAGTCTCGGATATCACCTTGTTCTAGTCTGGATTTGTCCGAGGTTTCTGGTGGATAGCTGGTAGGGAATCTTGTCAGATCTGTGCTCCCATATTCAAAGGCGTTGGCTTGATTGAGGTGCTTTATTGAACCTTTTAATTGATTGAGTCGCCCTTGGTTACGGTATATGTTTGTATGTGCAGTAAAATTGTGAGAAATGTGTTTTTAGATGGGGTAACACTCCTATTTCCTTTCAGCCAATTTCTGTCCCGTTTCATCATGGTGTAAAGATTGTGTTTCATAACCTCTGCTACCCTCCTATTACTCTTTGCTTGGTGGTGTTTTTGGCTCGTTGCTGATGACCAACTATACGCGTACCCTCCATCTGAAAGATCTTGAAGTCTCCAACCGCAGCCTGTACATTCATCTTGTCTTGAGTAATTATTTACTGTAACCCATGAATTTTGATTCTTACCTAGTATCCTATTTCTGGGAGTTTCTCTTAGAGGTATTATTAAAAAAGGGGGGTAAAGTATATCCAGTCCTGTTTCTTGTTTATTTGGGTTTTGCATGGAATGTATACGTGGTATTAAAATTGATTTATTGCTAAATTTATTTCTTGTCCTTGGGCATGTACTTAAAGGGTTTAAGTCTTGTTAACTGGCTCTCTGATTGGTGGTTCTATTCCGTTTTAAATTTAACTTAAGGGTGGTTGTAAGCTTAGTTAACTTGTAGTTCTGTGTATCGTTTTTCAACATCCTTTTCCTTGGTCTGGGTCTTGGTTTCGTAATATTATGTATGGAAGGGAGTTTCTCTTAGCATTTCTGTTATGGCAATCATTCAGCACCCTTGAGTTGGTGCTTGTCTGTAAGTTTTTCTTTCTATGTAAAGTTGCCTCCTGGTTTCTGTTTGTCAATGGTGACGTTATTGTGTAGCCATCCTGGTAGGATTGGTTGTATGGATTGAAAGGTGTTTTGTGGAAATAACCATCTTGGTTTCCTAGGTTATTGTTTTCCTTGTGTATTGAAAATTGTTTCCTTGCCTATATATTTTTGGTGGCATGATACCTTAATGTAATGTAATTTGGTTTTTGGGTATGGATTGTTTAAATAATTATCGTATTCTGTTCCTGTGCCATACCGTAATCTTAAGTCATGTTAATCTAGTTTAAGGTTAGGTTAAGTATTTTCCGGTTGGACCTTGTGATTGTGTTTTACGCTCACCAATGTTGTTTTCTCTCTTCCCCTCCCTTTTTGGGCGTTTTTCCTTTTTGGGGTTGTCGTTACCATCCAAACCAAAGGGGGGAAACCAAATGAAGGCGTTTCTTATCTAACGCAAGTCCTATAAAATTACAAATTTGACAAACATGTAGTGATTTAAGTCTAGGTATGTGATCGGGTGCAGTTAAGACCTAGAAGGTCTAATGTTCCAAAAGCAAATAGTTATGAACTTTACCTAAAGGTGTGTATGTACCACAAGGTAGCGTAACCTCCGATCAGATGACGCATACGAACTTGCGGAAGATAATAGTTCGCATTAAAGTTCAGCAAGAAATCTAGAGAATAAGTGTTCCCTGTGATCTGGACCATTAATAATTTGCCTGCGACTTGGGTGTTGCACAGTTTGGTGCATGGAACTTCATTATTATTGAAAGTGGCTAGACATTTGGTGTCGTCTAAGTGAACTGTACTGTTTCTTTAATTTAAATCACATGTGTTTGGGTTCTTAGTGACGGTTGGACTCGTTCTGCTGGTGGTGCATAAACTGAGGCTGGCGATTGGTGGTCATTTTCACATTCGGACTATTCTACCAAAAACTTTGTTTGCTTCAAGACCACCGCCTTATGATGGTAAACATGTGTGGGACATGTCAAGTTTCGGGGAGGGAGACTGTTATCTGCGTAACGATTTTTCCCTCTTGGGAAATATTTTCGAAACTGGCCTCATGGCTGTGGAAAAACTGTGTCCTTAGAAGTGGTTCGCCGCTTCTTTACTTCTTCTTTTCAAAACTTATTGCCCGGCTGTCTGTATGCACGTCCTATCTGTGCCTGACTGTATTCTCCTGCACTCTGGTGTCGTAGGTATGTACTACCTCGCGAGCTACGTTACCACTCAGGCGCTTGGCCTCTGCGCACATGTGATCGTTGGGGCCGTGCACTGCGGAATCTCGGGAAGTCGCCATTGCTGTTTGGGGAAAAGGAAGAGATGGACGTGTGTGGCTTCTCTCTCCCTAAGGAGATAATTTCTCCGAAAATGTTCGAGCCTGGTTAAGGTTACATACGTAGGGCTTTTGCCCTGGCGATTTCTGCAAGTTGTTCTGGTTTATTATTCCTCGTCTGGAATTTGCATGTTATGTTTTTCTTCAAGTAAGTAAGTAGCATATACTACCGAAGCCGTCCTCACAACCTTCAAACTGGATGAAACTGTAAGTGTTGTTGCAACTAAACCTTTACTGATTTTTGGTGAAAGACCTGAAAATTTTCCTATGTGAAGAAAGTGTGTGCGACACTATGTAACTGGCGTCATCTAAAGACTAAGTCTTGCCTTGTGGAATTTCAAATTTTCGGCTTCTTAATTGGAACTTATAGCATGTGTAATTATGTCTGTTAAATTGGGGCTTGCGTACTGTGTGAAAGAACGTTTTGGATTCTTCGAAAACGTAATTGGGTAACCTAGTGTTTATTAATAACCTTTCTAGGCCTAAAGGTTTTGTGATAAAGGCTATCATTTTACTGGAATAATTTAACAAGCGAGTCGCTTCAGGGATGTGGGTGTTACGTGTACAGTATGTCCCGGTTTCTTTTTTTTTCCTCGCTTCTCTGGTTAATTTTATTTTAATTTAACTTAATTTTATTCTTCCTTTTGGGTTTTGGGTTATTTTCTGCGTCTGTTTTCTTAGTCCTTTGTTAGTTTTCGCCTATTGTTGTTTGCGGCCTGTGATTGGCCCCTTCCTTCCCTTGACCCATTGTTGGTCGTTGCCATGGGAATGCTAATGTTGTTGTTGTTGTTGTGATGGGATTGATGATTTGTATTTGATGTGCCGATGATGTATTCTTCCTTCTCCGCGGATTTCCTTGGTCCATTTAATTTTTCTTTGAGATTTTAATTTTACCTTCTGCTCATTTTTCCTCCCGGTGTTTCGGTGCTTATTATTATTATTATTATTTTAATTTCTTGAAAAGTGCACGTAATACCTACCCATCCTTGCAGGGGGTCGTTTGACACATCCTAAAAAGGGGTTTTCAGTATCAATATCAAAAACTGTTTCTGTCAAGGTTGTTTCTCACGGTTGAAAGGATGTTAAAAAAAACTTTTGTACTGTACAAAGAAAACCTTGGGTTGTAAGAAAACTTGAGAGTTCATGAGGGGTTTCATAAATCTACATTATCTTGCTAAGTCTTTCAAGAACTAAATAATTATTTTCTTTATAAACGGTCGACCGTAGGGTTTTGGTTTGAGTTTAAATATTTTTAAATTTTTAATTTTATTATTTTCCAGCGAGGATATTCCTTCCTATTTGTTTATCACTTAATTATGCTGATTAAATATCTTGTTCCCCAAGGTGTTGGTGTTTTCCTTTAAAAGGGGTGATAATTTTATATGACCAGGTGTATTTTATCCGCTCCTTTGGGGGCCCTGTTTTATTTACTCATGGTAAGTGCCCTTTTTTTCTTTAATTTGTCTTTGTCTAGCACGTTTCCACGTATCTGAACCGTGCCTTTGGTACACGGTCAGACCCTTGGTGCTGTCACTTGGGGTAATTATGCCTTTTATTGCTCTAAGTGTCACAATTGTCATAATTACCGGTACTATTTATTTATATCATGACGGCGCTCAACAAGCTTACATTATAACACTAACAAAGAAACTAACTTGGATAATCCTAACATTAAATCCTATAATCTGCATAAATTTACACCCAACGCAAAATAAAACAACCCATGTCACATCGCTTTTGATGCCTACGGTTATCCCTTGGACTAATTACGGCACATTCTTCGGTATGGTTTCAGGTCGATGAGACTGAAATGTCGTAATGCACCTCATCCAGCTCTTTGATCGATGGAGTACTGTACCCCAATGTGCTCCACAAGCATGACCTCATATCACAAGAGTCTACATTTGTACTTGGGAACCAACAAGAACATAACAAAAACAAAATCATCCATCACGATCTACAGTATATGGATTGACAGCTATCGTGACATTCAAATAAAACTTCGTGCAACCCTCAATAACATCAGACAACATCACTACCGATTCTCAAATTTTGACATTCTTGAAAATGGTTATTTCCAATATATCGTACCATCGTCTTATTTCCGTCGTTCCGATAATGAATTCAAGTTTCTGATAAAACGAGTCTCTTCTAAATAATGAAATCTTATTCCAAACATTTTCTACAAATGACAAATCACAGTTATATTTTATTTCTAGCAGTAAGCTGGCTCGACCACCTAACAGCTGGCTGGAATAACGGAAACACGAGCTCTCCCCTGGTATTTCTAAACAAAACACCACACATGCTATCTTAACTTGCATCAAATAGAAACATCACTTCGCTGGTAATTCACAAAAAATATAATTCTTGACTCACATAGATTATGCGAAGAGATTTAATAAATTTAAAACGTCACTCAAATATTTTTTATCCATCACGGTCCTACGGATCCACGTGGAATCTTAACTATGGACTGATCCTATTCCCATCTCATTAAATTACACAAAATAACTCCTACAGTTTCCTACACTGAAAATCCCAGCATCAGCACTACAGGATTTCAACAACCTTATCCACATTCCTTCATTCCTTCCCATTTTCGCAAGACTTGGTACACTCGCTATCACAAATTCTCTACACGACAATAATATGGGGTGTATCTCTTGGGTGACTCACAATGCTGTTACGTAAAACACTCTGTAATAACTAACCATCTCTCCTTGCATATATGAGATAATATTCCCAAGCCGAAACTCACAACTTGACTCACATTTTACCGTCATTTTCCTCTCATCAATTCTACACAGATTTCAACAGACTTTAGAATAGCAATCACCTGTAACAAATTTTACCGGTCTCGTCTCGCAACTTCCCTTGACGAAATTTACATCGCCGAACACAACGGTGTGCCTTCTGCACCCGCTGACACTCCACCATTACTGCGCACACGCTCTAAATGATAAACCACGGATTTACGCTTACATGAATTTCATCTTTACACTAAACAGAATTTGATGATAAATTAATGTCTTAACCTTGGCAAACCACAAATATAGATACTTTGCTTAATACGTTATATTCGTTTCAAAACGTTCTAATCTACTACTGTACAACACTTCACACGCTAGTTTCGCGACTTTCCAGATTATCCAAGAAACATAAAATAATGACTTTTTGCCATATACCTCTGACATTTTCAGTAAATAAATGAGTGACCAAAATGGGTCACAGATACATACAAGAAAAAGGGTGACATCATGAAATAACAACACATTTTAAAGGTGGTAATTCACACACCTGTATTACGTCGTTCTCCCATCATTACAGGCTCACCAGCCTCTCTCATTCTTTATTTGGCCATCTCGATAGATAGTGGCTCTACAAAATATATTTTTCCCTTTTCACCTGAAAATAATGACATAAACAAAAAATATGCCCCTCACACGTTCTCTTCCTCGTGAACCGAAAACGTTCGTCAAAACACCGATCCGCACACGCAAACGATGTTAAATAAATAAATATTGGTTAATTTATCTGCAGGACTTCGACATATCAATGACCGTCTGTTTCCTTGATATGAATTTACATGACGGTTCCAAGTGGGAATACCATTAACTTGACTGACATTCATGCCGGCCCCGTGGTGTAGGGATAGCGTGCCTGCCTCTTACCCGGAGGCCCCGGGTTCGATTCCCGGCCAGGTCAGGGATTTTTACCTGGACCTGAGGGCTGGTTCGAGGTCCACTCAGCCTACGTGATTAGAATTGAGGAGCTATCTGACGGTGAGATAGCGTCCCCGGTCAAGAAAGCCAAGAATAACGGCCGAGTGGATTCGTCGTTCTGACCACACAATACCTCGTAATCTGCAGGCCTTCGAGCTGAGCAGCGGTCGCTTGGCTGGCCAAGGCCCTTCAAGGGCTGCAGTGCCATGGGGTTTGGTTTGACTGACATTCTTTCTCCACTTGGAGATGATATTATATACCCACCTTTGGCCAAACTGCCCTCCTGGTGGAGACTTAGTCTACACAACCGATTTTTACTGTTCTTCTGAGTAGCGTCTGGTCACTTCAAATTCTCTGAACACAATGCGGGATTGGAAAATGGCGGATCGTTCTTTTATAACATTTACTCCCACTCTCATGCCATCTGCATTTACCACCAAAAAGACATTCCTTTCTACCCCATAAAAACGTACTTATGACAGATCACGACGTGACACATAGTTGTTTAGTTTAGTATCGGTGTTGATGAGAAGCATTTAAGAGATTTCTCTTAACCAACTGAATTGTTAAATTACCTCATAAGCTAGGCATTATATTTGTTCGATGTAACAGAGTTCAATCGAACGGGCGCGTCTTTCGATAAATTTCCTTCTGGAGCTATTTAGTGGTCTAAAGTCTTTACCATTAATAACAATTTTGTTTCGCTTACAATTTCCTGACATTTACTACGGCAGTTTCGTAGCCAACTCTTCTTAAATATGTAATTTTCTGTTTCTTGACGTGCCGTCTCTGGTCAGAGATAAAAAATGTAGCTATAGTTCATGACTTGTAATTTATATGGGACCACATGTAATGACTTTAGGACTCTGGCTCCTTATGACTCAAAGGTCAGGAGTTCAGTATGTATGTACGTATTGTGTCCATCCCGGTTGAACTCTGCCGGCTAACACGAGGATCCCAAGGAGTGGACCGGTCATGTGGTCACCCAACATTTTGGGACATAAGAAAGTAACACGATGAACAGGACATAAATAACACTCACTATCAAAATGGACTCACGATTTATTTACAAAAACGCCAAGTGGGAGAATAACAAATATTACAAGAATGATTCTTGATTAATTAAACTGGATTTGGAATTCTTCCAATGACATTACACTCATGCTCCATACCAATCCAAAAATGAATAATATTTAATTAACGTGTGAAGAATCAAAATGCTGAGTATTTAAGCCAAAATTTTCCGAAAGCAGAATTCGGGTTTTTAGCCTACAAGTTATTCCATTCTTAGGGACAGATGGTGATATAACTTTTTTCGTGTAGACCATTCTTAAATGTCCTGTTGAGGCATTTAAATGACGCAAGCATATCCCGTCCAAAGGGCATGCCCACTGATTTGATGATTAGCTTTGGAATTTCAATGTATTTCATATTTCCGCTGTTGAATTCCCGCCTATTCCTGGAGTACTGTTCTGTGCTGCCATCTGCAGACAGTTTCCATGGTTATATGCACAGAGAAGCATTAGAAATAGTCAAATTAAAATATTTTTCACATGACAATTTTGCGCACAAATGCTGTCCTGACTTTCATGTATATTATAAACTGAAGAGTAATTACTGTTGATATTTCGGGTATTATTAGTTTAAAATATTGTTTATTTATCAATGAGTATTTGTTGTCTTGGAAATTCAACAGGAAGCATGTGACGATGTTCATATTCAGTCGTGTGTTGATGTGCTGGTTCAACTCGTGGTGCTTCTATAAGAAAGGGATAGAGAAGGGCGAAACACCTCAGAGTCGTCATAAAATGCAAGTTAAGTTGACCCCTAAGCTGGTGTAAAAACTAATGCCCATGTATTTAACCCTTTGACCGCCAACGTCCGATTGATCGGACGTTCCGTAAAAAATACTTTCCAAGTTATTTATTCGTTTTAATAACGTATAATACATGTTTTGGACTAGTATTGGATTAAATAAGACTATATACAACAAGTTTGGTTGAGGAACTTGCTGCCGAGTGGCTTGGTGGCCAAGCGGCAATTCAGCTCCTGCAGGGGGGTAACGAACCCCTTACTATTTTACCGAAAAAATAGGAACGCAACTGTTCCATATTCATAAAAATTAGTACTGGTCAAGGTGGTAAATGGAAAAAAGACCAGATACATTTGTAAACAGTGTAAGAAGGGTGTATCATATTTTTAAGGCAAAAAGTGAATTTTTGAGCATTAAGTCTGTGTTAAATAGACATTAGTAATCATTTTATTACTTAAAACGAACCAGAAACTGCAGCATTTGCATGTAATGTAAGATTAGAAACTTTCACGCTAATGTGATATTAATAATAATATTGTAACTGTAATATTATACATAAGACTCTATTTTTTATATGTAGCATTGGAAACACCACCTCTGTAAAATAATGCAGCTTTTGATAGTAAAAATATTTTTTCTTGCCGGTTTTTGATCATGAAATACTTCTTTTTTCAAAGAAAGGCAATATTTATTTGAATTATCCCTTCATAAAATAACAATTTATAAAATAAAGGTACATTAATTTACATCAATAAAATGCCCGAAGCATTATCTTCGAAACAAAAAATGCCCATCCATTTTACATAAATTCAACAGAAGTTATTACAAATAATTTACTGCAAGGTAAAAAGTGCTCATTAGTCCTTGGCGGTATAGGATATGGACAACGCGTATGAGGCTGGCGGTCAAAGGGTTAAGACTGGCAAATGTTGAACTCTAGAAAAGTGTGGAATGGTCAAGACTCAGAATCTAAATGAGAGCTTACACTCTATAATGTGGCAAAAGTGCCTTAAGCAAACCATTTTTTTTTCCAAATTCAGAGCTGATATGGCAGTTGTGAATGCTGTAGGGGAATTCAATATGGGTGCATTCTCCTGCAATAAACTCAAGATGTCAAATGAAGGAAGAGAACTGTGTGGCACTTCGTACAGGGCATGTGTGGCTCCTGAGAGGACAAGGAAGAGGAAAAGTGCCACCAAGGATAAAGTGGAGAGAAAACTGCAAGAAAGAGGAGTAGAATGCTAAAAACTATTGCTGAGAAGAGAAAAACGGAAACAGAAGGAGAAATGTATGGTGCTGTGAAGTTTTGATGCAGCTACTGAAAGTTAAATTAATATTTTTTACAAAATTAGCTTTTTCTCAAAACTTTTTTTTTTCAGTATTCAATATTCAACAACAGGTTTTACCTGATAGTATTTAAACTTGGCATGCCTATATTACTCTGTGAAGTGCATAAATCCTGGTATCCATTTAAAAAAGCAATATGAAAATTTGAAAATTTCTAAATAAAGAAACATGTATTTTTTTTAGGAAAATCCCAATAGGAAGGGTGGAAAAGAATTAAAAAATGGGTTGAATGCCTTTAATGAGGCTACTTATATTTGAGAACCTGAAGATATTACAGACTTGAAAATTGGTGTTTGGGATCTCCTTTGAAAGTAAAGAAACACGCACTTTTGAAATGTTACAGACGTACAAACTGGTATTTGGAATCTCCTGTAAAAGTAAAGAAACATAGGTGATTTGTTTTTAGAAACTCCACTTAAGGGGAACTAGAGAAGGGGTGAAATTTTAAAATGAGCATTTCTACAGTATAACTCAAACATGTTACCGAAGTGAAAAATAGTATTTTTTTATCTCTATTAAAAATAAATAAATATGTATTTTTGTTTTCTGAAAAACCACTTGGGTAGAGGGGTAAAAGTTACTGAAAATTGGATTGAATTCTTTTAATTAGGTTACTGATATCTCAAAAGCTGAAGATGTTACAGACGTGAAATTTGGTATTTGGAAACTCCTTTAAAAATAAAGGAATGCGTAATTTTTTGTTTTCGGAAATTAATCTAAAGGGGCGAGGGAAATTGAAATACTAATTGAATTATTTATATGAGGATACTACTATCTCAAAAACGAATGATTTTTCAGACGTGAAAATTGGTATTTGGAATCTGCTTTAAAATTAAAGAAACACATATTCTCGGAAAATCCAATGAAGTGTGGGGGGGGTGAGAGAATTGAAAAATTGATTGAATTAATTGTATGAGGATACCTACATCTAATAAAAACTAAAGTTGTTACAGACGTGAAAATTGGTATTTGGATCTCATTTATAAACAAAGAAAAAAGCGTTTTGGGGGAAATAATTTTGGGGGGCGGGGGTGATAAGGAGTTGAATTCCTTTTATGAGGACACATATCTCAAAAACTGAAAATATTAGAGACGTGATAATTGGTATTCAGAAGATCCTTTACTATTAAAGAAACAAGTATTTTTAAAGGGAAATACACTTTAGGTGGGGGGGGGGGTGAAAGAAAGTGAAAAAAGTGAATTATTTTTATGGGGATACTTATATCTCAGAACTGAAGGTAACAGACGTGAACATTGGTATTTGGAATCTCCTTTAAACATTTAAGGAAACACTCCTTCTTTAATGGGGTGGGGGGAATCAACTTAACATCAGTGGGGTGAAAAATGTTCACAATTTTCACAATGTACTCATTCTGATCATAATGTGATCATTTTTTTTTCTTTCCTGGGTTCGTTTTCAAGAACCGTCTTTTCCTTTGGAGAACATAAAGTTAGATTACAGTAGATACTCCTGACATATAAATAAAAATTTTAACACATTTGAAATAAGCGATAGGAATGATATTGACAGTGCAATTGTTCACCTCTATAATAAGGTCAATAATGCACGGAAGTATAGCATTCGTGTCGCCAGAAATCTCGCGCACTTGCCTACGTCCGACAATGGTATTGGTCACATTGCCAGCAATGACAATGGCGGCAGATGTAATTTACCGCCTAGTAGCGGTCTTGCATCTTGCTGTGGGGTCCCTAACATCTCTAATAATAATAATAATAATAATAATAATAATAATAATAATAATAATAATAATAATAATAATAATAATAATGTTCTGGACCGTCGTCAAAATGTGCGGACCGTGCTGGAAACGGGTCCTGGATGGGTAATGACTAAGAATGCAGCCCGGCCGCGGATTCAGTCCCGCCAAGGCACCCAAGACGACACCACGCCGGATCTCCTCAAGGATTTTATCCATATTAAAAATGCTAATAGGAAAAGATGGCAAAGATTTAGGGACTCAACTGACCGGGTGGAATACCTGGACCTAGCCCGGGAAGTACGAAATCGATTGCTGGAAAGAAAGATAGAAAAATGGCAGGAACTTTGCCGTAATCTCTCAGAAAACGAGTCAGATGACGAATTTTGGCGGATTATCTCAGAAAACGAGTTACATCGCGAATTTCGGCAGTTTATATATAAAACGGTAAGCATTCAATGATAAATTTCATTATAATACTGTAGAGAAGCACAGATCGGATAGCTATTTTTATATTGGTCAGGTAGCTGTTTTTATATTGGACTTGTTTCACTAAAATTGCCATACTCGGCTTTATTTTGCCACAGACTAATGGGCTGTACACCTGATCCTTTCTCAATAAATGCTCCATGCAACAGTGAAAACTCTCATTATAATCCGTGCGGTGGTTTTGAGTTTGGCCCACGCAAACACCTCTCAAGTAATGTATTTAATAATTTGTATACATGGACCTACTGTAGGTTATCCTCGTTAGTTGGATCACCGAAGCAATTCTAAGTGAAGTAAAGAGTTGGAGGTAACCACAGTCATGCTTGGCAGAGTTTCTCCATTATATTAACCTTATGTTTACAAACACTGCTCTCTTCCTTGTGCTGTTTGAAGGCAGTAGGAGGTGCAGATAAGGGATTAACTCGGTAGAACAAATATTTAGCTCTCGCGTAATCTGTGCACACCAACATGGCTTCATCTGAATATGTACTCACCTTCACAGCTGTGGGTTTCTCAGCGATATAATCTGAAGTCAGGATTAACTACTTAGAAATTTGGACTGGGCAGCAGCGGATGATGAAGGTGATACATCAGCTAGGTTGAATATTGGGACGAGCATTTGAGGACAACGGCTTAAATGTAAACGGGACATTATAAGCTCTTCCAGAGGAAATCAATGATATTACATGTAAATTCGTCCGCTTTCTCAAAAATTATCGTATAACGACGCTCATCTAGATTCAAACGAAAACGAGCAGCACTTTCCTCCCCGGAACTGGCAGCTTGCATAAGAAAAGTGGGTTCGCAAAATACTTTTGCTTATGTAGGCCTACACGTTGTAATTTTTCATGCCTTATCTTAATTTTATCTCAATTTAAATAATAATTGGCTTTCCGTCCCACTAAATACTCTTAAGGTTTTCGGAGACGCCGATGTGCAGGAATTTAGTCCCTCAGGAGTTATTTTACGTGCCAATAAATCTACCGATACGAGGCTGACGTATTCGAGCACCTTCAAATATCACCGGGGATTTCACTCAGGGAAACAACAAGACATGTGCCAAATAGACATTATAAGTCACCACGGAACACATAGTGGAAAGAGGACATGCAAGTGTAAAGTATGTACTCGTAGTGGAGAATCTCTACGTGGGGAGAAGCTCAAGAACTTGAGATATCTCTGCAAACATTTTATGCAAGAACGAAATGTGCAGGGGTACGCTTTCACAAAGAAGGAATCTCAACCCTCCCCGCGGAAAAACTGTACTAGAATGTACAGTAATGTAATTTTTTCAAATTGTTTATCTCGAAAGATAATTGCATCCACTCGCAGGTGAGACTACACAAGTGTACAACATGCAGCAATACGTTCTCATGAAACAAACTAGGAAATAATAATGCTCCTCAGGACCTGCTCACGTGAGAGTTAAACTGAGCATTGCAGGAAGCCCTACAAGGCTATTTATTTACTTGATTTGTTTGAAATATCACCGGACTGAGCCAGGATCGAATCTGCCAAGCTGGGGTCAGAATGCTAGCGTCTCAACCGTCTGAGCCACTCAGCCAGGCGATAAAAATAAGATGGTGTATGTATTTATGGATGTATGTATGTATGTATGTATGTATGCATGTATGTATGTATGTATGTATGTATGTATGTATGTATGTATGTATGTATGTATGTATGTATGTATGTATGTATGTATGTATGTATGTATGTATGTATGTGGGTTTGTTCCACATCTCCTCGTAAACATCTCGGCCGATTTCAAGAAAATTTGGTACACGTAATACTAACTACATACATACATCACGATTATAAACCGTTATGCCTTTCAGCGTTCAGTGCGCAAACCTCTGAGAATTCACTAAAGGTCGCTACAATTCTCTATTTGCAACTAGTGCTGTGGCCTCATTTAATACTAATCGTAAGAAACCGAGTCTGAACCATCGTCGTATTGGTCTACCTCTACTTCTCTTACCCTCCATAACAGAGACCATTGTTCTCCTAGGTAACCTATCCTCCTCCATTCGCCTGACATGTCCCCACCACCGAAGCTGGTTTATGCGTACAGCTTCATCCATCGTGTTCATTCCTAACTTAGCCTTTATCTCCTCATTCCGAGTACCCTCCTGCCATTGTTCCCACTTGTTCGTACCAGCAATCATTCTCGCTACTGTCATGTCTGTACTTCTAAACTATGAATAAGACATCCTGAGCCCACCCAGCTTTCACTCCCGTAATGCAAAGTTGGTCTGTCAATATCCTTACTATGTTACCATCTTCGGAGACCACATATCCTAAATACTTGAAATAGTCTACCTGTTCCAGCTTTGTATCACCAGTCTCACATTCACTTCTCTGAAGTTTCTTACCTATTGACATCAATTTAGTCTTCGAAAGGCTAATTGCTCATTGCACCAGTTTTCAAGTTCCAAGACTGCAGGCTTTCGCCACAATCTGCCATTAAGGCCAGGAGTCGTCAGCATTGGCCAGACTGCATACAGTGCTACATTTCCATCTTACTGAATCCCTCCCTCCCACTTATACCTTTTTAGCAGACGATTCATGTAAACTACGAATAACAAAGGTGAAAGATTACAGGTTTGCTTTTTTTTTTTTTTTTTTTTTTTTTTTTTTTGCTAGTTGCTTTACGTCGCACCGACACAGACAGGTCTTATGGCGACGATGGGACAGGGAAGGGCTAGGAGTGGGAAGGAAGCGGCCGTGGCCTTAATTAAGGTACAGCCCCAGCATTTGCCTGGTGTTAAAATGGGAAACCACGGATAACCATTTTCAGGGCTGCCGACAGTGGGGTTCGAACCTACTATCTCCCGAATACTGGATACTGGCCGCACTTAGCGACTATTACAGCTTTGTCTAACCGCTGTAAAGATCCTAAACAAAGAACTCATTTTCACAATACTATCTGTAAAATATAACGTGGGAGTAAGGCACTCCTAGCACCCCTATGGCGGGAGTGGGGGGTAGCATGTAAAAATAATCGAAAATAGTGACGAATCCATGGATTTCCTGGTCGCTGAGATGAATAGTGACACTCTGTCTGGATGTCGTTTAAGGCCATGTTGGGCCCGCAGAGGCATGGGAGTATGAAGGGGTGAAGCAGAATTCCCAAAATGACCGAGATTAGGGATGTATGTTTGTATGTTCCATCACAGCTTACAACTAACTTGATACACATGTGACTTACTGTATGGAAAATAATACCGAGGAAGGGGGGAGGGTAAATTACCTCTAGCACTCCTGTGGTGTGGGGTGGAGAGGGGATGACATGTAAAAATAATCGAAAACCACCAATATTATTTTTGAATCCCTAATGACACTCCGGATGCCGTTTAATTCCACTGATATTAATGAGGGCTCATTTTCCGCCGAAGTTTTGACTTTACTATTTTAAATAAAAAGTAATCTATTCAGACCAAGAGAATACTTAAAAACAACACATAATATTGAATAATGAATTACAGTAGTTCTGACGTCTATAAAATTAGTACATTTTTGAACGAGCTATGACATTACTATTTTGTAAATTTTCTTGACATTTCGTAATGTTTTTAAGCGCCCTCGCAGATCGCCATTTGGAAACCCCTGGGATAGGTAATAGTGCCATACCACATCTCAGTGAATTAACAGGATTACACACACCTCAAGGAAGGTCATTGTAACAACCTATATCCAACGGCTAGTAAACATTCAGTTAGTACCTTAAATAATCTTAGTGAAACCAACTTCAAAATATTAATGTTAGTGGCCGTGGCTTCTCACCACAGTTCGAATTCCAACTAATACTTCTAAGATTCCTGAAATGAACAGTCATGTTCCTGTGATTTAAATTCCAGTAAATCTGGAGGCCCTGTTACTATGATCACGATGTCGGCGCATTTTATCTTCGTTATAAAATGTAGAAGCTTCTTCCGTATTTACCACATGTAGTGTAGAGGTGAAACAAACCGCGAGTAAGTACGTGACTTTTAGCAGAAGTAACGAAACCGCCTGCCTCTCCAATTCCACTTTTGAAGGCCGGCTCAACTCGTGAGAGAAGTTTCCGCAAGTTTAAATTGGCTGGCTGAGGTATGGATCGCATGGGAAACTGTCATGATAGCTACTGCCTTCGCTCTGAAATCTGGTGAAAAATGTGAGTAGCAGCACACGGCTACACTCGTATGACTTTACCAAGAACATATTTTATTTCAAGAGAACTTTGCCTGTATTTCTTTGGTCCATCTGAGCCAACCAGCGGAATGGAAAAGTTTAAAAGAACTCAGTGTCGCTCAAATATAACATCTGTGTCGAGAATGAGCACACTTTTTATTACCATGAAAACATCAAAATTACCAAAAAGCAAGTAAAATTGTACTTCTACGTTAGTCTTGATCACGATTATAACCGCGAGAGCTTTGATATGTCGTGTAATACGAACGATTCGAACATGACTCTTTCTCTCAAAAATCTCGGAAGAGCTGACATGAATTCGAGAAACTTTTGTGAGACTTTGTCCCTCATGTTTCAAAGTCATCTCTTCACAAACAAATTATACGAATCGTTTTCTGGAATACATAATAATGAGAAGAACAAGGAGAAGAAGAATGTGTAGGCCGACAGACAGTGTTTAACGGAATTCCAAGTTGACAAGAAAACAACAGAATTGATCAAACACACAAATCATCCAAAGTAAAACATTTAGGAGAAATTTCGGAAACCATTTGAAATCAAAACAGGAGTCAGACAACGGGAAGGATTATCTCCCTGACTGTTTAATTTAGCTACGGAAAAAGTTATTAGGATATGGCAAAATGAAACTGAAGGAATAAATATTGGTGGATGTATCCAAAGGGTCCACTTTAATTACCTGGCATTTGCTGATGACATTGCTACCCTATTCTACAACAGCCAGGAAACAATCCAGTCGGTAGAAAAACTCCATGAAATAGCAGCCAAAATAGGAATCCAAATTTCTTATGAAAAGATATGAAAGGGACTAGATCAGGTCTCAACAGTCAACCGTTTATCACTAAATATCGCTGAAGTAGACAAATTTAAGTATCTAGGTGAAATTATTGAACCAGCAGGCTAACAAAGAAAGAAATGCAAAGCTTCAAAGTGCATACAAAATTACTTGGATCGGATACAGTAAAAGAGCTATATAATATAAAGGAAAAAATAGGCATCATAACACAGGAATTAAAACAGAAGCACTTTATTAATCTGAAACTATTATAATTGGTTGCTAATCTCGAAGGGACTGCCTGGCCGAGGCGGTAAAGGCGTCAGGATGTCGTAAAATTTAAGAAATGAGGTTTCCACTTCCGGAGGTTAACTCAACCTATACCAGAAATGAGTACCAGGTTAATTCCTGCGGGCAAAGGCGGTCGGGCGTAGAGCTAACCACTCTACCCCATCAAGTGCCGAGGTTACGGATAATGGGAGCATTTACTTTACACCCCACCAAGGGCCTTCATGGCCTGTACGGCGATGACTGTTTTGCTTTTGCAAATCTAGAATAAAGTCTTAGAACCAAAATGCCAAAGTGGAATTTGGATGAAAAGGAAATCGCATGAAATCTATCAAGTTACAGGAAAAATCACAGATACAATTAAGAAACGGCGATTACAATTTTATGGTCACTTACGTATGTATGTATGTTTAGTACTGTTTAGTACTCAGCCCGAAGGCTGGTTGGATCCTCAACAGCTCTGCCATCAGCTGTCATAGATGACCTAGGCTCAGATAGCTTTTTCCGCCGCCAGTGTAGTGAACTGAGATTTTCCGACTCATCGGGTACTCCTAGGAAACAGATTAGTAAAAGGGCATGGTTTTTGTCCTGGGACTCTCCACTATAGTTCAGTTATTATGAGTTTCGACTTGACGTTTGAGCGCTGCCTTTTGGCGGAGGGTAAGTGAATTAATCAATAGCCAATCATAGACAGGTGATCGCTCCGATAGAGCGCGCTAGACTCCAGTTGCGGTTAGCAGTGTTGTCGATTTGTTGTTTACTGTAACCACGTGCTATCAGCTGTGTGTTGTGTTGTGCTCAGTTCTTTTCGCGGTCTTTGTGTGTCTTTGTGCTAGGTTGTTGTTCGTTTACATTTCGCAGTTTAGAGTTTATAAATGTATTGTTTAGTATTTTTAATAGTATAGCGCGTTATATTGTAGTAAGTAGTGTGTAACAGGTGATATATTTCATATAGTAGTTTAGTTTAACATTTCGTTCGGTAGTTATATAGTAGGTTAATTTAGGCCCGTGTGTGAATTTGATGTTCTGTCATGTCGACGCCTACGTTTAAGGATGAAGCTCGCAAGAGGAGAAAGCCCTTCGGACGAGGTACTCCACTAAGGAGCCGGGCCCGCGAAATTGTTTGTAATGGTAGGGAGTCATTCTTGACAAAGCACCAACAATGGCGGCTAAAAAGAATGAGTTGGTTAAGTGGTTGAAGGAGCACAATATTTCGGTTGGGGAAGGAGGATCTTATGCATCTCTTGAAACAAAACAGCTCCAATACCCAGTTTATGTGGTGGATAGCCAGAAGGGACGGGCATAAAGTAGTTCAGACGATTATGTTGAAGACTTTATTATCTCTTTAGGGACAAGCGAGAGTGAAACCTCAACAGACGATGACAATGCCGATAGTGACTAAGAAATGAGTGGTATATTCGCTTTGTAGGATTATTTCCTTCGTTACGGGAAACTGAATCTAACAGCAACGCGAGATCTTCTACATGATAAGTAGAAATTTAATTTAATTTTCTCACGGTTTATCTGTTCGAGCATTGACATATTTTTATATTGTAGCCTTATCCTAAATGTGTTGTGCATTATTGATCTTACGTGAATCATGATTGTTGCTACAAAGAATAACCGATTATGGACTTATATTCCAGTATTTACATTTCTGTTCGTGTTGTGTATCGTAAATCAGCTGTTTGTATTCGTGGCAATTTGGCACCACCGGCTGACTTCCGGCTAACTGTCAAGTCGAAACTCATAAAAAAGGAACTATATTTGACCCCCTTTCCACGCCGAAAAAAGACGAAGTGTGTTCACGGATCACGGCTGTCTGCGGCTTGGTCATTCCAGCTCTGAAATTTTGGACTGTTAGTGTAATACTGTTCGTTAAAAGTGAGAAAATGTGTGGTTTTACATTTGATCGCGTATTTAATCGTGCTATTCCTACTGACGTCATTGTAATGGCCTATGTTCATTGCAGTTTTGGGAAAACCACGAAGACAGTCTTTCTGAGGATGTAAAAAGGCAGGTGGAGAATGAGTGCCTGCCATTATAATGAAAACTCCACAACCTGATTGTAACGGATGGTAGGCAAGCGGGCAGTTTGGTGACTTCCCCGTCGCGTTCCTACGGTAAGGTTAAGAGCTATGTAATTTACAGTAATACAATCTTGCTCACAGCATGTACACTACTTAACATAGAAATCTATATGCAATGTAGAATTCCGTAGCGATGCACGCGTACATCAGCTAGTCTACAATAAAAGCAATGACACATAATAAAACCTTATTGAACAAGTGGAAGACTTGCGAGTCAAACATATACTGAACGCTGATAACAGTTCTCAGGTTGATTCATGTCCCTGTGGACACACAGTAGTGAGCTCATTAAATCTGGTGAGCGGTTTACATTAATAAAATATTTTGTGTTTTAAAACACGTTTTGACCTTGATTCAACTTAGGTTCATAAACTGCGGAGTCATCTTATCCAGCAATATTCACGATTCAGCACGCTCCGAAGTTGTGGGTCCCTCATCCACCTTTTAGTCGCCTCTAAGGATAGGCAGAGGATACCGCGAATGCTATTCTACTGACTCCCACATACAGCGGGATATTCTAGAAGGACAGTCGAATACCTTTAATATATCGATAAAATTGCTATTGAACATCTCTGTGGGATGTCCGTTCAAACCCCTTGTGGGTGGGGCTGTAGAATAACACCCAAGGTATCCCCTGCCTGTCGTAAGAGGCGACTAAAAGGGGCCTCAGGGGCTCTGAACTTTGGAGCGTGGGTTGACGACCACGGGGCCCTCAGCTGAATCCTGGCATTGCTTCCACTTACTTGTGCTAGGCTCCTCACTTTCAGCTATCCTATCCGACCTCCCTTGGTCAACTCTCGTTCTTTTCCGACCCCGACGCTATTAGGTTTTAGGGAGTCTTTCATTTTCACGCCCTTCGTGGCCCTTGTCTTCCTTTGGCCGATATCCTCATTTCTCGAAGTGTCGGAACCCTTCCATATTTTCCCTCTGATTAGTGTTGTATAGAGGATGGTTGCCTGGTTGTGCTTCCTCTTAAAACAATAATCACCACCACCACCTATCCGTTCAAACATCTTGCATCGCAGAAGTGGTTTACAAAGCATAATTCGTTTGTTGAACTAACTGCATATTCTCCTCGACAGTAATCAACTGGAGTGACACAAAAACGTTAATGTCAATCATTTCTTGGTCTAATAAAATCTGATGCTGGCGTTTTGGAGGCAAAAATGTCGAATAGCACATACACCCGGAAGAAATAAGGTAATTTAATAATCCTGATGTTTATGGACATAATCGACAACTGGGCAGCTGAGAGTGACGTGGGAGGGTAAGCAACTGGAGCATTGCTTTACACCAAGGTACCGGGGTGTCACCTTAGATCGGACCGTAACATACAATAAACACTGTGTGAACTCCGGAACCTTGGCTCAAACAAATGGGGAGCCCATTCAACTTCCTCTCAGTTTCTCTGCGGCTGAGTATGCATGTCCTGCCTGGTTCAGCTCAGCCAATACGAAGCGGGTGGATACAGCCCTTAATGAAACATGCAGAATAGTTACTGGGTGCCTGAAACCAACTCCATTTGACAAACTTTACTGCTTGGCTGGTATTTCACCTCTAGTCATTCGGCGAGAAGTGCTTGCAGGGCAAGAGTGGTCGAAGGTGAATCTGACAAACTCCCACCCGTTATTTGGGCATTGAGTTCCAACCAGAAGGCAAAGCAAAAGTTTCCTCAATGTCTCCAAGACTCTGGATAAACCAACAAGAACAACATGTTGTGATATGTGGTGAGCAAGAATGGATGATGCCTTCTGAATCTCCACCCGCTGGTCATTATTTGGAATGAACAAGCTGGAAGGCACTGATTCCTTTGAGGAGTGGAGTAGGTAACTGCAAGGATAACGGTGTTATTTGAATTGTGTGGCGCAACAAACTACCCAACACCTTTATGACTGTCAGTCCTGCCCTGTTCGTTGTACACTCAAGCCAATGAAGAGGGAATTGCTGTTGCCATTTCTGGGCAGAATTTGTGTGAAAGATTATTGTGACATAAGCGGTACTTTGTTTTGATTGTATATAATACGTTATTTATACTTTTAAGATTTTTGAACACACTGACACGAAATGTATAAGTTCATTAATTAATTATTTAAATAATCCTGATCTCAAATTAGAAGTGTCCATTATTACCATAAAACATTCCATATTTTCAATGTCCCATCGGCAGCCCTGAATATCTTTTCCCTTGGTTTTCTGTTTTCATAAGAGGAAAATGCTGGGGCTGAACAATAGTTTAGGCCACGGCCTCTGCCTTCCTGATTTCTGCCTTTTCCAGTGGTCGCCTAAAGCCTATGTGCGACGTTAAATCGCTAGAGAAAAGAAAAACAAAGTACGTCTACCATTTGGAGAGAGATACATCAATGATCACAAGAGAAAGGCGAATAGCTCTGAGAACAGAGGAAACGAGAGAAAGGGAGTGGTAGCCGGGCTGAGTGGCTCAGACGGTTAAGGCGCTGGCCTTTTAACCCCAACTTGGGAGGTTCGATTCCGGCTCAGACCGGTGGTATTTGAAGGTGGTCAAATACGACAGCCTCGTGTCGGTAGATTTACTGCCACGTAAAAGCACTCGAGCGGGACTAAATTCTGGCACCTCGGCGTCTCCGAAGACCGTAAAAGTAGTTAGTGGGACGTAAAGCAAATAACATTATTATTATTATTATTATTATTATTATTATTATTATTATTATTATTATTATTATTATAAAGGGAGTGGTTATGAAAGGTCATATTTAGGTCTCCCTAGCCCTTGATGACGAATGTTAACAAGAATTACTGGCCATAGTTCACGAAGAAATCCGAACCTACCTAACGTCACATCTCTCATCTTGCTCGACGAAGAACAACATAGTACACGTCACGTGAGGCTACACACTAAATGGCAAATATCGGCACGTCACTGCTGCCAATTTGACAAGTTGCATTTTGAAATCACGAGACAGAACCATCAACAAACTAACCACAATGTCATCATCATCATCATCATCATCTGTTTACCCTCCAGGTTCGGCTTTTCCCTCGGACTCAGCCTCAAGGGCAGTGTCCTGGAGCTTCAGACTCTTGGTCGGGGATTACAACTGAGGAGAATGACCAGTACTTCGCCCAGGCGGCCTCACCTGCTATGCTGAGCAGGGGCCTTGTGGAGGGATGGGAAGATTGGAAGGGATAGACAAGGAAGAGGGAAGGAAGCGGCCGTGGCCTTAAGTTAGGTACCATCCCGGCATTCGCCTGGAGGAGAAGTGGGAAACCACGGAAAACCACTTCGAGGATGGCTGAGGTGGGAATCGAACCCACCTCTACTCAGTTGAACTCCCGAGGCTGAGTTGACCCCGTTCCAGCCCTCGTACCACTTTTCAAATTTTCGTGGCAGAGCCGGGAATCGAACCCGGACCTCCGGGGGTGGCAGCTAATCACGCTAACCACTACACCACAGAGGCGGACTAACCTCAATGTAATTATCAATAATGGAGGTTTCCTCTCCCAAATAAATTTTAATGAACGATCAATAAAGATATTCATAATTAACTCGGTTTTCAAGCGAATGAAAAATTGAGGAAATACTCTCTCTCACTCAATTTAATATCATATATGTCTGCCTTTATTTTGATGACGTATTCTTCGGCGTTTGCCTGGTGTAAATAATTAATCTCCTTTCTTGAAATTTGCTGTTACTTGACGGATTGAAGAGAAATCACGCTGCAATGATACACACGAGCAAAAATATTACATGTACATAAGCCGTAGGCCAATAAGAATATACAAAAGCTAAGTCCGCAAACCGTACCAGAGTCGTGACAAGACGAGGTTAGGTTGATAACGAAATTCCCTTCCATTTGAACTCTTCTGATCTTTACAGAGGAGGTAATGTTGCTTTCCTTTTCGGAGGAGTCCCTGGAGATTTTTCTTGCTTCCAATTGTTAGAAAATAATTATAAATCACTACCTTCCGTATTAACAGGGGAGGAAGAGTAATATTGGGAACATGAAAGTCCACAGCCTGTTTCTAGTCATTCCACCGGGTCAGAAATGGAATGAATGAAGCCCCCATCTAGCGGCGAGGACAGGAAGTGTGCCGGCTGCGGAAGCCTCCTCTGAGGCAAGGATTAATGAATGATTAATGAAATGAAATGATATTGGAGAAAGTTGCTGGAATGAAAGATGACGGGGAAAACCGGAATAACCGGATAACAACCTGTCCCGCCTCCGCCTCGTCCAGCACAAACCTCACATGGAGTGACCGGGATTAGAAGCACGGTATCCAGCGGTGAGAGGCCGGCACGCTGCCGCCTGAGCCGCGGAGGCTTAAGAGTAGGATTGTACACTTAGTGTATAGGCTTACGTACCAGGGAGTATACACTAGGTGATTATTCCAATACACTCGTATATATAAGCACGCAGCACATCCCTCGAAATAGGGTTGCTCACAGGAATCGCATTCGGTTGTAAAGGGACCGTGACCCCGGCAGACAGTAGCTAGAGCCCGGATTTACAAGTTCTCAGAAACTTATGAACAAAAAACCTGCTCCAACAACAGGAACAACCCGACATCCCCGCACACACGACCAAACGGTACTCCCACTGCTTCGTGGTAGGTACTGCGCGGGTCTCAAACTCCAAAACAGACGAGTTACGCAGCCGGAAATCAGGGCGGACATTCAACAGCCAGTACTGGAATAAATATTTACTTCCCATTTAGTCGTGACTATAATTACTGTTTAAATTATTATTATTATTATTATTATTATTATTACTATTATTATTTTTATTATTATCATTAAGGTTGGTGAGGGAATTCCGTCTCTGCACCTAATTTCGTCGCGGTAGGGATTTCCAGCTAGTACAGCTGATACCTAATGTTCAGCCGCGCGCGTACGCATAGCCTTATCCCGTTGTCTTGTGAGAGTTCGCTATGTGCACCACAATTAGTTTCCGTGTACAGCAGGGCCTCTCAGAGTGCAAGCACCACTGTGCACGGTGCAAAAGACGACTTCGCCTGGTTGACCAGAGTGCAGACCCCCACTCCTCGATTTGGAGCAATAGCGCTGTCTCTCTCTTTCCCCACGCCTGTATCGCTCGCTCCGCCTGTCTCCCCCTTCCTCACTTGCTCCGTAACGCTCCACATCCGAGCCGAGTTGAGCCGAGTAGCCCAAAGACGAAGCGTTGGTCCGAGCCGCACCGAGTGGGACCAATGCACGGTGCACAGGAACTCTGCGCCCCAGTTTGCACGCGTGAGATTTTGGGCGTTTGTGAGGCCCTGGTGTACAATGAGGATTCATTTTTCATGCTGAGCTGAGCTGAGTTAGTGCAGCATTCATATTAAGAGCCTGTTATTCCTAGAGTGAGCAATGATATGCATATGAAATACTGGACTGCATTTCAGTCGTGTGGTATAGTTCCTGGTGTGTAATCGCTACAGTGAGATGGTTGGCATGAGTTACTGTAGCGGTCATTATAATAAATCAGGGAATGTTCGTAATTTCATCCCCCTCCATTTGGTTTGCTGTTTATGAAATTTAATATTATTTTCAGATGGAAAAAACGCAAACAGTGGGATAATGAGGCCATGATCAAGGCTCTTAAGGCAGTGAGGGAAAAGATAAAGGGTTACAAACGTGCAAGTAAAACTTTTAACATCCCACGAGCAACGCTAAAACACTATGCTAAAAAGAATACCAAGAAAATAGTTTTCACGTATTGCCTTCCAGTAAACCAGTATAAGGAAAGTGTTTGGTGAGGTTTGAAAGAAAATATGTATTTAAAAAATTGTACTTTTCATAAATTTGGAGGGGGACGAAATTATGAACACATTCTTGGTAGTTTACTTTTTGTAGTGTTTACGTTTAAGACAAATATTAACTACGTTACGTTAGAACAGTTTCATGTAACTTGCCCGTAAGTGGAAAATATATTCAGTAATATATTCACGAATTTCTAGTCTTGTCCATAATATTCCTGAATTTCTACAGGTCCAAATCTGCTAAGGAGATTAAATATGGGCACCTACCTTATCATTATTGTTTTTATTATTATTATCGGGGTTGCGGTTAGGGGTGCGCAGCTGTGTGCTTGCATCCGGAAGATAGAGGGGTCGAACCCCACTGTCGGCAGCCCTCAGGATGGCACCACTCAATCTTATTCGTGTTCTAATGTCATTCCATGCCATCTCTCCACTAACAGCTACGGGCATCGCAAAAAAATGGCTGAGTGGAATTTAATGAAAATCGGTATGTAAAGTCAGGGAATAAGAGACTACAGTCTACGCTGTAAATAATTGTATTCACCGTGGATGAAATTGTAGTGTAAGGGAGGCGCCTAAAATTTAATATTTAAATAAATATGCTAAACATCCTATGGTAAAGTACTATATAAAAAGTTATACAGAATACAATTTCCAAGCATTTATGTCTTATTAAATTGTATTGTACCGACTATGATAAGAGTGGAATCACAGAGTCGAAAGAAAACTTAATGTGAAGACCTACAATATGGCTGCTCATAAAATTGATCAACATTAACATTACATTGACCATTGTTTGTATTGATGTTCTATGCCTCTTCTGCTGCCACTCATCTCTGATAGATGGGATTACCACTGCGTACCGAGTAAAGTGACTGTCTGAATATTGGCGAGAAGTAGCTGGCGAGTTCGATAAATTTCTTTTTTAGAATGCCATTCCTCTGGTTAATAAATTTTATGATACTACTGGTACGTAGCACACTGTTTCATCATAGTATTCCAGCAATTCATTTCCTACTCCGAGACGCTGATTGGAATAAACAGTGCCCAAACTTAACGGAATAATGGCAAATAATCGTTCACAGGTGTCTGCAGCCTGGTCATTCCAGCTCAGGAATTTTGGACTGTTAGATCGGCAGTCTAGTACTGTTCTTAAAGCGAGGAAATGTTCGGCTTTTCATTTGATGGAGTATTTCATATGACAGCATTGCTTTTAATTGCGACATTCCTACAAACGGCCTTGTAATGACCTATGTTGACTTCAGTTGAGAAAACCACTAAGACAGACTTTCGGAGGATGTAAAAATGTAGGTGGAGAGTGAGTGTCTGTCACTACAAAATCCTCTTGAAATTGATTGTGACTCATATTAGGCAAGAGGGCCTGTCATTACACTAACAATTCCCTAATCCAGTCAACGCATGAAAAAAGACGTATGGTGACTTCCACGTCGCGTCCCTGAGGTAACGTTGAGAACTATGCAATTTAATACAATCTTATCCACAACGTGTACACTACCTAACCTAGAATCGTGTACAGAATGTTTAGTTTCGTAGCGAAGCACGGGTACATAAGCTAGTAAATAAATAAATAAAATGTTTCCATACTTCTGAACACTGTGCAGAAAACGCAGCACACTCAGCGCTTTACCTCTTGCTACGTATTGTTTGGAATTAAGACTGTCGTGTGAAATAAACATTAGTTCCTCCGTTCTTAAAACAAGTGAAAGAGGAGCAGGAGATTTTGTTTGTTTAAGTGACGGCAGTCTCAAAAGAGAAGTTCTACATCAAAGTGAAGTACAAAAGTTTAAAGCGTATGTAATAATATCATGTGCCAGTTTACGACTTTGCTATATTTTATCCCTCAGAACAGCGCGTCAAATTTACATGTTTGGGAAATTGTACTACTTCAAAAGGGAAATAGCCTAATGCTATTTTCTGAGTACGTCACTTCGTACAGACCAGAGCTAAATGTAGATTTTATTGAAAAGTTTCATTTCTGGCTGTGACAGGAGGATCGCTCAGATGGTGCTGAGAAGTAAAATTATAAATATGGTAATGACGACGATGATAATGATGATGTTCGTTTTTCAATGGGGCCTAACAGCGAGGTCATCGGCTCCTAATGATACGAGGTGCAACGAAATGACAGGGTAATTAAAATATCAAAATGTATCCACTGACCAAAGTCTGAAACGACTGATGATGAAAAAAAGACCACGAATCAAAAACACTCAGTGGATCTAATTCACAATACGTTCCTTTCTGAGATGATGTTTGTTATAAAAAGGAGTCCAAAATCCAGGACACCGACCCCTCATAGTGGAAATAATCACAGGCAACGTAGACTCATGGTGTCCTTGCATGGTGGCACTAATCTCAAGTAATGCACCTATACCGCACAAAATGGCACCACTCGCAGGTAACACAGAACCATGGTGTTCCACACATAACGGCACCACTCGGAAACAACGCAGGCCCATGGTGTTCTTCACGTTTTGGGACTAATCATGGGCGCCGGTATTCCCGTGGTGTTCCTCACATAATGGTACTACTCTCAGGTAACGCAGACCCATGGTGTTCCTTACACAGTGGTACTAATTACAGACAACAGCCAAACTCGTGTTGTTCCTCACACAGTGGTACTAATCAGAGGCAACGTAGACCCGTGGAGCTCTTCATGTAATGGTACTTCTCGTAGGTAACGCTGACCCATTCTAAACACAGGGGAACCGACACATTCCAGCGCAGCGTACGGCACTTTTTCTCGCATGGACATTAGTCCGCCCAGCGGAACGTCCGACCCCCTCCCCCTGCCTAAGTGGGATACATACGATGGTACTAATCACACGCAACGCTCCGAACTATGGTGTTTCTCACACAAGGGTACTACTCTTAAGTAACGTAGATACATGGTGTCCCTCACATGATGGTACTAATCACAAGCAGTCTCATGGTTCTAATTTCATCATCCCTTGGTCACCCCCTTAAGTCACCTCTTCCGCCAGGCAGGGGATAATGTGGGTGCTTTCTTCACCGTGTCCCACCACCGACAGCGGGTAGAAATGAAATGACATCCGGAGAGCAACTAGTACGTCTGGATGCTACTCATAGCACAAATTCTGCTGCTGTAGTAGTATTGTCCATTGGGTAAAGCAATGGCAAACTACCGCACTTCCTAATTATGCCTTCTACCCCTCACTATAGTACCACCACCAGTTATTATGGTTTCCCTATAACCGCATAAATTCTGCAGGTATTAACTGAGGATCAAACCTTCCTTTGAGCTAAAGAAGAGAGACAACCGTGGTGATGTTTAATGTCATCTGCCTCACCTACTACCAGTGCTGGATGAAGGTGTTTGGGGGCCCTGGGCTGTTTAAAAATGTGGGGCCCCTTCTTCGTAACATCACGTAAGATTAGCACACTGAAGTCGTTATAGAACTACTTGCACTTAAATTAATGAATAGGGAAGTACTGAAATAGACTACAATTTTTCTCTATTTTTCATGTTAATATTTCATAATGCCAAAACATATTTTACATTTGTCTCATCATCACTATAAAATCGACATACAAAACAGAACTTACGTTTTTTGGCACCACCAGGATATTTTCTATCCATTTTACAAAAACATTACTGTTGTAACTTACGAATGGCTCAATAATGAGAGGTGAACTGGAAGTTATCTTCCTGATGCAAAGATATAGTATAGCATGCGCATTCCACCGTGCTTCCCCTGTCCCCTCCCGCTCACTTCCTAGACCTCTTCACCACCTTCCCCCTCTGCCCGTACTTGCAACCGGCCAGATTTAAATTTTCGTCAACAATAACCTTTACAATAATTACAATGCGTAAGTAGCGATGATTCGTAGACTTGATTCTAGCAGTGATGAAATACTAACGCGGACAGCTGATAAGAAGGAAGGAAGAGTGCGTGTTCGATATTTTGCGAGCGTAAATATTCATATACATGCACGGAGGTGGAACAGCAGGCCTTTTTATACAATTTTAGGTTCGGCCAAGAGCCGGGGCCCCTTGACACGCGGGGCCCCCCTCTTAATCCGGCCCTGCCTACTACACCATTATTTTCGAAAAGAATGTTTGAACTGAATGACTACAGCAAATCGGGAAGCACGCTGAGGATAGTAATGCATATGGGAACTGGCTGCCGGCCCCCTCCCCCCTATCACAGGCATGAGAAGAAGTAGTTCCATGAAACGTAATCGAAATTCTCCAGTGTGTGGAATGAACTCCTCCGGTTGCGTCAGCACTGGTGACTTTGAACGCGAGTGATTACTGCGGAAAATACTACAGTACTATCAACACTTCATAGCAACGTTGCTGGAGGGATTACTCACAAAGAGCTGGTAACACGTGTAATTAACAGAAACCATTATCCCCACCGAATCAAAAGAGAAATGGAATGTAACAATTCTTGAATTAAATTTTAATGAATGTTTCCTATGAAAATAGGCTTACATTTGAATTGTTCGTTAACAGGCTTTTCACACAGTGGATTATGAATGTTAATAAATGTTACGAGCATAGGATTATATGCACTGAACAATGGCCGGACACTATTACCGTTATGTGTGCTTATTAAGAAAGCTTTGAAATCGTTCGAAATCGGTGGGGCTTTGATGGATATACGCCCTGTATTATTATTATTATTATTATTATTATTATTATTATTATTATTATTATTATTATTATTTTCCGACCTGGTGGCCATGATCATTAACTCTATATGGCTTGACAGCGTGGTTTTCCTGTTCGAGATCCGTTGGTCGAAAAAAATGTCACAATCTGGATTTAAGGCGACACTCCGGAGATAAAAGATATTTTTACCTAATGCATAGATTTTCACGAAACTTTGTGGGAATGTCACCTACATAAAAGTAGAGATATCGCGAACATTTCTTTCATATACAATAAATAGTTTTCCAAAATATTATTTGAAATTTTTATTTCCATTTCTTCATGAAATTTAATTAACGTGTTAATGTAACTTCGTTTTTTTTAATTTCGTGTGGCTATTTCTAGCCGAGTGCAGCCCTTGTAAGGCAGACCCTCCGATAAGGGTGGGAGTCATCTGCCATGTGTGGGTAACTTCGTGTTATTGTGGTGGAGGATAGTGTTATGTGTGGTGTGCGAGTTGCAGGGATGTTGGGGACAGCACAAACACCCAGTCCCCGGACCATTGGAATTAACCAATGAAGGTTAAAATCCCCGACCCGCCCGGGAATCTAACCCGGGACCCTCTGAACCGAAGGCCAGTACGCTGACCATTCAGCCAACGAGTCGGACATGTAAATTCGTAATTAGGTAGATTATACCGTATGTAGATAATACATCTTTTAAACTTCTACCCACCGAGCTCGATAGCTACAGTCGCTTAAGTTCGGCCAGTATCCAGTATTCGGGAGATAGTAGATTCGAACCCGTGGTTTTCCGTGGTTTCCCATTTTCACACCAGGCAAATGCTGGGGCTGTACCTTAATTAAGGCCACGGCCGCTTCCTTCCCACTCCTAGCCCTTTTCTGTCCCATCGTCGCCATCTTCAGGGCTGCCGACAGTAAGGTTCGAACCCACTATCTCCCGATTACTGGATACTGGCCGCACTTAAGCGACTGCAGCTATCGAGCTCGGTGGCAATATTTAAATAAAGATATTTACTGAATACATCTTAACATTTCCTTGCGATCTTTCATTAGAATCTTAAGAGGATGAATAACACAATCTTAGTTAGGAGCGCGCAGCTGTGAGCTCGCATCCGGGAGATAGTGGGTTCGAATCCCACTGTCGGCAGCCCTGAAGATGATTTCCGTGGTTTCCCATTTTTACATCAGGCAAATGCTGTGGCTGCACCTTAATTAAGGCCACGGCCGCTTCCTTCCCATTCCTAGGCCTTTCCTGTCCCATCGTCGCCATAAGACCTATCTGTGTCTGTGCGACGTAAAGCAAATAGCAAAATACCATCTTAATTGTCAGTAATAACAGCTGAAGGCGCCATGATGATTCTTTGCCTTCATTGTTCGCATATACTACCAACCTTAACATAGCAAAATACTAAATTAACCAAACTATCAACAAAACTTCCCAATTATTGTCCACCATCACTATGTTGGCCCGCAGGGCAGGTGAGGTGGCGTTATACAATTTCTAATTACTAGACTGAGTGCCAAAAGCCTGGACTCAGTTGCAAACCTCTCCGCAGTACTCATATGGAGTGAGGGCATATGACACTGTCCATGGTTATTCATCCGTCGGTTCGGGACGTTAAGCACTGGTGCTGTTCCACAGGAGTAGGTTATGTGCCGGCACCGAGTTTCGTCTACTATCATATATCACGTCATTCAGTTCGCCTCATTAACTCCCCTGAGGAGGCTCAGGCCCGGTCTCTTTAGCTCTGTGTTAAATTTTACTTAACAAATTTAAGTAACAATTGTTATTAATTTAACACTGTACCCTCTTTCACGAACACATTTTCAACACTTGTTACGAAACAGTTGTTAAAGATGAATTAACACGTTTCCATGAGATTTCTGAACACGTTTGGCAGTGAGGCAGTGAGCGTCTTTTGTTTCTTTTCATAATGCGCTCCCAGCGGTATGTTGGAATACTATTTTCTCCCACAAGGATGACATTATTATAGGTTATGGTTAGCGAGGACCACTAAGATTAATCATGTCAAGTAAGATGCAACAAACGCGTTATTATGATGAATGCGAGACAGATGTTGTTATAGATTTAATTTGAAAGTATGCGAGTGTTCTTGAAAACTGAAAGAACGGACTGTTATATCACAGCATTCAATACATTCTTATATGAGTGGAATCTAAGGCTCCTACTTCATCGGTAAAATGTGACAGTTGATATGCCTTGAATGATTTTTGGGCATTCTTTTACTGCGGGGAAGTAATATAATGCCTTGTTAATGTTGCAATGGCATCAGGAATTCTTTGCAAAGTTCTGCACACTGTTGTATTTCACTCATAAACGCAGTCACCTACAATTACATGAAAAGTGTCTGAAGCATAATATCTGAGAATTGCAAGCAACTGATGCACTGGAGACACTGGTAAATTTCAGTCTGTTGTAAGGTCTAACCTATTTTGTATTTTCTTGTACTACCTTTTTCATTATGGCTTTGGTAATTACCGGTAGGTATCTTCGTAGAAAACTTTCTTATAGCTCTTACAAAGTCGTTTATTCTTAGTATTGGTTGTCTTTTTCGTTCTTCAGTTGACAAATAGTCTTCATACAGCAGTTATTATTTATTTATTTCTCGTATGATGTGCACAGATAGATTATACCATATATACACAATATATACAAGCAGAAGCCTATAGTTCCAAATCAAGTCCATTGATCCACTTTAAGGCCTCCTCAGTTGCGTTATGAATGTCCTCCAAAGGACCTTGAAATGCTCTCTGTGGACACTCGGCAATTACGTGGTGGATGGTCTGTGAGGTAGCTCCACAATCACATCCAGAAGACTTCTACCAGCCCCATTTATAAAGAGTATAGCCGCATCTTCCTTGATTGACTCTTATCCTGTTTAGAGTCCTCCATTGACGTCTGGGTAGATGGAATCCGGGAGGTTGAACATGAGGTAGAGTCACAAGATGTTGATTGGGAACAGAAGACTGCTGCCATTGGTGTAACCAGGCGTTCGTGATGGAAAACCCAGATTCTTCCAGTGTAAGTGCAGTGCGCCAGGGTGGAGATCTAGACTTAAGTCGTGGAGGGGCAGGTTGAGTAATATTCTGGTGAACGGGGAGGTTGGAGTCCTGGCTGGTCTTCTTCCACAGTTTTAGAAGAGCTTCTGACCTTCTTAAGCAAGGCGGTGGAATATTACTGAGTGTAGGCAGACAGGCCACGTTTGTAGAGCGAATACAACCAGTTATAATGCGCATTGCGTGATTTAGTTGAGCATCAATCTTCGCAGTATGAGCACTGTTGAACCAAGTTGAAGCGCAGTATTCGGCAATTGAATAGCAAAAAGCTAGAGCAGTAGATCTCAACACTTGGTTTTTGCGCCCCAGGATGTGCCGGCTAATTTTTGAAGAATATTATTCCGACTTTTAATCTTGGCGGCTGTGTTGTTAATATGATGTTTATTTGTTAGGGATCTGTCTAATGTGACACCTAAATATTTTGGGAAGGGACAATGTTGTAAGGATTGATTTCTGAATGTAATTGAAGGCTTGTAGTTGGCAAATTTATTTCTGAGATGAAACACAGATACAACAGTCTTTTGGAGATTTGGACGGAGACACCACTTTTGGAAGTGCTGTAAGAATTTGTTCAGCTTCTGTACAACTTGGTGTTTGGCTAACCAGTAGTATATCATCTGCGTAAATAAATTTCCTGGACTTAGTTGCTGGTAAGTCAGCAGTATAGAGGTTGAAAAGATACAGCAGTAAAGCTTTAAACTTACGTCTTGTAGATGCTACCATTTTGAAATGTTAACAGCTGTTAAGAGGTTTAACACAGGACTGCTGCCATGTTAATTTAACACAAATATTAACAGTTTTATTCTTATTATTGAATATCCAGTTACAAACTCTATTTTACAAGTAGTATATTAGTGAGACTAAGTTAATACATGTCAATTGCACTTAAAATGGAGATTACTTATAAATGAGGTGGAGAAATTTAACGAAAACTTTATAACAGCATCTTATCTGAAACACCCTAGCGAGAGGTCCTTGGTATTACACATGTTTAAATGCATTAATAATTCATATCTACTCCTCACAAAACTTGGATACTCAAATAAAAGATGAGGAACAGTTTGTGGCATTTCACAGGTAGGGCTTCTGAATATCGATTCTAAACCTCTCGAATTACGATCCAAACTTTCCATATCCTGTCAGAAACTGAGTTATAATATGTTCATGTTGCAATAACCTACTTTGTAGTCCGTCTTGAATATTTGGAAAGAACAAGTCTCTTGTTAGCCGGCCGTTTGTGCTGGTGATCCATTGATTGTTCCACATATCTTGTGTATACTCTCTCAGTTCCTTTTTTTACAAGAGACACGGGGCACTATTCATATATCAACAAAGCATCAGAAGAAGTAGTAGCTACTTTGGCAAGTTCATCAACTCTCTCATTTCCTTCTACTCCGTCATGCCCTCGGGCCCATTTCATGCAATGTTTACTGTAGCCTAATATGTGTGATCTTATATTAACAGCTACCGGATGAAAATTATATTTTTCTTGGATTGCTTTCAAAGCTGCCTGAGAGTCACTCAATATTTGTGCAGCACAACTGTGTTTTTTAATCCACACAACTGCCTGTTGTACAGCGCACAGTTCTGCTTGAATGACTGAACATGAGGGAGATAGTCTATTTTTCATCATACACCTCACTTTTATTCTGTAGAACTACAAAGCCACATCCTACAAACCAACCATCATTTTTTTTTTTTGCTAATCCGGGACCCATCCGTATAAGTACTGTAATAATGTTGTACGTTGCACATTTATTGCACAAGATTATTGGGAAATTTATTTGGGTGACCTGATGTCAATGCATTAGCTTGCAGTTTAGGAGTAACCCTTAAGATCCTGTCAGGATACAAAACACCTTTTTCTTTTTGTTAATGTGAGCTCAGGTTTGGCAATGGCTGTTCAATGTAGAGGTGGGATTCCCACCACATCACGGGCTGCTTCCCTGAAAATTGTACGGTGTGCAGTTCGTTGGAGTTAACAATTCTTAATGACACGGCCATTTTGTTAAATTATGTGTTAAGTCTCCTTAACAGCAGTTAACAGCACTTAACATTCGTTGAATGCCTGACAGCAAGAAGGTCATGTGGTCGTAAAAACTCGCTACATGGATTCATTCCAACCCGTAGAGAAACGGAACAAGGGTTCGACAAGCACACATTATACATTCATCTGTTGGCTACGTTCACAAAATCTACCTGTCCTTATCTTCGCACTCCCGCCAATGGTCCTTACTCCTCCGCCAAGATGCTCCATGGCTTTTCGGGTGCATCCCTCTCTCCCGCAACTTTCTACCGAAAAGTTGTTCTGTGCAAACTTTTTCCTAAATGTCTTCTGTCCTGTATTTCTTCCTGCTTGACACCCACATCTAGGTCCTTGCGCACCTTTCGAAGCAACCAAGGCAGTGTCTTCCACTTTTCTTGCAGGAGTATTCCGTTGACCAACCTCTCTTCATTCATGCCTTCAATTTTTCCATAAAAGATCAGTCACCTTTTAATAATCGTTGTCGTAATTTTCTCGATGGTTTAGTGGAGTTCCCGGTTCGATCTCAACTGGAAAGTATGTTCGTCATTTTGCGACTGTTCGGACCAATTTTAAAAGGAATATTTTCTCTTTTTAACGCTATTTTATTGATCATTATCTTTATTTCGTAATCCGTCTATCCTCCATGGTTGCTTTTCCCTCGGGCTCAGCCAGAGATCCAACATCTACCCCCTCAAGGGTAGTGTTCTGGAGCGCGAGATATTGGGTCGATCCGATACAACTGTGCAGGAGAAACAGTACCTCTCCCAGGTGGCCTCACCTGCTTTGTTGAACAGGGGACTTGTGGAGGGATGGGAAGATTGGAAGCGGCCGAGGCTCTAGCTTAGGTACCATAGCGGCATTTGCCTGAAGGAGAAGTATGAAACTACGAAAAACCACTTCGAGGATATCTGAGGCTCTCGAAATACATTTCAAATTTCGTGGCAGAGCCGGGAATCGAACCCGGGCCTCCGGGGGTGGCAGCTAATCACAGTAACTACTACACCAAAAAGCAGGACATTATTTTTATTATGTTTGTATTTGTTGGGCCCCAGCGTGCAAATGCTCGTTAAGGGATAGTGCAATTACGTAAGATGCCAATGGTGATTGTACATTTGTCACTGTATAAATCGGGCATACACTAAATATAGTTGATTGGTTGAATCACAATACGACCAGTGAAAGTGTTTATCAGATTTTGAAAAGCATTGAAGTGTTTCGATTCTATTTGGTAAGCCATGAACCACTGTGGGTGAGGGACGAAGACGAGGAATACACTCACCGTATCCCCTCTCTGTCGTTAAAGGTGAATATATGGGGTGCTCCCTCTTAAAGCAATAATCACTACTACGTGAGGAATACTGCTACTCCTGTCTGTGATTAGCACTACTACATGTGTCTGGTTGTGCTTCTCTTAGAGCAATAATCACTACTACATGAGGAACTAGTACTGCTACTGCTGTCTGTGATTAGTACTACTACATGTGTCTGGTTGTGCTTCTCTTAGAGCAATAATCACTACTACATGAGGAACTAGTACTGCTACTGCTGTCAGTGATTAGTACTACTACATGTGTCTGGTTGTGCTTCTCTTAGAGCAATAATCACTACTACATGAGGAACTGGTACTGCTACTGCTGTCTGTGATTAGTACTACTACATGTGCCTGGTTGTGCTCCCTCATAGAACAATAATCACTACTAGCTGAGGAACTGGTACTGCTACTGCTGTCAGTGTTTAGTACTACTACATGTGTCTGGTTGTGCTCCTCTTAGAGCAATAATCACTACTACATGAGGAACTAGTACCACTACTGCTGTCAGTGTTTAGTACTACTACATGTGTCTGGTTGTGCTTCTCTTAGAGCAATAATCACTACTACATGAGGAACTAGTACTGCTACTGCTGTCAGTGATTAGTACTACTACATGTGTCTGGTTGTGCTCCTCTTAGAGCAATAATCACTACTAGCTGAGGAACTAGTACCGCTACTGCTGTCAGTGATTAGTACTACTACATGTGCCTGGTTGTGCTCCTCTTAGAGCAATAATCACTACTAGCTGAGGAACTAGTACCACTACTGCTGTCTGTGATTAGTACTACTACATGTGTCTGGTTGTGTTCCTCTTAGAGCAATAATCACTACTACCTCAGGAACTAGTACTGCTACTGCTGTCAGTGATTAGTACTACTACATGTGTCTGGTTGTGCTCCTCTTAGAGCAATAATCACTACTACCTCAGGAACTAGTACTGCTACTGCTGTCAGTGATTAGTACTACTACATGTGCCTGGTTGTGCTCCTCTTAGAGCAATAATCACTACTACCTCAGGAACTAGTACTGCTGTCTGTGATTAGTACTACTGCATGTGTCTGGTTGTGTTCCTCTTAGAGCAATAATCACTACTACCTCAGGAACTAGTACTGCTGTCTGTGATTAGTACTACTACATGTGCCTGGTTGTGCTCCTCTTAGAGCAATAATCACTACTACCTCAGGAACTAGTACTGCTGTCTGTGATTAGTACTACTGCATGTGTCTGGTTGTGCTCCTCTTAGAGCAATAATCACTACTACATGAGGAACTAGTACCACTACTGCTGTCTGTGATTAGTACTACTACATGTGTCTGGTTGTGTTCCTCTTAGAGCAATAATCACTACTACCTCAGGAACTAGTACTGCTACTGCTGTCAGTGATTAGTACTACTACATGTGCCTGGTTGTGCTCCTCTTAGAGCAATAATCACTACTACATGAGGAACTAGTACCACTACTGCTGTCTGTGATTAGTACTACTACATGTGTCTGGTTGTGCTCCTCTTAGAGCAATAATCACTACTACCTCAGGAACTAGTACTGCTACTGCTGTCAGTGATTAGTACTACTACATGTGTCTGGTTGTGCTCCTCTTAGAGCAATAATCACTACTAGCTGAGGAACTAGTACCGCTACTGCTGTCTGTGATTAGTACTACTACATGTGCCTGGTTGTGCTCCTCTTAGAGCAATAATCACTACTAGCTGAGGAACTAGTACTGCTGTCTGTGATTAGTACTACTGCATGTGTCTGGTTGTGCTCCTCTTAGAGCAATAATCACTACTACCTCAGGAACTAGTACTGCTACTGCTGTCAGTGATTAGTACTACTACATGTGCCTGGTTGTGCTCCTCTTAGAGCAATAATCACTACTACATGAGGAACTAGTACTGCTACTGCTGTCAGTGATTAGTACTACTACATGTGCCTGGTTGTGCTCCTCTTAGAGCAATAATCACTACTACCTCAGGAACTAGTACTGCTACTGCTGTCAGTGATTAGTACTACTACATGTGCCTGGTTGTGCTCCTCTTAGAGCAATAATCACTACTACATGAGGAACTAGTACTGCTACTGCTGTCAGTGATTAGTACTACTACATGTGTCTGGTTGTGCTCCTCTTAGAGCAATAATCACTACTAGCTGAGGAACTAGTACCGCTACTGCTGTCTGTGATTAGTACTACTACATGTGCCTGGTTGTGCTCCTCTTAGAGCAATAATCACTACTAGCTGAGGAACTAGTACTGCTGTCTGTGATTAGTACTACTGCATGTGTCTGGTTGTGCTCCTCTTAGAGCAATAATCACTACTACATGAGGAACTCGTACCGCTACTGCTGTCTGTGATTAGTACTACTGCATGTGTCTGGTTGTGCTCCTCTTAGAGCAATAATCACTACTAGCTGAGGAACTGGTACTGCTACTGCTGTCTGTGATTAGTACTACTACATGTGCCTGGTTGTGCTCCTCTTAGAGCAATAATCACTACTAGCTGAGGAACTAGTACTGCTGTCTGTGATTAGTACTGCTACATGTGTCTGGTTGTGCTCCTCTTAGAGCAATAATCACTACTAGCTGAGGAACTAGTACTGCTACTGCTGTCTGTGATTAGTACTACTACATGTGTCTGGTTGTGCTCCTCTTAGAGCAATAATCACTACTAGCTGAGGAACTAGTACCGCTACTGCTGTCTGTGATTAGTACTACTACATGTGTCTGGTTGTGTTCCTCTTAGTGCAATAATCACTACTAGCTGAGGAACTAGTACCGCTACTGCTGTCTGTGATTAGTACTACTACATGTGCCTGGTTGTGCTCCTCTTAGAGCAATAATCACTACTAGCTGAGGAACTAGTACTGCTGTCTGTGATTAGTACTACTGCATGTGTCTGGTTGTGCTCCTCTTAGAGCAATAATCACTACTAGCTGAGGAACTAGTACCACTACTGCTGTCTGTGATTAGTACTACTACATGTGCCTGGTTGTGCTCCTCTTAGAGCAATAATCACTACTAGCTGAGGAACTAGTACTGCTGTCTGTGATTAGTACTACTGCATGTGTCTGGTTGTGCTCCTCTTAGAGCAATAATCACTACTAGCTGAGGAACTAGTACCACTACTGCTGTCTGTGATTAGTACTACTGCATGTGTCTGGTTGTGCTCCTCTTAGAGCAATAATCACTACTAGCTGAGGAACTGGTACTGCTACTGCTGTCAGTGATTAGTACTACTACATGTGCCTGGTTGTGCTCCTCTTAGAGCAATAATCACTACTAGCTGAGGAACTAGTACTGCTACTGCTGTCTGTGATTAGTACTACTACATGTGTCTGGTTGTGCTCCTCTTAGAGCAATAATCACTACTATCAGAGGAACTAGTACTGCTACTGCTGTCTGTGATTAGTACTACTACATGTGTCTGGTTGTGCTCCTCTTAGAGCAATAATCACTACTAGCTGAGGAACTAGTACCGCTACTGCTGTCTGTGATTAGTACTACTACATGTGCCTGGTTGTGCTCCTCTTAGAGCAATAATCACTACTAGCTGAGGAACTAGTACCGCTACTGCTGTCTGTGATTAGTACTACTACATGTGCCTGGTTGTGTTCCTCTTAGAGCAATAATCACTACTACCTGAGGAACTGGTACTGCTACTGCTGTCTGTGATTAGTACTGCTACATGTGCCTGGTTGTGCTCTTGGAGCAATAATCACTACTAGCTGAGGGACTAGTACAGCTACTGCTGTCTGTGATTAGTACTACTACATGTGCCTGGTTGTGTTCCTCTTAGAGCAATAATCACTACTAGCTGAGGAACTAGTACCGCTACTGCTGTCTGTGATTAGTACTGCTACATGTGCCTGGTTGTGCTCTTGGAGCAATAATCACTACTAGCTGAGGGACTAGTACAGCTACTGCTGTCTGTGATTAGTACTACTATATGTGCCTGGTTGTGCTCCTCTTAGAGCAATAATCACTTCTACCTGAAGAAATAGTACCTCTACTGCATCCAGCTGAGTCTGTGAATAGTTTAAACGGGGTAGGATTGCTATGGAAGTAGTACCATTGTATGATGAACACCATAGGTCCTAGGGTGGTGCCATAATATGTGATAAACCGTCCGTGTACATTCACTATGATTGGTAAAACTGTATGAGCAACACCATGACTAAGCGTAGTCTGTGATTAGTACCACCATATGGGCAACACCATGAGTATAAGTGGCCTGTGATTAGTACAACCATATGAGTAACACTATGAGTATACGTAGCTTGTCATTAGTACCAGCATATGAGCAACACTATGAGTATACGTAGAGTGTGATTTGTACCACCGTATGAGCAACACTATGAGTATGTGTAGCATGTGATTTGTACCACCGTATGAGCAACACTATGAGTATGCGTACCTTGCGATTAGTACCACCGTATGAGCAACACTATGAGTATACGTAGCGTGTGATTTGTACCACCGTATGAGCAACACCATGAGTATACGTAGCTTGTCATTAGTAGCGGCATATGAGCAACACTATGAGTATACGTAGCGTGTGATTCGTACCACCGTATGAACAACACTATGAGTATACGTAGCTTGTCATTAGTACCAGCGTATGAGCAACACTATGAGTGTAGGTAGAGTGTGATTTGTACCACCGTATGAACAACACTATGAGTATACGTAGCTTGTCATTAGTACCAGCATATGAGCAACACTATGAGTATACGTAGAGTGTGATTTGTACCACCGTATGAGCAACACTATGAGTATACGTAGAGTGTGATTTGTACCACCGTATGAGCAACACTATGAGTATACGTAGCTTGTCATTAGTACCAGCATATGAGCAACACTATGAGTATACGTAGCTTGTGATTTGTACCACCGTATGAGCAACACTATGAGTATACGTAGCTTGTCATTAGTACCAGCATATGAGCAACACTGAGTATACGTAGAGTGTGATTTGTACCACCGTATGAGCAACACTATGAGTATACGTAGCTTGTGATTAGTACCACCGTATGAGCAACACTATGAGTATACGTAGGTTGTGATTAGTACCACCGTATGAGCAACACTATGAGTATACCTAGCGTGTGATTTGTACCACCGTATGAGCAACACCATGAGTATACGTAGCGTGTGATTTGTACCACCGTATGGCCTGTGACTTGTGCCACCATATGAGCAACACCATGAGTATACGTAGCCGCTAATTAGTACCACCTTATGAGCAAAACCATGAGTATAAGTGACCTGTGATTACCAGCACTGTATGAGCAACACCTTGAGCATACGTAGCTTGTGATTATTTCCACCTTATGAGCAACACCATGAGAATAATTGGCCTGTGATTACCAGCACTGTATGAGGAACACCTTGAGCATACGTAGCCTGTGTTTATTTCCACCTTATGAGCAACACCGTGAGAATAAGTGGCCTGTGATTACCAGCACTGTATGAGGAACACCACGGATTTAGCCGGCACCCGTCACGTGAGGAACACCATGGGTCTACGTTGCTTCTGCGTAGTACCCTGGCGGGCTGAGTGGCTCAGACGTTTGAGCCGCTGGCCTTCTGACCCCAACTTGGCAGGTTCAATCCTGACTCTGTTCGGTGGTATTTGCTGGTGCTCAGATACGTTAGCCTTGTGTTGGTAGATTTACTGACACGTAAATAACTACTGCGGGGCAGAACTCTGTCACCTCGGCCTCTCCGTAAAACCGAAAATGTTATAAGTGTGACGTGAAGCAAATAACGTTATTATTATTATTATTATTATTATTATTATTATTATTATTATTATTATTATTATTATTATTATTATTATTATTATTATTATTATTATTATTATTACCCTTATGTTGCCTGCGAATGGTGCCATTATGTGTGACATACCATGGGTCTACATTGCCTACGATTAGTACCACCATGCTAGTATTCAATTGAACTTCGTGGCACAGGCGGCAGTGCGCCGGTCGCTCACCGCTGAGTTCCGTGGTTCAAATTCTGGTCACACCATGAAAGAAATGCGCTAGATAAAGCGGAAGCAGGGCAGATGTTTCTGCGGGTACTGCGGTTTTATCTGTCATCTTTCATTCCAACAAGACTCTCCAACAACATTTCATTTCATCTGTCAGTCATCAACCATTGCCCCAGAGGAGTGCGACAGGCTTCGGCAGCCGGCACAATTCCTATCCTCGCCGCTAGATGTCCCGGTCAAATGACTGGAAACTGGCTGTGGATTTCCAGTTTTCACTTACAATGTTTGGTTGCTTAATAAAGTAGAGTAAAACGACAAGCAGACGGAAACACAGCCCGCGTACATTAAAAGAAAAACGGGAAGTTCTCAAGGGGAAAAGTGCTATAAAACTGGCTAATGAATTTGGTGTCGGGAAAACAAGTCATGGATTGGATGAAAAATCCTAGAAAAATAGAAACAATTTGTAACACAACGAGTGATCAAAGCTTTGAAACAACGCCACAACTCCACAGTATCTGTGCATGATAAGTTGACGAACGAATTTCTTATGGTTTACTCAGGAAAGAGAAAAAGGCGACACTCCCTGCTAAAAACTTGATTGAAAAGAGTCGTCTGCGCCAGGCTTAAATAAAGAACGTCTCACTGTTTTTAGGGAGAAGCAGCGCCGCGGTAACAAATAAATTACATCTCATCGTAATTGGAAAATCTCCAAACCCAAGAGCCCTAATAAAAGAAAAGGATGAATATGAACTCTCCCTGATTGCTACAGAAATCAGAGCAAAGTTTGGATGAGCGATGTTCTGTTTAAGGACTGGTTCTAGAAACGATTTGTTCCCTCACTTTTCAGGTTCAGTAGAGAAAATGGACTGCCACCTCGGGTTTTGCTTTTGATTGACAATGCTCTATCTCATCCTTCGAATATGCTGTTAGTGGATAGAGATATAGGAGCAATCCTTCTGCCACCAAATTTGACCTCAATATTCTAACATTTAGATCAAGGTGCGTTACAAACATGAATTTAACTTACCACCAAATGTTTCTACAAAAAACTAATAGAAAGACAGGGGAGATCCATCTCAGAAAAACTTATAAAAATGACTGTAAATTTTTCATTATTATTAATACAATTTCCTTTACGTCGCAACGTCGCAGGGATGTCGTATGGTGACGATGAGAGAGGAAAGGGATAGTAGTGGGAAGGAAGCGACCGTGGCCTTAATTAACGTACAGCCCCAGCATTTGCCTGGTGTGAAAATGGGAAAAAACGGGAAAACCATCTTCAAGGCTACCGACAGTGGGATTCGAACCCACTATGTCCCGTATGGAAGCCCACAGCCGCGCACTGCTAACCGCACGGCCAACTCGCCCGATCCATGGAGAATGATCTTCAGGGCTGCTGAGAGTGAGGTTCGAACCCATTATCTTCCAAACGCAAGCCGACAGCTACGCGACTCGCAGCCATATGATCGGTACATATAAAGGATGCCTTCTACTGGATAAATGAAGCTTGAAACAATTGTAGTAAACATAAAATAAATATCTTGATGCCAAACCGCGTGTTTGAAAAACTCCATCCGATCATACATAGAACAGTGATGACCTCCAGCAACTTGTTCAGCACCCCGTGGGGTGGAGGAACGTAGACGAAGAATACACCCACGGTATCCCCTGCTGTCGTAAGAGGCGACTGAAGGGGGTGACCAAGGGATAATTAAATTAGAACCATGAGACCATATGTGCGTAGTACCATTACGTACGAAACACCATGGGTCTACTTTACATAGGAGCAGTACGATTATGCAAGAAACACAACGGGTCTGGGAGTTGTTTGTGGTCAGTGTCATCGTGTTCGTTCCACTGTGTTCAGAATGGGTCTCCGTTACTTCCGAGTCGTACCACTTTATGCCTGCGATTAGACCTACCATGTGAGGAACACACTGAGTCTACGCTACTTATGATTGGTGGCGCTACATGATATACACTATGGCTCTACTTTACCGGCGATAGTACCATTATGAGGGGCCGTTGACATGGATTTTGGTCCGCTCTAGACAACAATCATCATCGAATCAGGAGTGTGATTTGGAAGAAGCCCCTTGGTCAGTATATAATATTGTTATAAGATTGCATGGGTGACCATACGTCAGAGACTTGCCTCGCTGACATTCCTAAAGACAACCTATAACTCAACTACCAGAGTTCCAAGGTCTTCATCGAAAAGTCGCCCCCAAGGGCGCAGGTCATATTCTGACCAGCTACGAATTAACCAACTACAACATCAGCCGCCGCAACTACTACATCCAGTTTGGAAAGAAGAAGTCACCCCAGAAATAGCACTCAAAGCCCAAAATCAGGCTGCCGGGCTAAAAGCTCACAGTGCAGGCCCCGCCTGCCCCAATGAGACGGCTGCATCATGGGAAGGTCGGATCCACTATTGCTTTTAAGTTCATAATTATTGTCCATCGTCGTTTTCTGTAATTCTAGTCACTGGATTGATTATGAAATTATTTTTAACTTTCAATATTGTGAGCTGAATCCACTGATTATTTTAAATTCATATTCATCCATTCATTGTTCACCATCACGTTTCGAATTCTGGTCAGTGAAGGAATTTTGGACTTTTAAATTGTCATTGCATTTCGTCTCTTTTCGTACCATTAGGGACCGATGACCTAGATGTTAGCCCCTTTAAACAACGAGGAGTATCAAACAAATGTAGAAGTTGCGCAATTAAGGTTAAAATATTGTTAAACAGTGCAGACATGTTCAGTAAAATACGGTGATAGAACAAAGGTGTTAATACACTAAATAGTAGCTTAAAGGCTGTAATAATTTGAAGTACAGTACTATGATTAAATACTGCAAGTACGGTTTTAATGTTTTCCCTGTTATTACAGATTCTGTTCGGATTGTCCGAAATATTGGATTAGCGGAGTTCAGATTACCACGGTTCTACGAATACTTTTAAATGTACTGCAGTCAGGGAAAACATATAAGCGAGGTATATATCTTGGCAGAACGCGTAGCTCTGGCCAATCTAAAATGTGCTAGCACAATGCTCTTCATACTCCCACTTTCGTCCAGTCTTACTTTCCTGACGCTAGCGATATATGGAGGAATATAATATTCATTGTTGTATGTTTCTGTGGTGATATTGTCTGTGAATTAAGAAAACAAACATCTAAACTCAGTAGCGGCCATTAGGGGGTGCAGTCAACCCCGCTTTCCACCCGACTTTGCGGAGAAAATAATGTTTTTAAAAATTCCATTTTAGCCTCCTAAAGCTTGTCTTTGCTTTAATTTCTTCTTCTTCTTCTTCTTCTTCTTCTTCTTCTTGTTTTATGGCTGCATGGGATCACTGCAGTCAGTCCATGGTTCAGGTCACTTTGAAGGGATTGTTCGGGCTTTGCGGTCCTTATTATGAAAAGTACTTAAAAGAAATACGCACAAAATGTCGTTCGTCCCGGCTAACCAAAGTGTAAAGCGCCACAGCAAGTAGTGAAGTCCCGCGGACCAATGCGTAGCATGTTCTGCGACGAAGGGTGGTAGGGGTATATTTTTACTAAGGTCACCCACTTGCCGCGCGCATTCTTCAGTCTGGGAGTCACACTCAGTCAGTGCATCTGTTACTTGTTACTGTTCGGCTCCATGACTAAATGGTTAGCGTGCTGGCCTTTGGTACAAAGGATCCCGGGTTCCATACCCGATCGGGTCTGGTAATGTAACTTTCATTAGTTAATTCCTATAGCTCGGGGCTGGGAATTTGTGATGTTTTCAGCATTAGACATCATCTTAGATAGGTCCCTATCCTTACAGATGCGCAGATCGCCAGTACAGCGTCTAATCGCAAGACCTGCACCAGACATCTCCGGAGGCCATTTGCCACACGTTCCATTGTAGTCAAGCACTAAATTACTTTTAAATTCTATAATCACACCGTACTTCTATTTAATTACAATCTTCTTTCTTAATCTGCTTACCCTCCAGAGTTGGTTTTTCCCTCGAACTCAGCCAGGGATCCCACCTCTACCGCTTCATGGGCATTGATCTGGATCGTAACATTTTGGGTCGGGGAATACAACTGGGCAGAATGACCAGTACCTCGAAAAGTCGGCCTCACCTGTTATGCTGAACAGGGGCCTTGTCTGGGGATGGGAGGTTTGGAAGGGATTTTTTTTTTGCTAGTTGCTTTACGTCACATCGTAGGTCTCATGGCGACGATGGGAGAGAAAAGGCCTTGGAGTTGGAAGGAAGTGGCCGTGGCCTTAATTAAGGTACATCCCCAGCATTTGCCCGATGTGAAAATGGGAAACCACGGAAAACCATCTTCAGGGCTGCCGACAGTGGGATTCCAACCCAGTATCTCCCGGATGCACGCTCACAGCGGCATGCCACTAACCTCACGGCCAACCCGCGCGGTTGGAAAGGATAGACAAGCAAGAGGGAAGGAAGCGGCCGTGGCCTTAAGTTAGGTACCATCCCGGCATTTGCCTGGAGGAGAAGTGGGAAACAACGGAAAACCACTTCCAGGATGGCTGAGATGGGAATCGAACCCACCTCTACTCAGTTCACCTCCCGGGGCTAAGTGGACACCGGGGGTGTCACCTAATGACCCTAACCACTACACTACAAAGGCGGACTTTAATTGTAATACATGTGTAATTATTGCCTCTTCAGTGAAAGTTTTCTTCTATGGTATTAATATCACCTCACATAATTTGGTAGATTATCAACCTGTATGTCTCCTTCGAAATTCGCACAGGGAGAATAAAAAAGTGACAATTTTTTAGCTACTTTTAAAAAATTTGTTGTCTCACTTCGCCGGAATATTCAAAGTCTACAAATGTTTTTGTCCCCCCCCCCCCCCCCCGAAACTTCTAATTCCCAATCGCCGCTACTTCACCTAGTCCGCAAGCACTAGCAAGGTTTGGGCTGTAAATAATTGGGAGAATGAAGAAGTGGGTGTCTTTGAAAGCAGGAAAGATCACACTATGCAGATAAAGTTGGAATTCAAGAGAACAAATTCGGGCAAATATTTGTTCATAGGAAGCGGAGATAGGGATTGGAATGATTCACCAACGGAGACGTTCAATACATTTCCAATTTATTGTATATAATTTAAGGAAAGATTAGGAAGACAACAGACAGGGAATCTGCCACCTGGTGGACTGTCTTAAATGCAGAGCAGTAGAGATTAAGTGATTGTTCGCCTAAAGTTCCCAGCCTGGTTGGGAATTGAGTCAGGGACCATATGAACTGAGGAACGCAGACACATGATATTTGAGAATTATGAGAAGTGATGAAACCAAGCTAACCATTCTTCTGTGGAATGTAGAAGGACTGACAAACGTCACACGGCTTTCAACGCAACAAACAATGTTTAACGAAGATATAATCATCCTAACAGAAACATTTCTCACGAAACCACGGGGCATAGCTGGATATTATAACATACACGTCCTAGCGCAACAAATGGAAAAAGGAAGACCTTTGGAGGAGTGACATGTCTCTACAACAACCGCACCAGCAAAGTAGAGATCATTTACAAAGAAGAAAACATTGTCATCATTACAACAGTATACATCACAATCGTAGGACTATACATACAACCTCAAGCAACAGTGGAAGACGTGACGGAAATACTCACTAAAATCATTACTTACGTCGAGAAAGAGCAAAACATAGTAATGGCAGGAGACTTAAACTGCAGACTGGATAAACCAGGCCAGAAAAGTAAAGCAATACCCGAACTAATGGAAGAGGAGGGTTATAAGCTGGTAGATAAACGGGATCTCATGACGTATTTCGCACACAATGGCAAAAGTGCAATAAATCTCATCTTCACAAAAAGAAGAGATCTAACCCCAGAAACACAAGAAGCACTACGGACGTCTGCAGACACTCCGCTCAGAAAACACACCTAACCCAAAGACAAACAGGAACGAAAACTCAAACAAGCAATCCCAAACAAAATTCACGAGGAAAATCAACCCGGTCGTGCTGCCTAACCTGAGCGCTGAAATAACCAAAACCAGAGGTTTAATAAGCGAAAACAACCTGGATGAGGCTGCTACTGCAATCAAGGAAATAATTAAATCTGCAGCCATACCTCATAAGGAAAGAAAGGCTAAACCGTGGTTCAACGCAGAATGTTATGCACAACGTAGAACAACACTACAGGCACTACACAGAGCCAGAGACAGTAATCAAAGAGAAGCTCCAGAAGAATATTCAACAGAAAGGAAAATATACAAGAAAATGCTGATAGAAAAGAAAAATCAACACAAAGAAAGAGAAGCCGACCGCATAGCAGAAGAAGCAACTAAAAGCCCATCCACTGACCTGTCCGCCAAGAGAAGTAGCCAGAATACCACAATACACATGGACACTTGGGAAAGCCACTTCTCCGATATCCTCAACGTAAAGCGGACAATACCAAAAGATATCCCACACACAAGAGCAGAAACCAGAGATAACAACATCAAATTAAACAAAGAGGAAGTTAAAAAGGCAATTATCAAGACAAAGGATAGAAAAGCAGCGGGCCCAGATGGGATCTACAATGAGCAAATCAAGGCTACAGAAAACTGGCTCGCAGAAACATGGACGGACCTGTTTAACAAATGCGTGGAAAGAGGACAAATACCAGAAGCATGGAGAAGCTCCACCATAAAAGTCTTGTATAAGGGAAAAGGGGACACAGCAGACCCCAACTCCTACAGAGGCATCGCCTTGGAAAATACAGACTTCAAAATATTCTCAAAAATAACAAAGGACAGACTGAACAACAATATGGTTTCCGACGACAACGTAACACCATCCAGGCGGTCAGAAATCTGCTAGAAGAAATAGAAGAGGCACTGAGACACCCGAAAGAGAAGTACTTCGCAGTCTTCATCGACTATAGAAAGGCTTTTGACCTCCTGAACAGAGAAAAGCTCCTAAGAAACTGGCGCATATGATCGGAGAAGAACACAGCATCACTGTCCTGTTGAGGAACATACTGGCCTACAACGTAGTAAACATAAGCGACGGTATAACAATCTCAAAAGACATAATACAGACCAACGGAGTCATGCAAGGGGAACCAATCAGCCCCATTCTCTTCAACATACTGACATCGGACATAATAAGAATAATAGAAAACAACAAAGGAACCTCACTGCACATGTATGCAGACGACATGGTTCTTGGCTCAACCAGCCTAGAGAGTCTACAACAAACTGTCAACAACCTTGAGATATTGGCGAAAGAAAACTCCCTGCAAATAAATGAGCGCAAGACTATGCAAGTGATCTTCAGAAAAGGCGGAAGAGTGGCAGAAAGTGAAAGAATAAAATTCAAAGGCAGACACCTGGAAGTTGCACCTAGGAATTACACTTCAGACGATAGGGAGATCATTTAGAATCCATATCAAAGAAAATGCGACAGCAACTATTAGAGCCACCTACAGAATAGAGGAACTGCACAATCTCTCTCTAGAATCAGCAAAGACAATATTCCATGCAGCAATAAGTCCGATCATAACATATGGGATCGAAATAATCTGGGAAAATCTATCATTAGCAGATCTAAGAACCATGGACAAAGTCAAAGCAAGATACCTGAAGAGCTTTATGTCGCCCAATGAACACACAGTGAAGACTGGTATACGTACTAGGAATCATATTACATCAAGGACCTGAGATGTAAACACTCACTACCAACCACACGCCAATACACGCAGTCTCTTGAAGAAAGAAGAAAGAAATGCGAATAAATATGGCCAGAATTCTACACAACTGACGCCATGATGGAGAGGAAATGGACCGGCACAAACCAGGAGGTGCGACATGTAGTAACGAGGTTGGCTATACATGGGTTCCACCACAAAGTCTGTGCGACGGCGCACTACCACGAAGTTAAAGAAGACTGCGAGTGCACGCTATGTGGTAAAGGATGTGACCGGTACCACATAAAGCTATGCAGGAAAAGAACCAAAACAGTGACTGAGTACAGTAAAGAGACCTAATTATAATATCTTAATATGACCAAGTGCTATATAAAGAATTTCCATGTATTAATGTATGAAATGTAAATGTACCAATTGGCCATTCGGCTGCAATAAAATTTCATAAATACGTCAGGCTCATGTCAGTAGATTTACTGGCCCGCAAAAGGACTCCTGCTGGACTAAATTCCGGCACCTTGGCGTCTGCGAAAACCGTAAAAAATATTTACTTGCACGTAAAGCAATTAGCATTATTATTAAACTTTCTGTAACTTATGGACTGTTGGAATATAGTACTGGATACAGTTCTAAGCAGTGATAAAGGAACAGCACGGAGAACGAAGAATTCCCAACTTGAAAACTGTTCACTCTTGCTCTTGGTCTTCTCAATATTTCTCCAACTTGTGCATTTCAAATGAATGCAAACAAGTCTTATCTAGGCACTTTCCTTTGTCCTCCCAGCGGCACAGACCAGAGCAGTCCATTCTTACAGAGCAGATTAAGGCAGTAGTGCACATAACACATGCACGAAAGCCATTGTCTGCAGATATTCGTGAACCTCTAAGTCGACTAAGATCAAGATGGTATTCTGTACGTCTCCAGACGGATAGCTGTTACGGGGAACAAACGAATATAAAATTCATTGGGATATATAAAGTTTGCAGCTCTCCTTCTTTCTAAGGATAAACAGCTGGAGAGGCAAGAAGGACGAACAAAGTGCAAGGTATTATTGTCAGTTTTGTCAACACCATAATAAAGGGCACATTTTAAGACGTTTATTTACTTATTCACATTTTATTTATTTATTTATTTATTTATTTATTTATTTATTTATTTATTTATTTATTTATTTATTTATTTATTTATTTATTTATTTATTTATTTATTTACTTATTTATTTATTTATCTTTAACAATTAGACCACACTTTCCAGCGTCGATTTAGTAAAATGTAACATAAAACTTTCAGTCTGTTTAACACACAAATTTCAATATAAATTGTAACACTATAAAAATACCCTACATATTGTTAAACAAAAAATAACATGCTTCGTTCTGCAAGAACATCTTCAGATTCTATAAAATCTCCTAAAATCATGCGTATTATGTACAGTATTGTTTACATTGCGTAAACTTGTCAATGAGAGGTGATAATATGAACGAGTATAACAAGTAAGTATTCAAACATCACTGTATTAACATAATGAAATATTTCTGTACTGATGTTTATAGTCTTATAATTTATATCGAATTGTGTTTGTTTGACAGACTGGAAAGTTAATATGCTAGATTTTTATTTTTAAGAATAAGAGGGCACAAATATCTAATGAGGGCTGAAATTTACAATGGACGTTCTTATAACCGAGCTTGTAATAAGAGGGTTGGCATTGTAGCTTGACTTACGAACCCTGTGACTCGGTTGGATTCTTAAATACTCCTTCCAAAAGTTATGTGGTTATAAAGAACAACAAGGAAACCCCCACCAAAGTAAAGCTGTCACCTGGCGTAATATAGTAGGCAAAATAAAGTATTTCATCAACTTTCATGCAGTCATAGCCTTTGACTGTAGTAAACATCCTCTCAGAGTTCGTGGACGAGGCCATAAAATTGGAAACTGGCCGATACTGTGAGCCTCATCTTACGTGATGACGAGCAGTCAGCAGACATCACCATCGTCATCGGTTTCGTGACGGACAATAGTGCATTTTATCGACTTCAGCGTGTTTTTCAAATTTTTCTTCGGTATAGACTAGTTTTTTATTTAGATTAAAAACTGAATTTTAAATGTAAAATTGTACTCTTCACTTATTACGGTCCGGCCCCTTGAGTGTATTTTCAGCGTTATGGCGTACCATTCAGAAGACCCCGGGTTCGATTCCTGGCCCCGTTTGTGATTCACCTACGTCTAGTTAGTGTCTCAACCTGGGGAACTGGGTGCTCGTGTTTGTCCTAAAGCACTCCTCTTCATTTACACGCAACAAACAACAGTATCAACACCACCAAACGTCACAAAAACACGCAATAGGATTTTTTTACGATTTACCTTACGTCGCACCGACACAGATAGGCCTCATGGTGACGTTGGGATAGGAAACGGCCGGGAGTAGGAAGGAAGCGATCGTGGTCACAATTAAGATACAGCTTCTCACCATTTGCATGGTTTGAAAATGGTAAACCTTGGAAAACCATCTTCAGGGCTGTCGATAGTGGAGTTCGAACCCACTATCTCCAGAATACTGGATACGACTGCAGCTCTCGAGCTCGGTTCCTCTTATTCTAAATTGAGTTTATTTGAATGGCTTTTGAAATTCAAAATACAAACTTTGTTGGTATTAGAGCCCGGATAGTTGTGAGGATTAGGTCTCAACTGCCATAAAAGTATACACATACTGCTCATAATTGTAAAGATAATTTCGAATTGTTAAGTTTTGAAGCAGATGAATGTTAAACATTTGTTTTATTTACATACAGAACCGACCTTCGCTTATCCGACATTCCGTGTTATCCGACACCGATAGGCCTAATTTGAACTTCAGGTGGAAGCAATTCGGGGACACCGGGTGTAGAAGGTGCGACTGTGGGACAAGCACTGGCAGTCATTGATAAGATTGTTCAGTGTAGTATTGGTTGGGCGCGGAGGTTATAGTTTTTATATCCTCTGTATGGCGAGTAAACGGAAGAAGGTGATTGTTTCTGTGGAAGATAAGTTTAGTGGGTTAAAGAGACTGGACAGAGGGGAAACTCTTCAAAAGTGGCTTCAGATTATGGTGTTGGACGAGTTACAGTGGGAGACTGGAAAGATAAGAGGGAAGAAATTGAAAAGTAGTGCTCTACCAGAGCACTGAAAAGTAGAAAAACAATGAAGAATGTGTGTACGAAAAAGCAAGTGAAGCACTATTTCTTTGGTTCACTCAAAACCGGGAAAAGGGCCTGTCAATATCTGGCCCCATTCTGCAAGAAATAGCGGTGCATTTCCGGAAGGAGTTAAATGAAGGGGACCCTAATTTTACTGCCAGTGCTGGGTGGCTTGATTAGTGGAAAAAACGGTACGGCATTGGGCAGCTTAATATCTATGGAAAAAAACTGTCAGGTAAATCCGATGAGGTTGTGAAATTTAAAAGGTACTTCAAGAAATAATTCTTGCTGAAGGATTAACTGGTGATCAGATTTTTAATTGTGATGAGACCGGGCTGAATTTCAAGATGCTGTCATCAAAACTCTCGCAGCCCAAGCCAAGACGTCTGCACTTATCTACAAGCGTAGTAAGGAAAGAGTTACTGTTCTTGCCCGTAGTAATATTACTGGTAACTTAAAAGCAAAATTGCTTATGATCGGTAAAGCAAAGGAGCCTAGGACTTATAAAAACATTTCTGTTAATGCTCTTTCAGTCAATTACATGAATCAGAAGACTGCCTGGATGTCTGCTGACTTCTTAAACGACTGTTATTTACACAGTTTGTTCCAGATGTAGAAACATTTCTAGCTTCAAACAATCTCCCTAGAAAAGCTATTGTTCTACTAGACAACGCTCCATCACACCGAAATGAAGAGCAACTTAGAAATGGTGACATCAAAGTCATGTTCCTCCCACCTAACTGGACGTCATTATGCCGCCAATGGACCAAGGTGTGCTGGAAACACTGAAGAGGAAATATCGGTGGAAACTCCTTTCATCCCTCATAGAGAAAATGGACAATGGCAACGACATGTTGGAAAAGTTAAAACGAAAGACATGAAAGACGTGGCATACTGGATAGCGCAGTCTTGGGAAGAAGTTGAAACAACCGCATTTGAAAGTCTTGGAACGTATTGTTGAGTGAAGTTGAACAACGAGAAGATGTGGTACAGGAAGACATGGAAAACATTGTTCCCTTAGTGAATTGCATCCTGGCTGTGAGGATGCTACAACTCAAGATGTGCGTAAGTGTTTGAACTAACTGACCCTGATATTATTGGTTTTGTGAATGCTAACTAAAATGACGATAATGAAGAAGAAGAAGAACGAGGCATTGCAGAACAAAAGGAGAAAACGATGACTCACAGTGAAGGATTATCATCGATGGCGGGACCTCGCAGCAAGAAAACGTGAATCAGCAGGCAAGCAGACATTATTGACAAGTTTCTTTTCGTAAGACATTTGGAATATTTTCGTTCAGTACTGCGTATACTGTACAATTGAATTGATAAGTCAATAAATAGCCTTACTGTTTGTTTTGGTTCATTTTCAAAGTTATTCTCTATTATCCGACATTTTCGGTGATCCGACGTACTCCAGGTCCCGTTTAGGTCGGATAATCGAGACTCTACTGTATAATATGGGATTATCCGTAAACCAATGTGAAAAGCATGTTGAAGTATATTTGCTAATTTGGTAATTTCAGATGAAACACCAATGAATTTTCCTATCATAGATGAATGTACTTCGAAATAATAATGGTGTGTGTTCTCCGGAGAGGTTCAGGTCTTTCGAGTTGACGCCTGTAGGCGACCTGCGAGTCTGTGAAATGAGGCCCAAGCTGTCATAAATTATAACGCTTAGTGGCATGGTCTGGGTCAGTGTAGACACTTCCTAGTTCGTGAACCATGGGCATCCAGTAGCCTAGTAAGTCATCCTGAGAGTCGGGATACCAGTTGCTACGGAATGGGAGTGAGCATCTGGGACATATTCTGAGTAATGGCTCTCTTTGTATTCAGACGGCTAGGACTATACAATCCACCGGTGGTCCCTAACCTGTTAGAGAAGAGTTTCTCACTTAGACTATGTGCAAGTAGGGTAGCATCCTGCTTCATGAATTTACCGAGCTCAGAACATAGGTTTAAAATGTCGAAAGCTCATAAAATTGACCAACAATAACATTACATTGACCATTGCTTGTTGTGATGTTCTTTGTCTTTTATGCTGCCCCTCAGCTCCGATAGATGGGATTACTACTGCGTATTGAATATAACAGCCTGACTGAATATTGGCGGGAACTAGCCCGAGAGCTTTGGCATGCCATTCCTCTGGTTAGTACATTTTCTGATACTAACTGGTACGTAACACACTGGTTCATCATAGTACTCCAGCAATTCGACCCCTACCCTGACGCGCTGATTTGAATGAGCAGTGTGCATGCTTAACGGAATACAGCAGAGGAATGTTCACAGCTGTCTGCGGCCCGGTACTCCAACTCTAGAACTTTGGACTGTTAAATCGGCACCGTAGTACGATTCGTTAAAGGCGAGGAAATGTGTTCATTTTTTGGATCGAGTATTTCATATGATAGAATTGCTTTCAAGTGCGACATTCCTACTGACGTCATTGTAATGACCTATGTTAATTTCAGTTGAGAAAACTACTAAGATAGTATTTCTGAGGATGTAAAGAAGTAAGTGGAGAGTGAGTGTCTGCCATTACAACGAAAATTCCCAACTTGATTGTAACTGACGACAGGCAAGAGGGCCTACCATTTCAATGAAAATTCCGTAACCCAATCTTTACATGAGAAAAGACGTTAGGTGACTTTCCCATCGCGTTTCTGGGGTAACGATAAGAGCTATGGAATTTAATAGTATCTTACCCATAACGTGTACACTACCTAACGTAGAATTCTCTATACATCTAGAACTCCGTAGCGAAGTGCGGGTAAATCAGCTAGTCTGCCTAGATACAACACTTTTCCACCTTCATCATGATTATATAATTCCGAAACGTCTCTTACGTTTTCTCATATCCACTGTAATTACTATAGGGTCCAGCGTTAAGTTCTAACGACAAGGATCAAGTAAACTGGTTTCTATTTGTGCCTTGAATTTTAGAACTGCAGAAGCACTGCCTAGTTATGTCCGTGCCCATACAATAACTGCACATATTGCTCTCGCTGGGGATTGAAGTGGCGACCATTTCGCTACGTGCAGAACGTGCAAACAAGGCAGAGTGGGTGGTAGTTGTTTGCTTCACACAAGCGGGAACTATTGCAATATCGTACCCAGTCCAGGAGACCGTTGAAGCGTGAGCAGAACAATGGCGATATAGAAAATAAAAGGCGAACGAAAATAATATTGTTTGTGGAGTGTGACTTGATCCGATGTTCTGTGGATGATATTTTAGATCGCAAAGTGTGGCGCCAGATGTATACACTCAAATATGACCCGTTCAGCTGCAATATCAGTCGCCGGAAAAATATTTCACTGTGTCGTACACAGCAAATATACGGATATCAAATGTACGGATGACTTCTTCCCACTAATAACCAACGGATACGGATACGATTTTCAGTTCTATGTTATCGGTCTTGTGGACAGAAGTAAACAAATTAAAGTTTCTGCTCATAATATGAATAGTTTTATTCATTATTATTGGCAATCACAACAGTCGTATCAGCACTATTATTCCATAGCCGGTTTTCGGACTCTAAGGTACAGCATCAGTGTTAAAACTATTTACAACAATTAAGTCCACATGAGTGTGTCGTCAATTTGAATTAAAATGGAGCTCTGTTGAGTTCAACAGTAAGATAAAGAAAAAGAAAGAACAAGTGTGAGAATGAGAACGTAATATATATAAACCTTAATCTATTAATATAGCTGTTTGTTAATGAGTTTCTGAGTGGTTGGAGTTTTAGTTAAGGAGGAACTCACACCTTTGAACATAGAAAAATGAGGTGCATTAAACATTTTCTCCACAGCAATGGAATTGAATATTAAACGAAATTTGATGTAACAAACATATTATTCCTTGATAATTTGCCTATATGTTTGTAAGTCATATAAACCTATTCCATTATATATAATTAATTATTCAAAATGGCGGTGTAACATGGCCATTATTTTGTCGTTTCCCTGATAATTTCCAAACACATGAATATTTGCGTATGATTCCATTTTTATTATGATTAGTAATGTGTTAGCTACAACATGTACTATAATCAGTGAAGTACACCAAGTACAAATATTCTTTTCATGAAGTTATTTTCAACTAGTCAACTTTTTAATTAATTTTCATTTGAAAATATTTTTTAAAACTTAACGAATGAAGCTAGTTCAATAATTCCAGGATATCATCTTCTTCTCTATGAAATATACAAGCATGAAAAATTTCACCTCAATATCTTAAAAAATCCAGAGTTATCAGGGAAACGGTTCTGAAAAACAAAAGTTACAGCAAACGAGCCCCAAACTTACCGATAAAGGGGTGACAGGGCTTCACATTTGTGGTCATAACGCCGAAAGGATTGGAGATATTAACAAAACATTTACACTGCTATAAAGAGAAAAGAGAAAACAAAAAGATTAAATTGAAAAATCGAATCTTTCGTCGGTCAAAGGAGTTTGTCCTCCTTTAATTGTGGTAACATATTGTGTGGGTTTCCTAAAATGATCGAAATCTATACTATTGCTTTTGTGTTTTTGTTTATGTGACGTCAAAATTTAACTTTTTATCTTTCTATCTTTTCCATAGTGAATTGGATATCGCTGTCAAGCGAATTGAAAGAACCCAAAAGTATTTCGGGAGGAATGAGGTCTCCAATTAAAAATACTACCCTGTCGTCAACATAACGGATTCATTATTTTATTTCCTTCTGATATATGTCCTAGATGGCACCGTAGCCACCGCGCTAGATGGAATTCTCGAGGTTTTTTAAATGAATGTTAGCTTTAAAAAACCTGATAGAGGACCCCCCCAATTGGTAAACCTGTGTTTTGCTAGTAGTATTTCCCATTGAAATTTCCCATTACTATCTAATATTAGACTTAATTAATTTACCGTTTCATTAATTTCCGTATGACTTACTTTCTCTTGGTTCTATTTTTCTTCTATTAAGCCTATGGTTTCTTATTTCCGTTAATTGTATCTTAGAAATAGTTTCCAATGAGTCCGATATTGATTTACTCTTTTCTATTTTAATGTGTTTCTGTAGGTGTTGAAGTAAACATTTTGACTCTTGAAATCTAGGAGTGTTTTGACAATTCACTATGGGTCTAACAGTATAACTGTGTTTGTGGATTTTTGGAAGTGTCTTTTAAGTTGGACATCTTGGGTTAATCGAGACTAATTTCTGTTTCTGTTTCTCGTTTATTATGAACTGTGTGTCCTTCAAGTTTTCTCTTCGTTTTGTGTCTAAATTCTGTGTGGATCCCTCCTTTATTTCCTTTCTGTTGTTTGTTCCTGTGTATTCAGTTGTATTTCTGGATGTACGTAAGAAGTGAATAACTATCGGTAATTTTGCTCCAATTGTCTTTAGATTGGCTCTATAGCATTGTGTGCTCACCATCCGCTAGATGGCACCGTTGTCTACGTGTGTGGTAAGTTTCAGCGATAGGAGTTCAGTACAGCTTGCTCTGTTGCGATGGCCACACCACTCTCTGTTTGCACCAAGGAAGGACAGCGTTACGTAAACCACGTAATCATAGAAGACGTTCAAAACAATACGGGGACAATGTTTTGCCGCCGCGAAGTGTTTACCAGGGGGTTGAACAGTTCAAAAGTGGTCGCACGACGGGTGCGGAAAGATCCGGCCGTCCATCTGCAGCCGTAACTAATGCCAAAATTGAACAGGTGCGTGATACGTTCCTGAATAAGAGAAGAGTGTCTGTTCTATGAATATCCGCTCTTGGTACACCCTCAGACCACAATGAACGGTATTACAGAAATCTGGTCTTCCTCGGTTCAAACAGAGAGTGGCGCGGCCGTCCTTACGTCGCAACAGCGTAAGCTGTACTGATGTGATAACGCTGAAACCTACCACAGGCGTAGGCAGCGGTGCCACCTAGCGGCTGGTGAGCACACAACACCATAGAGCCAACCTGAAGACAATTAGAGCTAATTTTCCGATACTTATTGACTAGCCCTCGTAGTCGTCTTCCTTTCGCACAAGATTTGTCATTAACAATAATAATAAAAATATTATCATCAACGCTGTTGTTAACATGCCTTTGATATTTTGTAATTAACTAGTGATTGCAATTAATTTTACTCAAATAATTAAATTATTCAAATATGGTTTAATTTCACATCATCCAATGAATTCAACAATATAACAATCACAGTTGGAGAAAATTTGAAATTTTAACAATTGTCAATGATTTTTTCCTGCTTCTCCGTGTCTCGTGTGGTTCTTGAGAATTCAATGATCGCTGTGGATGCGATGTTGGTGAAATACAAAATATTAAGAAGTGAGAAACTGTCCCGCTGGGATTTCCTGACACCTAGCGACACGAATGACTCACTAAACAGCACGAGTATGAGTAAACAGAACCACTCCGTATCATTCCGTATCAGTTGCTACAATACCAGTTCTCCTCCACCCGCATTGCACTTCATTTTTCTACAGTACGTTGCGTTACGCATCGTGTACATCACCTGTTCCCCAGCGTGACTTGCCCCTACCGAGTGCCTGCCCTGCACTGTGCTCCTCCTGACGTCACAGTCCCTGACGTAGTTGATCGACAATGTGCCATATTCTAGATTTTTCGATCCCTTCTACCTGCCCCTCATTTCTCCTACACCTCAATCAATATAAACATCACACACCGATGATGATGATGATGATGCATGTCTTTTAAAGAGCCCTAGCATCTAGGTCATCGGTCCCTAATGGTACGAAATGAGATGAAATGTTATGATAGTTTGAAATTTTGAAATTCATCCATTGACCAGAATTCAGAACTTGATGATGAAGAATGAATGCATGAATATGAATTTAAAATAATCAGTGGGTACAACTCACAAAATTGAAAGTTAAAAATAAATCCAAAATAAATCCACTCACTAGAGTTCAAAGAGACGACGATGAACAATGGTTATGAACTCAAAACAATCCGTGAATCCGACCCACAATGCCCCACCTACCCAGAAACTAACTTAAAAGAATGGTATATACTGACCAAGGGACTGCTTCCAAAGCACAATCCTGAATCGATGATGCTTGTTATCTACAGGGGTTTAAAACCCAGGTCAATGGTACTTATGGCTAGTAAAGTAGAACCATGATATTTCTCATGCAGGGGTACTAATCGCAAGTTACATAGACTCACGGTATTCTACACATTGTGGTACTACTGACAGGTAAAGTATTAAGCACATGTAACGCTGACCTATGGTGTTTCTCGTATAATGACACCACTCATAGGTAATGAAAAGCCATGGCGTTCATCACATTTTACTACTTATCACAGGGACTCGTACTACATCGTGGTGTTGTTCCTCACATAGTGGGTACTAATCACAGGCGACGCAGAACCACGATGTCGCTCACATTGTGGTACTAAGCATAGGCAACGTAAGCCCGTGGTGTTCCGCATATAGTGTTACTAATCACGGTTCTGTAAACCCACTGTTACTACTAACCAAAAACCTACTGCGTACCTCACATAGGGGTACTACTCGCAAGTAACGTCGACCCATGGGAAAGGAAGGGATCCGACACTTCGAAAATGAAGTACCGGACAAAGAAAGGCAAGGGCCACGAAGAGCGTGAAAATGAAGGCCTCGAATGATTTAATACTGCATGGATCGGAAAAATAACAAGAGTTGACCAGTGGAGGTCGGACAGGATAGATGAATGTGAGGAGCCTGCACAAGCAACTGTAAGCAATGCCAGGATTCAGCTAAGGGCCATGTGGTCGCCAACTCACGCTTCTAGGTGCAGAACCCCGGGGACCCCCACTAGTCGCCTCTTACGACAGGCAGGGGACATCGAGGGTGTCTTCTTTGTCTGCGTTCCCCACCCACAGGCTGTGTATGACACATTGATGTCCTCCTTTAGTCAGAGGAGCGAGCTGACTGCGATAGCGGACGGACGGTCGTACTTGCCTTCCGCTTAGTCCATCTCCTCGCCAGAACTTGTACTTACTAGTACACGCCAGGAAAAATCAATCTGTGCACTTTTGCACATAAAGAGCATTTGTCAGACAAGTACTTCTCAGAGCACCCCTCTCTCAGTGTTTTATTATAGGTGCCACGGCAGACATCAGCGAGCTCACCGAGGAAGAAAGTCGAACGAACTTCTGCGCTGTGAACGTGAAGGACATCCAGTCTGATGACCACCCACGCTGACCCAGGCATCCCGACGCTATTGGTGTACTGCAACGAGAAGTTGCAACCTGCGGTGACAGAGACCCAGAACAACAAGGTTATCAGCAACGTGTTGTTCTCTCACATGAACTACGACTCTCTAGACCCTGCTTGGGACATCGAGGCTTTCCTGCTCCAGGGCGTAATCTTTCACCTCGTGGATTCAAGAAAACATCGAAATCTACGAGCAGCACTTCAAGGACTTCCAGACAGTCAAGATCTGAGCGAAAGTTAACTCTCTATGATGCAGGACGGACAGCGCTATGTAGACCGATGAGCCAGGGACCCCATGGAGACCAGGTTGCGTCGCAGATGCTAAGACTTCTTGTGACATTGCTTAGTAGCTGGCAAGGTGTTTATACCAGGCCAGCAATGATGACGTCCACAACGCATACTGTTAGGAGGCAGAGACATAAGAAGGTGAGCATGGACTGGTTCCCCACGGTGCTTATGGTTCCCACGGCTGGGAGGACTGGAAGTGGACGGCGACGCTCCAGAGCGCCGTGACGGTGTGACACGTGTCTTCCTGCCCTACTGCTCCAAGTGGACGCACACGTCGAATGCCGTTACTGAACGTCCACCACCTTCACGGGCCACCCAGGAAGGGCCCACCACTCGGGCGCAATCCAGGACAGCGCCTCGGAATAAGTATGGCGGCACGGAGGTGGGGATGTAAGCACCCTGGCGTTCAGAGGTCGCTACGTAAGCCTTCCGGCCTGCCACCGTCTCCTTCTCCATGTACATACCTGAATGTGCCCTACAGGGCAGGGATCACACCAAGGTGCCCGCCGCCAGTCAGGAAGGAGAACAAGAAACGAGAGTTACAGCGGAGCTGCTCCTGCCCTTACGGTCCCCGGCTCTGAGGGGAGGTCCCTACAAGGTCGAGGCCTCATCCCCTGACGAGAAGAGATCGTCTTCAGCAAGACGACTCCGCCTTCGCACCAGTAAGAAGAAGGTGCCGGCCCATCAGGAGAGGGCCACTGAGGCGCAATCTACAATTGCATACAGGGAGGCAGCTGAATGTGGAACCAGTCGGGAAGCGGCGAAGTTCCAAACAGGTCTTGCAGTGTTTCCGCTCTATGTGGTGGAGCCAACGTCAGGTTAGCTGTGGATCTCGGTACGCTGCAACTGTTGTTCTGGCGACTGCCAGTACACACCTTGCACGACACCTAGTGAGCGCCGTTGTACACAAACTGCGCGGGGGCCAACCAGCCTCTCATCGCACTTCTCTAAAATACAGGGCAATGGCTCGTGTGGAGAGGAAAGAACCCCCTCCAATAGATTCCACCTACGCAGGCGTGACCAAATCTCCGCAATCGTAGGCCACATACCTGGGACCCCATTGAGACCAGGTTGCGTCGTAGATGCTTGGATTTCTTGTGACATGGTTTGGTAGCCGGCAAGGTGTACAGACCATTTTCATCCAACTTACCATTTTCATTAACGTGCGTAACATCAAATGCTGGTATCTTCCCCTTAGGCTGAGTCTTTCGCTTGAAGCTTAGTACCATCACCACAACAAGCAGACACTACAGTGCAGTGTGTTTATTCATGCCAATTCCTTTTTACTCTACTTCCTTTTCCACCTTTCTCAGCAGCAGTCCTATGTGAGCAAATATCAATTGCCAGAGTTGTTTTCGTTCATATTAGTTATGGTAAGGCTTCAGAGAAAGAGAACAATAAATCTGTACCTTCGTAATATAAGACGCATTACTTTCTCAAAGCTTATTTTAAAAGAAAAAATGAGTCTTAAACTCTAGAAAATACGGCAATTAGTGAGACGCAAATTTAATTACTGTATATTATTATTATTTAAATTACTTAATTAGGACTGTATTATGATAGTGAACTCTTGAGTTAAATTAACTAGAAAATGCAGAATGCCAGTTCGAAATGAACACGAAAGCTTACTCAGATTTCCGTCACTAAACTGAATATCGTGAGGGCACTAGAGCTGCGAATTCGAGATCAATACCGCCACCCAAGATTACGGGTCAAACACTGATTACATTTAGTTTGCGCCTTTCATACTTTATTACGCACTGCTTTAGTGTGAATTGGGCCAAGCATAAGCCACCACGATCTTCCCCACATGTCGTACGGTCCGTGGTGAAGCTTTACTAACTCTCGAGCTTTGTGGGGAGAATGGTCCAGAGACATTCATAAATTATTGGGCCAGCAGCGAGTTCCTCTTTAACCAAACTTCTATGAAGTGAATTATCCCATATTTCATTGAGCAAATACTGTACACAATTGATTAATAAATGGCTTTAAAGCATAGGTTTTCAACCAGTGCGCCATGACACCCTGGGGCTATTTGAATAACTTCCAGGGACACCGTGAAATTTCTCGTATTAACGATGCAGAAAACAGCATACAAAGAAAACTGAAAATGTACCTTATTCATTATATTTCGGTTTTTAATAAATGTCATTTCATTTTTGTTGTAGTCTTTAATTTTCAAAAGTATTAGAAAGAAAAGAATGTTATCTGTTCTGCATCTTTACAACTTCGTAATGATTTCTTATTTTTCACTTTGTACGAGTATTTTTCTTGTACGTTGGTTAGTATATTTTTCACAGATTCTGCAACTAAATGTCGGAAGCCTCCGCGGTTCAGGCGGCAGCGTGACGGCCTCTCACCGCTGCGTTCCGTGTTTCAAATCCCGGTCACACCATGTGAGATTTGTGCTGGGCGAAGTGGAGGCAGGACAAGTTTAACTTCGGGTACTACGAGTTTCGATGTTTCATTCAAGCAACAGTCTCCAATATCATTTCATTTCATCTGTCAATCATTAATCATTGCCCCACTGGAGTGCGGCAATTCCTATCCTTGGCGGTAGATGGGGGCTTCATTTATTACATTCCTGACGCGGTCGAATGACTGTAAATAGGCTGTGGATTTTCATTGCATTTTTATTAGAGTAAATGTCAAAATATCGACTGTTTTTACTGGGTATCACACAAGGAAGTCACGGAAAGAATGTTGGTGCCCAGGAGAGCCATGGGCTCAAAAAGGTTGAAAACCACTGCTTTACAGGGTAGATTAGAACATTAAGCAGGAAATCTATAGGAAATTGTATGACAACAGTAAACATATTCTTTTCTATATTTTAAAATACAGATAAATATTGACCTTGCTTATGACTCTAGATACACTCCCATACGAGAAATTTTGCTGAATTCTAAAAATGTGTGTGTACCGTATTAGTTATTGATTTCGTATCAGTACGTAGATTGCTAGATCCCTTACAGACCCGCATGAGACTTAATACATATTTTAATATTATTTCCGTCTTTATGTAGCCCCTCAATCTAAATTGAGTTTATGTGGATGGCTTTTGAAATTCAAAATGCAACCTTTGGAGGAATTAGAACCCTGATAATTGTGAGTATTAAGTCTCAACTATCATAAAAGTAAATGTATTTGTTTGAGTACACAAAGGAGTTTCAATTCATTCATATTCAAATTTACGTAACTAACACTATATTTTTCTTTACACCTTCTATAGTACTGAAGTTGAATTCATTGAATTATGTTTCGTCAAACCGAGCGAGTTCACCGTGCAGTTAGGGTCGCACGTCATTGAGCTTGCGTTCGGGAGATAGTGAGTTCGAATCCCACTGTCGGCAGCCCTGAAGGTGGTTTTCCGCGTTTTCCCATTGTCACACCAGGAAAATAGAATAGAAATAGTAATATATTGATTTAAAGTTAATTACATGTAGGACCAGAGGTCAGTAACTGCCATTTAAATGTATCAGCTAATATACACAATCTAATAAAAGGAATACATAAAAAGCGTAAGATACATTTTCCTACTGAGAATATCAGAATAAGATTAAAACCTAAACATCGAAGATATTACAATAATACTTTTACCATTTCATAAACATAGACTATACTCACAAGGAAGAAAATACATACGAGAAACCTAAGCATTTTAACGCCGAGGATGAATTAAGAATAAAACTGAGCATGTAAAATGTATCTAGGAGATTATGATGTTCCGCACTATTTAATTAATTTGGTAAAATTTCACTTAATAGGTGGAGAGGTGCCGGTATTTAACCCTCACGCACACGCGCCAGATCTTAAGACGCAGACACACGCGTGGGGGTCCTTTCCACCCCACATATAATTGTATTGTAAAATATGAATTACTGTATTAATTGGAGATTTTAAGATAGTTAATGTAAGAATGACTCTTTCTGCGGGGATCCAGCCATAAAGGTACAAGAGCGGTGAGAGCACAGGAAAGTTATTTGTACATTTCACTAGGAAATAAAATGACCTGGAGTGGATTCCACTCCATACGCGTGTGTTTGAAGGTTAAGACATTTTTTCTGAGTTCAGACACTACTTTGATGTATTTCATATAGTTTAAGATCATTGTACAATTGAGAGGCAGTAACGATGAACGACTTACTGCACTTTACCGTACGATGCTGTGGAACGTGAAGGGTGTTAGCTGTAAACGTATTGTCCCGATCATCCAGTTGGCTCGGACTTGGTCAAATATTAGGGAGCATTAGATTTTAAAACTCTCAGCAGTAAACAAGCAGCTGAGTATGATCGTCTACACCTGAGTTTCAACCACCCTGCGGTTTTGCAGTACGATGTTACGTGACAGTCTTTACGAATATTGAAGACGAATCGCACACAGGCATTCTGAATACGCTGGAGTTTGCTGTTACATTTCTCGGAGATATCGCTGTAATCTAAAATGGGAAACACCATAGTTTGGATCAACATCTTTCTCACCGAAAAAGGAAGATACGGGAAGTGTCGTCGAAACTGTTGTAATATACCAGACACTTTCTTAACCAAATGCTTGGCATAGAAGGTCCAGGACAGAGTGTTATCCATTAAAATAACTAAATTCTTAATACGTTCCTGATACTTAACTACAGAACCGTTTACAATTACTGGAGGAATGCCCCTGTTGAAAGGATTTGATAAATTTCTTCGATATCCTAGAAAAAATAGCTGAGGTTTTGTTTTCATTTAATAGTAGGGCCTACATTATGACTTAGTATATATACTCAGGTTGTACCTTAATTAAGACCACGACCTCTTCCTTCCAACTCCCAGCCCTTTCCTATCCCATCGTTGCCACAAAGCTTATCGGTGTCCCTGCAACATAGAACCAATTGTGAAGTTTCATCAACATTTTCCCCGTGCAACTCCATGGTGAATGGTCAGCGTAGTGTTCGTATATTCAGACGGCCCCGGGTTGGGTTCGCGACCAGGTCCCAGATTTTAACCTTAAATGGTAAATTCCATTGGCCTTGGAATTGATTGATTGATTGATTGATTGATTGATTGATTGATTGATTGATTGATTGATTGATTGATTGATTGATTGATTGATTGATTGATTGATTGATTGATTGATTGATTGATTGATTGATTGATTGATTGATTGATTTTGATTCCCTTTCCGAATTTGTCTCTGATTTCCTTGTCCGGTTCCATGGCTAAATGGTTAGCGTGTTGGCTTCTAGTCACAGGGTTCCTGGGTTCGATTCCAGGCAGGGTCGGGAATTGTAACCATAATTGGTTAATTTCCCTGCAAGGGGGCTGAGTGTATGTGTCTTCATTTTCATTTCATCCTCATCACGACGCGCAGGTCGCCTACGGGAGTCAAATCAAAATACCTGCATTGGCGGGTCGAACTTGGCCTTGGGCACTCCCGGCACTAAAAGCCATACGCCATTTCATTTTTCTCTGATTTCCTTTATCGCCAGTTCCATGTAAACATTGAAAAGTAGAGGGGAAAACAGCAGCCTTACCTCACTCCTTTCTATATTGCTGTCTCTTTTACAAAGCCCTTAATTCTCATCACTGCAGAGAGATTCTTGTATAGATTGTACATAATTCTCCTTTCTCAGTATCTGATCGCTGCTATCACCATGAGAATCTCCCTATTTACGTAATGATTTAAATTTTAAGAACCCTCAACATCCACCACAATAAAATTGTAAAGAATTTTATTTCAGTCTGAGAATCGTTTAAAAACTTTTAGCTTTTAGAATAGATAGCAATATACCCATACCCCTCCATAAAAATAAGTACGAGTAGAATTATGTAACAAGTCAAACTTATTCGACCGATAAGTGGTTTAGTTACGACAGTATTGTATAAGAAATAAGAAATAAAACAGAGAAGGATAATCGGATATGCAGGAAAGCTGATAAATGACAGAGAGAGGATTTGGACGGAAGAGTTAGTTTTCAGGATACCAGTGTCTAGTTACCTTAGGAGGTATGCAGTTAGATGTGAGTCTGTTCTGGTAATCTGAGCTGATAATGGAAGGTAATGTTGCACCATTTGCAATCGAAATAGCTGCACTAAGAGCTCTTGGTTACGCACAGTAATTAGAACACAATGCACTTTATCTCTGCTCCAACCTGAGCTAACCGTTTGAATCAAGATCCGAGTGTTAAATGTGAGAATGTCTATCCTACATGTTTAATCTGAAGTACCTCCATTACAGATTAGAGTATCCTCTCAGTGAAGAAGCTCAAGGAACAACATTGAAAACATTGTCTTGTATCGATTGCCTGCTTCCATTGTCCTTATATTGATAGGGAATTTCTGTTGCTTTATATTAGGGTATGTTCCATTCTTGATATGATGTAGGAAGGTAGGACTGTTAGACTCTAGTACCTGGATAACGGTATACCATTGTGTGTAACTAAACAAAACAGCCCCTTGCGCTGTCGATTTGTGAGCTAGACATGGGTTCAGTGCGACGCTGACCTCACTTACTTGTGCCATATCCCATGGTCTGGACTGATACATCTTCGATCTTGAAATGAAAGGCCTGTAGCTATAATTGTAGAGAAATATGGAAGCCCCATGCCTGTGGTCATGACATCAACATTTACGTTAAACAGGAAGTTTGATTACTTGGCCTTTTTGTTTCATAATTCTCTTCCAACTGCCATTGGCCTACCTCTTTTTTTCCTTCGAGCGACGGGAGCGTTAGATTTGCGAGGCATAAGGAATCTTACCCTTACCTTTCCCTAGCTGACATTCTGTTAACCGTTGAATCTCTTCTTTTTTTAATATTGAAAACATTTCATAACAGACAAAGTAGAGGTCCCCATACCACGAAAAACGTAAAATTAAGCAATTTCCTAAATTGTGCCGAAAGTTGAAGGACTAAACGACCCGGAGAGGTTTCAAATTGTGAGCCTTGGATAGCTCTATCAAACTAAAAAATAATTCGAAAATCATTGTCGGCCTAAATGCAGTTCCGGAAAAACAGCCTAAAATCGTTTGTTTCTTTCTTTACTTGTCTTGTATTCAAATCCTGGTCAAATTCACTTATTTACATAATTACTTCTTTAATATGTTCCACAGTTCAATGTTCACACCGAATGTAGTTATAAGGGCTTAAATGAAACAATGCATTGACTCACATTAACGCTCGTAGTGGTGCTTAAATGAAACAATGCATTGACTCACATTAACGCTCGTAGTGGTGCTTAAATGAAACAATGCATTGACTCACATTAGCGCTGGTAGTGGTGCTTAAGTGAAACAATGCATTGACTCATATTAGCGCTGGTAGTGGTGCTTAAGTGAAACAATGCATTGACTCACATTAGCGCTGGTAGTGGTGCTTAAATGAAACAATGCATTGACTCACATCAACGCTCGTACGGGTGCTTAAATGAAACAATGCATTGACTCACATCAACGCTCGTACGGGTGCTTAAATGAAACAATGCATTGACTCACATTAGCGCTGGTAGTGGTGCTTAAGTGAAACAATGCATTGACTCACATTAGCGCTGGTAGTGGTGCTTAAGTGAAACAATGCATTGACTCACATTAACGCTCGTAGTGGTGCTTAAGTGAAACAATGCATTGACTCACATTAGCGCTGGTAGTGGTGCTTAAGTGAAACAATGCATTGACTCACATTAACGCTCGTAGTGGTGCTTAAGTGAAACAATGCATTGACTCACATTAGCGCTGGTAGTGGTGCTTAAGTGAAACAATGCATTGACTCACATTAGCGCTGGTAGTGGTGCTTAAATGAAACAACGCATTGACTCACATTAGCGCTGGTAGTGGTGCTTAAATGAAACAATGCATTGACTCACATCAACGCTCGTACGGGTGCTTAAATGAAACAATGCATTGACTCACATTAACGCTCGTAGTGGTGCTTAAGTGAAACAATGCATTAACTTACATAGCGCTCGTAGTGGTGCTTAAGTGAAACAATGCATTGACTCACAGTAACGCTGGTAGTGGTGCTTAAGTGAAACAATGCATTGACTCACATTAGCGCTCGTAGTGGTGCTTAAGTGAAACAACGCATTGACTCACAGTAACGCTCGTAGTGGTGCTTAAGTGAAACAATGCATTAACTTACATAGCGCTCGTAGTGGTGCTTAAGTGAAACAATGCATTAACTTACATAGCGCTCGTAGTGGTGCTTAATTGAAACAATGCATTAACTTACATAGCGCTCGTAGTGGTGCTTAAGTGAAACAATGCATTGACTCACAGTAACGCTCGTAGTGGTGCTTAAGTGAAACAACGCATTGACTCACAGTAACGCTCGTAGTGGTGCTTAATTGAAACAATGCATTAACTTACATAGCGCTCGTAGTGGTGCTTAAGTGAAACAATGCATTGACTCACAGTAACGCTCGTAGTGGTGCTTAAGTGAAACAACGCATTGACTCACAGTAACGCTCGTAGTGGTGCTTAAGTGAAACAATGCATTAACTTACATAGCGCTCGTAGTGGTGCTTAAGTGAAACAATGCATTGACTCACATTAGCGCTCGTAGTGGTGCTTAAGTGAAACAACGCATTGACTCACAGTAACGCTCCTAGTGGTGCTTAATTGAAACAATGCATTGACTCACATTAGCGCTCGTAGTGGTGCTTAAGTGAAACAACGCATTGACTCACAGTAACGCTCCTAGTGGTGCTTAATTGAAACAATGCATTGACTCACATTAACGCTCGTAGTGGTGCTTAAGTGAAACAATGCATTGTCTCACAGTAACGCTCGTAGTTGTGCTTAAGTGAAACAATGCATTGACTCACATTCGCTCTCGTAGTGGTGGAAAATGGCAAACTGCCGTAAAACTTCAGCCGTATTCACAAAAGTTTTACAAGGAGGTGATGTAAAATAAAGCATGCAAAACTTACGTGGAATTCCTTTTGGAGAAGAGATACCGTACTCCAGAAGTACTCCGAGTGTACAGGATTTCAGAGATCTAATCCGGCAAACTCTTACGAATACGACTTCTAGAGTGAAATTCCTTGTGGAAATTCCTGAGCCTTTTGAAATATGTACGGGTGATCGTCAAGGTAGACGGCATTTCCTCTATTCTGTTTAACTTCATTCTAGACAAAGTTATTAGAGAATGGAAAAGGGATGTCAAAGGCGTGAGCATCAGACACTTGGGAAGCAAAGTCAAGATGAAATGTTTAGCCTTTGCTGATGACCTAGCAATTATTACTAACACCTTAGATGAAACCAGATACACCGTACAGAGATTACACAATTTAGCGTCAAAGGTCCATCTCCAGATATCTTACGAAAAAAACCCGTTTCGTGGAAGTTCGAAATCAACATCGCAAAGAAAAATCTCCGTTAGAGATGGAAAAGGCACAATTTCGCAGGTTTCCTCCTTCAAATACCTTGGAGAAATCATACTACCATCGAGACTAAACAGTAGAGCCAACATAGAAGAGCCACTAAATGCGTACAGACTAACTTGAAATTATTACAACAACACAGTCATATCGCATAATGCAAAATTACGACATTACATTGCATTGCTTTGCCGGAAGCTTTATGCGCCTTATAATCCATATCCCTTGGAGGTTACCCTAAAATTATAGAAATTGGAAAGCATGTAAAGAAAATTCTCCGGAATTTGTATGGTCCACGAGAGAAACCGGAATGTGTATTAAGAGGAAGACAGCGGGGCTCTCTACTCATTAACTGTCAGGTTCACTGATACCGTACGCAAGAGACACCTGAAATTCTGTGACCATATCTATACAATGGACAGTGACAGACACACCAAAAGATTATTTAAACTCGGAGAAGGTCAAAATAAACTGACTAGAGGAAACTAAGGTGGACCTCCTAGAACTGAACATCACGGGCGTCATCATAGAAGATCGTGGAGCTTTTAGCACAACAGTAGCCAATTGTTGGAGAAATCTAAAAATAAAACTGGTAGAAAGTGGTCCAATGAACGTAGGATGCAACACAGTGCATTCATGAAGAGATTCTGGGAGCATAAGAACCCGAAAACTATCAGGCCAACGAACAAGTTCAAAAGCTCTCTCTTTGAATGGGCACAACGAGGAAAGAATAATAACAATAATCGAAAAAAAGGAAAGAAAAGTACTCGGGAAAATCTTAGAACCAAAATGCCAAAATGGTATTTGGATGAAAAGAGAAATCAAATGAAATCTCTCAAGTTACAGAAAAATCACAGATACAATGAGGAAATAGCGATGACAATTTCATAGTCACTTACATAGAATGAATAATACCAGGCTCACAAAGAATGTTTTAAACTTAGCCTTATCAATGAAAAATTACAATAATTGGCTAAAAGAAAACAGTGAGGACCTAAATGAAGAAACCGTTCAAGATAGAATAAACTTCAGAACTTTAATTCACACACAGAAACTTTCTGTAAATCCCATCCGACTAAATAGAGGATGAACTGAACACAGCGAGAGGATGAGGAGATGTTAGGTAGAGAAGAAGAGAAACCAAAAGGTGCTAATAAGGTCAAGCACGCTCTTTCGTTGGGCATAGCGAATCAACTATAGACTCACCTGGAACAGATATAACAGAAGTCAATATCCAGGAACACAAAATTAAGACATTACAACTCTGTTCGCCTATGCGAGTACCTCCACAATAATGAACACCGGCGAGGATTCTGTAATTCCAAGCACCGTTATAAATACTTCCATTCTAGGGGCATTGTTAATATCTGCTAAACAGAGGAAAGAAGATATCACAGTAATTTTTCTAGACATACGGAAGGCATTTGACAATATCAGGCACAGCTACATTCTAAAAATCCTACAGTCCTAAAGCATATCTCCAAAACTCGGGAACGTAATTTCCAACCTTAAGACTCGGAACGTCACTCAAATCGAAACACAGAAGGGTACAACAAGACCTATACTCAAAAAGGGAGGCTTGTTGCAGGGAACTCCATTATCATTAGCCATATATAACCTAGACGTAGGTCATATCTTAGCCGAGCTGCATTACGGGGCATCTCTGTCACACGAACTACCACCTATAACCGTAATGGGCTTTCCTGATGACACCGTCATCGTCTGGAAGAACAACGAAGCCGCTTTAGGTCTTACTCGTCTAGCCTGCAGGAGGTTTGAACAAATTGGACTTGGTTCCAATCCTCAGAAGTCTACAGGGATATGTGTAATCCGAGGCGACTTAAACCAAGGGTCGCTATCCGTGGAGGAAGACTGTAGGATTGGCTTAATTGGAGACGGTGAACAAATTCGTTACCTTGGATCTACCTTCAGGGATAGTCTAGTGTTCGACGAGACCGCTGTAATGAAAGATATTCACAATAAGCTCCAACTAATATCGTCGCCACTGCTTAAAGAAGACCAAAAGCTCGTAGTCCTGAATTCTTCAATCTGTGCCACCCTGATATATCCTTTCCTGACATGCAGTTTCAAGAAAATCGTACAGAAATTTTTAACTAATAGCGATGAAATGTTTAAAAAGTGCAGGAAGGTAGATAATGATACTCCAGATGGCATGCTGTACACCGAAAGGAAACACAAAGGACTCGCTCTTTTTCCAACCTCGTGGGAAGTCTACCTGCAATGCATTAATGCCTGCAACAACTTTCTTAAGACTAGAAATCCACTCGGTGTTGTTTCGAGGGATTCCTGAATCCTGAAGCACTATACGCGTCGGAAACCTACTGGAGGCAGATCACTTATTAAATTGATATGGAAACAGGACAGGAAGAAAATCTTTGGTCCAGTCTTCGCAGAGGGAATCTGGATGAGACGGCAGTCTTAGGAGCTGAAAAATCACACACCGTCAGGAGAAGGTGATAAAAGTTCTATGTCCACATTCTCAGAATGAACAATGACAGACTCACCAGAAGGATTTCCAACCTTGCTCGCTCAGTTAAAGTCAAGAACAACTGGCTTAGTGAAACAGAGAAAGACTTTCAGGAAATTGACATCCAACAGTAAATTATTCACGATCGACTCCAGTTCAAAAAATGCAGTCAATCATCAATTTGCTGAGAAAATGTATCAAAACCAAACCCCAAACCCCATAGCAATACAGCTCTTGAAGGGTCTTGGCCTCCCAAGCGACTGCTGCTCAGTACGAAGGCCTGCAGCTTACGAGGTGTCGTGTGTTCAGCACGACGAATCCTCTCGGCCGTTATTCTTGGCTTTCTAGACCGGGGCCGCTATCTCACCGTCAGAGGGCTCCTCAATTCTAATCACGTAGGCTGATTGGACCTCGAACTAACCTTCAGGTCCAGGTAAAAATCCCTGACCTGGCCGGGAATCGAACCCGGAGCCTCCAGATAAGAGGCAGGCAACGCTACCCCTACACCACGGGGCCGGCGAGAAAATGAATACCAGGACTAATAAATTATGAGCTGAAGAACGGTGGAAAATTTTCTGTGCCTACATGAAGAGATCTTGAGAGAAGAAAAATCAACATCAGCTAAGTAAGGTCTATCGCACTCCACAGATCGGCATAACGCTGTAAAAAGGAAAGTATTATTATTATTATTATTATTATTATTATTATTATTATTATTATTATTATTATTATTATTATTATTATTATTTCTTGCGAACCGGCCAAACTTAGGACCACGCCAATACCACTTCACTTCCTTCTTATCATCCCTTCTTCCTTCCTCTTTCTCCACAGTGCCTTCATTCTTTTAGAATGTTGCACTCTTCTCTCTTCGGTCCATCTTCCCCTGTGCGCTCTTTCTTTTCTTCCACAAGAACTTTTATGTTGGAAAGTCTTTTGCTGAATTGCTCTCTATCACGACATTCTTTATCTGCAATTCCTAACCTCTTGAGTTCTTCCTTCATCTGCTTGGCATATCCCCCCTGGCTCTTCACAAAAACAGAGATGATGAGCACGGACAGGAATTATGTGAAAAGAACAATGAAGACGAAATATGGTGAAGTAAAGGTCACAAGGCTATTTAAATACCTGGGAGAGATTGTCAGTAGCAACGGGATTGATAAAGAGGCCATGGAAAATAGGAGACTTAAGTTGGAAAGGCTAAATGCTGCCACCAAAGCCATTTACAACAAAAAGAATCTTTCCATCAATGCAAAACTAAGACATTATGATGCTGTGGTAAAACTAGTGATTCTGTATGGGGTGGAAACAGCAACACTAATGAACCTGGAAAAACTACTAAAGATTGAAAGGAGAATGTTAAGGAGGATTTACGGCTCAAGGGTGGTAGAGGGAAAACTACAATTACCATCAAATCAGGAGATATTATTATTATTATTGTACCGGGTGGTACACCTCCACGCCGCTAATTCAAACTTTGCGCCAGTTAAAATTCCTCTACTGGAGGAAGCCTGAATTTTAACTTCCATATTAATTCAAGTTTCTCAGAAGATGTCCCTACTTGTAAATTTTGAAGTTTTCTGAACTGTGTTGTTTTCGATGTATTTTTGTTTTGCCTGTAGTAAGAAGTGTGGACATTCTCGTCTAGATGGCACTACTGAAGGACTACAATTATGCACCCTAGTGCGAAGTGAACGAACTGTGTTTTTGGAGAAATTTTGGGTTCATAAGTTTGTTCTTTGTTAAATTTCTTTCAGTCATTGTTTAAGTTGGCAATATTAACCCTTTCTTTCAGCCAGTTTTGAATTTGACCAATAAGGAATTTCTGTAATTAATTTTCCACCAATAAGGTGTTTTTTCTTCGTCTAGTATAGTAGTTTTTGCCATTATCCAATAAAAGGCTTGTGGGCGGGTGTTCTCATTCCTTGCTAGCTCAGCAGTTTAACTCTCGGAGCAGGTCCGAAGCCTTTTACCATGTAACTTTCCTCTAAAATGTAAAGACACTTGGTATCTATTCTATCTTTTTAAACTACAAATTGGGATAGAGAGTGCTTAACCCTCTCGAGCTCCCACTCATATTGCTTTGAGGTGAACTTATTTTCACAACCGTTTCTTCCCTTCTAATGTAATGTAAATCATTTTCTTATATAAGTCACCTCTTTAGGATGGGATTAGCCCTTGCATTAACGGCCTAGTGCCAAGTAGGTTTTAAATAAAGTGTATTAGGAGTGCAAGGACGCCTCCTCTCAAGTTGGTATTTTGGAGGCCATGTAATTGACCTGTTTCTTTACTTAATAGGCCTCAGTAGGTTGGGTATTCTTACCCCTGTTTTCATGTGCTTGGAGGACAGCTTGAAAGTAGAATTTGGTGTGGCCTTTGATAGGCTTGAACTTTGAGAGCGTGTTGCTCTTTCTTAAAATTTGGTTTCTGTGTGCCTCGAGCAGGCTTTTCTGAGTAATAGGGAGCGAGTGCTCCTGGGCATGATTGGGGTTTTCGGCCCCTTTGTTAAACCTTATGTATAAGTAAAGTTGGGCTCATTGCTCAAGAATTATGTGTCTGGCTCTCGGAGCCCAAATCCTGTAACACTGTAATTGTACATTCTCGATTGGTTGCTTTGCTACTCTGTACCTGCCACTCTTGTTATTTCTTGATTTTGCAAAGAAAATATAACCTTGTTAAATTTTATCTTAACTTCAATTTCGTAAGTTGAGACCCGTTCACCCCAGCACCTTCTTTCACCTCTGCACATCCACAATACTCCGTAACAATTATTATTATTATTATTATTATTATTATTATTATTATTATTATTATTATTATTATTATGAAAAAGACAAAAGAAGCCTACAGGCAGAAAACAATTAAAATTAAATAACACACCGATAGAACAAATCATAGAATTATCCTATTTGCATAGTGCAATTACCTCTGAGAAATCAAGAAAAGAATAGTGGTAGCAAAACAAGCCTTCGAAAATAAGAAAAACTTATTGCTAAACCTCAGTTTGGAGACCAGAAAATCATTTCTCAAGACCTTTGTTTGGGGTGTGTTACTGTATGGATACGAACAGGAAGAAACAAAACTTGAGGTTGCTGAAATGTGGTTTCGGAGAAGAATTACAAAAGCAAGGTGGATGGAAAAAAATGGCCTTGTTTCAAAAGAACGTAAAGGTAGATCGATGATGATTAAATAAAGAAGACCGGCCGAGTTGGCTGTACGGTTAGGGGCGCGCAGCTGTGATCTTGCTTCCGGGGGATAGTGGGTTCGAATCCCACAATCGGCAGCCTCCCATTTTCACACCAGGTAAATGCTGGGGCTATACCTCAATTCAGTCCAGCCCGATTCCTTCCCACTCCCAGGCCTTTCCTGTCCCTTCGTCGCCATAAGATCTAACAGTGTCAGTGCGACATGAAGCAAAGTGTAAGCAAAAAACATAAAGAAGAGGAAAACAAAGTTCGTTGGACACGTTCTGAGACATGACGCTCTTCTCCAAACCATCGCGGAAGGCGTATGGCCTCTGGAGAGGCCTGCTGCATGTCTTTTTCTCGTAGACGCCCTATTAGGCGACCTGCATGTCTGTGAAGATGAGGGCCGTACCTAGGGTTTCTTCTAATGTTGAATACGCCACACACACACCCAACCCCCGAGCCATTAACCAATTAAGGTTAAAAATCCCCGACCCGGCCGGGAATCGAACCCGGGACTCTCTGAACCGAAGGCCAGTACGATGATCATGCAGCCACCGAGTAGGACATCATTGAAGGTAAAGTACTGGGAAGGAGACCCAGGGGACGACCAAAGATGTCATACATCAGGAACTCCGTCGGTGAACTGGCAGGCGGTTCATATAGCAGCATGAAGAGGCTAGCAGACGATTGCCAGATGTGGCTACAGGCATTGCTTTTAGTGGATGATGATTATTATTATACTACTTTCATCTTAAACAACAAGACCTTAGATAGTCCAGAAACAATTGTTAAAGGCTTCGCGGAATATTTTGAATCATAAATAAAGCATTTCAGCTCGTTCTTCCATAACAAAATACATATGAAATGAAGTGCAATCGGCACTAAACCGATGAAGACCGAAATCTTCAACAGGGCCTGACCGTATTGTTCCCTACGTCATGAAGGGTTGCTCTAATATTCTGAGAGGCCACTTATACTTCATCCTTAATCTGCCAGTTAAATCCCTCAAACTTCCTTCAAATTGAAATAAAACCCGGCTATGTCCAATTTTAAAGTATGGGACTACCCTCCCGTGGCAGTATTGTCAACTAAGCTAAATTGTTCGAGTTACAATAAATCTCCGCACTTCTCGCTTCAGCAAACCATCACGGAGTTCTTCCCGATGATCTACGGTTATAAAGTTAGTTAATCTAACACAAGAAGTTTCAAAAGAGCTAGACGAAGTGGGTCAGATGGACACCAATTTTGAAAACACTATTGACAAAATTGCGATGTATTTTTAAATAAACGAAACCCCCTATGGGTGGGAGAAGCAAACGAAGAATACATCCACGGTATCCCCTGCCGTCGTAAGAGGCGACTAAAAGGGCGACCAGGATATGATTGAATTAGAACCATGAGACTACTTGTAATTAGTATATTCAGGCGAGGAACACCATTGGTCACCTTTACTTGCGAGTAGTACACTATGTTAGGTACACAATATGTATGTGATTAGTAGCAACTGAGGGTGAATCAGTATGTGCTTTAGAGTACCCGCGATTACTACCACTATATGCGGAACACGGCGGGCTGGCGTTGCCTGTGATTAGTATTCATTATGTGTGGAACACCACGGGAATACCAGTAGAATGGATAATTCTACTGTTTAAATCTAAGTTGATCTTTGTTACTATAGAAAACATCAATAACACACCATATTAACCTTAATTAGTGTCATTTATACAAGAAAGTAAGAATTAAGTGGATGAGAAAGATAAAATATGAGAATTAAGTTTAGAATTTGACATTCTCCTCGTACGTAATAATAATTGTGTGTGTCTAGCTGGATGATAAGATTCTCAACTGTGACCAAATACAGTATATTAATAAACGACCTAATGTGCGATTTGTTCTAATTACACTAGTTAAAAAATTTAAACTTTGTTTGCATCCGCTTTGTAAATGGGTGGATTTACCTAATTTTGGGGTGCTGAATACACTGGTAAAATCATTTTTTTCTCTATGACATCACATTTCCTAGATGTACAGCAGAATATAAAAATGGTAAAAGCGAAAATTGACACAATTAAGTCAAACAAGAATACACATTCAGAACGTTTGAAATCAATACTATTGTGTTTGTACACATGGGCATGATGCCAATGAAAGGTCCAAATAAGTTCAGAAGATATTTTAACCTTTAATAGTTTTTGGATTTTGAAAAATGCGACGACGGAGCTCTTCTCTTGTTTTCCGTTTCATCACTCTCCCTAACAAGACCCCAGCAGTAGTCACCCATCATCGGAGGGTTCCAATGGCCTTGGTAACGGTGTTCCATGGTAAGAATGTATTGGTGATAGCGTTCACCATGCTCATCGCTTACGACTCCCAAATTCTCCGGGAAGAAATCAAGGTGAGAATGTAAAAAGTGAATTTTAAGCTACATTCTACACCCCATATTCTTATAGTTGTCCAACAGATCATTCACAGGAACAAGCTGGGGCCCATCTGCATCCACCCTCCGAACTACAGCACTTGCGTTAGTATACCCAGTAACCGAATACTGCTGCCCAGTATTTCTCAACAGTGCCCATACAAAGAAGATAGATACTCAGTTAAACGATACAATGAGGACTATATCAGGAACCATCCAAACCACACCTTTGGAGTGGTTACCAGTTCTTTCAAATATTCCACCTCCTCATCTCCGAAGACAAATGGCACTGAAGAAAGAATGGGTTAAATGCTGTGACAATCCTCTTCTACCAATACATCAAGACTGCCTATGTGAAGATCTCAGGCTGAAATCTAGGAAACCTTCTTGGTTACTAGGAAAGAGGCTAGTCCAAGATGAATTTCGTACTAACACTGCCTGGCGCTATGGGTGGGCAGCTTCAAACCCTGACAGATTAGGTCTAATTTCGGATCCAGTTATGCAACCTCCTGGTTTCAACTTACCCAGAAAAATCTGGTCATCACTTAATCGGATCAGAACTCAACATGGCAGATGCAACTTCTGGAAACACAAGTGGAAGATTACCAGCGATCCTTATTGCGACTGCTCTGACGTGCCTCAGACCGTTCAACATATCGTCACAGAGTGCCCACTCCGAAGATTCAGTGGGACAATAAAGGATATCCACGAGGCCAGTGATGAAGCTGTGAGTTGGCTAACAAAACTGGACATTCAGCTTTAGCAGCAATGCAGATATTGATGAGCTCAAATGTATAAATATAGTTTGTTTATTACGTAGTTGTTCTGTGTGTATAGATGAAACTGTTTTTCGTGTAATTGTACATATTTGTTAATAACCAAATTGTAACAATGTATCCTCATGCCATACGAAATATATATATAGATCATTCACAATGGTAACATAGCTTTTGTCTTTTCTGTTACCCAAAAAGCTCTTCACAATTGCTTTAAAAGAAGACCAAGCAGCTAATTGGATATCTGTGAGTTTGGTATCAAAGGTTGAATCATTCAGCAATTTTGTTATTTGTGGTCCAACAAATATACCCTCTTTCAGCTTTGCCTCACTTAATTTGGGAAACTTTTCTTTTAAGTGATTGAAGGCCTCACCTTCTTTATCCAGAGCTTTTACAAAGTTCTTGATAAGGCAAAATGATTTTATCGGGCTCAACCAATAGGGTATTGTTCACATTTAAGCTTCCAGGAACATATGACTTCCTTATAGGCCATTCCTTGACTGTATAATGGTTCTTAGTTTCACAGCTGTCCCAAAGGCACAAAAAGGAGCAGTATTTCGTGAATCCAGCCTGTAAATCTGTAAGGAGTGCAACAACGTTTAAATCACAGCAAAGCTGACATTCACGATCCTTATATTTCATTGCCTCTAGCAGCAAAGCCACGGTTTCATAAGTTTCTTTCATGTCTTCTGCGTAAGCCAAAGGTACCGATGGAAATGCATTGCAATTATGGAGTAGTACTGCTTTCAAGCTAGTCTTACAGGAGTCAATAAATAGTCGCCACTTCTGTTAATCATGTTGTACGTCTAGCTGCATCATCAGACCATTGACATCTCTACATACACACACTGAATTCTGCATATCGAAATATTGAGCGAAGGAAGCACCTCTTGACCTGAAACAGGAAATTTTTGTCCGTGGATCTAGAAGGTTCCGTTCTTGCAGTCTCGACCCCAAGAGTTCAGCTTGCTGTTTCAAAAGTTGTAGATCGCGAACCAAATCGTTCAATTCCTCCCGATTAAAGAGCTGAGGCGAAGTTTCATGATATTGAGGGCAGTACTCTTCTATATGTTCAATACTTTCTGATTCACTTGACATGGTGTCTGGTTCCGTGACTTTCAAGTTACAGACAGGAACAGGCAACCCCTCACATGGGGCACAGGCAAATGCACTGAAGTTACTGTTACAAGTGAACTATGTAGCATGAGTGGAATGTAATTTTTAAAGACTTTATTGGCGAAGTACTATATAATGTTTTATTTATCATGACCTAACCTATACTGTTATTTGTAGAGCATAAGATAATTTAATGACCTAACCTGTACTGTATAATATTGTAACATAGGCATTTGTAAATAGTAGAATTTTCTTCTATAGTTCCTGGAAAGATCCAGAAAGTTACATAACTTTCTACAAGGTGTGTTACTTTGTTGGTATGTGTTCTAGAAAATGTGTTCTGTCTGTTCTGGAAAAATACGACTTTCGCGATAATGCGTATTCTAGAATGTTAGTCAAGTTCGCGATCAAAAGTAAGGTTGTGATTGGTGAGTCTAGGTGGCGATAGGGAACACGTGCACGCTGATTGGCTGCCTCCAAGGCCAGTAATTCCTATATATAGTGAGCGAGGCAGTGTTCGAATTAATTCTGTATCCTGAATTCTGTCGGTCTTTGTCTATCTGTCTGCGAGCAGCCTATCTGGTTGACGTCCCCCGGTTTCGGGATGGCACTCTCCTCCGGTAAGCACTCTTGAATTCCGTCCTGCTAAAATTTCCGTAATGTTCCGATTTGCTTTTCATACAGGAGTCTGCCCTAACCTCGCCTAGATTCACCAAATTAGTTACTTATGACGCCTTAGTTCTTCAGCTAGACTTACCTGTTCGTTTCCGAGGCATTCCCATTTCTTGTTTCACTAAAATATGTAGAATGTAGTTTAATATTATTTCCCTTGGGGTTTGCCTCTGGTAGTTCTGTATCACTTTAAGTACGCTAAGTCTTGGATAACCTTTTTCACATCACTGTATATTGCATGTTACAACTACATTGGTAAATAGATGTATAGTTGATTTGAAATTTTAATTTACACTGCTACGAAGTAACCTATGTATATCACTGAACTTATAGCTCATAACTTGGAATGTATTTGTAAAATTATCTTGTAAATAATATTTTTAAAATCTAAGGATCATGGTGATTTATTCGGAATCCGCTATCTAAGCCATGTCCATGCCTTTGGTAGGTTCCCAGCCTTTTCATCTTCCCGGTTTTTTGTTCACTAGTTGGCCCTACTGATGTTTACATACATGTTTTGTTGGAGACCCGCGTGATGCCAGCTACTGTTTTTCCGAGTGTGTAGTGTTTTCTTATATTGTGTATTGTACTCTTACCTTCCCTTTTAACTGTGTTTGTGCCTTGTTTGTGTTACCACTGTAGTAGTAGGTATCATTTGGTAGCAGAGGCAAGCGCTAGATTGCGGAAGAAGAAAAGTGAACCGTGATCATACCTAACCTAAAACTCCGTAAAGTTGTGGTTCGTATATCGCTTGACATCTTGTTTCTACCTGTCAGGATGACTCGCGCTGTTCCTAATCCTTTCCATTTAAGAAAGGCAGAACTGATTTACGAGTTAAAAATTCGCAAAATTAATTCGACAGGGAATGTCAGAGATGACACTAACCTGTTGAAGCAGTCCCTTGACCTACCTATAACCATACCTGAGTTAACTACAGACGAGTTGCGTGAGTCTTTGGCCGGGATTGAAGATAGGTTACCCGAATTTAACGCCATTCTTGTGTCCTTTAGTGCTTCGAAGCCCTCGCATGGCCAATTAGCGCGGGTTAAGAGGCAGTTATTACATTATTTAGACAGGATTAAGGATTTGTTGTCTGTTGAATTGCCGGAAGTTGAGCGGCAGAAATGTCAAACCTTACTAGAACAGTTTTCAACAATTTTCAACAGAATCAGTGGTTTGTTTGAAGGCAATAAGTTAAATAACACCGTTTCTCAAATTCAAGTGTCGATCCCATCTGCAATGAGTGACAGTGTTAATTGTGGCGAGGCATCTATTGCTGCTCAAGTGGGTAATCTGACACGTAGTGCTGGTGTTAGGCATATTCAGGAGTCTGAGGTGACTAATGCTGCCCTGGGATCTTCTGTTTCATTGTCTGGACCTAGGACACCTGTAAATCATTCTGATGATACATCTCTTTTGCATGTTGGTAACCGTACAAGTTTTCCTATGATTCCTGCTAATTCCGTTGAAGCTCAGTGTTTACCTTCTATTCCTAATCAACCCGGGTCTGATTCAATGGTGCATAACCACCCACCTGTCCTAGCGCCACCCGTATCGAGTTGCATAACCTCTACACAACCGATTAATGCCCAAATGGTCTCTCGGATTAGTGAGAACCTTTCTCAAATAGGTTGTCTGTGCCCGTAACATTGCTGGATAACGTTAATCCTAACCTATCCTGTACTCCGTCCTTTTCACAAGGGCGCCCGAATCAAAGGCACGAGGCCTTGCTAAACCCTCTGGACTATTCTAAGCCTTCCCAAGCACCCCCTACACCTGTCTTCCCCCAGATTTTCTCCAATCTGCCTCACCCGTTGACCACTGTGTTTAGGGGTATCTCTAAATTTTCAGCTAACTCCGTTGATGAAGTTATTTCCTTCCTTCGCTTTCTAACCGAGTTCATGGATCAGGCAATAGTGTATAATCTCAGTAACGACAACGTATTTCAAATTCTATACCCACATGTCTCTGGAGCTCTTTCTGAGCACATTGTCAGGGCCATTACTGAAAGATGGTCAGTAGATCAATTTCATGCCCATGTTCTTGAATATTTCATTCCTGCTCGTGCCTTGTCTGCATTAGTGCAGAAGCACTATTTTAGAGTACAACATTTTAATGAGTCACTATCTGAGTATGTTCAAGACATTAAGCTCCAAGCTAAAATTTTCCGGCTCCACTATTCAGAGGCTCAGATGGTTGCCAACATAGTTGAAGGTCTTGCCCCGAACTATAGATCATATCTGGCTCGTTCATCCCGACCTGCAACATTCGCCCAGTTGGAAGCAATTAGTGTCCGCTGAAGGCATTCGATATGCTGACCAGATACGCCTGGCATTAGCCCCACCTCCTATAACCGTACCCCCTACTCAGGATTCTAAAACCACCCCGTCACCTGCTTCCAACGCGCGAAATCCCCGTTCATGTTTCAATTGTGGCTCCACGGCTCATCTCAGGCGGGATTGTCCCAAGGCCGGAACATTAAGCAATAGGAAACCTGCGATGGGTGGAGGCTCTTCCACCAATACTTCTTGCCGTAACTGTGGATCAACTAGGCATTTCTCTAGGCAGTGCCCACGTAACACTTCTGGCTCTGGACCCCCAGACCATAGTAGTGCTAGATGACTAACCGCCGGTTCTGCTGACAAATCCCAAAGCATGGCTTCTTGTCTTGTCGATCATGACTGTACCTTGGTAAATTCACTTAATCCTGAGGCTAATGATTGCTCCCAGGCTGACTCGGGTTTTCATTTCTTACAATCTTGTAGGATTTCTGCCATACCTTCTTGTAAACTACCATATTTATGCATAGAGGTAATTAATGAACCTGTCTGTGCATTGCTAGACTCTGGGAGTAGTGTCACCTTGATGAGCAAGACCTGGTATGATTCTATGAAAACTGTCTGCAAGCTACCTACATTACAACCAGTGTCCTTAACATGCCATACTGCTAATTCCAATTCATTGAATATTGTAGGATCACTAGAGGTCAAGATTAGAGTCCGTGATTTCACCTGGAAAATGCCAGTACTAGTGGCAAAAGGTTTATCCTGCCAGTTGATATTGGGTGCAAACTTTATTACTAAAACAGGCATGATTTTGGACCTCCAGTTCAACAGATTCCATTTTAAATTTTGTGCAAGAACCTTTGAGCTGTGTGATCGTTCCCCTATTCTGCCTTGCCATGTTAACGCTGTTCCCGAAGATTCCAATGAACCCAAGGCTTTTGATTTTAATCACTTACCCGAAGAGCAGGCCAATCAACTTAGGAAACTCTGCGATCAGTTCCCTGATGTCTTCACCGACAGGTTAGGCGTCACCAATGTATTGGAATACAAAATTGAGGTTACAGATAACATACCTGTTCGCTCTCCTCCGTACCGGTTGTCACCTGCCAAAATGAAAGCACTGAAGGCTATCATTGATCAAATGCTCGCTGATGGAGTGATACGCCCTTCCAAGTCAGCCTATTCTTCTCCAATGTTTCTGGTTCCCAAACCACAAGGTGGTTATCGACCTGTAGTGGACTATCGGATGTTGAACCGTAAGGTAGTCCTCAAATCTGTCCCACTTCCTGATTTGCACTCTTGTTTTTCTTGGTTCGCTAATGCAAAAATTTTCACCACTTTCGATTTAAATCAGGCTTATTATCAGATACCCCTTGCCGAAGAATCCAAGCATCTCACTGCATTTGCAACCGATTGGAACCTATATGAATTCGAACGCGTCCCTTTTGGCCTAGCAACTGGAGCGGCTGTCCTTACACGGTTACTAGATTATGTCTTATCGGACGTTAAGTTCAAGTTTGTTTATAATTACCTTGACGATCTCGTAATTTTTAGCGAAACCTTCGAGGAACACCTACTTCATCTCAAGGAAGTGCTTGAAAGACTGCGTAAAGCAGGTCTGACCCTCAAGGCATCCAAGGTTTCCTTCGCACAACCCCAGATGTCCTTCTTAGGACATATCGTGTCGGGGAGGGGTGTCTCAATCGATCAGTCTCGTACTGCCGCCATCCAGAATTTTCCCCCTCCAAAGGACGTCAAGGCTGTAGCCAGATTCATTGGCATGGTGAATTTCTTTCGCAAGTTTATTCCTAATTTTGCTGAACGTGCAGCTCCATTGAACGATTTGAGAAGAAAGGATGCCAAATTTGTGTGGGGTGATGCCCAACGTGAAGCCTTCATGGACTTGAAATCTGCCTTATGTAACGCCCCTGTACTGGCTATGCCAGACTTTTCTCAACGCTTCATTCTTCAGACTGACGCCTCTTCCTCAGGCATATCCGGAGTTCTTCTACAGGAATTTCAAGAAGGGCGTCGTCCTATTTCTTATGCTTCCCGTGCCCTAAATCCTGCTGAGCGCAATTATTCCATTTATGAGTTGGAAGTCCTGGCTGTTGTCTTCTCTCTTAGAACGCTTCAGAATGTACCTGGAACATCTCCCTTTCGATCTGGAAACTGACAATCAGGCGTTGAGTTAGGTACTGGCCAAGCCGCGAAAGACCGGTCGCCTAGCACGATGGGCAGTGCGCATCTCAGCCTTTCAATTTGAAGCCCGCCACATTCGTGGCACGGAAAACGTTGTGGCTGATGGCCTCAGTAGAATGTTCCATCCAGACAGCTCTGGCCCTCAATCCGAGCCAGTAGACTCATCTCCCGAACAACTATCAGCTTTTGTCAATGTAGTTCTCACTGACTCTCCCTTCCTTTTCAAGGATATTGCCAAACATCAAGAGGATGATACTGAGTTAAAAGCCATTGTCGACAGGATTAAATCCGGTGAGCATGTTAAGCCCTATATTCTTAAGAATGGTGTCTTGTGTTGTCCTGCTCGTGGTCGCAGAGACCCCAAAATTGTAGTCCCAACTAACGTGGTCCCGGCTCTCTTCAAATACTTTTATGAATCCCCAGTGGGCGGTCATCTGGGCGTTTTCAAAACAAGAGAAAAAATCCGTAACCACTTTATTTGGAAATCCATGGATAGTGAGATCCGTACCCTTGTCAAGTCCTGTAAGATTTGCAACATCAGTAAACCTGCCCCGAATACTCGTCTAGGTCTCTTGTCTTCTGAGCAAGCTTCTCGCCCCATGGAAAGACTGTTCATAGACTATATTGGTCCTTTCCCGAGATCTCGGAATGGTCATCGTTTCATACTCGTGTGTGTTGACGCCTTTTCGCGTTTTACGTGGCTGTTCCCCACTCGGATGGCTAACGCCAACACCACCATCTCGTGCTTGAAACAGATATTCGCCTCGTTTGGACCCTGTCAATTCTTGGTAAGTGATAACGCAAGAGCCTTTACTTCTGCCCAGTTCCGGAATTTCTGTTTTGATATATCCATTGCTCATGTAACCACTACTCCGTATTACTCGAAGCCCAATTATGCTGAGAGAGTGAATCGTAACCTGCGATCTGCCCTCATCGCTTATCACTCCTCAGACCACTCCAAGTGGGATTCCTCATTGAATTGGTTGTCATTTGCATTTAACACTGCTGTCCATGAAAGCCACAAGCAAACCCCTGCTTTGTTGATCTTGGCTTTTACTCCAAATTCTCCTCTATCTAACCTATGGTCAATTAATGATCTTCTTCCCGACGATGCCAGCCCAGAAAAGATCCAATCTAATTGGCACCGTGCACGAAAGAACTTGAAGGTTTATTACGCTAAGGTCCAGCGTAATTACAACCACGGGCGAAGACCGCACGATCTCTCTGTGGGTGACAAGGTGTTTATTAGAACACATCCCGTCAGTAGTGCTGCGGACCATGTTATCGGTAAGTTGGCCCCCAGATTTCGAGGTCCCTGCACCATCTTAAAGTTCCTTACCCCGGTGACATTATTGGTGAGTGATCCCGAAAGGAAAAGGATCAGCAGAGTACATCTCTCCCAGATCAAGGTACCTTAAGTCTGGTAGGGAAGGGTAAATACCATAGTTGGTGACCTTGTAGATTTAGTTGTAAGTTATTTGTAAGAATTTGGCTATAAAATAATTTTATTTAAGGTTATTTACAAGGTTTTGGTTATAAGATAATAATAAGTTTTATTGTAAGTTAGTTGTAAGTAATTGTGTAAGTGAATACTTTAGGTATCCTCTAGTGTATTGATTTAGTATTATAAGTTAGATAAGTTTTAGTTTAGGGTCACTACTTGAAATTTTCTTCCTTTTACGGTCAGGTTTAGGGCACCTTCCTGTAATTTATTTTCACCCCCACCATAATCTTGTCACGTGAATTGTAGATAGCAGTGCTTACCCCGGGGCTAGTGCCATAATATCCCTGGTGTGTGAGGAAGAGTTCCTACTGCATACTTATTAAGACACCCATCGGGTGACTCTAAGCGAGATCTTGAGCCCGGCAGCATACTTTTACCCCAAAGTATTCCCCTGTCTGCTGCGGTTTGTGTGTGTTACAGTGGCTGCAGTGACCAGCTTCTTCGGACAGCAACTTGAAGTGCCAAATTGGGAGGCACACTGTGTGCCTTGGGCGTCACCATCCGGCACCACTATCTTGCGGGGAACGTCCTATTGGTGGCAGGCGGACTGGACGGTGTATCACCCCGGCTTATATGGTGCAAGAGACCACTGAACTGCATCTTACCTAGGTGTCGGGTTTGGACTGACTTTGAATGGAGGCTGGCGGCAAACGGCCGTGTCGGCAGCCGCGTCATCAGCAAGAACCTGTGACCTAGCTGTGCTGTGACTGTTGTGGGAAAGTAGTGCAAAAGTGTTAGCAACAAGTGAGAAGTTTTGGTATTTCTAACATTTGGAGGAAAGTATGGTGTACATGATTTGGTGGACAGACTACAAATTATCTAATCATCTGTGAAAGAAGGCATTCTGAAGTGCAATGTGACAATCCATGTGGATTTTGGGATATTTATTCAAGAGGTGGATCTATATTATTTTTGAAAATTATGTGACAGTTTGTGTTGTTGGTTATGACAAAGTTAACTTCAAGAAATCGTGTGTGTTAAAGTAATGTACCTTTACTATCGGTACTGTGTGAAAACGTTCTATCGCTTGCTCCCCAGTGAGGTTATATTATTGGTCGAGCAGGGCTCGACTTTCGGGGGAAGGGAGATGTTACAAGTGAACTATGTAGCATGAGTGGAATGTAACTTTTTAAGACTTTATTGGCGAAGTACTATATAATAACCACGCTCTGCTACCAAATGAAACCTACTACTACAGTGGTAACACAAACAAGGCACAAACACAGTTAAAAGGGAAGGTAAGAGTACAATACACAATATAAGTAAACACTACACGCTCGGAAAAACAGTCGCTGGCATCACGCGGGTCTCCAAAAAAACATGTATGTAAACATCAGTAGGGCCAACTAGTGAACAACAAACCGGGAAGATGAAAAGGCTGGGAACCTACCAAAGGCATGGACATGGCTTAGATAGCGGATTCCGAATAAATCACCATGATCCTTAGATTTTAAAAATATTATTTACAAGATAATTTTACAAATACATTCCAAGTTATGAGCTATAAGTTCAGTGATATACATAGGTTATTTCGTAGCAGTGTAAATTAAAATTTCAAATCAACTATACATCTATTTACCAATGTAGTTGTAAAATGCAATATACAGTGATGTGAAAAAGGTTATCCAAGACTTAGCGTACCTAAAGTGATACAGAACTACCAGAGGCAAACCCCAAGGGAAATAATATTAAACTACATTCTACATATTTTAGTGAAACAAGAAATTAGAATGCCTCGGAAACGAACAGGTAAGTCTAGCTGAAGAACTACGGCGTCATAAGTAACTAATTTGGTGAATCTAGGCGAGGTTAGGGCAGACTCCTGTATGAAAAGCAAATCGGAACATTACGGAAATTTTAGCAGGACGGAATTCAAGAGTGCTTACCCGAGGAGAGTGCCATCCCGAAACCGGGGGACGTCAACCAGATAGGCTGCTCGCAGACAGATAGACAAAGACCGACATAATTCAGGATACAGAATTAATTCGAACACTGCCTCGCTCACTATATATAGGAATTACTGGCCTTGGAGGCAGCCAATCAGCGTGCACGTGTTCCCTATCGCCACCTAGACTCACCAATCACAACCTTACTTTTGATCGCGAACTTGACTAACATTCTAGAATACGCATGATCGCGAAAGTCGTATTTTTCTAGAACAGATAGAACACATTTTCTAGAACACATATCAACAAAGTAACACACCTTGTAGAAAGTTATGTAACTTTCTGGATCTTTCCAGGAACTATAGAAGAGAATTCTACTATTTACATATGCCTATGTTACAATATTATACAGTACAGGTTAGGTCATTAAATTATCTTATGCTCTACAAATAACAGTATAGGTTAGGTCATGATAAATAAAACATTATATAGTACTTCGCCAATAAAGTCTAAAAAATTACATTCCACTCATGCTACATAGTTCACTTGTAACAGTTACATTTGGATAGTCCCGAAATATTTGTAAGACAGAAGTAACAGTCTGAATAATGGTCTTTAGGCTCACACCACATCATCGGAACAGCGAATGGTATGGCTCGGCATTTTCCTTTCAACCACTCGGTTAAGGATGTAGTACAGGTTATGCAGGCAATATGAGGTGCAAAATTTTATCTTGATCACCAACATGACAATCAAAGTACAATTTACATGCCTTCTTAACCAAATCAGTGATTGGTTTTCTTCGGGCTTTTGGAATGAATTTCCCACACACATAATAAATGTTGTCGGGGTAGTTTAGACAGCAACGAGATGTAACAGTTGCCATTTTTCTTAGTGTAAGTTTTAAACACAAAAAGTTTGCACTATCTTTCACAGGAAACACTCACTGAGGGTTTCTTTCACGCCACTGGATTACCACACCAGCCATTTACTGACGATTTGTACATCTTCTAGCTCTCTTCTGCAAATCAAAAACAAACAATTAAACATCAAAACAGAAGAACAGCAATAAGCGAAATACTGAGTACGAAAAATAAAAAAACTTTAAGAACTAAAAAAATGGTACGTACTAGAATATTTTGAAAAGTATATTCGAATTCTACACACCAGAGTACATACTAGTAGACGTACCACATCTCAGGTGCAAAATGGCTGTTGACTAGTGTTATCTCGTATCTATCTGTTAGGTCATCAGCCCGGAGGCTGGCTGGATCCTCAAATAGCACCACCAAAAGTTATGCGGTTATAAGGAAACCGCAAAAACCAATGGCAGCATCAAAATGAGGCGTACTAGGCAAGACGAGGAGTGAGGTAGTTTGCTATTGCTTTCCTCACTGGGTCACAAAGTGCTATTGCAGAACGACTGACCCTATGAGCAACACCTTTCATAACACTCAGATGCACTAGTCGTGCTCAATGTCATTACTCAGCACCACCCATACCCCAGCAGCTTCCATATTGTCACAGCCATGGATGAGACTGGGACTTCGGTGAAAGCTACACTTTACTCTGGCCTGTGCCAAGAGATGGATACAAAAGTACTGTATCCATCAAGAAATGGCAGCAAGCCAAGTGTTATCTTACCTAGCGAAAAACATTTTTGAAGACACTATATAGTATCTGCTCCCAATGATATTTATCACACAATATGATAGTAATTATCCATGTTAATCTCCGTTACGCCATCAATATCTGGGGAAAATTGGATTTTACAATAGTCTTTTCTTGCTATTTGCTTTACGTCGCACCGACACAGATAGGTCTTATGGCGACGTTTTAAAATAGTAGTACAGTATTTAGTTAAATATCCAAGTGCATAGCCAATTATAGCCGGTCCCGTGATGTAGGAGTAGCGTGCCTGTCTCTTACCCGGAGGTTCCAGGTTCGATTCCCGGCCAGGTCAGGGATTTTTTACCTAGACCTGAGGGCTGGTTCCATGTCCACTCAGCCTACGTGATTAGAATTGAGGAGCTATCTGGCGGTGATCACACGACACCTTGTAATCTGCACGCCTTCAAGCTGAGGAGCGGTCGCTTTGTAAGCCAAGGCCCTTCAAGGGCTGTAGTGCCATGGGGTATGTTTTTATAGCCAATTATTCTTATAAGAATTCGTTTTGGATGATCTCGACAAACAATGACATTCTATAAGTATATGTGTGTATAACCACGTCACCATTAATGTAGGATATGTATTCTCAGACAATATAAACATATATGATCCTGCTGTGCGTCAATATTCCTTCCCTTTCTCTTCACATAAATTATTTATATCATACCTCGTCGTAGTATTATATCTTCATTCAACATATAACATTGTTATGATTTCTTCATAACTCATTTCACCTTATATCACTTCACATTCTTTCATATTTTTCAACTATATATTGGTATTTTATCTGACGCTCAGTTAACTTTACTTCCATTTACTCGCAGTATCGGATCAGTATCCTATCAAATAACGTTAACATGTTTTCAATTGCCATTGTCTCAATATTTAATGCATATCCTAATTTATTACGGTAACATATAACCTCTACACATCGTAATATCAATTGGCATTGCGTATCGAATATCCTAAAATGATTCCTCTTATTGACATTTCACATACGGCACAGCATAACATGGCTAAATGGGATTCTTTGTTTTCATTAGAACACTGTTAACACTTTATAACACTTCCTAACTTGGGTTTGTCTTATATTTGGTGAAGACTACCTATACCCTTAATCATTGGCATAAATAATCACTCGCGAGTATATTATTTAATTTAAGTTATTCTGAAGACTCTAAACACATATCTATCAATGTACGCTTTACCTACAGACATCCTAACCCCGCAATTATTTATCTATACACATGATTATATAAAAAATGTCTTATTCCGTCGCTTTCCGGAATGATATTTATCATTTGGTCATCTCAGCCATGTCGGTCCAGTTCGGAATCATCCAGATAGTCGACTCCCAATCTTCTTAGTAAACCATGGTTTTCTTCTCAAACTCGGGTGAGAATACAGAACACAATGATGATATCAGCTGTGACATCATGACAGTTCCAAAGCCTTCTAACATGAATTATGTATGTGGGTCCCGCTTAATATAACTTGGTATAATAGCAATGTTTCTATTAGATCTCCAATATGTCTGCAGATATTTCAGTTTGTTATCGTAAATAATGGCTTTAATAGTGTTGTTTATCGTCTCTAGTGTGGTATAGTGAATATTATTTCTTGACATGACGGCCTTGTCGTTGATCTGCTTGTTTGCCGCTGCGAATCAGTTTATATGGCGTATTTTATTATTTTACGCATATTTGTTATATCTCATAATATCTTCTTATGCTGTATGCTTATATATGTCCTATAAACTGATTTTCTTCTTTCCTTCACTCTGTCTATGAATTTGACGCGATTTTACTACTTCTTCTTCAGAATACGTCCATGTACTTGAGTTAGGCTTTCATTTTGATTTTTAAACAGTGTCGTCCCTAACAATTCGAATATCTATTTTGTCTTGGTCACTGCCCTCGCGATTTTATTCATTCTGACTTTGCGTTACTCTCAATCCCTTGACATCTTATGCAATTTATTCATTGTGTCTAAATTCATTACTAGTAATCGCGTGCGTCTTAACTCGATTGAGCTTGATTGCTGGAATATTGGAATGGCACAGCAAGACCGACTCCAATCCTCAGACCTTAATTCTACTCTCGATCGTTCAAAGATGGCGAATTGAGTAGCCGGAATTGTTGGAAATGTGGGTTTGTTTTGGTTTGTTGCTATCGTATGTAGTCGGTGTAATTTTATGGAAGTTGACGATAAATGTTAGTTTCTTTGCAGAATATAAGTGTGCGAGTGTATTTATATGAGTCAGTGGACGCATAGGATCTGTAATTATACACAGTAATGTGAGAATGTGCTTGTTTTGATCGTGTTTTTACCCATTAAAGAACATGAGTGCACTAGGTGAACCAGGTTTTAGTCTAACTATGGCAATGCCTCCCATACAAGTATTCTTAAGTTTTCTACGGAATAGAACATTAAGAGAGAAATGGATTAGGAATATGCATCGTGATTATTTTGAAGTCCATGCGAAAACTGTAGCGTGCATACTTCATTTTGAGAATAAGTCTGAGGTTAGGGGAGCCATTTCTCTACTTCCAAACTATTCGTGTTTCTCGAAAATTATTAATTTAGATAGAATATAACTGATATTTTGTTATTCCGTCAGTGGCTATGTGCTTCAAAATGTCGAGTGATTTAGATGCAAGTGTATTTTACAATAATCTGTGCTTTGCCTGCAGAAATGTTTGGCTGGATCTTGGAGTATAACAAAACTTATAAGTGTGACAGATGGAGCAATCTGTATACTGTTACACAGAAGAAATAGTGACATGAGGGATTAGCTGGGTTTGTAACGTAGGGTTTTACACAACCAACACCTTCTGATACATGCTGTGGTTATTTGTTATCAAGCAGACTGCGCCGAACTGAAGCTCGTGCATGTGGTTAAATATCAATGTTTAGTCAATAGAGTTTTTGCACTCATATTCTTTAATAGTTATAAACCTATTATATCTTTAGTGTCTGAACGTTTCATCACTAAGTTTACTATCATTGTGTGAAGTGCTGCTATGCCATACGTCAACATTGTTAGCATTACCAGGGCCGTTCATGGGGTTTACATAATCATTTCTGGTGTACTTGGACTGAGTGGCTCAGACGGTTAAGGCGCTGGCTTTCTGACCCCAAGTTGGCAGATTCGATCCTGGCTCTGTCCGGCGGTATTTGAAGGTGCTCAAACACGTCAGCCTTGTGTCGGTAGATTAACTGGCACGTAAAAAAACTACTGCAGGACTAAATTTCGGCACTTTGACGTCTCCGAAAACTGTATAAAATGTAGTTAGTGGGACGTAAAGCCAATAACATTATTATTTCGGGTGTACTTCCCGTTCATTGTTTGCTGAATTTAAGAAAATTTCCACAGCTTCAAAACTAAGGTAACAAATTATGTTTCACAGTTCTCATGAGAGCGAATAATTTGAGGAATCTCGCACCTTAATTTATTTTGGAACATTCAAAATGATGTTAGAAATATCATTTTAACAGTTTTATAATGTATTTTCATCTATCTAGCGAAGTGAAATCTAAGAGGAAACGTTATGTGACGAATTGAAATTTCTAAATAATCACCTTGTTGGGCTTTTTTCTAATAGAATATATGTGATTCTAGTTGATTTTATGTGATGCGTACTTGTTGACGAAGCGTTTTCATACGTGTAAAAGTGATTTTCCCTATGATGTTACATGTATCATGTTAAATTACCGCCGTTTACCAGCAATCCGGCTACTTCGGCCGCCATGTTTTTTATATATTACGGGCTGAGGATTGGAGTCGGTCATGGGCACAGTATATACTAGTGTTTTAAGATAGTTTCTGGGAATGTGGGGCATAACGGGTCGGATCCACTGATTGTTTTACATCTACAATCGTTGCTCGTCGTCTTTTTTTAATTAGATCGATTTTGGAATTATTTTTAATTTTCAGCATTGTGAGTTGGATCCACTGATTAATTTTAATTCATATTCATCCATTCATTCTTCATCATCAAATTTTGAATTATGGTCAGTGGATGAATTTTCGGACTTTAAAATTGTCATTTCATATCGTCTCATTTCGTACCAGCTAATATATAAACACCAAGAAATAATATTTTCACCATCAATATCTCTCAAGTGGGTGTAAGGAAAAGTGAAACCAAGAAGTTCACGAAGTGTAGCCGGGATAGAAGCTCTGAATACTATGTTTTCTGTCCTATCATGGAGAGCATCATCACTTTGCATAGTTACGAAGTTGAAGGATCTGAATAGAAACATAATTATCTCATTTATAACGCGCTCTCTCCCGACAAGAACCGTTAAATTCATCCCTCCTTGCTACTCATTTTCCAGCTACCGAGAACGCTGCATCTTATTCAAGTTGTCACATCGCAATACATGGCCCCTTCTTATTGTTCCACTTTATTACATATACTTTATGTCATGGCGCAACACAAACAATTTTTCAAGTAAGATTTTTCTTCATCGTATAAGCCTGACGGCGTCACTTTTTTGTGCGGTAGCAAATATATAAATTAATGTAAAGTGCCTTGTCTTAATTTATAGCGTTGCACGGTATATCATATACCATGAGCCGGAATTAAATATCAATTTTAATATTTCTTTTAAGCGTGCTATGCGTATAAAAGAAAACAACCTGTGCGTTAATGGAAGTTAATATTACCAACATGCCAACTGAAACAACATACTGCTAGATCGACCTAAGTATCATCGCTATTTGTATTATAAAAATTAACTCTGTATTCAATTCGTCTCAATACAATAAAGCTAATATACGGTATATACCGAGCAAGTGGCCGTGAGGTTAGGGTCCCGCAGCTGTTAGCTTGCTTTTGAGAGATAGTGTGTTCGAACCCCACTGTCGACAGCCATGAAGATGGTTTTCCGTGGTTTCCCATTTTCACACAAAGGCGAGAAAAAGTGAGGGCAAGAACTTTCCTCAGTGTAGGTCTGAATTCTATGGGTTTTCTTCCTATCACGAATATCATCATCACATTGCATACTTAAGAAGTTAAAGGATATGAATAGAAACATTGCAGTTTCATTAGAATGACCGCTTCCTTCACACTCCCCGCCTTTCCTATCCCATCGCCGCCATAAGACCTATCTGTATTGGAGCGACGTAAAGCTAATTCTAAGAAAAGAAAACAAAGAGCTAATATATGAACATCAAGAAACAATATTTTACGAACTAAATGTACGTAACACGACCTAATAGGTTGAAAGTCGGTTTCGAATATTTTTTTCTTTCTTCTTCAAATGATTTGAAACTTTACAAATACGTTAGCACCCACAAAGACCAGGATGAGTTGCAAAAGGACATTGATAATATCATTTATTTGTGTGATTTTAATAATTTGTCTTTGAATGTTGGTAAATGTAAATACATGACGTTTACCAGGAGGAAGGAATTAGTTGCCTCAGCCTATCATATACGCTAGAAAAAATTGGATAAAGTTTTAATGTTTAGAGATCTTGGGCTAATTATTGATGGTAAGCTAACCTTCATCGATTTAACGTTTAGGGATCTTGGTATAATTTTTTACGGTAAGCTAACGTTCAGCGATCATATCCATACAATAACAAAGAATGCTCACCGAATGATAGGATTTTTTATAAGAAATTCAATACATTTTACCCAACCCTCTGTATTGAATAATTTATATTTTACCTTAGTAACGAGCATACTGGAATATTCGGTAATAATCTGGAGTCCGTATACAAAGCAACAAGTCAGTGCTATTGGAATTGTACAAAAGAAGCTCCTACGTTTTCTTTATTTCAAAGCGTTTAATACTCTTTGCCTTTTCGACACATCAACACAGGTATTGAGGAATATATTTCAATTTCTTTCATTGAAAATCAGACGGTCCTTAATCTCTATACAAATACTAAGAAAAATTGTAATAGGATGGTTTTATACTTTGGATCTGGTAAACCGCACTTCATTCCATGTTCCGCAGATAAGATCACGTCAGCACAAATTATTTCACGTTCAAAGGTCAAAAGCGATGCACCAGACAAATTCACCTTCCGTAAAAATTACAACGTTTTATAACACTGTAAAAAAAGATGTCGATATTGAGCCCAATTGGCTCATAGCATTGTCTTTAAAATATTATAAATTACAGGAAAGTATAAGGGAATGGACTACAGTTTCATTAGAGGCCGGATGTGTGGCGCAATTTCGTTTGTCCAAGCTTGGAGCTAAGTTCCACGTGTCAGGGTCATTTGATGACGCAATAGGAAGTAATGGAATATTCCGTGAGGTGTGTGATCAAGATACTCAGTTTTAAGTTGGCAACATTTTCGAGTAGCGAATAGCAGCATAGCAAGTTTGAAGTGATGGGGGAAAATTAAAGATGGATGCCGTACGAATGACCTCCAAAATTAATTAAATCCACCAAGGGACAATGTGAAATCAATGTTAAACTCTTCCGTGGACGAGAATTAAAGACGGCATATTTCTAATGATTTACTGTAATAAATAAATGCAGGCATACATGACGGGATATTACACCACTGTTGATGGGGTTCCCCGAGCTCCGTACCCGGGAGCTCGTGTGCAGGAAGAAGACGCGTGCTGCTCTAAAGACTCACTCTGCTACGTGAATTTGAATGGCTCGGACGGGAAGCGCATGGTGATCAACGCGGACTAACAATCTTGAGCATTTCTCAGTCCATTAACTATAAATTGTCGATAGGATACAACGGGATCCGATAGACTACATTTTCAACTGAATAACGATGGAAAATTCTGTAGAATTTGGGAAGGCTATTTTACAATAGTAACTGTGACAAAGTAGAAAGACCGGAACGAGATCGATGCAAGGACGCTTTGCAGTGCCGCGTGTTAAACTCGTGAAAAGAGCGGAGACAAAGTATTCATTATTGGTGTAAATAAGTGTTTAATGTGCTATTATAAGTTACTTATATATGTGTTTGTGTGTATTTTAGTGTGTTAATGCGTGAAGCCGTGTGAATTCATTAAAGCCTGCAAGAATGAAGAACATGGTCATGGAGAAAGGCATTGGTTCACATGTTAAGGCCGCCTATATGATGGCTTAAGTTCATCATGGGGCCGACCTGAAACCATGAGGCCGTGGAGCTGAGTATGGAGCGTCGCCGAATCGATAAGTACCCTGATTCATTATATCTGGCATGTGCATGATTAGCTGTTGACTTGTAAATAATCTAATGCATGACCATTCATTTTTTATTTTTTATTTTACTGTAGCAAGGATAGTTAGAGTTTTAGGGCGTAAATTTTTAGACTGATGCCTAGGGGGGAGTGAATATGTAAATAAGAGGCGTGTGTTGAATATGGTCTTCATAAATGGTGAAATAATATGTGTGTATAAATAATGGTCTTCTATAGTGATAATACGTATGTGAAATATGGTTTTCCTTAGTGAGCGATCTTCTGATAAATACCAGCGTGTGTGTGAATATTTAAAGTGATGTAGGAGGCAATCAGTGTAAGTTTACAAATTAAGGGAATAGATAGATTAGCCTAGCATGTTGCATGACAGCAAGATCGTCGAGAGGAATTTCATTGACCGAAAGATTCGAACCTTGGTTATTCCGGCACATTACAGTGAAATTTGAGAGTGTAGGTCATCAGTAAGTAATATGTGTTGTTAACCAGTGGACGAAAAATGTGCTTTAGGGAATAGGTTTCATCATATAATTTATCTGAGATGAAGTTAGTCCAGTCTCGAAGTAGAGCCTTTAAGACACAAAATGCCAGCAGCAGGGGACGAACTAATGAGATTGTGTAGGGCAATATATGAATAAATACCGGCATAGTGATATACGTGTTTCTTAATAATATTGAGCAAGGAATGTAGAATTAAACACGTGAGATATGGAACAAATAATGTGCATTGATAGTGTTATATATAATGGTTACTGTTCGCCCAGAAAGCAAGGATACGAAAGATGATTTAGAGGAAACATATGAGTTCATTATAGCGGAGAGAGAGAAATATTAATTGGGTGCGGACGAGTTGAAATGCCGTGTTAATGAAATGAGCGAGGCGCTTGAGATAAGGTAGTCGCCCGGGTCGGCATGATGTGCATTAGAGGAAGTCAGACAGCGTTGGCAGGGTCTTACAAGTAAAAGAATTAAAGTCATTCATAATATAGTTATGTTTTTGAGGAATTTAGGACAGCACATTGAAATTAAAAATAACAGATATACTTCGTGACAGTTCATTGTGACGAGTGGAATGATAGGTCACTGTAATGATGCTATGCTGAGGGTCGGAGTTCGATGCCTGGCCAAGGTCAATGAATGATGATTTTCCCTGTGAGTATTTGGTTGACTGATGTTGTGTTTGTTTCAATGTTATATGTTCTACTGTGTGCTGAGCAATGCAAATTCTGGTTTGCAGTTGTATTATTTCTTGTTAATGTGTGAATTCAGTTCACGTATGGTTGATTTTATTTGTGACAATGAGGTTCTGTCCCATTGTTTTTAGAATCAGTGTAGATTAAGTTGTGTATTACAATAGTAGTGTAGGTTTCTTGCTACAGAGTAGGCATATAATATACGTATTAAGAAAACAGCTGATTATGTATGTGTGGGATCTTTATAATATAATAAATCAGTGTAGTAAATTAATTTATTTATGTCAGGGTTACTTTCGATTCGCGCGCGCGTTCCATATTATCAGCACTTATAGGAGTAGAGGATGTTATGAGAATGAATAAGTCAGATAAATTTTGGACCTAAATAATATTAGGAATTATTTTTATAAATTATTGAGACAAATAATTTAATAATTTAACAAATTTTGGATTTAAGGATTATCGGATTTTACAAAATGTAATTGAATAATTTAATGATTTCAGAGGTAACGATTATAGTGACATGATAACCTCAGATTTAGTGAATAATAATAATTTAATGAATTTAATTAATTGAAATGAGGACTTCACGAATTATACGGCGAATGTTGGATTTAATGACTTCATATAGCTTCATAAATTTCAGAATGGAAGATTGTAATAAAATAAATCATTTAATAATTTAATAATTATAATTACAAGGTTCATATCATAGTGATGGATTAATTTGAAAGTATGAAAAGTAAATACGGATTTATTGATTCAAAGAATAAATGGATGAAGTTTGGTTTTATATTAACGATTTCAAAGGTCACTCTGACGAGCTAATGAATGTTATGATGGTAAATTATAATAACATTTTTTATTATTAATAATTTTTGAAATATGGTGTTAACCAGATATGATTGAAATTGAATTGAATTAAAATTGGAGGTATTGAAGTAGAGTAACGGTGGTAAATAAAATGAGATGTAACAGGAATCAGATTAATGTTTGGAAGAAAATTTGAATTTATCAGTCATGTTGTTGATACCTCATAGTCGGAGTTGACAAAATTAACAAACATTATTTTGGTAATTTATATTGTTGAATTCGTAACAAATGATGGCGTGAGGAGTGTCTCATAATAAATGATAATGAAATTTGAACAGAATTCAGATGAATCGAATGATGTAGAGTGTGATGTACAAATATTTGGTCCGAAATTTTGTTGATTTGTATAGGTAGATTGCTTTGCCAAAGTTTAGAATTTCTTTTCAATAAATCTATGTTCGTAAAAGGTTCTCATTCAGATCTCTTTATTTTAATTATTTTTCTTCTCTTTTATCCTTCCAGCCTAATATTTTAAGGTTAGTTTATAACATTCGAAGATGTCTCTGTGGGTAGTACCCAGTCAGCGACCCTGTGATAGTCTTATGCCGGTGCCACATTTCAAAGGCTGGAAGGGTGAAGGGTTGAATATATTCACCCAGTCGGATAATGAATTCAATAATAAACTAGTAGCCTGCCTTTCCAATTCGTAAAATTCGATCATTCTTTCTTTGTGGTATTCATCATATTTCCCAGTGTAGTAATTTGTGTTTTGAGTTTGTTTTTGTAATTTTTTGCCTTGATTAACTGTGTGTTCATCGTGCTGACAACACGACTCCCCGTAACCTGCAGTCCTTCGGGGTGAGCAGCGATCGCTTGGCAGGCCGAGGTCCTTCAAGGGCTGTAGTACCATGGGGTTTGGTTACATTTTACCGTGTAATTTTTAGTGAAATTTTAATTTCTTTTAAATTGCAAGTGGAATCATAAATAATGTTAATATGCATTTTGTTTTATTTCTTAATGATTTTTAACTTTGGGTTTTGTTAAATTTTAACTTCATAACTTGATAATGAATATTAAGAAGATACATAATTGGGTGTGAAACATGTATACATTCTGATAAATAAATAAATAAATAAATAAATAAATAAATAAATAAATAAATAAATAAATAAATAAATAAATAAATAAATCTATATATATATATAAGTCATTGTATGTATGTGGGTGGGTGGGTTTGTACCACATCTCCTCCCAAACCATTGGAGCGATTTCAACCAAATTTGATACACTTATGACTTGGTATCAGGAGACAAACTGCATGTAGGTAAGACATCCCAAACACCCCCTGGGGGCGGGGGGGCGAGGGGGGTCATATATAAAAATAAATGAAAATAGTGTCCAATCCATACTTTTCGGGGTCGCTGAGATGAATAGTGACACTCCAATTTTTTTAAAGTCCAAGTTCAGCCCCCTTTTGGGGTGGGGGCGAGGGGGGAGTGATATATACAAATAATCGAAAATAATGTCGAATTCATAGTTTTCGGGATCGCCAAAGTGAATAGCGACAATCCGGATTTTCAGTATCAGGAGACAAACCACGTGGGGGTATGACACGCCAGGAACCCTTAGGGGCGGGGGGCAAGGGGGTCATAAATAAAAATAAACGAAATAGTGTCGAATCCACACTTTTCGGGGTCGCTGAGATGAATAGTGACACTCCGATATTTTTAAAAGTCCAAGTTCAGCCCCCTTTGGGGTGGGGGCGAGGGGGGAGTGACATATACAAGTAATCGAAAATAGTGTCAAATACATAGTTTTCGGGGTCGCCAAAGTGAATAGCGACACTCCGGATTTTTGGTATCAGGAGACAAATCACGTGGGAGTAAGACCCCCCAGGAACCCTTAGCGGCGGGGGGCGAGGGGGTCATATATAAAAGTAAATGAAAATAGTGTCGAATCCATACTTTTCGGGGTCACTGAGATGAATAGTGACACTCCAATTTTTTTAAGTCCAAGTTCAGCCCCCTTTAAGGTGGGGGCGAGGGGGGATTTATATATACAAATAATCGAAAAAATGTCGAATACATACTTTTCGGGTTCGCCAAAGTGAATAGCGACAATCCGGATTTTCAGTATCAGGAGACAAACCACGTGGGGGTAAGACACGCCAGGAACCCTTAGGGGCGGGGGCGAGGGGGTCATAAATAAAAATAAACGAAAATAGTGTCGAATCCACACTTTTCGGGGTCGCTGAGATGAATAGTGACACTCCGATTTTTTTAAAGGTCCAAGTTCAGCCCCCTTTTAGGGTGGGGGCGAGGGGGGAGTGATATATACAAATAATCGAAAATAGTGTCAAATACATAGTTTTCGGGGTCGCCAAAGTGAATAGCGACACTCCGGATGTTTGGTATCAGGAGACAAACCACGTGGGGGTAAGACACCCCAGGAACCCTTAGGGGTGAGGGGCGAGGGGGATCATATATAAAAATAAACGAAAATAGTGTCGAATCCATACCTTTCGGGGTCGCTGTGATGAATAGTTACACTCCGAACTTTTTAAAAGTCCAAGTTCAGCCCCCTTTGGGGTGGGGGCGAGGGGGGAGTGATATATACACATAATCGAAAATACTTTTCGTGGTCGCTTAGGTGAATAGTGACATCCCGGGAGTTTTTAAATTCCAAGTTCAACCCCCTTTAGGGTGGGGGACAAGGGGGGAGTGATGTATAAAAATAATCGAAAAGAATGTCGAGTACTCTTCGGGGTCGCTGAGATGAATACTGACACTCCGGATTTTTACTATAAGGAGACAAACCACTTGGGTTAGGGCACCCAAGGAACCCATAGGGTGGGGGGCGAAGGGGTGAGATATAAAAATCATCGAAAGTAGTGTCGAATGCATACTTTTGGGGTCGGTTAGATGAATAGTGACACCGCGGGGTTTTTTTAGTCCAAGTTCATCCCCCTTTGGGGCGGGGAGCAAGGGGGGTGAGATATAAAAATAATAGTATTTAGTGTCAAATATACAGTTTTCGGGGTCGCCGAGGTGAATAGTAACACTCCGGAATTTTAATATCGGGAGGCAAACCACGTGGGAATAAGACACTCCAGGAACCATTAGGGGTGGGGGGGCGGGGGGCTTGAGATATGAAAATCATCAAAGTAGTGTCGAATACATACTTATTGGGGTTGCTGAGATGAATAGTGACACTCCAACTTTTTAAGTCCAAGTTCAGACCCTTTGGCGTGGGGGCGAGGGGGAAGTGATATATATATGTAATCGAAAATTGTGTCGAATACGTAGTTTTTGGGGTCGCTTAGATGAACAGTGACATCCCGGGAAATTCTTAATTTCAAGTTCTGTCCCCTTTAGAGTGGGGGGCAAGGAGGAGTGATATATAAAAATAATCGTAATTAGTGTCCAATCCACAGTTTTTAGGGTCGCTGAGGTGAATAGTGGCACTCTGGACATCTAAAGTCCAAATTAAGGCCCCTTTTGTGGTGAGTGGTTAGGAAGGGAGTTAGATCTAAAATAATCGAAAATAATGTCACATCCATGGTTTTAGGTGTCGCTTAAATGAGGAGTGACACTCCGGTTGTCGTTTAAGTCCAAGTTGATCCCCAATTGCCAGGCGGGTGAGAAGGAGTCAAAAACAGAAAATATCCAAATGACCGAGATTAGGGATGTTTTTTGTACGTTCCAGTATAACTGTCAGCAGAACTTAATACAAATATTACCTACTACCTTAAAAAAATACTAAGGGGGAAAGACACCCCTTGAAGCCTTAGATAAGGGTACGAAATGTAATTAAGACTAAAAATGACCGATATTAGTGTTGAATCCATACGTTTCTGGACTACGGGAAGAATTTCAAGCAAACATGCACACTTATGACTTATTATCAGGAGACAAAGTGCGTGGAGGTATGACAACCCTAGCACACCTACGACGGGATGAGATGTAGAAATACTCGAAAATAGTGTCGAATCCATTTTTTTCGGGGTCGCTGAGATGAATAGTAACGCTCCAATTTTTTTAGAAGTCAAATTTCTGCCTCCTTTCGCATAGCGGTAAGAAAAAGTGAAAAACAAAATTTCGAAAATGACCGAGAGAATGGACGCATGTGTGTATACTGGACCTACTGTCTGGGGTAAGAGACTCCTAGCCTCTAAAGTAGGGGCGAAATGTGAAGATTAACCGAAAACGACTGAAATTTGTGTCTAATCCATAGTTTTCGGGGTCGCTGAGATGAACTGTAACACTCTGGATGCCATTTAAGATAAAGCTCAGTCCTACTCGGCAGGCGGATGAGAACTGGCAAAAAATTGAAAACTTCCAAAGGGACAGAGTTTAAGGATGTGTGTATGTTTTAGCATATCTCTCAATAAAACTTGGTATACACATGACTTATTATATAGAAAACATTACTGTGGGGGTCAGACACACTTAGCCCCGCTGGTGTTGGAGAATGAGAGGGGCTGACTTGCAAAAATAAGGAAAATAACCAATATTAATGTCGAAATCCATTGTTTATGTGTCGCTGATACGAACTGTGACGCTGTGGATAGCGTTTAAGTCCACGTTCAGCCTCCATCGAGGCAGGAGCTGAGAAGGGCTTAAAAGTAAATAGACTGGGCGAGTTGGCCGTGCGCGTAGAGGCGCGCGGCTGTGAGCTTGCATCCGGGAGATAGTAGGTTCGAATCCCACTATCGGCAGCCCTGAAGATGGTTTTCCGTGGTTTCCCATTTTCACACCAGGCAAATGCTGGGGCTGTACCTTCATTAAGGCCACGGCCGCTTCCTTCCAACTCTTAGGCCTTTCCTATCCCATCGTCGCCATAAGACCTATCTGTGTCGGTGCGACGTAAAGCCCCTAACAAAAAAAAAGTAAATAGTATAAAATGACCGAGATTAGTGTCTACTCGAAAATTAAATAATCTAAAACTTGAAATCAAATACATCTAAATAACTATAAAACTACATGATAAGTCGTAAAAGCAACATCTCAAAAAGAATTCTATAAGCATTCACTTCACACTCAACTAACTGGTAATACAAATATTAAAGGTAAACATTCAAAAGCTATCCGGGCAACGCCGGGTACTACAGCTAATATATATATAAAAGTCATTGTATGTATGTGGGTGGCTGGGTGGGTGGGTTTGTACCACATCTCCTCCTAAACCATTGGAGCGATTTGAACCAAATTTGATACACTTATGACTTGGTATCAGGAGACAAACCGCGTGGGGGTAAGACATCCCAAACACCCCTGGAGGCGGGGGTCGGGGGTCATATATAAAAATAAATGAAAATAGTGTCGAATCCATACTTTTCCGGGTCGCTGAGATGAATAGTGACACTCCAATGATTTTAAAGTCCAAGTTCAGCCCCCTTTGGGGAGGGGGCGACGGGGGAGTGATATATATACAAATAATGGAAAATAGTGTCGAATACATAGTTTTCTGGGTCGCCAAAGTGAATAGCGACACTCCGGATTTTTAGTATCAGGAGACAAACCACGTGGGGGTAAGACACCTCCAGAACCCTTAGGGGCGAGGGGCGGGGGGTCATATATAAAAATAAACGAAAATAGTGTCGAATCCATACTTTTCGGGGTCGCTGAGATGAATAGTGACACTCCGAATTTTTAAAAAGTTCAGCCCCCTTTGGGGGGGGGCTCAGGGGGGAGTGATATATACACATAATCGAAAATAGTGTCGAATCCATACTTTCCGTGGTCGCTTAGATGAATCCCGGAATTTTTAAATTCCAAGTTCAGCCCCCTTTAGGGTGGGGGCAAGGGGGGGGAGTGATAAATAAAAATAATCGAAAAGAGTGTCGAGTACTCTTCGGAGTCGCTGTAATTATCTCCTATATGCCGATGATCTCCAAATTTATTACCATTGCAGCTTAAGCGAATTACCAAACGCAGTAAAATGCATAAATGATGACATGAAACAACTCTGTGAATATGCTCTCGCAAACAGACTTCTCATAAATCCATCTAAATCGCAAGCTATCATTGTCGGTTCCCAGAAGCTCTTACACAAGATCAACGTTTCGACCATTCCTCCTCTACAAATAAATAATAGTAAAATCCCGTACAGTAAAACAGTGAGAAATCTTGGGGTGACTATGACTGAAACTATAAACTGGACTGAACATATAAAAAACGTAAGTCAGAAGGTGTTTGCTACTCTACACCCACTGAAATTAAATAAAGACATTATACCACTAAATATGCGGCAAAGAATAACACAGACCCTAATTCTTCCTATCCTTGACTACTGTGATGTTATCTTGGTAGACGCTACTAAAGAACAAACTAGGAAACTGCAGCGTATTATGAATTGTTGCCTTAGATTCATTTTTAACCTAAGGTATGATGTGCATATTACTCCTTATTATGAAGCACTGCACTGGTTAAAACCTGTTACGAGACGTGAATATCATATACTTGTCTTAATACACAAACTCCTGCATAGTAACTCTCCCCAGTATATTTCATCTAAACTTCACTTCCTCTCTTCCTTCCATAACCGTAACACTCGCTCGGGCTCCACTCTAGCTATTCCTCTTCACCACTCTTCTGTGTATAATAATTCTTTTATTGTAACCGGTTCCAGGCTTTGGAATTCCCTGCCAGTAAGTGTCAGGGGCATTGACTCCTTCCTCAAATTTAAAATATCTTGCCGAGACTTCCTGTCGGGAGTTACCGATTGAAGTGTGTATTGGTGTGTATTGTGTGCGTGTGATTGGTAATTGTAAAATTAAAAATTGTTTCTGTTAGTTTTATATAATGTAAACGTAAGGGTAGTTGATAAGTGTGTACATTGTAAGTGTGTGTGCAAGTGTCTGTGTGAGATAGAACAGAGGACTGAAGTAACGAGCTAATAAGCTGCATATTGTGTGGGTGTGTAACTTAAGCTTAATTTAGGAAATAGTATAAGTAGTGTAATTAGTATAATTAGTAATAGGTAACCTTAATATTATTTGTTGTGTTGTGGTTAAGTGTAAGAGAGGCCGTGTGCCCTAACTTCGCCACATGAAAGAAGCCATAATAAATAAATAAATAAATAAATAAATAAATAAATAAATAAATAAATAAATAAATAAATAAATAAATAAATAAATAAATAAATAAATAAATAAATAAATAAATAAATAAATAAATAATGAATAGTGACACTCGGGATTTTTAATATCAGGAGACAAACCACGTGGGGGTAGGGCACCCCAGGAACCCTTAGGGGCGAAGAGGTAAGATATAAAAAACATCGAAAGTAGCGTCGAATGCATACTTTCGGGGTCGCTTAGATGAATAGTGACACCCCGGAATTTTTTTAAGTCCAAGTTCATTCCCCTTTGGGGTGGGGAGCAAGGTGGTGAGATATAAAAATAATCGTATTTAGTGTCGAATATATAGTTTTCGGGGTCGCCGAGATGAATAGTGACACTCCATTTTTTTAAAAGTCCAAGTTCATACCATTTGGGGTGGGAGCGAGGGGGGGAGTGAAAGATACAAATAATCGAAAATAGTGTCGAATACATAGTTTTCGGAGTCGCCAAAGTGAATAGCGACACTCCAGATTTTTAGTATCAGGAGACAAACCACGTGGGGATAAGACACCCCAGGAACCTTTAGGGGCGAGGGGCAATGGGGGTCATATATAAAAATAAACGGAAATAGTGTCAAATCGATAGTTTTTGGGGTCGCTGAGATGAATAATGACACTTGTAATCTTTTTAAAGTCCACGTTCACTCCCCTTTGGAGTATCATGGGTTTGGAGGAGGTATCGGCAGACAATTTCAGTGTCTCACCATCCGCAGAGAGGTCAGAGCAATAGCTCGATGCCCTGAGATTAGTGTCAGGAGGCAGCCAATGGGGACTTCACAGAGCTCAGCACTGACCGATGACGGACTTGCAGTGGTACGTAGCGTCAGTAATCGATTGTGCATGCCACGCCCCCATGTTGAACTCCTTAATCGCCACAGCACTTTCTGTCCGAGATTGATCCAAGCAAACGATGATTGGTGACTTGCAGGATGGCGTTTTCTTATGTATACCAGTGAAGCGAAAGTGACGAGTGACACTCGTAGCACAAGGTTCTGGAGGCTTCAAGGACTGCGTATCAAGCTGCAGCCGGCACACAAAGTGCCCACTTTAAGCAGAGGCTCTCTCACTCAGAAGTACTCATGCCTTCTCTTCTTCTTCTTCTTCTTCTCCTTCTTCTTCTCCTTCTTCTTCTTCTTCTTCTTCCCCTTCTTGGTTCGAATGGGCCTTCTTTGTACGACGCTTGTTCAACTACTGTGCTTTGATCTTTCCCCAGTATTCTAGCATTTTCTGCCGGTCTAACTCCATTCTTTAATGTGTCCAAGGGGCACCATTCGTTTGGAGGTTTCCTGAAATCAATGGACTTCTATCAGGCTATGTCGTACAGACCATCTGTCTTGAAGATCTGACATTCCCAGTTCTTCAATGTCCTTCTCAGTTTCTGTCGGCCAAATGATACGAAACTTCTTGTTCTGCCAGAAGATGAAGAGGCGATTGGTCAGTGTTTGGGAGGCAGTCTTACTGTATGCCAATAGAACTCTACGCTCCTTTTCGTAGCACAATCCGAGAGTCTCTCTATATGTTCGGAGAGCTCGGAATTGTGCCGCCTACGGAATCCTTCATCTTCCTTTACCGGATCGTGAGATCTTCCCGAGAATTCTTCTCTCTCTGTCTTCCAGTCACTCCATCAGACCTCTTCGGTCAGCGAAAGACACTCCATGGCATTCAGAGCTTCTGGTCCTATGACTGACGTGTAGTGCTTTTGCCTTTTGATGATAATCTCAGGAGTCACTGTTACATTCACATCGTGATGCCATAATTTATCCTTCCATTCCGCACAAGAACTCGGCGATAACTGCGTTCTTTTAGATGAATTGCAAGTCTCCATCGAGCGGTAGTGTTGTATAACATACCCCCAAGAGGTCAATATTGCCAGAATGCAATGACCTGCAAACCTTGTCGACCTTCCAGGACATCGAAGCCACCGTCGAAGGGTGGCGTAGGCTCCCTCGAGATGCCTTTGTCAACTTTATCCGAGGTATGCCACTCGGCATGTGAGGAAACAACACTTCCTATTGAACAAAATGCCACTCCTGATCAAAGTTGTTTCTGTATTAGGCTAGCAATGATCTTTTCGACATCCATGCCTTATTTGACGAAGTAGTCTACTTTGTAAAAGACTATCCCGTATTCCGTAATCAATAACGCGTCAGGAAATAAACAAGCATTATCCAAAAAACTGCTCATATTTTGGTAGTACTATGTTGTAACACCTCAGACATCAGTTTATCGAAATACCGAGCTCGACAGCTGCAGTCGCTTAAGTGCGGCCAGTATCCAGTAATCGGGAGATAGTGGGTTCGAGCCCCACTGTCGGCAGCCCTGAAGGTGGTTTTCCGTGCTTTTCCATTTTCACACCAGGCAAATGCCGGGCCTGTACCTTAATTAAGGCCACGGCCGCTTCCTTCCACTTCCTAGACATTTCCTATCTCATCATCGCCATAAGACATATCTGTGTCGGTGCGACGTTAAGCAAAATAGCAAAAAAAAAAAAAAAAAAGTTTATCGAAACACATTTCTTCTCAACTATAGAAATGTCTTAGTAAATGGAGGCGGGGTAATAGTAAAGATATTGTTCTCTCCTTTCATTTGGGTCGTCTCTGTCTCAGAGTGGTAAGTGAATTCCAAGCACTCAGCGGCTTATAGGGTTTCAGAACGTGCCACTGTATTATACTGGTGGTTTTTGGTCTACCATCGAACTGACCTGTACTGAAAAGTGGATTTACGTAGGCATAAAGTTTTTACACTGTTTTAGCTTCTTTCACGGCCCCTTTCTCTGATGCACTGAATAAAATAATCTCTCCAAGACATTTAATGTAAATGCAATGCTGTTATTATTATTATTATTAGTAATAGTAATAGTAGTAGTAGTAGTAGTAGTAGTAGTAGTAGTAGTAGTAGTAGGTAGTAGGTAGTAGTATCGGGGTACACCCGCTCCGTGCTTTAAATCAAGCACCTTTTAGAACACCATCTGTGACATAAACACTGAAACTCCTAGTGGAAGAAGTTTGGATGTTTATCGTCAGATGTCTGTACTATCGACTTGTGCACGCTATCTGGTGCGAGGATGAACAATCAATTTTCAAAGTAATTTTGTGTGTCAAGGTTTCCTATACTGAATTGTTTGGAGATTGGTTTTGATGTTGACAGGTTTCTAGCATTTCTATCTCTTCCCGCCGCATTTAAAAATTAACCAATAAGCAAGTTTTAAAATGTATTTATTTACCAATAAGAATTGTGGGCGTGCCCAGGGCTTCGGCCCAGAGATTTCTGGAACTCTTCTCTCCGCTATAAACGGTGCGCCCTTTCGGACCATATTGTCTTTTGATCGCTCTAGTCCAAAGTAGTGTGTGTTCAGAGACGAGGCAGGGGAGGCGCCTCCCCATCTCCGGAAGGCCCTCCAGTTCAACGTAATTGGCAGACATCTTCTGATCGTGGAATAGTATCAGAAAGCTAATTCCAAAGGAAGGTTTTAAAAGTCTTTCTTAATGTAATCCCGCCATGTAAATTCTCAATCGGGTTTAAGATCTTTATTTAACTTACGGAATAAAGAGTGGGAACCCTCGTATATTCCCCTTCAACTTGGTCTTGAGATGACTATGATTTCATACACTTTAAAATGTATATTTTCTTTGTAATTTAAACTTTCTCTCCATCTAGTCACCTCCGTAGTATAGGCTGAGCCTCTGCAACTTAGGACCATCAGCCCAAATAGGGTTTTAGGTATTTCAGAGGAGAGCAAGAGTTCGCCCCCCAACATTTTAATTTCCGAATAATAACCTTTTCTTTTTACTAAATTTAAAATCTGAAGGGAAGAAAAATGGAAGAAATAAAATTCGAAATTTTAAAGTTTTAAATTAAAATTTGATCTCCCTATCCAACCATTCAGGCCCGCACCTCTATGCTCCACGGTATTCCTGTAACAGTAGTCGTATCGTTACCGCGGTTCTGTGGCTCACAGAGGAATAGGAAAGGCCTGGGTTGGATGGGCAGACAAGCAACTACCTTAAATGCAAGTCAGCGGGATGAAACTTGGAAAAAATTTCTATTTTCTTTCTCTTTTCATATTTCGGTAATGCAACAAGTTAATTACAAAAACTATACAAGATGTGAGCCCTCAGCTCAGTTAACAATACATAATAAATTAAATGGACAGCACAGACTTAGGGATTAAACTTACCAACTAACTTACAGTTCAGAAAAACCCCAGGTTAGAATCTTGGGTGGGACAAGTAACAAACGGATACCCGGCCACGGGTAACCAACAACTTGGGGTGAATCCCCAAGCAATTACAATCCCTTGAATTTACTACCAAATATTACACAAAAATGTATAAGTGGTAGACATAACTGGGTACCATTAGGGAAAACAATAACAGACGGAGCCGTAGCTCCTAGTTACTTCTCAACAGGCCATAACTTCACCCCTAATACTATTAGAATTAGCAGGCCCGTTTACAAATCGGGGTAGTACCCCATTGCTTCTAAGCTAGAATACATTCATTAGTTGGGAAGCATGAAAGCAAGGATCAGCAGATCCTAAACCATAAGAACAGAAGGCCCATATTAACATGACCGGAAATGTAAGGAGAAAAACAATATTAAGCTAAGAAGAGAGCAAAATATACAGGGCTAGAAGACGCTACCATTCGAAGGCTACTCCTTTCAACCGAATGACCGAGTCAGAAAGTTAACCCTCGACTGGCGTTGTGAAAACTTTGGTACTTAAATGGCGTTGTGGGGTCGAAAATGATACCATAGAATGGACGACCTCAAACATCATTTATTTAAGTTTCAAAAATAAATACATGTCAATTATATTTCCTTATACCTTTTGCATTTCTAATGAGAAATTAATATCTTTACTGATTGTAGATTGTGAGATTGTTTTACCGTCACTGATTTTAAAAGAAAATCGCACTCCCACGATTTAAGCTTAAATGAAAACAAATTTTAAATTCTCATTGCTCCAAAGCAAATTCAGAGGTACATTTAAATATTATAGTATACAAAACTCATAACACTTTTGAATTTCACTGTCATTTACGTCATTTTCACAACCACTTAACGTTTGGAAGTTTGGCAATAATGTTCTGACTTTGACGTCTCACTTGCCTGTTGGGTTCGGTAGCTGACCACTTCTATCTGTTCAAACCAGAGAAAGATGACGACTGGTTATGGACGTCTAGGTTGTCCGTGGAACTTCCCTCTTCGTCTTCCTCACCTTCTTCGTGTTCCGAATCCGTGTCTTGCTCAGAATTGTAATCCGGATCATTTTCATCTGAGAGATCGTTGTCGTCACTTCCTTCGGCATCTTCCTCTAAACACTGCGATCCTAGGACCACATACTGACATGTCAGAGCGACATGTGGAAGCCATAGCAAGGCTTACACGAATAAAAGTACATAACATGCAGTTCGAATGAAATTTGTACACTTACAAAATGTTAAGTCACGACAAACTTCGTAACACAAACGCCGTTGTGAGGTCGTAAACGGCGCCACACAATATTTAAATCAAATTCTTGAGAACACCAATATTTACTAAATGCTACAACTCCACATAGCAGTTGACCTTGCACTAAGTAACAGCTACAGTGAACAGCGATAGCCAGAACGGAATATGGAGGGAGCGCCAGGGTTGTACAAAGTCACTGGTATCTTTAAAGACCTCACAATGCCAATCGAGGGTTAAGTACGAAAAAGAGAGAACAATATTTTTTTGAAATTAAAGCTAAACTAGTCACCAAACTGAAATGCGAAGGGGTTAACGAGTGCACGTCCCTCGAGCTACCTTGTATTTAACAATAGGGGAGAATTCGTACATTACATTTGATAAGAGAAGGCTACATACAAGTTAACGTACGAGGGCAGATTAGAAAATGAGTTGCATTTCCCATTTATGACCATTCATTACACCACCTATACATCAGCAACACGACTATAACGACATACACTGTAACGTCACTTTTCCACATAGTTTCCAAGACACTCCAAACATTTCTGCGAACGCACAACCAACTTGTCGATGCCGGATGCATAGAAATTTACTCCAGCGTTCTGCAACCACTCGAAGACAGCGGCCTTCACCTCCTCATCGGTCTGGAAACGTCGACTACCGAGCTCCGTTTTGAGCTTACCGAAAAGATGAAAGTCACATGGCGCTAGGTCGGGACTGTAGGGTGGATGTTGCCAGACCTCCCACTTGAAACGCTGCAGCAGTTCTCTCGTTTGGCGGGCCTTGTGAGGCGTTGCGTTATCGTGCAACAAAATCACACCCGCGCTCAATTTCCCCCGGCTTATCTTTAATCGCTTTACGCATTCGGTGCAACGTTTGACAATACGACGCCGCGTTGATCATCGTTCCTTTCGGCATGAATTCCACGTGCAGCACACCCTCCATGTCAAAGAACACTGTCGCCATAACCTTACCGGCTGAAGGTTGAACCTTGGCCTTCTTTCCTTGTGGTGATAGGCGGTGCACCCATTCCACTGATGTTCGCTTCGTTTCGGGGGTGAAGTGGTGAACCCACGTTTCGTCGCCTGTGACGATCCGCCGCAGAAACCCGTTGCCGTCTGCGGCATAGCGTTGCAAAAATGCCAGGGAGGATTGGAAACGTTGTCCCTTGTGCTCATCGGTGAGAAGACGTGGGACACATCTTTGACACAGCTTACGATATTCAAGGTCTTCGTGAACAATGGCGAACTCACTGCCATACGACATGTTCAACTGCGTCGCGATTTCTCTCAGTTTAATGCGCTTGTTCTGTCTAATGATCGCATGCAGACTGTTGACCTTTGCACGGGTCCTGGACGTTGCGGGCCTGCCTTCGCGATGGTTGTCCGTGATATCCGTACGTCCGGCTTCGAATTGCTGACACCACTTTACGATACCTTGCCGGGAAATGGCCCGCTCCCCATACACAGCACTAATTTCACGATGAATGTCCGTGCAATTCTTCCTTATGGCCCAAAGGAATCGGATTATCGCACGCAGCTCATATTTGGAGTGAACGTCCAGTTGACGCGCCATTGCATTTGGCCGCTATTCACACAATACTAGACGAGACACCACAGCGACCTGCCTAACAGACGTGTGGGCTGTGTCTGTCCCTTTCTCCGCTGTGCCCACGTTTGCGACACACAGCGCGCTGCTGCGGCGCGTTAGTGCAACTAACATTTTGATCCACCTACGTATTAGTGACACTCATACCTCCAAAACTTAAAGTATTAAAACGAAAACTAGATATTACATTGCACCAGAATTTGTAGGTATCTTACCAACACAAAAGTGCACAACTTATATTTTCTGTTGTACCTTATTTCCTGCCGTAGTGTTTCATTAATCCGCCAGCCCGCGTCATGCTTCTCCTGGAAGGGAGAACTCCCAGCAGCAACGCTTATCAAAGATCCGTGTTAGAGGCACGCTCAATTTATGGAGAGGGGCTGGTAGATGCTTCCAGTATAATGACGTAACGTCTACCAGCAATTACCTCAAAGTTATCTAGAAGACGAACACTGATTGGTTGTCAAGGGTAAACAAAAGTAGTTAACACCCAGAAAAAATTTACAGTGAAACCAGGTTACCAAACTTTAACACATCCACCATCTCTCGAAAGGTAAAATAAATGATCGCCAGGAGGCGCTACAAATGTGACAGTAGAGACATCTACTTGCATATTCATACATCATTTAAGTATCAAGTCTTTGAGTCTTTCCTGAATAAAATACAGCATAGTTACACTTCACATCAGCCGGGGAGGCATTACAACCGGCAAAATTATTATTATTAGGCCTATTATTATTATTATTATTATTATTATTATTATTATTATTATTATTATTATTATTATTATTATTATTATTATTATTATTATTATTATTATTATTACATTGTTATGCCCTGCTTATGAGCTCGATTGAACCAGCTTAGCTGATGTGTTCGCCTTCTCCTCCTCCCAAAATCTCTTCATCCTCTCGCTGAGCTTCTTCTTTCGTTCTTCTGTCCAAGTAATAGTGGCTCTGGTGTGGGGTTTCTCTTCAAACTTGTGATTGTCGATTTTGGTTCTGAATTTACATCTGTCCTGTATAATGTCTTCCGAGAAGTTGATTTCCTGGAGATATGTTTCAATTTCACGGAGCCAGTTGTTCTTGATTTTTTATGAAAGGCCCAGGTTGAGAATTATTTTGGTTAGTCTGTTACTGTTCATTCTGTTAATGTGTCCATAAAATTTCAATCGTCTTTTCAGAAAATAGTGAGAATATTTTTTCAGAATAACAATATATTTCCTGGGATGATTTTATCTTACATATTCCCTCTCTACAAAGTGAACCAAAAATTTTCCTTAAAATGTTGGTTAGAGACCCGCCACCAGTGATTAAGGTTTCTGAAGCATATAGCACTTCAGGTTTGATTACTGTATTACAGTGTGTAAGTTTTGCTTTCCGATATATTGATTTTTATTGTACCTGTTCCAAGTGAACCTGTAAGCTTTCTGTAATTTGTAAATTCTTTATTTGCTTTGCGGTTTAAACCAGAGGGCTGAATAATTTCTCCAAAATATTTGAATTGGTTCACCTGAAAGATTTTGCCGAATTTAGTTATCATAGGTTGTCCATCTAAGTATCGTGAAGCTCCTTCCATGTACTGAGTTTTCCCATATGAGATTTGAAGTCCTGTTTAATGGCAATTTCATGTAATTTTTCAATGGTATTAATTGCCTGTTATTGGAAAGGATTGCTATGTCACCCGCAAAGGCCAGACAGTGCAAGTGAATTCTACCTTTAAGTAGTCTGCTAAGGGTTATTCCTTCAGTTTCCTTTTCCAAGGTCCTGATCACTTTCTCAAGTACAAGAATGAACACTAACGGAGATAATCCGTCTCCTTGGCGTATTCCGGTGTTAACTGTAAAATGCTCAGATATTTCGTCTAGGAATTAAAGTTTTGGAAGAGTGCCAGTTTATAATTGTCTGGTGTATTATTATTATTATTATTATTATTATTATTATTATTATTAATGCCCTAGTTTTACATGTGTAAGTTTATATGTCATCTAAGAAGTTATACCCAGACTTACGTGAACTAAGCCTGCACCACCAGACTCTAACATTTAATAAGGCACACGTAGTGTTCATTTCATTAGATATGAGATCACAAAGAGCTGAACAGTTATTCTTGTACATCAAACACGCAAGAGCGCTTTAACTCCGACTAAAGCCTTGTGTATCATCGATGGAGTAGCAGCCTGTTTGTATGCTAATCCACTTTGCCCCCCGGCTACCCTTGCTAACGCCTGCATCACGAATACGTAGCTGGCAAACCTCCTACATATGCATGTCTACAGGGAACAAAAGTTTGAGTGTTAGGCCTACAATGTGGGTTTACATTAAGATTTTGGTAGACCTTAAGCTGACAATTCTGGTCCCTCAGTATGATTAAGATATTAGACCATGATTTGAATAGCTGAAAGAAAAATGCATTGAACTTAATAAAACTACAGTCTCGACCTGTAGATCAAGAAGCAACGACCTGTCACAAAGAAAAGTTCCTAGTCTTGAATATTATTTGTACCGGAAGGTACACCCGCCCCGTTCATTCATATAAAGCGCCTTGGAGAATGCCATCTACAAACCAAAACCCGCAACAACTAACACAAGAATTTTGGATATTTCCCTACAGATGTCTCTACTATAAATTTATGTTATGCCCTCTGGTGTGAAGATTAACTACTGAAATTATAAAGTAATTTTGTATTCCTAGGTTTCCTAAACTGTGTTGATTATTCTTTGTTTTAGGTGTGTTAAAATTTACAATACTTCTATTTCTTCCCGCCAACTTAAGATGTCGTGCCTTAGCCCAGGGCTTTCTGGTACTTTTTCTTGACTATAAAAGCTGGCATATTTTCGACCAGGTTGTCTTATTCACCGCTCCAGTCTAGTGTGCGTGTTTGTAAAGGGAGGCAGGGGTGCCTCGTCCATCGTCGAGAATCCCATCAGCTCAAGGTAATAGCAGTCCTGGTTTGACTAAGTGATAGTCATTGACAGCTAGCTCGAGGGGAAGGTTTGCAACCTTTAATAATGTAACTTTAATTTTCTAAAATGTAAATTTCAAACAGGCCAAAGGAATTTAACAGTAATCAGACACAGAGTGTCAGGTATCCTCTCGTGTTCTCTATCAATTTGATTTGGAGGTGAATATGATTTTGTAATCGTTTTCTGTTTGTAACTTAAATATTTTCTTCATCTAGTCACCTCAGTAATACAGGCTTAGCCTCTGTAACTTCGGGCCATAGGCCTAAAAAGGTTTTTAAGCTTTTCATTTCAAATTTCAAGGAGTTCAAATGTCCGCCTTCACACAATTTTGACTTTTGGGCCAGTCACTTTAACCTATTGTTCTTCACAAAGTCCCTGTAGAATGGGTATTCAATACTCCTTTGAAATTATATTTCAGTCCTTTTATGTAAAGATGTTAGACTGTTGAGCATATTGCTTGAATGTGTAAAATGTAGTTTGTACCTTTGATAGGCCTGAAAATTTCTGGAAATAGATTCCTAAGTGTAATGGTTGAATTGTGCCTTTTGAAGGTTCGGTGAGTAGTCTCCTATGGTGTAAAATAATTGGGAGATCCGTCTCCCTGATTATGGAGTGAATGGAGCAGTAGTGCTCAAGTCACATTTCTATATTGGGAGCTTTAAGCCCAGACTGTTAATTGGCAATTTGTTGATTATTTATATTTTTCCTACATTGTACCTAAACTAACAAGTTAGTTCTCTAACTGAAATCATGTTTTTCGCTTAGCGAATTGTTTGTTAAAATTTAACATCTGAAAAGAAACCAAAAATAGCAGAGAAAGAATTATAGCTCTACTTTTAAAGTTTTAAGTTAATCCTCTGTCTTGCATCGACCCATTCATGCCTTCACCTTCTTTCACCCCTCTGCTCCACAAAAATAAAGTAACAGTATTATTAATAATAATAATATTGGTGGACAGAGAGCCCCTAGATAAGATCATCAGAGAATTTGGGGTTGAAAATAAACTGGCAAACATTATGAGAGAAACCTTAGCAGGCATAACTTCTAAAGTGAAATTCATTGGAGAATTGTCTCAGTCATTTGAAATTATGACAGGTGTGCGACAAGGTGATGGATTATCACCACTACTATTCATCTATGTCCTGGAGAAGATTGCGGTAATTTGGAATTCCGAACTTGAAAATCAAACGATAACTCCGATAGGCTTAGGAAGAAGATTGGGAGGAATCAAAGTCTACTGCTTGGCTTTCGCTGATTATTTTGCAATACTTCCAGAAAACCTAGAGGAAGAGGCCTTACAGGTCAACCTCCTAGAAAAGATAGCTAGCAAGACGCGACTTAGGATATAGAAAGGTAAGAACAAGTTCATGATGAATGATAAACATGAGCCACAATTCCTTGAAACAGAGATTGGACGGAGGGATGAAACGTTCAAATACCTTGGTGTAATCATACAAGAGAATGGACTAGAGAAAGCTGCAGTACACGATCGTATCTCAAAAATGAAGAGAGCTTATAGACATGCATCTCATGGAATACCATAATAAGGCATTACAACACTGTAGTAAAAACAGAAAGTCCGTATGCCAGCGAATGAGTTACAAGTTGGAGAAGATGAAGATCCTAGAAAGAAGAATACTACAGAAAATCTTGGGCCCAATTCAGACTGAAACCAGCCCGAAACTTCGGATAACAATGAAGTCTATAAACAAATGTGGCGAAAATTTCAGAGACCCTAAAAAGGTTTTCATTTCTCGGACATTGGTACAGAATGGACAAAACCAGACTAACCAAAAAGTGATTCGACTATCTGTAGAAAAGAGGACAACGCCGACATGGATTAAGGAAGTTCGTAAAAATCTAGAGAAGTCCAATATCCAGGATTTTCAGATATTTGAAAAGAAAACATTTCGGACCATGATTCAAAATTTGGAAGAGTTTCAAGTCGAAACAACTGCAAAGACGGGAAGAGTATGACACGGATGGCATTCTAGGCATAAGGATTGGGCCGATGACCTAGATGTTAGGCCCCTTGAAACAACAATCATCAACAAGAAGGCAGAATAATTTTCATTAATATAAGCAGAGAAAAAAACATAGACAAAATTCTGAGGAACGTGATATGAGAATACCCAAAGGAACAATTCGATCCCATTGAAAAATTTAAGAAGAATAACAATCCCGGGGCTTTTTATAAGATTTTCAAGAATATATTTAATGGATACACTAGGAGAAACTGTGTTGCAAGAATGAAAGAAGAAACCCAATAACGACTGACAAGGAAACAGCGAATATCTGACTCGGTACTTCCATAAGTTCTTCAACTGTACTCACAGAAAATCTACCAGATTCGTATTCAACCGATAAGAAAAGACGAAATCAGGGTATCATTTAAGGAGTTAAAAAAAAAGGCACGCCGGGATGAGTAGCTCAGAGGGAAGAGCGCTAGCCCTCTGAGCCCTACTTGGCAGGTTCGAACCTGACTCAGTCCGGTGGTATTTGCACGTGCTGAAGTATATCAGTCTTATATGATTATATTTCCTGTACAGTCCACATGACCTTCACAACAGATTATGCTGCAAGAACCGCTCACTGTACTTTACAACAGTTTCGGCTCACTCCCTTGTAAACACTACTGCTCACTCCGCATTCTTTGTTCCATGATCTAATTCGTTTGGATTCAAGTAAACCAAATGACAACAATTGCGTACAATCCTCAGTATCGCAATCGTTAAGGCATCTACATTTCCAAGATACCATAACATTTACTCACTCAACTACCTCGCCACCTCAACGACCTTTATTATCACTTGGTCTTACTTAGCCTCAAGTCTCGAATTCAAGATTATATTTCCTGGTATGTGAAAGAACTCCTGCGGGACAACATTCTGGCCCTTCGACGTCTCAGAAAACGGTAAAAGTAGTTAGAAGAACCTAAAACTTTCATCATTATTAATATTAAAACACGACTCCTGGGACAGACTCCACTACGGCTGAATTTCTCAAGTATGGTGACGAGCCCATCTATTTTCATAGATTCTAGCCCGTTAGTGACATGGTCAGCTGTGTTATCACCTCATGGTCGAATTTGGAAGTGTTTCATTGTCTGCACCATTTCATCCTTCTTTGTCTGTTCAGAATCAACTCGATAGTTGCAGCCGCTTAAGTGTGGCCAGTGTCCAGTATTCGACAGATAGTGGGTTCGAATCTCACTGTCGGCAGCCCTGCAGATGGTTTTACGTGGTTTCCCATTTCCACACGAGGCAAATGCTGAGGCTGTTCCTTAATTAAGACTGGCGACGCTTCCGTCCAACTCCTAGGCATTTCCTGTCCCATCCTCGCCATGAGACCTGTCTGTCGGTGCGAGGTAAAGCAAATTATGGAAAATCCCTCTCTTATTTATTTCCATTTAAGTGGGTGTGTGAATTATCAGAATTCGAAGTATTGGGGCACTGACAATTCTTAGTTACAATCAACAGATTTTCTCTAACGTTTGCTTGTTTTATCTTTCAATAAAATTTATCTATCTCTTACTAAATTGTGTTATTTATTTGATTCAGTTTTTCAGCCAAGGTAATGATTTCATTTTGAGTGAATATAGTGCATCCACTCCTTTTAATTATTTTACGATTGGTCTCAGTATATCATGTCATTGCTTCCTTTCTGTTACTGAAATGAACGTAAGTTTTTCTTCTTTTAAGTGTAATTTATAGTATTTCAGTGGAGTGTTTCTCCTGTGACTTTTCCGTTAACTTGTGTGTTGAATGTCCTTTACTTTCTTTCGGGTTATTGACTAGATTATCTACTACGTCTCATTATTGTTCCAATTCTTTAAATCAGTTCAGAAATATATCATGCAAATACTCAATGATTGTACGTGCTTGTAGTGCAAACGTCCATTTAACTGCAAAAATTAATAATACGTTAAACATGCAACAATTTCCTTAACTTATATTTTACTTGCTGAGCTGAAAAAGCTAGCGAAAGGTATCCTCCTTCCTTAATGATCTAAAATTTGATATTTTAAAGGAATATTGAGTTCGTTGATGGCTTTATGGTCTGTGTTTCTACAAATTTGAACCTCCCTTTGCTGTCAGCTAGGTAATCTAGATCGAGACGCTATGGTCTAGTACGCAAAGGTAAAGGTATCCCTAGAGACCAACTCTGCTGCAACCTACTGCTCTCAGTGGGACATTTCCTCTGGGCGCCATATATCTCTCCCAAGAAGTGCTGGCGGTTTTGTTTCACAAGCGCCGTAATTGCTCTACACTTTATGTTAGTTGTTTGTGTCACCTTATCATAAATTGTGTTGAAAAAAGGTTTCTTCTGTTATGAATGGAGACATGTCTCCTTGCCAGCAACGAAATAAAAGCGCTTTAAATGAAAATTATTTTGAAGTGAAAAACAGATAGCACGTGAGGCACTTCAAGGTGTTCACGTTGTTCTGTGAGCTTCACGATACGTTGTAGGGCTACTCTACAAAATATACCTTGTTCTTTTAACCATTTGAGTAAACAATGAAATGGAAATGCCGTATGGCTTTTAGTGCTGGGAATGTACGAGGACAAGTTCGGCTTGCCAGGTGCAGGTCTTCTGATTCGACTCCCGTAGGCGACCTGCACCTCGTGATGAGGATGAAATGATGATGAAAACGACACAAACACCCAGCCCCCGTGTCAGAGGATTTAATCAATTATAGTTAAAATTCCCGACCTGCCGAGAATCGAACCCGGGACCCCTGTGACCAAAGGCCAACACGCTAACCATTTAGCCATGGAGACGGACAGTAAAAACAATAATGTCTCCGAATGGGTAATTATGCAAGATAACTTAGTGATATTTTTCAAAGAAGACATCTTTCAAACTCCGTGAATGCACGAATCACCCCCATCATGTTCCACTAATATTTATTTATTTATTTATTTATTTATTTATTTATTTATTTATTTATTTATTTATTTATTTATTTATTTATTTATTTATTTACCCTCCAGGGTTGGCTTTTCCCTCGGACTCAGCGAGTGATTCCACCTCTACCGCCTCAAGGGCAGTGTCCTAGAGCTTCCGACTCTTGTTCGGGGGATACAACTGTTGAGAATGACCAGCGCCTCGTCCAGGCGGCCTGACCTGCTATGCTGAACAGGGACCTTGCGGGAGGATGGGAAGGCTGGAAGGGATATACAAGGAAGAAGGAAAGAAGCGGCCGTGGCCTTAAGTTAGGTACCATCCCGGCATTTACCTGGAGGAGAAGTGGTAAACCACGGAAAACCACTTCTAGGATGGCTGATGTGGGAATCGAACCCACCTCTACTCAGTTGACCTCCCGAGGCTGAGTGGACCCCGTTCCAGCCCTCGTACCACTTTTCAAATTTCGTGGCAGAGCCGGGAATCGAACCCGGGCCTCCGGGGGTGGCAGCTAATCACACTAACCACTACACCACAGAGGCGGACTATTTATTTATTTATTTATTTATTTATTTATTTATTTATTTATTTATTTATTTATTTATTTATTTATTTATTTATTTATTTATTTATTTATTTATTTATTTATTTATTTATTTATTTATTTATTTATTTATTTATTTATTCGTACACAGGCTGTAGACACATTAAATAACGTCACTAACACATCCATAATGTAAATTAATTAATACTAGATACAAGAAATGGACTAATATAATACCTAAGTAAGTGATCAATTTAAACAATAAGTTTTGAATCCTTCCGTATTGTATTTTTTGTATATCTCCTTTTTATTAATCTACCTGTAATTACAGATGAAAACAAGGATGCAGAATACGACTGCAAGTATATACATTAATAGCCTACAGTGGTTATGAACAAATGAAGCAACGAACCTACTACGCTGTCCTAGGAGGGGGAGAGGTGACACTCCCACGTAGCGCGTCCCAGGTGGCGGATAGGAGGGTCCTAACCGACTTGCTGCTCGCCTTGAGTGAAATAAAATAGCTCTCGCGGACCAAACATACAACCCGCTGTGGGTGAGGGACCCAAACGAAGAATACAACTACGGTATTCCCTCCCTGTCGTAAGAGGCGATAAAAAGGGGTGACCAAGAGATGCTGAATTTGGAACCATGAGATTACCTGTGGTTAGCGATGAGTCGACTTTTTTTGCGACTAGTACTACTATGTGAGGAATACCATGGGTCTGTGGGTGGATCACTAAGGTTTACAGTACCCGTGTATAGTATCCGCCACCATGGTGGAGGCTCCCCTCTGTCCAGGTTCGGTTGGAACACCCCGACGAGATCAAAAAAAAAAGGCTAAGCTCCCTGAGGTGTGTCAGCATCTGATTGCGAACATTACGGGTCTGCGTTTCGAGGAACACCACGCGTCTGGGCGTTGCCTGTGATTAGAACCTACTATTTGAGGAGTACCGTGATTCTACTTGTGATTAGTACCGCTACATGAGCCACTCCGTGGGTCTGCGTTGCCTGTGATTAGTACCGCTACATGAGAAATATTATGGTCCTACTTTACTAGCGGTAAGTGCTATTACGAGGGGCCGATGACCTAGATTTTGGAACCCTTTAGACAACAAGCGTCATTGATTCGTGGTTGTTCTTTGGAAGCAGCCCCTATACAATAGTTTTAGGCTAGTTTCTGGAAAGGTGCGGTGGCATTGCGTGTCCGATTCACTGATTGCTTTAAGTTCATAATCATTATTCATCGTCATCTTTATGAATTCTAGGCTGTGGATTCATTCTGGAATTATTTTTAACTATTAATATTGTGAGTTGTATCCACTGATAATTTGACATTAATATTCATCCATTCATTTTCAATCATCAAGTTTTGAATCCTGGTCAGTGGATGAATTTTGGAATTTTAAAGTGTCATTTCATTTGAAACCATTTTGGACCGACGACTTAAATGTTATGCCCCTTTAAACAACAATAATCATCATCGATAAATGAAGTGAAATACACGTATCAAACATCAGGGTACATGTAGATGAAGACTCAATTCTATTCTGATTGATTCCCTTAATGCTATGAAGGCAACGGAATGGATGAAGTCTTTGTTTATTCTCAATCCGTGGCACAAGTCAAACGAAGAAAGACGTAATCATGTTCGTAGCACCAACCATAATGTCCTACTACTTGAAGGCTTTTGAAATGGTGTTTGTTAAGATACTAGAGGAATGGCGGATTGTATATACCTTTCCTTTTGTTGACTTCCACTGCCTGTGTTTCGTCAGTCTCGAATCTGATATTTGGGTCGATTATACTCCCGCTTTTTCTTTCTTCGTCGAAGGCAATGTTGTCTATTAGACGAGTGCTGCCAATAGTAGAGATATAGTGAATCTCTTCGTGGACGTCCATGCTAGAATCTTTCAAGCCCTTGTATAGGATGGGACGAATAATGTAATGTGAAGTGTACCAGCAATACCTAAAGCGTGGAACATTGTTCTTTAATTAGCAAACGGTTTACAAGGGGACGACGAGAACACCCAAGTACAGCACGCAAGGTAACGGGACGGCACGGATATACGGAGCCAAGAGTGAAAGAGAGAGCTACGTCACCGGCTATGGCGCAATTATCACGTGAAACTGACTCGCTCTTCTAGAATGTACTCGATGATTTTTCACATCTCCTAAATCCTACAATAAATATTTTATTATTAAACCCTTTATGATACAGAAAAATGAAGTACATCATCGAGCCAACTATTTAAACGTCATCCTGTCAAACTTTCATGTAAATCGACTCACAGGTTATGGAGATATTGAGTTGAGAAAATAGAAGGACATCAGAGAGGTGCAACTCTACCATGACGGATCATCATACTCTCGCCGCGTACGGGTCGTGAACCGAGAAGCGTTGTCGTGCGTTATGGCGTACTAACCGTCGTACTTGTAAAAATTTCAACAGTGCATCGGAACTTATAAAAATCCACCGTGTACCAAGACGAATACTTCTCGGTAATAGCTTAGGACTTATAAAATTCCAGCGTGTTTTAAGGTGAACTTTAACATTTCAGAGTAATAAGTCGGAACTTATAACATTCTTGGAATCTATGAACTTTGCATTTTCATAACAGAGATTGACCAACTTTATCTAACATTGTCTTACTTGTGAACAGTGATATTAGATAACCATGTGAATCTTAAGGTTATTTTATGACAAATTAGGGAATATTAACTCAATTGAAAGGAAATAACACATTATATCCTTAACATTTGTGTCATGAACAGTTAGGAACATTCAAACTACGTCTTTCGTGTGTGGTGTGTGAACTTAATTTGCACCTCATAACACGACAATCTTTAGTCTTCGTGTTCTATTTTCTACCGAATACAGTGAGCTTTAGAAAGACAGCAGCATTACTTACCTGTGTAAATCAGATGAATTATTCAAAAACTGTGCTTTGAACTGTGCTTCGAAACCATAACTATTTCAAACCGTGTTTTTATTTCAAAGTGTATTCCTAGCTGGTCAAGTTATCTTTGTTCAGAACTGTGCTATTTCAAACTGTGTTTTTATTTCAAAGTGTATTCCTAGATAGTCAAGTTATCTTTGTTCAGAACTGTGCTTCTCATTTAAAACTTTATACGATAGACTGTGATTCTAACTGTGACACTAAGTGCTGTTTTACTGATTTTCACTTAATCGAATCGTGCTATTTCGACACTCACAATTTAAATAGTCAATTGTACTTTTGCGTGTCAGCACAATTTACTAAGTGACACCAGAAATATTGACCGAGTATTTAACCCTCATATCAACCTGACACCTGATACGACGTGGGGTTAAACGTGGTACATCGTTGGAGATGGTACGTGGTGCTATGTTGGACATTACGTCACCGACGGAGATTCAATGCTGTTCGCTGAACCGCATTCACTAGTTCCAGTATGAACAATCATTCAGGTGATATGAGTGCATTTAACATAAAACTTTTGAACTGTAAAGACAGTGTTTACTTTCAAGTTTGAATTCATTCAATTAATTTCAATGTGTTAAATAACACTAGTCAGTTACAAAGTCATATGAGACTTCCTGAAAAAGTGCTAATCTAAAAATCTTTAGAAATTTCAGTGATATAATTAAAAAGACTTTAGGTATTTCAAATAATAATTTTAGAAAGACTTTAGGAATGTGAAGTGCTAATTATAGAATGACTTTAGGTTTCAAGTGATATTTATAGAAAGACTTTAGATTTTCAAGTGATATTTCTAGAAAGACTCTTGGAAATTATGAAGCTAGACGAAAAATTACCAAGAAGCGAGACAATATTTGCACTCATCATTAAAAATAACAACTCCACTTTAACAACATTAGGCCCTAAACAAAAACTATAACCAACGCGACCAGTTACCATGCTGACGTAAACACGCCAAGAGACCTTAGCCACCATCAAAACATGAACCAAAACAACAATGGTACAAGAGAAAGGTATCAGGAGAATTAAGAAAATCATGCAAATCATCCGATAAAATTAAATAAAAAGAAACAGAAGTTAACATTAAATAAAAACGAACCAAGAGACTGGTGCTCAAGTGGAATCTCGCACAGTTTTAAAAGTTATACATAGAGTGTCATAGAAATGCTCAGTAGTATTAATCTGTAATTTTTTTCAATTAATCACACACTTTCTTGCCACGAAACGGTTTGGGGGTATTAACTAAGTAAAATTTGGAAACCCACATTAGAGAAAACTGAAGTAACTTAAAACGGAATAGTGGAACGACTAAACAAATTTGAAACCCACGACGAATCCGAAGACGAATGGGTTTCAACTCATTTTTCTTCACGCAGCTAGAAGCAGAATATGCAAGATGGAAACGAAGAAGAAACTTACTTGCAGTGTTGGAGTTTGTAGAAGCATGCTAGTATGCATTACTCACATGTCTTTTAGTTACTAAATTCATAATGAAAATTTGAAACGTTCCTCCGTGTCTAATAAGGCAACCCTAAGGGCTAAATCCTTAATGCAGAACTCAGTTATCCCGTATCCATATGGTTGATCGGAACCCAATCCAGAAGTAAGAACGAAAGACGTATTTTCTTCATCTTGCTCCAGGGATTACTCATGGCGTCGCACGCCTGCAATCAGCGTGGACCTCCAACAAGGGAGGCCCCAAGCGCCATGATTGGCCGAAGAAGGAGAGGGAAGAGGAAGAGACTCGCTCTCAACGTAACATAAGAGGTTAAGGCAAGAGATCGTACAAGAGGCAAGTTTAAGAATTACAGAAAAAAACATTAAAAGAAAATAAGAGCATAGCCACAATGACGAATAATAATGTGAGCAGGGCCACGCAGGAAGTAACACTGGAATACAAGGCGGAAATAATTTCCGAATGATACCAATTTCTACAGCACGAATGCCGTTTCAAAAGTGTCTCAGAAGAGCAATAAACACGTCACCAACGTGACAGAGGTAATTGCCATACTTCAGGATTAGACATCCCGGAAAAATTGTTAGAATCATGCTATCAGAGTTTTTATACTAAAAGTTTCCATTTAATTCTTCCCGCAATGATCGTGCTATTATTTGAATTCACACTAATTATATCACTTATTAATCGAATGTTGAGATGATTAAGACGTTTCTAGTCTTAATTAATGTAGCCTACAAGAAGAAATGTACAGTATATTACTAAAAAGTACAACCCGGCGTCTGTACCATCAAATTGCGTGGTAAATCGTCAGACTATTTATCAACTTTAATAGCGTTGGTCATAACACTTGATGAGAGTAAAATCTAAATTACCTTCTAGAAAGAGAGGGAAACACACGGATTTCACATACAATCCATCACATAGTAAAGAAGGAGTTCATCCAGTCATCGGGATATAGTGGGTTCGAGCCCCACTGTCCGCACCCCTGAAGATGGTTTTCCGTGGTTTCCCATTTTCACACCAGGCAAATGCCGGGGCTCTACCTTAATTAAGGCCACGGCCGCTTCCTTCCAATTCCTAGGCCTTTCCTATCCCATCGTCGCCATAAGACCTATCTGTGTCGGTGCGACGTAAAGCAAATAGCAAAAAAAAGGAGTTCAATAAATCAATCAGTCAATCAATCAATCCTTATTGATCTGCATTCAAAGTTGTCACCCAGGTAGCTGAATCCATCTAGTTTAGCTAATATTTCCTTCAATGATTTCAAATAAATTAGAATTTATCGGACATTTCTCTTGATAGATTATACCAGTTCCTAATTCTACATCCTATAAATTAATATTTGTCCAACTTTGTCTTCTTGAATTAAAACTTTATTTTATGATCTTTCCTACCTTTAAAATTTCGAGTCAACCTAATTCGTCTACAAATGTCATTTCACGCTATCTCTCCACTGACAGCTCGGAACCTGCCGCATAGTCGAGCAGCTCGTCTCCTTACTCCCAAGTCTTCGCAGCACTGCATTGTGTTACGTGAACTGAAGTGAGATTATCAGTCCCACTGATTATTTAACATCATATTCTTACAAATCCATTTCAGTGCGTAGTTTTAATTATCAGTATAGTTTGATATCATTATGGACCGATGACTTCGATGTATACTATCCAAGTGCGTGGAGCCGAATGAACTATGATGACAATGAAACGGTCTAATAGTCTAAAATGTCTCTCATTCTGCACGATGTTGAGCAGAAAGCTGACTATGTCTTCCACTCTACGAGGAACTGCGATCTATTTTATCGATTTTAGCTAGAATGTTATTTTAATTTTAGCTTGGATTAATCTTCTAATGTAATTTGATCTTTTAAATCCCGCATTTAAAACTCTAATCATTTTTAAAACTTAATTTAATTTCAGATATTTTAAATATTTTGTATCATATGTATTAAAATTCGCTAAATATATTATTTTACGGTCTCTCGAAGACTGTTTCTGACTGTTTGATCGCTAACTCGTAGACTATTGCAGAAGCCCACTCTAGGTCCAGAAGGCGATCCTGTCCTGGGGATTTTACTTTGGCGGCCTGCTCCAGAACTCCTGGCAACAATTACAATCTTCTGGAAACGTTTCCAGAGGTATCAAGTCATATCACGAATATCCCCTGGTAATGAAACTCTGCAAATAACTTCCTTGAAGTAGTGTAAGTGCATGAGGGGGTTTCATTCGAAGAGAATTCTTTTTCTCGTTGCTTTCCTTGGTCCACAGGAACAGCCACGACGTGTAAACACTCTACCCCACATAGACCAACCTTCGCATAAACTCTGAACTGTGGCACTCTTACCTTTCAGCTGACACCTTGCAAACATCCACATGACTGTCGAGTTCTTCGTTATAAAAAGAGAACTTGTCATTGCCATAATAATACAGTCCCCACCACACTATGCGACCGTACCATAAGTTGGGAACATCTAAAGAAGTGACCAAATGTACACTGAATTAAGGCCACGGCCGCTTTCTTCCCATTCCTAGGCCTTTCCTATCTCATCGTAGCCGTAAGACCTATCTGTGTCGGTGCGACGTAAAAAATAAAGCAAAAACTAAATATGTAATATATGCTTTTGAGCAGTGAGTACTTCAAAATGTATTTCCCAAAATTGCAATGAACATAGCCTACGTTCTCCGCCTTCTTAGTTGACACAATATAAAATACTAGCTATAGAAGACGCGGAGTCTAGAAATCACTCCCCTTATAAATGGAGAAACTTCTAGGTCTTTACAATCCAAGGATATGATTGGGCGGCGCCAAGTTACAAAACAGATCCCAGGTTGGTGAATAATACTTGCTTACATGTGATAGGCTGGTAGAATAGGAGGAGGCGTCAGAGATATTATTGGCAACTTTGGAAACACAAAATACAACATCAGCATATTTACCAGCTTCAACATTGAAACTTTCTCACAAATTAGTTTGGGCTTGGTACCCCAGTGTACATTCAAAAATATACGTTAGAGCCATCTAACGACCGGTGTAGAAACTTTGACAACGGATCAAAAGTTATGAGTCGCTATCTGAGATATCATGGTAGAAAACGCGCACAAACAACAAGTAGGTAATGTGTACCCCTGGTACAATTGTACTTGCTTTAAACGTCATCACTTTAACAATAATAGAGAGCAACCGGTATGTAATGTTCTGGCGGCCAGGCGAGTCCACACATAGGTGATGTGTTCTTATTCTGTTCTCGATGGCTGGCACTGACGGTATTGTTGCTATGGTAACGGGCACAACACTTGGATTAAGCGAGCGAATGCATAGCGGTATGTGTCGCTCTCTCTCTTTGTCCACTTGAATGAAGACCCACGAGCACCAAATAGAAGACCACGTATCTCCTATGTAAAATATACTAAAAATGGACATATTTCTATCTCAATCCAACACGTGAAGTTTTAAACATCAACATGGCGAATATGGCACAATTAATCCCTTGAAAGTAGCGTATTTTTCTTTTAGAAATAAGAAAATAGTGAACCTGAAAGACTCGTTGTACTTTTAATGTCAATGAAAGGTAGAATTGTATATTTGGTGCCAATTTCAGCCGCTGAAACGTTGTCGTGTGCTCAATATTGCTGTGAATGACAGGCAGGATATGGATTCTCCACACATCACTCATACGATCGATTTGTTATTGCGGTTCAAACACATTTTGTCAGTTGGCAAACAGTCGTAGTCTGCACAGCTACGGGACGCGTTGCGTGCATGACGTTAAAGAGTTCCGAGAGTATGATGCAGGTTCATCTACTTGCTAGGGTTCTCAATGCAGGATGAAAATAATTACTCGTCGTTCATCTTTAATTTATACGTAGTACGTCATACAAAAACACAAACTAGCTAAATACATCACTCCAAAAACCGTTAACGTCGGGAAGTGCATCCGGCTGTAAAACTGGAGTTTGGTACGAGAGCGTGTCGAGACAGCATCTGACAGATAAATAATTCAAATTATCACATGTAATTCACACACAATTAAGTACACGTATCTGATGATCACGATATTTTAATCGCCATCATCATCGCTATATATGACGATCATCTGCTAGCCTCTTCATATTTGAATCACATGCCAGTTCACAGACGGAGTTCCTGATAGGTGACATCCTTGGTCGTCCTCTGGGACTCTTTCCCAATACATTACCTTCAATGATGGTTCAGAACGTGTCCAAGGAACTTTGTTTCTCTCTTTTTATCGTATTTAATAAACATCGATCTTCTTTCACGTTATTAAGAATAAGGTCGTTTGTTATTTATCCATCCAACTTGTTATTGTAATTCTTCTCCAAAACCACATTTTTGAATCGTCAAGTTTTGTTTCCTCCTAACGTCCAGGTTTTGCATCGCATAGTCCAAACAAATGTCTTCAGAAATGATTTTCTGGTCTCCAGACTGAGATGGTTGTTTAGCAGTAAGTTGTCCTTATTTTGGAAGGCTTGCTGAATAAACTTGAAAATAATTATTTTAGTATTGTGAAGTGGACTGTATTGCCATGAGGCTGGTTCTCTCACAGGATGCAAGAAGAGATAATATAAACAACGGTAAACTTGACTAACTATATTATCATTGTCACGTGAACAATCAATATATGCTGTATAGGTAGTTAATACATCGGTGCAGGATTAAGCTGCCACTAACACTCAAGTAAACATAACATCTACGTCCATTATGTCCAGAGGTACCTACAAAAAAACATCGCTGCCAGGGAACATACAGAGGGCATCTTGTAGCGCCAGAGAGAAGAGCATCACACCAAAGGAAAGTGGTGCTACCTACAGGCTACTGACATACAGTATATACATTACTCTAATATTATACATCCTCCGCCCCGTTGAACTTGTTCAAAACATAACTATGTGACAATATGCACAGAGGGTTAAGGAGGAGGCAGGGGCACCAGCTTCGTGATAGCACGCCTTAAGATATTGGAATTGCATCTGACGTCGGCAACTCTTATTAAATTGTCCCTTCCTGGAAACACCTGCTCAAGAATGCCCATCTTCCACTGCAAAGGTGGCAGATGATCTTCCTTCAGCAGAACAAGAGTGCCTGCTTGAAGATTCGGATGCGTCGTGGACCATTTCTTCCTCTGTTGCAGTGTGTGAAGATAATCCTTGGACCGTCGACACCACCAGTGCTGCTGCATCTGCTGAAGGTGTTGCCAACGTGACAGTCTGTTTGGATAAGACTCAGTCATATCAGGGTCAGGAATGGACATGAGTGGAGCTCCAATGAGAAAGTGACCAGGTGTGAGAATAGAAGGATCGCTAGGGTCATCGGATAATGCACACAATGGTCTAGAACTGAGGCACGCTTCAATTCGCGTGAGTAAGGTAACCAACTCTTCGTAGGTTAAAACTGTTTGACCCACTACCCGACGGAAGTGGAACTTCATCGCTTTCACTGCGAACTCCCATATTCCGCCAAAGTGTGGTGAACGTGCCGGAATGAAGTGCCATTTGAATTTTGATGCTGCCGCATGATTGCTTATTACCTTGTTGAATTGCTCGTCCTTCAGCATTTGCTGCAGTTCCTTGTTAGCCCCAAAAAATGTTGTAGAATTATCACTGTAGAGATCTTGAATATGCCCACGACGGGAAACGAATCTTCTGAGGGCTGCGATGAATGCTTGAGATGTCAAACCTGTGACAGGTTCGTAATGTACAGCTCTCGTGCTGAAGCAAACGAATATCGCGACATAGCATTTGTAAATCGATTTACCTTTCCTGGATCCTATTTTAACATCAACTGGCCCTGCAAAGTCAACACCTGAGGACAGGAATGGACGAGACATCTGGATGCGAGCCTTTGGCAGTTGGCCCATGAGTTGACTTGCATTCTTTGCCTTAAGCCTAAAGCACTGCATACACTTGTGGATGACTGATCGAATGGTTTGTCTTGCTCTAGGAATCCAGTACCTAGATCGTAAGAATGTGAGCAGCAGCTGAATCTCAGCGTGGAGAAGTCTGTGGTGCTCATATTGAATGAGTAGACGAGTAAAATGGTGATTCGGAGGGAGGATTATTTGATGCTTCCTATCGTAGTCTAGGTCTGAGTTGACAAGTCTTCCTCCAACTCGCAGAATTTGTATTTCATCCAAAAAAGGGCTTAGACATAAAATCTTGCTCTTGTGGGAAATAGGCTGCCCCTTGCTTAAGGCTGCGATCTCATGTGACCTGCTGAATCAGTCTAATACAGGTCAGGCTTGCCTCTTCAAGCTCCGTTGAAGAGAGTGGTGTGATGTGTTTATGCTGGGGTTTGCGACAGTTTAGGACGAAGCGTTTGCAATAAGCAACTATTCGGACTAGTTTACTGTAAGAGGAATATCTTTCGGTTACATCCTCGGAGGCTCCTGTAATAGTTAGCAGTGAGGTGACTGGTCGTACTTCGGGCAGGTCTTGAGGAAAGTCTCTAGGAGTTGAATTTAACCAGAATTCATTCTGTTCCTCGATCCACTTCGGGCCCTTCCACCACAATGCCGTTGAATGAAGTGCTGCAGGATCTGCGCCCCTAGAGATTAGATCTACTGGATTATCGTGCGTCGATACATGTCTCCAGAATTCCATGTTGGTCTGCTGCTGAATCTGAGACACTCTATTAGCTACAAAGGTCTTCCAGCGGGTGGGTGTGTCCATTATCCAGGCGAGCACAATCATAGAATAAGTGTATAAATGAATGCTATGGATGTCGAGTCCAACAACAGGAACTACCTTTTCAATTAATCTTGCGAGTAATGTTGCTCCACAGAGTTCCAGTCTGAGCAGAGTGATCCGTTTCACTGGAGCCACTCTTGATTTGGCGCATAATAGTTTGCTTGTGATTGTGCAGTGAACATCCATGGCACAAATGTAGAGGCAAGCTCCATATGCTCTTTGACTAGCGTCACAAAATCCATGAAGTTGTATGTTGGAAGTGAGGCGAGGAACCACAAGACGCTCAGTTCTAATGTAGTTCAAGTGTTGTAGAAGGTTGACTAGGCTGAGCCACTTATCCTGCAATTCGTCTGAGAAAGGATCATCCCAGCCAAAACCAGAGCTCCATAAGTCTTGCAACAACACGTTATATGTAATAACAACTGGTCTTATAAGTCCCAACGGATCAAATGTAGAAACAACTATGGATGCGACCTCACGTTTAGTAACAGGGTGCCTTGAAGGGATCTTGTTATCCATCGTTCTTGAAATGCTTCTTATCAGGAAATGGTCTGTTGACGGGTTCCAAAGTAGGCGGAGGGTGTTGACACTATCATGTGTATCGAGTGAAATCAAATCTTGAGTCTCCTTACAGGTGGATGGAATTCTTTCCAGAAGCTCGCTACGGTTGGATGAAAACTTTCAAAGCTCAAACCCGCCCCTTTCGAGCAAGGCGATTAAATCTTCTTGTAGTTGTACAGCTTCTTCAACCGTTCCGGTCGCGGTGATTAAATCATCGACATAGAAGTCCCTCTTCAGGATTTGAGATGCTAATGGAAATTGTTTCATTTCATCATCGGCTAGTTGTTGTAGAACACGTGTTGCAAGAAATGGTACACAACTAGTACCGTGCGTTACCGTTGTCAATTCATAGATCTTGATCTTCTGATCTGGGCGTGATCTCCAGAGGATGCGCTGGAGTGGAGAGTCTAGCTGGTGCACGTAAACCTGTCTGTACATTTTGCAAATGTCAGCAGAAAATGCTACAGGCTGCATCCGGAAACGCAAAATAATGGAGTAAAGATCCTGTTGTATGTTGGTTCCCACCATTAATGTGTCGTTCAGTGACAGTCCGTTGCTAGATCGCGCAGAACTATCGAACACTACTCGGGTTTTCGTGGTGCTACTTGTATCCTTGAAGACGGGGTGGTGTGGCAAGTAGAACACTTCTCTTTCGGAACTGTCATTGTCTGGAACTTCTGTCATGTGACCTAGTTGCTCATATTCCGACATTAATTCATTGTAGGCACGCCGAACATCTGGTTGTCTATGCAAACGACGTTCTAACTGTAGCAACCTCTATTTTGCGTGTGAGTATGAGTCTCCCACCGGACCCACTTCTGAGCGACGAGGAAGGCGGACAATGTAGCGACCTGTAGAATCTCTCGTTGTGTTGTGAGTGAAGTGTTCTTCACATCTCATCTCTTCAATAGTTCGAGTTTTGTTTGGGAGGTCTTCTAGTTCCCAGAACCGTTGAAGCTGGTCATCCAATGAGGTTTCTCCACGGATGAAGAATGAGTGTTGAGGCTGTACAGTTGAGGACGGTGTGCTCGATGCATTTATTGTTCCGGACAGAATCCATCCAAGCTCTGTTTCTTGCAACACTGGGTAGTTCCCTGGTTTGGTCATCTTCCCACGACGCAAAATTTCGAAAAAGATTTCAGCACCTAGAAGTAAATCTATTCCTCCTGGCTGATGGAAGTTAGGAACGGCGAGTTGGATGTCATCTGGGAGATTCCAATCATCATAGCAAATCTTCAGAGATGGCATGTCTCCCGTAATGCGGGGTAGTACAGCGCATGTGACTGTTGCCTTGTAATTGCTTGCAGTAGACTGTAAGTGCAGAGATACTGAGTGTTTCGACTCGGGCATGACCTCATTAATTCCTTGGATTGGAAAAGATATGCGAGACTTCTTCAACCGGAGCTTCTGAACTAAAGATTCTGTGATGGAATTAGTTTGTGATGCAGAGTCTAGAAGAGCTCTGCATTTCTGAAGTTGTCCCAACTGATTACGGACCATGACAATGGCTGTAGCAAGCAATACATGAGCAGAAGCCTTAGGTTTAAAAGAACAATATGAACCGAATCCTTCGTGTGAGTCTTGTGATGAATCCGCCTCCGTACTATTGTCGGCACTTACTGGCATGGCAGACTGTGTATGGTGCTGATGGACAAGTGTATGATGTGCCTTGCCACACTGACGGCACACATTACCTGATGGACAATTAATAGCATTGTGCCCACTAGCCAAGCAATTAAAACACAGTTGATGTTCCTTAACAATGTCTAACCTTTCTTGAACACTAATGTCCCTAAATCTTCCACATTTATAGATAGGATGAAAGAGCTTACAGGCTACACATGCATTGTTAGTTGAAACGTAGCTGTGTTTAGTATCTCTGTTTAATTTAGGTTTGGTTTTCTCTTGTTGGATAATGCTAGGCATGTTAGATTTAATTAATTCTAAGAATTGTAGAAATTCGTCGAGTGATGGAGATTGTTTTGCTGATAACATGAGTTCCCAGTCCCTCCTAGTATTGGCATCAACCTTATCTAAATACAGCTGAGAAATGATTAGCTCATGTAGTGGAGTTGAAAATTTTAGTGCTTCAGTAGCATTTAAATGACCCTTACAATGGCTTAATAAAATGCGTAGGGAATGTGGGCAATCCTTATTTGTTGCTGGCGGAGATAACAATGCCTTTATATGTATACTGGCTACTAAGCGTGGATTATCATATCTCTCACAGATCAGATTCCAGGCAATATCGAAATTGTCAGCAGTGACCGGCAAGTTCTCAATTAATTTATGTGCTCCACCTGATACTGCTGACAATAAATAATAATATTTCTGAATCTTATCTGTAGTGTCATTATTGATCACCAAGGAATTGAATGTGTCATAAAAATGTCTGAGTCAATAATATTGTTATTAAACACAGTCACCTTTATAGGCGGCAGTTTTACATTAGCCCTGCCTGAGCCCACAGAATGTAAACTTGGTGGAAAATTACCGCCCTCTTGATCTTCGATTAATCTCCTCATATGAGCCTGCAGATCATAGTACACCTCTGAGAATTGTTCCCTATCCCTTTCATGTTGTTGGGAGTCGTCATCTTCTACTTCTAATTGATCTTGCACGACAGTATAGTCCTGCCACGCTTGTTGTAAAGCATCAAGTCTAACCTTAACACTGAATTTATCAATATGACCAGTTAAAGAATCGGTATATTTCTTTATATTGGTTACCTTCGATTTCGCTATCCCACGCTTCTTTATTAATGACTTTCTAATATCGGGATCCATTGTGTGCAAGGATTTGACAAATGAAAGGAAGTATATGAAGTATATGAGCTTACCAATTGTTGATTATGCTAATGAACTCGCAATGGTGCTGGATCCAGTGTCTGCGCAATCCATTAATTTTAAAGTACACCTTCTATGCATCCGGCCCGTGATGGCCATGAATAAACTTGAAAATAATTATTTTAGTATTGTGAAGTGGACTGTATTGCCATGAGGCTGGTTCTCTCACAGGATGCAAGAAGGGATAATATAAACAACGGTAAACTTGACTAACTATATTATCATTGTCATGTGAACAATCAATATATGCTGTATAGGTAGTTAATACATTGGTGCAGGATTAAGCTGCCACTAACACTCAAGTAAACATAACATCTACGTCCATTATGTCCAGAGGTACCTACAAAAAACATCGCTGCCAGGGAACATACAGAGGGCATCTTGTAGCGCCAGAGAGAAGAGCATCACACGAAAGGGAAGTGGTGCTACCTACAGGCTACTGACATATATACATTACTCTAATATTATACAGCTTGCTTTGCTGCCACTATTCTTTTCTTGATTTCTGAAAGGGATCTGTTATCAGAGGTAATTACACTACACAAATAGGACAATTCTGTAACTTGTTCTATCGCTGTGTAATTTAATTTTAATGTTTTTCTACCTGTAGGCTTTTTTTTGTTTACTACCATGGATTTTCCTTCATATTTGTTTTTAGTTTAAATTTTTCTAAGGATTTGTTGAATGTTCTTAGCATCATACTCATATCCCTTTCAGAATTAGCTAAGATAGGAATATCATCTGCGGAGCGGATACTGTGCACCTCAATAGCATCTTAGAACTAATAAAGGAACATCAATTGTAGGTAAACTCCAGAACGAAAATTCTGAAGTGAACAAACCTGTTAAGATGAGTGTTCATTTTCTATTAACACCGGGTATGGAATAGGAAAGCACTTGCAGTGCCACGGCACACTGCGTATAGTTACGACCCTCCTGGCGCTATAATGTACTGTATATGGACTAAGAGTTTCTTACAAACTGCAACTTATATCACGATCTTCTTAAGACCCAGCAAGTTGGCCGTGCGGTTAGGAGCTCACAGCTGTGAGATTGCGTTCGGGAGATAACGGGTTTGAAGCCCACTTTCAGCAGCCCTGTAGATGGTTTTCCGTGGTTTCCCATTTTCGCACCAAGCAAATGCCTGCGGCTGTACTTTAATTATGGCCACTCCTTTCCCTTTCCTATCCCATCGTCACCATAAGACCATCTGTGTCAGTGCGGCATAAAACAAGTTGTAAAAAATCTTCTTTAGTTCTTTTCGCTCTGGTGTATGCGCAAGTTATCGTAATTCGAACATTTTTATGTTTTCTTCAGCGCTACCCTTCCAAGTTTACGTGGTATCAGGGGAATCCCAGACTTAATTTAGGACCTGACTGTCGGTTGCCCTTCCTGATCTAATGCGCTGATTCAAAGTAAAAATTTTCACCCGAAATCGCAGGGATTCCATCCCGGGAGACCGAGATTAGGAGTTGAGTGCTTAAACCACTGCACGAGCGTATCTTTTAAAAAAATGTTAAATTTAGATTAACATAATTGTCAGTTCGGCTCCCCCGGTGTAGGTGGCAACGCGTCCGCCTGTCACCCGTCAGCGGCGGGTTCGATTCCCTGCCGAGTCAGGAGTTTTTAATTGTAAACGATTAATATCCCTGGCCTGGGGACTGGGTGTTTGTGTCATCCTTAATGTTCCTTTCCTCACATTCAACACTCTACACTTCCGTCAATTCCAATCGCACGCAGGTTCATATCATATGGTGGAAGTAGGAGCAACGCCCCGAACAAATAGCATTTAGAAAAACATAAGTGGTATTATTAATGACTAGCGAATGTACCCGTGCTTCGCTACGGTATTCTACATTGTATTCGAATATCGAAGTAAATAGTGTACATGCAGTAAATAAGATAGTTTTAAAATTGCATGTCTCTTAGCGTTATCCGAGAAAGAACATGGGGAGGTCCCCGTACGTTTCCAATGTAAAGTGTTTGTTACGGATTTGTGATATAACGGCAGGCTCACTTGCCTACTGGCATTCACAATCAGGTTGGGAAGTTTACATTATAATTGCAGGCCCCATTGCCTACTATGCGGACAGAATCGATTTGGGGAGTTTTCGTTAAAATGGCAGCCCCCCTTTCCTACCTCCAGACAGATTACAGTTTTTATTATAATGGCAGGCAATTACCCTACTATCACTCGAAATTGAGTTGTGCAGTTATCATTATAATGACAGGCCCCTTTTCCTACTGCCAGCCAGCGTACTGCCAGTCACACCAAGTTGGTGAGTTTCCATCAAAATAGCAGGCCACTATGCCTAATGCCAGTCACATTTTAGATGAGTACATTTCTTTATAATGGCGGGCACCCTTGCCTACTGCCAAACACAATCGGGTAGGGGAGTTTTAAACAAAACTGCATGCTCACTTACCTTCTGCAAGTCAAATCGAGAAGGGAACTATTCATTACAATTGTAGGCCTTCCTTACTAATGACAGTTACACAGGAGTTGGAGAAGGAACCCTTTCCTACTGCCAGTCAAAGTCGGTGTGGGGAGTACTGATTACAATAGCAGACCGACCCTTTCTCGATCGCTAAATCGACATCAGTGAATATATATAGATCGACATACGAAAGTATATGCGTGTTTACAATATTGAAGACCTTCATTTACAGATTAACTGCTACTAAACGTACGTCATATCGACAAAGGATTATACCATAAGACACGCCGGATTTAGTGGCCTAAATGGCTGGTCCAATGATATGTCATCTATTCTTGGGTCAGATTTAGAAACGTGGAACAGGGTAAAGGTTTTGTAAGATCATCTCACATTACATTACTTTTCGGATAATAATGTGACAGCTACATACGTAGCATTTGGCTCACATATGGCTACTGAGTGGGCCAATTTTCGTGAAGAGTTTGATGATTCTGTATTTCATATAAGTAATTGAAAGTATGAATAATGCATGTGAAAATTCCAAATTGACTTAACATCGATTAATAGAGAAAAATCAAACGTAAAAGGGATACAGATACGGCATAAAGTCATAAGACCAAGGTTGTAGATCATTCCAAATTGAACGGAGATTGTGCAATCCGTTACATGATAGGAATTTCCGAAGGTCTGCACCATCATTAAAATTGCCTGCATATTTCGATATTCTTCGGGGATAAAAAATGAAAAATTTAATGATATAGGATTTTTCATTCGTTACAGGCTAAAACGTATAATTTTGTCAAATTTCAATTATCTTCTTATTCTTCTGGCAGATTATGCCACAATGTGGATTTTGGGCGAGGCGGGTAAAAATTAGGACTTTCAGGAAATCAAAAATTATGGAGATTGTTATTATTACCCCTTAAACGGAAAGCTGTACGAAAATTTCGCCAAAATAGTCAGTGTAGAGGTACACAGTCGTTACGATTTGATTTATATAGATAAGGAATCTGCTCCATGTAAAACACCTTTTGGGCTATGTCCGCTGGACTTAACCTGCAAAAGTGACCATTCATGATATCTCCCTTATTAATCCTCCTGACGAAAAAATGCACATGAAAAAAAAGGTTTAGAGGTGGAATTCCATCAGGTTTGGTCGATTTCCAGTCAGGTTGGTCTTGTTCTGTATATATTGTGGAAGAGTAAAATCACCATTTCGGTTCCTTATAAACCGCCAGTCCATTCCGGAACATGAAATGTTATTTACGTTTAAAACCTACCTTTGGACAGGTGGATGCTAAATATAAATTTTGTTTCGAATGTCTTCAGTAGTTTTCAAGTTGTAAGGAATACGCTTTACACGCACCCGCTCGTGAGTCAAGTCCGATGGGACTTGTACAGAAAAACGGTCCTTTAATGATATCTCCCTTATTGATCCTCGTATCGAAATGATGCACATGAGAAAAAAAGGTTTAGACATTAATTTCTACCAAGGTAGGTAGACTTCCATAAACTTTTGTTGTGTATATTTTTTGGAAGTGCAAAATCACTGTTTCGGTTTCGTATAAACCCCCAGTTAGTTCAGGGATTTAGAAACAATATTTGCCCTGAAACCTATCAAGGACAGGTGTATTCTAAATACGAATCTTGGTGGAAATGCATCCAGTAGTTTCTAGCATTCACGTACATACGGCGTAATTAAGGAAGAAAATAATACAGTTAAGAATGTTGAAACTAATAGAAAATGGATTATAACTGAGGACAGCCGGATAACGACAAATAAATAAATGCCGTGAGTTATGGATATAATAAAGCGCTAACAGAGGAGAAATTTAGGTTCAGTGATTCTTAGGTAAACAAATATGAAGATGACTAATGGTGTTATTACTTAATCTATTCGAGGGCGGTTATAACCTCCAACGATATTCCGCCAATATCCCGCAGATGAGCCGATTGATGCCTCTCTTGCCATCTACCCAAGGAACAACCACGAATTTAAAAGCATGATGAGGAAAATGGCAATACGTTACTTCCCTACTGGCATGCAGTCAGAGACGTTGCCATGGTAACCTGTAGGTTCGTTGTCGGTCTGTCGGTCACTAAATGCAGAGCATGATACCAGCAGAAAATTGTAAATTTCTCCGTCATGTGAAGAGTAAGGTAAATTATGAACATAACGAAAGTTGTTTATAATGAAGAGACGTTTCACGTACGGTAAACGAAGTTTACAGAAAATCAATAGTATAAGAGAAAATAGAGGAAAACCACTGTGGTTTTCCTATAAACACCCCGTCTATTCAAAGATTTTAAAATTATATGCATATCGGAACCTTTCCTGGGATGAGTATACTCTAAATATGAAGTTTGGCTGAGATCTATCCAGCCGTTTCGACGTGATGGTGGGAAAACCACTCTGGTTTTCCTATAAACCCCCCGTCTATTCAAGGATTTTAAAATGATATGCATATCTAAACCTTCCCCGGGATTAGTATACTCTAAATACAATGTTTGGTTGAGATCCATCCAGCCGTTTCGACGTGATGGTGGAAAAACCATTCTGATTTTCCTATAAACCCCCCATATATTCAAATATTTTAAAATGATATGCATATGGAAAACTACCCCGCGATGAGTATCCTCTAAATATGAAGTTTGGTTGAGATCTATCCAGCCGTTTCGACGTGATGGTGGGAAAACCACTCTGGTTTTCCTATAAACCCCCCGTCTATTCAAGGATTTTAAAATGATATGCATATCTAAACCTTCCCCGGGATTAGTATACTCTAAATACAATGTTTGGTTGAGATCCATCCAGCCGTTTCGACGTGATGGTGGAAAAACCATTCTGATTTTCCTATAAACCCCCCATATATTCAAATATTTTAAAATGGTATGCATATGGAAAACTTCCCCGCGATGAGTATCCTCTAAATATGAAGTTTGGTTGAGATCTATCCAGCCGTTTCGACGTGATGGTGGAAAAACCATTCTGGTTTTCCTATAAACCCCCTGTCTATTCAAGGATTTTAAAATGATATGCATATCAAAACCTTCTCCGGGATGAGTATACCCTAAATATGAAGTTTGGTTGAGATCTATCCAGCCGTTTCGACGTGATGGTGGAACAGACAAACAGACAGACAAACAGAAACAATTTTATTTATATAGATTTTTACACTCGTTCTTCACCCCCTTTCCATCCCCGCCCAAAGGAGTCCTATGAGTGCCTTACACAACAGTATATTTTTTTCCCAGATATTAAGTCTTATTTGTACCTATTTTGGTTGACAGCTATGCCCAAACGTACATGCATAATCTCACTGCTCTAGAATCCTGGAGCTGACGTTGCCATGGTTACGGCAGTTCATTTCTTTATCCGATTCCTAGAGCAGGGGTAGTGTGGTGCCAATATCTCCGTAACGGTTGGTTTTAGGGCCTTAAAACATGGTTTTCGGGCCCGTAGGGCTTACCGAGTTTTGTTCTTTGCGTCAAGAGGATTAAATTGAGCTTTGTCTCGTCCTTATACGACAAATTCGATATTTTGCCTATAATAGTATAAGAGAAAATGGAGGAAAACCGTTTTTCCTATAAAACCCCCGTCTTTTCAAAGATTTTAAAATGATATGCATATCGAAACCTTCCCCGGGGTCAGTATACTCTAAATATGAAGTTTGGTTGAGATCTATCCAGCCGTTTCGACGTGATGGTGGAACAGACAAACAGACAGACAAACAGACAAACAGAAACAATTTTATTTATATAGATATGAGCAAGCATATAAAAACATAGCCTACGTTATTTCCTCTTTGATGACTTTAATTATAGTTCACGTATTTCGAAATAAATCTAGAATTGTGTAATTTTTATAGTACTGTTCAGTCTAGAGCCAAACTTAACAATGCCTTGTGTCTGCCAATAAGAGTTGGAGAAACTTCATTATCTTGATTTATCTCGGTCTCATAATTGGCTTGGTTCGCTACCACTGGGCACGTCGTTGAGACATCGTTGGAATGTGTCGGTTCCCCTGTGTTCAGAATGCTAATGACTTTACATCGCACCGACACAGATAGGTCTTATGGCGACGATGGGATAGGAAAGGCGTAGGAATTGGAAGGAAGCGGCCGTGGCCTTAATTACTGTAAGGTACAGCCCCAGCATTTGCCTGGTGTGAAAATGGGAAAACATGGAAAACCATCTTCAGGGCTGCCGAGAGCGGGATTCGAAACCACTATCTCCCGGATGCAAGCTCACAGCCGTGCGCCTCTAACCGCACGGCCAACTCGCCCGGTATGTGTTCAGAATGCGTCTGCGTTACATATGAGTACTACCACTATATGAAGAACATCACGGGTTTGGCTGTTGCCCTTGTTTAGTACCACTGTGTGAGGAACACTATGGGTCCGTGTTGCCTGTGGATGGTACCATAATGTGTGATAAGCTGTGGTTTTGCGTTGCCAAAGATTAGTACCACCAGGTGAGTGTCACCAAGTGATTAGTTCCAGTAGTTCCAGTATGTTCCATCATGGGTTTGTGTTGCCTGCGAGTGGTGCCATTATGTGTGATATACCGCGAGTCTACGTTACCTGTGATTAGTACCACTATGGGAGGAACAACATAGTTCTGTTTTACCTGTGATTAGTACCACTATGGGAGGAACAACATAGTTCTGTTTTACCTGTGATTAGTACCACTATGGGAGGAACAACATAGTTCTGTTTTACCTGTGATTAGTACCACTATGGGAGGAACACCATGAGTCTACGTTACCTGTGATTAGTACCACTATGGGAGGAACAACATAGTTCTGTTTTACCTGTGATTAGTGCCACTATGGGAGGAACACCATGAGTCTACGTTACCTGTGATTAGTACCACCATGGGAGGAACAACATAGTTCTGTTTTACCTGTGATTAGTACCACTATGGGAGGAACAACATAGTTCTGTTTTACCAGTGATTAGTACCACTATGGGAGGAACAACATAGTTCTGTTTTACCTGTGATTAGTACCACTATGGGAGGAACACCATGAGTCTACGTTACCTGTGATTAGTACCACTATGGGAGGAACAACATAGTTCTGTTTTACCTGTGATTAGTACCACTATGGGAGGAACACCATGAGTCTACGTTACCTGTGATTAGTACCACTATGGGAGGAACACCATGAGTCTACGTTACCTGTGATTAGTACCACTATGGGAGGAACAACATGAGTCTACGTTACCTGTGATTAGTACCACTATGGGAGGAACACCATGAGTCTACGTTACCTGTGATTAGTACCACTATGGGAGGAACAACATAGTTCTGTTTTACCTGTGATTAGTACCACTATGGGAGGAACAACATGAGTCTACGTTACCTGTGATTAGTACCACTATGGGAGGAACAACATGAGTCTACGTTACCTGTGATTAGTACCACTATGGGAGGAACAACATAGTTCTGTTTTACCTGTGATTAGTACCACTATGGGAGGAACAACATGAGTCTACGTTACCTGTGATTAGTACCACTATGGGAGGAACAACATAGTTCTGTTTTACCTGTGATTAGTACCACTATGGGAGAAACAACATGAGTCTACGTTACCTGTGATTAGTACCACCATGGGAGGAACAACATGAGTCTACGTTACCTGTGATTAGTACCACTATGGGAGGAACAACATAGTTCTGTTTTACCTGTGATTAGTACCACTATGGAAGGAACAGCATGAGTCTACGTTACCTGTGATTAGTACCACTATGGAAGGAACAGCATGAGTCTACGTTACCTGTGATTAGTACCACTATGGGAGGAACAACATAGTTCTGTTTTACCTGTGATTAGTACCACTATGGAAGGAACAGCATGAGTCTACGTTACCTGTGATTAGTACCACTATGGAAGGAACAGCATGAGTCTACGTTACCTGTGATTAGTACCACTATGGAAGGAACACCATGAGTCTACGTTACCTGTGATTAGTACCACTATGGAAGGAACAGCATGAGTCTACGTTACCTGTGATTAGTACCACTATGGGAGGAACAACATAGTTCTGTTTTACCTGTGATTAGTACCACTATGGAAGGAACAACATGAGTCTACGTTACCTGTGATTAGTACCACTATGGGAGGAACAACATAGTTCTGTTTTACCTGTGATTAGTACCACTATGGGAGGAACAACATGAGTCTACGTTACCTGTGATTAGTACCACTATGGGAGGAACAACATAGTTCTGTTTTACCTGTGATTAGTACCACTATGGGAGAAACAACATGAGTCTACGTTACCTGTGATTAGTACCACTATGGGAGGAACAACATGAGTCTACGTTACCTGTGATTAGTACCACCATGGGAGGAACAGCATGAGTCTACGTTACCTGTGATTAGTACCACTATGGAAGGAACAGCATGAGTCTACGTTACCTGTGATTAGTACCACTATGGGAGGAACAACATAGTTCTGCATTACCAGTGATTAGTATTATTATGAGGGAAAGGTGACATGGATTTTGGGCCCATTTTTATAACAAGCAACATCCCAGAAAAGTATATGAACTGGATCCACTAATAATTTTTGATTCATGGATATTTTTCATCATCATTCGTTTTTCTATTTTAGTCAATGGACATATTTTGAAGTTTTAATTATCGTTTCATTTCGTTACACTTCGTACCATTAGGGTTCGATAGTCTAGCTGTTAGGCCCCTCTAAACAACAAACATCATCATTACCATAATAATCGTTTCTACAGGGGTATGTACGCTTATCTCGGCTGTACGTGTACATTTACCAGTTCTGTTCGAAATAGTGGCCATCAGCCACAATTTCCTCTTTCAGTCATTCACACACAGGCTGCACATGATGTAGTAGTTTAGAGCACTTGTCAGTACATGATGATTCAGTACGGAATTCCACATTGTTATATAGCCAGTTTATCATTGTAGTGAACATATTTAAGCTTCCATCACAAAAATGTCAAATCGTGGGAACGGGCTGGTCAGCTTGCAGGACCTCTTCGCTATTTCCTACAGTCAGTCTGTGTTACGTCTTACGTCGTAAGCTGGGCCCTCATCATGCTGATACCACATGTTCCTCCTCACATCCCAAGGAATGTCGTCTTAACTTCGTTTCCACCCTGTATTTTATTAACGAGAATTCCTTTGTCCTTTCTTAGCAATGTTAAAACTACCTGTTGTATTGCGTTGGACCTATCTTTGAAATCTCTGTAGCATGAACTTTGACATATTCGTATCTGTATTTCTCATTTATTTTTAAGTTCAATGAATCAGAATTAGCCTAAGTGGTCTTTATGATTTGAATAAAAATGGCTTCATTTTTATTATGTATTTTCTTTAAATACTCCAGTTCAGTAGTAAGAAATATTTTTACATTTCTAGTTTAATAGCTTAGTTTGATTATATCAACATCGATCAGAATTGTATTATTATCCGCCGAGTTGTTTGTGATGAATAAGTTCGTTAGTAATTCATTATGAATATTCGAAACCCCAAACATTTATAAACCAATTACCATTCTTTGGGCGGTCATGCACATTATAACAATTTAACCACCGTTATGAAGCTTTTCCTTTAATTTAGTGAAAGCCACACATTTATACATTAATTAATTTTGAAAATTAAGAGATTTCAAGAGGGCCATGTGAAATATGCTTGTGTATATACAATTTCTATGAAGTTTGAATTCAGAACCTGGCTTCACGATATGACAAGTGCCTCAACATGCCTGGAACTTACGTCTAGAATCAGTTTATTATACAGGCTTACATGTACAAAAATAATTGTTTGAAAAAAGGCATTACTTGTTTTTCTATATCAAAACAGTACTTACTAAAAAAACACGCCTCTTATAACTATACTTTTATATATAACTAGCAAATGTATCCATGCATCGCTACGATATTCTACATTTTATACAGATTTGTACGTAAATTACTGTGTAGGGTACTATAACTTAGCAAACAAAATCCAGTTCCTAAAACTGGTTCTTAACAACTCATTCACCAAATTAATAAGAAAATTCTCAAAAATATAAAAGTACCCAAATATATTATTTCTTTAGTTCTAACGTCCGTTATTCTTATGACTAGAGTTATTTAAAACAGCGATTGTGCTTCTTAACTTACTTTTATTTCCACAGAGTCAATGGGAACGTGTCCATTACAATTTAAACTTTGTGTTGAAAACATTGTTGGATGGTGTGCTTTGGCAACATTTGTGATTACCTATCTGTATATGCATTATGTGAGAACAGTGCATTAATTGTACATCTCGTTCTGGAACGCAACATATGGCTGTCCACGATAAAACACCGCCTCTCTATCAACTTCGCAATTTCATATATTTTCCTGAAATGTGTTTAAATCATGGTTGCATTTACAGTTTTCGGTAATTAACTCGGTATGTAGTGACTGTGCAGCTGAGAGTGATTCGACCATCCATACTCATAGTATTTCTGCAACCCGCTCAGTAAGACCAAAGACATCCAGCCTTCCACGTATGTGTGGCATCCTCACTCTGCGAATCCTCGACCGAAAGTATCTTGAATGAATTCCTTCTTCTTCTTCTTTTTCCGTTCATGTGGGGTCGACGTTTCTGAGAGGTCGTTCCCATTTCCCTTGGTCCCAAACGGCATTTTCTCTTAACTTATTTTCCGTGAGATCCTCCCACACACGAACCATCCATCTTCTTAAGGGTCTATCTCTCTCCCTCCTACATTCCACCTCCATGTCAAGCATTCTCCTTCCCACAAAATTTCCATCACTGCGCTTTAATGTGGTGATACCAGAGCAGTCGTCTTTCTTGGACCTTTCTGGATATTTCAGTCACTTTAACGCTGCCTCGTATAAAGGTGTTCTTGGTGCCGTCTTTCCTCGTAAACCAACACATCCATCTCAGCATCTTCATTTCAGATACTTCCTGGTACTCATATTGTGGCTGCGCTGCTGGCCAAGTTTCTGCACCATACAGCATTGGTGGTCTCACTGCACGTTTATAGGTTTTCCCCTTTGTTTGGATGTTTAGTCTACTCCCACAGAGGACACCAGACAATCATTTACAGTTAGAGCAGGCAGCCTGAATTCGGCGGGTAATTTCTAGACCCAGATTACCATCAGCAGACATAGTGGATCTTAAGTACTCGAAACACTTTCATTCCTAGTTCCTCCCACGCACTTCAATTCAGTCTTATTCCGGCAGATTTTAAGACCTCTCTGCTCTAGAGCTCTTTTCCATTATTCTAGTTTATATACAAGCTGTTCTCTATTTGTGCCGCATCGTGCGATATCATCTGCAAATAGCATACACCGAGGAGCCTGTAATCTTAGATTTTAAGAGGGAACATCTATTATTATATTTTAAAAAAACTCAGTGCAGATCCTTGATGAAGACCAACTTGGACTGCTATGGCCTCCGTAAATCCTACACTGCTTATAACTTGCGTCTTTACTCCTTGGTACATGTCCTAAACAAGGCGCACATACATGTTTGGCACTCCCTTGTATTCCATGCATCTCCATACTTGCTGACTGACTTCCCGATCATAAGCCTTTCCTAACTCTAGGGACACCATGTGAAGCTATTTATGATGTATATTTTGTTTCATGTCGTGTAATGAACTATATAAACACTCTCAACGCGTTTCTAAAGGAACCTTGCCTTTCTTCATCAGGGAAAAACAGTGAAATGAAACATGACGGATCAAAGGTTGCTAGCAGAAAGCAATAAGGAACGTAAAATGGTGCCCTAATATGTAAAAGGGGCGCCAATTTAGCCAATTTAGCCCCATGCTAAACAACGAATGCCAACATTAAGCATCATTTTCTAATGGTTTCTAATAAGTTGCTTGTTGCTTTCTCCTAGCAACCCTTGATGCGTCATGTTTCACTGATATGCTTTCTCCTGATGAAGAAAGGCAAGGCAGGTTCCTTTTGAAACGCCTTGAGCGTGTTTATATAGTTCATTACACGGTATAAACCCAAAATATACATCATGAATAGTTACACGGGCCGTGAAAGTCTAAATGATAACACCATGTGTAGTTCTTTCCGCTTTTCCTTGTGATTTACCATAACCTGCCTAAAATCAAAAGTTGCATCAGTAATTCATTTCCCTGCGTTACATCCGAACTGCTCTTCCCCTATTGTATGTTGAGGACAATAAGACAATGAATTTGCCATGACTATCCTTGGACTGTTCTATAAAGCCATATAATGCCAAAGAAACTCCAGTTACTGCAGCCTCGAGGTCGAAATTGATCTTTAAATTCTCACTTTCTCACTCACAAAACCCGCCGTAGTTTCACACGATATTAGCTCCATTAAAAAGTTTACGAAGTTCAAAGCCCTATGTCATGGCTAACTTGGCGCGCATAACGAGCCCGTTACCTCAGTTTTATCGACGAGCATTGTGGTTATGTCAGGCAAGTGTCTTCGTGAGTGGTAAGTTCAGCCATCATAGCACTGCAACCCAGCCTTCTTAGCGGACGTCATTCCAAACACTGGAACTTGCACACACACATCGAGAACTGTGCCTTACGACGTCATATGTTATATCACGTTGATAGACATAATTATTTGCTTAATAAGCGTTGAAAATTCAAAGGCTAAATTTAGGGTTTTTTATACCCCCTTGGACACTTGATGGTCGATAGATAGGGGGACCGATTGCGTGCTCATCATGTTTTCATTTGAAGAATCCTTACAACAAAACATAATTCGGCTGTAACAAAAAATACTCTTCAATGAAAACATTCCATACAAAAAATTTCAGGCAAGCAAATCAACGTTGAAAACGTCCCAGGAATATAAGCTACGTATTTTAGGTAAATAAACTATAATATATAATTGTATAGAAGTGAAAATGGACGATAACTAGTTCTGAAAGAAAGAGAATAGAATCTTTTGAAATGTGTTGTTTCAGAAGAATGTTGAAGGTGAGATGGATAGATCGAATCACGAAGAGATACAATCGAGTTGGTGAGAGGAGATCGATTTGGCTATATTTGACCAGAAGAAGAGATACAATGGTAGGACACATCTGAAGACACCCAGGACTTGTTCAGCTGGTTTTTGAGGGAAGTGTACTCGGTAAGAACAACGCGGATAGACCAAGGTATGAATATGACAAGCAGATTAGAGCAAATGTAGGATGCAGCATTTATGTAGAAATTAAAGGATTAGCACAGGAGAAGGTGGCATGGAGAGCTGCATAAAACCAGTCTAAGGACTGATGAGTCAAACAAAGAACAACAAGTACGGGTATGTCCTGTATATTGTTTATTATTCCTAAAAATTTCAACTCTTCTCTTAATCATCGTTATCCGGTCGATTAGATCACGGCCGACTTGATGCGTCGCTCTAGCTAGCTCCTTACCGGCCTTGACAATCGGGTCCACGCACTGTAATCGGAGTAGTTACACAGCTCGACACGCGGCGCTGGCGGCCGACCTATTTGCCGTAGAAATGCATACTTCTTTATGGAAAATATATTGACTTTGATTGCCGATTTATCGTAATTTAGAGTTATGGAGAATATTACATGGGTTAATAATGTTAAAATGATGAATCCTAAAGGTTATTTTCGTTGATATTTGCCAAAATGATGCCGTGAAATGAAACTGCGGGGAGATGACTTAGTCCAGGTGACGTTCTGATATTGACTCTGATTGCCGATGTATCTTAATTTAGGGAATAAAATGGTACGTTACATTGACTAATATTGTTAAAATGATTAATCATAAAGGCTACTTCCATTGATATGTGCCAAAACAACGTCGTGAAATGAAACTGCGGAGGATGGAGTAGTCCAACTGACGTTCCTTAATTGTGAGGAATAACAGTAATCGTTTTTATTATCATGGCATCTAGATACATAGCAGAACTTACCACAATACTTTTGTCTTCTGATGTTAATCTTGAGATTGAGAGTCATTGTTCAATTAGAGTTTTAAAATTCTTCAAGCGCTGCTCTCAGGAAGGGGGCTGGGCAAACCATAAAAGTCTTACTTTTTTCATATTCGTTGTATGCATAAAATAAATCTTTTTACTCAAACATGTTTAAATTTTAATTTCAATATATATAGTTTCAGATTACATTTCATTCATACCTTTCATTAGAATATTAAATACCGGGCTCGTTGACCGTGCTAAATTCAGACAATAATTTTTACTTGAAATGCAGTAGGGTGGAACAAGTTGGCCGCGCGGCGTGCAGCTGTGAGCTTGCATCCGAGAGATAGTGGGTTCAAAACCCACTGTCGGCAGCCCTGGAGATGGCTTTCCGTGGTTTCCCATTTTCACATCAGGCTGTACCTTAATTAAGGCCACGGCCGGTTCCATCCCACTGCTAGCCCTTTCCTATTCCACCGGCGTCATAAGACCTATCTGTGTCGGTGCGACGTAAAACAAATAGCGAAAAAAAGAAGAAGAAGAAGAAGAAGGAGCATTTTAAATAAAAATTCCGTGAGAAAAATCTATTTTGAGTAAATAAATTGTAAACTGTCCTCTGCTCGATGATGATGATGCTTGTTGTCTAAAGGGGCCTAACATCTTGGTCATCGGCCCCCATTGTTCAAGTAACAACACTTCATACGTTGGCCTTACCGTCATAGCAGTAGTGATTCTTACTTGTGAATGTTTAAATGTTAAAGTTCAGATTATCTTGGATAAAAATGTGTTGTGTTGCTGTCATATGGCAAATACGACACCGCATAAAGGATTATACTATTGTGCCCTACTGGACTCTAAAGTTCCGGCCAGGCGAAAGCCGGTCTCGAACCCAGAGTACAGTAGTGAAAGAACTCTCACAGACGTGAGCTGGTGCACATAGTCTTACCTGAACACAGTCCTCTTCACTCAGCCGGATAAGCGCTCTTCTCAGGGATAACATGGGGAAAACGGGGCAACATAAAGATAAAACACTAGGACATGTGCCTACTCAGGTAAGAATTCGCTAAATCAAAATAAAATAAAATATCTAACAGAAAACATCGCTGCATTCAAAAGTTTAACAAATAGGGATTTATTACATAACATTGAATTATTTACAAATGAAAGAGCTTTCATTATGATAGGGTAAAATACCGCTGAGCCGATGACAACCAGTTCACTGCCTTCACGAAAACAGCTTTGCTGCAACAAGCATGTTACAATAGTGTAAGTAACGAAGTCTAGAAACGGGTATCTGCAGAGATACTCATCAAACAGTGATTCCCATAAAATTTACTATGCCTCGTACCATCGAACCCCGGTGCAAACAAATATCACCACAGAATGTACAATGACCTGACTCGGTCACGAACCCTAGTCCCATGACGAGTATGGCGTGTAAGATTCATATGCAAACACTATAAAAAGAACATAACTAAAATATCCACGTGGGTCAATCCCAAACGGGCCAGAGTTAAAAATTAACGTAGAACAAATAGGACATAAAAAAGATCTCTCCCTGCTTTCAAACATCAAGGTCCTCCTCTCCTTCGCACACTTGACAAGCTGCAGACGACAAAAACCAATTCTCAAGCCTGTGACGTCAAGCTCAATGACCTTCACCCTCACCACTCCACTAGCGACAGTCCCCCTAATTTATGAGCTCATCTGGGCGGCAGGCTAAAATCTCGCCTTTCAAAAGAAACACCTCACGTAATCTGCTGCTAAAAGCCCTCTTTTAAATACACCTGGGCTATCTGCCCTCGTCTCAATATCACCAGCAGTATCGCAAATCTTACTTCCGCCTCTCATGCGCTCAACCTTGGTGCTACAAAAACACTAATCATTAAGCGATAGTCACATGGCCATACTAGGCATCCCCAAATACATCCAATATACTCTCAATTGTGCTGGGCTCTCTCATATCAATCGCAAATCTTACTTCTGCCTCTCATGGGCTCATATCTCTCAAATATTCGGACTCGCTCGCTCTATTAGTGAATCTGGGTGAATCACTGGTTACGTCTTGGTCACAACTATACACATCTACGTCTGCAGAAACAAATGCCTAAATGCGATACAATAAAAAGTGCCTGTCTGTTAGACTAACCTCCTATGACCAAAGGAGTTCGATCAGACCCATAAAAATCACACGTACGTTAAAATAATACAACCGAAATGAAATACACACGCTAACAAGGAATCTACAAAATATCATCTACCCTAATGTACGGGGTTCGAGCTTGAGGCCTAGCTCTTAATTACAAGGAAAATTTTCCTACCATAACTAATCTGTTGACTGACGGCCCCCATATTCCTATCTAAATTTAAATGACATGCTTGAAACAGAATTGGAAAGCTCTGACCTTATGTTATCGATGACATAACGGAGCGGCCCTCCCTGTGGACCACTGAATTTACCACATCATGATAGACTGCGGCGCTGGCATCAGATACTGTTGACCACTAGGAGACATTCTTTCTTGTGTGGCGCCTTCGTACAGCTCCCTCTGTAGTTGGAAGGTGTCCCCTTCGACGTCGCGCTGATCAGGTGCTCCCAACGTTCCTGGATCGATGCCCGTTGTCGTGTTGGCTTCAGCTCCTGGTTGTGGCTTCCTTGCAATGGTGATGTCAAACACTCGTTCTGACTTGATGCTGGGGTAACTGAAAATAAATTCATATATTACAGACTGTCCAAACTCGATGCCTGTTTCCACTACTATCGTCTCTCACACGTCACATTGACCAAGTCTCGTTCAGAGTTTTAAACCTGGTACGCAGTTTCTTCACTACTTTAGGTCACGGTTACTTCACCCTTTCACTCGGACAACCTGTCGTTTCTGAATTCCTACCCTGAGCCAATATTAATTCTAGCCTTTCGTTAGTAACATCTTGACCTCACAGAAATATGAAGCTACTAGTTCATTAGTCTCTTACAAGCAGTACCTCATCTCCCCATAGCATATCCTCACAGGTAAAATCTTAAATTCAGCTGAATATTCAAGTTGATTACTTACTTCCTCGCAGAAATAGCAGTACGAGTAGTCTGTGCAGCTCGAAGACAAAGCGTTGTTCTCAGTATCAACATGCAGTATGACGACTCGTTCAGGCGGTCTTCTTGTCCAAGAATGAGACTGATATGCCAGGCGGCATTATTTTATAATCCCGTCTAGCGTCATCACGCCGCTTGATCGCGTGCAATATGCGCGCGCCCGCGAAGTTTTTCCCGCACTCAGTACATCATGAGCTCTAATTAACGAATGCATTTATGAATGCAGCCCTAATGCATATCAAAATAAAGCAGAAATTATACAGGTTGCAATTCTTGTCTCACATCCAATGCAACTCTTCCGTAACCAAAGATATTAATTTAATTATTTCTTCCCTCCTAATATAAGTTTTGCCGGGATCTAGGGAGCGTCCCCAATCTTCATCAAGAGGCTTGGCTTGGGACATAACTCCTTTTAATGAGTTTCTGGAGATTTCTCATAATGACGCTCCAGCTCACTTCACACAAGAACGCTTCTTCTGGACTCCTTTATGATATATACTGTAAGACAATGGCTTCGTGGGTGGCCTTGTGTGATACTAATGTCCAATACTGAAATTAATACAATTGTCTCATGAACCGTATGGTTCATAGCCCCCCGTGAACGACAAAATAAAATTTTGTCAATAATTTTATTTTCCTAAATGTCGAGATCATCTTCTCATTGCAATCATATATGCTATCAATATTCAAAATTTCATGGCACGGGACTATCTTCAGCTACAGACATGATAGCCTCCCTATCCTTCCTAACTTGGTAATAGGCATCCAGCAGAGCTAGAAATCTCCGGTGGTTACTCTCGCAGCCTTGACATTCCGTTTCTTCGCGCTGCTCAGATAGCTGTTTATGATGGTTTTCTGAAGAAATCATATTTACTTCTTCTTCTTCTTCACCACTGGGTACCTCTGATTGTTCTTCTTCGCCGTCATGTTCATCTTCTTCCGGAATGACAACCTCCTCTCCGGCCATATCTTCGGTGCCTTCCTCCACAGGACCTTACATGCATCCGTTTGACTGGTCCACGTTACCTGGTGTTCCTGCGATATGTGCTGCCACAGTTCCTGGAGACTGCACTCCCTCTTGTCCGCGAAAGTATGTGGTTTCAACACGAAGGCGCACCAGCCCACTTCGATGTTAATGTCCTCGTGCACCTGAACAACATGTATCCCATCGTTGGATTGGAAAGGGACGTCCTGTCCTATGGCCAGCGCGATCGCCGGATCTCATACCGCTGGACTTTTTCCTCTGGGATTACATCAAGTCGTTGGTGTATGAAACCCCCGTAGAAACGGATGAAGACCTCATTGCTAGGGTCCAACCTGCCTGTCTCCTTGAGAGAGTGCGTCAGAACTTCATGCGCCATGGCCATGAACGCACTGAGACTGGCGGTCGTCACTTAGAAAAACTGATATGAGCTACGTTGTTGTTATGTGGTGTACGCTGTGTATGTCCATAACACAATAAAGAACCGAAAAGGTCAAAACTACGGAGCTAAAGTCATGTTATCATTATTATCTGGATAGTGCATAATTTTGACTGGCATAACATGCCGTTAAATTAAAACAAGAATCGAGCACAGTAGACAATATGTGATAGTTTAACAACGGAAACCACTCAGCGTAGTGAGTGAAGTTTGTGATCTCGGTGTTACATTTACCTGCGAACTAAATTTTAAAACTCAGCAAAGCTCACAAATGTATGGGATTTGTTATCGGGGATTCCTTAAGCTTCTTTTCTTTATAGGAGCTTGATAATATTGTATAATTCTCTCGTAAGATAATCTGTTGATGTTGGGGAACTATCTCACATAAGAAATTGTCAGGGTATGTATTTCCTTCATAAAGTAATAAATAACAAATTGATGATGGTAAAATTAGGGAAAGAATTGATAGATATATTTCAAATGTAACTCCCAGTAGATTCCGGAGTATATTCTTCATACCGAAAACTAACACAGACTCACACAAGAACTTCCGTTTATACAGAATATAAAGTATAACCTAGTGCACCATCTTGATATAGACATATTTAGCAAACCAGTTAGTCACATCCTGTGATAGAGTCTTTGTTAAGATAAATTACGTCTTGATGTAACTAAATATATCCAATATTAATATTATTTATTTTCCTCCCTTTCTTTTGTAATTAAATTCTATTATTAGTTCAAACCATTAATTTATTGTATTATTTGCGGATAACATTTGAAAAGTTGTGAACAGTATAATTGGGGAAACATAATGTTCAAAACATAGCCTAAATAAATAAATAAATAAATAAATAAATAAATAAATAAAAATTCCACTAAAAGTTCAACTTCCTAAAGTCTCGGTGAGTAATATGCGGTAGGTGAAATGGGGTTTTGTCGAATAGCAGCCCATTTAGAGTCACAAGGTGAAGCTGTCACCTCTATCAGAACACTTTCACTCGTGTCTGTAATATGAACACGCTTTGCCATGAAACAATATAAGGCTGTGCTCGTCTGCAGGACTACAGGTGCGCAGTGCGATTGTCAATTTTCTCCCGGTGATAAGCAGTATTCAGCGAGGCTCAACCGGCTCGGTGCTGCGAAATGAGGGCTAAACTTAGTTCCAGGAATATAACTCTTTATCACACAGAGTATTGATCTTCACAGGCAAGATACTGAATTGTATGGTAATATATATTTTACTCGTTCGCCATTGGTAAAACTCGCTTTCAAAATCTAATGCTTAGATACTGATTAATTACTCAGTTTCTAACAATGGCTAGCTAGACATGCAATGTCACGGTATTGCAGTCCTTTACACACAATTATTTTTTTCTTATCAATGATTTGGTTATTTGATTGCTAGATCCCGAACATTTAGAGGTGATGATGATGATGATGAGGCTTGTTGTTTACAGGGGCCTAACATCGAGGTCATCGGCCCCTAATGGTACGAAATGAAATAACAAAAATTTCAAATTCATCCAATGACTAAAATAAAATTAAAAATGTCATGAAAAATGAATGGATGGACATGAACCCTACAAAATAAAACAAGAAAACAAACAAACAAACAAAAACAGTGGATCAGGCTCAAAAAGAAGGTAGTTAATTAGAGTATTACTGACCAAGGGACAATGATGTTTGATGTCTGAAGGGGTGCTAAATTCACGTCTAAGGCCCCACAGAATGGTACATGTCGCGAGTCCACACAAGATGGTATTACTCACAAGTATTGTACAGGGAACGCAGACCTCTGGTGTTTCTCACACAATGGCGCCACTCATAGCCAACGCAAACCGGTAAGGTTTCTCGCCTAGGTGTACTAATCACGAGCACCGGTATTCCCGTGGTGTTCCTCACATAGTGGGTACCAATCACAGGCAACGCTGACCTACGGTGCCGCTCATATAGCGGTACAACTCACAGGCTACGCCCAGGCCCGCGGTGTTGCTCACATGAGTACAACGCACGGGTACTGGAATCCACCAGGCCAGGCTTTTTACTGCAACTAATCACAAACCTATTTCGTACGAATTTAGTGATACTATTCCCAAGTACATGCAACCCATGGTGTTCCCCGCATGATGGTACGAATCAAGAGTAGTTTCATGGTTCTAATTCAATCATCTCTTGGTCGCCCCTTGTAGTCGCCTCTTACGACAGGCAGGGGATACCGCGGGTGTATTATTCTACATGTGCGTCCCCCACCCGCAGGGGGTAGTGAGTTTGGTCCGCGAGAGGTATTTTATTTCCCTCAAGTCCGCCGGCAAGCCGGTTAGGACGCCCCTATCCGCCACCTGAAACACGCCACGTGGGAGTATCACCTCTCACCCTGCTACGCCAGCGTAGTAGGTTCGTGGCCATTTAGAGGTTGGAATGCAAACTTAGGAAGATAGTAGCAAATATACTCTAGCCCGACAACGGTTGTTCTGTTATGAGATTTGCACAAATACTAAGAGCTCAGGTTATTAGATTCCCTAGAATTTACGTTACTCTTGCTACTTGATGGAACATCGCGCTAGACGACACTTCGTAATAGCCAAATGATTACCCTCTAATGATTACCATGACAGCTTAAGCTATAAATATTTGAAGTAATTTCCGATAAAACGTTAAACCTACAGTATTAATAATTTTTATTTATTTATTCTTTTAGATATCATAAAATTATTTGGAATTGTCCATTTGTGGCATCTTAAATTGTAGTCAGGTGTTTGGGCACTTGGATCTTCGACAATGTGGCCAATGTAGAATTTCACATTTCCTTCCATGTTTCTTCGATTTGGAAAGACACCACGCATAAATAAACATGCATTAGCCGTTCTTGAACGTAGTCTAATAGATGGAAGGTCTTGAAGTTCTTCAAATATTGAAGAATTTCTCTGTGTGTACCGCAGTGCACATCAAACACACATCGTACTGTTAGACTACATGGAACGCAGGAAGCCTTGGTAGTGAGGTTGTCTTCACTGATGGACTAATGTTGAACTGATGAAAAAAATAGTTGCTGTAGTATTCTTCAGATAACCTGTAAATGTTTAAAATCTCTGCAGTTAATTATGCAATTTATTTAGTGACAAAGGTGTGCGTTCATGTCAAGAAATATGTTTTTGAGATATTACTTGTTAAACCTAACTTTGTGTTTCGCCGATTTTAAGCTGATTGACTTCGTCAATGAATGAAATGGCGTATGGCTTTTACTGCAGGGAGAGTCCGAGGACATGTTCGGCTTGCCAGATGCAGATCTTTTGATTTGACTCCCGTAGGTGATCTGCTCGTCTTGATGAGGATGAAATGATGATGAAGACGACACATACAGCCAGCCCCCGTGCCAGCGAAATTAACCAGTGATGGTTAAAATTCCCGACCCTGCCTAGAATCGAACCCGGGACCCCTGTGGCCAAAGGCCAGCACGCTAACCACTTAGCCATGGAGCCGGACACTTCGTCAATAGCTTCTACTGACTGATGAATGAATTATACATTATACTCTTGTGGACTCTTCGCGTCGAAGCCTAATCGGCCCTCCATAATCTACGAGACCACTTGTCAGTAGGGTCACCCTTCTGTCTCTTCTTCTCGTCAAATTTAGCCAAATCCATCTCCTCTCACCAATTCGATTCAGTACCTTTTCGTTTGTGAATCGATATATCCATCTCACCTTAAGTATTGTACCGGTAACGGCGGTACCAACTAAGTCCCCGTCATAAAAATCTTAAACTTACGTGTTATGCTCCGGACCGCTTACGAAGAACTAACTAGGCAGCGAGCAACAGCTGCGCGCGTGTGACGTAATGAGCGGGTGACGTCACAGCATGCCTCGCCGCACTACAGAGCCTGGACCGATGTAGAATGTTCTACGAGTTTCGACGGACCAGATATAAATACGTACTGTTTCGCTCAGCAGATCAGTGTCTATTCCAGCAGGTTACAGTACGCTGCAGTGTGTGTTCCAGCAGGTTACAGTATGTTGCCTGAGAGTGTAATACCAGTGTGTGGCCGGAATTTCTATGCGCACACTAGACTGTAGTATTCGCACAGTCAGTTCGCGGGTACCGTGATCGAGCGTGAAGCCGCTATTAAGTTTCAAGTTCGTGGACTTTAACTTAATTGTGTTGAATGTGGACTTATGCAGATTTCTTTATATTGTGACAACCTTTTACTCCGATAGGACGTGGGGTGAATTGTGTATCGTCTGGACATTATCTATTGACTGTTACTCTATACGAGTGTCTACAACCCACAAACGTTTTCGAGTGCTCAAAATTGAAATTTTATGGACAGGACTTAGAATTGATTGCTCCTTGCCGAGTACTAAATACTTTGAGTTATAAAACTGTGTTTGAGTCCAAATTTAATTTACCAATCCATAAACTGTGTCGACATTTTAGGTCATAAACTGTGAACTGTGCATGTGTGAACAGTGCATTTCTATTCTAATAAACAGTGTATTTCAATTCTGCGAACATTTAGTTTACGAACAGTCGAACCAAGGACTGTCAGTACTCAATTAATTTCGTCTTTGGTTTCATGTTATTTTCAATACGTGAATGAGTTCTGATTCACGAGCGGAACATCTTTATTTCATTTAAATTATATTGAACAGTGTTTCAATGAACTGAGTCATGTGACATTACTTCACGTTGTACTAGGTGCAACGAACTTTAAGTAATTCTGTTAAACTCGACAATCAGTTCCGAGTGGACTTTATTTTATGAATATTTCTTTCACTTGGCACGTGACAAAATTAAGTGACATTTCACCGAGACATTTGTGTTTGGACTTTGTTAAAAGCATTTATAAACACTCTCTCATCTGTGCAGAAGCAGCCTTTGCATTAACTCGCCCCAGAGCTTAAAGATGTTCATTCATGTTCACCATTTACAAGGACTACCTCAACGCCATGGATCTTCAAGACACCGAATAGATCTTCTAGAACTTCCATCGGGGGACGAATGGTGGTTCGCTGCTATGGAAAATGGAGCTGCCGGAATCCAAGGACATCGCCAGCCATAGGACGAGGAACATTTTCGACTGTATATGCTGTACAGAGGTGATATTAATTTCAATTTTTTAATAAACTCTAAAAAAAAAAGGTTTTTAGGATTTCTTTTAAACAAACCCTCTCCCTCTGTATGCACTTCAGCGACTGGTACACGCCCTGCGTCTCATCTCTACCGAAGTACCAAATTTACTGTTACAGTATCTTCTGTAACACCACATTTCAAAAGCTTCTATTCTCTTTTTTTCCGAGCTAAGTATAGCCCATGTTTCACTTCGATACAATGCCACGCTACAGATGAAAGTCTTCGAAAACATCTTTCTAATGTCTATATTAATGTTCGAAGTGACTAAATTTCTTTTCTTAAAAAAGCTCTTCCTTGCTTGTGCTAGTGTACATTTTATGTCCTCTTTACTTCTGCCATTGTTAGTTATTTTACTACACAAGTAACAATAATCATCTACTTTAAGACTTCATTTCCTAATCTAATATAACCTGCGGCACCTGACTTCTTTCGACTGTGCTCCATCACTTTTGTTTTGTACTTATTAATTTCCATCTCGTAATTTTTACCCAAGACTCCGTACATACCATTCAGCAATTTCTTCAGATCCTCTGCAGTCTCAGATCTATGTAACTTGCATAAAGTAAATTAATTAAATAAGAAACCAAAAATTGTAGTATTGTTGAGAAATCACGACAATGTCAGAAGACCTGTTTCGGCCTTTTTATTGTCTTCCTAACACATTATTTATTCGTAATTAACTGCTATGTTGTCCCTAGATGACACTATCGTACTTCATGTTCCCGGACATCATTTCCCTTATGACTTTGGCATACTCCTTTCCCCGAAAGTACACACAAAGAAATTACTTACTTTTTGTCGTACTCTGTTGAAAACCAATGCTACACAAGTGAGACTTGGGTGGTACAAATGCTGGTGGTAGTGATTATTGTTTCAAGAGGAAGTACAACAGGGCAACCATCCTCTCTCAACGCTAGTCAAGAGCACGCATTTACTTTTCAAAGTATGTTATTTGCATGACTCACCAGGTCCACGTGGGGAGTTTATGCACCTACACTGCGAACAACAGCTCTTGGGCAATGCACATCGCCAGCACATGCAGCTCCTGTTTGGAAAGCGTCAGGTCACACAAACCATTCCGTCGTCGCACTCAGTGAAACAGGCCCCATCATTACAGGTTGCCTTAAACCAAACTGTTCTCAAATTCTACCCACTGGTCGGAATCACAGCCCGGGATGTGCGAAGGAAGACAGTAACAGATGTCGAGCGTAAAATGCAAATGAAAGTTGCACACCACCCTCAGTATGGGCAACATCCACCTGAACGCCGCCTGAAATCTAGGAATGACATCTTCCTCAAGGATCTCAAGGAAGCACACGCAAGAAACTGTGGAAGGAGAAGCTGAATGATCGAGAAAAGCAGGTTAGTGAGGAATTAGCCCTTGGAGGATACCATATGGAGATCTCTAATGCAGTGTTTTAAGATACAAGGCAAACCTTTAAAAGTGGGGACTACTCCTGGCAGGAAGCAGCACACAGTGCAATGGCGGAGCCATCCAGGACCAAGGACATCGTCTGGTCTGTGGGAGATAGTGAACACTGCACTGCCCAGGACATCTTGGATGTAAATGACAAGGTCATCAGTTGGAAACAGTGCATTTGACCTGGACACGGAAACTAAGTAGGCTAAGTACTAATCAAGACGGAGGGGGAATGAAGAGGTCCAATCCGTCCAATAAAGAGGGTTTCGGCAAAGGAAAGAAGGGCGTTATACCTATCTTCGGTATCCGAAGAGAATAAGTGTTGACCAAGGGAGGCCGGATGTGAAAAATGAAAGTCAGGTGCCTGGAACAACTGAGTGGCAAACTTAACTACGGGAGACGAGTGTTAGCGCACAGTAAAATTAGGTTTACTCATTGCGACAGTTCGCAGTGTCAATTAAAGTAGCTAAGCTCTCAAATTAACAAGAGAACAAAGAAATGCCAGCTCAGCATTTAACTCTTTTATCTCAGAAAGAGGCTCTCATCTAATTCTCATCTGATAAAAAACCTTGGTGGTAATAAACGGAAACCTATATTATTCATTCAATCATTTATTTAATCTATATAAATAAAATTGTTTCTGTTTGTCTGTTTGTCTGTCTGTTTGTCTGTTCCACCATCACGTCGAAACGGCTGGATAGATCTCAACCAAACTTCATATTTAGAGTATACTGACCCCGGGGAAGGTTTCGATATGCATATCATTTTAAAATCTTTGAAAAGACGGGGGTTTTATAGGAAAAACGGTTTTCCTCCATTTTCTCTTATACTATTATAGGCAAAATATCGAATTTGTCGTATAAGGACGAGACAAAGCTCAATTTAATCCTCTTGACGCAAAGAACAAAACTCGGTAAGCCCTACGGGCCCGAAAACCATGTTTTAAGGCCCTAAAACCAACTGTTACGGAGATATTGGCACCACACTACCCCTGCTCTAGGAATCGGATAAAGAAATGAACTGCCGTAACCATGGCAACGTCAGCTCCAGGATTCTAGAGCAGTGAGATTATGCATGTACGTTTGGGCATAGATGTCAACCAAAATAGGTACAAATAAGACTTAATATCTGGGAAAAAAATATACTGTTGTGTAAGGCACTCATAGGACTCCTTTGGGCGGGGATGGAAAGGGGGTGAAGAACGAGTGTAAAAATCTTACTATATATAGAAATGGAAGTGTGTGTGTAAATGACACATCTCCAACTAAACCACTGGAGCAATTTCAACCAAACTTGGTACACGAATCACTTACTATCGGGAGACGATCACTGTGGGGGGTAAGCCATCCCTAGCGCCCTTAAGGGAGAGGGTCAGGGGGGTGGTAGTTACAATAATAATCGAGAATAGTGTCGAATTCATAGTTTTCGGGGTCGCTGAGTTGAAAAGTGATACTCTAGAATTTTTTTAAAATCCAGCCCCCTTTTAGGTTGGGAGCAAAGGGTGGGGGGGTGGGGTGAGATATAGAAATAATTAAAAACAGTTTCGAATCCATAGATTTCAGGGTCTCTGAGATGAATAGTATTACTCCGGATTTTTTGCAAATCCAAGTGGGGAGCGAAGGGGGTGAGATATAAAATTAATCGAAAAACTACATATAAAAATATTATCTTCTTCTTCTTACTATATATAAAAATTGATGTATGTGTGTGCGTGGGTGTGTGGGTGTGGGTGTGTATATGACACATCTCCTCCTAAACCACTGGAGCAATTTCACCAAACGTGGTACACTTATCAATTAGTAACAGGAGACAAACCGCGTGAGGGTAAGACACCCCTAGCACCCTTTTGGCAGGGGGCGAGGGGAGTGGTATAAAAATAATCTTATAAATAAAGTTGTTCGTTTCTGTTTGTTTGTTTGTTTGTTTGTTTGTTTGTTTGTTTGTTTGTTTGTTTGTTTGTTTGGCTTAAGTGCGGCCAATATCCAGTATTCGGGAGATAGTAGGTTCGAACCCCACTGTCGGCAGCTCTGAAAGTGGTTTTCCGTGGTTTCCCATTTTCACACCAGGCAAATGCTGGGGCTGTACCTTAATTAAGGCCACGGCCGATTCCTTCCAACTCCTATCCCTTCCCTGTCCCATCGTCGCCATAAGAGCTATCTGTGTCGGTGCGACGTAAAGCAACTAGCAAAATAAAAATAATAAAAATGTTTGTTTGTTCCACCATCACGTCGAAAGGGCTGGATAGATCTCAACCAAACTTCATATTTAGAGTATACTCACCCCGGGGAAGGTTTCGATATGCATATCATTTTAAAATCTTTGAAAAGACGAGGGTCTATAGGAAAACCACAACGGTCTTCCTCCATTTTCTCTTATACTATTGATTTTCTGCAAACTCTGTGGACCGTATGTGAAAGGTCTCTTCATCACAAACAACTTTCGTTGTGTTCATAATTTACCTTACTCTTCAAATGACGGAGAAATTTACTATTTTCTGCCGATACCATGCTCGGCATTGAGGGACCGACAGAGCGATAACGAATATATGGGTTACCATGGCAACGTCTCTGACTGCTTGCCAGCAGGGAAGTAACGTATTGTCATTTTCCTCATCATTCCTTTAAATTCGTGGTTGTTCCTTGGGTAGAAAGCAAGAGAGTCGTCAATCGGCCATTCTGCGGGATATTGGCGGAATATCATTGGAGGTTATAACCGTCCTCGAATAGCATAAGTAATAACACAAATATTCATCTTCTTATCTGATTACCTAAGAATCCCTGCGCCTAAATTTCTCTCCGATTACCGCTTTCTTATATCCATAACTCACTCCGGCATAATTTATTGAGGAGCATTTGATTTTCCAATACATTCACTTGGTATTTATATATTTGTCGTCATCCGGATGTCCTCTGTTATAATCTATTTTCTATTAATTTCAACTTACTAAACTGTATTACTTTCTTCCTTAATTACCACGTATGTATGCGAGTGCTAATCCCGAATGCTGTACACTCTTTCCTTTGAGGAAATATTCTAAGCTATGCAAATGTATAACTTCTGGCCCAGGAAAATTCCGAAATATGGATGCAATTTTAACGGCGGTGCAGACCTTCGTTTCGGGGTAATTGGTGGCTAATCAGTAAGTCGTATCAAAAGTCACAAAGCAAATTGCGTTTCATTTTGGAGAGATCTACAACTTTTGTCCTGTGACTTTTCGTCGTATTTCTATCCCTAATACATTAAACACAAGTTGATTTTGTACTTTTACACGTATATGTTATCATTTGGCACACTTATAGGAAAGGTAGAATCATGACATTCGGCACGCACATTGACATGATCATTGGCAATGTTATAGCCAAATTTTATGATTCTAGCTGTCACATGAGAATCAAAAATATAAAGTAGCATTCAAAAACTGTACAAGATTTCACCCCATTCAATGACTCTAACTCAATCTAACCCATAAATAAAGGAGATACGAGAAGATGTCATAGGACCAACCATGTAGAGCACTGAAAGGGGCGTCTGATGGTGAAGTCCGTTTGTAGATACGTCGTACAGTTGCAAAGCAGTAACTATCGAAATAAAGGTCTACACTTCTAGAGTATGTCTGTACATTGACAATTTTGGCGAAATTTCCGTACAGTTATCCGTTTCAGGTGTAATAATGACCATCTGCATATATTCTGTTTTGGTGTCTGTCTGTTTGTTTGTTTGTCTGTTTGTCTAAAACTTGGAAACTACTGGATATATTTCCACCAAACTTGATATTTAGAATCCATCTGTCCTTTGGTAGGTTTTAGGGCAAGTATTGTTTCTGAATCCCTGAATTGACTGGGGGATTATACGAAACCGAAACCGTCATTTTGCAACCAAACTTAATGTAAATTTAGCTGCCGTAATGGAAATTCATTTCTAGGCCTTTTTCCTCATGTGCATCATTTCAATACGAGGATTAATAAGGGAGATATCATTAACGGACCGTTTTCCGGTACAAGTCCCACCGGACTTAACTCAAGAGCGGGTGCGTGTAAAGCGTATGTTTTACAACTTGAAAACTACTGAAGATATTTGAGTCAAACTTTATATTAACATCCACCTGTCCAACGGTAGGTGTTAATCGTCAATAACATTTCATGTTCCCGGAATGGACTGGCGGTTTATAGGGAACCGAAATGGTGATTTTACTCTTCCAGAATATATACAGTACAAGACCAACCTGACTGGAAATCGACCAAACATGATGGAATTCCATCTCTAAAACTTTTTTTCATGTGCATTATTTCGACAGGAGGATTAATAAGGGAGATATCATAAACGGTCCGTTTTTCCGGTTAAGTCCAGCGGATATAGCCCAAAAGGTGTTGTACGTGGAGCAGGTTCCTTATTTATCTATGTAAATAAAATCGTAACTACTGTGTGCCTGTACATAGACTATTTTGTCGAAATTTTCGTACAGCTACTCGCTTAAGGGGTAATAATGATCATCTGCATATTTTTTGGTTTAGTATCTTGAAAGTTCTACTTTTTACACTTCTCACTGAAAACCCAGATTGCGGCATAATCTGCCAGTCGAGAAAGAAAACTGAAATTTGGCAAAATTTTACGACTTAGCCTGTAACGGGCGGAAAACTTCCAAGAGCTTTAAATTTTTCCCTTTCTATCCCGAAGAATATCGAAATATGGAGGCAATTTTAATGATGGTGCAGACCTTCGGGAAGTATCATCACATAACGGATGGCACAATCCCCGTTCAATTTGGAGTGATCTACAACCTTGGTCGTACGACTTTTTGTCGTATTTATATCCATTTTACGTTTGACTTTTCTCTATTTCTCGATCTTAAGTAAAGTAGTACTTTTCACATACATAATTCATACCTTCCATCACTTAGAGGAAAGATAGAATCATCATACTCTACACGAAAATTGGTCCACCCAGTAGCCATATGTGAGCCAAATGCTATGTATGTAGCTGTCACTTAATTATCCGAAAAGCAATGCAATGTGAGATAATCTTACACAAATTTTACCCAAGTTTCTAACTCAATCTGACCCATGAATAGATGAGATATCATATGACCAGCAATTTAGGCCGCTAAATCCGGCGTCTTATGGTACAATCTTTTCTCGATATGATGTACCGTTTAGAAGCAGTTAATCTGTAAATGAAGGTCTGCAATATTGTAAACAAGCACATACTTTCGTATGTCGAACTATATATATTCACTGATGTCGATTTTGTAGCGATCGAGAAAGGGTGTGTCTGCTATTGTAATCAGTACTCCGCACACCGACTATGACTGGCAGTAGGAATGGAGTCCTTCTCCAATTCCTGTGTAACTGGCATTAATGAGGCAGGCCTACCATTGTAATGAATAATTCACTTCTCGATTTGACTTTCAGAAGGCAAGGGAGCATGCAGCATACAGTCTTTGGCTGTAGGCAAGCGTTCCCGCAGTTATAAACAGATGTACCCATCTAAAATGTGACTGGCATTAGGCATACTGGCCTGCTATTTTGATGGAAACTCATCAACTTGGTGTGACTGGCAGGAAGCTGGCTGGCAGTTGGAAAAGGGGCCTATCATTATAATGATAACTGCACAACTCAATTTTGACTGGTTGTAGGGAAGTTTCCTGCCATTATAATAAAAACTCTTCAATTTGTAATATGTCTGGAGGTAGGAAAGGGGGCCTGCAATTGTAACGGAAACTCCCCAAATAGATTGTGACCGCGCAGTAGGCAATGGGGCCTGCAATTATAATGTAAACTTCCCAACTCGATTGTGAATCGCAGTAGGGAAGTGAGCCTGTCGTTATCATCACAAATCCGTAACAAGCACTTTACACTGGAAACAACGTATGGGGACCTCTGCATATTGTTTCTCGGATAACGCTAAGAGACATGCTATTTTAAAACAATCTTATTTACTGCATGTACAGTATTTACTTCAATATTCGTATACAATGCAGAATACCGTAGCGAAGCACGGGTACATTTGCTAAGTCATAATAAGGGCTCTCTCCCTAGTTACTAGTTATCCGTAATGGGAGGGATGAGTATTTTTTCCTAACATGCATGCATGAATATCCATATACCCATTCATAAATCCATCCATACGTGTTTTCTCAATACAGTTAGGGAATTTGTAATTAATTAATTAATTCATTTATTCATACACTCATGTAGATAATCGTAGGCGTGGCCCTTACATGTGGAATGGCGATCCGCCTGTGCAAAGGGCACTATTTTAGATAGGGAATCATAGCCAATTAATTAATTAATTCATTAATTCATACACTTATGTAAGGCTATAACCGAAGTAGGACGGGATAGGACGGGCCTATCCCAATCGAATATGTAGAGTGATCTAAATGCAACAGAGAAAGAAGAATAGGGAGGGGGGCACATGGGGAGCGGGATTTCCGCTTACGTGTGCCTCGCAGAAATTAGGGAATGGTGAGAAATTAGTGTTTGACAGTCATTAGAGCAGGTGGGGTCTTCCGTTTGGGCCTCAAGAGAAAGGGCCGGACGTGTTATCCTTGGGAAGGTGGCTCCTTTTTCTCACCAGGGGTGGATAACACGACCGGGCAGTAGTCATGCATAATCCCATCCATGCATTTATCCTGCCAACCGAATGCTCTCTCCTCAGTTGGTGGCTATCCGTGACTGGGAGAGAAGTGTTCATTCATTTATTCATGCATGCATGACAATTTAATTCGGTCATGGAATCATTCAAAAAAAAACTTCATTCATGCATTTATGTACACCTATGTATAGTGTCTGTGAAAATGGAGGAGAACTCTGTACAGACTTATGATAAATAAATAAATAAATAAATAAACGGAAACCGTTGCTTTTCTAAAGCTAGCAACGCTTTGGAGTGTTTGACTAATATTTATAAATTCATAACTCGTAAAATACCTGGACAAACTCCGAAAAAGTACTTTAAATTTCAGTAGATGCAAGTGTTCAGAGAAAAGAAATTGCGGTGTTTGTACGGCAAACGCTTATGTTCTTCTTTTTCCTGTAACATATCCTCATTGGATGTCGGCTGTCATCAGGGCGATCTGGTTCTTGTTCTCAGCAATTCGGAAAAGAGTGGGGCTACTGAGCCCATACCATTCTCGTAGATTCCGTAGCCAAGATATTCTCCTTCTTCCCCTACTTCTCCTCCCTTCTAAGATAAGCTGAAGGAGTCTATATTATCATTTCGTATGATATGGCCAACGTACTCAAGTTTGTTCTGTTTGGTGTTGTGCACGATCTCTAGCTCCATGTTCAGGCGTTGGTGTACTTCAGTGTTAGGTATTCTGTCAACCCATGATATTCTGAGCAGACGTCCGTAACACCACATCTCAAAAGATTGGTTCGTTTTGGTGGCATTCTCTGTTAGTCTCGGCGCCATAAAATGAGACAGGAAATACATCACACCGAAGTAAACGGAGTCGGAGATTCATCCTAAAGTGCCTGTTCTCTCGAATGCAGTCCTTGCCTGTTCAATCCGGGAGCCAATAGCAACAGCATTGTTCCAGCTGCAGAGATACTTAAATGAACTGATTTAATGACATGTTTCCTTATGACGATTACTTTGGTCTTTTTTCGTGTTTGAACGCAGACCTGCTGCAGCAATGTGTTCGACCACACGGTTTAGCAATGCCTGCAGATCCTCAGCAATTGTTGCAAACAAAACAGTACCATCTGCATATCAGAGATTATTTATTGTGATCCTTAACAACAATGCCCTCCTGTTTTCCATCTAGTGCTTTACAAAATACCATTTCAGAGTAAATGTTGAGGGGGAATGGACATAGAACACAGCTTAGGTTCTGGCAGATATTTTATGGCATTCGAATTTAATACCAATGTAGTTGCTCCGTTATTGGACATAATACATTTTCCAGCTAACTCATTCATGGTTGCCACCGTTTCGCCCCAGTGTGCTAAATTGGGCTCATCAGTTGGTAAACAGCGCACCTACCTAGACGCATGGCTAGTTCATACCGTGGAGGCCACTGCGTAGGGTAGGTGCTATTTACCAAATGATGAGCCCAATTTAGCACACTGGGGCGAAACCAGGATGAGTTAGCAGGAAAATTTATAATGTCTAATAGCGGAACAAATATATTGGTATTATAAAGTTACTCATTCGGGACAAATATTTCAGGTTCCCTATGGGAATGAACATTTATATCATCTGATGGCCAGGCAGGCATCAATTTTTGAAAAAGTCAAAGTCTCTCAGAGTGCATTGGCACTGCCGGTGGCTCCAAGCAGCCTGCACAGTGGCCTCCACGGTATGAACTCGCCATGCGTCTTGGTAGGTGCGCTATTTACCAAGTGATGAGCCCAATTTAGCACACTGGGGCGAAACGCTGGCAACCAGGATGAGTTATCAGAAAAATTTATAATGTCTAATAGCGGAACAACTATATTGGTATTATAAATTTACTCATTCGGGACAAATATTTCAGGTTCCCTATGGGAATAAACATCTGTATCATTCGAAATTAATGTTAAACTTTTAACTGGTACGGTACTTTAAAACAAAAGTGCACATCAAAAGGCTTCATTAGTCCAGTGACCTGCAATGACTTCATAAAACTAGTATTTACCCAACTTTGTTTTAAGAAGTTGTTACTTTTCTGCTGTGCAGAGGTAAAGTTTACTACTTTCATTATTTGTGAAAATATACATTTTTGTGTTTTTATGAAGGAAGTAATCTATAACGGGATTTATTTTCCTTTAAGAATAATGGAACATTTGATCATCTGTTTCCACGGGTTTTTAAATCCTTTCCTTTTGCATCTCGGCTGAGCTCTTTTAAAGGAGGTTCTTCACTCCTTTTATTTTCACAAGAAGCAATCTGAGAGGAGACTTGCCCTCAATTATCTGCAGATTCTGCCAAAGATATGATTTATATCGTATAAACTGTCGAAAACTTTGAGAAGGATGTTCTTGTTCTGGTATCTCTATTTAAATGCGAACGTTGGCAGTAAAGCAAAGTTTATCGCCAACTCAGATCTGAGTCTTGTTTGTCGCCAGCTGTTGCTCGACAGTCGACGTTAGTTGAGAATTGATCCCTGAGTTAAGACACAAGTGAAGACATGCCAGAGATAAACTGAATGACAAAGTATTGTTTCCAGAACATTAGTCTGTCTTCGACCGTCGAAATTACTACTGCATACAATCAGTTAGCGGCTGGCTATTGGGAATAAGAAGTGTGTGGGTGTGGAGGGGGGGGGGAATGTACAGACATCCAGAAGTACCAGGGTTTGTGGGATATATCAGGTGAGGTATACACATAAAAACTGAAAAATAAACCTACAAAATGGTAAGTTTTTTTATACTGTCTGAGCGAATTTCGACAGAGGTAAAGGCTGTCAATTGACCAACCTAAGTGCGGTAATAGTAGTTCTTTGAGATTTTGATTCAATCCTTCACAATAAAACTTTCATCAAAGGAACGTCCGGCTCCATGGATAAATGGTTAGCGTGCTGGCCTTTAGTCACAGGGTCCCGCGTTCGATTCCCGGCAGGGTCGGGAAATTTAACCATCATTGATTAATTTCGCTGGCACTGGGGCTGGGTTGCCTTCACCATCATGGCATCCTCATCACGACGCGCAGGTCGCATACGAGCGTCAAATCAAAAGACCTGCACCTGGCGAGCCGAACATGTCCTCGGACACTCCCGGCACTAAATGCCATACGCCATTCCATACCAAAGGAACAATATTACACAGGCATTACAACTAAATAGAAATACGGCGCGATTATACAATTGAAAATCATTTAATATTTGACTACACAATAAGAAACTAACAGACACTGAAAAGACTGCCAGACTGACAATGCGCGCGGCTAACGTGTCAATCATACCTCAGTGTTCATGACCTTGGTGAAAACATAATAACAATGTTATTGCTTTTACGTCCCACTAACTACTCCTCGACTGTTTTTGGAGACGCCGAACTGCCGGAATTTTGTCCTGCAGAAGTTCTTTTACGTACCAGTAAATCTACCGACACGATCCTGACGTATTACAACACCTTCAAATACCACCGGACTGAGTCAGGACTGAGCCTTCCAAGTTGGGGTCAGAAGACCAACGCCTGAACTGTCTGAGCCACTGAGCCCGGCGCAAAAAAAATTAAAAATACATTTATACCCCTGTTACCCTTTCTCACAGCCCCACTGTCGGCAGCCCTGAAGATGGTTTTCCGTGGTTTCCCATTTTCACACCAGGCAAATGCTGGAGCTGTACCTTAAATAAGGCCACGGTCGCTTCCTTCCCACTTCTAGCCCTTTCCTGTCCCATCGTCGCCATAAGACCTATCTGTGTCGGTGCGACGTGAAGCAACGTGCACAGCACACGCAAAGTCTCCACTACTTGCTGTGGCGCTATACAAATCGGTTAGCCGCGACGAGCGACATTTTTCACGTATTTCTGCTAATATTTTTGTTAAAAATTAAAGAAAATGAAGGAAAAAAATAGCTGTTAAGGCAACAGTGCTTGTCCATTATTAATTTCTAGTTCCAACCTGCTAAAATGAAATAAAAATGTAACGTTTTCTCCAAAAAGTAGGGGGTGACTGCCTCCCTTCGCCCAGCCCCCCTCCGCCGCCCGCACTGTACATAAAAAGTAATTGGAAATTTTATATGGAATTATAATATATCTTAAGAATAAAAATTACACTTTCCAGCATTTATACGGCATTTGAACGGAATCCGAATATCCATATTGAATTGTACTTCGACATCAATGGATCTCCGTAGCCTACTCTTGAGAATGTACATACACCTGTTCAAGATAGTGTAGTTGAGAGATTTATCCCAATTCTACAGTTTTCCCTGGTTTCGTGCTCATTGTGAAAGGTAAGGTAAGGGTTATTCTGCCCGAAGGCAGGTCCGAACCTCCGTAGAGGTGTTCCTGAGCCGGAGTTTACGTGCGGTAGGGTGGCCAGTTCCTTTCCGCTCCTCCATTCCCTTACCCCCCACCAACAGCGCGTGGCAACCCATCCAACTCCTGACCACGCCCAATGTTGCTTAACTTCGGAGATCTCACGGGATCCGGTGTTTCAACACGGCTACGGCCGTTGGCTCATTGTGAAACAGAAGGCTAAATTTAGAGGAAATTGTCTCCAATTAAGAACGAATGATATATCGGATGAACAGGTCCCTGGAATAATCCATTTCCTTCCTGAAACTGAGCCCGTCGAGAAAACAACTGTTGTCATTTTGTGCACTTTATCTTGGTGTCAATAAAACCCCATGCCATGTCAATCATGTGTGTCAATTATTACTTCTCTACATCCAATATTCCGTGAAGTATTGCTTCGTCAAATATTAACAGACTTTGGGTCACCGTACGTCGAGAAAGAGACATAGGCCTCAGGTTAATTCAGCCTACACCAAAATTGAATACAAGGCTAATTCGTGGGGATAACGGCAACCGGGCCTTGAGCACTGGCGTGACAGCCCTGTTAGTATAGAGCTCCCCCAGTTATCTTTACATCCTCTCTCACCCCTTCTTCCCACCTTAACTTTGGTCTTCCAAATTTCCTGATTCCTTCTGGCACTGCATTAAATATCTTCTTTATCATTCTTTCATTAGCACTCAGCACATGTCTTTCACACTCCAACCTTCTAATCACAATATTTGGTTCGTTATATAAGTTATAAATTTCATGATTATATCTTCTTCTCCAGACACCATTTCCTTCCACTGGCCCAAAAATTTGCCTAAAAATCCTTCTTTCAAATATACCGAGCTGCCTTTCATCAGATTTTGAAATTGTCCAGGTCACAGCACTATACGTTAATACAGGCTTTACTAAAACTGTATACATCAGGACTTTAGTTTTCCTGAAGAGCAGCCTAGTGTTCAGGTGTGTTCTGAGGCAATAACAGCACTTGTTAGCAGACAGTATACGTTTTTTGATTTCAGAACTAACACTGTTCTTGGAATTAACTTATGATCCATGGTAGGTAAAGCTACGCACAACATCAAACTTTTACGAGCTAATTTTTATGAATGTAGATGCATTAGAGTAGTTTTTCTTGGTTACGGGCATGTACTTAGTTGTCTCTTCATTAGTATGTAAAGTCATTATCTTGTTGCTTCTTCGAGGCTTGTGAAAGCTTCTGTCAATGCTCTTGGTGTTCTTGCTATTAAATCAATACCATATGCATATGCCAAAATTTGAACTGATTTATATTTGTGATGATACTCGCATCGCTAAAAACTTTCTCCAAAGCTATATTGAACAAACGGCATGACAATGAATCTCTTTATCTAACTCCGTTCTTGATCGTTACAGCACTTAATAACATATTCTGGATCTTAATTTTATTCCGAGTATTTTCCAAGGGTGATCAATTTCCTAGGGATCTCAAACTCTTCGATTGCTACATAGAGATTACTTCTATCAGTGCTGTCATAGGCTGATCTGAAGTCAATGAAGAGATCGTGCGTATCAATTCCAAATTCTTTACATTTCTCAAGTAATTGGCGGATTGTGAAGATCTGGTCAATAGTAGATCTTCCTTGACGAAATCCTCATTGATATTCACCAACCCATTTTCCACATAAGCCACCAATCTTCCTAATAGAATATTGGAAAATATTGTATAAGCAATGGATAATAGGCAGATACCTTTATAGTATCTTATGTATCGGGCAGATGATACGTACATTCCATTCATCAGGGATTGTTTCAGCTACCCATATCTTGGCCACTAGTTTGTGAAAGTGTTTACCAAATTCTTTTCCAGCACTTTTCAAAAGCTTTGATTGTAGTAGATCCAATCCCGGGGCTTTATTATTCTTTAACTTCTTAATGGCAAGCTCAACTTCCTCAGTAGTAGGTATCGGTACTTCTATTTCTGATTTTCTTATATTTACAGGAGGTAAGGTTCCTTGGTCATCAGCTGGACTTTTATTCAACAGTTCATCAAAATATTGGACGCATCTATCTAGTATTGCTTCCTCACTGCCAAATATTATGCCATATTTATCTCTACACAAATTTATTTTAGGCTGGAAATCCTTACGACTTCCATTTAACTTCTGATAGAAAGTTCTCACGTCATTCATCCCTTTCAACCCTTCCATTTCTTCCAATTCTTTTTTCTCATACTGTCTCTTTTCTTCTTGTGCAACCTCATTTCTTCCCTTCTGGAAGTTCTATACTCTTACACTGCTTTTCGGGTGTGATCCCTCTGTTGCATTCTCTGGTATGCTTCATTTTTTAAGGTTTTTGCTCGTTCCCACTCTTCCTCAAACCACTTGTTGTGCCAGACTTTCTCTTCCCTTCCTAAAACTTCATTTGCAGTGTTTAATACTGCGTCTTTATGATTCTTCCAGATTTCATTAGTACTCTCACTATTAGGCAAATCTGGCAGGGCCTCAAAGCAAGTTAGCATATGTCAAAGCAGTTTCGGGCTCCTTCAGCCAAGCACTGTCGATCTTTCTTGCATTGGATCCATGCACTTTCTTGCATTAGATATTCGGCTTCTAATAGTTGCTACCACAAGGTAGTGGTCAGAGTCAATATTGCCCCCCCCCCCCGCACAACTTGTAACGTCCATCAAGTTAGAGAAGTGTCTTGCATCTATTAGGAGGTGGTCAATTGGTTAAAAGTGCTTCTATCTGGAAACTCCCATGTCAATTTATGGATGTCCTTGCGATTAAAAATTGTACTTCCCACTACCATACTTCCCGAGGATGCAAAACGTATAAACCTGATTCCATTTTCATTAGAAATATCATGTAAGCTGTATTTTCAAGTACAAGGTCTGTATTCGTCTTCCTTTCCTATCTTCGCATTCATATCCCCAAAGATTATTTTAGAGTCTGCTCTTGGTCACTCATAATAAATTTCATCCAATTCATCGTAAAATGAATATTTACCTTCGTCACTCTTCTCTTCAGTTGAAGCATGTGCACAGATAAGACTGTAATTGGAAAACTTCCCTCTAATTCTAAGTCTGCACAATCTTTGCGATTTTGCCCGAAAATCCTTGATAAGGTGTTTTATCTTATTATTGAAAATAAAACCAGTACCAAGAATGTGATCCTTCGTGTGGCAACTATAGAATACGGTACCATTTGATTCTTTCTCTGTATCACTCCTTCACTAATCCATCTCACTTCTTGAATAGCAGTAATATCTAGTCGATACTCATCCAGCTGATCGAACAACTTTCTTAGGTTTCCAGCTTGTTAAAGAGTTAAAACATTCCATGTACCAATTCTCAAGTCCTTTACACGTTTGCGAGGTCGCCGTAAAAAGGTTAGGCCGGCTATTTCTTCTTCTGATTTTGTAACTAGAGTTTTTTTACAGATTGGGTTGTCAGCCCACCGCCAACCTCCAGCAATCCTGGAGGGCCGATTTTTTCTTTCGGGGTTGTCTCGTTTAGTTGGTGGGTTCCCATTTTGAAGTGACGGGAACTCGCTTTGTTCGCCAATACATGGCGTAGCCGTATACACGCAGTGTACTGGTTGCCCAGGGGCTACGGCGTGGACCTGCACACATATCGGACTTAGTAGGAATAAATGGCATTTCCCGTGTTCTTTTAGTACACTTTCACCAGCAAGAAGTGAACCCATAGGACCACGTACAACCCTTTCGACCCCACTTGACCTAACTACTCTATGCTGTCTAACCCTTTATAAGGCGGTGGGAATTATTTTCCCACCTCGGTTTTTTGTCATTTCTGGGCGCTGGGAGTTTATTTCCCATGTATTGATGTGTGCTGCACTCTTGGAAATATCTGTGGAACTATTCTGATCTCCTTGGAATCTTTAGCTTCTTTGGAAAACATCTGAATAGCGATATTATGCCAGCGCAACGCCTGCTGTGAACAAGATTTATGAAGTGAAAATAGGGTAAGAAATCAGCATTTTATAAGTCTATATACTATTTACATGAATTTTCTTTGTTTATTGTGCATTTTCTCATTTTTTCTGAGATTATTTACTTCCTTTTACCAATTGAAGAGTTCTGAGATATAAATTTCTTTCAGATTGTACGTGGGAATATGCTTCCCATAGCCCGAAATATTTCTGCTAAATAAAAAGTGAACTAACTGAACTGAAATTGTGTCCGTAGGTTGGCCATGGGAAATATGTTCCCACTTCTGAATGGCAGACAGCAGGCGGTGGGAAGTAAATTCTCATCTTATTACTGACCTCCTGAGCAGTGGATTGTCTTTTTTTCTGTTTAGCACTTATAGAGCCTATAAACAATGTTAGTTAGAAAATAATGTTTTATTGAGTACTGCCATAAGAAGGGTTAATGCGAGGTTAAGGATAGTAGAAGCCTTTACCTTCCAATTCTCCAAATGCCTTTGGGGCCTGTCAATAGGTCACTTCTCTTTGACAAGTGCTATGTTACTTTTAATAAGACTAGTGGACCCGTGGTGCTCCGGGGCATTCCTTATAAACAGGTCAGATAACTCGCCTCGATATGCCGGTGGCTGTCATATTGTTTTGCCTGCCCTTTTAAATATTTTTAAGAACATGTAGTACCGGCAATGTAGTTTATAACATTTATTTTCATAAATTTTATCTGCGCTTCATCTATTCGGCCGTATCTAGATGTTAACATTTTCAAACGATCTTCCTTGAGACAGTGCAACATACTATTGGCCGTGGCTAATTACTGATTCGGGTAAGTAGAGACTCAGTTTTTCAAGAGTTTTTCCCTGCGCTTTATTAATGGTCATACAGAAGGCTAGCCGAATGCATACCTTCCCGTCTGTACGTACGTAGACTCTTTTCTCTTAGCAGCATGTAAGTTATTAGGAACGCTCTGCCATCTGTTGAGTATGTTCAGAAGCTGGGGAAGGTCAGAGAATAAAAGAGTATCTAGCAGAGACGAGTATTCTCCCGTGATCACAGGAAGTGTATACTCTTTGGCTTGACAGGTAGTAATCAAACTTGGCTGCATACAATCACATTACTAAGGATGAAAATCACATTTATATCAGAATATTAATGAAAGTGTTAGTCGCTTAGTAACCTGCTAAGTACAGAATATATTGCGGGTTAGGGTAAGCCTTCGCCTGCAATTATTGGAGTGATGGTTTAATGATTTGATTTTATGTTTACTCAAAGGTGGCTGAACTTAGAGACCTATCAATGTCTCATGATTCGCCGGCAGGTAATTACGGAGAGAATAAAACAGAAAGAAGCAAATCGGTCCTGTAGAAAGGACGGCGGATTTGCCAAAGCTGTTTTATTAAACTCCTTTAATATATAGATAGATGTTATTATTGAATTTCTGATATTTGTAATTAATGCCTAAAGAAATCACTGTAACACAGAATCGAACTAATTACGTCAGATTTTCTGGACCTTTCATGGTACATATCTGAGATTGCACAGTTGTTGAGCTAGATGGCAGTTCATTAATTTTATATATTGAACATCAAATAGCACGGTAGATTTGAAAATGTGAGAGCGAATGAGTTACACAAAGCATCCATATTCCCGGAGAAGGTCTTTCACTTGGAGCTGCCACAACGGAAGTGTCGCACACTCCATCAGAATGACACATCTCCTCGTTCTCATCAATCCAGACCCCCGATGGCAGGTGAGAGAATGTGGCGCAGATGGTGCCCTGAAATGAGCAACATTGATTGGTGGAGAGAATTCCATGATTGAATGCTCTATCAGTCACTGCATAGCTTCACACAGACGACGTTTCATCACGTCTGTGGGGTAATGTTGCTTGTTTAGGGACAACAAAACGACAATATGAAACTACTGTTTACAAAAAAACACAAGTAACAATATATCCCAGGGGATGCGTGTGATGGGCTTAGTAAATACAGGATCCAACTTGGCAGGTTCGATCCTGGCTCATTCCGGTGTTACTTGCAGGTGCTCACATACGTATGCCTCGTGTCGGTAGATTTACCGGCACGTAAAAGAACACCTGTGGGACAAAATTCCTGCAACTGGGCGTCTCGGAAAACCGTAAAAGTCGTTAGTGGAACGTAAAGTAAATTAACGTTATTATCATTATTAGTATTATGGTAAAACATGGTAAGATTAAAAGGGCAGACAAGTTCAAATACCTGGGTGAATGGATCAAACTGGATAAAGAGGCAAACAAGGTAAGAGCTAGAAAATTAGATCTGGTCTACAAGCTAACACAGAGCAGGTGTAACAAACGGGAAATATCCTACAAAGCCAAAATCCGACATTATAACTCAGTAATGAAACCAGAAGGATTGTACGCTTCAGAGTGCCTGATATTAAATTTAAAAAGGAGAGCCGCAAAAACTCGAAAAGAAGGAAGTAGAAGAGGTCAAACGGGATGCAGAAGAAGTTGGAATTACACTGCAGATGATCCACAATAGAAATTTCAGACGAAGTGTCAAGAGTATAAAATCATTTGAAGAGAAACCACCAAAATGGAGGCCAGAATAGATCATTTCCGAAGAGCAGAGAAAGATGAGAAGCGAAAGAATGAAGAGGTATTGGGAAGAGAAGAGAAGAAATTCCAAGAAGCTTTTTCTATGCGGTCCTTAGACGGCCAAATTCGGAAAAGTATAATTATTATGCAGGGTCCCGAGCTGATTTCAGTATTGCTTCCACTGTATTGTGTGACGTATCATTGTGTAATTCGTCCGATCTTCCTTGGAACATTCACGTCCTCTTTCGCGATGTTAATGGGTAGAAGCTCTGTGTCATACTTTCCCACCTTTCGTATCTGTTACGGAAGGGGTAGTGCCTGACCATCCCTCTCTTCATAAGCTGAGAACGATGGAAAGAACGTCGATGAGTGGTATTGCGCTGTCTGCGGATCGGCCATAATAATTATAGCAACGCTCTCCTACATACTGAAGGGAGAAGACCACTCTGTGTGTACTTGCGGCACCCACCTGACCGTAGCACACATCTTTATGAATTGCGGGTATCTCGCTTATCTCCACCGTAGTTTACAACATTCTGGCACAATGCCCCTCTTTCTCAAAGATAACGAGCGGTCAGAAGGCTTCGCCATCTGTTTCATGAGAGATAGTTGTCCTTTTTATCGTTTATAACTATATCTTATCCTTTAATTTATTTTTGTTAAGTAAATACTTCAACTGCGTTCTTTTATCTACTAGTTATATGTTTTAGAATTTCGTTTTAGGTTTAACTCTTTATAACAGTTAGGAGTGTATTTTATCCAATGCCTTATTGGATTACATTACATTTTTAATCATAAGCCGTGAAGTAGTAGGGCTGCTGAAGATAGGTTAGGAAGAAAGGTAAAGTCAAGCAAAAATCAGTGGATAACTCGGTAGATAGAGAATGGCTGATGGAGAAGCGCAAGGATATTGAAGTTTGTATGGTTGTAAGAAGGGTAGAAGCTGCGTACAGAAAAATCAAGGGAACCTCGAGAAGAAGCAAAACTAGGTGTATGAATAGTCAGAGCTCAAATGGAAAACCACTTCTAGGGAAAGAAGACAAAGCAGAACGATGGCAGGAACATACTAAACAATTTTATTGTACCAAAGGAAAGTAGATGATGAGGTTCAGGAAGAAGAAGAGGCTGTTGATGGTGATGAAATGGGAGACCCAATTTTGAAGTGAGAGATCGATAGAGCTTTGAGAGACCTAGATACAAACAAGACATTTGGAATTGATGACATATCCTCAGAATTACTGACCACTTTAGTAGGAACCAACATGCCTTCTTTTATCTAATAGAATCTGGCATTAGGTTTCAATTCTTTATAAAATTTATGAGTGTACTTTATTCAATGCCTTATTGAATTGTATTACATTTTTAATCATTTTATGGAAAATAAGACATTCTGAGTTATATCTTCTTACTATTATAAATTTACGTACGTTTTCCATCTTAGTCAGTGGATAAAATTTAGTAATGATCAAGTCATATCATGCCATGAATCGGTCGATGACATAAATGTTAGTCCCTAGAAATCAACAATAATAATCGCTATGGTAGCTTAATTGCTTTTAAACCAGATCCTTCGTCAATTTCTTTATTTGTTTTATTAGTTGGGATTTGGAATATATCTTGACACTTTCAAATGTTCTCTTTAATAATGAAAATGTAGTCCAACTTCTCACAGTGCGCCCTGGAAAGCAGTAACGAATTGTACGAACAAATTCTAACTTGTAAGTGTGAGAACTTCCACATATCCACGATTTTAACATCTTGCGATATTTGTTAGATTAAAATAACATAAATTCATTTTAAAATTAATCGGTACATGTTTCGTTTTTCATAGAAAACATCTTCAGACGTGATCTTTATTTACAGTTGAAATATGTACAAAATCACAGGTTACATAAGTAAAACACAATAAAACACTCATATTATAAACAACTTGTCCTTGACAAGTTTAATGGTCTAAATATCTAAAGAGTCTTTGATTTTTTATTTATTGTCACTATTTGACGTCTCTTGATGTCAAAGATGCATTATGCGTAAAACAAAACTTGAAAAATTATCCCAAGGCAAACGGATTTTGACGTTTATTGATAAATAAATGTAGCAACAGTGTACAACTATGCAAGTTTTTGTGACATTCAGCATTTGATGTGAATGGAAACGGGGGGGGGGGATTTTCTTGTCATATCAAATGGACTGATTGTCTTCGAGATGGAAAGCAACTCCCTATGATGTGGTTGAGTCCAAATCTGGAAAGGAAAACGAAATTTTGAAGCTGGATAATGAAAGTGATCTGGTTGTCGTGTTTGATAAAACCTTGGGTTTACTCACAACCTAACGCCTCTCACGGCATCTCACGACATACGTCCTCCTGTTCCGATTTCAGTAACAATGGAAAGACACACTACTCTGTTTTATTATATTTTTTAAATAGCCCGTCATTCCTGCCCTTCAAAGTCCAATTTGTTCACTGTTTGCATGGTTTGTAGATTTAACAACCTGTGAAAAACACGGCTAATAAGAATTCGTCTGTCAATACAAATTGATTTACAGAATTAGTATATGGTGGTTAAAAATTTCATTCACTTCACCATCGTACATGTTTGGAGAAAGTGATAATTCCTCTTCTTCAGGGATAATAGTAAAAACCAGTCAAAATCTCCAAGAAGGTGCTCAAAATTACAATAAGTTACATAAGAACTTACCATAAAATCATGTACTTGATGATGATGATGATGATGAATGATTATAGTGTGCATTGCTCACTGGCTGAGGTAAGGTGGTGGTGGGAAAATCTGTCCCTGCGCCTTATTTCGCCCCCCTAGGGATTTCCAGTTTGCACAGTTGGTACCTAATGCTTAGCAGCACGCACGCGCGTAGCCTCATCCCTTTGTCTTGTGTTGAGAGTTGGTTATGTTCAGTTTCCGTGTACAAGGAGGATTCATTTTTCATGCTCAGCTGAGTTAGTGCAGCATTCAAATTAAGATCATGTTAATCTTAGAGTGAGCACTGGTATGTGTATGAAATACTGGACTGCATTTCAGTCGTGTCCTGGCGTATAATCGCCACAGTGAGGTGGTTGGTGTGAGTTACTGTAGCGGCTATTATAATAAATCAGGGAATGTTCGTAATTTCGTCCCCCTTCATTTTATTTTTATTTATGAAAGTTATTATTATTATCTTCAGATTGGAAAGCGCAAAAAGGAGGCTATGAAAAAGGGCTATTAAGGCAGTGAAGGACAAGACAGTGGTTTACAAACGTGTAGGTAAAGTCTTTAACATCCCACGAGAAGCGCTGAAAGACAATGTTATAAAAAGAATCCCAAGAAAACATTTTTCATAGATGGTCTTCAAGTAATTCATTATAGCGGAAGTGTTTTGTACTTTTGAAAAAAGTTGTGGGGAACGAAATCACGAACATATTTTTGGTAGTTTAGTTTTCGTAGTGTTTATTTTTATGTCATACATATTGTGTACCTTATAACAGTTTCACTGTAGCCTAACTTACCCGTAAGTGGAGAATAATGATTTCTAGCCTTGTCCATAATATTCCTAAACGTCTACAAGTCTAAATCTGCTAAGGGGGTGAAATATGGGCGCCCTACTTTACTACTTCCGCAAGTCGATTTTATTGACTGGCGGACCGTTGTTAGCCCTGCTTTCTAACAGGTTGTTAAATACAGATCTAACAGGAAACGAAAATGGTCAAGTTCATTAACACAGGTTTGTAGGTGGTGTTCTTACCTTTTCATGCCCTCACCTTACCAATATGGCCCTACAACCATGACGTAAGAAAATAATAATAATAATAATAATAATAATAATAATAATAATAATAATAATAATAATAATTGTATTCGTTTTACACTCCACTAACTACATGTAAGGCCTTTGGGGACGAAATGTGCTGGAAGTTTGTAGTGCAGGAGTTCCTTGGCGTGCCGACGACTCTACCGACACGAGCTAGCATATTTGAGTACTTTCAAACATCTAGATGCCGAGTTTGGAGAGAACCCGCAAACTGGGCTCAGAGGGCAGGCGCTCTTGGCGCTTGAGCCACTCAGTTCAGCTACTACGTAAGATTTCCTTATAAAACAGTTATTATATTATTATCTTTTTCAGAGATGAAATAAAATATAATGTTATAACTTACAGCGTTCTAATGATGAAAATTGCTGTTCATTACGATGAGATAATTTTGACATCAAATAAATCCAGACATTTACTCTTATTACTACTATTATTATTGTTGTTGTTGTAGTTGTTGTTTTACGTCCCACTAGCTACTTTTACGGTTCCCGGAGACGCCGAGATGACGGAATTTAGTGCCGCAGGAGTTCTTTTACGTGCCAGTAAATCTACCGACACAACGCTGGCGTATTTGAGCACGTTTAAATACCACTGGACTGAGCCTGGGTCGAGCCTGCCAAGTTGGGGTCAGAAAGCAAGAGCCTCAACCGTCTGAGACACTCAACCCGACCATTATTATTATTATTATTATTATTATTATTATTATTATTATTATTATTATTATTATTATTAGAAAGGCCTCAATGAGCCAGAAGATGAAGACAGAGACAGTCGTTCAACATATTTACATACGAATAGAATCATTAACACTCAGAGATTAAAACATAACATATTCATTAATTACGAAGGTCGTACTATATTGTTTTTCACTTCATTTTTTGTAGGGCCTACGTCCGGGTATGGTTTACATTTCACTTTTGAATGTGATGATGTGCCACTAGTGTCGTGTTCCACCGTTTGGTAGCAGCACATGCACAGTGGCCAACGAATAAACTCGGTAGTGATGGGTTGCAACTGGAATCGCGAAGAGTCGATTCCATATGCCTGGGGAATCGGGTACCCGATTCTGGAATCGATTCCGAGGAACTAGTAGCACCATCTATGATGCAGATACGTAAACACGTGCAGCACGAATGTGTTCTGTTCTGTGAGTTCGTCTTGGTTTATAACCAGGTCGTTCTACAAGCCATGTTTGCTCTCATTGTAGTGTCCTGGAGTTATATACACTAATACGACTGTAATTTGACCAGAAAATATGATTCTCTGTTTGAAACTAATCAAATTGTATGCATTATAAACAAATCAAAACTTGTACAGGGATTATGACATAATATAACACTACTATTTCATCAAAATACAATTTACTAGAGACAACCTTAACTAATGTTAAGCAGTGATGAAAATAAAAAAATATTAATTCTGACAGTTTCTCATAATCATATTTAGCAGTAGTCTAAAACGTTCTTCGTCTTCTTTTTCTACCAATGTTCTCACACCTGTGGGGTCGCAGGTACGCAATGTATCTCACATGTTGATTTGGCTCTGTTTTACAGCCGGATACCCTTCCTGACGCCAACCGTATGTGGAGGGGTGTAATCACTATTGCGTGTTCCTGTAGTTGTTGGTAGTGTAGTGTGCTGTCTGAATATGAAGAGGAAAGTGTTGGGACAAACACAAACACTCAAGTCTCCGGGCCAAAAGAACTAATGAGAGTCGATCATCGAACCCCAGACCCTCTGAACCGAACGCTCCAACGCTCACCATTCAGCCAATGAGTCTGACAGTAGCACGAAATGCTCATTGCAAATTAAATGTAACGGAAGACAGGTATGCTACGAAACACGTTGTGTACTTATTAAAAATGTGACTTAATTCCACAGACTTTATACGTTTATACTAGCGATATTTGAAAACCACATGAGAAAAATACAGTGTAAGCATAAATAACAACGTCGATTGCTAGACCCAGTGTCGAAATGTGTAATGTGATTTCCAGACTACCAGAATGAGTTGTCATTTCATTATTATGTGGTATAATTCATTCATGAAAACCAATAATACATTTCACTGTATACAAAAGAAACAGTAAATATTACACGTTCGAATTTGCTCCACTTATATGCGGCAGATTCACTATGGTGAGTGCCCAGCACACTCTGGTGACGTCATCGGGAACCGATTCCTCGCATGCGACATTGAGTGCGACTTCGGAGTCGTAGGAACAGATTCACGCGATTCCAGGCGTCATTCACGCACATCACTACTCGTCATAGCCATTTCATAACAACACTGTCATCGTAGGAGCAAACAACATGGAAAGCAACCGTCAGAGACAGCGCTATACGACTTGGTTCTTATGGAAAGAAGGCGTGACCATCTAACCTCATCTTCGAGAGGACTGGCAAACCAACTGATGACCTTGCTGCTACTCTGAGGAATGGTGTTGAAATGAAATGGCGTATAGCTTTTAGTGGCGGGAGTCACCAGGTGCAGGTCTTTCGATTTGACTTCCATAGGCCACCTGCGCTTCGTGATGAGGTTGAGGTGCCAGCGAAATTAAACAATGATGCATAAAATTCCCGACTCGGCCAGTAATCGAACCCGAGACCCCTGTGACCAAAAGCCAGCACGCTAAATATTTACCCATGGAGCCGGACAGAGGTGGTGTTTACCATTTTACGATTGAAAGATAATAATTCCCATTTTTGTTAGAGAAGATAGTAATCTCCATTTGTGCATATGAAAATTAACAGAACGCTAACGTGTAAAATATCGGTCGATATTACATGACATTCTATCTTCAGACGGTTTCCATATCTTCACTATGTATCGGGAGAGAGCTTTAAACTAAAGCAGAAGTCTGTGTTATATCCCCCTCAGAGTACAAAGTTTGTTGACACAGTACTCCATGAGAGGCGTGAGAGAGAAGTGTCAACGTCCCAACTGTAAACAGCCATTATAAACGCTTGAAGCCACACCACAATCGCACGGGAGGACCTTGGCCCTGGGGTATTACATCAAACTACAACAGGGAGCATAATTAACACCATATCCTGCAGGTGGATTTGAACATAGACCCAGCACCCTAAGGCTCAGGACAGACTGTTCATTACACGTGGTAGAGAAATAGTTGCGCTACAGGAACATGATAATAGTAATAATAATAGTGATAATTGTTCAAAGTTTTTCCGTGGTCAACAGAGCTAAGGAATCGTGTGGGGTGAATGGGGTGGACAGAGCACAAATCGGAATCTAAGTAAGTGACACTAACAGATACTTTCTCATGGATAAAAGTTTAAATTCAACAACAGCAAGTTAACAAGATATAAGGAATAACTGAATTCACAAACACTAATCAAAATAGTATGGATGCTCAGTAAGAATTTGTCATATTGGAATTTGTCCGCCTCTGTGGTGTAGTGGTTAGTGTGATCAGCTGCCACCCCCCCGGAGGCCCGGGTTCGATTCCCGGCTCTGCCACGAAATTTTAAAAGAGCTACGAGGGCTGGAACGGGGCCAACTCAGCCTCGGGAGGTGAACTGAGTAGAAGTGGGTTCGATTACCATCTCAGCTATCCTGGATGTGGTTTTCCGTGGTTTCCCACTTCTCCTCCAGGCAAATGCCGGGATGGTACGTAACTTAGGCCACGGCCGCTTTCTTCCCTCTTCCTTGTCTATCCCTTCCAATCTCCCCCACCCCACAAAGCCCCTGTTCAGCGTCGCAGGTGAGGCTGCCTGTGTGGGGTACTGGTCATGCTCCCCAGTTGTAACCCCCGACGCAAAGTTTGATGCTCCGGGGCACTGCCCTTGAGGCGCTAGAGATGGGATCCCTCGCTAAGTCTGAGGGAAAAAGCAACCCTAGAGAGTAAACAGATTAAGAAGAAGAAGAAGAAGAAGAAGATTGGAATTAACACTTTGACTTTTCTAGAGCTCATCAGCTCGAAATAAAATTACAATAGGGCACAGAAGGTACAAGAGTGAGCATATCAGCTCCTAATAGGTGTTCCTATTTTTAAGAGTATAAAGTCTTATACAGGAAGGAGGCTAACCTCAGATTTTTGAGAAGTGACATATCGGAAACGGAGCCTAAGTCTTTTACTACATCTCCAATCCGCGGGTCACAACCCAGTGATACTCATTACACAGTAACACAATATCGTCCCTAAATAGGCCGTTAAAAATGTATTAGAGATCATTTAGTAATAGCAGAATTACAATATCTGTTACGGAAAAACACCAAGATCTTGGTTAGTACGCAAGGTTACCCTTCAAGAAAAGCACACACATACAGAGACATAATGCCCATACTACTCGGTCACATTAAAATAGAAAAGGCAATAAATTTACAGCAGGCCGGCAACCAACATCGAAAGCAGGCGGTAAGCAAGCACTTGGGCGCTGTGGCCCAATGAAGCAGAGGCTAGGCGTATACTAACGAGTGGCTAAGTGAAATACATTTACACCTCCCCACCACCACCACCACCACCACCAAAAGAAGAGCGCAAATTAAATTTTGAATGATGGCAAAACTTAGTCACTCCATTCAAACATTGCTCCAACATCCGCCTCTATTATAAGAAAGGTAACTTCTTTATTGAGTGATAAGTATCGGAGCTTTACCCCTTACACATCTACTGTATACAAATAAAAATTTTGCCAGTTCACTTCATAAATCATACTCATATTTCGTCTTTGTCTCAGTTTTGGTATACGAAAGTAGAAAATACAATAGATACAATTCAGTTTTTGTCTATCCGTTTGTCCGTTACTGTACCACAGAAATATTTCTCAATAGGATCTCTCGAAATTCGGTATTTAACAACATGTATAGCCGGGTTATGACTAGCTGTACATTATTTGATTAATGTGCAGTATGATGGGTGCTCAGCCCAAAGTCTGGTTGGAACCTCGTCCGCCATCAGCTATCATACATGGCCTAGAATGCACTGAAAAGGCAAACTAGGGAGATAAGATAGTTCTCCGTTGCTTTCCTCGTCGAGCCAGAATATTCTTTTATTTATCAGTCTGCCATTCCCATTGAAATGCACCCAGAAACTAAAGCTATGAATGACATCATGACACCATTTATAACAGGGACTGGTTATAGCATTACTACCTGTAATACATACCTTTATTTCCACCATAGTACAAACCATCGGTTAGGTAATAAAGATAACAAGCCACTACTTCCCCCTATGTCTAAATTTACAATCTATTAAATCTACTCTGTAGCATCCCATACATGCGGGAATCTCCAGCACCACATATAAGATGATACCTTAACTACAATCTACACTAGGTTTTCTACTGCCTAAAACTAAATTCAGAGAAGAACTGGCTGGTCGTGGCATCTCCCCTGGTAAGGAAAACTGCCCGTCCAACCCGTAGACCACCACTCCTTGCTCCGCCTCGTGTGGTCAGATTTCGGATACCGGACCCCACACGCAACTAGCAGACAATGTGCTTTTCTCCCGTTCTTTGCGTGATAGATCACATGAGGCAGAAGCCAGTCCATCATATGACCCGTCATATTCTTATCTTCTGTCCAGCCCGTTGTATTCGAGTCACCTTTTTCCACATTGCCACTACCTATCCTTGCTTCTCCTCTTCTCCCACGTACGGACATGTTTAACATTTTTTACCTTGGGATGGGTCAGTCCCACCCCACCCTTTCACCTCTTATATCTCACATTCGCCATCACGTATCTTCCAGTCTGCTCTTTCTCACTTATATACTCCTTCCTACCCTCTCACCCACTATTCTAGATGTCTTCATACACTTCTTCCACATTATTTACATCTTATGCTCTACACTTCACATGCTAATTGTTCATTTTCTTATACTATACCATAAATTCAATATTCATGTACCTTTTTACATTTACTCTCTCAGCCTTCCTTCTCCTGCCTAATTTCTACTTTTACAAAGACTTTCACCATCCCCTCGCTCAAGATATTACCACTAACCTCTTAATACATTCCATTACCAATAGCCTATATACAAATCTTTCTTATAATAGCTACCTTGTATATAATATAACACTCATTCTACTGACCATCATCTTGCTCAGGACGGATAACCAAACATCCGGGCAAGATGCTCTTCCTCCTTCATCAAAGTCTTGCTCAATCCATCTTTCTTGTCAAGTACTCTAGATACACATCCACCATTCCTGGTCCTCTCTCCACAGTTCACACCACCGACCTTACAAATATACCAATGGTTTCCTTACCACTCTACTAATTTGCACCATCTACATGTAGTTCTTGCACATTATTTACATCTTATACTGTACAATCCACTCGCTAATTGCACATTTCCTTGAACAGCACCATAAACTTAATATTTATACAACCTCTTTACATTTACTTTCTCGGCCTTCCTTCTCCTGCCTAATTTCTACTTTTACAAAGACTTTCACCATCCCCCCCGCTCAAGATATTACCACTAACCTCTTAATACATTCCATTACCAATATATACAAATCTTTTCTTATAATATCTACCTTGTACATAATATAACACTCATTCTACTGACCATCATCCTGCTCAGGGCGGATAACCATTCCTCTGAGCAATATGCGGTTCCCCATTCATCGAAGTCTTGCTCAATCAATCTCCCTCGTCACTACACCAGATATATAACAATTCATTCTTTCCCACTCACTCCCTTCACACTAACTCTCTGCCAATTGTTCCTCCTTGAATTCACTACACTACTTGACTACACTATACTATAACAATCACTTCAATTACTACTTCAGCCAGTTTTATATACCAACACTAAGGATGAGACTGAGACAGGGCAATGAAAGTAACAAATTTGTTCTAGTCTATACCAGAACACACTAGGTCTCGCCAGCAATGGGAGTAGTATAGAAAGATGGAGTAATATTTAGGAAATCGAAATTGGAAATGTCAATTTTTCCATTAATATTAGCCGTACTAGTAACCTCTATATCCTAGAATAAAAGACGTGCAACAATAATTTATAATGTTTTATATTTCTTGCGTTTTCACAGTGGGAAGGATTAATAATCAGATATTCTCAATTTCACATACTTCCAAATATATCCGGAATAGTTAGTTCTATTTAAGAAGCTTGCGTAACAAAATCATTGAAAATCAATTTCAATCTTTCATACATTTTAAGCGTATGCGTTACAGGGAGATCAGGCAGGCTTTACTCCGGGGCGTGCGGTATTCCTTCCTATGGGCGAGGTCCTCCCTCGTTCGTCGCGCACGGGAAGGTTCAGCTCTGTACGCTATCGCTTTTTTAACGTAGACCTACGCTCCTCGACAGCGGGCACGCGTCACTCGGTGGCCCCGGGTTCCATTCTCGACCGGGTCAGGATTTTTAAAATTGTAAATGATTAATATCCCTGGCCTGGAGACTGGGTGTTTGTGTTGTCCTTAATGTGCCTTTCCTCACATTCAACACTTTACACTTCCGTCATTTCCAAATACACGCAGATTCACAAGATATGGTGCAAAGTAGGGACAAAAGATCTTCTTAGGTCGACGCCCGAAATAAATAGCATTAAAAATGTGTTTGGGTGGAATACGTATATCATATCACCGAAAGTATTTAACGTACAGATAAAACAGGAGCCTACCTTTTGTAAAAATATCTGAAAATTAGTTCCCATGAAACAGGGCTTAAAAGTAAGGCAAAATGTGTGCTAATATGTGACGTCACACGCATACTCTGTTATAAGATGGCGCTGTGTTGACTGTGTTGGAGGTGAAAACAATTTAATAAATGAGTCTAGGACCGTTACAAAGGTACAGCCTACCGCCAACTTTGTTCCCTGAGCTCGGCCTTTGTTTTGTGGGCGCGCATCTTGCTACCCGCTGCACAGTGTGTGTGATTTTTTAAATCTGTAATTTTGTCATCAAAAGTATTATGGATCGAGCATTTTTAACGGAACAGCGCGTCTTTATATAAGTTTAATATGTGTTAACTCACTCAGCTCATAAAGTTCAAAGACGGTTTCAAGAAAGATTCCCCGGTGTAGGCGTTCCAAGTCGTAGAACACTCCATAACTTTAAAATAACTGTTTGCCGTCCTGAGTGGGTCCGACGGTTGACAGGCTGACCTTCTCACCCCAACTTGGCAGGTTCGATCCTGGCTTAGTCCGATGGTATTTGAAAGTGGTTGAAGACGTCAGCCCGGGTAGATTTACTGGTACGTAAAAGAACTCCTGCGGGAGTAAATTCCTGCAAGTAGACGTCTCCAAAAACCGTTAAAGTAGTTAGTGGAACGCAAAGCAAATAAAATTATTATTATTAAAATATTTGTCAAGAAACTGGAAGTATCCAACCTAAGAAGCCAAAAGAGCTGCATTGAGTTCTCACCGAAGAAAGAATTCCTTGGTATTGATCATCATTTGGAAAATTCTCCAAAATAATCACTTCGTCTTGCACAAGAAATGAGAATCTCATATGGGCCTATGCAAAAGGTTACTAAATTATTATACTTAAAGCCGGGGCCGTTGACCTAGATGTTATATAGCAAGTTGCTTTGCGTCGCAGCGACACAGATTCGTCTTAAGGCGACGTTGGGATAGGAAAAGTCTAGGAGTGAAAAGGAAGCGGCCCTGGCCTTTATTAAGATGCAACCCCTGCATTTGCCTGGTCTGAATATGGGAAACCACTAACAAACCGTCTTAATGGCTGCCGACAGTCGGGTTCTAACCCGCTATCTCTCGATTCCAAGCTCACAGCCGTGTGACCCAGCAGGTGTTAGGTACCTTTAAACAACAAGCATCATCATCACTTAAAGCCGTATACATGCTCTTTAACCAGGCCGGGGCGTAGCCAGGTTGGTTTATCGGGGAGTTAGAACCCGCCCTCCACCATGGAATTTAAAAGAAATATATACAGAAAATGACAATAAACAATAAACTAATTAAATATTCAGGTACATAATTGTAGCACCAACATATCTGTAATTCACTTGTATGGGTGTCGTCATAATGACAAGTCATTGATACACGTTCATTGTGTTCTACCATCATTTGATAACCATACACCCCCCATCTCCACCCCATTGGCCGACCCTAACTACGGTGACATGCACATACTGTGAGTGGATTATAGAAAATATGTAAAATGCACAAATAGACCCACATTTAATAATTTAGATATTCACGAATTTTATTTTTATTTACTACCAGCTGTACCTACCTTTATTGACAGGTTATTCATAATGGAGGTACACTTACACTAAGCGGAATATTCGAAAAATAATGTTATTTTTGTGTTGCCTACTGTACAGGCTAAGGGCAACGTGGTTTCATCCATTATTCCTTGCACTTCACTGCCCGAAACCGTGTAACGTACGGCATTGATACACACAAAGGACAGGTAACTTCTTCGTTGCTGACATACTGAATTTTAGGCGCTTACATGTGAGGCCAGTTCTACATTAATCTAATATTTTTTGTACAGCACATTCGTCGTTGTGTCACCGATAGCACAAGCGAAGATCGAGTGTTTTACTGCCACTAACACAGGAGTATGCGAGGTATAGTTCGCCGGATAGGGAGCAGCTCGACCTGAGGTTATGCCGCCAACTCTTCGAGTCTTGCTGATAGTCATCGTGAACCACGGACACTGATAGCCACCTACGTTACTGTCGTATGAGTGGAACTGCGTGCTGCTGTTCTTAATTCTGTGGCTTGGTTCTAAAAGGGCCAATGTCGAAAAACCTGTTTTCAAGCTATGAGCATTTTTGCTTATTGTTTTCCAATTACTTTTTCAACAACTAACTTTATACATTCTTTGTGGAAATCACCTGATTAAACGCTAGTTTTTTCTATCATATTCTTTAAAAATTGCCAGGTCTCTAATCTTTATTGGTAATCTAACATTATTGGCAAGGGCTTATTTAATTAAACGTTAACTGTTCGTTTAGTACTTAACAGAGGCATTGGCCCTTTTAACATGTTGCGAGCCAGGATAAAACGCGCTTGTATCAGTTGATATCTCAATTTTGATAAAAAATGACATTGGCCTTTTTAGAACCAAGTCACAGAATTGAGTGTAGGGATAAGATAGGTGCTTTCGTACTCGAAATGAGGTACTACCTAAGCATGTGGGCAGAACCACATGGAATTACCCTCATGTGGGCGTCCTGATTCTAACTCCAAACCTCCGGACAGAACGGTGAATAATGGCCTTTACTAAAGAAGAAATTTAAAAAAGGCTCATTAGTTATAACAAACAAGCACTACATGCAACCACTGCTGGGCTATGTCCGCTAGAACTTAGACTCTAAAGCATTCCGTTAATAGTATCTCCCTTATTAGTCATCCCATCGAAAAAGTGTACATAAGAAAAGTATTTTAGGAATAGAGTTCCATTACGATCGGTACATTTCCACTAAAATTGATCATGGATTTTACGTGGGAGAGTGGACTCTAATACGAAGTTTGGTTAAAATATGTCCAGTAGCTTTCCAGTTATATAAAAAGCCCTACGCCCACCCGCTTTCGGGCTGTGTACTAGAACTTACTCCGTAAAACATTTGGTTAACAATATCCTCTTAATTAATCCTACTATTGAAAAGGTTTGGGTTGCTTCACAAAAACCCAGATCTGCCCAAAAATTTCTTTTGCTTGAATTTGAAGATTAATGGTATATAACTGACCTATAGGTTGTGTTATGATTCCCAATGTTAAGTATCTCAGTACCAAAATACGTTGCATGGACAGGAGGGGGTGTGCTATAAAAAGGACAGTGGGCAAAAGAGGTATGATAAAAAGAAAAATGTGTATGTCATTCTAATGTTATATTATTCTTAATTCCAGTTTAATACAAGTAGTCTGATTACAGAATAAATTGTTAGAGTTTGAACTGAAGGGAAAACAGTAAAATGTAAGACTTCAAAGGACTTTCGTGCTTCCACACGGCATGGTGGTACTTCTCAAAACACTTCACATGTAGCGTTATGTTGCACTTTTTGCACCTCATAGACCCTTTTTTGTGGCATACCCTGCACCTTGTTTGCTTCCGTTGGGATTCAATCATGTGATCTACGTGGTCATATCTGGAATCAGCATTTTCTAGCGCCGATGGAGGATTGTGGTTTTTTGCCGTTTCAGTTTCCAAGTCAGATTTTGTCCACACGTATGCAGTTTTAGAAGACACGGTCAATTTCAGGTAGTTTTCCTCAGTAATGTTGCAGTTGGATGTGTTATATACAACTTCTTCATCTACTACACCGTCTTGATCATGGGTCATCATTTCAGCATCAGCATGTAACTGTGATCCAGGAAAATGATTCACGTTCAAATCGTACTCTTCACCGGATTCCTCATCCTCAAGTATAAATAAGAATAGCATAGTCAATTATTTGCCATCAAGAATGGAGAGTTCACATATTCATTACTTGTACCTTGACCAAAATATCACACCAATTGGATTATAAATATCAACGAAAGGTACTGCGTAACTTACCTTTCATTCTTCCGGGGCACGAGCTTTTCCATGATGCCAAAGTATGGTTGTTATAAAGCTATTAACAATGTACAGAAACTTCTTTACACGGCTTGAAACCAAAAAAAATGACAATTTATATCCTTAGTGTGCTACCAACATAACAATTAGCACCAATTTTTGCCTGGCGGCTTAGGCAGTAGTAAAAGATGGTGGGTATGTCTTCTGTCCTTAAAATAGGACAGTGGGCAGATCTGGGGTTGGTAGATTACCAGTAAATTTGGTCATGGATTTTCATCTAAACCCTCAGTCCATACAGTGATCTTGAACTGATATTGATCCTAAAGGTAGATAGAACGGTAGATTCTAAATTTAATATCAAGTTTGCTTGAATTGCCGCATGGTTCAGCAGCCCCTTATCTTTTCGGAGGTAGGAAACCGAACTAACGTGTATATCATAGTTATTTGAAAAATGTTACTACCTCCTCCTTTATGGCTTTATTAGTGTGCCCCCGCGGTGTAGGGGGCAACGCCTGTCACCCGGCGGCCTCAGGTTCGATTCCCGGCCGGGTCAGGGGTTTTTAATTGTAATTGATTAATATCCCCGACCTGGGGCTGGTTGTTTGTATCGTCCTTAACGTTCCTTGCCTCACATTCAACACTCCACACTTCCGCAATTCCACTTACACGTAGGTTCCTCTCAAATGATGAAAGTAGTGGCACAAGATCTCCATAGGTCGACGACACGAACAAATATCATTTAAATAAAAAATAAAAAATGGCTTTAGTATAACTATACCGTGCTCGCGAATATGGTAGAAATCATTAGCGGCAGTGTTATTTCTATCACTTAAGCTATACTGTGTGTATAAAACGATCACAGCAACGAATAATGTTATCTTACGTTGGACAGGAAGTGTCTATACGGACTACAACGTGCTAGCTATTAAAAACAGATCACGGTAGCTAAGGTGGCTAAATCACGCATCACTGCTGTTGTATCAGCCAAGCTGTCTGTTAGCAGGCTAGTACAACATTTGTTTCGATTAACGCCGTTTACAGTGACTGTAATATGGGCACATGTCATCCTGTTCCAAAGAGTAAATTGATCGTTTCTATCCGATGTCACGTAGCCAGTACGACATGATGGTCTGTAGGTAGGAAGTAGTGTACCCTGCGTTTTCAGTGTAACAAGTGTTCGAAATGTTTGGTTTATTCAGATTTCAGCACGCCGTTTTAAAAGCATTCTTGCACGTTGCTCTTGTTGACGTGCATGCTAAAACCAAATCGCTCTTCCTTAAACTAAACTTGCAATTGATGCAATCACTTGGAAACCCCACGTCAAAAATGTTCCTGAAGCAATGGTGAAACCTCAGTGAAAGTATTAATCCACCTGCAGTGTATGATATCAATCACGACGCGCCGCGTGCACGCTACTTAAGATGTGAGCTGATCTTCCTCATATGTTCCGACAACAAGACGGCGCTGATTGTCAACTGTTTGGAGGAATGCATCGAATCGTGCAGTTCCCGAAACACCTAGGGACACATGGTACAGGGTAATACATGATAAAATACCCACAAGTGGTAAGCTACAACGCATCCATATGAAAGAAAGCGATTTGTGCACATTATGTAGGAAATGTAGTGATACCATACAACACAGGCTTGCTCAGTGTGAAACCATCCAGCAGGTATGGAGAAAATTTAGGGGGCTATTACAAACCGTGATAAATCAGTCAGATATCTACATTGCATCTGACTGGCTAATCCGTCCTACCTTCAGTTTGAGGCCACCAGAACTGAACAGTGAAATAGTGCTTCGACTAGGCTGTCATGTGCACAGCGTGTTACACACAACGTTCTGGAAGAGAAGAAGATATCTTACTTGTCCGAAGAAGAGGAAGTGTCACGCGAAATATGCGTCCAACTTCCTGTCCAACGTAAGATAACATTATTCGTAGCTGTGATCGTTTTACACACTCATTATAGTTTAACACTGCCGCTATTGAATGTGCTTAATTTATTTAAAATTAGTGTGGAACTTTAAAAACAATATATTTTGATTTTTCTGGTTGTATAAGTTATTGTCCAATTAATAATTTGTTGCTTCTCAGTTTAAAAGAATAAATATTCTTTTAAGTTAAAAGAAACTGAAAAAAGTGTCATATTTAGTTCACGAATTTCAGGCAACAGGAACTTGCAAAGATGGTTTCTGATTGTGTTCTTCTCTCTGTATTTTCTGTGTTCATTTTGTTAAACGATTTCAAACTATTATCTATGTATTAACAGTTGTTTGTAAATAAATCGTTTTTATAAAAACTACAGCAACAGGTGGCCGCTACATAGTGCGAGAGGCAAGACGAAACTCGCGCCAAACAGTGGGTGCAATTGCAACCACATTTAACAGGACTGCAAGCACTCAATCTTACGTTCCACAGTAGCACAGCGACTGAATGGGGGTGCTGACACCCGCACACTGGCGGCACCGTGTGCGATGGTGCCAAGAGCATCAGGTCTGCACCGACTACGTGTGAGGTCGCGAACTCTTCTCAGATGAGAGCATATTCAGTCTGAGTAGTGATTCTAGACGTACCCTCATCTGACGAGAGAGAGGAACACGTAATGCATCCAGGAACATGATAATTTGGTTGGTCTAAGTGTAATGGTGTTATGTTGCATGTTGACCGGGCTGCAAACACCAGTCAACTTTATTGTGAGTGTGTACTTCTTCCCCATGCGCGTCTTTTCAATTTTATGGATAACAATGCACGACAGCTTCGAATAGAGCAGGGGGGGATCTCTTGGAACGACAGGATATTCGGCGAATGGATTGGCCTGCCCATTCCCCCGACTTGAATCCCATCGAGCACGTGTGGGACATGTTGGGCAGACGTCTTGCTGCACGTCCACATGAACCAACGACCATCCAGCAGTTTTCAACCTCTCTGGTGGAGGAATGGAACACATTGAAGAGCATGCATTGGTGTCCGTGGTGATCACACATACTTTTCAAAACCATGGCCCTTCTTTTGTGATATCCAGGGGACCATCATGAGTCTCAGTGACTTACGTGTAATTTACTGTCTCTGCATAAAAGTGTCATTTCTTTTCATCTCATCGCATATTCCTTTCACTTTCCTGCTGTACCGTACTGTAGCAGTTCCCCCAATGCATGGTTAAAGTTACATCGAACTATGTTACTTGGCAGTGACACAACATGCGAAAGTCACTTTCGTTGTTACGTTTTGCACAACAGTGTGCTTATTTCTTATAACTTACAGATTCCTTTAACGGTGAGATCTCTGACGTGGAAATTAATGATCGAGTGAGTTAGCCGTGCGGTTAGGGTCGCAGAGCTGTGAGCTTGCATTCGGGAGATAGTGGGCTCGAACCCCACTGTTGGCAGCCCTGAGGATGGTTTTCCGTGGCTTCCAATTTTCACACCAAGCAAACGCTGGTAGTGTAACTCAATTAAAGACCATGGCCACTACCTTCACAATTTTAGACCTTTCCCGTCCTTCGATGTGTTACTGGGACGTTAAACAAGGGGCAGCGGCCAGCCAGCGGTAATAATAATAATAATAATAATAATAATAATAATAATAATAATAATAATAATAATAATAATAATAATAATAATAATAATCGTATGGCCTCAGCTACCGTGTGCAGACATTTCAATTTGACGCCATCTGGCTGTCTGCTCGTCAATTTCGACGTTCCGTTTTACTCCAGGCCCCCACTAGATGGCAGACCGAGTAAACTGAAACTCTCTTGGGCGTCTATGGCTGAGATTTAATGAATTTTGTCGTGTAAACACCAAACGTGTCACCAGAGATTTTTTACATGCCGACATCGTACGACATGGAGTGTCGAATGGACTTTTTTCCGCCCTTCAAAAATCCGACTACCTCTGCCGGGTTTGAACCCGCTATCTTGGGATCCGGAGGCCGACACTCTACCGCTGATCCACAGAGGCAGCTCAGCCAGCGGTGACAATGGGAGTAATGTACATGTTAGGCGTGATCCTTCACAATGTGAAATGCGCTTCCTTGCTCCGGTCTGGTTCACTAGCGCTCAAAAGATAAGCGTGGAGAATGACATGCCTTTTCATTTCATATCGCATATTCATTCCAGTGCGCGCTCTGTTTGACGAGAACCTCAATGGAATTTGTTTTGCAGCAGATCAATCTCTTCAATATTAATACGTGGTTTCACAGCAGTAAAGAAAAGGAACATAAACGCTGCCTCTCACATTCATTAATCCACAACGTGACGGTGAAAATAATGATGTTAATGATGATAATGATGATAATATTATACGAAGATAAGCAATAGTCGCAAATTAATACATGATGATATTAAGCCAATTTTTCCAAAATATTGTTCGTAATATTTCAGACAAAGAATACCCTCACGGTGTCCCCTGTCTGTCGTAAGAGGCGACTAAAATTAGCGACTAAGGGATGATGGATTTTGAACCATGAAATTACCTCTGATTAGTACCATTACGCGACGAACACCGTGAGTCGACTTTTCGTGATATTAGTACGACTGTGTGAGGAAAACCATGGGTCTGTAGGCGGATCACTTTGGGTTTACAGTACTCGTCTATAGTATCCGCCACTATGACGGAGGCTCCCCTCTGTGCAAGTTCGATTGGAACACCCTAATGGGGACACAATGGGTCTGCATTCCTGGGAACACCGCGGGCCTGGGTGTTCCCGTGAGAACCGTGAGTCTATGTTACTTGTGATTAGTACCGCTACATGACAAATTTCATGGTTCTACTTTAATGGTGTTATGTACCATTATAAGGGGCCGTTGACCTGGATTTTGGACCCCTTTATACAACAAGCATCATCGATTCAGAACTGTGCCCCTTGATCAGTATATATCATTGCTTTAAGATAGTTTCTGCGAAGGTGGGGAATTGCGGGTCGGATCCACTGATTGTTTTGAGTTCATAATCATTGTTCATCTGGGTCTTTTTGACTCCTAGTCAGTGGATTGATTTTGCAATTATTTTTAACTTTTAATATGCTGCGTTAGATCCACTGATTATTTTACATTCATATTCATCCACTCATTGTTTATAATTAAGTTTTAAATTTTGGTCAGTGGATGAATTTTAGAATTTCAAATTGTCATTACATTTCTTCTCATTTCGTGCCATTAGGAGCTGATGACGTGGATGTTAGGACTCTTTAAACAACAAGCATTGTCATCTTAATTAAAATAAAGAGGGAATGTCGATCTCCAGGTATCATTCGAATAAAACGAATGTGAGGATTAACTTTGCTAACCGAATGTTTTCCACCCTTTGGCGAAATTCATTTTCGTATGCACTTTCATGTGCTCTTTCATGGCTTGATTTTAGACAACCTTTCTCTTCTTCCTCCGATTACGACAGGTTCGACTCCTAGGGTGCTTTCTTCTTCTCTAACTTAGATAATATATCGAGCACAGAAATGGGGTCGGACTGAGAAAGTATCAGACATAGTGTCCATTAATGTACATCCTCGTCATTTGAGTTGTGTAAAAATAGAATGTCACGGAAGACCATCTTCCCGACCTGTCGATGATAAGGCTCAAACGTCCTGCCTTCTGAATGCAAGTTTAGAGTTACACGAACCATTCAGCACAACTAATTCTTTAAACGGCTATATATATTCGGTTATAACCAATATTAAGGTTCCAGAGTGCAAACTTTTCTCTGCAAAGAGACTCTCTAACATGCCACATCCTTTAACATGACGATACAACCTCGAATGTAGGAGACGAACGCTTAACAAATTACTCTCTACAAACTAATTCTAATCCGTTATTTTTACATCATGTATATCGTAAACATCAGTATCGTTTTGATAATCTGTGTAGTTATACTGTGAATATAAATGTTTTAGTGCCATAGTTTGGGTAAGAAATTGTCCTTTCCAAAATGTAAAGTATCATACCAGCATCTGCCAGCCGATGATGTACAACACCACGAAAACCCGTCCCCAGCACGGCCTAGAGCAGAGAATAATTTCACTTATTTTTCTTCCGAGCGAAGAAACTCAAGATTTGGTACTGCAGGAACTAAATTACTCACTAAAGATTAAGGTAACACCCGTTGCATGCGTAAGAATTTTAGTAGTAGCGTCGCTTCTCGTTTTTTTTTTTTTGTATATATTCTCTGACATCACCGATATATACGCCCTCAGAACCTACTACGTACAGTATCTTGCATCCTACCGATTATTGAATTCGCGTCTTCCATTTGGTCTACCTCTTCACCCACTAATCTGCATCACATTGACCGCGTGCAGTCATTCTTCTGTGCCATTGTTAGAGCCAGAGTATCTGATTGTCGAAACTTGAGCAACAATCACATACTGGACAAATTAAACCATAGCCCGTTATCTACTCGCAGGAAAGTAGCCGACCGTTCATTCCTGTATAACGCTGTTAACGGTTTATTTCGTTCTTCTGAACCTGCATCCTTCTTTTCCCTACATCTCTCAACTCGCAAAACTAGGATATCTCCACCCCTTCATATTACGTGTTCCCGCCTCCCTCCTGTTCAAAGAATTTTATTTATCAGCATTCCAACCATCCTTAAATCTATCTTCTCACAGGAACTTATAAGTTTTTTCTTCGTATGCCTCCTTTAATCGATTCTTCCTTAACCTAAGTCATTTCCTTCATATTCCTTTTATTCTCTTCTCATTCCTGCCCTTTTTATAGTATACTAGCTGATGTACCCGTGCTTCGCTACGGGATTCTCAGAAAGACTGACTTTGTGGTTTTCCTAACCTAAAATCAACATAGGTCATTACAAAAACGTAACTATGAATATAGCGATTAAAATAAATGCTATCATATAAAATACTCGATCAAATGGAAAGCCGCACGTTTTATCACTTTTAACGAACAGTGCTGCGGTTAGATTGCGGTGCCAATCTAATAGTCCAACGTTCCAGAGCTGGGATGACCAGGCCGCAGATTGTCATGAACACTCATTTGCCATTATTCCGCTAAATATGCACACTGTTCATTCCAATCAGTGCCTCAGAGTAGGGATTGAATAGCCTGAATGCTATGATGATCCAGTGTGTTACGTGCCAGTAGTATCAGAAAATTTATAAACCAGGGGAATGGCATGCTAAAGAAGAAAGTTATCTAACTCCCCAGCTACTACCCATCAATATTCAGACAGGCTGTTACACTCTGAACGACTGGGCGAGTTGACCGTGTGGTTAGCGGTGCGCAGCTGTGAGCTTGCATCCGAGAGATAGTGGATTCGAACCCCATTGTCGGCAGCGCTGAAGATGGTATTCCGTGGTTTCCCACTTTCACACCAGTCAAATGCTGGGCCTGTACCTCAATTAAGGCATAAGGCACTCCTAGCCCTTTCTTATCCCATCGTCGCCATAAAACCTATCTATGTCGGTGCAACGTAAATTAAATTAAAAAAATACTCTGTACGCAGCAGTAATCCTATCCACCGGAGATGAGGGGCAAGAGAAGACACAAAGCATATCATTACAAACAATGGTCAATGTAATGTTATTGTTGATCAATGTTATGAGCTTTCTATATTGTAGGCCTTCACATTTAGTTTTCTTTCGACTCTGTGATTTGTAAAATATTTTATACCATAAACTGTAGTTTCTTATTCTCCGACTTTACATACCGGTTTTCATTAAATACTGTTTACCCATTTTCTCGTTATTCGGCGCTGATATGGACTTAGTAACAAAAATCCAAATTCATGAATATCTTTGGGATCATAGCCATTACGGTAACAATGTATAAGACATGAATAATAGGAAATTTAATACTATATAACCTTAGTTATGAAGCATTCATCGATTACACCTCTAATAAGAAATATTTGAAAATTACATTTTAGGCCTTCCCCTAAACTACCATTTCACTCAGTGTGAATAAAATAATTTACAGCCTAGACTATAGCGACTTATTTCCTGACTTTGCATACGGATTTTCATCAAGATAGGACAACTAATAACAACAATACTTGAGAATTAAATTTTAGGCCTTCACCTAAACTACCATTTTTCTCAGCGTGAATACAATTATTGATAGCTTAGATTGTAACAAGTTATTTCCAACTTTGCATACCCATTTTGTTTAAAATACGACCACTAATAACATAAATAGTTGAGAATTCAATTTTAGGTCTTCCCCTAAACTACCATTTCACTCAGCGTGAGTAAAATGATTTATAGCCTAGATTGTAGAGGCTCATCCCCCGACTTCACATACCGATTTTCATTAGACCACTAATAACATAAATAGTTGAGAATTCAATTTTGGGCCTTCCCCTAAACTACCATTTCACTCAGCGTGAGAAAAATGATTTATAGCCCAGATTGTAGAGGCTCATCCCCCGACTTCACATACCGATTTTCATTAGACCACTAATAACATAAATAGTTGAGAATTCAATTTTAGGCCTTCCCCTAAACTACCATTTTACTCAGCGTGAGCAAAATGATTTATAGCCTAGATTGCAGAGGCTCATCCCCCGACTTCACATACCGATTTTCATTAAATTCTCTTCAACCGTTTTCTCATGATGCGTGTACATACATACATACAGACAGACAGACAGACAGACAGACAGACAGACAGACAGAAATTTCGGAAAAGTAAAAAGTGCATTTTCTTGTTACTATGGACATAACCGATACAGAAATACCATTATTTTCAAATTCTGAGCAATGTACAGAAAAAACTCTTATTTTATATATATATAGATAATGAAATATCGATTTATTTTTTTTACTGTACAGTACCGTTACTTATGTGTCATATCTGTACAGTATGTTACGAGTTTTTTATTAGTGCTGAGTCAGATATCGATTAACATACTTATTTACTTACTTACTTGTCTGCTTGCTTGCTTACTTACTCAATCACTTACTTACTTACTTACTTACTTACTTAGTTACTTACTTACTTACTTACTTACGTACTTACTCACTCACTCACTCACTCACTCACTCTTTACAAGCTTCCGCACGATCCCTCTGTGTAGAGGGCGTACACCAGGGAATTGTGTTATAAATCGCCTAACGAATTCACTGGAAGACTTTGTTTTTACATAATCATGGTGCATAAATACCCTTTCCTCTACCGTGTACACATGTGGAGGCATTATGAGAATTATACCCCAAAGTAACACTTCACAACTTGAGAACAGTTGGAGTGACAGATTAACACTTAATACAGGTGCTAAGCACGGACCTGAACTGCAAAGTAACTCCTATTAATAGCTACTCTCCTAGCATATATTTCTTCTCTCATATAAGTATTTTCATCTACTGTGGACCCTATATATTTAAAGCTCCTGCAGCGTTCATATTCTTTCCCATTTAAATTCACGTGGATGTAAATAACAGCAGTATATTAGGGAGTGATTCTTTGTCAGTAAACAGTAGTGAAATTTTGGACACTCAAATTAGAACCTAATTTGTGTCTTTTGCAGATCACAGATATTGTGACCAAATGTATTGCAAGATTTTTTTTTTTTTTTTTTTTTTTTTTACTTTTTGCTATTGGCTTTACGTCGCACCAACACAGATAGGTCTTATGGCGACGATTGCAAGATGTTAAAAGGCTCTTCCTTAAGCAAGGGCATGGCCGATATATTCCTATAGTTGCCTCACCGAAATCCTTCGACTGTGTGACGTTAAATCACTAGAGAAAAAACAAAGTCATACAAGAATGAGTTTCGAAAACCATGAAAAATATTTCAGGAGAGAGGGAAAATCCAGATTTTTGCAAACTAGTCCTCATAAGGTTAAAGATAAAGCTTAAATCAGTAAGTACGGGCTCATTGGCTCGGACCGTAGAGTGCTGGATTTCTGAGTCCCAGTGGCGGGTTCGATCCCACCTCAGTAGGATAGAATTTGAAAGAGCTTAAATATGCCAGCCGCTTTTCGGTAGATTTACTTGCAAGAATATCTGTGGGACAACATTCCGAAACCTCGGTGTTTCCAAAAAAACCATAAAAGTTGTTATCAAGTTTACTTCTAAGGACTCAATCCTGTCCTTGTTACCAGCTACTACTTTCAGATCCCTATACGAACTGGAACTCCTTGGCTCTCGAAGTTGCTTCACGAATGAGAGCTTTGCCTGTGTTCTGCATCTTTTACTCAGAAGTTTTCCTTCCATTATAGAAGAGATAAAATTGTTTGCCGAATTAATCTGGCCTTCCTCGTCTCTATTTCACTTATCAGAATGGATTGCCGATAATCATCTTCAACACTTCTTCGTTCCTTTCTCTAACGATCAACCAAGAAATGCGATTTCCGGTCACTAATCTCCAAAACCTTATTTTTGCTGATTCCAACTTTTTTTGGATAAACAATAGTTAGTAGAACGTAAAACATTTAACACTATTAACACATCTCCCGCTATTTAAACGTATGAGAAGCATAAAGTTTTGCATAAACTCTAGGCGTACGGCGCATAAGAGCCCCTGAAATGTGTGTTACTTTTGCTACATAACGGAAGAACAGGCTGGACGACACTTCCAAATAACCAAATTACTTTGCATTCTGGCCCATTACTGCCTGAGAATGCGGATTCTTACAATTAATCAGTAGCGTAGGAATTTGAAACATCGACTCCCGTAAGATTGCCGAAAAAAGCAGAACTGGACGTTGTGTAGCTCACAAGCAGTGGATAGTATCTAGCCACTGTACTATTAGTTAATTCCAGGCAAACATGTCACATCAGTGGCCTCTGTGACCTGGGACATTCGTTTTAGGTTTAGATAAGCCATCTCCATACAGGCCCTGAGTGCCCATGATGGGAAAGAAGATACAGGCTTCTACTTTCCGCTAAGTGGGATAAAGTGGTCAACTCTACGCCCGGACGCATTTTTCTCCCAGAAATTAACCCGGTACTCACTTTTGGTCCAGGATGTGTGATAATTGGGGCCATTATTAGTATTCCGTCTTCAAGAAAGCGATTATCACGTCAGTTTTTGTTTTCGACGACACTGAGCAGAAAATTGAAATTGTTCTCGTGCTTTACCATTCCCCAATGTTCACCATCCAGGAAGTTCTCCGTTTGCAGGTCTGCATCGCCTTCTATCATATCCTGCATCACTAGTTTATGTGTGAAGAAAGCAACGGGAAACTACCCCAATCCTCATTTCCCTAGTACGCCTCTTCAGTGATGCCTAGGAAATCTATGACAGCTGTTGGCGTAGCTGTGGATGATCAAACCAGACTTCGGGCTGAATACCCAACATATATACTAGTTTATGTGAAATTTTGTACTTATTATTCAGCATCAGATGTCCGAAATATTCGAGTTCCCTTTATGTTTAATTTTTGGAAAATAATATTTCAGTTCTCTGTTCCAATCTATCCATCATCAGTTTCCTTCCATGAGATTCATGACATTCTCTGCTAAATCCACATTTCGAAGGCTGCAGTCTTTTGCACAGGATCTGCGTCGAAGTCCATCCTTTCATCCCATACATCATTGAGATAAAGTGGTATTCCCCAACCATTCGAAGTCCCAGATCCAAATTTAGATAACAATCACTTAGGAGTTTCTTCATTCTAATGAAGATGTTCCGTGAGTGCTCGATTCGTATCTTGATCTCTTGACAGTACTCTCACTTTTCATTCCAGCAGCATCCAGGGTATTAATAATGGGTTGTTGTTGTTATTGTTTGTGTCAGCAGTCCATAGACTGGTTTGATACAGCCCTCCATGCAAGTCTATCCTGTGTTAAACTTTTCACTTCTACGTAACTATTGCATCCTTCATCAGCTTTAATCTGCTTATCATATTCATACCTTGGTCTACCCCTGCCGTTGGTACCACCAACGCTTCCTTCAAAAGCAACTGAACAAGTCCTGGGTGTCTTAAGATGTGTCCTATCATTCCTATCTCTTCTTCTTGTCAAATTGGATATAGTGATGTTTGGCTGCAAAGGATGCAATTATTTCAAACTGTAAGTACTCATGTTTAAACTGACGTAAAAACATTTCAATTGTAGTTCAACTAAGTGCTGTAAATCAGTTTTTAAACTGTAGTGAAATTCAGTGCAATCCATAACAGTGTTTACAAAGTTGCTACCAACATAGTGTGTTGATATTTCCGTGGCGTCAAGTGAACTATCGATTGTTACAAACTGCTACCAACTTCTGTGTTCAATGTTTCCAAGGAGTAAAAGTGTATTGTATTGAATCGATTGCAACGAGTATTGCCAACATTACGAAAGTTTATCTGTACAGAGCACAAGTATTTCCTGTTGTAAAATGGGTGTGTGCGGAAATTGTTCAAAAGCTGTGTCACGTCAGGATGTAGATGGAAAAATTCAGTGCAAGTTATGCAGTAATCTATTTCATAGTGCATGTGTAAATCTTACGGAAGAGTACGTGAAAAACTTGCGATCCAATGATGAGATGTGGTTATGCAGTAATTGTGAGAAAACTCCCTGTAGTAATGTGAGTGATCAGGAGGGCAGTAAAGTTGTAGAAAATATACCGACTGTAAGAGAGATATATCGACTTCTGCTTTCAATTAGTAAAGAAGTTAAGGAATCGTGTAAGAATCTTGAGGTAGAGCTCGGTAAATCACTGAACTCGGTTCATGAGAAACTGGAGGAAAACTTTATTTTACTCAATAATCATGGAGAAGAACTGAAATCATGTAAGGAAGTTATTGAGAGCCTTAAATCAGAGAACTGTGCATTAAAGAACAAGATCAGCAACTTACAGCAACAAATAGATGACCTAGACCCATATGGAAGGCGGAATACACTGGAAATGCATGGGATTCTTGAAACGCCAAATGAAGATGTGATCTCCTTAGTGAAAAATGTAGATCGGTCATTATATGTTACTGTGACTGATAATATGATTGACACATGTCATAGGTTAAAAAAGCCAGTAAGTCAACCTCACGCAAGAGTTAACGTGAAATTTGTTAGAAGATTTGGCAAGGATATGCTTCTCAAGAGGCGTAATATTAAAAACTTGAGCTGTGCCGACATTGGACTTACCTCTGGGGGGCCTATCTAAATCAACAGAATGATTATTTTCAGTGAAACGAGAAAGGTGAAAAGGGAGAGATATTTTGCATATTTGTGGGTGGATAATGCAGGAAATATTAAACTTAGGAAGAAAGCAAGTGTCACTTATGTATATACTCTTAGAACGATTGATGATGTTAAGAATTTGGCATGATATAGATGGCTGTAAAGGTTAAATTGTTATCATTTTACTATCAGAATGTTAGAGGGTTGAACACCAAAATAAGTGACATATACACAAGTGTCCCTGCTAGTAATTATGACGTGATCATGGTTACAGAGTCATGGAGAAATATTTGATACAAGATATAATGTTTTTCGCCGGGATCGTGTTCATAAGAAGGGTGGTGGTGTTTTGATAGCTGTTGCCAATACTTTTAAATCTGTTCTTGTAGAACTTGATGTAGAGACCATAGAATGTGTCTGTGTTAAATTTATTTTAGGTGAAAAGTTATATCTCGTGGTAACTGTTTACTTTCCACCAAACTATAATTTAGAAACTTATAATAATTTTTTGCTGTACTTGAAAACATCGAATTCATACAACATTATAATATTATTATAACGGTTGATTTTATCTTATCCTTGATCAATGATAGTAACTGTAATTTACTTAACTGTGGACCAAAATACCTTGCTCTGGCTAATTTTATTGCTTTATTCAATCTGAATTCGTTTGATAACGTAAAAAATAGTTTGTTCAAACAGTGTATGACATATGGTGGAAAACATTTGTTAACTGCGCAAGGAATAGCCAACGCGTTTGCATGTTATTTTCAAACTGTTTATGCACCCCAGCCTTCTTTATATATAGCCTCTGAGTCAGTATCAATAATTACTGCTCACAGCTTGCGGATGGGTCCTATACGCGAAGATGAGTACAAAGATGCAGTAACAAAACTTAAGGCATCTAAATCGGCGGGAATTGATCACATACCTCCTTACATTATTAAAGGATGTGCAGAGGTGCTAATGGTTCCAATAAGTGCCATATATAATTTAATTTTAAAGACGCAAATATTTCCTGAGATTTGGAAAATAAGTAAAATAACTCCGATCCTTAAATCTGGTGATAGTTCGAAAATTGAGAACTACAGAGCTATCTCAATAATATTTGCTCCAGCGAAGCTCTTTGAACAAGTACTCTATGTTAGAATATTTAATGATATCAAACCATACGTATCAGAATTTCAGCATGGGTTTTATCCCAAGCGTTCTACTACGACTAATCTTATAAACTTTATTAAGGATATATCTGATTCAATGAAAAAGGGCTTACTATCGATGCAGTTTATACTGATTTTGCAAAAGCTTTTGATAAAATTGATCATGGTATACTTTTGAGTAAATTATCATTATTTGGTTTATCCTCTGAGTCTCTGAAGTTAATTTCTTCACATCTATTAGACAGAAAACAGTTTTATCTTACGCACAAAATACTTCATTCCAGTTCAAAGTTAATTCTGGAGTCCCTCAGGGCTCAAACCTTGGTCCATTGTTCTTTTAATTATTTATCAATGACTTACCGAAAGTAATAAAATATTCAAAATGCTTACTCTTTGCTGACGACCTAAAGATTTACAAGCAAATTACCGGGTATGATGATGCTATGGAATTGCAAACCGATCCGAACAACTGTTACAAATGGTGTGTTGTAAACAGGCTTTTTTTTTTTTCAATATTAAAAAGTGTTTTGTGATCACATTTTCTCGTAATAAGAATGTGACTGTGCATAACTACAGTATAAATGGTGACATCTTGCAGAGGTGTAATTTAGTAAGTGATCTGGGTGTTATGTTTGATTCAAAACTTTCATTCAACAGTCATATTCACAAAATTACAAATGATGGATTTAAACAAATAGGGTTTATTATTAGAAATACTCGGGAATTTAGGGATGAATATACTTTTAAAATCTTGAATATGCATGTAACGTGTGGGCTCCTCAGTCCATGTGTACAATTAACGAAATAGAAAAATACAAAACAAATTTTTGCGATATTTATATTTTTAAAAATATAATCGATCATCATATCATCAAAGAGTTTCTTATAGAACTCTATTAAATTAATTTGGCTTAATGCAGCTCAGTACACGTAGAATATTAGCTCAACAGATATTTCTTTACAAGACAGTTAATGGAATATCAGACAACCAAGAGTTTGTTAAAAGAATCAACTTCAATACCAAGAAGGTAACTCTTCGTTTGAGACAAACATTTTACTGCCCCTTCTCAAAAACCTCACATCATAACAATTCACCTGTTGTAAAAATGTGTGAAGTATATAACAGGATATCTTCAGACAGCAGACAAGTAGAGTTTGCTTTATCACTTTCTTTATTTTCAAAAATGTTAAAACAATATTTACATTATAATTAATAATTTATTGGAGAAAATTAATTCAGCACTGAAATATGACGTATGTAATGCTACTATTATTTTTCCAATGTATATGTGTTTGTGTATTTGCTGTTCTTATGAATATTTTTCTGTTTTCTCTGCTTATTTGTTTTATCTTTAATTTTAATATTTTACATGTGTGTATGTTTTATTGAAAATGTGTTTAAATTATTCTTAATTTAGTCATGGCAATCTTGGTTTTTTAATTTTATATATTATTTTGTACATATAGGTACCATTTATATATTGAATGTATTTTGTACCATCCATTGTAATTGGGGATATACCGTGTTATGGATGTATTAATAAATAAACAAATTTACCCAAATCGATCTCCTTTCGCCAATTCTATTCAGTACATCTTCAATTGTGACTCGATCTATCCATGTCACCTTAAGCATTATTCCGTAACACCTCATTTCGAAAGCTTCTATTCTCTTTCTTTCTGAGCGAGTTATCGTCCATGATTCACTTACATAATATGCCATACTCCAGACGAAAGTCTTCAGAAATATCTTTCTAATTCCTACATCAATGTTCGAAGTCAGCAAATTTACTTTCTTAAGAAAGCTCTTCCTTGCTTGTGCTAGTCTGCATTTGATGTCCTCCTTACTTCTATCATCGTTAGTTATTTTACTACCCGAGTAACAATATTCATCTACTTCCTTTAAGACATCATTTCCTAATATAATATCACCTGCATCACCTGCCCCCGTTCGACTGCACTTCATTACTTTTGTTTTGGACTTATTTATTTGCATCTTATACTCCTTACGCAACATTCCGTCCATACCATTAAGCAACTTCCCGAAATCTTCTGCAGTCTCAGATAAAATAACAATATCATTGGCAAAACTCACGATTTTCGTTTCCTCTCCTTGGATTGGGATTCCCTTTACAATTTCCTCTTTGATTTCCTTTACTGTCTGTTCTATATAAGCATTGAAAAGGAGAGAGGACAAACTACAGCCTTGCCTCTCTGCTTTATGTGTTGCTGCGTCTTTTTCGAAGCCCTCAATAATGGGTAACACGTTCAATTTTTCGGCCCCGTACACCAACTTTCTCTGGATGTCATTATGAATACGGACATCTGCGCACCTTGAAAAAGTATATAAAATTTTAAGAAATGAGCTGTCTCTGGAAATTCAAACACTTTTTATTTATAAATGAAACACTACCTAGTGTAGTTTTATTGTAAATTCCCTTGCAACTATGTAATTAATTTCCGCACCTGGTGTTGTTTATTAAAAACGTTCTTTGTGCTCGTATTGCACCACACTATGTTCGCTCGGAATACTATTATTTACCATGCTAACAAACTTCTCTATTGTTTTATTAATCCCTCTAGGATGGTAGATGAATTTTAAACATTGCTCAGCTCGTCGCCAGGAGTTCGTGAAACTGCTTACATCATTCGACAAAATTATTCAAGTGTATTTCCTCAAATGTACCTCTGTGTTACTTTTAAAACGTGACGCTCTTTGTGGTTTTCTTGTTTTGCTACTGGTTTAATATATTGAAGGTTATTAGCGACGCAATCCACAAAAGAGATCTTCTAGTTGGACTCTAGGCAGACGTTGGACGTAAGGCCACAAGAGGAAAGGAGAAAGGTTCATTTACGCTATTCCATCAGAAAATACAAGATTTGCACTCAAGTTTGCCACTCAGGGTCCGATAACCTAGGTATTAGGCCCCTTTAAAGAACAAGAATCATCATCATCATCATCATCAGTTCCCCGAAGAAAGCTCCTGGTATAATATTTATTGGTAGTTCACAGGTGGCAGTAATTGTTGCCTATTGTCGTTCGCGGTAAGTAAAATAAAATTATAATATTAAATGCACTCATGCTTCCTAATAATGAATCAATTTTTGCTTGATTTTAGTTTCAAGGTTACGTGCACGCAACCGACATTTCATTTATTTTACTGTGAGTCATATACTTGAATATTTTGCTTACACACTCCGATTCTGACAATTGGTACCCCCAATCTCTCATAATCAAAGATATAAGTGAATACCAAGGAATCCTGAGAATACCATAATAATAATAATAATAATAATAATAATTATAATAATAATAATAATAATAATAATAATAATATCTCTCAGGTAAATATATTCAAATAATTAAGGGAAAACCATCCGGATTAAATCGTGGAGCAAACACGGAGAGAATTTCTAAGTAACAAAGAGCCTATAGAATCACATTGAACAGGTACAACAACAACAACAACAAAATCAATATCTCGGAACGTTATATTAAAACACTATAACACTTTATTATGCCTGAAGCATTATACGCATCAGAAACCTTGATCATTGGAGGTAGATCACTAACAAAAACTTTAGAAAAAGCAGAAAGGAAAATGTTCAGAAAAATCGTTAGCCCAATATGCAGAGAAAGAGTGTGATTGAAAAAGAGGTCTCCTGAATTATTACAGGCATTCTGCGAAAATATAAGATACTATTGGGAAACGATGACTGATACTGTATAGCCTTATTCAATGAATACCTTACAGACAGAAAAAAATGTGTTTCCTGCAATAATGTGAACAGTACCCCACTGCCTATAAAGTTAGGTATACCTCAAGGTTCAGTACTAGATCCCATTCTCTTTATTCTCTTCTCTGACTAAAGAGATATTTAATTGTGTCTCCTCAATAAAAGTCAAATATACTTGGACAACGGAAATTGAAAAAGACCTTCAAGAAATCAGCAGGCCTAGCTTTAGAACGTTGTTGATCAAACATTATTTTGCTGAAAACCCCGATATGAGAACCAACACTGCATGGACGGAAGAACGGAAGGAAAAACACAGCGAGAGAGTGAAGAGATTCTGAGAAGAGCAGAAAGCAAATCCATCTGCTAAATAAGTTCAGTCGCACTCATTAGTTGGACACAACGATGTTAAAATAATAATAATAATAGTAATAATAATAATAGTAATAATAATAATACAATTCACCGGTGGTCCGAAACCCGTTAGAAGAGAGATCCTCACTTGGACTATGTGCAAGTAGGGAAGCATCCTGCTTCATGAATTTACCGAGCTCAGAACACTTTAAGCAAGCCTCGGACCTATGGGAGTAATGGAGTCCCACTCCCATTTGACAGGCGAGGGACTCCTTGGAAACAACTTGGCGAATTATTTCTAAACTTGGCCTTTATATCTTCATTTCGAGTACTCACCTGCCATTGTTTCCACCTGTTGTACCAGCAATCACTCTCGCTACTTTCATGTCTGTTACTTCTAACTTATGAATAAGATATCCTGAACCCACCCAGCTTTCGCTCCCGTAAAACAAAGTTGGTCTGAAAACAGACCGATGTAAAGATAGTTTGGTCCGGCAGCTAAGTTCCTTCTTACAGAATACTGTTAATCGCAACTGCGAACTCACTTCATTAGCTTTACTACACCCTGATTCAGTCTCGCTTACTATCTTACCATCCTGGGAGAACACACATCCTAAATCACAATCAGCCAGTTCTATCAATAACTGATGCGGGTTCTTGACGTCTGAAACTTTGGTAAGTATTTGGGAGTTGCCTCAACTTCCAGCGATCTCGATCGATGTTTTGCCAATTAACTCCGGCGATTTTAGGGATGTCCTTGTCCCAGTTATACGGTGGCCTTTCTCGCGGTCTCAGTTTATCTCTTGGGCTCCATTCGAGAACAACCTTGGTCAATCTGTCATCACTTCTTCGGGCCACATATCCTTCCCATTGCCACTTCAGGGTTGAAATTCTCGTTATGATGTCAACGACATTAGTGACTGTTCTTATGCCATGGGCCTTCTTTCTATCTATTCTGGTAAACCCAACTATAGACCTCTCCATTCTTCTCTGGGCACTTGAAATTATCTACCTGTTCTAGCTTTGTATCACCAATCTGACATTCAATTCTGTTGAATTTCTTACCTACTGAAATCAATTTAGTCTTCGAAAGGCTAATTTTCGTACCATACTCATTGCACCTATTTTTAAGTTCCAAGATATTAGACTGCTGGTTTTCGGCACAATATGCCATTAAGACCAAGTCCTTAGCATAGGCTAGACTGCTTACTACATTTCCACCTACTCCTCCCTACCTTTGAGTAGATGATGCATGTAAACTGCGAGCAGCAAAGGTGAAAGATTACAGCCTTGTCTAACCCATGTAAGTACCCTGAACCAAGAACCCATCTTACCTTAAAACAGTGAGCACTAATTTTATATTGTGTATAGCTTACCTGTATCTGCCTACGCATGACGCTCAGCTATCCAGATTAATATACGTAGTACCATAGTACACTGAACTGTTTATTATTATTATTATTATTATTATTATTATTATTATTATTATTATTATTATTATTATGGTACTTTCTTTATGTCGCACCGACACAGATGGATCGTATGGCGACGATGGGATAGAAAAGGCCTAGCAATGGGAAGGAAGCGGCCGCGGCCTCCACTAAGGTACAGCATTTGCTTGCTGTGAAAATAAGATACCACGGAAACCCCTCTTCAGGGCTGCCGACAGTGGGGATAGAACCCACTATGCCCCGGATGAAAGCTCACAGGTGCGCGCCCATAACCGCATGGCCAACTCGCCCGGTATTATTATTATTATTATTATTATTATTATTATTATTATTATTATTATTATTATTATTATTATTATTATTATTGCACTTTATTATTACATACAGAATGATACACAGTAGATCTATATGATTTTGGCACTATCACAACACTATATTGCAGTGTTTCGGAACACTGGATAAACGTATTTCCATGATAAAACTCTATACAGTACTTCAAAACACTAAACTTTCTTAAACAGATACAAAGGAACTATGTTTCTTGTTCTTTCTAATCGTGTCTTTCTGTTCAAGGTTCGGATTTTTTAATCTTCATCTTCTTCCTCGTCTCTTTCTTCTTTCGTCTGCTCCTCTTTCTCGGCTTTCTCTCTGCTAAGAGGGCTGTAGATGATTCGAAAATGTGGTGTGTCGTAAATTGTTCATCACTTCGAATGAGGTACTCTGCCACGCAGGGAACGGTTCTTGCTTGACACAAGCAGGATATTGCCGACGTATTTTCAAGCACTTCATTCCTTCCATCATCACTCTCTCTAAACATGTGCGTCAGTTTGTACAAACAATGACATTGGTCTCACCAGCACCAAACATGCACAAATATTGTATGTAGGACGATATCAGTTCCACATTGTAGAGGAAGATTTTATAGAATTATTTTATCTTTTGCTTCCGTTATCGCGTGTAGGATCAGGGTTGAAATTCTCGTTATGATGTCAACGACATTAGTGACTGCTCTTATGCCATGGGCATATTTCGTAGCGGAGAAGTTTACACTTTATTCAAGTTCCGATTTGAGCACCTTTTACTGTATTTGTTCGTTTGGTGCTGTGCTGGGATACAGCAACTCTTTAACTTATCGAAATTCAGCCACATCGCATTAAAACCTTAAAAGGCTACCAACCTTTCTCGGGATCAAACCACGTACCTTGAGAACAGATGATCAAAGAATTAGCACCTACCAGCTGGCCTTGAATATTGGAGGGATATGAACGATCCTTCAAGAGCATGTATTTCCTAGTGAAGTATTTGCAGTACCTTACATCCTTGTAGCTTGCATAGTTACAAACATTTGTAAGCATTGGTAAGTGATGTACAGGGAACTTAAGGGTTTCCCCATACATATCTTCTGAGTAATTATTGAAGGTACTAGTAGGCAGTTTTCACATGTCACCCCCTATGTGTGGTGAACGTAGGTGAAGAACACACCCTATGTATCCCCTGCCTGTCATAAGAGGCGACTAAAATGGACGACCAAAGGATGGTGGAATTAGAACCATGGGACTACTTGTGATTAGTACCATAACGTGAGAAACACCATGGGTCGACGTTACTTGCGATTAGTGCCACCATTTGAGGATCACCATGGGCCTAGGTTACCTAGGAGCAGTACCGTTAAGTGAGAAACACCACGGGTCTGGGCGTTGCCTGTTGCCCACCGAGGTGGGGAAGCGGGTGCTCGGCTACTGAGACTACAGGGTCTAGCGTCCAGTGGGAACAGGTGCGAGCGCCGCGCTCGAGTAGGTTGGTTCCACTCTGTTAAGAATGGGTCTGAGTTACCTGTGAGTGGTACCATTGTGTGAGGAACACCATGGGTCTGTGTTGCCTGTGAGTGGTACCATAATATGTGATTCACCGTGGTACAAAACTGCTTCTGATTTGTACCACTATGTGAACAACACACGTAGCCTGTGGTTAGTACCACTATGTGACGAACACCATGGGTCTCTGCTGGCTGCGAGTGGTGCCATTATGCGTGACATACCCTGGGTCTATGTTACCAGTGATTAGGACTATTATGAGGGGCGGTGGCCTGGAATTTGGACCCCCTTTGGAATATAAGCACCATCTCAGAAAATAAGGCATTGTGAATAGGATCCACTGATTGTTTAGGATTCATAGACATTTTTCATGACCCTTCTTTTTATGTTTTAGTCAGTGGGTATCTTTTTATGTTTTAGTCAGTGGGTACATTTTGAAGTTTTAATTATCGTTTCATTTCGTTGCATCTCGTATCATTAGAGGCTGATGACCTATTAATCCCCTTTGAACAACAAGCATCATCATCATGACCTAAGTGAATAACAATGATGTGACCATTAATTAACGTGCAACATGTGTCCAGTGCTTTAATAAGCACCGAGACAAGCGCTACAAGTTACTTTTTAAAAGGATCTACACCCATGTCTCTCCCACTAAAAGTTGGTCGTAGGCAGCCACAATGCAATTACTTCTACTGTCAGATGTGTAGGAGTGGTAGTATTGTTGCGTGCTCTTGCGACTGTCAGTGTCGTTCTAGCTCCCTTCGGTATTTCCTGAAAAAAAAATGAGTAAGCAGGCCGGAGACTCTCTGTCCGGCCTGTATGAGTGTGACGGTATCCTTGTATTGTGCTTTACGTTTGAAGTCTCTGTGGATTTTCTGGAAGCCGAAACTATGACTTTCCTATCCTGAAAGCACCCTGAAGATATTAGAACTTCATCAGCAGGCTCACAGTGAACAGTCTGTTTTCGGTGAGGAGTGTTGGAGTGTTGGTAATGATCTCGGGATATTTAATGGGGATATCTTGCCACCCAAATTCCTCTGCGCGTCACTGTTTTATGTTATTCCATTCTTTGTTGTTACTGTTGAGTAGTAGTTGAGTTGGTGTTGAATTATTGATCTAGTAGAGTGATATGTAGTGTATGGAGCGGTCACTGAGTTCAGTAATCCGTTTTGTCTGGAGTCGAGCCACGTGTACAGCAGTCGTGCGTTATGATAGTCAACAGACGCGTGTTCGAACCTGTCCGCGTGAAGCTGCTGTGTGAAGTGAAGTTGGTGGGTGGGAAATGATATGTGTTTTCATCTTTTTTTTACTATTTGCTTTAAATTGCAAATGAGTGGTGGTGATTACTGTTTTGAGAGGAAGTACAACTAGGCAACTATCGTCTGTATAACACTAATCAGAGAGAAAAATGGAAGGTGGAGGTGGTTGATTATTGTTTTAAGAGGAAATACAACTAGGCAACCACCCGCTATATAACACTAATCAGGAAGAAAAATGAACAGTGGTGATGGTTGATTATTGTTTTAAGAGGAAGTACAACTAGGCAACCATCCGCTATATAACACTAATCAGAGAGAAAAATGAACGGTGGTGGTGGTGATTATAGTTTTAAGAGGGAGTACGGCTAGGCAGCCAATCTCTATATAACATTATTCAGAGAAAAAAAATGGAAGGGATCCGACACTTCGAAAAATGGAGGTATCGCCTAAAGAAAGTCTAGGGCCACGAAGGGCGTAAAAATGAAAGACTCCCTAGCCCTCGGAAACCTAATAGCGTCGAGGTAGGAAAAGAACAAGGGTTGGCCATGGAAGATCGGACAGGATAGATGAAAGTCAGGAACATGACCCAAGTAAGTGGAAGCAATGCGAGTACTCAGCTAAGGACCCCGTGGTCGCCAACCCACGCTCCCAAATTAAGAGCCCCTGGAGCACTTTGACTCGCCTATTACGGCAGCCAGGAATGCCGTGGGTGTTACTGTACCACCCCCACCAACAGGGGGACTTTGCGTAGCACCCACACAGATTGGTGTAATGGGATGTGGGATAGGAAAGTGCTAGGAATGGGAAGGAAGCGACCTTCGCCGTAATTAACTCTTTAGTTGAGGGAAATGAGAGTATGTAGTTGTTTTAACTTGGTATCGTTGCATCTGTGCGTATAAAAGCACGGGGCGTATATTTCACGTTCTTTATGAGTTCTTTACTATTATTCAGCTAAATGAAAACCAGCTGTCGCTAACTTCAGCAGGTCAGGAGATGTGTGAGGTGAAGAACTTTGATAGGTCACTCTGTATCGTAGCAACGTTATCAACCGAAACAGAGAAAGGGCCACTTGGGTGTTACCTACCTTGCAGAAGGGTCTATAGAACGCAGTTACGCCTCTCCGTTAAATTCATTTCGAAACTGTAATCATTTGATGTATGGGAATGCTTCGTTTCAAACCACTTGCACTGAAGCCGCAGGGTACTTAACATTAAGCAAGAGACTGTAGTGCTCCTCCTCATAATTTTGAAATTAACAATCGCGCCATCAGAAGGCATGGTTGTGCACTAAACATGTCTATCCATCTTGTTATTAGGTATTCAGTGTATGTTTGTGCTGTAATTAAGTTTGAATACAATCAACGAGCAATTGTGCAGCACATTGTTGAACAAATGGTTGCGTAGGCAATGGAATAACATAAGACATAAGAGGTATTAGGGAAGCAAGATTACGTCGTTAAACCTCAGGAAATCTTTGAATTATTAATATACGAGGGCTGATCAACAAAGAGTGAGAATTTTTTTCACAGATGTTTATTACTCGATTTCAATGTTTACATAATATTTTTCAAAGAAGTCCCCTCCTACATCAATGCACTTATATAGCGTCTCTGCCAGTCCTTGAACACATGTTGCAGGCCATTCTTGTCAGGTTCTGGAGAATCGCCTCACTTTTCTTGAGCACTGCTCCAGAGTTCTCAAATCAAATGCCCCTAAGCTCAGCCTGTAGTGATGGGAATAAAAAAAATCACAGGGCGCAATATCAGGGCTATAAGGCGGATGCGGTACACAGGTAATGTTGAATCGAGCCAGAAACTGCATGACTTGATTTGCGACGTGAGGCTGTGCACTGTCATGATGAAGTCCGAGAAAGCTCTGGTCGGTTCTTTGCAATGTGCTTCCTCAGTGTAGCCAATACTGACGTGTAGTAACAGTAGTGTGAGGAGGAACTGCATGCTGGAAAATTATTTCATTACAGTCAAAAAATATGATCACCATCACTTTCCCTGCAGATGGAACAACTTTTGCCTTTTTTTTTTTTTTTCGCGATTTCCACATTGTGCTGGCTTGTTTTCCTTCAGGATCATAATGATGCTTCAGCGTTTCGTAAGTTTCAGTGGCTGTATGGTTTAAACGAAAACAGAATTTGATTGCGCCGTACTGCTCCTCTTGCGTCACCTCCATTGTCTGGTATGCGAAATGCACGTAGCGTCTACACAATAGAGCATTACTACCAGCCTACCGATACGAGAGAGCTGCCGCCTACGGACATAATACATAAAAACCCGCTCTTTTCAAATATTTATGTTACAGATAGGAATCTAGAGGAAAAATCAGTCTCAGTCGTTGTTGATCATCGTTCGTAGCTACTATAGGAAGGTGGTTTCTTATGCCTTACGTATTCCACAGCAGTAGAACTCCTCAAAGTCTGTCATTCAATAATTACAAAATATTACTGAATGCAACAGTTACTGAACTCTTAAATATTTTTAAATGATGCCTTGCCTTGTAAATGAATATAAAGGTAAAAGGCGATAAATTATTTAATATTCGTGTTGTGGAGGGTGGTCGTAAACACCGTGAACCAGGTGTGTGAGCGTTACAGGGTTAGTCATACTGATAAGTCATTTGAAAAAATCTAATTCGTATCTCACAACATTGTCATTTTTACAGCCGCTGAAGTTAGCCGATCAGAAGGATTCGTGAGTGAATTCAAATGGGCTTTGTGAGGCGTGGCATAATACCGGCTTCAGAACAAGCAACTCAATGTTCAAAATATCCTAGGGATATGAGCTACGAATTTTAGGTAAATAAAAGATAATAAAGTACGACAATAGACTCTCTATTCATAAAAATTGCAATCCTTTTCTTAATCATCGTTATATGATCGATTAGATTAAGAGTTTGCCTTTTTCTACCGCTACGAGCGCTAATGTGAGTCAATGCATTGTTTCACTCAAGCACCACTACGAGCGCTAATGTGAGTCAATGCAGTGTTTCACTTAAACACCACTACGAGCGCTAATGTGAGTCAATGCAGAGTTTCACTTAAACACCACTACGAGCGCTAATGTGAGTCAATGCAGAGTTGCACTTCAGTCCTTATAAATACACGCGGTGCGGACATTTTCAAAGATCAAGAAACGCCTCAAAACCAAGGAATACATTACATAAAGAATTATGTAAATATGTTAATTTGGCTGGAATTTGAATTAAAAAGGAAACGAGTAAAGAAACAAGCTCCTCTTCCGGAACTGCATTTAGGCCGCACGTGACTTTCGAAATTTGTTTTTGTGTTTTGATAGAGCTATTCAGGGCTCCCTCCCCTGCGAACCATGTGACCATGCCGGCGTCCCAATGAAGCAAATAGCCGAGCTTCAGGTGCAACCATATCGTATGGGTATCCATTGAGAGACCAGACTAACGAATGGTTCATCGAAAGGGGGGTAGCAGCCTTTCGGAAGTTGCAAGGCCGGCAGTCTAGATGATTGTCTGATATGGCCTTGTAATAATACTCAACATGGCTTAGCTGTGTTGATACTGCTTCGCGGCTGAAAGCAACGGGAAACTACAGCCGTAACTAACTCCTGAGGACATGCACCTCTCTTTGTATGAATGATGTGCTGATGATGGCTTCCTCCCGGGTAAAATATTCCACAGATAAACTAGTCCCCCGTTCGGATCTCCGGGTGGGGACTACACGAGAGGGGGCGATCATCAGGAAGATGGATACTGACATTCTGCGAGTCGGAGAGTGAATGTTAGAAGTTTGAATCGTTGTGGTAGGTTAGAGAATCTGAAAAGGGAGATGAACCGACCAAAGTTAGATGTAGTTAGTATATGTGAAGCACGTTGGCAGGAAGAACAGGATTTTTGGTCAGGAGACAACAGAATTATCAACACAAAAACAAACAGGGGAAACGCAGGAGTTGGCTTAGAAATGAATAAGAAAATAGGGCAGTGGGTAACTTACTACGACCAGCATAGTGAAAGGATTATTGTCGTCAAGATAGACACCAAACCAATGCCCACCACAATAGTATGTAAAGGGTGACGAGAATCTAATTGTGATGGGAATGCAGTGGTAGTCCAAGGAAGAAAAGGCAATACCGTAGGAGAATTCGGATTCGGACAAAGGAAAGACAAATAAGTAGGCTGGTTGAATTCTGCACTGGTCATAATTTAGTCCCTGCCAATACTTGGTTCATACACCACAAACGACGGCTGTATACGTGGATGAGACCTGAAGACAATGGAAGGTATCAAACAGACTACATTATGATTGGGCAGAGATTCAGAAACCTGCTGTTGGATTGCAAGACATTTCCTGTAGCAGACGTGGACTTTGACCACAATTTCTTGGTCATCAAATGCCATCTGAAGTTGAAGAAATTGAAGAAAGGAAGGAGTGCAAGGAGATGGGATCTAGACAAGTTGAAAGAAAACAGTGCGAGGAATTGTTTCAAGGAACATGTTGCACAAGGATTAAATGTAAAGGATGAGAGAAACACAATAGGGGAAGGACGGACATTCGTGAAAAATGACGTCAGTAGGGCTGCTGAAGAAATATTAGAAAGGAAAGATAAACTAAGAATCAATGGATAACTCAGCAGATACTAGGCCTTATTGATGAACGACTAAAATACAAGAATACAAGAAATGAATACGGCATAAAAGAATGGTAAGTAAGTAAGTAAGTAAGTAAGTAAGTAAGTAAGTAAGTAATATGTCTTATTTATCCTGGCAAAGTTAGGGATGTACTCCCTTTCTTACACTTAACCAGTCTTAACCTAGAACACTTAATAATAACTACTGATGATAATAATATGATAATATGAACAATAATAACAGTAATAGCATTAACAAAAATAACCACACTTAAAAAGAGCATATCATCTATATAATATAAATCGTACGTAGAATACATTAAGAATACAATTACGAATAATGAGTTCTATAAAAACTACTTAAAATATATACATTTCTACAGTACACCGAAATATCGCCTTCAGTTGAGAGGTGAAGAGAAGGATTAGTAAGAAGGAAAAGAAGAAGAAGATCTGTGAAAGGAGGAGGGAAATGATGATGAAGAGGCGGTAGGAGTAGGTGTTTTCAGGTCATAATTTGATGATACATACATGTTTACCTAGTATTTCGACACAGGCATGTTTAAAAGCTAAGCTGCTGGACATGATTCTGACGTCAACTGGTAAGAGATTCCATTGTCGGGCTGCGGTAACGGTGAATGATTTCGTGTAGATTGCTGTTCTCTGTTCAGGGAGGGATAAACACATGGTGCTGCAGGATCGGGTATTTTTGTTATGGTCTGTGGAGTGGAGCTTCATTCGATCACGGAGACAGGCTGGTTGAGAACTTTTAAGAATAGTATGCAAGAAGCAAAGAGTATGAAGTGTTCGTCGTTCTTGCAGGCGAAGCCACCCGAACCGCGTGTAAGACGGTGTGACATGGTCAGCGTAACTAAGTCCGCAGATAAATCTTACACAAGCATTCTGAGCACGCTGTAATTTCCTTCCCCAGTCTACTCCTAAGTTGTTGTAAACTGTATCGCAATAATCAAAATGAGGTAATGCGAGTGATTCAACAAGAATTTTCTTTAGTTTAAAAGGGAAAGTGAATTTGAATTTACTGAGACAGCGTAGCGTTCCGTATATTTTCCTACACACAGATATAGTTTGGGCAGACCAGGACAGATGTTCGTCAAATATTATACCAAGATTTCTTACATTTTGGCTATACTGTATGGGAGTACCACTTATGGACAACTGTGGTAACGCTGTTCGATTGAGTTTGCAAAGTAATTTAGGGTAACCAATAATTATTGCCTGGGATTTTGATGGGTTTAATTTTAATCCGTGATTTCTGGCCCATATATCCATGGTCGTCAAGTCTTCATTCAGGTGACGTGTTTCTGAGTGTAGGTTTTCGGGTTTGCTGTGTATATATATCTGTAGGTCATCAGCGTATAAGTGGTATTTACAGTGTTTTAATCCGGAAGATATGTCATTTATATACAAAGAGAAAAATACGGGGCCCAGTACAGATCGTTGTTGAATTCCTATGTCGACCGTACGCCAATTTGAATATTAAGTACACACTGCCGGCGACCGGTGAGATAGGATCTGATCCACTGGAGTGCACTCGCTGAGAAATTTAAACTATTTAATTTGGATATAAGTATGTCCCTGTCAACAGTGTCGAAAGCTTCACTAAAGTCCAATAACGCTAGAACTGTCAGTTGTTTGTTGTCCATAGCTTGCCTTATGTCATCAGTCACATGTGTTAGTGCACTGCAGGTGCTGTGTCTCGGTGTAAAGTCGGACTGGTGGATATCAAGAAGATTGTGTTGAATAAGATAGTCGGTAATTTGCTTGTGAACTATGAATTCTAAAGCTTTTGACAATATGCATAAGATGCTAATCGGCCGATAGTCACCGACGTCCTTCGCCAGTCTTATTTTCGGAAGCGGGCGAACTATGGCCATTTTCCATATTTCTGGGTAAGTCCCCTGTTGCAGTGAGTAATTAAAATATTCACCAATGGATAAATGATGTGGTGGAGAATTTTCATGAGCATTTCATGGCCTATATTATCTACGCCCCTAGCCCTGGTGTTGATGTGTTTTATTGAGTCAATCACTTCTTGCGGTGTGACGTGACTGAAGTAAAATTGATCTCTTTGTGGAGACGGCGTATTATCATATGTATTAATAGTTTTCTCCTTTATGACAGGATTAATTCCCGTTGGCGAAATGAAATGGTCGTTACTTCATCTACGCTAACATTTAGTTCATCGTTAGATTTCTGGTTATTGATGCCAAAATATTTCATAGATTTCAACATCGTCGCAGGGCGTACATCAGGTCTAATCAAGTTATGGGCGTAACGTAGTCTAGCGCTTCGAATTTTAGAGGTCGTTTTATTACGCAGTGTTTTATAAGTCTGGTGGTTCACTTCCGTTGGGTAGTGCTTGTATCGTCTATGAGCAGCGTCTCGTTTAGCCATTAAGTGGCGAATTTCGTCATCTATCCACGGTTTAGGAGCTCTGAAACCTTTTCCCGTACGGACTGGGGCGTGCCGATCGTAGAGTTGCGTTACTAGGTTATTAAATGTTGAGACCATTTCCTGTAGATTATTGGCGCGATTTATCTCCATCCACGGCACGGAAAGAGCATCTTCTTCTAATTTATCTGCGTCAATTCGTCTGAGGTCCCTGAATGATAATACTTTCGACCTTGGTTTCGGAGTTTGTAATTGGTAGGACAGGTAGATTATGTCATGTCCAGATAGCCCCGGACTTGCAGGACTTTCGCTGAATTGTTTGTTATTAATAGATTGAGAAGGGTGTGACTGCTATTAGTGCGGTGGGTTGGTCCGAGAGGTAAAATTGTCATGTTACATGCTTCAAAAATGTTACGAAACTGTCCAGTTGAAGCTGCGGTACTGTCTAACAAATTTGTGTTGAAGTCGCCCATTACAATAACGTGTTCATAGTCTGGCAGAAGGTTTAGTATTTCAGTCTCAAGGTCGGTCAAATACCCTACTTTCGGAGGCTTGTAAACCACTCCTAGCAAGCATTTCGTTCTATACAGAATTCACCCAGAGAACCAGTCGTGATGTAAACATAAGCACGTGCTTGGGTTAACGTTTATTGGTTAGTGCTGCCGCGGGACACCTACGCGGAGACATGAAACTAGTTCGTTAGCCACATCATGGCTAATGCGATCCTGGATGCAAAATGTCCGAAATATAATTCCTCAAGTAATTTAAGTCAGAGAAATATACAAAAAACTATTTGTATTCAATGTTATTTAATATAAACAAGCATTTCAAATTGAAGAGCTCAAGGGACGCATTCGCTCATGCTTGACCCACCATTTTGTTAAGCTGTGAGCTTGAGAAGCAAGCAGTACAGTGCGTGAGTGAGTGAGACATTATTGTTCTTGTGCAGTGTGGATCACCGAGTTGAGTTCGTTAAGCATCGCAAAGGGAAACCTTTGAATCTTTGAAAAGTGGCGAGAAGGCAATTGCATTGAATGTGTTTCATAAATTTTGTAAGAAATACCCGACCTTAGCCTTAAAGGATTTGCGAAGCTGACATCCGAGTTCACTTGTGTTTCGGAGTGGAGCATTAATACCGCGCGCAGCGAACGACTGCACCAAGGATTGGTAAGAACACCTGGGAAATCGAAGAAGCGCTTACGTGGAAGGAGTTCGTCATTTATCATATTCTGATTAGGTAAAGTACCGGTACTGTACATGTTATTGTTTTAATATTGCCTCTTCTGAGTTCCTCGCTAGAATTTTACTTGATTAGAAGATTAAATGTGTGAAGTTTTACTTATATGGGCTGTTATGATTGATTTATTACGTATTTACGTTTCGGCCATAAATTCAAATCTACCTTTCTTTCCTGATATGTTAAATATCGAGATACCATTTATCATTCATTGTTGTTTATTTTTCGCGGACCGTGAGTATAATTTGTGCCGTAGTCCGCATCACAATTGCCTGTCAACTACTGTACATGTTGACGTCAGTGGCATCCGGCAACAGTCTATGCAGAGCTAATCCTGATGTAATCGCCGCAATCAACCGAAGTAATGACAGTTTCAAGACTGCCCACGTGGTTCCTGCCATGTGTCCGGGAGTAGCCTAGTGGTTCTCCAATCAGCGTTTAGACCGCGGATGGATACATACGGATACACATTTTTCTTTGTTTACATCAGGTTCGGTTCTCTCGGTGACGGGAGAATAGACAGTGTTATCTCTACAAACAAAAACTCTGGTTTACGTTCATACTGTGAAGGTGAATGGCTAATTACTTGAGGGTTGAGGTCTCTGGCCTTTCCCCTCGCGTTCATTTCGTAGAAAGACTTACCCGTCTATGTCAACAGCTGAACTGGGGCATTTGCTGCTCAGCCACGTTTCAGACATAAGAATTGCATGGAACTGGCGCGTAGAAAACAGGTTATGCATTTCATCCATGCGCGTTTGGGAGAGCAGAGACTACACATTACAGTGACAAACATTAAGAGCTCTTGGAAATTGTTTCACGCTTTCCTTCAAGATAGTAGCGGCTGAAATAGGACTTGGGTTTGCTGTAGCACTTATGTGAGTGAAGGGAGCGGTTAACGGAACAGAGGGGCAAGGGGATGGAATTACAGGAATGCGCTTAGGCCTGCTGTCGTCAGAAGCATGTCCTTGTTGTGTTAAAAGGTATGCCAACTTCGGAACAGAAAATTGAAACTAAAACAGTACTAACGAGAGGACTACGGATAAATACAGTTCAAACAATAGTGATTACTGGAGAAATAAAAGACAGGGTAAAGCTAATAACAATGACAGAACACACTACAAACAGATTATAGAAGGTAAACACAAGTGAATCTAATTTTAAATTAGAGGGTTCTAATTAGCGATGTTATACTTGGAAAACAGATACCTGGTATAGTAAAAGATGTGATAGGAAGTGTGTTATGGGAGATTGAGTGAATGGGAGGGAGGGAGGGAGGGAGGGAGGGAGAGAGAGAGAGGAAAGAGAAAGTAAAAGTTAAAGGGGAGGTTGTACCTTCCTAGGGGGCAAAATATCAAAAAAATTTTTTTTGCTCATAAACATTCCTTGGAGTGTACTTTACTAGATAAATATGTTTTCGAATGGCATTCTAGCCATTAAAGGCTTTAAATATTAATTTCCTTTAAGAGCAGCACAACTTGCCACGCCCCCTTTCGCCATCTGTCAACTTCTTGAACTTCAGATATTTAATTTTAGCGGTATGTTGATTTATGTGAGGATATTTCGTTTTCAGGGTTGGCTCCTGTGTTCACGCGGAACGACTTTCACTTGTTTCTTGTGTTTCCGGCGCGTTTTCTGGACATGTTTACATCCGAAAGTTTGTTTTTGTGACAACATGCCTCGAATTGGAAGAGTGTATAAGAAATGTAAAGGAGGGCCTGGAAGAAAGCCGAAAGCAAGTGTAGTTAGTGGTAATAATAGTGCAAATTATACGGATTTTGTCCGTGGGAGTGGTGCAGGCTGTTCTAGGTTAGATTCAACATGTGCTTCAACTTCATCAGTGATTGTGAGTGATAATTCTGGCAGTGAAAATATTAGTGCCAGTGCTTCCAGAAGAAAGCTGAATACTGATTCAAGTATAGGATCTTTTGTAAGTAGGCCTACTCAATCTAATAATGAAGAACATACAAGTGGCAATGTTATCATAGATATTGAATTGTTGTCATCTGCCATATCTTCATTTGCAGTCTGTAAAGCATGCCATGTTAGTGACAGTTTATTTTGTTGTGAAGATACCACTGCAAGATATGGACTTGCTAGTAAACTATTTCTGAAATGCAGGAACTGTAAAGCTCAGTATTCATTTCGTACCAGTAGGAAGGTTGACAGTGGGTATGAAACTAACATTAGGTTTGTGTATCGATTGCGTACTATAGGTAAAGGTGAATTAGCTGGTAAGACACTATGTGCAGTCATGAATCTCCCAAGTGGCCCAACAAGATTCCAGAAGTATACAGGTACATTATGTGAAGCTGCTAAGCATTGTGCTATTGCCTCTATGAAGGCTGCTGTCAGTGATGCAATTGAAATTAATGATAATTCTACAGATATTGCTGTGGCTGTTGATGGAACGTGGCAGCGTAGAGGGCATACTAGTCTGAATGGAGTAGTAACTGTAACAAGCATGGAGAATGGCAAAGTGCTAGATGTAGAGGTACTGAGTAAGTACTGTCATAAGTGTAGATTTATAAAAGATAATGAAAAACTTAAATTACATAAAGAAAGTTCTGAATGTAGTGTAAATTTTGAAGGGTCCAGTGGGAATATGGAAGCTGCAGGTGCAGTAAACATTTTTTCCAGGTCAGTTGATATGTTTGGGGTAAGGTATGTAAAATATTTAGGGGATGGAGACAGTAAGAGCTTCAAAAGTGTGGTAGAAGCAAAGCCATATGGAGATGTCAGTGTGGAAAAGCTGGAATGTATTGGACATGTCCAGAAAAGGATGGGAACCCGCCTTCGCAAGTTGAGGAAAGATATGAAAGGCATAAAATTACCAGATGGAAAACCACTATCTGGGAAAGGTAGACTCACAGACAAGGAGATAGACAGTTTGCAGAACTATTATGGTATGGCTATTAGAAGAAACTGTGACAGTGAGATGAAAATGAAGCAGGATATCTGGGCAATTTATTTTCATAAACTATCAACTGACACGGAGTCTTGTCATGCCTTGTGCCCAAAAGGACCAACCTCATGGTGCAAATACAACCGTGCTATAGCAGCTGGTGAACAGTATAATCATAGGCACTCATTGCCTGTTGAAGTGTGCAATGTAATAAAGCCAGTTTTTAGAAGTTTGACTGATCAAAACCTGTTGCGTAAATGTTTGCATGGTAAAACACAGAACCCAAATGAATCATTTAATAGTGTAATATGGTCTAGAATTCCTAAAACAGTATTTGTAGTTAAGGATACATTGAATTTGGGTGTATATGATGCAGTTGTGTCATTTAATGATGGTAATGTTGGTAGAGTTAGGCTGCTTCAAAGGTTAGGCATAAAACCTGGGGAAAATATGGTGAAGGCATGTTCCGAGTTGGATGCTGTCCGTGTCAAGAAAGCAGATTATGAAGTTACTATGATGGCTAGGAAGGCAAGAATGCACTCAAGGAATGCTAAAAGGGCCAGGGAGGATAAAGAAAATGCAGATGACCCAGGATATGGTGCAGGGATGTTCTAAAGTGAGTAGCAAACTATGTTCAACTTTGAAACCTGTTTTCTGAGATTTTATATTTTTAATCTTTAAGTACATTTTTCTCAGGAACTAAACATCACAGAACACAGGTACTGGGATTAACATTATTGATGCATTTGTTGAAGAGTTTAAGTTTAATATTTCAGAAATTATGAATTAATAAAAGTGAAATATTTGGATATTTTGGAAATTCTTTTAATAACTTGCAAAAAATTCTGTAAAAATTACATGATAAAAGGTACTTGCCTACACAAATAGGTCAAAGAAGAGAAACCCTTCCTCTACCAGCTATTAAAATTTTGTAACATTATCATGAACAGTTCAGGAGAAAAATGTACCTAAAAGTGACCAATTTAACATTGTGGGTATACAAGGTACAACCTCCCCTTGAACTGGGGCATTTGCTGCTCAGCCACGTTTCAGACATAAGAATTGCATGGAACTGGCGCGTAGAAAACAGGTTATGCATTTCATCCATGCGCGTTTGGGAGAGCAGAGACTACACATTACAGTGACAAACATTAAGAGCTCTTGGAAATTGTTTCACGCTTTCCTTCAAGATAGTAGCGGCTGAAATAGGACTTGGGTTTGCTGTAGCACCTATGTGAGTGAAGGGAGCGGTTAACGGAACAGAGGGGCAAGGGGATGGAATTACAGGAATGCGCTTAGGCCTGCTGTCGTCAGAAGCATGTCCTTGTTGTGTTAAAAGGTATGCCAACTTCGGAACAGAAAATTGAAACTAAAACAGTACTAACGAGAGGACTACGGATAAATACAGTTCAAACAATAGTGATTACTGGAGAAATAAAAGACAGGGTAAAGCTAATAACAATGACAGAACACACTACAAACAGATTATAGAAGGTAAACACAAGTGAATCTAATTTTAAATTAGAGGGTTCTAATTAGCGATGTTATACTTGGAAAACAGATACCTGGTATAGTAAAAGATGTGATAGGAAGTGTGTTATGGGAGATTGAGTGAATGGGAGGGAGGGAGGGAGGGAGGGAGAGAGAGAGAGGAAAGAGAAAGTAAAAGTTAACTGTAGTGAATTCCGACTATGAAAGCAAGGGAAGACAATATTTCGGTACTCACATTAAAAGCGAATATAGTTCTGTATTGATGAGGTGATGTTTGCAGATTACAATCTAGGAATATCACACATGCGGTTGATACGACGCCTTGTACCATCTGCCAACTTAATTATGATATCCCCGTGATCAGTCCAAGTGTTCCTTAGCCCATGAACAGTGATGGCTGCCTTCAGAAATGCTAGACGAGTTGCAGTCAAGTCTTCTCGTATCGTGGTAGGTGTTCCTTTCAGTTGGCGCTTCCGTGTGAAAACCTCTTGCCTGGAGCGAAAGGACGTGAACTTCACAACGATGGGCCGAGGTTTTCCAGGCACCTTCGGTCCTACTCTGTGGCTCCTGTCAATGTCGGTTTTGGTTACCTTGGCGTCCAGTTTATTGCAGAGATGTCGTCTGTGTTCTCACTCTCACTTTCATCAATAGCGAACAGACGTAAACTTGACCTCCTCTGGCACTATTCCAGGGAGTCGCACTTCGCCTCAACTTCTTCTTTGAGATGTTTTATTTCTCTTTCGCGGCACTCGAGTTTTTTGTTTAGGTCATTCACCAATTCGGCATTGAACTGGAGACTACGCTCAAGTTCTTTCACCACAATTTCCGTCACTTGTCTCGCCACTGCATTTACAATACTTTCCACGAAGCATTCGGAGAGCACGGCCTCGTCCAGTACCTTTCTCACTGCCTGTTCGATTTCGTTGGCACCACTGCTGGCACTACCGTTGCTAGCTTTATTAGGATGACGACCCATTTTTAATATTATGCTGATATACACAACGATATCGATTAAAAACTGGTCTCAACTTGAACCCTGGCACCAGTTCCACAGATCTGCACTTTTCCACACCACACACTGCTTTCGTTCACCTACAAAATTTGCTTAAACGGAGAGCCGATTTACTTGCGTGCTTCCATGAGCAGGTTTGAAAACGATTAAAGAATGAAGTGGATAGAAAATGCAAGACAGCTAAGGATGACTGGCCGAAGGAGAAATGCAAGGATGTTGAAAGTCTTATGGTCCTAGGAAAGGTAGATGCTGCATGCAGGAAAATCAAGGATACCTTTGGATAAAGGAAATTTAGGTGTATGAATATTAAGAGCTCAGATGGAAAACCACTTCTAGGGAAAGAAGACAAAGTAGACAGATGGCATGAACATATCCAACAGTTGTATCAAGGTAGAGTCGTAGATGATTCGGTTCTGGAACAAGAAGATGCTGATGAAATGGGATACCTAATTTTGAGGTCAGAGTTCGGCAGAGCTGTGAGATACCTAAATAGGAACAAGGCACCTGGAATTGATGACATTCCCTCTGAATTACTGACTGCCTTAGGAGAAACCAGCATGGAAATGTTATTCCGTCTAGTGTGCAAGATGAATAAGACACGAGAAGAACCATCGTATTTTCGTCAGCATATTTTTATAGCTATTCCCAAGAAAGCCGGTGCGGAGAAGTGTGAAAACTACTTCACATTGAGTTTAGTATATCCTGCCTGCAAAATTTTAACACTTATTATTTACAGAAGAATGGAAAGGTACATTGAAGCTGAGTTGGAAGAAGATGAGTTTGGCTTCAGAAGAAATTTAGGAACACGTGAAGCAATCCTGACTCTACGTCTGATTTTAGAGGATCGAATTAGGAAGGACAAGCTCATGTACATGATGTTCATGAATCTACAAAAGGCATTCGATAATATTGATTGTACCAAGTTATCTGAGATTTTGAAGGTGATTGGGATCAGATACCGAGAACGAAAACTTATCTACAATATGTATAGAATCAGTCTGCAGTGATAAGTGTCGAGAGCTTTGAAAAGAAGCAGTAAACCAGAAAGGAGCTAGGCAAGGCTGCAGTTTGTCCTCCCTCTTTTTCAATGTTTACATAGAACAGGCAGTAAAGGAAATCAAAGAGAATTTGGAAAATTGATCACAATCCAAGGAGAGGAAATAAAAACCCTGAGATTTGCCGATGATATTGTTATTTTATCGGAGACTAGAGAAATTGGTGAATGGTATGTACAAAGTCTTGGCTAAGGAATACAAGGTGAAAATAAATAAGTCCAAAACACAAGTAATGGAGTGCAGTCGAACGAAGGCGCACATAATATTAGATTAGGGAATGAAGTCTTAAAGGAAGTAGATGAATTTTGCTACTTGGAGCAGTCAAGCACATTACTTTATCCCGTTTATGAGGGATATAATTTATTTTTCATCCAGACAAATCGTCCAGATTCAAGCGAACAAGAGCCACAAGATAAGAACATATCAAGAAACAGTCGGCAATCCGCCAGTGTCCTCGTGCATCAACGAAAGACATGAGGGCGACACAGTTTCCGGTTTACTGCAGGGGCAGAAGAATTATACAGTACTAAAGATAATGATTGATATCTGGATGACATTTCGGTTAAAGGAGAGCTTCCTATCAACGGCTGGCGAACTTGTGATAAGAGATCACTCAGCCTTCCGAGAAGCAAGCACTAGACTCAGTGTCTCACTATGTACTGCACCTTCCCCTGGCCCTGCTTGTCCCAGCTCAGCGCAGACGCTGCGTGGTGCGTCCAAAAATGGGTCGAAGAAGGATATGTCTAACTAAACTGATCGTAACATACTGGGACAGGTTCTAGAATATATATTCGTAAATGAATACTCGAAGAAATAAGTGGGTAGAGAGTTTTATTAACCAATAAAACATGAGGTTGAAGTAAGAATTTCCCCAAAATAAATCGAAAAAATTACAATATACATTGCCATCACTGGTCCAATTATTTGCCAAGGGTCTCGAACCCAATTACTAACGTCATTTTGTGGAATACGGTGAGGTTATTAAGTTCTGACGGTGGTTCAAATAAGTTTAACTGCACATGGCAAGAACCCTGAAAGTGAATCGTTTCTTAACAGGAAATTATAGATTCGCACATTTCGGCCTGATTAAACAAATCCGAACTAGACGGTAAACAAATGCAATAAACGCTTCCCTGGGACTGGTATTTACCCTCCAAAAAGACATTGAATTTAAGTCACAGATCAGAACCCGGAAAAATTTATTAAAGATGGACAGGAACTCACAATCCAAACTCAGCACTTGCTGTGGTGCCTATAAAACGACACAAATAACAACAACCGACAATAACACACAGGGACAAATACGCAGAAGGAAAATAAAAACAGCTTGAAAGATAAAACAAATATGTACACTTGATGACATCGTCTGGGTCTCGCCTCGACCCCATGATCTCTAAGACTCCTTGACGTCAATTGCCATGTATACGCACAGCGGAGTGTTGCAAGTTAAAATCAGCAACTCCTGGTCAGCTGTAGATAGAAAGTAAATAACAAAATGTTTTACACGCGGACAGGCTGGTTAATTTATAGGGCCTGGGATAACAGCTCTCGTGTGTATAGCAAGTTCATTCATTTAAAACTCTGCCTTTACTCGCAAAGAGTCCTTACCTGCGTAAATACGTCAATGGTTCTATAGCCTATTCATCTTCGGCGCGTGCAGAAACAAGTCTCTCTTCCAAACACATGGTCAGGCAGGAAGCTCGCTGACACAAAGTCTCTCGTAAGTCTTGTTACACCGGGCGAGTTGGCCGTGCGCGTAGAGGAGCGCGGCTCTGAGCTTGCATCCGGGAGATAGTAGGTTCGAATCCCACTATCGGCAGCCCTGAAAATGGTTTTCCGTGGTTTCCCATTTTCACACCAGGCAAATGCTGGGGCTGGACCTTAATCAAGGCCACGGCCGCTTCCTTCCAACTCCTAGGCCTTTCCTATCCCATCGTCACCATAAGACCTATCTGTGTCGGTGCGACGTAAAGACCCTAGCAAAAAAAAAGGCTTGTTACGGTACCGTCAAATTATGCCCCATATTATTCCGAATCTACGCTACTCATCGACCTGTTCTCACATATACCAGGCGAAACACAAGCGCCGTACTTTCTACTTATAAATATCCCGCATGCACAAATGATGAGTGGGATGCCTATTACGTGATTTTCACAGGGGCACTACTGCCAGCATGCCGGTTACTTCAGAATGTGAAAAGATAACAACCGGACGGTCGCTGGCAGCATGTTCCTCAGCGCTACCCGTCTACAGCACCCCTTTGGGTTAGTATACCTCGATTACCACCTCATAGAACTAGGGTGGTGTATGTACTAGTGTACAGCAGCACTACATCTGCTGTCTGCATATCGGCAATGGATAGTGTTTTCAGCTCGATAACTGCAGTCGCTTAAGTGCGACCAGTGTCCAGTATTCGTGAGACAGTAGGTTCGAACCCCGCTGTCGGCAGCCCTGAAAATGGTTTTCCGTGGTTTTCCATTTTCACACTAGGCAAATGCTAGGGCTGTACCTTAACCCAGTATGTCCCAGAATTATATTTTTTTTAATTAATGAGTAACTCTGTCATAATTGGTCTCAGTGGTCCTATATGGATATGAAAATAACAATAAAATGATTTTCAGATATAAGATATTCTCGCAGGAGGGTGTTGCCATATGGCAACGCTGGGTCATACTAGGAAATATTGAGTAAAAAAAGAAAGACAAGAAGAAATGTTCTGTACAATGTTGTGTTAATTTTTGTAGTAACTTGAAGGGTAAATCAATTAATTTAAGGCATTATCAGTTAATTTGTTAAGGCTTTTGGGCCTTCCAATAATGAATAGGTCACTGTTTGACTTATTCTATCGATGTAAGGGTACCATGCTATTGAGGTCACAATTCTGTTCTTTTTCTAAAGGGATAGGTTACTATGCCTGCGGCCATACTATAGTTTCTACTACTCCTTTCATTCCTTGATGTGGTATTTCACGAAGAATTTGATGCAAAGCCCTACATCACGTTTCTTGCAAGCAGTGCGACCTATTGTGGAGCAGTTGTAAGCGGCTCATCTCCTCTTCTTGTCAATGGGAATCGGCCAATGGTTTAGTCCATTGTAGCGTAGGTATTCTAGAGGAGTTCCGTCAGATTTCCGTTTGCGAGTAGGTCCTGGGCCTCTAGGGCCTTCACCAAAGTGGTTGCAATAGTAAACTGCAAATTTGACGCCTAAATTCTAGTTGTAGCATACTTGAATGGGCTACTCTTAGCAAAAAAATATCAGCAACCACGAATACATAGACATCATTTTAATCTGTGGAGGATCTGGTGAGAATGCATCCGAAGCTCCGAACAAACGTCTGCCTTCTACACACGTATTTCGCCGAAACGGTATTAGCTTTTGTTTCATACAAGCAACTCTCTTATAGAGCGGAATGTCTACACGTGGATAAATTATTAAGTTATTAAATTTTCTTCGCTGCATCTTTTGGCGTATTTACAAATGCACCCTGTCATGGAACGTGGGCAGTAAAATGACTGCTCTTTGTTTGTTTCACAATATCCACAATGCAGCACGGTGTAGCACTCCTTCGAAAAGAAGTGATTCGGCATCCCGTGCATCACTTTTGCATGCGGGACAATTGTAAGTAGAAAGTACGGCGCTCGTAAACCGCCTGGTTTATCTCATACCTCATGAGTATCCCATACTCTCTTTACGGCTCTTCCCGGCGTCGCATTTAAATATCCAGGTTCGCATCAAAGGCTCTTACTCGGCCTATTCTCACATCTAAGGCTCCTCGGACGATTCTCACAAATATATCACTGCGATAATACACGCTCATTACGGCACTTCATGGCCTCGCATCTAACCTATCCAGGTTCGCATCCCACATGCGGTTATGGCTTAGTCTGTCCCGATCTTACAGTATATAAAAGTCCCTCTCTGAGTTACAACGGTGTAAATGTACCTGTGCTTTCGCTGCAACCTGAAATACATCTCCCACACGTAATCATCCTGACATGTTATCTAAGTCGTCTTCGATACCGATTCCCCGTTCGAATCTCTTATTCTGAAGACTTTGACATCAAAGTAAATATCGCGTTTCTACATGGCGCAGAAGAAATCTACATTCACGAAACACAAAATAAACATTATACTATTACATTGCCCTCATCGTCATCTAAAGCAAAGCTAATAAACACATGGCTTGCGCAGGCGATCATCACCAAGCGAATTTGTATGTATGTCGGGTCTTCAGCCTGAAGGCTGGTTTGATCCTCATAGCTCTCCGAACAGCTGTAATGATATCCTAGGCGTCACTGAAGAGGCATACTAGGGAAATGAGGAGTGAGGTAATTTCCCGTTGCTTTCCCCACTGAGCCGGAAGTTGCTATTAAATAGAAGTCTGCCAAGCCCACTGAAATGCATGCAGCAACCGACCCCTTGAGCGATATTTTCACACCATTCATGACAGGGTCTGGCTGTATAAGGAATGGTATTACTAGCATCGCTCATACCACGCTCACTGAGACTGAGAGAGATCAGTGAAAGTAACAAATACAAGAAGACATAGCGCCCTATAAACATTACGCCTCGCCAGCAAAGGCATCAAGCGTATTTACCGATCTTATAATTGAATACACATGCCTATGGCATTGAAAGTTACATTTTTAACATTAACATTACCGAGAAGGTTCTGAGTCGAATCTACAGCTACAAATCATACTTAAATGCAGTTCAACTTATCTGAAACATTCCGTCTTTGCCTCAGCGCGCTCATCTTGGGGCAGCGTGTTGTGGCATGAGCCCATATTAGCGCTGTGTACTCTGGAATCTGAAGTCTGCTACTCTTCTCCTGGAAACGCCATTACAGATGCCGTCTTTATCCTTGGTCTTCGACAACTCCAGCAACCTGGATTATGAAATATGTCACTCCTCTTCGCTGCGTAATTTGTACTCGTGTACAGTGACACGACCCAGGCAAGATACAGTTTGCTATATTAGCTACTTACTGTATCAGTCCGCCATGAGTAGCGCCTATTATGGATATGATACCCGGTCACTACACGTCCTTTTGGAAGTTAACTGAAACGTAGCGCACTGAATTTGAGAAATCGTTTTAGGCACATTATCATCCGCTCACTATAAATGCTCATGCGAGCTAGTCTAAGGGCTAAATAACACTTTCTAATTATTTTGCTAAATTTACTTTGTCTAGAGGTTTAATACGAGTGATACGCACTTAGCACTGGTCTGTCAGCAATAGTTCCAAGCTGCTTGGGAGACAGTTCCTGTATAGCATTGGTAGATTTCCGTTGGCTGCAGTACAATAGCCAATACATCCTTCCAACGGCTATTTGAATTAAACCTACTTGTCACGGCTATGGTGTAAATAGTGCATCATAATGATAACCAAATTTAATCAGTGTTATACTTTTGCAGAAACTTGGAGTCGGGTGGAAATAACGTCTCGAATTTGCATGCTACAAGACCTGGATTGCTTGGATTTGGCTGCATGCTGTTGGCAATACTGGCTTCACGTGACAGATTCAAACATCTTTGTCTCTTTCTTGCAATATCCCTTCTCTATCTCTGTCTCGCTTGGAACAGCCATCTCCGGGGTTGGTTCAAAATAAAGCTTCCTGCTCGGTGATTACGTGAGTATCCGCGAGTACTACAGCTTGCGCTCCGAAATTACCTCCCCCCTAAGACATGGAATTCGGTCTCTGCTTGGTGCTATACAAAAGTATTCCAGTAACGTAAAATGGCAATATTGGGAGCGTAATAGTGTAATACGATACAGTACCTTCACTGTGTTTTTTGGCAAGCTCACTTAGGATCATTGCCTGTAATAAAACATACACGATATGTATAGACTATACAGGTTATTGAAATTTTAGCTCGAATTTTTAATTCAATTCACTTCCAATCACTTACCCATTCAATTTCAAATATGAACTTTGTTTCAAATTATGTACATGTTAATCATTAGAATATCCCCATATCATTAGGTCTCATTTGTGAATATGGTTTTAAATTCTCCGATAATCACAATATTGTTCCCTATATTATGATCTGGAAATTCCTATTTGTAAATACATACTGAATAAGTCAGAATTTGCATTAGCGCTTAACTTACATGTCAGCTACATTAAATTACTATTGTGAAACAGCACGTTTAGGAAAATGTATTGAGTTCATCTCTGAAAAGCGTTTAAAAAAAAGGAAACTTTGGGATGGTGGTGGTGGTGATTATTGTTTTAAGAGGCAGTACAACTAGGCAGGAAACTTTGGGATCAGTCTGTATAGGGGGAATTTGGATGTTAACGAAATCTCATGACATGTGCCAACAGATGGAGAAAATCCCAGACACAGTTAGAAAGTAACGTTTGAAATTTTATAAAGATATTCTCAGAATGAGTAATGAGAGGTTAACCAAAAGAATTCTGATCCTTGCCCTAATAATGAAAGTAAAACAAATCGCCGCTAGAAGTTGGAAAACATCTTCAGGAAATAGTTATCACAGATGATATTATTGTGTTAGACACATCTAAAGACAAAGACAGAAACCCTTCCATACAGGCCATGAAGGCCGTTGGAGGAGTGGAAGGTAAAGGCTTCCACCATTGTTAACCGCAGCACGTGATGGGGTAGAGTGGTTAGCTCTACGCGCGGGCTCCTTTGCCCCCAGGAATTAACCTGGTACACATTTTTGGTGTAGGCTGAGTGAACCTCAGGGTCATACGCACCTCCGAGAGTGGAAATCTCCTTTCTTAAATTTTACGACTTCCTGACGGGGATTCGAACCCACGTCCTTCCGGGCGAACCATGCACGCCTTTTACCGCCTTGGCCAGGCAGCCCCTTATTAGAAAATTCAGAAAATTAGTCGACAATCACCGCCTTATACACTACCCAAGCACTACCACCAACAAAACGTGGTCAGAAGATCGCAAGAAAAGCCGGAGAGAGAAGAAGAAGAGATTTTGGGAGAAGAAAAAGGCAACAACATCAGCTAAATAAGTTCTCGCGCTCGTTGGTTGGCCATAACGAAGAAAGAATATTATTATTATCCTCATAGAGAAGCTCCAAGCTGCTTTAGGACCTGCAGATCGCTTCCTCCAGCTAATAATCAAAAGTGTGATCCGTGCAGATTAATGAGAAGCATAATAGAGCTTCAAATTATGTACGCCACGTATTTAATACATAACGAATGTTCATCATAGTAAAAATACAACAGCGGCAAGCCATGTAGCCGTGGAGCCAGTTTCTCGCAGTGCTCCCCGCGTGACGTCACCTGCGCAGAAGCAACGCGTTTTCGTCTCATCACGATTTTGACCTAGTCACCTCTATACGAGAAAAGCAATTCACGGCTTTCATCACCGTATTTGTAACAAGAAAGGTTTTCAACAGGTATCCAGCAACTCTGTTTGTAATATCTGCGCTCACATTATTCACTACACCACCTGTTCGACTGCACACGAAGAGCACTTCCTCTTTCTCATTATGGTAAAGATGAAACCTTGTATTGGCAGTGAATTTCCCTATTTTTAAAATCGTATGTACACATTGTGTTTAGTATTATTATGATTTACGATGAGGCCCGCTAGGGACCAACTGTCGTCCTTCCTTGCTGCTTCCTCTTCCGTTCTTTCCAGTATTCCTATATCATTGCACTGTGGCTTATTGTTCTCTCCTCAGGCAATTTTCGCCCTTTCCATTCTTCCTTGGAATCCTCCCTTTCTTAAAACTCCCTTTTTTTAAATCTCTCTTTCTATAGTTTCCTCTTCTCTTTTATTTCTTTCTAAATCTTTCTTGAGTTCTTGTACCCGGCTCGTTGTTGACTTTGTTATTATTATTATTATTATTATTATTATTATTATTATTATTATTATTATTATTATTATTATTATGAACTTGCTTACCTGATGTGTTGGCCTTCTTTTCCTCCCAAGATCTCTTCATCCTCTCGCTGAGCTTCTTCCTTCGTTTTCTGTCCAAGTTATAGTAGCTCTGGTGTTGGGTTTGACTTCAAAGTGGAGATTGTCGATTTTGGTTCTGAATTTACATCTGTCCTGTAGAATGTCTTCTGAGGTGTTGATTTCCTGGAGATCTGTTTCAATTTCACGAAACAAATATTTAAATTGGTTTACTTGAACAATTTTGCCGAATTTAGTCATCATAGGTTGTTCACCTAAGTATCGTGATGCTCCTTCCATGTACTGAGTTTTCTCATACGAAAGTTGAAGTCCCGTTTTGATGGCAATTTCATGTACTTTTTCAATGGAATGAATTGCTTCATGCCTATTATTGTAAAGGATTGCTAATTATTATTATTATTATTATTATTATTATTATTATTATTATTATTATTATTATTATTATTATTATTATTATTATTATTCATACACTTCTCCACAGGAAATACGGGTATCAACGGGACACGGGATGTGCCAAGAGCCTTATAGTAATTAAAGTATTAACACATTACAATACAAATTTTGATGTACTGTAGATCACGGGATCTCCATTTTTACGAGAGAAACAATCGCACAATGTTGCATGTTGACAGGAGGACAGAATCTTGCATAATTTTGTAGATGTTTGGTGGAAGACCTAGTTCTTGCAGACTCTAGTGAAGTGTGTGTGGAATGAGGCCGTTGACTGACAGAATCACAGGGATTATCCGTACCGATTTCATCTTCCAGATCCTCTTGATCTCTTCTGCAAGTTCTTTGTACTTGCAGATTTTTTCACGGTACTTCCTGTCAATGTTGGTGTCATTAGGGATTGCAATGTCAATAAAAAAGTTGTCCCACTGTTCTTGTTTAGCACTATGATATCTGGTCTGTTATGGTTGATTGTTTTGTCTGTCGCTACAGCAGTGCCCCAATAAAGCTTAACCGACTCGTTCTCCAGGAGTGGTGTTGGATGGTACTTGTAATAAGGGATACACTCCTGAATTAGTTGGTTTTCCTGAGCAAGTGCTTGGTGTATGATTCCCGAGACATGATTGTGCCGTCTCGTGTATTCTACGGAGGCAAGTACTGGGCAGCCCGCAGTGATATGGTTGATGACCTCCGATGAACGGAGCATCGTCTGCATTCCTCGGAGAGTACGCTGGCGTCTTTGATGGTGTACTTTTTGTAATTGTTTGTAGCTATTACTTGGTCTTATACAGCAACTGCAAATCCCTCTGTCTCCCCAAATAAGCGCCCGCTTTACATCCACATGCACGACGCATTATTGTCTATTATTATTATTATTATTATTATTATTATTATTACTATTATTATTATTATTATTATTATTATTATTATTTTAGTTCCGTTTGGGCCTGCTATGAACCACGTGGTTCTTATCTCTAGCAGCTTTCTTCTTTGACCAGTACTCCTTCATCCTTGCACTGTGAAAGTCTTTTCGCTCCTGGGTCCATTTCACACCTCCTCCCGGACGTACTGTTTTTTTGTTAGTGACTGGAGAGAGTTTGATGTTCTGATCAACGTTCTGTACCTATTCCTGTCATAAATGTCACTGGGAGCAATGTCCAATTCTTGAAGGTCTTTTCTGACGAGTCTTGCCCACTTGGCATTAGTCGCTTTCCCTCTAGAGATGGTGTGGAAGATTCTGGAGGTGAGCCTCTGATTGTCCATTCTCATGACATGACCATAGAAGTTCAATCTCCTCTTCCTCATAGATGTTGTAATGCTCTCCAATTGTTGGTACAGTTCGTTGTTGTGCCTGATTCTGTACTTGCCTTCTTCTTTAATAGGGCCCATGATTTTTCTCAGGATCTTCTTTTCCTTCAGCTCCAGTTTTCTAAGTTGCCCTTTTCTTAACATGTTTAGGCATTCTGAGGCGTATTGTACCGTTCCCGTCTGAAATACAGTCTACCGGCGCCAATCGGAGAGCTGCGTGTTCGGTTCTTGAAAAAGATTGATCGGGCTAAAATAAATTAAAAATCTCAGGATAAAATAATACCATGGGTATTTGAACGGGAAACAGTATCATATTTCCGAAATAAAATACAAAATAAAGGGGTAAGATGGATTTATTGACTAATAAACATTATTGAAATTCGGGATAAACAAAAAAAGGAAAATAATTAAAATATGGCTCAAATAAATGCCAAAAAATTAATATGTGCCGGGAACATAATTAACATAAATGACACCAATTTACAAAGGACGGGCAATATCCCATTTCAAAATGAAAACATTTACAAAATAAACGCAACGACCTGGGGAAGAAATTCACACTTCGCTTCGACTTACGCAGTTAAATTCATTTTAACGCATCCTGATGGATATCATTCAAATTATAATTACAGGACATACCGCGACAGAATAAAATTATGCTAAATCCGATCCATAATAAATCTATATGTACATCACTTATCATCAAATCAATATTTCAGGGACCTTAGCTTACATCTACACTGAATTTACTTAACAGACCGTTCTGTTATAAATTGGATGGCTTAGAAGCCTGCTTCCCAATAGAATGAGTTTCGGACTCATATTTAACAACAAATCTTTTTCAACGCTGGCCATGACATAATCAACAACAAACCAAGTAACACAAATTAATACAAAATACACTCTCGGAGAAACCTGTAAAGACATGCAATAAAAAAATAATATCATCTGTGTATTCAATATCTGAAATATAAACAATAAGATACTAGACTCCTTCATATAAAAAGAACACCGAACTCCAGGCTCAGCTATCCGTCTGTTGAGCTTTCACTTTCACGCTGTAATGTAAATCACGGAACACTTCTAATGCTCCAGCTATGAAACATCTTACTTCGCCAGAAAAGACTCTAACTAATTGGTTTGATAATTCTTGCCTGAGAGATTCTAATATATTTGGGAACATAAATTACGCTGCCATTCACTTCTCCGTTCATTTAATTAACACAAGGTCTCGAACTCACACTAAGGCACCAATACACATTACTATGGCTTTAACTACATATTCCAATATAACATGGTTTGCAGATATGATACTCAACATATCTGGCCTAACACTTAGGGGTCCGTGAGTTCGATTCTCACAATCATAATGAACACTTGAGGCAAATCAAACCTCTCTCTTTTCATGCAGCTAACACCATTGTATCATTCCGGATCCATTTCTAGCCACTTCCGTCCTGTGTAACACACATTGTAATCTCAGTATCAGGCTAATCTTGCCTTTTTCTCGTAAATACATAACTCAATACCAATTAGCTAGTTCTATCTGCGGATCTAGAAGACATTAGTTCGACGGTGCACTTTCACGTTGGTCATCGCTGCCATGTACTCCCATAAACGTGCTACATGCAGAAAAAAATACCTTGCTAAAATTTATTCCCAGACCAAACTTTAGGCTGTGTAGCCTTCATACTAAAAGAGTCTATATCTTGTACCAAAATGGAATACACAGTTACCTTTAGACATATATATCCTCATCTACACCTAATCATTTCCCTCTTTCCCATCTTATAAAAAGGTAATAAAGTAATATATAAAAATCAGGGTTCCAAACATGCATTTCCCTGAAACATGACACTAATCTAAAAAAAAATACTACATAGCTCAGTCACAACAAGACTGACATTTACATTTACATTACACTGGGATCGAATTAGCCTAATTCCTTCTATCTAAGCATGCCTATAATTAAAATGAACTTAACTGGTAGCGTCTCAGTTTCTCCATGATTCCAGGCCACAGCGTCCAGCAAATTACGCCATTATTGCACCAAACTGCATGGCGTTATCAAATACTCTGCAAGTCTTTTCTTCTCTCTTCATCATGTAGTAATAGTGCTTCGCACACACCATTTAATTGTACCGATACGATGACGACGGTTCGTACAAGTTCTTCGCGAAACCGATCGCGTACCGAACACGGTGTTTGCACAAACCGTATGCAAATTGCGCATACACGGGTACGGAAATATCGACAGTAACTATCGTTTTTATTGTTATTATCCCGTGTCACCACCGCACTTTGACATACGTGATACGTGATATTATTTATATAGCAAAGGTAATTGCTCTGTTAATATACTATGCACACTCGTAACTACAATCTGTCACTTGCATTCATGTAATGCATATTTTCATAAAGGAAACGTTTCAGCTTCACAAATTGACTACTTATATGTTCAAAAAATGGTCACAAAAAAGTTACTTTCCTATACCACTGGCTTAATATCAAAAACACCGACCCGCACGGTTCACACTTCAAAGCAGAGTGACTTTCCATTTCCAGAGGCTGCTATATACACCACACTCCCGGTATTAGTCATATCTTAGGGGATTCCACTGGCGCGATGACGTTACTGCTCACCCACTACTCTGCAAAAGCGCTGATTCAATAAAATATGCCAATTACTTTATTAATTCAAATTAAGTATTGCAACTGTCTACAGGTAGTTCTTTTAATGTTTAACTGGCTTCTATTTCATATTAAAACCGTGGAGTATAGCTTTATAACAAATTGCGTAATAAAATAAAGAGTAGTGCAGCACTGTAAATTTAGAAGTTGGTAAGACTGACTTAATTTGTTTTGTAAATCCCTTCATTCTGCCATATCGCTTCCAGGGCTGTGATTGGTCCTTTTATAATCGGCCGCTCTCAAACACTCTCGTGCATCCCAGATTGAATCATACGGAATACCCGAGATATTCACTGTCGCTATGCATAGATAAGAAGCTATTACTGATGTCACGCGATGACGGAATACTGCATTACGCAACTTCTAGGTTGCATCATGACTCCTGCTTATATTAGATGCACAATGTTACACCATATTATATAATTAATATTTGGGGCATATATGATATGGCACAGTATAGTACTGATGGTCTCACTTCAGTAGTGTAATGCCTGATTTTGAGGTTAAGTGAGAGGGATTTGGATTTGTACATACTCTTACATAGGTGGTAGGCATTTTCCAATTTGATGCATCTGCTGTTCATGGCCTGATCTTCATCATGTTTGGGGTTATCCATTCTCCTAGGTATTTGAAGGAGTTAGTCCTTTGTAATGTTTTGTCCCCCAGTGGGATTGATTTGGGTGCATCTTTGATGTTGGTGATAAACTGTGTTTTATTGATGGCGATCTTCAGCCCTACTTTAGCTGCTATGTGGTCGAGAGAGAATAGTTGATGGATAGCTTCCTCCACGCTGGATGCCAGGAGTGTAAGGTCGTCTGCGAAGGCTAAAGAGTTAACTGTTAACTTGTCTTTCTTGTAGCCAATTCTCAATCCAGAGCCATCCTTTAGCATTTTCGTCCACTCACGAATGACTTTCTCAAGTAGGCAATTAAAGAGGATTGGAGATAGGCCATCCCCTTGTCTAACACCTGTTTTGATCTCAAAGCTCTGGGACAGTTCCCCTCTGAATTTGATTCTGGCTGTAGTGTTGGTAAGAGTTGCTTTCACTAGATTCAAGGTTTTCTTATCTAGTCCCAGTTCAGCAAGTGCCTGGAAGAGTGACTCTCTATCTACTGAATCGTACGCCTTCTGAAAGTCAACAAATGTTGCCACGTAGGGTGAGGCGCTTAGGTTTTTGTAAGTGATGATGGTTTTGAAATTCAGGATTTGTTCGGCGCATGACGTTGACTTGCGAAACCCAGCCTGGTACTCTCCGATGCAGGAGTCTAGTTGAGCCTCTACTCTTGTGAGTAATACTTTGGAGAGCATCTTGTACGTCGCTGATACAAGGGAAATCCCTCTGTAGTGGTTGAGATCTGATTTGTCGCCTTTTTTTGTGTAACGGGTGGATGATAGCTGAGGTCCAGTCGCTAGGTAACGCTTCTGTCACCCAGATGTTTGATATGATTTCATGGATACTTTGGATTGACTCCTCATCAGCGTATTTCCAGAGCTCTGCTATGATTCCATCCTCACCCGCTGCTTTGTTACATTTCAATTTTGAAATGGCTTTCTGGATCTCCCCCTTTTTTGGTGGGAGAGAGTCCGACTTAGTAACATTCTGAGGTTCGAAATGCAGTTCCTCCTTGGGTTCCCTTGAATTTATAACGTTGTTGAAATACTCTGCTAGAACTGTGGTGCACTCTTCATTGTTCATTTTCAGCTTTCCGTCAGCTTAGACTGCTGTACTATTTTCGTGGAGGGTCTTCTCTCGCCAGGTCCTTTCTTTCTCCTGCAGGGATACTTGGTGATTTGTATGAGGGTATGAGGCATTATACGGATACAGTACAGTGTACTTGTCAGCAAGTACTACGAATTCGCATGATTCGCTGCTATATATTTTCTGTTCTCCTATATGGATATGAAAGCTGGACTCTGGATCCAATCATAGAAAAACGTATTGATGCCTTCGAAATGTTCCTGTATCGCCGTCTCTTGCGGATATCCTGGGTAATGAAAATCTCAAATGCCGAGGTCCTTCGTCGGATGAGAAAGCAAAAAGAAATACTGCTCACCATAAATCAGAGGAAAACGCAATACCTAGGAAGTATCATGAGAGGTGCGAGGTATCAGTTATTACAGCTTATTATCGAAGGAAAGATACAGGGGAAGAGATCTGTTGGGAGAAGAAGAAAGTCATAGCTGAAAGACCTTCGAAGATGGCACTGCTGTACTTCAGAAATGGCATTCCATTCTGCGCTGTCAAGATCAGAGCTAGTTACGTGGATCACCAACCTCCGCTCGGAGACGGCGTCTTAAGAAGAAGAAGAAGAAGACATGGCAAGATAAGTAACACTGCTTTATTCCGACATCACTCTTTTTAGAAATAATCACCAAAGTTATTCAAACATTTGTCATTCTGTAAAGTGAGTGTCTGCTTTTCTTAAAGATAGAAAATGAATTCCTCTTCGTTGAACGCATTTTAATTGATTCAGCATTACGCGTCTCTTTTCCCCTTCCATTTCATAACTATCTTTAAAGAATTCATTTTGGATGGCCACACTAGTGATGGAATAATCGAATACAAAATAATCGCTTATTCGATTATTTCATTTTATTCGATTAAACGATTATATTCTCCATCCGATTACCTTTTCGATTATTCATTCGAAACTTCATTCGAATGAATAAGGCAATCGAATATTGAATTTTTTACTTCGGTTATTTTTTCGATTATTCATTCGAAACTTCAATCGAATGAATAAGGCAATCGAATAGTGAATTTTTCAATTCGATTATTTTTTCAATTATTCATCCGAAAATTCAATCGATTGAATAAGGCAATTGAATATTGAAATTTTCAATTTGATTATTTCTTCGATTATTCATTCGGAACTTCAATCGAATGAATAAAGCAATCGAATAGTGAATTGTCTAATTCGATTATTTTTCCAATTATTCATTCTAAACTTCAATCGAATTAATAAGGCAATCGAATAGTGAATTTTTCAATTCGATTATTATTTCGATTATTCATTCGAAACTTCATTCGAATGAATAAGGCAATCGAATATTGAATTTCGCAATTCGATTACTTTTTGATTATTCATTCGGAACTTCAATCGAATGAATAAGGTAATCGAATAGTGAATTTCGCAATTCGATTACGTTTTTGATTATTCATTCGGAACTTCAATCGAATGAATAAGGTAATCGAATAGTGAATTTCGCAATTCGATTACTTTTTTGATTATTCATTCGGAACTTCAATCGAATGAATAAGGATATCGAATATTGAATTTCGCAATTCGATTACTTTTTTGATTATTCATTCGGAACTTCAATCGAATGAATAAGGCAATCGAATAGTGAATTTTCCAATTCGATTATTTTTTCGATTATTCATTCGAAACTTCAATCGAATGAATAAAGCAATTGAATATTGAATTTCGCAATCTGATTATGTTATCGATTATTCATACGAAACTTCAATCAAATATTGAAATTTTCAATTCGATTACTTCGATTATTCATTCGAAACATCAATCGAATGAATAAGGCAATCGAATATTGAATTTCGCAATTCGATTACTTTTTTGATTATTCATTCGGAACTTCAATCGAATGAATAAGGCAATCGAATAGTGAATTTTCCAATTCGATTATTTTTTCGATTATTCATTCGAAACTTCAATCGATTGAATAAGGCAATTGAATATTGAATTTCGCAATCTGATTATGTTATCGATTATTCATACGAAACTTCAATCAAATCGTGAAATTTTCAATTCGATTACTTCCATTATTAATTCGAAACTTCAATCGAATGAATAAGGCAATCGAATAGTGAATTGTCTAATTCGATTATCTTTCCAATTATTCATTCTAAACTTCAATCGAATTAATAAGGCAATCGAATAGTGAATTTCCAATTCGATTATTATTTCGATTATTCATTCGAATGAATAAGGCAATCGAATATTGAATTTTTAAATTCGAATATTTTTTGATTATTCATTCGAAAAATTCAATCAAATATTGAAATTATCAATTCCATTATTTCTTCGATTATTCATTCGAAACTTCAATCGAATGAATAAGGCAATCGAATAGTGAATTGTCTAATTCGATTATTTTTCCGATTATTCATTCTAAACTTCAATCGAATTAATAAGGCAATCGAATAGTGAATTTTCCAATTCGATTATTATTTCGATTATTCATTCTAAACTTCATTCAAATGAATAAGGCAATCGAATATTGAATTTCGCAATTCGATTACTTTTGATTATTCATTCGGAACTTCAATCGAATGAATAAGGCAATCGAATAGTGAATATACAATTCGATCATTTTTTCGATTATTCATTCGGAACTTCAATCGAATGAATAAGGCAATTGCATATTGTATTTCGCAATTCGATTATATTATCGATTATTCATTCGAAACTTCAAATATTGAAATTTTCAATTCGATTACTTCTTCGATTACTCATTCGAAACTTCAATCGAATGAATAAGGCAATCGAATAGTGAATTGTGTAATTCGATTATTTTTCCAATTATTCATTCTAAACTTCAATCGAATTAATAAGGCAATCGAATAGTGAATTTTCCAATTTGATTATTATTTCGATTATTCATTCGAAACTTCATTCGAATGAATAAGGCAATCGAATATTGAATTTCTTACTTCGGTTATTTTTTCGATTATTCATTCGAAACTTCAATCGAATGAATAAGGCAATCGAATAGTGAATTTTCCAATTCGATTATTTTTTCAATTATTCATCCGAAACCTCAATCGATTGAATAAGGCAATCGAATATTGAATTTTTTAATTCGATTATTTTTTGATTATTCATTCGAAACTTCAAACAAATATTGAAATTTCAATTTGATTATTTCTTCGATTATTCATTCGAAACTTCAGTCGAATGAATAAGGCAATCGAATAGTGAATTGTCTAATTCGATTATTTTTCCGATTATTCATTCTAAACTTCAATCGAATTAATAAGGCAATCGAATAGTGAATTTTCCAATTCGATGATTATTTCGATAATTCATTCGAAACTTCATTCGAATGAATAAGGCAATCGAATATTTAATTTCGCAATTCGATTACTTTTTGATTATTCATTCGGAACTTCAATCGAATGAATAAGGCAATCGAATAGTGAATATACAATTCGATTATTTTTTCGATTATTCATTCGGAACTTCAATCGAATGAATAAGGCAATTGCATATTGTATTTCGCAATTCGATTATGTTATCGATTATTCATTCGAAACTTCAATCAAATATTGAAATTTTCAATTCGATTACTTCTTCGATTACTCATTCGAAACTTCACGCAATCGAATAGTGAATTGTCTAATTCGATTATTTTTCTAATTATTCATTCTAAACTTCAATCGAATTAATGAGGCAATCGAATAGTGAATTTTCCAATTCGATTATTATTTCGATTATGCATTCGAAACTTCATTCGAATGCATAAGGCAATCGAATATTGAATTTCGCAATTCGATTACTTTTTTGATTATTCATTCGGAACTTCAATCGAATGAATAAGTAATCGAATAGTGAATTTCGCAATTCGATTACTTTTTGGATTATTCATTCGGAACTTCAATCGAATGAATGAGGCAATCGAATATTGAATTTCGCAATTCGATTACTTTTTTAATTATTCATTCGGAACTTCAGTCGAATGAATAAGGCAATCGAATATTGAATTTCGCAATTCGATTACTTTTTTAATTATTCATTCGGAACTTCAATCGAATGAATAAGGCAATCGAATAGTGAATTTTTCAATTCGATTATTTTTTCGATTATTCATTCGGAACTTCAATCGAATGAATAAGGCAATTGAATATTGAATTTTGCAATTTGATTATGTTATCGATTATTCATACGAAACTTCAATCAAATATTGAAATTTTCAATTCGATTACTTCGATTATTCATTCGAAACTTCAATCGAATGAATAAGGCAATCGAATAGTGAATTTCCAATTCGATTATTATTTCGATTATTCATTCGAAACTTCATTCGAATGAATAAGGCAATCGAATATTTAATTTCGCAATTCGATTACTTTTTGATTATTCATTCGGAACTTCAATCGAATGAATAAGGCAATCGAGAAGTGAATTTTCAAATTCGATTATTTTTTCGATTAATCATTCGGAACTCCAATCGAATGAATAAGGCAACTGAATATTGAATTTCGCAATTCGATTATGTTATCGATTATTCATTTGAAACTTCAATCAAATATTGAAATTCTCACTTCGATTACTTCTTCGATTACTCATTCGAAACTTCAATTGAATCAATAAGGCATTCGAATAGTGAATTGTCTAATTCGATTACTTTTTCCAATTATTCATTCTAAACTTCAATCGAATTAATAAGGCAATCGAATAGTGAATTTTCCAATTCGATTATTATTTCGATTATTCATTCGAAACTTCCTTCGAATGAATAAGGCAATCGAATATTGAATTTTGCATTTCGGTTACTTAATTATTATATATTCGGAACTTCAATCGAATGAATAAGGTAATCGAATAGTGAATTTCGCAATTCGATTACTTTTTTGATTATTCTTTCGGAACTTCAATCGAATGAATTAGGCAATCGAATATTGAATTTCGCAATTCGATTACTTTTTTGATTATTCATTCGGAACTCCAATCGAATGAATAAGGCAATCGAATAGTGAATTTTCCAATTCGATTATTTTTCCGATTATTCATTCGGAACTTCAATCGAATGAATAAGGCAATTGAATATTGAATTTTGCAATTTGATTATGTTATCGATTATTCATACGAAACTTCAATCAAATATTGAAATTTTCAATTCGATTACTTCGATTATTCATTCGAAACTTCAATCGAATGAATAAGGCAATCGAATAGTGAATTTCCAATTCGATTATTATTTCGATTATTCATTCGAAACTTCATTCGAATGAATAAGGCAATCGAATATTTAATTTCGCAATTCGATTACTTTTTGATTATTCATTCGGAACTTCAATCGAATGAATAAGGCAATCGAGAAGTGAATTTTCAAATTCGATTATTTTTTCGATTAATCATTCGGAACTTCAATCGAATGAATAAGGCAACTGAATATTGAATTTCGCAATTCGATTATGTTATCGATTATTCATTCGAAACTTCAATCAAATATTGAAATTTTCAATTCGATTACTTCTTCGATTACTCATTCGAAACTTCAATTGAATCAATAAGGCATTCGAATAGTGAATTGTCTAATTCGATTACTTTTTCCAATTATTCATTCTAAACTTCAATCGAATTAATAAGGCAATCGAATAGTGAATTTTCCAATTCGATTATTATTTCGATTATTCATTCGAAACTTCATTCGAATGAATAAGGCAATCGAATATTGAATTTCGCATTTCGGTTACTTTTTGATTATTCATTCGGAACTTCAATCGAATGAATAAGGTAATCGAATAGTGAATTTCGCAATTCGATTACTTTTTTGATTATTCTTTCGGAACTTCAATCGAATGAATTAGGCAATCGAATATTGAATTTCGCAATTCGATTACTTTTTTGATTATTCATTCGGAACTTCAATCGAATGAATAAGGCAATCGAATAGTGAATTTTCCAATTCGATTATTTTTCCGATTATTCATTCGGAACTTCAATCGAATGAATAAGGCAATTGAATATTGAATTTCGCAGTTTGATTATGTTATCGATTATTCATTCGAAACTTCAATCAAATATTGAAATTTTCAATCCGATTACTTCTTCGATTATTCATTCGAAACTTCAGTCGAATGAATAAGGCAATCGAATAGTGAATTGTCTAATTCGATTATTTTTCCAATTATTCATTCTAAACTTCAATCGAATTAATAAGGCATTCTAATAGTTAATTTTTCTATTCGATTATTATTTCGATTATTCATTCGAAACTTCATTCGAATGAATAAGGCAATCGAATATTGAATTTCGCAATTCGATTCCTTTTTTGATTATTCATTCGGAACTTCAATCGAATATATAAGGTAATCGAATAGTGAATTTTCCATTTCGATTATTATTTCGATTATTCATTCGAAACTTAATTCGAATGAATAAGGCAATCGAATATTGAATTTCGCAATTCGATTATTTTATCGATTATTCATTTGGAACTTCAATCGAATGAATAAGGCAATTGAATAGTGAATGCTTTCGGAGTAATCGCATGAAAAGTGATGTTATTAAGACAGTTAATTCACGCATTTAGTTTCAACATTTGGAGGCACGTTTGGAAAAGGCGTATTTTTATTTGCTCATAAAAGTTCAGGTATTCGTTTATAACAATCGATTATCCATCCGACACTTTTAAATCGAAAAATTTATTCAAAACGCATCCGAATATTCTATACATTGCAACTGAATGATATTTGAAACTCATTCGATTATTTTGTCGATTTTGTAAATAATCGGATGGAGGTTATTCGATTATTAAATTTATTATCCCATCACCAGATCATACCAGTCTTCGTTTTTCAACGTTGTTCGACCCACTGCAAACTTACGGCACCATATCCGCACTCGCTGGACAGACGTTAATTTCTGCGTATATACGGACAAAATCCTCCTGTGTAGTCTCTTTGTGTGAGTGCAAAGTATCGGATACACAAGTTAGTGCTAATTCTCTTCAGTCATTTGTCAGTAGTAAAACAGGGAAATTTACTTTCTGACTTAATCTCGTAGTAGAAAAGTGCAGGAAAGGTAATTCCGTTAGCGAAATTTCTTTATGGGTACATTAGAGTTCCAATACCTATCCTTAAGGGGGCTGATATTCACGTAGGTTTTCCCTTTGGAACATCAGTCGCTACCATCACCATCCCCATTATTCATATATGTATGTGTGAGATCGTGCACATGCAATTCTTCTACGACTCTGACAATATCACTGTTTATATCCGCTTTGTACTTTACGTTGTTACAACAGTTGTCGTGTAACATCGCGTCTTCTTTCCTTGATATCATCACTCAGTGGGGAGATTAGGGTGTAAGCGTTCTTTGCTTCTGCCCATGAACATTAATTATCAACCATTTACAAAAAATGAACATTTAACTTCTGTCCATCAAACCCCCTGTGAGAGGAGTACGCAGACGAAAAATACTTAGACAATACTGAGCCTATCCTGCCGGCCCATAATAATAATTGGAATATTATTTGACCAAATATGTGAAATTTATTCATAAAAGTTACAGTCTAACATGTTAAAGCATCGTATCCTAAGATAGTTGATACCGGATGTTGAGCAAGACAGTAAGTCGCTGGATATTGCTTCATATTTCCGTATGACCGTGAGAAAGGATAGCGTACCCAAGCGCTGGTAAGGATCGACACGTGTATTAGATGCTGACCAAGCAAGATATTTCAACCAATGGGAACTTAGGGATTTGGCAAACCTGGAGGCTACACCGCGCCAAATCTTAATTCCAGGATGACCAACGTGCTCTGTGGATAAAGTCAGTTTCTGTAGACAATCGGTTTTCCACAGTTTCTGAAGTCAGATATATTTGGAAATGTATTATAAAAATTGGTGGAAGAGATTTGCTAGTGTTTGAGCTGTGTTTTGTAAATATATCACAATAAGTATTGTGTCATCATATATGACGAACTCTCTGATTGGTGGTTGGTTCAGACACCCGGGAACCCCAACATTATTGGCGTCACCGAAGCCTCCTCAGTAACCCTAGCTCTGGAGAGCGTCATTCCGTGGTAAAGATTTGAACAGTGTGGATGCATTAACTCTGTGACTGGTGATCGTGATTAACGTGGTGTTATTCCAGTAATAGTAACTGGTTCTCATTGATACTTTAAAGTGTGCAGTTGCTATATTTTACTGTACTTGAGTAAATGAAATAGTATAATTTTGGCAGAGTTTACTTTCAATTGATAAAGACGGTGTTTAGTGACCGCTGAGTTACAAGTGTAGTGGAAACGTGCTATTGTTCACTATTTCGCGACGGGCGCGTATTCGCGTGGAACTTCCGTACCGGACCGTCTGCTGCTTTTCAAACTGTATTTTTACCCTTTAAGTGAAGTGTGTAATATATATGTGAATCAGTGTGTTTAGCTGATCTGGTAAAGAAAGGGTATTTCCGGCTCGCAGCATTAAGCAGCGAAGAGATTATCAACTATAGTCTTCTGTGTTCCAGTGAATTATTTTCCAGCAAGATGATGGATACGCCTGCAGAGGAAGGAAGTGCTTTCACACATGTTAATGATGTGATTAACATGGAGTAGATCCCTAAATTAGTGGGGATGTAAGCTGCTATCCTGGTATCCCGAGAGTCGTGTAAATACAGTAAGACGCATGTATTATTTATGGCATGATATGTAAGTTATGTTAAGGTACTAGGGCAGTGTAGTTAGAATTTTTATTTTCATGTAAAGTAAACCTGACGGCATGTGTTTGTTTAATTTTGTTACTATGATAGATTCGGATACGAGAATAATGCATGTTTATTTTATTTTCATTTTGCTTTATGAGTAGATGTTTGGGAAAATGAGGGATTGATAGGCTCAGTTGTTGTTTATTTGTGTATATTACTTAGCGTAGGATATTCCGAGTTTTCCTTATATATATGCTAGAAGGGCTAGATCGACAGGTTCATTTTTATACAACGTTAAACACGTGTTAATTCATTTTATTTCGGTTATTCAGAGAGACAGGTATAGCTATTTTGCATGATGCATGGTTTTACAGAAGCTGCCAGAAGGAGCTGCAGAACGTCGTTGTTAAAATAAGATCTTTGAAGTTAAGTTGGATTCTGTTTGCCTGATGGTCTGCCAAGGACTCGAACTGCGTCTCATTATGTGGAAAGGCCAGTGGGATTCATGAGAATTAATGAGATAATAATTGCATGCTGAATTATAATGTATTGATGCAGGCCGATTGTATGCCTGACAAGATAAAGAGTATTGTGCAGATGTGTATGCCTGCCTAGTGTCTTCTGAGTGTATTTGTGATCAGAATGGACAGTGTAAATTCCAGACTATTGAGTCTGATGTTGTTAAATGGCCCAAGCATGCTAAGAAGGAATGAATATACGTGAGTTTCCGTGTAGTTGATGAAAGGCGTTATCTCATGGCAAGCTGATTCCTGGCCTGTGTTTATCTGTATGTGCGAAGGAGACAGTATTTCCTTGTGGCAGCCTCGGGAGACAAAATCCAATCTTTAGCATAGTGGAGTTCAATATTTATTTCAGCTCGTAATCTACCCGGAAGTACATGACGGATGACCGCGCTGTTGAGCGCTCAAACGCAGCAGAAGGAGGCAATGTTGCCCATTACTTTCTTCATGACATCAAGGGTTATTTATATGTTTTTCCCTTACAGGATGGTTTTTATATTTTTATTTGTGATTGTATACCTTGTCTCGTTGTTTTTAAAGGGAACAGCCCGAGTGCTGAAGTATTGTTGGTTTATCTAGTTCTGTCTAGATCTTTTGCAGTGAACCGGGATTCACATTAGAAGCAGTGTAGCATTTAAGACTTTACTCGATATCCGATGTATATATATGTTTAGTTTGATTATTTGAATTGTTGTAAATATAGTGTAGGATTTGCCCCTAGTATTTTGCATAAATTACATAGCGTCCATGGCGTCTTAATTATTTTTCTTTTCGTCGTAATTTTTTTATATATAATGTAACTTTTATTTTACGGAAATAGTTTAATGACTCTCGGGATTAACTTAACTTTGAAACCGTATCGTTGGGATGCGATAGTGTGAAACTCCATACGGAAATACCACATGGCAGTGTTTGCGTACACTTGTTGCCATACAACATAAACATTGGACTATAAGAAGAAACTCAGTCTTGATTTATATAAATGTTCTTTGTTGAACTTGTTTTTTTATGTCAAATTTGTATAATCATTCAATTAATGTTTTTTTTTAATTTCGACTTATTCCAATACTTTGAGTTCATTTTTTTTTACAAATTATTATCTTTCTTGATTTAATTATTTTCGTGTGATTTGATCGGGGATATTTATTAATAAATCCATCTTACCCCCTATGATTATTTCTCATTCGTGTTATACCTCCATTTCCTGTCATTGATAGCTATTTTAGAGTAGAACTTCGACTTTTTATCCTGACCCAATCGACAACCAACCCACACTCTGCCCAACCCTGAGTTAGTCGGATGTTCATACAGGAATGGAGGCATCGTCCTAGCGGGTATTTACCCCTGGGTACGGTACAGTACTGCGCCGTACCCTGACGGCTCATGTGAGATATTAAGTTATATTATTTGGCATATCAAACTATTATAAACGTGGACTGCAGTCAGGCATTAGAAGAGTAGCAGAGTACAGTTGAGACCGGAAGTCCAGGAATTGTGAATTACGATTAATACTAGTGAGGCTTAGATTGGGGATTTTCTTTAGTGTAAGTTCAGCCTGACGGCATGTGTTCATTTTATGTGTGCTATTGTAAATAAGGACAGGTCGGGATTGTATGCTTTCCTTTTTCTTTTACTTTATAATTACTTAGATGGGATATCGAGGGAAATGGTAGATCTTATTTTGATTTTATTTGTGTGAATTATGCATGTTATCTAGCTTATGGTTATTCCTGTGTTTTTATTTGATAGAAATAGAAGGAATAGATAGCTGAAATCATCAACATCCCGAGTTACACTCTCACAGCGTCGAGACTAAATTTTATTTATGTATATATAGAGATTAGTGACAGATACGATGCTTGCTGCATAGATTACAGGTGCTGTGAGACGTGTGGAGCTGTATGTGGACCGTTGATTATAATAAAGTTTTTAATATGGGTTGGAAACTGTTTTTGAACAATGATTAGACAGGGAATCGAACCCTGATTTGTAATGAAAATGCTGATGAAATTACAGAATATGCATGAGAATTTAGTGCATGCTGAAATATATGTGAAGTCAATGATGTGGGATTGTTCCCCGTTGCTTTCCTTGTGTTTATTGCATTATATTGTTTGTTTCTTTTACAGGATTGTGTATTTGTATGATTTCATGGTGATTTTTGTTTTGTTGTCTTGTTGATTAATGGGAAACAGCCCGAGTGCTGAGTTGATGATTAAGGTTAATCTAGTTCCGACTAGATCTTTGGTGAACCGCGATTCACGTCGAGTCAATGTAGTTTTGTAAGTTTCCACCTACCTGATTCAGTAAACATACTTGAGATTATTTTAGCTTGTTATTATTGTTGTACATATATAGTAGGGAAATGCCACTAGTATTTTTCGTATTTCAAATCGTCATGTTCCATTACGTCCCGAAGTAGATCACGTTCAGATGCGCTTATCGAGGCAACCTTCCCGAAATTATGCAAATCCGTTAAATTGTGATTCTTACGATGGTGTTACTCCATGTGAACAGGAACGTTGGACTATTACGTTGATTAACAATGAAACTTCTCAATATTTAATTTTGTAATTGGAATATTCATTTTCTCATTTTATTGTTTTGTGTTGATAATGTCTGTTTTCCATACTTCCTTGGTTGAACTTAATTTCATTTAGATGCCGGTTTCCAGCTGTGTTGTTAATCTGATATTTATTTGTCAATTGTAGTATGGTTCGGGTTATTTTATGCAATAAACCTATCTTACTCCATATCAATGTTTCTCATTCGAGATAAACCTCCATTATTCCTGTCATGATACTTAGAGATAAGTTTTAAACTTCGACATTTAGACTTACCCACGACAATTTAACCCACTTCCCTACCCACCTGAGTTAATCGGATGTTTAATCAGGAAATGGAGGCATCTTCCTGGAGGATTCCTACCCCTGGGTACGGTACGGTATCCCCTGCCAGTCGTAAGAGGCGACTAAAAGGGGAGACCAACCGATGATGAAATTACAACCACGATAGTACTTGTGGTTAGTACTATTACGTGAGAAACACCATGGGTCGGCATTACTTGTGATGTGAAGAACACCATACGTTATCTAGGAGCAGTGCTCTTATGTGAGCAACTCCATGCGTCTGGGCGTTGCCTGTGGTTAGTACCATCGTGTGTATCCCATCGCGACGGGGGGCGTGCACTCGGCTGCGTGGACTAATGTCCATGCTAGAAAAGGTGCTGTACGCTGCGCTGGAATGTGTCGGTTCCCCTGTGTTCAGAATGGGTCTACTTTGCATCTGATTAGTACTAATATGTGACGAACATCACAGGTTTGTCTGTTGCCCGTGATTCGCACCACTCTGTGAGGAGCACCATGTGTCTAAGTTGCCTGAGATTAGTACCATTATGTGTGATACACCGTGGGTTTGCATTGCGTATGATTAGTATCCCCAGGTGAGGTGCCCCAAGAGTATGCGTGGCCTGTAATAAGTTCCACCATGCGAGGAACACCATGAGTCTGTTATTAGTACCACTATAGGAGGAGCAAGCATGATCAAAGGAAAGAAGAAATTGTGAATTAGATCCACTGACTGTTTTGGATTCATAGTCTTTTTTTCATCACCGTTCGTTTTATATTTTAGTCCGTGGATACATTTTAACATTTTAATTATCGTTTCATTTCGTTGTTCCTGGTACCGTTAGAGGCCGATGACCTAGCTGTTAGGCAACTTTAAACAACAAACATCATCATCATCATCATCATCTCAGTGCATCACAACTATTGTTCTTGATTCCAACAAGCTGTTACGAGCTTAGTACTTGATAACGTGTTTTCAATTGTTGTAAGTCGTTATGAGCACTTCTATAAATACTCAGTGTACGAAGTCCAATATTCAATGTCTGCCACATTGGCTGAGTGATCAGCGTAGTGGCCCCCAATTTTTAGAGGTCCAGGTTCGATTTCCTGTCAGGTTAGGAATTTCAGCTGTGTACGGTTAGTTCTTCTGGCTAGGAGCCTGGATATTTGTGTGTCTTTATACTCTTCATCTACCACGCTCCCAGCCATCACAGAATCACGTAAGAGCGAATACTTCCCTCCACAGGGAATTGGCGTCAGGAAGGGCATCGGCCCGTAAAACTGGGCGTAATTCATATGTAGTGCCGACCTCAAGTAGTTAGGGGAAGGCCGCAAGGAAGGAAATAACTAATACTTTCTTTCTTTCTGTCTTAATCCATTCACCCTCCAGGGTTGGTTTTCCCTCAGACGCAGCGAGTGATCCCATCTCAACCGCTCCAAGGGCAGTGTCCTGAAATGTGAGACTATGGGTCGGGGGATGAAACTGGAGAGCAGGACCAGCACCTTGCTCAGGTGGCCTCACCTGCTATGCTGAACAGGGACCTTGTGGGAGGAATGAGAAGATCGGGAGGGATAGACAAGGAAGAGGGAAGGAAGCGGCCGTGGCCCTAAGTTAGGTACCATCCGGGCATTTGCCTGGAAGATAAGTGGGAAACCACGGAAAACCACTTCAAGGATGGCTGAGGAGGGAATCGCACACCCCTCTACAACATTGACCTCCGGAGGCGCCGGGAATCGAACCCGGACCTCCGGGGAGTGACAGCTAACCACACTAACCCCTACTCCACAGAGGCAGACATCTTTCTAATAATATGGAAAGATTTCATTATTCGAACTTTCTTATAACGTATCTCCAAGTGTACTGTCAGAAAATTAAGACTTCTCCCATCAAAGTTCATTCCGCTTCGTGAGTTAGACAGGTTATTCGCCCCTTACTGAGCTAAGTAACAAACGTCAAAGGGATCCACTCTAATTAACTCCCATGCACAATAGAAATCTCAGTCGCTTTGCGCTTCAACCTCTTAATTAAAAAACCTCCTACTCTCTGTCTTCCTTTGCTGGAACCTATTGTGTTCGTGGAGAACAACTGATGGAAATATTCTTCAGAATGCAGCTCTTAATTATCAGTGTTACTGTTTCCACGTAAAGTTAACAGTTTAAATTGCCTCCGTATCTCTGGGCTTCACAAAATCTCGTAATAATATCCTAACAAGGAAACAGCACGAAATTGTCCTGCGCATTGCACAACCCGTGATAATGCAACTAGAAAAGAACGAACCAATAGGAAACTCTACCAAATATAAGGCGTGATCTAAAAGTTTCCGTTTGAGAGCGTTGCTGCAACAAAGCGCGACTCCGATGGGGGTATATAAACACGGACATGTAGGCGAAATGTGACCACCTGAACTATGGCGACATTATTACCAAATGCGTCCAAACAGGACCAACGTGCTTGCCTGCCGAAGAACAAGCACCGGCAGCGCAACGAAGACTGTGTATGGGGCAGCATGTCTGTCGAAAATCGCCGCTCTAAAATGGTGCATCAAATCCAGTGCGGGTCGCGCTTCGACACAAGGTGCCGGTCGATCTGGCAGGCCAGCCTTATCCATTACGGACAACAAGCGGGCGGTGGATGGGGGGATTAGGTCCCTATAGCCCTAATCTCTCGACGCTTCCTGTTGGGCGAGGATGTGCAGCAGTTGATTACAGAATTCTTCATGCAGCAGGGCAGGGTGTTTTACCACAGCCTGGTGCGTCGGTGGGGTGAGTTTCTCGATGCTCACGGCGATTTTACCTGATTGGTATCCAACTCAGGACTGTACGGCCGTCGAACGGAAGATTTTTGATCGCCCGTTGTATTACGAGTAATGAGCAGGGAGGACAAGGGATAGGTTTGAACTGCATTAGAAATTCGCTCGAGAGTACACGCCTTATTCCATAAACAAACATCAACCGTACATCTAGTATCAATTTATAGTGGCTTGTTGAGACAACAGATCCAATTTAACAACAGTAATCGGAATGAGTGGTTCAGACAGTTGGAGCACTGTTTTCTTGTGCTTAAGTTCGCAGCTTCGAACCTGCCTCACTGTGAGTCGACGAATGGACAAAAACATAAACATATTTTACCTTACATGTGCATAGCGCGAATTTAATTAGACTAAACATGATTGCTAAGGAAGAAACTCCAAGCCGCAAACATATTAAACTCTCTCAGTCAACAGAATGAACGCTCAAAATAACTTTATTCGACCTACGACCGACCTGACTCGTTACCTCCACACTTGCCAGTCAACTCGACCAGCGTTCGCATAGGTGTTTGTGATCACAGCGAAGGATCAAGATTTTTTGTTTATTAGTGGACAGTTTTGTTAGAGGTAAGTGTTTTATTTTACGACGAACGTTTGGTAAACACACTTTCTCTCGTATATCTGACGTATCTAAACCATACCTCATTATCTCTGCAGGAATATCTTATTTTTAACGTTTGTCTCTAGGTTTATCAATAATTTGGGTGTATTTGTCCAGTACTTTAAATTATATTAATTGTTTTTCACGATAATTCACCATCAAAAATAAAAAAAAACTTTGAAATTAATTTTAGCCACCAAAACATTTGCACAGCTATACGTACAAGAAGTTCTGTTTAAAACTGTGTATAAACCTGAAGACTGCACAGAAAATGTGTGCAATTGTTTATACAAATTTAGTGAATTACTGCACGTGACGTTGAGAAAAACATAGCGGATATCACACAGGGTTCGGCCGGTTGTTCTAGCTAAAAGGGGTTCGATCGTGCTTGTACGCTTCCGTACTTCGTAACATTGATAAATGCCCGGTGTCGGAGTCAAGTGAGCACACGGTAATCGTATGAAATAAATCGAGTATAAATCAAGAACAAATCAAGGCATTAGAGAGGGAAGATGGATCCATAGTACATCACGAAAAGGGTCTTCAGAAGGTGATGGCAAAGTATTTTGGAAAACTGTATAATATGGATGACTGCTTGGAGGAAGGAGATAAGAAAATTGAAATAATAGATGGAGAGGAAGAAGAGAACCCGATAACATGGTTGGAACTTGAAAGGGCAGTGAAAGCAATGACCAATGGTAAAGCAAGTGCAAAAGACGAATTCAATGCTGATATGATTAAGGCAGCAGGAATCATTGGACTCAATGCGATATGGAAGGATGAAAGGATACCTGAAGATTGGCAACAAGGAAGCATTGTATCACGTTTCAAGAAAGGAAATAGGAAGAAATGTGACAATTAAAGAGGCATAACGCTTAATAAATGGAGGAATGGAGGAAGTCATAGACAAGAGACTGAGGGATATCATAGAAACACAGTTAGAAGAAGAACAATATGGCTTTAGACCGAATAGATCAACAATATACTTGATATTTACAGTGCAAACGATAATGCAAAAACATCTGGAAAGGAACAAGGAAATCATCTTCGTATTTTTGGATTTGGAAAAAGTTTATGATACACTTAAGAGAAAACATGTATGGGAATGCCTACTGAAAAGGAATGTACTAAAATCATTAATTAACAAGATAAAAATGTTGTATCATGTGAGTAAAAGCAGTGTATAAGTGGGGAGTGTGACCCTGAAACATTTTATACAAAAAAAAAGTCTCAAGCAAGGAATTTCACTGTCGCCACTATTGTTTATTATATTGATGAATAAAATCATAAAACGTGTAAAACAGAGTATCAGTAGTGATGAAGTGAATGCTTTGGTATTTGCAGATGATGTGGTGATTTGGGCAAAGGGAGAAAAGGAAGTACAAAGGAGACTGGACATTTGGAATGAAAATGTGAAGGAGTTTGGAATGGAAATTAGTAAAACGAAAAATGTAGACATGCACTGTGGAAAAGAGAAAAAGAAAAGCCAAGTGGATTTAGAACCGGATTTCTTTGCTTGATATGAAATTGCAGGCTTTCAACACAGCCTGCCATTAAGTTGAAAATTAATGTTATCTGATAAACACCAATTGTAACACCAGAGATCGTTTACATGCCAACAACGTACGACAGGTACTGCCGAATGGATTATTTCTGCCCTTGAAAAATCGGACTACTTCTGCTGTAATTCAACCCGCGATGTTGGTATCCAGCACTATACCACTGATCCGCAGAAGGATAATGATAATATTTCAATGAAGAGAAAAAAATATTTAATAAGACTTATTCGTCAATAAATACAAAAAACGAGCCTAGTCAGTTGCGTCTTTCTGCCACAGTATATCTGAGTACACGATGTGCAAGATACAGTAATGGACATATTGAATATTCAAAGCTCTCTAGCAGATATTGTAGATCCTTAAAAAAAGGAAGGATTTATGAAAGTAATATTTGAATACATTTTACCAGCCCTGCGATAGCTTTCAACACACGTGAGCATGACACCGTACGCTCAGATTCACTACTAAAAAGCACCGCAGTAGTACTCATCTCGGGCAAGGTAGAAATAGCTCAACTGCAGGAAACTCTAAGAGAACTGAGTGGTCAATAGCTAAGCTGATTCGAACCTGTCAGTCATCTGGTGATCGAGTGAATTTCCCTCCCGCTCGACCGTATCGAAACCTCTACCTAGTCTTTCGATTGAAAATGAGAAAAGAATAACTCAGTATATAAAATCCAGTTACTCCGTTCATTTAATAAGTAGTATTTTTGAATTGATTTAGAAACTCGCTGTTTTCAGTGCAGGCAGGAACGATGGAAATCCGTGAGGTGTTTACCGCACAATCTATATCCATTTAGTTGTTTAACAAAATGTGATAGTTAAAAGAACAATTTTACTTTTATGATGATAAAGATGATGATGATTATGTGTTGTTTAAAGGGGCTTAACAGCTTGTCGGCCCCTAATGGTACGAGGTGAATGCAAAGAAAATTAAAACTTCAAAATGTATCCACTGACTAAAATCTAAAATGTTGACGATTAAAAAATGATCGTGAAACAAAACAATCGGTGGATCCAATGGGATGATCCTTATCTACAGGGGTCCAAAGTCCAGGTCACCGACCCCTCATAGTGGTACTAATCGCCGGTAAAGTAGAAGAGTGGTGTTCCTCCTATAGTACTTTAAATCAAGCGCCTTTTATAAGGCCATCTAGAACTTTGTCCTCAAACTGTCTGATACAAAAGTTTGGACATTTCTCGACAGATGTCACTACTATCAACTTATGTTGCGCCCTCTGGGGTGAAGATAAACTATTAATGTTCAAGGTAATTATGTATTTCAAGGTTTCCTAAACTGAATTGTTTATAGCTCGTTTTTGTTGTTCAAAATTTCCTTACACTTCTATATCTCTTCCCGCCAACACAAAATTTCTACCAGTGAGAAAATTTGTACATTTATTTAAGTAACCAATCACGTTTTTTGATATCTACGTGATTTTCCAATGAAAATTGTGGGTGTGACAGGGTGTCGACCCAGAGAATACTGGAACCTTCCTTTCCACTATAAAAGCTGGCACATTTGGGGCCACGATGTCTTTGTGATCGCTCCAGTCTACAGTGTGTTCGTAACAGAGGCAGGGGTAAGGGCTCCCCCGTCCATCTTTCGAAGGTCCACCAGCTCAAGGTAATGGCATATTCTGCTTAACATCGTAATAGTCTTTGGAAGCTAGCTCGAGGGGAAGGTTCCAAATTTATTTCGCAGTGTAACTTCTATTTCGTAATGTAAATTCTTAAACAAGCTTAAAGAACTTAGGGAATAGAGAGTGAGGTACCCTCTTGTATTCCCTCCCAACTTGATAGTGAGGTGACTATGATTTTGTAACCTTCAAATATATCTAGTAATTTATGTAACTTAAATATTTGTCTACATTTAGTCACCTCAGTAATATAGGCTTAGCCTCTGTGACGTCGGCCCATAAGCCCAAATAGGGTTTTAGGTATTTCATGTGAATTTAAAGGAATGCAAGTGCGTAACCCTTTGTTTTTACCAAAGGCCAGGTAGAATGGGCACTTGTTACAGTTGACCTTATTCATTTCATTTTAAGGCAAATCAGACTGTTGAGCAGTTAAAACAGTGAATACTGTTTAATTTTGTTAAATGTAGATTTTGCCTTAGGTAGGCCTGGAAAATGTAAATTTTTAGAGCTAAAATGCTCTTCCTACTGGTGTAAAAGAAATTGGGAGATCGGTTTCCTTGACCTTTGATTGAAAGGAGCATTAGTGCTCATGTAAAATTTGTAATTAGGGAGCTTCAAGCTCATAATATTAAATTATTGTTGTCTGATTATTCTAGACCTCTCTAAAATTCTTACTCAAGTTTAAGAGCTAATTTTGGACCTGAATAAGTTTTATTTTCTAATCTTGTTTAAAATCTGGAAAGAATCAAATGATATAAGGAAGAAATATACATTTTTAAAGTAAACCACGGTATCCCCGTAACTGTACCAATCACAGGTACATGGTATATCACACACATTGTTTGGGAGATTACTGACCAAACCGAGGACTGGTGGACTAGGCAAAAGTGTGATTGAACGGGTGACTATATTTCTAGAAAATAGAAATCAGATAATTAGAAAAAGGTGCAGTGTTATCTGAGCCTAGAATGATCAGGGTCCCGCAGGGCACTGCCATTGGACCTTTGTTTTTATACAAATAAATAATATGTGTAAAGATCTGGAATCACAGATAAGGATATTTGCGGATGATGTTATACTAGTGTAGGTACTACATAAGTTCAAGGACCGTGACCGTAATGGACAGGATGGAAACTGAGGTTGTAAATTTCACCAAGAGTAAAAGTTATTACTCTGTTGAGTTGATAGTAGCTCATGTGGAACACGGTACGTACCTAAGTGTTAACATAAGTAATGACCTTGATTCACATTTAGGAGGTTGTTAAGAAAGGTTAAAGATCTATTCACATGGTTATGAGGGTATCTAGGGGTTGTAGTAAGGATGTAATGGAGAGGGCGTATAAGTCCCTGGTAGCTGCCTCTGTGGATCAGCGGTAGAGTGTCGGCCTCCGGATCCCAAGATAGCGGGTTCAAACCCGGCAGAGGTAGTCGGATTTTTGAAGGGCGGAAAAAAGTCCATTCGACACTCCATGTCGTACGATGTCGGCATGTAAAAGATCTCTGGTGACACATTTGGTGTTTACCCGACAAAATTCATTAAATCTCAGCCGTAGACGCCCAAGAGAGTTTCGGTTTACTTGGTCTGCCATCTAGTGGGGGCCTAGAGTAAAACGGAACGTCGAAATTGACGAGCAGACAGCCAGATGGCGTCAAATTGAAATGTCTGCACACGGTAGCTGAGGCCATACGATTATTATTATTATTATTATTATTATTATTATTATTATTATTATTATTATTATTATTATTATTATTATTATTATTATTATTATTATTATTATTATTATAGTCCCTGGTAAGACCCAAGCTAGAGTATGGCTCCGGTGTATGGGACACAAAAGGAAACCCTGGTACGAGAACTGGAAAAGATTCAAAGAAAAGCAGCACGATTTCTTATGTGTGATTTCCGACAAAGGAGTAGTGTTACTAAAATGTTACAAACCTTGAGCTGGGAAGACTTGGGAGAAAGGAGACGAGCTGTTCAACTCTGTGGTATGTTCCGAGCTGTCAGTGGAGAGAGGCCTTAAGAAGGTTAGTAGACAAATAAGTTGGAGTGGAGCTTTTAAAAGTAGGAAAGTTCATAATATGAAGATAAAGGTGGAATTTAAGAGGAGAGATTGGAACAAATATTAATTTATAGGAAGGGGAGTAAGGGATTGGAATAATTTATCATCGGAAATATTCGATAAATTTCCAATTTCTTTGAAAATATTTAAGAAGAGCTAGATAAGCAATTGATAACGATTCTGCCACCTCGACTGCAGCCCTAAATGCAGATCATGGATTTATTTATTTATTTATTTATTTATTTATTTATTTATTTATTTATTTATTTATTTATTCATTTATTTATTTATTTATTTATTTATTTATTTTCCTTCGGGGATAAAATGGCTACCACGTTTTGCTATACCACGTAAACCCACGAACCGGAAAACGAAAGTCTCCTCCAAATAAAATATTATGCTCTTCACTTCTGTTCATATTATTATAACACAAGACAAGGTGATATGAAGTACTTGGCCTCTTCCCGTAAACTGTCTAATCAGTTCTGTGTTTGCAAAGGTTGAGGCTGAAAGGTTAATCTGCATAAAACTCACTAAAGAGAGTTGCGACTTAAAACTATATCTACTTTAAGGACGCCCTGACACAGGGCGAGGAAACGTAGCAGATCTAGAGCGCTTAGTTATTTACTGTCCAATTGCACCGAAAAACGCAGCTATATGCACAAGCAATCTCAAGATTCATGTTTTACCTGCGAATATATTCCTGCCCTGATAATTTCACTACAGTCATAACTAACCCAACGAGGGAATTAATCACCAGTGCCGTTAGGATGGTCACCAGCCAATGATTTTGACTTTACAACATGTGTATTTCACCGGAAATTAAATGCTCTAATGGACCCGTTAAGCAAAGGTTAAATATTTGAAATAAGTTTCTTTTTGTACTTGGTTGAGTGGCTCACGTCCACACTGCCGATGTTCATTACTGTTGAATTGCTAGATCCTTATAGCGACCCAGACTTTTACAGCTTAGTTAAACGTCACATGGTCCATGGACCATAAGACCTCTAAACTCGCATTTACCATCAATGAAAGGCGGATGATGTTAGAAACGACGCTTCATAGTTTACTAATACTGCACACATCCCATGAATGTTATTTGGACATATCTTTAAAAGTTGGACAACCTGACCCTTCTGAAGTATTTATTGGAATTAACTAAGTTATATAGTCAAGGATACCTCCTCATTCACTAAATGGTTTTCTGTATTCACTTCCTTTAGATTTCTTTTCCCATATCCTTCCGCTGATGCTACATCAAGCTGCTGTTCCTCCTTGTTTCTTCAATGCTTTATTTAATATGTTAGAAGTGTGTAAAGTTCATGTTAATTTTCAGCTTTACCAATCTTTTTCCCATCTAATTTTTCTCATTTCTTTACAGTTTTAGCAGATGTATCACTTCCATATGTGTATTGCATTTTTTCCTCTGAAGGCTTCATTCTTGTATACTTCGATTAACCACCAAATGTCATCTCATTTCCCTTTTTGTTAACATTTGGGTCATCGTTGCTTTATTTAAACTTATTTTATAAAATTCTACTAGTGTTCTCTTGCCGTTACATTCTGTTTCTTGTTCGTTTTACTTCTATTTCACTCTTTGGACTAACTTCTTACACAATCTCCCGCCATCCCTTGAAAAATTAATTTTCCTGTAGGATCCCATTCCTATGTCATCTAGTAGCTTTTTTACCCCGTCCAACCAGAAGTCCCCATTTTGACGTTTCATTTGTAGCTGATATGCTATGCCTACAATTTCACTCCCTGTCTCCATTTTTAGTCTCAACCAAATTAGAAACGATACCCACGAGCATTCATCGACGAAACAATCACTCGGAGGAATGAGGAGCCTTCTTTCCGGCGCAGGATTCTTCGCAACAGTGCCTTCAGTAAATGGACAGGATGTGAAAGTGGATGCGGAAGGAGATGTATTCATGTCCTCGAAGACCACATTCTATCGATTGGAGGACAGCTTTTGAACAGTCATTGCCTTCCTTTGCCTCATACCTCAGGAACTTTGAATGTGGACATCTCGACAGTGATATTCTTTGTAGCGTAGGCTGAGATTTAATAAATCTCGACAGTAACCAACTTACCCAATTCCTCAAAAATCACAGTCTTATCCTACTAGAAAGTTCGTGTCCCTTAGCTCATTAGGGGTCAGAACTTACTTCTTCACGAGGTACGTATTTTTATGAAAAAATTTAAAATAGAACAATTATCTTAAAGAAATTGTATTTTTCACTTACACATTAATAAGAGAGCAGATGAGTTATTTCAAAACAATAAAAGGAAATCTTCATTGCTCCGTAAGTGCGTATATAAGTACATTAGTGAGTCCTTAGAAAGTATTCTACATTTTATTGCTAAGCCTATTATGTTTGGCAATCTTTTAAAATTAAATGGCTGTATTTTAAGACTACTAAATGAGTGCACATTATCGAAGGATTCCCCAATTGACGTTGTGAACCAGATGAAACTTTTCTTAAATATATTGGCACAAGATTGACTTACGTGCTTTAATACTACTACTAATAATAATAATAACGCGGTATTATTCAAAGCACAAGGGGGCGCACACGGTTCATAAGATTAGCACAGGGTTTGTTTCAGCTAGGCAGCGCGAGTTCAACTATATAATTTTTGAAATATCAATATAAACACTCTAATAGGAGTGGAAGAACACATATTTGGCGATTTGAGGGTAAACTCAGCTTTAGATCGTTAAGGGGTGCCTGTAAGGGTATTTACTCAGAGAAACGAATTATTATTATTATTATTATTATTATTATTATTATTATTATTATTATTATTATTATTATTATTATTATTATTATTAAATATTTTGTTCTACTAAATGAACCTATACAGACAGCAGTATGCCAAGAAGCTTTGGGAATGAATGCAAGAAGTTTTTCAAGATGCTCCGGGAGGAACTAGAAAAATAAGTTTATTAACTTACTGATGTCCAAGATCGGAAGAGATGGTAAGATCGCTGTAACAGCAGCGTCTTCAGCGATCGCTGCTACCATTCTACTCCGTGGCAAACCTGTTCACTCGATGTTTAAAGTGCTTATAGACCTAGACTACACTAAACAAAGCTAAATTTTGTAGTCTTATTAACATTACTCTCAGAAAGGCAATCGAAGCAGCTGACCGAACACTGCAAGACATCTGAAATAGTGATATCTTCTTTGGAGTATTCATATCGTGAAACGTTACCCATAGTTGCAAGAGGAATCAGAGCAGATCATCTGAATGCTTCGTTAAGAATATCACTATTTTGGCCAAATATCAGAAGCGTCTTCCCGATGCATGTTGTTGACATCCTGTCCAAAGCTCTTGGCCTGTAGATTTGCAAAGCGTCTTTAAAAGTACAAGGAATCTTTCCGTACATTTCTTAATTATTAAAGAAAAATCTAGCATTGTGATTGGCCAAAGCGCTTGCCATTACTTCTAGGCCACCTTCTGATCCACTGCCGGCGATGTGCGTGACTGGAATTCTAAAGGTCGCGCACGCATGCCTCGTCTGGTATCAAACACCTTGCTGTAGTCTACATAACTGAGCGGCCAGTCGTGAACTCGTGGTTTGTCGAGCGCATTTCACGTTGACTACACAAACACTGATCATCTTTATTTTCCACCTCCAGTTTCTCGAGTGTGGTGAACAAGCGCTCGTCATGCTTTTATCTGTCAGAGTAGAGTTTCTGTTTCTCTACATCAGAGGTGCTCACACTGGGCGCCGAGCACTGTAAGCGGGCGGGCAGATAGTGAGCGTATCTATTCAACCACAGTGACGTAGTGGTTACGTCACAGAACGTGAAGGTTGGGCGAAGTTCTCCCAGTGACTCACGATCACGGCGGCGATACCCGAGTTTGAAATGGAGGCAGAAAATAATGAAAGAAAGAGGGCAGAAATCCACACCATTATCAATTTACGTTGTAAGGAATAGCCAACGGCCGTAGCCGTGTTGAAACACCGGATCCCGTGAGATCTTCGAAGTTAAGCAACATTGGGCGTGGTCAGGAGTTGGATGGGTTGCCACGCGCTGTTGGTGGGGGTAAGGGAATGGAGGAGCGGAGAGGAACTGGCCACCCTACCGCACGTAAACTCCGGCTCAGGAGCACCTCTGCGGAGGTTCGGACCTGCCTTCGGGCAGAATAACCCTTACCTTACCTTGTAAGGAATAAGTTAAGGTGGTGGATAAGCAGTGGTTTGTGGTGGTTTGGGTTAAATTATCTGATAAACTCACCTTCAATCCAGTCATGCTTACCGGGAATAACATCAGTGAGGTTATTTATTTGAAGGCACACAGTACATCTATCTGGTAGATGCATTTACATTGTTGTTGTAATTTAATCTTGGATAGTAAATACCTATGTCCTCACTCGTGTTGAAACTACCTCTTCATTATCATCGGACGCCTGTTACGTTTCAAATAGTATTTTCAGAAATGCAGTGAACAGGGAAAGTCACATAACACAACACTGTGCAAAATCAAGTAGTAATCTTGTTGAAATCTGTAATTATATTACATTTTGCTCAATAAATAACAAGAATTTAGCTTTTAAAAAATGGAAATACTGCCACGCCTATCCAAAAAACTGTAAATCATAGCTTGAACATGTGTATATTGTAACACAAAAATTATTACGTATCAGTTCTCTTTGAGTGAATAAATATAATAAAATAAAACTATCTATATCCAGCGCAGAATACATCAGACCGGAATATCTTGAAAAAGTCAATTTCTTGCGATTATAGCGCTGTATTTTAAACATTGTACCCCAACCAAAATTTCGTTGAGCTGTGGAGGAGAGCTCTACTTTCCTGCAAAGTGTGTTCGCTCTCTCGCTTCACTGTGACGTGTGCTTGCTACGTAAGCTGCCCGCATTTACGCCACGCCAGCGCTAGTGTCAACGGGCGCCCAGCTGAGCACATCTGCTCTACATTTTTCCATTCACATTTTGGTCTTCCTACTGGTCTTATCTCTCTCACTTCTCCGTCGCAAACATTGTTCACCTAATTTATTGTCACGGAATCCCGAAGGATTGTGCCCATACTAGGTGATGTAAATTGCTTATTTAGAGCACTTTCATGCTGTTTATATGAAAACGAATAGCGTGATCGTGATCTGACTTTGCGCACTATTGCAAAAATTGTTGCTGACTGGGATATTATAAGGATTTTATTATTGGCGATCAGTCTTATCGCCTTCCCTTCAAACACCAACGTGAACATGAAAGTCCCATGTCTCTGGACGATGAATACTCTGATTATTATTATTATTATTATTATTATTATTATTATTATTATTATTATTATTATTATTATTATTATTATTATTATTATTATTATTATTATTATTATTGTACCGGGAGGTACACTTCAACTCCGCACTTTGAAAACAAGCGCCTTAACATACTCCTCTACCGACCAAAATGTGAAATTGCTACTACATAAAGTTGAGACTTTAATCAGAAAATGTCACTACTGAAATATTAAGTAATTGTGTTATTGTGAAGTTTCCTAAACTGATTGGATTTCTCTTGGTTTTGTTTTTGCTGTACATCAAGAAGTTTGGACGTTTTTCAACAGATGTCACTACCAAAAAACTATAACCATGCACTCTGGTGCAAGGTAAAGGAAGTTGTTATTGAAAGAAATTGTGTGTTTCTAGGTTTTCTCAACCTTCACTTGTTTTTTATGTAATTCTAGGTTTGCAACACTTCGGTCTCATTCCGCCACTTTTGAATCTGGCCAACGAAAATTTTCTGTAATTAATTTTCAGCCTATCACAGGCTTCTTGTTCGGTTTTGAGTGTAACTTTTGCGTTCAACCAATAAAAATGAGAGAATGTCTCCGGATTAGTCCAGAATCCTCTCAAACCTTCCCTGAGGGTATATAAGCTGCGGCTTTTCACGTTTCCTTGTCTCACTTGATCGTCGTCTTTCCGAAATGTATTGCCAATTATAAGAAGTTTTAACATGTACTATAAATACTTGTCGGTGTGAAATCAGCGGTGGCCAGCAATGTTGCACTGATATTATCAGTGGCGTATCCTGGAATATCCACCGAAGCATGCAACTAGTAACCATGCAGTAACACAATGTATTAAGTAAATTTCAATACTACTCACCTTAATTACATGTAGGTGAACTCGGTGTGTGTTAAGGTAGGGGGAGGGACGCCTCATTCTTCGGCAGGAAGTACATCAGCCAGGTAATGGCCACCTAAATTCTCTTTTCTGTAGATACCTCCGCAGACTCGTCTGAGGGGAAGGTCCTAATTTTTTGAACTATGTAACAAAACTTTTATAAAATGTAAAGTTTCTTTCGGATAATGTAAAATTTCATAAAGTTGTTAACTGTAAATCGGGGATAGAGAGTGAGCTACCCTCTCGATCTCCCCTTCATCTTGGTTTGAGGTGACAACGATTTCGTAACAGTTTTCTTCTTGTAATGTATTACATTTATTTCCATGCGAATCACCTCAGTAGCTTGGGACTAGCCCCTGTTTCGTCAGGCCCAGAGCCCTCTTAGGGTTTTAATATTTCATTATCTAGGAGCACAAGTGTACGTCTCAATTCGCTTTGTGTTCGGGCCATTGATTTAACCTGTTCTTTTTCCGCAAAGGCCCAGTAGGTTGGGTACTAGGTACCCCTGTGTAAAACTATTTTCATTTGTAATTCGGGCCTTGTTGAGGCCAGAGATTGTAAGAATGTGATGTAATGTTGCCTTGAGTGGTCTGTAAGAAATCGACAGCATGTAAACTCTCTTCAAAGTTTTGTAATAGTGAGGGGGTGCCTCTGGAAGGCTAAATATTGTAACTTCTGGAGCAAGTGCTCCTAAATCGGGATATTTTCGTCTTTGTCTAACCATTTTTTCGTAGGTTTTGTAAACCGGATCCGGTATCTCAAAATTTGTAAACTAAGGGCTTGAAGCCTCAAAGCTGTAAAACCACTCATCTGGAATTTTCCAAGTCTTGTTTCAAGATTGCTAATTGTACCTGTCATGTTGTTATGTTCACGAAGTGAAGAAACTTGTTAATTTTGATATTCTAAAAGAAATATAACCTTTTAAATTCAATTCTTGATATTGCAGTTAGACCCATTCAAGCCCACACCTTCTTTCACCTCTCTGTATTCCACAGATACGGCAGAACAATTAGTTTTTTGATTCGTTGTGCCAACTGTGGAGCGCGTTTGAACTTATTTTGCACAATGTTTCTTCTTCTTTTCTTCCCAATATCTCTTCATTTTTTCACTGTGTTCCTTTCTGCGTGTTTCTGTCCAGCTTGTATTTTTTGCTGGTTTCTCTGCAAATTTATATTTGTTTACTAAGCTTCTAAATTTCATTCTATCTTGAATGGTTTTGTCCTCAATACTCATTTACTGTAGACCTTCATGAATTTCTGCTAACCAATTGTTGCAGATTTTCAGGGTTAGAGCTAGATTTAGAATTTTCTTTGTCAGTCTGTTGTTATCCATTCTGTGTAGGTGGCCGTAGAATTTTAGTCGTCTCTTTCTGATGGTATCTCTGATTTCTTCTGTGAATTGAAAAATTTCGTACAGTTTCTTTTTCATCGAAATTCCATTTTCGAACTTTGGTCCTAGGATTTTTCTGAGAATTTTCCTCTCTTGTTTCTCAATGCTTTCCATTTGTGACCTGCCGCCAATGATCAGTGTTTCAGATGCATAAAGTGCCTCTGGTTTGATGACTGTATTGTAGTGTCGTAATTTTGCATTTTTTTGATATAGGCCCCTACATCTTTGGTTGTATCTTTTCCATGTGATTTTGTAAGCCCTTTGGAGTTTAGCAGTTCTTCCTTTGTTAGCTTCCTGATTTAACCCTGCTGGCTGAATAATTTCACATAGATACTTGAATTTGTCTACTTGGGAAATTATTCCACATTTGGTGATTAATGGTTGATTGTCGAATCTTGACTTATTTCCTTCCATAAACTGCGTCTTTTCAAATGAAATTTGAAGTCCGGTTTTTGCAGCTATTTCATGCAATTTTTCTATGGAGTGGATTGCTTCTTGTCTGTTGTTCGAAAGGATCGCAAGGTCATCTGCGAAAGCTAAGCAATGAAGGTGAATTTTGTCTTTAAGAAGTCTGCCAACGTTTATACCTTTACTTTCTTTTCTCCATTCACGAATCACTTTTTCCAAAACTAAATTGAATAGTAGTGGGGATAGTCCATCTACTTGTCGGACACCAGTTCTGACTTCGAACGGTTCAAAAATTTCTCCCAAGAACTTAACTTTTGATGTTGTGTTGGTCAGAGTTTGTTTAATCAATTCTCTCGTTTTCATGTCGACTTGAAATGCCTCTAGTATGTTTAACAGGGTCTGCCGATCTATGGAATCATACGCCTTTTTGAAGTCAACAAAGGTGATTACTGTTTGTTTTTTTCGAATCTGTAGTATGGTTTTTAGGTTTAGGATATGTTCTGCGCAAGATCTCCCTTTTCGGAATCCAGCCTGATAATCACCGATCAGATGGTCTGTTTGTTTCTATAATCTATTTAGAGAAGATTTTATATACGAGTGAGAGGAGAGAAATTCCTCTGTAGTTATTAATATCTGATTTGTCTCCTTTTTTGTGAAGTGGGTGAATCAATGCACATTTCCAATCCTCCGGAATTTCTTCAGCAAACCAGATGTCCTGTAAGATTTTTTGAATACTCTGGGCCAGTTTGTCACCACCAATTTTCAACATTGCAGCGATTATTCCATCTTCTCCTGGTGCTTTGTTATCTTTTAAATCCCTGAGTATTTGTTTGACTTCTTGTAATGTGGGGGGTTCTGAATCTGGATTAGGTGTTGGTTTTTCATAGGTGAATTGTTCTTTCGGAGATTCACAGTTTAAAAGGTCCATGAAATAGTTTGCTAGGAGTTCACAATTTCCCTCATTACTTGTTTCCAAAGTCCCACCTGTACGTTTGAAACAGAGACAAGGTGCCTGATGATTGGATAATTCTTCTCTGAATGTTCTGTAGAAGTTCCATGTATTGTTTTTCTTGAAATCTTCTTCGATTTCTGCCAGTCGGTTTTGATCATATTTTCGTTATTCAGTTCTGATGATTTTTGAGGTTTGTTTCTGTATTTTGAAGAATTCATCACGAATTTGATCAGTTTTATGAGAACTCCAGTATAGCCAGGACCTAACTCTGACTTCTATTGCCTTGTCACAGGTGTCATTCCACCACCTGTGTTTGCGTTTCCTTGGGGGGTTGCTGATGTTTTGTGAAGCTCTCAAGAGTGTGTCCTTGAGTTCTAGCCACTTTGAAGGAGCATCGTTGGAGATATTCGCAAGGAAATTGTCTGAGTTCTGTCTCAGAAATTCAGGGTCGATTCTTGGGTTTCTCATTGTTTTGGTTTTCTTCCTGTTGGGTTGAAACTTTACTTTAACAAGTGATAGGTGGTGGTCTGACTCAATAATTCCCTTTTTGGCTTTAACGTTCATAATTTCTTTTTTGTTTTTCTTGGAAATAGACACATGGTCTAGTTGAAATTCTCCTAAATGCATGTTCGGGGATCTCCATGTCATTTTCTTTTGTGGAAGTGCCCGGAAATGGGTTGTCATCAATTTTAGATCGATTTCTCGCAGAAGCCAATTAGACGTTCTCCATTTTTATTGCTTGTTTTGTGACCAGGGTTAAGTCTTACAGTGGTCCTAAATTTCTTCTCTTTGCCAATTTGTCAATTGAAGTCCCCCAGCAGAATTTTGACATGATGTTTTGGAACTTAGGCTGTAGTTTCTTCTAGTAATTCCCAGAAGTCATCTACCTTTTGTGGGTCTTTTTGATTGTAATTGTTTGTTGGTGCATGTGCATTGATTAGTGTATAAGCTTTCGTTTCCTGATTTTATTGTCATTAGCGAAATTCTTTCAGAAGGAGTTGTAAAGTATAATACCGAGTTTGTGATATTTCTTCTCACTGCAAAACCAATGCCAAATTGTAATATTTTGTTAGGGAGGAGGGTAGCTGGTTTACCTTTATAAATTCTATAGTTTCCTGATTCAAAATGATTTTCGTCACTGTACCTAGTTTCTTGGAGTGCCAGAATTTGAATGTTGAGTTGGTCTAATGTGTCTGTTAAGTGCTTCAACTCCAATTTTGCGAAGAGTGTTGATGTTTAAAGTGCCAATAAAATGTTTTTCCTTTGGGGGAAGAGATTTTGGAAGCTCCGATACATTCCCGCATGATGTTCGCGGTCCCTCAGAATTCGATGACCGAGAAAACCTAGTACGAATACTAGGGCCTGGGGTAGTAGTATCATTAATTGGCGTTACCATCATGCTAGTAAGTTGAAGATAATGGGGAGATTGATCTTTGCCAATCTCATAGTTACAACTAAGGTATTGAGCCTCAGAGGTTGCCTCAAGATGTTTTCTGACTGTGCCTGTTTTTGGTCCGCCAGAGGTATTTTATTCGCCTCAAGCTCTCCGGACAAGTCCGACGAGCCCCCCGATCCGCCACCTGGGACGCGCCCGATAGGGGAACAGGCAAAAAAACCACGGGAATTATTATTATTATTATTATTATTATTATTATTATTTTACAGGAAGGTACACCTTAAAGCCACGCATTCAAAATAAGCGCCTTAATGAACTCATCTGTCGGTCAAAAGGTGAAACTAATAACACAACAAGTTGGAACTTTAATCAGAAAATTTCTCCACCGAAATATTAAGTAATTTTGTTATTGTGAAGTTTCCTAAACTGACTGAATTTCTCCTTGTTTTGTTTTGCTATACATCAAGAAGTTTGGACATTTTTCTACAGATGGCACTATGAAAAATTATAATCATGCACTCTGGTGCAAAGTGAAAGAACTTATAATTTAAAGAAGTTTTGTATTTCTAGCTTGTCCATAACTAATCTCTGTTCATTTATTTTTGGATTGGCAACACTTCCTTTCCTTTCCGCCAGTTTTGAATCGGACCAATCACAAATTTTGGTAATTAATTTTCAACCAGTCCCGCATTTCTTGTTTACTTTGTGTTAACCAATAAAAATTAAAAGGGTGTGTCCTGATTAGTCTTGAATGATCTCGAACCTTCCCTGAGTGTTTATATTCTGCGGCTTTTTACGTTTCCTTGTCAATTGATCACCCTGTATAAGAGTGTGTGTTAAGGCAGGAGGCGGTGCCGCCTCTTTCTTCGGCCAGCAGAACATCTATAAGGTAATGGCCACATAAATTATATCTTTCTTGTTGAAGCTACCTCTGCAGCTTAATACAAGGGGAAAGGTCCGAACCTTTAACTATGTAACCTACTTTTCTAAAATGTAAATGTTCTTTTGGCTAATGTAAAACTTCATAAAGCTTTAACTATAAATCGGGGATAGAGAGTGAGTTACCCTCTCGAGCTCCTCTTCATCTTGGTTTAAGGTGACTACGTTTTGTAACTTCTTCTTCCTTTCCGTAATGCATTAATTCAATCTTTATTCGTGTCACCTCAGTAGCTTGGGATTATCCCCTGTATCTCTGGGCCAAGAGCCCCGTTAGTATTTTATTCTTTATTATCTAGGAGTGCAAGTGTACGCCTCCATTCATTCTATGTTTGGCCAGTTATTTAACCTGTTCGTTTTCCATGAAGGCCCAGTAGGTTGGGTTATGAATACCCCTGTAAAAGTAATGTCAATTGTAAATTGTGCCTAGAGAGTGTAAGAGGTGTGTGTAATGTTGGCTTAAGCGGGCGGTTAAAATTGAATGAATGTTGGAGAGCCTTTTAGGTCTTTTCTCCAAGTTTTGATTATTGTAAAGAGTGTCTCTGGAAGGACAGATATTGCATTTAGGGAGCAAGTGCTCTTGAGTTAAGGGATTTCTGCTCTTGAGTAAATGGTTCCTGGTTTGAATTAAAAGTTGTAAACTGGATCTGGGATCTCTTGAATTGTAAAACTAGGGGCTTGAAGCCCAGAATCTGTAAAAATCACTAATCTTGGATTTTCCTAGTCTTGTTTAAAGATTGCTATTTGTACCTGTCATGTTGTTATGTTCACTCAGTGGAAAATATTGTTAAGTTTGTTTTCGGAAAAGAAATATAACCTTTTAAAGTTTTAATTCAATTTTTGATGTTGTAGTTAGACCCATTCAAGCCCGCGCCTTCTTTCGCCATCTCTGCGTTCTACATAAACCCCGAAACAATTATTATTATTATTATTGTTATTATTATTATTATTATTATTATTATTATTATTATTATTATTATTATTATTATTATTATTATTATTATTATTATTATTACTATTACAGATAGTCTGATTTCTCCCAAATTTATGCAACACCTCTTACACATTTCTCTTGTAGTATCAAGTGTACGTTACCCCAAACACCGGCCAAGATAAATTTTATATCCTGGGTTGGCATCGCTCCCAAAACAGTTGCAAGATCTTTATAAAATGTAATACCTTTTGTGAGACACTGTTGTAACTCATATTGTCTGAAATAATATACTTTCAACCTGAAAATGTCTTTATTTAGATTACTTTAACAGGTAATTCGACAAAGTCTTTCTTTAGTAGTTTTATTCACTGTCGGCAACCCTGAAAATGATTTTCCATGGTTTCCCAATTTCACATTGGGCAAATTCTGGGGCTGTACATTTATTAAAGCCTTCCCACTCCTAGGCCTTTTCTATACCATCATCACCGTAAGACCTGTCTGTATCGGTGCGACGTAAAGCGTTATTACGGACAGCTAAATCTTCAGTATCAATTGACTACGAATAATTCACACCAAATTCTGCCTACTCATATATCCGTGGTTCACTAAATGGTCACTGGAGAGTAGTATAACTCATTTCTTCGTCATTGATCATGTGGAAATATGCAGTTTTCTACCTTCGGTCCAAATATGTCAATTTGATGCTGATCATGCTTATTGATTAAAGGGGCCTAACATCCAGGTCATCGGCACCAATATGTCAATTTCGGAAAAGATCCAAATTACAAGGTTTCCACTCGTATGTGTCGATAAACTGATAGTGCAGGTAGGTGGTAAGAAAATATAAGGTATTTTCTTCTTGCTACACAAATTCAGAGTCCCTCACCAATAGTGTATTGCTCACGTTGCTTTATCAGTTCTTTCGTAAACCTGGATAAACATTAATGGAGGACATATTTTTTAGTTACTACGTAATTGTTAATGAAAAATATTCATATTTAATATTCATTTTTAAACTTCAAATACCCTATGCTGTGTAATGAACTCCGCATTACTTTCAAAGTGATAAACGTAGCAAGTCGCAGCTTACAGCTAACTCTACCTCCCAACATGAAATGTTATTTATTCAGCTTTAATCTATTCTGCCTTGAAAAGAATATTGTCTTTCTTTTGATTAAAGCCATCGTGAAGTTCTCTTGTTCCTTCCCTCCTACTTTCTTTAAAGAAGATAAATTTAATTAATTTTCGAGAGATACATGAACAGAGATGGCTTGACGAGTTCTAATAACGACAAAGATGAACCTTCGCACATAAAGAATCATTTTTGAAGAAAAAAATGACATTCATTTTTATATTCTCGACACCTCATTAGATTATGACTCGTAATTGACACAGGTCTAACCACGGCATCGTCCACCCACGTTGTCGCGAATAAAGAGCTGCTACCTTTCCTCCACATCTGGAGAGTGCTTTACACACAATGTGGATATGGCCACATTTCCTTCTTCTTATCCCAGCTAGTGTCCATCACAGCGAAGGCGTGATGATGTATTTAAGTCCGCTTAGCTGCTCAAGTTTCACAGGCTGCTCCTTTTACAGCAAATGTTCGAAATGTCGTCCCCCTGCGTCAATTCAGCCATGGCATCGTCGAATAATGTTCTGTCGTACCTGTTCGAATATCCCCGGTGTCATTTGAACAGCGTCACAGACAGGGATATTTATTGCCAAGAGATCCTCTTCAGTCTCGACAGGTGCCTCATACACAAGGCTATTCACATGGCCTCACAAGAAGAAATCAGAGGTATCACATCGATTTTTGCTTTAAACTTTGACTGACGGTCCAAGTGCTGTAGGGGATACGGCGTTGGTCTGCTAATCCCAAGTAATGGGTTCAAATCTGAATGAGTTCGGTGGCTTTTCGGGGTGTTCGAAGGTGACAACCCGATGTCGTTGGCTTCCGGCGCGTTAAAGAGCTACTATGGAACGAAATTCCGAGACTCCGGAGTCTGTTAAGAACAACTTGGATTATCAATAACGTTTGACTCAAACTGATCCATTTGCCATCCTCCATCATCATGGATACACCCTGTATATGGCTTGACACCGTAGCTAGCGGTATGAGTCCCGTTAGTGGAAACAAATTACACCATTAGAATGTTGGCCGGCAGGATTAGAGTTGTGGTGTTATACAATTTCCAGTCACTATACTGCGTACTAAAATCCTGGATTCAAATCCAATACTCTCCTCAGGGTTCATAAGCAGCGAAGGAATATTACGCTGTTGATGATCATTCGTTCGTCGAATGGCAACGTTAAACCCGCTGGGGGTGGGGGACGCAGATGATGAATACACCCACGGTAGCCTCTGCCTGTCGTAAGAGGCGACTAAAAAGAGCCCTAGGAGCCCTCAACTTGGGAGCGTGGGTTGGCGAACCATGGGACCTTTAGCTGAGTCCTGGCATTGCTTGCACTAACTTGTTCCAGGGCCTTCACTTTCATCTGTCATTTTGGATCTCTCTTCCTCAATTTTTGTTCTTTTTCCGACCCCTACGGTATTAGAGCACACGAAGCCTAGGGAGTCTTTCATTTTCATGCCCTTTCTCCCTCTCTCTATCCCCTGTGGGTGGGGGACGCAGACGAAAAATAAACCGACTGTATCCCCTGCAAGAAGTGACTAAAAGGGATGACGAAAGGATGATGAAATTAGAACCATGAGAATACTTGTGATTAGTACCATAACGTGCGCAACACCACGAGTCGATATTACTTGCGACTACTTGCAAAAAAACCGTGGGTCTACGTTACATAGGAGCAGTGCCATTATGGGTCTGGGCGTAGTTTGTGATTAGTGCCACTGTGTGAGTAAAACCATGGGTCTGCGCTGCCTGAGAGTAGTAGTACCATTGTGTAAGGAACACCATGGGTTTGTATTGCCTGTGGGCGTTGCCATAATATGTCACACACCGTGGCTCTATATTGCCTATGATTAGTGCCACCCTGAGTATACAATATGGCCTGTGATTACTTCCACTAAGTGCGGAACACCATGGGTCTACATTACCTGTGATTCGTACCACCATGCGACAAACACCATGAATCTATGTTACCTGTGATTAGGAGTACCACTATAGGAGGAACACCCTGCTTCTGCTTTACCAGTTATTAGTGCCATTATGAGGGCCCGGTGACCTGGATTTTGGACGTCTTTAGATAATGAGTATCGTCTTAGTAATGAAGGCTTTGTGAAGGATCCACTGATGGGTTTTTTTTTTCACCATAATGTTTTCGTCCTCATCCGTTTTATATTCTAGTCAGTGGATACTGTGGATACATTTTGAATTTTTAAATTTTGTTTCGTTCATCTCGTGCCATTAGGGGCCCATGACTTAGCTGTTGGTACTCTTTAGACAACAAACTTCATCATCATCAACATGGAAATGTTAAGCCTTGAGCAGACCCCTTGGATGTTATTCATGTCGAGATTTACTGGCACGTTAAATAACACGGACGTAAGGACCACATATAGCTGCGAGCTGCCATAAATGGACATAATGGTGATATCCAAACATAGGCTCCGGCTCTGAAGTTCCCTCGAGTACTGAAGCCCGAGTCTTGATAACGAATTATCGTTTCATTCATTCCCCAATGAAATGTTGCACCTCTCGCGGCGAGCTGCTGACCAACATAATTCATGGCGCTGCAACAACGAGGCCAGGTAAAACAGGTCATTACGTCACACAGACAACTGAATGCTTCCTTAATTGGGGGCAGCTGTGCAAATGTCCGTTATTTATTGCTCAATCTAGGCGAACGATTTAAATTTCCAGCTCTTTACAACTGATGAATCACTGTGTTCTGTTAGAATTGTGCGATAGATCGAAATAAAACACAGTTACCATGTAAATCCCGCGCCGTTTTTATCATATTCTCCTCGGATAAAGAAAAATATATCTCTGCCAGATGTGCCTCAGTTCAATTTCCTGCAAATTCACTGAAGAAGAAGAATACTTCAGTTTAGATTTAGTGTTTAATATAAAAACTGTGGCATTCATGTAACATGCCTTTTGACGTTCAGACTACAAGATTCTATTTATTCATTTATTGTGTTTCTGACACACACAAATCCAATAATTAGAAACACATATATACGAATTAAAGTAGTATAATTGGATGGTTCGGCGACCACCACCCCCACCGGCTCCCAGAGGCCACCTCCACCACCACCACAGCCAGAGGCCTCCCAGAGGCCTCCTCCACCACCAACACAGCCAGAGGCCTCCCAGAGGTCTCCTCCACCACCCGCGGGAAATTTGAATTTGTAAACAAAGCCACGTGCTTTTTGACACCTGTCATCGACAACAACGCATCGCTAACCTCAGTACTGCCATCTTGACGAGCCTAAACCTCAGTAGTACCAACTTAACCTAACTAGCGCGAGATTTGAATAGGTAAACAAATCCACGTGTTTTTTGACAGCCACGTGCTTTTTGACAGACAACAACGTATCGCAAACCTCAGTGCAGTCATCTTGACGGACCTAAACCTCAGTGCTACCAACTTAACCTCACTAGCGCGTGGTAAACAAATCCACGTGCTTTTTGACAGCTGTCATCCGCCATCTTTAAACTACACAGCACCGTGCTGCCCCCTTTATCGCAGCAGTTGCAAATTCGTCACATGTCATCGGCAGTGCTGCCATCTTGGCGGGCCTAAACCTTAGTGCTACCAACTTAACCTCACTAGCGCGAGATAAACAAATCCACGTGCATTTTTGACAGCTGTCATCCGCCATCATTTATCTATAGAGCACAGTGCTGCCCTCTTTAGCTACTTACCTTTGAAATGTGGTGGCGGATAATTTGAAAAATGCTTTTTGACAGCAGCCATCTTTGAGCACCGTGCTGCCCTCTTAAACAAACTCACGTGCTTTTTTCTGACAGCTATCATCCGCCATCTTGCATCACAAACCTCAGTGCTGCACTCTTTAGCTAGATACCTTTGAAATGTGGTGGCGGCAATTTGAAAAATTCTACATTCTCTTGTTTGGAAACAAACCCATGCGCTTTTTTGACAGCTATCATCCGCCATCTTTAATCCAGAGAGCACCGTGCTGCCCTCTTTAGCTACTTACCTTTGAAATGTGGTGGCGGCAAATTCCACGTGCTCTTGTTTGGAAACAAATTCCACGTGCTCTTGTTTGGAAACAAGCTCACGTGCTTTTTTCTGACAGCTGTCATCCGCCATCTTGCATCACAAACCTCAGTGCTGCAGTCTTTAGCTAGATACCTTTGAAATGTGGTGGCGGCAATTTGAAAAATTCTATGTACTCTTGCTTGCAAACAAAGCCACGTGCTTTTTTGACAACTGTTATCCGCCATCTTTAATCAATAGAGCACTGTGCTGCTATCATGCGGGCAATTTCGTCAGCTGTCATCCGCCATCTTTCATCCACAAAACACCGTGCTGCCCTCTTTATGACATGTAGTAGCGAGCAATTTGAAAAGTTTTGTTAGCTGTCATCCGCCATCTTTAAGCAAGAGAGCCCCGACTGCCATCTTTAGCTAGATACCTTTGAAATGTGGTGGCGGCAAATTGAAAAATTCCACGTGCTCTTGTTTAGCAAACAAACTCACGCGCTTTTGTCAGCTGTCATCCGCCATCTTACATCGCAAACCTCTTTAGGTACATACCTTTGAAATATGGTGGCGGATAATTTAAAAAGAAAAATTCTACAGCAGCCATCTCTCGACGCTAATTGCATAAGGTGGTGGCTATACATGACTCCTTAAGGGTGCTTACGCAAGATGGCTGCTATACACAGGTTCTTATGAGACACCCTTGGGATGCTTGCGCAAGATGACAGTTATACATGGCTTCTTATGAGATACCCTAGGGATACTTGCGCAAGATAGCGGCTGCTCTTATGGGACGGCTTAAGGGTCCTTGCACAAGATGGCTTGAGACGCCCTAAGGATGTTTGCGCAAGATGGCGGACACAAGATGGCGGCTATACACATCTCCTTATGAGACGCTTTAAGGGTGCTTGCGCAAGATAGCTGCCGCTCTTATGAAGAAAGCTAGCTTAGAGGCTAACGTGTCGTGCTAGTTCGATTCATTAAATTTGGGGCTTAAATGCAAAATGTTAAATATCTCGAAAACGGTGCACCGTAGAGCAAAACGGACAAAATTTTTCTGCCTAACACCCAGGTTCGCAGTATGAGGAACATGATAGCATAAGAAAAACATAGTCTAACAACGGTTCGGTTCCCACTTAGGCCCTTCGGCATTCGCTCTGTTTTAGCTTGTATTGAAGCGAGTCTTCATAACATGATCAGGTCTAGCTATGGTAGAGAGTATAACGTACCGTGCTGATTCGATTCATTAAATTTGGGGCTTAAATGCAAAATGTTAAATATCTCGAAAACGGTGCATCGTAGAGCAAAACGGATAAAATTTTTCTACCTGATACCTAGGTTTGCAGTATCAGGAACAAGAAAAAACATAGTCTAATGATGAGATCGACGGTTCGATCCCTACTTAGACCCTTTGGCATTGGCAGCTATCTAATTCTACAAGATGGCGGCTATACATAGCTTCTTATGAGGCAGCTTAAGAGCGCTTGCACAAGATGGCTGCTGCTCTTATGAGACGCCCTAGGGGTGCTTGCGCAAGGTAGCAGCGACAAGACGGCGACTATACACAGCTCCTTATGATACGGCCTAGAGGTGCTCACACAAGATGGTGGCTGCTCTGATGAAGAAAGCTAGCTTTGCATCGTGCAGGTATCTTTACAGCACTAAACCTCATACCTCTGAAATGTGTCGGCGGGTAATTTGAAAAATTCGACGTGCTTTTTCTTAACAGCAGCTATCTTTAAACAATAGTGGCTATACATAAGCTGTTAAGGCCTCCTCTTATGTCAAGGCATAGCTCTATCGAACAAGTTTAAACCTGCATCGGGATAGCTAGAATAAGCACGTGCTGCAGTGATGACGTCATTATGCATGTTTAGACTTGCAAATCACTAAAGAAACATAACAAGACTAGAATCGAACACTGCACTCTATCCTGTTAACTTTATCATGTGATCGGAACATTGATTGAAGTGTTTAGAACACTAAATAAGTGATCAAGACTAAAATAGAACACTGTACTCTATACAACATGTGTTTAGAACATGTCAGGGGATACCTTTGTTCTAAGAAGATTAGATTACCGCACATTCCTTGTAGGGCTAATAGGCTAAAGGGCTAATAGGCAAAAGGGCTAAAGGGCTAATAGGCTAAAGGGCTAATGGGCTAAAGTGCTAATGGGCTAAAGGGCTAAAGGGCTAGGGTGCCTCTCCTCTCTTTATCCGGGCTTGAAACCGGCTCTACAACTAGAGGCGGGGTTAACACCCTAAGGAAGGGAGAATTTTGGGAAATAATCTATACGAATATAGCTACTCGATCGACTATATACTACAGATGGATGATTAGGTGAGGGTAAGCGCTTACTTAATAATACCTACACGACGTAATTCATGCTCTATTTCAAAAATATCTTCTTTGTACTGTGTGTAACCAGCATCATGATAGGCTCTTAGCAGTTGTAAACGTTTTACCAGTACTTTGGGGTCTTTACAGTATCTTATATCTACATAGGGTAACAGAGGCTCGTTGTGAACTTTGAGTCTATATGCAGACAGTTGATGTGTAGGGACTTGTTTTGATGTAATACGTGCTTCAGCAGTAGCGTTTCTAGGTACAAACTTAACTTGTTTCGATAGCGATGAAGCGTTGAAATATCCTTCTTCTTTACCTTGCATCTCTTCTTGAGATGTTTGCACTGCGACAGAACGTGTAGTAGGCTTAGGAAATGAAGTAAAATCATCAAGGTGTAATGGCAATGAAACATTCAGATTTTCTTCTTCTACTTTCCCTTTACTACTGTTTTGATCAACATCATTATCCTTATTATCATAATCATGATCTTGCCTCTCTTTATCTTGAAGTTTGTGCTTAGTAACAGAACTCGCAGCAGGTCTAGACAACAAGGGAGAATTAAAAATCTCTCGCAGAGGTGTACTTTTTAAACATAAATCAGTGTTCGCTGGAATATGGCTGAGCTCTTTGTATTTTGTTCCCGATGAAGCTACATTACACGCGGCTTCATGACGTTGAGCGTTGTACGCGTTCTTGAACTCTCTTCTACAATGTTTGCATTGAAAAATTGTCCTACATGATATCTCATGACGTCTCCTGTGATAGCTTCGGGAAAATGCTTTTCTACACTCTTCGCAAATATACCTAGAAATAGGTTTTCCCATGACGGACTATTACCTTCTGCTAACAGATTCTTCTTTAAATCTACTTGACATTTGTTACTCTCTACTTCGATGATGCGAACAGCTTAGCGATTAACGGTAAACTAACACAAAAGCGTATAACCAAGGTAGCAACAGTAAGGTTTAAGCCCATCAAGATGGCAAGAGTGAGGTTAGCGACGTTCTGTTGTTGGATTTTAAATTCAGCGCTATAACATGCATAAGGTGGCAGCCCTGAGGTTTACCGCCGTAAAGATGGCAGCAGTGAGGTTAGCGACGCTCTATTGTCCTTCAATGTGAGGTTAGGGTCCGTCAAGAAGACAGCTGTCAAAAAAGCACGTGGCTTGGTTTACTAAACAAGAGCACGTGGCAGTGACGTCACGGTCACGTAATCAATCCTTAGCTCTACGTCGTGAAGAGCAGCATTAGGATTAGCTATGTTTAAAAATCTTGGGAACAGAGCAGCAGTATGAATTGCCATGTTTCGAAACGTGTACACATCACCTATCGATTTTACACGCATAAACCCTCGTACTAAACTTCTTCCGCTAGATCGTGCTGCTATCTTAGCATAACCTATACCCATAAAATTAAAGTACAATGAATAGCCATGTTTCAAAGCGTGTACATATTACTTATTGATTTTGCATTCATCGAATCTCGTACTGAACTTCTTCCGCTAGATTGTGCTGGTATCTTAGCATAACTTATACACATAAACTTAAAGTACAAAGAATAGCCATGTTTCAAAGCGTGTACACATTACCTATCGATTTTGCATGCATCGACTCTCGTACTTAACTCCTTACGCTAGATTGTGCTGCTATCTTAGCATAACCTATACGCATGACATTAAAGTACAAGGAATAGCCATGTTTCAAAGCGTGTACACATCACCTATCGATTTTGCATGCAACAAATATCGTACTAAACTTCTTCCGCTAGATTGTACTGCTATCTTAGCATAACCTATACCCATGAACTTAAAGTACAATGAATAGTCATGTTTCAAAGCGGGTACACATCAACTATCGATTTTGCATGCATCGACTCTCGTACTAAACTTCTTCAGGTAGATTGTGCTGTTATCTTAGCATAACATATACCCATAAAATTAAAGTACAATGAATAGCCATGTTTCAAAGCGTGTACACATCACCTATCGATTTCGCATGCATCGACTCTCGTAATAAAACTTCTTCCGCTAGATTATGCTGCTATCTTAGCATAACCTATGTGCATGAACTTAAAATGCAAAGAATAACTATGTTTCAAAGCGTGTACACATCACCCTGAACTTCTTCCGCTAGATTGTACTGCTATCTTAGCATAACCTATACGCGTTAACTTAAAGCACAACAAATAACGATGTTTAACAGCGTGTACACATCACCTATTGATTTTGCATGCATCGACCATTTTTTACCGTCAGAGTGTACAACGATCGCATATGTGTATTGCTAACGTATGTGTATAAAGCTAAAGCACAAAGAATAGCTATATTCCAAAGCGCGTACACATCACCTATCGATTTTGCATACATCGACTATCGTACTAAATTCCTCCCGCTAGAGTGTACAACGATCGCAGTTGTGTGCTGCTACCTATGTGCGTGAATTTAAAGCATAAAGAATAGCGCGTACACATCACGTATCGATGATGCATGCGTCGACTATCGTACTAGGCTTCTTCCGCTAGAGCATGTAGCAATCGCTTTTGTGTGTCCCTAACCCATGTGCATGAACTTAAAGCACAAGGAAGAGCTATACTCCAAAGCGTGTACACATCACCTATCGATAATGTATGCCTCGACTATCGTACTAAACTTCTTCCACAACAGCGTGCGATCATCGCTTGTGTGTGCTGCAATCTTAACATAACCTATGTGCACGAAGTTAAAGCACAAAGAATACCCAAGTTCAAAACGTGTACACATCACCTATCGATTTTGCATGCATCGACTTTCGTATTAAACTTCTTCCACTAGAGAGTGCGACGACCTTATAAGTATGCTGCTAACTTAGTATAACTTATACACATGAACTTAAAGCATAAAGAATACTGATGTATAAAAATCTTGTGAACAAAGCAGCAGCAGTAAGAATAGCAATGTTTTAAAAGCGTGAACGCATTGCCTATCGATTATACATGCATCAACTAGAGTACAAAACCTCTCCCGAAAGAGTATGCTGCTATCTTAGCATAACCTATGTGCACGGATTTAAAGCACGAAGAATAGTTAAGTTTCAATGTGTGTACACAACACCTATCGATTTTGCATGCATCAACTATCGTATTAACACATCCCGCTATAATGTATAACGTTCGCATGCGTTTGTGCTGCTATCTTAGCATAGCCTATGTGCATGAACTTAAAGTACAAAGAATAGCGATGTTTAAAAATCTTGTGAACATGGCAGCAGTAAGAATAGCAAGGTTTAAAAGCGTGTACACACCACCTTTTGATAATGCATGCATCTTCTACTAGAGCACGTGACCATCGCTTGTATCTGCTGCTATCTTAACATAACCTATGTGCACGAACTTAAAGCATAAAGAATAGTTATGTGTAAAAATCTTGTGAACATAGCAGAGTGTTAACTACGTAGGTGTAGATATAGAACTTTGCATGCTGAGCAGCATACTACGCGACCGTGACGTCACTGCCACGTGCTCTTGTTTAGTAAACCAAGCCACGTGCTTTTTTGACAGCTGTCCTCTTGACGGACCCTAACCTCACATTGGAGGACAATAGAGCGTCGCTAACCTCACTGCTGCCATCTTTACGGCGGTAAACCTCAAGGCTGCCACCTTATGCATGTTATAGCGCTGAATTTAAAATCCAACAACAGAACGTGGCCAACCTCACTCTTGCCATCTTGATGGGCTTAAACCTTACTGTTGCTACCTTGGTTATACGCTTTTGTGTTAGTTTACTGTTAATCGCTAAGCTGTTCGCATCATCGAAGTAGAGAGTAACAAATGTCAAGTAGATTTAAAGAAGAATCTGTTAGCAGAAGGTAAAAGTCCGTCATGGGAAAACCTATTTCTAGGTATATTTGCGAAGAGTGTAGAAAAGCATTTTCCCGAAGCTATCACAGGAGACGTCATGAGATATCATGTAGGACAATTTTTCAATGCAAACATTGTAGAAGAGAGTTCAAGAACGCATACAACGCTCAACGTCATGAAGCCGCGTGTAATGTAGCTTCATCGGGAACAAAATACAAAGAGCTCAGCCATATTCCAGCGAACACTGATTTATGTTTAAAAAGTACACCTCTGCGAGAGATTTTTAATTCTCCCTTGTTGTCTAGACCTGCTGCGAGTTCTGTTACTAAGCACAAACTTCAAGATAAAGAGAGGCAAGATCATGATTATGATAATAAGGATAATGATGTTGATCAAAACAGTAGTAAAGGGAAAGTAGAAGAAGAAAATCTGAATGTTTCATTGCCATTACACCTTGATGATTTTACTTCATTTCCTAAGCCTACTACACGTTCTGTCGCAGTGCAAACATCTCAAGAAGAGATGCAAGGTAAAGAAGAAGGATATTTCAACGCTTCATCGCTATCGAAACAAGTTAAGTTTGTACCTAGAAACGCTACTGCTGAAGCACGTATTACATCAAAACAAGTCCCTACACATCAACTGTCTGCATATAGACTCAAAGTTCACAACGAGCCTCTGTTACCCTATGTAGATATAAGATACTGTAAAGACCCCAAAGTACTGGTAAAACGTTTACAACTGCTAAGAGCCTATCATGATGCTGGTTACACACAGTACAAAGAAGATATTTTTGAAATAGAGCATGAATTACGTCGTGTAGGTATTATTAAGTAAGCGCTTACCCTCACCTAAGTCATCCATCTGTAGTATATAGTCGATCGAGTAGCTATATTCGTATAGATTATTTCCCAACATTCCCCCTTCCTTAGGGTGTTAACTCCGCCTCTAGTTGTAGAGCCGGTCTCGAGCCCGAATAAAGAGAGGAGAGGCACCCTAGCCCTTTAGCCCTTTAGCCCATTAGCACTTTAGCCCATTAGCCCTTTAGCCTATTAGCCCTTTAGCCCTTTTGCCCATTAGCCCTTTAGCCTATTAGCCCTACAAGGAATGTGCGGTAATCTGATCTTCTTAGAACAAAGGTATCCCCTGACATATTCTAAACACATGTTGTATAGAGTACAGTGTTCTATTTTAGTCTTGATCACTTATTTAGTGTTCTAAACACTTCAATCAATGTTCCGATCACATGATAAAGTTAACAGGATAGAGTGCAGTGTTCGATTCTAGTCTTGTTATGTTTCTTTAGTGATTTGCAAGTCTTAACATGCATAATGACGGCATCACTGCAGCACGTGCTTATTCTAGCTATCCCGATGCAGGTTTAAACTTGTTCGATAGAGCTATGCCTTGACATAAGAGGAGGCCTTAACAGCTTATGTATAGCCGCTATTGTTTAAAGATAGCTGCTGTTAAGAAAAAGCACGTCGAATTTTTCAAATTACCCGCCAACACATTTCAAAGGTATGAGGTTTAGTGCTGTAAAGATACCTGCACGATGCAAAGCTAGCTTTCTTCATCAGAGCAGCCACCATCTTGTGTGAGCACCTCTAGGCCGTATCATAAGGAGCTGTGTATAGTCGCCGTCTTGTCGCTGCTACCTTGCGCAAGCACCCCTAGGGCGTCTCATAAGAGCAGCAGCCATCTTGTGCAAGCGCTCTTAAGCTGCCTTATAAGAAGCTATGTATAGCCGCCATCTTGTAGAATTAGATAGCTGCCAATGCCAAAGGGTCTAAGTAGGGATCGAACCGTCGATCTCATCATTAGACTATGTTTTTTTTTGTTCCTGATACTGCAAACCTAGGTATCAGGTAGAAAAATTTTATCCGTTTTGCTCTACGATGCACCGTTTTCGAGATATTTAACATTTTGCATTTAAGCCCCAAATTTAATGAATCGAATCAGCACGGTACGTTATACTCTCTACCATAGCTAGACCTGATCATGTTATGAAGACTCGCTTCAATACAAGCTAAAACAGAGCGAATGCCAAAGGGCCTAAGTAGGAACCGAACCGTTGATAGACCATGTTTTTCTTATGCTATCATGTTCCTCATACTGCGAACCTGGGTGTTAGGCAGAAAAATTTTGTCCGTTTTGCTCTACGGTGCACCGTTTTCGAGATATTTAACATTTTGCATTTAAGCCCCAAATTTAATGAATCGAACTAGCACGACACGTTAGCCTCTAAGCTAGCTTTCTTCATAAGAGCGGCAGCCATCTTGCGCAAGCACCCTTAAAGCGTCTCATAAGGAGTTGTGTATAGCCGCCATCTTGTGTCCGCCATCTTGCGCAAGCATCCTTAGGGCGTCTCAAGCCATCTTGTGCAAGGACCCTTAAGCCGTCCCATAAGAGCAGCCGCTATCTTGCGCAAGCATCCCTAGGGCATCTCATAATGAGCCATGTATAACTGCCATCTTGCGCAAGCATCCCAAGGGTGTCTCATAAGAACCTGTGTATAGCAGCCATCTTGCGTAAGCACCCTTAAGGAGTCATGTATAGCCACCACCTTATGCAATTAGCGTCGAGAGATGGCTGCTGTAGAATTTTTCTTTTTAAATTATCCGCCACCATATTTCAAAGGTATGTACCTAAAGAGGTTTGCGATGTAAGATGGCGGATGACAGCTGACAAAAGCGCGTGAGTTTGTTTGCTAAACAAGAGCACGTGGAATTTTTCAATTTGCCGCCACCACATTTCAAAGGTATCTAGCTAAAGATGGCAGCACGGGGCTCTCTTGATTAAAGATGGCGGATGACAGCTAACCAACGAGCTAGAATAACATAGAGACGGGGAAGCGCTACCTGGGTGAACCTAATAGAACGAACGTCCGCCATGTTTCCTGTTGTCACACAAGCAAGGGGGCATGGCCTTTAAATGACGAAAAGTGTAGAAAATGCACATTTTAGAATCGCTGGGGGAAAATTAAAGACCGTTGCCGAAAGCTTGAAGCATGAAAGCGAATACCGCTACTTCATCATATTGCGGCACGAGGCCAACATCACGATCAGTTGATTGTAGGGTAGTTCGAAATCATCGCACAGTGACATACGAATAGGCCTCGAAATCGGAACAAGAGCGTTACCCTGCTTGGCTGTTGTCGTTAACCTTAAAATCATAGGGACCTACAATAGGTTACAACCTCATTCTGTTCATATTTTAAAAAATTTTGCATCCTCATGAGTACTGTGTTCCTTTCTTAATCTGTTTACCCTCCCGGGTTGGTTTTTCCCAAGGACACAGCGACGGATCCCACCTCTACCACCTCAAGGACAGTGTTCTGGAGCGTGAGACATTGGGTCGGTGGATGCAACTGTGAGGGAGGGCTGCACCTGCTATGCTGAACAGGGGCCTTGTGGGGGAGAGAAGGAAGCGGCCGTGGCCTTAAGTTAGGTACCATCCCGGCATTTGCCTGGAGGAGAATTGGGAAACGACGGAAAATCACTTCGAGGATGGCTGAGGTGGGAGTCGAACCCACTTCTACTCAGTTGACCTCCCCACGCTGATAGAATCCCTTTACAGCCCTCGTGCCCCTTTTCAAATTTCGTGGCGGAGCTGGGAATCGAACCCGGGCTTCCAGGGGTGGCAGCTGCTCACGCTGACCAGTGCACCACAGAGGCGGTCCATGAATACTTTACCACAATAATCGTTTAGTGAAATTATTCATTATAATATAGGGGGGATATCATGTTTCTCCCATTACCATATCATACTGGGATTACTAGCTGAAAGATAAGCTTGAAAGTTGTCCATTATGAAGTGTGGCATAGTTTTAAAAACCAAGGCAACAGACATCTACAATAAAGGCTGTATACATTTCAAAAATAGCAGTAAAATGCTGTATTTATCATACTTGGTGTACGTTTGAACGAAATAAGTGATTTTTTGTGGTTACGTTTTCTTGGTGGTGGGCGCTCCATTTCCTTTATTTGTAAATGTGAATGAAAATTAAATAGGGCTGGAAATGTACAGAGCATAAGCAACTGAATTAAGTGGGATACCATTTATCTTTCGCCCTCACAACGCATTGTTCGGCTAATTCATTGTTCTTTAAACGAAATCTGAAACAATATTCGGCAAATAATTACCGTGGCTATCCGTACTTTCGCTAAGTAAACAATAAAATGGATTTAATTACAAACAGAAATTACAAAAAGGAATGAATGAAAACCTACAACCTGTTTTCCAGTCATTGACCGGGTCAGGGATGTAATGAATGAAACATATATAGGCTATTATTACAATGGGGTCGCCACTCCCAAGGTGATTTATTAATGAGTGATAAATGCTATGGAATGATAATGGAGAGTGTTACCTGGAATGAAAGATGACATGGAAAACCGGAGTACGGTACCCGGAGAAAAACCTGTCCCGCCTCCGCTTTGTCCAGCACAAATCTCACATGGAGTCACCGGGATTTGAACCACGGTATCCAGCGGTGAGAGGCCGACGCGCTGCCGTCTGAGCCACGGAGGCTCTACAAAAAGGAATCTCGGCTATAATTCAGTAATACTTACTTAAAGTACGATATATCCTTGGTTTTATTACTCCCATTAGTACAACCATACGCTGAGCTTACGGCTGGCATTCTTGAAAGCGAGAATCTATGTTTTCACTTCTTAAAACTTCGGGAATTAAATTGGCATGCACGATCTCCCTGTCACCTCAACATATCGTCCCCACTCTGGCCAACTAGCGAAACTGACAAACTAAGGAATCTGTAGTTCTGAAGTTCTGGTCTGGATTTTGTTATTTATATATTGTCTACCCTCTGACAAAGTCTCACATCTGCAGCTCGTTCTGTATGCCTAACACATAAAACCAACAATTAAATATAAAAATTGATTTTACATGAGTAATCACAACTTTTTTCAGCTCTCCTAAACTTTTGACAATTTGCAGATTCGTTAGTTTGCCAGAGCAGGGACGATATGCTCTCGCGCCAATTCGCTTTGTTTTGACAACCGTTAACATGGCTGCACCTTATCAACTTGCTTCAAGCAGGGAGCGCTGATGTCAGGTATACAGCCCCTCTATGTTATTCTAGCTCGTTGCAGCTAACAGAACTTTTCAAATTGCTCGCTACTACATGTCATAAAGAGGGCAGCACGGTATTTTGTGGATGAAAGATGGCGGATGACAGCTGACGAAATTGCCCGCATGATAGCAGCACAGTGCTCTATTGATTAAAGATGGCGGATAACAGTTGTCAAAAAAGCACGTGGCTTTGCTTGCAAGCAAGAGTACAAAGAATTTTTCAAATTGCCGCCACCACATTTCAAAGGTATCTAGCTAAAGACTGCAGCACTGAGGTTTGTGATGCAAGATGGCGGATGACAGCTGTCAGAAAAAAAGCACGTGAGCTTGTTTCCAAACAAGAGCACGTGGAATTTGTTTCCAAACAAGAGCACGTGGAATTTGCCGCCACCACATTTCAAAGGTAAGTAGCTGAAGAGGGCAGCACGGTGCTCTCTGGATTAAAGATGGCGGATGATAGCTGTCAAAAAAGCGCATGGGTTTGTTTCCAAACAAGAGAATGTAGAATTTTTCAAACTGCCGCCACCACATTTCAAAGGTATCTAGCTAAAGAGTGCAGCACTGAGGTTTGTGATGCAAGATGGCGGATGATAGCTGTCAGAAAAAAGCACGTGAGTATGTTTAAGAGGGCAGCACGGTGCTCAAAGATGGCTGCTGTCAAAAAGCATTTTTCAAATTATCCGCCACCACATTTCAAAGGTAAGTAGCTAAAGAGGGCAGCACTGTGCTCTATAGATTAAAGATGGCGGATGACAGCTGTCAGAAAAGCACGTGGATTTGTTTATCTCGCGCTAGTGAGGTTAAGTTGGTAGCACTAAGGTTTAGGCCCGCCAAGATGGCAGCACTGCCGATGACAGGTGACGAATTTGCAGCTACTGCGATAAAGAGGGCAGCACGGTGCTCTGTAGTTTAAAGATGGCGGATGACAGCTGTCAAAAAGCACGTGGATTTGTTTACCACGCGCTAGTGAGGTTAAGTTGGTAGCACTGAGGTTTAGGTCCGTCAAGATGACTGCACTGAGGTTTGCGATACGTTGTTGTCTGTCAAAAAGCACGTGGCTGTCAAAAAAACACGTGGATTTGTTTACCTATTCAAATCTCGCGCTAGTTAGGTTAAGTTGGTACTACTGAGGTTTAGGCCCGTCAAGATGGCAGTACTGAGGTTAGCGATGCGTTGTTGTCGATGACAGGTGTCAAAAAGCACGTGGCTTTGTTTACAAATTCAAATTTCCCGCGGGTGGTGGAGGAGACCTCTGGGAGGCCTCTGGCTGTGGTGGTGGTGGAGGAGGCCTCTGGGAGCCGGTGGGGGTGGTGGCCGCCGAACCATCCAATTATACTACTAATTAAGTTGATAAAGATACTACATAATAATTATATTTACTAAACTTACAACTCTACGGGTGATTTATATTGCCGATAGTTACGTTAAATAGATGTAATCATTTATTATTCGTAGTATGATGTAGGAATGTCAACGACTAATGTTATTTTAAATATCCATATATATAAAAGGCAATGTCCTGCCGGATTGCCAATCTGCCCCCTAGGCAAAACTACTGGACATAAAGAAATGAAATAAAATATTGGGGATACTTTTCTTGGCTGCTGTAAGGACTTAGTTAGTTCTAGAACTTCAACTTCTGCACGATCACAATCTTTATATACTAGAAATATTTTAATTACATCATATTTGACATCTACGACACAAAAGAACACCCTTCTTGTAAAATTACAAACAATTTGGAGACATGAATAATTTTTCCATCAGTCTTCACCCCGAAAAAACCCTCAGATCTGTATTGTTTTAAGACCACTCCTTGTTTAAAATCTAGGAGATAAAGGAGACAGAATCATGTGAAATATTAACTTCGTAAGTGAAATGAATGTTTTTGTCATCAGGCCTCACCCCATCCTCCTCTACCCCCACCGCACCCACTCCACTCCCACAGGCAAAACCCCTTATGGTTATAATATTTTAAGAATTTTTTATTTAAACAAAATCTATTTCTAAATCTGAGGCATTTAACTGAAATGAACTTAGTAGACAATCGGAGAAAAAATGTTTGAAACTCTATGCCATTAATGGTACGTATGTATTCTTTTGCATATTTTGAAAGTTTTAAAAATTCTACCATTCAGATATTCACCAGCTTAATAATGCATGTACACTGGTGTGCAAATCTTCAGTACGAAAGTAATTTTCGCATGTTGTGTCACTGCCAAGTAACATAGCTCGAGGAAACTTCAACCATAGATAGGAAGAACGGTTACAGTGTGGTACGGTAGGCAACAGAAAGGAATGTGCGGTGAGATGGACAGAAATGACACGTTTATACAGACACAATAAATTACACGTAAGTCACTGCGAATCATAATGGTCTCCTGGACATCACAAAAGAAAGGACATGGCTCTTAAAAGGGTGTGTGATCATCACGGACAGCGGTGTGTTCCCATCCTGGCCACAAGATTAGTAAGGAGTTCTTTTGGTAGGGCGCTCCATTGCTCCACAACTGCTGGATGGTCTTTGGTGCATGTGGACGTGTTGCAATACATCTGCCCAACATATCTCACACGTTCTCGATGGAATTCAAGTCAGGGGAACGGGCAGGCCAGTCCACTTACCGGATATCCTCTCCTTCCAAGAGCTCATCCACCTGCGCTGTTCGATACCGTCGTGCATTGTTATCCATAAAAATGAAGACAGGACCGAATGCACCCCTGAAAAGACGTACGTGGGGAAGAAGTGCACTGTCACAATAACGTTGACCTGTGAGTGTACCCCGTTCAAAGATTTGGACGTCGGTAAGCCCTTGTAACATTATTCCTCCCCACACCATAACACTTAGACAACTAAAATGATCATGTTTGACAATGTTCTCGTCAGATGAGGGTACGTCTAGAATCACTACCCATACTGAGTCTGCTCTCATCTGAGAAGAGCACGCGACCCCACTCCTCGTCGGTACACACCTGATGCTCTTGGCACCATCGCCGATGTGCGGGTGTTTAACAGAACACAACGTAATGGTCGTAGGGCAAGTGCCACTGTGGAGCGTGAGATTGGCTGCCTTGCATCCTGTTAAATGTGGTTGTAATTGCACCCACTATTTGACGTGAGTCTCTTCTTGCCTGTTGCACAATCTAGCGGTCATCTGCTGCAGTAGTTGACCGTGGTCCACCTCTTCTCTCCTTGGGGAAGCAGTGCCTGTGGTTCAGATTGCTCTCTCTGTACGTCAGAAATTGCTGTGAGCAATACAAAACTCCTGGGCTGCACCCGTCACACTTTGTCCTTCTTCCAGTTTCCCGATGATTCTTCCCCTATGAAGTCATCCAAATGTTGCTTCCGGGCCATGTTGTAATGAATAACACCACCAGAGTGCACCACAACAACTCGCTGATTGCCTCGCATTGACTTGTCCCGTTCCTTCATCTGCCTCGTTTTGTTGCCCAGACCCATTTGGCACCATAGTAGCTCTGACCTCACGCCACGAGTGGGCGACCTCTGGCAAAGTGTTACCGCACTTGCATTCATTTCCACAGAGTAGTCGATACGTTATGTTGCTTTATCTAACTCGTTCTTACGTTTTGCACAGCAGTGTAGTAAACATTAAAAGAATGTTCGTCCCGATTGTTATTATAGTGATTGGTGCTGCCCTCTAGATTCAGGATTGAGCTTTGGAAGCAGTCGCTTGGTCACTCCATTCTTTTAAGTTAGTTCCTTGGAAGGTGGGGAATTGCAGGTCTGATCCACTAATTGTTATAAGTTGATAATCATTGTTCATGGTCATTTTTGTAATTCTAGTCAGTGGATTGATTTTGGTATTAATTTTAACTTTCAATGTTGTGAGTTGGATCCGCTGATTATTTCTAAATTCATATTCATTCATTCATTCGTTAGCAAGTTTTGAATTCTGGTCACTGGATGAAATTGCCATTAAATTTCATACCATTAGGGCCGATGACCTAGATGTTAGGCCCCTTTAAACAACAAGCATCATCATCATAACCATTTTCACACCAGGAATATGCTTGCACAGTACCTTAATTAAGGCCACAGTCACAGTCTTCCACTCTTAGCCTTTCGTCGCCATAAGAGCTATCTGTGTCGGTGCGATGTAAATATTTTTTTTAAATCACCCATGAAATAAATTATAAGTTCAACAGTAGGTCATCTAAAATCTAGTTCGTCTACTGTCTGGTAGAGTAACACGGAACGTCTAAAATGACGCGCAGGCAGGCTAAATTTCGTGAAATGAAAATACATCCGCGGTAGCGCAGACGAAATGATAAGCGAAATTCGGCGACTGTCAGTCTATTCTTTTCGTTCCAGTTATCTCAAGAAGCAGCTTCATAGTGTAAATATAGTGACTCTGTCCCTTTACTGGGGTCCCGAGTTCGATTTCCGACTTGTCGCTGATTTTAATCCTGACGTGGGAGTTGGAACTGAGCTCACAGTTCCTCGTGACATCACATAAAGAGATACGAGAAGTAGCCTATCCTGTCGCAAAATTCAAACGATACAGCTGAATTGTCACACTGGTCAAGTGTGGTGCAGACCATCTGACTGGAGAACAGCTACATTGGCAGTCACTGGCCGTATCTTCGTTTGTTTATTGATAGTATAGTGAGAGAATTTGTATTAAGTTACAGCACGGTTAACCCAGTTCCAGGTCGACTGTACAGTATCGGTGCGAGATATCCACTGCTTTCATTCAGTGACTCACTGGCGAGTACAAGGGTTGTCTTTCGAGCGTATTAACGTTACACTCATTTACAAGGGGTGGAAATCTGGCATCATGTTTACCAATTTTGATGCTGATTTCAAATCTTAAAACCTTTTGCGCAATTACGTCAGGTTTAGAGAATGTTGACAAAGTTTTATTTTTCACGGAACAGCATTCATCGAGAATTTTTTTCAATATTTATCGTTACTTTTCATACAAATCCGAACATATTCACTAGATTATTTTTCATTGACAATGACAGTGAACATTAAGGCGTCCAGAGGTTGCATAAATTCGCCGGAAATGTTTTCCTACGTGTGAGGATATGTAACAAAAAGTCCAATATATGTTATGTGGTCTATTTGCATTAATAGTAGCTAAAGCCATACTGCATGCAGTAATCATTGTTCTAGTGAATAATCTGTCTGTTTCCCATGATACAATGTTAAACCGCATGGGCGCAGGATCTTTTCCAGGGGAGGGGTCACATTAACAATTTTCTTGAATACAAAACCAATATAACGTCAGCAACATTAAATTCTTTACAGAAATTTCCAGTTATAACAGATGCTAGATGACTGACAGTAAGTTCAGTTTATGAAATAATCTGGTATGACATTAAACAATTGAACATCAACATTTTTAGAATTCCAGGGGGGGGGCAAGTCCCCCCCCTTGCCCCCTCCTTGCGGGCGCCCTTGGTTAAACGCATGTACAGTCACATATCTTAAGAACGGTGGATGAGATAATTATATGGTTTGCATATTTTCCATCAACATGTTTCGGTTTCCTTAGAACGCGAGTTGGATATCAAGATATCCACCGAAAGTCATTTTTGTTAATCAGTGTTAACAGTTCTTCGATGGCAAAGTAAACCTATTCTACTCGTAGAACTACGCAATGTTGGTATATGAAATCTACCTATGCTCCTTGATGTAGAACCTGGTGGTCATTTTCTTCTCTGAGTGTCTTGTCCTGTTCTATTGTCCCATTTATTGGACTCACGCATTCGTCGCTACTATTCCAATTGCTATGAACCACTGGAGGAGAATACATTAGCATGTAGGCAGATCAGATGCAGCATCGAATCGGTTGCCGATGTCATTTGGAGATTTTTCAGATGTTCTATTATCGATTTTGCTACCCTTGCAGATTTCCTTGCCTATCCATTATAAAATGATACAACAACAACAACCATAACAAGGAAAGTAGTTACGAGAAAATTAACAAATCCGTTACGTTAAAGAGAATGAGGCCCCAAAAGGATAAGTAGCACCTTCATTATGCTGTAGAAAGTGAATGGTTTTGGCTACTAAAGGGACCTAAGTGTAATAATATTACAGCGGAATTAGGTTAAGTAGTACACAATTATGTCCTTCAAATTTAAATATTAGTAATAATTGTGGTATTAGACATTAAATCCAAACTGAACACGTTTTCAGCTTATTACGGTGAACACACGTTTCGTTTTTAAATAGTTTAAACACATATTCATAGTTACCAAATTTCGTTGCATATCACTTGAGAATTTCGAAGGAAACACCTTTAAATTTTTTCAAATATCATTTCAAGCTACGAAGCTCAAATATCAGATAATTCCGTTTAGTATAAGGGTAGTAACGACATATTACGTACGCGCGGCGTAGTTAATAATGCAGCCCGACATGTTTGAGTTTGGTGTGTACTCGGTACGCCAAGCCGGTTGTAGAAGACGAGAGATGTTCTCCAAAATATAAGTGTTTCGAAACTTACCCACGCAGAGGTCCGTAAACCAAAAATCACAGAAGGTTGAAACAAAATGAATTCAAATTACATGGTGATAAATCGCCTAGTTGAAGAATGAAGAAAAACAAAATAGTTTTTACCACCAATAAAATTTAGTATTAAAAACACAATTTTAGATGACAGGCTCCAATGCCCGTTCATCCCCATGACGATTACTAACAAATACTTCGCAAATGGGAAACATTCCAGTGGCAATTGTCTCTTACAGTAGTGTAATAATAAAGTAAAGTTAACAAAATTAGCCAACAACAAATAAACAAACAACAAGAGTACAAGAAGCAATTCCATGGAAGGAAAATATTCCAAGAAATACTACTAGTTTAACATTCTAGAGAGGTAAATAGTAATTTCGTCTATTTAAAATGGCTAGACAGAGCCTCGCCCCAAACACAGCCATTCTTGACGGTAGCCGGATGGAAACTCCCAGTCCACAGAGTAGTGCACCAGCAAAAGCACTTAAGACAGTTGACGACCACAAGGCAGGGACACGGAATAATAAGCAGTAGAAATTACACCTTGTTGTCCAATCAGGATTTTAGAGGTAGGTCAACTAACCAATAACAGCCAATAGCAGTTCATGGCGCATTGTTAAATGATACAAATTAAACTGTGAGAATTATTCCTCGCGTACTAAAATGTCATTATTGGAAACAATTATAATAGTGTCCCTTAAATTATAACGCCACAATTGTCTAAAATAGCATTAACGTCTGCGAATTGGGGTTCAAATACTGAAATTTTAGACACTGTGGTGATGGCTTGAGGTCTGCTGACACTGAAATGTAATTACCAAGTGAATTAGCCAGGGCTAGGAACCTGATGACACGTCACCTTTTAATTTGTTCACAACAGACATTGCTAACCTGTACTAACAGTTCCCTCAAGGTAGAAATTCCCATTTATTAGGTAATTTTTGTCACTTTTGGACACTTTGGGTCATTTTCTTATACGCCGTTATTTGGTTATTTTATGGAACTGATTAGACTGCATTATACTTTTTGATTCATTTTCTTACATGTTTGGGGGTTTTGTAGCATTTGCGCGTGTGGCATTGAATATTTTCGCAACTTTAAGTGAGAACGAATACGTAGACTTGAGAATCTTTGTATTATTATTATTATTATTATTATTATTATTATTATTATTATTATTATTATTATTATTATTATTAACAAATACATCGCAAATCGGAAATATCCCGGTGGCAATGGTCACATGCAGTAGTGTAATAATAAAGTAAAGTTAAAATAATTACCCAACAACAACAAACACACAAACAAACAAACAAACAACAATAGTGCAATAAGCAAATCCATGGAAAGAAAATATGACCAGAAATACTACTAGTTTAACATTCTAAATCCAGCATCATCATGTACAGTTTCACACACAACTTAAGCATTTCCAGTGCTTAACACTAGAGGTGATAATAAAATGAAGTTAAAAACATAACTATCCAACAACTGAAGTACAACAAGCAATTCCACGGAAAGTAAAATATTACAAGAAATATTCCAAATCCATCAATTAGGTACAAACTTCTTCACAACGCTTTCCTCGTGAACAGTCGAGAATTTCTTCTGAAGATGGGGATCAAAGTTCTCTGTGTAACGTAAAGAGGTTCACCTTGTTTTCTTGACACGGAATAAGACCAGAAACGTTTTATAATGTCTAGAACATTTGAGAGTGGAATTCGGAATAGAGCAGTTCATGATAAATACCATGAAACACTATAAATAGTTTAAACCTCATAAAAAATTAATGAAGAAAGAATTTAAATTTTAGATAGTAACACAAATTAATAAAATGGAATAATTTCATTAAAAGAAGAAAAAACTGATGGTGGGTTCGAATCCCTCTAGATGGTTTTCCGTGTTTTCCCATTTTGATTCCGAACAAATGCTCGCGCTGTGCCTTGATTAAAGCCCTTGCGTTGCCGAAAAGCTTCAGTGTGCTAGTGCGATGTTAAAACACTGGCAGAAAATGTAATTTAATAAATGGAGATATAAATATGAATGCGAAGCTGTTCTTATCTACTGATGAAATGAATAGGGTAGTTCACCAGAGTAATGAAGTCAACTGTAGAGGGTTAACGAAATGAAGAAATGAAAGCTTCTAGTTTTATGGTTTACTGAGACATCACTTTTTAAAAGGAACAAAAACAGGTCTAGCCATTGTTACTAGCGATAGGCGCATCCCAGTGCTTCGGATACCGGCCAATCTAGTTGTAGATTCAGGAGAGATTGCAATGCTACCTAAAACTACTGGATTGAGGAGGCATTCATATCATTCACCGTGTTTTACAGAATGAATAATGGGAATCGAACCCGGGACCCTCTGAACGAAAGGCCAGCACGCTAACCATTTAGCCATAGAGCCGAACGACAATGCAGTGAAGGTGGACTAGGGGAAGCATGTGCCTTGGAAAGTTGTAGCAATCGAACTGATGAACCCATTGCTAGACTGGGGCAAAACTCTGGTAATTTCACGATTGAAGAGACTTAAAAAGCTTAAAAAATGTTTCAATACATTATATTAAGGTTTTGTCGGTATTTTATTTTTAAATGAACAAATCTGAACATAAATGCCTTAGAAATATTGTTGGAGTCATGGCTTGGAATGGAATTTTTTGTTACTTCGCCTAGGCCAGTAAACTTGAAGCCTGAGGGGGTCATGCATAACGAGTGCGTTAGACGTCTTACGAAAGGCGCCTACCGAGAGCCTGCTACTCCTTCATTCATTTACCTTATGACTTCCTTCACATTTCTTCTGGCATGTGGATTCTGAATAGAACTCATTATCTTCAGGTAAAAAGAAAGTCTTTCTTATTTCTTCCCCTGAAGACTTAATGTCATTCTAGAGAGGAGAAATGCAACAACTGTTAAATTAAAATTGGCTTTGAATCATCTGTGATCTATGGATTAAATATGGCGGATATCAGCTGTCAAAATAGCACGTGGATTTGTTTACCGATTCAAATCTCGCGCTAGTGAGGTTAAGTTGGTAGCACTAAGGTTGAGGCCCGTTAAGATGGCAGCACTGCGGATGACAGGTGACGAATTTGCAGCTACTGCGATAAAGAGGGCAGCACGGTGCTCTGTAGATTAAAGATGGCGGATGACAGCTGTCAAAAAAGCACGTTGATTTGTTTACAAATTCAAATCTCGCTCTAGTGAGGTTAAGTTGGTAGCACTGAAGTTTAGGTCCGTCAAGATGGCTGCACTGAGATTTGCGATACGTTGTTGTCTGTCAAAAAAGCACGTGGCTGTCAAAAAACACGTGGATTTGTTTACCTATTCAAATCTCGCGCTAGTTAGGTTAAGTTGGTACTACTGAGGTTTAGGCCCGTCAATATGGCAGCAGTGAGGTTAGCGATGCGTTGTTGTCTGTCAAAAAGCACGTGGCTGTCAAAAAACACGTGGATATGTTTACAAATTCAAATCTCGCGCTAGTAAGGTTAAGTTGGTACCACTGAGGTTTAGGCCCATCAAGATGGCAGCAGTGAGGTTAGCGATGCGTTGTTGTCGATGACAGCTGTCAAAAAGCACGTGGCTTTGTTTACAAATTCAAATCTCGTGCCAAAATTCAAATTTCCCGCCAAAATTCAAATTTCCCGCGGGAGGAGGAGGCCGCAGAACCATCCAATTATACTACTCACTCACCTGAACGAGTTGCAGTTGAACGTCGTAGCAGACCAGGATGTCACCACACACCCAACCCCGCCTGCTGTTGCCTGCCCACAACGTTAACATGATGGCTTAAATGAGCATGTCCGTAGGAGAACTGTTCAGATGCTATCACAAGACACAGGTCAGACCACTCAATTTCTTAGCATGCAGCAGATAGCATAATGGAAGGATCGTAATAAAGGAACGCATGCCTTTCGCCTGTATGTCAATAGAAAGGTGTTCCAGAGCCCATGAATATAGAATTTATGCCCAGTACTCAATACTTGTAGGAGAGTTAATGTTTGCATGCTGTTGTATCTCATTTTATTTTTTTAGTGTCACAACTTGAAATACATAATGTTTCAATCTATGGAAATTAGGGTCGTGTACTTTCATCTATCCAAGACTTACACAGTCTCGAATGGTTATAGGCAGGACAAGATGTTTAGGGACTAGCTAGATGCATGAAGCACGGTAGACTGTAGTGTTCATTGTGAGACGAGGAAAAGCATAAGATCTTCGATATTTCTTTAATGCACTCGGAATTGCGTATTAAATTGAGCTGGTCATGAACCTAGAAGCCCTTAGGAAATGAGGAATATGTTTGATAGGCCAAGAGTCAAGAGATAAGGCTCGTAATAGCATGACGAATGAAGGCCTAAGTTGTAATCTGATAATTATATGTGCCATTAAGAACACCAGTGTGGATTTGAATAAATGTGCCAGTTGTATTTGAGTTATAAGTAGAATATTGTGCTGAACATTGCCCTATCTGGAATGAATAGACATGTGATTATTACATGGGAATTATATAATTAAGAGGGCACCACGAAGTGTAGATCAATGGGCTAGAATGAGAGTGAAAGTCTTCATTTGGGTCTGTTACTAGTTGCCAGACGAGGGAAATTTATGGCTGCAAAATCATGGCCGCTCAGTTTATACAAAAGCCGAGACGTGTTAAAAGAAAAAAAAACGTAGGATAAATTTATACACGACTGCATGTGTCATTTAAAGGTGTACGTAACTATTCATAATATGTCTGCACCGTGTAAATAATGTGTTTCTTATCGTACTACAAGTTGTGTTGACGCAGGATTCGGTATAGTCACGAGTTCGATTCCCAGACAGCAGATTGTGTATTGCATGTTTAGTTTTAGAGCCTATATTAATCACGAGTCATGTGGCATAGATTCGTTCTTAGTAATATCTTATGTTGTTTGTAGATATGGTTTGGCTATGCTGTAACTTACAGTTGATTTATTTTCTTTTTGAGGGGCCATTATGCTGGCTGTTGCAGTATTGATGGGATATGATGCTAGGAATCTCCTACAACATGCCGCGAACTCCAGGCGATGTGCGTCTTTACTTCACTAATTTTTATATGACCACCTAGCCAATTATCTAAATTTCACATTTAAATTTTGTTTTATATCCGATTTTCAACTATTATTGTAAAAAAATAGCATTATTTAAGCGAACTTGCAGCTCATCTATAATTTCTTATTTGGCTTGAGTTAGCTTATACCCTGTGCGTATATTTCTCTTCATTTCTTCGTTACGCTGACCCATATTCACCCACCTTTCCCTGTTGACGACTGCGTTACGCCGACCTGAAGAAGGGGATATGAACGGACAGGTAAGCTATGTGCCAAAGGGCACTTACCAATTGGTGAGTGTACTATCCACTATAATGAACTTGGTCGGATCTCAGCATTTGCTTGACGGCGACCATGGACCTTATAGGGCACAATATCCAAAACCAAACTGTGTCTTCTAGTAAGACGGTAGAGTAAAAGCACTGAAAACCTATAACAGTCACCGACTACTGAAACATTTCACGTCTGTATGCAACTCCGTTGCTTTAGTACTGTAGTTTGGAAACACTGAAGTGCATGAATTATCTATATTTATGCGAGTCTGATCATGATCAGTATTACAAAGGGTCAAGGTGCTGTGTGCTATTATATATTGCCGAAAATATATTACCGGTCCATAAGTTATTCGCAGGGGAAAACGTGTTTGGTAGATCAGTCTTATCCTTTCTTTTCTATTTACGAACTGCCATGCGGTATAAAAGTACACATTTATATCATGACTAAAGCCCTGATTTTTATGCAGTAGCAAACTGCAAACTGATTTGTTTGGTAGGAAGTGTCGGCCACCCGCTCGTCCGTAATGTAGCAAGAGTAACATGAATTATAGGGGTTCTGATGGGCCGTACCCCTAATGTTTATGCAAACCCTATAGCATAATGGTTGTGAAGGTAGACTATAATTGTTACTCGCTTCAATATGTTTTCATTCTAACCTATTAATGCATAAAAATCCGGGCTCTAATCATGACCATTTTGCAACCTTTATAAAGCCGTTAAATTTTAAATAACTGCTAAGTTTATTTAATATAGGGTGCATTAGTAATAATCATAATAATAATATTTTATCCTCAACAACCAAAGTAAAAATAACCTGGCATTAAATAATTATGGTCATCAGAGACGCAAGGGTGTTGGGAAAATCGTTCCTATGGAGTTATTGTCAGCGATGATCAAACAATTAAATGCCACACGTATTGGGGCGGGATTACATCATGCACATTTCTTCACAAGTAAATTACAGTTAATTATTTCCTTGATTAGGAGAAGCCAGTATAGCCAGCATATTTAACCATAGAAACATCTTAATCTATTCCCGAAGAAATGGTGTTGGGAGTGACCCCTGAGTACGTAACGAGATAGGACACACCTCCTGGAAGACGAACACATATGATGCTGCCTTGGTTACTTCTTCATCTTCACACGAACGTCACTTCTTTCCTATTTCACCGGGAATTCTTGTGATCGTGATTGTACAATTAAAAGGTCTGCGCGGAATTTTCCTAGAGACGGCAAAGCCTGCTTGCACAAAACGACTGACTATGCATGCAGTTACCTGTGTATCCATGTTTAGGGAACTGTGTTTATAGAAATCATTTGACTATGAAGTTTGCTTCTCAACATTTTCATTAGATAGAAATTATACAGATACTTCTCTGAAAAACGTAAAGAATTTCACCTTATTTTCTTGACACGGCATAAACCGAAAAGACTATATCATGCCTATAGATATACTGTATCTCTGTTTAAACCATGGTAGTAGGATCTAGGTGTTGCTTACAAGATGATGGTTGCCTTGACGTACTTCCTCTTAAAACAATAATCACCACCACCTGTTGTGAACAAAGTTTTAAATTATCAGGTTTTGCTGTGTTTTTATGCTTAAACAATGGAGAAGCACAAACTTGGATGATTCCTGGGATTGTTTTGGTTTCGTATGCGGAGAATTCATAACTAGTAATCAAAGGAAACCTGTTACAAAAGTGCTGGAAACTGCATATCACCTGTATTTCCACTGTCCCCTCGGTGACCAAGACAAAGCTCTCACACAGCATGTAATTTGCAACACGTGCTATGAAAAATTGACTCAGTTCTAAATGGGGAGAAACAGAATATGCCATTTGCAGTTCCCATGGCATGAAGTAAGCAAGCAAATCATACCGATGATTTTTATTTCTCATCATCATGATAGGTTGCTCTGCCATCCGGCAGGTCCAATCATGCTGTGACCTCCATATCTCTCGATCTTTTCTTTACTTCTGCATAATCTTCCTTTCTTTTTCTAATGCTGTCCAATAACTGATATCGTCTCCTTCCCCTTCCTCGTTTTTCTTTTATCATCCCTTCCATTGTTACTCGCATTAGGTCTTAGTTACGCCCTATCCAATTTTTCTTCATTTTTTGGATTGCGATCAGCATGATCCTCACTTCTCTCACTCTCTTCAGAACTTCCTCATTTAATATTCTATCTTCCCAGCTTACTCCTTCAATTCTTCTCCAAATCCACATCTCAAATGCCTCTACTCTTCTCTGTTCTTCCTTCCTTAATGCCCATGTTTCAGTACCATGCAGAGCTGCGTACTCCACACGTAACACTTTGCAAGTCTCTTCCACAAATTATTGTCAAGCGGGCCAGAAAACAGTTCTTTCTTCTTGTTGAAGCTTTCCTTGGCTAAGGCAAGTCCAGCTTTTATGTCTGTTATGGAGTGAAAGTTTTCATTCACAATACTTCCAAGATACTTATTTACCTGTTCAATAATTTTTACCCCGTCATGATTGTCGCTTTTACATCTTTACCTTTATTTCTGCATTACCAAATTAACAGTGTTTCCACCAAAAATAAACGGGCAATATCATACCCGTATTTGCGATCAGGCACATTGTTGTGTTCAGGTTTCCTAATCAAACGCAGTAAGGGTCAGTAATCGTTCTTGCTTTTACATTTTCTGTGCACTGGAGTAGGGCCTACTAAATTTGAAGGGTGGTGTCGAACAACGAGACAAGCATCACTGCGCACTTTCTGCAGGAGAGGCAAAAGTAAATAGCTGAAAGGACTTCAGATCAGGCTGCTCCCACCCAGAACTTACTGTGTACATGTCCCGTTGTTCCATTCTACTTCGCGCGGTAAAACAAGGTTTGAGAAGCACGATCTAACATGTTACAGTGTGAAACATTTCACTTATTTTAATGATATATTTGTGCCCCGTGATGTCCTACGATAAGACAAACATAACTATGACTTCTTTGTAGGTGTGCGTGTGTATAATTCGAAGAAATAGCATAGTTACGTAAGAACGACTTTTAGTTAAAGTAGGTAAGTACCCACTGAGTTTCTGGGTTCTTATATATACCATATAGCCACGAAAATTATTAATAAAAAGAAGTGGAACAACTTATCATATTCGGCGGAATTTTAGCAGGAATTTCAAAATCTCTCATCAAAACGCACGATTGCCGAGAATGCCGCAATCGTTTCTTTTTATTCTGAAGGATTGATAGGCCTTTCATATGTTTTATTTAGTAATATTTCATCACTTTGTGATAGTTTTACGGTATCCGACAGACCTAGGCACCGAACAGTAATGAGTTGAATAAAGATTGACTGCACGAAACGACAGTGCTTTTATTGGCACGTTGTTCAACTTGACACAAAATGCGGCTCGTTCACATAAATCTAGCTTGCCTCGCTTTCTAGTAGATTTCCCTATTAAGATACTACGGATCACGTTAGAAGAGGCCTCAGTCTCGATATTCCACTGAAATTTCTACTTCGCCCAAATTGGCGCTTGTCCCTTATTCGGCCACACCCTTCCTTTAGAGGGCGAATTGGGAAAATAACATGGAAACAGGTGGAAACCATATTCTTCAGTGTTGCTATTCCAATTCAAACTTCGTACTTTTGAAAAGTGACAGGCTTAGTAGATGCTGACAAAGAAATGGAAACATTTGAGAAAGAAGAATTCACCTGTGAGTGGATGTAGAACCACAAATAACAGCAGTCACAGAAAAAAATTGTTTGAAAAAATAACTCTTTTTCTTACCCGCCCTGTGGCTGACGAGATTCAAGAAGAAGTGCTGCCTCTTACTGACGTAAGAAGCTTGGTCACAGGACAATACAGGTATTATATGGTTCTCATTTATGACCCCTGATGAAGTTTAATTAATCACATAACTTCGTTCAACACTTTTAAACATAATCTAACTTTGTGTAAACCTGTACTGTCAACAAATTGGACACACAGAAGGAACAAATGTGAACTGAGTGACACACTTCAGACTTCCAGTTCAACAGAACTGCTTTACAATTGGTCAGTTTACCAAAACTTTTATTTGAATTCCACATCTGGTGTTTTAAGTGTCTTTTATTTTATCATTATATATTTCAATGTGTGTTTTATGTCTTGTAATAATCAGTGGCAGCGCGTGACCCTTAACAAGTGTTAGCACACAAGTTTGTAGAAACATGGATAAAAACAATCGATGGGTATTAAAGCTTAAATAGGAGTGCGCATTCTTAAACTTACAAAAATCAATCCTTTCTGTGCATCTGCATATATTAATTTTTGTAACACATCTCTATCCGGAGAATTTTGGCAACAAAAATATCTATAACAGAATCGGAAACCCGGATTGTTCGTATAGATTTTCAGCAGGTTTCTCTCAATTGAAATTAACGAAAATTTTGATCATTTTTCTTGTGTTAAGGTATTTCTTATATAACTGTTATCCGTTTCATTGTCGAGAAAGATCGTTCGACAGAGGCGCTAGGAGCAGGAATAGTCAAAATTAAAGAACAGAACCGGGCGAGTTGGCCGTGCAGCTGTGACCTTACATCGAGGGGATGGTATGTTCGAGCCCCATTGTCGGCAGCCCTGAATATGGTTTTCCGTGGTTTCCCATTTTCGCACCAGATACATGCTGGTGCTGTACCTAAAATTAAGGCCGCTTCCTTCCCACTCCTAGGCCTTTCCTATCCCGTCTTCGCCATAATACCTATCTGTGTCGGTGCGACGTAAAGCAAATTCAAAAAAATCCTGAAAATGTTATATATTTATAAAGGTCTAGTATGGAGGACTTCTTAAACTCTGTTATGGAATAGCTACCATATGATTTAATCTGAGACTCGTAGGGCTGAGCAGGGAAAGAGTCAATGCATGTTTCAAACATGTCAAAATCCAAAGAGAGAAATTCCAGCTTATATGGTTGAGAAAAAAGGGGTAAATTATATGTCGAACGATTGCATCAAGTACTTCACAATACAATCTCAGTATGATTTCTGTCTGTCAATCTACACAACACCATTTCACTCCATTTTAACTTTAACTTCCTATTCATTTGATGAAACTTATGAATGTTCGTCTGTGCACCGCTTCCAAAACAAATAAAATTTATCACGTTTGTCATTCAGAAATCTAACTCATCGACCTTGAGAGAAAAATGTCTTTTGACATTAAAATTTTGAACTATAATTTCGCTTGGTTCCTAAGAGGCAGCTCTTTCTCCACCAGGAAATAAACAGCATCTATTAGACAACTAATTATATATCCGATGCTTTATATTTTTCAGTATATATTTCCCGATTAATTTTGAAGGTAAGGCTTAGGGATTCCCCTTTTCTACTGTAGTGATACTGAACTTCAGTAAACCGGGCGAGTTGGCCGTGCGCGTAGAGGCGTGCGGCTGTGAGCTTGCATCCGGGAGATAGTAGGTTCGAATCCCACTATCGGCAGCCCTGAAAATGGTTTTCCGTCGTTTCCCATTTTCACACCAGGAAAATGCTGGGGCTGTACCTCAATTAAGGCCACGGCCGCTTCCTTCCAACTCCTAGGCCTTTCCTATCCCATCGTCGCCATAAGACCTATCTGTGTCGGTGTGACGTAAAGCAATTTGTAAAAAAAAAAAAAAAAAAAGACTTCTGTAAAGCTACTTTGGAATTAACATGGTCCACAGACTGTACATGTCATTTCGTTAGTATATAATAACTGTTAATATCACTAATTCTTTCAAATGATTGTTCTCGTAGTTCTCATGAAGCAAAAAATATCAAAAAATTGGAATTTTGTAAGATAATTAATGTATAAAAATATAAATAAATATATTTATTATAGTCGGCAATATTTTATTTGTTACTTACGATTGAAGTGTTGCTCAGCTATACAATTCCTAAGGGCAACTGCATTTCTGGGCTCTTCAAGTAGCAAGTCTAGGAGCATTGTTGATGAACGTCCTGGTTCAGCGAGATACTCGTGTAACATTGCATCAACAGGGGGTTGTCATATTTTGTTAAATAAAAATATTGTGGAGAACAGCATTAGCTACAATGATGGTTAAGCTAGTCTGAATCTCACAGCGGGTTGCAGAAATGGAGTCGTTAAGTACTTCCTCAATGGGTATCCATTGACTCCTAAAAGTACGTTATCCTTCCTATTTTAAAATCTGCTCTCATTTGACCGTTATTATATACACCGAGTGGTTCAAAGTCATGGGAAGACACTGAATCTGATGTTAATAACGAGATGCTACTCCACAAGTCCACAAAACGGCAGCAATACGGTGAGGCATCGACTCTACAAGGTGTTGGACTCGTTCTGGAGGGATCTGCGCTCACGCATCTTGCACTGCTACCCACAATCGGTCTTGTGCAGTTTGTGTGGGGTTCATGGAGCGTACTCCATCATTGATAGCATCCCATATGTGCTCGATGGATTGAGATCGGGTGATATAGAGGGCCAATCCATGGTGCTCCTCCAATCATCGGCGAGCCACCACAGAGCGCACTGTCCTGTTGAAACATGGCATCTCCATTAGGGTTCTCTAGGGCCATAAAGGGATGCGGATGGTGTGAAAGAATGTGCACCTGCCAGCGCTCCCTGCAGCTGGAAAATGGGGCCTAAGTGCGACCACGAGAACGCTGCCCAGACGAGAACTAAGCCACCTCCTGCCTGGACACAACCTTGTTGACACGCAGGATCCATAGCTTCATAGGTCATACGCCACATTCTCACGTGCCAATCAGATGGATACAACGTGAACGGGTATTCATCGGACCATACCACACGCCGTCACTGTTCCATGGTACATTGCCGATGTTCGCGGGCCCATGCACGTCGTTGAGCTCTGTGTCGAGGTGTCAGCAAAGGGACACGAGTTGGTCATCGGCTGGTGAAGCCTATGCGGTGCAGTTGCTTCCTTACAGTTCTGGTAGAAATCGCTTTCTGACTCTCAACGTTCAACTGGGTGGTTATCTGACTCACAATAGCCCGTCAAGCGCCCAGTATGGTTCTGCGGAGCGACGTGATGTCCGTTCGTTAAATACATGTGGTCTTCCCGTGCGGTGGTTTACGAGGGTGGTAACATTCCTTCTGCGATATTGAAGCTCCACCCTCGACACTATTGACCTCGGAAACCCGAATTCGCATGTAATCTTCGCAATGCTATGGCCTATGAGCCGAGTGGCAATAATGATCCCACGTTCAAAGTCGGTTAAATCGGGACGCGTTGCCATATTCACGACTGCTCAGCTGTGCCGCAGCTAGCTGCAACGCTCAGGGGTCATACACGGCACATTTTCTAACGGTACACCCCTTCCCGTGACTTTTGGCTACTCAGTGCATGGTACTGTCATGTATAGAACCTGGCCAGCGTCTCTGATAAGATTTGTATCCACAATGGTCCGCACATGGACAGAGAAATACCCCTTACGGTTTATGAATAACTCACCACAGATTCCTTATATGAGTGAAATGTAGAGCCCCTAAAACACTGGGAAAAATTTCGCAATTCATAGAAGTCTTGAGTGACTTTTGTCCATTCTTCCACTGGAGGGAAAACAATGCAATGGCAGCAGAAACTCTATGTACAATTCTACATACTGTTGCCTTGTACACATGTACATAGGCTCTTACTGCAATACCTAAGAGCAATCAGCAACTGCAGCATCGAAAGCCCTGGTAAGTTTCTATCTGCGAGAAACTCTAAGTATTTTCAATTTATTCTAGGACTTCCTTTGAACAGCTTTAGAAATTCGGTATCTTTGTAGAAAGTGCTCCTCTGATAATTCTAAAACCGGGCGATGGCCGTGCGGTTAGAGGCACGTGGATGTGAGCTTACATCCGGGAGATAGTGGGTTCGAATCCCACTGTCAGCAGCCCTGAAGATGGGTTTCCGTGGTTCCCCATTTTCACACCAAGCAAATGCTAGGGCTGTTCCTTAATTAAGGACACGGTCGGTTCCTTCCAACTCATAGGCCTTTCCTATCCCATCGTCGTCATAAGACCTATCTGTGTCGGTGCGACGTAAAGCAACTAGAAAAAAGAAAATCTAGAAAGTCGTTTTTCCTTTGCATGGGTTGTCCTCTACCTTCTTCAACCTGTAGATATTCTTAATATAGCAGTAAAGCTTCAAATATAATATGTCTTCTACATGCTGCCATTTTGAAGTTTTTACAGTTGTTAAGAGATGTAACACAAGTCTGGTGGCCTGTTAATTTACACAAGTATTAACAGTTTGTTAGTGTTAACAATTCTTGATGAGAAAGTCATTTTGTTTAAGTGTGTGTTAAGTACATTTAATAACAGTTTTGACTATTAACATCGGTTCGGGACCAATCTTAATGAAAAACCTCTAAAATTTTCAATCATTTTAGGTACCTTGGAATTACCCTGCAAACTACTACAAAGTCATTTAGATATCATATTCAAGAAAGAACTGCAGCAGCCACAAGAGCAATCCCAGCTATAAAGAATCTTTCAGCTCGGTCCCTAGATACAGCAATTAGACTTTCTAACACCACTACATCCCCAATACAAACTTATGGATTAGAACTGATCTGGGATCGTCTAAACCTCAGGGACTTTGAGAAAATAGAAAGGGTCAAAGCCCGCTTTACCAAAAATGCTCTGAGAGTGGGAAAATCAGCACCAATAAGAACGGTTTACATGCTAGCTAAGGAGACATTTTACGCAGAGGACCTGAGGAACAAACTGTTACTACCGGCTACAGAACATCAGAAGAGAAGACAGGCTGAAAGTAGACTTCTACGCTACAAGCGCAATGTTGGAGAGAAACTGGACGAGAGAAAGTTAGAACGTACGACGAGTCGTGACTAGACACGCCATTCACGGTTTTCATCACAAAACATGGCCGACCAAATTGTACCACAATCCCAGCTAAAATTGTGTATGTAAGCTCTTCAACCTAGAATGTGTCAAATACAACCTAAAAAAGTGCATTGAAAGAACAATTTCATTAACTGAATACAGTAAGATGTAACTATTTTGTTTGGCCTATCGGCTGCAATAAATTCTTATTATTCGTGACCTGAACAGTAACACCTGTGTCGCAAAGGTATTTACTTTCGTGCGAGAGTATTAATTTGTAGTCTGACTTACATAACGAGTGATCGCTGTATTTTCACATTGTCCACAAGCACCAAAAGAAAAGGAAAAAAAGAACCTGGAAATGGATAGCATCATCTCGACAGCAAGTGAAGGAACTTCATCAGTTGCCAGTGCTATCATGATGTTCTAATTCCGTGACGGCCCAAAGCATCCCCAGGCTTCAGCTAAGTATCCCATTTTGCAGTAACTAAATAAACTTGTCATGAAAATAGTAGAAGATAGTTAAAACCCTGTACTGTCTATATGGCGTTGAAGGCGGTGGTGGTGATTATTATTTTAAGAGGAAGTACAACTAGGCAACGATCCTCTATGGCGTTGAAGCTTAGACGTTAAAAGAGGCCACCATCAAAACACTGGAAGCCTTACAACTTCGGCTACATAAAAGAATGCTCAGAGTCCTTTGGATTGACCATGCCACTAATGAATAATTATTACACAGAGCAAACTGCAGAAAAAAGAACTGGTAATCACCATCAAATGCAGAAAGATTGCATAACTAGGGCAGTTTTGCGTGGTGAAATATACGCAGTTTTACATCTAATTTTGAAAGGCAAAATTGAAGGTTGCCGAAGATTGGGCAGGAGGAGAACAACATGCCTTAAGAATATTAAAGACTGGGCAGCATAAAAAGCAATGAAGAACTCTACCGTGTTGCTGAAGACAGAAAATCACTCTCCACATTGATCGCCAACGTCCGGGAGACTGGGCAGAGCACATAGAAGAAGAAGAAGAAGAAGAAGAATACTGTCTGACCCGGTGTGACGGAGATAAACTTGTAAAAAAACTGTTGCATATAAGCAATGCTTTAGCTAGGAGTGGAACACCAGTTATATTTTGTTTCTTTGTTGGATTAAGAAATCAGAGATGGGAAATCTAGTATTGTTCTGCTTTTTTGGTGTAGAAGATCCAGAAAGGTTACCTAGGAGCAATCAGATAGGAGTGTGCACAGTAACAGTGTCATATGTAATGTCAAACAGAGAAAAATTAGAGATTTGAACCTAGGGTAACGTAAAGACAGGGAGGCACTCTTCTTATCGAGTTAACTCATTAAGTAGTGCATATTAGCCTGGTATGATTTCATTTCCTTTTATTATGGTTGCTGTTGTGTGCACGAGGAGAACACTGTCGAACTCACTCGCGACTGTTAAGTCTGAACTGTCCTCCATAGTCATCAATATTAGTCGTTTTACTCATTGCTGAGCGTCGGGACCTCATAACTCTCTGCGTCGCAGCCATGAAGAGATTCCTCCATCCAGAGCGGTTCTCAGCTTTCCTTAACATGACCTGAAGAGGCAGGCTAGTGATCTTCTTCACCTACTCTAAGCATCTACTTGCTGTTATACTGCCTTCAACTTTGCCTTGCAAAGTGGTCTCTACTTCTCTTCTAAAAGTGTGGCCAAGGAACTGGAGGTAACATTCATCACATGGGAGGACAGACGTTTCCTGATGCTCATTTCGTTCAGAATGGAAACATTGGTTCTTATTTCCATCCAGGGTACACGCAGCATTCTTAGCCAACACCACATCTCAAAGGCATCAATTCGACTTTTGTTGCTAGCATTCACGGTCTAGTTCTCACAGATGTACAAATATACTGAGAACATCAAAACACATCTTCTTATCTTTTGATATTTCTCGTTGCTGCCAGATCTTAGTGAGTTTAACCGTTGCAGCACGACCTAGAACAATCCGTCTTTGATCTCTATTTCATACCTTCTCGTGTCATTGATGACTCACCCAAGGTATACAAATTCCTTTACTATCTCCAGGTCCTTTAGACACCCTGTGGAGGAAACTAGGGAAGTCCAGAGTAGGTTTCCAAAGTTTTACGTGAAATGCGAAAAGTAAGAGAACATCAGTCACAACATTTATTATAATATTCGAAAAATAACAGTAAATAGATTGATTTTGAACTTTAACAATAACTAAGCTTTAACATCAAACAGTGTGCACATGTCCTTGAGCCAAAACGGCCACCGGTTGTGCGCAAGATAATAAAGATAAATAAGACTGTTGTCTTATTAAAGCTGACAAAAATTCAGAATATCTGAAATAGTTATATATTAAGTTCGAAGGCTGGTCCAAGCCAGACCGATATTAAACTTGAATAGCATGACTAGATATTAAAGCTATCAAAAATTACGAAATGGTGGTCTCCATGACCAATAGATTAAGAAGAATTCTAAATTTGATTACAAAGCTTGAAACAAGACTTTACAGCACTAAGTTCTCCACCAGGCAGAGAAGAATTAAAAGAAATGGTTGCCACATATGAGACGAGCAAGTAAATAGTCCAGCACTGCAGTGCTATTGAAAAATCTTCAAAGGCAAACCAGCTACATAGAATAGTCTTCTTCCAGAACTAGATATGGCTGGCCAAAACATAGTATAAAATATTCACAAATTTGGTGCACAGCTTTGTGAAAAATACAACGTCCAGGCTGCAATTAGTACAATTCCGTAGAAAAACAGAAAAGCCGGCCAAGCCAGCTACAGAAGTGTCGAAACAGCTCCTGACTTGACTTACCGCAGTTCAAACAAGCAAGCAAGGCCCGAGTGAACGGCCTCGAGCAAGGTGAAGCGAGATACATGTCATCAAAATGCCGCCTTCAGTGCGTGCGGCGAAGTTTCGGTCTGGACGATTAGCCAGCATTCAAGCTGCCGCGGAGCAGAATTACGGTGAAATACTTGTTGAGAGTGAGGGCTGCATCCGTAGAACTTGATTGAGGCAGTCCTTAAATAGCGCTGTGGAAGGTTCCATATACGACTTAAAATAGTGCTGTAAGACTAACGGAAATAATTACACAACAACACATAAAAAATTTAACAAAAAATAAAAAATGGTGAGAGAAAGGAAGTCCAGAAAAAATATTAATAATTTCCAAGTAATTAATAATATAACAAAGGCAAAAAGCAAATAACAGAAATGACCAATGAAAAAATAGAAAGGCGCGGAAGAATACGTTCTCGGTACTAATTAGAAATGAAGTTGCCGGTGACGCAAACAGTCATGTCAAGGTAATGTCAGGCAAGAAAAAATGACGTAAGTCAGCGGAGAAGAGAAAGGAAATAGGCAAGCAGTATTCATCCATCCTGTGACATGATTGCACGTCGAAGGGGACTTATATTAAGTCAACGAAAGATTACCAAACGGAAACAATTAAGGTAAGAACAACATATAACATATAACATAAATTCAGACAAGTAGGAGAGGTACCGAAAATAGTGAAAATTGCCAACAAATCGTACGTCCAAGGACGCATGAACCACCCTGTAAGTCGGATTTGACCTTGCCGATCAACTACCATTAATTCATCTCTAGACCATAGTGAAGGCTAATATGCCACACTCCTGTAAAAAAGCCAGTAAATTCCTCTTCACTTCCAGCTATAACGGAAGTGTCACCTGCAAAGCGCAGGTTGCTAATTTTTCTGCCGCCAGTCGAGATTCCAGCCATCGAGGGTTCTCTTGAAGACACGCTCTGCATAGATGTTGTAGAGTTGAGATGATAGTATACAAACTTGCCTCACTCCATTTGTCACAATGAAAATGTCTGAGTGATCACTTTCTGGTTGCTGCACGCTGCGTCCACCATAGTAGCGCATTTGAAGATATTCTCAGGAATAACTATAGTGATGATTATAAGGAATTCTATTTGTTGGGAATGGAAGACATTTTTGGAAATAAATATCCAAATGAAGGTAGGTGTGTGATGTTAAGTCGTGATCCAAATGCTTAGCCTTCGCGAGGACAAGAAGAATGGATAATGCTGACGTGGAGCATCTGATATTAGTCGGACAATTGATGTGAATCAAATAATGAAGGGATGATAAAAGGGTGCTATGGAGATGGTGAAATTGGGTAAGATAGCACTCTTTTGTGAATTGTGCTCCGGCCGAGGTAGTTGCCCTCTGACAAGTAAGCGTAGAGGGAGTTATTTAGCACAGGACCGCCGGGTCGAGAGGAAAAATGGAATTTAACTCTCCCTAGCGAAGTAGGATTTGACAAGCGACCAGTTTGCAAAGTGTTATTAGCTTTCCAGAACTAGCCCCATTGAGAATTAAAATCTTCATAATGTTACAAGCCCATTGGTAGACCATATATTAAAAGAAGAGGGCATGTTTGTTTCTAGCCCAACCAATAATTAGAGGGGTTTCAGTATGGAGGAAAGCCGTCGCCATCTGAAAGACTGGGATTCGTGTCCAATCCGCTGCCAAATTTTATGTCTTTCCTTTCAAATATTGTTTACTTTCAGGGTGCGTTTGTTTTATATGTCAGTGGTATTTATGCTTGACGACAGTTTGATGTATATTAAGAGTTTTTTCCTCATTTAGTATAGCTGTGGTTTCGTTCACGGGATTTATTGTTTGTTGGTTGGGATTTTTTCTTTCTGTGTTTGGGTATCCGTTGGTTGTAGTGATGAGACTTGTGTTTTTTAGTGTTGGTCTCCCTCAGATAACATTAGAGTTTTATTAGGCTTTTTAAACCAATGATGGAATTAATAATGTCGGCGAGTTTATTCAGTTTTCGGGGTATTCAATCATGCATTCACGTGGGCTTTAAAGACACAGAGGGAGATTTAGCTGAACCACAAATAATGACAAGCATACACGCGTATTCAATAAACCAAAGACCACAAACTATTAGACTTTCTCAGTGATAACGTGGTATATTTGTGGAACCCAGAGCTCGTTCTTATGAACATTATTCAGTGTTTATTTATTTTTGCTATTATTGTTCGCTTTTCATCGTCATTGCTTTAGGTTAATAAATTCAGTTTTTCCAACTTCTATGCCGCTTCACATTAATGATGTACCCCTTTCTTGTTCGTCATTTAGTATAGGACAGTCATTTCTTCTTGTGACAAGTTGCTTTAGGTCGCTCCGACACAGATAGGTCTAGTGGCGACGATGGAAAAGGAAAATGCTAGGAGTGGGAAGGAAGTGATCGTGGCCTTAATTAAGGTACAGCCTGGAGTGAAAATCGTAAACCACGGAAAACCATCCTCAGGGCTGCCGACAGTGGGGTTCGAACCCACTATCTTCCGAATAATGGATACTGGCCGCACTTAAGCGACTGCAAAGCTATCGATCTCGGTGGACAGTTATTTTTAGGATGCCTTACGAGCTGATCGTGCCCTGATCTGAGTCAGCCGGTGCGTCAATAGACAAGCAAGGAGCATTACCTATGCTATCCATTGTGTCTAATGGTACTTGGCCATGACTATGAGTAGTTGGGGAGGTGCTGGAGGCATAGGGATATACCATATCTGGGCAACGAAATTAAATTCAAAAAATCCATTGTTGAAGAAAAGAAATTTAGTAAATTTAGCCGAATTCCAGAGTGATTATACATGATTCAATCCGGAGCTTCCTATTTGATTCTTTCCTTCGTAATGGTGGTAATTTAAAGTTAACGTCTTTTTTTTTAATATGCTACATTTAACATAGACCGGCTGTGAAATCCGTCAGCCATTGGTTGCTTACTAGCTTCAGCAATGTACAGGTAATTCTCTATTCTCAGGCTGATATTGTCAGTTTAACTATCCACCCACAATCTTTCGCCACAAATTTGAGTAGATGCGATAATAATCGCGCATTTTAGTATACTTGTCTTTATGATTCACGCTGTCGTCATCACATCCATTCTTTTACCCGATACTGACTTTAATTTTATGCCATTACACAAGTCACCCTTGCACGTCTCAGGCCTTCAACGTTTTATCTGCCTTCCATTCCTGATCCTGCCTGACCCTCACAGGGAGTGAGAAGTACCCAAGATAAGAGACTGTGCTGACTACCTGAGGTAATATTTTTGTGCCAATGTCCCACACAGAGCACAATACCCTACTCGAGACAAACACAGGCGAGCCGATACCAACGTCTGCGAATACCGCCCACAAACTGACACCCTCTATTACCGCATCACATCCTGAAAACGAGCCGCGGATCAAGGATCTGTTGTCTGGTACAAATCACACTGAAACCAGCCTCACAAAAACAGATACTGACGCTGGAATTCTCTTCCACCCCGCAGCACCATAAACAACACCATAGTGTGGATGGCAATAGCTAGTCTGTACTACATCTTTCATCAAAGGAATCAGCCCAACCAGACAACACCCACTGGATTCTTCTTTTATATCAGGCGTGAACGCTGGTCGTTGATACAAAGTAATCGTTTAATCCCGGCTTTCGATAGAGATCTTAATCTGTTCTGAAAATTAGTCCCAGATTTCCAGTGAAAGAGCATTCTAGTTACTTACAGTAAGCGTGTGTGAGTGACAGCGACAACATGAAGCTATATTGACCAACTAACAATACAGAAGATAGTAAATTCAACTTAAGATGTATACAGTTACAATATGCTTCTATTCACTGATTTAAATTACATCTCTAAAGTGGACAACATACTGAAACAACTACAATAAGTCCTTCAAACTAATGCTCAGTGTAGGTTGAAATTAATATGGCTTGACCTTGATGTATTCTTTCCCTTGTAGTTAATGAGCCCTTAACACCGGTTCATGGGTGCAGTATATATTAGTCGATTAAAAGAATGTTACTAGAAAGGAGTAAAAGTATATCTATCCGTAATTAATTTATTTTTCAGAGTTTTTTTAAATATACATCTGTGTCCGTAATCTATCTATAATTATAAAAGGAAGTGTTTGTCTGTCTGTCTGTGTGTCTGTGCGCGAGGCCCAGCAAAATCTACAGCACGCAGAGATCTGAAATTTTGAACATAGGTAGATGGAAATGGGTCCGAATGCACCTCGAAGCGGGAATTTTCATTTTTGCTTTCGTTGGTGAGTTATGAACGAAAAACCATCGGAAAACGTGCATGTGGATATGACAATCCAACGTGCTGTCACCTAGATTAAATGTATCGAATCGCTGTCGCTAGGCAACATACATAAAATAGGTAGAGAACACAATATTCAAGGAGCCATTTTACGTCCAGGGCGTAGGAAACCGTTTTTGGTCTTACATGGTGTGAGGGCATATGGCGCTGTTGATGCTCTGCTATGAACACGGCTCTGAAACTGATGACGAATGTTACTGAAGCCACCATCATGACTGAGCATGCTGCGGGCGAAGTAGTATTCCTCGGACTGTAAGTCTATTGAGTAGGAAGCCATTTTCGGTCTGCGACACGAGGAGCCCTCAGCCCGTTATATTCGGAAGTGTTTGGGTGTATGTGCGCGAAGCCCAGTCAAATCTACGGCACACAGAGATCTGAAATTTTGACATAGGACAATCGCTTAAAGTTGTAGGACTCCATTCTCGAAAACGGTGCTTTTGCCGTTGTCAACTGTACGTGGACTGTTCAAGAGTTCGAAAGGCAAATACACTACTGTATACATCTTACCTCCAAATGGAAGGACATTAATATAATTTATTCCGAAGCTCTATAAGGAAGCAATATATTTTGTATTATATAACATGGTCTTTTACACGGTTTTAATATTATTTGTACCATCCATCAACCCGGTATCTTAAGCATTGAAAGTAACAATATAATAAAAATAAGATGTGAGTTAATAAATATAATGTTTTAATTTGCTTTTAAATAAATAGTTTAGAAACATCTAACGGTTGAATTAATAAACGCGGGCAAAGCCGCGGACACATGCTAGTTCAAAGTGTGTGTCCAGGAGCGTATAACAGATTGCATAGGCACTGACTTGTCATCGAGGCGACCGTGGTTCGAATTCCAGCGAATGAGAATGTAAATATTCTCTTGGTATTCAGATACATCTTCTCTATTTCTTCAAAACATAATTGAAGATTTCGGGGGTTAATAATGTCAAATCACACTTTGTAAGTTCTGAAATATAAATGAATGAATTTTCACAAAATGTTTACTGCTAAAATGTTGAATCTTTGAAATATCTTACTCAATACAATGGCATATGTAATCCTTCTTTATGTAACATCCTGAGAAAATTGCACACAGAACCAGTATTATAGGTAATTAGAGCATATTAAACACTGAATGTGCCTATCAATTTGAGGGTTGTAATTGTTTACGTGCAATAATAATAGACGTAGTGAACTGACAATGCAAATAAACATTTGTTTCTGAAGTTCTGGGTTGAAGTACTTCTTTTACCGCCATAGATATAGAATAATAGAAAGGAACTTCATGTTGGATATAACCGTTTACAACAAACAATTGAAAAGTCCAAAATATTAGGGTTATCACTTTTTACCGCCAGGTCTTCAATTATTACTCTCTGTTCGATATGGGACACTTCAGCTCAGTACACTGAGGTTTTCTTCGAGCAGGGGTACGTTAGGTGGCACGCATGCGTGGTTGTCAGCATCCCGATATGATAAGGGAGGAGAACGTGCCATCAGGTTCATAGTGGCTCTCCGTATGGAGTCTCGTTTCGCGAGGTTCCCCTCTTCAGCTACTGGTCCTCCGTGGAGATTAAGTGGAAGGGAGAAGGAAGAGAGTTGTCCCTCCAAGTCGCTGGAGAGCCGCTTAGGGAGGGGTAAAGGGAAATGACACCCAGGCAAGCGTAAGCACAGTAGAACAAGACTTTTTCTTACAATCTGTTTTAAGTCGCACCGACACAGACAGTCTCATGGCGACGGTGGGATAGGATAGGCCTAGGAGTGGGAAGGAAGCGACCGTGGCCTTAATTAAGGTACATCACTTGCCTGGTGTTGAAATGGGAAACCACGGAAAACTATCCTTAGGGTTGCGAACAGTGGGGCTCGAACCCACTATCTCCCGGATGTACGGCCAACTCGCCCGGTAGAACAAGACTAGAGTAAGCAGATTTCCTTTTTATAGGGTGTTGTTTGTGTGTATTTTTTGAAGTAATCTTATCTATAAGGAGGCAGCTCTGTAAGATTATGGGTAATAAATTCAAATTCAAATAGTATTCTCTATTCATTTCAAAATATTTTTCGACGTGTAGAATCTACTGAAAATCAAGTCCTGACGGCCCCTATTCTTCTTCTAACACTTTTCCCACTCCTTGGTGGGTCGCGGGTGCGAACTATGTCGCCAATGAGGATTTGGTCCAGTTTTGCGGCTGGATGTCCTTTCTGACGCCAGCCGTAAGTGTGGGGGGGTACCTCTACCCCATCGTTCCATTTCCTGCTACGGGATCGAGATGAGGTGAGATGAAAGATAAAGGTGATTATTATTATTATTATTATTATTATTATTATTATTATTATTATTATTATTATTATTATTATTATTGCTTAAAGGGGCCTAGCATCTAAGTCTTCGGCCCCTATAATAACCACGTAATGGTAAAAAATAAAAAGAAATGAAATTATGTTTTAAAAACTGGCATACAAAAATTAAGAAGAATCCAGTATATCAGGCGTGATTCAAAAGTTTCCGTTTGAGGGCGTTGCTGCAGCGTGACTCCGATGCGAGTGTATAAGCACGGACATGTACAGTAGATAAAGGGATTCATGTGACTGTGGTGCCGTGCCGAGGCGCGTGCATTAAATGCGGCCACGTGAATTATGGCCATGGTATTACCAAATGCGTCCAAACAGGCCCAACGTGCTGTTATTCTGTTCTTAGCTTCCGAAGGATAATTACCGGTGGACATCCATCGGAGAATGAAGACTATGTATGGGGTAGCATGCCTGTCGAAAACCACCGTTCTCGAATGGTGCACCAAGTTTTATCCGGGTCGCGTTTCGACACAAGACGCTGGTCGATCTGGGAGAACAGCCTCATCCATTACGCCAACTCAAGTGGGAGACACTCGAGCATCCGCCCTGTAGTCCTGATCTCTACCCATGCGATTATTACGCCTTCGGTCCCCTCACAAAAGCCTTGAAGCGTCGACGTTTACTATAAGACAAGAATGTGCAGCAGGCAGTAACGGACTTCTTCACGCAGCAGGACACGGGAATATTCAACCTGGTGCGTCGGTAGGATGAGTACCTAAATACTCACCTGACTGGCATCCCGATTCAGGACTGTACGGCCGTCGAACGGAAACAGTTTGATCGTCCCTTATAGGTTATAGACTTTTTGTCCAGTATGGTATAAGATCCAAGCATCAGGTTAAGTTTTAAAAAGTACAGACAATAGGTCTATTTTAGTTTCAATTAATTACTAATGCTAGGTAGCGTTTAACTGGGTAACATTGTCTTTGGAATCTCAGCAGGCAACCAGCAGTCAGTTCGAAGCAATATATGTGGGATATTCTTGAACCGAACCGTCACATCACTGCTCTTTACATTCAACTTAAGAGTACAAACACTGTATCAACAAAAACGTATAAATACAAGGTAGCTTAATGAACTAGAAATGTTTCCGTAATGTATTGGGAAGGAAATAGCTGTAGTTTCCACGGAAACAGTTCTTATTCTTTGAGTAATATTGTTATTGATATAGTGTGTATTTTTCGACTATGAAGATTCTGAACTAATTAAATTTGCTTAGCCTTTCGTGGAACTTAATAATGTATGATTATATGACAATTATACTATGAGAAATAGTAACATAAGAAAAATGACACTTAACAGTAAAATGCAAATAAATGCCGAATAGATTTACAGTAGATTCAGTTTCAATGAAAGTCCACAATGTTATGTATTTATTGATAGTATTTACTGCATAGTGGCATATATTTGTTCAGAAATAAAAGAAATGCCTGACAGACAAAATGAAGGAACCCTTGAAATACTTCCTTCTCTGGGAACATTTTACGCCCGAAGTACATAATAAACTTATTACTGCCGTGCGGTTCTGTTCACTATACGGTCCGCACCCTAGCTTTATAAGGAGTACGATTTTCAACAACGCAAGCCAATAATGTTATACGAAGTATTATACATACATTGAGTGCTTATGGGCCTTCTCCATATCGGAAGTTACACTGCTGTTAGGAGAAGGACCATGTCAGCGAGGTAGTTTCATTTCTATAACCGAACTCCTATGGTAGTAGGACTGCTGTATGCAACCAACGTCCTCGCAAGTTATGACCAAGATGGACGTAAAGTTGACTGACGATGGACATCATCAGAAGATCTTGAAGTCACCACCTGGCCATCAGAAGATTTTGGAGTCGCCAGGTTATCAGTAAGAAGATTTTGGAGTCGGTACATGACCATCAGGAGATTTTGGAGTTGCCAGCATACCATCAGAAGGTATTGAAGTCATCAGCCGATCATCAGAAGATTTTGTAGTCGCCAGCGGAACATCAGAAGATTTCGGAGTCGCCAGCGGAACATCAGAAGTTTTGGAGTCGCCAGCTGTCCATCAGAAGATTGTGAATTAGGCTAAGATGTGTGTTTTTGTGTGGGGGGGGGGAGTGGTTGTGTGTGTGGGTTTGTGGGTGTGGATGGGTTTGTGGGGTGTGGGTGGGTTTGTGTTTGTGTGGGTATGGGTGTGTGTGTGTGGGTGGGTGCGTGGGTGTGTGCTGGGGTTTACCGGTTGTAATGTACGAATGTCATTATGTAACAAATTTCATTTCATTGTTGGGTAAGGGAGAATTTATTATTCGGTTAGAGTATCTGGCTGTTGTATGGGTGGTACTGAGTTCAATTACGAGCCCTGTACAGGGTTCTTCTCGGCTAAGGTGTTGCCTGCTGTGCAGGACTCACACAGCCCAGAATAAATAATTGAGGTACTGCTTGATACAATCGGTGCAGAGCTCCAGGGGCGAACAGTGTAGAAGGGTATATTTATTTGGGGCTGATGACCTAGATGTTAGGCCCCTTTAAACCATCATCATCATCATCATCATCATCATCATGAAGAATACCGGCGGAGGATAGCTGCAGTACAGCGGAGATCAGCTTTAAGAATTACAGAAGATGGCTTACGACAGACGAATGGAACGATGGCAGCAAGGAAGGCAGGAAGATCCACGAGGGAAATGGACTAGACGGCTGATACCACTGGGTAGCACGAGCACGCGTTACGCAGCTCTTGACAGGCCACGGACACTTTAGAAAATTTCTACATAGAACAGGCAGAACGAGCAATCCATTGTGTGTTTATTTTAATGATGCTGACGATATACTACTGCTGTACTAAACTATGAGTTGTCACACAGATCTTAGAAGACTTAAACAAAACGAAATGTAATATTGCCAATAAATCTAATGTTGTTTTTAAATGTTTTACATTGTGACAATAACATTGATTTCATAACTTTAACAAAATGTATTTTTATTTTTTGCGTAACAGATTTATGTGTAATTAATTCGTATAGAGAGGATCACATTTACAGTTTAAATAACGTGGTTGCCGACACACAATATAAATGCAAACTTTGAAACCTTGAACGAATATCGCTGGCCTACTTCTAATAACACGTATCTGAGAATGCACTTCCTATGTTTACGCTTCCTATCCATATATAGCTATGCAGTATATCAGAACAATTTTCGTTGTGTTCCTTTTTCTCTGCACACGTGGAAATCCTTGAAATTATACAGGTTGGGAACCAAAAATCTATAGCACTCAAAGTAAAAACAGGCGTAGTTCAGGGTTAAGTTACAGGACGTTTTCTCTTCCTCGTGTATATAAATGCTATTGTGAGCAATTTAACCCGCAGGTCAGCACTCTATGCAGATGATATCGCTGTCATAACAAGTGGTAAGGAGTTAACAAATGTGGAAAACGAAAGGTTACAGCTACTACAGAAATCATTTAATCGGTAGCAGGCTGATAAAAACTATTTTTAAATAGTAACAAGACGGAAGTTATTTATTTTCACTTAATTAAATGAACTTAAGATGAGAATGAGCATAGTTCTGTCAAGTTATTGGGAATACATTCGGATTATAAGTTAACCTGGTATACTCACGAAAGTTATATAAAAGACTGTCTAGAGGGTTATCCTTACTTCGAAGACTGAAAGAGTCATTTAATAGTAATCAGATGTTTTGTGGATGCTATGCTTTCTTCCATTAACATTTATTATAGTGTACCATATAATGAGGAAATTCGACAGACGCACAAACATTAAGTGGCAAAAGATAGCAATATGATGAATGCTATAAAAGGGAAGGCCAACAGGGAGTAATGCAGGCAGATGTTTCAAGAACTTGCTATTATGACTCGCCCATCACTACACATATTTCATTGCATTCATTATTTTCAAATGAAATCTCGATGATCTGACATCCCGTAGTAATATTCACTCATAAGATACACGGAGAAAGAACGATTTAGATTTTCCACATGTTAAATTGATAAAAACACAATAAAATGATAGATATAATGGGATTAAATTGTTCAATAAGCTGCCTACCCAATGGAAAGATATACCCTAAAGTAACTACAAAAAAAGGTCACGGGTTCAATATCTCAAAAATGGCTGTTATTGAACAGTTTCTATTCACTATCAGAACATGAAGAAAAAGTAACGCTATTGTCAAGCGGCGAATATGAAAGTCAACACCTGTCAATAGATAGATAACACTGGTAGTTTTGATCAGCTCCAAGGTTACTTTTCAATAGACAAATAGCCCAAAGTATCATGATAAGCTTTCATTTCACTTTCCATAATCGCCGCATGACAATGGCATTACTGTTGCCATTGATGCTTTCACGGCCCGTACTTATAGACATGATGTAGGCTTTTGGGCTCATGCCGTGTCAAGAAAATAAGGTGAATTTCTTTACGTTTCGCAGAGAACTGTGCTCTGCGTCATCAGAAGGAAATCTCAACTGTCTACGAGAAAGGCTTCTAAACACGAGCTTTTGAATTTAGACGATATAATAGAAATGGAAATGGTACGTTCATTCGTCACCTGATGGCTTCCCGGGCGCGGTACAGCGCTGGCGTTCAAAGCGGAAGCTGACGGAACAATCAGAATCAGTCTAAGAGGGTTGCATAACATGTGTGCGTAATATAGGACATACACAATTGTATGACATAGACACAAGCCTGGAATGGCCTTACATTCACAACACCACGGACCGAATTGCCAAGGTCCTCCGCAAACACAATATAAAAACCTTGTCTACATTATTTGTCAAAAACTTAACCTATTAGAGACAAGAAACTTGGTATTTGGAAAGTCCTATAAAAATACAAGAACCTGTACATTTTTGTTTTCGGAGAAGGCACTTAACAGGGGTGAAAAGAAGTGAAAAATTGTTGAATTATTTTTTATGAGGATACTTATATCTTAGAAACTGAAGATGTTACAGACGTGAAAATTCGTATTTGGAATCTCCTTTTAAAAGTAAAGAAACATGTATTTATTTTTTCGACATAAGAGAAGGCTGTTTCTCACATGTACAGTTCTATGTCGCATGGTCGTCTTAGCTCCAAAAGGTAATACCACAAACATGGTTTACAAAGAATTTCTGGTGTAAATGAAACTCAATTTTTGGGTGAGTTTTTATACTTCAGGAAGTTTCAGGTAATGTCTTAATACAATGCCGAGGAACGATTACTTTGATCAAATTATGAAATCCACGCGAGTGAAGCCGCGGGTAACTGCTAGTAATATTATAAAAGGAAGTGTCTGTCTGTCTGTCTGTCTGTCTGTCTGTCTGTCTGTCTGTCTGTCTGTCTGTCTGTCTGTCTGTCTGTCTGTCTGTCTGTCTGTCTGTCTGTCTGTCTGTCTGTCTGTCTGTCTGTCTGTCTGTCTGTGTGTCTGTGCACGATGCCCAGCAAAATCTACAGCACGTAGAGATCTGAAATTTTGAACATAGGTAGATGGAAAGGGGTCCGAATGCACCTCGAAGCCGGAATTTTCATTTTCGCTTTCGTTGGTGAGTTATGAACAAAAAACCATCGGAAAACGTGCGTTGGGATATGACAATCCAACGTGCTGTCACCAAGATTAAATGCATCGAGTCGCTGTCGCTAGGCAACGTCCATAAGATAGGTAGAGAACACAATATTCAAGGAGCCATTTTACGTCCAGGACGTAGGAAGCTGTTTTTGGTCTTAAATGGTGGGAGGGCATATGACGGTGTTGATGATGATTCGTCCGTCGGATCGGGACATTAAGTCTTGAGCTATTCGCGAGGAATGGCATATATGCCGGCGCCGGGTTTCATCCTCTTCATTCTTGCTATCATATATCATGTCATTCATTTCTTTCAACAAGCAACTTTTACAAGAATTACCCGATGTTCTACACAGTTACAAGTCTATCGACTACACGGCAGAGCTAATGTCGAATACATAGTTTTAGGGGGTCGCCGAAGTGAATTATATACTCTGGATTTTTAGTATCAGGAGACAAACAACGTGGGGGTAAGAAAGCCCAGGAACCCTTAGGGGAGGGGGCAGGGGGGTCAGATAAACAAATTAACGAAAATACTGTTCAATCCATACTTTTTAGGGTCGCTGATATGAATAGTGACACCCCGGATTTTTTTAAAAGTTCAAATTCAACCCCCTTTGGTGTGGGGGCGAGGGGGAGTGATATATAAAATTTAACGAAAATAGTGTCGAATACTTAGTTTTCGGGGTCGCCGAGGTGAATTGTACATTCCGGAGTTTTAGTATCAGGAGACAAACCACGTGGGGGTAAGACAGCCCAGGAACCCTTAGGGGCAGGTGGGGGTGAAGGGGCTGAGATATAAAAAACATCGATAATAGTGTCGAATCCATACTTTTCGGGATCGCTGAGATGAACAGTGACACTCCGTAATTTTTTAAAGTCCAAGTTCAGCCCCCTTCGTGGTGGGGGGCGATGGAAGAGTGATATATAGAAATAATAGTGTCGAATACATAGTCGCTGAGGTGAATAGTGACAGTCCGAATTTTTAGTATCAGGAGACAAACCACATGGGGGTAAAACACCCTAGGAACCCTTAGGAGCGGGGGGGGGGTGCAAGCGGACTGAAATATACAAATCATCGAAAGTAGTGTCGAATCCATACTTTTCGGGGTCGCTGAGATGGATAGTAACATTCCGATTTTTTTAAACTCAAAGTTTAGCCCTCTTTAGGGTGGGGGAATGGGGAGTGAGATATAATAGTAATTGAATAAACTGTCGAATCGATAGTATTCCGGGTCGCTGAGATGAATAGTAACATTCCGGATGTTTAAAGTCTAACTTCAGCCCCCTTTGGCATAGGGGGTGAGAAAGGGTGAAAAAATAAATTGTCATAAATGACCGAGATAATGGACGTGTGTATATTCCAGTATGACTTTCAAGTATGACTTACTACCTGGAAAACGTACTGTGGGAGTAAGACGCCCCTAGAATCACTAGCGAAGCGGGTAAAATATTATCCATACTAATAAATGGAAGTTTGTTTGGCGCGATCTATATATACTGTACTATATACAATATTAAGGCATAAAAATGAAAGCAGACGGAAATTAGTGAGACCATTCTAGGCATCTTAGAAATTTAAAACTTGGTACCAGACACCCTGATGACTTCAGGATCCCTAGAAAAATCTCAAATTCTCATAATTCTCTGAGGAGTACATGCTGGGAGTTTCAAACCTGCATAACAACACAGTCGGTGATATTTATCCAGAACCTACAGGTTTTATGGGCTTAAAAGTTACCTTAAAGTCCTAATTTTTAACCCACTCCCCCATATCAAGATCGCAGCACAATCTCCCAGAAAAGTTAGAAAATTGAAATTTTGCAAATTTTAGCATGTAACCGACGGAAAATTTAAGAGATGTTAAAACATTTTATTTTTTACCCCCGAAAAATTTCGAAATAAGGAGGCAATTTTAATGACGGTGCAGTCCTTCCTTACGATGTATTTCGTGGCTAAACGGTAAGTCGTATCACAAAACGGATGGCACAGTCTCCGTTCAATTTGGAGTGATATACAACTTCGGTCCTATGACCTTTTGTCGTATCTCTATCCCTTATACATTAAATGTTTCTCTATTTCTGGATTTACCTAAATTTTGCACTTTGTACACGTACAATTGATGGTTTCATTCACTTATAGGAAAGATGGGATCATCAACTTCTACACGAATATTGGCCCACCCAGTACCCATATGTGAGCCAACTTCTATGTTTGAAGCTGTCGCATAAATATCTGACAAGTAATGCACTGTGTGAAAATCTTACACAAATTTCACCCTATTCAACGTTTCTAAAATATAATGAATTGTGGTAGACAAGTGCACCTGTCGTTATCATCACAACTCCACAACTCGCACTTTACATTGGAAACATCGTCTGCAGACCTCCGTATGCTTTTTCTCGGATAACGCCAATTTACATGCAATTTAAAAATTATTATTAGCTTCATGTACAGTAATTTACTTCGATATCCGTATACAATTTGGAATACCGTAGCGAAGCACGGGTACAAGTGCTAGTTATTTTATATTGCGGAGTTGAAAAGAAATGTGTGTCTGTATTTAGTTTCTTCTGAAGAGTTTGTAAACAAATGTGTGTCTGCATTTAATTTATTTTGCTGAGTTTGTAAATAAATGTGGGTCTGTATTTAATTTGTTTTTCAGAATTTGCAAACAAATGTGTTTCTGCATTTAATTTATTTTGCTGAGTTTGTAAATAAATGTGGGCCTGTATTTAATTTGATTTTCAGAGTTTGCAAACAAATGTGTTTCTGCATTTAATTTATTTTGCTGAGTTTATAAATAAATGTGGGCCTGCACTTAATTTGTTTTGCAGAGTTTGTAAATAAATGTGGGTCTGTATTTAATTTGTTTTGCAGAATAAAAGAAACAAATGTGCGTTTGTATTTAATTTTTTTAGTTTGTAAATAAACGTGTGTCTGTATTTAGTTTATTTTCTTGAGCTTGCATTTATAATTAACTTATTTTGCTGAGTTTGTAAATTATTTATATCTTAAAAAGGGAACAAATGAATATTTATAAAATAGTAGTAAAGTGTGGGGGATAGATGTGAGTTAGTACATCGTGCAGCGTAGAAATTCTGCATACAGGTAACGTGATTTCAACTCAGGAATAGCTGTCAAATACTGACTTCGTGCCGAATCACTCAGAAGGAGACTGAGACTCATGTCTCGAATTCCAGCACAATATAGGCCATATTGAATTTTTGAAATGGAAAGTGACGGTCGCTTCTTTGGATTTCACGTAAAACTGGAGTTCCTGTGAACTTGATCGCGAAATTTAAGCTCACTTAAATGAACAAGCATGTTAAGTCTTTCTTTTGTTCGTCTGGGGCGGGAAAGTTGAGCATATCAGAAATTCGTAGTCTTCATGAAATATAAATTTAATTTTTGTATCTAATCATAATTGAGTTAATACTAAATTGCGCGATTTTGTTAAGTGCCCGCATGGCCCACACTAATTATGTGCTTGGATTGTACCTAAGTCATCGGAGAACGTTCTCCATAACTTCATTAAGTAGGTTAATGTGTTTGAAATTATTCTTACCGAATGATGTGTATCGCACATGATTTTTACTGAATACTTTGCAGCATTTGTCCTTTACAGGTGAAGGATAGAATGTTCCGCGATAAGACCTGATAGAATATCCTCGCTAATACTCTGTCCATGCTGGCGACAGTGCTCAATTAATGCGTGTTCTTATCCTTAGTCCCTTGGAGTCAGAGACGGCGGTATAAGATGTGCTAACTCTTGGCAATACCACCTGATTGATGGCTGCTTGTTCAACGGCTTATGTTCGGCGCAGCAGGACCAAGAATCTGTGAGGCTCAGAGGATTAACAAACAGCTTTGAGAAGAAGCTGCTGTTTGTGCTTTGCCTCCTTGTAGCAGCAACCCGGTGAACAAGGCAAGGGACGCAGTGACTAACCCGCAATACACAACGGAGCTCGGTTTCTAATGAACTGTTCTACGGCATACCATAAGAACATCTTAGTTCTCTTTGATTGTTTTAGGTGTGCATACAATACAAACAGACAATTCGAAGTTCTTAGTCAATTACGTTAATTTATATTATATGGTGGATATGCAGTGTGCATTACACTTATTAATGACGAATCCATACAACAGCTGGAGGAAGAAGAAATGTACAAATACCTCAAATTTCATCAGAGTACTCGTATGAAACATGCCAACATCAAGATAAATGTCACACAGCAGTAAATAACACGCCTTAACAAAGTACTATAATCAAAACCGATAGCTAAACATCTTACTAAAGCAGTCAGTACGTATGCCGAACCACCGCTCACATACTCCTTTGGCGTTATAAAATGGATCCAAACACAACTTCAGTAGTTAAAAATGAAAACAGAATTTACAGTCATCCAGTACCATATGCATCGTCCTAAATCTGCAACCGAACGTCTTACACCTCCGAGATCAGTTGGTGGTAGGGACTTCTTATCCACTGTCAATCTACACAACAATCTGATATCAAATCGAAGAGAATATTTCCACTCGAGAGCTGATACATCGTGTCTCCATCAAGCTGTTTGCAGAGCTGATATAAACTGTACACCTCTCAATCCATCATCGCTGGAAATGCCTGCTTCTATCCGGCATACAAAGGAGATGAATATGGCCACGTGGAAGCAAAAACCTCTTCACGGGAAATACCCTCACGAACTTGATCAGCCTCATATCGACAAAGCTGCGTCGCAGGCTTGGCTGACCTACTCTGGTCTTTCCTCAGAAACAGAAGGATTTGTTCTGGCCATCCAAGATCAAGTAATTGCTACACGGAACTACCGTAGATTCATCATGAATGATCCAACATTTGTCATAGACAATTGCCGCCGCTGTTCCAGAACTACAGAGAGGATACAGCACGTCATCCCTGGATGCCCACACTTGGCCAACACTGATTATAAGCACCGACATGATGAGGTAGCTATATTCATTCACCATAAACTTCCTGTAAAATGCGGATTTCTTCATCATCAACTGCATATTGGAAATGCACACCTCGAACCGCTCTCGAAAAACTTCATACAAGCTTCTATGGGAGCTAGAAGTCATAACTGTCACGCTCAGCAACAATAGGCCATATATTATTCTAATCGATACATCAAGAAGATCCGCATCCCTAAGATAAATTGCTATCCCAAACACCTACAATTTGCAAACAACAATAGCCACAAAGATATCAAAATACACAGAACTGGCAATAGAAATACAACGCCTGTGGAAAGTAGAATCAGTCGCCACAGTTTCAATAGTAATATCATGTACTGGTGTTATTCCAAAAAGCTTGCACAGCTCTCTGGCCGCATTAAACCTGCATCATCACACCTACGTTGAACTATAGAAGGCCACCCTCCTGAGCACCTATCACATTGTGAGAAAGTTTCTAGAAATGACTTTCCCTCTGAGTTACACCAAACAGCATGAAGTTCCAGGACGCAGCTCCGATAATACTGAGGGGCAGATTCCCAAAACGGTGAGATACGAAGTTGTTTAGGGATATCTTCTGTGCATATTTATTGTATGTATATATATATATGTTGTGATTATTTCTGTTGTAAATATTTGTAGATATATGTACCTGTAGTTTCATAATCAAAAGGGTGGCTCCTTGCTTAGGCCGAGTCAGCCCATTATGTTACCGGCACAAGCCGAGCCGTCCTAAATGGATATAATAATAATAATAGCATTGAAATTTAATGAAATGGGTGAATCAACCTATTAAAGACAATTTGAAAACGAAATCGAATTTCGAACCACAACCGCACGTAGCAACTTCTCCAGTGTCTAAATTACGTAAGAGTACTGGAAAGATGAAAATAATGTTAACGTATACATTCTCCTAGTTAGTTGCACTTAGACTACACAGTTTTGTTGAAAGGCCAACCATTTTTCTGCAATGTCCCGAACGCACAGCTCGACGGAATTAGTGTATTTCTTTTCCGCGCTTAAATTTGTACATTTAACATTTTTATAGTGTTTATGCATTAGCCTAATTCTGTATTATAGCGGTCTGAAAATTAAATTCATTTTTCATTTTTGTATGTTAAATATGTCTCGTTTCATTCTATCGAACTACGTTGTCTGCAATAACAAAACAAATTTTACTATTCTAACAAAAGTATTTTTAGGAAAAGTACTTTAATCTTTAAAAAATGCCTTTCATTGAGCTAATTTTGAAACACTCTGCATGAAGATAGGTAGTGTTACTTTAGATGTATCGTTATTATTTGGCTTAGAAAGAATGGCCCATTGCATGTTGTGATTTCCATAACATTCTAGCAAACCGAAGTACACGAAGTAAATTTTTGAAATGTTATTTAAAGGTGTAAAATCTTCTGGTATGGAATAGATGAAATTTGTTACTTCCATTGATCTATCCCAGCCTTATCCTCGGCTTTGACGAAATGAACGTGACCGAGGTATGAGTGATACTAGTAATACCATTCCTTATGCAGCCAGTGCCTGTTCTAAATGGTGTGAAAATGTCACTCATAGGGTCGGTTGGTGCATGCATTTCAATGGGCTTGGCGGACTGATACGTAATAGCAACTTCTGGCTCAGTGAGGAAAGCAACGGGAAACTAACTCACACCTCATTTGCATGGTATGCTTCTTCAATGACACCTAGTCCATGTGTGATGTGCAGAATTGTTGAGGATAAAACCAGCCTTCGGGTTGAATACTCAACATACACACATCTTGGTATCCTTAAATGATTTAGATCTCAAAACGATTTAATATATCAGAATAAAACTGAGATATTCTAAATGTACAGTATTTGCAGCGGCACTGTTGTGTTTATTTGGATATTAAATAATGATGAGACAATGTCAGCTTCATCTATTGATTTATTGTAGTATTAGATCATCCAGACTACATTTATGGTAAAATTTCAACATTTTTTAGTAGCGGGAGGACAGTCCTGAGGAAAGAAACTTGTAGCCTAAGCACGGTAACCCGTGTAGTCTAGAAGATGAACACTTGCAACGGTCTTGAAGGCGGAAGAGGAACTCTGCTTTAGTTCCGAACGGTGGAGAGAGCGGAGGAGCCTAGTGGAGTGAACCACGAACAAAAATCAAATTTCGGACTAACAATCCGATCTTATCCTGGAATCTAATTCCTCACCTTGTATTTTATACAATTTCAATTGCAGTATGGAAAGTCCGCTGAATGAAGGCACTACCCCAGGTGGTAACTCGAAAGAGAAATCCACCATTGCGTCACGCAATGCATTGGGACTAAAGGTTCTGGGGAGTCCCAACAACTGCAATCAGAAGGTTGAGTCGGAGCAACCTTGGAATCCTTCTAAAATAAAATTCAAAAAGGAATTCTTTTTTGGCACTTTAAATGTAAATTCTCTACTCAAGACTGGTAAACAAAAAGAACTAGAAATTCTTCTAGAGAAAAACAAAATTCCAATTTTGGCAGTTCAAGAAACTAGATTCCTAGATGAAAATGTAATAGACACTTGTAACTACAGGATCTTTAAAGGCAAACCAGCAATCAAACTTATGAAGGGGATGCCACTACTTGGTACAGCTTTCTACATTCATAAAAGTATAATAGGAAATGTAACAGAATTTAAATCCAACTCAGAAAGAATATCTCTCCTATCAATTAAATGCAAAAACAAAACGTACACACTTGTTAATTGCCATGCACCAATAAATGAAGACAATATGAAAAACCCTCAAAAAACAGAGGAATTTTGGGTTCGTTTGGAAAATGAAATATCCAAAATTCCGAAAATGAACACCATATTACTATTAGGTGACTTCAATGCACAAATAGGTAGAGAAAATAAATTTAGAAATGTAGTAGGATATTACCCAGCCCACAGAAGAACAAATACAAATGGTATTAGGCTAATCAGTTTGTGTCAAAGCTATCACCTGAAACTAATGTCAACCTTCTTTAGAAAACTCCCCAGAAAAGCTAAAATGTGGATATCTCCAAACCCAATATTAGGAGAGTTTCAGTTAGATCATGTGGCTGTTTCAAAAAAAAGTACAAAATAAATTATGAATGTGAAAGTAGTAAGGAATGGTGAATTTGATTCCGACCATTATCTCTCTAAAATTAAAGCCAAACTCCTACCTAATAAAGAACAAAGAAAGCCACAGAGGTTAATAAAATATAATGTAGACAGACTTACTATAACAAAAGAATCAGTTAAAAACTACCAAGACGAAATTAAAGTGGCTAAACAAGGCAACTGGCAAGAAATATCCAAAGCAATTAATTATGCAGCACAGAAAACATTTGGGCCAATAAAAAATAAAAGGAAAATATGGTGGAATGAAATATGTGAAGAAGCTTTAGCAGAGAGGGCTAAAACATGGAAAAAATGGAAATGCTCAAAGAAAATTGATTTTGATCAGTTTAAACAACAAAGGAAGGAAACAGCAAGGATAATCAGAAGTACTAAACGAGCCTTTCAAAAGGAGAAACTTATAGAAATGGACAAAAACTTTATAAAAAATAACACCCGTGACTTTTATCAGACTTTTAAGAATGAATTAAAGGGGTACCAAACTACAAATGTTAGTTTCAAGGATGAAAACGGCGGAATTGGACTAAGCAATACTGAAAATTGTGAGATATTAGCAAGATATTTTGATCAACTTTTGAACTGTCCTGAACCAAGTCATAAATTAGAATTTCAAGATATTGATGAAAATTTGGAAGAAGACATACCACCAACTATAAAAGAAATTGAAGAAGTAATTAAAACCCTCAAAAACAACAAAGCTAGCGGAGAAGATTCTATTACAGCAGAACTTTTGAAGTGTTCCTTGCCAAATATAGCAAATGAGCTACAATTACTCTTTGAAGAAATCTGGAAAACTGAAAAAATCCCTGAGGAATGGAAAGTAGCCTTGATACATCCACTCCACAAAAAAGGTAACAAACAGGACGTTAATAACTACTAACTTTATTAGCAGTGGCATATAAAATATTTTCCAAGATTTTATTAAACAGAGTAGAAACAACACTAGACAATCATTTAGGTGAATATCAAGGTGGTTTCAGGAAAGGAAGATCATGCTCAGAACAAATATTTAATCTTAAGTCAATAATTCGCCACAGGTTACTTAATTCAAAGGACATTGTAGTCATGTTTGTAGATTTCAAAAAGGCTTTTGATTCGGTTGACAGAGAAACTATATATAAAATAATTCGAGAATTTGGCATAAAGTCTAAACTGGCAAATCTAATCCGTGAAACACTTACAGACACAGTCTCTAAAGTGAAATTTCTGGGAGAGATATCACAGCCTTTCAAAATAAAAACTGGTGTACGACAAGGCGACGGACTATCCCCAATTCTTTTTAATTGTGTCCTAGAGAAAATAGTGAGAATTTGGAACGAAAAACTTATTGAACTCAACATTTCACCGATAAGGTTAGGAAGAGGAAACAAAAGGATTGAAATAAATTGTCTTGCATTTGCAGATGACTTTGCAATACTTTCTGAAAATGTGACATCTGCTCTAACCCAAGTAAATGTCTTTGAAAGAATCTCCAGCAGAACTGGCTTAAGAATTTCTGCAGAAAAAACAAAATTTTTAACAAATATTTGGGATGCACCAAAATTTCTGAAAACAGATATTGGCCAAATAGAGAGGGTAAAAAATTCAAATATCTAGGGGAAATAATCCAAGAAAATGGTTTAGAAAAATCTGCAGTAGAGGAGAGGGTACATAAAATGGAGAGAGCTTATGGTGTCACCAAAGATATCTACAATAAAAGATGCCTATCCAAAAATGCAAAAATAAGGCATTACAACACAGTAGTGAAGCCAGAATGCCTATATGCAAGCGAGTGTCTGGCATTAAACTATAATTTAGATAAACTAGAAATACTAGAAAGGCAAATCATGAGGAAAATATTAGGCCCACAAAACACAGCAGAATGTTGGAAATTACGAAGTAATGCTGAAATATATCAAAAAATAGAAAATATATCAGATGTAATGAGGAAAAGGAGACTTATGTTTTTTGGACATTTATATCGAATGCAGGATAGTAGATTAACCAGTAAGATTTTCAGATATTTGTGGGGTAAGAAATCAACGACAAGCTGGGTCAATGAAGTAAGAAAGGATTTAGAAAAAAACAATATAACAACAGAAGAAATAAATAATAGAGAAGGCTTTCGGGAAAAAGTATTGAAAATAGAAGGATTCCAAGGTAGGAAAGTAAAAAAGACTGGTTCAAAGTGGTCTGAAGACAGAAAGAAGAAACATAGTGAACAGATGAAAGTGTACTGGAAGAAAAGGAAAGAACAAAGAAGAAGGAATTGAAATTGGCACGTGGTCCTCTGGTGGCCCATTCGAAAGAATAATAATAAAGGCATATGATGAGATCGATATATAATTCAATATACCATATCTGTGGGAAATGGTTTTGAATAAGAAAACAACTTAATATCATAAAATATACTATAAGAAACACATATTAGAAAGTTAAATTCATGGCTGAACTATCAGATTCCTTCGAAATAAGAATGGGAGTACGACAAAGGGATGAGATTTCACCGTTGTTGTTCAACTGTCCGCCTGAGCAAGTAGTTAGAGAATGGAACAAGAATATAAAGATTGGAATTAGACTGGTTTGCAAAAAGAGCCACCTTAAAACCGATTGTGTTACTTTTGCAGATGATATGGCCTTGTTTGCTGAAACAATGGAGGATGCAAGGGAGCAAATCCTTGTACTAAATAAACAAACAGCTAAAATATGTCTCCATATCACCTAAAAAACCAAAATCATGCCAGACAACAAACAACCACATAAAGGTTAAAATAGTAAAATCATTCAAATATCTCGGCGAATGGATTATTTGAAATGCAAAGCAATGGAATCCAGCAAAAATAAACTTGAACTGGAACTTCCAACTAAGAAAATTAAACTTTATAAAACAGTGATAAGAACCAGAAGCATTAAACATGAATTTCAAAGGCCAGGAGGAACTCGATTTCAGGATAATGAGCCCCGAATGTCATCACTCAGCACCGCCCATAGCTCAACATCTTCCATATTGTCGCAACATACGTGAGACTATGATTACGGCTTGTGCCAGGAGTTACATGATAATGATGGATGTTTTAAAGGGGCCTAACATCTAGGTCATTGGCGCGTAATGGTACGAAATATAATGGAAATTTATAAGTCCAAAATTCTTCCACTGACCATAATTCAAAACATGATGATGAAGAATGAATGGATGAATATGAATTCAAAATAATCAAGGAATAGAAATAGCAATATTGAAAGTTCATAATAATTCTGAAATTAATCAATCTACTGACTATAGTTCAAAAACGGGGAAGGTGAACAACGATAATGAAATTAAAACAGTCAGTTAATTCGACCCGCAAAGCCCCACCTTTCTAGAAACTCTCTTAAAACAATACTATACACTAATCAAGGAGTTGCTTCCAAAGCACAATCCATGATGATTTTTTCTAAACGGGTCCAAAATCCAGGTCACCGGCCCCTCATAATGGTACTTATCGCTAGTAAAGCAGACGTAAACTCACGGTGTTCCACACAGTGTAGTACTACGCACAGTTAACGCAGACCTATGGTGTTTCTCACATTACGGCACCACTCATAGGCAACGCAAATCCGTGATGTTCCTCATATAGCGGTACTAACCACAGCCAAAGTAAGCCCGTGGTGTGCCCCATATAGCCTAGTGATACTTATCACGGGTACAGTAAAACCCATACTGATTCACCCTCAGTTGCTACTAATCACAAACCTATTGTGTACCTAACATAGTGGTACTACTTGCAAGTAAAGACGACCCATGGTGTTCCTCGCGTGATGGTCTTAAATACAAGTAGTTTCATGGTTCTAATTCAATCATCCCTTCATCCTTTGGTCACCCCTTTTAGTCGTCTCTTACGACAGACAGGGGATACCGTGGGTGCATTCTTCGTCTGCGTCTCCCACCCACAGGGGGGAACGAGACAGTTGTGAAATTACTGTACTGCATCCATCAAGAAATCGTAACAGGTGAAAGGAAATATGAAACCATTCAAATTAAGAACAAATGGTGGAGGCTCTGGTAAGTTTAAGCCGGACTGAGCAGCTCATACAGTAGAAAGCTGGCCTTCTGAGCCCAGTTTGCTAGATTCGATGCTGGCTCAGGAAGGTGGTATTTATAACTGCTCAAATGCGTCCGCCTCTTGTCGGTAAACTCATTGTCACTTTAAAGAATTCCTGCGGGACAACTTTTGGGTACCTTGGCATCTTCGAAAACCTTATAATTGTTATTGAAGAGTATAATAATAAATTATTATTATTATTATTATTATTATTATTATTATTATTATTATTATTATTATTATTATTATTATTATTATTATTATTATTATTATTATTATCTGATAAATTTGATATTTTTTTCTCTGTATTCGCATCATTGGAAAATGAAAATCTTCAGCCTGCATCCGGTCATTCCACCGTGTCAGGGATGGAATGAATGAAGCTCCCATCTAGCGGCGAGGATGGGAATTGTGCCTGCTGCCGCACCTGTCGCACTCCTCTGGGGCAATGATTAATGACTGACGGATGAAATGACAGTGGAGAGTGTTGCTGGAATGAAAGATGAGTACCCGGAAAAAAGCCTGTTCCGCTTCCGCTTTGTCCAGCACAAATCTCACATGGAGTGACTGGGATTTGAACTACGGAACCCAGCGATGAGAGGCCGCCGCGCTGCCGCCTGAACCACGGGGGCTTTTATTCGCATCATTACATTTTCCTAATACGATCACATTTACTCACAATATGCTGTGAAGTATATTTTTGTAACCATAATAATATTCCGCCTCTATGGTGTAGTGGTTAGTATGATTAGCTGCCACCCCCGGAGGCCCTGGTTCGATTCCCGCCTCTGCCACGAAATTTAAAACTTGGTACGAGGGCTGGAATGGGGTCCACTCAGCCTCGGAAGGTCAACTGTGTAGAGGGGGTTCGATTCCCACCTCAGCCGTCCTCGAAGTGGTTTTCCGTTGTTTCCCACTTCTCCTCCAGGCAAATGCCGGGATGGTACCTAACTTAAGGCAACGCCCGGTCTCTTTCCTATTCCTTGTCTTTCCCTTCCGATTCTCTCATCCCCTCAATAGGCCACTGTTCAGCAAAGCAGCTGAGGCCGCCTAGGCAACGTAATGGTCCTCCTTCCCAGTTTCATCCCCGATCGAAAGTCTCACACTCCAGAATACTTCTCTTGAGGCGGTGGAGGTGGAATCCCTCGCTGTGTCTGAAACCCTGGAGGGTGAACGGATTAACAAAGAAAGTAATTCTTTTGGCAGTGAACCATTGTGAATGTCTCTTTGCTGATATAATTTTCAATCCACTTCAAACATTCAAGTATCAGGTGACATTATAACTTACTTCGATATGTATGTTTTATTATTGGATAGGAAAATAACGAATGAACTGACCGTATTGATTCTGCCGGAAATCCGGTGTGGCGTTCTTCTTTGTTTCGCACAAATATCGAGGAAATCTGATTAAATACCTAACTCTCTCTTTCAATCACTGTGTTTCAGTCATTTGTTAATTTCAGCATCACAACAGGCCAGGCAAGTCCCATTCCACTTTTATACGGTGGAACTCTCTATAGTCCTTTCAACACATCTGTTAACCATTTCCCATAAACCATAGGTTGTAATTCCGCAAGAAGTGAAACACAGAATTTAAAAATAAATTATTAATAAATTCTGTCACCTTTATGACAAAATTCAAGTTTTCAGAATGTAGGTAATTTGTGGATATTATTGGGATTTTATTGTACTAATAATTACTGAGACCTAGAGTGGATTTAACGTTTCTAGTAACTTTGGTCATATTTTCTATAAATATGATTAGTTGATTGCTTTGACGTAACATTAAGAGGAACATTATCCTACATCTTCCTGGAGAAGTGTCAGACCTCCCTGAAAAGTTCCATTCAGGACATCTTTAATCTTCCATATACTGTAAATAAAATCGTAGCGACCGTATGTCTGTACTGCAACCTTTCTTACCGATAGCCAACATCTGCCTCTGGCTCTTGCTAATGTAGATTCTTCTAATCTCAGGGGTTCAGGCCTCTTCAGTCACTTGTTGACACAAATCGGCGGGTAGCATAAGGAAATCTAATCACTACTTGAAATAAACATTAAGAAGTAGGCTAAAATGCATTAATTATAAACAGAAATTAATTACGTCCCATAGATGTGAAGCAGCGAATAATAAAGAAAATAACAAAACAACTGAGAAAACTTTGATTTATTTAATTGATATTTAGTTGAGGTAAACTTTAATTACCATTCCAGAATAGAATTCAATAACGAAAACAATGAAAAAAAGAAAAACCTGAAAACTACTATCGATTTTCAAATAACACCGTCAGTCGATTCACTCGATCCGTGAAGAATCAGTTTCTGTAACCGAGCTCCGAATTTTTCTTTAACTAAGGTATCCTCCGATCGCAAGATACCACGTAGGATATCATCATCCACCGGATAGACCATTATAAACAAGAAAAAACATTTAATTCACATGGCAGGGCATGGCGCTCCAAAATTCACTGTAATCCCTAATATCTCAATAAAAAATACATGATCGTACAATGTTGCGTCACAACCAGACACCCAGAAATAAAGTTATTTAAAATTACATAGAATATTGTTCCACTGAACTGCAATATTTAAACATATACTTAACCCTTTCGCACTCAGCGCGCCGATCTATCGGCGCGAGAGGTTATGGCGAAAACGCTCACGGCGCCGATACATCGGCTCTGTCTTATTTACGGATTTTGGTCATTTGCGTAGCTGTTAAATCGTAACAGTTGATCGTGACGGTACATTAAAGCGTTGAATTTACGTTTAACTCAACAGATATATCCACCAGTCCTACAAAATATTTTTATTTTCGACAAATGAAATCTGTTGACCGTGAATGTTTATGTTGTGGTTATTTGAAGTTGTTATTGCGTGGATCTGTTTTGATTGGCTTATAAATACAACAAGTTGATCTTGCTATGAGTTTTGTTTATAGTTGATTTCGTTTCTTTGGTATATCGTGTGTTCGATGCACTTCGTAAACTACAATTTTACTCCTTTTCATAACTCCGTTGTTGCACGTGCTTGCGTCATCTTTTTATAGTAATGGCTAGGCCATATTCAAGGCCGAATGAGGCCGATATCCTTGAATTTTCAGATGATTTAGACAGTAATAATGACCTTCTTTTGCCGAAAGTGGTTCCCGTTATGTGGGAAGTGACACGGTCGTAACCGCTCACCGTGCATCGGACCGCGAGGCCCTGACATCGATGACCGTTATATGTACACTGAATAACTTTGTACAATGCTTCATGAGTGAATTGCAGCACACACATCATATTGATATCAAATTATTCAGAATTAAATGTTCTTTCATCCACGTCTAAGGGTAAAGAAGGAAGACGCAACAATGTCTAAATTTTCTGTCATTGAAAACAATAATTTATTTTTAAATTTTTTTTTCGAAATTTAATCATTTTTTGGGCTTAACCAATAACAATACGTCCAAGGTATATTCATTTCTGAAATGCTCATAGTTTCCTGTATTAGTGTGATTAATTTTATTTTAATGTGTGTTAAACTCTTTACGTGTTGAATTTTTGTAATTTGCTTTGGAAAATCACAAAAATTGGTGTGAGTGTAATGTCAATAAACGGTGTTGTAATAGTCATCACCATGCTATTAACGCGAACTTATTAAACAAATCGCCTTCATCAGAATGTAGAAAACATGCTCATTACAGTAATCGTGACCACTACTGTAGTAAGGAACACGGGTAAACGTCTCACTCATATACAGAACGATTTGTTATTTATTTCATTAATCACAACCATCATCTTGACCATTGAAGAAATGTGCTACTCAAAAACTATGACCAGTGCTATCATAAACAAAAATAAAATTTTATCAAAAACACTTCACTTTTTTGATTAACACCAATGAAATTTAATTGATGCAATATCATCGCAGACTGAACTGATCGTAATGATTATCCGCAACTATCAATTCTCACTAGAATAAACGAACCGCAAGTCCTCGCAGACTGAACTAACCATCTAACATGGATAATGAAGATTTGAAATAAACCAGACACAGGTCATTGCAGACTGAGCTAACCATCTAGCCTAATACATGAATGTTGAAAATAAACCGTATACTGATCACTGCAGACTGAACTATCTAATTGATTTCATGAATGTTGGAAATAACTATCATCAACATCTGCTGACTTTATAACTAGTGATATCTCTCTCTCTCTCTCTCTCTCTCTCTCTTAGTGGATGTATTTTTCCGCTGTTACAAAAATATGGAATATAATGACATGACATAATCGTTCTGCATCGTTACGTTCTTTTAACCCTAAAATCGTTTACATTACTCACACTATCCGTATGGTCCACTAACCAACTAATAAAAATATATATGAGTCTAGCTGTAATCATTACATCTTTAACAGATCACTACTGCACAACTTCAACATCCCGATGGTCCCTCAGGTAACCAAAACTGAGGCCATCTAATAATTCAACCAATTGTGGTGCGTTACAGACGAGTCCCATCATTTACCCGCACCATTCGCCACAACACACATTAACAATCTACTGCCAAAGAACTGACTGTGTCAAGATATCGCCGTAACAACTCTTCCATCTCTCAAAAACCATTAATCCAGTATACAAAATATCATCTCTATCAATTACGAGGTTTACATAATAGTATTACTTCTTCGACCTTCTTAAAATTTCCAGGCAGTCGTCTGATCACGGGCTCGCAGTATTCTAAAAGTATCTCACCCTTTCGGCTAGCGGTTTGTAAGTCATCCCCTAACACCTGTCCATTTTCCACCTGCGGTGAATCTGCATGGAATTTATTTCCTATAACATCTAGCCTTCTGAGATCACATAATTCCTGAAACCGAAGGATTCTCGAACCCTGGACATTGCACATGCCTCCCACGGGATTCCAACACATTATTTAATCGGGGCATTTCCTCCTCCCGGCTTTATAACACATTATCTCCTCGGGGCATTACATCTTCCAGGCATCAACACATCCTTAGTTCGATTCTCCCTTGGGGCTTTTCCATCCCGGAATCCAACTGAACTCATTTATTTTAATGAATATTGAATTTTCACGACCGCATTGTAATCTAAACCGACTTTCAACCTATTAGGTCGCGTTACGTACATTTAGTACGTGTTGAAGAGATGTTAAGTACAGAACAAAAATGGCCAACCAGACACCAGTGGGATCCGAACCCACAACCTCCACTTGGCCCTCAACGGGCAACTTAAACGCACTCTACAATGTGATGGTAGTAGTACCAGACCTGTAGCTCAGATCCTTTCCAACAATACAAAGCTGCCCTAGGCCACCATAGCTCAATTGGTAGAGCAACCGACGCGAAATCGGGAGGTTGTGGGTTCGGATCCCACTGGTGTCTGGTTGGCCATTTTTGTTCTGTACTTAACATCTCTTCAACACGTACTAAATGTACGTAACGCGACCTAATAGGTTGAAAGTCGATTTCGATCATTTATTTTAAAATTGTCGCCTGCTGGTTCGTCATTTCTCATTATGGCTATTGGTTGTTTATATGATATCAGATTAGTTTCTTATACAATATTATATGGCCCATCTTGATCTCACTTTTATATTTATTCCTTTTAAATTCCTGGCTTATTTCATGGATTCGTCATCGTACTGAAATTGCGTAACTATTGAAACAAACTTCTAGCAAATATTAAACTTTAAAAGATAGGAAAATCACGCCCATCTTCACTTAATTTAGACATTATGATATCTCTATCCGATACCCACAAACCCAGGATTTTCCAACACTCAACTATATCTTACATTATGTTTTGACACGGAATCTTGACACACAAATTCTTTAACGGCAGACTGGCATAAAACTTATCATTAACCGATACTTTCTTTAATCCTATTTAACATAATCGTCTGAAAACTTGGGATGTCAACATAAAATGTGCGTATACTCGTCATAACATCTATGTGCCACACAGCACTTAATATTTAATCCAAAGCAAAGAAAAACATCAAACTATAGGCCTTTTACATCTTAGGGCACCATTTCAAGTTCCTTGCTGCTTTCTCCTAGCAACCTTTAATACGTCACTTCATTTCTCTGTTGTCTCCTGAAGAAGAAAGGCCTGGTTCCTTTCGAAACGCAGAGAGTGTGTTTACAATTAATTACACGGCATAAGCCCAATATATATATCTCATGAATAGTTACACAGGCCGTGAAAGTCTAAATAATATTATAAATGATAATATAGGCCTGAAAGTTTGTCCCTTATTTACACAGAACCTAACGGTACAGAATACACTTAAAAGAATACATATCATGTCACCCACCTGGATTTCTGCTGAACAATGGCATGTTCTCAGACATTGCCACTGGCCGTACGCCCAATTAAGGCTTAACACACCATGTTGATACAAACCATACACACTTCAGACATTTTTTTCTCAGAGATTCTTAATTAATAACATGATTTAATGTTATTTTCTTACATTCTACACACTTAACAAATATATGTGAGTCTTCAAGTTTATCTCACGCGTTTCTTCTTGAATGCTCTTACCTTTATACAATATTTACATGAAACACTGTACACTTACCACACAAAAATTATCAATTCACTTCTTATTCATATTTTTAATATTTACACCATCTGACATACACTGACTGACAGAGCAAATGCAACACCAAGAAGGAGTGGTTCGAAAGGGATGAAAGTTGGGGAAAAAACAGAGACGGCACGGACGAATAATTGATGTTTATTTCAAACCGATATGCAGGTTACACAATGCGCACGGCATCGACTCAGTAGGATGTAGGACCACCGCGAGCGGCGATGCACGCAGAAACACGTCGAGGTACAGAGTCAATAAGAGTGCGGATGGTGTCCTGAGGGATGGTTCTCCATTCTCTGTCAACCATTTGCCACAGTTGGTCGTCCGTACGAGGCTGGGGCAGAGTTTGCAAACGGCGTCCAATGAGATCCCACACGTGTTCGATTGGTGAGAGATCCGGAGAGTACGCTGGCCACGGAAGCATCTGTACACCTCGTAGAGCCTGTTGGGAGATGCGAGCAGTGTGTGGGCGGGTATTATCCTGCTGAAACAGAGCATTGGGCAGCCCCTGAAGGTACGGGAGTGCCACCGGCCGCAGCACATGCTGCACGTAGCGGTGGGCATTTAACGTGCCTTGAATACGCACTAGAGGTGACGTGGAATCATACGCAATAGCGCCCCAAACCATGATGCCGCGTTGTCTAGCGGTAGGGCGCTCCACAGTTACAGCCGGATTTGACCTTTCTCCACGCCGACGCCACACTCGTCTGCGGTGACTATCACTGACAGAACAGAAGCGTGACTCATCGGAGAACACGACGTCCGCCATTCCCTCATCCAAGTCGCTCTAGCACGGCACCATGCCAGGCGTGCACGTCTATGCTGTGGAGTCAATGGTAGTCTTCTGAGCGGACGCCGGGAGTGCAGGCCTCCTTCAACCAATCGACGGGAAATTGTTCTGGTCGATATTGGAACAGCCAGGGTGTCTTGCACATGCTGAAGAATGGCGGTTGACGTGGCGTGCGGGGCTGCCACCGCTTGGCGGCGGAAGCGCCGATCCTCGCGTGCTGACGTCACTCGGGCTGCGCCTGGACCCCTCGCACGTGCCACATGTCCCTGCGCCAACCATCTTCGCCACAGGCGCTGCACCGTGGACACATCCCTATGGATATCGGCTGCGATTTGACGAAGCGACCAACCTGCCCTTCTCAGCCCGATCACCATACCCCTCGTAAAGTCGTCTGTCTGCTGGAAATGCCTCCGTTGACGGCGGCCTGGCATTCTTAGCTATACACGTGTCCTGTGGCACACGACAACACGTTCTACAATGGCTGTCGGCTGAGAAATCACGGTACGAAGTGGGCCATTCGCCAACGCCGTGTCCCATTTATCGTTCGCTACGTGCGCAGCACAGCGGCGCATTTCACATCATGAGCATACCTCAGTGACGTCAGTCTACCCTGCAATTGGCATAAAGTTCTGACCACTCCTTCTTGGTGTTGCATTTGCTCTGTCAGTCAGTGTATTTAACAGGCAAAGGACTGTACTGATATTACCGTTCGGCTCCATGGCTAAATGGTCAGCGTGCTGGCCTTCGGTCACAAAGGTCCCGGGTTCGATTCCCGGCAGGGTCGGGACTTTTGAGCATCATTGGTTAATTTCTCTGGCATGGGGCTGGGTGTATGTGTTATCTTCATCATCATGTCATCCTCATCACGACGCAAAGGTCGCCTACGGACGTCAAATCAAAAGACCTGCACCTGGCGAGCCGAACATGTCCTCGGACACTCCCGGCACTAAAAGCCATACACAATTTCATTTCAATACCACCGTGCCGAGATATGCCGTTAATTTATCGTTTCATCGCCAAAAGCGGGCAAATTTAATATCCACACGAATATGAGTATTTATTTTATTTCACGCTCCGCCAGTTCTTACCATAGACTGGTATTTCACTCTTAGCAATAACCAATCTTGAATGTTCAATTTATCACTTCACATAAATAAATGTCCCAGAGCTACACAGAACTGGACTCGCGTGTCACCGAAGAAGAAATGCTTCTTGTTCTCTCATCACTCTTAGTATACCCGGGCTTATGGCGCGTAAAGTGGTAAGGAGTTTGCATCGCATTACACAATTTCATTATCCCACGGGTCTCATCCCTAATGTTCACAAAATTTCGAGGAATATGAATCTCGTGAATTTATAATTTTAATTTGTCTCTAAATGGTCTAAAACAATGAAGCATGGGTTGAATGACATACACGTATGTTCCCACGGAGTAGCACAATCTTCCCATTTTTGGCCGCAAGAGATTTGATTACATGACAATCGTTTCAATTTACATGGCGTTTCACTGCACCAATCCAAGTTTTAATTTACTTCTAGGTAATTATCGTAAATTAGAAATTAACCACGAGTATGCTCGAATCCATCCGAAACTCTCTCCTAGGATCTTATAAATCAGGATTCCTTTCCCGCCAAATGAAATTCGACACTCTTGTATCGTGTGTACGAAAAAGAATACACAGGGCGTTCATCAAGTAACGATGCAAAAATGGATGCTCCTTTCACAACAACGTATCTCGCTGCTAAGTTGGCTAGAGTATTTAGGTATCCCTTTCGATTGTGAATGATTGGCTCAGTACGTTGACTATTTTGGCGTAATTTTCATTCAGTTATCCGTTCCAGATGTAAAAATGATCATCTACATATTTTTTTAGCTTTGGTGTCCGTTTATAGGTTTAGGGCCAATATTGTTTATAAATCACTAAACTAACTGGGGATTTATACGATAAGAAACTGTGACTTTGCGCTCCCACAAAATAAGCACAACCAAACTTAATGGAAATCTACCTGCCCTAATGGAATTCAATTTCAAAAACTCGTTTCTAACGTGCATCATTTCGATACGATGATTAATAAGGGAGATATTATTACCGGACCGAGCGGACTTTTTTAGCTTTTTTGTCGATTTTTCTGTTTGCCCGTTTGCTGAGTTCCTATAACTAAGAAAATACTCTAACTACTTCTACCAAACTTCATATTTGTCCTTGGGTAGGTATTAGGTTCTATATTATTTCTAAATCCCGACTTGGTTTCGAGATGTATAGGAAGTCGAATCAGTGAATTTACCCTCCCACAAAATATACATGACAACCTTAAAGGAAAAATATCAGCCTTAAAGGAAATCAATTTCTAAAAAGTTTCTTCTCATGTATAACTTTTCGATAAGATGTTATAATCAGCTTTACCGTACTGACTATTATAATAGTAGTATTTCAGAGTCGGAAGAAAACTAAATGTGAAGGCCTACAATATCCAAAGAGCATAACATTGATCAAAATTAATATTACATTGACCATTGTTTGTTGTGATGTTCTTTGTCTCTTATGCTGCCACTCAACTCCGATAGCCGGGATTACTGCTGCGTACCGTGTATAACAGCCTGCCTGAACATTGGCGGGAAATAGCTGGGGAGTTAGAAAACTTTCTTCTTTAACATGCCATTTCTCTGGTTCTTACATTTTTTGGTACGTAACACGCTGGTTCATCATAGTATTCCAGCTATTCGATCCCTACTCTGAAGCGCTGTTTTGAACGAGCATTGTGCACACTTAAGGCAGAGGCTCACTTAGTAGTAGTAGTAGTATGACCTGGTTTAGAATTACAAATTATAGCAGTACAATTCACTAAATAACTCAAAATTCAACCCTGAAAAGAGCCGCTTGTTATGAAAAGCTTCTTCCTCTTCACTTTTATTCAATTCTACATTCATTTTATTCCAAATTAGCAGTGAAGAGTGGGTTTCTCCTCTGACTTGGGGGAAAAATTTGCCTCCAAGTCAGATAGATTTTTCCGCTACCACTATAGTGAACTGAGATTTTCCGACTCATCGGGTGCTCCTAGGAAACAGATTATTAACAGGGCATAGTTTTTGGGACTCTCCACTATTCGATATTCCCCCTCCCCCTCCCGTACGCCTAAAAAGACGAAGAGTGTTCACAGATTATGGCTGTCTGCGGCTTGGTCATTCCAGCTCTGGAACTTTGGACTGTTTGATCGGCGGCGTAGTATTGTTCTTTAAAAGTGAGAAAATGTGTGGTTTTTCATTTGATCGAGTTTTTCATACGAAATCATTGCTTTAACTGCGCCATTCCTACTGACGTTATTGTAATGACCTATGCTCATTTCAGTTGGGAAAACCACTAAGACAGTCTTTCTGAGGATGCAAAAAGGCAGATGGAGATTGAGTGTCTGACATTATAATGAAAACTCCCCAACCTGATTGTGACTTATGGTAGGCAAGCGGACCTACCATTACAACGAAAATTCACTAACCCAGTCTCATATGATAAAAGACGTTTGATGACTTCCCCGTCGCATTTCTAGGGTAACGTTACGTGCTATGCAATCTAATACAATCTTGCTCACAACGTGTACACTACCTAACCTAGAATTTTGCATACAGTGTAGAATTCCGTAGCGAAGCACGGGTACATCAGCTAGTGTATAAATAAACACATAGGCCTATTTAAATTTCAGTCCCCGGAAACAGAAAGAACGGTTTATAAACCTAGCGGTAGCTCAAAGATGATCATAAGGGCCATGTCGTAACTGATTTGTTTGAACATTCGGACCAGATACATTTAATTTAAACCTAGGCTCTACACTTTAGCTTTATTGAAAACACGAAGACATGTTCAAATGTCAGCAGCCTACAACTTATGTATGATTACACATCGTGAGATAAACATTGCCTGTCTCTCAGCAGACTGCACAACACATTGATTAAATATTTACAAACGCCTGTACCGATAGAAAAAAATCTTCAATGTCAACAAAAAGGAAACCTGTTAAATAAAATCTTTATGTGAAAGCACATTACTTATGATTCCTCTCTGGAAGGTCATTACAGCAAATTTTGCTCAATTCTCTGAATATATTGTTTAAGAAGTACATGACTGCAGAAATCTTTCTAAAACAATCAGATATCTACGTTTTTATCAATTTCCGAATATGAAATTCCGGTTCCGCGGTGTAGAGGTAACGTGTCTACCTCTTACCCGGAGGCCCCCAGTTCAATCCTCGACCAGGTCAGAGATTTTTTACTAGGATCTGAGGTTTGTTTCGAGGTCCACTCAACCTTTGTGATTACAATTGCGGTGAGATAACGGCCGAGAAAATTCTTCGTGCTGACCATGCGACATCTCGTAATCTGCAGGCTTTCAGGCTGAACAGCGGTCGCTTGGTAGGCCACGGACTTTCGGGTCTGTTGTGCCATGAGGTAGGATTTGTTTTAGTTTGGTTTGGATTTGAAATAACGTAACTGGACGATTAGAAGTTAAATTGTCATTTCTGCGTGATTTAAATTTAGGTAAATGCTGCCTGACATTCGTAACACTGGTGCTAGTCTGCCTCTATTGTATATTTCTTAAAACTAATGAATGTTTAGGGTTAGTTTGAGTTTGTCTGAGTAGTTTAGGCTTAAGTAAGAATGATATAATTGAAGATTTAACACCCTCCTCATAATATTATCTTCTCAAATATCAGATTTACTGCTTTTAAAAACTCAATCTGAATTAACATTATCTGAGCACAAATACAAATTGAAAATGCGTTCTAATTTTCCTCTAATACGAGGACCATGATTTACACCAGGAAGAAAATAAACGAAGTTGAAAATAAAGCACTTGCTAAAAGATGAATATCATAGTTGGACAATTATTTTTATTAGCGTTTTCTAAGGCAGAATAGGATCGAGAAGATTGTAATGAGCTTTATTTAGACTTAATATTGCCAGATTTTTCTGGAATAGCGTATTAACAATTGTGTTCTTTTATTATAAATGTGAAACAATGGAGAATTAAGACATACGATACTAATAGATCATTTTTCAGATAATTGATAATAATTTGAAGCAATACCTTACCCTAATATTAAGAGGGTTTTATCAAGCCTTATAAGTCATATCTTACGAATTATAGGCCCAGGTTTATCAAATTTGAAACACCGATACACACTCTGTATGGAAAATATGTAGTATTTTTCAGAACAGCTGTTTAGTTCTCACAATTATCCCCGATGAATTGGAAAAAGGAAAAATAAAAGAAGAACAAGAAAGCCTAAACATTCCAAATTTCATGTCCGTCCATTCTCTAAATCAACCACCCTATAATCTGTTTAGTTCTCGATTATGGTAACTGAAATTTATTTTATAACAGTTCAATTTCTGCTCACTTGTGAAAAGAAACACCAGATCCCTTCTGATAGCGATCTGTACACATGAAGGCCGTACACGAATTCACCCTCCCGAATATATTTCCATTCCATACGTAAGGCCTAACTTGTCTGGAGCGTGGCATTGTATGGAAGTGAAACATGGACGATAACTAGCTCAGAAAGGAAGAGAATAGAAGCTTTTGAAATGTAGTGTTACAAAATACTGCGGAAGGTGAAATGAATGGATCGAATCACGAATGAAGAGAGACTGAATCGAATTGCTGAGAGGAGATCGATTTTGCAAAATTTGACAGGAAGAAGAGATTGAATGATAGGGAAGTGTAGGTGGTAAGAACGGTACGGGTAGACCAAGGCACGAATATGTCGAGCCGATTAGAACCGATGTACAGTGTAGTTGTTATGTAGCACAAATTTTATGGAGGGCTGTATGAAACTAGTCTGTTGACTGATGACTCAAACAACAACAAAAATAAATGCCCTGAATACCACGATCTAATCATTGTTAGAAGTGCTGAGTGGACTACGTTTGTGAACCGATGTCCCTACTTCTATGTTTTGAAAACAGAGCTTCAGTAGTACATCTCGTTTCAGGGTCGGGATTAACCCGCTATAGATGACAGAAACCATGCCGATACACAGTCTGTATGGAAAATATGTATTTTCAGAATAACTGTTTAGTTCTAACAATTATCCCCGATGAATTGGAAAAAGGAAAAAAGGAAAAGAAAAACAAGAAAAGCAGATTAAAACAGTTGTAGAATATAGTTGTTACGTAAAAGTGAAACGTTTAGCACAGGAGAGGGTGTTAATATCAGTTAAATGGGGTGTGAATAATCCAAGTGAGGTTGCAAGTCACGATTTATATACTTAACGATTGTTATAATGACATCAAAACACACCTCAAAAGCGCAATAGTTACTAGCGATCTGCTGTGTCAGCTGTCAAGATTTCTTATCACGCCAAGCTTGACAAAACCCGTGCTCGCTTGGGGATTTCCGCGGCCTGTGAGCAGAATTGCGCAGACTTAAATTATACTCCCTGAATTAATTCATGTGAAAGATAACCAGTCCATGTAACGTAGGTTTGTATTAGCAGTAGTAAGGTAATGGAATTGTGCATTATGCATGAGTTGTAAGAGCAGTTGAATTACTCGTGGCTACTTTGTCGGTGATGCAATCTGTGATGCTACTGTAGAAGATAAGTACGAGACGCGCAGCTGTGAGCTTGCATTCGGGAGGTAGTGGGTACGAACCCCACTATCGGCAGCCCTGAAGATGGTTTTCCGTGGTTTGCCATTTTCAAGCCATGCAAATGCTGTTCCTTAATTAAGGCCTCGGCCGCTTCCTTTCCACTCCTAGCCCTTTCATATCCCATAGGAACCTGTCTGTGTCGGTGCGACGTAAAGCAAATTGTAATATACATATATATAAACTGTGAAGTACCTTGGAGAGTGTATTTCAGAAGACCTTTGTGAAGTGTTTGCTCTCGAGCAGAGGAAAATTAAACTAGACAAGGCATACCATACCTGCAGAAAACTATATGCATCAGAACACCCATCGATGGATGTCAAACTAAGACACTATAACGCAGTAGTCAGACCATCAGTACTCTACGCAGCAGAGTGCCTCTCTCTAACTAAGAAGAGACCTCGAGGTACAAGAAAGGAAGTTCCTGTAGGACCCAGGATCCTATCAGATGGAAGGCGATGGTAGAAACCAAACCGTATCTATGAGCAGCAAGAAACTCTTCACAGATGCCATCAGAAGAAAACGGCTGGCTTTCTGCGGACACCTGTAGAGAACGGACTCCCACACTGTCCTATAAGATTTTCAAAGTAGCCAACAATGGTAAATCCACTGGATCGCTGTGGATCCAGCAAGTAGAGAAGGATCTGGTAGAACTTAATATTAAGCATGCCATACAATCAGTACCTTTATTTTCTCCTGACCCATATAGAAATCTCCAGTTAAATCATTATCGCTGGAGAAAAAAAAAGAAAAGTAGGGTAAAAGGAACAAGTCTATGTCTCACCAATCCCTGCTGACTTGACGCTCTCGAACCTTCCCATTAGCCACTAAGAGCCGGTTTACGCCCCTTCGTCTCCTTCAATCGGCAATCCTCCCAAAATCTTTTCGGATAGGTAACTCAACTGTCTAATATCACCGATGCAGACATACCCTCTGACTAATCCAGCTAGGAGAGCACGCACCCAAACGTCTTCTATTTTGCCGATTTAAAGCACACCTAACTGCATCTAAAAATCTACTTATATTAGTCGTGTTTTCCGATTCTTACACTGTCCTGTCTGACATCAGATTCTTACCACTTACTTTCTGTTTAAACGTGTCATAATAATTAACAGAAGCAAACCACAATGGTTCGAGGATCGTAAAATAGAGTTCAGCAAGGAAATGAAGGAGACCAAGAAGAGCAGAAGCGGCAACAACAACAACAACAACACATCTAAAGCACACGCAAATGATCCTCAGGAGGCCCAAACGAACTAAAAAAGCAGGTGCACGCGAAAGTCAAAGCGATAACAGGAAAAGGATAAAAGTTTGCTGATAGACAACTGTTGAGTGGTTGAAGTTTCTGATATTCTTCAATCGAATTCGTTACTGAAGCAATGAAATGAATAGTCCGTAACACTTCGGTCGTATTATTATCATATGGATAGAATATGAATGTCTTAAGATACAAAAACTCTAAACCATTATTTTATAGATTCTTTTTACAATAGACATGACTCCAATTATAACCGATATCTCATTTTTTGAATCAGATACTTCAGACCTCTCAATGTCCATTTCTCAACTTTCCCTTCATTGGACTCAACATCATTTTTTCGCCTTTTTTTTAGCTTGCCATGTAATCTCCCGCCTGCTCGTTCACAGTACCACTTTAGGGAGGGGAAGACCCTCGTTTGCAGCATACATCGTCATCTTGATCCCTATTTTGTCTTATTAGTTCATAATGAAAGTTTGTAGAACCTAATTTCTTTTCTGAAACATGCCTCCCATTATATGAGAGTACAGCACTTGGGGGAGATAGCCGCAGCACGTGCAGAGCGAGGGCTCTTTAAAGAGATAGACGAGTGAGGATGTCACCAGTCTCTTGAGCGCAATACCAAACGTCTGATCGATATAACGAAGAATGTCCTTTCTACTTGTGTGTTATAGGAGAGTAAATTTACACTCCAATAATTTTCGATGTTTTACTATAGTACAGTAACTATCATCGTTATATATCCTATAAGAAAATACGAGTAGCACACTGTTCAGATCTGGTTTTTATCCTGAGCGGTAGACCAACGAGTTGAACGTTGATTACTTTTCAAAATAATAATAATAATCTTAACAACCAGACGACGCGAACAAACGAGACATTTTCAGAACAAGCATTAGGACTTTTCGGTATGAGAGATGGACAGCTGGTGCAAAGTGGTTGGATGAACGTCGTACAGCGAGCTAATGAAAATATACCGGATCAATCGAGAACTGAATAAACGCCACAATGTAAAATGAAATTTATCGTGGTCCCTAGTCGACCGATTAGAGAATAATGATAGTAATATTAATAATAAGTGTTCCGGGGTTATCTGTGGAACGCAGAGTTGAAAGAAGGTGCGGGCTGGATTGGGTCTATCTACGAGAGTCAAAGAGGAATTTAAAATTTTAAAATAAAGGTGATATTTCTTTTCAGATATTAAATTTCAACAAAACTCTTCAGTTGGTGAAATAACAAGGTTTCAGGTATATAGCAATCTTGGTACAAAACAGAGAAACCAAGAATTGGTAATTTACAATAACACATGTTTAGATTAGTTAGATAAGGAGAGATATCTCCCAAAACACAATTTTCAAGAGCATTTTGCTCCAGCGGTTACAAATCACGGCCTTCCAAAGGCACCACTCAATAGTACACAAATTTCTATTAGCACAAAAGAGCTTACATGCTCTACAAATTCTACCAAGGAGACAGCGCTCCCGAACTCTTACGGCCTATTCAAAGCAACCATTAACTATTACATTTGCACAATACTTTACAATTTCTGGCCTCTCTACGCACAACCTATATTTGGCAAGTTGTATTTAAGAAGCAATACAAGGGTATCGAGTACGCATACTACTAGACCTTCGTGAAAAGAACAGGTTAAATTACTGGCCCAAACTCAAAAATGTATGGAGGCGTACACTTGCACTCATAGAAATAAAGGTTAAAACACTACTTAGGCTAATACCACACTACTGAGGTGACTACAAGGACAAGTTAATTTATGATTTACAGGAGAAGAACAGTTACAAAATCGTAGTCACCTCAAGATTAATTGAAGGGGAATTCGATAGGGTAACGCACTCTCTGTCCCCGATTTACAGTTTAAGTCTTTAGGACTTACATGAAATTTTACGTGACAAAGAAGAAAGTTTACATTTTAGGAAATTGACGGTTACATAGTTAAAGATTGGAACCTTTCCCTCGGGTCATCTTGCGTAGATAACTACTTAGATGGAAAAACTGTTGGCCATTACCTTAGGTGATGTTCTGCCTGCCGGGCCCCCGCCTCCAGTCTTAACACACACATTCAGTAAGATGACGATCACAAAGACAAGTTAACTCGAAAAGACGTCAGCTTTTATACCCGAGAGGAGGGTTCGACAAGGCTCTGGACTAAAACCGGACACACTCTCTCATTTTTCTTGGCGGATAAAATAGGTACAAGAAACGTTTGATTTGCTGAAAAATAAATACATGAAATTTCTGATTGGTTGGAAACCAACGCTGGTGGGATGAGTAAGAAGTGTTGCAAACCTTGAAGTACCAGAATTAAGAAAAGTCAGTTCAGTTCAGAAAACCTATACACACAAAATTTCAAATCTCTACTTATTCCACTTCGGACCAGAGTACATGACCTCAGTTCTTTAATAGAGACATCTATGAAGAAAAGTTCAAATTTCTTGTAATAGTTGTTGCAACCAGTGATACACCAAAACAAAACAAAGAAATCCAGTCAGTTTAGGAAACTTTAAAATAAAATATTGCTCTGTCCTTTAGTAGTGACATTTTCTGATCAACGTCCCAACGTCTTGTACTAGATGTTTCAATTTTTATATGACAGATAGCGTTCTTCAAGGCGCTTCATTTAAATGCACGGGGATGAGGTTTACCTCCCGGTACAATAATAATAAGAAGAATTGTACCACGGGTACATCTTCTCCGGCTATTTAAATTGCACGCCGTCTCCACTATTTCAATCTCTGCCAGTGATTAAAAACGCTTAAGACTTCTCTGATGGTTAGATGGCTCTAACATCTATTTTCTAGCGATCTCCTGTGGGCTAAGCCCCATTTAATCTACGGAGAAATTTAATTTGTTGTAGTTGTTAAAACTTTTCACTTATTATTTTCTTTAAGATGCCGAAGTTTGTCGACTCTGCACCAGGTTCCTCCTCTATCTGCCAATCGCATGCCAGTAATGAAGTTTTCTAAGAAATCAGAACTCTGGGTAGTGAATGAAAATTGATTCCATCAGAGCTCTGGATTCTAATATAGTCTAGAACTTTCTCCTGGGAATCTATTTAAGGTAAGCGCATTGAGGCCGTCTTGCCTGATAATACTCCGGTGATTGCGTGCGCGACTTGACGGAGGTTAGAGTGAGCAGGAGGCACGGGGTGGCCGGCTTGAAGAAGATCTAGAGCTAACAGGTAATGGCAGAATAAATCTAAGTATGTGATTGTGCCGGTCTGTGTTCTGAGAGGAAGATTTCAGCGCTTTTCTTTAAAATATAATACGCAAGCTTTCATTTTTTGCTGTAATGTAGGTCCTTCTGCGCAGTCTGCGGACTCAATTTATATTCCCTACTGGGAAAATTATTTAATATAGGGGAGCACGAGTGCTTACCTTCGGAACTTTTCCCTTCTACTTTTGAGCTGGGTGACTTAAGTTTTCAACTTCTATATTTGGAAATTACTCTTGGCCTTTGAATGTTCCCCTTTTAGTCACCATTTACAGAATGGGATTAACCTCTGTGTCATTGGGCCTTAAGCCCACTTAGGTTCTTGCCGTTTCCAGAATATGCTTTTAAGGAGTGCTGTCTTTCGCCTCCTTGCCTTTTGTTAACGGCTTGTATTTGTTGTAACCTTTTTCTTTTCCTTCGAAATGCTTCGTAGGATGGGTAACATGTCCCTATGAATGCATTATGGTTTTGCGGTTAACCGTGTCTACATTTAGGTTCCTTGTGAAACAATATTCCAAATATTTGAGAAATTTTGGAAATAATAAGCCCACCATGCGGCAAACTGTTTAGGAACACTATGAAATGGTTCAACAAATTGGTTACCAGTGTAATTGAAAAGGTAAAACTTGTATCCTCATCCCGAGGTGATGCAGCTCTTTTCAGGCACACTCCCATCGGAGGTGAGCTGCATGGACCATTTCAACCACATACCAGCCCTCCTGCCATTCTTAAATTTCTGGCAGTACCGGGAATAGAAGCCGGGCCCCCGAGGACAGCAGCTAATAACACTAACCTTACGCAACGGAGACGGGCATTGAAAAGGCAACAAGGGACATATCACAGCCCCTATGTAATAAGAGCTCAGACTCTATAATGTTAGGAGCAAATATGCTCTTCTAAGTGTAAGTTAATAAACGAGAGTTTTCTCTGTTAAACTGTACCTGATTAAGGACTTCTAAGTCCGCTGTATTGTTGGAGCTGACGAGTTCTTTGTTGTATGTTCTCAAGTAATTTTTCAACTCCCATATTTTTCTGATTCTTGTTGAATCATTAAACTTTATTTATCTTTAAACTCTAGTTGGATTTTAAGAGAGGAGAATAAAATTTCCAATTTTTCTTAGAGTAATTTTACTCTTAGGGGTCCCCTGTCCAGCCATTCACTCCACGCGCTTCCGTACCTCTGCGGTCCACGATAATCCCTGTAACAATAATTATAGTAATACTAAGAAGAACAAAGATCAAGCTCTACAATACTGTGATCAAACCTGAAGTTTTATACGCAAACTGATACTCAATAGAAAGGAAGATCTAGAGAACACTCTGGAAGAAGAACGAAAGATCGTAACATACAGCAGGAAATGGGTTCAAGAAGTCAAAAAGGACCTGGAGAAAGTCCAGATAGGTACATCAGAGATATTAGACAGAGAATGAAGTCCAAGGCTACCAGGAAGCAAGTGAACTTCAGAAAGGAAGAGAGCCCGCGGAGAAAATATGAAATCATTAAAGCACTGTGTGATACAGTAGTGTCCATACGCAAACATGCTGTAGGTTAACACACATATAAATTTGTAATTTATTAAATAAGGTAAAGACTTTACAGTCGGTTGCAATCATATTTCTGCATCTTCCAACCCTATACAAAGGTACTTTCGGTCTGCGAACTTTACCACTCTTCGCAGTATTTCCTGTCGTGTGCCCCATTGAGTCAGCGTTGACTTATAGTCTCGAATCTAGATCATTTGTAACGCAGGCTCTATTTTAGTTGCCAAATACTTCTCTGATCTTCAACGAAGGTGACTGAACCATCGCAATGGGTGCTATCTCAGTTTCTTACAGATCAGCGTTACTCTATGGCCCGGTTTCATCAACGTGGGATAAATATTCTCTAAACCAGGTTTGTTAACATAGGGTTAATATTTTAGCTCATTCTTACGAGTCTCACGTTTCACCAAGCTATTTTAGCAGGAACAGCTGCCGTACCGATCAAGGAGGCAGTGACTAAAATCAGAGATTATCAACAACTTCTTGCGTGGTTCTTTTGTTTATTTCTTGCACGGTATTTTTTTCTTCCTCGGCTCCGTGGTAGGTACTATTATTTCATGATGGTGATAGAACTGATTGCAGTGATCGAAAAATGGAAGAAGTTCAGAAGAGAAATAGAGGCACGAATTATTCTGCTTTAGAAAAAACATTACTTATTGAATTAGCTACCAAGTACGAAAGCATTATAGAATGCACGAAGACTGATCGTGTAAGATATAAAAAGAGCACATGGGAGAAAATAACAGGGGAATTTAATAGCGTTATGCACGTTACAGGCCATCTTGCAACTGCATAACGAACTTTGAGATTAGAATCGCTGATTACTTGACAATTGACAGAATAACAACTGTTTGTCTCCGACCATTATATGGAACGATCTTGTGGTATAAAACCTTAATGCAACCAATACGTTTAGTACAGGAGAGAGAGGCCTGTATTCTAACCTCTCGCGAATTTCATCGACAACTTTACTGACGACCGTTTTTGACAGCATATACCTCTTCAGAAATTGTTCCTCAGATAGATTTTCAAAGACGTTCCTTCCTATTATAGACTTGTTTCTATTAGGAACACCATTTAACAAATATAAATAAAGCAACTCTGCATCAAATTTACGTCAGCCATTTTGACTTTCACCCCGAGTTAACAGTTTAACTCGGGTGAAAGGAGGGGTTAACTTAACTCCGGCTTTAACCTAGAGTTAAAATTAACCCTCGTTGATGAAACCGCCCCTAAATCTAAGAAATCGGTGGAAGCTCCACATCACAACATCCTCGTATGAGGTACTTCAAATTCCTACTCATTTCTTTCTTTCGTTGGCTCAAGATCTTGACGTGGCTGGACGTACAATCGTTTTATAAAATTAGCCCTTGAGACGAGCGGTACATTTTTAGAGCAACTACCCGTCACTGTGTCCTGCCACTGCTTACCTCACCGGTGTTATCTATTTCTGAACTATCCTGTACCACTGTCATAAATATATAAATTAATCAAATATGTGAATAATAATTTAAAATATTTCATTTATAATTATAAATGTAAATACAAACTAATAATAATAAACTGAATAAAATTCACCATGCATACAAATGCTATATAAACATGTGTTGCAGAATTGTTAACTTGTCGCAGATTTTGTTTCCAATGAAGAATGCTTCATGCTGCAAAGGAAGAAGCACGTAGTATTTATCAGGCCTGTTACCCTGCTGAGCCTAATCGTATCGTATATATAAAATAAGAATGTCTGTACATTGCTCAGAATTTTAAAAGAACGACATTTCTGTATCGGTCCTGTCCTCGGTAAAAAGGAAATGCACTTTCTCATTTTCCGTCATGTCTGTCTGTCTGTCTGTCTGTCTGTCTGTCTGTCTGTCTGTCTGTCTGTCTGTCTGTCTGTCTGTCTGTCTGTCTGTCTGTCTGTCTGTCTGTCTGTCTGTCTGTCTGTCTGTCTGTCTGTCTGTCTGTCTGTCTGTCTGTCTGTTCCAGCCAGGAATTGTTCCAGCCCGGTACATTACTTTATCATTGCCGGAATATTTGGAAAACGGACGGCAATAATATGTGTCCGTACGAGCGCGATACGAAGCTCCTCGTGGCGAGATGGACACGTCACAAGCAATGAACCTGCGGGTGACGTCACTGCCACATGTTGTGCGCCTCTCTCTCTCGAATGTACCAGAAGGAAAATTTCTAACTTTTTAGCCGATAAAGTTACGGAAATGAGACATACATCATCGTGTACCTCATGTTCTGAATGTAAACATATGTCAATTTCAATACAATCCATCACGGCATTCAAGAGATATACGCGAGAAAGGAATTACACTTCCCCCAGTGACGTGGCAAGCAACCTTGGGTCGTACGGAATATAAGCAGCGGACCAGACCGTAGCAATTCAGTTCGCATTCTTCACAGCTGGCTCGCATGTTATGCTGCACGCGACGAGTCGAACTCAGTGTTCGTTCCGCCGGAACATCGCAATTCTTATATAACTTCGACTGCAAGTTGACACTTAGTTTCTGTGAATACCGGTAAGTTATAAATTGTGAGACTTGCAATTCATCAGACATTCAAACGTTAAAAAATTAACGTGTGTACAACATCGGAGTCAGAAGACTTGTAATATTTCGCCAACATTTGGACCGAACAAATACCTCAATTTTCGTGTGAATGATTATAACAAACTTGAAGTTAGCACGGCTACTTTAAATTGTATGAATCTTGAACTGTTTCAACTTCGAATATCGTGAGTGTAGTTCGCAACACATTGACTATCTTGAGTATTATCAGAGCCTAGAACACTTTAATTTGTGCCGAAAGACTGTTCGCGTATCGCCATAACAGACACTACCATTTAAAACTACCCTTGTGGATAGACTGTATAATGAACTTCGTAATTCAGTGATATTGTGAAGTATAGAATTCATGCACAAATACTTGTAGAATTGTGATAGTGAAAAGGAACATTAAGAGATATTACGAGAGAGAGCCATTTATTTATTTATTGTTGTAAAAATCCAGGCATGACAAACTGTGCTTCGAATGAAAGTTATTTTTGACAATACGAACAGTGCGCAGTAAGTGTGAAGATGAACTGTGCAAGGAAGTGTGTTTTCTCATTATCGTGATATACGATAATAGACAGTGCTCCGACATATTTCTTATCCAGTGAATGGTGATTATTTATGGGACAGTGATAATCAGTTCTAACAGTGCAAAATCAAATGGTGCACATTTTAACCTAGTCAGTTGGACTTTCTCGTGTTAAAGCCATTCTTTTAGTAACATGAGAAATCCTGACTCGAGACGACGTAGATCGATGCAGATCAGCGTGGACTTGGTACTACGAGGGACAGTTCCAGGGACGTGGCACTATGGAACATCGTGGTGTTTGCTGTTAGCTGAGTTCCATAGTGTACATAGTATCAGAGCGCGTTAATAAAGTGATTTAAAGTATGCCAAGCGATAACCACAACAGTGAATAAACTGAAAAAGACGTTATGGCATACTGTATACAAATAATTGCTTTACAATTGATTATTTCTTTTTGTTTATGTGTAATAATATGGCATTATCTTATGTATTTTTCGTGTGGTTCTATCAGTTTAATAAAGTGTTTAGTAAATATTCATAACAAAGATTCTTCTCATTATGTATTCCTCTTACATTATAGAGAACCCTACTTTCGTTATATTTTATGTAATGCCTATTTTTCTTTTACGAACATTCCATTACCCGTATGCTTGTGAGCTTTAGCCGTTAACGCAATAAAAGTAGGGAGGATGGGACTTCGAACCCCGAGATGTGATTTCCGAAGGTTTTCATCCAGGAATTCCATTTATGTATTTGTTTGTGAAGCCGAATTATGTAATTGTTGCCCTGATATGCCCGGGATGGGTACACTAAGTATGTATGTATGTATGTATGTATGTATGTATGTATGTATGTATGTATGTATGTATGTATGTATGTATGTATGTATGTATGTATGTATGTATGTATATATGTATGTATGTATGTATGTACGAGAAAATGGCTGAAGGTATAATTTAATAAAATTCGGTATGTGAAGTCAGGGAATGCGGTAATACAGTCTAGGCTATAAGTAATTTTATTCACGCTGGATGAAATGGAAGTTTAGGGGAAGGCGACTAAATTAAGTTTTTATGTATCTACGTTACTGATCATATCGAAAATATTATATAACAAAAGTTATAGGAAATACAATTTCCGGTCAATTATGTGTGATGGAGTTTTACCGTACCGACTATGATAACAGAACTGATGAATTTAGATCTTTTAGCTAAGTCTTTAACAACACCGAGCATTGCTAACACAGAAATATTGTTCAATAGTGTTAACTGGTGATGGTTTGTGCGGAAAACTGTTCATCGGTTCATATCGCCAAAGAAAATGTTTATTATAAAAATAAGAATAAACGTAAAGTAACGATCGCTTGAAGAACAAGAGAAGAAGGAAGGACTGCGTTTACATTAGAAGCTCTAATATCACAGAGTCGGAAGGTAACTAAATGTGAAGCCGTACAATATCGAAAGCTCATCAAACTGATCAACAATTATATTTATCGCTATTGTGATGTGCTTTGTCTCATTAATCCTCTCCAGGCCGGTTTCCGACAAGGACATAGTACAACTACAGCTTTACTTAAAGTGACTGAGGATGTTAGACAAGCAATAGACAGAGGACGATTCACAGTTCTGGTACTACTAGATTACAGTGAAGCTTTCGACAGCGTAGACATTGACATTTTACTTGTAAAACTGAAGGCTCCACATTTTTCTCAGAGTACGATTGCTTGGATGCATTCTTATCTTCACGGACGTCAACAATGTGTGAAAGGTAATAATGGAATCGTTTCCTCGTGGCGCTACGTGAAGAGAGGAGTCCCTCAAGGCTCTGTACTTGGTTTTCTTCTGTTTGCACTCTTTGTGAATGACATATCATCGAATTTAAGACACTGCAAATACCATATGTACGCTGACGATCTTTAACTCTGCACAGACTCTACATCACGAGACTTCAGGAAAATATCGACTCACTAAACATTGACATACAGTCTGTTAGTGATTGGTTTGCTGGGCACGGCCTGAAATTGAACCCTACAATGTCGCAAATAATCCTTCTTGGCCATCAAAGTCAAATAACAAGTAAAACTAAACGCCCCTTGCCAAGAGTAATCCTTCAAGGTGTTCCAATTCCGTTTGTATCACAAGTTCATAATCTCGGTGTTATTGTGGACAAATGCATGACTTGGTCTGTACATGTCTTACATATCTGTCAAAAATTTTACTCAGCTTTACATTCTTGATATAAATATAAACATATATTTCCAATAAAGCTTAAAAAGAAATTAATTGAAGCTCTTGTAATGCCACATTTTGACTATCGTGATGTTGTTTTCGATGACGTGAGGCCGCAATTTTCGCTAAGGCTACAGCGCGCTCAAAATGCATGTGTGAGATTTATATGCAATTTGAGAAAATATGACCACGTGTCACCATCCTTCCTAAAACTAGAGTGGTCGCGACTTCATGTTAATCGTAACCATCATACTTTGTCTCTCCTCCATCGAGTTCTTACTACATCTTCCCCATCTTACCTTTCTTCGCGTTTCCATTAATTCTCAAATGTTCATGACAGGCATACAAGGGCTCAAACATCCAACCTGCTCATCATCCCTCACCATATAACAGCTCATTCTCGGTGTTTGCCGCACGAGAATGGAATTGTTTACCGGACAACGTCAGAGGAATAACAACTACAGTGTCATTTAAAAGAGCGTTAAGAGGTACAGCAGGATGCGAGTGACCTGTGCATTTCTGGCCTTTCAGTGATCGTGCTACTACAATATCATTACTAGCTATTATTATTATTATTATTATTATTATTATTATTATTATTATTATTATTATTATTATTATTATTATTATTATTATTATTCGTTTAGGCCTACGATGGACCACGTGGTTCTTAACTCTGGTGAGCTCTTTTCTTCCTCTTAGCCCAGTATTCTTTCATTCTAGCGCTATGGATGTCTTTTCTTTCTTGAGTCCATTTCACTCCTACTCCTGGACGCAGTGATTTAGTTGTTAGTGACTGGAGAGAGTCAGATGTCTTGACTAACTTTCTGAATTTATCTCGGTTGTAAATGTCAATGTGATCAATGTTTAGGTATTGTAGGTCTTTCCGTACTAAATTCGTCCATTTGGCATTTGTTGCTTTCCCTCTAGATACAGTGTTGAAGATTCTTGAAGTGAGCCTCTGGCTGTCCATCCTGACTACATGACCATAGAAGATTAGTCTTCTCTTCCTCATAGCTGTTGTAATGCTCTCTATTTTACTGTACAGTTCGTTGTTGTGCCTGATTCTGTAGCCATCTCCTTCTTTAATGGGGCCCATAATCCTTCTGAGGATCTTTCGCTCTTTCAGTTCTAGTTTTCTGAGTTGTCCTTTCCGGGTCATGTTTAGGCATTCTGAGGCGTACAGTACAGATGGTCTCACTACGGTGTTGTAGTGTCTAAGTTTAAGATTCAAGGAGAGGGATTTCGACTTGTATATGTTCTTACAAAGATGATAAGCTCTTTCTAATTTAGTGCATCTACTCTTCATTGCAAGATCCTCATTAACATTTGAATGAGTTGGCCTTGTGTATTATTTTGTCCCCCAAAGAAATGAAGTTGGGTGCTTCTCCGATGTTTGTCAGAAATTCTGTTTTATTGACAGCGATCTTTAGCCCTGCTTTAGCTGCTATGCGTTCTAGGGAGGATAGCTGGAACGTAGCTTCTTCCATACTTGAAGCTAAGAGTGTGAGGTCATCTGCGAAGGCTAAGCAAGTAACTGTTAACTTGTCTTTTTTGTAGCCGATTTTTAATCCAGAGTTGTCAGCTAGTGTTTTCGTCCATTCCCGAATGACCTTCTCCAGCAGACAGTTAAACAGGATAGGGGACAAACCATCTCCCTGTCTAACACCTGTTTTGATCTCGAAGCATTCTGATAATACCCCTCTGAATTTGACTTTGGAGATGGAGTTTGTCAGAGTAGCCTTCACAAGATTCAAAGTCTTCTTATCCAGTCCCATTTCAGTCAACGTCTCAAAGAGGGACTGTCTGTCTACCGAGTCGTACGCCTTCTGGAAGTCAACGAAAATTGCTACATAGGGTGAGGTGCTGAGGTTTTTGTAGGTAAAGATAGTTTTGAGGTTCAGAATCTGCTCTGTGCATGATCTTGACTTCCTAAATCCAGCTTGGTACTCTCCTATGCAGGAATCTAATTGTGCCTCCACTCTTTTAAGCAATGCTTTGGAGAAGATTTTGTACGTCACTGATAGGAGAGAGACCCCTCTATAGTTGTTAGGGTCTAACTTGTCTCCTTTCTTGTGCAGCGGGTGGATGATAGCTGAAGTCCAATCCCTTGGTAGTGTTTCTGTTGTCCAGATGTCAGTTATGATTCTATGGATACTGTCAATTGACTCTTCATCTGCATGTTTCCATAATTCTGCAATGATGCCATCTTCGCCTGCTGCTCTGTTAGATTTCAGTTCAGAAATGATCTGTTTGATTTCTTCTTTGGTAGGAGGAAGGGAGTCAGGGTTAATAACATTCTTAGGTTGAAATTGTAGTTTTTCCTGTGGTTCTTCTGCATTGAGGAGGCCATCAAAATATTTTGCAAGGGCTGTAGTACAATCTTCATTGTTCATTTTCAGTTCTCCGTCTGGTCCTCGAAGGTGGAGTGTAGGGGCTGAGTAAGCGTTTGTCTGAGGTTTTAGAGTTTTGTACAAGTTACTGGTGTTGTTCCTTTGAAAGTCTTTCTCTGCCTGATCTATGATGTCGTTGTTATATTGCCTCTTAGCATTTCTAATGGTCTTGGCCGTGTTCTTTCTGACTGTTAGGAAGGCTGTATGATTTTCCGTGTTTTTGTTGCAGTTCCATTTCACCCATGCCTGCCTTCTCTCCTCTATTGCCTTATCACATGTTGGTGTCCACCATGGGTGTTTACTCCTTCTGGTTGCAAGGATGGTTTCTGTTGCTGCATCTATCAGTGCCTTCTGTAGGTTAGGCCAATCTGTTTTATTCTGATTATTGCTTAGTACCTTAGTAAAGTTGTTGTTCTCTTTCAGCTGGGCTGGATTAAATTTTGGGATTCTGGACCTGGTGTAATTGTTACCTCTGTACTTCGTGAGTGGAATGAAATTTGCTATGACCAAAGATAGGTAGTGGTCTGAATCAATATTGGCACCTCTCAATACCTTGACGTTCATTATTTCCTTGCTATTCCTTATACTGATGGCAACGTGATCTAACTGGTACTCTCCTAGCAAGGGATTGGGACATCTCCAGGTCTTGGCTTTTCGGGGGAGGTGTCTGAATGCTATAGATTTAAGAACAAGGTTGTGATTTTTACACAGATTGATCAGCCTCTCACCATTACAATTGGTTCTCTTGTGGGCCGGGTATTCTCCGACTATGTTCTTAAACCTCCGCTCCTTACCAATCTGGGCATTAAAGTCCCCTATTAAGATGATCACGTGATGTTCAGGAATTTTATCGATTGTCTCTTCCAGTTCTTCCCAAAAGTATTCAACACTTTCAATATTACTCTTATTAGTATCATTGGTAGGTGCATGGAAGTTAACAATCGTGTAGGCTTTGTTGAGACTTCTGAAGGCTATAGTGGACGTTCTCCCATTTGGTGATGAGAAGGAGATAATAGAGTTGATCATTTTGTTGTTGACTATGAAGCCTGTACCCAGGTGAGGCATATTCTTCATCACTCTCTGACCTGGCTGTCCCTTGTAGATCCTGAAGCCTTGTGACTCAAAAGGTTCTTCGTCCGTAAATCTTGTCTCCTGTAAAGCCGTTATAAGGATGTTGTGTTTTGTTAGGACGTCTAACGTATGTTTCAGTTTTCCCGTTTGTAGGAGGGAATTAATGTTTATTGTTGCCAGATAGTTGATGTGTTTCTTCCTCTTACATGAAGATGCAGGCTCCCCAGAATCCGATGGCCTGCTTGCCCCACTGTGAGTGGGGGTGGATTTGTTACCACCTGGGGTAGATTTCCAATTAGTCGTTTGCTCCATGTTTCCAGAGTTACGAAAAAGTTTAGAGGGGTTACCCGAAGGTAACGTGGTGTTTAACTATCAAGGTTGTAAGCCTTGAAGCCCCCAGCACTGATCGGCTCACTGACCCAGCTTCCCGCTGGGATTGGTTACCCAACCTTCCACTGGGTTGCTCAGCTTAACAGGGGGCACCTCGTGTAGGTTACGTGCTGGAGTTGCAGTGAAAGAGGCTAGTTGGGTTCTCTTGCTAAACCAAATATATTATTGTTGCAGGAGTTTGGCAACGACGCATTTCACTACCATTTACCCAGAGTCATAAGGACTCTTCCCAGGTTGATTCCTGGGACCCTATTATTATTATTATTATTGTTATTATTATTATTATTATTATTATTATTATTATTATTATTATTATTATTATTATTATTATTATTATTATTATTATTATTATTATTATTATTATTATTATTATTATTATTATTATTTTCGTTTCAGCCATCTATGGGCTACGATTGCGCAACTTCATTGCTTTTCAAGTTCTTTCTCCTTCCTCTTCCGCCAGCATTCCTTCATCCGTTGGCTTGCTCGTGCTCGTTCTTCTGCCGAGAATACTCTATTCTTCCTCGTTTTCTCATCAGTTAGGTCCTTCGCCTCCGCAACTCTCTGCCTGAAGATTTTTCTGTTTGTTATATCTTCTGCCGTGATCCCACATTTTTCTAAATCTCGGTGGACTTCTTTTACCCATGGGACTTGTGTCTTCCTGTTCTCCTGGAAGGTGAGGATCCTCTTGGCGAGTCTCTCCGATCCCATCCTTTTAATTGACCGTAGAACGTCAATCTCCTCGTTTTCATTGTGGTGGTGATGTTTTCAAATTGTTGGTATAGTTCTCGGTTTGGTCTCATGCGAAACGTAAACTTGTCTGATTATTTTATGGGTCCAAGAATCTTTCTAAGGAACCTCCTTTCTTTCTTTTCCAAATCTGAGAGTCCCTTTGTGGCTATTGCCTCAGCTGCGTATAAACATTCAGGTTTGACTATCGTGCTGTAGTGCTTGAATTTGGCCTGGTAGGAGAGTGACTTAGATTTGTAGGTGTTCTGACATAATCTAAACGCAGTTTCCATCTTTCTTGCACGTTCTTGAATTGCCGCTTTCTCATTCATGTTTGGAGTCAAAATCTCTCCTAGGTATTTGAATTTTGTAGCTCTTTTGATGTCATCGTACTTCGTTCTCATTGTCCAGGTTGGGTCAGTGGTATTTATGTTCATGTACTCCGTCTTCTCAAAAGATATTTGCAATCCTGTTTTGTCTGCTGTTTCTTTGAGGGCTTCAATCTGCTTAATTGCAATTTGCAAATTCTCTGCAAAAAAGACTATATTATTATTATTATTATTATTATTATTATTATTATTATTATTATTATTATTATTATTATTATTATTGCTGTTGCATGTATGTCTCACTGTGGTGGAATTTTATTTCAGTTATATTTTGATTGTGTTTAAATTGTGTCTTCTAGTATTAATTACGGTAGTATTACTTATGACTTTAATGTATACTAATTGGTTTAGTGTAAGAGAAGGCCCAATGGCCTTAACTACGCCAATAAAGACATTTATCTATCTATCTATCTATCTATCTATCTATCTATCTATCTATCTATCTATCTATCTCCGAATAAGACAACATGTCTGAATATTGACGGAAAGTAGGTGGGGAGTTACAGAATGTTGCACACGGTGTATGAAATGACGTCAGCTACTCCAACTACTATACAAAGGGGTCCAGAAAAATGTAGACACTATTTGGTAGTAAATATTAATGAAACAAAACGACATACCGTTAGACTTCTTGCACGGTTTGAAGGTTATTTTATGTGTTGAAAGTGACCCCCATTAGCAGCCAAACAACATCGATGCCGCTGAACTGCTGACCGAACTACGGCTGTTGGTGTTGCCGGTGTGATAGCCGCACAGGACGCTTCGTGTTTCCCCGTAGCTCGTTCAGTGTAACTGGCTACCCATAGGAGGTATAAGGTCTGGAGACAGTGGTGGGTACTCAACTGCTCCTCTTCGACTTGTCCATCGTCCAGGTAGATTTTCATCCAAGTAGGCTCTGACGTCTCTGTTGTAGTGAGGCGAAGCGCCATCTTTTTGTAGGTAAAGTCTTTCATTTCCAAACACCTCTCGCAGGGCAGGTAAAATCAGTGATTACAGCATATGAAGGTACACCCCACCTGTTACGGTACCTTCAAAGAAGAGTGGCTCAATCAAACCGCGCGATGACAGACCACTCCGGGTAGATTAAAATGTTTGTCCACTTGAACGTGAGGATTATCAGGAGCCCAGCACACGCAGTTGTGACGGTTTACAGTACCGCCTCGTCAGACCAGATAACCATCCATGCAAACCGTTTATCCTCGCGAAGCGTGCCTTCAAACCACTCGCAGTACTGAATCCTTCGGCAACCATACTCTATATAACTCTAATCAGATACAAAAAATGCCGGGCCTATGGTGTAGGGGTAGCGTACCTACCTCCTACCCCGAGGGCCCGGGTTCAATTCTCGGCCAGGTCAGGGATTTTTACCTGGACCTGAGGGCTGGTTCGAGGTTCACTCAACCTACGTGATTAGAATCGAGGAGCTATCTAACGGTAAGATAGCAGCGCCGGTCTAGAAAGCCAAGAATAACGGCCGAGAGGATTCGTCGTGCTGACCACACGACACCTCGTAATCTGCAGGCCTTTGGGCTGAGCAGCGGTTGCTTGGTAGGCCAAGGCCCTTCAAGGGCTGTAGTGCCATGTGTCTTTTTTGTTTTTAGAGAGAAAAAATGGAATGGATCCGACACTTCGATAAATCAAGGTATCGAGCAAAGGAAGACAAGGGCCAAGAAGGGCGCGAAAATGAAAGATTCCCCAGGCCTCGGAAACCTAATACCGTCGGGATCAGAAAAAATCAAGAGTTGACCAAGGAAGGTCGAATAAGATAGATGAATGTGAGGTGCCTGGCACAAGAAAGTGGAAGCAATGCCAGGACTCAGCTGAGGGCACCGTGGTCGCTAACCCACGCTCCAAAGTTAAGAGCTCCTGGGGCCCCTTTTAATGGCCTCTTACGACAGGCAGGGGATACCGTGGGTGTTATTCTACCACCCTCAGCCACAGGAGTTTCGTAAGAGTGAGTTTGGTGAAACGGATCAGCGTGCTTTTCATGCTAAGTATCACACAGATCCTCCGCCGGATCAGATCATAAGAGAATGGTACAGAAGTCAGATGGTGAAGAAAATATCGCACTAGGAAATGTTAAGATGATAAAGAAGAAGTAGAAGAAGGAGAAGAAGAAGAAAGGGAGAGTATATTGTTTCATTTGAAGACAAAATTAATGAGAACATAAAATGTAGACTATTCAACGAAGGTCTTTCTTTGGAAAGAAAATTTGGTCTCCACCAACATAGACTGATTATCTACCACCCCCGGAGGCCCGGGTTCGATTCCCTGCTCTGGCACGAAATTTGAAAAGTGGTACGAGGGCTGGAACGGGATCCACTCAACCTCGGGAGGTTAAGTGAATAGAGAGGTTTCGATTCCCCCCCTCAGCCTAGGAAATGGTTTTCCGTGGTTTCCCACTTCTCCTCCAGGCAAGTGCCGGGATGGTATCTAACTGAAGACAACGGCCGCTTCCTTCCCTCTTCCTTGTCTATCCTTTCCGATCCCTCCACCTCCCACAAGGCCCCTATTGAGCATAGCAGATGAGGCCGCCTGGGTGAGGTACTGGGCCTCCTTCCCAGTTGTATCCCCGACTCAAAGGCCCACGCTCCAGGACACTGCCCTACAGGCGGAAGACGTGGGTTCCCTCGCCGAGTCCGAGTAAAAAAGCAACCCTGGAGGGTAAATTGATTAAGAAAGAAAGAAGACAAACACACATCTGTGTATTAGAAGGACTGAAGCGTGGCATTGTTGTGCTCTTAATAATATAGTGATGTTAAGGAAAAATGTGTGATGGATATGTGTCAATAAATTTACAATCATTCAATATATATATATACAGTGATTCAGTGGCCGAAAGGGACATACGAGCAGCTCTTAACAGAACACTTTGCCTGAAATGAATCATTTGAGCAGACTGGTTATCGGACAATTACGACCACTATTGCTTGGTCGATTGTATAGCACTTTAGATGTCACTGATCCACATCCTAAAGCCCACTGTAAAATCAGACCAACTGTCAGAAGCATAGTTCCTTTTGTCGTCCTCTGGTCAATGGTTCTCACTGATTGAACGTCACCTCCCAATGAAGCAGCAGCACAGAAGAGAATTTAATTGCAATGCAGTAGGATTCCGCAATCAGTTACCAAAGGGAAGCAGCTACAGCGTCACTTCGTCTGACGTACATTATAGAGTGTGATGGGAGGAGGAGCTAACAAGAATATGTCCTATCGAATGTTAGAGAAACAAAACGATGATAATAATAAATGATAGGGACGTTTTACGCTCTCCTCTTCAGATTGCCAGCTGAAAGAATCTGTAAACGTTTGTTATCCTACTTCAGAAATCTCAAAACGATTCCTCCTTGGTTGGTGGAGATCGATCAAGATCTTTTAAAGTATAGAATCTCAGAGAGAGACATTCAACACCGAGCACCACTTAAAGACAAACTTAGGTTCACCAAGAAGTTCCAACTCGACGTTATCATGCATGGAAGAAAGCACACTCCGAAAGGATGAAAACCTGGTGGGCCCGCAAGAAGATAAACATTCGAGATCTCGTGGTCCTTAGTGGCCCTAACGATGAATAATAATAATAATAATAATAATAATAATAATAATAATAATAATAATAATAATAATGTATGGTGAGTGCTCAGCCCAAAGGCTGGTTTGTACCTCAACACATCCGCCATGAGCCGTCATAGGTGTCCCAGCTGTCACTAAAGAGGCGTACTACGGAAATGAGAAGTGAGGTAGTTTCCCGTTGCTTTCCTCACTGAGCCAGAAGTTGCTGTTACATCTCAGTCTGCCAAGACCGCTGAAATGCCGGCATCAACCGACTCTATGAGCAACATTTTCATATCATTCATAGCAGGGACTGGCTGCCTAAGGAATGGCATTACCAGCATCGCTCATACCTCAGTCACTTTCATATTGTCAAAGCCAAGGGTAATGAATTTAACAAATTTGGTGTAGCCCACACCAGGAGACATATTGCACGGTTCACACTATGTCTCGCCAGAAAAGGTATAATAATAATAATAATAATAATAATAATAATAATAATAATAATAATAATAATAATAATAATAATAATAATAATATACCTGTTCTTCACAATGGATTACATGCCTCTATCCACACGCTTAATACGGCATGTTAAACTGATAAGCACGTGGCAGTAACGTGAGGCTGAACAAAGTCGAGACCGAATGATGATGATTTCAGAATATATTCTGCGGTAAAATTCCTGGTCTGAAGTTGTGCTGCTTCTCGGTTAGAAACTGTTGGCGTGGCTCTGTGACTGAAGACTCGTGAAACTCATCGTTAGTAACAAGATACCTCCGCTATTATCTGCGCTATCGGAAAGAGTAATACGATTCTTTAGATTTTCCCGTTAACCGACCTTGATGTGATGTCGCACCGACACAGATAGGTGTTATGGCGACGATGGGATAGGAAAGGGCTAGGATTGGGAAGGAAGTTGCCGTGGTCTTAATTAAGGCACGGCCCCAGTCTTCGCCTGGTGTGAAAATATGAAACCACGGAAATTCATTTTCAGGGCTGCCGATGGTGGGGTTCGAACCCATTATCTCCCGAATGCAAGCTCACAGCTGTAGGATTAACTCGCTCAGTGGGAAGATGAAATCTTCAAGGCACACGAAATGCACTTGATGTAGCAAAGTTTTGGTCGAAATATGTGACTGAGTATATTTCCACATGTTTCTGACATGAGAATAATAATGAATCCGATCCTCTTAATAAAAACTGTTATCACTGAGCGAGTTGACTACGCGGCTCTCACGTAACTATGCGTTTGCACTCGGAAGATGATGGCAGCCCTTAAGATATTTCTGCGTGGTTTCCCATTTTCATATCAGTCAAATTCTGGCTTAAGGCCACCTTTCTCGTTCTTATGTTGCCGGAAACGCCCCCTGTGTTAGACCAACATTGAGTGACTAGAAAGAAGCTACAGGGTATTTATTACTTACTTCCAGGGTAAGAGAAGAAGATACACTGCCAGCCAAAAGTTTCCAGACAAGCATTGAACTGTTAAAGAATGAACTGAGATTAAAAGGAAACAACATACCTATGCAAGGAATTGACAAAAATAACAGATATTATAAAACTAATATTTTACAATAAAACTATGTTTTTACGTTACATCTGAGCAAGAAATACACATATGTACGCATTTACTCCCACAGATCACCAGAACACATCAAACTCTCTTCTCAACAAAAGAAAACGCGCTTTGCTGCAAGTGAGCTTTTAACTATTCTCGACATTCTCACAACAAATTTTTCTAACACTGATGCAGGTATACTTTGCCAGGCATTCTTCAAGATGTCCCACAGCTTTTCTGATGAAGAAGGACGCTCTTTTCGGACTTGCCGATCCAACTCCTCCCACAGCAGCTCAATTGGACTTAAGTCCAGGGATGGCGGGGGCCATTCCATTACAAACAATTCCCCAGACTTTTGTTTGTTTTGCAGATAATTCATGCAGTAGGGAAACGTGTGTCTGGGGTCATTGTCTTGTTGGACAAACCCACGTTGCTGCCAGTGACGGTTCAGTTGCCGGCTACCGCGCGTGCGTATGTACGGCGGAATGTATCATGCATTTTACTCACCATGTTTACAGTTTATGCTCAAAAATCATTATCATGCATTATCATGCATTTTACTCACCATAACGAGATAGGATCGAATAGTAGATCTTTTTTTCCAGTGTTCTTTGAATTCGGTGCAGTCTACCAACTCCACTGAATGTGAAACAACCACAACCATCACAGAGCCGCTCCATGTTTCACTGTAGGATACATTTTTCCGATGCTGAACGTTGAAGATAAAATCGTCAGTGTTGCCCAAAAACCTTCGAAACTTGGTTACAGTAATACATTCTGTTATTAAACAATCATTAAACATATTCGTGCGGGTAGATATGTTGTGTCCAGAAACTTTTGGCCGGCAGTATAGATAGATAGATAGATAGATAGATAGATAGATAGATAGATAGATAGATAGATAGATAGATAGATAGATAGATAGATAATTTATTTATTCTGGCAAACTTGGGGACAGCTGTCCCTGTCTTTCACTTGACCAGTATCAAATTTAGGCTGATAACTAATTACATATTATTACAAAGTAACCTATCATAAAGTATGTAGAACTGTAGCTAACAGTAGCCACCTGTACATTAAAATTACAAAAATCAAGGGGAAATAGCACAATAATACAGAAAAGGATTTCAGGTTTTAAGATGTACATAAAGAATAACGTTGTAAAAACAAAAAGAGAATTACTAAACAAAAGAGACTTATCTGTGAAATTTAACTCTTAGCCTGTGATTCAACACCCAAGTTACGAAAGGTATAGGGGAAGGACAAAGTAGACGGTAGGAAGAGGATTTAAAAGAAAAGAGGACGAGGAAGTAGAAAAGTACAAGGTCTTTATTTATGCTTGGCAGGGACTTTCTCGCTCGACCTTGGCCGCCAGTGACGGTTCAGTTGCCGGCTACCGCGCGTGCGTATGTACGGCGGAATGTATCATGCATTTTAAACACCATGTTTACAGTTTATGCTCAAAAATCATTATCATGCATTTTACTCACCATGTTTACAGTTTATGCTCAAAAATCATTATCAGGCATTATCATGCATTTTACTCACCATTTTTACAGTTTACGCTGAAAATGTTCCCCATGCGCTGTCAAACATAATTGGCACCTCCTAATGAAGTTTTCGGTTACTCTACCAAGTTCTTCAGCACTGATGGGTGCAATTGCAGCTCTTATATTGTCTTTAAGTTCACCTAGTGTGTGAGAGTTGTTCCCATGAACTACATTTTTTAACATTCCCCACAAATAAAAATCGCATGCCGTTAAATCTGGGCTACGAGGGAGCCACAGATTTTTACTTATGATCCTCGTACCAAACACGCTTCAGTAAGGAGATAACGACCTTTACGTCTATTTTTATTGTTTACTGAACCTGTAGGCTTGAATCTCTTGGCCAGTTGTTTTATTGTCCGATTGATAGGAATAAGCTTGCCTGGAAATTTCGCTCGAAACCTTTGTCTTGTCCTAGCGCTCGATTTTCTGCACTTAATGTAATTATTGTGCAGATATACACATTCACGTAACGAATATTTCACATACATTACAGCACTATAAACTCTCACAATAAAATACTATACAATACGACATACAGTACGCAGTAGCTTCATTGAACATCCTACTATCTCGGAGCTCAGCTCTCAACAACTGCAGAAGTGCCGGAACCGCACGCGCCAGCGGCCGATAGCGGCCGATAGCGGCCTGTCATTGGCGGCCAAGGTCGAGTGATAAAGTCCCTGCCAAGCATAAATAAAGACCCTGTAATTATGTCTTGCTGCTTTGCTATTTGTATCTTTTCATCACATGTTGTGCGCATGCCCTTTGAAATTTCTTGGACGCTGATAGCCCCCTGACGTCTTGAGGTAAGTTGTTCCATTCACGAATTGCAATAACTGTGCAGGAATTGCCGTATTCTGAGGACTTGTGACTGGGTATGGTAAGGATATACATATTTTGCTTTTATGTTTTTTCGTAGTGTGATGAGAGATTACAGAAACGTTGTTTAAGATAAGGAGTAGAAGTGACATTTAAAGTTTGTTGAGGTAAGGTTAGCCAGTCTGTCTTGTAGACGGAGCCAACCAAGTTTGATGTAGGACGACGTCACATGCTCTGTGTTGTGATAGTACATATATCACACCCTCGCACTATATGTAGAAGTGAGAGATATTATTGTCAGTATTCGATTTATTCTTCTTCTTCTTTCTTCGTTTCGGCCTGCTGTGGACCACGTTATTTCAACCGTTTGCATCCCTGAGCTTTAATTCTTCTCCAGTACTCTCGCATTCTCGTTCTGTGAGCCTCCCTCCTTTCATCAGTCCACTTCTTGCCTGTTTTCAACTTTGACCTTTCTTGGAACCTCTTGTATCCCTGGAGCTTTTTCTGGAGAGGAGCACGTTTCTGGATGTCTTCGAGTATGATTCCTATTTCCTGAAGGTCTTTTTCAACTTCGATAAACCAGGGTCCCTTGGTTTTCTTGTTAAGAAAGTAGGAAAACATCCTATTGGTCTGTCTCTGTGTGCTCATGCGTGCTATATGGCCATAAAAATGAATCCTTTTCCAAATCGTGTCCGTTATCCTCTCCATATGCTGGTACAGATCGCTGTTGTGTCGTCTCCTGTACTCACCATTTTCTTTGATTGGTCCAAGAATCTTTCTCAGGATTTTTATTCCTTTAGCTTCTAGCTTCTCCATCAGACCTTTTCTGTTCATTGCAAGGCATTCTGCTGCGTACAGTGCTTCCGGGCGTACAACCGAACAATAATGCCTAAGCTTGGCGTTGATGGACACTGATCTTTTGTTGTAGACATTCCTAGTCAGCTGATATACCATCTTCATCCTGTTGATTTTGTACATGATTGCTTCTTTCTCAGAGTTGTTAAGTACTATCCACTCACCTAAGTACTTAAAATTTTCCACCTGCTTGATTTTTCCCTGTTCCATAATGAGCTCTCTGGGAGCTGGCTTGATGTTGGTTATAAACTCTGTTTTTTCGAAAGAGATTTGCAGGCCAGCTTTTGCTGCTTGGATTCTCAGTTGGTTAATTTGTTTTTCAGCAGTATCTAGGGAATCCGAAAAGATCGCTAGGTCATCAGCATAAGCTAGACAGTCTATGATAAGATCATCTTTCTTATATCCTATTCTAAGGCCATTCTCAACCTCTTCCTTTCACATCTCCTTGCGCCATTCCCGAATGAGTTTCTCCAGAACGCAGTTGAAGAGAAGGGGTGATAGTCCATCCCCTTGCCTAACACCAGTCTTGATTTCGAAGACGTTCGAAATTTCTCCCCTGAATTTCACCCTGGACGTAGTGCTGGTTAAGGTCTGTTGAATGATAGCTCTCGTTTTGTTGTCTAAGCCCATTTCCTTCAGAATGCGGAGAAGAGTGTGTCGATCTATGGAGTCACAGGCTTTTTGGAAGTCAACAAAAGTAACTACAAAATTCCTATTCCTGGATTTTAGGTACGACAGGACAAACTTAAGGTTCATGATCTGCTCTGCACAAGATCATCCTTTTCTAAAGCCTCCTTGGTATTCACCCAACTATGAATCAAGTTGCTCTTCTGCCCGAGTTTGAAGGGCTTTGGAAAGAATTTTGTATGTTACTGAGAGAAGGGAGATGCCGCGGTAGTTGTTTACATCTGTTTTCTCACCTTTCTTATGTAGGGGATGAATCAGGGCTGCTGTCCAATCATTTGCGATCCTCTCTGTTTCCCAGATCTCGCGAATGATCTCAGTTAGTTTATCGATCGCCTTTTCACCTGCAGACTTCCAGAGTTCAGCAATTATCACATCTTCTCCAGGTGCTTTGTTGTTCTTTAATGATATAATTATCTGTTTGAATTCCTCTTTTGTGGGGGGAGAAGAGTCTGGATTGGGATGTCTGGATTCTTCAAAGGTGAATTCTGATTCTGGTTCTTCGCAAATAAGAAGAGATTCAAAATATTTAGCCAAGATTTGGCAGTTATCCTTGTCGTTGTAGGCAACTTTTCCATTGTGATCTCGGAAATGTAGACTTGGTGGAGTGTACTTGGTGAGGTTGCGTTTGAAGGTTCTATAGAAATCCCTAGTATTATTCTTATTAAAGTCCTGCTCGATCTTTGTCAGTTGGATTTTGTCAAATGCGCGCTTTACTTGGCGGATCACTTTCGCTGCATGTTTCCTAGCCTCCAGAAAGTCTTCATATCTTTCTGGATTCTTCAGGGAATTCCACTTTTGCCAAGCGATTTGTCTTTTTGTTATGGCTTCATCACATTCTTGAGTCCACCACGGATGCTTCTTTGGTTTCTTTAGCAATACTGTCTCCTTAGGCGTTTCAACAATGGCATGTTTCAGTTGTTCCCAATTTTCTGTGTCCAAAGACTGAAGTTTCTGGGTGAATTCTTCGCTAGTTTTCAGCTTTTCTGTATCAAATTTGCTAGAGTTCTTTATCTTAACTCTCTTGGTGTTTCTTGGATGAAGCTTAATTTTGATCTTGGATAGATAGTGGTCTGAGTCAATGTTAGCACTTCTCAGGACTTTAACATTTTGGATCTCTTGTGTTGCTTTTCGTGCAATGGCAACATGATCTATTTTAAATTCTCCCAAGTGAGAATTTGGTGATATCCATGTCTTTTGTTTTCTCGGTAGATGTTTGAAGGCTGTTGATTTAAGAACAAGATTGAATGCCTTACAAAGCTCTATAAGCCTTTCCCCATTTCGGTTGGTTCGTCTGTGGGCTGGATAGCTTCCAACGATGTTTTGGAATTTCCTTTCTTTGCCAATCTGGGCATTGAAGTCTCCAAGCAAAATGATTGTGTGTTTGTCAGGAATTTTAGATATAACATTCTAGGTCCTCCCAGAATTTGTCTGTTCCTTCCGGGTCTTTCTTGTTTGCCTGGTTGATTGGTGCATGTACGTTCACAAGCGTGTGTACGTTGTTCATACTCCGAAAGCTAAGCATCGAGACCCTGCAGTTAGGAGAGCTGAAGTCAGTGACTGAATCAATAATTTTCCTGCTGACAATAAATCCTGTACCAAGGTGTGGAACAGTTTTCATCACACGTTTGCCAGTTTTCCCTTTGAAGATTCTATAACCTTGTGATTCAAACGCATGTTCATCAGTAAACCTCGACTCTTGAATTGCTGTAATTAGGATTTCATGATGGGAGAGGACATCCGTAAGATGTTTGAGTTTACCAACTTTCAAGAGGGAGTTGGCATTGAATGTAGCAAAACAATTTCGGTGTTTGTGGCTGATTTTGTTCCTAGGAGTCTCCGATACCTCCTTGCATGTAGGTGCAGGCTCCCCAGAATCCGAAGGCCGGCTTACGTCACTCAAGGCGACGGTGGATTTGTTACCACCTGGGGTACAATTTCCTGTTGAATTTTCCTCCATGCTTTGCAGTTGAAAACTTGTAGTTTGCGGTCGGTGTAGTTTTACATTATTATTATTATTATTATTATTATTATTATTATTATTATTATTATTATTATTATTATTATTATTATTATTATCTGCATTTCAATTGTATACTTTGTAATATTTGTAAGCTGGAAGGTCTCCATATATGGTAGGTGTGAGTATTTTTTTGTACAACGGCTGGAAAAACATTGCTATATTGAAATTGAAAACTTTGCATGAGTCGTGTATATATCCCAGTCTGATGAGATGAGCTTGTTGTTGTACTCGGAAAGTTTTATGACTCATGTGAAACACCCCAGAGTTTGTTATTGTCTTGGGAGCAAGGAGAAATCCAGGGCGTGGTCTTGACAAGAGGATCTACCATGATTGGATGGCCAGGATAAATCTCGACGTATCATCTGAGAGGAAGGGGAATGCTGATGTCTATTTAGCATGTGATCAAATGGCGGGAAACCACACACACTGTACGGGAATGAAGTAGTGCGGACACACGATACGGGAGTGAAACTGGGTATACGGTACTGGAGTGACACTGCTGCACTATACCGGACTGGACTTCAAACGTTCGTGGAACGTTGTCTGTGTTTACGCATTGCGTATTGTCTCACTTTGTGGTGGCTTGGTATTACATGTTGCTGGGAGGTGCTATATCTCAGACATTCCATAATTTGTGTTCAGGAACGACAAGCGTGTGTTGCTCAAATGTCTATATCTTTACAAGTGTTAAAGTCAGTGAACACAGTATTCTGAGGTACAGTATCTGTGTGATATTACAAGTGCCGATTATGAGAATCGGCAAGTCGTGTTGATACAGAGACAGTGAAGGATTCTTAATCTACATATATGTACATTGTTCAACGGACTAAACGCAAATGGTGGCTTAGTTCTCGCTTTCGTTTCCTCACTGTTTTCTTTGTTGCTGTTGTAAATATGGAGTCTTACAGCAATATTTTGTTTGTGTATTATAAGTGTATTTTCGTGTGTTGATGAGGTGCTCATGCACGGATTTTATTGAGAATATAGTTAGATAAATTTAGGATCAGTGAAGTTATTGATGAACCTAGGTGCAGTTCCTACCTATTTAGTAGTTCTCAGAAGGATAGGTAAGGCCTGTAGCAGATGTACCAGTACGCAGCATTATGTACACACGCTGGGAGATAAAGAATTATCATGCTCTATCTAAATTCGAGGGATCCATTCTGGTGAACTCTGGCGCCCATACTACGGATATTTCGATTAATTATTTTTATTAATTGAATTTATTTCAAGTATTTTATTAAGTTTTTGAGTAATTTTATTTATTTATATATTTTTATTTATGATATATTATTATTTATTAGTATTCACAAACTGTTACATTGTATTTAAGGTTTCAGATGAACCTCACACAATGTATTTTCCTTAGAGGGAGACAAGACTAGCGTGGTTACAGTTTCTAACGATTTAAAGATAAGATGTATGGAACTAAACGAGGCCACGGAACTGATTACAAATAGAGGACTGTGGTAGCGTTTAGTAAATTAACAGAGGCTTGCAGACTGAATGCTGAAATAAATAAAAGTCTATAATGAAATATGTATGTATGTATGTATGTATGTATGTATGTATGTATTACGTATGGGTTTTTACCATTTATGTTTATTCACAGCATGCCCCATTACATGGCAGTAATACTACATGCTTTGAGTAATCATATTACAAATGTAACTTAATTTCCTAACTACATATGAGATACAATCTTAATTCGATGGCTGTTATGATTTGGACAAATATAAAAGTAACAATGTAAACTAAACTATATCCTTTTTTCACAGTTGTTCAAATACAAATGAATTCGTGAAACGTAAGAACTGTTTAAAATAATTTTTGACTAACCTAATTTTGCTCACTGGCCATGACTCTGTTCCTAAATTATATTTAACTAAAATGCTTCTTTCTCTCACAAGTAATTGATGGAATTGCGTGGATATATGGGACTATCTAAAAATTTTAAAACGATGAAAATAAGCTCGTAATTTTTCATGACCCGTTACAATTGAGGTGGAATTTGGCGTTCAATAAATATGTTTGGGAAAGTCTGTCTATTACACTGAGGAAAAACTATTTTTTACTGAACCCTTCGTCGTTTGGTCCCATTCACTCTGCCATTTTCTTAAGCTGTCGTCTCTCAATTCCTTAATTAAAACACTTTTAGTAATTTTGCTGTAACACTAATTTCACTGTCGTGTGCTGCTTCCTTGGCCAGAAGATCTGCGAGTGTGTTACCCCAGTTCCCAGCATGTATGTATGTATGTATGTATGTATGTATGTATGTATGTATGTATGTATGTCTTTATCTAATTTATTTGAAACCTGCCATATCTTATTTATTGATAACAGAAAAGAATAATTCCTAACAAATGGTCAAGTTATTTTCTGAAATGAAGCAGTGTTTTCAGGGAAACCTATATTATTTCAATATCAATAGAGCACTTGGCCTGCCAACGCTCCTCTAAGGGCTGACTTCCAAATTGGAAGCACGACGTACTATCGTATGCTGCGTGTCTCAAAGTCAAGGACCGTGAAAGCCTGTTACGAGGTCTTCTTCGTTACTTGAGCCCACTTTTGTGTGCGCTCTTGGTATATTCTTCACTCAAGGAGATGGGATGGCAGCAGAAAGATTTTCCCTGCTTCCATTCTATCTTTCTCCTTTATATCTCTTATCCCTCGCAGGCTTACAACACTCAGAATAACCTCGTCCAATTGGAGCTGTCGTGGCACAATTGGATCGTAACAGCTAAAGAAAGTATTCACGTCGTTTGCTGGCTCTAATAAATACAGCCTGCTCGTAAAATCTTTAACAGCAGTCTACTCAACATGATTGTGCCACGTGTTTGCAATAGAAATTTTCGTCTAATCTGAAATTGAGAGATTATCCGCGAGAGGAACGAAATTTCCGTAATTCATAGAACACCACGAGAATTAATTAACATGTCCTTAAGTTTATCCCTGTACATCTTTCCTGTAGCAACCTGTTTCAAAGAATGTCAAACGTCGAGTGCAAATTTCTCTTCTTGCCCAGTTTTTCCCGTCAAGTCATTAAACAATTAACATAATGACTCTGCAAGGGAGCTTCAATAATTTAATGTACAGATCATCATTTTATGAAAATAGGAAAATGTGCGCAAGTGGTAACTGTATGCACTATTTTCCAGTGTACTCGCCATAAACACTCAAACATTTTTCCCACTATTGAACAAGCTTAGTCATGAAGTACATATTACACTGCATTTTGATTCTCGACTCTCTTTCCAAACAGGAAGACAATGCATGGACCGAACAGGTGGAAATCTAACGGAGAAAATATATAATATGCATACTGTGAGTAGTAGATCTTTATTGGACATTCCTTAAGTAGCATTAATATGTATTAATAGCTGTTGACTTCATAGGCTAGTTGGAGAGGGATCTCACCTTCATCTTCGTAGGGTACTTTGTCTTATAGGTACTCCTCAACTGGTGTGACATTTTTTCGCAACCATTAAGATCACATTTTTGTTAGCGTTACAGAATACAAAAACGCGCAAAATTTTTAAGTGGACAAATCCCCTGTTTGATTCGTCTCGTCGACTTCTCTTCAAGTTACCCCTTTGAGTGGGGGACGCAGATGAAGAATACACCCACGGTATGCCCAGGCGACTAAAAGGGACGACCAAGGGATGATACTTTTGTAACTATGAGGCAGTCTGTGATTATTAGTTTAACGCGATGAACACCATGGGTCCACTTTACTTGCGATTAGTACTCTTACTGCGCCTATTTCTGCTCTCTGTGAGAGCAATAACTACTACTAGCTGAGGAACTCGTATCGCTACTGCCTCCAGCTGGGTCTGTGGTTAGTATCATCCACTGATCTCTATACCTGGATGGCTGGTAGCTTGAGTAGCAGTAAGCCGAATAGAAGATGACTGGCGTAGTAAGATGGCAGCGAGCGCACGGTGCAATAGACCACGAGGAGCGCGCTTCATTTGTTAATGTTTAGATCAGTGACGACAGGTCTTTTGATTGTAGTTCCACGAGTGTTTTGTGCTGTGTTATTGCAAAGTAAATGGTAGTGTGTTTTATGAATTTAGTTTCGTTGCCTTGTAGTATGCTTGTGAATTACAAGATTAAATTTAAATATGTATGTGTTTATGTGAAATATGAATGAAGAAACATTCTTCGGGGTATTAACATACCGCAGTGTTGAGATTATGGATGTACAAAGAGAACCGATCAGCAGAAGGAGAAATCATTTCATCGGGGAGTTTTATACTGTACATAAGAATCTTCCTAGGGTAGTGTTTTGAGTTTTAGGTTTATTGTATCTTATTTCGCATATTCTGGGAGCAAAATGGCAATTAATTTTTGTAGGTTTCCTTTCTCGAGACCCGAACGTCTAAGATCATCGATTAGGAGTATCAGGCGGGAGAATTGGGAGCCTTCTAAAACAGCTGTTCTCTGCTCGGATTACTTAGAGGAAGACTGTTTTTATAGAAATGGACAAACTGTACACCTTAGAAGTGATGTACAGCCAACTGTTTTCAATTTTACTGAACATTAACTGCAAGTAAAGATTTTCTTTTTTTTCCTCATATTTAAACTGACAGTTTCGATGTAATAATTGACGTGACCTTATAACAATCTTAGAAAATGAAGTCTGGATGAATTCTAGACCTTATTTACATCAATAATAATTATGGGTTTCAGACATTGGAGTGGTGGGAGAAGGGAAAGTGTGGTGGGTGTTTGGGGCTATCCCATTATACTATTCGTGGTATTTGGGACTCTTTTAACTGGTGTTACATATTTCTTATGATGACTATCAATATCGCTTTGCTAGCTGAATTTAATTAAAGAGGTCTGTAATAGTAAATTAAGTTGCAGGTAATGTGATACATTGACAAGTTTTGAATATTTGCTGGTTTTATAAATGTGTAAATTTGCTTCAATGATATTTTAATTTGATAATATGCGCGTTATTTCATGGAAACAGGAAACAGAAATTCACTATCAAGTACCGATTACGATATGTCGAATCTAGGCCTGTATAGTGAGCTACGTTTATAGGTACATCATTTTAAGAATGCATAATTTCGTGGCATACATGTATACAATTTACAGCAATGTTTCCAGAAACTGGTTTTCACTCGTATTGTGTTACCGATCGCTAATTGCATGTATTCAGCACCTAAGTTAATATTTGTCGGCCGTTATTAGACACTCATGTTTATTGCTATCCCGGGGATTTACTGACCTCGGAATGACGTGTCAGTGATCCCAATGTCCTTATGCTTTGAGTGAACACGTCTCTATATTTTTAATTATTCCAATGCGCCATTAATTGCGACTTAAAATTGACTATATTATCATTGCTTCCCCATAAGGAGAGCTCTAGGTTGGGTACGCCAACATAGCGAACCGCGCGCTCAACTTGGCGTACTTTCATCTGCAGCGGAGACCTGCCATCAGCGATCCATGTATAGAGATCAGTGGTATCATCGGGAGAGGATTACTATGGCAGCACCATGGGTCTGTGTTGCCTGTGGGTGTTGCCATAATGTGTGATACAGCGTGGGTCTACATTGCCTGTGATTAGTACCACTATGCGAGCAACACCATCGGTCTACGTTGTTTGTGAATAGTACCCTTTTGTGAGGAACACCATAGTTCTACGTTGTTTGTAAGTAGTACCATTATATGAAGAACACCTTGGGTCTGTGTTGCCTGTGGGTGGTGCCATAATGTGTGATACAGCGTGGGTCTACATTGCCTGTGATTAGTACCACTATGCGAGCAACACCATCGGTCTACGTTGTTTGTGAATAGTACCCTTATGTGAGGAACACCATAGTTCTACGTTGTTTGTAAGTAGTACCATTATATGAAGAACACCTTGGGTCTGTGTTGCCTGTGGGTGGTGCCATAATGTGTGATACAGCGTGGGTCTACATTGCCTGTGATTAGTACCACTATGCGAGCAACACCATCGGTCTACGTTGTTTGTGAATAGTACCCTTTTGTGAGGAACACCATAGTTCTACGTTGTTTGTAAGTAGTACCATTATATGAAGAACACCTTGGGTCTGTGTTGCCTGTGGGTGGTGCCATAATGTGTGATACAGCGTGGGTCTACATTGCCTGTGATTAGTACCACTATGCGAGCAACACCATCGGTCTACGTTGTTTGTGAATAGTACCCTTATGTGAGGAACACCATAGTTCTACGTTGTTTGTAAGTAGTACCATTATATGAAGAACACCTTGGGTCTGTGTTGCCTGTGGGTGGTGCCATAATGTGTGATACAGCGTGGGTCTACATTGCCTGTGATTAGTACCACTATGCGAGCAACACCATCGGTCTACGTTGTTTGCGAATAGTACCCTTTTGTGAGGAACACCATAGTTCTACGTTGTTTGTAAGTAGTACCATTATATGAAGAACACCTTGGGTCTGTGTTGCCTGTGGGTGGTGCCATAATGTGTGATACAGCGTGGGTCTACATTGCCTGTGATTAGTACCACTATGCGAGCAACACCATCGGTCTACGTTGTTTGTGAATAGTACCCTTATGTGAGGAACACCATAGTTCTACGTTGTTTGTAAGTAGTACCATTATATGAAGAACACCTTGGGTCTGTGTTGCCTGTGGGTGGTGCCATAATGTGTGATACAGCGTGGGTCTACATTGCCTGTGATTAGTACCACTATGCGAGCAACACCATCGGTCTACGTTGTTTGTGAATAGTACCCTTTTGTGAGGAACACCATAGTTCTACGTTGTTTGTAAGTAGTACCATTATATGAAGAACACCTTGGGTCTGTGTTGCCTGTGGGTGGTGCCATAATGTGTGATACAGCGTGGGTCTACATTGCCTGTGATTAGTACCACTATGCGAGCAACACCATCGGTCTACGTTGTTTGTGAATAGTACCCTTATGTGAGGAACACCATAGTTCTACGTTGTTTGTAAGTAGTACCATTATATGAAGAACACCTTGGGTCTGTGTTGCCTGTGGGTGGTGCCATAATGTGTGATACAGCGTGGGTCTACATTGCCTGTGATTAGTACCACTATGCGAGCAACACCATCGGTCTACGTTGTTTGTGAATAGTACCCTTTTGTGAGGAACACCATAGTTCTACGTTGTTTGTAAGTAGTACCATTATATGAAGAACACCTTGGGTCTGTGTTGCCTGTGGGTGGTGCCATAATGTGTGATACAGCGAGGGTCTACATTGCCTGTGATTAGTACCACTATGCGAGCAACACCATCGGTCTACGTTGTTTGTGAATAGTACCCTTATGTGAGGAACACCATAGTTCTACGTTGTTTGTAAGTAGTACCATTATATGAAGAACACCTTGGGTCTGTGTTGCCTGTGGGTGGTGCCATAATGTGTGATACAGCGTGGGTCTACATTGCCTGTGATTAGTACCACTATGCGAGCAACACCATCGGTCTACGTTGTTTGTGAATAGTACCCTTTTGTGAGGAACACCATAGTTCTACGTTGTTTGTAAGGAGTACCATTATATGAAGAACACCTTGGGTCTGTGTTGCCTGTGGGTGGTGCCATAATGTGTGATACAGCGTGGGTCTACATTGCCTGTGATTAGTACCACTATGCGAGCAACACCATCGGTCTACGTTGTTTGTGAATAGTACCCTTATGTGAGGAACACCATAGTTCTACGTTGTTTGTAAGTAGTACCATTATATGAAGAACACCTTGGGTCTGTGTTGCCTGTGGGTGGTGCCATAATGTGTGATACAGCGTGGGTCTACATTGCCTGTGATTAGTACCACTATGCGAGCAACACCATCGGTCTACGTTGTTTGTGAATAGTACCCTTTTGTGAGGAACACCATAGTTCTACGTTGTTTGTAAGTAGTACCATTATATGAAGAACACCTTGGGTCTGTGTTGCCTGTGGGTGGTGCCATAATGTGTGATACAGCGTGGGTCTACATTGCCTGTGATTAGTGCCACCATGCAAGGAACACCATGATTCTTCGTTACCTGTGATTAGTGTTGTTATGAGGGGTCGTTGACCTGGATTTTGGACCACTTTCGACAACAATCATCATAGAAAATAAGGTATTGTGAATCGGATCCACTGATAGTTTTGAATTTATGGTAATTTTCTCATCATCATTCATTTTAGATTCTAGTCAGTGGATAAATTTTGAATTCGGTGCTTTTTTTTTTGCTAGTTGCTTTACGTCACACCGATACAGATAGCTCTTATGACGATGGTGGAGTAGGAAAGGCCTAGGAGTGGGAAGAAAGTGGCCACGGCCTTAATTAAGGTACAGCCCTAGGATTTGCCTGGTGTGAAAATGGGAAACCATGGAAAACAACCTTCAGGGCTGTCGACAGTGGGGTTCGAACCCACTATCTCTCGGATGCAAGCTCACAGCTGCACAACCCTAACCGAATGGCCAACTAGCCCGGTCGTTTCATTTCGTTATACCTCATATCATTACGGGCCGATGATCTACCTGTTGGGCGCCTTTAAACAACAAACATCATCATCATTAAGTGGACAAGTTAAACAGTGTCTGAGAAATAAAACTATAACACCTAGATGGAGACAAGCAAAACAGGAGTATCTTATGGATCTCTCTTCCAAGAACATGGGCCCTAAAATAAGCAACGACCGCAAATATATCTCAGTCCATCCCATCCTCTTTAATAATCCATATATAACCTCAAATACGAAAACAGGCGGCGGAGTTAAAGCACAGGTGATTGTTTAATAATCGTGTTTTAATAAACAAAAAAGTGTTGCCTGGTAGTAAACAGGGATTCTTTGTAGTGTGGATGCAAGAAAGCTTGTGGATAAAGAAGACGGTGATCCTATTTAGAAGACATTCGTGTTGAATGCAGCTGTTATGTATAAATATTTGTGTGTACAGGCATTTTTCACAGGTCAGCGTTGGTGGAAACGAAAACAAGGTTATGAAAAATTAAATTTTAACTGGAATATTCGTTCTTTACATTCTACTCTTTTCCACAGCCTTCGCCAGATAAATAATAATAATAATAATAATAATAATAATAATAATAATAATAATAATAATAATAATAATAATAATAATCGTGTGGCCTCAGCTACCGTGTCCATACATTTCAATTTGACGCCATCTGGCTGTCTGCTCGTCAATTTCACTGTTCTGTTTTACTCTGATATCTTGGCTTGACAATCTTAGAGGCTGGTGCAATATGTCATCAGTTGAACTGTTCCGCGCTGCCACAAACAAGACGAAAATAGCCATCATGATCGCCAACATCCGAAACGGATAGGCACCGAAAGAAGAAGAAGAAGTTTTACTCTGTGCCTACTAGATGGCAGACCGAGTAAACCGAACCTCCCTTGAGAGTCTATGGCTGAGATTTAATTAATTTTGCCAGGTAAACACCAAATGTGTCATCAGAGACCTTTTACATGCCCACATCGTACGGCATGGAGTGTGGAATGGACTTTTGTTCACCCTTCAAAAATCCGCCTACCTCTGCCGGGTTTTTACCCGCTATCTTCGGATCCGGGGGCCGACACTCTACCACTGATCCACAGAGGCAACTTTTTTTCCAGAGGAAATTGGTTCTTGTTAACGCTTCCGCCATTTCCATCCATAAATAATAGGATGTATATAATTTATTATTAAGATATCAGTTTTCTAGCATGATTACTCTGCGCTTTTTGCCGTCCAGAGACTGATCTTGCTCATATATTTCAGTGATATATTGACCTATCAGTGCTGTGTGATACATTATTAAATTGCTAAAATATAGCACGAATTATCCATGCTTGAGTAGTTGAGAGGAAACTGTGGTAGCAGCGGACACAAATCACCTGCTCTCGTATATCGCGCCAGCTAATATAAAATATCTCACTAAAATTAATCACCTATATGAATTTGTGATAGTGGTAGATGGAAATTTAAGTCTACTATTACTTGTGATGAACTGTGTGGTACGTTTCGATATTCAACCATTTGTTACCGAACTGGATAAAATTTGAACGTGGCCGATAACTTCCGTAGTACATTACGTAATGTAGGGCCTACTATATGGCTGAAAAGGATAAAACCTGCACAAGTCGTTGGTAGGATATAAAATTTACTTGTGTTGATCTACGGACGGTTCCAGGTATCTGGGGAGTGATAACGGATTGAATAATCACCTACTTCCCACAATGAAGGCTATATATCGAATCTGAGGAATGCATACGGGAATTTCCAAATCAAAATTCGGATTTTACGTAAAATAATAATAATCATCATAAGTGTTAGAAAGCAACGCCTTGTCTTCCGCTCCTTGTTTCATTTCATAGTAAGAACCATAACGAAGACAGTGCCAAGTCTTGAAGAAATTGTTTTCTCGGTCGTCCTTGGCCTTTCTTCCCCGTGAATTTCCATTCCACCAAATTGGTGACAAAGATGTTATATATTGATAGCATCAGTTCTCCCTTTCTTTGAATTTCTCCATTTAATCCTTAATATTCGTTTCCAGACCCACATCTCAAACGGACATGATAAAATGGCCTGAATAGTTGAGAGGAAACTCTGGTCCTAGCACACACAAATCATCTGCTCTAGGACTATAATATATTGTGCCACCTAGTATAAAATATCTCACTAATATTTAACGGCAACGGGAAATATGTCTGCTGGCGAGACCTAGTGTTCATAGTGCACTACGTCTTATGGTAAAGGCAAGAGTAATTTTGTTACTTTCATTGATCTATACCCCCTGTGGGTGGCGGACGCAGATGATGAATACACCCACGGTATCCCCTGCCTATCGTAAGAGGCGACTGAAAGAGGCCCCATTGGGCTCTAAACTTGGGAGCGCGGTTTGGCAAATACGGGGCCCTTAGCTGAGTCATGGTATTGCTTCCACTTACTTGTGCAGGCTTCTCACATTCGTCACACCCCCCTTGATCAACCCTTGCTCTTTTCCGATCCCGACGGTATTAGAGCACTTAAGGCGTAGCGAGGTTTACATTTTCACGCCCTTCGTGGCCCTTGCCTTTCTTTGTCCGGTACTTCAGTTTTTGAAAAGTGGGATCTCTCCCTCATTTTTCTCTTTCTGACTCTTCATGTGTGAGGGACGCAGATTAAAAATACACCCACAGCGACTGAAAGGGCGACCGAGAGATGATTGAATTAGAACCATGAGACTACTTGTGATTAGTAACAACAGTGGGTGGATCAGTATGGATTTACAGAACCCGTGATTAGTACCCACTATGTGAGGAACACCACGGGATAATTAGGGTCCCTGTGCTTAGTACACCTATGTGAGGAAAACCATGGGTTTGTGTTACCTGTGCGTAGTGCCACAATGTGAGGAACACCGTAAGTCGACGTTACTCGTGATTAGTACCGCTACATGAGAAATACAATGGTTCTACTTTACTAGTGATAAGTATCATCGATTCAGGATTGTGCTTTGGAAGCAGACCCATGGTCAGTATATACTACAGCAGGGCCTCTGAAACGCCCAAAATCTCACTCGTGCAAATCGAGGTGCAAGAACTCCGTGCACTGTGCATCGGTTCCACTCGGCTCGGACCAACGCTTCTTCTCTGGGCTACTCGGCTAAGCTCGGCTCAACTCGGTTTATCTCGGCTCGGATTTGGAGCGCTACGGAGCAAGTGAGGAAGAGGGAGACAGGGAGATCGAGCGAGACAGGCGTGGGGAAAGAGAGAGACAGCGCTATTGCTCCAAATCGAGGAGTGGGGGTCTGCACTCTGGGCAACCAAACGAATTCGTCTTTTGCACCGTGCACAGTGCATGTACCAGGCGCATGCACCCTGAGAGGCCATGTACTATAATTTTAAGATAGTTTCTGAGAAGTTGGGGCATTGCGGGTTGAATGCACTGATTTTTTTTAATAATCATTTTTTATCATCTTTTATTTTGAATTCTAGTCAGTGGATTAATTTTGGAATTAACTTTCAGTATTGTGAACTGGATCCGCTGATTATTTTAAATTCATATTCATCCACTCATTCTTCATCACGTTTTTATTTCTGGTCAGTGAGTGAATTTTGATTTATTAAATTGTCATTATATTTCGTCTCATTTCGTACCATTAGGAGCCGATGACCTACATGTTACGCCTTTTAAACAACAAGCTTCATCATCATCATTGACTTGTCCCAGTCTCATCCTTGGCTTTGACAATATGAATGTTACCGAGATATGCGCGATGCTGGTAATACCTTTCCTAATGCAGCCAGTCCCTGTTTTGAATGGTATGAAAATATCGCTCAGAGGCTCGGTTGGTGAATGCAATTCAGCGGGCTTGGCGGACTGGTATGTAACAGCAACTTCTGGCTCTGTGAGGAAAGCAACGGGAAACTACTTCACTCCTCATTTCCCTAGTACGCCTCTTCAATGACGCCTAGGCTATCTGTGACAGCTGATGGCGGAGCTGTGGAGGATCCAACCAGCCTTCGGACTGAGGACAGAACATAGATGTTATGCATTTTTTGAATAAAACTTACGCAGTTTCGGAATTCATAATTACTGTAGACCTAGTGCATAACTTTAATATTGCGACTTGCACCAACATGACACTCTCATCTCACTGAATGACAGACATTTTATTGAGAGAGAAATACGCAAAAAGGTATCACCCTATAGAGTTCAGGTTTCCCTCCCATCTTTTAAATTAAGATATGACGTCAAAATTTACATTTGATCGGCCAAAACGGAATCAAGTCAAAGTCCCTGCCCACTGTTTCTTTATAGGCCACATTGTTATATTTATTATTATCGCTAAACTTTCATACATTTCCTAATCCTCAATTTTTTTGCTCTACCTACATCTTCAATCAAGGGTTGAACTCATTCTCAATGCGCGAGAATCGCGGGGGAGGCTGCGAAATAAATCTCAATTATGTAGTTTAAATATTATACATAAAGCTATTAAACTATTGTATTTGTTCAAACATCACAGTCTCAATAAGGGATTAGGTTTGTACACAGATTAAGATAATGAGAAATAGATATTTAATATCAACAGTAAACATCATCGTAGATAGAAAAAGATTTTAATTACTGAACAAGTCTCTCAAATATAAGAAAACTAGATTCTTCAGAGGAGAACAAATACTGCCTGGAGAAGGTCTTGTAATTATCTTCAAAGCGGATAGGGAATTAAGGTTGAACCTTCTACAGACATTCGTTTAAAAGTACCAGGAACATATTTGAACGATCTGTGTGAACCTCAATCATAGTCTTTCTATGGCATGACAGGCCAAAGCTTTTCTACTACTTTAAAAAATTATATGATATTCATATTACCAATTGATCTTGGTACTTCTGGAGTGAAAGAATCAGCCGTCTAGGAAAAGTCCTAGTCCATTGCCCCGGAGACAGCCAAATGTATAACAATATAATATGCAAATACACCCTGCTAGGAGGTTTTTCCCGTGTCTCTTATGAACGGACTGGAAAACGCCATGAAATTGAGCAAAACTGGCAAGGCAGCCGGTCTAGACTACATGCGTATGGAGCAGATTCAACACTTTGGAATGGTACCAAACAACGGATCCTAGAGCATTTCAATAATTGTCGGGAACGATGTCAAATGCCTAAAACAAGGCCACTCAAACGTCCAAAATCTCACGCGTGCAAATCGAGGCGCAAGAGCTCCGTGTACTTTGCATCGGTCCCGCTCGGCTCGGCTCGGACTAACGCTTCGTCTACGGGCTACTCGGCTAAGCTCGGCTAAGCTCGGCTGTACTCGGCTCAACTCATCTCGGATTTGGAGCGCTACGGCGCAAGTGGGGAAGAGGGAGACAGGGGGAGCGAGCGGGACGGGCGTGAGGGAAGAGAGAGTAAGCGCTATTGCTCCAAATCGAGGAGTGGGGGCTCTGCACTCTGGTCAACCAAGCGAAGTCGTCTTTTGCACCGTGCACCGTGCGCATGCACCCTGAGAGGCCCTGCTCTAAAATCTGGAGGAAGACTAAAATGGTTGCAATCCTGAAATCTGGTAAGCAGCCTACGGATCCAATGAATTTCAGACCAATATCACTCTTGTGCCAAATATTTCTCACTCGCTCCAACATCGGTCGCACCTTCCAAAATCTACCGGCACTCTTAACTTCCTCACTGGTAGCCTGATCGTCAAACACGTTGATATTGCTTATAATCGTATAGAACCTATTCCTACTGATATTGTCTGCAATGTGTGGGTATCTGGTCTTTTTTCCCCAGCACATCCTTAATTTTGAAAAACCTAATAAAGATGCAACAATCTTCATGTCATGTTCGCTTACCTCCAAATATTTTCCTGTTTGCAGCACGTATCTTCTGCTGGTGAATTCAGACATTTATTCAAAAAGTTATATTGAAGGTAGTTCTCAAAATACTGATGTGGCTTCCTAACCTCAAAATCAACGGTTGAATCAGTACCTGGGGCATGATGAGATGGCTCCAGAAACCTGAAAAGAAAAACACCAAACCATAAAATTAGTAACAAGATACTTTTTTACTCTTTGAACTACAACACACAATGAGATAATTTGTGTAAATGGGCTGTTATCTGGGTTAATTATTTATTAAATGGACCAGTTGACAAAATTACTCACTCTGTATTGTGGCACCATCGCTGAGTAGGATCCCTTCTGGCAGAAACGTCACCGTTGGAAGCTGTTCCATTAGCATCATCATCATCATCACACGCTCCTTCTTCCAGAACGCCAGTACTAACTGCTGGAGCTCGAATATCAGCCTCAACATCCTCATCTTCAATTTCAGTATCTGAATTGTTTGAATCTATGCCATCCAACATCTCAAAAATCGCATCATCCTTCAGCCCTAACAAAAGAAATCGGAAGATCATGTACAGCATAACCTTAAAATATCGATATATTTTTATTTTTAATACCTATGGATGGGCTTACATATTTGATATGTATTTGCCTCACCATTGTATCGCATTAAAGTGAAAAGCATGACGATTCCGAGAATAGAAATATAAATACTGAATCACAGACAACCCATGAGAAAACTGCTTGAAAAGAAGTCATAGGAACCCAATGTATCATATATGATACATAAGATTTATCTTGGTATTACACATTGAAATTTATTGATGATGTTGATGATGATGATGCTTGTAGTTTAAAGGGGCCTAACATCGAGGTCATCGGCCCCTAATGGTACGAAATGAAATGCCAACAAAAAATCAAAATCATTCACTGACCAAAAATAAGGAAATGTCAAGAAGAATGAATGGATTGACATTAACCCAAAAAAAATTAAAAACACATGGATCCGACGCAAAAAAAGGTCATAATTAATAGTGTTACTGACCAAGGGACCACTCATAAAGCATAATCCTGAATCGAGGATGCTTGATGTCTAAAGGGGTACAAAATCTGTGTCTAGGGCCCCACAAAATGGTACATGTCGCGAGTAAAGTAGAACCATGCTATTTGTCATGTTGGGGTACTAATCAAAAGTAGCAAAGACTCACGGTGTTCCACACATTATGGTACTACTCACAAGTATTGTACTTCGTACAGGTAACGCAGACCTATGGTGTTTCTCACACAATGGCGCCACTCATAGCCAACGCAAACCGATGAGTTTCCTCACCTAGGTGTACTAGTCACGGGTGCCGGTCCCACGGGCCCTGTGGTGTTCCTCACATAGTGGGTACTAATCACAGGCAACGCAGACCCACGGTGTCGCTCATATAGTGGTACAACTCACAGGCAACGCCCAGACCTGCGGTGTTGCCCACATGGGTACGACGCACGGGTACTGGAAAACCCCCAGGCCAGGCTCTATGCTGCTACTAATCACAAACCTATTTCATACAAAATATAGTGGTACTACTCGCAAGTACAGGCAACCCATAGTGTTCCCCGCGTGATGGTACGAATCCAAAGTAGTTTCATGTTTCTAATTCAATCATCCCTTGGTCACCCCTTTTAGTCGCCTCTTACGCCAGGCAGGGGATACCGTGGGTACATTCTTTATCTGCGTCCCCCACCCACAGAGGGTAGTGTGTTTGGTCCGCGAGAGGTATTTTATTTCCCTCAAGTCCGCCGGCAAGCCGGTTAGGACGCCCCTATCCGCCACCTGGGAGGCGCCACCTTTGCCCCTGCTACACCAGCGTAGTAGGTTCGCGGTGAAATGTTATTGAAAAAATTGTTACTGTGATAAAAAAATATGATCTCCAGACTTGCAGCACAATTAACAAACAATCTTATGTTACAAAGAACGTAATAATGTAACTTAACGTGTTTATTACGCAGCATTGTTGTTGTGGTTCAATCTCCACCTTATTACAACCTCCCCTGCCATCTCCCGGGAGAGCGAGCAATGAAAAACAGTCACATTTCACGTAAGTCCGGCTCCTCAGCTGCATGATCGTTTCGCCTTTGCTTCAGAGGGCCCAGTGTTCGATTCGGGATTCCGAAGTGCGTATAGTTAATTCCTTTGACTCTGGAACTGGGTCTCTCAGTTCGTCTTAACCCTCAGTCGCCGAGGTGAGAACTCAATAACATAGTTACTGACGTTGGGCGTGAGAGGGTCCCTGGAATAAATTTCAACTTATGGACGGTTAGCGTAAGTTTTCATGAGCCAAGTATTATCAATGAGTTTAGCAAGCATTGTAGGAAACGCTTTAGTGCAATAATCGACATGACGTTCTTTCTGACTTGTATTAAGCATGACATACTTTCTAATGATCAAAATATTTCACATTTCAAAATTTGTTCTCATCAAATAAAAGACTAAAGCGTTCGTAAATGAATAAATACCAGATTACGTCATAAGGTATGATAAATAAAACGTAGATACCACATTCCTTTCAGACATGATATAGGCTTTTGGACTTATGCCGTTTCAATAAAATAAGGTGAAATTCTGTACGTTTCGCAGAGAACATTGCTGTGCGTCTTGAAAAGAAGATCTCGACTGTTCCCAAGGAAGACTTCTCAAAGCATGAAGTTTGAATTTAGACGTGAAGTGGAAGTGGTACGTTCATTCGTCACTTGATCTTTTGTTCCCAGCACATCCTTAATTGTGGAAAAACTAATAAAGATGCTTTATCGTAATGACGTGCAGTCTACGAGACTCCTGCATTACTTCAGACATTATTATTTCGGTTCCTCATTATTGCCTAATTGCACAATAATGGCCTCCTGCGTGAATGTTTAAGACGATGAAAGAGGAACGTACCAGGAAGATCAAATGTCTGAACTGAAGCGAATGACCCATCATTAGAGGCACCTGTTTCTGGGAAACGTTTTGCCTAATATCGTGATGATTTAAAAAATTATTTCGGTATATTTTTCGCTCCTTTTATTTCATTTTGTCAATGTCGCTAAAGGTTATTTCCAATTTTCAGCAATAAAAGCGAAACCAAAAGATAGCTGATAGCATATTTCAGTTAAACATCGTACTTTATTTTTACATACGAACAAGAAACATGAGCATAATTCTTCTTCTCAAAACACACATTAGGCTACATACTATGTCAAAGCATGTAAGTTTGGAAAAAATGTTATCCCGCCACTTTAACCAGTGGGGACCATCCTACGTGTATAATTTATACATCAGTCTAAAAAAGAAAGAGACACCATGAGTTCCATTATTACGGGGGTCAGATCTGTTCTCCTGTCAAGCATTGTATTACAATACATTGAAAATGATCTCTCACTATCACTAATACTGACTGGGGTCCACAAAGACTTGACTGTAGCTTCCAAAAAATACCCGTATTCTGATACCAGGCAAAGAGGACCTTCACATCAATATCTTTACCTGCTGTACGTGAACTACCAGCTAGATCCCTAAACACTGGCTGGGTATGGTTCAAAATACTATGATGTTAGAAGTTCTCGTAGATGAGAGTTCATTAGAATGTTGTAAATGATGCTTCTTGGATCAAAGAGTCATTTTACATGATTTCCTCAATTATTTCGCGATTTTGCTCTAAGGTGACTAGTTTCGCGTTTTCAGCCAAATTTCCAAAATTTCGCAAAAATTGTGGGATTTTGCGCTCTGCGGAAAATAGGTGCCTTTACCCATCATCTACAGGACTATGTGAGACTCCACGTCAGTAACTCAGGATCTCTTCATCTACACACAACACAACACACCACACTACCAGCCATCACTGAAATACACAACAGTGCACACATCCTCCATAGAGGATTGGCACCAGGAAGGGCATCTGGCCATTAAACTGGGCCAAATTTTCCGCAATTGTTGACGTCAATCAATTGAGAAAAGTGTCAGGAAGATATAGAGTCTAATTTCACGTAACGTAAGCTTCCGCTTAGATATCTTAGTATCTGGAACGAAAAGGCTACGGTGTTGGCTTCTTTTGAATGCCTCTTTTGATGGCCCTGTATTTGGGAACATGCAAAGGTGTCATGGGGTCCCTTAACTGCGTCTTCTTTCATACCCGACCTCCCGTAGTTAACTGCGGTTCCAACGGTGTTCCGTTTGTGAGATCTGTGGATTCTGTACGTTCCCACCTGTCATGACCCTCCCTAGTCTTGTCTTAATAAATTCATTGTTCGAAAGATTGGGATTCTTCTTCTTCTCCTCCTTTTTCCTCTTCTTCTCCACCTCCATCCCTCTTGTCAGTCTCCTCTCCATCGTATGTTTAATTCGATCTCCAAATTAGGAGTGCTTGTACTTCTACGTGATTTTTAGGTCGTTTCCAAAGCCCCAGGAACTCCAGCATTATCCGTACTACTTTCATACCTGAAATCTCACATGCGTTAACCAGAATTCCAGTCACGGTCACCTTGGTCAGAAGCCAGGTGTATGTATAAATTTTTCCAGTTTTGTGGTAAAGGAAACAAGTAATTTTCAAGGGAAATTCATTTTTTATTTATTCAAAATATTGGCCATCGGCTTCTACACACTTCGCTCATCTGTCAGGTAAGTTATGAATAACATGCAAGAGAAACTGCGTGTGTTTTGTGGAAAACCACTCGTCGAGCCATTTTCCAACTTCCTCGGAATTGCTGAAGTGCTGCTCTGTGCCCCATTGATGCGAAGAGGTGATAGTCAGATGGCACCACGTCTGATTCAGTGTTTACCACCATCATTTTTACGCTGATCCTTTCGTAGATGCTTTTTTGGGACATCCTACCTCTCCACAGTTACATGTCAATCGATGTAGCTTCATGCAGACGACGACATTACAAGGATCGAAGTGAAAACCACATCGAATGCGATTGCGATGGACCTAATCCAAAGATTGTAAACTGTAGACAGTATATGGATGAACTTTTGCCCTTCTTCACAGTACCTGATAATGATTCAGAAAGGAACTAAACACATGGATGACGTCAACTTCTTTGTGAAGCATAACATGCATAGTATAATATATTTTGAAAACTTAACTTCATAAACAATAAATATTGTGTGCATTTTGAATGTTGCAGGGGGCAGCATAACCAAGACTGAAGTATAACCGGTAGTAGTTTATTTAATTTTGTAAATAATTACACAATACATATATCGTTAACATTAAAATTTTCTTATTGCATTCCCTTTGCCTCTTCATACCGATTAAATATTTTACTCAACTAAGTAGAGATGCATTTTAGGAGGAGGAGTGTTGATATTTATTTGTCCGTCGGATGGAGACATGAAACCTTGAGCAGACCTCTCGATGCTATTCGACAGGAGAAGGCTATGTGCCACTCCCGGGTTTTACCCTCTCCCTTCCTACTATCATATATCATGTCATTCACTTCATCTTATTATCTTCGCTGGTGAAGTTGACGTCAGGAACGGCATGCGGTTATAAAAATCCATCTTAACAGATTCATCTCACCACAAACCCAACACCGTAGAGAAACGGAACAAGGAATGGACACACGTTAGGTTATAACTTCATGCACTCTTAGCCAGCAGTTCGCATTTCAAATCACCCACGCTGTGACGTCACAGCTCTGTCAGGAGAAGGCCTGCGCGTTATGTAAAGATAAGCATGCATTTTTAAATCGCCCGCCTTTATTACGTCACAGCTCCGTCACTACACCAAAGGGGAGACGACAAAGAGCGCGTATGAGGTTAGGTTACCGTTCGTGACCAAGGGTGGGTTAACACACGTGTTAACCACACCTACAAGTCACCTCACTAGTTCGGCTTCTCCAAGGGGAACCCGTCTGAAGTTAGGTTGGCGTTCCTCGTAGCGAGGTGGGGTTAACAGATCATAACCTCAACTACCAGTCATCTAACCGATTGGACTCCGCCCTGGGGAGCCTATGTGTGAGATTAGGTTAGCGTTCGTACATAAGTTTACGTCCTCATCTGCAAGTCAACTAACCGATTTGTGGCTCCTCCAAGGGCGCCCGATCGACTTGGCTCCTCCAAAGGGGTCCGTGACCTTTCCGAGTCGGCTCCTCCAAGGGGTCCCGTCCGATTCGGCTCCTTCAAAGTGGTCCGTGAAGTTAGCATTTTCATCGTAGTAAGAGTATGACGTCATAACGTCACCCAGTGGTCAAAAACACTCCAGATTTATCAGTGAGGTTAGTGTTGTCCACGTACGTATGTGTATGGCGTTATAACTTTACGTAGGTGGTGAAAAGCACCCCAGATCATTCCTTGACCAAGTAGGCCTCTCCAATGGACTCTTTGATGTAAGCTTGCTCTCATACGCAAGGTTATGACGTTATTCCGCATTCAATGGTTTAGAACCTACATTGCCTTACTTCTCAACTAAGAGTCAATGACCTCGCGTCAGAATGTACATTACCTTACTACTCAACCAGGGGCCAATGATCACGTAGGAAAATGCTGACTCAGCACCCATTGTTTTAGAACATACATAGCTCATCTACTATAGTCAGATGATGCCAAGTCGGAGTAGTACGGCTGGTGAGGAAGGATGTCTCATCTAATCCATTTCAAGGTGTCTTTCACTGTTTTGCTGTGTGAGATGGCGCATTGTCGTGTAACAAAACCACTTTGCCATGTCTTCTGGCCCATTCCGGTCATCTTTCGATCAATGCGTCATATAAATTAATAATACTGGTATGTTGGCGATTGCGTTGTGCATTAACGGTTTCACTGGGCTTCAAGAGTACATAAAACACAATTTCCCTTTTGTGATCTACCAGATCTACTGTGCCTTTCACATTGAAATCACCGCGTTTAAATTGTCGAAACCACGTCTCACACGTTCTAATTGATGGAGCGTGTTCAGCAAATGTTTCTACCAGCAAACGATGACTTTCCACACCTTTTTTTCCTCAGATTAAATAAGAAAAGCAATGCGTGCCGCAAATGTTCTTTTTCAGCCACAAACGTCGATATGATCACTGAGTGATACAACACAGACGCTAGTGTTTGGGAGACTTAACTTCTGTGTGTTGGTAGGGTAATGTTAGGCGAACAAAATGATGTACTTTATGTGCCAAATTCATACGTTGCGTACTGTTCGCTGAAACCATCTCGTAGTGAAACCGGAAAAGACTTATGCATACACCTGGTTTCCCACTTAGCTATCACGCTCCAATCCGGTCTCCCCTACAAACTTTGTTCTCTTCAAATCCCAAGAGTATGAGATTTGCGACTCCTAGGTAATCAGCAATTTACTGCGTTCCCATTTCTTTTTCATTTTTTCTTCATTCTTCGAAAATTCAGACCTCTTCCTTTTCTATAATTAGTTCTAAGAGGGGTCGATTATCTTGCTTCATTTTTCCTTCAAACAACAATCATTACCATCACTTTTCCGTACTTTAGTGTATAATGGAATACTCCCATCTCCTAGTTCCGGATCGCGTGAAACTCCGGAGAGAGCGCTCTTCCATTGCAATTCATTAAGTCTGATACAAGCTTTAAATGTTCCTCGTATAATTTACTTGACAACTAGCAAATATACCCGTGCTTCGCTACGGCATTCTACATTGTATACGGATATCGAAGTAAATTATTGTACAAGATGTGAATAAGATTCTTTTAAATTGCATGTTTCCTGGCGTTAACCGAGAAACAGCATAGGGAGGTCCGCAGACGTTGTTTCCAATGTAAAGTGCGAGTTGCGGAGTTGTGATAATAACGACAGGTCCACTTGTACACTGCAATTCACTATGCGTAACGTCAGTCACATTTTGATGGGTAGATTTGTTTATAATGGGGGGTACCCTTGCAAGGGGGCACCTGTGCCTACTGATAAACAGAACCGGGTAAAGGCGTTTTGAAAAAAATGCGCGCTCCCTTGCCTTATGCTAGCCAAATCGATAAGGGAATTATTCATTACAAAGGTACACAGGAGCTGGAGGAAGACCCCATTCCTACTGCCAGTTAAAGTCGATGTGGGGAGTACTGATTACAATAGCAGACGCCCTCCTGCTGACAGTCACTATTGATTTGTAAATAATTAATTACAATGGCAGAACATCCCCTCTAGATCGCTAAAAATCGACTTCAATGAATAAATGTAGATCGACATACGGAAGTATATGCATGTTCAACTTCACTTACAGAATAACTGCTGCTAAACGGTGCAGCATATCGGAAAATGGATTGTACGATAAGACTCCTCTGGCCTCGTTTAGCGATCTAAATGGCTCGCCCTATGATATTTTCTCGTATCTCATCTGTTTTAAGGTAAGATTGTTTACGAAACGTTGAATAGGATGAAATTTGTGTAAGATTTTCACACATTGAGTTACTTTTCAGATACTTATGTGACAGCTTCAAACATAGAATTTGGCTCACATGTGGCTACTGGGTGGGCCAATATTCGTGTAGAATTTGATGATCCTATCTTTCCTATAAATTATTCAAACCATCAATTATACGTGTACAAAGTGAAAAATTTAATTAAATCCAGAAATAGAGCCAAATTTAACGTTAAGTAATAGAGATACGACAAAAAATCATAGGACTAAAGTTGTAGATCACTCCAAATTGAACCGAGATTGTGCAATCCGTTTTGTGATACGACTTACCGGTTAGCCACCAAATACGCCAAAAGGAATGTCTGCACCGTCATTAAAATTGCCTCCATATTTCGGTATTTATCAGGGGTAAGAAATAGCAATTTTAAATATCTCGTAAATTTTCCGTCGGTTACAGGCTAAAAGCAATAATTTTGCCAAAATTCACTTTTCTAGCTTGTCTGGCAGATTGTGCCGCAATCTTGATATGGGGTAGGGGTAAAAAATTAGGACTTTCAGGAAACTTTTAAGCCCATGAAACCTATAGGTTATCGTTTTGAATATATATATCCGACTGCGTTCTTATGCAGATTTGAAACTCCCAGCGTGTCCCCCTCGGAAAATTTTGAGAATTTTCGATTTTTCTAGGGATCCTGAAGTCATCAGTTTGTCTGGTACCGAGTTTTAAGTTTCAATGATGCCTGGAAGGGTCTCGTTAATTCACAACTGTTTTAATTTTTATGCCTCAGTTTATATATACATATATAGTACAATATAATATGTAGATCGCTCCATACTGACTTCCATTTATTACTGTAATACGGATTATATTTCACCGCCTTCCCTAGTGGCTCTAGGGACGTCTTACTCCCACAGTATATTTTCCAGGTAGTAAGTCATACTTGTAAATCATACTGGAACATACACACGTCCATTATCTCGGTTATTTCGGACAATTTATTTTTTTCACCCTTTCTCACCCCCCTATGCCAAACGGGATGAACTTGGACTTCAAAAATCTGGAATGTTTCTATTCATCTCGGCGACCCGGAACACTATGGTTTCAACACTATTTTCAATTATTTTTTTATCTCACTCCCCACACCCTCAAAATAAACGGGGCTAAACTTTGAGTTTTAAAAAATCGGGAGTGTTACTATTCATCTCAGCGACCCCGAAAACTGTGAATCTGACACTATTTTCGATTATTTTTATATCTCAATCTCCCCTCACCCTCCACCACAAAGGGGGATAAACTTGGACTTATAAAATATCCGGAGAATCACTATTCATCTCAGCGACCCCGAAAACTATGAATTCGACATTATTTTCGATTAAATTTTTTTAACACACTCTCATCTCTACCCTCCCCCCCCCCCCCCCGAAGGGGACTGAACTTGGACTTCAAACAATTTCGGAGTGTCACTATTCATCTCAGCTACCCCGAAAAGAATGGATTCGACACTACTTTCGATTATTTTTATATCTCAACCCCCTCGACCCTCGCCCTCCCCGCCCCTAACGGTTCCTGGGGTGTATAACCACACGTGGTTTGTCTCCTGATGCTAAAAATTCGGAGTGTAACTATTCATCTCAGCGATCCAGAAAACTATGGATTCGACACTATTTTCTGTTATTTGTATATATCACTTCCCCATCGCCCCCACCCCGAAGGGGCTGAACTTTGACATTAAAAAGTTTAGGAGTGTCACTATTCATTTCAGCGAGCCCGAAAAGTATGGATTCGACACTACTACTCCCGCTCCCCGCCCCTAAGGGTTCCTGGGGTGTCTTATCCCCACGTGGTTTGTCACCTGATACTAAAAATCCGGAGTATACAGTTCACCTCGGCGACCCCGAAAAGTATGTATTTGACACTATTTCCGATTAATTTTATATATCACTCCACCCTTGGCCCCACCCCCAAAGGGGGATGAACTTGGAGTCTCAATATTCAACTCAGCGATACCGAACACTATGGATCGACACTATTTTCGATTAAATGAAATGGCGTATGGCTTTTAGTGCCGGGAGTGTCCGAGGACATGTTCGGCTCGCCAGATGCAGGTCTTTCGATTGGACACCCGTAGGCGCCCTGCGCGTCGTGATAAGGATAAAATGATGATGAAGACGACACATACACGCAGCCCCTGTGCCAGAGAAATTAACCAATGATGATTAAAATTCCCGACCCTGCCTGGAATCGAACCCGGGACCCCTGTGACCAAGGGCCAGCACACTAACCAGTTAGCCATGGAGCTGGACACTATTTTCGATTATTTTCATACATCAGTCTCCCATTGCCCCTCACCACGAAGGGGCTGAACTTGGATTTTAAAAAATTCCGGAGTGTCACGATTCATCTCAGCGCCCTCGAAAAGTATGGATTCGACACTACTTTCGATTTTTTTTAATATCTCAGCCCCTCATCCTCCCGCCCCTAAAGGTTCCTGGGGTGTATTACCCCCACGTGGTTTGTTTCCTGATACTAAAAGTGCGGAGTGTCGCTATTCATCTCAGCGACCACCAGAACTATGGATTTGACACTATTTTCTATTATTTTTATATATCACTCCCCCATCGCCCCCCACTCCGAAGGGGCTGAACTTGGATATTAAAAAATTCCGGACTGTCACTATTCATTTCAGCGAGCCAGAAAAGTATGGATTCGACACTACTTTCAATGATTTTTATACCTCAGCCCTCTCGCCCCACCCCTACCCCTAAGGGTTCCTGGGATGCCTTACACCCACGTGGTTTGTCTCTTGATACTAAAAATCCTGAGTGTACAATTCAACTCGGCGACCTCGAAAACAATGTATTCGACACTATTTTCGATTAATTTTAATTATCGCTCGTCCCTCGCCCCCAGCCCAAAGGGGGCTGAACTTGGACTTTAAAAAATCCGGATTGTCACTATTCATCTCAGCGACCCCTATGGGTGTTCGGGGTGTTTTACTCCCACGCCGTTTGTCTCCTGATACTAAGGCATAAGTGTACCAAGTTTGGTTGAAATTGCTCCAACGGTTTAGGAGGAGATGTGTCATTTACACTCCCACCCACCCACACACATGTATACCAGGTGGCTCAAGAACGACGTACTTTCTACTTACAAATGTCCCGCATGCACAAATGATGAATGGGATGTCTACCAACTGATGTGTTGAGGGAATTATTAAAAAAAGCTATTTGTACAAGCCTTGTTGTCTTATCTGCTAATTCTTTCCTTTATTTTTTAATTATTAACATAAATATTGGTGGAAATACGCACAAAATGCCGTTCGTCGCGGCTAAACGATTTGTATAGCGCTACGGCAGGTAGTGGAGACTTTGCATGTGCTGTGAGGAAGGGTAGTAGGGGTACATATTATCTTGACAAGGTCGTGGACACTGAGTTTTATAATTCCTAGTTCCAGCTGGCTAAAGTGGAAAAAATGTAATGTTTACTCCAAACAGTTGGGGAAGGGTGCCACTGTCCCTCCTCGCCCCACCCCCTAATCACCGCTACTGTTTGTAAACACACCAAAGATGCAGAAAAGGAAATTTAATAACTTATTTATTTATACACGTGTAGACATTCCACTCGATAATAGAGTTGCTTGTATGAAACGAAAACTAACACTGTTCGGTGAAATACGTGCGTAGAAGGCATTGGCCTACGTCTGTTTGGAGCTTCGGCTGCATTCCGACCAGGTTGTCCAGATTAAAATAATGTCTGTGTATTTGTCGCTGCTGAACACACTATCTATTGTCGATATGCTGACAGCAAATATAGAGCAGACAGGCTGATTCTTATCTCTTCATATTCTGGCGTAACCTACCCACTGGCATTAGTGCGCCTGTGAAAACCAGTTGGTATACATCCCATTCATCATTTGTGCATGCGGTACATTTGTAAGTAGAAAGTACGGCGTTCTTGAGCCACCTGATATATATATATATATATAAAGATAAGATGACTACACTAAATATAACTTATTTTGTCCTAGGCGATAACAATGCTATATTGTCTAGGACAACATATATCTTTGCTTGCTTTCTTGCTTGCTTGTCGGCGCTACAGTGCATGTACTGTAGATCCTTGGCCTCCTTAATCACCTGCCTCCATTTATCCCGGTCCTCGGCTTACCTTCTCCAGCATTTAACTCCCATCTTTCTAAGGTCACCCTCAACATCATCATTCTACCTCTTCCTGTGCCTTCTTCTCCTCCTTCTTCCTTCCGGATTTCCTGTAAAGACTTTTTTGACAGTACCAGTTTCTGCCATACTCTGAACATGACCAGCCCACCGAAGTCTTGCCTGCTTAATTTTAACAACAATATCTGGCTGGCCAAGCAATCCTTGCAGTTCTGCATTTGTCCTCATTCTCCATCCATCCTGATCTCTAACTGCTCCAAATACCTTTCTCAAGATCTTCCTTTCCCACCGTAATAGGCACTGTTCTTCTCCAGTAGCAGTCTGAGCCATACATCACTACAGGTCTTAGTACTGTTGTGTATATTTTTATTTTCGTATTCCCACTGACATTCTTGGATTTAAACATATTTTGCAAGGCTTAAATGGATCGGTTCCCGCTTGTTATATTTTACTGTATTTCCTCAGAGATTCTGTTGTCTGCAATTTATTATTGCACCTAGGTATTTGAAAGTTGTAACTCTTATGTATCTTTCCTTTCATTCATATCCTAAAGGCAAGGCCTTGTCGCTGCAACCACATTTGTCTCTCATCTGCTGAGCGTTTCAGATCAACATATTTTTTTCAAATTCAGCCTGTCCATCACGGAATCCAGATAATTCTTCCTCGGTCTTCCTCTTCCCTTCTTACCCAGAACTTTTCCTTCCATCAGAGTCGTGAGGAATGTGTTATGTCTAAGTGTGTAGCCAAGGAATTTGGTTTTCCTATTTTCTACAGTGTTGATAAATTCCATTGTTTCGTTTATTTCCTTACGGACACTATTGTTTGACTTTTTCTCTGTCCAACTAATTTTCAGCATCCTCCTCCATATCCACATTTCCATTGCTTCCAGGCGTTTTATATCCTGTTTTGCTAAGACGCATGTTTCCCAACCATACAACATAACACTACACACAAACATTTTGGCAAATTCTTTCCTAATTTTAATGTTAATGTTCCTGCTTCCTTAGCGTATATAAATATGCTTACTTTTGTGTCACAAATCTTTTGGAGTATCCTACCATTAAAAACATGCCTTACTCAACGGCTGAATTATGAATACAAGATAATGACACAACAATACAACACTTTATATATTACTACATTTTATATACTCGTGTTTAACCTACTAGTAATTATACTAATCGTACCGGGAGCTACACCCCAACGCCGCGCATTCAAATTCAGCGCCTCTATAGGTAAAACAGTGAAACTAAAACTACACCAACTTAGAACTTTACTCAGAAGATGTCACCACAGAAATATGATGTAATTTTGTTATTGTGCAGTTGCCTAAACTGAGTGAATTTATCCTTGTTTTGGTTGCCATTCATCAAGAAGTTTGGACATTCATCCACAGAGGACACCACTAAAAACTATGATCATGCACCCTGGTGGGAGTTGTAAGAAGTCATAATTTGAAGAAGTTTTGTATATCTAGGTTTTTGTAACTGATTGATGTTCATTTATTTTTGGGTTGGCAATATTTCCTTTTTCTTTCCGCCAGTTTTGAATCTAGCCAATCCCGAATTTCTGTATTTAATTATCAACCTATCAAAGGTTTCTTGTTCGATTCTAAGTGTAAATTTGAAATGTATCCAATAAAATTGAGAGGGTGTGGCAAGTTTAGTTGTGAATGATCTCGAATCTTCCCTGAGGGTTTATAAACTGCGGATTTTCTCGTTTCTTGGCCAATTCATCGTCATCTTACTGAGTGTGTGTGTGTGTCCAAGCAGGGGACGGGCGGCCTCTTTCATCGGCCAACAGAACATCTATAAGGTAATGGCAACATAACTTTATTCTTTCTTGATAACTCCGCAGTTTAACCCGAGGGAAAGGTCCGACTCTTTTGTTATGTAACAAACTTTTCTAAAATGTAAACCTTTTTCGGATAATGTAAAAATTTCATAAAACTTTGACTTTAAATCGGGGATAGAGTGTGAATTACCCTCTCGAGCTCCCCTTCATCTTGGTTTGGGGTGACTACGTTTTTCTCTAACCGTTTTTCCTACTGTAATGTGTTAAAGTAATTTATATACGAGTCACCTCAATAGTTTGGGAATTGCCCCTGTTTCATCGGCCTAGAACCCCTTAGGTTGTTTTAGTGTTCATACCTAGGAGTGCAAGTATACGCCTCCATTCAGTTTTTGTTTCGGGATACTGTTATTTTCCGCAAAGGCCCTATAGGTTGTAAGTAGGGCCATGGAAGGCCAGAGAGTGTACGATTTTTTATGTTGCCTCGAGGAGTCTGAAAGAAAACGAAGGGCCTGTTATCTATTTTTCAAGTGTTGTAATAGTAAAGAGTGCCTCTGGAAGGCCAGATACTGTATTTAGGGAGCAAGTGCTCTGTAAATAAGGGGATTTCTGCACTTTACTAAAGATTTTCTGTTTTGAATTGTAAATTTGAGCTGGGGGTTCAAGAATTATAAAATGAGGGGCTTGAAGCCCAAAATCTGTCATGTTCACTAATCTTGTATTTTTCCTTGCCTTGTTTTATGATTGGCATTGAACCTGATTGTTATTGTTCCCTTGTGGAAATTCGTTTTTATTAAAAAATATAACCTTTGTTAAAGTTTTAGTTCAATTCTTGACATTGTAGTTAGACCCATTCACCCCAGCACCTTCTTTCACCTCTGCGTTCCAGAGACACCCTGGAACAAATGTAGCAGAGCGTGGTTGAATGGGTCTCAATTAAGCCCTTTTGACGGCTAAAACATATGATTCGATCCGAACTCTAAGAATTTTCTCATTCGCTGGAATTTTTTTCCATATTCGTTAATTTTCTTTCATCATGTCTGGCCCTCGCGAAGTCCTCCATCCCGGCTACTTGCGCAAGGAGGAATTGATCTATGAGTTACTAATTAGAAATGTTCAATCTGGAGACACGGTTGCGGCGGATACAACCAAACTTAAAGAATCATTAGAATTATCAATTCGTGTCCCAACTTTGGGGGAGAAAGAAATTGATGAGGCTCTCTCCACTATCACCGACAATACCACTGAACTAGTGTCTGTAGTTAGTTTTTTAAGTGATTGATCCATCTCCCAATCAACTTAAAAGAGTGCAGACTAGACTGTTCCATTTTTATAACAGGGTTAGCGATCTATTGTCTCCAAAGTTAAAAGAATGTCATGCTAAGGAGGCGAGTAATTTACTTGATCATCTATCAAAAATGTCAAATAAAGTTAGTCAATTGTTGTCTGGGGCAGCTGCTCCCAAAACCGACCCAGCCACTGTGATAAACATTGTGAGTGAGGAAGATTCTTCCAAGAATGTAGAAAGTAGAAAATCTGTAATCTAACCGATCACCACCCTCTAGGACCCCGGTAACATCCTAGCGGTGATGAGGTTAATAACCTTACCCACCAGTTGAGGGAAAAGAAGGAGAAAGGAAAAGAGAGAGAGAGAGAGAGGGAGAAAGAGAGAGAGAGAGAGAGAGAGAGAGAGAGAGACTGGTGAGAAGGTTGCTATTGTGTCCGCCCCAAGAGGGTAGATTAAGCGAACACAAGAGAGAACAAGGGCGAAAAAGAAGCAACAAGTCACAGTACATCAAAAAAAAATCAAGGATAAAAACGGCACCAGCCAACAACATGATACTAAAATTACCCAAAAGGAAGAAAAGAGAGACACTTACCCAAAACGTGGAGGAAATGCGACTTAAGGTCCGTGGTCAACCAAACAAAGAAATAGTTGCAGCGCTGCACCAAATGTGGCAAATGAAAACCAACTTTCAAGTGAAATGAAAGAAAACTTTAATAGACATTTAAATGAGAGGTAACATTTCAAGATGATATCAGGAGTGGAGCTAGGTTCATTATTAATTCAGATAACACCTTGAACCATATTGTTTAAAAGAAAGTAAATACTCGATTAACAATAATTGGATTAACCTGCAAGAAATTAATGTGATTAATAAATAAATACCCAATGAGGCAGCTTTAAATAAGAAAATGCAGACTTCATTTAACAAAATAAAGGAACTAAATCGTAAAAATCAACAAGAAAAAAAAAAACAGTGACCTCCATACCGTCAAACAAGATAATTAAATATTGATTTAAATGTGATCGATCACGCGTTTAAGAGAAAAAAAAACAAATACCATGTTTAGAAACAAACCGTAGTTCCATGACCTTTAGGCCGGTTGCCTTTTAACTTTACCACAATTCGTTCCAATTTCTACCAAGGGCAATTTCCAAGGGCACACGAAAATAAAGAAAGAAGTTACACATTTCGCCCAGCCAAAAAACGAGACGAAACGACCAAAGGTAGGCCGAAATAAATCACTTTATATGAAAGAAATGCCAACGATACCAGGGAACAAAAATATATTCATCCCACAAGAACACACCAACCAACAACAATCACGGTAAAACAAAAGCCACCACCATTACCCAAACACACGTTGCCATAGTAACGGACAAGCAAGCACGGTCTACAAATGAGAAGTAAAACCAACGGTTTTAAGTCAAAAATAAAACAGAGATCCCAGAAACAATGCAAAAAGAACAAAAGGAGAAATAAATCCCAGAAGGCAAGGAACCCGAAGGAAAGCTAACCCCGCTACCTTGGAAACTGCGCCTTGGTTCACACCTTATTGTACAATCAAGTGCAAAAAAAACTTTTACAGAATTTTACGATAATCATACTAATTTTTTCCACCGTGCGAACTGCATTCTAAAATGATTAATTGCCGAAACCGTTTCCTAAGGTTCACAGACGCACACGATATCCAGCACAATTTTCGAAGAGGAAGTCTTAATCCAAATATTATTATTATTATCATCGTTACAGTTATCTTGAAGTACGCCGAAACACATAAATCTTCTTGCTTCCCCAGAATTACTTTAATCCAAAACAGTTACATACCTTTGAGTCCAGAAAAATTGAGAAGTTCAAACCTTGGCCATTGTTATTGAAGACCGGCAACCACGAGGCCGTGAACTAAGGTTGTTCACCAAGGATCCTGGAGGTTTATCGTAGCAAAAACATAATCCAATGAAACAGTAGGAGGCCAGCAACTAATAGAATATGGGATAATCCCTCTTAAGTTGGTTTCATGGGGGTTTCAGCACTACCACCCGCCGCATAGCGGAACACTCACATACACGTCTATCCATGGCGGCTACAGCACGCCGACTCCCTCGGAAGTAGTTGCTAGGGGTGAACAGTAGACTCGCCTCACCACTCGCGCACGCGCAGTAGGCGCAGACCAAAACTCCGTTCAACAGCGCGCGGCATATCATACCAAGGTAGATATTGGCGAAAGCCGATTGACATAGAATTTCCAAATGGCAACACACATGCCAGTTCGAAAAGGTTATGGGGGGGGGGTCACAAACTACTTAATACTGTCTCAGTCCTCCCGCCCCGAAAGACGACAAATCTGAAGCATAACACGATGATGATGTGGTGGTCACATATATACTAAATTTGGGCGAAGTAGTCCAACAGGAAACGACCACCAAGATTAACTAATTTTAGTTAGGAGTTCACATGACCAGGTTAATAGTCCAATACACAGTTCCATATCACATAGTTTTTAGAAATAATTGGCGGGCTGCGATCAACATCAGTGTCCAGAAACGTTAACCGAGCACACGGAAAGCCACCAGAGTAAAGTTTGTCATCAAATAGAGAGCACAATGACCAGAGTTCGCCAAATATTCAGTTTCACCCAATACACATGTTTCAATGCATCAGACAATGATATAGTTTATGACACATGACGCAGTTCACCTTGAGGTTCGGCAACTCTCACACTAATCACAGATGTACTGACCAAAATTAAACAAAAACCACATGATTATAAGTCCACGCATCCAGGTTATTTTCTCAAGCACGGTGGTAAATTAATTTTTAATGCATGAATACCTTTACAAGTCTCCTTTGATATTAAGGAAATGCATGATCTCGTGTTGCAAAAGGTTACAACAGGGGAAATGAAACGCACCGGAAAACCCGAATGGGGGCAAAACCACAAGAAGAGGGAGGAAAAAAAACCAAACCAGGAAACTTAAAGTAGGTGAGTATTCAGTTACAGGATCCACAGATCCGCCAATTAACTTTACATAAGCTAGTTACCAACAAACTAGCTGAAGCCCAGAGCTCTCCACTTGGTCCAATATAGTACAGAAGGAAAAGGAGGGCCCATTCAACAACAATTAAGAAATCAAAGGGAAACTACGTAAAATATACCATGTTACTCTGCCAACGAAGGACACTTAGCCATGACACGAAGAGAAACAATTAACCAGAACACATAGACACATAGGGTACGATCCAACACATAATACCAACTAGGACTAAGACAGATATCCCGAAGGATCATGAACATAACGGAAGGGTAAGCAGTAATATTATTCAAGCACAAATCACCCACAAGAAAAAATATATAAGTAAAGGTACAGAACCACACCAAAGAATAGACGTCCTTGGAACATATGGTTTCGAATAGCAGGAGTTAAACTAAGAGGACACATGAAAGACCTATCAAATTACACTTTTAGATATTGGAGTGACACACACACAACCACAGAGTGGCGAACTCGTCAATCGGTCCAAGGGTCAAGAACGAGGGGTTGAGCGAAATACAACCCACACTGGGATCGGCAACTTATCCTAGTTCACCAACAAACACAGGTAAGGACACAAGCATAGAAAACTAATTTTGAACAGACCAACGGAAAACCATCAGAGAGAAGGGACGCAGAAACCACACGAGTTACAGATAGGTAAGACACGCAACAGTAGCATCGATGGGCAATCAGGAGACTCCTATAGGTTACCAGATGGAAAAATCGCGATCAGTCAGACATCCATAACGGCCACATCAAGGTACAACTACCAAAAATAAATGCCCAGGGCAACGTGGTACAGAATAGTAACCACAAACCTAATCCTGCGTGAGGAAGAACAAGTCGAAAATCCCAGAGCCAACAGATAACTAAGAATTGCCCACCCGAAGGTGTACTTCCTCGGAGTAGTGGATACCAAACCAACAGCCAGATCTACCGCGACACAGAGGTAAATTAAAGGACAAATCACATCCCAACCAAGGTGTCTTGACAGCCAAACAACGTAATCCAAAACACGATTACCTAAATAATGACAAGGTAGCAGCACGGGTTATTCATAGAGAGATAAAGGATAGCTATCCTCAACGCGTGCTCTCAGACCACACAAAACAGCACAATACAAAGCAGAAATTACAACAGCAAACCAGGTACAGATTAAGGACTAGGTCCATCCCACAGAAGCACCAAAGGAGAAATATCCTCAGGAAGGAAGTCCGACCGTACCACCGAAACTCCACACGCCAACCGGTAGATAAGGAAAATTACACTATGTTACTAACGGTCCACCATTCAAAAGGATCCAAACAACTCACAACATCATTACCAAGTTACAACACAGGAGATACAACCATAATGCTGGCAGGAGTGCACCAACCGAACGCCCACAGAAAAAAAATCGCAGACAGATTTTCTACATAACCCCCGAAACGACCCCCAAAATCAAAGGTTAGGAAGATAAATTCAGCCCAAAAACCCATTACAGGAAAAATAATATAGAGGGTTCACGCATAGAAAACCACTTTTAGAACAGCCGCGAAGGGTGCCCAAAAGGAGGAGTGTCAGATCACTCGATCATGGATGAATACAAACATCAGTATCCGGAAAAGGAACACCTTTAAGACACGCGGTCCATGCAGAAGGCAAGCAGGGAACCTTTCCGACACCAATAGATCGAAACACACCACAATCAGAAATCGTACAATACTAAAATGGCACAAATAGTAACCCAATCATGACTAAGCACCACACATCTTCAAACACCCGCACACAATGAAAGGATGACAAAATGGTAAACGCTCAGGCACCAGACACACTCCCTTACATTCCATCCCAAGCACACCATAGCTCAGCAATGATTAAGTCACAAGATGATCGAAGGGTTCAGCGGAAGGAATCCTATGCGGAGCTACAGAAGAAACAAGTCTTTGAAATTACATAAGCCTAGAGAAAACAGAGGGACAACAAAGCACAATTTAAGTTAGATGTCATCAGATTTCCCCAATGGAACTTCGGTAGCGCACCACATAAGCATAAGGCTATATAACGAGGATATCTATTGCAAGGTATTAATACCACCATCACAGGACAATTAAGGAAAGACAATTTCTAACTACAAGGATCCACACCTAGAAACAGTAACATACAAGAAGTACTAAATCAGAGTCACCAACACGAGGCACAGAAGGACCAGATTGACTCGCTCGCCATCCCACAGTATGTGTGCTAAATTCACTAACAATACAGGTCAGTTACCAAAGGTGCATCCATCCAGCGGAAGATGCGGTACAATTTGCCAGATCAACCGGGTTTAATTTGAGAAACATGAACGCGCCTAATACGTTTGGCTACAGGGTCACTTACCAAAATTGAAACGGGAGACAAGAACTCCAACACAGTGCACGGGCCTTGGTACCTAGGGGCAAGTTTTGCCGAAAACTTATTCACAGCCTTACTCATTGGGTAGCACTTAACATACACGAGATCACCAACATTGAATTTTGACGGTTTCCTACCTTTATTGTACTGCTTTTTGACCTTTTCGTATGACACAGCTAGATTCCTTTTTGCTTCGTTCCAGATCTTTTGAACATCATTAGGTCTAGATAGGTCTGGGAGAAGATCCTCAATACATAGCAGGTTAGACATAGGGGAGTACGGAGTATAGCCAAACATTAAAGACATAGGCGTCTTACCATGGGACTCATGAGTAGCGGAATTGAAAGCATGGGCCAACCAATGCAGACAGGAGTCCCATTTGGACTGGTTGCCATGATGATACGCTATCAACGCAGATTTTAAGTTCCGATTCAACCTCTCTGCATAAGAAGGATTTGGATAGTATGGAATAGTGGTGACATGTGAAATGCCCAACTCAAACAGATACCTTTTGAAGGAGTTACTGGTGAAAGAACTAGCGTTGTCAGATACTAAGAACTTAGGTGGGCCAAAGGATGCAAAGATGGAATTTAGACAGGAGATAGAGGTACGTGAATTAGTGGACCTGGTGGGAAAGATCCAACAGAACCGGGAGAAGGCATCAATACAGACAAAAATGTGGGTGTTTCCCAAGGAAGATCGGGGGAGGGGTCCTACGAAATCTATGAACAGTCGTTCCATGGGGCGCGAAGCTTGTGATGAAGACAATAATCCCACTCGGTTATTCAAATTAGGTTTGCTGATGGCGCAAGATTTACAAGATTTGACCATGTTCCTGATATCACTATCCATTTTCTTCCAAACAAAGAATTGCCTGATTTTCAACCGAGTTTTGAAATTTCCTAGATGACCGCCAAGGGGTGAACAGTGGTAATACTTGAAAATGACAGGTACCAAAACCTTAGGAACGACAATTTTGGAATTATGGTCCTTGCGACCCTTACAACAGAGAACACCCTTAGATAAGGAGTAAGGTTTCACTTCGATCCCGCTACTGATTGTATCAATGATCCTTTTCAGATCCGGATCAGTTTTTTGATGATCTCCAATTTCTTGATACAGCAATGGGGAGTCGGTGAGGATGGCACTAACTCCAACCGTATTGACAGCAAGCTCATCGACACATGGGTTGGCTTCCGCACAAGGATGACCTTCAAACATCCTGCTCAAGCCATCGGCAATGACGTTCTCAGACCCACGAATGTGGCGAACTTTGAAATTATAGGATGAGATCCGTAATGCCCATCTAGTTATCCTACCGGTCCTTTTGGGTCGGTTCAACACCCAAGAAAGAGCCTGATTATCCGTTTCCAGATCGAAGTTGACGTGTTCAATGAAAGATCGAAATTTCTCCAGTGCAAACAGCACGGCTAGACACTCTAGTTCATAAATGGAGTACTTAGACTCCAGATCATTGAGGACCCTGGATACGTAGGCCACGGGCCTACGCCCATCTTCATGTTCTTGTAACAGAACGCCAGCAATAGCACGCCCGGAGGCATCAGTCTGGACAATGAAACGTTTCTCGAAATCAGGAATAGCTAACAAAGGTGCATTAATCAGTGCGACCTTCAATGAATTGAAAGCTTCCTCCTGGGCTTTACCCCAAGTAAATTTTACATTCTTTTTCCTAAGGTCGTTCAACGGGGCAGCCACTTCAGCAAAGTTAGGGATGAATTTTCTAAAGAAATTGACCATACCAATGAATCGAGCAACGCCCTTGACATCTTTGGGAGGTGGAAAATCCCTAATGGCTTGAGTTCTGGAATGATCTATGGAAACGCCTTCAGAAGAAACTACATGTCCCAAGAAAGACATGCTGGGTCTGGCGAAAGCTACCTTTGATAACTTCACTGTAAGGCCGGCTTTCCTTAACCGTAGCAATACTTCCCTAACGTGCACCATATGTTCCTCGAAGGTCTTCGAATAAATTAATAAATCGTCCAGGTAATTAAAGACATAGCTGAACTTAATGTCAGAGAGAATGGAATTTAACAACCTTGACAACACAGCTGCTCCACAGCTTAGCCCGAACGGGAGTCTGAGGAACTCATACAAGTTCCAGTCGGTGATGAAGGCAGTGAGGGGAATTGATCTCTTCGATAAAGGCACTTGGTAATAAGCCTGGTTCAAATCCAGGACAGTGAAAAATTTCGCACCTGAGAACCATCCAAAACAGGTATGAATGTCGGGTAGAGGAATAGATTGGAGTACAATCTTACTATTTAGGGCCCTATAGTCAATCACAGCACGATAACCACCAGAAGGTTTGGGTACCAAGAACACAGGGGACGCATACGGGGAAGTCGAAGGTCTGATCACTCCGTCTCTTTCCATTTGCTCAATGATTTTCTTTAATTCCAACATACGGGGTGGGGAAAGGCGATAAGGAGGGGATCGAACAGGCTGCAGGTCAGACAACTCAATGTCATACTCGAGTACGTTGGTCAAGCCTAACTTGCTAGTGAACACATCGGGAAATTCCCTGCAAAGATCACGAACTTGCCGTGCTTCGGCATCTCCTAAATGATTCAGGTCAAGCCGATCGATGTCACTAGACTCATCTGGCTCAGGGTAACCCGCACACAAAACTTGAGGCATTTTCAAGGGAACGTTAATCAATTCAAATTTCAGGTCAGGAGAAAATTTAAAAAAGAAATTTCGACACTGAGGATCCAAAACGACACCAGCCCAAGATAGAAAATTGGTACCCAGAATGATGTTACATGATAAATTGGATGTCACCAGGCACTTGACCTTCCAAGTGAAATTCCCAATCCTCAACTTGACCTTCACAGTCCCCAAAATATTTAAAAACTGACAATTAGCCGAAACGCATCTTAGATTAGTGGGTTTTATTTCCGGAAGTTTACACGAGGATTTCTTTTGACAATACCAGGCATAATTCATCAAGCATACTACGCTTCCAGTATCAAGAAGGGCATCTACAGGTTCATTGTTGACCTCGACAAAAGTGCACGTGCCAGAGGAGGGGGCATGAGCAGAAATACTATTGCACCTTGGGGGACACACCGGTTTCTTACGAGATTCAGGGTTTACAAACTTAGAATTGGCAGACTTTGCCCTTTCCCTTTCTAGTCATTGAGTACCATTTCTGTCTACCAAGGGGCAATTTCTTTTAACATGCTGTCTAGAGCCACAGGAATAGCAAGCGCCTGGACCACGTCTAACGTCAGGGCAGGAAATTCTTAGATGACTTCGGGACCCGCAGTTGTAACATTTACGGGCATTCACTACTTTAGGTGTTGACGGAAGGACGGGAGAATTGGTAGTAGTAGGGGGAGGGAAATTCACAGGTCTGGAGGCATCCCCATGTTTGACATCTTCAGCAAAGGAACAGGCCTCTTCCAATTCTTGAAAGGTAGTAGGGCAACGGGTTAAGGAAAGATAGGAGCGGTACGCAGGAGATATTCCTTTTAAAATTCTAGAGACCATTTCACATTCTGGCACAGAAATTCTAAAAACCTTGCAAAAGAATCGCAGATCCAGCACATAAGTTAGCAAGTTCTCATGCAGGAACTGGGTCCGAAAACAGTGTTGGGGCACAAGACTTTGGAGAGCAAGAGAGGGAATAAATTTGGAAAGGACAAGTTCATGAAAGGTACTAATCGATAAATTTTTCGAGATAGCTTCAGAAATTTCTCTCTTTAGAATCCCTTCACAATGAGGGAAGAGGGCGCGGAAGATCCCCAAATCATCGACTGAGTACACATTACCAGTCTCGGTCAACTCCACCAAAAACCGTAGGAACCGAATACACTCATCTATAGAATTTACAGAAAAGGACTTCACTCCCCGAAAAACTTCCTTTAAACAGTTAGGCGATGACGCCGAATTTAGCTTAGAGACTAAGGTTTCCAGTAAAGGAGCAGTCACACAACACGGACCTTGGGCATGGGTCGAGGACGCAATTTGGTGGGAAGAGACACTCTGGGTAGGTACAGAAGGGTTAAGTGCAGTCGCAATAGAACAATTCTCCATATCTCTGTTAATCAACAGCAAATCTAAATCAGAGGTGATGCCAGAAACCACCGTTAACAATCTAGCACATTCTGACACCAAAACAGAATCAGGCTTAATAGATAATATATCCTGAATTCGGCCCGAGTAGTGGTCAGCTCTGGCCCTCAGCCGGTTTACTTGGGTTTTGGACGGAGGCAATTCAATAAACTCTTCACGAATAATATTAATTTCGTTAAGATTGTCACAGATCAGGTTAAGGTACTCACCCACTCGACTCCTGTCAATAGAAAATACATTAATGGGGACCTGGGAGTTGGCTGATAGCAAGGCAGCGCACTCAGCAACAGTACGGGCAGGTTCAAGGCCACGAATGGATAACTCGTACTCCAATTCGGCACGACGCAGGAAGGAGGGGTTCGTAACGGCACGCGCCATGGTAGCAAACATGGAACAAAATAATCAAAAAATTACACAAGATCCTTGCACTCCCTTTTACAATAGTTATTGACAACAACACTTTTAGTTTTTTAATTTTTGATTTCCATCCGCCAACATTCGCCACAGCACTGCACCGAGCAAGGGTAGGAGGGGAGGAAAGTTAGGCTGCACAAGGCAGAAACAACAGAGATTAGGCAGCAGAGCAACAACAGTGGAACAACAAACAACCACCGCTCTGATACCACTCTAACCGATCACCACCCTCTAGGACCCCGGTAACATCCTAGCGGTGATGAGGTTAATAACCTTACCCACCAGTTGAGGGAAAAGAAGGAGAAAGGAAAAGAGAGAGAGAGAGAGAGGGAGAAAGAGAGAGAGAGAGAGAGAGAGAGAGAGAGAGAGAGACTGGTGAGAAGGTTGCTATTGTGTCCGCCCCAAGAGGGTAGATTAAGCGAACACAAGAGAGAACAAGGGCGAAAAAGAAGCAACAAGTCACAGTACATCAAAAAAAATCAAGGATAAAAACGGCACCAGCCAACAACATGATACTAAAATTACCCAAAAGGAAGAAAAGAGAGACACTTACCCAAAACGTGGAGGAAATGCGACTTAAGGTCCGTGGTCAACCAAACAAAGAAATAGTTGCAGCGCTGCACCAAATGTGGCAAATGAAAACCAACTTTCAAGTGAAATGAAAGAAAACTTTAATAGACATTTAAATGAGAGGTAACATTTCAAGATGATATCAGGAGTGGAGCTAGGTTCATTATTAATTCAGATAACACCTTGAACCATATTGTTTAAAAGAAAGTAAATACTCGATTAACAATAATTGGATTAACCTGCAAGAAATTAATGTGATTAATAAATAAATACCCAATGAGGCAGCTTTAAATAAGAAAATGCAGACTTCATTTAACAAAATAAAGGAACTAAATCGTAAAAATCAACAAGAAAAAAAAAAAACAGTGACCTCCATACCGTCAAACAAGATAATTAAATATTGATTTAAATGTGATCGATCACGCGTTTAAGAGAAAAAAAACAAATACCATGTTTAGAAACAAACCGTAGTTCCATGACCTTTAGGCCGGTTGCCTTTTAACTTTACCACAATTCGTTCCAATTTCTACCAAGGGCAATTTCCAAGGGCACACGAAAATAAAGAAAGAAGTTACACATTTCGCCCAGCCAAAAAACGAGACGAAACGACCAAAGGTAGGCCGAAATAAATCACTTTATATGAAAGAAATGCCAACGATACCAGGGAACAAAAATATATTCATCCCACAAGAACACACCAACCAACAACAATCACGGTAAAACAAAAGCCACCACCATTACCCAAACACACGTTGCCATAGTAACGGACAAGCAAGCACGGTCTACAAATGAGAAGTAAAACCAACGGTTTTAAGTCAAAAATAAAACAGAGATCCCAGAAACAATGCAAAAAGAACAAAAGGAGAAATAAATCCCAGAAGGCAAGGAACCCGAAGGAAAGCTAACCCCGCTACCTTGGAAACTGCGCCTTGGTTCACACCTTATTGTACAATCAAGTGCAAAAAAAACTTTTACAGAATTTTACGATAATCATACTAATTTTTTCCACCGTGCGAACTGCATTCTAAAATGATTAATTGCCGAAACCGTTTCCTAAGGTTCACAGACGCACACGATATCCAGCACAATTTTCGAAGAGGAAGTCTTAATCCAAATATTATTATTATTATCATCGTTACAGTTATCTTGAAGTACGCCGAAACACATAAATCTTCTTGCTTCCCCAGAATTACTTTAATCCAAAACAGTTACATACCTTTGAGTCCAGAAAAATTGAGAAGTTCAAACCTTGGCCATTGTTATTGAAGACCGGCAACCACGAGGCCGTGAACTAAGGTTGTTCACCAAGGATCCTGGAGGTTTATCGTAGCAAAAACATAATCCAATGAAACAGTAGGAGGCCAGCAACTAATAGAATATGGGATAATCCCTCTTAAGTTGGTTTCATGGGGGTTTCAGCACTACCACCCGCCGCATAGCGGAACACTCACATACACGTCTATCCATGGCGGCTACAGCACGCCGACTCCCTCGGAAGTAGTTGCTAGGGGTGAACAGTAGACTCGCCTCACCACTCGCGCACGCGCAGTAGGCGCAGACCAAAACTCCGTTCAACAGCGCGCGGCATATCATACCAAGGTAGATATTGGCGAAAGCCGATTGACATAGAATTTCCAAATGGCAACACACATGCCAGTTCGAAAAGGTTATGGGGGGGGGTCACAAACTACTTAATACTGTCTCAGTAACTACTCAATAAACATCTGCCCCATTAGAAAACGAGTCTGATCGGCGTACCTCAATTCCACCTTTCTTTTTAAATAATGCTGTTTCTGAGACTTCTCAACCTTCTAGGACGTTGCCTATTATGTCACCTGGGTTCAGTAGTTTGCCTCATCCTTTGGCTATGTTGCTTAGGGGAATTTCAAATTTTTCTGTAAATTCTACTAAAGAGGTCATTTCATTTCTAAGGTTTTTAGTTGAATTTCAAGATCACGCCCTAGTGTTTTCTCTCTCTCTCATTCCCAAATTCTTTAAATTATTTACCCTTACTCCATACGCGTCCTCTCGGACAAAATAGTCAAAGCTATAGCTGAACAATCTTCCATAGAAGACTTCCATGCCCATCTGTTAGCTAACTTCATTCCGGCTCGAGCCATGTCATCATTAATTCAAAAGTACTACTTCAGAGTACAGCGACTGGATGAAAATGTGCAGACTTCATCCAAGATATTAAGTTTTACACAAGGTATTCGCTCTTCATTTCCCTGAAGATCAAATTGTGCAGACGATTGTTGAAGGCATTTCCCCGCCCTACAGGTCGTATCTGTGTTTCGCGTCGCGTCCTCAAACTTTTGCAGAATTAGAGGCTATGGCGGTCTCAGCCGAAGGAGTTAGGTATGCCGACACCTTACGAGTCGCTAAGGAGCCCCCTCCAACCTCTAATAGTTTTCGGCCTGCACATCGCCGAAATTTCGCCACCCGCAAATGCTATGCGTGTGGGTCTACGGATCATCTACGGAACAAGTGCCCCGTGATAAAATCGAGTGGGACAAAGAATGGAGCAGGGTCATCACAAGGATGTTTTAAGAGTGGCTCCTTTAATCATTTCGTCAAGAATTTCCCTAATGCCAATAGCACCCCCTCCTGTTCAACTTCCGGTGCAACCTCCACGAACTCTAGTAATCGAAAGTGACCATTGTCATCGGCTGAGTCGGCAAATTCAGCTTCCCAAGGTTCATCCCCCGTTAAACAAACCGAAAGCTCGGAACATGGTCGAAGTTCTTCTAACCCCGCATTTGAATGCTCTAAAGAATGCCTCAGGATTGCGGCGGAGACCCCCGCAATTGTACCTTTTCTTAAAATTGAGTCGAACAAAGAACCGGCCACGGCTCTATTAGACTCTGGGAGCATGTGTTCGATAATTTCGACTGATTGGTATTCCAAAGTAAAGTCTGTCTGTAAGTTTCCTCAGTATTGTTCGTTTTCGGTCCAATGCGTTTCGGCTAATTCCTCTCCACTAGAAATTCTAGGTTTATCCTTGCCAAAATTCGTATTTCTAAATTTACTTGGAAAATAAAACTGTTTGTGGCTAAGCATTTGTCTTGCCCCGTTATATTAGGAGCGGATTTCATGTCTTCTACTCGTCTCGTGTGCGACATTCTGAGCACGTCGTGCACTTTTAAATTTGCTAATAATTGTAAAATTCCTTTGCCTAAGTGTAATTTTGTGTCATGTTCATCTGTTTCGCCTACCCAGGATGAGATGTTGTGAGACCTTAGAAATCTACCTGAGGAGCAGGCTGACGGTATTCGTAAATTGTGTCAGTCGTTTCCGGATGTATTTTCCGATACTCTTGGTGTTACTGACCTTATTGAATAGAAGATTGATATTTCTGTTTCGATCCCAGTTAGATTCCCACCTTATAGGCTATCTCCACCTAAAATGAAGGCTCTTAAAGAGATCATCGACCAGATGTTAAAAGATGGTATTATTCGACCCTCTAAGTAGGCGTATTTATCGCCCATTTTCCTTTTTGCCGAAATCCAAAGGTGGTTTCAGGCCTATGATTAATTATAGAGCTTTGAATCGGAAGGTGGTGTTACAATCTGTGCCTCTTCCCGACCTTCACTCTTGTTTTTCATGGTTTCGGAAAGCTAAGTTCTTTACCATCCTGGATATCAATCAGGCGTATAATCAGATCCCTCTAGCTGAAGAATCGAAACATCTAACTCCTTTTGCCACGGAATGGAACTTGTATGAGTACAACCGCGTGCCTTCCGGTCTCCCCACGGAGACAGCTGTGCTCATGAGACTGCTAGATAGGATCTTCTCCGACAAACAAATTTGAATGCTTGTATCATTATCTTGATGATGTCGTCGTATTTTCCGAGACCTTTGAAGAATAACTTGATCATCTAAAGGAAGTACTCGATCGCCTGCGTAAGGCTGGGTTAACTGTCAAATGATCAAAGGCAGCTTTCGCTAAACCTTCTATGTCATTCCTAGGGCATATTGTGTCTCCCGATGGTGTTTCTATCGATCATTACAGAACACAGCCCATCCGTGATTTCAAACCTCCCAAGGACATCAAAGGTATTGCCAGATTCATTGGCATGGTGAATTTCTTCAGGAAGGTTATTAATAACTTCGCTAACAGAGCGGCGCCCTTGAACTTACTTCGTAGGAAAGGCGTCAAATTTGAGTGGGGACCGTCTCAACAAGCCGCTTTTGAAGATTTGAAATTAGCTATTTGTAACGCTCCGGTTTTTGCAAAGCCTGATTTTTCCAAGAAATTCATATTCCAAACCGACGCCTCATCATCGGCGGTGGCTGCTGTCCTTCTTCAGGAAACCGAACTCGGAAGACGACCCATAACTTATGCGTCTAGGACATTATCAGCCCAAGAGGCTAAATATTCCATCTATGAACTTGAGGGTTTGGCAGTCTTATTTGCATAACAGAAGTTCCGACTCTATCTGGAACACGTCAAGTTCGCCTTGAAAACAGGTAATAACCAAGCCTTAAGTTGGGTCTTAGCTAGGCCGCGTCGTACTGGTCGTATAGCCCGTTGGGCCATTCGGATTTCTGCATTCCAATTTGATGTACGTAATATCAGAGGATCTGAAAATGTCGTTGCGGATGGATTAAGCCGCATGTTTTGTCAGAACGTGGAGACCACCGAACAGGAAGATAGTTCTCCTTTTCCCGCGCTCGTACCTTCGGGTGTAAACGCCATTCTAACCGATGCCCCCATGTTGTTTCGGGACATTCAAAAATATCAACGTGAAGATCCCGTGCTGGCCCCTATTATTGAAACCCTTTCTTCTGGGGAACATGTTCCTCATGTATGAGGAACGGGCTTTTGTGTTGCACGTCGAGGCGTGATCAAAAGATGAAAGTAGTGGTTCCAGCCGTGCTTGTACCTATGATCTTCAAGTACTATCATGAGACCCCATTAGGGGGCCATTTAGGCATCTTCAAAATTCGGGAAAAGATCAGAGAGACGTTAATTTGGAAAGGTATGGACGGCGAAATTCGAGAATTGGTAAAAGCTTGTAAAGCTTGCTTGCTTAGTACGCCCACCTTGTCCACTAAGCTAGGTCTATTATCTTCTCATCAAGCGTCGCGCCCCATGGAATGCCTATATACAGACTACGTCGGACCCTTCCCCCCAATCAAAGGGGAACGCCAACAAATTCATTCTGGTGTGTGTAGATGGTTTCACGAGATTTTCCTGGTTATTTCCGACTAAGCTGACAACCGCTCAGTACACCATTTCTTGTTTAAATACCATATTTGCTTCTTTTGGTCCTTGTCAATATATAGTTTCTGATAATACTAAAGCCTTTACATCCAACCTCTTCCGTTAATTCTGTTTTGATCTGTCTATATCACATGTAACTACTTCGACGTATTATCCTCAACCATATCTGGCTGAGCGGGTCAATCGTAATCTTAGATCGGCTCTAATTGCGTTTCATCATGATGATCATTCCAGGTGGGATAGTCCCTGCATTGGTTGGCCTTTGCTTTAAATTCGGCGATTCATGAGGCCCATAAGTTCACACCTGCTTCTCTTATGTTTATATTTGTCCGTAACACGCCGCTCTCTAACCTTTGGTCACTTAATGATGCATTACCAGAGACAATAGATCCCGATAATATTAGAGATCTATGGAAGAAGGCTAAGGCCAATCTTAAGGTGTCCAATGAAAAGGTTAGGGAAACATATGATCGTGGACGGAGGCCCACCAATGTAAAAGTCGGAGATCTAGTCATGGTTAGAAACTTTTTTCCCGCGGGCAAGCTTGCCCCCAGATTTCATGGGCCGTGCATTATATTGGATTTTTTGACGCCAGTTATATTATTAGTGAGTAATCCAGCCACAGAGAGGATCTTTAGAGTCCACCTCTCTCAAGTGAAACCTGTATAATTGAAGTACCTTTTTTGTCATTAAAAGTTTAGCAGCAGTTTGAAGGTTATATTTTTAATTGTTCTAATTTGACGCCTTCTGCACTATTATTTTATGTAATTATGTATATGACCTGTTATGTACGATCTTCCCCTCTGGTTTTTCTGTTGTCAATACCTTAGTGGCCATTACCAAGCCCCCGTCTCCTGCATCTCCGCACTATTGGCACACAAGAACAATACACGCCGCCCGCCCCTCTGCATCACCACTAAAGCTCGTACTCTCAAGTCTCCAACAACACTTTTCTATCGCCGAGATCTTACTGTTTCAGTGCCCCCTCAGCTGTCTGCCGCCGTACTGCAACTGAAGTGAGGTAAGGGCCCACTCCACTCCCGTCAAGACTCCCTGTGAACGACGCGCCGGAGTGCATCTTCCTGGCAAAGGCTGAAGTGCGGTGACCCTACCTCCAACTCATCTGGGGACTGTACATATACTTCTAATCTGCGGCGACCATCACAACGACTACCCCTCTCATAGTAATTTATTTATTTATTTATTTATTTATTTATTTATTTATTTATTTATTTATTTGCTATTTGCTTTACGTCGCACTGACACAGATAGGTCTTATGGCGACGAAGAGATAGGAAAGACCTAAAAATTGGAACGAAGCGGCCGTGGCCTTAAGTAAGGTACAGCCCCGGCATTTGCCTGGTGTGAAAATGGGAAACAACGGAAAACCATCTTCAGGGCTGCCGACGGTGGGGCTCGAACCCACTATCACCCGATTACTGGATACTGGAGGCACTTAAGCGACTGCAGCTATCGAGCTCGGTGTCATAGTAACGGGAGAGGTGTATCTCAGATTACATGGGGGGTCCGGGAGACCTTCTCTTGGGTATCGGCAAGCGGCGGCAGGTCTTGCCGTCAAATTTATCAACATGTATGTAACATTCTACGACAACAACGACCCTCTAAACCTGGAGCTAATCAAGTTTCTACCTATAAAAAAAACTTAGATATGTTTTTTCTCTCTTCAACTGAAAATGTTTTCTCAAAATTCTTCTGTGTCACACCAAGGAGGAAGATTTGGGGGGAGGGAGGTCTGTACCGGGAGGTACACCCCAACCCCGCGCATTCAAATTCAGCACCTAAACGAACCCCTCTATTGGTAAAACAGTGAAACTAAAACTACACCAACTTGTAACTTTACTCAGATGTCACCACGGAAATATGATGTAATTTTGTTATTGTGCAGTTGCCTAAACTGAGTGAATTTATCCTTGTTTTGGTTGCCATTTATCAAGAAGTTTGGACATTCTTCCACAGACGACACCACTAAAAACTATGATCATGCACCCTGGTGCGAGTTGTAAGAAGTAATAATTTAAAGAAGTTTTGTATATCTAGGTTTTTGTAACTGATTGATGTTCATTTATTTTTGGGTTGGCAATATTTCCTTTTTCTTTCCGCCAGTCTTGAATCTAGCCAATCCCTAATTTCTGTATTTAATTTTCAACCTATCACAGGCTTCTTGTTCGATTCTAAGTGTAACTTTGAAACTCGTCAAATAAAATTGAGAGGGTGTGGCTAGTTTAGTTTGAATGATCTCGAACCTTCCCTGAGGGTTTATAAACTGCGGATTTTCTCGTTTCTTGGCCAACTCAACGTCATCTTACTGAGTGTGTGTGTCTAAGCAGGAGACGGGTGGCCTCTTTCATCGGTCAACAGAACATCTATAAGGTAATGGCCACATAACTTTATTCTTTCTTGATAACTCCGCAATTTAACCCGAGGGAAAGGTCCGACTCTTTTGTTATGTAACAAACATTTCTAAAATGTAATCTTCTTCGGCTAATGTAAAACTGTCATATAGCTTTGACTTTAAATCGAGGATAGAGAGTGAATTACCCTCTTGAGCTCGCCTTCATCTTTGTTTGGGGTTACTACATTTTTCTCTAACCGTTTTTCCTACTGTAATGTGTTAAAGTAATTTCTATACGAGTCACCTCAGTAGTTTGGGAATAGCCCCTGTTTCATTGGCCTAGAGCCCCTTAGGTTGTTTTAGTGTTCATACCTAGGAGTGCAAGTATACGCCTCCATTCAGTTTGTGTTTCGGGCCATTTACTTAACCTGTTCTTTTCCGCAAAGGCCCTATAGGTTGGGTACAAGATACCCCTGTTTCAAATTGAAAGTTGGGCCATGGAAGGCCAGAGAGTGTACGACTTTTGATGTTGCCTCGAGGAGTCTGAAAGAAAACGAAGAGCCTGTTAGCTCTTTTTCAAGTGTTGTAATAGTAAAGAGTGCCTCTGGAAGGCCAGATACTGTATTTAAGCAGCAGGTGCTCTGTAAATAAGGGGATTTCTGCCCTTTACTAAATTTGTTCTGTTTTGAATTGTAATTTGAGCTGGGAGCTCAAGAATGTAAAATGAGGGGCTTGAAGCCCAAAATCTGTCATGTTCACTAATCTTATATTTTTCCTTGCCTTGTTTTATGATTGGCATTGAACCTGGTTGTTATTGTTCCCTTGTGGAAATGTGTTAAGATTGTTTTTTATAATTAAATATATAATCTTTGTTAAAGTTTTAAATTCAATTCTTGACATTGTAGTTAGATCCATTCACCCCGGCACCTTATTTCACCTCTGCGTTCCACAGAAACCGCGGAACATTAATTATCCGAGGAGAAGCAGGACCTTTATCCATCTTAACCTTCGTTTTCCCGTTCGATTTTTTTTCTCGATATTTTAATTTCCTTTTTCCATATGCATTTTAAAATTTTAAAAATGGCTATTCTTCTTGGTGTAATCCACTCGTTATTTAATAGTTTAACAATTCTATATAAGTCTCTCTCTCTCTTTCTCTCTCTCTCTTTGTATTTTTAATATTAATTTCTCAGATATTTAAGTCTTAGTTCTTCGGCTGCTTTACAAACTTTTGATATATGCGCTTCTTTCATTTCTTCTCCACAGAATAGTCACTAATTTTCGTTATTTCTCTCACTTTGACATTTATGTTTATATATTCCCATTAGCCATCATACCATTGTTCTCACTTCTCTATTAGGAAGATTTTCTCTCATTATTTCTATATTATACATAATTTTAAAAAATTCCAGCAGTGTCCTTTTAGGTCTACATTCTGCCGTAATCGTCTGTTTCTCAATATCTTTCATTCCAGCCATTACTTTCTTACTAAATTCCTTATCTTTCCACTGAATTTATTCACCCCAGTAGCTTCCCATTCCTATTCTGTCGAGCAACCTTTTCAGTTTCGTTAGTCAGTAATCATCCTTTAAATGTTCCATCTTTTGTTTTATGCTAAATTCAGTATTTCCCTCCCTTCTTTCGTGGCTATATCTGCTTGAATGGCTGTATTGTCACATAGTGTCCTAACTCCGTATTTGGCCGTGCCATCTTGAATCCCCATAATTAATTTGAATAATATGTTTACATCTATTCCTCCCTATACTTCAGTGCCCCATATTTCTTCCCAATACAATATTTCTAAAATCACTAATGCATGTAACTTGTTTATGTAACACTCTGATTTTAGCGAACACAACCCAACACTATCGTCTAGAAGGGCTGAGAAACTCGTTTGCGAATTAAGTGGAGTATGTTACACAGCACGTTCCGGTGAGTCAGCTTAAGAAGATATAGACTAAAAATGTCTATCTCTATTATCCGGATTATTTACAGCTGGTTTTTTATATTTCGTGTTTACACTGCGGACATGTTTAAGGTTAATGTTCAGTAGAGCGCCTCCTATCTTCTGCTTGATTTTTGCGCCTTCTTTTAGTGTTGGAAACATTTCTTAGCAGGCAATGTAGGGGGCCCCTTTTTTCTACGAAAAACGTAAAATTAAGCAATTTCCTTAATTGTGCCGAAAGTTGAAGATCTAAAGGCCCAAGAAAGTTTCGAATTGTAACTCTTTGATAGCTCTATCAAAGTAAACAAAAACTAATTTCGAAAATCACTTCCGGCTTAAGTGCAGTTCCAAAAAACATTGCCAAATATCGCTGCTTCCTTTACTCCTTTCCATTTTTGATTCAAATCCTAGAAAATTAACTTAATTACATAATTTTTTCTGTAATGTGTTCCTTGGTTCAATACCCACAGGCATTTTTTTGATTTTTGATGAATGTCCACACCGAATGTAGTTGTAAGAATTTAAGTGAAACTCTGTGCTCTGTATTGACTCGTATTAGCACTCGTAGTGCTGCTTAAGTGAAACAATGCATTGACACACACTAGCGCTCGTAGAGGTATAAAAAGGCAAACTGTTAATCTAATCACGGCCGACTGGATCCCTCTAGCTAGACCGGCGCATCAAGTCGGCCGTGATCTAATCGACCGGATAACGATGATTAAGAAAAGGATTTTAATTTTTAGGAATAAATAAATTCTCATACATTATTATATTTTATGTACATAAAATTCGTAGCTCATATCCCTGCGATGTTTTCAAAATTGAGTTCCTTGCCTGAAGGGCTAGCTGTGGATTTCTTTTTACTGAAATTGCCTGCACACTACTCAGGATATTGCTGTATACTTAAAACGTCGGCATACCGAACATAAATTAGGCTAAGGCGCCATCTCGAACAAGCAGGCTGTATTTGTTTATCATCATGAACGTAACTTTATTTCACACCGGAGTCAATCTCAAGGAAGTTAGATGGAAGCTTCGCGCCATCTCTTACCTCACTGAGCTCGTGCTACGTTACGTTCGACAGCATCAGATTTAGCGGAGATCACGGCGCGGTGTGATGGAAGGTGCTCTGTGCCAATCATCAAGAAAAACGATCCTCCTGACCTGCAGGTTACCGCTCTTCCTCCATTCTCTAGCTTATCCTCTGGCAAGACGATAGATGATACGCCCTCTTACACAGCTCCACTAGATAAACCACCGCTTTTATTAATCGAGATTTTCCGGGTCACATTGAGGAGGCTATGTGATAAGAATGTGCTCTACTTTCTTCATCTTTCTCGAAAAGTAGACCTACAAGTGGTATTCAGAAAGCAACGAAAAGCGTCTTTTGTCTCCAACTCACATCGATTTCGAGAAACTTCAAGGAATACTCAAGACAAGTAGTTAATGTTTCCGTGCTGTTTAACATCGCACTAAATTGTATGAAATATACGCAATAATTCAATGCGCATTAAGGTAGGAATGCCAAGTTCCGTCCCCGCACCTAATTTCGTCGCCCTAGGGATTTCCAATTTGCACGGTTGGTACCTACTGTAATGTTTAGCCGCGCGCACACGCGTAGCCTCATCACGTTGTTTTGCTGTGAGAGTTGGATGTGTTTAGTTTCCGTATACAAGGAGGATTCATTTTTCATACTGAGCTGAGTTAGTGCAGCATTCAAATTATGATCCTGTTATTCCTAGTGTGAGCACTGATATGTGTATGAAATACTGGACTGCATTTCAGTCGTGTGGTGCAGTTCCTGGCGTGTAATCGCTACAGTGAGGTGGTTGGCGTGAGTTACTGTAGCGACCTTTGTAATAAAGCAGGCAATGTTCGTAATTTCGACCTAATTCATTTTATTTTTTATTTGTTTATTAAGTTTATTATTATTATTTTCAAATAGAAAAAGACAAACAGTGGGATAAGTAGGCAATAAAAACGCTATTAAGGCAGTGAGAGACAATATAATGCGTTACAAACGTGCAAGTAAAGCGTTTAACATCCCACGAGTAACGCTGAAAAACTATGCTTAAAAGAATATGAAGAAAACATTTTTCATAAACGGCCTACAAGTAATTCATTATAAGGAAAGTGTCTGCTAAGGTTAGAAAGGAAAAATATATTAAAACTAGCGAATGTACCCGTGCTTCGCTACGGTATTCTACATTGTATTCGAATATCGAAGTAAATAGTGTGCATGCAGTCAATAAGATTGTTTTAAAATTGCATGTCTCTTAGCGTTATCCGAGGAAGGGCATGGGGAGGTCCCCGTACGTTGTTTCCAATGTAAAGTGTTTGTTATGGATTTGTGATATAACGGCCGGCTCACTTGCCTACTGCCATTCACAATCGAGTTGGGAAGTTTACATTATAATTGCAGGCCCCATTGCCTACTATGCGGACAGAATCGATTTGGGGAGTTTTCGTTAAAATGGCAGCCCCCCTTTCCTACTTCCAGACAGATTACAGTTTTTATTATAATGGCAGGCAATTATCCTACTATCACTCGAAATTGAGTTGTGCAGTTATCATTATAATGCCAGGCCCATTTTCCTACTTCCAGCCAGCTTACTGCCAGTCACACCAAGTTGGTGAGTTTCCATCAAAATAGCAGGCCACTGTGCCTAATGCCAGTCACATTTTAGATGAGGACATTTCTTTATAATGGCGGGCACCCTTGCCTACTGCCAAACACAATCGGGTAGGGGAGTTTTAAACAAAACTGCATGCTCACTTGCCTTCTGCAAGTCAAATCGAGAAGTGAACTATTCATTACAATTGTAGACCTTCCTTACTAATGACAGTTACACAGGAGTTGGAGAAGGAACCCTTTCATACTGCCAGTCAAAGTCGGTGTGGGGAGTACTGATTACAATAGCAGACCCACCCTTTCTCGATCGCTACAAATCGACATCAGTGAATATATATAGATCGACATACGAAATTATATGCGTGTTTACAATATTGAAGACCTTCATTTACAGATTAACTGCTACTAAACGTACGTCATATCGATAAAGGATTATACCATAAGACACGCCGGATTTAGTGGCCTAAATGGCTGGTCCTATGATATGTCATCTATATTTGGGTCAGATTGAGTTAGAAACGTGGAACAGGGTAACGTTCTTGTAAGATTATCTCACATTACATTACTTTTCGGATAATTATGTGACAGCTACATACATAGCATTTGGCTCATATATGGCTACTGGGTGGGCCAATTTTCGTGAAGATTTTGATGATTCTGTATTTCATATAAGTAATCGAAGGTATGAATTATGCATGTGAAAATTCCAAATTGACTTAACATCCATTAATAAAAATCAAACGTAAAAGGGATACAGATACGGCAAAAAGTCATAAGACCAAGGTTGTAGATCATTCCAAATTGAACGGAGATTGTGCAATCTGTTATGTGATAGGAATTTCCGAAGGTCTGCACCATCATTAAAATTTCCTGCATATTTCGATAATCTTCGGGGATAAAAAGTGAAAAATTTAATGATCTTCGATGTTTTCCGTTCGTTACAGGCTAAAACGTATAATTTTGTCAAATTTCAATTATCTTCTTTTTCTTCTGGCAGATTATGCCGCAATCTGGATTTTGGGCGAGGCGGGTAAAAATTAGGACTTTCAGGAAACTAAACCAAAAATTATGCAGATGGTCATTATTACCCCTTAAACGGAAAGCTGTACGAAAATTTCGCCAAAATAGTCAGTGTAGAGGCACACAGTCGTTATGATTTGATTTATATAGATAAGGAATCTGCTCCATGTAAAACACCTTTTTGGCTATGTCCGCTGGACTTAACCTGCAAAACTGACCATTCATGATATCTCCCTTATTAATCCTCCTGACGAAAAAATGCACATGAAAAAAAGGTTTAGAGGTGGAATTCCATCACGTTTGGTCGATTTCCAGTCAGGTTGGTCTTGTTCTGTATATATTGTGGAAGAGTAAAATCACAATTTCGGTTCCCTATAAATCGCCAGTCCATTCCGGAACATGAAATGTTATTTACGTTTAAAACCTACCTTTGGACAGGTGGATGCTAAATATGAATTTTGGTTCGAATGTCTTCTGTAGTTTTCAGGTTGTAATGAATACGCTTTACACGCACCCGCTCGTGAGTTAAGTCCGATGGGACTTGTACAGAAAAACGGTCCCTTAATGATATCTCCCTTATTAATCCTCGTATCGAAATGATGCACATGAGAAAAAAGGTTTAGAAATTAATTTCTACCAAGGCAGGTAGATTTAAATTAACGTTGGTTGTGTATATTTTGTGGAGGTGCAAAATCACTGTTTCGGTTTCGTATAAACCCCCAGTCAGTTCAGGGATTTAGAAACAATATTTGCCCTAAAACCTATCAAGGACAGGTGTATTCTAAATATGAGTATTGGTGGAAATACATCCAGTAGTTTGTAGCACTCGCGTACATACGGCGTAATTAAGGAAGAAAATAATACAGTTAAGAAAGTTGAAAGTAATAGAAAATGGATTATAATTGAGGACAGCCGGATAACGACAAATATGTAAATGCCAAGTTAATGTATTGGAAAATCAAATGCCCCTCAATAAATTATGCTAGTGTGAGTTATGGATATAATAAAGCGGTAACAGAGGAGAAATTTAGGTCCATTGATTCCTAGGTAAACAAATAATGAGAAGATGACTAATGGTGTTATTATTTAATCTATTCGAAGGCGGTTATAACATCCAACGATATTCCGCCAATATCCCGCAGATAGGCCGATTGACGCCTCTCTTGCCTTCTACCTAAGGAACAACCACGAATTTAAAAGCATGATGAGGAAAATGGCAATACGTTACTTCCCTGCTGACATGCAGTCAGAGACGTTGCCATGGTAACCTGTAGGTTCGTTGTCGGTCTGTCGGTCTGTCGGTCTGTCGGTCACTCAATGCAGAGCATGGTACCAGCAGAAAATTGTAAATTTCTCCGTCATGTAAAGAGTAAGGTAAATTATGAACATAACGAAAGTTGTTTATAATGAAGAGACGTTTCACGTACGGTAAACGAAGTTTACAGAAAATCAATAGTATAAGAGAAAATGGAGGAAAAGCTTCCCCGGGAGGAGTATACTCTAAATATGAAGTTTGGTTGAGATCTATCCAGCCGTTTCGACGTGATGGTGGAAAAACCATTCTGGTGTCCCTATAAACCCCCGTGTATTCAAAGATTTTAAAATGATATGCATATCGAAACCTTCCCCGGGAGGAGTATACTCTAAATATGAAGTTTAGTTGAGATCTATCGAGCCGTTTCGACGTGATGGTGGAAAAACCATTCTGGTCTTCCTATAAACCCCCGTCTATTCAAGGATTTTAAAATGATATGCATATCGAAACCTTCCCCGGGATGAGTATACTCTAAATATGAAATTTGGTTGAGATCTATCCAGCCGTTTCGACGTGATGGTGGAAAAACCATTCTGGTTTTCCTATAAACCCCCGTGTATTCAAAGATTTTAAAATGATATGCATATCGAAACCTTCCCCGGGAGGAGTATACTCTAAATATGAAGTTTGGTTGAGATCTATCCAACTGTTTCGACGTGATGGTGGAAAAACCATTCTGGTTTTCCTATAAACCCCCCGTGTATTCAAAGATTTTAAAATGATATGCACATCGAAACCTTCCTCGGGAGGAGTATACTCTAAATATGAAGTTTGGTTGAGATCTATCCAGCCGTTTCGACGTGATGGTGGAAAAACCATACTGGTTTTCCTATAAACCCCCCGTGTATTCAAAGATTTTAAAATGATATACATATCGAAACCTTCCCCGGGAGGAGTATACTCTAAATATGAAGTTTGGTTGAGATCTATCCAGCCGTTTCGACGTGATGGTGAAAAAACCATTCTGGTTTTCCTATAAACACCCCGTGTATTCAAAGATTTTAAAATGATATGCATATCGAAACCTTCCCCGGGATGATTATACTCTAAATATGAAGTTTGGTTGAGATCTATCCAGCCGTTTCGACGTGATGGTGGAACAAACAGACAAACAAACAGACACGAACAATTTTATTTATATAGATTAATTATACTTTTCATTAATTTTGTGTGGGACGAAATTACGAACCCGTTGTAGGTAGTTTAGTTTTCGTAGTGTTTATGTTTATGTCAAATGTTGACTACCTTGCGTTAAAATAGTGTAATTGTAACTTTGCCATAAGTGTAGAATATGTCCATATACTGCATATAAAACTAGCAAGATACCCGTGCTTCGCTACGGTATTAACTGAAATTTATAACTGAATGCTTAACGTTTTATACTGTACATAATCCGCTGAAATTCGCGATCTAACTCGTTTTCTGAGACATTACGGCAAGTTTCCTTCCATTTTTCAATCTTTCTTTCCAGCAATCGGTTTCGTACTTCACGGGCTAGGTCCAGGTATTCCGCCCGGTCAGTTGAGTCCCTAAATCTTTGCCATCTTTTCCTATTAGCATTTTTAATATGGATAAAATCCTTGAGGAGATCCGGCGTGGTGTCGTCCTGGGTGCCTTGGCGGTAGTGAACCCGCGGCCGGACTGCATTCGTAGTCATTACACAGCCAAGGCCCGTTTCCAGACCGATCCGCACATTTTGACGACGGTGCAGAACATTATTATTATTATTTATATTATTATTATTATTAGTGATCTTCTGGACACCGCAGCAAGATGCAAGACCGCTATTTGGCGGTAAATTATATCTGCTGCCATAGTCATGGCTGCCAATGTGACCAGCACCATTGTCGCGCGTAGGCAAGTGCGCGGGATTTCTGGCGATACGAATCATATACTTCCGTGCATTATTGACCTTATTATAGAGGTAAACAATTGCACCGTCAATGTCATTCCCATCGTTTATTTCAAATGTGTTTAAATATTTATATGCCAGGAGAATCTACTGTTATCTAACTTTAAGTTCTCCAAAGGAAAATATGGCTCTTGAAAACGAATCCAGGAAAGATTAAAAATGATCGGTGTATGATTAGAAACAAGTACATCATGAACAGTAAAATCACTTGGTCTCAACTCAATTTTCACCCCACCTCCGTTAAGTTGATTTACCCCTCCCCCCAAACGAAGAAGGCCGTTTCTTTATGTTTAAAGCAGATTCCAAATACCAATGTTCAAGTCTGTTACCTTCAGTTTTGATATTTAAGTATCCCCATAAAAAGAATTTACTTTTTTCACTTCCTTTCACACTCCCCCACCCGTTAAGTGAATTTTCCGAAAAAATACCTGTTTCTTTATTAGTAAAGGATCTTCTAAATACCAATTATCACGACTGTAACATCTTCAGTTTTTGAGATATGTGTCCTCATAAAAGGAATTTAACTCCTATTCACCCCCGCCTCCAAGGATGACATTCCCCCAAAAATGCGTTTTTCTTTGTTTCTAAAGGAGATCCAAATACAAATTTTCACGCGTGTAATAACTTCAGTTTTTATTAGATGTAAGTATCCTAATACAATTAATTCAATTATTTTTTCAATTCTTTCACCCCCCTCCCCTTCATTGGATTTTCCGAAATCAAAGGAATACGTGTTTCTTTACTTTTAAAAAGACAAAAAAGACAAAGTCACCTCCGTACAGGGCATGAAGGTCCTTGGAGGAGTGGAAGGTAAAGGCTTCCACCATTGTTAACCGCGGCCGCCTTTGCCCTTTGCCCCCAGGAATTAACCTGGTACCCCTTTTTGGTGTATGCTGAGTGAACTTCGGGGCCATATGCACCTCCGGAAGTGGAAATCTCGTCTCTTAAATTTTATGACTTCCTGACGAGGATTCGAACCCACGTCCTTCCGAGCGAACTGAGCACGCCTTTATCGCCTCGGCCAGGCAGCCCCTTCTTTACTTTTAAAGCAGATTCCAAATACCAATTTTCACGTCTGCGAAATCTTTCGTTTTTGTGATAATAGTAGTATCTTCATACAAAAATGTAACTAATATTTCAATTCCCCCCTTAAGTGGAATTTCGAAAGCAAAAAATAAATATTTCTTTATTTTAAAGGAGATTCAAAATACCAATTTTCACGTGTGTAACATCTACATTTTTCGAGGTATCGGTATCCTAATGAAAAGAATTCAACCTCAACAACAAATTCATGTTTCCTAATTTTTAATAGGGATTACAAATACTATGTTTCACTTCTGTCACATGTTAAGTGTTTGAGATATAGTTTAGACATGCTCATTTTAAAATTTCACCCCCTTTTTAGTTCACCTTAAGTCGAGTTTCCGAAAACAAATCAACTATGTTTCTTTACTTTTACAGGAGATTCCAAATACCAATTTTTACGTCTGTAACATTTTATGTTTCGGGGATATGCTAGACATAGTCTTTCTAAAAATACACCCTATTTGTTACTCCTATTTAACCCCCATTACTTGTATTTTCCAAAAACATAAAATACGTGTTTATTTATTTTTAAAGGTGATTCTAAATACCAATTTTTACATCTGTAAACTTTTAAAGTTTTGAGATATACATACACTCATTTTAAAAATTTCTAAAAATTCACCCCATTTGTCACTCCGGTTTAACCCCCATTAATTGGATTTTCCAAATACCAATTTTCAGGTGTGAAACTGTTGCTCATAGGAAAGTGTTATTCATTGCTGTGAACTATGGACATTATTACTAAAGGGTCTTCAATATAATCCAAAGGTTCGAGATAATAATCATAAAATCATAATAATAAAATGTATACGGTGATAAATCTGTTTGCATAAAAGTTTGGAGATAGTAAGACTACATGATATTTTGCAATAATGTATTTCCTATTTTTGGATTTCTTTTGGTGGATTTTTCACATACTCCTATTATGAGAATTTCTGATACAGTTTAATTTGAATATTAGTGATTATGCTCTATTTCTCAGTTCATAATTAACTTAGTAAATGAATGGTTATTCATAACTAGATGTAGGAATACAATCAAACAGAATCTGAGAAGGAAGAGAATCAGCCAAAGAATTTGAATGAATAACATAAAAAATTGAGAAATTGTGAAAGAATTTGAGAAGTCGTAAAAGAATTTGAACGGAATTTGTAATAGGAAATATTTGAATTATAATTAATTATTAATTTGTAAATGAAATAAAGAAGGCAATAATATTACCTATAGCCTAATTTTAAACGAATCAAGAAATAATTTGATCAATTTAAGATGATAAGGATATATTTGGATACAGTGATATTCAATTATAATGGATATTTTCACTAATGTAATTTTGATTTGTTCGATGTTACAGTCATGTGAAATCAACATTGAGAGTGGAGGAAATACTTACGGATAAGGAACTCAAGAAATATTTTGATGTAAATTTAAAGGAAAGCAAAAGCACACAGTGCAAATAAGTCTATATTCAAGGAGTCCAGGTGCACTTATATTTGTTATATTTTTAATATTTTTATGTTCAAACTGTTATTTTACTAAATTTTTGTTTATATTTTTGTTATGATCTTCATTATGCTATGTCACCTATCCAATCACCTGCAGCCCTGCAAACTACAAGTTTTAAAATGTCTGCCCCTATATAGTGAAGGCGGCCCTGCGAACGTTCACCCCAGAGGGAATCTCGCTCCGCTGCTTGAGCGACCCCGGAAAAGGGGGCAGTATGTATGTATGTATGTATGTATGTATGTATGTATGTCTGTATGTATGTATGAAGAGAATTTCATGAAAATCGGTATATAAAGTCAGAGAATAATTCGCTACAATCTAGGCCAGTAATAATTTTATTCACGAAGAATAAAATGGTAGTTTAGGGGAAAGCATAAAATGTAATTCTCAAATATTTATATTATTAGTGGTCCTGTCGATAAATATTATGTAACTAAAGTTATATAGTATCAATTTTCCGATCATTTATTTCTTACACATTTTACCGTACCGGCTATAATAACGGAGATATTAATAAACTTGGAATTTTGTTGCAAAGTCCTTATCAGCGCCGAGTACCCATAAAATGAGTAAACAGAACTTAATGAAAATTGGTATGTTAAGTCTGGGAATAATAAACTGCAGTCGACGCTATAAATAATTTCATAAGATGCTCTAATATCACAGAGTCGGAAGAAACCTTAATGTGAAGGGCAGAATACAGAAATCTCATACACTTGGTTAACAATAACATTACATTGACCATTATTTATTGTGAGGTGGTTTGCGTCTTCTGCTGCCACTTATCTCCGATAGATGGGATTACTGCTGCGTACCGAGTATATCAGCCTGCCTGAATATTGTCGGTAAGTAGCTGGGGAGTAAAATATCTTTCTTCTTTAGCATGCCATTCCTCCGGTTCATAAATATTTTCTGATACTACTGGTACGTAAGACACTGGTTCATCATAGCATTCCAGCTATTCAATCCCTACTCTGAGGCACTGATTGGAATGAGCAGTGTGCACGTCGGAATAATGAAAGGGGAGTGTTCGCGGCCTTCTGCGGCGTGGTATTCAAGTACTGGAACCTCGGACTATTAGATCGGCCCCATAGTACTGCTCGTTAAAAGTGAGAAATGTATGGTTTTTCATTTTATCCAGTATTTTATAAGAAGAAATTGCTTTATATGTTACATTCCTACTGACGTCATTGTAATGACATATCTTGATTTCAGTTAGAAAAACCACGAAGACAGTTTTTCTGAGAATTCCGTAGCGAAGTACGGGTACATCAGGTAGTTCAGTAATATATTTACCAATTTCTAGCCTTGTCCATAGTATTCCTGTATTTCTACAAATCCGTATCTGTTAAGGGGGGCGAAATATGGCCCCCCCTTACCTTACTACCTTCGAACATGGAACTTGACAAAACTTCTCACGCAGAGTCCTACTGGTCACTTCATACTTTCAGTAGGGGTTTGGGCGCTGCATTCTTCTTATTCACATTTCCGTCTTGACTCTGAATTTGCACGAAGTGATCAATACGGTCACATCGTAGCTCATCTGAAATCCTAAAATAACACAGTGAAGTATTAGAACCTGACATTTTGGCTAGGATGGAGGAAGAGTAAACAAATGTTTTAATCTGGTACGTACCGAGAGCTGGTGGCACTGCTTCTGGTAGCAGGGGAACTGCCGGCTCCTTTGAGGATCTCTCCGTATCTTGTCAAACAGGCCTGCACTATCTCGAGGCAGAACTGAAGCTGCGAGATATGAACACACACCTTCTTCATTCAGTATCCAGGCATTATGGGCAGAGGCATCCACTAACGAACCCTTTCCCACACCGTCGCACATCATTATCATCCTCCGGTTTACTCCACACACTTTCTTTCCATTCTTCCGCTCTGTTCTATCCTGGAGTCTTTCGTTGCATTTTATTTTATTAGTTCATATTTATTTCTGCTACCACATTCGTTTCTGATTCATCTGATGTCTTCCTGATACTTCTCAAACACACACGGGGTGATAGAAAATCTTATTTGGAGCTTAATGTTGTCGTTATCTCCCGCTTGAAGCGCTGTGCCAGCATACAGCGAGCCACCTGGTGACGAACGAGCGTACCACTACAGCTCCAGCATTCTTTAATTCAAACCCTCATTATTGTAGAAGTCTTTCTCATGACCAACTACAATATCTCAGACCTTAACCGACCTATCGAAACTGTCCATAATGGCGGCAGCTGGAGTGCTAGCATACGTTTGTTTTGATTTGTGTAAGCCGTGTTGTTACCAAATATTTACGGAAATTTGAATATTATTAATCGTACATTATATTTATTTATGGTCTTAAGTAGACCAGTGCCGTAAGAAGCTGTTTGTTCTCAAAGAGCTTATTTATTCCAACAATGTCGGTGGTGATTAGGTTAATTTTGATTCTCGCGTCCTTCTCCGAAAGTACTTTCTTTATTTTTAGTTACCTATGCAATATGTTTATAGTTCAATGTGCTGTGTGTCTGATGTAAGTAAGAGCTCAGTGTTCCCGTTTCCAAAAGACCTAGTACCGGTATTAAGGCAAAATTGGGTTAAGAGCATTCGTAAGGAAAACTTCGAACCGAATCATAGGACTAATAATGTTGTGTGCATTAATGATTTTATCATTTTTGAAATCAAATGTATTCTGAGGGAAGACATATACCTATAGAAGGTGGTGATCTAATTCCAGTGCCGCGCAAACTTCCGAAGTTAAAACTAATGTTGCCTATCCTAGCATTTACCCTATCAGCCAACGTACCTTACTACAAAGAAAATTAAATCAGTCCCAGAAAGATCCGGAAAATCATGACCAAGATTTATTATTTAAAGACTAAATTAATCTTAAACGGTGGTGCAAGAATGATGTAACTTAATTAATTTTCAACGTTTTACAATGAACATGCGTAAACTAAACCTAACCCCATTTCCCGAGAGCTAACGTGAGGATTATGTTCTTTTTGTATATAAAATACAATTATGCCATCAATTCTGATGAGTTTTAAGGTGACGAGTGCTTTAGACGGTCAAGTTTATCATGCAAATATCGCTTGTACCTACTAAACAATACAGGTGGATTTTGGAGGGTTGAAATTTTGTTGGGGAAATTTGTTTGCGTGTTTTACATAATGGGCTGTAGTTAATGGTGGTGTTACATGTAAGGTTAATAATGTACTTTGTTGACATCTATATATCGTATTTGCTGACCGGAGATTCATATGTGAAATATTTTTATACTCTGTGTTATTTCAACCTGACGTTGATACAATAATTCTCCCTTCGTTATTTTCCCCTCTGAAATTTCATTTAGACTTACAATACGCGATAACGCTACTTATGGTGTTTAATTATTCATATTTTGAGTTAGTGAGTTGCATTTCATGAGGTTCGACTTGTGATATTTTCTTTAAGTGACTCGGAATAAACATGCATAACCTTTCCCTCAACTTCTCATATCGCACGCCGATGTCCGCCATGTTTTTTCTGCATTAGGGTCTGATGTAATTGTAGTTGGCCTCGTCTTTCTCGTGAACAGTCGAGATTTCCTTCTGAAGACGCAGAGCAAAGTTCTCTGCGAAACGTAAAGAGTTTCGCATTGTTTTCTTCACACGACGTAAGCCCATATCATGTCTAGAATTACGGGCCGTGAAAGCATCAATGTTTAGCATAATGGTGAGGTATATTACAGGCTGATACTAACATATTATTCACCAACTATCAATAAAGAAAAGAAACACACTGTTCAGTTCACAGTCATAACAATCAGGTTTCTGTGTTATTGGCAGGCAAACAATAACACAGAAACACACTTAGGCAGGAATCTCGCACATGAGCTCTAAACATAGCTCGAGTGTTTTAAGGTACGTAATGCTGCAAGTAAGTACCGATATTATTAGGAGGCGTTACATATTTGGAAAAATATAAAATGATTTTATTGACAAAATTATATTGTTCAGAAAATAAATTGATTGTTGAAACCTCCATTGTATGTGCCATTATAATTACCTCTTAAAATTAAATACATAAATGATGTAGATAATAATAATAATTTCGTGTGGCTATTTCTAGCCGAGTGCAGCTCTTGTAAGGCAGACCCTCCAATGAGGGTGGGCGGCATCTGCTGTGTGTAGGTAACTGCGTGTTATTGTGGTGGAGGATAGTGTTATGTGTGGTGTGTGAGTTGCAGGGATGTTGGGGACTACACAAACACCCAGCCCCCGGGCCACTGGAATTAACCATTGAATGTTAAAATCCCCGATCCGGCTGGGAATCGAACCCGGGACCCTCTGAACCGAAGGCCAGTACGCTGACCATTCAGCCAACGAGTCGGACAATGATGTAGATGAAACACATGTTATACACATTTTAAATGAATAAATGGATCAGTTGATGGATCTGCCAAATAGAGGAGTTGGGAATAAAAATAATGATGGAAGTATGAAATGAAAGTGGGTTTTTTTTTCAAGCAAAAAGGTAATCCTCAATTATTATTATTTATTTATCGTATGGCATATATACATATATATATAGAAACAAGAAATCAAGTACATTATATTTTAATGTCCAAAGATGTTATCAATTGTAGAGCCTCTGTACCGGGCGAGTTGGCCGTGCGCGTAGAGGCGCGCGGCTGTGAGCTTGCATCCGGGAGATAGTGGGTTCGAATCCCACTATCGGCAGCCCTGAAGATGGTTTTCCGTGGTTTCCCATTTTCACACCAGGCAAATGCTGGGGCTGTACCTTAATTAAGGCCACGGCCGCTTCCTTCCAACTCCTAGGCCTTTGCTATCCCATCGTCGCCATAAGACCTGTCTGTGTCGGTGCGACGTAAAGCCCCTAGCAAAAAAAAAAAATAGAGCCTCTGTATTGGCCTCTATAAAATCAAACCAATCTCCAGGGTAGGTTCTTCTGCTACACTCCTTTACAATGTGTTCGAATGGTTTTGAAAAGGAGCACCACAGTCACACTCGGGGGATTGTATCTTTCCCCATTTATACAGGGACGCAGCACAGACACCATGACCACATCGAATCCTATTAAGGATGGTCCAAGTTCTTCTTGGGAGATCAGACCTCGAATTAGGTGGGAAGAAAGGCCAGAGATGTTCACCTGTTTCTGAGATCCAATCTTCCTTCCATTGGGCACAGGGGTTGAAATTGTCTTCTGTGAGCTTCTGAGCGAACTTAAGTGGCGGATGTCTAGATTTTAACCGGTTCCTCTGAAGGTCAGGAATATTAGAGTAGATGGGCCAGTCAGGGTTCCCATTTATCTTGGAGTATTCTCTCAACAGTGCTTGTGCTCTACGGAATGAAGGAGGCATGATGTTGCTCAAGACAGGAAGCCAGTGGGTAGGAGTTGATCTTATTACACCTGAAATAATCCTCATTGTGTTGTTGAGTTGAGTGTCCACAAGTTTCACATGGCAGCTATTGATCCACACAGGAGCACAATATTCTGCCATTTTCCACAGTAAGGTCAAAATAATAATACTAATAATAAGAAGAAGAAGAAATTGTCCTAATATAATTTCTCTATGTATATTACAGAAGCATTTTCGTCTTTGTGAATTAGCATTTCTGACATGCAGTACCACCGAATTTGCATAAATGTTTGATGGATACAATTACAGTCATTTCACATTTCCCCAATGATTTACTTCTGACAAATCTGTTGATGTCAGGAATAAACACTTCAGTTTTAACTATGAACAAAACTATCAATAAAATGTATAAGCGAATCTTTAAACAATGTTTCTGTTAGTTCAGACTGATAAGTAGCTATACTCCGACCTAGATAATTGAAACTAGGACGCGATTTGTCTAATGAAATTTCACAAGATTTATTCCAAGGGAGTTGGCATTGACACCTAAATGTGATACAACAGATCAAGTGAGAGACGACTCAAATAGGCTGTAGAAATATTCAATTACATACTGTATTCCTATTACATTTCCAGAAAGTTCTTTATTGTTGTAAATTTATTGTTATTATACGACACACGGCTGTCTTAGCCAATATGATCCCTGTCTCAACGTCAAGGAGACTGCACTTACGAGGACCAATGCAACTCTTCAAATATTAATGGCGAGGATCTTACAAAATTTCCCTCTTTAAGCTACCTGGGATCCGTTTGTAGAGTAAAGGCAATCTGAATGATGAGACGCAAGCTAAGAAATACGCGCCTTGGATGCGGAGGAAAGAAGTCTCTGGTGTGCTCGGTTCTCGGTGACCGCCTTATGCCGAACCATCTTAAATCCGAGATATATCGCAAAGTAGTTCACCCATTCGCACTGTATGGATCAGAATTTTGGCCAGCAAGGAAGAGTGTGTAGCAACATCATGGAGATGCGGATGCTTCACAATCGGACAGCGAGTCTGTTCATGAAAAATTGCTAGAGAGGTTCCTACAGTTGGAAACTGCCGGGGCAGATGACCTAGATGCTAGGCCCTATAAACAACAAGCATTATTATCATCATTAACATAAACTGTCACCGGTACAAAATTAAATTTTGAAAACGATGGTCGACGCCCATGAAGAGGACCTAAATAAAGAGATTGGATACAACAAAGTCAGATTTAAAATACGCAAACTCACATGGCTGCTGAATAAGCTAAGCATCGTCGAATAAACCGCATGTAGCAGAGGCCAAATACAGTCATTCTGTTTGTGGAAGCCCCATTCATTGCAGCTTGATAGCAGGATTATACATCATTCTTGCCGAGAAGCGAGCAGTCTGACCGCCATTATATAGGCTATAAATTACATCGAACATGACTTATGACAGTAAAGTTTAAAACGTAAGTTAACTATTCGTCCATCAGTCGAACGAGTTGTTTATTTGCAGCTACCTGACTCTCTCAGAAGCGCTGTCATACACGATACACGTATCGTAACTCCCAGTTCATCAAACTTTGACAGTGATGGATGTGATTGGGGGACTGTGACTGATCTGCCGCTTGCGTCTCGTTCAACAGACGAGAGAGCCCATCTGCAGGAGGCCTGATGTCACGTGAGATTTATACCATAAACAACACTTTTCGAGGCAGAAGCTTGTAACAGGAACCTTAGATAACCCTTTAATTATTTCTAATACATTGGTAGCTATGATCTAGATCAAAGAAAACAGAACACAATATTCCAGTAAAACTTTTCAAATTTCTCTGTCAGTTGACATATTACGGGTAGCTGGTGCCCGGATGCACCATTCTCCGTAAATATCATGAGTTAATAAAAACCGTGGTATTGTCATTAACCTGTTGCACCATTGCTATTCCTTGGTTTCGAAACCAGAGTTCCTTGACAATTATTTTCCCTCGGATGTAATTCCAAGTGGCATCCAGAAGGCAGTGATGAGTTCGACATTTACTTGTCTTCAGTTTATCCAGAAGGCAGTGATACTTTCGACAGTCATGTGCCTCTAATTTATCCAGTTCCCAGTTGTTTACGTATTGTTTGGAATCATCAGCTGTGTTCTTGTTTCCAGGACGAATGTTATTTTACACTTGTATGAAAAGAGGTTTATAATCGTTTTTTTCCTTGTCAGCATCATTGTAGTCATTTTTGTCATATCTTCTATTGCAGCCCTTTATTCCTAAGATGAATTAATTTTGTTCCGTTACGTTACTTTAGGTTGGATTATCAGTATCAGCCGATATGGAAAAAGAAGGGCGAACGAGAATGCCAAATTTTAGTGCATTTTAGAGTGAAATGCTCAATGAATTAGATTATATCATGGCAAAACAGGATTATTTCTATGAGTTGGGAACTGGAGTTGATCACCTATTAATTGTAACTATTACGCCACAGTCTCTTTGCATCATCCTCAAGACATTGTAGATAGACGATATGTGGTGCCAAATCCATTTTAACGATAACATCGCGGCACTTTGGATGCACGGAATGTACAAGTTACTCGTGAGGTTATGTTGCGTACGTAGGTCTTAAAACCTGGGTTAACTTTTAACCGCGGTAAAACGTCACAAATTTCAAAACCGGACTTGATGAAATATAAATTCAACTTAATCACTATAAGCCTAAGCTATACATTTTACTACGGTTAAATCGTAACCGAGATTGATGCACCCGAGCATTTACTTTGTACGGGCATATACACACTCATGCTTACACTTGGTGTTTCTGAAATATGTTTTTTTATACAGTGGTGATAATTATTTTAAAGGACTTTATTCACCTTTGGCATTCATCTGATAGATCATATCTCCTTCAATTTTGTAGCTATTTTCGTGCAAAAAATTTCCCAATAACTTCTTAGATGTATTTTAAATAGAAGGGTCCCAGTTCTAGTCAGAAGAGTGAGCGAGACATGTGGAACATAGTGTTCTGTTCCCGTATGCTTTATGAGTTGCATTATTTACTCATTTGGTCAGTGAAAAAAAAAATAATCAAGCCTCATATTTCATGACGGAGATGGAAGATTCACTTAAAATTTGGAAGAATTATTCGAATGTAGCTAAACTCAAGGATGAACTGAAATGATCGCATCAAACTAAAAGTTGAAGGGCTTACAGGTGAAAATCCATCAAAATATTCTATATCTTCAAAATTTTAAATCTAATTTTATAAAACCTCTAGACGTGTGTCTATTAATTTCATGTTGGCTCATCCTCTACAAGAAAAATTCTGCTTCAAACGGAGTAAGAAAATTTCCCCATTTTGCTTTACTTGTAGGAATATTATATTTCTGAGACACGGAAACACAATTTTGTAAATCCGTTTAGAAACAGCCAGCCCCGCAGTCTAGGGGTAGTGATCTTGCTGCTTGCTAGAAGATCCCGGATTCCACTCCCAGCCAGGGCAGGGATTTTTACCTGGATATGAGGATTGGTTCGAGGTACACTCAACCTAGATGACAACAACTGAGGCTTTATCTGGCGGTACGACATTATCACTGTCCTAGCTTTCCCTAACCTCTACAGCCGATTCCTCTTTCCTCTGATGTAACTTACAGCTCTTTATTTATAAGCCACCGCATTCTAACCCGGATCATACACACAACCTCATCCGTCCTGCCATACCCATCAAGCGTTCCTTCTACATTCATGTCTCCTAACTGCAACTTGTGAATCCAATCATACTTCACACCCAGATAGCAAAATTGCCTTGGAAAGCTTTGGTAATATAATGAAAATCAATAAACTCACTTCCTCCATCCAAAACCTCTTAAATTCCAACTGACAATTCACTGCATTGGGTTTTAAAAGCGAAACTTCTGCTAAGCTATTTCTTTTCTTATGCCCCCGCCCTAATACAATGTATAGCCTCAGTATTGAAATTTCCCCCTGTGCCGAATAATGTTATTGTTCCTGGAATGTAATATTTATTTTTCCCGATCTCTGTAGCGCTGTCGAGTACTTTTTGTCCCTCTGTTCCCATTAACCAATACGCAAATGTTCATATCCTTTTAGTGGTTATTTGTACTTCTAAAATACTTCTCGCTCAGAAATACTTCCAAATCAGGCACTGAAATTTAATATGTAAGAACTTCAGCCATTTGATAATATTTTCTGGCGATAGTGGCGCAGTTGTTTTTTCATTGACCTTCTGTTTCGAAGGTGGTGAATTTCACCTCAGCTGGGGCATATGAGACTGTTCAAATGTCATAGCTTGATATGGTTGACTAGTGATGGGAGTTTTCGAGACCAAAATGTCGAAAAATTCGATTCTTACTAGTTCTCGAGATATCTCGAGTCCGGATAAATGTATTCGCACGGTATTTGAATACTTCCGCTCTAGGTATTCTCTAATAATGCTGATGCTTGTTGTTTAAAGGGGCCTAACATCGAGGTCATCGGCCCCTAATGGTACGAAATGAAATAACAAAAAGTTCAAATTCATCCAGTGACCAAAATAAAATTAAAAAATGTCATGAAGAATGAACGAGTGGACATGAACACAAGAAAGAAAACAACAGTGGATCAGACTTTAAAAAATCATAAATAATAGTATTACTGACCAAGGGACCACTTATAAAGCACAATGATACTTGATATCTACAGGTTGCAAAATCCACGTCTAAGGCCCCACAGAATGGTACATGTCGCGAGAAAAGTAGAACCATGGTATTTGTCATGTTGGGGTACTAATCAAAAGTACCGAAGATTCACGGTGTTCCACACAAGATGGTACTACTCACAAGTATTGTACTTCGTACAGGTAACGCAAACCTATGATGTTTCTCACACAATGGCGCCACTCATAGCCAACGCAAACCGATGAGGTTCCTCACCTCGGTGTACTAACCACACTATCCCGTGGTGTTCCTCACATAGTGGGTACTAATCACAGGCAACGCAGACCCGCGGTGTTGCTCACATGGGTACGACGCACGGGTACTGGAAAACCCCAGGCCAGGCTCTTGGCTGCTACCAATCACAAACCTATTTCGTACCTACTATAGTGGTACTACTCGCAAGTACAGGCAACCTATGGTGTTCCCCGCGTGATGGTACGAATCAAAAGTAGTTTCATGGTTCTAATTCAATCATCCCTTGGTCACCCCTTTTAGTCGCCTCTCACGACAGGCAGGGGATACCGTGGGTGTATTATTCGTCTGCGTCCCCCACCCACAGGGGGTAAAGAGAGAGAGAGAAAAAAGAAGAAGGGATCCGCCACTTCGAAAGATGAAGTAACGGACGAAGAAAGGCAAGAACCGCGAAGGGCGTGAAAATGAAAGACTCGCTAGGCCTCGAGTGCTCTAATACCGTCCGGGTCGGAAAAGAACAAGAGTTGGCCAAGGGAGGTCGGACAGGACAGACGAAAGTGAGGAGCCTGGCACAAGTAAGTGGAAGCAATGCCAGGACTCGGCTAAGGGCCCCGTGGTCGCCAATCTACACTCCCAAGTTGAGTGCCCCTTCAGCCCCTTTTAGTCGCCTCTTACGACAGGCAGGGGATACCGTGGGTGTATTCTTCATCTGCGTCCCCCACCCACAGGGGGTAGTGTGTTTGGTCCGCGAGAGGTATTTTATTTCCCTCAAGTCCGCCTGCAAGCCGGTTAGGACCCCCGTATCCGCCACCTGGGACGCGCCACGTGGGAGTATCACCTCTCCCCCTTCTACGCCAGCTTAGTAGGTTCGTAGTATTCTCTAATGATAATCCCAAAGCGAGACCACATTGGTCTCTTCAAGCAGTACCCGAGAACAGTGAGGATAGTAGCGCCATCTCTGGAGGTAAGTTTAACTCAGAACTACCTCTGTATTCATGATATAGGTTCAAGGGGTAAAGAGAATAATGCACATCATACGAGTATTTACCTAAGATGTATTCAAATGCTTCTCTGAGACGGAAGAACGAGAAGTCCTGGATGTTCTCGATGTTCGAGAAGTTCTCGATAGAAGCTTACTTACTGAGATTATACGCCAATATCAAGTTGCAACGATGGTTATAGGTCACTCCCCCTTTGGGTGGGGGCGGTAAAATAACACCCACGGTAACTCCTGCCTGTCGTAAGAGGCGACTAAAAGGGGCCCAGGTTCTCTGAACTTTGGAGATGGTTATGAGGGTGTTTAGGGGTTGTAGTAAGGATGTAAAGGAGAGTGCATATAAGTCTCTGGTAAGACCCCAACTAGAGTATGGTTCCAGTGTATGGGACCCTCACCAGGATTACCTGATTCAAGAACTGGAAAAAATCCAAAGAAAAGCAGCTCGGGTGATTTCCGACAAAAGAGTAGCGTTACAAAAATGTTGCAATGTTTGGGTTGGGAAGAATTGAGAGAAAGAAGAAGAGCTGCTCGACTAAGTGGTATGTTCCGAGCTGTCAGCGGAGAGATGGCGTGGAATGACATTAGTAGACGAATAGGTTTGAATGGCGTTTATAAAAGTAGGAAAGATCACAATATGAAGATAAAGTTGGAATTCAAGAGGACAAACTGGGGCAAATATTCATTTATAGGAAAGGGAGTTAGGGATTGGAATAATTTACCAAGGGAGATGTTTAATAAATTTCCAATTTCTTTGAAATCATTTCGGAAAAGGCTAGGAAAGCAACAGATAGGGAATCTGCCACCTGGGCGACTGCCCTAAATGCAGATCAGTATTGATTGATTGATTGATTGATACTTCTCTCAGACAGAAGAACAAGAAGTTCTCGATAGAAGCTTACTTCTGAGATTATACGCCAATATCAAGTTACAACGATGGTTATAGGTCACTCCCCCTTTGGGTGGGGGCGGTAGAATAACACCCACGGTAACTCTTGCCTGTCGTAAGAGGCGACTAAAAGGGGCCCAGGTTCTCTGAACTTTGGAGCGTGGGTTGGTGACCACGGGGTCATCAGCTGAGTCCTGGCATTGCTTCCACTTACTTGTGCCAGGTTCCTCACTTGATCAACTCTTGTTCTTTTCCGATCCCGACGCTATTAGGTTTGCGAGGGCTAAAGAGTCTTTCATTTTCTTGCCCTTCGTGGCCCTTGTCTTTCTTTGGCCGATATATTCATTTTTCGAAGTGTCGGACCCCTTACATTTTTTCTCTTTGATTAGTGTTGTACTTCCTCTTAAAACAATAATCACCATCACCACCACCTTATAGGTCACTATCACAATCAACTGTTTGCTTTCTTTTTAATTTTACGTTTTACTTTTCTTTTTACTTCCTGTAAGGAAGAATGAAACTATTGGGCGTGTTAGCAGAGCGCTAATGAATATAGTGATCAAGGAGATTAAGTAGTTACATAACTTGACGACAGTATACGCCTAGACGTATTCGATTATTGTGATAATTATTCTCTAATTTGCCCAGGACTGACTATAAGACACCCACCACCTGACCACCTTCTATAAAGAAGACGAGAAATGCGGAACATGCGCGGACGTGTTTGATTCAGAATGTATGGCGATACAACGTGAAGGTCCATACAAGGCATGGTACCATGTAGACTTACTAAGCGTGAGTTCGAAATTACGAAACGCACAAATGAAAGCTTACATGGCTGTGTGATACTTGCAAACCGGAACTCCTAGGAACGAAAGAGCAACACAATATCCTAAACCAACTAAATGTAATGGTAGAAATGGTATGACTAGGGTCCGGATTTTTAGGTGATATAAAACACTTTAGGTTTCTTGTGTCCTTAAAACAGATTTTTCTATGTTTCGCTTAATGGACGCGCCACTGTTGTTTTCTAACAATATTACTTAAATGAATCGTCCTATGAGAAATAAAGAAGGACAAGGAATGGAGATCCCGCCAAGCAGATACAACCCAAAACGCTCAAAGAACAGACTCGCTTAAGACACAGTAACAGAACGTGATCAAGGGATAAGAATGTGATACCTTCACAGACATAGCTAGAAAGAAACAAACCTCGAGTGATTCTGCAATAACAGAGACCTTAGATCCAATAAATGGAGAACTTCAAGCAGTACCTAAACGTGCACGGCTGTACGAGGAAAAACTACATCAAGATAGGACTAAACAAATTATTGAGATACATTTACATCGACAAGAAATCTCCAACGTCACGGGGTGTGATGAATTACAAGTCAAGGGGTACCAGAAAGCTTTCAAGATAAGTATAACCTTCACTGACCTCCAGCGGGCTAACGAAATAGACCTTTGGTCCAAGGGAGTAACAATGCAACGCTATCGATTTCGCCGATACACTGGAGCAAAGTCTGACTCTCAACTTGCTGCTGTGGAATGTACAAGGACTGAAAAGCATTCTTAATATTGTTCCACATGACTCATTCAACATACAAGACATACTAATCTTTACAGAATCCTTTTCAACAGCGAAAACTCACCTCTAAAATGTATACTGTGAACATGCATTAGCAACACAGAAACTAAAGGTAGGCCGGAAGGAGGGGTATCTTGCTCTTTTTGGACTTAGGAAAGAAGAAAATACTATAATTATATGAACAGACCAAATAATAATAGTAGGCTTATACATTCCACGCCCTGGCCCCTGTTGAAGACGTGACAGATAATACAACGGAAATAATGAATCACAATAACAGCAGGAGATTTCAACTGTCGAATTGATCTCACTAACCAGCGAAAAGACGTAGTACTAAGCACACTCGAACAGGAGAGCTTCAGGCTTATCAATAAAGGACATAAAACCTAATTTTCACATAATGGCAGTAGGACGATAGACTTATAGGCGCCGAGTGTTCATCACCGCAGTGGTATGGCTACGAGCAGAGAGCCAACTGAAGAAAAGCAACGAACAGCCTAAATTCACTAGTACCGTAAACTATACATGGAATCAGCAGAAGAACAGATTTCTATAATAAAACAACATCTCGTAAACTATCAACTCGACGACGCAGCAAAAACTACTTGAGAAAGTGATAGCACCAGCGGAGACAAGAGCAGAGCCCTGGTGTGATGCCCAATGTTACAGGGAGAGACAACACACCTCACACCTTCTACAGGTTGCAAAACAAAATAACAGGCTTCATGGTCTTCATAAATCAGTGGCTTGCTTCTAAAAGGGCCAATGTCCAAAAAAAAACCTGTTTTTGAGCTATGTGCATTTGAAGTTTTGCTTATAGTTTTCCAACAATTTTTTTCAACAACTAACTTTAAATAACTTTATACATTTTTGGTGGAAGTCACCTGATTAACGCTAATTTTTTCTATCGTTTTCTTTAAAAATTGCCAGGGCTCTAATCTTTATTGGTAATCTAACATTATTGGCAAGGGCTTATTTAATTAAACGTTAACTGTTCGTTTAGTACTTAACAGAGACATTGGCCCTTCTAACATATTGTAAGCCAGGATAAAACGCGTTTGTATCAGTTAATATGTCAATTTTGATATTTTTTAAAAATGACATTGGCCCTTTTAGAACCAAGCCACAGAAATAAGCAGAAACCACGGTTAATAAAAGAAAAAACTGCCTATGTAGATGCAGACTCGAGGAGAACGGACAAAGATGCTATGAACGATCCCTATATCGCACACAAACGAGGAAAAACCCCACAATGCGAATGTTACAGAGTTTTCTTCATTTACTACTAGGGAACAGCACTTGTCAAAGGTACTTAACATCACAAGTAATCCAAAATCTTCGAGATTTTAACGAATAAGGGAAATGATACAGACTTCCAGGTGGTGGTGGTGGTGATTATTATTTTAAGAGGAAGTACAACTAGGCAACCATACTCTATAAATACTAATCAGAGTGACAAAATATACGAGATCCCACACTGCGAAAAATGAAGGCATCGACCAAAGGAAGTCAAGGGCCACGAAGGGCGTAAAAATTAAAGTCTCCCTAGGCCTCCAGTGCTCTAATACAGCCGGGGTCGGAAAAGAACAAGAGTTGACCAAGACAGGTCAGACTGGGTAGATGAAAGTGAGAATCCTGGCACAAGTAAGTGGAAGCAATGCCAGGACTCAGCTAAGGGTCCCGCGCTCGCCAACCCACGCCCCTGTGCCCCTTTTAGTCGCCTCTTACGACCGACAGGGGATACCGTAGGTGTCATTTTACCGCCCCCACCCATAGGGGGTTACAGACTTCCAAGTCGTTACGTGTGCAGAGGTGTAACAGGCACGAAAAAGACAAAAAGGCAGAATCAGACAACATATTCAATTAATACATCAAGCAATGGCCAGACAGTTTATTCGACACCTGGACATTACCATTAAACAAGTGTTTCAGTTTGAGGACCTCGACAAGCAAAGACAATATCGACGACACAAATTCCTACAGGGGAACACCTCCGGAAAGCAACGTTCTAAAGTTATTCACAAAACTCATCACTATCAAACTCGCACAAGAAATAGGCCGTTTTATACCGGAAGAACAATTCGGATTACAAAAAGGATGTAGTAGGCTCAATGCATTGATCAATCGAATGGAAGACACAGAAGAGGCTCTAAGACATCCGAAGGGAAAAATATACCGCATCTTTACCTATATACACTCATGTTCATAAAAACCAGAACCCTTGAAAGACTAGAGATAGAAAGTTCATATTCACAGGACATGTGCATTAGTATGTTGTGAAGAAATGATTAGCGTTTGAATCATGTCGGCTCTCAGATTCAAGGTCCTCATCGATACCTCAGCGCACTACCACCGACTGGTAACATGAGCCTGTGGCTCTCGTTGTCAATATAAACGGAAAGTAATGGATCAGTGTGACTTGAGCATACGTTCAGGATGCCAAGCAGACGTATGCCAGAATCGTACCGTCAAGTGAATGAGTTTGAAAGAGGGTGCATTATTGGCATGAGAGAACGAGATGCATCCATCCGGGAAATTGCTGCTCGTGTGGGACGAAGTGTGTCGGCAGTGCAACGGGTATGTACAGAATGGTTTACAGAAGGCCGAAGAACACGACGAGATGGGTCTGGTTGCACCACCAAGACCACCCCCGAGAAGATCGACACCTCAAGCGAATGGCATTGCAGGACAGATCTGCGTCCTCCCCGGCTCTGGAGCAACAGTGGAACAGTGGAACACATCGTACACTATCAGGAGTGACGGTTCGTCGCCGTTTAGACGGTCTGAGTTACCGGCGCGTCGTCCAATTCTGCGCCTACCTCTGACTAATATGCATAAACGTGCTAGACTACAGTGGTGTATGGAACGACGTCACTGGGAACAGGAATGGCAGCAGAGGTGTGGGGTGCTATGGGGTACAATCGCAAAGCACAGTTGGCGCGTGTCCAGGGCATTGTGACCAGTTTGACCTACGCGAATAACATCGTGCGACCCGTAGCCATACCCTTCCTGCACGACACCCCAGACGCCATATTTCAGCAGGACAATGCACGACTACATGTTGCTGAACAAACACGTGACTTCTTGTTGTAACAGGATGTCAGGCTGTTTACCCTGGCCCGCCCGATCACCGGACTTGTCGCCATTCGAAAATGGGTGGGATACGGTGAAACGACGGGAGTGGCGCTTGACCCAGTGCTAACTACCAAAGATGAACTGTGGAACCAGGTGAATGCAGCATGGACGGCTATACCCTAGGATACCATTCGCGCTGTATGCGCCATCGATGCCATCACGCATGGAACAAGTTATCAGTGCCCATGGAGGACCCAGGACACATGCTGAACCTAGGTGATTGAAATGCTAATCTTTTCTGCAGAACATACTAATGAACATGTTCTGTGAAATATGAACTTCCTATCTCCAGTCTTTCAAGGTGTTCTGTGTTTTATGAACAATATATGTACATATAAAATAAGAGTTTTGTCTGTACATTGCTCAGAATTAGAAAAGAATGGTATTTCTCTATTGGTCATGTCCACAGTAACAAGGAAATGCACTTTTTACTTTTCCGTAATTACTGTCTGTATGGTGGTGGTGGTGATTATTGTTTTAAGAGGAAGTACAACTAGGCAACCATCCTCTATATAACACTAATCAGAGAGAAAAAAAGGAAGGGATCCGACACTTCGAAAAATGAAGATATCGGCCAAAGGAAGACAAGGGCCACGAAGGGCATGAAAATGAAAGACTCCCTAGCCCTCGCAAACCTAATAGCGTCGGGGTCGGAAAAGAACAAGAGTTGACCAAAGGAGGTCGGATAGGATAGATGAAAGTGAGGAGCCTAACACAAGTAAGTGGAAGCAATGCCAGGACTCAGCTGAGGGCCCCGCAGTCGCCAATCCACGCTCCAAAGTTCAGAGCCGCTGGGGCCCCTTTTAGTCGCCTCTTACGACAGGCAGGGGATACCGTGGGTGTTATTCTACCGCCCCCACCCACAGGGGGTTACTGTCTGTATGTATGTCTGTATGTATGTACACGCATCACGAGAAAACGGCTGAAGGGAATTTAATTAAAATCGGTATGTGAAGTCGGGGGATGAGCCGCTATAATCTAGGCAATAAATCATTTTATTCACGCTGAGTGAAGTGGTAGTTTAGGGGAAGGCCTAAAATTTAACTCTCAAATGTTTCTGTTATTAGTGGTCCTATCGATAAATATTGCATTACTAAAGTTATACAGAATTAAATTTCCAATCATTTATGTCATACATTGTTACCTTACCGGCTATGATAACACAGGTATTCATGAATTTGTATTTTTGTTGCTAAGTCGATATCAACGCCGAGCCACGAGAAAATGGGTTAACAAACTTAACGAAAATCAGTATATAGAGTCGGGGAATAAGAAACTACAGTCTAAGTTATAAACAATTTTATTCAGCCTGGATGAAATTGTAGTTTAGGGGAAGGCGCCTAAAATTTAATTTTTAAATACAGATTTTATTGGTCCCATCGAAAAGTACTACATAACAAAAGTCATAGAGAATACAATATCCGATCATTTATGTTTTATTCAGTTTTATCGTATCGAATATGATAAGAGTGGTATTTCAGAGTCGGAAGAAAACTAAATGTGAAGACCTACAATATCGAAAGCGCATAACATTGACCAACAATAACATTACACTGACCATTGTTTGTTGTGATGTTCTTTGTCTCTTATACGTATGCTGCCGCTCAACTCTGGTGCGTACCGAGTATAACAGCCTGACAAAATATTGGCGGGAAATAGCTGGGGAGTTAGAAAACTTTCTTCTTTAGCATGCCTTTCCTCTGGTTCATACATTTTCTGATACTGCTGGTACATAACACACTGGTTCATCATTGTATTCCGGCTATTCGATCCCTACACTGACACGTTGTTTTGAATGACCAGTTTTCAAACATAAGGCAGAGGCTCTCACTTAGTAGTAGTAGTAGTAGTAGTAGTAGTAGTAGTAGTAGTAGTAGTAGTAGTAGTAGTAGTAGTAGTAGTAGTAGGACCTGGTCTAGAATTACAATTTAAGACTATTCCAAATTATAGCATAACAATTCACTAAATAACTCAAAATTCAACCATGAAAGAGCCGTTTCTTAAGAAGAGCTTTTCCCTCTTCACTTTTATTAAATTCTACATTTATTTTATTTCAAATTAGCAGTGAAGAGGACGTTTCTCCACTGGCTTGGAGGAAAACTTTGCCTGCAAGACAGATAGATTTTTCCGCCGCCAGTGTAGTGAACTGAGATTTTGCGACTCATCGGGTACTCCTAGGAAACAGATTAGTAAAAGGGCATAGTTACCCTGAGACTCTCCACTATTCGAACCCCCTCTTCTCGAAAAAGACGAAGAGTATTCTCGGATCACGGCTGTCGCGGCCTGGTTATTCCAACTCTGGAACTTTGAACTGTTAGATCGGCAGCGTAATACTGTTCGTTTAAAAGTGAGAAAAAGTGTTTTTCATTTGATCGAGTATTTCATATGAAACAATTGCTTTTATTCGCGTCATTCCTACTGATGTCATTGTAATGACCTATATTACTTTCAGTTGGGAAAAACACTAAGACAGTCTTTCTGAGGATGTAAACAGGCAGGTGGAGAGTGAGTGTCTGCCATTATAATGAAATTCCCCAACCTGATTGTGACTGATGGTAGGCAAGCGGGCCTACCAGTACAATGAAAATTCTCTAACGCAGTCTTCATATGAGAAAAGACGTTTGGTAACTTCCCCGTCGCGTTTCTAGGGCAACGTTAAGAGCTATACAATTTAATACAATCTTGCTCACAACGTGTACACTACCTAACCTAGAATTCTGTATACAATGTAGAATCCCGTAGCGAAGCACGGGTACATCAGCTAGTATATATATATAATATAAGAGTTTTGTCTGTACATTGCTCAGAATTTAAAAATAGTGGTATTTCTGCATCAGTCGTATCCACAGTAACAAGGAAATGCACTTTTTAATTTTCCGTCATGTCTGTCTGTCTGTCTGTCTGTCTGTCTGTCTGTCTGTCTGTCTGTCTGTCTGTCTGTCTGTCTGTCTGTCTGTCTGTCTGTCTGTCTGTCTGTCTGTCTGTCTGTCTGTCTGTCTGTCTGTCTGTCTGTCTGTCTGTCTGTCTGTCTGTCTGTCTGTCTGTCTGTCTGTCTGTCTATTTGTACGCGCATCACGAGAAAACGGCTGAAGACAATTTAATGAAAATCGGTATGTAAAGTCGGGGAATGGCCCACTACAATCTAGGCTATAAATTATTTTATTCACGCTAAACGAAATGGTAGTTTAGAGGAAGGCCTAAAATTTAATTGTCAAATATTTATGTTATTAGTGGTACTATCGATAAATACTACATAACTAAAGTTACAGAGAATACAATTTCCGATAATTTATGTTTGTTTCAGATTTGCCGTACGGACTATATAAGAGTGGTATTTCAGAGTCGGAAAAAACTAAATGTGAAGGTCGACAATATCGAAAGCTCACACAATTGATCAACAATAACATTATATTGACCATTGTTGTGATGTTCTTCGTCTCTTATGCTGACACTCATCTCCGATAGATGGGATTACTGCTGCGTACCGAGTATAACAGCCTGCCTGAATGGTGGCGGGAAATAGCAAGAGTTAGATAACTTTATTCTTTAGCATGCCTGAGGCCCTCCTTTATTCGCCCCCAACGAAAAGAGTGTTCACGGCTGTCTGCGGCCTGCTCATTCCAGCTCTGGAACTTTGGACTGTTAGATCGGCAGCGTAGTACTGTTCTTTAAAACTGAGAAAATGTCTGGTTTATCATTTTGTCGAGTATTTCATACGATAGCATTATTTTTAATCGCATCATTCGTACTGACGTCATTGTAATGACCTATGATGAATTCATTTGGGAAAACCACAAAGAGAGTCTTTCTGAGGATGTAAAATGGCAGGCGGAGAGCGAGTGTCCGCCATTATAATGAAACCTCCTCCAACTTGATTGTGACTGATGGTGGGCAATGAACATTCTCTAACCCAGTCTCCACATGAGAGAAGACTTCCCCGTTGCGTTTCTAGGGTAACCTTAAGAATTATGCAATTTAAGACAATCTTAGTCACAACATGTGCACTACCTAACCTAAAATTATGTATACAATGTAGAATTCCGTAGCGAATCACGGGTACTTCAGCTAGTGTATGATAAAGTAACCATCGTACACTTCATTGTCTATGTTATTACATCACTACCTTCACGATCTACCTTCATCACAAAATTAATGACTATTTTCTATTCAAGTACAAAGAGAAGATAATACATTATGCTGAGTTCCCACGGGGCGTGACACGCTTGAGTCGATTACGCTTTCGTAAGCCACCACAAGTGTGAACGCGGTGTAGTAAGCTTGCCTGTGACGTCAAGCAGCTCACGATTCGGTCCTGAAGGGATCAAAATGTTTGATTTTCAGCCGTGAACCATCTGGCTTGGGTGAAGAAATATGTCTAGTAAACGTGTTTTAAGATTTAGTGACGATGCCACTATACGAAGTTTGAAACTATACCAAATGGAACTCTTCTGTACAATCCAACATTAGATGAGTATCGCGATCGTAATAAGCTGGCAGCAGTGGCCAAACGAATATCAGATACCTACGAGGATTCGGACCAGAGGAAGTGATAGTGAAATTTAGAAACTTGAGAAGTTTATTTGTCAGGAATTGAAGATAATATCTGATAGTGAGAGATCAGAAAAGTCTACCGATGAAATCTACAAACCTAGAGTTGGTTGGTTTGTGAAAATGAACCCTTTCATTCGACGCCTGAATAAATTGCAAATTATTTCCAACAACAGCTGCACAGAGCGCAGCAAAAGAAGGAGAATAGTTACGATCATTTCGGAAAATGCATAGCATCATTACTGCGTAAAATTAAAAAGAGATATTAAGTTGAAACGAGAAATTAAAACTTTAATTACCAAACAAAAGTGTGGATCATCTCCTAAAAGTAACCCATCCCGACCTAGTACATCCTGCATTGATGGAGGAGATTCTGAAAACGTGTATTCTCCTTCTTTTGACGACAAGGAATATTCATATTTAAATTTTTAATACACACTATAACCCACCAACTACTTCACCTGTTATTTTTTTAGCTGGAAGATACGAACGACTTCATTCCCTAAAATTGAACACATAACCAGACATCCTTGAGCAAGTAAGTCATCCATGGCCACGTCTTGACTATTTATTTCCTTCCCTCTCAACGGATCACGCTTTCCATCAAGCATGAGCCGGTGTTGACCAATCAGCTCAAGTGTCACGCCCCGTGAGAACGCCGCTTTATAATGTGACTATCTTTTATTTCTACAACACATAGGAAAATAGTTCATCAAATGTTATTATATTTTGCATAGCCTTGCTCAGGTTATTTTAAATAGGTTTGTGCAATGAACACAAAATGAGCAGTTTGGTGTAATACTGAACCATATCGTCATTAGCTCCAGTTAATTATGAGCAACACTGTGGGTTCGTTTTGTTTAAACGTGTCATTGCGTGTAGAAGGACAAAGGCTGGTAGATAGCTGACTGTTTCTACGTTAGAAGGAAGTCGATACCAAGCCTGTATAAACGTGTATTTTTCAAGTTTGAACCAAACCGTTGTGGTGTGGTAGGCGAGGATGCTTTGACCAACGGTTCGAATTTTCAACCAACCGCAAGCTGGAATGGGGAGATTGAAACTTCGGGAGCTGCCAAACAGCGATGGCAGGGTAACCAACCTCAACTACTCAGGAGCAAATTCATTGAAACATGAGAATAAGTATCCGTCACTGAGCCGTGTTCCAGAGTTTTATCCTATGCGGAAGACGAAACTAGAAGTATCATCTACCTGTGTAGAAAAATATTGATTAATTATGTCCATTTGATGTGTATTGCGTTTAAACTGGTGGCCCGATTTGAATATGCTTGGTCGTTGGACCGGAAGCTATTATCGCACGGGGATCCCCCATGAGTAACGGAAGATTGTGAGGCCTTAAAAGGACCAGAGGTGGGGGAGCCGTTCTCATTTCTTTGTGCTGTTTTCGACCGTGTTGATGCAACCTGGGTCAGTCACATAGCCGCTTTGTCCGTTGAGATACTTTAAAATTTAGCCGCTTGCCAGAAGCGAGCTAAGTCTTTATAATTGAATATCAGCCGGACAGTATATTTTAATTTAATCTAAATATGTGGGTTTGAAACTATGAATATTGAACTAGATATTTTTCTCTATCAAAATAACGTAATTTATGTAGAAGCCACAGTGCGGGCTGGCAAGAAACTGTTATGTTGCTAACTATTGACTGAGTGATACACTCGGTATCAACGAGCTATTTCACGTATTACATTACTTACGTTAGCAATAAAATTTCGGGTAGCGTGCGCGGATCGCGTGTATGTCGAGTGCATTCTGTTGTTAATTTTGCCGCTGTGAAAGACTAATATCTGCCCAGGCTTTGTGCCCTTAATTTCATGGTGCATAATTTGAAGTATAAATTTTTGCACAGATTGCAGCAAATTGCAGCCTATCATTAAGGGTAGAATCCATGTGCACGAGCACTACGAAACGGTGAAGAAGACGAGTCCCAGTATGACTGCATTGCAGGAGAGTTCAGCACCTTCAGAACAATCAAGGCCGTCTTTGGACTCTACAGAATGATGCTTCAAATCCAGGAAACCGCTGTTATGTCTGGCTAAGGCCTGAATGCCACTAACGGTCATGTGAGCGTCGCTGGTGGTACCTGCCGTCAAAGCTAAGTTTTCTAATGTCCATTAGCATGCTGTAGCCATCAAAGATACACTAGGCAGATTAGATTTTTCATGCAAATATTTTGCATATTTCAATGTCAGCCAGAGAGGCAATTGTTTGCTTTATATTTCAATAACGTAAATGTGTTCAGAGCTAATTGCATGACCTACTGTAGCTTGGGACTCGTGCATTTAAGATAGATATATGGGTTTTATGGTATGAATTAGGATAGATATAGGTGTGTTTTAATTTTGTGTTTTCATGTCTTTCAGTTATGTACAGTATTAGAATTTATGAATAGAGTCCTCACGCAGTATTGAGGCCATTTACCTCTAATGTCGCGTGGGTACGAGTTTTATTTTAAAGAATTACTACGAGTGCTTTTCCTTTTTTAAATTATCTATGTATTTCAGCAACCGCTACGTGATGTGCGACAGAGCTGTGATGAACGTTGATTGTAATAAAATCTCTTAATATGCAGGAAAAGCAGACTTTTGGGACCAATTAGGGTCGAAACTATGTTATATGTGTTGTGAGGCTAGAGATGCCTATGTATTTTTAAATGAAGATATTGCAAGGAGAAAAGATTTGGGAGGATTTGGGAAGCTATAAATAAGATAAAGAAGACTAGGCCTACGGGGAAGGGAACAAATATAGGGGGAAATGAGTGGGTAGGATATTTTTGAGGTCTTTTGGGTGGGAGGGGAGACTGGCATGTGGAAATGGGCAAGACTTATATTGTAAGAGAATTACAAGCAGGAGTACAGATACTAGATGTGGAGATAACAAGACAGGAAGTAATTAGGGTGTTAAGTAAAGCAAAAACTAATGCAGCGGGTGGGGCGAACGGTATTACAAACAGGATATGGAAGGAAGTAGGGGCATATGAACTGATGTTGAAGGTGATGGTAAAATTTTTTAACAAGATATGGGAAACGGCGAAATTTCCTAGCAAGTGGAGAAAAGGGTTATTATGCCCAATATATAAGAATAAAGGGAGTCGAAGTGATCCTAATAATTATAGAAGAATAACACTCCTTGACCCGTTGTCGAAGGTATATACAGGAATTCTAACCAATAGGATTAAAAATTGGGCAGAGAAGTATGGAAGGATATCGGAGTATCAAAATGGGTTTAGAAAAGAGAGAAACACGATGGATAATGTGTGGATTTTGGACACCTGAATTACAAAGTATGTGAAGATAGCAGGGATGAGATTATATGTAGCAGCAATAGATTTAGAGAAAGCCTTTGATGCAGTGAATAGGGAGGCGTTATTTACTAGATTAAGGGATATTGGGTTATCGAAGAAAATGAGGATGGCAATAGAAGGAATATATGAGAAAGTAATGGTGATGATTAAATTACAGGGGGGTAGGTTGAGTAAGTGTATTGAGTCGAAGAGGGGTGTGAGACTAGGTTGTAAGTTGTCACCGATATTATTTTTACTGTTTATAAATAATATATTAGACAGACATGGAGGAGAGAGATGGCAATGTCCTTGGATAGGGACGCGGGAGATACCGGGCTTGCTAATTGCAGACAATTTATTGATCTTGGCACTAACTGCAAGTGGATTGCAAAGAGGGTTAGAAGAGGTTGTGGAATATACTAGAAGATGGGCACTTAGAGTAAATATACGGAAGACGCAGATAATGGTATGCAGGAAAAGGAAATCCAGGAAAGATAAGAAATTTTGAATAGTAGAGAAGGAAGAAATCAGTCCAGGAAAAAATTGAGTATTTAGGTGTAATAATTAGTAGTAACGGATCTTGGAAGGATCAGGGCAGAAGGGCCAAATTTAAGGGGAGGGGAGCACTTGCAGCAGTGGGGGTATTAGAAAATAAATTCCCGGATATAAAGTATAAAATTCAGAGAATGGTGCTCTAATCACTGGTTAAAGGAAAAATGTTATATGGGGTAGAAGTTTGGGGATTGGAGGAGGGTAGAAAGGAATTAAACCAAGTGGTGGCGAAATTTAGTAAGATTATGATGGGGGTTCCAGACTGTACTGCAAATGTGGGGGCTAGATTCATATGTAAAGAATTGATAGAAATTACAATAGCTAAGAGGGTGATGAAGTATTGGATGAGATTGGAAGAAGGGAAGGGAGGGGATTTAATACAAGAGGTGTATAGGTTCCAGAAAAGTATGGAGAACGAAGGGTACTGGGTGAATAAGTGTAAAAATAAATTACAAATTTTAGGAGATCTAGGGTGTGCGGGATGGGGAGAGAGTAAAGAATGGGTATGGAAATGGGTAAAAGGGAGAGTGGCAGATATAGAAAGACAGAGTTTATTCATGGAATGTAGGGAAAGAGACTCGCTATCAGTATTAAACAAATTGGAAGAGGTTTATACTGGTGGGTAATGAGAGTTCCAAAAAATAGGGGATGGGTAGGTCGAGTAAATAAGGGTAGATGTATTTTATGTGGGGAGGGATGGTCGGACCTGCAGATATTTAACCAGTGTAGTGTGTTAGAAGAGATTAAAAAGAAAATGTTGAATAAGAGAGAGATAGAAAAAGTAGAAAAGGGTTATAAGATGGCATGGCTGTGTAGAGAGTGGGAAAGAGGAACAAATATATCAAAATATTTAAATGTGGTTAGAGCTACATTTTTAAAGAAATTAAGGGAATAACAGGTAGAATGGTGTTTCAGAGAAATGGGAAGATGTAGACGAAACTGTTAGATTATAAATAATGCAAATATAATAAGAAGAGATCTGTATATACTGGAAAAGAATGTATTATAAAAAGAAAATTGTAGATATTGGTAGAAGATCGTATTAAGAGAAGAATAGGTAATATCTAGATAGGGGTGAATAAGTTGTTGTCGAATGTGTTATGTACAGTGAATGTAGTGACAATAAGAAGAGATTGTAGATATTTGCATTAATATCTACATAAGGATGAGGATGAGTTGATAGCTGTGTTATATTATAGATAATCGAGATACAATAAGAAGAAGCCTGTAAATATTAGTAAAAGATTATATCAAGAGATGAGTAGGTAATTGCTAGATAAGGGTGAGGTAGGAAAACCTTGTTGTAAAGAAATTAGATAGGTGAAAGTAAGTTGAGAGAGGACCTGTAAAAAGATGGTATATGGTATCAGTATATGCAATTAGTGAGTGGTTTTTAGACTAAGAGACGCAAATGAGATGGAAGAACTGTGAGAAATAAGAAAACTGTTGAATTGTTGGCAAGTTCTGTGTTGTTCAAAGTGTTTAAATATTAACTCTAGGACATAGTGGAAGAAAATGAGCAAACAGTGTGTAAACTGCAGAGGATAAATTACAAATAAGGTAGATGAAGGAGAGTGTAAGTGAAAAAGAGAGATTGAAGGACATGGGATAAGGAGTAGGAGGTTTAAGAGGTGGAAGTGTGGGGTGGAACTGATCCATCCCAGGGTGAAAAGAATAAGCATGTCCGCACGTGGTGGAACAGGAGAGTCAAAGATGGCTGCAGGCAATGTGTAAGAAAGGCGACTCGGATTCGGTAGACGGGACAGTAGATAAGAGCGTGACGGGTCGCATGATGGATTGGTTTCCGCCTCATGTGATTCGCCACGCAAAGAACGAGAGGGAAGCACATTGCCAACTGGGTGTAGGTGGAGGAAGACATCTGACCCACGGGGTGTGGCTGGCAGTGGTATTACGGGCTGGACGGGATGTTTCCTTACAAGGGCGATATCGCGACCAGCCAGTTTTTATGTTAATTAGTTGTAGGTAGTAGTAGTAGTAGTAGTAGTAGTAGTAGAACAAATAGTTAGCATGTTAGAGTTGATGTAGGGGTGCCCTAACATGCGGTTAGGATATCCGCCTATGTTAGAGGCAGCTCAGTAGATTTTGTTGTTTTTTTTTGCTAGGGGCTTTACGTCGCACCGACACAGATAGGTCTTATGGCGACGATGGGATAGGAAAGGCCTAGGAGTTGGAAGGAAGCGGCCGTGGCCTTAATTAAGGTACAGCCCCAGCATTTGCCTGGTGTGAAAATGGGAAACCACGGAAAACCATTCTCAGGGCTGCCGATAGTGGGATTCGAACCTACTATCTCCCGGATGCAAGCTCACAGCCGCGCGCCTCTACGCGCACGGCTAACTCGCCCGGTCTCAGTAGATTTAGTGAAGGGTGGTGCCGTGCATAGTGTCTGGTATTCCGCACGTGCGGGACGCCACTAAATTAGTTAGAGTATGTAGTTAAGTAGTTTTAAGAGAGATATAGTAGATATTTTTTGTTTCACTCGGTCTTTATTGCCTGTACGCCGATGGTGTATACTAGGGTGGGCAATAAAGAGATGTTCTATTTCTATAAATGAAGGGCCTAATCTAGGGGAGACAACCTAGGAAATTTAGCTGCGTGGCCAGAGGTGCCTTTTTGAGTTGATTATGTTAAGGATCGGACCCTAGATACGATGAGTCAGAGGCCAGGGGTGCCCCTAATGGCTAATGGAGCCAGATATGTTTTCTGTTAGGCAGGAAGCCCTACGTATTTGCCAGGAGCGAATCAGTATATGCAAATTAGCCAGTTTCTGTTTTTGCTATTTCAAAGCGAGAGCTGGGCTTTATTATTGAGAATGAGTTTCGTCTCTCATGTACGGAGACTAGTGCCTGCCAAGGCCTAGTTTTGTTTTGTGCTCCCCAGCGTTAGATAGAGAGAGGATCAGCTGATGGATTGTCGCCCTTCACGGAGAATGTTCACGGGGCTATACCGCTAAATTCCAAGCATCTTGCAGCCCCCTAGGCAGCCTATCCGGCATATTTTTGTGTGTCACAGCTGTGCGTAGTAACCAGCCCACGACGAAAGTAAGAGTGAAGGACGGATGTATTTGTGCCTTGCACGGCGCAACATGACAACGCCCACCTATCGGAATTTTTATCCCGATAAATCTACCATGCAGTGTGTATTTTATTTGTCATTATTTTCAGGTACCTGGCGTGTGTGATTTTTATACTTCTGTTTTATCTATTTGTCTTATGTCTTGTTAATAATAACCAACGTTGATTAATTTGTATTTATTTTTAACCCGTAAGCTAAATTTCTGGTCGACGGTTTTTGAACCAGTCTAATTTTCATATGGCTCGGGCCATGTTTAGAATCTGTGCATTTTGGAGGGGATGTATTAGAATGGCCTGAACTAGACATTTATTTGCTTTTATATCTGAATTACTTGTTTCGGCTTGTGTATATATCGAGTTTACTTTCCTTTCTAGTGTATTATTTCATAATGCGGCATCACAGTGACAGTTTTAGGTATTGCAGCCCTCGGGTACGGAATTAGAGAACTTAGAGCAGGCGACAAACCACTAGAATGTAACATCATCGAAGAATTAATTTTATTTCTTTTCCCCTGTAGTTATGTTTGTTTGTTCATTATCGGGTCGATATCCGATCGTTCTGTAATTTGTTTGTAACTATTTTGAAGTGTGCGCGGCACATATGTTATCTTTGACCCTTAAGAAGTCGTCAGTTTGATTATCATTTTATCCAGCTTGATTTTAGTATGATTGATATTTATGCTTTGAGACAAATAAATATATCCCAGCCCTTATATTTGCGTTCTTATTCACTAGAATAATGTAATAGTAACTCCTGTCTATATACTAATTCGTTATAAGTTATTTTTGAGATATTTCTTGTAGCCTATTTTTACCGAACAGCCCCTCTGAGTCTAGCCCAGTTTTTAGGACAGGGTGCGGTTCATTATATCACATTATTTTTGTTTACTTTGACAGTTCATGGCATATGATGTATCATAGCTTTCTCCAAGTGCTTCATAAACACGCAATTATGACTGAATTACATTAAAGTGATAGGATTAATGATCGGAGCTCGAGGGACTATTCCTCGATTCATTGTAATTTTTTGGAATCAGGCTAATTTGAAGGCCCCGGAACTACAAACTGTGTCTTTGTTAGCTCTATGAGGTATCATTTCATTACTGAGAAATACTTGCTACATGTTATAACTCTTATAGTTTAAAGACATTATGAGAATAATGTAAAGAACAAAATTGTTGTCAGCCAAAATTAAAATTTCATTTGTTTCGTTATGTTTTGTCCATTGTGGCAACCTTCAACTGAGGGAAATTTTGTAAATGAAAATACCGAAGAATTACCAAAGATTTACTGTAAAAACATCAACGAATAATTCCCAACAATGAAATGGAAATGAAATGGTGTATGAAATTTAGTGCCGGGAGTGTCCGAGGACAAGTTCGGCTCGCCAGTTGCAGGTCTTTCGATTTGACTCCCTTGGGCGACCTGCGCGTCGTGATGAGGACGAAATGATGATGAAGACAACACATACACCCAGCCCCCTTGTCAGCGAAATTAATGAATGATGGTTAAAATTCCCGACCCTGCCGGGAATCGAACCCGGGACCCTTGTGGCCAAAGGCCAGGACGCTAACCATTTAGCCATGGAGCCGGTCGTTCCCAACAATTCTAATACGTTAAAAATGAAAATGGAAATCCAGTTATCAGTCATTCGGCCGCGTCAAGAATGGAATGAATGAAGGCCCCATCTAGCGGCGAGGATAGGAACTGTGCCGGCTGCCGAAGCCTATCGCACTCCTCTAGGGCAATGATTAGTGACTGACAGATGAAATGAAATTATATTCGAGAGTGTTGCTGGAATGAAAAATGACAGGTAAAACCAGAGTACCTGGAAGAAAACCTGTCCCGTCTCCTCTTTGTTCAGCACAAATCTCACATGGAAAGACTGGGATTTGAACCATAGAATCCATCGGAGAGAGGACGCTTAGTTATTTTTAATGAATTAATACTTTGGATGCAAATTTCGCGCCGTGATTTTCTTCGGAGTCTTGTCATTTAAACACTCAGCTAATGCCTCATGCTTAAATTTTTCCACACGTGCAAAGAAAGAGATCCACGTTACATACGAGTTTATAAATAACTATTCTTACCAGCTGTTGAAATAACCTAAGTTCATAAATGACATCCTGCTTTAACTACATCTTTTACTTCAATGATCTATTCTTCAACGAGAAGTGACGTACATCACGGGACGATGTTAGCAGTAATGATAACTCATAGAGCTCAGATGAGAGAGAAACAGTGTGTTATCATCCCTGCCATTCCTCCCTATTAATACAGTCCTTCGTGCTAATGTTTTAAAACAGAATATACCATCTTCTGTATCATTACTTCTCATTCACCAACAAACTTAATGAGAAGCGAAAACCGAGCATATATGTTGCATCACACTGCATAACGCTGTGGTCCAGCTTTCAGAAATCCCGTAACTACTGGGAAAAATGAAAGTAATGCGATTTTATGAAGCATTAATGGAAACCGTAGTGTATTCAAACCATGCTGTTGTATGAATGGGTAGGCAATGGGGAAAAGAACTCCCACAAAGCTTGTACAATAGCATTGTCCATGAACAAATACAACCAGTATTCATTACAATATGTAAAACATATCATTGAAAAATATACATTATGACTGGGAGGCCTACACTCACTGGTCAGCTTCGCAGTAAAATGCCTACAGGCTCTTCATTTCAATGAGCCATACCAGAATATTCGTTACTAAGATGCAAACGAATGAATTATCCCTACGGGCTCACAATAATCGGAAACTATTCGTAACCATGTCGATTGGGTGTTTCTTCACCCTTTTTCTTAAGTCGTACATATCCTAATCAAAAAAGGCCCATCATATCTTCAATTTGCATTCCTCTAACATCCACTCAGTTTTTCCAACCAACTTTCTAAACCCCGAGAGACTCTGAACTTGGGAGCTCACAGTGGCGACCATGGGACCCTTAGGTGAGTCAGGCATTGTTTCCGCTGACTTTCATCTTCTATATCAGAATTCACTTGGTCAACGCTTGTTCTCTTCCGACCGTGACAGTATTCTGTTTGCTAGGCCTAAGGAGTCTTTCATGTTCAGGTCAGTCCTAGCTCTTCTCTATCCTTTGGTGATATCTGCATCCTTCGTAGGATCAGACTTCTTCCATTTTCATTTCTTGTTGTCTCATTCCATGGCATCAGGGGCGGATTACTTAGATGTTGGGACCCTTAAAACAACAATCATCACCATATCCATCCATTCATGACCGCGGTAGGTGTTTTTGAAGAGAGGGCCAAATATCTTGGCATTCCCATGGCATAATTGTTGGAATTTTAAAAGGCTCGTGGAGTTCCTTTAAGCTGATCCAACAAAATTAACTACTCTGCGGATGGAAATGTTCAGCACTACTAGTTTACAGCAGAATGGGAACATTTAACACTAGTTTCCCTTCAATTACTATAGATTTAATTAGACGCTGAGATGTTGAAATTCGTCTCACGAGCGTTCTCTTACAAGCTGGCGGCCAACGACACAAAGATGACGCGTTTAAATGCCACCGACTTCATTTTTTTTTTTTGCTACTTGTTTTACGTCGCACCGACACAGATTGGTCTTATGGTGACGACGGAATAGGAAAGGCCTAGAAATGGGAAGAGAGCGGCCGTGGCTTTAATTAAGTTACAGCCCCAGCATTTGCCTGGTGTGAAAAGGGGAAAAAAGGTAAACCATCTTCAGTGCTGTCGGCATTGGGGTTCGAACCCACTATCTCTCGGATGCAAGCTCACAGCTGCGCGCCACTAACAGCACGGCCAACTCGCCCGATCGTAAGGAGCTAAAACTGCCTTATTAGGATATTGCGACATCATCGCATAAACATGACGTGGTACTATATATAGCCTACAGTACTATCAAGATACCCGTGCTTTGATACGGTTTAAAAAAAGGTGTCATTCAAAATTTAAATTTTGGAGAGTCCACTGTCAGCTGAGCCTGTAAAATACGCCCTCAGATCATGCGTCAAACGGTTTTGGAGAAATGATAATTTATTTTCGGATCTCATTTTAATCCCATACAATTGGAATGGTCCGCCTCTGTGGTGTAGTGGTTAGCGTGATTAGCTGCCACCCCCGGAGGCCCGGGTTCGATTCCCGGCTCTGCCACGAAATTTGAAAAGTGGTACGAGGGCTGGAACGGGGTCCACTCAGCCTCGAGAGGTCAACTGAGTAGAGGTGGGTTCGATTCCCACCTCAGCCATCCTGGAAGTGGTTTTCCGTGGTTTCCCACTTCTCCTCCTGGCGAATGCCGGGATGGTACCTAACTTAAGGCCACGGCCGCTTCCTTCCCTCTTCCTTGCCTATCCCTTCCAATCTTCCCATCCCTCCACAAGGCCCCTGTTCAGCATAGCAGGTGAGGCCGCCTGGGCGAGGTACTGGTCATACTCCCAAGTTGTATTCCCCGACCAAGAGTCTGAAGCTCCAGGACACTGCCCTTGAGGCGGTAGAGGTGGGATCCCTCGCTAAGTCCGAGGGCAAAACCGAACCTGGAGGGTAAACAGATGATGATGATGATGACAATTGGAATGTCTCAAAACCCTATGTTATTTAACCCGCCATCGGTATCGTTGTTAGGTAGCCCCTAACAAAAACATTCCTTATTAAGAAAAGTTTTTTGGTTTAAGACTCAAACTTTTCAAACTCCAGGTATTCTCAAATGAGTTTATGAGTCACATGTTTTCCTTCGTTACGCGATGATTCACGCACACGTGTCACGTGGAGGAGTGGGGGACGTGCGTTCTGTCTGGAGTGTTAGTCCGCGCCTCGCTACGATACCGGTCGCGTCACAGGCAGTGTTAGGAGCATTCTAGCCTCGATACCTTTGGCGTCACAGTTTTTGCGCATTCCGTGCTGGTGTAATGTTTTAGTAAACAGTATCACAGTGAAATTATAATGGCTAACAGGCCTAGTGAATCTCTTATTTTGAGCTGGATTGAAGAATCTTGCCCTGGAAATCGTAAAGCCACATCTGTTGAAGACGTGCTTTAGTCGATGTTCTGTCAATTGGTCTCAGAAATTCCATCAAAAATATCTTTGGTCAAGAACTTCCCGTCAGAAATGCGACACCAGCAGCCCCAGGTAAGTATTGCTAACAGTTCTCACTTCCACAATTTTACAAGTATCTAATTGAACACTTTGTAAAACTTCTTTTTATAATTATTACCAAAAAAAGCTATGGTGTTTACTGTATATATTTTCAGACGTTCCCGGGCGGAAACCAAGATGCGCCTACTCCCAGTTCGAAAAAACCGATTTACGTCAGCTCGCTGTGATGCGTGCAAACGCTCAACGTGCAAAGAGCACACTGGACTAACAAAAGTAGTATGCAGTGAATGTTTTTCGCAAGAAGTTGAAAGAAATGAGTGAACAGGACAATGATACAAAATAATGAGGTTTACAAATCATGTTAACATTTGTTTTGTACTGTAATATGTATTTGTAATGCCAAGGATTTTTATTACTTTTCATAATATTAAGTAATAGTTATGTAAATTTATATAAATAGTTAACATAAAACCAGTCTGTTAAAACAAAATTATAATTACCTTCTAAAAGAACGAAGACAGTGTATGAGTCGAAATTGTAGTAGCAAGTACTTAGGTAATAAACAATTGTGGATATATACAAATATGTAAGTATATATACTAAATAACCAAATACTAGTATAATGTATTCAAACTGCCGAGAAGAGCTCGTATATGAACTAAAATCATATACCAAGCCGATGTTAGGGAGCCCCTATACACGCTACCTCTCGCGTAAGTGCGGACAACGATACCGATGGCGGGTTAACATCTAGGACGTAGAAGCAACCGACCAGTTAAATTTTGTCTTCGTACCTCGAACAGTATTGGAGGAGTTAATGTTTAATTTTAGAGGTATAATGTTTAAAATAATATTTTGTTTGTAACATCTAGTACTGCAAAATTTTATGTTTGTGCGTGAAACAATTTCAGAAGAAAGAATAGTGTGATTTTCAGTGTCAATGCCCATTTAAACCTCTTAGGGGATATACAAGAGGGGCGTAATCAACGGGCTACCGGGGCTGCCGGCGGTAGCCCAAGAAAATTAAATGAAATATAAATAACACTTTATTACAGTTTCAAGAAAGCATTCAAACAATCCTGGCACTCATGGGCATTCTTCTTTATCGAAAGAAATGAACGCGGCAACGCTGTGGAAACCGCGACCGGAGAGCGGCAGCCTTACGCCCCTCTCCCCCTCGCTGTACACCTACATTGGTAGCGAGCCGGTTGCGCTACAGCTAGCGGTTTCTTACATAGTCAAAAGCGTTTAAAGCAACAAAATGCCTACAGTAAATACACATTATCGCGCGCACAGATGTGAATATGTTTTAGAAGTTGTAGTGTATTTCCGATTTCTGATTTGTTTAAGTGTCTACTAGCAGTTTCCCGCTGGCTCCACCCGCAATCTACAAAATATGGTGTTGTTCGTTACTATCCTCATGGATGTATTTGTAAAGTTTCGAGTTCATGAAATAAAGCACACGATCTGCTGTGCTAATATAATGTAATATTATGTCAACGAAACACTTGAAAATACATCACACAAAGAAATTGATTTAACGTTCCTTGGAACAACACTACGTGCCGAACTGTAAAAAAAAAAGTCCTTCAAAGATCTTCTTCATGGAGACAAATGTACTCATAACTTTTCGCAGAATCTACCAATTTAAGTAGTTATTACCTCAACAGAAAGCGCTTGATCCACTGAGTGTTTTAGACTAAAACGAACTGCGTACCTCAATTAGGACGAAAGATATGATAGCTTCAATGAGAGAAAATCCTGAATAAATCAGACGTCAAATTGGATGTGCACTCATAACTTTCCTCAGAATCAACCAATTTGAATAGTTAAGAGCTGAAATGAAAGAACTTGATCCACTGAGTGTTCTTAGGCCAAAACGAACTCCGTGCCTTAATTAGAACCAAAGATATGATTAGTTCAAAGAGAAAAAAAATTGAAGAAATCAAATAATTTGAGGAAGACGGAAGTTAAGTGATTTATAGTACCTGATGACAAATTTGTGCATGAATACCTTTCAGTTAAAATAGAATGAAGTAAATCGACCGGATAGAATGGCCGTACTGACTGACTTTAGTTTTCATAAACTTTTTAATATATCGATATGCTGAAATATATTTTATAAATTTACTTATTGTGTCTTGTTTAAACTGAGCTAGCTTTGGTTTTGTCAGAATATGATGAAACAAACACCTGTGGGGGCTTTAAATGTTAGTGTCTGTATAATAGAAAGTTTAATATAAGCACCTCTCAGCCGTGGTCCATAAAGCTCAAATTATGAATACGACAAGGCCTCCGCCTGAACTGCAATATTGTGTGGCAATGTGAAGGAAAACAGTGAGAGTATACACGTCATTTCACATCGCCTTCAGTACATAATTGTGATAGATGGGTCTAAACTGTATTGATGGCCATGTTGTTATTAAGTCATGAAAATATGAACTCTTTTCGCATGGCAGTTCAGAAATTTACGGCCAGATAAACAAGATGCTCTTACACACTGACCAAAATAATGCTCTTGTAGAAAAAGAAACGTGAAATTTTACTGCGTTTTCAATTTCTCGCAGAAGCAGTTCATTAAATTACTTTCGCCATGCGTGAAAATGGACTAAACCAAGTGACCCCTGATATACCAAAATTGGCAACATTGTGACAATGCCAGAAACCTCAACATCTGTAGAAAGCACGTGTTCCGCGCAGAAGAGGATAAAGTCATGCCGTTCAACGCAGACACAAGAACATTACGCGCTTTAGAATTAATGTCATTGAAAACTCTTTCTTCAGAAACTTCGCAAGTGGCCCACCTACAACTTCAATGACATCATCAAGGAATTTTCATCCCAAACCAAAATTCACAAAGAAATTAGATAACATTTAAATATATAATTTAATGTTTAGTGGATTACTTGGCTGAGTGGTAGCCCAGACCTTCAGACCAGTATACGCCATTGATATATACCGTAGAGGTGTTATGTCTAGGAAATAAAGGAACAACCTTCTTGTAAAATTACAACTTCATACGTCAAACGGTTTTGGAAGGCTGAAAAATTTCCTTTCACAAGATAACCCCATTTTGTCCTCGTACATTAAACTGTTTCGAAGGAATGAATAATTCTTTTTCCGGACCTTAGCCCCAATTTAACTCCCTGCGGTCTTCTTTCATCAAATCTTCCGTTATTTAATCTTCTTCTTCTTCATCATCTGTTTGCCCTCCACGGTCGGATTTTCCCTCGGACTCGGCGAGGGATCCCGCCCCCACCGCCTCAAGGGCAGTGTCCTGGAGCTTCAGACTCTGGGTCGTGGGATACAACTGGGGTGGATGACCAGTACCTCGCCCGGGAGGCCTCACCTGCTATGCTGAACAGGGGCCTTGTCGATGGATGGGAAGTTTGTAAGAGACAGACAAGGAAGAGGGAAGGAAGCGGCCGTGGCCTTAAGTTAGGAACCATCCCATCATTTGCCTGGAGGAGAAGTGGGAAACCACGGAAAACCACTTCCAGGATGGCAGAGGAAGAAATCGAACACCCCTCTAGTCAGTTGACCTCCCGAGGCTGAGTGGAACCCGTTCCAGCCCTCGTACCACTTTTCAAATTTCAGGGTAGAGCCGGGAATCGAACTCGGGCCTCCGAGGGTGGCAGCTAATCACACTTACCACTACACCACAGAGACGGGCCCTGTTCTTTAATAAGTAGGATAGTATTTGAAATTTTAACTTCGTAAGTCAATTGGTTTCAGAGAAATGAACATGTTTTGTCATCAGGCCTAACTCCCCAATCAAAACTCCTTATGGCAGTACTATTTAAGACCACGACATGGAATTTTGTGTATATACAGGGCAGCACCACTTACTTTGTTAATAATAGATATGCAAACTCCTTCAGTATTTACTTACATTAAGCTGGTAAAAATTTGATTATTGATTGAGAGGTTTAAATATTTCAAAACATTTTTTTTTTTTTTTTTTTTGCTAGGGGCTTTACGTCGCACCGACACAGATAGGTCTTATGGCGACGATGGGATAGGAAAGGCCTAGGAATTGGAAGGAAGCGGCCGTGGCCTTAATTAAGGTACAGCCCCAGCATTTGCCTGGTGTGAAAATGGGAAACTATTTCAAAACAAAGACATTCAAAGTGGACAAGAATACGTAGTGTACCTTCCCCTATCCTCCATTTTGCCTAGCTTAACGGAGACGCTGCGTGGTGCGTCCGGACATTAAAGTATGAGTGGAAAAGTCTATCTAAAATTAACTTAAAATAATTTGATGTCTTCTACAATATGCTATTCGTAAATGAGAAGTCGAAGAAATAAAGGATGGAAAGGTTTATTAACAACAAGCTATATTACCCGTCACTGCCCGGGTATGTTACTGATTGCTTACTTTTCGGTATTTTATTACCTGTTAACTTTGTGTGAAGCGAATTTTGTAGATTTCTGTATTGTGATGCTGATTGATTAAGAAGTATTGTGCAGTTTAAGAGTTGTTGTTATGTGTTTAATTTCAAGTCTTAGAGATTATTTTGTTTCTTGTCAGTTAAAATAATCTCGGTAAGTATGGTCATTTTCTTCATCACCACGTATCGCCATGTCCACGCAACTGAACTGGTACTTACACGCATCCGCAGTGCTACAATACAACTCACCGACCGCGGAAACTATGGATTCGACGCTAATATTGGTCGTTTTCGATTCTAGGTATGGATGCTATTCTAGGTTTGCTAGAAGGTGTCTTACTCCTCCAGTACCTTTTCGAGATAGTAATTCGTATTTGTACGAAGTTTGGTTGAGAGCTATTATGGAAGATACTGTACACACATTCATCTACAATTCTAATAATTTTCTCTTTCACACCTTTTACATTTAGGATTCAAGTGGTTTTCTTAAGTTTGCTTAATTGTGGCGTTGATTGCATGTTTATGAGCTCTTCTGTAAATTTATTTGTTATGTGTTTTAGCTTGACATTATTTAGTTTCGTTTGAAGTATTTCCTTGTGGCAGCCCAGATTGTCTGAGAAGTAGCTGATCCTTTCAAACAAATAATAAATATAAGTTATAACGTAAAGTATTTACGCGTCGCATTATAGATATGATGTACACGATTCCATCTATCACTGGGACTGCCGAAGGACCCCGAAAACTGTGTAATCAACATTAATCTCGGTGAATTGGGACATTTTCTTTATCACACCTTCTGAATCACCATGCCGATAGGTGCTGAACTTGGGACCTAAACGACATCCGGAGTGTCACTGTTCATCTCAGTGACCCCAGAAACTATGGATTCGGCACTAATATCGGCTGTTATTATTTTACATGTCACCTCCTCCCCCGCAGGGGTGTCTTGCCCCTACAGTATATTTACGAGATAGTAATTCATACTCATACCGAGTTTGGTTGAGAGCTGTTCTGGAACACACTCACATACATAGGTCCATAATCTGGGACATTTTGGACATTTTCTTTATCACACCTTCTCACCTACCCCTCAACCCCTAGCCAATGGGGTATGATCGTCAAGCTTAAGAGTTTTAATATTCTTGATTTTTCATTATTATCCTTTTCTGAGGTAAAGTCCGTTACTTTTTCCTGCTTAAAGAGTGTGCTGATGGAATGTAACTAACATGCTTTCCAAACTGACGCCATGCGTTAGTTTTCTTCACATGGATCAAAAGTAAGTGAACTACGAGTTTCTCTTTACCATGGAGCTGGATGTCATCGTCTCAAAACCTTCATTTTGAAGTGAAAAATTTTCTGTTTTACTATCACCATTTCCAACGGATCTTCGTTTCGAATGAACGTAAGAATTTAAAAAAAGCAAAACCATGAAAACTTCTGGTTTAATGACTGCAATGAATAATACAGTTTCAAGTGGGAGTAATACTTTTGGACTAATGTTACAAATGATTTTGCCATTGCAAATTATGTTTGAGATGTTTCGTGAAGATTAATTTAATTATGTACTTAAAAATTTTAAAGGTTTGAGATCTTGAGATTATCTCCATGGATCGGGATCTAGTTCTTTTTGTGCTACCTTTTCTGTGTTTCCTTCCTTGCTTCGGTACGCTGGCAACCGTTGCCAGGTGGAACTATTGTTTGGTTTTACAATAATTAATTACGTTTGATGGTGATGGATGTATGATTTTAATTTGTGACGTGCGTGCCATTATGTTGGGAGTTATTTGGCTCTTAATTCATCCCCTTTATTGAATTATTATTCGTAACCGTGAACGTTTCCTACTGGTTTGACCTGCCCTGCCCTTCTCGGCAATTTGATTTTATGTGTGCACGCACTGTTTTACCTCGACCTGTTGCTCTGATAATTTTTGTCCGTATGTAATTTTGGCTGGGCACCCTGTTATCCTTTTTGTTATCGTTTCTTCCTTTACTACGTGTGGTGTAATTTTGTGGGCACTTGATGATTTGCTTCGTGCACCTACCCGGGTTTGGAAAAGGTGTTCTGTGCATGTTATTTAATTCCTTGTTGCGGCTATAGGGGCCCGGTTCAGGAAAGAATCTCGCGGTCTCTCATTAACCTACTATCACGTCGGTACCAAGATTTCTGTAGAAAGATCTTGGGTTTGATTTACTGATATATAAGCAAATTCTTGTGAAGTTTAGGTTAATCACTCTAGCCCGCCGTTGGGCAGTAAAATTGGTCCATGGACATTAACATAATTAATTATTTGTAATTGATCTGTTTTCAGATTAACTTTTAATTAATTTCCTTAGTTTAGAGGGCGTCCCTCGTTTCAAGGTATTCTTATTTTAATTTAGTTAATCTATTTATCAAATGTTAATTTATTTTAAAGTTTATCTGGTTAACCAATTTATCACTTAAGTAATTAATTAATTTCCAGATTTTAATCAGGTGTACCTTTTAACCTTACTCATTAGTTTTCTTAATTATCGAATATAATTTTGGTCGCAGTAATTAAACTATTTATCTCCTTTAAGAAAATAACAGAGTTATTCTTTCATGTTTTCCACTATTTACTACCGTGTATTTCTTCGGTTCTCGATCTAGTTACCTCTGTGTTCGGGCCTGTTTTCTGAACCTGGGTAAGTATTTTGCCGCTTCCTTTTAAGTTTTTTCGGGTTTCTTGCTATCTGTTGTTCTTGTTTACTCGTACCAGTAAATGCCGGTACGACTGGTACAAAGGTTAAAATTACATGCTTTAGATCTAAACCCAAAGGACACGCGCGTAATAATAATATTAATAATAGTTATTTGCTTTATGTTCCACTAACTTTTTTTACGGTTTTTCGAGACGCCGAAATGCAGGAGTTTTGTCCTGCAGGAGTTCTTTTACGCGCTAGTAAATCTACTGACACGAGGTTGACGTATTTGAGCACCTTCAAATACAACTAGACTGAGCCAGGATCGAACCTGCCAAGTTGGGGTCGGAAGGCCAGCGCCTCAACCGTCTCAGTCACTCACCGCAGCGACAGGCACTTTCATCGCCTTACTTGTGCAATTTCATAACTGTACATGAAAATACGTGTGAATCACGCTGCAAGAGAGTTGAATGAAATCAGATTTGACCATAAATCGGTCTATAACAGATTGAATATTTTAAAGCATTTGCAAATTGATATATCTGTGTTTCTTCTTTTTAACAGTAAAATAAACGGCCTAATAGGTCTAATTAATCAGTGTTATTGCTATTATTTTGATGCGATTTTAATTGTTTTATTTACCTCCTGTCCAATATTCCCATTTCAGCTACTATTTGATATTAGTGCATCGGAGTAGTGTAGTGACGTAAGATGGCGGCGGCCGCACGCTTCCGGCTTCAGAATCCTGCTGCTCATTGCCAGTCTAAATCTATTTGTCTGCGGCCAACATCGGCAGTTTTTACCTTCGTTCGGGACAACAAACCATTCTCCTATCGGCATTCTAAAGCATTCTGGTCTTTTAACACGTTGTCAGAGAGGCGGGTCTCTGAGCTAAACTTGCATCTCATTATGACACATCAAACTGTGTCCCAATATTATGCCGCAATTAGGACCCACATAAGCCTGTATTCAAATACATAATACGCATCTCTCACCAGGATAACCTTTTCTCTTTACGGTTTCTCACACCTCGCATCTAGAATACACAGGTTCGAATCTAGGCTCTCTCTTGGCCTATTCTCGCATCTAAGCCTCCTCGGGCTATTTTCACACACATATATCACTGCGGTATCACATATGCATGTCTCCGCTCCTTCTGCCCATGCATCTCTCTCTCTAGGTTCTCATCCCACACATGGGTACGGATTAGTCTGTTGCGGTTTCATATAAATACCCTCTCTGAATCAAAACGGTGTAAATATCTCTCTCGTCTCGCTGCAAGCTGAAAAACGTGCCCCATGCGTAATCATGCACATCCTAAAGCTGTTAACTATGTCGTCTTCGATACCGCGTTCCCCGTTCGAATCTCTAGAGGTATGTTGACCTCTAACTCATTTTGACGACTTTGCCATCAATATAACCCTCGCGCCCATACAGGGTGCATAAGAAATTTACATACAAAATCACGTAATAACCACTAAACTACCATTACCTTCATACCATCTAAAGCAAAGCTAATAAAACACATGGCTGGCACTTACCGTCAGCCCCAAGCTATTACTTAACCTACACTTGAAATAAACATGCCTAAGACATTACGAGTTTTTTTTTTTTTTTTTTACATTACTGAAAAGTTCCGGGGTTGAATCTATAGCTACAAGTCAGGCTTAAATGCAGTCCAACTCATCTGAAATCCTCCGTCATTACCTCAGCGCGCCGTCCAGGGCCGCGTTGTGGAATTTGCGCATTCTAGCGCTATGTGTAGTAGATCGTGGAGCCTGGCACTCGAATACTGAGAACGCCATTACAGATGCCGTCTTCTTATTTGTCGATCCTCGGCAAATACTGGGATCTTGATGATGAAGTATGACACTCCTCTTCACTGCCTTGTATGTATTCGCGTACAATCCCACGACCTATACCAGATGTTATTAACTTAATCTGCTACTTATGATATTAATCCGACCGAGCTCGATAGCTGCAGTCGCTTAAGTGCGGCCAGTATCCAGTATTCGGGAGATAGTAGGTTCGAACCCCACTGTCGGCAGCCCTGAAAATGGTTTTCCGTGGTTTCCCATTTTCACACCAGGCAAATGCTGGGGCTGTACCTTAATTAAGGCCACGGCCGCTTCCTTCCCACTCCTAGCCCTTTCCCGTCCCACCGTCGTCATAAGACCTATCTGTGTCGGTGCGACGTAAAGCAACTAGCAAAAAAAAAAATTAATCCGACCATGAGTAGAGCCTATTATGGGTATGATACCCGGTCCAAATAAGTCCGTATGGCAGTCAACATATGCTATATTGAAGAACTTGATCTACTTACGATATTTATTTACTCACAACAAATGCTCGAGTGAGCTAGTCTATACCCTAACTATAACTTTCTAATCACTTTGTTAGAGGCACTTTGTCTCGAGGTTTGATAGGAGCGACACGCACTCTACACCGGTCTTTCAGCAACTAGCCTCCAGCTCACACGGCTGTCTACCCTTTATATTACCTCCCAGTTTCCGTTGGGTTGGGTACATCCCCGCTCTCACTAAAGATTGTCTTTGTGTACCGGCCGCTCCTTTCCGACGGCTGTTTGAATTCAAGTAAAGAAACCTTTAACATGCCTACTTGTCGCACCGAGCTCGATAGCTGCAGTCGCTTCAGTGCGGCGAGTGTCCAGTATTCGGGAGATAGTAGGTTTGAACCCCACTGTCGGCAGCCCTGAAAATGGTTTTCGGTGGTTTCCTATTTTCACGCCAGGCAAATGCTGGGGCTGTACCTTAATTAAGGCCACGGCCGCTTCCTTCCCACACCTAGCCCTTCCCTGTCCCATCGTCGCCATAAAACCTATCTGTGTCGGTGCGACGTAAAGCAACTAGCAAAAAAGAAATCTACTTGTCACCGCTATGATGCAAATAATGCTCCATAATTCCAATCAATACTTTCAATGTTTTACATTCGCTGAAACTTTCCGTCGTGTGGAAATAATATCTCAAATTAGCACGCTGCTAGGCCTGGAGTGCTCAGATTTGGTTACGTGTAGTTGGCCCTACTGGCTCCACGTGACAAACTGAAACATCTCTGCGTCTGTCCCGCGACCTTCTTTCTCTTACTCCGACTCGCTTGGGAACGCTATCTACGGGGTCTTCGCGAGTAAGTTCAAAATACGGCCCCGGGTTCGATTCCCGGCCGGGTCAGGGGTTTTTAATTGTAAATGATTAATATCCCTGGCCTGGGGACTGGGTGCTTGTGTCATCCTTAATGTTCCTTTCCTCACATTCAACACTTCCGCCATTCACATAATGCACGTATTGCTTTTCCTATTTAATAAAAAGAAACAGGCTGTGGAAAGTCATCGTTTGCTGGCAGAAACATATGTTGAACACGCCCCATAAATTAGAATATGCGAGAGATGGTTTCGACAATTGCAGGCGAAGCCCGGCGAAACCGTTAATACACAACGTCATTGCGAACAAATTATTAATTTAAATCACGCATTGATCGAAAGACGACCGGAATGGGTCAGAAGAAATGGCAAAGTGATTTTGTAACAGGACAATGCGCCGTCTCACACAGCAAAACCATTGAAAGACACCTTGAAATCGCTTGGATGGGACATCCTTTCGCACCCTCCGTACTGCCGCGACCTGGCGCCATCTGACTATCACCTCTTCACATCAATGGGGCACGTGCTCGCAGAGCAGCACTTAAGCAATTTCGAGGAAGTTGGAAAATGGCTCGACGAATTGTTTGCCGCAAAAGAGAAGCAGTTTTTTTGGCATGGTATTCATAACTTTCCTAAAAGATAGGTGAAGTGTGTAGAAGCTGATGGCCAAGATTTTTAACACATAAAAAATGAATTTCCCTTGAAAATTCCGTGTTTTCTTTATCACAAAACCTGCAAAACCATATGCATACACCTGGCAGGTTTGCGGAGGCTTCGGGTGTCTTTAACTTTTACACCCTTCATGATTGTCTTCTTCCTTTTGCCGATATTTTCATTCTTCGAGGTTTCTGAGTTCTTTGATTTTTACTCTGATTATAGTTAACAGAAAATATTTTCTTACTTTTACTTGCTCTTAAAATATTAATCAGCATTATTCACCAATTAAATTATCAATAGTCCGCCTCTGTGGTGTAGTGGTTAGCGTGATTAGCTGCCACCCCCGATTCCCTGCTCTGCCACGAAATTTGAAAAGTGGTATGGGGGCTGGAACGGGGTCCACTCAGCCTCGGGAGGTCAACTGAGTAGAGGTGGGTTCGATTCCCACCTCAGCCATCCTGGAAGTGGTTTTCCGTGGTTTCCCACTTCTCCTCCAGGCGAATGCCGGGATGGTACCTAACTTAAGGCCACGGCCGCTTCCTTCCCTCTTCCTTGTCTATCCCTTCCAATCTTCCCATCCCTCCACAAGGCCCCTGTTCATCATAGCAGGAGAGGCCACCTGGGCGAAGTACTGGTCATTCTCCCCAGTTGTATGCCCTACCAAGAGTCTGAAGCTCCAGGACACTGCCCTTGAGGCGGTAGAGGTGGGATCCCTCGCTGTGTTCGAGGGAAAAGCCAACCCTGGAGGGTAAACAGATGATGTTGATGAAATTATCAATAAGACAAATGCGTGATGGCTGGAAGGGCATCGTGTCTTAAAATCCTCGGCCAGGTCATACTCCATCACCTCCACATAAACATGGGAAGGTAATGAATGTTGACAAAACTATAAGTTTGAATATACCTTATGTTAGTATTATTCTTGCTAGTTATCCCCATATCTACCGCCAAAGTTCAGGATAACACATTCATTCAAGAAACCTTTGGTCTGCAGTACAGACGTCACGTCCTTCCGCTTAACAAAACATTTTTACACTCATACATAAGATGACCAAGATCCATAAAACTCATTACATCAACAACAACAACAAACTCTCGGTCTATAGCAAACGTCGGTACGGAGGAAGGAACGGATATCCCTGTTAAAGTGATGAGGTGTCTTACCTCAAGTACTGTCGTTGAGACGCTCTGGCGAGACGTCGCGTCTTCTCCGTATGTGTGCATTTAGTAGAGTGGATTGAGTGAGTCAGTCTGTTGTACTCAAAGGCAAGCATACGTTTCCGAAATAGTGAAGTGAAGTGAAACAGCTCTTTTCCAGTCGAATGTTCGCCAGACTCCTTCAATCATTTTCAACGGCTTGCTCAGCGACTACAGTACTTCACATTAATCAGAATATAAGTCCCATTTCAATGTAATTCATGCCGAATGTTTATAATGTTAACTACCTCATTTGGGTACATGACTTTTCTTAGACTAAAAGATCAAAAATTACTAAAATATCACAAATTCTAAGGCTACTTTAACGACAAGACTCACAGCTAACTTAGGCTGAGGGCAATTAAAGGGACTACGAAAATATGGAAGAATTATTTTCGAGTCTCTCGGAGAGGAGTAGTATTGTGCTGTCTTCGGAGCAACCATGGAATAGAGACGCACTGCTACCAACTAAAGAGAGAAGACCGCCACGTGTGTACTTGCGGCGCAAATCTGGCCACACTGCACGTCCTTACGGCGCACGTAGATTTGGTCGATTACCACCGTAGTCTAAAGTTTTATAGGAGATATCTTTAAAAAACAGCTCGTTAGGCCCCAGTCCAGCAGTGGGCTCATCTCAACTAGCCGCCAGCGTTTTGGAAAGGTGTAGCAATCGAACTGATGAGGCCGCTGCTACACTGTGTTGAAACGCTGGTAACTTCACGATTCAAAAAGCCTAAAGAACTTAAACGTTTTTAACATTTACAACCGATAAAATGAAATTATGGTTTCCTTCTGGGAGCTTAATCTTTGAGATATTTTTAACTATTTCTTTATTTTACAGTAATTAATATGAATGATATTAGCATTGATTCTCTCACGGCACGCACTTGTAGACATGATATGGGCCTTTGGGCTTATGCCGTGTCAAGAAAACAAGGTGAAACTCTCTTACGTTTCTTAGAGAAATTTTATCCACGTCTTCAGAAGAAAATCTCGAATGTTCACGAGGAAGACTTCTACAATAATGAAGGTTTGAATTTAAGAATGTTTTACCACTGGAGCTGTAGTGGTACGCTCATTCGTCCACAGATGGCTCGCTGTATGCTGGCACAGCGCTCCAAGCGGGAGCTGACGACAACATTAAGCTGCAATTAAGATGCTCATCACACCGTGTGTGCTTGAGAAGTAAGAGAGGACATCAGACAAATCAGGGATGAATGTGCCAGAAGAAGATATAAATTAATAAAATAAAAGCAACGAAAGACACCGGGATAGCTTGGTGCTGTGACAGCTATAATGGGGAACCATTGCTTCATCCACTGCGAGATCACTTGAACAAATTTCCTCAGTTTACTGACCAAAGTTTTTATTTAGAAATTTGAAGTATTCTCTACCTTGCCAAGTTTGTCATTGAGTGGAAAATTCATATTATCTGAAGGATACAAATACTGATGAATTTCTGAAAATGTATTTCTTCTTATGCAGTTGGAAACTAAGTTATTGTAAACATCTGATTTGATTTATTTCCCAGAGCATCTTACGTTTTGCAGATTCATTTAGCCAGTCAACAATTAGGCCTATACATTGATATAAACCCTTATATCAGCTGAATTTTTGTCTAACAAATGGTCCCTGTGCACAGCGTAAAACTCGGGCATTTTCACAATTAGATCATTCTTCTTCTTCAATGAACAGTACCGTAACTCAAAACTCTGAACTGGAGACAGTTGCGTTCCGTCATATTCGGAAGGTTCCTCATGCACGACACCTTTTCCAATCGGGAAATAAAATTCTCCTCTGCAGCTGCCCACAACGTATTGTATTTTTTTATTTTTTTTTTAGAAGATGTTGGTGTACATGTCCTAGAAGTATCAGGTGCCTCCTGCTTTTAATTAGAAGGCATCGGCGTACTGTCATCTGCTGATATCACATTTATTTCCACCGTCAACCTCAACATTCTACCAAGAAAGAGATTGACATCGACAGAGTTGCTTCATCGCCACATTTCTCATCCATAAAATATCCGTCATTTGGAAGCAACATAGTAATATCACCCATAGATGGTGAATTGTTACTGTCGTCTTCCAACATTCTTACTACCTCATCCAGTGTCAGACTGAAAAGAGAAATAAAACAGTAAGTGAATATCAGATACTATTCATAACTGAAACTGGACAAAAAGGCCTACTTTATGTAACCAATATCACCTATATGTGACACCATGCCTTTCCAAGGCAAGAACATAGTCTTTAATTATAATATTATGCTTAAGAATGTATCATTTTCATTATTGAAAATGCAAAATATAATTACCTTTTATCACGCGCTTTCCATGCCATAATAATACGCAATTGCTTCTCACCTTCAATCCAGTCTATTTCCTATTTTATATGAGCGAGAGCTAACTGACCAGTGCAGGCTGCGAGTTCAAAAATGGTCCATTTCAAATTATAAGACATTTCTTTAAATACTTCCACCGAGCTCGATAGCTGCAGTCGCTTCAGTGCGGCCAGTATCCAGTAATCGGGAGATAGTGGGTTCGAACCCAACTGTCGGCAGCCCTGAAGATGGTTTTCCGTGGTTTCCCATTTTCACACCAGGCAAATGCTGGAGCTGTACCTTAATTAAGGCCACGGCCGACTCCTTCCCATTCCTAGGCCTTTCCTATCCCATTGTAACCATAAGACCTATCTGTGTCGGTGCGACGTAAAGCAAATACAGTAGAGTCTCGATTATCCGACTTAAACGGGACCTGGGGTACGTCGGATCACCGAAAATGTCGGATAATACGGAATAACTTTGAAAACGAACTAAAACAAACAGGAAGACTGTACTATGTTTTACGGGACTCTATTTATTGACTTATTAATTCAATTGTACAGTAGATGCAGTACTCTCTTCTTACTACGCCTGATGTGCAGACGTCTTGGCTTGGGCTGCAAGAGTTTTGATGTCAGCATCTTGAAATTCAGCCCAGTCTCATCACAATTAAAAATCTGATCACCGGATAATCCTTCAGCAAGAATTATTTCTTGAAATTGTCTTTTAAATTTCACAACCTCATCGGATTTAGCTGACAGTTTTTCTCCACAGATATTAAGCTGCCCAATGCCGTACCGTTTTTTCCAGCGATCAAGCCACCCAGCACTGGCAGTAAAATTAGGGTCCCTTTATTAAACTCCTGGACATACACCGCCATTTCTTGCACAATGGGGCCAGATATTAACAAGCCCTTTTCCTGGTTTTTAGTGAACCAGAGAAATAGTGCTTCACTTACTTTTTCGTACTAACATTTTTCATTGTTTTTTTTTGTTTCTTTTCTAATTTTCAGTGCATCACTTGTTGCTCTGGTAGAGCACCACTTTTCAATTTATTCCCTGGTATGTTTCCAGTCTCCCACTGTAACACGTCCAACACCATAATCTGAAGCCATTTTTTGGAGAGTTTCCCCTTTGCCCAGTCTCTTTAATCCACTGTACTTGTCTTCCACAGAAACAATCACTTTCTTACGTTTACTCGCCATACTCACAGAGGATATGAAAACTATAACATCCGCACCCAACCAATACTACATTGAACAATACTACCGCATGACTGCCAGGGCTTGTCCCACAGTCGCACCCTCCACACCCCGTGTCACAGAATTGCATCCACCTAAAGTTCAAATTAAGACTACCAGTGTCGGATAACACGGAGTGTCGGATAAGCGAAGGTCGGTTGAGCGAGACTCTACTGTAGTAAAAAAAATAAAAAAGACGGATAAGTTCAAGCAGCCTGATGAGCAGGAAATGTTATTAATATTAGGTGTCACCTGTAGGTGGCATTGAGCTTTGACGGGTTTTATTGCCGTGAGTGAAAGCTTTAATCTACTGTATATATGAAAGTTTTAGAAACATCACTTGACAAGCAACAGGGTGAGTATCAAGCTGGATTTCGAAAATGTGGATCTTATTCAGAACAAATATTTAACTTAAAATCCATAATTCACCATAGGATACTGAATTCAAAGGACATTGCTGTGACTTCTGTAGATTTTAAAAAGGCCTTTGACTCGGTTGATAGAGAAACTATAGATTTTATAGATTTAAAAAAATCGTGAATTAGGAGTGAAAAATAATTTGCAAACCTAATACGTGAAACACTTACTGACACAATTCCAAAGGTGATATTATGGATGAGATATCAAAACCTATTAAGATAGATACAGGAGCACGGCAAGGTGACGGTTTGACACCCCTTGTATTCAAGTGTTTTCTCGAGAAAATTGTCAGAATTTGGAATGTAAAGCTTAAAGAACATGACATTTGCCCGGTAACTTTCGGGAGAGAAAACAAAGGCATTGAAATAAATTGCCTAGCATTTGCAGATGTTTTTGCTATATTGTCAGAAAACCTAACAAGTTCAACAACACACATCAATCTCTTGGAAGAAATAACCAAGAAGACAGGTTTGAGAATTTCTGTAGAAGAAACAAAATTAATTACAAACATCAAGAATGCTCCAAAATATTTGGCAACAGATATTGGTTCAGTGGAAAGAATAACAAAATTCAAATATCTGGGAGAAATATTTCAAGAAAATGGTTTAGACAAATCTGGAGTAGAAGATGGAAAGAGCGTATGGTATCACAAAGAATTTTTTTAACAAAAAGTGTCTATCTAAAACTCTTAAAATAAGGCACTACACTACAGTGGTGAAACCGGAATGCTTATATCCAAGTGAATGTCTGGTATTAAACTATAGATTAGATAAACTTGAGGTACTTGAAAGTAGAATCATGAGAAAAATATTACGCCTTGTGAAAACAACAGAAATATGGAAACTAAGATCTAATGATGAAATAAACAGGAACACAGGAAATATAACAGAAACCATAAGAAAAAGGAGATGGCAATTTTTCGAGCATATTTACAAAATGGATGATTCCAGATTAACAAAAACGACTTTCAAGTACCTTTGGAATAAAAAGGCAACAACTAGCTGGATTCAAGAAGTATACAGATTTAGGAAGAAATAATATAAGAAGTAACTATGGATTTTTAGAAAGAGTATGGAAGGATACCAAGGAAAAATGGACAAGAATCTTGGTGCGAAGTGGTCCGAGGACAGAAAGAAACAGCCTAGCGAAAGGATGAAAGAATAGTGGAAAGAATGGAATAGAAAACAACACAGTATGAAGAACTGAACTGAAATTGGCACGTGGTCCTTAGCAGACCTCATCGGAAAGAAGAAGAAGAAAGTTGTAGGAAGTCTGCTGTCTGTAATTTCGTTTATTTTGCCATATTCTGATATATTTATCCGTTTTAGGTGAACTCAAAACCATTTTCGTGATTTTTAGCTTTCTTGTTTGTTTGTTTGTTTGTATGTTTGTATGTTTGTTTGTTTGTTTGTTTGTTTGTTTGCTTGCTTGCTTGCTTGCTTGCTTGCTTGTTCTATCATCACGGATAAATGAGATAAAAGATCTTGTCCAAATTTCATATTTAGAGTCTACTCATCCAGGAGCCGGTTTTGATATGCGTTTGATCTTACAATTACTGAATAAACTGAGGTTTTTCAGGAAGACCAAACGAGTTATTTAATCTATTCTCATACACTATCAATTGTCTATCAAATATGTAGATTATACACTGACTGACAGTGACAATGCAACACCAAGGAGGAGTGGTTCCAAAGGGATGAAAGTTGGGGAAAAAACAGAGACGGCACGGACGAATAATTGATGTTTATTTCAAACCGATATGCAGGTTACACAATGCGCACGGCATCGACTCAGTAGGATGTAGGACCACCGCGAGCGGCGATGCACGCAGAAACACGTCGAGGTACAGAGTCAATAAGAGTGCGGATGGTGTCCTGAGGGATGGTTCTCCATTCTCTGTCAACCATTTGCCACAGTTGGTCGTCCGTACGAGGCTGGGGCAGAGTTTGCAAACGGCGTCCAATGAGATCCCACACGTGTTCGATTGGTGAGAGATCCGGAGAGTACGCTGGCCACGGAAGCATTTGTACACCTCGTAGAGCCTGTTGGGAGATGCGAGCAGTGTGTGGGCGGGCATTATCCTGCTGAAACAGAGCATTGGGCAGCCCCTGAAGGTACGGGAGTGTCACCGGCCGCAGCACGTGCTGCACGTAGCGGTGGGCATTTAACGTGCCTTGAATACGCACTAGAGGTGACGTGGAATCATACGCAATAGCGCCCCAAACCATGATGCCGCGTTGTCTAGCGGTAGGGCGCTCCACAGTTACTGCCGGATTTGACCTTTCTCCACGCCGACGCCACACTCGTCTGCGGTGACTATCACTGACAGAACAGAAGCGTGACTCATCGGAGAACACGACGTTCCGCCATTGCCTCATCCAAGTCGCTCTAGCCCGGCACCATGCCAGGCGTGCACGTCTATGCTGTGGTAGTCTTCTGAGCGGACGCCGGGAGTGCAGGCCTCCTTCAACCAATCGACGGGAAATTGTTCTGGTCGATATTGGAACAGCCAGGGTGTCTTGCACATGCTGAAGAATGGCGGTTGACGTGGCGTGCGGGGCTGCCACTGTTTGGCGGCGGATGCGCCGATCCTCGCGTGCTGACGTCACTCGGGCTGCGCCTGGACCCCTCGCACGTGCCACATGTCCCTGCGCCAAACATCTTCGCCACAGGCGCTGCACCGTGGACACATCCCTATGGGTATCGGCTGCGATTTGACGAAGCGACCAACCTGCCCTTCTCAGCCCTATCACCATACCCCTCGTAAAGTCGTCTGTCTGCTGGAAATGCCTCCGTTGACGGCGGCCTGGCATTCTTAGCTATACACGTGTCCTGTGGCACACGACAACACGTTCTACAATGACTGTCGGCTGAGAAATCACGGTACGAAGTGGGCCATTCGCCAACGCCGTGTCTCATTTATCGTTCGCTACGTGCGCAGCACAGCGGCGCATTTCACATCATGAGCATACCTCAGTGACGTCAGTCTACCCTGCAATTGGCATAAAGTTCTGACCACTCCTTCTTGGTGTTGCATTTGCTCTGTCAGTCAGTGTATGTGGAACGACCATTTATTTTAAATAATTTTTGTTATGTAGAAAATTTCGCTTACTCTTTAAATGACGGAGAAGATTGCTATTTTCTACAGGTGTCATTCTCCGAAGCGAGTGCCTGACACTCTCGCAGACCGACAGCGAATCTGCCAGTTCCCATGGCAACGTCTCAATCTGCTTGCCAGCGGGAAAGTAATTTAATGCCATTTTCGTCATCATTTCTGTAAACTCGTGGTTGTTCGCTGGGTAGAAGGTGATAGAGGCGTTAAGCTGCCATTCTGCCAGATATTCGAATAACGCTGAACGTGGCTGATAATATTTGAAGAGTGCCGCGAGGTGTAGTCCATTATTTCATATTGTAAGATGTTTTCCGGCATTTTCTATTATTGTTACTATATTTTGCCTATACCTCCGTTTTCTGCTTTAATGTCTTGCCTCTGCATTGTCTCTTTAGGGTAAATTAATAACAGTCTCCGAAAACCGTAAAAGTAGTTAGTGGGACGTAAAGCAAGTAGCATTATTATTATTAAATTAATAATATCATAAGTCATCTTCTTATCTGAATACTTAACATGCCATGAGCCGAAATTTCTCCTCTGTTAGCGCTTTCAAATATCCGTAACTCATATGACAGAATTTAGTGACGGACATTTCATTTTTCCAATACGTCCACATGGTATTTACATATTTGTCTCATCCGGGTGAAGCCGGTTTGAATGCCGCCAGATTTAAAAAGAAATTTCGAGAGTGTTGCTGGAAGTAAGCCAGGTTCATCTCGCAGATTGAACGTTGTTGTAAATCTAGGGCATCTGAGGCTGCTTTAAATCGTTTTCAGTTTCATTGTTTTAAGTCCAAAGATTTCCAAAGACGCCGAGGAGCCGGTTATTTTGTGCCGCAAGAGTTCATTTATGTGCAGGTAGAAACACCGACACGAGCTCTGCAGCTTCCCACGAGTGACATCTCTTCAAATGCCATCGAACCGATACAGCATCAAACCCACTACCTTCGGGTCAGCTAGCCAATACTCTACTATCAAGCCATTTAGCAGAGCAAGACTGCTTCAGAGCACTAGCCTAAGCGCTCTGGCAACAGACAAGTTTGAGCGAAACACAGTTAGATAGATGAAATAAAACTGGTAGGAAGGTCATTTCATTTCGACGAGAAAACCCAACCACTGAGCAATATTTCTAGGTGTTAGCAGAACGATGAATTAGCTATACGTCGTCAAACGAAATGCAGATTGTTCAGCATAAATAGGAAAGACGGCCAGCTCAATAACACAGATCAGAGGCCACTGATGAATTTCACAAAGGCTTAATTGCAATCGTTAGAAAATTTACCTCAACCTCAACTGAAGCCAGGTATCTTACTGTCGCAAACTAAAAGGCGGTAAAAAGCATTAGCATGTAACCTTCTCATTCATTATATTCAGCATCTCAAAGTAGATCTCAAATGGAAGCAGGAATTAGAAAGAATTTCCTATTCCTATGGCAAAATTAACTGGATATCAAATTTCTCTACCAAAAGTAGCACAGCCAACTTCAGTCTGTGATATCCTACAATTGCACATTACAAATCACTTACTGTCCGCATTTGAAGGAACTGAAGATGACTTGAAGCCAGACTGAGTCCACAAGATCGTCATTGGGGCCGAAGTAACATGTCGACAACGGACAAGGTAGATGTGCTGCTGGCGTGGAAATAATGTCACTACTGAGTCTTAACAGAGAACGAAAGACGCTCCCAAAGTAATTGTCTCTCCCGTTCTATTCATATCAAATTATATTAAGGTAAGGCGAGATGAGCTACTGGCATTTATTTCATCAACTGTCTCGTCCGTTCTGGGAAGACATTTTTGTGAAGATGGAGGAAGTAAAATCATTCTTCATAAGAGCTGACGAGAAGGGCTGAGAGATACCTTCACCTTAAAGTTTTCATAAATCAGGACAAGGGAGCTTTCTTTTCAAGCAGTTTCACCGGACGACCTTGATGATGTACCGGTAACGGCGGTACAGACTAAGCCCCCGTTATGAAAATCTTAAACTTACGTGTTATGCTCCGGTCCGCTTACGAAGAACTGACCGGGCAGCGAGCAACAGCTGCGCGCGTGTGACGTAGTGAGCGGGTGACGTCACAGCCTGCCTCGCTGCACTACACAGCCTGGATTGATGCAGAATGTTCTACGAGTTTCGGATCAAATATAAATACGTGCTGCTTCGCTCAGCAGATCAGTGTGTCAGTGTGTGTTACAGCTTGTTATAGTGAGCAGCAGTGCGCTGCAGAATGTGATACCAGTTTGCGGCCGGGATTTCTATAAGCACACTAGACTGTCGTATTCGCGCAGTCAGTTCGCGGGTGCGGTAACCGAACGTGAAGCCGCTGCTAAGTTTCAAGTTCGTGGACTTTAATATAGTCATGCTGAATGTGGACTTATTCAGATTTCCTTATATTGTGACAACCTTTTACTCCGATAGGACGTGAGGTGAATTGTGTATCGTCTGGACATTATTTATTGACTGTTACTCTATACGAGTGTCCAAGACCCGCAAACATCTTCGAGTGTTCGAAATTGAAATTTGATGGACTTAAAACTGATTGCTCCTTGCCGAGGACTCGATACTTTAAGTTATAAACTGTGTTTAATCCAAATTTAAATTACCAATCCGTAAATTGTGTCGACATTTTTAAACTGTGCAGGTGTGAACAGCGCATCTCTATTTTAATGAACAGTGCATTTCTACTCTAATGAACAGTGTATTTCAATTCTGCGCACATTTAGTTTATGAACAGTCAAACCAAGGACTGTCAGTACACAGTTAATTTCGTCTTTTGGTTTCAACACGTGAACGAGTTTGATTCACGAGCGGAACATCTTTATTTCATTTAAATTGAACAGTGCTTCAATGAACTAAGTAATGTGACATTACTTCACGTTGTAATAGGTGCAACAAACTTTAAATAACTTTAAACTGGACAATCAGTTCCGAGTGGACTTTACTTTGTGAATGTTTCTTTCACTTGACACGTGATAAAGTTAAGTGACATTTCACCGAGACATTTGTGTTTGGACTTTGTCAAAAGCATTTATAAACACTCTATCATCTGTGCAGAAGCAGCCGTTGCACTAACTCGCCCCAGAGCTGAACGATGTTCATTTATGTTCACCATTTACAAGGACTACCTCGACGCCATGGATCTTCAAAGCACCGAATAGATCTTCTAGAACTTCCATCGGGGGACGAATGGTGGTTCGTCGCTATGGAATGTGGAGCTGCCGGAATCCAAGGACATCGCCAGCCATAGGTCAAGGAACGTTTTCGACTGTATATGCTGTACAGAGGTGATATTAATTTAAATTTTTTAATAAACTCTGAAACACAAGTTTTTAAGATTTCTGTTAACAAGCCCTCTCCCTCTGTGTGCACTTCAGCGACTGGTACACGCCCTGCGTCTCATCTCTACCGAAGTACCAAATTTACTGTTACAGAGGAGAGGGGTAGAAATTGGCGCCCCAGTCGTATCGGGGCCGATTTGGAGTGCAGTAAAATTAGAAATTAGCGCTTCAGCAATATCAGAACTTAATTATGAGTGCAGTAGACATTAAATTGACACTTAACCATTCTAGGCTCAATTTTGAAGCACTAGTAATAATTAAGAAGTGGAGTGATAAACAAAATAGCACTAAAATCGTGTGACTTAGTAATATATATTTCCAGTGCTTTATGTGGAATAACTATTAATATTACAGTGAACTGTCTAACAAGATTTAACCTCTCTATAATAAGAAGTGTTATCAATGATATGGGATAATTTTGTGTGTTAAATGTCTTGGAGATTTTTCTTTTGAGAATGCTTGAATGACTTTGAACATGAACTTTTAACCATTGGACAATAATGGTGATATCTGAATTCTTTTCAAGTGATTTATGATTTTCTTGTTGCTTGGTTTAAATACATTACCATCAAAATGGAAAATATTTTAGCGGCTATTGAAGCTCTTAAGATTAGCTTAAATGAACGTATCGCCAAATCGCATGCTCAAGTAGGTGCTGATTTACAAGCTCGTATTACTGAGGCCAATGCTGCAACTGCTCAAGTAGGTGCTGATTTACAAGCTCGTATTACTGAGGCCAATGCTGCAACTGCTCAAGTAGGTGCTGATTTACAAGCCCGTATTAACGAGGCCAATGCCGTAACTGCTCAATTAGGTACTACTTTAGAATCTCGTATTACTGAGATTAACACTCGTATTAATGAGATTAACACTCGTATTAATGAAACCAGTACCGCAACTACAGCCAACTTAGAAAGTCGTATCACACAAGTAACGAAAATAATTAATACCAAGTTTACCGAAGTTAATGCTAATTTGGAAAATAGGTTTACTAAAGCTGGTTCTGAGATTGAAAAACGATTCTCAGAAACTAATGCGAAGATTAATTCTAAGTTTACGGAAATAAACGAACGCCTCACCCATGACTTAGAAACAGTAAAACAGGACCTTAAACTACAAATAGTTGAAGACTTAAAAGCTTCTTTTCCCACCTCACATCAATTGATTAAGGAAGTTGAAAGCTTAAAGGCAGAATTTAAAGAATCTCATGGTCAGTTATCACAGGCACAAGCAAGAATAGCCTCTATTCAGGATAACATCCATGAATCTTTTAAGACTAACTTTCAGAAAATAAGTAATGAGGTTAATTTACTTAAGACAAAGCAAGAGGAAACAGATAAGCATGTAAAAAACCAATTAGATAGCGCACATACTCAAATCATTCGCATAGGCCGCGACGTAAATGAAGTGAAGCAGGAACTCGAAAAGGAAGTCCAGAGCGTGGAAAACTCCATCCGTGGGCAAGTTATGACTATCAAGGTCGAATTGCAAGGAAAAATAGAGACGATTGATAATAGAATCTCTCAGGTGGAAAAGGAGGTGTCTACACACCAGTGTCAAGGGTCTAGCGGAGATACTTCTAGCATGTCCACTGTTTTAAAATTATCAGACGATAAACCTACAAAATTTTCCGGAAAGGAAGAGTACACAGCGAAAGAATTCCTTCTCAATATCGAAGAGTACTTTCAAGAGAATAAAGTACGACCCGATCACCAATTAAGAATAGCTTCTAGATTATTGGAAGGGAAAGCACTAAATTGGTACACAGCATTTAAATTTAACATTAAAACCTATGATGAATTCAAGGAAGCCTTGTTGAAGAGGTTTTGGAATTCGGAAATTCAGCATTTGATTAAGTTACAATTATACTCTAGGAGATACAACACAGCTATTAATTCTTCACGATATTCTGATTTTCTCATTTCCCAATTAAAGAAGATGCAATTCTTTGATCCTCCTTTGCCAGAACAGGAGTTAATACAGGTAATAACTTTACAATTTCCGGCGCATGTACAAGAAATTCTTGTGGCAGCCAATGTTCAAGACCTAGAACAACTTGATGATTTATTAAGGAAACTTGACACTGCACATACACAAAATCTACCTAGGGTTACTAAGACGAAAGAGGTTGCAACTAACCATGTCGAAGTTAATAACCCGCCGAGATCGAATCCCGAACCCCGTGAGGAATTAGAACCACGGAGAGATCCGTTATCTCATTTCCGACGATTCAGGAGACGTCCATACAGGCAAAGTGCGCCTTATAGACGTAATCAAACGTGGAAGAAACCTACCGAATCGCTTACTCGAGATGGAGATTCGCCGAGAGCCGAGATCGAAAGAAGATGGAGAGAAACTCGCGAATATATCCAGAATCGAAACCGGGATGAAGGATTACCTGGCGCTACCTCTTTAGAATATCAAGAGCATGCCAGAAGACAGAACACGACGCCTGCGACCAACCTCGAATCGACAGGCGCAATTAAAAAAAAAACTCCGACAACACAACAATAAGATTGCCTGAAAACTGTAGTAGAGGGGAAATAATTTGTGTCACTAATATTAATTACTGGTACTTGGATGACTCAGATCTCTTGTATGAAGATCCCACTCCTACAACACCGAAGGTCCAACGAAGCCTTCCAGTTATTAATATTATTTTGGATACCCTTTATGTAACTGCCTTAATCGATTCTGGAGCTCAAGCTTCGTTAATGTCTGAGAGGTTAATTGAAATGTTGAAGGGAGGAGAAGACATGTTATTGATACCAGTCGCACAGATCAAAATTAAAGGGATAGTACCGGACAGGCATATCAAATGTAAATTTCAAGCTTTTGTTACATTTGACATTGAAGGTGTCCAGTTCGAGCATATATTCCTAGTTATTTCGCCGATGAAATTCAACGTCATCCTAGGGTCAGATTTCCTAGCCAAGTATGGGGGAATCATTGATTATCCTGCCAACGTCATACGATTTTTTAATATCGACTCTGTAGAGTTGCAGCTGGTAGACTATAATAATTTGAAGTGCCAAGGTCTGGGTACCCCATTCATAGAAACCGGAGGCAAGATGAGCGATGCTTTGCCTGCCGATGAAATAAATTGCGAAGAGGGTAGACCCGGTCAAGAGGGACCCGTCGAGGGCCAGGAAGTGCCCATTGTTGAGGATATATTCGACGAAGGTCGTGATCACTTCATATTTCTCACCAGTGCGGCTGCAAGCCCAGAGTTCGATTCCCGCGTGGCAGAAGCAACTCGACAAATATTTGAAAAATTCCCTGAAGTTTTTGATGACAAACCAGGCGTTATTAGAGATTTTGAATACCAATTGAACGTCAAGGACACCTCTCCTTATAAAAGGCGGCCCTATCCAGTTCCTGAGAAGTACCGAGAGGAAGCCAGGATTGTGATAAAGGAAATGGAAAATAATGGTATCATTTCTAAATGTGTCACTCCGTACCTAAACCCCTTGGCTATTGTAAAAAAACCGAATGGCAGTCTGCGTTTGTGCCTAGACGCGCGCATGCTCAATGACAGGCTTGTATTGGAACATGACCACCCACCTTCACTCAGGGATGTCATCCGGAAATTTAGAGGCATGAAACTCTTCTCTACTATGGACATGACGTCATCTTATTTTCACATCTTATTGGCGGAGGATAGCAGGAAATTTACAGGCTTCATTTTCGAAAACATTACATATGCATTCAAACGTCTCCCTTTCGGGATCAAGAATTCAGGGGCAGTTCTCATCAGGGCTCTTGAGAATCAATTGTCCGATGAGATTAAAAAAATCGCAACGATTTATGTTGATGATATCCTAATAGCTTCGGAGTCCTTAGAGCAACACATTGAAGACGTTAATAAGGTACTCGACGAACTCAAAACCAAAAATTTTAAGATAAATGCCTGTAAAAGCCAGTTTTTTAAGACAGAGGTACTGTTCTTGGGTCACCTCATTAGTGGAGACGGGATCAAGCCTAATCCGGCCAAGATTCAAAGTATTTTGGATTTCCCGAAACCCACAAAAATTAAACATGTGAGACAATTTCTGGGACTATGTCAGTTCTTTGCACAGCATTGCCCAGATTACACCAAAACGGTAGCACCCTTGCAGCTGCTGCTCAAGAAAAATAATAAGTGGAAATGGTCAAAAGAATGCGAGGAGGCTTTTTCCGAAACAAAGAAGATGCTTCAGGGAAGCGTACAGTTAGCATATCCTAACTTTGAATGGCCCTTTTGCCTTGAGTGCGACGCCAGCTCCGTAGGCATCGGTGCAGCGCTGTACCAAATCGATCCTGAGAAGCCTGATGTTCGCATCTTTATTTCATTCATGAGCAGGAAGTTGAGACCACATGAGAGGTCCTATACTATTACGGAACTTGAGGCTCTTGCTATTGTATATTCCTTGTTGTACTGGAGGAAGATTATATATGGGTATCCCGTGACCATCTACACGGATCACAAAGCCCTCACATTTATCATGTCTTCTGATCTAACTAGCGAGAGAGTAACCCGGTGGGCACTCTTTATTCAGCAGTTCAACATAACTGTTATCCACAGACCAGGAAGGAAGAACATCCTAGCTGATGCTTTAAGCCGCAATCCGGTCGATGTCGTCACTAGTCATCACATAGAAGTCATGAGCAACGAAGATGAGGAATTTCTTAAGAAATTACAGTACTTACCTCAAGCACAGGGGAGAGATAGGAAGTCCCGAGAATTGATTAGATTTTTTAAGGGTTTGATTCCTGCAAATGACGATGACTATTTTCGCATCTCAACGTTGGCTCAATCTTTTTGCTTTCATGATGGACTACTGTATAAGTATCTTGATCATGCCAAAACCAAACGCCGAATTTATGCTCCTCCACGCTTAAGGTCCAACATTATCTGGCACTGTCATTCAATATCTGGACATGCCGGCACGGATAAAGTAATGATGATCATAAAGGAAAAGTTCACTTGGGAGTACATGAGACGTGATATTAGAAACATTCTCCGAACTTGTGATGTCTGCCAACGAACTAAGCCTAATAATAGATTATTGAGGGAGTTTCCAAAGCCACTTCTTCCCGAAAAACCTGGTGAAATATTGGCTTTAGACCTATATGGGCCACTCCCCAAGGCGAACCGCGGCAACAGGCACATTGTGGTGGCAGTAGATGTCTTCTCTAAGTATACGATGCTACTGCCCATACAGAAGGCTAATGCTGGAAACATCCTCCGAAGGATCAAGAAAAACATTATTCCAGAGATGGGAAAACCGGAGTTCCTACTCACCGATCATGGACCCCAATTTACATCTATGGAGTTCCAAACAGTACTTGAAGAACTCGGTATAAGACACATTATGAATTCTATTCGACACCCAGAGGCTAATCCCGCTGAGAGAATCATGCGCGAGATTGCAAGGTTTTGCCGTTTGTATTGCAGAACTCAACACTGGAAATGGATCGAAGTCTTACCCGTGATGCAGCAATGTGTAAATTCAACTATTCATGAGTCTACGCAGGACATCCCCATGACTGTACATAGAGATGTCATGCCTGACAGGCCATGGGACCAAGTATTACCATCACCTCAAGATCCAGCAATTACTCATCAGACTCGCGTGGAAGCAACAAGGGAGAAGCTCAGACACGCTGCTAGAATCAGAGAGAACCGATACCGAAACCGCGCGTTTCGACAACCACTTAGGGTCAATGATTATGTTCTGATAAGAAAACCAGCTGTTTCGCATCCCGAATTTCGCATTTATGCAAAGTTTTGCCCACTTTATGTAGGACCATATAGGATTGCAGAGGTTCTTGAGAACGGGGCATACAAAATTAATAAACTGGATGGAAGCATCGAGGGTATTTACAATGCAGCCAACCTAAAGAAATATTTCAGGAGAGAATATCATTAAAAGAAAATCCTATTGAATTTTCTTTTCCCCAGGAGGAGGGGGAGATGTACCGGTAACGGCGGTACAGACTAAGCCCCCGTTATGAAAATCTTAAACTTACGTGTTATGCTCCGGTCCGCTTACGAAGAACTGACCGGGCAGCGAGCAACAGCTGCGCGCGTGTGACGTAGTGAGCGGGTGACATCACAGCCTGCCTCGCTGCACTACACAGCCTGGATTGATGCAGAATGTTCTACGAGTTTCGGATCAAATATAAATACGTGCTGCTTCGCTCAGCAGATCAGTGTGTCAGTGTGTGTTACAGCTTGTTATAGTGAGCAGCAGTGCGCTGCAGAATGTGATACCAGTTTGCGGCCGGGATTTCTATAAGCACACTAGACTGTCGTATTCGCGCAGTCAGTTCGCGGGTGCGGTAACCGAACGTGAAGCCGCTGCTAAGTTTCAAGTTCGTGGACTTTAATATAGTCATGCTGAATGTGGACTTATTCAGATTTCCTTATATTGTGACAACCTTTTACTCCGATAGGACGTGAGGTGAATTGTGTATCGTCTGGACATTATTTATTGACTGTTACTCTATACGAGTGTCCAAGACCCGCAAACATCTTCGAGTGTTCGAAATTGAAATTTGATGGACTTAAAACTGATTGCTCCTTGCCGAGGACTCGATACTTTAAGTTATAAACTGTGTTTAATCCAAATTTAAATTACCAATCCGTAAATTGTGTCGACATTTTTAAACTGTGCAGGTGTGAACAGCGCATCTCTATTTTAATGAACAGTGCATTTCTACTCTAATGAACAGTGTATTTCAATTCTGCGCACATTTAGTTTATGAACAGTCAAACCAAGGACTGTCAGTACACAGTTAATTTCGTCTTTTGGTTTCAACACGTGAACGAGTTTGATTCACGAGCGGAACATCTTTATTTCATTTAAATTGAACAGTGCTTCAATGAACTAAGTAATGTGACATTACTTCACGTTGTAATAGGTGCAACAAACTTTAAATAACTTTAAACTGGACAATCAGTTCCGAGTGGACTTTACTTTGTGAATGTTTCTTTCACTTGACACGTGATAAAGTTAAGTGACATTTCACCGAGACATTTGTGTTTGGACTTTGTCAAAAGCATTTATAAACACTCTATCATCTGTGCAGAAGCAGCCGTTGCACTAACTCGCCCCAGAGCTGAACGATGTTCATTTATGTTCACCATTTACAAGGACTACCTCGACGCCATGGATCTTCAAAGCACCGAATAGATCTTCTAGAACTTCCATCGGGGGACGAATGGTGGTTCGTCGCTATGGAATGTGGAGCTGCCGGAATCCAAGGACATCGCCAGCCATAGGTCAAGGAACGTTTTCGACTGTATATGCTGTACAGAGGTGATATTAATTTAAATTTTTTAATAAACTCTGAAACACAAGTTTTTAAGATTTCTGTTAACAAGCCCTCTCCCTCTGTGTGCACTTCAGCGACTGGTACACGCCCTGCGTCTCATCTCTACCGAAGTACCAAATTTACTGTTACAATATATAGGAGTACTTGAATGAACTCAGTATATCCTCTGATCCGAACTTTTCATTACATGTATAAAGAACCCGAAAGGGTAAGAAATGTTGTTTCAAATGTTCAGTTACCCAGTGATTGTCGCAACTTGTATTCCACTTGAAATTGAAAACTTGCATGGACTTACTAAACAAAGGGCAAATATTTGGACAAACCTTTTGTTTGATGTCCTCAGTTGAGTGGCAGATGCGAAGTTTGCCTGTAATGTTAAGGTCCGACTTTAGGGTACTAATTCCCGACATTGATAAGGTTATTAGCGCTGAATTTTCAGAATAATAATGACACAGAGCTTTTCATTTTTGCCTCGCGGTCCAGTGAGAAACTGCAGCCCACATACTGTAGTGAATGGTCTAAGGGTGTCTATGAAGTGGCGCTCGCCATATATGAAAAACCAGCGATGTTCTAAACGGTATTCATGAGTTTTTACAAAGAATGAACTTCGTTACGGTTCCGTATTGACTTACAAATTCTTGGTTTCAATTCTCACGAATTTTATTTTTTCGGGTCCACTTTTCAATATTTCACAGGCTAACACTCAGAATTTAAGAGATTGCTTGGTTCATGTTTCGAACTATTATGGCGATCATCAGCCAAATGCATTTAACAAAACATTGGAAATCATCTTATAAACTATGAATGAATAAAATTATGAGTAACGTAAGTGAGTAAATACTAAGTAAAGTCGAAAGCGACTTTCAACCTATTAGGTCGTGTTACGTACACTTAGTACGTGATAAAGAGATGTTAAGTACAGAACAAAAATGGCCAACCAGACACCAGTGGGATCCGAACCCAGCAACCGACGCGAAATCGGGAGGTTGTGGGTTCGGATCCCACTGGTGTCTGGTTGGCCATTTTTGTTCTGTACTTAACATCTCTTCATCACGTACTAAATTTACGTAACACGACCTAATAGGTTGAAAGTCGCTTTCGATTACAATGTGGTCGTGAAAATACAATATTCACTAAGTAAAGTATCTGTCACAAAATCATCTTCTTCTTCTGTCTTGTTAAAATACACTGACTGACAGAGCAAATGCAACACCAAGAAGGAGTGGTTCGAAAGGGATGAAAGTTGGGGAAAAAACAGAGACGGCACGGACGAATAATTGATGTTTATTTCAAACCGATATGCAGGTTACACAATGCGCACGGCATCGACTCAGTAGGATGTAGGACCACCGCGAGCGGCGATGCACGCAGAAACACGTCGAGGTACAGAGTCAATAGGAGTGCGGATGGTGTCCTGAGGGGTGGTTCTCCATTCTCTGTCAACCATTTGCCACAGTTGGTCGTCCGTACGAGGCTGGGGCAGAGTTTGCAAATGGCGTCCAATGAGATCCCACACGTGTTCGATTGGTGAGAGATCCGGAGAGTACGCTGGCCACGGAAGCATCTGTACACCTCGTAGAGCCTGTTGGGAGATGCGAGCAGTGTGTGGGCGGGCATTATCCTGCTGAAACAGAGCATTGGGCAGCCCCTGAAGGTACGGGAGTGCCACCGGCCGCAGCACATGCTGCACGTAGCGGTGGGCATTTAACGTGCCTTGAATACGCACTAGAGGTGACGTGGAATCATACGCAATAGTGCCCCAAACCATGATGCCGCGTTGTCTAGCGGTAGGGCGCTCCACAGTTACTGCCGGATTTGACCTTTCTCCACGCCGACGCCACACTCGTCTGCGGTGACTATCACTGACAGAACAGAAGCGTGACTCATCGGAGAACACGACGTTCCGCCATTCCCTCATCCAAGTCGCTCTAGCTCGGCACCATGCCAGGCGTGCACGTCTATGCTGTGGAGTCAATGGTAGTCTTCTGAGCGGACGCCGGGAGTGCAGGCCTCCTTCAACCAATCGACGGGAAATTGTTCTGGTCGATATTGGAACAGCCAGGGTGTCTTGCACATGCTGAAGAATGGCGGTTGACGTGGCGTGCGGGGCTGCCACCGCTTGGCGGCGGATGCGCCGATCCTCGCGTGCTGACGTCACTCGGGCTGCGCCTGGACCCCTCGCACGTGCCACATGTCCCTGCGCCAACCATCTTCGCCACAGGCGCTGCACCGTGGACACATCCCTATGGGTATCGGCTGCGATTTGACGAAGCGACCAACCTGCCCTTCTCAGCCCGATCACCATACCCCTCGTAAAGTCGTCTGTCTGCTAGAAATGCCTCCGTTGACGGCGGCCTGGCATTCTTAGCTATACACGTGTCCTGTGGCACACGACAACACGTTCTACAATGACTGTCCGCTGAGAAATCACGGTACGAAGTGGGCCATTCGCCAACGCCGTGTCCCATTTATCGTTCGCTACGTGCGCAGCACAGCGGCGCATTTCACATCATGAGCATACCTCAGTGACGTCAGTCTACCCTGCAATTGGCATAAAGTTCTGACCACTCCTTCTTGGTGTTGCATTTGCTCTGTCAGTCAGTGTAAAATACACTCCAGGGTCGGTTTCTCCCTCGGACTCAGCGAGGGATCCCACCTATACCGCCTCAAGGGCAGTGTCCTGGAGCATGAGACATTGGGTCGGGGGATACAATTGGGGAGGATGACCAGTACCTCGCCCAGGCGGCCTCACCTGCTATGCTGAACATGGGCCTTGCGGGGAATGGGAAGATTGGAAGGGGTAGACAAGGATGAGTGAAGGATGCGGCCGTGGCCTAAAGTTAGGTACCATCCCGGCATTTGCCTGGAGGACAAGTGGGAAACCACGGAAAACCACTTCCAGGATGGGTGAGGGGAGAATCGAACCTACCTCTACTCAGCTGACCTCCCGAGGCTGAGTGGACCCCGTTCCAGCCCACATACCACTTTTCAAATTTCGTTCTTCCAGTATTAATCTGTTGACGCTAGTGTATGCTTTTGAACTACCGGGTACACATGAACCTCGTTTATCCGGATTAAATGGGACCGGAACTGATCCGGATTATCGAAAATCTGGATAATCCGGAAGAAACTTAAAAAAACAAATACAGTACATGTTACATAATCTATTAACATACGTTGTACAGTAATACCTTCTTTCAATTGTACAAAAAATATAAGAAGACTTTCCTTACATTTACGACTCTGTTTTATGCACTAAAATAATGTGTGAGTTTTTTCTGTTTTAGCGTTTGCGCGCAGCACGATCACGGAGACGTTTTAGTAATATCAGTTGTTATAGAAGTAATCCCTGAAGAAACCAGCATATATATTGTGCCCTTTTCAAGGCATGTATGGCGGTACACTTCTTGCTCGACTGTTGCTCCGGCTGCTCCTGTAAATAAAAACATTTAAATATACGTACCGCTCACGTAGACTCCATCTCCTGGGTCGTGGTACCGTCCCTCAGCTTTCCTCGAGTTCGTCGGACCACACACAATTTAGGGGTGAGGAAGTAAAAATGTCGGCGGGTCAACTAACTACAAATAACGGTACCCATAGACTGAATTGAATTTAAATGATCAAAAATTTTATTAACAAAAAATTGGGAAACAGGAAAAGAAAACTGAATTTAAATGAATCGAAAATAAATTGGAATAAAATATATAAAAAATAAACTGGAAGTAACAAAACTCAAGTTTTCCTGAAATCAAAATCTACCTTACACAAACTTGACTCAAGGTCACAAATTGAAATAACAATCATCACCATCGAACTAATGACTCCAATGTCCATTGACACTCCAATAAAACGAACCAATGGTCTGCCAAGACTTGCCATTCACAGAAATATCACATGACTTGCATTCCAACTGTAATTCAACTAAATGGGATTCTATAAATTATTAATTAATTAATCATATACTCTCAAATCGCAAATGGGTATCATAAATTCATGATTGCAAATACTGATTGACTTGCCAATATGCCCAAGTGTTACATCAAATTATGTGAACAAAGTAAGTGGAACAGACAAGAAAAATCCATGAACACATCCCGTTATGCAGGACAATATCTCCTTAATATTTATATAACTTTGCCACAACAAAAATAACTGGTGGCTAAACCAAGAAAAAAATCACCAAGAACACAACATTTATTATGAGCAAATCAATTCTTATATCATTATTCACCTCCTGTGATAGTTCTGGACACTCAAAACAAAATAAATTAGGCCAAGTGCCTCAGTTATTTCATTTATCAAATGAATTTGCCGTTTTACAACATTAATTTACTTTACACTGACGCTGACTACACTTGTACTGAGCATAACCAAATTGTGTTGTTCGACCGTTACTGGAGGTAGATTCTATATTATTTAGTCAGTTTGCGGCGTTTATCACATAACCTTATACCAAAGGTCGATTCATTTGCATAATTAATTAGTAGTAGTGGTGTCCAATTTCATTTGTTTGTTACGGTGCCTTCATGTCTGCGTAAAGAACTTGTTTCATTTGATTCTGACTATGAAACACACGTGGTCCCATTAACTTAATACTTAAAATTCGTATGTACAAAAATATACACAGTACTGGAGAAACAATGTGCTCCAAAACAAAAGAAGAAATCAAAATGTAAACTGACCTAACTACTCCTACATTTAAATCAAACACATACAATCAGATTCACGTACCTTCGGCCTCTACACTTTAAAACACGGCTAAATAAAAATATCAAAAAGGAAAGAAACGAAAATAAACAAAATTCCAAAAATAACGTGATCACTGCCTATCAAAAATTAATCAAAAACTCGGAAATTTAATAAAGCAAAAACATCACTATCAAAAATGAACTTCCACAACAACTGAATGAATTTGGCGCAATCCCAAAACATAAGACGTAAATGTCCGAAACCGATATTCTCAACTTTTAAAGAACAATGAATGAGAAATACGCGTCATCATGATTACAAATTAACTTTCAAAATTACACATTGCTGGCTCGCTCTGTTTCATGCCTCCACTCGGCCTCTTATTAGAATATCTCCGAGTGTTCTGTCATCCCTGGAAAATATTTGCGTACTTAAACCTTCCGCCTATAATTGTCACATGTGCTGTCGTATATTTAACTCTATTATTCAAATTGATTATCATTCAATTCTCATATTTATCTCATTACTCTCAACGTAGCATTTATTTGTAAACAAAGCCCTGCTCATATCCACACGGGCTCAATAACTTTACTAAATCAGCGTGTCGTTCTCATATTCATAAATACGACATTATTATACGATATGGTCCTCAAGACTATATTATCCATCTCACAATTATTACCATCAGGGACATTACTGCTTCTGTCTACTCGGTTTCTTCGATCTTTCATTTCATATTCACAAGCTGCCATGAATTTCAGAGCCGGCTGGCAACGATTCCTAACTCTAAAATCGAATATAATAAACAAGATTGCCTGCCACACTCAACCATCGAAAACTCGAAGCCATGTCCACGAAGAAAATAATATCGTGCATTTAACAATTTACACCATCAAAACAACGAGAGGAAAATCCAAAACTGGATATCAAACTGTGATCACGTAAGATAACAATAACTCAGATACGCCGTAATTTCACATCAGCTGATATTAAAATAACTCGGCAAACATCCACAAGAAACAAAAATATAACTATCCATGTTATTGTCATTAATATTATTATGATAAGACTTGAAAATACGTTATGCAAGAAACACCTACTGTAAAGTAAAATTCTCCATGTCCAAAAATGACTCAAATAAGATTAACGAGAAACTTAAGAGAGCATAATTATAATTTAATGATTATAATGATATTTACTGACACCCTGACATTTACACCCGAATCGTTAGATGTAATTGCCGTGGTCCCACTCCTACAAAAACTCAGCTCCCTTGGGTACGTGAATTGTATATATACAAGAATACCTGATATCACTAACCTAAAATTGACCACGAATCATTCACGTCATCATCAATTACATATCACATAAATACAACATGCTCTTTACCTTAGGTGCCGGCAGGTGGGCTGGATCCTCGTCAGTCTTCGCTACATGTTTTTACTCCATCTTGATCAACTTGCTGGGAATATTTGACACTTCGCACACACGGTTCGGATCCATTTTAATTATGTAGCACTCGTAAGGTTTGCCGAAGCACACGCACTCTTGAATTTCACACGTAAATATACTTTACACAGTATACACGGAATTAGCACACATTGAGTTGGTGTTCATTGTCAGGAACAAATGACCTAGCCTGTTGATGTCCTTACCACAAGGTCTGCAAAGCTTGCCCCTTCCGTTGTTTGAACAAGGGATTAAAAGTTATTCACCTCGCCAGTCCTTCTCCCGTTACATTCCAATGGTAACTAAGTCTCTCCCTCTCAAATAGCACGAGTATCGCTTGGTCCAGGTGTCTCAAATGAAACAGTAATTTTTACACAATGCGCAAATTTAATTGCAAAGTTTTTCTGATCTGTCACAGAGGAAAACCATATTTAAAAATAATATTGTCATTTAGAATGTAGCGACTTCTTTGCTCAGTTACTAGTGTGTAAGTTATGTGAGCTAGAAAACTGCTGTGAAAATGTTCTGAGAAAGTCCCATAGTTCAGTCTGTGTTCTCCGTGCGGCTTACCATGTTAAGTGTTCATTTATAAAACATTCGAGTAAACAAATATCATCAACATTTGACTGTAGTAAGTGTGTCAATATTTTCTATGACCTGATCTCCTTATATTATCAGAGTTCTCCTAAATGTTCGTCACCTGATTAAACTCACGAATCACACTAAGCGATGACTAATATAAGTAGCAGGTTCACATACTATCACCTTGCACTGCACTTGAAGACTTGACTGTAGGGTCGGAAATTGCAACTAAGACTGAGATATCGGCAAAGTGTCGCCACTAGTTTTGCAAATTCGGGAAGCTCCGCCTCCCGAGTGGTCCAACTGGAGGGGTGTGGTGTAGTGATATGACACCTTGGATTATTTTTTCAACTCCCCGTAGATTTACTGTTCAGTAACTGTATTCTGATAATTCCTAAATTGTGTGTGATTCACCTGTTGCACTCCATTATCAGAAATGATCGTTGATTTCTTTATAAATCGAAACGCGTCATAGGGCCTATTTACCATCGTATCATGGCACTTTCCTGCCATGACAGTCAGTGTCATGGGTGAAACCATTCTTCCACACAATGCTGATAAATGATTTACAGAATAATTGACCACATATTCGCATAAATGATCCTCCAAATATTATTTCCAGATTAGGACACGATATTTTGCTACTTCTCTCGTCATCAAATCACGAAATACTGGATAAATATCCCCGCTGGAACAAGGCGGTTAAATTTTGGAATTTCTGATTGGCTAAGATTTTGCCGCGTGTCTTGGCTCACGTGAAACCATTTTTCGCCAAAGGGTGACAGGTATTGCCTCTGTCCTTGTCACACAATTTGGGTGTGCCGCATTCCGTTCTCCCGATTCCCGTGAGAAAACCTTGTAGAAAGTTTCGCACTTAGCGGCATCATAAAGTTTTATTTGAGAAAGCTTTTAACCAAACCTATTTCCGGTACGTGATTTTAAAGAATTTCTGGGTATATTTTTCCATCCTGTGAGCTCTCTGTGTAGAACTTTGTGAAGTTGCTGGCTCTTGCTTGGTATCTGTAGTATTCACACGTATGATTTTTAATAATTTAACTAACGTATCCATCAGGCTAATCGCCTTATGGGTGCAATATGTATGCAGACTATATCGTGATTGCTTCGAGGTCCAGCGAGAAACTGCAAGAGACACTTGACGCGTTGGTGAAGCGGACGGAAGAGAATAAACTTCAATTAAACGAGGAAAAGGCAGTATCAATGACATTTAGGAAAGGAGGTAAAGCACTAGAGTTTCATATACATGGGAGACCTGTAAATAATATATCGAACTTCAAGTATTTGGGAGTCACGCTACAAACTAGAGGTAATGTTTTCTCTACTCACGTCAATGACAGTTCAAATGCAGCAATCAGAGCCATCAACGACACACAGAATTTGAATAAGTTGTCTATCAAAACAGCCCTGTAATTATTTGACCTCATAGACTCGCCAGTGAACGCCTATGGCTTAGAAATTGTATGGCAGCATCTAAAAATGAAACAGTTCGAAGAACTAGAAAAAGTGAAAGCTACGTTCCTGAAAAAGACACTCTGTGCCTCGAAGTATACGCCTTCAAGGCTTGTATATGAGTTAACTCGCGAACCTTTCTACGTAGAGGACCACCTACTACTACCAACTATACCAACATATCTACTGTTCATAGAGAAATTAAGAGCAAGAACAGAGACATATGGAGCGAATTTTACTCGACGGACGCAATGATTTGCGAAGACTGGCAAGGAGGAGGATATGAGCTCAGACACTTAATTATACGCTTTGCAATACACGGATTTAATTATAAGTTGTGTAAAACTAAGAAATTCCATCAACCAGACACGAACTGTGTATGTGAACGTTGTGGTAAGAACTGTGAACGTTATCATGCCATGATTTGTTCTTGTCGGCGCGAATCGATAACAGCCTTCTGCAAAGATGACTAATGTTGTGTTATTAATGTAAGTATTATTTGGCCATTGGCTGAAATAAACTTTATTATTATTATTATTATTATTATTATTATTATTATTATTATTATTATTATTATTATTATTATTATTATATCAGTTATGCCGGTGTGGCTTCAGTCTGGATTCTAAATAGGCCATCAGTTTGTCCTGTTCCATTGTTGCATCTCCACGAGTATTTTTTCTTCTGATGGAGCGCCGGTTTCACTCTCGTCATTACCTGCCGATGAACAAGAGGCGATAATGCATTCTTCTGTCATTATGCCGTAGCGTGAATTACAGTCAGTTTTCAACCAGTCCTTTACGTCGTTCACATCTACGTCCGAACATCCGGGAATGCGTGCAAATATGTCAAGGAAATCAGAAGAGTCCACGGTTTCCCATTCTCAATTCCAGACGAATGCCTGGACGGTATCTGTGATAGACCGTGGCCGAATTACTTACAATTCCCGTCCTTAACTATCCATGACGGAAAATATATTCAAGAAGAGTCGACCCTGTAAAAGAAATACTGTACAAGTAAAAATAAATCTTTGTTATTTTCGATCCGGATAAACCAGAGATCCGGATTAATGAGGGCCGGATAAACGACGTTCTTGTGTATTATCCAATGACTTTCAAATAAATTAAGAAATTAATTAATTAATTAATTAATTAATTAAGAATGGCAACTTTCGAGAAAATGATGACAACTTTCGCAGAAGTGAACATTTTGCTATATATTTCAATCACGATATCATCATGTGCCAAAATACTTACACAGGATACATTGTGGGCTCCCTTTACTCCTAATCCATCCCTTATTTCTATGCAATCCCATCAGCCACCATCATATCCCGCCTTTCAATCATCCACCCCCGAATCTTATGTTTAACTTACAGATTTGGAAGACCTCACAAAATGAACTGAGCGAAGGCCTTTCCCTACATTCTTCTAACCATTTTTGCATTTGCATATCCGCCAAAATACTCGCTTGTAGTGCAATAACATTTGATCCGTCACCATCTACAGACTAGTACAGTTGACCGCGCATGCGTGCCTACTGCCCTTCCAACTCCTCTACCGTGTCTACTGCTCAGCGCTCTCACGGTTCAGGTGGCCTAGAAGTGCTCGCGAGCGTATTAACCGAACAGACTGCTACATTCTTCATTAATAATTTTAAAATTATACTGCAAGAATTGTTTATGCTCTTAACGAGACTGTACAAATCTACAAGCCAAGAGTTTTCGTCAGAATGCTTTACGAGGTCAGTCGGTTCAGCAGTTCTCTCCAACTCGATGTAACAAAAATATATTATTATTATTATTATTATTATTATTATTATTATTATTATTATTATTATTATTATTATTATTATCCTTGTGTCTTTACATCGTCAGTGGCAGCTAAATACTCACTTTACGTTCTCAAGGAAACAAGTGGGAGTGACATCCATGTCAGAAATCTCCCGTACCTGCGATAATGAACCATCAGATTACATAAAGGACGTTTCTAATTAGAACCGTAACATGCATAGTGAAAGAGTATTCAGAAACGAATCCTGATGTGCAAATCTACTCAAACTAGGTTGGCATCCAATGCATAACATCGCCACTGGGAACGTCAACGTAAATGTAGAACGTAACATAATGGATGGATCTAATTTACTCCAGGGAAAAAATGAGTTAAAACGCAATCCGGGACATATTGCAGACGTCTGGGACTGTGAGTATGTAATTAGCGGTCGCTTCGATAGCACATTAATATAAAATCAACGGCGAACCAGTATGCATTGAAACTCATCTCGTTTCTCCGGCACTGACAACTAGTCTACACTCTAATGCCACGCGACATCAAAACGCGCCGAACGAGGTTGACTAGTTCTCGTAGTTAACCTCAATTACCCGGGGCATTTTAGCGTGTCGATGGCTTAAAAACTCGTTCAATGGACTCTCCGTCAGCGGAATAAATGGTGATTATTGGCTTTCTTTGGAACTCCGATTCCTTGGATGAATGGTCAGCGTAAGAGTATTCAGTTCAGAGGGTCCCGGGTTCCATTCCCAGTCGGACTGGAGATTTTAACTGAGTATGGTAAATCCCTCTGGCCCGGAAACTGGGTGCTTGTGATTATTTTAATACACATATCCATTTATATACAAATCAAACTACCAACCACCACAGAAACGCGTGACAATGACTGCAATCCTCCACACATTTCTGGCGTCAGCAAGGTCACCCAGCCGAAAAATACTCACTCAATAGCCCTGTTATTGGCAGGTCTATTTCCTTCCTTCCTTCCTTCCTTCCTTCCTTCCGTCCTTCTTTCCTTCCTTCCTTCCTTCCTTCCTTCCTTCCTTCCTTCTATTATGAATTAATTAATGAACATACTCTCAACAGAATCAAAGAAGTATTACATTTTAATTTCATATGTCTGACCTTTTCTACCAGCAGATGGACAGTTTTTCCCTTTTAGAAGGTATCCCACCAGAATTATTTCCGTATTCCTATTAATTCCTTTTCCTCTCAGAGCATTCTTTATAGATTCCTCCCTTGTTTACCTTGATCTCCTGACTGGTCTCTTTTCTTCTAACCCCCTGTGGGTGGGGTACGCAGATGAAGAATACACCCACGGCATCCTCTGCCTATTGTAAGAGGTGACTAAAAGGGACGACCAAGGGATGATTAAATTATAACCTTGAGACTACTTGTGATTAGTGCCATCACGCGGGGAACATCATGGGTCGCCTTTACTAGCGAGTAGTACCACTATGTTAGGTACACAATAAGCTTGTAATTAGTAGGAACACCACGGGTCTGAGCGTTGCCTGTGATTAGTACCCACTATTTGAGGAACACCGTGGGATAGTTCGGGTCCCTGTGATAACTACACCTCTGTGAGGAACACTATGGGTTTGTGTAGCCTATGAGTGCTGCCATAATGTGAGAAACACCATAGGTCTGCGTTACCTGTGCGACGTGCGTTACTTGTGAGTAGTACCACATTGTTTGGAATACCGTGAGACTACGTTACTTTTGATTAGTATCGTTAGATGAGAAATACAATGGTTCTACTTTACTAGCGATAAGTACCATTATGAGGGGCCGTTGACCAGGATTTTAGGACCTCATTACACAACAATCATCATCGATTCAGGATTGTGTTTTCGAAGCAGCCCCTTGGTGAGTAATACTATTGTTTTAAGATAGTTTTTGAGAAGGTGGGACATTGCGGGTCGAATTCACTGATTGTTTTAAGTTCATAATCATCGTCGCCTTTTTTGAATTCTAGTCAGTGGATTGATTTTGAAATTATTTTTAACTTTGAATATTGTGAGTTGGATCCGCTGATCACTTTAAATTCATACTTATCCATTCATTCTTCATCATCATCACATTTTGAATTCTGGTCAGTAGATGAATTTTGGACTTTGAAATTGTCATTACATTTCGTCAGGGGCCGATGACCTAGATGTTAGGCCTCTTTATACAACAAGCATCAACATCATCATCTTTCCTTCTAGCCTAACCATACCCTGTCAAGAATCGTAACTTCCTACATTTAATGCACGTGCCCGAGCCAATTCAGCTGAGAAGATTCTGTCTGCTATTGTAGAGGAGGGACTTAATATTTCTCAGTTTTACTCTCCCCCTGTGTGTTCCATAGTTACTTCATTTTAACTGCCTAGAGTTTGCTGAAATGCATAGATGCCCGTTACCATGATTTACATTCGGAAGTCAGTTTCACTATTCAACTTCTTTACACTGGCCTATGTTGTTCCTTCCGCTCCATTCACTGGTGTTACCCATTATGTTGTTTACTCAATTTTTTAATTATTTTCCTGTTAAATGTCAAGAGACGATGAAATGAGATGGCGTATGGCTTTTAGTGCCGGGAGTGTCCGAGGACATGTTCGGCTCGCCAAGTGCAGGTCTTTGATTTGACCCCTGTAGGCGACCTGCGCGTCGTGATGAGGATGAAATGATGATGAAGACGACACATACACCCAGTCCCCGTGCCAATGGTGGTTAAAATTCTGGACCCTGCCTGGAATCGAACCCGGGACCCTTGTGACCAAAGGCCAGCACACTAATTATTTAGCCATGGAGCCGGACGGGAGACGATTAAAATTCATTAATAATATTCTTAGTCTTATTAGATGCCTAGTGTTTACAGTGCACTATGTCTTCTGGTATGGGCTAGAGCAATTTTGTTACTTTCATTGATCTGTCTCAGCTTTATCCTTGGCTTTGACTAAATGAAAGTGACTGAGGTATGAGTGATAGTAGTAATGCCATTCCTTCTGCAGCCAGTCCCTGCTATGAATGGTGTGAAAATATTGCTCATAGGGTCGGTTGGTGCATGCATTTCAGTGGGCTTGACAGAATGATATATAATAGCAACTTCTGGCTCGGTGAGGAAAGCAACGGGAAACTACCTCACTCCTCATTTCCCTAGTACGCCTCTTCAGTGATGCCTAGGCCATCTATGACAGCTGATGGTGGAGCTCTTGAGGATCCAACCAGCCTTCGGGCTGAGGACTAAACATGCATAGTCTTATTAGAGTATATACCGGCAGTGAAATACTGTAAGGCCGAGATGAGTAGTTCAAGTTGGTAGGTTCTACTCCAGGTCAGGCCTGTGGTACTTGAAGGTGCTCAAGTACGCCAGTCTCGTGTCGCTACCCAAAGGAACTCCCTGCAGGACAAACTTTCGTCACCTCGACTTCACCAAAAAACTGTAAAAGTAGTTAGTAGAACTTTAAACAAATAATATCAATCTGTGAAAACTCCCGAGCCTCTTTTAACATGGTTGCTAGTGGACCCGTGGTGCATTCCTTATAAAAAGATCAGATAACTCGTCTCGATATGCCTGTCGCAGTAATATTGCTTTGCCTCTTCTTTTCAGTGGTTTTATGAACATTGTTACTTGTATATAATAACTGATTAATTCTTAATTTATTTTATAACACTTCTTTCCATACAATGTTCTTTGTGCTTCGAACATTCAGCCGTATCTGGATCTTAACATTTTAAAGCGATCTTGCCCGAATTAGTGCAACATACAATTGGCCGTGGATGAATACTGGTTCGGGTAAGGGTTTGTCCTTGCGTTTTATTAATGGTCACACAGAAGGCTAGTCGACTTTACATATTCCCGTCTGTGGAGTAATAACACCGTGTTTAGTACAAGCTAATCCTTTTGTTAACAATCCCCGGACTCTACATAAACACACATATATACGTTACAACAACCGCTAAATAGCGTGCGGTATCGCCTTGTGTCCGTCACATCTCCACACCCTGGTCAATTTCCAGAGGAACGACCAACTGCACCGGTCGACTGATTCTGGAGCCGTCTGGCTGGCGTAGGATGATAGTTCGGATCTTTCCAACTCTCCCTGGGAGAAGCTCCTCTATTCTCGCTCGTTTTCCTACGTGCCGTGACCTAGATTCCTCCTGGAGGACGGCAACGTCTCTGATCCTTGGCGAACCCTGATTATTTTGTGGTATGTTCACCTCGTGGTAGCTTCGCAGCTGGAGAAGATACTCTGCTTTTTCAACGTTTCCAAACATCTTGAAGAACTCGCTGCCTCATTTTAAATTCTGATGTCAGATGTTTCCCTATGGTGGGTTCTAGTCCAAACGAGATGGCTGTTAACATTTGTCCAACTAGAAAGTGAGATGAGGTTAGAACATCGCCAGTATTTGTGTCCTCCGTGATCGGTCTGCTGTTAAGGGGGCTTCTACGCTGACAAGTATTGTGTACAAGCCTTCCTCGTCCTGCTGCGAGCGCCCTAGAACCTTCCTCAGCCATCGTTTGGTAGAACCGACAATCCTCTCCCAGATTCCTCCCCACCAAGCCGCCAATTTTTCTTTGCGCTATTCCTGAGTCCAGGCCGGGTCGCAAAGAAGTCCTGACTAGCTCATTTCATCATAAAATATCACTTTCACATTTTCTTGAGGTCGTACGTCCCGAGAGTAAAAGATGTTGGGTGCTCCCGACGGCTAGATTCGCACAAGTCAATCCTCGTCGCTTTGTAAAATTCTATAATTCTTAACCTATGGATATCTACAACTATTTACTTACCCTAAATTATCATAAAAAGAGTGAATAAGTTTGTCTATAATCATTTATTAAATTTAAATGAACTTTGAAATAAAATAAAATTGAAAACTTCGTTGAAATCAGTCTATCCCCTCTCCTAAGGTTAGTTAATTAATAATGAAATTCAAAGATCTTTCACGTAAAATAAAAATTGACTATTTACATTATTTCTGTTTGAAAGTAGAAAAATCTTCTTGAGATGCTTCGTAGTCTTATGTCATATTAAATTAAAATCACGTTTCAGTTCATCATTTTGTCTGCTTGAATAAAATAATTCCCTAAACTATTTAAAAAGTAATTACAACACGTTTGCAGATCTATCTAGGAATTATCAGCCTATTTGCCTACATTTAAATATTAACATTTTATTCATGCTTTTATATCATCATTGCTAATCATTGATATGAAAAACACTAATCTTCTTATTTATATCGAGGATTTTAGTTTCAGTGGCTCTGATATTCGGGAGTAACGGGAAGAAAAAGTAAGTGATAAGACATTCAACATCACTTCATTTTAAAAATTTAAAATTACCATTACTAAGAATTCGTGTGAATATTGCTTCTCTTAAATAAAATATTAAATTTCAAAAAATTAAGTTAACTGCCAATTTTTATATCACATACAACATACTGACGAAATAATAAGCCTCATTACTCTTCATATGATCCGTCCTTTAGGAAGACTTTTACAACCAGTATCTTCATCATCATGTTATGGTTAACGTCCTTAATAACATTATTGAGATCAATAAGTAAGCATTCTAACTCTATTTTTACAAGAAACATGATTGTGGTCAAGAATTCGGGTTAATGTTCGCTAATTCTGCTCAGTCTTCCCTATATGGATTTATTTCGATGATCTACCAGTGCCTATCTGACATATGAAAGCTATATGGATCATATTTAATGTTGGATATGGAATACCGAAGGATTAATATATGTCATAGAAGTAAATATATACATTCTTAACCTTAAATTGCGTCAGCTAACTTAATATCACCATTAAAATAAATCTATTTCTTCTCTTTCGACGAAATTATAAGCATCACCATCATTACTCTTCATATTATCCAACAATTCTTCATAAGTTATATATATATATCATCTGCTTCAAATATTCACATCATATCTCTTACTCCATTTTAATAACTCTCATATGTATCTTAACTTGACGCATATGAATTCATAACTATCATCTATTCCCTTTTCTTCTCAATTCTCTTCGTATTCACTTCATATTACTCATATGTCTCCATATAATCCAAGTATAACCTGTACATTGCACTGTATCACCTTCATTTCGTAATATAACACCCTAACTTAACCATTGCATTAACCACAATGTCGGTATACTACTCACAATTCAAGTAAATTGACCTCTTATTTATGATAGATAACATTACGAACGCATACTAAGGTTACCACTGTTTAACACATCCAAGCCAAATAATTGCTATTTTCAGTCAGATGACTACCTATTAACCTCCTACGTCGTCAAGTGTACGCAATTTCACATATAAATCCACTCTTCTTGAGCTAAATCAATGTAGCGTCGCGTATTTGGTTATCACAATTATAAATGGCATTTTTCAAAAAAGATTATCTAATTTACTTACTGCGAGAATATTAACAGACTTATCTTTTCTTCCCTTCACTCCATCAATGTTGTGTCTAGATGTATTGGGACATCTCGTTAGGCATGGCTGCTACATTCCGCCGATCTTCGGGAAACTTATGGGCAGGTTATCCATCCTTCTCCGTCACTTAAGTCATCTTCACCGGACAGTCAGCCTTGGTCTTCTTAGTGCATGCTGCTGGACATCTCTTACGCAGTCAGGACAAAAATATAAATATACATGGTCAGTTTCGTCATCTTCGTATGTTCAAAGCCTTCTACCATGCATATATGTGTTGAAACGAATGCTTCTTAAAATTTAATCCAGCTAATATCTTCCAGATTACCAATATGTCTATCAAAATTTCAATTGTATAATTTGATTTACGTCTCTATATGTCGCTTTAAACTCCCGTGGCTTTTTATAGTTCTTGCCAGCGATCTTAACGAATATCCGCTGCTCTTGCTCGGTTTTTCGTGACGTAGTCTGTTACATAACGTACTCCAATAAATCACCTCAATTTCTTAGTTTTTATTATACGGCTCGGTGTAATACTTACATGGCTATCCGCTTTTCTTTCAATAATACTCCAAAATTCATTCTATTCAGACTTGCGGCTCGCAATATCCTCTTCTATGTGTAGTAATACCGTCGTTCCGTGCAGCTTGCAATTATTATTTTTTTGGATTTTTGTAATTATTAGAGATGGGCACTATCGACTGATAACTATCGAACTAGTCGATAGTTGAAACTATCGTAACAGTCGACTACTTTAAAAAACAAGTCGACTGAATTCAGTCGCAGTCCCCGTCACGGATCTCTCCACGCTTTGCTCTCCAGTCAACACAAAACAAGTCGACTGAATTCAGTCGTACTCCCGTCACAGCGACGCGGAAGCGAATGGAACTATCGGTTTATGGTCATTTCGGATATGTAATATATAATATGTTAATTTTATAGGTACATACTTAATGTGGCGATTTTCTCTTGTCGTTTATGTGCTCTTTATTTCGTTGTATATTTGTTTATATTAATTACGTTATTCATAAATAAGGCATAACTATAAAAATCTGCATAACTATAATAATAATCTAGAAAATACAGTAGTAGTGTGTTTGGCTAGTCTCATATATATCTTGGTTGTGTACTGAAAATGAAAACCTACAACCTGTTTTCCAGTCATTGACCGGTTCAGTAATGTAATGAATGAAGCAGATATAGGCTGTTAGTACGATGGGGTCGCCACTCCCAAAGTGATTTATTAATGACTGTTAGATGCTATGAAATGAGAATGGAGAGTGTTGCTGGAATGAAAGATGACAGGGAAAACCGGAGTACCCTGAGAAAAACCTGTCCCGCCTCCGCTTTGTCCAGCACAAATCTCACATGGAGTGACCGGGATTTAAACCACGGTATCCAGCGGTGAGAGGCCGACGCGCTGCCGTCTGTGCCGCGGAGGCTCCTTGATTGTGTACTACAGCAACAAATTTTACATATTATTATTGTTAGCACTGTTCAGGAATAGAGCCTCATTGTTGTCTTTCTACGTTTCACTGTCCATTTAGCACCAAGAAAGACCATTCCTATGATGCTTATTCGTATTAAGGGCATCTCCCCATTTATTAGCGCCGTGTACGGACGAGTGCGTAAATCGGATTTTAATCTGCGCAACTGTGAATTCCTCGATAGTGTGATTATAAAAGTCTGGGATTGGGGTATGCGCCCAAGGTACAGTACTATTGTGGCATTTGCCAGGAATGAATGTAGAAAACCCCATGGAAAACTGCATTAAGGATATGGTATCCGCTGTCAGTGAATGGAATACGGACCTGGGATATCCAGATTGTGCAGCTTCTTATTCCTAATGTGGAGTGGTGTGGACTCCTCGGCTGCGAACGTGGGTCCCTTTGAATAAATTTGTAAGTCACTCAATTTAACATTAATTTTGTTCTAATGGGTGTCTATACAAGTGATTTCGAATTATTGGTAAATTGCGTTAAAATCAGTCGAATTCGTAAAAGTACGACCCTCCACTTTTGAGACGGAGAGTTTCGACTGGAAACATTCGAATGTTTTTCATGGACTGACTACTTGCGTTATATGAATACTTTCTTTCGACTGAAATCATTCGACTGTTCAGTCTACTCAACAGGAAGTAATGAATACTTTTGCTCGACTGAAAACATTCGACTATTCAGTCGATAGTTTGAAGGGACTATCGCCCGACTAGTCGATAGTGGTTTTCAGTCGATAGTGCCCATCTCTAGACTCTCATAACAATCCCGTATCTTTCTTTCTTTTTCACCGCCTTCTCGATACTAATTCTCGGCTTATTTCCGATATAAATACTATCTTCTCGACATTGACAATTAAATTCGCGTGCCGTGTTTAATCTTCTCGCGGCATAGCGTCCCTTATAGTTCCAAACTGTTCATTTCTGACAGTGAAATGGCACAATGTTTTAATTTTGAAAGACTGCCTGCAATTTCAGTTATGTTGATGCTGGATTCTCGCTAGTACGTATTTTGGAATAGAAATGACGGATCTTCCCTTAGTCGTATTACGTTTAGTTCCTAGAGAAGTGACAGATGGCAGCACTAGTCAACATGACCAGCGTGGATTTGTGGTATCAAGTCTTCTCTGTCACAAAATGGCGCCTTCGGAATGAAATTATGGGTTCAAGCATTCATACAATTAAACGCATACCGTTACCAATCATTACGGTGCTGAAGGAAAAACTATGGAGCCAAGCCCTACGTGAATGCCAGTAAGTATTATATTTCACTAAGAAAGAGGGTGAAGCTTGTACTTATCCGTAGTGTTGAGGCTAAACGTGATGACGAGAGGCTAGTGATTTACCCTTTTCAATAATCCGTAAGAAGTGAACTTCAGATCACTGCTTTCTCCTCACAGAAACTACCAATTATGTTTCGGAAGCCGATAGTATTCGTGGTTCGTGTAAACTCTCAAAATTCTCCCTGGTTTCGGCACCAGAATTGTGGAGTAACAACACCGTGTTTATTACAAGCTAATCCTTTTACTAACAAACCCCGGACTCTACATAAACACGTACAACGTTCTCCCATCTGTTGATCATATTCAGAAGCTGGGGAAGGTTAGAGAATCAAAAAGTATCTAACAGAGAATAGTATGATTTCATCACCAGACGAAATGTACGGTATACTGTCTGCTTGACAGGTAGTAATCATCTCAGATAAAATTCTTTAATTGCATAAAGTCCACCTGTTCAATACAAGTTTTCCATTTGATAAATGGTTTTTCTAAAAAGCTACATAGGACATGTTTCGAACTACTCTAGAGGTCACCATCAGCTAAAATAACATAAAGAAGAAAGACATATACAAAAAAACAGTGGTACATAAGAAACTTGAGATAGAATATAATCAACAAATGCAATTGTAATATATGTTAAAAGTGTACATAGCTTCAAACTTGGACAAATTTAGTTGTAAGTGTGGGTCCAACCGTATTTAATACAACTATTGGTTGGCTGGAGGAAATATTTAAAAATTGTGAACACTGTTAGATGTTGTTCTATTTGTCATGCTTCTGGAAACGGAGTGAAGTTTTGAAAAATCCGTTACCGTCTCGCCAGAATGTCCTCTTTCCTCCAGCCCTGTGCTGTTCATTACTTGTAAGGTGGCAATCAAACATGGCCGAATGCAATCTCATTACTAAGGACCTAGGGAGAGTCTCTGCGATCACCTTGAGACTCTGGCTAAATGGGGGTGTGATGCGATTATAAGAACTCACCAAGAGAGTTCTCTCAGCCTCTCACACCTCAATTCTTCCATTTCTACCTACACGCGGTGCCCCTGTTAAGCCGAGCAACCTAGTGGAAGGTTGGGTATCCAATCCCAGCGGGAAACTGGGCTGGTGAGCAAACAGGAATGGTGGGTCAGTGGAAGGAACGGGAAAACACCACTGTTATTTTCCCAAAACAACCTCATGGCTTCACTCAATCTCAAATTAGATTTCGGAGTAAGTCCCCCAGTCGAATCTCGGGGGGGTGGGGACAAGGTTGAGAGGAGATTCGGCATATGAAGATTTATCTAAACCATCCTTACGAGTCGTCAGAAGAATAGCAACCTGGAATGTACGAGGTCTCTTGCAGACGGGAAAACTTCACATCATTGAAAGAGAAATGAAACTTCATGATCTGGACATACTTGGACTTAATGTGACACATTGGAGTGGCTGTGGCCATTTTATGACTCAAACAAATAATACAGTATATTTTTCTAGAAGTGAGGATATGAGTCGTAATGGTGTCGCTGTAATAATTCCAAAGAATCTTAACAATGCTGTTATGGGTTATGAGCCCATCTGTGATAGAATCATCAGTATTAAGATGAAAGCTTTTCCTTGTAATATCAACATCATTCAGGTTTACGCCCTCACTTCAGTTTCACTAGAAGAAGAAATAGAAGAATTTTATGACCAGCTGGAATATACCATCAGTAGGATACCTAAAAAGGAAATATTAGTCATCCAAGGAGATTTTAACGCGAAGATAGGTAAGACTATAGATGATAGACATATGAGACCTATGGTTGGACTGTTCGGTCTGGGGGTGAGAAATGAACGCGGAGAGCGTTTATTAGAATTTTGTGTGAATAACAACTTATCTATCTGTAACACCCTCTTCCAACATCATCCAAGGCGTCGCTACACGTGGATTTCTTCTGGGGATAAGGTTAGGAATCAAATTGATTTCATTTTGGTAAGGCAACGTTGGCAGACTTCAATCCTGGATTGTAAAACCTACCCTGGAGCAGACTGTGGTGTCTGTCTGTCTGTTAGGTCATCAGCCCAGAGGCTGGTTGGATCCTCAAATAGCACCACCAAAGGTTATGCAGTTATAAGGAAACTCCAAAAACCAATGGCAGCACCAAAATGAGGCGTACTAGGCAAGATGAGGAGTGAGGTAGTTTGCCATTGCTTTCCTCACTGGGTCAGAAAGTACTATTGTAGCACGACTGACCCTATGAGCAGCATCCTTCATAACACTCAGATGCACTAGTCGTGCTCTGAATGTCATTACTCAGCACTATCCATACCCCAGCAGCTTCCATATTGTCACAGCCATGGATGTTGACTGGGACTTCGGTGAAAGCTACACTTTACTGTGTCCTGTGCCAAGAGATGGAAGCAAAAGTACTGTATCCATCAAGAAATGACAGCAGGCAGCAGACTGTGGTAGTGATCATATACTGCTATCTATGAAAATGCGGATAAAATTGAAATCATTGAAGAAGGTGAGAGTAAAACAGGTACGCATTACTGACGAACATATTCTCCATGAGTTTGGTGAAAAAATAAGAACAAAATTCCAGCAAGTAGGGGAAGAAAGAGCTTCTTCTCAAACATGGGACAAGATGAAGGAAGTCATCAACTCATCCTTTCCCGAACAAGTTCCTAAGACCCCTCAAGCAAAACATCCCTGGGTTTCAACATCAAGAAGCACATTGAAGAAAAGTGGTACACAAACTGCAAAAGATGAGGAAACATATAAAGAACTTTGCCGAAAAATACAGAGTAATTGTAGAATTTATAAAACGCAGTATCTTACCAATATCTGTAATGAAATAGACCACCATCGCAAGGTAAATGAAACACGTGACCTTTACAAGAAGATAAATAGCATCACCTGAGAGTTCAAACCACGTACATGGGTGATTGAAGACATACGGGGAAATGTAATTGGTGACAAGAAAGAAGCATTATCCAGGTGGAAACAACACTGCGAAACCTTATACTGCAAAGGTAATAGCATAAGAGAAGAGAACATCTGCATGAAATGTGACATAGAGCCTGCTATCCTGTTTAGTGAAATTGAGAACGCCATCAAACATTTGAAAAACAACAAAGCCCCTGCATAGACGGTATTACTGGAGAAATGATGAAAGTAATGGGAGAAGAAGGCCTCCATGCTTTACATTCAATATGTAATAAAGTGTGGAAAACTGGAGAATGGCCTAAAGACTGGACTACATCTGTTCTCATCACTCTTCACAAAAAAGGGTCAGTTAGGGACTGTTCTAATTACCGCACCATAGCATTAATATCACATGCTAGCAAAGTCCTGCTGTACATAATGAATCAACGACTAAAAACTTTCTTGCAACCTCAGATTTCTGCTGAACAAGCAGATTTTGTGGCAGGTAAAGGTACACGAGAGTCAATAACAAACATGAGGCAGATAATTGAGAAATGCCGCGAGTTCTGTGTCCCTGCCTATTTTGTTTCCTCGATTATAAAAAGGCCTTCGACTGTGTCAAGTGGGACAAATTGTGGCAAGTGCCCAATGAATGTGGAGTCCCAAAACACCTAACGTCATTATTGAAAGGTCTTTATAATAGTCATAATGCAACCATAAGGGTGGATGGTGAATGCTCATAATTTTTCTATGTGACAAATGGAGTCAGACAAGGTTGCATACTGTCACCCCAACTCTACAATATCTACGCAGAGTATGTAATGAGAAGAGCACTAGATGGCATGGGAGAGTGGAATTTCAATCGGTGGTAGGAAAATCAACAATTTACGCTTCGCTGATGATACTACACTCATTGCAGGAAGTGGACAAGAACTTGATGAATTGCTCTCTAGAGTGACAGTCATTAGTTTGGATTTTGGTCTAGAAATTAACATGAAAAAGACCAAACTAATGATTATCAACCGACAAAGTCAAATCCCAATCCAAATAACAGGATGCCTGGAAGATATGGAGTTGCTGAATGATTGTGTATATCTGGGCTCCATAATCAGCAATACGGGAAATTGTGATAAATAAATTTAACGACGGATTGTCCTAGGTCGTGCCTCAATGGTTAAACTCACAAAGATCTGGCAGAACCAGGTATTATCCAAAACATTGAAAATAAGATTGGTGGAATCACTGGTGTTCTCTGTTTCCCTGAACGGTTGTGAGCCGTGGACTGTGAAGGCTGGTGACAAGAACCGAATAGATGCCTTTGAGATGTAGTGTTGGCGGAGAATGCTCCGTATACCATGGACAGAAAGAAGAACAAATGCCTCCAGTATAGAAGAACTGAGCATCACAAAACGTTTATCTTCCCGCGTTAGTGAAAGTTACCTCCAGTTTCTGGGACACATTTTGAGGAGAGAAGGAGACAATTTAGAAAAGACCATTCTGCAAGGCAAAATTGAAGGCACCAGACCAAACGGCAGAACAACAAGTAGATGGTTAGACCAAGCAAAGAAGATCACCTCTTCACAATATCTTAAGAAGAGCTGAAGACCGCTCAGCATGGAAAAATCTCGTTAAGGCTGCAGTTACTAATGAAGTGAAATGAGGTCACGACGCTCAGCAATGAGTAAACCGATTGATGATGATGATGATGATGATGATATCAGAATATTAATGAACGTGTTAGTCGCTTAGCAACCTGCTAAGTACGGAATGTGTTGCGGGTTAGGGTTAGACTTTACCAGCTATTATTGGAGTGATCGTTTAATGATTTGATTTTATGATTCCTCAAAGTTGGCTGAACTTAAGAGACCTATCACTGTCTCATGATTCACCGGCAGGTAATTCCGGAGATAATAAAATACAAATGTCGCAAATCGGTCCAGTAGAACGGACGGACGGATTTGCGAAAACGTTTTTAATAAACTCTTTTAATATATAGATGTTTTTGTGCTGAGAGTCCATGTGGAATATTAGCGAACCAATTTAGCGTGGGCAGTTTTGCGTGAACAAACATCTGACACCGTAACAAGGCAATCCGTTTACGTCATCTGGATGGAAGAAATAGGCCATTTTGGTGGAGGCAAAGGCATGCTTTCACAAGCTGTTGATGCTCTACGTATTACACCTATAAAGAAAATAATGGCCAATAATGTTGACGGGAAAACAGTACTTAAAATTCGGAAGGAAGAAGGAGAATACTATTAATTTATTATTTATAGGAATACTTTGGCTCTCCTGTGGGTGGAGTGAAAGGATGCATTCGACCGAGCGAGTTGGCCACGCGGTCAGGACCGGACAGCTGTGAGCTTGCGTTCGGGAGATAATGAGTTCAAAACACCGTTGCCAGCACCCCTGAATATGGTTTTCCTTGGTTTCCCATTCTCACAGCAGGCAATTATTGGCGATGTACCTTAATTAAGACCACGGTCGTTTCCTTCCTATTCCTAGCCCTTTCCTGTCCCATCGTCGCCATAAGACATGCCTGTGTCGGTGCGACGTAGAGCAACTTGTAAAAAAATGGATGAACTCTTTATCTGTTCCCCCTGCAAGTCTCAAGAGCGTGCTAAAAGGGGAACAACCAAAGAATCTGTTCTTCTAAGTACAAAAACTATCCATCAGTGGCGAAGCTATTAGTTGATGAATGGATTGGCAAGAAATCTTACCTTAAAGTTTCTTGTAGAGTAGTTCCTATCGTCGAGTTTTCTTGGCTGCAAAATAGTCAATCACACGATCCTTCAATAGCGGATCACACATCAATTCCTTCACAAGCTTTTTTCTCGACAGAAATGTTACTAGGACTGCTGAGTCTTTCATTGCCCATTGTATTACACAAGTACGTTTTCATCCTCTTCAGAGTACTCATACTCCTCTCAGAGGAAGCCATGGTCACAGGAAATGTTAATATTAATTGAATCAATTTTGACACTTCCACATATACTGCTTCGAGGTCATTGAGGACAATATAATGTAAACGTTTTTGAAGGGGCCTTTCTTTTCTATATCGGAATATGTTTATCAATTCATTTTCCTATCATTCTCTATTTTAAAAGGATATACGGTATTTTAATAAGATTGTTCAGTTTAATGGCAGGGAAGCTTTTCTTTATAAACTATGAAATGAGTTGGATTCAACAACTCAACAAATTGTATGCTTTTAAAATCTTCAAACCATACTTCCATTTGCATAATGAAGGTGTCAAGAACTTCACACGGTGTGTTACAATATTGAGCGTTTGGAATGTCCTGCCCTCTACATTTATCTCACTATTTATTTTACAGTATTTTTCAACGCAAGAGGATACCGTATTTTCTGATCGCATGTCCTTGAGGATACCAGTGCTTTTCCTAATTTCAGTATTGCACAGAATGATATCAGATGTTTCATGTTGCAGTAGAGCAAGGAGATTGTCTGTATAAATAAAAAATCTCTATAGAGACAAAGCAAATAAATGAATTGGGCCTTATTGAGTATGTTAAGCAACCCAACTGTAAAATTGTACGACTCACTGCCTCGACCCTCACGATTCTCTGCAATGTCTTCAAAAACCTATCTTAGAACATCATAGTGTGAAAATATTGTGTGGATTGATCTGGAATCAAAGCTCCACCGTGTAGTGCATGCTTTTGGATTCCGGAAGATGAGCTCTCTTTGAGGAACTACAGTACTACAAAATGAATATTCTCCTGTGGGTGGGGCGGTAGAGTAACACCCACGGTATCCCCTGTCTGTCGTAAGAGGTTACTAAAAGGGGCCCCAGGGTCTCTCAACTTGGGAGCGTGGGTTGGCGATGACGGGGCTATGAGCTGAGTCCTGGAATTTCTTCCATTTACTTGTGCCATGACACCTCACTTTCATCTATCCTATGCGGCCTCCCTTGTTCAACTCTTGCTTTTTCCGACCCCGACGGTAGTAAAGCACTGAAGGCCTAGGGAGTCTTACATGTTCATGCCCTTTGTGGCCCTTGCCTTTCTTTGGCCGATACCTTCATTTTTCGAAGTGTTGGATCGCTTCCATCTTTCTCTCTGATTAATGTTATATAGAGGATGGCTGCCTAGTTGTAGGCCTTCTTCCTCTTAAAACAACAATCACCACCATCACAAAATGAATGAAAAGCTGTCAGATTATGAATGAAGAGGCTGACTGTGTTTTTTTCGAGCAATGGGGAAGAACAAAGTTTAACTTGTGGTCATAACAGTGTTGAAATATTTCCCTTGGACAAACTTGTTTAACGTAAAGCTGAACACCCCCATGCTTTCCTGTTATTGTGGAGCACCTGTCATATGGTTGGCATACAACTTTTATCAAGTACTCCCCACTTTCGAAGGAAATCGGGAATTAATTCGGGTAAGCCCGGTGCAATCTTATCAATCGAAACATCATAAAAGACTATAAATCTTTCTGTGAGACCTTGTTTTAAGCATAATCAGAATATTACAATAACTTGAGATCTATTTGATACATTTAAGGTGTCATCCCCCTCAATACCAACGAAATAACAAGAATGTAAATCTGTTTCGATCGTCTCCTGAATTATGGTAGCTACAGACTCAATTAATTCATTCTGTATTTCGCTTGATGTGCCTTTAAAGCCGAACGTGGACTGTAGATGGTCTCGAATGTACTATTCCCGTTGTGAAAGAAGATCTAACAACTCTAGGTAATTGCCCCTGTTTATCGAATCTTCCCCTTCAAAATGACCTCGAAACCTAATCTCCTGTTTCCCAAGAAAAAACACAATATCAACAAGTCTCACAACAAGAAGTCGATTTTATTTCACGACTTCGTTATGTTTAAGGACTTGAATTATTGCACCTTCAGAAAAAGAATGTTCTATCCTTCCACGCTCCAGCCCAGTAAGCAAAATCTCTCTTTATTCCGAACATGTTTATTTGAATTTTGATACTTCTCCGACTTTCTAAGAAACTTTTTTTTTGTAACAGTTAGTCCTACCCCATTTAAAGTCTATTCCTTTTCAGCGCCAAATAAAACACACGAATCCATCTTTTGATTTTGCCTTCACACTTCTCTCCGTAAGTCCAAGAAGAGAACGGTTTATATATTCAAAAGACTTGTAAAGTTTCCGAAAGGGCCTACTACACTCATTGCTTGAACGCGAGTTTCAACCAGATGTCAGTCTTATTTTACACAGCTGACCTAAACTCAGAATTTTAATTGGTTGTTTTCATGTCTGAATTGTCCCTAATAATGCCAATAATGTACTGACTAATTCAAAAGAATAGCGTGCGCACTTACACTATCAACAATATGACACATTGTCGTCTTCGTGCTGGGAGTTTCTACAAGCTCAAATAGCAGAAGAGGCATGCCTCAACGGGCCCTAAACCTTGCGGGGAGAGGAGTGGGAGCAGTAACCTAACTTCCCCCACCACCCCGCTCCCAGTCACAAAGTTGGCGGAACGCGAACAAAACAAAAAGTCCTAGGTGAGTCAACTTAGAAAAATACGGCCTGCCTCCCTGTCAGAACAGATAGTCCGCTGTTACCATCTAGCGGGTGATCAGCGAAGCACATGGTCTGCTGTCACCGTGTAGCACATAGAGATTATTGTAGTTTTAGCACAATAACAACAGCAGATCAATTTGTCACGATATTTATATAATTTAAACGTATTTCTTAAGGTAGGCATTGCCTCTAATGACTCCACGTAGTTTCGCAACTGTTATCCATGATTCTATGCTTTACCGTGTAGCGTAGAAATTTACATAATCTTTTTCTCAGAAATCAAAACTTTGACTTCGTATGTTTTACTTGCAAACCCACGTTACGTTGTTTACAAACAAGTAACTTAGTTGATTTTAATATTTCCTTTTTCTTATAAAGTTCCTATTTAAGGCGGCATCATACGGTCTCCCTGCTGATGCAGTTTCCTTATTCACCTTTTCATCTATTCTTCCGCCCAAATAAAATACTTTATTAAATGAGTCAATTGTTCTATTGCTTTACCAAATAACTTAAAAAGGATGTACTGAAACACTACCGATAGATGTCTCAATTGTAGTAGTAGGTATGCGCTTGTCGATCGTCATTTCTTCCTGTGCGTTGTTAAAGGAAGTTGCTTAGTTAATTCAAAAAGTTACAATTTCAATTCATCGCTACGACAGAAAAGGAAAGAAGAAAACTCTGATGCCTGACTACTGCTGTATTGCAATATTCCAAAATCAATATCAATCGTATTCTTGCTATAAATTTTTTTAAGCATGCGCTTCGTAGGCAGGGTCTAAGAAATAAAATTGTGACTCGTAATATTGAGGTCTACTATGAGCATTTTGAAGTTAAAGATTGTGTCATAACTGAAACGGATGAATAAGTTAATTCGTTCTAATTAAGGAATTATTTTATAATAAGTTAGTGATGTTCTGAGTAGTTAATATGGCATAACCTATTTCAATAATTTTAGGTGAAACACGAAGACTTAATAAAAACGCCGTACCTTCGTTATTTTTATGGAGTGGCACTGCTACCTTGGAAATAACTCTGAGAGCAAGAAGATTTAGAAAATGGGAAGCAGTCATAACACCGTGTGTGTTGGTTTACCCTAAATTACAGATTGACCTATAAGATGATATTGGAGCATCATCAATTTCAGACTTCCTAAATATGAAATAATTAATCTATTCCAAATTTTAATTTTTTATATCTCTCATATGACCTTAAACAAAGTCTTAAAACTCAAGCGCTGAAGGGAAATTCAATTCAGTACTGCATGTAGCCCTTAGTACTGCAGTCGTAGCAACATCGTGCTTTATGTAGGCCTCAAACCTAAAATACACATATCACACATGTTTTAAAAAGGCTGTTTGCAATTTAAGAATTCCATCTTAACAAAAGCACTAAAAGAAAGATTGCTACAGTTAGTCCTTACCTTTCACTCAACTCTTGCTTCGTTCCGGATAATTTTTCGCCCGTCATTCCACCTATATTGATTCCCACCTCTTTCAAAACAACAGCAGAATATGGCAATTTTATTTTCAACTGTTTCGTTTGAAATAACCTTAAATTTATAAATGGTGGTAGTCCATATAAGGCTGAACGCACATTGGGTGCGATCGTTCAGTATTCGCTTTTGTCTTCCACTGTTAACATGAATAACCTACTTCTGTTGGAGAATTATCTTCTGAGAAGCAGAAGACAGCATCGTAGAACTGAGTGGGTTAATAAACAATACCTGAAAAGGGAAGAATTAGGGGAATTCCATCATATTAGGAAGATAACGAAACTCGAACAAAATAACTTCGCATTATCATTACAACGCATGCGATTACATTGGAGTTCGAAGAAAGCAATTAAAACAATTACAATACGACCGGCTCTATGGCTAATGGCATGCTCGCCTTTGGTCACAGGGGTCCCGGGTTCCATTCCCGGCAGGGTCGGGAATTTTAACCATAATTGGTTAATTCCCCTGGCCGGGGACGGAGTTTATGTGCCGTCTTCGTCATCATTCCATCCTCATCACGATGCGCAGGTCCTCTACGGGCGTCAAACCAAAAGACTTCACCAGGCCCCTCCGGAGGCCACACGCCATTATTAAAGCCCGCCAGGTGGTCGTGATCGTCACGAAGTGGTTACCCGGTTCGAGTCCCGTTGGTCAAAAAAATTTCACCATCGAAATGTTGGCCGGCAGGGTAGGAGAGGCGGTGGTATACTATTTGTAATCACTAGATTGGATGTCAAAAGCCTGGATTAAATTCCAAACCTCCCCACAGTGCTCATATGGAGTGAGGGCATATGATGCTGTTGATGGTGATTCGTCAGTCGGATGGGGACGTTAAGCTTTGAGTAGACCCCTTGGTGCTATTCGACAGAAGTAGGCTACGTGCCGGCATCGGGTTTCACCCTCTCCCTTCCTACTATCATATACCACGTCATTCATTTCATCCCATTAACTCCTCTGATGAGTCTGACGTCAGGAAGGGCATCCACTCGTATAAACCCGCCAGGACAGATTCATCTCACCTCACCTCATACCCGACCCTGTAGAGAAACGGGACAAGGGTTGGACAAACAAACACAATACGACCGTAGATAGGCTTCCCTATCACTCTGATTAAATATGACCCATACTAAAATAAAGTTTATACGAATATATGACCATTAAAACCGTGTCATAATGTTCACAACACATAGAAATGTGTTCAGTGTAACTTAAATTTGTAGAAAGAGACCAGTATAGCCTATGTAAACGTTTGTTTGTATGTATATGCACAGAAATATGCATCACTTCAAGTGAAAATAAAAAATGCAATTACTACTTGGCAGACATATTCATTTTTTCAGAGATATCCTTCCATGTATTGCGTTGATGGTTACGCAAGTGATATTTACAATCTTACAAGCATTTTCGTTCGTATATTAACGTTATGAACTTCAAATGTCCATATTGATCGGAGTTCGTAGGTAAAGATCCGGTAAAATCCCAGCAAGTTGGGAACGTGATCGGACGTCGTATCTAAACTCGCGTATACGCGCGACTAACTCATGTGCAGTGTGCGAGCTCGCATAGCACATAGGAATTGTTTGTACATATTCGCGCGTGTTCGTACGACGTAATTCCGGACGAATACGGATCCGATGTGTGTTCAACTTAAGTCCCATGTAAAACAATCGAGAAGCGCATACCGTCTATTACCATTGCGCTGTCTAGCGAACAAGTTTTGCATCCCTATTGCATGAGTTCTTATTCCTTTGTTTATTATCGGAATTCATGTTCCACTTGTATTAATCTTCAAAAAACTGTAAATAAAATAAATGAAACGCCAAGACCGAAATTACATCTATGGACAAAATTAAAAAATATATTTTGAAATAGAACTACTTTTGTTGAAAATGAACTACTGTAGCAAACTCTCACGTGATAACGGGTCCATAGTGCACCCGCTCACCTCCAGGGTCCCAGACTAGCCTTAATCTCAGGGGTGATCAGTTCGTAAACGATGTTCAAAATTTTAATAAATAAAATAAAAAATATATATGTAGGCGCACCAATGAACACAGACATGAACGGGGCGTGCAAATTAAGGTAAGGGGGACAGCTCATTCATAGATACTAATTATAGAACTCCACAATAGGACTGGGAAGTCACAACTTAAATTCCATTGGTATACTGGACTAACTACAATAAAAAGATATGAAAACTGTTTCCTATTGAATTTGCAATAAGGAGCAATTTATTTACTTAATTCGCAAACTGCAAGTGATGACAATTATTACACTTAGAAATTTCCATCCTGAAAAAGAATACATAAATTTGGATTCACTTCACTACTCTGGTAGTGTGAACTATTTGGTGAATTCGCCCCATTGATCACTGGGGATCGAATCCACGTCCGTATGAGTGTACGTTTCACCGCTGGAGATATTCTTTCGGAGACGTGGCCATGAGAGTAACTATTTACTGTCATCTCTACGTTCCGTTGGATATGAGTCACTACCGGTATGTACATTCTAGTAGGCCGGGTTCCCACTGTGGAAATGTTATCTATCTATATATATAATAAGAGTTTTGTCTGTACATTGCTCAGAATTTATGTCTTATACATTTTTACCGTACCGGCTCTGATAACACAGGTATTAATGAATTTGTATCTTTGTTGCTAAGTCCATATCAACGCCGAGCCACGAGAAAATGGGTTAACAGAATTTAATGAAAACCGTTATATAGAGTCGGGGAATAAGAAACTACAGTCTAAGCTGTAAACAATTTTATTTTCCCGAGATGAAATGGTAGTTTAGGGGAAGGCGCCTAAAATTTAATTTTTAAATACCGGTACCTATGTTATTGGTGCTATCGAAAAGTACGGTACTACATAACAAAAGTTATAGACAATACAATTTCCGATCATTTATGTTTCATTCAGTTTTACTGTACCGACAATGATTAGAGTGGTATTTCAGAAGGCCTACAATATCCAAACCGCATAACACTGATCAACAATAACTTTACATTGACCATTGTTTGTTGTGATGTTCTTCGTTTCTTAACGTGCCGCTCAACTGCGTACCGAGTATAACAGCCTGACTGAACATTGGCGGGAAATGGCTAGGGAGTTGGAAAACTTTCTTCTTTAGCATGCCACTCCTTTGGTTCATACATTTTCTGATACTGCAGGTACGTAACACACTGGTTCATCATAGCATTCGAGCTATTCAATCCCTACTCTGAGGCACTGATTGGAATGAGTAGTGTGCACATTTAATGGAATAATGACAGAGGAGTGTTCATGGCAGTCTGCGACCTGGTTGTACCAGCTACGGAACTTTGAACTGTTAGATCGGCACCGTAGTACTGTTCGTTGAAAGTGAGAAAGTGTGCGGTTTTTCATTTGATCGAGTATTTTATATGATAACATTGCTTTCGATCGCTACATTCCTACTGAAGTTTTTGTAATTACCTATGTTGAATTCAGTTAGTAAAACCACCAAGTCAGTCTTTCTGAGAATCCCGTAGCGAAGCACGGGTACATCAGCTAGTCGTATTTAAAACGGGATCTAATTGTACGGACAAACTCTAGCCTATATAACCAGATTTACAAACATGCCAGAGGTAGCTCGTCAACTCAAAGCTTATCTCAATATTTACATTTGTCAATACGACAAGACGTACAGAAAGGTTCCTTATTATGATCGCACAACTAAGACATGTGCCGTCCGTGGGTTATTTCGCACATACCGCCAACAATCTCCCATATGGAAAACCAATGTTTGGTTCCGATCAATTCGACACATGACGACTTTCCCTATCGTATATTCCTATGATTATTATATAATTATCATTATCACTATTTATCTGATTATGATAATATTTTGTGATTACTATTAATTATTTTATTATTATCATTTATTTCAATTATCACCCTATATTTGATTATTATCAATTTAACATTCGGGATGAATATATGCTAACCTTTGCCGACGTTTCAAAAGAAGGGTCGTTTTTTCTCGTAAGTAATCCGCACAAATGAATGATCAGTTTCATAATAAATTATTATTATCATTATTATTATTATTATTATTATTATTATTATTATTATTATTATTATTATTATTATTATTATTAGAGATTATCATATTCGTAACACTGAATCATCGTCCATTAAATATTTTAATTTCCTTACATCATCATTATTATTATTCTTAGAAATAATATTGCAAGTCCTTCTTCTTCTTCTTCTTCAAATTATTATTATTATTATTATTATTATTATTATTATTATTATTATTATTATTATTATTATTATTATTATTATTATTATTATTATTATTCCGAGGTATCTGTGGAATAGCAGAGGTGAAAGAAGGTGTGGGCTGGAATAGGTCTCAGCTACAAAATTAAAGTTAATTTAAAACTTTAACAAAGGTTATATTTTCTTTTCAAAATCAACAAATGACAACAAATAACAAAAGTGTAACAGGTACCAAGTAGCAGATCAACAAATTAAGAAATTACAGATGACAGTTCGTTACAAGTTTTGGGCTTCGAGCCCCACAATTACAATTCTTGAGCTATGAGCCCAACTTTACCAATATACCCAGTTCACACAAAGGGGCAGAAAACCCCAATCATGACAAGGAGCACTTGCTCCCAATTACCATGTCAAGCCTCCTAGAGGCATGTTTCACACACAAGAAAGAGCAGATGCGCTCTAAAGTCTTCAAGCCTATTTAAGAGGCCATAAACTGACTTTACACTAACTGCCCTCAAGGCACACATACAGTGAAACAGGGGTATCTAATACCCAATCTACTGGGCCTTCGCAGGAAGGAAAACAAAACGGGTTAAATGGCCCAAAATACAAATTGAATGGAGGCGATAACTTGTACTCCTACACAAAGTTTTTGTCTAAAAACCTATGTGGCGCTAGGCCGATCATACAGGTGCTAATCCCAAGCTAGGGAGGTGACACGTATGAGAAAACCTACTACATTAAAGAAGAGAAGAACGGTTATGAAAACGTAGTCACCTCCTTTTCAAAATGAAGGGGAGTTCGAGAGGGTGAAGCACTCTCTATCCCCGCTTTACAGTTCAAGAAAGTAGTTTTTACATAGACAGAAGAAGGGAATTACATTTTAAGAAAGATGGATTACAGTTTAAAGGTTTCGAACCTTCTCCGAGAGTTAAACTGCTGAGCTAGCAAGAAATAAAGATGTTAACAGGCCATTACCTTGTTGAAGAACTTCTGCTTGAAGAAAGAGGCGCTTCCCGCCCCCTGCTATATATTCACACACTAAGAGAGATGTTACTGAAGTGGCCCCGAGACAAGAAAGTCAGCAGTTTTTATACCCTCGTGGAAAATTCGAGACTTTTCATGAATGATAACAACCCGCCCACAAACTTTTATTGGATAACAGAAAGAACTAATACACAAGACGAGGAAGAAACACCTTATTGGTGGAAAATTAATTACAGAAATTCATGATTGGCTACATTCAAAACAGGTGGAAAGAAAGGATTTATATTGCCAACCCACAAACCACAGAACAAAATTTAGTAAAGACAAAACTTAAGCATACAAAATTTCTTCAGGAGAGTACATTCCTTTACACCAGAGTGCGTTATCATAGTCTTGGTAGAGACATCTGTTAGAGAATGTCCAAACTTCCTGATACGGAGCAAACAAACACAAATCGAAATAAACACAGTTCAGAACACTTCAAAATTACCAAATTTACAGTAGAGACATCTTCCGAGAAACCGTTGAGTTAATACAGTTGTTAAAGTTCAGGCTTTCTCCTGTAGATGAGTTTCAACTGGCACAATATTTAAATTAGCGGCGTGGAGGTGTACCGCCCGGTACAATTATTATTATTATTATTATTATTATTATTATTATTATTATTATTATTATTATTATTATTATTATTATTATTATTATTTTCATCAGTGAAGATTATCATTATCATATCACTTATTCATCATTGATTTAATATTTTATTTTTATTTCACCATTATTATTATTCTCAGAAATAATCTAATAACTTCTTCCTATTATTTCTCTTCAAATTATTATTGTTATTATTATGATAAATTTCACATGTTACATTACCGTTAGCGATATGTATGGTTAATGCATAAGTTTTTACAAATTCGGTATAGTTTGGCACTAAGCAATCAATTAAGACAAGATTTACTTGGATTATTATTATTAAATTCAAAGTTTTATATTTTAGTTTCCAGTCCCATTATGAACCACCAAGATCCGATTTACATCGGTCGGGACACCACGGTATTCGGAACCGCAACCTTCATTTTCGTACTGCCGTTAATTTTATGGGGTCACCCTGTCTTCCCAAGACACATCTCAAATCCCATGGCACATCGCGGCTGGGCAAATACATCCAATGCCTGCGATTGCTAAATTATTCCTTCCTTTTCATTTGAAGTCCATTTATTCCACTGGAAATCTTCAAACATTTAATTCAATAATTAATCCTCGGTGCGTGGATTCTGCCACTCATAACACCGGAATCGGCATATTATATCGTCTTAGGCCTCGAGATTTATTTATTTCATCATCAAAACAGTACGGCTTAATTTTTACCTCATGCCGGATTTTTGTCCCGCACGACTTCCAACATTAAAAATGGGCGCAAACCACTCTGGGCTTTCTACATATCGTGACCATCCTATACACGTGTCTCCATCGCTTCTAAACAAATTTTTATGGTTATTATAGAATCCAAAATCGTGAAATCAACCATTTACGCAAAAATCAAATTTACTGCCCGAATTAAAGTCTTTCACGCCACATGTTATCTCCACACTGATTATTACTTTAACTAGCGAACTCACAAAGCATTATTATTATTATCATCATTACACTTTATCTTGCAAACTCACAAAGCATTATTATTGTCCCACTTTAACTTGCATACTCGCAAAGCGTTATTATTATTATTATTTCTCATGAGGTTCCGTACGCATACACACAATTTATACACCCTGTCACTTTCATAATCTGGATGTCTGGTAACAAATATGCCTAACTAAGGTACAAATAATCACCGCAGTGATTGAGAAATCATAATAAACTGGGTTAGCATAAAAGAAAATTCTGATACTTGGAATGAACTTCAATCAAAGTTTTCACCAACAGCGTGCATTAATTGAAAAATATATTCCATATTTACATTATATACAACAAGCAAATAATCAAATAATTAGTCTAACCCATAATTACGTTAATGTAAATTAGTTCTCCCGTCTATCGTAAATAAATCATGGATTCGGGAAGCTACCCATGCGTTACGTTAAGTAACCATGATTAATCTACACTTATCCAGTCTTATCGCGATAACATCCCCAAATATATCAAATTTGTGTACTCATTCCTGTGTAGAATTTCATTGTCTCGTGGCGACTGAGAAGCCTCACGGCCCCATATTTGTTTACTCGTCCATCTTGCGGAACTTTATAATACTAAGAAAAGTAACCTCTCCTGGGCGATTGCCCATTATTAATACCTTAATTATGAATTTATAACGATTTATACAATAAAACAATTATAGGTGCCTAAAGACACTTTCACAATTCTTTCCTTCACTTGCGCCCGGAACCACAAGCTGTGACACTTTACGACGATGTGTCGTTTTATTCGATCCGGCGCGTATCGCGGTAGTCAACCGGCACTTCCTGACGTATTTCTAGGCCGTCTAGTGATCGCCACGCTCCTACAGTTCCCTGCTCCGGTTAATTGTGTCTGTACCGGGCGGTACACCTCCACGCCGCTTATTTAAAATTTGCGCCAGTTGAAACTCCTCTGCTGGAGGAAGTCTGAACTTTATCTACGGTATTAATTTTCTACTTTCTCTGAAGATGTCACTACCTGGAAATTTTGGAGTTTTTGAACTGTGTCATTTTCGACGTATTTTTGTTTTGCTTGTAGTAAGAAGTGTGAACTTTCTCTTCTAGAGGACACTACTGAAGATCAACAATAGTGCACCCTAGTGCGGAGTGAAAGAACTGTTTTTTTGGAGAAAATTTAATTTCAAAAGTTTGTTCTTTGCTAAATTTCCTTCAGTTATTGTTTAAGTTGGCAATATTAACCCTTTCTTTCCCCTTGTTTTGAATTTAGCCAATCCTGAATTTCTCGAATTAATTTTTCACCAATAATATGTTTCTTCTTCGTATTGTGTAGGGGGTTTCTTGATGAACCAATAAAATCCTTGTGGGCGGGTGTTTTTCTTCCTGAAACGCCTCGAACTTTCTGCGAGAGTATATAAACTGCTGATTTTAGGGTCTCTGCGCCACTTCAGTACCATCTTTCAGTGTGTAAAGTACATAGCAGGGGGCGGGAAGCGCCTCTTTCTTCGGGGAGCAGTTCTACACCAAGGTAATGGCCTTTTAATAACTTCTTTTCTTGCTAGCTCAGCAGTTTAACTCTCGGGGCGGGTCCGAAGCGTTTCTACCATGTAACCTTTTCCTAAAATGTAACTACTCTTAGCATCTATTATCTTTTAAATCTACATATTGGGATAGAGAGTGCTTAACCCTCTCGAGCTCCCACTCATTTTGTTTTGAGGTGAACTTATTTCTCACAACCGATTCTTCATTAATGTAAAGTAAATTGTTATTTTCTAAAGTCACCTCTGTAGTATGGGATTAGCCCTTGCATTAGTGGCCTAGAGCCAGATTAGGTTTTAAAACAAACGCATTAGGAGTGCAGATCGCCTCCTCTCAAATTTTTATTTTAGAGGTCATGTAATTAACCTTCTTCTCATTTAATAGACCTCAGTAGGTTGGGTATTTTACCCCTGTGTATATGTCCTTAGAGGACAGCTTGAAGGTGGAATTAGGTGTGGCCTTTGACAGACCTGAATTTTGAGAGCAAGTTGCTCTTTCTTGAAAATTTTGTTTTCTGCGCGCCTCAAGGAGGCCTTACTGTGTAATTTGGAGCTAGTGCTCCTAGGAATGAATGGGGTTTCCTTCCCCTCTGTTGAAACTTGTGTTTGGGGTAAAATTGGGCTAATTGCTCAAGAATTATGAGGTTGGGGCTCGAAGCCCAAATCCTGTAAATATTGTAACTACATTTTGTTGACTTGCTACTCTGTACCTGCCATGCTTGTTATTTCTTTATTTTGAGAAGAAAATATAACCTTGTTAAATTTTAAATTAATTTTACTTTCGTAGGTTGAGACCTGTTCACCACCCCGCACCTTCTTTCACCTCTAACTACCACAAAAATACGATAACAGTTTCAACGTCTATCTTGAATTTATTACTTCAGGCTCCGCACACTGCCTTCAAAAAGCACTATCGGCGTTCCGTTAATTATTTAATTTCAATCACATGAAACCTTTATAAATATATTAACTTCAACATACAGTTATACTGATTATTAACATTCGGTACTATGAATAATCTCACTGTTCGTCTTCACTCTTATAACGACTCGCGTACTTTCAGCTCTAACTGACTTAGAATGAGTCCCGAGGTATTGACAGAGTCAACGTATCAGAGTATCAAACTATTTCAAACGACTGATGATGTGAGTTTCCACTATCCTGGTATTTATGGACGATATGGTTTCCCGCCTGGGTCATCCGCGGTCATACCAGAGGGAGGGGGTCGGTTATCCTAAATCGGCACTTGCAGGTGGATTTGGATCTCTATATTTTATCCCACTTAATAAACTGGCGATACATATTCACGTGTCGTATTCTGATCTCATATCGTTCGCCGATCACGAAGATATTACTTGATTTCTGTCTTCCACATTTTCGCGCGCTAAGTCGGCGTCTATGCTGGTGTGATCTTCCTGACCAATAGCAATATAGCGTGGGTCTTTTCCTAGAATTATATATTTTAATTCATCAAACTTACAATTAATCAACATGGGACGATATCTAAAAATCCCATCTGTTCAATTCGGTGGTTGGAATATTTTATTAATATCTGGGAAGATAACTGGAGTCCATATTGTATTCTGTCGTGTTGGTGCATCTGAGAGTCCTCTAGAAATGTTATCATTGGCTTACACTGCAGCGGTTAGTTTAAATATCTCCCCCTGACAACTTAACAACAATATGCCTGGAGGCACGGGAAACTTTCTGCGACATTTTCTCCGTATTTGTGACGCACGGACTGCACCCTTGTTCAAGAATAAACGCTCCCTCATTTGCTTGTAGTAATCAGCACTGTTGTTCTGAATGCTCGACTTAATCCTCTTAGTTTTCGACAAGGAAATACATCACCAATTATGACAGGTTTAGCTCTTGGTGACAGATTGGCGCGAGCACGTCCGACAATATTGAAATCTTTCGGTCCACACTAGACTGACAATGTGTATATTTCGATATTCTCATTTGCCTTAATTTGATTTATAATATCAAATCATTATACCTATGGGCCATCTCATCCTGGTACATTAGAAAATGGATAAACTGGTCTCTTTGCAAATAAAAATTATCAAATTGCATTAACTGTACGAAATATTCTAGACTATTTTCGTAAAAGTAATTAAAATATTTTCAAACATGTAAACAATCCTGTAGATGCGGATAGTACAAGCTTGTTTGTTGGCTTGCTTCCTCAACTGGATTTGAATTAAATCGAACCATCTCGTATCTGCCTGCTAAGCGAAACGTTTCTGAATGATTTGACTTGTGCATACACATGAGAGGACTTGCTGGAAATTAATAAACTCAACAGGTGTATACCTTCGCATTGCTCTTACGTGCAAATACTGGTTCACTGTGAGGTATCCAACAAAACCATCACTCACCAAACCCATGATAACCATCTTCGGCAAGACATAGTATAGTCAACATCCGAGTGTTGTGCCGCGTACGTCTAGTTGTATAGAGCTCCCCTTAGCATATACCACATCTGCTCCTTTCGTGGTTTTCCCTCGGTCATCCTCATTATTTCTAGTCTTCAGAACACTCCTACTTCTCCCTGATATACATCCATGGTATTTCCTGATAGCCTAAGGGAGATACCATGGATGGGGAGAAATCCCCCTCACCTGGTGATCACCAAGTTCCCCTCCAACTCAAATGATTGCATTCCTCCCAAAATTCAGTATTGTTTCTAATCTAATTTGATTTTTAAATATTCTATAATATCATATTAGAAAATAGCCCTGTGAGAACTCTGATTTAGTACGACATACCAGAATACCTTGTCAACTGGATTCAGCTGATTTATGTAGACCCACGGAGCTATGTTCAGACCGTCACAGAAGCATCCAGTGACTTTCCCATCACCGACGACGTTCACCAAAGCTCAACGCTGTCACCGCTCTTGTTCATTCTAGTGATGAATACTGTAACACCAGACCTGCACCGTTCTTAGCCATGGACGCTTCTCTACGCAGAAGGTGTTATGTTTGCCTCTGAGACCGAGGTTGATCTGCAATGCCAAACCCAAGAATGGAGCGATCGGCTGGCGCAATACAAAAGCACCCAAATAAAATGAAGACGGAATATATGACGTTAGATTTACTAGCAATCGGAACAATTCAGGAAGACGGTGAGGACCTGCCGCGAGTGACAAGTTTCAAGTATCTTGGCTCCACGATCACTGATGATGGATGACTTGTCGAAGAGGTCAATGCAAGGATATCCACAACCTGGATGAAATGGAGAACAACAACCGGCGTCACTTGCGATCGGAGAATGAAAGATAACCTCAAATCAAAACTCTATCGTACTGCCATCCGACGTGGTTGCGAATGTTGGCCGACTACGACTAAGACAGAGCGTCGACTGGGCGTAATGGAGACTAAGGTGCTGAGGTGGACAGCTGTCATCATTAATCTGGGTCGCATCTCCAATGAATCCATTTTGGAGGAATTTGGCGTTGCATCGATTCAAGAACAAAAATGCGCGAGCGTCGTCTACGATGGTTTGGATATGTACTAAGGGCAGACGCCGACACTATCGCGAAGACGGGTTACATGTTAGAAGTCGCCCATAGGAGATCAAGAGAACGACCAAAACAGCGATGGGCCGATACGTTTCACAATGATCTGAAGAGTATCAATCTCCGCCCTGACATGGCCCAGGACAGAACTAAATGGAGACAATAGGTCCATGGAGGGGATCCAGCTAGCAGGAGGAATAAACGCTGAAGAAAAAGAGGAAGACTATTGTTTGATTAGTATTACTATTTGTAACAGTTGACGAAAAATGTGTACAACAAGAAATCTGAGAACAAAGCTAAGGTATTATAACACCGTGATCAAACCAGAAGGACTATACGCTGCTGAGACCTTGGATTTAACAAGCAGAGGATTGCTGGAACAAGTGGAGAAGAAAGGAAGATCCTAAGGAAGTTCCTGGGACCTATATACTGTATGTTGGTGGACAACGAAAATTAAGACCTAACAAAGAGTTCTACAAAGAGACTGAGGGAATTATAGAGTCGATGAATCAAGAAAGGCTGACTCGAAAACTCGTTACAAATTTCGAAGGGAAAAAATTGTTCCCAGGTGGTTCATGTAGATACATGCTGATATGGAGAGAATGGGCATTAGTCACGAAGACACCCAAAACAGGAACCAGCTTCGACAATTAGTTTCAGACGTCAGAATCTTCCGAGAAGAAGAAGAAAATAAATCTTCAAAAGTGATTTTTCGGAAGAAAGAAGGAAGCAGATAAGCCAACGAATGAAGCTACATTGGCAAAAGATCAAAGCCAAAGGGGAAATAATGATCCAGGATACCGCAGTTGTTACGTCGTGGTCTATAGTGGCCAAAATCGAAGAGAAGAAGAAGATTACTAGTTGTACCTATGACATTTGCATTCCTCCCTTCTCCCCACCTCCCCTCGTTAAGCTTGGTATCCCCGCCGGAGAAAGGTGGCGGGATTCAACACTGGAAGTGATTAAAGGAACAAGGTGATGTAGTTCATCTCCTCGCTGGACATACTGGGTAACGAGACGAGACCGCAGACAGACTGGGTCCATTGTTGATTTAGTCGGAGGGGGCGTGGCAGAATCTCTTGATAAGGTGTAGTGAGATTTCCTATTCCTAGCCCTCATCCCAGTTTAGCAGTATCGGCACCTAATAGTAATTTGGCACAGTTTTACTGCCACATGCTCTTCCTGACGCTTATCCAATGAGAAGGGATGTATTCACTGTAGCAGCTGGTAGTGTACCGAGTTTGTGTAGATGAAGAGAAGTGTGTTGAGGAGAACACAAACACCCAATCTCTGGTCCAGAAGCAATTGCGTGCAGTTAAAATCCCCTGCCCAACCAGGAATCGAATTCGGAGCCCTCTGTACTGAAGCACGTTGACCAAACAGACAAGGAGCCAAGCAGGGACTGCTGGGTTGTAGTTTGGAAAACAGCTCTTCACTTTGTCACTTCCTCTTCTCTCATGCGGTGTTGAGATTTTGCAGAGAGTTCGCTACTCTTTCATTCGCCGGGCTGAGTAGCTCGGACGATAGAGCGCTGGTCATCTGAGTCCTGCTTGACACGTTCGATCCTAACTAAGAGCGATGGTACGTCAGCCTCGTGTTGGTAGATTCACTGACACGTAAAAGAACTCATGCGGGACTAAATTCCGGCGCCTCGGCTTCTCCGAATACCGTTGAAGTAGTTAAGCCGGACGTAAAGACCAATATCTTTATTATTACACTTTCAATCGGGTTTACTCTGCTCATTTGGTTTTAATCATAACCAATTCCTTTCTTTTAGAAGAAAAGGTGCCGGCACTCACCATGCTGGTGCTATTACAGCAACATTCACATTCTGAACATAAATCTTTCCCTCTTCGCAACCTGTATTTTCGGTGCTAGTTTTGTGTTTTTCTGGATCGCAGGTAGATATGACAATGTCCACTTCTTCAGTCTTCCTCTCTTACATAAAGTAGCTACTTATTTTACCCATTTTTAACAATTATTGCACTGATTTAACGTACAGTAGAATTATTCAAAATTCACGTCAACGCCTGAACGTCGCAGAGCAGATTGCCGTATTCACAAAGACGCACACACGAGATGTTGTCAGTTGTGAACACTGTTTTATTTACAAGTTGCACATCAAATGAACAACCATTTTGAACTCAATCGACTGCCACATTAGCATGTCAACCAACTAACGAACACTTGGTACCAACACAACATAACTACTTCAACGGTAAAACCACAACATGAGTTCACATACTAAACTCGAATAACGACTCTCACTCACGATTCAACTCAACTCAAGACGGCCCTTTATATACCTTACCTGGCCAGGCTTCCAGAAAAGTATGACATAACATGCTTTCCCGTATCTTCTCGAGTATCCAATAACCTATATACAAATGAATAGAATATTCTGTAAAATTCGAGTGACATAGGTGCGTTGTTCTAGACTCTTGTCGTGTGTTGCACATTACATCGGGTTTTGTACATCATATTTACAGGTAATAATAATGTAGATACTATTAATTTCGTGTTGTTCCATTAAATGAAGTCGTATTAATAAACATACAGCAGAAGTATTGTGACATAACCTCACATACACAACACAGATCATACAACACACATGATACGACCACGATTTATACAAAATAACGTCCGTACTGACAACCTGTCGTACATAACTGCATAGATAATAATAATAGACGTAAACAACTTCATAGCCACACCTCACAAGTCATAATAATAAAAATAATAACACCTATTAATCAAGCTCAATATTTAAACAATTTATCCATGGGTTTACAGAATTGTTCCCAAGTTATACTAGTCCATTACACACTTTCATCAAGATACAGAAGTGATAGTCGGATATTTTCGGGAATTGTTTGTCCAACCATTGTCCCGTTTCTCTGCGCGATCGGGTATCAAGTGAGGACAATCTTCGTCGCGAGTTTTTATGACCGGATGCCCTTCCTGACGTCAGTCTCATCAGACAAGTTAATGTGATGAAACGAATGACGTTGTAGGAAGGGAGAGGGTCAAACTTCGTGCCGGCACTTAGCCTACTCCTGTCGAATAACACCAAGGGATCTGCTCAAGGCTTAACATCTCCATCGGGTGGACTAATCACCATCAACCGCGTCATATGCCCTCACTCCACATGAGCACTGCAGAGAGGTTTCGAATTGAACCCAGACTTTTGGCACGCAATCTAGTGGTTAGAAATTGTTTACCAGCACCTCTCCTAACCTGCCGGCCAACATTCTGATGGTGAAAATGTTTTTCGACCAAGGGGCCTCGAACCGCTAAACACGGTGTCAGACCATATAGACTTCACCGCCTTAACGATCATAACCACCAGGCGGTCTTTTTACCAACTTGCGAAAACGAAAACTGATAATTGAATTCGTGAACACGTGGAATATATGTAATAAATTTCTCTGTCAATAATTTGCAGTTCTCTTTTGAAAACTTGGGAAAAACAAGGTGTGGGTACTGCGTAACATTACGTACCGGCAGAAAAAAAGCACTGATCATTACTATACCGGGTGTGCCAGCTATTAGCCGACAGCATTAGGCTTGTAACAGGGCTCCATGCTCCATGCAGCTAAGACTGTCGCAAGACTAGTTTTATTAGAAAATATGCTATTCTATTCCCCAGTCCCCTTCCTTTCTCATTCGAGCTGGGATCGGTAATGATGGAGTTTCACAAATGAACAAATCCAAAACAATTCCATAGCTGAGTCCCTTTACTCTTCATTCAATGTCTCTCAGCCCGTGTATTACAATCATTCACCACTGATCTGCATTAAGGTCAGTCGCCCAGGTGGCAGATTCCCTATCTGTTGTTTTCCTAGCCTTTTCTTAAATGACTGCAAAGATATTGCAAATTTATTGAACATCTCCCTTGCTAAGTTATTCCGATCAATAACTCCCCTACCTATAAACGAATATTTGCCCCAATTTGTTCTCTTGAATTCCGACTTTACCTTCATATTGTGATCTTTCCTACTTTTAAATACACCACTCGAACTTATTCGTCTACTGATGTCCTCCCACGCCATCTCTCCACTGACAGCTCGGAACATACCATTTAGTCGAGCAGCTCGTCTCCTTTCTCTCAAGTCTTCCCAGCCCAAACTTTGCAAAATTTTTGTAACGCTACTCTTTTGTCGGAAATCACCCAGAAAAAATTCGAGCTGCCTTCCTTTGCATTTTGCCCAGTTCTTGAATCAAGCAATCCTACTGAGGGTCCCATACACTGGAACCATACTCTAGTTGGGGTCTTACCAGAGACTTATATGTCTTTTCCTTTAAATCCTTACTACAACCCGTAAACACCATCATAACTATGTGCAGAGATCTGTACATTTAATTTACAATCCCATTTATGTGATTGCCCCAATGAAGATCTCTCCTTACATTAACACCTAGGTACAGTACTTACAGCGATCCCCATAAGGAACTTTCACACCATCAACAACCCCATCAATGCAGTAATTTAAACTGAGAGGACTTTTCCGATTCACAACCCCATCAACGCAGTAACTTAAACTGAGAGGACTTTTCCTATTTGTGAAACTCACAACCTAACTTTTAACCCCGCTTATCACCATACCATAGCCTAGTGTCCATCTCGCAACATTATCGAGGTCATTTTGCAGTTGCTCACAATCTTGTAACTTATTTATTACTCTATACAGAATAACATCATCCGCAAAAAGCCTTATCTCTGACTGCACTACTTTACTCATATCATTTATATATATAAGTAAACATAAAGGTCCAATAATACTGCCTTGAGGAATTCCCCACTTAATTATTAAAGGGTCAGACATACCTTCACCTACTCTAATTATCCGAGTTCTATTTTCTAGAAATATAGCCACCCTTTCAGTTACTATTTTGTCTAGTCCAATTGCATTCATATTTGCTAGTAGTCTCCCATTATCTACCCTATTAAATGTCTTACATAGGTCAATCGGGATTTGACCCCCTGAATCCAAGATATCTGTTATATCTTGCTGGAATCCTCAAGTTAATCTTCAGTGGAATAACCTTTCCTAAACCCGAAATGTCTTCCATTGGGCCACTTATTAATTTTGTAAACAAGTCTAATACAAGCAGAAATAATAATGCTTTCCCTTAGCTTATATGCACTACATGTCATCATTACCATCATTTGGTTCCCCAGTGTTATCCCCTACAAACCTCATTCTACGAAGGTTTACGACATTTCTTTTACCTCTGTACTTCTTTATTCTGTTTTTCATTCATTCCTTTCTTATCTCATTTAACCTCCCTATCAGAGGTCAATAACCACGAAGTTAGAATCTGAATACGAAAATCGCAATCATGATCGCTATAAATGTCACATTTTCTCATGTTACTGTGTCTACCACCCTGATGAATGGACGGATATTGGAACTGCCCACCCAGATGTCAGCTCTGCCACGAGCTAAGAACCTATAACAAACCTCAGGTAACACAGCATAGGAGAGAAATTGTTCAGAATGCCATTCTAACCCATCCCAGAGATCCTTGGTATCATTTCAGCACCTTGTAAATCGCAGGGTATTACTAACATATGACTCGGCCACGTACGTCGTAATCTGGGCCCTAAAGTGTATCCAAGAAATCAGGCATATTTTCGAAAACTATGTTTAGGCGCAAACAAAAAATACAGTCACGGAGAACTGTGCAAATAAGAAAACTGTATCTTTTAAAGTTCCTTATCCCTCAGAGCTTGATGAAATCTATTGCAACCAAGAGCACCAAGGCTTCCTATGTATGAGACATTTGGCGGGTTTTTTCCATTTCTGTTAATTTTTACACCAGACCCAACTGACTTCTTGAATAAATTAATGTTCTTCCTACGGAGAAATATAGTCACAATATTGCCATAGGCCTATTGTTTCTATATTAAGCCAGACTATATATTTTGGGTTATGTGGTTATTTAGTAAGGCAACTAAAGTTGTGACTGACTTCCTCTGCACAAAGGCGTCGATTTCATCGAGAAGACAAATATGATTCAAACATATCCAAACTAAAGGGAAGTTTGTAAGCAGCGCTATTTTAACGGAACAATAAATTAAAAGCTGTCCGTGGTTTCAGGCGTGTTTGGTCCTGTGTCATCTAATACGATGTAGAAGAACACAAGAAAAGTCTAATGATCAAACACGAAAACACTTACGTGATAATGGTTGCAAGAACTTTCAATATGCCCATAGAGATGGGAAACGTTACAAGATTAAGGTTTCTCATTTCAAGTACACTTCGTGAGATAAATCGTGATCGGTGGAATTGTATAAGTCCATGAGGAAATGAGGGACCATTTTGTCATAGAGATCATTTTGCCAATAAGGGAGTATACTTTTATATTTAAAACAAGTTGAAAAGGCAATATTAACTACAAATTCCCCTGAACAACAATGCTTATCACTTTACTAACACAATAATACTCGCATGGTTTTTGGCAAGGTGTGTATTGGACACGTATATATTAAAGATGTAGATAAGAAAGACCATAGGATGAAACATGTTATGCAAATTTGAACGCTGAATCTTTTGTGCAAGAGTCCTCTCAGTTTGCATAGAATTCAATTTTTTTTCCTAAATGAAATCACTTTGCTAACATGCCTCGTATTTCTTGGATATTTTCCTCTAAAAGTACAAAAGAACACATCCACGTTGTTTTCTTTACACAAATGTTTTCTGTTGCACAGTTTTTATTTTTCATTTTTAGAAAATTATTTTATTTCCTATGGCATTAAAGGTTACATAAATAATTACAGTGTTACTTAAACAGTTTTAAACAACAAATCTTCAGAGATGCACTACCAGTAAGAATATCCAGTGTTTTATTTTTTAAGTAATAGTCACACGTTATCTATCACTTTAAACTAAAGAACACAAAGGCATTTTCAGCTTCTCCTGTGTCCTATAACTACCGTGCAATTACATCGTTAAATTAAATAAATAAATAAATAAATAAATGCATTACTTGCAAATACAACAGAAGAGGCTAAATTTCAAATTGAACAACTAGAAATTATAGCAAAAAAATGGGATTACAAATTTCATTTGAAAAACAGAAATGATGCCAACTCTTAAAGTTGATTTATCAGTTATTCAACTAAACAGTAATAAAGAGATTAAAATTGTTCAGAAATTCGAATATCTTGGGGAAATAATAACATGGAACACAAATGAAAGAGAAGCAATAGAATACAGAACAACTAAATTTAAACAAGCACAAAGACTTACCTGGTCAACCTATAAAAAGATCTCTTTCGATAAACGCTAAGCTGAAACACTATAATTCCATAGTTAAACCAGAGACAACGTATGCTAGTGAAACTTTATTCAAATTAAATATAAAATCTACAACAGACAAATTACATAAAACTGATAAAAGAATTCTTAGAACAATTATTAATAAAAAACCCCAAGTTGATGGACAGTGGAGATTGTTGCCTAACAACATTGTCTATCGTGAATGTGAATCAATAATATCTACAATGCGTAAAAGAAGAATTTCCTTTTTCTGTCACATATCAAGATTACCAGACACCAGGATATTGAAACAACTATTTGATTACTTTTTGAAAAATTAAATCAATAATAATTGGTTCAAAGAAATTCAGGATGATTTGGAAGAATTGGGTATAACTCAGCAACAAATCAAAGACAGAAAAGAGAAGAGGATTTTGAGGAACAAAAGCATAAGTCTCAAACTAAAAACAGTTGAACGGAAACAATATACTATATCGGACACACAAAGGGCTTCCAGGTCGGAGAGGATGAGAAAGTTCTGGGAGAAGAAAAATAAGAAATTAACTCAAATGTATTGATTTAAGTGCTCCAATGTGGGCGTAAAATATGTAAATAATAATAATAATAATAATAATAATAATAATAATAATAATAATAATAATAATAATAAATAATAAATAATAAATAAATGCATACATAAACAAAATTGTATTATTTTACGCGTGCTCTATCATCAAAAGTTAAGAACACCAAGTCAATTGAATTTCTCCTGCACCCCAGATGTACTATACACTGTCAGTTTTCGTCTTGCTGTCTTGAGAAACTGCCTAAAACATTGTACAGAGCATCTATCTTTGGTCTGCGCATAGCGCACAAACCCCGTTGCGAGCCATTCCTGTTGGTTACGTCCAAAGTGAACAAGATACGGTACATACCATTACGGTTACTGGAAGATGTTAGCTGCTGCACCATATTAAGTGTCCATTGCCAGACGTCTATCATACCATGCATCGTGTTATACTGTGGATTTGTGTGTCGATAGTTGGAATCTCACATATATTACATAAGGGTGACTGCACCAGGTTATGGCGACATGTTTTCTCCTCGGTTGGCATGGCTTCTTTGATGGCTATGTGTGCTGAACTTTTCCAGTCTGTTGAGATCTCGTGAGTTGTAAACTACTTCCAGATATTTTTCCAGTTTTGTTGGGAAATCTTTCCGTGATCTGTGGTGAGACAATATGACTGTTTAAAATACAACTGTAGATGATGCACTGTTGGTTCACATGAGGATAGAAGGATATTTTCACACGTGTTAAATACAACATTGTGTCCTGAAATGCTTACGTGTGGCAACATCGACATGGAAAACAACATCTACAACTCCAAAAACATACACTTGCGGATAAAAATATCCAAACACCAAGAAGGGATTGTGCTAGATTAACGAACGTTGGTAGGCATTATTATACATCGGAAAGATGACGTTTATTCAAATTTCCCGCAAATCGCAGTAGTGTGGCGCTAGTAGTGGCCCCATGACGTTGCACCTCAGGTTTGCTTTAAATACGGGCTGTGCTGTGCGAGAGCGTTAGTTACCTGTGAGATTGGACGGAGAACTGTGAGTGGGACAGGAATGGCTTGACGACGAGCGAAGAGGCCAGTATCAGCGGCTCACTGTGGTTGAACGAGGCCGTATAATAGGGCTACGTGAAGGTGGATATTCCTTCCGCGCTATTGCAGAACGACTTGGCAGGAATTTCTCAACTGGCAGCAGTGGTCACGAGATGGTACGCTCGCTGAAGACCAGGATCCGGACGTCACCATGGCACCGCTGAGAAGGAAGACTGCCGTATTTGGCGTATAGCTGTGGTGCAGTGGACTGCGTCTGCAGCAGCGATTGGAAAGGCAGTTGGCACCATACTGGCGCAATGAACTCTTCGAAATAGGTTACTAAGGACAGCTCCGAGCCGCACGCCCCACGGCGTACATTCCAACTAGCGCAAACCACCGCCGCCTGCGACTTCAGTGGTGTCAAACAAGAGCTCATTGGAGGATGGAATAGAGGTCCGTTGTGTTTTCCGATGAAAGCCGGTTCTGCCTTGGTGCCAGTGATGGCCGTGTGTTGGTTAGAAGGAGAACAGGTGAACGCCTTTATTCCACCTGTCTGCCGCGCCGACACACTGGACCTACATCGGGAGCAATTTCCTATGACAGCTGGAGCTCTCTCGTGGTTATCCAACGAACCCTGACTGCAGATGTGTACGTCCGTCTGGTGATTCGACCTGTTGTGCTGCCATTCATGAACAGCATTCCCTGGGCTGTTTCCCAACAGGATATAGCACGCCCCCTTGCAGCTGTTGTAACCCAACGTGCTTTACAGAGTGTCGACATGCTGCCTTGGCCTGCTCGATCCCCCAATCCGTCCCCAATCTAGTACGTATGGGACATCATTGGACGACAACTCCAGCGTCATCCACAATCGGCATTAACCATCCCTGTATTGACTGACCAAGTGCAACAGGCATGGAACTCCATCCCAGAAGCTGACATCCGGCACCTGTACGACAAACGCCATGCAGGTTTGCATGCCTGAATTCAACAGTCAGGCGATTACACCGGTTATTAATGAACCAGCATGGCACATTTCCTCACGCGAATATTAATCTGTAGTCTTGTACCCTTAATCAATTAAATATGTTACCTCAACAAACATATTGCCAAAATGTCCCTGTTCTATATTCCTTATTTCATGGTGTTTGGATTTATTTTCGCCAGTGTATTTCCCTTAGTCTTCATCGTCAGACAATAACAGCTTCTGAGGTAAATTAATATGTTCGTATCGGTTTTTGAACATTCAAATTGGGAACCTTTCCATTCTATTGTTTTGTACAGAAATGTACTCTGAATTACTAAGATTACATCCCAATAGTCCTATCTAGGAGGGTGCAGCTTAAGTTCACAAAAGCAGTGCAAAACGGTGATGTTGAAAACTCGTAATGGCGATGTAAGCAGTCTTTCTGTATTCCATATTTAAACCTGTTTTGAAAGAGCAAGAGCATACAGCTTCATTAGAGAACAAAGAAAGAAACTTTCATGATTAATACAGACACAAGCTGATGCCCTCGAGTCATTAGTGGCCACAATAGGTACAGTTGTGCACACAAACTCCAGTTCTGTGATGAAGACTGTAACTCCACAACTGGTAACAATGTAGCTCCACTACTGGTAACACGGAAGATGAACTTTGTCTCTTACACGAATAAAGATAAACGAGATCTCATATTGGTTAATACATTCACAGATGGCGCAGGCCTTTACATGGTGGATTTTTACAACAGTGAAAGGTTCGGATATTACTGTTTCAAGCGAGCTGGTGTATGGTTTCGGTCACGCATCTGTCAGCTTGCATTCGGGAGATAGTGGGTTCGAACCCCACCGTCGGCAGCCCATTTTCATACCAGATAAATGCTGTGACTGTACCTTAATTAAAACTTTCTGCTCCATACAATGATGTCCCAATACAAGCAGTTCCCTGGCTATTCCTGTGTACTTCGTTCTATAATCCCATCATAACCGCAAAAGTATGTAACAGGTTCTGTCACTCGGCGCGTTTCTACAACCCGAATTGGCCGTGCAGTTAGGGGCGCGCAACTGGGAGCTTGTATTCGAGAGATAGTGGGTTCGAACCCCGCTGTCGGCAGCCCTGAATATGGTTTTCCGTGGTTTCGCATTTTCACACCTCAATTAACCCCACGGTCGCTTCCTTCCCATTCCTGGCCCTTTCTTATCGCTTCGCCACCGCAAGGCCTATCAGTGTCGATGCGACAGAAAATTATAATAATATTATTATCATTGCACTGGAGGGTAAACAGATTAAGAAAGAAAGAAGGAAAAAATACAACATCGTGTCTTGAATTGCCTACGTGTGGCAATACCGACTTTGACAACATCAACAACTCCAACAACATAATATTTCCCTTGGTCTTCATCGTCAGACTATATAACCTGCTGAGGTTAATTAATAATAATAATATTATTATATTAAAATTATTATTATTATCGCATGAGCTCAGTTGCCATGTGTAGGCGGTTTAATTTGACGCCATCTAAGCTGTTTGTGCGTCAATTTCGATGTTCCATTTTGCTCTACCACACGGCAGAGTAAACAGAATCTCTCTTGGGCTACCTATAGCCGAGAATTTTTTTTTTTTTTTCAGATAAGTACCAAATGTATCAACAGAGATCTTTGACATGCCGACTTCTTACGGCACGGGACGTCTTATGGACTATTTTCCGACCTTCAAAAATCCGACTATCTCTGCTGAGTTTGAATCTGCGATCTTAGGATCCGTAGGCAGACACTCTATCACTGATTCGAAGTTCGGAGTTCGATTCCCGGCCAGTAGAGGGATTTTAATTCTTGTCCGAAGTCATAGCAGTCAAAAGTCCAAAGGGGCGGTTGTTTTGTTTATTTCATAAAATAGTGTGTGGATTTCAAATAAGTCGAACATCTTAGCAAGTGAATAAGAATATACAGGGTGCTTCGGTCAAAGAATGTAAAAATTAAACACGAATATTTTGAGACAAGGAATCCAGGATGTGAGAAGCCAACTTAAGGAGGTATTGGGTTAAACATATCTATCAGCAGTACTGTTTTGGGGACTCCTAACAGCTCACTTTTAAATGTGCTTATTTACGTTTACATGTATTTATCTACATTTTCTTTTTACATTATTTTCAGTTATTTAGTTTACAGATAATATTTGAATATTAACTACATTTAAGTTTTACATTATTTACAGTGAAATGAAATGGCGTATGGCTTTTAGTGCCGGGAGTGTCCGAGGACAAGTTCGGCTCGCCAGATGCAGGTCTTTTGATTTGACTCACTTAGGCGACCTGCGCTTCGTGATGAAGATGAAATGATGATGAAGACGACACATACACCCAGCCCCCGTGCCAGCGAAATTAACCAATTAAGGCTAAAATTCCCGAACCTGCCGGGGATCGAACCCCACACCCCTGTGACCAAAGGCCAGCACGCTAACCATTTAGCCATGGAGCCGGACAGTTATTTACAGTTATTACTGTACAGTACAGTATCATTGACAAAGCTGAGTTGACGTACCCTTTTGTATTTCAAAATAGTTGTTCGAAATGACGGCCACGATTTTTAAAGCAAACAACACATAGGCGAACGAGATTTTGCCTTGCCCTTTCAAATATGCTGGACGTGTTTCGACAAATTACATCAAAGACGATTAATAATAATAATAATAATAATATAAATAATAATAATAATAATAATAATAATAATAATAATAATAATATTAATAATAATACCCTGGATGAGCACAATAAAGCGGAACCGCTCCATCCTGTGGGCAGGAATTCCTGATTTGAGTCAATCAGCCGGTGACGAAATACAGTGCCAGATGCACTCAAGGCCGCGAAACCGCGCCAGGTTTCAGTCTTTGTTGAACGTTTTCAAACTTATCACGTGTTTCGTTGCTGGCAGTACAGTGCGTGAAATCAGTGAAATGGCTCAGGTCGCTCAAGTCCGGTAGCAGTATTCTGTTCCCCAAAGAGTATTTATTTCCGATTCATACGTTCGTACAGGAAGTGCGAGGGTCGTAAGGAGATTATTTCAAGAGAAGTTTTCTGCTGTTCAAGTTCCAAGTCGGACTTCGATTCATAGATGAGTAAATAAATTACGTTAGACGGGAAGTCTTCTTGATAAGAAACGTAATAAACCACGTACAGTACTCACACAAGAAACTGTAGGTACGATTGGTGACCCTCTGAAAAGGTCTCCTACAAAATCACTTCGACGACTTGCTCAAGAAGTGGAAATTTTGTATGGTTCTCTTCGAATGGGTACAAAGTTACTGAAGTTTAAAAATCAAAGCAAAGTCACCTCCGTACAGGCCATGAAGGCCCTTGGACGAGTGGAAGGTAAAGGCTTCCACCATTGTTAACCTCGGTACGTGATGGGTAGAGTGGTTAGCTTTACGCCCGGCCGCCTTTGCTCCCAGGAATTAACCCGGTACTCATTTTTGGTGTAGGCTGAGTGAACCTCAGGGTCATATGCACCTCCAGAAGTGAAAATCTCGTTTCTTAAATTTTACGTCTTCCTGACGGGGATTCGAACCCACGTCCTTCCGAACGAACCGAGCACGCCTTACCGCCTCGGCCAGGTAGCCCCTACTGAAGTTTAAAGCCATATAAAATTATTGTGAGCTGATGACATTCGATGTTAGGCCCCTTAAAACAACAAGCATCATCATCATCATAAAATTATTGCAGTGCAAGAAATTAAACCGGGTGACTCTGCATTAAAAATGCGATCTGTGAATGGGTTTTGAATGCGATACATGACGGAAAAATTGATCCTAATCTAATGTTCTTTTCGGACAAATCGTGGTTCCACCTGAGTGGGTACATTATTCGTCAAGAAATTGCTTCAATTCTCAGAGGAAACTGGTCAGGGTTCGTTCGTAATCTGTTTACCCTCTAGGGTCGGTTTTTCCCTCGGATTCAGCGAGGGATCCCACCTCTACCGCCTCAAGGGCAGTGTCCTGGAGATTCAGACTTTGGGTCGGGGATACAACTGGGGAGAATGACCAGTGCCTCGCCCAGGCGGCCTCACCTGCTATGCTGAACAGGGGCCTTGTGGAGGGATGGAAAGATTGGATGGAACAAGCAAGGAAGAGGGAAGGAAGCGGGCGTGGCCTTAAGTTAGGTACCATCCCGGCATTTGCCTGAAAGAAAAGTGAGAAACCACGAAAAACCACTTCCAGGATGACTGAGGTGGGAATCGAACCCACCTCTACTCAGTTGACCTCCCGAGGCAGAGTGGACCACGTTCCAGCCCTCGTACCACTTTTTAAATTTCGTGGCAGAGCCGGGAATCGAACCCGGACCTCCGGGGGTGGCAGCTAATCACGCTAACCACTACACCACAGAGGCAGACAACTGGACAGGGTAATGAACAATTTCCCAAGCAGGAGCCTGAAATGCTTGAACAAGGATGGGGGCAGATTCAGCATCTCCTGGAGTGATATATGTGAATACTTCTATCTTGTGTTGTTTGTTAGCAATAGCTTACGCAATAATGTATTTACTGCGGACTTCCTGTCACGCACCACCTCCCGTGGCAGGCTGCGGGATGCGTTCCACTTTATGTTGCTCACCCTGTAATAATAATAATAATAATAATAATAATAATAATAATAATAATAATAATAATAATATGTTTTATTTATACTCCGGCAAAGTTAGGGATCTACTCCCTTTCTTACACTTAACTACTGATGATGATGACAATAATATGAAAACAATATTAACAATAATAATAATAATAGTATCAATAAAATAATCAAACACAGATATATAATAAATCATACATAAAAACAATATCATCTATATAGCACACATTTTATGTAGATAATTTAAAAATGTATGAATAATGAGTACTAGATATACCACGAAAAAGAAAGTCTCAAAAATATATGAATTTCAAGAAGATACCAATTGAGAGGTGAAGAGAATAGTAAGAAGAAAATGATCTGTGAAAGGTAGAGGAAAATGATGATGAAGAGGAAGTAGGAGGAAGTGTTTTCAGGCCAAAACTTGATGATTCGTGCAAGTTCACCTAGTATTTCGACACAGGCATGTTTAAAAGGTGAACTGCTGGACATGCTTCAGACGTCAACTGGTAACAGATTCCATTGTCGGGCTGCGGTAACGGTGAATTTATTTCTTTACTCGAGTCAGAAGCATACAATAGAACTTTTTTTTTTCCGTTACACGAAAGTAATTCACCGTTCTACAATAGCTTCAGGATTTGGAAGGATCTTCCGTCAGCACATTCGTCACCAGGTGGCTCGCTGTATGCTGGCACAGCGCTCCAAGCGGGAGCTGACGACAACATTAAGATCCAATCACGGCCGACTGGATCCCTCGCTGCGCTCCCCAGCTAGAGCGACGCATCAAGTCGGCCGTGATCCGATTAAGATGCTCTACCAGACCGTGTGTACGGGAGAAATAACATAGAGGAATAGAATAAGGTCAGGAAATACATAGAAACTTATAAAATGAAATAAAATAAAATAAATAAAATGAAACGAAAACACAGGATAGATAGAAGAGAGCTGAAGAATGGAAAAAAGTATGTAGAGAAAACCAGAGGGTGAATAATCAAGTGAGACGGTCTGGGAGGGGGCGAGGGGCATAACCGAGGTAGACACGTTTGAAAGTATGTCATTTAATACATAACATATAGCTTGGAATGAATCATCTGGTGTTTACGAACGTACGAATTTGAAAAACACCGAAATAAAATAACAAGAGAGAAACGACACGGAAGAGAACTATCTACGTAAATCCTCAATGGCTGATAACCACGCATTACTCATTATTGATAGCCAGTGTCCCTGTTGAAACTGTAGATTGGTGTTCTGTGTACGGGAGGGATAAACACATTTAGCTGCAGGATCGGGTCTTTTTGTTATGCTCTGTGGAGAGGAGTTTGATGCGATCACGTAGATAGGCTGATTGAGAATTTTTTAAAATATTAACCAAAAAGCAAAGAGTATGAAGTGTGCGCCGTTCTTGCAGGCGAAGCCACTCAAACCGCGTGTACGACGGTGGGACATGGCCAGCGTAAAATTTCACACAAACATTCTGAGCACACTGTAATTTCCTTCCCCATTCTACTCCTAGGTTGTTGTAAACTATATCGCAATAATCAAAATGAGGTGATGCGAGTGATTCAACTATAATTTCCTTTAGTTTAAAAGAGAAAATGAATTTAAATGACAATCCTGGCAACTAATTCCAGCCATAAATCAGCTATACTGTAAATAATTCTATACACAGTACGGTAGGTAAAACTGATATGTCCTTAGCCTGGTTTCTCAGACCCTAGTTTTCCTATTCCGAAATGTTCATTTTATATTTTCTGCTGAAGTTCGGCTCGCTTTTACTGGAACACCTTTTACGTATCACATTTTAAAGGGTTGCCTACTGTGGCAGTAAAGGTGAGCTCCGTTCACCTGGATGGACGTAGGTTGAATCCCCCCCACGAGAAAGTTGGAAATTTAGAAAGGAGATTTGCACTTCTACAGAAACATACGGTCCTGGGGTTCACACATCCTTCGCCAGAAATGAGTACCTGGTCAGTTCCTGGGAAGAGAAGTTTCCGGAATTCAACTAACGACTAAAGCTCATTTAGAGTATTAAGTCTTCAATACTCAAAACACCTGCATGTACATACAGGTGACTTCGCTATGTTTTGTTAACGTTTTAACCTTCATGTTAGGAAAACAACTCCCTCAAACATAATTCTCTTTGTCAGATTGTAACACTGTCATCTCACCTCCACCACATTCGTCATATTCCGCTGCTATCTTCCCGGCGATTGACCCTTGCATACTGCCACAGCTACAGGACTACTGTCAGGAGATTACCTGCAAGCCTAGATGACGTCATGGACTCTAGTTTCTACACCCTTCATGGATGTTCTCGGCGTTTCTAGTGCTGTGTGTGATGAAAGGCTAATGGGGCTTATGGTTCCAAACTGTAGCTAGCTTCAGGTAGTTTTCGTCTCCGATTTTAGATGGCGCTGGAGGTCATTCATAACGTGTAGATAGTTGTGTTGTACACAGGTTCTGTAGATGGCACGCAAGTAGGCATGAAATGAGCGATATTAATATTTAAAGTAGTTTGTTTCGAACTGAAGTATGTTAAGTCTAACCTCAATCAGTGGGCCCTTCTAATAAAGAACTAGCCATATAACGTCGAGCAATATGGAGATAATATTGCTAGATTGCATTGAATCCGACTTTACCCAATCGATTAACCTTGTTTGAACCAAGACCAACTACAATATCTCAGACCTTAACCGACCTATCGAAACTGTCCATAATGGCGGCAGCTGGAGTGTTAGCATGCGTTTGTTTTGATTTGTGAAAGTCGTGTTGTTACCAAATATTTACGGAAATTTGAATATTATTAATCGTACATTATATTTATTTATGGCCTTAAGAAGGTTATAGATCCTCTTTCAGTGCCGTAAGAAGCTGTTTGTTCTCAAAGAGCTTATTTATTCCAACAATATCGGCGGTGATTAGGTTAACGTTCATTCTCGTGTTGTTCTCTGAAAGTATTTTCTTCATTTTTTGTTACCTATGCAATTTTTTTTTGCTAGGGGCTTTACGTCGCACCGACACAGATAGGTCTTATGGCGACGATGGGATAGGAAAGGCCTAGGAGTTGGAAGGAAGCGGCCGTGGCCTTAATTAAGGTACAGCCCCAGCATTTGCATGGTGTGAAAATGGGAAACCACGGAAAACCATTTTCAGGGCTGCCGATAGTGGGATTCGAACCTACTATCTCCCGGATGCAAGCTCACAGCCGCGCGCCTCTACGCGCACGGCCAACTCGCCCGGTACCTATGCAATATGTTTATAGTTTAATGTGCTGTGTGCCTGGATGTAAGTAAGAGTTTCAGTGTTCCCGTTTCCAAAAGACCTAATATTAAGGCAAAATTGGGTTAAGAGCATTCGTAAGGAAAACTTCGAACCGAATCATAGGCCTAATAATGCTGTGTACATTAATCATTTTATCATTTTTGAAATCAAATGTATTGTTAGGGAAAACATTATATACCCGTAGAAGGTGGTGATCTAATTCGAGTGCCGCGCAAACTTCGAAGTTAAAACTAATGATGCCTATCCTAGCATTTGCCCTATCACCCAACGTACCTTACTACAAAGAAAATTAAATCAGTCCCAAAAACATCCGGAAAATCATGACCAAGATTTATGATTTAGAGACGAAATTAAACGGCGGTGCAAGAATGATGTAATTAATTTTCAACGTTTTACAATGAACGTGCGTAAACTAAACCTAACCCCTTTCCCGTGAATGAACATGAGGATTATGTTCTTTTTTATGTAATATACAATTTTGCCGTCAATTCTGGTGAGTTATAAGGTAACGAGTTCTTTAGATGGCCAAGTGTATCATACAAATATCGCTTGTACCTACTCAACAATACAGGTGGATTTTGGAGGGTTGAAATATTGTTGGAGAAATTTGTTTGCGTGTTTTACATAATGGGCGGTGGTTAATAGTGGTGTCATAGTATTTCATGTAAGGTTAATAATGTTCTTTGTTGACATCTATATATCGTATTTAATTATTCATATTTCGAGTTAATGAGTTGCATTTCATGACGTTCGACTTGTGATCTTTTCTTTAGGTGACTCGGAATAAACACGCATAACCTTGCCCTCAACCTCTCATATCGCCCACCGATGTCCGCCATGTTTTTCCTGGATTACGGTCTGATGTAATTGTAGTTGGTCTTGTTTGAACTTATATCGATTTTAAGCGATAGTTCCCATGATGCTACAGTATTTGTGTTATTTGAAGTTGAATTCCAAGTGCCCATGTGCTTGTGCTGTTAAACTTTGTTCCTTGTGCTTGTTTATTAGAAATATATCTTCGCCAGTCCTCCTGAAATCCTATATTTCCTGTTTGAGTACACCTCAGGGGGGGAGGTGAACAAGCTGAATGGTTCTATTAATGTAGTTCTATATGTTTCCTGTCTCAGTGCATTTAATTCCGTTATTTTTATTTTCATGTGATACTTGGATATTGATGTGCCCGCCTGGTGGCCATGATCGTTAAGGCGCTGAAGTCTAAAACGGTCTAACACCGAGGTTAGCCGGTTCGAGTCCCGTTGGTCGAAAAAAATTTCACCATCAGAATGTTGGCCGGCAGGGTAGGGGAGGTGGTGGTATACAATTTCTAATCACTAGATTGCGTGCCAAAAGCCTGGATTAAATTCCAAACCTCTCCGCAGTGCTCATATGGAGTGAGGGCATATGACGCTGTTGATGGTGATTCGTCCGTCGGATGGGGACGTTAAGCCTTGAGCAGACCCCTTGGTGCTATTCGACAGGAGTAGGCTATGTGCCGGCACCGGGTTTCACCCTCTCCCTACTATCATATATCACGTCATTCATTTCATCTCTCATTAACTCCTCTGATGAGGTTGACGTCAGGAAGGGCATCCGGTCATAAAAAACCGCCACGACAAATTCATCTCACCTCATACCCGACCCCGTAGGGAAACGGGACAAGGGCTGGACAAACAAACAAACAAACAAACAAACTTGGATATTGATGTGATACCCCATTCTCTTGCATATGGTTGCATATGGTATGCTCTGCTGTAACTTATTGCTTTTAAAGGAATTTATTATTTGTTATAATGTCAGCTTTGTGTTAATGTGTCAATCATTCATTTGCAGTTAAAAGCAGCTTTGAGGCATGAGGTTATATTCTCAGTAACATAGTATGCCATGCGAACTAGGGGTATCAGATCATTATTTACAACATAGTAAGGACTTGGAAATACAAATACAGTATATGAATTACAATGTATTGGGCATGGAAGTAGTAGAACTGCATAATTATAGACGTGTTGGGGGGGGGGGTCGAGGGACAGGGGAAAAGGGCGTGGCGCGGGGCAGGGGAAGGGAGGGGGAGCTGTAACCATAACCGGATGTGCGTCACTGCGCCGGATGCTGCTTCTCTGCGCTGTTGATCAAAGAGGATAGAATAGAATAGAGATGAAACTCAATGATAAATTTCGGTTCCAAGCCACTTGGCGCTAGTAGTTTTAGTCTCTTTTCCGAGATAGCACCACAGTGTGCATTCTGGTGCAATACCTTAGTATTACTATCAACAGATAGCGCGGAGACTTAACATCCGGCGCAGTGACGCACATCCGGGTATGCTTACGGCTCCTCCCCCCTCCTTTCCCTGCCACCCACCCCCCAAAAAAACGGCGATAATAATGCAGTTCTACTACTTCCATGCCCAATACATTGTAATTCATATATTTTTATTTCCAAGTACTTACTACGTTGTAAATAATGATCTGATACCCCTAGTTCGTATGGCATACTATGTCACTGAGAACATAACCACACACCTCAAAGCAGCTTTAACTTCAAATGAATGATTGACACATTTACACAAAGCTGATATTATAACAAATAAGAAATCCCTTCGAAAGCAAGACAACAGAGCACACCATATGCAAGACAATGGGGTATCACATCAATATCCAAGTACCACATGAAAATAAAAATAACAAAATTAAATGCACTGAGACAGGAAATATATAGAACTACATTAATAGAACCATTCAGCTTTCAGCCCCTGATGTGTACTCAAACAGGAAATACAGGATTTCAGGAGGACGGGCGAAGATATATTTCAAATAAACAAGATTTACATCACAAGCACATGAGCACTTGGAATTCAAACAACACAAATACTGTAGCATCATGGGAACTATCGATTAAAATCGATATAAGTTCGAACAAGGTTAATCGATTGGGTAAAGTCGAATTCGATGCAATTGAGCAATATTATCTCCACAATGCTTGACGTTTTATGACTAATTAATTTGTTAGAAGTGCCCACTGATTGAGGTTAGACTTGAAATACTTTAAATTCTTCACTTCGAGACAAACTGCCTTTAATAATTAACATTGCTCATTTCATGCTTACTTGCGTGCCATCTACAGAACGTGTATTTAACTATTAACACGTTATGAATGACCTCCAGCGCCATCTAGAAAAAGAGACTGAAACTACCTGAAGCTAGCTACAGATTGGAACCAAAAGCCCTATTAGAGTTTCACCCCCGTGCTGTTGATAATAGCAGTAAGGTATTGCACAAAATGCGCACTGTAGCGCTATCTCTTATCGGAGACTGAAACTACTAGCACCTAGTGGCTTGGTACCGAAATTCATCATTGAGTTACATCTCTATTCTATTCTATCCTCTTTGGTGATGACTTTCCTTGTACTCTCCCCCTCCAACTGACCTACATAATCAGTTCTCTTTGCCTGCAATAGAGGCGGCAAACTATCGATAGTAATCGCCATCCATATTTTCCGATATTGTGAGCTCTACTATCGATAGTAATCGATAGTTTTGAAAAAGTGAACGAATCATATCATTATGCCCGAAAATAGAACATTTATTGAACACCATCCACAAAAAATCAGTAGAAAGCACAACTATTTCATGCTATGTAATTTCTGAAATTCAAATCGGAATCACTCATAAATCTCTTCAGGGATACGTCCGATACATTCGTGGGCTGCAGGCGCTTGCCCCTAACGCGACCGCCCAAGAAATTCTCGTTTAGCTGCAGTGTTCATTTTGCGATCACCCGACATTTTCTCGGGTATTGTAATATCTTTGGAAAAATGTTTTACAGCATTTTCAACTGATAGCAGGAGAGTTTTCAGTTGCTTTCATGAAGTCTTTGACCTAAAATGTGCCTTATCTCCTCTCGCATACATACAGTCTCTGACAACATATAAATCTCTTTTTCTTTTTCCTTTTTTTGTCCCGTATTGGCATCAACTCAACTAAGGTTAGGTTGAATGGAGAATCCCACCTTCCAAAATGCTAAATAGTCTTTCTGCCGCCACTGAAGTCGCAGGTACGCAGAGATACTTATATGCACACCTATGAATTGAAACAAACTCTTTACCAGTTAACCCCAAACAGCGGTACCATTTCTGTTAGCGCGAAAAATAAGCCAATGAGGGGGGAAAAAACTGTCGTTGACTATCGATAATAGGCAACTGACTATCGATGTATGACGATAGTGGTCGCTATCGATAACTATCGATAGCGCTATCGATAGATTTCCGCCTCTAGCCTGCAACTTCGAGGCGTTCTTCGGCTGTTGGAGAGAGGGCAACATCTTTGTGTTACACTGATATAAATTTTCACACCAGTATGGGATTTATTCTTCCACCATGAGGTATTGTAAACTTCGCATGACTATGTTCTAGAGCAGTTGGATGTCTAATTCCTCTGTTTGGAACGCTATTCGAATTTTTGTGAAAATGAACTTTCTGTGCGTAAAAACCCTTGGAAACTTGTGGTATTTCAAAATTCGTTTACATTCTACTGCAGAATACTCTAATCTTGAACGTTTTTACGTTCATCCTGTTGGGCTAAATGCATCCAGCGCTTGAATATGTCGTTTTCACGATCCCTTTTACCTTTCGTAATATATATAATAACCAACCCGCCTCATTGGTAGAGGAAATAATCCGAACAAAATCATTTCCCATTAAGTTCTTTATTAAATGAAGAAGTGAAGCGAAAAACGCTGCCACACGAGGATGTTACGATGTACATAACAGACACTCGCCTCATTTCAGAACTATTCATTTTACCAAGAAATGCAAATGAGATTGTGTTGTAAGCTATTAAAATGCTCTGTATTGGAACAAGGAGAACTGCCTTTGAGTTAAGGTTTTCGTAATATGACTTTTTAATTAAATACGAGAGTTAATTAATTTTTCCGAATAGAACTTGCTCAATGAGGAAATATACCTGCAAATTCTAAAGAATATAGTATCACCAGGCTTCTTATGAAAGGTCGGAGTTTCTTCTTTGTGCTGTGATAATCTCCTTAGATGTTAATGTTCCAGAAAGACTCCCTCGTTAAATCCCTCTTTGTAAGCATTCATTTTCCACTCATTTTGAAGCTACCAATTCACCGGAGGGCAGGCTGAAATTCACCTCACAATACCACACTCAACGATTCGTTCAATCCTCACATCTTGATCCATCGAGCTAATTATTGAACCTGTATATTTTCATTGTGAGTGCTCTGCTGCCATCGTTTGTACCAAGAATCATTCTCTTTATGATCCCTCGAATTTTCACTCTCATGCACCTAAGTTGGTTTCAGAACGAAGTATCATAAAGATAATGCTTTCCGCAGACTCATTTTCTTCCTATACGTTTGTATATGTACAGCCGAGTGGACGGGATCTTGCAGATACATAAACAGTGGCTCATGTTGTAATGTAATGTTCCAATGCCTCTGCCCCGCCCAGGGGCTATTATCTGTTTCTAGCAATGCCACGTGTTTATTGGTAGCCTACAGTTACCCTTGATTTGCAGAGTCTAACCTGGTCAAAATAGCTAAAAGATGAAGTTACAAAAATTTGAAAATTTGGAAACGTTAACCAACATTGAGAAATACATATCTTCGTGTATTCATATACCCAGTAGTTCGCTAGGAAGTGACTTGAAAGAAAATATTTCAATACCTTCTCTTCCATGCTGTTCAAAGTACTGTGTCTGCTTTTCATTGGCATGAAACAGCTTAAATATCAGGCTATAAAATTAAATATATCATCTGCAGTAATTTTATTCTTTTGTACGATTGTAAATACAAATAAATAAAGTTCATTAAATTAAGTTATAATGCAATTATAACTTTGTTAGGAACAGTTTGTTATTGAAGATAACTAATATTAATAAATAACAGGTATCTAATGGAGCATTAAGTAAATGTATAGAACAAAAGGACATGCTCCGCCGTGGGCTTGCTTTTATTCTTTTTTGTGTGTGACACTAAACTGCTGTAAGGGATACCTCTTTAGACGCCTTTTGAATACCACTCCACAGACCTGGTACAGACAAACTTTCAAGACAGTAAGGTAAGGGACCCATATTTTGTCCCCTTAGCAGATTTGAACTTCAGGAATATTATGGACAGAGCTAAAAATTGGTATATATTCTCCACATACGGGCAAGTTACAATGAAACTGTTATAACGTAAGGTAGTCTGTATTTGACATAAACATAAACACTACAAAAACCAAACTACCAAAAATGTGCTCGTAATTTCGTCCCCCACCAAATTTATGAAAAGTACAATTACTTTTAATATATTATTCCTTTCTAACCTTATTAAATAGTTTCCCTATAATGAAATACTTGAAGGCCATTTATGAAAAATACTGTCCTGGTATTAATTTTGACATTTTTTTCAGTGTTGCTCGTGAGATGTTCAACGCTTTACTTGTAAGATTGTAACCCATTATCTTGTCCCTCACTGTCTTAATAGCCTTTTTCATAGCCTCCTTATCCCACTGCTTGCGTTTTCTTCCATCTGAAGAAGAAAATAAACTTAAATAAGAAATAAAATGAAGGGGGACGGAATTACGAACATTCCCTGATTTATTATAATTTCCGCTATAGTAACTCACGCCAACCACCTCACTGTAGCGATTACACGCCAGGAACATGGGCGCCCGCAGGATCTTTTCCAGGGGGGGGGCACATTAACAATTATCTTGAATATAAAAACCAATATAACGTCAGCAACATTAAATTGTTTACAGAAACTTCCAGTTATAACATATGCTAGATGACTGTCAGTAATTTCAGTTTATTAAATAATCTGGTATGATATTAAACAATTGAACATCAACATCTTTAGAATTCCAGGGGGGGGCAAGTGCCCCTCCTTGCCCCCCCCCCCCCCTTGCGGGCGCCCATGGCCAGGAACTACACCACACGACTGAAATACAGTCCAGTATTTCATACACATATCAGTGCTCACTCTAGGAATAACAGGCTCTTAATTTGAATCCTGCACTAACTCAGCTCAGTATGAAACATGAATCCTCCTTGTACACGGAAACTAAACACAATCAACTCTCACAACAACACAACGGGATGAGGCTACGCGTGTGCTCGCGGCTAAACACTAGGTACCAACCGTGCAAACTGGAAATCACTAGGGGGACGAAATTAAGTGCGGAGACCGAATTTGTCCCCCACCCCTACCTTACGTTTCAGCCAATCAGGTTGACTTTTTCTTTAATTCTCCCCTTTCACTTCTCGCCTTATGCTGACCTTTGTACATAGGTTCACTTCAGACCAGTAATAGACTGGTTCATCAAAGGGCAAAACATGTTAATGAGGTTCTGGAAAGCACTACTGGGATACACAGTAAATGAATCGGCACAGTTCCATGCTTTTGACTGTAGGCCTACATACAGCATATATGCCTGCACGCTAATTAGATTAAATTACTTAGTACACGTCATTCTTTAAACTTTTTCTAATCAGAAAGAGAGATTTACAACGATTTCTCGTAATAAGGAACTGTGCCATTGGAAAGCCTATCGACCCAGCTGTAAAGCGTGACCCCAATCGTTCACTTTGAGGATCAGGTGTGGCCGTTATAACTCCTACACTTCACTGAGTCTCGCTCTGTCAGACGAGAAACACTAACGAAAGAAACGGCGAGCTGCTCGTGCTTAAGCGTTGTGGATGTACGGTTGTGAATGAGATGCTGTGATATTGAGATGGCGGGTGGGAAAAAATAATATTCATCTGTCCAATGCAATGAGATCTAAAATAAAAATAAAGTTGTTATTTTGATACACGTCGTGCAGTTGCGCGCTATGGCTCGTCTGGTCTTCTTCATGTACACTCCCTGACGACCCAAACGAAAGGAGGCATTATCATAGAGATGTCTCTGTTAGTAAACACAAAGACGCCGGGCTGAGAGGTTTAGACGATTGAGACCATTGTCCTTCTGACCCCAACTTGCTAGGTTCGATCCGGGCTCAGTCCGGTGGTATTTGAAGATGCTCAAATACGTCAGCCTCATGTCGGTAGATTTACTGGCACGTAAAATAATTCCTGTGAGACTAAATTCCGACACCTCAGCGTCTCCGAAAATCGTAAAAGTAGTTAGTGGGACGTAAAGCAAATAACTCTATTATGTTCCAAGATGTTCGAGCTCTTACCCCACACTAAATACTACAGGTCTAGGATTATACAGAAAGCTGTGGAAATACATACAAATCCTAAAAATTTCAACAGGGACACTGGCTATCAAGTAAGTGATACGCGGTTGCCAACCATTAAGGATTTACGTAGATAGTCCTTTTCCGTGTCCTTTCTCTATTTTATTTTGTTTCGGTGTCTTCCAAATTCGTACGTTCGTCGTCACCATTTGGTTCATTCCAAGCTATGGGTTATGTGTTAAACGACATACTTTCAAACGTGTCTACACTGGTTATGCCCCCACCTCCCACACCGTCTCTCATAATTATTCACCCTCTGGGTTTCTCCAGGTACTTTATTTCCATTCTTCAGATCTATTCTATCCTGTGTCTTTCGATTCATCTTATTTTATTTTATTTTATTTTATTTTATTTTATTTTATTTTATTTTATTTTGTTATTTTATTTTATTTGATTTTATTTTATTTTATTTTATATGTATTTCCTGATTCTATTCTATTTCTCTATGTTACTTCTCACGCACACACGGGGTGATAGAACATCTTAATAGGATCTTAATTCTGTTAGCTCCCACTTGGAGCGCTGTGCCAGCATACAGCGAGCCACCTGGTGACGAACGAGCGTACCACTACAGCTCCAACAGTAAAGCATTCTTAAATTCAAACCCTCATTATTGTAGAAGCCTTCCCTCGTGAACTGTGGAGATTTACTTCTGAAGACGCGGAGCAATGTTCTCTGCGAAACGTAAAGAGTTTCGCCTTGTTTTCTTCACACCTACCTATTCTGGATCAGTCGAAACTGGCTAGAAACTGCCAGGAGCTGAATCCGGGCCTCTTAGACTAGAGAAACAAAGTATAAAAGTTCCCAAAACAGTAGGACAATAACGTAGAGCAGAGGTCAATTTAAATGAATTAGATTTACTAACATAAACGAGAGAGAAAAGGTTTGAAGATAGGCATAAAACAAATAAATGTGGAATACAGGAAGTCAAATACGCATATACATGGTTTGTAAAGATACTCCAGTCACAATCAAATCGCTTAACTATTCAATCTGATTCTTATAGAATCTTACACCGTCGCAACAGAGGTATCATGAACTGTGATACAATTATTTTTGTTTATTACGAAACAGTGGTAATAAAACGCGATCCAAATTATTTATCAAGGACCATCTAGAATCACGAGGTGAAACAAAAAGCTTTCAAGCAATAAAATTATCATGGCTCCCCAGACAACGTCAAGGCTTTTCGTCAAAAAAAGAAACATGGCTCCCAACAACATAGAGACTGCATTCGCAGGAATAAAAGGCGCCAGAGAACCGAGACTGGCAGTAAAAAGCACGTATGGAACACAAGGAGGTAAGAAAGGAGTTGCCATAGTTACGGAAACAAATAAACATGAGTCATAAAGCAAGTAAAATGAGAGCAAAATCCCGAAATAAACATATCAATCGGGTGAAGAAGCCGGAAACAATAGCGAGATAAAATAAGAATAATGACAAAAGCAAAAATCCATAAGATACTGAAAAGTAACACAGGTCCGATAACCATTCCACACCCACACACACTCAGAGACCAAACATGCGAAGCAGAGTGAATTAAAAATATAATATGAAGACACGTTACGACAAGAATCGTAACAGCTTGACATGAATCAGTCAACGGCTCATGAGCTTGATCTGAGAGCACACATCAGATTCCTGGGTCCCCGCAAAGAGGCCTGGTTCACCCAGTTAAAACACATAACGTAAAAAACGTACACACCGCATGACACGTATTCGTATCGCACACACCAAGGCGAACATGAATCGTACAGTATCAGTGTTAAACCATAATGCAGAACATAAGCTTGAGCCAAACGTCGAAGACGTAGAGAAATAAAAGGTCTACAATCAAACACCACAAACAAACCCATCACACACACGTATGATCGGATCGGTGCTACCTTTCGCTCTATGTAGGAGCGATTACATAAAAAGCAGACATGAAGAGAAAGGAAGGACAGTGCAATAAGTCTGCAGCAAAATGATAAAAGAATAATACACAAAACAGGGATCTCTCAGAAAATTAACTAATATAACTATGGCAAGCCAAGAAAGGAAAAGTAAAATAAATACCTTGACATTGAAGAAATCATTATCATTGATTCATTTGCTCTAAACTAAGAGAGCCAAACAAAGTTTGAATCTTTTTTTAGAACCATTTCTACGAGATGAAAGTCATCTCGAAGATGAAAGTCATCTCGTAGAACAACGTCTCCATCTTGTCTTTAAAAGCCATTATTGTCTGCAGATCAGAGATAACTCGAATCAAAGATAAGCTACAAAGAAATGGTTTAGCAATCCTCCGTTACATGAGGTGCCATTTGTATAATCGGGACGAACTACATGTCAGGTCAGACATGGAAAACAGACTGATCTGTGACATCGTAAAGAATGCGATAGGCCTATCTGTAAAGTACAAAAGAAAAATATGAAGGTAATGAGGTGCGGTTCACACGGCATAAGCCCAAAAGCCCATAATCATGTCAATATTATTATTATTATTATTATTATTATTATTATTATTATTATTATTATTATTATTATTATTATTATTATTATTATTATTATCTTTCGCTACATGGCTCCCTTGAAAGATAGCTTGATAGTAAGCAACCTGTGTGTTAACCAAAGGTATCAGCTTTAAGACTGACAAATTTGAGCTCCATCAGTCGAGTCTTTTTACGTGGGAAAACACAGAACGACAGATTTGTTATTGCTGCCATTTTTTCCTTAAATCACGGTTTCGCGGGAACTCTTTGGTATTCCAGGATGATATCCCCCTGTGGGTGGGGGCGGTAGAATAACACCCACGGTATCCCCTGCCTGTCGTAAGAGGCGACTAAAAGGGGCCCCAGGGGCTCTGAACTTTCGAGCGTGGGTTGGCAACCACGGGGCCCTTAGCTGAGTCCTGGCATTGCTTCCACTTACTTGTGCCAGGCTCCTCACTTTCAACTTTCCTATCCGACCTCCCTTGGTCAACTCTTGTTCTTTTCCGACCCCGACGCTAATAGGTTGCGAGGGCTAGGGAGTCTTTCATTTTCATGCCCTTCGCGGCCCTTGTCTTCCTTTGGCCGATACCTTCATTTTTCGAAGTGTCGGACCCCTTCCATTTTTCTCTGATTAGTGTTTATATAGAGGATGGTTGCCCAGTTGTACTTTCTCTTAAAACAATAATGACCACCATCACCACCATTCCAGGATGATATATGGCCTATGTTACCAGGAATGATATTATCTATAAAACGATTAAGGACATCTGAAAATTGGTCCAGTAGTTCCTGCGATTACCCGTTACATACCCTCGAACACACAGTCTGTCTTGATATATTAGTGTTCTGTTAGGCCATCAGTCCAGAGGCTGGTTGGATCCTCAATTAGCACCACCAAAGGTTGTGCGGTTATAAGGAAACCGCAAAAACCAATGGCAGCACCAAAATGAGGCGTACTAGGCAAGACGAGGAGTGAGGTAGTTTGCCATTGCTTTCCTCAGATATATTAATATTAATATATTAAAATGATGAAAGAAATTTCAAAATTGCTCCATTAGTTTCTGAGAGTACCCGTTACATAGCCACGAACTCGCAGTCTGTCTTGATATATTAGTATATATTAATATTTATGTTTAATAACTAATAACTCTTTTCGGGTAGCCTCCATGGCTCAGGCGGCAGCGCGTCAGCCTCTCACTGCTGGGTTCCGTGGTTCAAACCCCGATCACTCCATGGAAGATTTGTGCTGGACAAAGTGGAGGCGGGACAGGTTTTTCTCTGGGTACTCAGTTTTTCCCTGTCATCTTTCATTCCACCAACACCCTCCACTATTATTTCATTTCATCTGTCAGTCATTAATCATTGCCCCAGAGGAGTGCGACAGGCTTCGGCAGCCGGCATAATTCCTATCCTCGCCGCAATATGAGGGCTTCATTCATTCCATCCCTGACTCGGCCATTGACTGGAAAAGCGGTTGTAGATTTTCATTTCAACTCCTTTGAATTACGTTACGCATTCAGTGTCTCCACCAGGCGAGTTGGCCGTGCGGTTAGGGTCGCGCAGCTGTGAGCTTGCATCCGGGAGATAGTGGGTTCGAACCCCACTGTCGGCAGCCCTGAATATGGTTTTCCGTGGTTTCCCATTTTCACACCAGGCAAATGCTGGGGCTGTATCTTAATTAAGGCCACGTCTGCTTCTTTCCCACTCCTATGCCTTTCCTGTCCCATCGTCGCCATAAGACCTATCTGTGTCGGTAAAGCAAATAGCAACAACAACAACATGTAGAGTATCTGTCTCTTAAGTGTGTTATTATCTATGAGTTATGTTTTGAAACTCTATTGTTTCAACTTTGTCTTATATTTATATGTTTACTTTTATACATTGCCTTAATAGAATTACATTTTATTCATGTTTCAATATTGTTTTATTGAAAACTAGCAGATACCTGCGTTTATTAAATCAACCACGTTAGATCTATCTAAACCGTTTAATCAAATGCAAGACTATAAAACATACATCGTTTTCACTTTTAATATTGGTCGTTTCTATTATTTTAATATTTCACCCCCTTTCCACCCCCGTCCGTAGGGGTGTCTCACCCTAGAGTTTTCTTTCACAAACAGTAAGTCATATGAGTATCATGTTTGGTTGAGAGCTATGCTGGAGCATGCACACGTACATTCATGATCTCGGTCATTTTGGACATTCCTTTCACTCTTTCTAAGCCCGATCCCGATTCGGAATGAACTTTGGCTCAAACGGCATCCAGAGTGTCACAGTTCATCTCAGCTACCCCAAAGACTATGAATTCGCCACTAATATAGGTCATTTTTCGGATTTTTACATTTCATCCCTTCCTTTAGAAGTGACAGGGGTTTCTTGCCCATACAGTAATTTTTCCAAATATTGTTATAAGTTTGGTTGAGACCTATGCTGAAACATACACCCTCATTCAACGGTAATCTCTGTTATTTTCTTTTAAAAATGTCTTCACTCCTTATCACCCCCTATGGGGACTGAACTTGGACTTTTCATTTCTATATACCGTACATATAAGTAGAAGAAAAAGAAGAAGATTAGTTTTAAGAAACACATCATAATGTTTACATACTGTTCGTTAGGCAACCTGCTGATGAGACTTTTTATGCGGTTTACTTACCTTCCCCTATTTTCCCCTCTTTTCTTTTCTTTTTTTCACCCTTCTCACCCCCTATTCCGAACTACCCATCAGCTTTCGTTCAAACCACTTCCTAAACTCTCCCAGGAGTAATAGGAACAAATTGTGTAATTTTCACTGATATCGGTCCAGTATTTTTTTAATCCATTCGAGACGTAAATGCAAACATTTATTTATATTTGGATAGATAGATAGATAGATAGATAGATAGATAGATAGATAGATAGATAGATAGATAGATAGATAGATAGATAGATAGATAGATAGATAGATAGATAGATAGATAGATAGTGCACCATTCCCGCGTCCAGGTGAGGATACATGAGATCCAGACTAGCTCTTGATAAATGATTCGATCTGATTAATGTTGCCGGGTTGTGGGTTCCGCTTGAGAAAGTACGCCGATGGCCTATGGTAAATCTCAACCTACGCAGAAGGACGTCTCCACCACGCTATCAGTCGGATACCACACTTGCATGTCGCCAAAATTAATCGCAAATATTAGGTCAATACAATATTTCAACTGATTCGCATGTGTCGCCAACGAATTCGCAATTAAAACTGAGTTATTACAGTCTTACACCTAGTTCTTATACTAAGTAGGCATTAAAAGAATTATGAAGTTTCACTCTTCAACTTTTATTGACTATTCAGTCCAAATACTAAGGAAATGTTACCTAATATATCGTTGAAAATGTCTCACACAACGTAGGTAGCTTCGTAATGTTATAAATATCTCAATCAGTTACAGTTAAGTTGAGATTTTTTAAAAAAATGTAAAACTTGTAATAAGTAGCTGAAATCTAGGCCATAATTATCGATTCATTAATACCTTGGCCTGTTGAAAATCTAGGTCATATATAAATAATGTTCGAAGAATCATTGAAATATTAAAAAAAAATATTAGTCAAGTAAAACATACTAAATAGAGTTGTAAGAATTAGATGCATCCAATTGGTTAAAAATGAAAAGAAAATTACACTCATTACTATATACATCATTCCAGATTATAGTCTTAAACATAATGTAGAACGCAGTGAAAATAGCCAAAAAAATAATTCATTAAGATTTGGAATCTCTTCTCTCTGAGCTAAATTACTCCCCAAAGTCATTTAAAGTTCCGTCATTTAACCTTTAACTCAAATTTGACTGGTGAAACGAATGCCATTTTGTGCTAAACCTAATATCTGTGTCCATACACAGTAGAAAATCATATGGGAAAGCAATGTCTGTTTTCTAAGGACTTCAGTTAAATAATATGCTTGAAAGTTCCCTTCGTTTTCATGTTTCATAGGATCCGATTTCCATATAAGCAAACTCAGGTCCGCTCTAAGTCGTGACTGATTTCAAATTAATACTATCATACGGCTTATGTGGTTAATTCTCATAATTATTACCTTAGTCCATGGTTAAAATTCAATTTAAGTGCGTATCTGGCTGAATGTAGCATTGCCAAGTGTATTTTATTAAATTTCTAACAAATTATACCACAAGTGGAAAAACGGGCATGTTATAAGACTCTACCTTCATCTAAAAATACGTATATGAATGACTAAGTCACCAGTGATGTGTGAACATGCTCACATAAAATCAGGAATTAGGTTACTATGTGTGAGAGTACTTGAAAATGGTCATAAATAACTCAGTGAAGGCCTAAATATTATCATCACTAGCCTCTTGGCTCATTTGATGATCCTACATACTCAAAACAACACTGTATTGATGGCATTGAGATCGTATCCTAACCTACTTTGAATGTATCTGGGAATAAAAACAGCAATTGAAAGCAGTACGTTTCAATATATCTTAGAATGCATAATTTGCACGTAATATCATCTCACAGAAGACTACTATGACCAACCTCTCAAATAAAAATAAATATCACCATCACAACTTAACATCCGCTTATATTATTACTTCATTCACTATTTACCATTCCAAATATCACGTAATATCCATATCAATGCATTACAAGCACCCATCTCATTAGATTCGATGCATATGTGCCATAACCTTCACATATAAAAACATTATTCTTACCGTCATAGTGTCAAAGAAAAGCTTATCATAATACTAAGCTGTGCTACTATATTTCGTCGCAAACATTCCCTAAATACGATCTCTTAACTTGCCATTCCGATAAAGCCATCAGACTTGTATATTGACACTCATATTACACTTTAACACTTCACTGATAATGATTAAAAATATCTATTACCTTCTCTCACACCACATTGATAATGTTGCGAACGGCTTTCACTGGTATATTACGCCTACATATGGGATTGACAGTAACATCAGATGAATACCTACATCCCTGTAATTACACTTCGATATATTATACGCACGCACAATGTCACAAAACATATCAACACATAGCCAAAAATAAAGGTTTCTACTTACGAACAACGACTCATAGGGGACTTAACTTTGCTTATTGGACCCTGTTTGCCATCTCGCTGTTGGTCATCGGGAATGGTAGGCCTCGCTCCATGGTTCTGCTTTAGGTAATCGGGTCCATCTCGTCTTCTCAGCTGACTTTCAATCCTCCTGGGTCATCAACCTCGTAAAGCGCCACCATAGTCGGAGTAGTCTTTGCCTTGCTCTTTTACAACATCATAGTGCTCTCTGGTACGTTTGGAAGAGAATAATACAATGTATTAGTTAGTGTTGTCATCTTGCAATTTATCTTCGTTTCGTTATGCCTATGATATCAGAATAAAATGTGCTCTGGGACGATTAGTCTCAATATAGTAGTTCTAATTGTGCTATTATTTGTAAAAACTCTCTCGTTTGCAGAGCGAATGTGATTTCTCCGTGTTTATTAGAAATGCACTTGACAGCTGGTTGGACTCTGCTGTCTACGATATGCAGTATCAGACAAATATAAAACTTCTAAGTCCAGCCGTGACGTATTTGCTGCACCAGACTTGCTAACTTCTTTTGCTGGTCTTTAAATTTCGCGCAGTTATTTGATCTCTAAGTTGACGTTGAGCGGGCTGTCCCCAACATTCTTGCAACTCACACATTACATACATCACTGTCCTTCACGACATCAACACACAGTTTCACGAACACAGCAGACTCCTCCCTACTTCGTCGGGGGGTCAGCCTTACAAGGGCTACATCGTCTAGCAACAGCTACACAAATTTAAGAGTGGGTGAATTTTAAATAATAATTTCATACCATGGCATTACGGGCGATAAATAGATGTTAGGCCACTTATAATCATCAATACCAAAAATCCACAGTTCTGCAAGCAAGTCAAGGATGAAAACATCCTCCGTCAATATTTGATCTTTAAATCTGATAAGCTGGCTCCTTTCTTTGCTCGACTCTGTCTTGCTCGCAGTAGTACTGAATTGTGAAGAATGGTCTAATGGAAGTCTCTTTTTTCTTAATAATTGGTTTAAATAATCCGCTTCTGTCATTCTTTTTTCACAGCCTTCTAAGTATGGTTCTTTCGGTGACTACCGGTTGAAAGGATTATCATTTCGGTTCGTGCCGATGTTAGTTGCTTTCACATTGACCTTTTAATGGCTTGAACTCCATTTTTGTTCCTACTGATGCAAATATAGAACGGTGAAATGGCACAATAGATAGATAAGGCATCCCGCGTCTTTTCCTACCACTTTTCCCACACCCTGGAATTGTCGCAGTTGTGAACTATGTCAAAAATGTTGAGCTGGCCTTGTTTTACGACGAAATGCTCTTCCGCATGCCTGTCATATGTGGAGGGAGGGATGTATTCACATTACCGGTATGTGCTTCTATGGTGGTTTATAATGTGGTGTGTTTCGTATACCTGAAGAGTAGTGTAGGAACATTCAGTCCCGAAGTTAGAGTAAATAACCAGACACAATTAAAATTCCTGAACCGGCCGGGAATCGAACCCGGACTGAGAATCAGATCCACTGACTATTTTAAATTCAAGCACATATTCATTTTAGTGGGTAAATTCCCAATTCTATGGCTGAGTAGTAAGTGTCTTGGCTTTCGGCCTTTCGGGCTTTGGGTTCAATTCCCGGATGAGTGGAAGGATATTGGTTAATTCCCTTGGCTTATGGACTGTGAATTTTTGCTGCTCCCAACATTCTTGCAACTCAAACATTACATACATCACTGTCCTTCACGACATCAACACACAGTTTCACGAACACAGCAGACTCCTCCCTACTTCGTCGGGGGGTCAGCCTTACAAGGGCTACATCGTCTAGCAACAGCTACACAAATTTAATAGTGGGTGAATTTTAAATAATAATTTCATACCATGGCATTGCGGGCGATAAATAGATGTTAGGCCACTTATAATCATCATTACCAAAAATCCACAGTTCAGCAAGCAAGTCAAGGTTGAAAACATCCTAACGATATGAGCTACGATTTTTTTTAAATAAAATATAATACAGTATACGAATATACTCTTTATTTCTTCCTCAAAATTGCAATCCTTTTCTTAATCATCATTATCCGATCGATTAGATTAGCAGTTTACCTTTCTCTACCACTACGAGCGCTAATGTGAGTCAAGGCAGAGTTTCACTGAAGTCCTTATAACTACATTCGGGGTGGGCATATTTCAAAAAAGTCAACAAACGCCCGAGGGTATTGAATCAGGGAACACATTGCAGAAAGAGTTATGCAAATAAGTTAATTTGGCTAGGATTTGAATAAAAAGAAAACGAGTAAAGAAACAAGGGACTTAAGGCTGTTTTTCTGGAACTGCATTTACGCTGAAAGTGATTTTCGAATTATTTTTTCAGTTAGATAGAGTTGTCCAAGAATGACAATTTAAAACCTTTCCAGACCCTTTATCCCTTCAACTTTCGGCACAGTTGATGAAATTGCTTCATTTTCAGTTTTACGTAGTATGGATACCCCTACATTATCTGCTAAGAAAAGTTTTCAACATTAAAATGCCTCGTGCACTGTCCAGGTTTCGAACCGAAGCCATATTACTGGGAAGCTAGTAATGATGTTTTTCTTTTACAAATTGGCTTTACATCGCACCGGCACAGACAGGGATAGGAAAGGTCTGGGAGTTGGAAGGAAGCGATCGTAGCCTTAATTAAAGTACAGTCCCATCATTTTCCTTGTGTGAAAATGAGAAACTACGGAAAACCATCTTCATAGCTGACGACGGTGGGGTTCGAACTCATTGTTAAGCGAGTAAAAGCTCACAGCTGGGCTCCCCTAACCACACGGTCAACTCACTTGGTCAGTAATGATGTCACTCCGCTGTGACGCCCTATAAAGGGACAGCTCAGACTCGATGGCTCAATGGTCAGCGTACTGGCCTTCGGTTCAGAGGGTTCCGGGTTCGATTCCCGGCCGGGTCGAGGATTTTAACCTTCATTGGTTAATTCCAATGGCCCGGGGACTCGGTATTTGTGCTGTCCCCAACATCCCTGCAACTCACAGACCACACATAACACTATCCTCCACCACAATAACACGCAGTTACCTACACATGGCAGATGCCGCCCACCCTCATCGGAGGGTCTGCCTTACAAGGGCTTCACTCGGCTAGAAATAGCCACACGAAATTTCATTTAGTTTAAGGGACAGCTGTTGTTTCATTTATTGTGATCATAACCGCAGTGCCCCTCGCTAATCACACCCGTATCATCAAAGATAACAATTAATATGCAATGTGGCTTTCACTTTTGGTGTTATATAACTTGTTAAGCTAGTAAACTTATTTCGTTCCACGCTATGCAGTTCCTCATTCTACGGCTACAGAACCGTCCCCGAACGTATCAGTTCGCCTTTGCCTTCACCTGAGAAATTGCCGCGTATTGACGATTTATCGCTCCGCGCAGCTGGGGTGTGCAGAGATACGATCGAACAAGATCTCAGTCCGTGTTTGGAATGGGCAGCAGGGAGCAAATGGATGAGAGGAGACGTGATGACGTCATCACAGTAGGACCGTGCGGTGAAAGGGAAAGCAGATCATACTGTTCCAGATATTTGAAAACATGAAGTCTGTATAATGGAGCTGTAACAGGGCCAGACTTCTGATGATCATATATATTGAGTGCTTCCAACAGAACAAGCTGTCTCCTCGTATTGCTTCCCTTTATTACACCGGCCTTCTCTCTCAGATTTCATCCATCGCTCCCGACTGATAGCCACACATTTGTCTTCCCGTCGCCAGAATTAATAGATGAATAGGATTCTACTCGCATACCTCTTCATAAAATGAAAATTCTCAGCCTGTTTCCAGTCATTTGGCCGAGTCAGGAATGGAATGAATGAAGCCCCCATCTAGCGGCGAGGATAGGAAGTGTGCCTGTCGCACTCCCCCGGGACAACGATTAGTGACTGACAGATGAGTGTTTGGAGAGTGTTTCTACAATGAAAACAACAGGAGAAACCGGAGTGCCCGGAGAAAATCCTGGCCTACGCTTTTTCCAGCACAAATCTCACATGGAATGGCCGGGATTTGAACCACGGAACCTAGTGGTGAAAGGCCAGCATGCTGCCGCCTGAGCCACGGAGACCACGGAGATTGACTGACAGATGAAGTGAAATTATATTGGAGAGTATTGCTGGAATAAAAGATGACAGGGAAAACTGAAGTACCCGCAGAAAACCCTACATCGCCTCCGCTTTGTCCAGCACAAATCTCATATAGAGAGACTGGAATTTGAACCACGGAACCCAGCGGTGAGGGGCCGGCGCTCTGCCGCCTGAAGAACTACGGAGGCCCTGCCTGTTCACTGAGTTTCAAAAGTATTAGAGTGTAAAATATCAGGTAACCTCAATGTGTATCCAGCATTGTTTTATCCTTCCTTTGCTGAGTTTTCCTCTTCCATCTTCATTGCCTATGCTTTCTAGGTTAACGTTTGTTCTCTTCTTATATCCATAATATTGAGAACCAGAAGACCTAAAATGTGATGGTGACAAAGATTAATTTTGTTTCGAATGGCAATATACCTCAATGAAATAATAGGAAAGCAAAATCAAGGCATCCAAGCCTTGGGAGGAGTTGTAATATTATTAAAATATCTGCCTACAGTTGCGCGCTAATTGTGATAAATAAAATTGTATCAAAATATTAATGTTTGTACCATAATTGAATGTAATTATCACTTGGCGACTTCCAATGAAATGAAATCAAATGTATAGTAAGTGAATAAACAATACATGATGATGATGCTCATAATAATAATAATAATAATAATAATAATAATAATAATAATAATAATAATAATAATAATAATAATAATAATAATTGTCTCAAGATCTTTCCTGACTGTTGTTTTACTTTAATTCAACCCTCTTCCTTTCTCCGGGCTTGGGGCTGGTAACAGCCAACTACTGAGTACTCAATCCACTCACCAGGTGTGGGAAAAAAACTAATTAAAAGTTCAGTCCATCTCACACAGCATTAGTACCATGGTTACCGCATGCATCAGCAATATCTACGCGCGGTATGACTGTCCTGTTTATTTCTCTCAGACGACTCGCCGATGACGAAGCACAAAGCTGCCAACCACTGTACTTAAGAACTAGTCCATCTGTTAGCAAAGGGGGTCTGGGGGATAAGCCCCCAGTCTGAAGTCTCGAACGGCAAGCAAAGGGGGTCTGGGGGCGTAAGGCCCCTGGTCTGTACTGGTCAGGGTAGGGCATGGATAAGACCATTGGTCTGGATTGGTTACGGTACTAAGCCCTGGACCACAATCACCTTTCTTTTCACATGTTACGGCACTTAGCCCTGGACCACAATCACCTTTCTTTTTCACATTACTACAACACGGCATTCTATGTGGGTTACTGGTCAGGAGTCCGACTCATTGGCTGAATGGTCAGCGTACTGGCCTTCGGTTCAGAGGGTCCGGGTTCGATTCCCGGCCGGGTCGGGGATTTTAACCTTAATTGGTTAATTCCTACGGCACGGGGGCTGGGTGTATGTGTTGTCTTCATCATCATTTCATCCTCATCACGACGCGCAGGTCACCTACGGGTGTCAAATAGAAAGACCTGCAACTGGCGAGCCGAACCCGTCCTGGGATATCCCGGCACTAAAAGCCATACGCCATTTCATTACTGGTCAGGAAAAAATTGATTGATAGCAGCAAAGCCTACTACGTCTTTCTTCGTACATAGCGCCTCCACATCTAGGCAGCAGTGCATCTGCCCATTGTTGATACAGAAAACATATTCTATTGGCATGGCATCCTGCGATGGATGCGTTATTAATGTTACAAGTTTAATTATTAGTGAATGAGAAGTTCAATCGTGTTGTTTTTTCATGTCGTCGCCGAGTACAAGGGGGTCGGAAATGTGGTTGGTATGCCAGTGCTAGAAAAAATACTTTCTTTGTATGGTTTGTAGTGTTTAGAATCGTAATTACTGCATCGAAACGTCTCAACTATTTCAACATGTTCTTATATAATCGTGGCTGGCGGTGGCACGAATGGACTGTGCCATCGCCTGAGGATTTGCCCTATAAAATGTCACTGCCATACTTCAAGATAGCCAGACATTGTTAATCTTATTTGTTTCGTATGGTTATTCTTTTACATTGCCTCACTCTTAGGTCTTTTCATCGCGTAAGTTGGTCATAATTTCTGCCTGTATTGAATTATGGGAACGGCATTTCACTGGACTAGCCTTCAACCAATGGCAGAGTCCATTCGCCCACCGTCAGCCATGATTACTATGTTATAAACTTGCGTGAGTAACGCTGAACTTTTACCAAAAACTACCTTTATTCTCGCTAATAAACACTCGTTAATACTTACAATATCAATTTATTTTGATTTAGCAGCGTACAATGATTCGTACCTAGTTTTCTTTGTAAAACAACAACGAAGTACGTTTCTTTGCTTATTTCAAAGCCCTCGAAAACAAATCTAAGGAGTAACAAGAATCAAAGAGGTTACACTAACTGATCTCACACAACACCAGGTAATGCAAATTTGCAGGAACGCAAAATTAAGATATTACAACTCACTTATTAAACCTGAAGCACTATACGCCTCGGAAACATCGGTCATTGGAGGCAAATCACTTATTAAAGCGATTGAGAAATAGTAGAGGAAAATATTGAGAAAAATCTTTGCTCCAGTCCACTTAGAGGGAATCTGGATCAAACGGAAGTCTCGGGAGCTTTATCAGTATTCTGAAACGACCACCGACACCATCAGGAAAAGGCAACGAGCTAGCTCGTTGGGAAAAGGCGATTAAAATTCTATGGCCACATTCTCAGAATAAACAATGACAGGTTCACCGAAAGGTTTCTCTATGTTGTCTATCTTGTCTAATATCTCTTTTACTCCGTGAACATCTTTGTTTGTGTTCATTTGTTTATATATTGTCTCCGTAAGTAAAGAGAGTGTACATAGACATGATGCTCAACTTTGTTCTTGTGACCTTTGTAGTGAGACTCATTGCGTGTGATTTCGCATATTAAGTGTAATATCACGATAATAAGTGTAGTGGCTGGGTGAAATATTAGAGCCCATAACCTCTCCAACAACAACAACAACAGAGGAATTGCTACACAAAACTGTGTTTCATTAACCTCGCTCTCCCATGACGATCACGAATCACGACATATTCGGTGCCGAAAACACGGGAGTCAGAATACTCACGTTACGAAACATTTAAGTTTTGCGTCGTGTTTAAAACATTTAAACATCAAGGAGCTAATAAGATTTTAAACAGTATAGTGCCACAGCAACGCGTCACGACCAACAAGAAAAGAGCATACTTCATCACGAGAGATAAGTTCCTAGCTAAAATTAAATTTTATTTTGAACCCTTTGTAGATGAATTTGCGCTATATCTTGAATGTCTGAAGTAGCTCTAAAATTAGAAGACGATTAGGTATATGGTTAGATTGTATCGGACCTGCATGCAGCCATCTTGTTAAGCATCTCCAAAGAGGTTATCTGGTAGAAACTCGATGCAATAAGAGGATTCTAACACGGTTGAATTGGCACGTGGCGCTATCTAGCGGACAATGGAGGGACTACTTGTACATTGGCACGGCCAACTTGATGCGTCGCTCTAGCTAGCTCCTAACGGAGCGCAGCGAGGGATCCAGTCGGACTTGACATCGGTCATCTTGTCATATATCAATCAGCTATTAACTTCGAATCTAATTTCCAAACATTATTATAATCCTATCTATCGTACATAATTATGGCTCAACCTTCGCAGCTGGACAAACTGAAACGAAAGCGCTGTTCTCAACGTTCAAAAGTCTCTCTCTTTTCTAGGGAGATAAGTAAATTTAACGATTCCTCACCAATTGACGAAGTAGAACACAATTTGAATCGACTGCTGGAAAGTTAACGCTTTTGGACGATGCCATTCATGATCTCATAGCCGACGACGAATACGAAAACGAAATTCAGATATCTGAAGAGTATATAGAAAGTGCCAAGCATGCAATCCGCAGGGATAATAAACTCTTAGCAGCAAATAACTTCACTGATACACGGGATTTAGCTCCACAATCAGCTTCATTCACAGCCGACTACCAGGTTAGAACTGAGAGGGGGGACATCGAAGCATGGTCACGTTTCTGGGAACAATTCCAGTCTTCGGTGGACAAAAACCTGACAGTATCTTTCTACGACGCCTTTCTACGGGGATACTTGAACGGCGAACCGAAACATTTGATTGATGGAATATCCGTTACAACGGAAACGTATGAACAAACTAAAAGAATCCTTCAATCACGTTACGGAGACAAAAACAGAATAATTCAGTCTCACTTAGGTTTTCTCGAACACCTTCAGCCCGCTATTTCAGACAATCCTGATATTCTCAATTCCACATTTATAGAATGTCACCGAAGAGTTCCAACCCTCGCCTCACTAGGAGAAAATGTGGACTTGTGTGGAAAAATGTTAGCTCCGAAAATCCTCCGTGCCTTCCCCGACGATCTTTGCCGACGTTGGCTTCTTCACGCCAAAAGATCAGAATTCGAGGTTCAGAGTGCTTTGACCACACAAAAGGTACGAGGGGATTTTTCTGTAACCACTCTTTGCGTACCGACAACAGCCAATTACAATATTAACGCCAGAGCAAGTAAGTCCAAATCTAACAACAAATGACCACCAAATTCACACTGCGTTTTCTGTGAGAATAACGGCCACTGGGGACAAGACAAACATCAAGGAGAGAATTGAGAAACTGAAGGCTACGAATAGATGTTTTTTATGCCTTAATAGCGGACATAATACACGACAATGTGTTGAACGAGACAAGGCAAAATGCACAAAATGTAAGAAACAACACCATGTTTCCATCTGTGATGTCAACGAAACTCTGCCTACTTCCGGGGGTAAAACTACACTCCAAACTTCACATTTCTTCCGACCGTGCGAGTGTGAATAACGGGACCAACTGGGAAAAGTAAACTTACTCGATGCATTCTAGAGGCCGGAAGCCAGTCGAGTTTCATCAACACATTCTTGGTTGATTCACTCCAGCTTGAGGTTACTGACAAAAGAAATCTTGTAGTGACTTCATTCAAGACATCTTGCATCACAAGTTCCAGACGACAGATAAAATTTGATATTACTGGATTTTCTACTAACGCCAACCTCAAACCCTCGGCCTTTGAAAGTAATAATACATATTCACGCCATCCAGCAGTATCACGTGACATGAATGCACTGGCATCAGTAGGTAAATTAAGACTAGCCGACCCGAACGACGATTCATGTGAGCTTCCCATCGAAATTCTCATCGGCGCAGACCATTATTGGAAGGTCGTGAAGATAGACCAACCAATTCGAGTAACGTCATCTTTAGTCCTCCTCCCAACGATATTTGGACGGGTCCTCCGTGAGAATAGATCTGACACTACAGTCAACCAAATTACAGTCCAGCACATCTCCCTCTGCAACTAAATAACAACCAATAAGATTTCTCATGTATCAGGTGATACCGTACGAACATTCTGGGAACTGGAGGCCATCGACAACACATAAAATCAAGAACGTGTATTGACAACTAAAGACAGTACCATTCTTCAAGAATTCCATGAATCTTACAGGATGAAGATGCCAGAAGAGTTGTAAAACTTCCCAGAAAGAAAGACGTCCTACTCTCTAGCAATCTATCCATCGCAGAGAGACGCTTCTATAGCCTGGAGAAGAAGATGCAGACAAATGAAGAATTTAAGATTATTTATCACCAGTTGATGCTTAATTGCATTTCGAAATCACAAGTGGAAATTGTTCTTGCCGACGACACAACTAAAGAGATTTTATTTACCCCATCACGCAGTTAAGAAATATGAAAATGGTAGCACTAAATTCAGAATCGTTTTTGACGCTTCCTCACATGAAAAGAGTTATCCATCCCTCAATGTTTTTTTTATAAATGGGACCAAACTTGCATCCTGAGATACTTGCCACTTTGCTGCGTTTTCGGTCACATGCTAAAGCAATCGTTTGCGACCGACGTTAGGCATTCCTACAGTTGAATCTTCACGACGATGACAGAAATTTGACTACATTTCCTTTGTACCGAGTGGAGCTGAATAACGAAGGGGACTATGCCACGAAGGACGACATCATTACATATCGTTTTACACGCCTTCCCTTTGGACTAACTAGTAGCACGTTTTTATTATCAGCCATTCTACGAGAGGTAGCAGCACTGAAATCAGGCAGATATCCGAAGGCATCCGCAGTAATAGAGAAGCGTACCTTTATGGATGACTTTAAAGCTAGTGAAGAAGACAACAACGCGGTCATTACGCTTTACTACGAACTCACCGCTTTACTGAAGAACATCAAGCTGCCTCTCCCTAAATAGGCCACAAGTTCTACATCTCTTCGAGATATATGGAAAGGTGAGGCCAGGACTACAAGTCAGAGACGAGTGTTTTAGGAGTGGACTGGAATTCCCTGGACGACTACATCTTTACTGATCAGTCTGATATCAATGAGATCCTATTAAGAAAACCTGGAACTAAGCGAATCGTTCTCCGTGCAACATTCAAATTTTACGATCCACTTGGTTTATTCACTCCAGTCTCCACCATCGCTAAAGATCTCTTTCAAGACATTTGGCTCAGAGGAATCGGCTGGGAAGAAATATTACTATCAGATCTCGCGCAACGATGGCATTCATGGACGGCAAAACTGCCGTTTTATCAGCGTTGCATGTACCGAGATGGATTGGTATATCCAAAATACAAAAACAGTCCGAAATTCACGTGTTTCGCGACGCGTCCGAAAGGGCCTACGGAGCTGTACTATATGTGCGAACCACAACTGAAAACTCATGCCTGATACGATTAGTCTGCAGCAAGACTAGGGTTGCTCCTGTGAAGAAAATCACACTTCCTAGATTGGAACTACTCGCCACATTAATTGGCTCACGTCTGAACTACTTCTGTAAGGCGACTGATTTCAACGTCACCAAAGATGTCTTACGGAGTGACTCAACAGTGACACTTGGTTGGGTAAGAAATAATCCCAACAAATGGAATACGGTTGTGTGTAATAGGGTGACTTAAATATTACGCTACACTACGCCGAGTCAATGCAGACACTGTCCAGGAACCCAGAACCCACCGGATCATCTCACCCGAGTAGTTCAAGCCGATGATTTTCTCTCACTTGATCGCTGGTGGAATGGACCAGATTGGCTGATTCAGGAACAATCTTCCTGGTGTCTTGACATCACTGACAACGGCATAACACTACCAGAAGGAAAGAAATCACCCCCACAAATTCTAGCGATAACAATGAGAGAACCACTTGCGAACGTTGAACGATTCAGTTCCTACTGGAAAGTACTACACGTCCTAGCTTGTGTCCTGCGCTTTATAGATGCAGCGAAGGAGAAGAAGAAAGGAACATCCCACGCTTTGACAGCTGCGGAACTGGAAGTTGCTCGAAACTACTGGATTCGAAAGGTCCAAGAAGAATGCTTCACCAGCGAATTGACAGCGCTTCGGAAAGTGTTCCTCTTCTCTCATCACTCCCATAGCACGCTACCATCCATTTTTTAAGAATGATCTTATTCGACTTGGAGGGAGACTGCAATTCGCCGACTTATCTATGACAGAAAAACACCCAGTACTCCTAGACCGACGTCATCGTTTCACACAACTCTTGATTATGCAGACGCACGTAAGACTTCACCATCTAGGAGTTCGGTTCATTCTAGCAGGACTTCACAGTGAATTCTGGATTCTGCGAGCTCGGCAGACAATCAAAGTCATTCACACATGTCTTCCGTGCAAAATAGCTCACGACGTTTCACTTCAGGAAGTAGAAGCTCCCTTACCTCTGGATCGCGTCTGACCTGTACGACCATTTTCAGTCACAGCAATCGAATTCGCCATCCCACTCGATTTCAGTGTCTGCCACCAAGTCAAGAAATCGTATATCGTATTATTCACTTGCGCTACTTCGCGCGCTGTTCATCTGGAGCTAGCAACAGATATGTCGACTGATAGATTTCTGATTACTCTTCAACGGTTTGTGGGTCGCCGTGGGTTACCAGACACCGTGTACTCAGATAACGCACAAACTTTCCACGCGTCTAACAGAGAGCTGATAGAGCTCCTCACTACAATTGAAGATCCCAAGATACATCATTACTTAGCCCCCTGTGGGTGGAGGTGGTAGAATAACACCCATGGTATCCCCTGCCTGTCGTAAGAGGCAATAAAAGGGGCCCTAGGGGCTCTGAACTTTGGAGCGTGGGTTGGCGATCACTGGGCCCTTAGTTGAGTCCTGGAATTGCTTCCACTTACTTGTGCCAGGCTCCTCACTTTCATCTATCCCATCCGACCTCCCTTGGTCAACTCTTGTTCTTTTCAGACCCCAACGGTATTAGAGTACTCGAGGCCTCGGGAGTCTTTCATTTACATGCCCTTCGTGGCCCTTGTCTTCCTTTGGCCGATATCTTCATTTTTCGAAGTGTCGGATCCCTTCCATTTTTTCCCTCTGATTAGCGTCATATAGAGGATGGTTGCCTAGTTGTACTTCCTCTTAAAACAATAATCACAACCACCACCTGCCTCAGAAGAAAAGTGCTAGGCTGCTCACGAAGAGGGTTTAAATACAGTCCTTGTGAACATCGAATCCACCCTAAACTCACGCCCCATCGTGCATGACGGAGACGACTGCGGAGCCTTAACACCATCCCATTTCCTCAATGGAAAAAAGACTACGACTCTTTTAACAGGTCCGGAGCCAGAAACAAAGAAAGTTCCGTATGATGATGAAATTAACGGATGATCTCTGGCGGTGGTGGAAGAAGGAGTACGTCCTCCAACTGCGAAACTACCACGAGGTTAAACGTACTCACAGTGGAATTCGAAACTCCGAGTAGGAGATATTGTTTTGTGCTGCCCAGATTGATGTGGAGAAGAGCTCGCATCGAGGAACTTCTCCAAGGAGGAGACGGACGGGTAAGAACAGTCATCCTGTGTCAGCCAGGTGGATCCAGAATTAGCCGACCGTTACAACTGACCATCCCTCTGGAGACTGACCAGGGTGGGTAGGATTTTGGGGATCTTGCCTAATATCTCTTCTTTTACTCCGTGAACGAAGTACCTTTGTTTATGTTCATTTGTGTATATATTGTCTCCGTAAGTAAAGAGAGGAATTGCAACATAAGGGTGTGTTTCATTAACCTTGCTCTCCCAACACGATCACGGATCACGACACTCTACCTTGATCTCTCAATGAAAGTCAAGAACAACTGGCTTAGTGAAATAGAAAAAGACCTTCAGGAAACTGGCATCCAACAGGATATTATTCAAGATCGGCTGCATTTCAAAAAAAACAGTCAACAACCATTATTTTGCAGAGAAAATGAATACCAGGACCAATAAATCATGGAGTGAAGAACGGAGGAAAATGTTCAGTGCCCAGATGAAGAAAGAATCAACATCAACTAAATATCGCGCTCCGCAGATGGGCACAACGCTGTCGAGCATAAAATATTCCACTCAGGTCGTGTTCATAGAGCTGCAGAACTCGTAATCTCATAATTGGGCCTTACCTAATCTCCTAAAAACGAAGTTCCTACCTGTTAATTCGTTTTTAGGGGATTAGGTAAGGCCCAAAAAAGAAACTATCTATATTCTGACCTAACCACAATCTGTACATTAGCATTTCAGGAAAAGACAATACATATAAGATAGCAACACACTCTGGAAGACTCCCTACATATATTCAATAATCATAGAATAAAAAAGGCAATGACAGCGAGGACTACACTACCATTTGTAGTGAGCCCGACGACCAATTATTACAATGCATGTACAGTATAAGTTATATTGCCCTTCATTGTTTGTGTGTACCAGTACAAATTCCCGGCCATCAGCATCAACACATGGTATCTCACTTTGATAGTCTACCTTTTTTTTTCACTAACACGAACACTTGGTTTTAAAGACAGTTTCATTTGCACAAACATACGCTGTTGACCTATGCCTTGAAACAGAGTCATAGGTTACCGAAGGTTGCAACGAGATATGGAAGACTAAAGGCATGCACTTAGATCAGTACCTTAGCACTAGAATTGTATAAGTATTAAAAAGCAAACAACAACACTATTCCGTTCGTCCATATTCAAACGTACACTCGTTTATGTTCGCAGTCAAAAGACATAGTAGATAAATTTGACAGTTAACTCTTCCATAAATTGCTCCCGAGTGCTCGTTATGTTCCTTGGATCGCGTTTTCCCAAAGTATATGTAGACGTTCCCCTCCCCACTCCTTCAAGATATCTTCATACTCCTGCCGCCTGTCTGTCCAATAATGAGCGAGAGATATCCACGCTATGGCAACACGTGGGTATCCCGACCGCGTCCGAAGTTTGACTTATGGACTCCCCGTGTGACTCACTAAAGTTTTCCTTGGATGTTTCTCCAAACCTGGACCATTGAAGCATCGTCCTCCTTTGTGAGCAAGTGCGTATTTATCGCCTTGGCCAGACATCCCCTAATGAATGAATGTACTAACTTACTGCCCTCATCCTACAGCCACTAATAACAAGCAGTTGAGGAGGGAATTCCACAGTGCATAGACGCAGAATACGAGGCTCGTAGCTAACGTAAATTTAGCAAGTGAATTTTTTTAGTGTGGCAGCTTTCAGTGCACCCCAAGTAAGTGTTACGGAAGTGATTAGTGGTCACAAAAGGCAAACATTTAATGAAATAATAATGTCGCACAAGGTGGAGCAATAGCCAATGGAAGCCATAATTTAGCAAGCCGTGCAGGAAGTGCTCAGCATCAACGATAATAATAATAATAATAATAATAATAATAATAATAATAATAATAATAATAATAATAATAATAATTTCGTTTTACGTCCCACTAACTACTTTTTGGCGGTTTTCGGAGACGCCGAGGTGCCGAAATTTTGTATTCTTCAGATGGTATCTGGTCACAGCCCATCGCTTTCCTTTCCTTTAGGTTCTGGATTGCCTTCTCCATTCCCCATTTTTCTATCCTTGGTCCTCTGGATCCTGCTCATCCTCCAGTATCATTGTTCCATGATCAGCTTGATGATCGTAAGATCTTTTATATATTCCGTCCACTCCTTACTTTCTTCTAAACTTGATGTCATCTTTCCGTGTTTGTTCATTATTCTTTGTTTTCTTATCTTCCTTGGATTGCTCCTCATCAAGCTCCTTGCTGATCGATACATCTCTTCTATTTTTCCCTCCTTTTCCAACTTTTCTATTTCTTCACATTGATTTTTCATCCATTCTTCCCTGGCCTTGTCAGTTGTCCTTATCAGCTCATTGTTTAGTTTTCTGTATTGTATTCTTCCTTCATCTGAGGAGCCATTTTCCCATTTTCTCCGTTCATCCATTTTATCCAAAACCTTCTTCGTTATCCATCCCTTTTTATTTCTTTTACTTCCGACTTTACCTACTTCTTCGTCTAAGGTTTTCACTATTGCAGTCCTGATGGTGAACTATTCCTGTGATACATTCATACTCATTCTCGAGTTTTCCAACTTTTCTTCAGTCCTTCTTATACAAAATCCGACATTTTCATTCTTCAGTTTTGTTACGTCCCACTTCTTTCCAGGGTGCAGTCGTGTTCTTATATCTGCCACTAGCAAGTTGTGGTCTGTATTTGCATCTGCCCCAGGAAATGTTTTAGCTATTTTGATGCTGTTTTTGAACCTTTGATTGAGTATAATGAAATCTATCTTATATCAGGCTGTATCACCGGGACTCTTCCATGTGTACAGCCTCCGTTTATGGTTCATAAACCAGATGTTAGCAGTCCAAAGGTGAAGGCTCTTGCATAAATCAATTAGCTTTTCTCCTCTTTCATTTCTTCTCCCTAATCTGTAATCTCCGACCACATTACTCTGTCTTCCACTTCCCACTACGCTATTCCAATCTCCCATCATTGCAGTTCTTACTGGACCTTTTCCATTGTCCTCAAACACCTCCTCTATCTGTTCATAAATCCGGTCTACCTCTTCCTCATCCGCATCCGTTGTAGGCATATACACTTGAATGATCAGAATATCAACAGGGTCACTCTGTATCTTGATTGCCAGTACCCTATCACTTACAGGCACCATCTTAATTATACCACTATCTAGAACTTTCCTATACAAAGTCCTACTGCTCCCTGCCTATGTTCTCCTCCCTTATAAATCACCTTGTAATCTCCAGATGCAAGCTCTCCTTCTCCTTCCCATCGCATTTCGCATAATCCTAAAATACTGATATCTTATTTATCCATTTCCCTCTTGACATTCTCGAGTTTCTCATTCATCGTTCTGACATTCCAAGTACCAATCCTCAACAGTTCAGATGTCTTTTTCCCCTTCCGTTCAATCTTCACATCACATGGTTCTTCTGATACAGCCTCCACCCGGAGATCCAAATGTGGGTGTGTTACTCCAGAATTGAATTTCTTAGGAACAGCCATGTACATTGATTTTGTACAGTGGGACTAGGGATACTACAAGAGCCTTTAATGCGGTGGTTTCCCCTTGCCTTCAGCATCCTATGCCGTTCACTTCCTATAAGCTCATCCGCCTTTAGGGGTTATTTCTCACCCCAAGGACAAGAGGGTGCTCTTTTCTCCACCCGCTCATCCGCCCTCTTAGAAGGCTGTTGGCCCTTTGTAGAGGCCTTTAGTGGTCGTCGGGTTTCTTTAAATTGTACTCGTATTAATCCCCGAGTCCAGGGTTGCCTCTTCCGCCATCTCCACTCTACCCTCCACCTTCTCCGCCGTAGATGCCGTTGAGGTCTTCACTCGTAACCCTGAGCTGGGACCCACACCAGATGTTTCACATTGGGTCAGTGTGCTCTGAGACCCACATAGGCAGGGGCGCCACTACCTGGATAGGGCTGCCTCCGAAGAGGACCCCTACCTGCTACCTGTGTGTGGATATTTGTTTAAAGATTATTGATCCTTAATCCAGTCTACATCACAACATTAAGATAATTTCACAAGAGAGACTGGAAAGGAAAGATATTGTATGAAAATTCTTGTTACTGTAAAATATGAACTTCATAATATATACTAACCACAACAGTTGTGCGTGGATTTTTTTTCTTCTGGGATCTTCCTAACATATCCTCCTTGAATTGCGGCCATTACAATTCCAACCACAAAAAACATATAGCCTTGTTGCACTGATGTATATTTGAAGGCATGGTGGGTCAGGAAAGTTATAATGAACTCAAGACCAGAGTTAATAAACATGTAGAAAAAATATACCAGACGAAGCCTGTGCAGCTCAGACATGTCTTCTGCTGGGAGATCTGCCAACGCTCGAAACCTAAATAGATCTCGAATATTTATATATATAAATGCTTCATTCATCCTTTGTACTAATGATCTGGCCCTCTTTTCCCGGGGTAATGATTCAGGCCACAAAAAGCACATTTATTATCCCTAGGGTAAGGGAAAAACCGGCAGGATAAATGTACCAGTTACCTATTTGATTACGTGACCAGGAGGAAAACCTGCACCAATAACAGGTCCAATAATGAAGCCTATTGAAAAGGCTATTCCCACAAGTGCCATTCCCGACCCTCCCTCTTTGGGAGTCAGAACATCACTCCCTGTGGGTGGGGGCGGTAGAATAACACCCATGGTATCCCCTGCCTGTCGTAAGAGGCGACTAAAAGGGGCCCTAGGGACTCTGAACTTTGAGGCGTGGGTTGGTGACCACGGGGCCCTTAGCTGAGTCCTGGCATTGCTTCCCCTTACTTGTACCAGGCTCCTCACTTTCATCTATACTATCCGACCTCTCTTGGTCAACTCTTGTTCTTTTCCGACCCCGATGGTATTACGTATGGAGGCCTAGGGAGTCCTTCATTACAACGCCCTACGTGGCCCTTGTCTTCCTTTGGCCGATTCCTTCATATTTCGAAGTGTCGGACCCCTTTCATCATTTTTTCTCTCTGATTAGTGTTATATAGAGGATAATTGCCCGGTTGTACTTCCTCTTCAAACAATAATCACCACCACCAGTCAGAACATCAGCTATTATAGCCAAATACAGGCTCACATTGCCAATAAAACGTGCCGCGACGAACAGAAGAAATGTCGACGACAATCCCCACAAGAGGTACGTGAAGGCAATGCCCACAAGACAAAGCAGCATCATAGGTTTCCGGCCATAGACATCTGATAGAGCTCCAACAATCGGGGAAGAAACAAATTGCAGGAACGAGAACATGGAGCCAAGAACACCTCCAAATAAAACAGAACTTGACTCATCAGATGCTCCCACAATCTGTTGAAACCATTTAATTTGGTTCAGAGGATACTTATAAAGACCATTCATGGCATCATTCTTCCGGTAGACGTCCAGTAAACTAGGAAATAAAGGCAATATCATTGTGAAACCTAGGAGATCCAGTATCAATGAAACTATCACAATATAAGTAAGTTTCTTGCCTTGTACAAAAGGCTCAGGATGCACTCTCTGTTCAGTATTTTCAGGATGCACTCTCTGTTCATTATTTTCATCATGTTCCCTCTCAAGAACGTTTGGAGCTGATTGTAATATACGTGGCTGGGCCCCAGGCTGTCTCCGTTATAATTCTGTGTCTTGATTCATGACCTTATCATGTTTAATCATCCCTTAAAGCATACACCAGGACCAGAACGTATATCACACCGAAAGAATGTACATATCCGATTTCCTGAGTTTATAATTTGATACTTACTTGTCTCTTGCCACAATAGCAAACGTTCAACTTAAAAGAGCACAACGTGGTCTGGTTATCCGATTAAAAAATATCAATGATAACAATATTAACAATAATAACTGTAATAGTATTAATAAATGTAATTACACATAAATAAATGAAATATGTAAGTTATTCATTAAATTAAGGTAAATGATTGTGGTACAAATTCAAATGTAGGCACTTTAGTTGTTTATAAGTGGATGTTAGATCGTTAATATCTTCTAAATGATTCAATTATGTTAGATTCTCGCGCAGTAGTTATACATTTGTGTCGACATACATGGAGGTAGATATTCATCCTAAAAGACAAGAGCAATTCTAATTAGAGAGTGTGAAATGAATAATATGATGATGCCATTGCAATGAAACCAAGGAATATGGAAGGTTATGCCATGTGAAATGTGAAGTGCAGAGTGGTAGAATACTTTAAGATTATATGTGAAGTGATGTTCGATATACTGAAATATGAAGGTTAGATATTGCCATAGGAAATCAGAGTAGGGTTATATATATGGATATGAGAATAAACCGAAGACATGTTGAGAATAGATATGATGATATTGATCCAATGAAGTGAATAATTGGGAATGGAATAATGATATTAAGCGTCAAGATGAGTTATATATGAGGATTATTGAAAAGAAATGGAAGATATATGAGATGATGTGTGAAATGTAGGTAATGTTTTGATGTTATAAGAGTATAATGAAAATGGAAAGATAGAATATATATTGCTACGATGATAAAAGAAGAAAATGTTTGTTTTTAAAGAGAAGGATGATGTTATTTGACGCAACCTAGGATCATTTATGTTCGTGAGAACATGATTATATTTCATTGATAAAGAATCCATATCCTACGACAATGACAACGCATTGTGGTAGTTATAATGTGTTATGGCAGGATTAGATCATCACAATGAATTCTTATGGGAAGTGTTGGTCATTAATTTGATAAATTTTAATCTAGTATTCCTACCATAAAATTATAATTTCCTGGATGACAAACATGACATTAAATCACATGGATAGGCAATACCTTATTTTCTATAAATAATTCCAGAAGGATAAGTTGTTTCTAGTATATTCATGAAAGGTATTCCTTGCATATTTAAATAAATCACACAAGGTTATACGTTAAAGTTCAGACACTCATGTGACAATATATGTTTGATTAGTTATATTTTATGGTTAATTTGGATCGAATATTAATTTGATAAATGATACAATGATGACTAATGTTAGATTTTAAGATGAATATTAGCATATGTTTTTGCTAACAAGAAATACTTATCTTTTTCCCGACGCACACAAATATATTATGATAATCCAGAGACAAGCATAAAACGTAATCCTCATCCTAAGTTATCAGAAGAAAGGAAATGAATTATGATACCGATAAAATTATATATTTTATGTAATTCAAACAACTTAACTTTATCCTTGACTTTCCAACTGAATTTGTACTTATTTGAAGAAATTTTAAATTATATCTTCTTGATTTGTATAATGATGTGAAAGTGATTTATAAATTCATTTCACATTTTAATAATTATTAGTATACATAACCAACATTTCAATGAGGTCAACATTGATAGTTTTATGCTATCGAAGCAGATTCAATTAATTCAATGTAAGATAATTTTTCCTTCATTTCATTTTCTTTTTCTCAAGTTTCAAACTTGAATAAATGATTATATTTAAGGTACCGTATACTAGAAGTGGTATTTATCAATTTTGGTTAAGGATATTAGATAGATTTAGAATTAAGGCGTCAAATAGATCATATTTTTCTACAGCCAACGATTCGTAGGGTGGAAACGTCCATCATCATTACTGGCAAATAAGGCGTTTATTAAGATGCCGTTCTCTTTTCGGAACTCATGTTAAATATATACATACATCGAACCCTGAGAGTAAGCTGGCCTGGATTCCTTTTACGTTCCCGCCCTAGACGCAGCAAGGGCGTGGGGGCCAATTTTTCTTCTTACGCCCTTAGTACGTAGCGTAGAATGTAGGTCGAAAATAAAGAGGTGTGTGAAATTATTTCTTTCCTATAGTATTTGTGTCGGCCTGCGGATCCCAAGATACCGGGTTCAAACCCGGCAGAGGTAGTCGGATTTTTGAAGGGCGGAAAAAAGTCCACTCGACACTCCATGCGTACGATGTCGGCATGTAAAAGATCTCTGGTGATACATTTGGTGTTTACCCAACAAAATTAATTAAATCTCAGCCAAAGACGCCCAAGAGAGATCCGGTTTACTCTGTCTGCCATCTAGTGGGCCTAGTATAAATCGGAACGTCGAAATTGAAGAGCAGACAGCCAGATGGCGTCAAATCGAAATGTCTGCACAAGTTAGCTGAGACCATACGATTATTATTATTATTACTACTGTTAACATTAGTTTTTACTGATATTTCCGCTACGGAGGGACACATTCTCCACTTAATTTCTTTATTTAGGTGTAAGGTGTGATTTAAATATGTTTATCTATTTATTGGCTCTATATTTAAACAGCAATATACAAAATACTTAACGTGTGCTGTAATGAACAATCGTGTTTCAATGCCAGCGATGCAGCGCTCGACGGTAAAAATGGGAACTACGCTCATATCGCCACGGCCGACTGGATCCCTTGCTGCACTTGGAGCTAGTTAGAGCGACGCATCAAGTCGGCCGTGATATCGCTCATAGAAGGCGTATTAACGCAGTTATAGTAGAGGACGATGGGCGAACAAACTGACGTATGCGTGAAATTCATACGCTGAGTACTGTTGGCTCGCGCCATCTCTTAGTGAAACCGGAAAAGACTTATGCATAACCGTGGTATTGTATATTTTCTTCCCAATGTACTATATGCGAACCTTTTCTTGAGCCCTGAGCTCCCTAGTGCTGAATCGGTAGACCTCGGTTATTTTCGACATCCATATTGGCAACCTTTGAAACAAAAACTATGCATCGCTGTGCGACATCTGGCGTACACTTTACGAACTAGTACTGATGTTGTTCACACAGCAAAGCCAAACTATATAATTCATGTTTTAGGAACAAGATTCGCATCGAGAAATGTTATATAATGTTAAATAATGTATGTGTGACAGAGTTGTTGGCGTAAGATAATAAATGTTTTGAAAATTCATATCGATCGATGATATTATCGATTCAATTCAATTTCATTTCCATCCAGGTGGCAGTATAACCGGAACCGTCAGCGCTCCCTCCTTACCCCTCACCCCGTAAAATTACTTCGTTTAATTCAGCATGTGCACTGTTTCACTGACATTCCACAAAGACAAATAACACTCATATAAACAAAAGAGGCTCACGAAAACTTAGCCCAGTTTTCCTTGGAGCGAGGGAGATGAGAAAGTAATGTGATGTGTTTGCATGATAAACGACGTTCTAGAAAACTTCCTTCACGTTTTTGTCCCAGTTACAATTTATAGCACCATGATGGTTGTTCTGGAAGTTAGATGGAGACAGATTTCTATGAAGAAAAGTGGATTTTGTAACTTGAGAATATTTGCCGAGTCAGATGCTTTACTTCGTCGTATGAACCACTGTGTGTGAGAGAGGAAGAGAGTTGCACACATATAGTAACTAGCTGCAGGACAAGTCATAGACGGGACTATCATACAGAATGTGCAGAGTTCTCTCACTCCCCAGCTACTACCTTCCGCCAATATTCTGGCAGGCTGTTTCACTCGGGATGCAGCAGTAATTCCATCTATCGGGTATGGGTGGCAGCAGAAGAAACAAATCGCATCACAAAAATAGTCATTGTAATGTTATTGCCGATCAGTTTCATGAGCTTTGATATTTATTTATTGTACGTCCTCCGATATAGTTTTCTTCCGACTCTGCGATTTTAGAGCATCTAACGTAAAGTGAATCCTTCCTTCTTTCATGACTCCCTCTTGTCTTATTGCCAACGACCGTAGCCGTGTTGAAACACCGGATCCCGTAAGATCTCCGAAGTTAAGCAACATTGGGCGTGGTCAGGGGTTGGATGGGTTGCCACGCGCTGTTGGTCGGGGGTAAGGGAATGGGGGAGCGGAAAGGAACTGGCCACCCTACCGCACGTAAACTCCGGCTCAGGAACACCTCTGCGGAGGTTCGGACCTGCCTTCGGGCAGAATAACCCTTACCTTACCTTGTCTTATTCTTCAAGCGATCGTTTCTTTACGATTTTTTCTTTTTTTTATATAATCATCTTCACATTTTTCCTTCTCGATACGGAGTGATCGCGCGGTTTTACACCTTAAGGCAGTCATGACATAAACGATGGCCAGTTAACATTATTGAATAATACGAGTACTCCGTGGCTCAGGCGGCAGCGCGTCGGTGTCTCACCGCTGGGCTCCATGGTTCAAATCCCGGTCACTCCCTGTGTGATTTGTGCTGGACAAAGCGGAGGCGGGACAGTTTTTCTCCGGGTACTCCGATTTTCTCTGTCATCTTTAATTCCAGAAACACTGTCCAATATCGTTTCAGTTCATCTGTCAATCATTGATTATTGCCCCAGAGGAGTGCGACAGGCTTCGGCAGCCGGCACAATTCCTATTCTCGCCGCTAGGTGGGGCTTCATTCATTCCATCCCTGACCCGGTTGAATGATTGGAAACAGGCTGAGAATTTTCATTTTCATTTACGAGTATTTCCACGTTATAACAACGCTTGGCGATGATATGGACTAATAAAAGTCTAAATTCGTTATTCTATTATCATAGTCCGTACGGTAAAACTCTATAAGACATAAATGATTGGAACTTGTATTCTCTATAACTTTGGTTATGATATGTAATACTTTTCGATAGGACCAAACATATAGGTATTTAAAAAATTAAATTTTAGGCACCTTCCCCTAAACTACCATTTCATCCAGCGTGAATAAAAATTATTTATATCCTACAGTGTAGAACCTTATTCCCAGACTTTACATACCGATTTTCATTAAATTCTCATCACCTATTTTCTCATAGTTCGGCGGTGATATGTACTTAGCAATACAAATCGAAATTCACGAATACCTCTGTTATCATAGACGCTACGGTAAAAATGTGACATCAATGATCGGAAACGTAATTCTATATAAATTTAGTTATGTATAATTTATCTATAGGACCATTAATAACATAAATATTCCCCTAAACTACCATTTCACTCAGCATGAATAAAATTATTTATAGCCTAAATTTTAGTGCATCATTCCCCAACTTTACATATCGATTTTCATTAAATTCTCTTCAGCCGTTTTCTAGTGATGCCCGTACATACAGACAGACGGACAGACAAACAGACATGACGAAAAATTAATAAGTGCATGTCCTTGTTACTGTGGTCACGAGGGATACAGAAATACCATTCTTTTTAAATTCCGAGCAATGTACATGCAAAAATCTTATTTTATAGATAGATAGATAGATAGATAGATAGATAGATAGATAGATAGATAGATAGATAGATCTGGCCGAACATAGTGAACTAAGTTACATATATTTATATAATGTACATGTCAACTGATGGTTGTCTATCCGAGGGTGTAAAGGCGTGCTGGATTCACCCGGAAGAACGCGGGTTTGATTCTCCGTCAGGACATCGAAAACTTTAGAAACGAATTTTCCAATTATACTGAAGAGACACATGGACCGTAGATTAATTCAGCGTACACCAAGAATTAGTTCCAAGTGAATTGCTGGGGACAAAGGCAACCAGAAATAGGGTGAAAAATCTTCTTTCCTTTTTTTTTTTTTTTTGTAGCAATGTGTGAAAATGGCGGCAGTAAGCGTGTGATATATTAACTGAAGTGAGTAATATCCACAATTCTTCAGGAATATACTGCAGTCCAGTAACATTAATAACTCAGGAAACCATTAAAACCAAATCTAATTAGCACACAAACAGTTACAACTAAATATATAAGATAAACAATATCATGGTGTTCGTGTGCCCCACGTGCGGCAAGAAAATAAAAATATCAACCGACTCTAGGCTGTGTTAGTAAATGCGAACGTTGGTTCCATGTAACATGTATAAAAATGAACAAAGAAATTCTCCAAAATTTCCGTAAGTAAGAACTATTCCAATGATCGTGTAAACGCGAAGACTGCATTGCACAACCTAACATAAATGAGGTTATGGCGAACTTTTCTAAACAACTTGAAGAGTCCCTCAAAGTACTAACAGAAGAAAACAAAGAATTACAAAAATTAGCAACCTTTCTTTCCGAAAATATGATGACCTCAAGAACGAACTAGACCATTTGAGGAAAGATAAGAAAAATGCGGAAATTGCGTCAACGGTAGCCGTGAACTAGCTGGAAGATTTGAGCAGTATCAACGCAAAAACAATTTACTAGTGTATGGAGTTCCTGCTGAAAAGGATGAAAAAGTGTTCCAGAAAGTAACTGAAGTTGGCAAGGCGCTGGGAGTCGATATAAAGCCCGAAGATATTGACGCTGCACACAGAAACCTGGACCACAACCGATCACCGTGAAGTTTGTTAATCGATGGAAGAAGGAGAAATCTTCACTAGCAGACGACAAAAAAGACGCTAAAAACGAACGATATCATAGATAGTTCGGTAAATAACATCTATCTCAACGAGCAATTAACGCCTAGGAATGAGGCCCTCGCCAAAAAAAAATGCCGCGAGCTACGAAAACAGGGGAAAATATTTGGCACATGGATCGGGGACTATAAAGTGTATATCCGTAAGTTCCAGGGCGGTCCTTCGAGGTTAGTGGCAAACCCTGAAGTTCTGCATGAACTTTCTCACTTCAACTGATCTGGAAACAACGAGGTAATCTTTCCTTGTGTTATACTCACTTCAGTTCCAAGCTTTCTTCTCTTGATTTCAAATTTTTATCCTAACATAACCAAACCTCGATCCTGAAAACAATTTCATAAAGTACAGGAATTTAAATGTGAAACCCTAAATAATTATATTAAAGATAGAGTTTTAGAAAGGAGATCATGTGAATTGTAAGGCCTAGACATAAATGCACAAAGCATGAAAAATAAATTTGATGATATCCAAATTATCTTAGATCATATTAAAGAAGTAGATATTCTTGCGATCTCCGAAAATTGGTTAACTAACAAACTAACCCACGCTTTTGAAATAAAAAACTACATTTCTCATCATGTGGTAAGAGTGCAGATAGGTGTGGATATTTCGCTTTATGTTTCAAACAAATGGAAAAGCAATGTCATAAAGGAAGTAAATCTCATAGCATACTGCAAGTCATGATTACAAAAGCAAATCGAAGATATGAAATCATAACCATCTATAACCTACAGGAAAGTAACTCGCCAAGTTTTATGTTCGATCTAGAAAATATCCTAAATATTAGTTGGAGATACAAATATAGACTTGCTATCAACCTCCAGAAACAGAACTTTGTATGACAATTTAATAACAACTCCCGGCTATATAACATGTAATAACAAATACCCAACTAGAGTAACGAAAACAACCTCCACATTAATTGATCACATACTTGTCAAAAAAGTAGTAAAAAATGCCATGTATTCAATATAACAAATAAGTTATCACTACCTTCTGCAATGTGAAATTTATTGAGTATTGTACCGGGAAATGATTATGGGGCCAGAGCATGGGAAGGATCCCAGGTTGTGTGCGGTTACTATTGGAGCAAGTACAGGGAAGGATAATTTCGCATGGCGAATAATAGATGGTAACTAAAATTTTTGACAATATTTATTGATATTCTCAAGTAAATCACCCTGCTGCGATTTATCAAAATTACATTTTCAATCGATCTTTTCAGAATGCAAAAATGAAATGTATGCGCTGTTATATTCTGAGACATCCACTTGATGTTAATAATGTCCAAAATGAATACCAATTTTCTGAGATCTCAAACACCCTACAGTTCATCTAGGATCTCTTATATAGACTCAAATTCAAAATAACACTTCGTACATAGAACTTCATTTAACCAAATTTCTAGATTGCATAGAAATTAAGTCCATCACTTGTGATGCAGACTCTAAGTTTTTCTAAGATTATTAAACATAACATTAACTCACACTTACTTTAACAATCTGATAGTTCAAATAAATATTTTCAGTCACTTGCTGAAAACTCCTACAGTTCATCTAAACCAATTATATAAGACGATAAAATAGTGCACTTGTTTTAAGGCAAGCCCTATAGTTTATCTAAGTGAAATGACTTCAATTTACACAAACTTTAAAGAGAAACCTACAGCTCAAAATAAGACCTGAAGTCTTCTTAAATAACCTCCTACAATTATTATAAACAGTAGGATTAGAATCCACACGAAGCACTTTTCATTTGATGGATGTAGCACTGTGAATGATTGAGTGCTTTATTAGAAAGTCAGTTAGTGTCTAAGTGTAATTAGTCAAAAAATATGAAATACACTTATATCACCTGTAATCTGCTCATAAGGATAGATGAAGTACTATCCTGCGGCTTGGTGACTGAAACTTTCTGCAGCGTGCATCCCGAACTCGAACTCGGCACCAGCAGCGTAACACGTCCCATCCCAGGAAGACAGCACGTTATCATCCCTCGTAGAAACCAGGATCAATCCCTCACCGGATACCACGAATATTCCACGACGAAACCACGATTAATCCCACGCAGGTTGAGGTTCTACGTAGTGTAATATCACGATACTACGCCAAGATTGCCGATGTTCTTTTAAAGAGAAATGTTGAAACATGGAAAGTTCAATTGGCACAATACAACGAGCCAATTATCATTAATGAGTTGTATTTTACACTGACATAAGTCTTAATTCACAGTTTGTACTCGCACTTTTGTTCTACGATATTAAATACGTGTCTCAGAGTATCTCAGTCTATGCTACTGTTTGAACCATAAGCCAAGTTAATGCAGTAATGACCTGGTCGTTTTCAAAATCCACAGCACAGTCTTTCACTCACAGTTTATAAAACATGAATTGGACACTATCGCAGTTCATAACAATCACTGATTATGTCTAACTATCACGGTCCGTGAAACACTCGAGAAAATGCAATTAATATCACTCCTATAACAGTCTCTTGAATACTAATGTTCACAGCTTAAGAGGCTTTTATGAATGAGTTCGCATGACACGAGTTCGTATGACCTAATATTGCCATAAAATGTCCTTAACATTCAGTTCGTTTATTATGGTAATAATCGAAAGTTCGAGAAAATAGTGAAAAATAGTCACATTTAGTCCTATTAATTATTGAATATTCGAGTTGATTGGTACTTCAAACAGTTCACAATCATAATTGTATACGAGAAATGCATCTCAAAATTAATAAAGTTGTCATAAATTGAAAGCTCAGTTTATCACGCACAATTTTCTAGCATGCTGTCACTGTCAATAATCACGACAATGTTCAAAAATATGAGAGATTAAAGAAGTCCACAATACTGTCGAATGGTAAATTAAACACTGGTATTCTCAATTATACTTCAATGAACAGTCTCTATCTTAAAATCACTTAGTTAAGACACTAGTAAATCTTATACGACGAAAACTCAGTTTGAGAAAACTTTACAACATCTCACACGCCACGACGCGGTTGAAACTTCACTTACTACGACCTCGCAAAAATTCAAATTTCTAGAATATAACTTTCATATCTCTCGCGGAGCGCGACGGAGTATAATGACGTCTAGTCATGATCGAGTCGTAGAGTTCAAGACACACACTGACTATACCCTCGGGTCGTCGACCTATTGTCCCCTTCAAAAGTGGAAATAATTTATTAAGGGAGAATGACTTATTTCATCAGTGAGTTGAAATATTATTTCGATCGCCAGGAGGGTGAGATTTTACACTCCCGTGCCAGCATGAACAAGCCGCCTGCGAACCGGTTTTCCCAACCTACCAAGAGAACGAGGAAGCAGGGTGAAATTCCTGTTCGGTGTCCTTCAGACACATGTGTGTGTGCCACGTGATCAGGCGGGCAGCGTGATTGTAATCGATCAATAATGGCAAGGTCGTGTGACGTGAAACTGGGGCAGCCAATAAAAATGACAACCTTCACAGGAATGCAACAGATCCACCAATCAGATATAATCAAGAGGCACACCTCCGTCTTAAGACAGTGAATTTATGGTAATTCCAAAGGAAATTTTATATAGGGTTTTTACTTCTGAACACTTGATTTGAGCGTTACTCTGAATGCAGCTACGGTCCAGACTGAACGTCGTATGCTTTAATGGGAGACTTTGCATTAGAGAAGGCACTGAGGACTGAATAAACTGCAATTCAGGCATTTTAAAAACTTCTCTACGATTTATTTATGACTGTCATAAGTTAAGTGTCCATCTCCAAATTATTAAACATCGCGTGTGTATCCTGGACTATTGCTAAGACTTTTATTAGTTTCAGCTTTTCTACTAGAACTCAGAAGAAGGAAGGTCGTTGGTTCGAGCTCGCTTCAAGATGACTATCCCTTTCCGAGATGAATCCTACTGTTTACTGTACACCTTCATCTCCTCCATGAGTCACTAATTATGTAAAGCGTCGGACATGGGCAAGACTTTGTTCGATGGAAGGTGATGTGACTACGTACTAGGTCATCAGCCAGAATCCAGTTAACACCAGCCACATGAGTATTCTTTAAGAATTCATCTTTCTATCTTTCTGTAAAATGTCTGTAAAACGTAGCCTTACCTTATTCATTTAGATTTTCTATTAGTTTAGCAGTAGTTTGACTTTTCATTCTTCTTTCCTCGGTGAGAGGTAGTTTGTGCTCTGGAATGAATGTGTATTCGGTTCTATTAGTTAGAGATAAGAGTGAATGTCATCGAGAGAGACCTCAACTGTCCTAAAAATTTAAGACGGCAAGAGAAATAAAAGTAAATGACCTCCGCGTTAATCTTGAATGATTTTGAAATAGTTTGAAAATTAATTGAGACAGATTAGGACAGTGTTCTAGTGTTTTTCTGAGTGTCAAATTTCATTCTACGATTATACGACATTTCTGTGGACCTGAGTTCGTTTAGAGTCATCTGAATAATTTCGTACGATAGCTTTGGAAGTGTGATTAGGCACGGTCAATAAATATAATAATAATAATAATAATAATAATAATAATAATAATAATGAATAAAAATAATTAAACCTAATTACGGGCTAAAATTTGAATAAGGTCATGGGTTTAATGTTGGTTTGTTCTTGGAAAGAATTAACGTGTGCTCACTTTATGTAAAATAGGCCTGGAACATGGCATCCTCCGGACGGAGTAATGATGAATTATACGTATATTTTACTGTGCTATTAATTTGATTATGACTTGCAGATGGACATTATATTTTGTGTCATAATTTATGCATCCATTAGAGTCATTTTTGGAAGAAACGTGTCACTGGACATGATTTCTTCGTGCTTGAGCGCAGATTAATCGAGAGCCACGATATAGTAGGAGAATAAGAATAAATGCCGCAACTCATGTACCGTAAGCGCGTATTCTAATATTCTGACCTGTGCTGTAGGTATTTTACTTGCTTATTTCGGATGATTTCTGTTTAAAAGATTCCCTTGAACATCGTTGTATAATTAATTTCTGCATAAAAGTGATAACCTCAACTCTATCACGTCCTAGATCGACACCTGGAATGTACATGATATTGTCATCTAGAGAATGATTTCCCTAATTTTGAATAAATCCAAAAACTAATAATTATGGGTTAGTGTCCGTGTAAATAATATTGTAATATTGCCGTGCACCTGTGTGTGAATGTGTGATGTGTGATTTGATTATATTCTGTGTTTTGTGATTTTTCTTGAATGGTTTTATGATGATGTTCTCCACTGCGCGCGTCAAATTTTGACCGATTTACGTTATTTTCGCGTGTCCGTGATTTGATGAATTATGAATCTTTAGAAGAATGTATTATAATTTAAGGTAGATTAGGATCTTATTCACTAAAATAAATTGAATAAGAGAAGGCAACGTCCGTGGATTGATGTCACGAGGCTGAATTTATAGTTATTATACAGTCACTTATTGCATAAAAACGAGTAACGTTTAGGTTGACATGAGATCAAATAAGAATTAATTATGAGAAGTTCACTCACTTAATAATTATAAAAATGAATTGATTTATGAAGGGAAAGTCTAAGGAAGACTTATTAACCACAATTTCTTGAATTAAACATTTCTCAATAATTTTAATAAGGGAAAGAAAATGATCATTTTCTTATAGAATTAAACGAGATCCAGAAGGAATATTTTAATTTAAGCAATTTAATTATCATTATTTGAGAGAGTGATACCAGATATTATTTTGATTTCAAACCCAGTTTATAGTAAATTAATGATCCCTATTATTATTATTATTATTATTATTATTATTACAGAAAAGAACATTCGTTGAGCTTTAATTTGATCAAGATTCCTTATAGACAATAGCACGAGGAGAAGAGATTTTCAAGAATTATTCCCAGATTTTGTAAATTTGATTGTTTATTGGAAGAGTGATAGTTTTTAATAAATGTATAAAACCTATTTTAGCTTCTTTTCATTTGTCGCTAGTCCTTCATCTATTCCTGCCTTTAAAATTTTCTGCACAGCCGATAAGCGAACCTTTGAGACTCTCGCTCACCGGCGAGCTGAGCCCGGCATGATGGGGGCACTATTTATATCCGGCTGGAAGCAAGCTCTGAGTCAGGCGACAGAGGGGTGATTATACATTCCAAACTTCAATTCGTCATATCTTTTAAACCACTAGGCGGATTAATCTCAAATATGCAACGTCGTACATTTAAAATGTGAGCTCATATTTATAGGTCAAGTCGTTGAGAAGTATAATAATTATTTCGAGACGTTTCTACGGGGTGGTGAGATACATGTGGTGCTGACGTCACTTGACCTTGCCCCCTCCCGTGGTGTCATCCTCACACAGACCAGTAGAAACGAGAACGTTCTCTTGTACAGCTGCTCGGACATCGTAACTCAGCCGTTCTTCCACGAATAAAGATTTTATAACACACATGTGCCAGGGCCTATGCCTTCCTGGTAGAGTATATTAGCACGGGAATTGAAACCAGCTCAATTTTAATAAAAAAGACCACAAAGATATTCCCCTGAAACCTTGGGTTACCCAAGAATTACTAACACTTATTCGCATCAAAGACTCACTGTTTTCAAAAACTAAATTTAAAAAAACTCTGCAGAAGTAATTAAAGAATCCAAAAGAATCAGTAATAAAATAACCAAATTTAAGAGGGAGTTACTTAAAAGGTATTATGAACACAGATTACAGAATTGCAAAAACCAAAAAGAAACATGTTATGCAGTCAATGAAGTGTTAAATAGGAAGCTTGGACACAAACATGAAATCAGCCATCTGGTGGTAAATGATGCATTACAAACACAGAGGACATATGCAATAATCCAAATGAACTATACGTTAACGTAGCTGAAAATATAAGAAAATGTCTTCCGGAAGATGAGCAAGTTCAGGGTAGCACAACTGCTGAAAGTCAAACTAATAGTATTTTCATGTCTGTGACTGATGAATGTGAAGTGCTGAAAATTATCACTTTTCTAAAAAATTAAAATAATTTAACAGAAGATAAAATAACCAATGTCATGTTAAAAACCTGTGTTGAAAGTTTAGTGCCATATATTGTGGAAAATACTAACCGTTCAATTCTCAGTAGAGAAATACCCCAATTTCTCAAATGTGCCAGAATTTTACCTATTTTTAAATCAGGAAATATAAATCCATCCAATTACAGGCCAATTAGTTTATTATCTGCACCTGGAAATCTCATAGAAATGGTAGTAAGAATTAGATTGGTAAACTGTCTATGTAAAACTAATTACTTTTCCAATAATCAATATGGGTTTCTCCCAAATAGAGGAACTGATAATGCCGTATTTGATACAGTAATAGATTTTCAAAAGACCTTAGATGAAAATAAATTAGCCGCAAGACTACTCACACACCTTAAAAAAGCATTTGACCTAGTTGACCACAAAATACTTCAGAACAAGTTAGAAATAACAGGAATTAGGTTTTTAGTAGCAAATGGTTCCAAAATTATTTATCAAACCGAACACAATATGTGATGATTAATGATACTAAAATTTCTAAGCAGCAAACAAAAACGGGAGTACCGCAGGGCTCAGTACTAGGTCCTATTCTATTTTTTATTTATCTTAATGACATACAATCTTTAACACTAAAGAGAAAATGTAAATTATTTGCCGGAGATATCTTAATAACATATAAAGGACTAAGTGAAACACAAATTATGAAAGATATAAATTGTGACTTGAACAAGTTCTCGGAGTGGGCTTTATCTCAAAAAATTTATCATAAATGTAACTAAAACAGAATACTTAATCTTTCACAAAACAGTCCATAAGATCACAGCGGCTAACAATGTTACCGTAAAGAACCAAGTAATAGAGCGAGTCAACTCTGCTAAGTATCTTGGTATAATATTAGACTCAACGCTTTCTTGCAATAGCCATATTGATTACGTAATCAGCAAAATTACTCCTTTGATAGGAATAATGCACAGATTAAGATACAGTAATTTTTCTCATCAACAATTTAAGTGTATATTTATGCAATGATCCACCCACAACTAACATACACAAGCCTTATTTGGGGAAGATGTAGGAAAGATTATATTGATAATTTGGAAATCCTATAAAAAAGAGCCATCAAAATTATGTATGGATTCCCCTTCCTCAAACCGTCACATGAAGTTTTTCAGAGTCAAATATTCTGCCATTTCATAAACAAATTGCATTTTCGTCAGCAGTCTTTATGTATAAGCTAGACAGGAAATTAACCCACTCTACTGTTAACTTCTCCCATTTTAGTGAAATTCATAGATATAAAACTAGAGGACCATTAAGGATATATCCCTCTCACTCTAATTCAGTAAAGTATGGAGTGAAAGGCATAGAATCATCAATTTTAGGGAATATAATGTGTTGCCTTCTGTTATAAAGAACCCTAAATCGGTTATATGTTTTAAGAAAAACTGAAGGAATATTAACCTTTTACAGATATCTTAATATAATCTCTATATAACTTGCTTTAATTAATACAATAATATATTGTCCATATTTAATATATTACAGCCATGCAATATCTGAATATACTTCCGAAAAACTATTATGCTAACATGTTAAAAAAAGCAATGTCTTAGTTATCCAAAAATGTACTTGTCACTTTACAGAAAAAGCTATTGTACAATATATGAAATGTAATTATTGTGTCGCCTTAAGAAAATATGTACTGTATTGTCCCTATCACGAACCAGGGGCTCATGGGACCTTTTGTCACAAATAAATATATATATATATATAAAATGATGCCAGTAGTGTGCCATATCATATATGCCCCAAATAGTAATTAGATAATATGGTGTAATATAGAAGTTGCGTAATGCAGTATTCCGGCAGCGCGTGGCGTCAGTAATAGCTGCTTATCTTTCATAGCAACAGCGTATATCTCGGGTATTCCGTATGACTCAGTCGGGGATGTACGAGAGTGTTTGAGAGCGGCCGATTATATAAAGGACCAATCACAGCCCTAGAAGCGATATGGCAGAATGAAGGGATTTACAAAACAAATGAAGTCAAGTCTTACCAACTTTGAGATTTACAGTGCTGCACTACTCTTTATTTTATTAGGCAATTTGTTATAAAGCCATACTCCACGTTTTTAATATGAAATAGAAGCAAGTTAAACATTAAAAAACTACCTGTAGACAGTTGCAATACTTAATTTGAATTAATAAAGTAATTAACATATTTCTTTTGAATCAGCGCTTTTGCAGAGTAGTGGGTGAGCAATAGCGTCATCGCATCAGTGGAATCCCCGAAGATATGACTAATACCGGACGTTTGGTGTATATAGCAGCCTCTGGAGATGGAAAGTCACTCTGCTTTGAAGTGTCAACCACGCGGGTCGGTGTTTTTGATATTAAGCCAGTGGTATAGGAAAGTAACTATTTTTAGTGCCCAGTATTGAACATACAAGTAGTCAATTTGTGAAGCTGAAACGTTTCTTTTATGAAAACATGCATTACATGAATGCAAGTGATAGATTGTAGTTACGAGTGTGTATAGTACATTAACAGAGCAATTACCTTTTGCTATATAAATAATATCACGTACCATGTATGTCAAAGTGCGGCGATGACATGGGATAATAACAATAAAAACGATAGTTACTGTCGATATTTCCGTACACGTGTATACGTAATTTGCATACGGTTTGTGCAAATACCGTATTCGGTACGCGTCCGGTTTCGCGAAGAACTTGTGCGAACCGTCGTCATCGTATCGGTACAATTTAATGGTGTGTGCGAAGCACTATTACTACATGATGAAGAGAGAAGAAAAGACTTGCAGAGTATTTGATAACGCCATGCAGTTTGGTGCAATAATGGCGTAATTTGCTGGACGCTGTGGCCTGGAATCATGAAGAAGCTGAGACGCTACCAGTTGAGTTCATTTTAATTATGGGCATGCTTAGATAGAAGGAATTAGGCTAATTCGATCCCAGTGTAATGTAAATGTCAGTCTTGTTGTGACTGAGCTATGTTGTATTTTTATAGATTAATGTCATGTTTCAGGGAAATGCATGTTTGGAACCCTGATTTTTATATATTATTTTATTTCCTTTTTATAAGATGGGAAAGAGGGAAATGATTAGGTGTAGATGAGGATATATATGTCTAAAGGTAACTGTGTATTCCATTTTGGTACGAGATGTAGACTCTTTTAGTATGAAGGCTACACAGCCTAAAGTTTGGTCTGGGAATAAAATTTAGTAAGGTTATTTTTTCTGCATGTAGCACGTTTATAGGAGTGCATGGCAGTGATGACCAACGTAAAAGTGCACCGTCGAACTAGTATCTTTCAGATCCGCAGATAGAACTAGCTAATTGATATTGAGTTATGTATTAACGAGAAAAGGCAAGATTAGCCTGACACTGAGATTACAATGTGTGTTAATACAGGACGGAAGTGCCTGGAAATGAATATCGGGAAAGATATAATGGTGTCAGCTGCATGAAATGAGAGAGAAGTTTGATTTGCCTCGTGTGTCATGATCATTGTGAGAGTCGAACTCATGAACTCCGAAGTGTTAGGCCAGATGTGTCGTGTATCATATCTGTAAGCCGTGTTATACTGAAATATGTATTTAAGGCCATAGGAATGTGTATTGGTGCCTTATTAAGAGTTCGAGGCCTTGTGTTAGTTAATGAACAAGAGAAGTGAATGACAGCGTAATTTATGTTCCCAGATATATTAGAATCTCTCAGGCAGGAATTACCAATCCAATTAGTTAGTTTCTTTTCTGGCGAAGTAAGAGGTTTCGTAGCTGAAGCAGGAGAAGTGTTCCGTGATTTATATTACAGCGTGCGAAGTGAAAGATCAACAGACGGAGAGCTGAGCCAGGGGTTTCGTGTTCTTTTAATAATGTAGGAGTCTAGTATCTTATTGTTTATATTACAGATAACGTATACACAGATGATTTTTTATTGCATATCTTTACATTTTTCGATGAGAGTGTATTTTGTATTAATTTGTGTTACTTGTATTATTGCTGATTATGTCATTGCCAGCGTTGATAAAGACTTGTTCTTAAATATGAGTCCGAAACTCATTTTATTGGGTAGCAGGCTTCTTAGCCATCCAATTTATGACAGAGCGGTCCGTTAAGTAAATTCAGTGTAGATATAAGCTAGGGTCCCTGAAATATTGATTTGTTGATAAGTGATGTACATATAGTTTTATTATGGATCGGATTTAGCATAATTTATTCTGTCGCGGTATGTCCTGTAATTATAATTTGAATGATATCCGTCAGGATGCGTTAAAATGAATTTAACTGCGTAAGTCGAAGCGAAGTGTGAATTTCTTCCCCAGGTCGTTGCGTTTATTTTGTATATGTTTTCATTTTGAAACGGGACATTGCCCGTCCTTTGTAAATTGGTGTAATTTATGTTAATTATGTGCCCGGCACATATTAATTTTTTTGGCATTTATTTGAGCCATATTTAATTATTTTCCATTTTTGTTTATCTCGAATTTCAATAATGTTTATTAGTCAATAAATCCATCTTACCCCTTTATTTTGAATTTTATTTCGGAAATGTGATACTGTTTCCCGTTCATATACCCATGGTATTTATTTTATCCTGAGATTTTATTTTATTTTAGCCCGATCAATTTTTTAAGAACCGAACACGCAGCTCTCCGATTGGCGCCGGTAGACTGTATTTCAGACGGGAACGGTCAGTAGTGTCTCGAACAAGGGATCGGCTGTCAGCAATTCTGAGAGCGTTCTTTAAATTATGATCAGATATGCTTGCACGCAATCTAGCTTTCGTACAAGTCTAAACGGAAAAGAACCTTTCACATATGCATGTGGAACCAAACATAGAAATAATCTTAGCTGTTTCTCGATGCAGCTTAGAAAAATCTTCATTCGACAAATTCTGGTAGAATTCGAGCAAATCCTTTGTATTGAAAATCATGTAATTATTGTCCACAGATTAATAATTCGGCTTTATCGTCACGACTGACAAAGGACTGCGATAGTTCTCATTTGCATGGAAATGGGCATTCGGATTTCTTTGCTTTCTTCGAAACAGGTTGCTCCGTTAATATGTTGTCTTGCGCGTATCTATTTCACTAATAAACGACCCGTCTATCACCGAACGCTTCGTCGCTCTCAGCGCACTACACCATCCGAGTCAAGCCGAGTTGAGCCGAGTCCGACCGATGCACAGATCCTCTGCGCGTGGTATTTTGGGCGTTTGAGAGGCCCTGGCTTAGACATTTATGACAGATGTAATGATGAATGTAGAGGAAATTGCCTGTGCTTGTAGGCCGTGGTCCGACATTGCAAACTAAGAACCCAATTGGTTCACGACATACAAGCCTGGACAATATCGTGTGTACTTGTGTGTGAATAAAATAAAGGTAATTTAATTAATAATAATCGTATGGCTTCAGATACCGAGGGGCGTTCGGTTATGGAGATAGGGGTTAAGAGGCGAGAAGTCAAGTTCATGATAATGAGAATTGTCACGTGCATAGCGTGGGAGTTGCGATACATGGGGGAGGTGGTAGAACCAATGAGAGCCAGAAAGGCCTTGCCTAAGGGGGGGAAGACCCTCATGTCATATTGCTAGTTTCTTTAAATACGGGTGTAATTTAAGGAACAAGCGTCTTATTGCATTAGTCTTCGCCTTGAGGATGCTTGCCTTCCGCTCACGTTAGGGAATCGCGATTGATTCTCCAAGTCTCGCTACTTACAATATCGCTTAGTAGATCAAGTTTGAAGGGTGGCGTTAACACTTTGGTATTCATCATTCATACTTTGATTCTCGACTTAAGCCCTAATTCTTCTGGGTTTTATCGTAGCAGGCAACTTAAAGCTTGATGAATCTCTGTGAGACTCCACGATACTCTGTTTTTTACATCGGTTTAGCATTTCAGTGATAATATACTGTTTTATAGTCCACTTGCATTTACTTGAAGTAGCCGTTCTGAGGAAGGCTAGTCCCAGTACGTCACACTATGAGACTGACTTCAATATTGTACGTGTACATTATTTGTACATCATTTGTTAATATACGCACATATATAGGAAATCATATGAGTTTCAACTCTCAACAACCAAATTACCTAACGCCTATAAATTACCATCTTATATCCCTTTCGTTTTTAGTACTGCTGTTAGCCATCAGGTGATTCCACTCAACGCTCAGCGTCTCACCTGTTGGCAGGGATAAGACAACATCGTACAATGTGGACTGCCGATTGGACTCTCCTCCAACATTCAAAAATCCGACTACCTCTGTCGGGTTTCAACCCTCGCTCTTGGGACCCAGACGCCGACGGGAGCCTATTTTTGTGCAACTGACAGGGAAGTACAAGCTCTACAACGTCGTAATCCTCGTTTAGCTGAGGGAAGATTACCATATAAATTGTTAACGTATATTTCAGGTGTCGGTCAGTTTCATTCTCAATCACTGTAATACTAACACACCATTCATGTCATCAGTAAAAGTCCTAGGTGTTATTTTCGATGATAATGTCATGGAAAACGCATATTACGAACATCACCCAGAAAACATTTCCTGTATTGCACATGCTGCGCGAGTACAAATACTTATTTCCTGAAAACGTACTGGTAGAAACTCTGGTTTTCCCTCATTTCGAGTATTGTGACGCGATTTACAGAGACGCTGGGTGCAAGTTATTGAGCAAATTACAACGTGGTAAAAATGCAAGTGTGAGATATGTCTGTAACCTACGGTACTATGACCATGTAACTCCTTCATATAACCACCTGTCTTGGCCCCAACTAGAAATCAGTCGCACTGTTCATACCCTATGCCATCACCATAAAAATCTTCATTTTTCACAGCAATTTAACCTTACTTCATATTTAAAATACCTCTCATCATATCGCAGTCTGAACACCAGGTCTACAAGTAACTCCTTCCTTGCATTACCTGCTCATAGAACTGTTATTCACGATAATTCATTCACAGTAATTGTCTGCCGAGAGTGGAACATTCTTCCCGAAAGTATCCGAGGGTTAAACGCTATTCGCACTTCCAAGGAAGCGCTTTGGAGACATTTTATTCACCAGTAAGGACAATCTCTAAACTTGATGCTGCTACTCACAACCATTCCTTGTCATAGATGCCCTGTTAGAAGACTAGTTTAAAATTCTTAATCGTTTTATTTTTCAAATGTTGTTGAATTTTATGTACTAACTCTTTTTTCACGTAGGTTATTACTTTTAATAATTTTCCTTTTCATTATATCAAATTTATTTCATCTTAATTTAATGTCATCACTCATATTTCTTGTATTATTATTAATTTAATTTATATTTAATCTAATTAGTGTAAAGTAATACAGTGTAATATATGAATATTTCAGAGCTTGATTAGATGGAACTAACTAAACTTCAACATGTACCTCAATTGTCAGTTTCCAATCTGTTCCCTCCTCTCATTCCTACAGGTTTGAGTACTGAATTTTGTCACAACTGGTTTAAGTGTAGTATTGTACTCCTTTTGTACTTTCAATGGTAGTAGAACACGAGTGAGATTATTGATCACATTAGCAAAAGCTGCTAAGAGCTCATCGTGGTGTTACATAATAGTTCCGTAGCTTCAGACAGTTACTGAGTTCTGCATGTTGTAGGAAATGGGAAGTGTATTTCACTTCTGTTAGCTACGAATAATGCAAACTACAGTGAAGAAGATGCGCAAACAAACTTTAACTACCCACCATACAGTATTCACTTGTATGTTTAATGTGCATCGTTTGCAAAATAAAACAACATTCAACAGCTGTCGTGCACAGGTATAGTGTGTTACAAACGTAAACGACCGTTATAAGTTATTACTTAAGTTATTACTTATTTATTTGTACTTCCTGCAAGAATAGGCTGCCCAAAACTGGCAAAGAATACCAATATATATGTACCAGGTGTATGCATAAGTCTTTTCCGGTTTCACTAAGAGACGGCGCCAGCGAACAGTACGCAGCGTATGAATTTGATACATATGTCACTTTGTTCGTCTGACATTAACCTAGCAACACACACACGTTGAGTGCGCCAAACACTAGCGTCTGTGTTTTATCGTTCAGTGATCATGTCGACGTTTGTGCCTGAAAAAGAACATTTGCGGCACGCATTGCTTTTCTTATTTAATAAAATAAAAAGGCTGTAAAAAGTCATCGTTTTCTGGTAGAAACATGTGCTGCACAAGCTCCATCGATTAGAACATAAGAGACATGGTTTCGACAGTTTAAACGTGGTTATATCCATGTGAAAGAAAGTAGACCACAAAAGTGATATTGTGTATTATGAACTCTTGAAGCCCGGCGAAACCGTTAATACACAACGCTATCGTCAACAAATGATTAATTAAAATCACGAATTGATCGAAAGACGACCGGAATTGGCCTACGACATGGCAAAGTGATTTTGTTACACGACATTGCGCCATTTCACACAGCAAAACCAGTGAAAGACATCTTGAAATTGCTCGGATGGGACATCGCTCCACACCCGCCGTACCGCCCTGACCTGGCACCATCTATCGCCTGTTCGCATCAATGGGGCACGCGTTCGCAGAGCAGCACTTCATCAATTTCGAGGCAGATGGAAAATGCCTTGATGAATGGTTTGCCGCAAAAGACAACCAGTTTTTTCTGGCATGGTATCCATAACTTACCTGAAATTTCGGCGAAGTGTGTAGAAGCCGATGGCCAATACTTTGAATAAAGAAAAAAGGAATTTCTATTGAAAATTACGTGTTTTCTTTAACACAAAAACCGCCAAAAACGTATGCATACACCTAGTATATAAGATAAGAGAAAAAGCAGTTAAACACTTCATAGAGTTCTCTCTTCCCCAAAATATTACCGAGACTGTTCAGATGATTTTTGCGGATCCTTTGATGGCCATAGTGATGATGATGATGCTTGGTGTTTAAAGGCTCCTAACATCTAGGTCATCGGCTCCTAATGGTACTAAATGAGACGAAATGCAATGGCATTTTAAAAGTCCAAAACTCATCCACTCACCATAATCCAAAACGTGATGATGAAGAATGACTGGATGAATATGAATTTAAAATAATCATCGGATCCAGCTCACAATATTGAAAGTTAAAAATAATTCCAAAATTAATCCGCTGACTAGAATTCAAAAAAAGACGATTAACAATGATTTGAACTTAAAACAATCAGTGCATTCGACCCGCAATGACCCAACTTCCCAGAAACTATTTTTAAACAATAGTATATTCTGACCAAGGGGCTGCTTCCAAAACACAATCCTGAACCGATGATGCTTGTTGTCTAAAGGGGTCCAAAATCAAGGTTAACGGCCCCCCATAATGGTACTTATCGCTAGGAAATAAAAACTAATCATGAATAACGTAGATTCACGGTGTTCCACACATTGTGGTACTAAGCGTAGGTAATGTAATACGCACAGGTAAGGCAGACCTATGGTGTTTCTCACATTACGCCACCACTCATAGTCAATGCAAACCCATGTTCCTCATGTATCTGTACTAATCACAGGAACTTGTACTATCCCCTGGTGTTTCTCACATAGTGGGTAGTAATTGCAGGCAACGCAGACCCACGGTGTCTCTCATAAGTGCTACTAAATACAGGCAACGCAAGCCTGTAGTGTTCCGCATATAGTGGTACTAACCACGGTTCTCCCCACCTGCGTCCAAGTCGGAGTATGGATAAATCCCGGTAGCGTCTCAGGGAAGAAATTCATCTCGTTATTATCATGCTCATTTATCATTTAGGTTCCGAAGAATATTATAGGCAAGGCCTCTAAATATCGCTTAGTAGACGGATTCTGCCGGTGGACATGTCCGTTTGACATTCGATATAAAATAAATACTACCATCAGTAACTATATTACCCTATCGCTACATATCTTATCCTAAATTCGAAATAATAATTCAAAAATAATTCTAACGCTAGTTTAGTAGCATGCTAACATGAATAAAATGAAAATAAAGTGTATTCTGGAGAGAAAAGAAAAGGATGCTTAACAAATAATCAACAGATATTTACATTTCTTTCTGGTAATGACATAACTGAAATGGGGTCTCTTCTTGTATACTAATACATTAATTAAATACAGCAAGTCCTTTTACTGAATTAAATAACATCGTCTCGTAACTTCCACAATCATGATTCAACTCCACTGACAAAAATTTCAAGTTTTAAAATTTAAATGCTCACAATTTGATCAGTTTCCATGTAAATTCATAATTGATCTTCCAGTTGTCCCTATACAAGGTTTACATCTTTATTATCATTTATTATGGGGAACTTTCAAATTGGGTCTTCTTCTGGATATATTTTTTACTTATGAGAGCTGAGATATTAAATAAGTTTCCTTACTATGGCTAAAAGTTAGTGCCATAACCTTAAAATATAGTTAAAAAGGAAATATTTGTTTATCACTCCTATATTGACTCATTTGCAACACTAGCAATCATAAACAGGGCAAATATACGTTTCTTTAATTATTCCATTAGCATATCAACCGAAAAGATGTGCCAAATATTAATATATTGTCCCACCATCAGTCATAATTTAATCTTATATCACATACCGCTGTGCCATTAATTCAAATTAACTCAATAAATCAATCTACTGCTTGCTTGGGAAAGAATGATTCTAAATACGACGATAATTCTTGACTTAAATCCCTACATGTTCACCATTAATCATATGGAGTCTAATAACTACTCTTATTCTATCACAATGTGTCACAAATTGGCATTGAATCAGCTGGTCTCTTGCTATTATGTTCATTTCAACATGACCTAACCCTACAATAGCCATTCCAAATACGATCCTCTTTTAACATGTATCATACGAATTCGTAACATCATCTTACACATAACCTCTCGACGAAATAAACAATAAATCTCAACATCTCTATTAACACATCATTCGAATCCATCTCTTCTTAATAATCATTCTTCACATATAGCATCTCATTATTCTTCATTATAGTATCACATTTGTTACGATACTACTTTCCCTCAACGATATTTCTTTTATAATATCCTTATAATCCAAGTAAGATCCATCTCTTCCTCTATTTCAAGTAAGTGCGGTCATGTTTCCTATTAAAGCTCGTCTATGTTTTATTATTCTTCTTCTTGAAAGGTGTGGTTGGACTCGTGTGTTATCGTCCAGTCACGAAAACATTAATTACTTCAACACTGACACATGTATCACTCGTATTGTACGTTAAAAATGTAATTGATAGAAAAACATACCATAGGAGTCACACAAGAAACGATGATGACATATAAGGCAGAGGTTAAAGTGATTTATATCCTACCAAAATTATGATAAACATTTTGCAATGGAAGAGTGAACATAAAGAGACTGTCAGAGGATTATAATACAATATGTGCATCATCAAGAAACTGATTTATGCTGTTAACAAGAGTAGGAGTTAGAGAGGATAATAAACACGAAATACTTGTGGGGAAGGGGATGCCTATGTTAAGCAAAGAGGATAGGAAGCGCTGGCGGGGAACATCAAAAGCAGGACATTGTAACAGGAGGTGATTACTGTCAGTATCAGAGAAGCCACAAGCACAGGAAGTTGGGGGAAGAAGATGAAAACGATTTTTATATTGGGGAGTAAGGGCATGATTAAAACGTAGACGTATAATAGATGTGATATGGCGCCGAGAGTACGTACCATAATAAAACCACGGTTTAGGAGGAATAACAGGTTGTAATTGATGATAAAAACGTCCCTTTTCTCGTGATGTTTCATTCCAATCGGACTGCCAATGTCGATATGCTATATCCCGCACTTCATGAATGAGATCAGAAGGGGGGATCGCAAGAAAAAGAGGGGGAGATTGTTGTGATGCTCGTTTAGCTGCCTGATCAGCAGTCTCATTCCCCATGATACCAGAGTGACTGGGAACCCAAACTAGAGTTATATAAACACCAGAACGAGTAAGGATATATAAGAGATACTTAACGCTATATAAGTACCAATTAGGGGAAGAAAGAGGCGAGCATAAGGCATGCAGAACATTTTGTGCATCCGTGAAAATCGTAACCTTATCATAAGCATGAGACCTGATGGTAATGAGGGCTTGTCGAATAGCAAACAATTCGGCGGTAAAAACAGAAAAGGCAGAAGGGAGGGAAAACTCAGAGAGAGTATACGGTTGGGGGATATAAAAGGCTGCTCCAACGCCGTGTGCTGATTTTGATCCGTCAGTATAAATACTTACTTCCCTTATGTAGAGGGAAAGTCGAATACGTTTAGATGCAAGAGGGGAAAGAGGAGTAGAATGTGTTAGACAAGAAAATGATTCAGAAGAAGATATAATTACTTGAAGACAAAAGGACTGACTGTCATAAGGGATAGAGTATAAAGGCAATGTGGGTAAACGGAGGAGCTCAACTTCTCTTGGTATAAGAGAACGAAATGCAGTATATAAAGCAGGGACACGGTTTCCACGGGGAGATTTGGAAGAATAATAAGAATGTAAAAGTCGTAGCTTAGGGATAAGCTGAGACCGGGTGACAGTAAAATGTTTGAGGACATACTTAGCGGCTATGGTCTGTCGCCGAATCTTTAAAGGCTGTTCACCGGCTTCTATTAATAAGGCATTGGTTGGTGTAGTTTTAAGTGCTCCTAAACAGACACGTAGTGCGCGGTATTGTATTGTATTTAAACGTGCAAGGGTAGTAGCAGAAGCGGTGTCGATAAAAAGAGCACAATAATCTAGTAAGGATCGAATAGTTGCTCTGTAAAGGAGAATAGCTGTAACGGGGTCAGCGCCCCAACTTCGACGGGTGATCGTGCGTAATATAGAAATAAAACGATCAGTTTTACGTTGAAGAGAGACCACATAAGGAGTCCACGATAATTTGTGGTCCAATATGACTCCAAGGTAGGGATGCTGATTGACAAAGGGGATGGTAAGACGATCAAGAAGGAGAGGAGAACGGTTAGGTGCGCGAGTATGGATAAAAAGGATTGCAGCACATTTGGAAGGCGAGAGTGAGAAGCCATGTTCATGTAACCAGAGAGCAACCTCATGAAGAACACACTCTATTTTTCTCCTACACACATCAACACTATCATGTGATACGTATAAAACATAGTCGTCTGCGTAAGCTAAAACTCGTGCGTTCTTTGTAATTATACGTTCTAAATCTCGCATATAAAGCGCAAAGAGGATACCGCTTAGTATATCACCCTGTGGGACTCCATGCGAAACGTGTCTTCCTGGAAACGGGGGGAAGGGGGATTTGAGAATGAGAGTACGAGAAGTATACAGGCGTTCTAATAGAGAAATAAAAGCAGAGGGAAAGCCAAGCGAATCAAAGCAAGACCATAATAGGTGTAAAGGAACGGAATCATAAGCTCCTTGAATATCACGAAAAACAGTAATAGTGCTATGTTTACGATGTCTAGCTAGTAGGAGATCAGTCAACAAAATATTGAGTGGATCGTGTGTGCTACGTCCTTTAAAAAAGGTATATTGATATTTAGGAAGGATTTGATGTTTCTCCATAACCCAGAGAAGATGCCGTAGTAGATTTTTTTGAAAAAGTTTCCTAACACAGGAACTTAAAACAATGCCACGATAACTTAAAGGAGAAGAGGGATCTTTCCCAGGTTTAAGAATTGGGACTAAATGAAAGTTGTTCCACTGTGTCGGTACCTGTAAGTTGAGAAGGATATTATTAAAAAGAGAAAGTAAAACAAGAAGACCGGTATGGGGTAAAAGTCGGAGCATAGTGTAAGTGATACTACCAGGACCAGGAGATGAACTACGAACTGCTTGTAAAACGGACTGTAATTCGGACAGTTGGATGGGTTGAAGTAAAACAGAAAATTAGGGGGATATGGGACGGAAGGAAGAAAAGGGAGGCGGAATTGTGAAGTCAGGTGTTACAGTATATAGAAAAGAAAGGAGGACATTAGGCAGAATAATCGAATGCGCAGGGTGCACAGAAGTAACACGGGTGAGCGCGCGAATGGCGTTCCAAAGGGATGTTGCAGATACGCGATGATTAAGAGAGGAGATGAAGGCTTTCCAAGACTCGCGTCTCTTTGCATTAAATATGCGTTTGATACATGCATTATGGCGTTTCAATGTTAAATAATTAGCTAGCGTCATATTCTTACGATACAATTTAAATAAAGCTGTTCGCCGCAGTATTAACTTGTGACATTCGTCGTCCCACCAATGTATTTTCTGATAAGGACGGGGACAGAGGGAGGGGATGAATTTGCATGGATGAAAAGTCTCAACATATGAGGAGAGAATGCGTAGAAGGGTAGTATAGTCTAAGGTATTGGGCGTGTATTGAAAGAAATTGGTGTGAAGGAAACTACAATACGATTGTTTATCAAAATTTCGGAAAGACCGAATATTACTGAGCTGGGAGGGTGGGGATGAGGAAAAGGGTGGTTTACAAACACCAAAAGAAATAAGAATAGGGAAATGATCACTCAGATGAGTGTCACGGAGTGTATGCCACACGGTATTAGGAGCCATGTGGTCATGGCAGAGCGAAAGATCAACAGCACTAGGGGGTGAACCAGGAGGGGTGAGTCGAGTTGGGGACCCGTCATTTAAAAGGGTAAAGTGATGGGATTGAGATGCCGTAAGAAAATTTGTCCCTTTAGATGTATCTTTAGAACTACCCCAGGCAGTTAAATCACCAAATCGAAAAACATTGTCAATGGAATCAAATTGGGTAAGGAAGTGGGACCAGTGAGAGGCAGAGATATAAACATCAGGAGGACAATACACATTGATGAAATATATACTTCGCACGATAATACCTAAAGCAAGAGTATTTGGAATGCAATGCGTCAGAGGAAAAGGGACACATGGAATGGACTTATGAATAAAAATGGCAAGGCCTTCACTTCCATTAGTATCAAGGCGTTCGACACGAAACTCAGGAAGATGAAAAAGGGTGTCTGCATAAAACCACGTTTCTTGTATTATAATGATGTTAGCACATGTTTCCTGAATTAATAGTTGAAGTTCATGTTTTTTATGAAAAAGACTTCTAGCGTTCCACTGCAAAACGCGTATCATATAGGGTAAGGATATGAGCGATGCGATCTCGTAGTTGATAAATTACCGGTGAAATGGGAGACTCTCCTCCCAAATTCTGAAGAAGCAAGAATAAGATTTGTTGGATTCCTTGATGTACTTGGTTTCTTTGCATTAACAGTTGCGAGTCGTGAGATCGGGGCGGGTAACTAGGACCCGAAGTAGAGGGAGGTGGTGCTGTGGGAAGAGAAGATGATGTTGTAGCAGGCGGAGGAGAAGATAATGGAACCCGGCCCGTAGAACCAGGGTCACGGCGTACCAAGGCAAGATAACCAGTTCTATCATAACCCGGAGTCAAAGGCGGAGGGGCAGATTTCTGGATTACTTGTGTAAATTTACGTTTTCTAGAAAAATCTTGAACAGGGGAAGAAGAGACTTGTTCTGGTACCAAGGGGGGGGAAATCCTGGGGGTGTTGAGACGGATGATAATGAGGGAGGGAAGTCTTGTTCTTAGCATCTTGAAATGAGATATGTTCCGTGCTCATGACCTTCTTTATCTCTTGTTGATATTTGTGTTCCGGACAAGTTATTGCTCCCGTTGGATGTGGGCCTTTGCAATACACACATTTTGCAATCTGAGATGTACAATGATCGGTGGCGTGCTCCATTGAGCACTTCCCGCAGCGTGCTACCTGTGCACGACATTGGGCCTGTATATGTCCATATCGGAGGCATATTCTGCAGAGAACAGGGGAAAAAATGAAAGGCTCAACATGCAAGTAGACTTGGAATAGAGACACTTGTGTAGGCAACTTTTGGGCTCGAAAAGTAATTTTAATTGACCTAGTCGGGACATATCCAACACCATCATTGGAAACAATGCGACGATTGAGACGTTGTACTGCTTTAACCGGCACGGTTGAAGTAAGATAAAGTCGAATGTCGTCTTCAGAAAGGTTCTTATCCACATCTCGAATAATCCCCACACGAAAAATATTAGAAGACGGGATGTATGCCTTAAGATGTAAAGATGTGAGCAGAGGGTGGCACAGAAAATCGTTGGCTTGCCCCGCATTATTAAAAATTATTTGTAGGCGATTACGACCTTTACGGGAGATAGACTGGACGGAAATATTACGTTCATAAAAATGTCTCCCAAGGGCCATAGGATGGAGTTGCCCTAAATTTTTGTTTTCCAGAGATTCAACGTATACAATATAAGGTCCAAGGTGTGAATGGGAATACTGTTCACGTTCCATAGGCGGCAGTACATTATCACCATTAGAATTAGAATTTTGTGATAATTGTGAGTCTGTCAAAATTGATTGAGCTGCCGGGTTTCCAGAAGATTCGTCTTGCATCCGAACTTCTTCCTCCTGCGCGACAACTAACTTATCTCCTAACAAAAGGCTATCACCTCCACTGGAGGCAGCCATAATAACACACGGCACTAGCACTAAAACAAGAAAAAAGAATCCACGGAGCACACGACTAAGCGTATCGTACTGTGTAAGTACTAGGTAGCGACTGGAGGCACAAAGTTCTTCAAAATATACCAGTAGATAAACTTCAAACTATTTGCTGAAGTTCAAACAACACCTCTCTACGGTTGCCAAGGAAAACATTGTCTATGTTTTATAATACATGCGTTCTTCCAATGTCTCCAGCTTCTTCTTCTTCTTCTTCTTCTTCTTCTTCTTCTGGAAATGTATAGACTCTTGTCGTGTCGCCCAGTCACAAACACATAATATTTAAACAATAGACATATTAAAACACAGTCCACTTGGTCTAAAAACATTCAAGTATCGATATTCACTCACAGACTTTTCGAGGGCAGTAACATATCTACATCACTGAGTCAGATAACGTTATACCATCCAAGAGATACATGTATATATACAAAATACAGGTGGAAGCAGGAGCAATTAGCTTACAAGGATACAATGCAATTGTAATGCTTACAACGTTAGGCGGGAGTCATCAAGGAAACAATTATCTGAATCATTACAGGAGTGGGGTCAAGCAATATACAAGAAACACTGGTTGGGAAAGGGGTGTTTATGCGTGCTAATCGTTCGAAAAATAATCTCCGTGCGGGGAATAAGCAGGACATTGGAAAAGTAGGTGGTTAATGTCACCATCCCGATCTCCACATACGCAGTGCGGTAGGGTGGTGAGGTGAAAGCGATATTTATATTGTGGGCTAAGGGCATTATTAAAGCGTAACCGGATTATGTTGGTAATGTGTCGTCTAGTGTATTAACCTTGTGTGTACCAAGACTGTGAGGTTGAAGTTGATAATAAAATTCTCCTTTATGTCGGGCAGAGTTACACCATTCCTGTTGCCAAGCATGCTTGGCTGAGTCCTTGAGAAGGTTATAATAGTCAGTGGGGGGATGACTACATTAATAGGGTCTGTCTGAATATGGGCTGCGTATTTTGCTGCAGAATCCGCCTGTTCATTACCTACGATTCCGGAATGTCCAGGGGTCCATACTAAAGTTAAGGAAACTCCAGATTGTTCAAGTTGATAAATAAGATGTTTGACATTGTACAGGTACCAATTAAGTGATGATTTACAGGACGTTATGATTGTAACACGCTTAATGCATCGGTATATACGGTTGCCTTCGGAAAGGCGTGGTTTTTTATATAAATTAACGCTTGACGGATCGCGAATAATTCAGCGGAGTAGATGGAGAAATTTTGTGGTAAGTGATAATGCTCAGTAACAAAGGTGTTGAAAACAAAGAGTGCGGCTCCTACTCCCAGTTTAGTTTTGGATCCATCAGTGTAAATGTCAATACCACAATCCACAACAGGTACTTTGAGTTTTTATACCTGGGTATAATATTTTGCGACGAGTGAGAAAGTCCTGGAAAATTCTTCGCAGTAGGTATTATAATGTAGGGTTTATAACAAAGACTATCATAGGCAACGTAATATATAGACAAAGTAGGGGTTCTTAGTAAGGAAGTGCGGTAGATATGTAATTCTCTGTATGCAAAATATAGTGCTGGCGCTCGCGCATTTCTAGGAGGTCTTGTATTGTAATATTCATTCAAAAGTTGTAGTTTTGGAATGAGTGGGCAATTCAAAAGGGTGAATTTTTAAGGAGGTACTTTTTGGCTATCATTTGACGTCGAATAAAAGTGGATGTTCACCCGATTCTACAAGTAATGCATTAGTAGGTGTAGATCGAAGGGCTCCTAAGTAGATACGTATAGCTTGATACTGTAAAGTGTCAAGGTGTTGTAAAGTGGAAATGGGTGCAGTGTCAATTATAGTTGCACTATAATCAAAGTGTGCCCTTATGGTCGCACGATATAAGGAAAGAACTGTTATAGGATCTGATCCCCAATTACGTCGTGTGACTGTTTTCAATATTTTGATATACCCGTTAGCTTTTTGTCGTAAATTATTTATATGGATCTTCCAATTAAGTTTATGATTAATGTTAATGCCTAGGTAGGTATGATGGGTGGTGAAAGGGATTTCATGTCGGTCAAACGTGATAGGGGAGCGGTCATAAGAGCGTTTTGGTGTAAAAAGCATCGCCGCACTTTTCGTAATGGAAAGTTTTAAACCATGTAGGTTGAGCCAAGTGAAAACTTTACTCATGACACTAGATAAATGGTTTTTACACGCATCAATACTATGATGAGAGAAATATTAAACAAAATCATCCGCATATACTAATAATCTAACAGATTGTAAGATAATTTGTTCGATGTCACTTATGTAAAGGGTAAAAAGTAGCCCACTTAGTATATCTCCCTGAGCAAGCCCATGTGACGATTGGCGACTGGGAATGTGATGTGTAGGGGATTTAATTGTCAGTTTTCGATAAGTATATAATTGTTTCATAAGATGGTATATGAATTTGAGAGGGAAGCCCTTTAATGCAAGTTTTTCCCAAGGGAGGTGAAGGGGAACAGAGTCATAAGCCCCTTTAATGTCCAAAAATATTGCAATAGTACCGTGTTTTCGATGTCTGGCTAATAGGATGTCAATAATAAGAGTATTCATTGGGTCTTGTGTGCTTTTCCCTTTCAGAAATGCATATTGGGTTTTAGGAAGCAGATTATAATGTTCTAAAGCCCATACTAAGCGTTGGAGTATAATTTTTAAGAAGGTCTTACGGATACACGACCCTAAAATAATGCCACGATAACTGACGCGGTCAGATGATATTTTTGGGGGGTTTTAAGATAAGTATTAACAAAAATTCATTCCACGAGGTGGGTGTATGAGTAGTTATTAAGATATTATTATAGAAGGTAAGAAAAACCTGTTTGGCTCGATCGGGCAATAAGCGCAGCATATTATGCGTAATATAATCCGGACCAGGTGAAGAATTAGAGGCATTAGTGAGGGTCATGTCTAATTCCCGTAAATTAATAGGTTGGAGTAAAGTTGTAAATTGAGAACGCGATGAAGGTTCAGTGAAGATGGAGAGTGGGACTGTGTAACCAGGAGTTAAAGAATTAAGAAGAATTAAGGAATGGGGATAGAATTGAGCTGGGAACTGGTTTTGGTACTGAATGTTGTGATGCACGGGTAAGAGCACGGATTGCATTCCACAGTTGAGTGGATGGGATATGGGTAGAAAGGGACGTAATAAACTCCCTCCAAGCTTTTCTGCGTTTAGAGTTGGAAATTTGTTTTGAATACGCAATATGTCGTTTAAGTTTTAAATAATTGGAAGGTGTTAAATCGTGTCGATATTTTCGAAATAGTGTGCGACGCGTTTGTATCAGCTGATGACACTCTCTGTCCCAGCAATAAATACATTGGAAGGGGCGAGTGGTATAGTTTGTTACCGATTTGTAGGGGTGAAATGTATTTATATAATCATTCTCAGAATTATAATTAATGTTGAATACGTTAATGGATGATCATTTAATTGGTTGAGGTGGGTAATGATATAGGTGCTGTATATATGAGGATCGAAGTTACGAAGTGTTCGAATATTGCCCACGCGTGCTGATGCATAAGTGTGAGGAATAGGGTTGCCTATACCATACGTGATAAAAATTGGAAAATGGTCGCTAGCAAAGGTATCAGATAAAGTGTTCTTCCATGTGATGATGGGAGCCAGAAAGCTACGACATAGCGTGAGATCAACCGCGCTTGGAGGAGAGTCAGGAGGAGATAGTCGTGTGGGAGAACCATAATTTTTTTAAATAATAAGTTCATGTTGCTGAGAGGCTGTGAGAAGGTGAGTGCCTTTAGAGGTATCTATAATACTTCCCCACATCGTATGATGACTGTTGACGTCGCCGAGGAATATAACATGTGACAAATGATCGAACTGAGTATAAAACTGAGACCATTGTGGTTCGGAAATAAAAATGTCAGGGGGGCAGTAGATATTAATAAATTGCATGTTCTTGTACGTTATTCCTAGAGCAAAAGTATTGGGAATAATATAAGAGATTGGTAGTATGCGATAAGGAAGGGTATGATGGATGAATATCGCTACACCTCCACAACCTTGACCATCCTGTCGTTCAATGTGATATCCTGAGATACGAAAATTGATATGGGGCGAAAACCAGGTTTCTTGTATTGCGAGAATTTGCGGGGAGGTCACTTGGATAATCAATTGCAATTCATATTTTATTAAGGACGCTCCTAGCGTTCCATTGTATGATGTTGATAATATAAATTAATGATATGGGATATACAGTCACGAAGTTGATAAATTACAGAGGATATCTGGGGTTGATCCCCTAATCTTTGTAAAAGAAGCATCAATGTTTGCTGTATTTGGTTTTGTAAAAAGCCTTTGTGGCGCTGGACAGGATGTTACGATTGGGGCAAAGGAATTCGAGGGAACATGTCACATGCCGTGGACGTAGATTGTGAGGATTGGGAAGGAGATGATGGGGTAAATAGGGTCACTACTGATTGTGATGGCGGTACATTCTGCTTTCGAAGGAGGTTAAGGTAACCTGCTCTGCCATACCCCGGAGTGGGTCTAGGATTTTTAAGTACGACTTGGGTAAACTTACGTTTACGAGGATTTTCCTGAGAGGGTGAAGGGGGTTCGTGCGTAAGTGGGGGAAATTGTTATGAATACCGATCAGGATTATAAGTTGGAGGAGAAAGCTTAGATTTGGCCTCGGGGAATGGGATATTTTCGGTACTCATTATCTTGATTTCTTGTTGATATTTTTGTTCGGGACATTCCGAGTAGCCGGTTGAATGGGATCCTTTACAGTGTGCACATTAACGTAAATTTTCGGAACATTGATTCGTCGCATGCTGTAAAGTACAGGAACCACATCTATTTACAAATCGTAACGTAGAGAAAAACTAGACCGGTTCCCCATTTTTTTGTAGATTCGAAGTAACAGCACTGTAGAGCGTATGGTTCTAGTCATCTCAGCCTACTAACAATTCGTAATCGATAACATAGATGCACTAGGCTCTTACTCATCAACAGGTTAATGTCCATGACGATGGTGTAACAATGAGGCAGGGAAATAATTCCACTGACGAGTGATGGATTACGTTAAGGACAGTATACAAGTGACTTGGGTGAGTGACCAATGACCTATGCAGATGATGGTTGGACTTGAGATAACCAACTTCGCAAATGGACATGAAGAAATTAAGCTTTATTCCAAGATCACTGACCCTTAATTCAACTTCATGGCCAAGTTCGTATTTCTCCTTGTGTTAGAGAACTGTATAGTTCCAGTGATTGGGCTTTGTTCACTTCAAAGCGGACAACTGGATACCACATATTGAACCCTTGAACTTACCATTCCATCGTTGGTCGGCCACGGCTGCTATAGTAGAACAATTTAGAACTCTTAAATCTTGGGTCGTTGCGGGGATAAATTCGGTCACGATCTTAACCAAACGATGGGGTTCAGAAGAAAGCCTAACTACTTGAAATGAGGAGCAAAAATGTGCTTACTAACTTTTATTAAACTGAAAGAGCACGATAACATCGTTAATTTAATATGCATTCTTGCCACAAAAATACAAAAAAATTTTAATTATTGATTTTTGAAAATTTCCAAACACAGTCACATTACATAACGTCACTTCGTTTCTTCCAATGTCGAAGAGTTGCTTCCGAGAAGCTAATATGTTAGTGGACAGCGAAACTGAAAAACTGAAAAATGGAAGACCTGAAAACCGGGCGCCTATTTCCAAACGAGAACTGAGAGTTAATCCACACGATCCGTGGAAAATCTGACTTTCAACAATTAGAACGCCTGATTTTCTCTTAATTAAGGTTATCCACCAGTCAAATACCCTTCACGGATACGGAACATCCGCCGAATGGACCCTTAATCGAACCAAACTGACTATCAGTTGCTTTGGATAGGTTGCGAAATATTATGGGAAAGCATGGTGTTCACTACAAGTTAATGGCATCATTCACAATTGACCTAAAATTCCACCATGTATTTGTCATTCATGACACCCTTAAGTGATACGTTAATCCCGATGCTAACTGTGCATCACCCAAACAACTGTTCGGAAGGAACCAACAACCACATGATCCGGGAGGATCTTACGTTAAGTCGTTCTAAAGGAACAAAACTGCGAAATGCAGGAAACACTTACTAATCATGCATTTAGAAGAAATGCCAAACACTGAAGTTAATCAAAAAGTGAAAAGTCACTTGAAAATATTATTATTGAACCGATTTTCAGGTTAAAAATGGGTTTATTATGCTTAATAAATTTACCAGTCCACGCTAAAATTTACTACAAATTTAAGGAATTCTTTCCCTTGACAACAATGCTACCAGTACAGATCTCTCTATTTACTGTCTGTCCCAACACACTACTGGTAAAGTGATTACTTACTTATTCTAACTATGACTACGAATGAAAACACGACAAGGTGAAAATAAAATAAAATACTGGCTGACGAATCGAAACCGCATTCGCAACTCAAGTCTCATTCTAAAACACTGAGTGTCAATATGCACACCATCAAACGAAAACGGACGTTAAAACGAGAAAACAATAAAGTCCGTAAAAAAAAATAAATTAACATCTCTGAAGTCATACAGCTTAACACGCACGAAGAAACACAGTAAAAATATTTAATCTAGATCGGGTCGATGTCCCACACTTGGACAGCCCTCATTTATCAACAACAGTCCCGTTATCTCAATGAGAGCTTCGCATAGACCCTCTACAATAAATCATATCGCACTGTAATGGCTACCTTCAACCAGGCCACTTCACAAAAGAAACAAAAGAAAAAAAATCTAAACTGAGACTTGAGTGTGTACAGCTACCATCCCAGACCTATCGTCGGGCTCACTTGAAATCTGTACACCCTAAACCTAATCAGTATCTACATGATGCCTTCCAAATCCTATCGTCGGGCGTGACCTAGGACGTCTCATCACCAATGACTCCAAGAATAAACACGTGACGTCCTAAATCTATCGTTGGGCGTCAAAGTGGGTCGCACCACGTCTCCCTTAACATATCAGGCGAACCGCAATTTTCCAACAAACCTCCAACAGTAACACTGAATCTGGTCAGACAAAAAATACGCACGACGGAACTACGTCTCTTATCAAAAGAATGCAAGTCGAAACACGGTAAGTGCCTACCTCTCGAAAAAAAAAATACAACAAGTGTCTACCTCATCATAATATGTGAACTCAAAAATAAATAGACGTGACGAACGATTCTCCACCTCGAACACAATCTCAGCCTGTGCACTGAAGTGTCAGGGCTGCCAATGAAAATTCCCAACACACGTTTCCCTTTTAGTGGATGCCTTCAAAATAATAATCATCACCATCACATTCGAAATTCTCAGATCGCCTATCATCAATTCCAACCATCTTATCCATGACCTCTCCAATGAACAAATTAAATATGACCCAACCGCGTGTCCAAAGTGCTCTTCAATCCGTGAGGCCGTACCTTATCTTAACAAAAATCACTGGATGTTTACTACCAAGACCTTTACATTTGACTAGAGTCGTTTTCACTTGGAATCGTTCTATAAATTTACAATGCTTCACGTCATAGTCGTCTCAAGTTCGGATTGATTGCGGAAAACAATACAGCCTGTTTCAACACAGCCTGTTCCTAAATACTTCCTCTACAAAAATGTCTCAACACTCTTTCTCATCGCTTGATTCCAGCGGTAACGCTTCTCTCTCATCTCCACGTACATATAAATCCATTGCTCTCAATCTCTTTTCCTTCAAGACCCTTTTCCATACTTCGATCCCCTGGTGAAAACGACAACCATTATTAAGCACATCTCTGACTTTACTATTATTACGACTTTCGAACCTCAAAAATCCAAGAGCACACATCGACCTTTCGCAATTCAAGTATACACGATGTCTCAAAATTTTCTTCCCATTAACGACTGTGACTCTAACAAATTTTCTTGACATTATCTAAACATGCTTACGATCCTTGTAAAAATAACTGGTTAACTGCACTCTAACATGGAAAAATTTCCTTATCCCGCGGTAGACATTATTATTATTATTATTATTATTATCATTATTATTATTATTATTATTATTATTATTATTATTATTATTATTATTATCATCATCATTGACCAGCATTTCTGAATGCAACTGACACCTGAAATTACAATATTCGCCACGACAAATTTACACTTATAACGTTCACAAATCCGCACTTTGAATGATATCTCATCTCAACACAAAATTTTAAGCGTCGCATTTTACCGTTCTTGACATGAACTTTACACACTGAAATTTTCACACGCTGACCAAAATTTACAACGCCTTTCGCCTGATAATTACGGATCTCACCCGACAATCATCTGGAAAATTTGGTTAGGACAGACAGTAACTAACTAACTAACTACAACATAATGTAAAATAGACAGACCTGCACATTGGTGACATTCTCAGCATTCTGATTACATCATCTCCAGCAACCTCGCACTTAGCCCCTCATTTTCACAGATAACATTTTCATATTTAAAAACTCACTCATCCAAACACTACCCTTCACACACACACGAGATTAAAATTACCATAAATAATGCATTTTCTTTGTAACTTGCACCACGAACTTCCCTCGTTCTGCAGTCGGCTATAACTGTCTGATGCGTCTCCCAGAGTGGTTTCTCTCCCCGTTGTTTCAACAAGAACAGGTGTTCGGCCGATAAGGGAATCGAACTATTTTGAATCGCTTCCCCCAGACCTTCTTCACTTACAAGAGTACAGGAAATGATAAAAATAAAATCTGCTGTGTATTTTCAACCAGCCTACACCTTCCCAGTTCGTCTGCAAACGTTCACAGCTTCTCCAATTCACTTTTCTTCTTACTAAATATATGGACTTTAGCCACGAACATGTATTGAAATATTGTCGGTCAATCTGGCGCGAAATTCTAATGACGACGGGCACGAGCTCCCGCGGCCTCAAGTTCCAGATCGACACTGCAAAATCTACGGTGGGGGGTTTCTTTTATAATTTCCGGAAGGACGCTATCCCCTCTATGAGTCTCGGTGGTGTAATCTGCCAAATTTGCTTCTAATAGACCAATTTTGATAAGATTTGTCCCAGAACTCCGGACAGACTTGTACTTATGTTCGATGTTAATTTTATAATTTTTCTGCACTCACAACATGAGAATTAAATTGTTTCTGCCCGTGCGTTTCGCGCGTTTTTCTTCTGCCCATGACCTTGGCACGTGTAACTAGCTCGCTGTTCTCACGCTAACACACGCTTGGGCTTAACTGCATCTAAAATTTTCCCTGGTGTCACTACCTCCACAGAGGGTATATGAATAATTTTGCTTATTTATTTCTTCCTTTACTATCTTGTCAAAATCCCTCGTTGTGCAGAATTCATTAATTTAGAAAATTGTCGGGCACTCGAGTTCCACCGAGGTGTCCCGGCAATCCACGAGCTCGCCTTGCGGGAACCTTCCCACGCAACATCGGGCTCTTGGGAGCGCAAAATGGCTGCCCTCAAACATACAGTAGTTTCTGAATACCAAATAAATATTTGGGAAAAATAAAAATTTTTCTCACCGTAGAATTATGGGTTCATAATCCACCTACAACCACGAAATGTTTACCCAGAAAGGGGAAAAATTTAAACAGATATATTCCTTCAAAATTCTAAAGTGTACATGGGAATTTTGATACAGATGAACCATGATTCTACGTAAACTTTCCCAGCCGATCTCACTCTTGACGTAGGGCTCTGTTACTTTCACGTATTTCCCTGTTTTCTTCTTCCAACAATAGGATTGCGTTACAGATGTCATCAACAAAGTCTTCTCTTAAGAATGAACATTGTAAACATTCAGCGTCTTCCTCTTCTTTACTCCCACTGCTTGCCTGTCCTTGGAGTGGTGCCTCGACCTGTCTTCCTCTCGACGTGACGATCGTATTGACGGGTTGTACCTCTTCTTCTTCTTCTTCTTCTTCGGTGACCATTTCCCCAGCTGGCAAGGCTGCGTCATCCTGTAGTGGAATTCTTTCTTCGGCTCTATGATAAATCTGTAAATTTCTTGTTAGGTTGCGGTCATCATTTAATTGGGAGTTGCTAGGAGTCTGTTTCTTGATGTTACTGATGTTATGTGCGTCATTTGGTTGTCTTTCCTTCAGAATCTGGGATGAAAGACTCTGAACCTTTTCCTACTGGGAACTTGAAGTTGTTTTTCTTCTATCAAGAGTCGACATTGACTCCTGCTCAAAATCTGGCGCAAACGGGTTCAGACCGGAGTTTCGTTGGTCTTGCCTATGTGCCTTCTGGAATTCCAAACTTTCAGCCCCGAAACAATCGGTGTTGACGTCCTGGCGCTGTATAGCCCCCTGCCATTTTTTCCTTTCGTGGTCCTTCCTTAACCCGTCGGTGTACTGAACACGTTCACGGTACCGTTCATCCTCATCACGGCGGAAGTTCTGGGTTCGATTATTTCCCCAGTCCCTGCGGTTATTAAGTCCATTCCTGAAATTCCTCTGGTTTTCTCTGTCCCCATCGTATCGCCTCCAGTAAGGGTTCCTCCTTTGTGGATAATTCCAATTGCCTCTCCGCCTTTTCCAATCCTCATTTCGTGGATGCGAGGGTTCCCAATTATTGCGAAACTCACGCCTCCGCTCAGTCGGCTGTGGTTTCCCCTGCTCAGGTGCCTCTGGACTTCCCTCTGGAACCTGGCTAACAGTGTTTACATGTTGCTCGTGCGATCGTCCCCCTCTGGGTGCTATTTGATTATGGGTATGATCCAATTGCCTAAGGATCATTTCTGCCTGCATGGGGGTCTCTACCTTTGATGCAATGAGCATCCTTTGTACTTCGGGAGGTAACTGCTTCTGGATGGCCTGTACCAACTCTTGCTCCGAGGGCGGCGCCTCAAGTTCTCTGAACTTTACCATTTGTGCAATAAAGTATTCACTGAACTTTGTAGGGCCTATTGCATTATACCGACGTGAGTATAGCTCTAATCTAAGACTCTGCTGAATTTCCGTACTCCAAAATTTATTAAGAAACGCCCTCTGGAACTCATCAAAGGTATCAAAGTGGTATCGGAAGCCTTTAAACCATAAAAGTGGTGCCCCCTCTAAATATCTTTCAGCTACCCTCAACTGACGTTCCTCAGGAATCTTGGCGTCCCGGATGTACTCCCTGAGATCCTTAAGAAACCCCCTCGGCGTGGCATGTGGACCTCCATTAAATTTCTTGGGCTGGTCCTCATGTAACTTGATCATGTTAATAACGTTGGTGACCCCTGAGCTTTGAGATCGACTGGTATCTACATTCGAGCTCTGACCGTTATTATTCACATGATTGATATTTGGCAATTGACCACTGAGGTCAGAGTTAACAGCTGTCGATGCTTGACTCAATACTTTGTCCACCTTGGACTGCATATCTACCACGCTGCTAATCCAACTGCTTACTTCGCTCTTAATGAACCCAACTTTCTTGTCTGTCTCTTCCTGGGCTGACGTGATTTCCCTTAAGTCCTGTTCTATACTAACTTGCCTGTCGTTGAATTCCCTGGTATGTTCGTTTTTCATTTCAACTAACTCCTCTTGAATTTCTTTAATTAAAATTTCGGAGTCCTCATTAGCCACTTGGAGTTTACTAATTGCTTCCTCATTAACTTGCAACAGTTTCTTCTCCATGGTTTCGGTTTTTGACAATACCTGACTCTCCAATTCCACACTAATTTTATCTACCTTGTTGTTCAGTGACTGAATGTCCGCAGATAATATTTGACGTTGTTCCTCTATTATGGTTAGCGTTTTCCCCTTTTCCTTATCACTGGAGATCCGCATCTCTACGACCTGTTGTGTAATGTCGTCCTTAAATTCAACCTGGCTGTCGATCAGCTGCTTATGCGCCGCTTGGCTTTCCAGTAAATGCTTGTCAAGTTCCTTTCTCATCTCATCCTGACTATCACATAACCGACTGTACATGTCGTGGCTTTCGTCAAAACGCTTGTCCATATCGGTTTTTAAACTGTCATGGATTTTGGAAAACTGTTTGTCGAAATCGTTCTTTAAACTGACCTGCACTTCCGCAAATTGTTTGTCAATTTCATCCCTAATTTCCACTCGGCTATCATCAAAACGCTGGTTGAGTTTACCTATCTCGCCCCTAACTTCCTCTTTAAGTTCGGTACACATAGTGTGTGTCTCCTGAACTACGTTCTTCAATCCAGCCTTCAACTCATCACTAGACTCTTTACACCTAGCCTGGGTATCCTCAATACTACTCTGTAACTCCTCACGAGTGTCTTTCAAACTCGACTGCAACTCCTCAATCTTACCATCCAAACTTTCATTATGAGCCTTCATGTCCTCCCTCAAATTCTCACTCTGGACTTTCGCGTCCTCCATCTTGCTATCAAAACTTTCTAACATTTGCCCTTTCGTATCCTCCATCTTACTACTCAAATTCTCATTCTGGACTTTCATGTCCTCTCTCAACTTACTATCCAAACTATCTATCTTACTATCCAACTTCTCATTATGAGCCTTCATGTCCTCTCTCAAACTCTCATTATGAACTTTCATGTCCTCCATCATCTGCCTTAGCAGATCCACAGTCACCTGACCTTCCATCTCACAATACCACAAAGAATACAATAATGAGTACGCTGGCTGTCGATGCAACCAGAATACTCCAAACTACTAAGGAAAGAATTCACTATCTACTGCGTTTTCACATACAAACGCTGTTATAATTTAATACCGAAACTGACAACATTCCAACAGTTGTCTCATAAAATTTTGTTTACATGGCTGGTATCACAAACTTGTTTAATAAAAAGAAAATTCTAAAGTTAATAAGTTACTCTGGATAAATATCCCAAATGGTTTCGCTTCCGTAAATTAAGTAAATAAAGAACATGTTAACGCATAAACTTTGAATGTAATTCAGCATTACCACTTCCAAATTTTATATTGGCAACATGACATAAGCTTCAATACAGCTTTAAGTATTGATTTCCTAAAATGCATTGTGACTGTTATTATTATTATTATCTACCAAGTAGTTACGCTCCTCATTAAACGTGTTAATATCTAGCACTCTCATTGGGCATAATTCGTTTAACTGTGGCTCAGCCATAATTTTCACCCGCTTGTATTATTTATAATGTGGCTTAGGCCTCAACATTATTTTATATTTTCCTAACATTTATTTTCAGTATATAATTTCATTATCGTTATCGTGGCATCGTATCGTTATCGTGACTTCGGGCTCCTCATCGTTATCGTGACTTTAAGGCCCCACGTTGGGCGCCACTTCTACTGAACCCTTGAACTTACCATTCCATCGTTGGTCGGCCACGGCTGCTATAGTAGAACAATTTAGAACTCTTAAATCTTGGGTCGTTGCGGGGATAAATTCGGTCACGATCTTAACCAAACGATGGGGTTCAGAAGAAAGCCTAACTACTTGAAATGAGGAGCAAAAATGTGCTTACTAACTTTTATTAAACTGAAAGAGCACGATAACATCGTTAATTTAATATGCATTCTTGCCACAAAAATACAAAAAAATTTTAATTATTGATTTTTGAAAATTTCCAAACACAGTCACATTACATAACGTCACTTCGTTTCTTCCAATGTCGAAGAGTTGCTTCCGAGAAGCTAATATGTTAGTGGACAGCGAAACTGAAAAACTGAAAAATGGAAGACCTGAAAACCGGGCGCCTATTTCCAAACGAGAACTGAGAGTTAATCCACACGATCCGTGGAAAATCTGACTTTCAACAATTAGAACGCCTGATTTTCTCTTAATTAAGGTTATCCACCAGTCAAATACCCTTCACGGATACGGAACATCCGCCGAATGGACCCTTAATCGAACCAAACTGACTATCAGTTGCTTTGGATAGGTTGCGAAATATTATGGGAAAGCATGGTGTTCACTACAAGTTAATGGCATCATTCACAATTGACCTAAAATTCCACCATGTATTTGTCATTCATGACACCCTTAAGTGATACGTTAATCCCGATGCTAACTGTGCATCACCCAAACAACTGTTCGGAAGGAACCAACAACCACATGATCCGGGAGGATCTTACGTTAAGTCGTTCTAAAGGAACAAAACTGCGAAATGCAGGAAACACTTACTAATCATGCATTTAGAAGAAATGCCAAACACTGAAGTTAATCAAAAAGTGAAAAGTCACTTGAAAATATTATTATTGAACCGATTTTCAGGTTAAAAATGGGTTTATTATGCTTAATAAATTTACCAGTCCACGCTAAAATTTACTACAAATTTAAGGAATTCTTTCCCTTGACAACAATGCTACCAGTACAGATCTCTCTATTTACTGTCTGTCCCAACACACTACTGGTAAAGTGATTACTTACTTATTCTAACTATGACTACGAATGAAAACACGACAAGGTGAAAATAAAATAAAATACTGGCTGACGAATCGAAACCGCATTCGCAACTCAAGTCTCATTCTAAAACACTGAGTGTCAATATGCACACCATCAAACGAAAACGGACGTTAAAACGAGAAAACAATAAAGTCCGTAAAAAAAAATAAATTAACATCTCTGAAGTCATACAGCTTAACACGCACGAAGAAACACAGTAAAAATATTTAATCTAGATCGGGTCGATGTCCCACACTTGGACAGCCCTCATTTATCAACAACAGTCCCGTTATCTCAATGAGAGCTTCGCATAGACCCTCTACAATAAATCATATCGCACTGTAATGGCTACCTTCAACCAGGCCACTTCACAAAAGAAACAAAAGAAAAAAAATCTAAACTGAGACTTGAGTGTGTACAGCTACCATCCCAGACCTATCGTCGGGCTCACTTGAAATCTGTACACCCTAAACCTAATCAGTATCTACATGATGCCTTCCAAATCCTATCGTCGGGCGTGACCTAGGACGTCTCATCACCAATGACTCCAAGAATAAACACGTGACGTCCTAAATCTATCGTTGGGCGTCAAAGTGGGTCGCACCACGTCTCCCTTAACATATCAGGCGAACCGCAATTTTCCAACAAACCTCCAACAGTAACACTGAATCTGGTCAGACAAAAAATACGCACGACGGAACTACGTCTCTTATCAAAAGAATGCAAGTCGAAACACGGTAAGTGCCTACCTCTCGAAAAAAAAAATACAACAAGTGTCTACCTCATCATAATATGTGAACTCAAAAATAAATAGACGTGACGAACGATTCTCCACCTCGAACACAATCTCAGCCTGTGCACTGAAGTGTCAGGGCTGCCAATGAAAATTCCCAACACACGTTTCCCTTTTAGTGGATGCCTTCAAAATAATAATCATCACCATCACATTCGAAATTCTCAGATCGCCTATCATCAATTCCAACCATCTTATCCATGACCTCTCCAATGAACAAATTAAATATGACCCAACCGCGTGTCCAAAGTGCTCTTCAATCCGTGAGGCCGTACCTTATCTTAACAAAAATCACTGGATGTTTACTACCAAGACCTTTACATTTGACTAGAGTCGTTTTCACTTGGAATCGTTCTATAAATTTACAATGCTTCACGTCATAGTCGTCTCAAGTTCGGATTGATTGCGGAAAACAATACAGCCTGTTTCAACACAGCCTGTTCCTAAATACTTCCTCTACAAAAATGTCTCAACACTCTTTCTCATCGCTTGATTCCAGCGGTAACGCTTCTCTCTCATCTCCACGTACATATAAATCCATTGCTCTCAATCTCTTTTCCTTCAAGACCCTTTTCCATACTTCGATCCCCTGGTGAAAACGACAACCATTATTAAGCACATCTCTGACTTTACTATTATTACGACTTTCGAACCTCAAAAATCCAAGAGCACACATCGACCTTTCGCAATTCAAGTATACACGATGTCTCAAAATTTTCTTCCCATTAACGACTGTGACTCTAACAAATTTTCTTGACATTATCTAAACATGCTTACGATCCTTGTAAAAATAACTGGTTAACTGCACTCTAACATGGAAAAATTTCCTTATCCCGCGGTAGACATTATTATTATTATTATTATTATTATCATTATTATTATTATTATTATTATTATTATTATTATTATTATTATTATTATTATCATCATTGACCAGCATTTCTGAATGCAACTGACACCTGAAATTACAATATTCGCCACGACAAATTTACACTTATAACGTTCACAAATCCGCACTTTGAATGATATCTCATCTCAACACAAAATTTTAAGCGTCGCATTTTACCGTTCTTGACATGAACTTTACACACTGAAATTTTCACACGCTGACCAAAATTTACAACGCCTTTCGCCTGATAATTACGGATCTCACCCGACAATCATCTGGAAAATTTGGTTAGGACAGACAGTAACTAACTAACTAACTACAACATAATGTAAAATAGACAGACCTGCACATTGGTGACATTCTCAGCATTCTGATTACATCATCTCCAGCAACCTCGCACTTAGCCCCTCATTTTCACAGATAACATTTTCATATTTAAAAACTCACTCATCCAAACACTACCCTTCACACACACACGAGATTAAAATTACCATAAATAATGCATTTTCTTTGTAACTTGCACCACGAACTTCCCTCGTTCTGCAGTCGGCTATAACTGTCTGATGCGTCTCCCAGAGTGGTTTCTCTCCCCGTTGTTTCAACAAGAACAGGTGTTCGGCCGATAAGGGAATCGAACTATTTTGAATCGCTTCCCCCAGACCTTCTTCACTTACAAGAGTACAGGAAATGATAAAAATAAAATCTGCTGTGTATTTTCAACCAGCCTACACCTTCCCAGTTCGTCTGCAAACGTTCACAGCTTCTCCAATTCACTTTTCTTCTTACTAAATATATGGACTTTAGCCACGAACATGTATTGAAATATTGTCGGTCAATCTGGCGCGAAATTCTAATGACGACGGGCACGAGCTCCCGCGGCCTCAAGTTCCAGATCGACACTGCAAAATCTACGGTGGGGGGTTTCTTTTATAATTTCCGGAAGGACGCTATCCCCTCTATGAGTCTCGGTGGTGTAATCTGCCAAATTTGCTTCTAATAGACCAATTTTGATAAGATTTGTCCCAGAACTCCGGACAGACTTGTACTTATGTTCGATGTTAATTTTATAATTTTTCTGCACTCACAACATGAGAATTAAATTGTTTCTGCCCGTGCGTTTCGCGCGTTTTTCTTCTGCCCATGACCTTGGCACGTGTAACTAGCTCGCTGTTCTCACGCTAACACACGCTTGGGCTTAACTGCATCTAAAATTTTCCCTGGTGTCACTACCTCCACAGAGGGTATATGAATAATTTTGCTTATTTATTTCTTCCTTTACTATCTTGTCAAAATCCCTCGTTGTGCAGAATTCATTAATTTAGAAAATTGTCGGGCACTCGAGTTCCACCGAGGTGTCCCGGCAATCCACGAGCTCGCCTTGCGGGAACCTTCCCACGCAACATCGGGCTCTTGGGAGCGCAAAATGGCTGCCCTCAAACATACAGTAGTTTCTGAATACCAAATAAATATTTGGGAAAAATAAAAATTTTTCTCACCGTAGAATTATGGGTTCAATATAGCTAGTATTAGATCAGGCTTTGAAGTCTATAACCATATCGATGCGTCGTATGTTTACCGAGATTTTAAAAACTACTGGTGTTGATGCTGATGATCTAAGTATCATCACTCAGCTCTACTGGAATCAAACAGCAGGGGTCAAAATGGAAGGAGATACAACTGAAGATATAGCTATACGAAGAGGCGTGTGACAGGTCTGTGTCCTGTCCCAACTCCTTTTTAACATCTACTCTGAGGCTGTGTTCAGGGAAGCTGTTGACGATGTTAACCTAGGTATTACGATAAATGGCAACAAGCTTTTGACGTGATAAACTGGGAACTATTGTTTAAATGCATGAAGAAAGTAGGAATTGACTCGAAAGATAGGAGGCTCATCTGGAAAATTTACAACAACCAGTGTACAAATATATTGGTGAAAGGATGTATAAAAAAGGCATGAATCAATAAAGGGGTGAGGCAGGTTTGTCCCCTCTCATCATACCTTTTCAATTTGTTTACTGAAGAAGCAAGATGTGTTTTAAAGGGAAGGACTAAAGGAATAAAGGTAAGTGGGAAAAGAATCGACAGTATCAGATTTGGTGATGATATTTCCATAGTACCAGATTCTGAGAAGCAGATTCTGAGAAGGAATTAAATAGAATTCTTACAGTTTTGTGTGATATATTGAAATATTACAAACTTAAAATCAATAGTAAGGAAACCAAAATTTTTAGTTGTGAGCATAGATAGAAGGAAAATTAATACAAACATGAGAATAGGAAATTGCAAAATAGAACAAGTGCAACATTTCTGTTACTTAGGAAGAATTATAACTGGAGACAGCAGTTGCATCAAGGAAATAGAAACAAGAATAGCTCTTGCTAGACAGGCCTTTCAAAATAAAAGGAGTATTTTAACAAATACCATATAGGTTTAGAAACAAGAAAGGCTTTTGTAAAATCCTTTGTCTGGAGTGTACTACTTTTCGGTAGTGAGAGCTGGACTATTGGAAAAAAGGGAAGATATTCACTGGAAGCAACTGAAATGCTGATTTGGATTCAGTCATATTTCTCTTTATTTATTTTATGGTTATTTAAATGCATAAATAATAATCCGAATTTATTCCTCAGATAGAAATTATACTTTTTTCAGAATTTGGTCCCCTGAAAGGCAAAATTACTTTTGATTTTCTTCTTCTTCTTCTTCCTGGTCTTTTCCGCAATTTATTGGCGTCAGCACTTCATATTGATTTGGACTAGTTTTACGGCCGAAGTCCCTTCCTGTCGTCAACCTATATGGAGGGATGTATTCACTACTGCGTGTTATACGTAGTTGAAGAGAAGTAACACGCAGTCTTTGAATCAGGGGAATTAATCATACGCATTTAAAAGCCTCGGTCCGGCCGGGAGTAAAACCCAGGGCATTCAGAACAGAACACTTAATAGAGTTATTGCCTAATTAAAACAATTTGTAGCTAATTATTTAAAGAAAGGTAAATTGTATCTTTCTATAATATTACAAATATATTTATTTATTCACAAATCACAAATATTGGCTTTGCATTATTTGGTGTAGTTTTAGCTATAATTATAAGAGGAAAGGGCGTTGAAGTTTAGGCCGATCACGCTAAAGCAAACTTCTGGATAAGTAACAGAAAAGGACTGTCAAACTCTGAATGGGCATGTGCTCTCAACATGTCGTGCAACATCTCGGGGGTTTGACCAGTTCCTGGTAGATGTCCTGGCACTCATCCAGACTGCGATAAGAATGAAACTCTTTTTTTTTTTTTTTTTTTTTGCTATTTGTTTTACGTCGCACCGACACAGATAGGTCTTATGGCGACGGTGGGACAGGAAAGACCTAGGAATGGGAAGGAAGCGGCCGTGGCCTTAATTAAGGTACAGCCCCAGCATTTGCCTGATGTGAAAATGGGAAACCACGGAAAACCATCTTCAGGGCAGCCGACAGTGGGGTTCGAACCCATTATCTACCGGATGCGAGCTCACAGCTTCGCGCTCCTAACCGCACGGCCAACTCGCCCGATAAAAGAAACTCTTGGTCATGTGTTAGGATACTGCAGCTCAGGAACACCCGTCATCATAGAGTGAGGGAAACCTTAGCCTCTGCACTGAGACTTGAAGTAGGGAGTTTATAAAGAAGTACACTATATCTCTTCCACGGGGTCCAAGAGAAGAGCAGATATTGTTGCCACCCACCATCAGACTCGAACAGCTGTTATTCTTGATCCAACCATTCGGTTCGAAACAGGAAGTTGATCAGCAAAAGATATCATCTGATATCTGAGTGAGACACATAACTGGTCCGTGATGTGTCTGCTATTTGGAAGCAGAGGCAGTGTACCTAAGTATACGTTTGAAACATGGTAAAACATTGGAATCCAGCACACGATTCTGAAAAACTTGTAGTGGACATTTTAAAAGGTTATGTGACAGTCTTAGATCATCACTTACACTACTCTTAAGTGATAAAGCATCTAGCGTTTTATTTCTGTACAATAATTTTAATATTTTCGGTTATCACCGCCTAAATTGTAAAATTTCAGAATCTCTTTTGTCATTCATATTTTGTGAACTTATACCAAGTCCTTACAGATGACATTATGTTACCAAAATCAGAAGCAGGGAAGTTATTAACATTTTAAATCAGTACATAAAATAATGTAGGAACTCTGAACACTACGACTGACACTAATTCACAAAGGGTTAAATACCGTATCTACTTCCTTCTGTTCGAAATTAATGCCACTGTCTCCAGTATGATGAAATTCTACTGTAGTACGTGCGAGGAAGAGAGCTCGATCTATTAAGTAGATTAGAATGAAAGTAACTCATTTTTATGCTCGTTTGTTGTACATTCCCGGATGTGGCAGCAATAAATGTCACTGCAAGTCAATGAATAAAATCCTGATCTCTGTAATTTGATGTGATTACTCCTGGCTCAGTATCCATCACACCTATTAGCTCGATAACCATCACATCAAATTAACCAGCAGTCTGTTTGCGAAACATTCAATTATTAAATCATTCCACCATTCCTGGATATCACCAGGAAGTTGTATCAGCATGTTCAATAACACTTACACTTTTACTTACAATCCTAAGAGGGTAAAACTAATTAAATGGTTTCTAATTATTAAGTGAACGGTTATAGTGATGTACTCACTTTAAGGACAAACAAAAATATATAAATGTCCTCTTTTAATGAAGCCTCTATGGCTCAGGGGACAACGCGCCGGCTTCTCACCGCTGGATACCGTGGTTCAAATCCCGGTCACTCCATGTGAGATTTGTGTTGGACAAAGCGGAGGCGAGTCAGGTTTTGTCCGGTTACTCCAGTTTTCCCCGTCATCTTTCATTCCAGCAACACATCCAATATCATTTCATCTGTCATTAATTAATCATTGCCCCAGAGGAGCAGCCGGCACAATTCCTATCCTCGCCATTAGATGGGGGCTTCATTCATTGCATTCCTGACCCAGTCGAATGAGTGGAAACAGGCTGTGGATTTTCATTTTCCATCCCCTTTTAATGTGAATCATAAAAAACCGACGTCCGGCTATTCAGCGAATGAGGGAAAAGCAAGTGGAAACAATGCCAGACTCAGTTAGGTGCCTCGTGGTAACCTCTCCACCATCTCAAATTGACAGCCTATATGAGAAGCAACGAAGTACACAGTACATTTTCTGGTTAAAAGAACAACTGGATGCTCATTATTATTTTCTTCGATTTTGGCCTAGTTTGAGCCACAGTAAACAATTGACTTGCTGGTTAGTCCTTTCTTCTTCTCCCAGAACTTCTTCATTCCGCTGTGACTCCTCTTTCTCTCCTCTGACCACATGTTCTTGAACTTTTCATTTTCTTTTTCCTGGAGCCGCTTGATTTATCTATTTTAGCTCGAAACATATCTCTATTAAATAATTATTTTGAACTGAGGCCAACTTCCTCCATGTCTTTTTTTGTTTCTTCTACCCTTTTAGTAGCTGTTTTTATTAATTAAATATTTCCTTTGTTAGTCCACACTCGTTCATTCCTGTGAGGTGACCATGAAACTTCAATCTCCTCTTTCGTATTGTGTCTGTGATCTCTCTCTCTCTGTGTGTGTGTGTGTGTGTGTGTGTGTACAGATCTTCATTTCAACATTCCTCCATGTACCATCCTTGCTTTTTTCGTGTCCTAAGATCTTTCTCAAGATTTTTCTTTTGTTCTTCTCTAGCTCATCCATTTCCCCTTTCTTATTCAATATCAGAGATTCTGAACTCTAGCCTATAGTCCCTCTGGATTCATAATCATGGTCTAGTGTCTGATCTTTGCTCTGTAATAGGGGTGGGCACTATGTCCCAGTGCCGGCGCACAGTTGTGTTCCACTGTTACGGAACGCCAAATGTCAATTGTTCCGAAAAATTCTCAAGCGAGACAGCGGCCGACTGGATCCCTCGCTGCGCTCTTTATACCGGCCTTGACAATCGCTTGTGAAGCCCAGCATAAAGCTGTAATTGAACAGGAGCTTGCTAGAGCGACGCATCAAGTCGGCCGTGGCGAGACCGAGATAATGACTCGCTATCCCGGCAGAAGCGCCACTATGCACTGCCCTTGTTCAAGGTCTGTCTAGGGAGGTCAAGTCACGAATGCTACTTATGGAACCGCCATATTGGGTCTTCAAGCGAGCGTAACCGAAGGCAAGTGTATTCGAATTTAGGGGATTTCGGTACCGTACATTGAAATAAAACAAAATACCAACTATTTTTCATAAAGAATTTAATTCAGCAACTACTGTTCATGTATTGAACCCGAGTGACATAGGTCCATAGTCAGTCATGATTTGATTGATAAAATAATATATGGTACATTTATTGAAATACAGAAAACTTATTCCGTACAAGCTTTGTTGAAATAATAGGTTGAGTACGCGACAGGCTGGAGCCGTGAGGCTTAGCTCGACACAACAACATTTAGCTACTTCACAGCAGGGGATCTCATTAGTTGGCGAACAAGGAAATACAAGTCCACAAATAAGTCTTGGTCAGAAAGAGAAGGGGATAGGTGACACAAAGGAAGCTCGCAACATGAGTAATGCGCTGGGATATTTTTGGCGGACGGAGAATTCCGTGACGTCATGGAAAACTACAGCGGTTGCGAGGACATTCGCTAGCCTAGGTTCGGGCAGGTGGAAATTTAAATCACGTGACCGTTTGCCGGCCAATCGGTAAAAGTTGATGGAAGACTCAGGGATACCATCTTACGAGATGATGGATGAGATATTCTCGTAACTTCAAAAGTAATCAGTAATAAATTATTGTGAGTACACGGAGCAATGTAATGAATTTATTAGATGTCACGCATGGAAAAATAATCAATAATTATTGGCAAATTAAATAAATTGAAGGCTGGATTTCTTGGAAACCAGACAGCTTGAATGTTATCGGCTGAACGGAAACCACGTTGTAAGGGGCGCTTCCAAAGGCGCGAAATGTGAGGAGCTAAATCCACCCGTATCTCCTAAATCTGTGATCGCCAGGAGTTCATATTTAATCCAGCAAATAAGCTAGAGGAGTGGATTAATTTGATATAAATTTCAACGTCAAATTCGGAGTGCAAGTGCCGATATTAAAAATCTACCCCCTCCCTCAGGGTATGACGTCAATGAATCCGCGAGGGAAAGCTTCATCCATATATACGAGCGCAAGGGATACTCGCCACCACACTTGAAGTGAATCTCTGGAGCTGAACCGTCGTTTCGCAGCCGACTTAAAATCTGTCGGGCGTATAGTAACTCAACATTTAATGGCGCGAGCATCCGCCAGTACTTGTAAAATGTGATCGCGCTCAAGCAACATGAACTGGAAATAGTTAACTTAGGACAGTGTTTGTCAGTTATAAATATCATAGTGAAGTCAGTTAATTGCATTGTAAGAGTAAGTAATATAAATTGCACCGCAATAAGTACGTAAATAACATACTGTGTGACGAACAGTACTTTGAGGGAATAATAGCCTGTACTTTGGAATATCGAACCGATAACATGAACACCTCAAGAGGGCCGTATGAAACAGGCGTATCGCGTCGGACGACATAAATCGCGACGGGCGTAGAATTTGACACACCGCCGTACGTGTCCATGTCCATTGTGCGGTAATTGGACGAAGCTTAAAACAGTGTAAAATATTAAAAATTTGGGTCTAGGGTATTAATTTGTTTTATAAAAGTAAATGTTCGGTGTTAACCTTGTCAATGGTAAATTATTGTGATAATTGAGGTATTAGTGTAAAATGGTAATGTGCCAGGAAATCATTTGTGGAAATACGCCATCAAGAATGGAGGAGTAAGAACGGCGGAGAGGGGCCGAAAGGAGCCTCTCATCTGCCAAGCTGCAATGGATTCGATAACTAAGATGAGTACTAAACTGTAAATAATATTTGGGAAATGTTAGCGTGACTGGAAAAATGGAAATAATTTGATTAGATTTGGTTACCTTCTGTAACAAGATGAGTCGCTTAACGACCCCATCCTAAATTTGTAGCACGGACAGTATTAAATAATAACAATGTAAATAATCGGGTCCTTTTACGTATTCAGTTTGTTGTAGATGTAAATTTTGTAGATATAGGGTAGTACGTTAAGTCATGCATGTATTCTTATTTTCTTTGTATTCAAGAATAATTTTCTTTACATTTGATTTCGTTATCAGAGTCAAATAGACCCGATCTGTGCTTTTCTGTTAGTCATTTTGACGAGTGATGTAATGACATTGAAGGGAAGTCCAGTCTTGTCATACCAAAGTGAAGTTGTTAAATTTGTGAGAAGCGATATTAATAATAATAATAATTGTTACCGTGTTTTTGCGGTAGTTAGAGGTGAAAGAAGGTGCGGGTGTGAACGGGTCTCAAGCTACGAAATTAGAGTTCATGTAAAATTAACAAGGTTATATTTTCTTTTCAAAATAAAGAAATAACAAGCATGGCAGGTACAGAGTAGCAAGGCAACAAAAGTATAGTTACAATATTTACCGGATTTGGGCTTCGCGCCCCGACTTCACAATTCTTGGGCAATCAGCCCAACCTTACTCCAAAATAAGTTTTAACAGAGGGGCAGAAAACCTCATTCATGCTCAGGAGCACTTGCCCCAAATTACACAGAAAAGCCTCCCCGAGGCATACAACACCCAATTTTCGAGAAAGAGCCACTCGCTCTCAACATTAAGCCTATTAAAGGCCATACCAAACTCCACCTTCAAGTTGTCCTCCAAGGACATAGATACAGGGGTAAAATACCCAACCTACTGAGGTCTATTAAGTAAGGAAAAAAGGTTAATTACATGACCTCAAAAATAACCACTTGAGAGGAGGCGACCTGCACTCCTAATACATTTGTTTAAAACCTACTTGGCACTAGGCCATTAATACAAGGGCTAATCCCATACTAAAGAGGTGACTTAAGAAAGAAACAATTTACATTACTGTTACGGAAGAATCGGTTGAGAAAAATAAGTTCACCTCAGAACAATATGAGTGGGAGCTCGAGAGGGTTAAGCACTCTCTATCCCGATATGCAGTTTAAAGATAGAATAGATACCAAGTGTCTTTACATTTTAAGGAAGGTTACATTATGGAAAAACTTCGGACCCGCCCCGAGAGTTAAACTGCTGAGCTAGCAATGAAAGAAGTTATTAATCGGCCATTACCTTGTTGTTGACCGCTGCCGAAGAAAGAGGCGCTTCCCGCCCCCTGCTATGTACTTTACACACTAAAAGATGGAACAGAAGTGGCGCAGAGACCCTAAAATCAGCAGTTTATATACTCTCGCGGAAAGTTCGAGGCGTTTCAGGAAGGAAAACACCCGCCCAGAATCATTTTATTGGTGGATAAAGAAAACCCCTACACAATATGAAGAAGAAACACATTATTGGTGGAAAATTAATTAAAGAAATTCGGGATTGGCTAGATTCAAAACAAGGGGAAAGAAAGGGTTAATATTGCCAACTTAAACAATGACTGAAAGAAATTTAGCAAAGAACAAACTTTTGAAATTAAATTTTCTCCAAAAAAACAGTTCTTTCACTTCGCACTAGGGTGCACCGTTGTAGTTTTTCAGTAGTGTCCTCTAGAAGAGAAAGTTCATACTTCTTACTACCGGTAAAACAAAAATACATCAAAAGTGGCACAGTTCAAAAACTCTAAATTTTCCAAGTAGTGACATCTTCTGAGAAACTTGAAAATTAATACCGTCGATAAAGTTCAGACTTCCTCCAGCAGAGGAGTTTCAAATGGCGCACATTTTAAATTAGCGGCGTGGAGGTGTACCGCCCGGTACAGACCTCCCCCCCCCCCAAAAAAAAGTTCCTCCAGGGGTGACACATGCAATTTGTTTGGAAACAAGGTCCAAGTTTTGATGTTGATATGGAGATTAATTGCAGAAGTATTTATAAGATTTTCTTAATTTGGTTTGATTCAGTTTCAAAATTTTTGTTGTAACTGGTGAAGTAAAGTCTTTATGTTTGTAGAAGTTGAATTCAGAAGGAAAACTTTAGTTTTTAAAGTTGAGGAATTTTCTAAGTCCACCAAATATTGCAGTAGAATACCCAAGAAAAGGTAGTAAGGTTGAACTGGAATGTCCATATAGCTGGATATGTACTTCAAACGTTGATGATTTTAACGGCCAGACCAGCCGCCACTGCTTGCGTCCAGAGAAGGCCGCCCGGGCCCCTCAAATACCCTGAGATACCGCTCGCCCGCACTATGAGGGGAGCAGAGGTGTAAAAGCACGCCGCGCCCGCGGTGAACATATACAGGCTGCGGGCAAGTAGCAGGTCGTGCGCCGCACATCAGCCTTGGCCGGGAGGAGAGCTCCGGCTCGCCGTGCACATGTCGACCTCGCTGGGGTCGGGGGGGCCCCTTCCTCTATCCCAGTCGCGGCACGGCGCCGCGCGGCTGCGGGGGCACTGAAACATTAAAGCTAGGCGGCAGAATTTGTTGGACCATCATCTTTTTTTTTTGAGGGCACAGGCTTGTGGAGAGGTTGAGGGGCCAGCGGCGTGCAGATATCCATGGCATTAAATAAGCCACTGTGTAGAGTGGAGCAGGAGACGGGAGCGTGGTAATGGCCGTGAGAAGGACAGGATGGCAGTTTAACGGTTCGGGGCAGGTTTTACAAACATGCTTACATATAAAACAAAATACTATAGACGGGGCAGAAAGCCTTAAAAGTGAAACTCAAAAATATATAACCTTCATATTCCTTTTAAGAGGCAAGTTAGCACAGAAATTATACAGGTTTCACCTGCGACAGGTGAACCCTAAATATCCTCTCGGTGGCTGGATTGCTTAATAACAACGTAACCGGTGTAAGGAAATCGAGAATTATGCACGGCCCATGAAATCTGGGGGCAAGCTTGCCCGCGGGAACAAAATTCTTGACCATTACCTGGTCACCTACCTTCAAATGGGTGGGTCTCCGTCCACGATCATACCTTTCCCTAACCTTTTCATGAGACACTTTAAGATTTGCTTTAGCCTTCTTCCAAAGATCTTTAATGTTGTCCGGATCTATTGTCTCAGGTAGAATGTCACTCAGAGACCAGAGGTTAGAGAGCGGCGTGTTGGGAACAAACTTGAACATCAAAGAGGCTGGAGTAAATTTATGTGATTCATGAACCGCCGAATTCAAAGCAAAAGCTAACCAATGCAGGGACGTGTCCCACCTGGAATGATCTTCATGATGATAGGCAATAAGCGCGTACCTGAGATTACGGTTAACCCGTTCAGCCAGAGATGGTTGAGGGTAATAAGCCGAAGTCGTCACATGAGAGATGGACAAGTCAAAACAGAATTTACGAAAAAGATTTGATGTAAACGCCTTAGCATTATCAGACACAATATATTGGCACGGACCAAAAGAGGCAAAAATAGAATTTAAGCAAGTAATGGTGGACTGAGCGGTAGCCAGCTTAGTCGGAAATAACCAGGAAAATCTTGTAAAACCATCTACGCATACAAAGATGAACTTGTTGGCATTTCCCTTTGACTGGGGGAAGGGTCCTACATAATCAATATACAGGCGTTCCATGGGGCGCGACGCTTGATGAGAAGACAAAAGGCCTACCTTGGTGGACATGGTTGGTTTACTAAGCAAACAGGATTTACACGCCTTTACTAGTTCACGGATGTCACCGTCCATACCCTTCCAGATGAACATTTCACGAACCTTCTCACGAGTTTTAAAGATTCCAAGATGCCCCCCTAATGGGGTCTCATGATAGTACTTGAAGATCATAGGCACAAGAACAGCTCGAACGACAACCTTCATCATCTTATCATGCCTCGAAGGGCAACATAAAACACCATTCCTCAAAACATAAGGGACGACATGTTCCCCAGAAGAAAGGGTTTCCATTATCGGAGCCAGCGTCGGATCTTCACGTTGGTATTTCTCGATATCCCTAAAGAGCATGGGAGCATCTGTTAAGATGGCATTAACATCAGACAGCATGGACTCGGGAGGTGAAGAACTATCGTCCGGATCATGGGTCTCGACGTCGTTGGAAAACATACGGCTGAGTCCATCAGCAACAACATTTTCGGTACCTCTGATATGCCTGACATCGAATTGGAAGGCAGAAATACGGATGGCCCAACGGGCTATACGACCAGTACGACGCGGCCTACCTAAGACCCAGCTTAAGGCTTGATTATCTGTCTCCAGGTCGAATTTGACATGTTCCAGATAGAGACGGAACTTTTCTAAGGCGAATAAGACTGCCAAACCTTCGAGCTCATAGATGGAATACTTGGCTTCTTGAGCCGACAAGGTCCTAGATGCATAGGCGATGGGTCGCCTCCCTAGTTCAGTCTCTTGAAGAAGGACTGCAGCTACTGCTGACGACGACGCGTCGGTTTGGACGATGAATTTCTTCGAGAAATCAGGCATAGCAAGTACAGGGGCATTACAGAGAGCTAATTTAAGATCTTCAAAAGCGGCTTGTTGAGAAGGTCCCCACTCGAATTTGATGCCTTTCCTACGAAGAAGGTTCAAGGGCGCCGCTCTATTAGCGAAGTTAGGAATGAACTTCCTGAAGAAATTCACCATACCAATGAACCTGGCGATACCTTTGATGTCCTTGGGAGGTTTAAAATCACGGATGGCCTGTGTTCTAGAATGATCGACTGCAACACGATCAGGTGACACAATATGCCCTAGGAAAGACATAGAGTGCTTAGCAAAGGCAACCTTGGACAACTTGACAGTTAACCCAGCCTTACGAAGGCGATTGAGAACTTCTCGCAGATGATCTAGATGTTCTTCAAAGGTCTCCGAAAATACGACGACATCATCCAAGTAGTGATACAAGTACTCAAATTTGATGTCGGAGAAGACCCTATCTAGCAGCCTAGTGAGTACAGCTGCTCCCGTGGGGAGCCCGAAAGGCACGCGGTTGTATTCGTATAAATTCCAGTCCGTGGCAAACGCTGTAAGATGTTTAGACTCTTCCGCAAGGGGAATTTGATTGTAGGCTTGGTTCAAATCCAAGATGGTGAAGAACTTGGCCTTACGGAAGCATGAAAAACAAGAATGAAGGTCGGGAAGGGGCACAGATTGTAACACCACCTTCCGATTGAGAGCCCTATAATCAATGACAGGCCTGAAGCCCCCTGGGGTTTCGGGACTAGAAAAATAGGTGACGAATACGCCGACTTAGAGGGCCTAATAATACCATCCTTCAACATCTGATCGATGATTTCTTTCAGAGCCTTCATTTTAGGTGGAGATAGCCTATAAGGTGGAAAACGGACAGGAATTGAATCCGTGACCTCAATTTTGTATTCAATAAGGTCAGTAACACCGAGAGTATCAGAGAATACCTCTGGAAATGACTGACATAATTTACGAATACTATCAGCCTGCTCCTCAGGTAGATGTCTAAGGTCTAACAACATCTCATCCTGAGTAGACGAAATAGATGAACATGATACAGAATTACACTTTAACAAGGGGATTTTACAATTGGACGCAAATTTGAATGTGCACGACTTACTCTGAAGATCGAGCACAAGACCAGTTTGAGAAATGAAGTCAGCTCCCAATATGATGGGGCAAGACAGGTGCTTAGCCACAAACAATTTGATTTTCCATGTAAATTTAAAAATACGAATTTTGACATTTACAGAACCTAGGATTTCCAATGGAGATGAATTAGCCGAAACATATTGAACAGGAGATGAGACATAGTCAGGTAGTTTACAAACAGATTTCAATTTAGAATACCATTCAGCCGAAATAATCGAACAAACACTGCCTGAATCTAAAAGAGCTGTTACAGGTTCCTTATTTAACTCAAGTTTGAGAAAAGGGACCGGTGCGGGGGTATCCGCCGCAATCCTAAGACACTCTTTGGGGCATTCAAAAGATAGATTTGCAGATTGAACATTCCCTGAATTTACGACCTGTTTGCCAGGGGCTGAGCCTCGAGAAGATGGATTAGTCGACTCAGCCGAAGCCACTAGTCACTTTTGATTGTTGTTGGAAGTTGCACCTGAAGTTGAGCAGGAGGGGGTGCTATTCGAATTGGGACAATTCTTGGCGATATGTGAGAAAGCCCCACATTTAAAACAGCCTGGTGATGAACCAGTTCCATTCCTTGTCCCACTAGACTTGAGCAATGGGCACTTGTTCCGAAGATGGTCGGGCGACCCGCAAGCATAGCATTTACGAGGTGTGACTGGTCGGCGAGGAGGAGGAGGCCGAGAATGACCAAAAGAAGGAGGGGGTTCTTTCGCGACACGCAAGGAATCGGCGTATCTAACTCCTTCCGCTGAGACGGCCAATGCTTCAAGTTCAGAGAAGGTTTGCGGGCACGCCGCGAAACACAAATATGACCTATAGGATGGTGAAATTCCTTCTACAATAGCCTGTACAATCTGATCTTCAGGTAAATGAAGGGCAAACACCCTAGTATAGAATTTAATATCTTGGATGAAGTCTGCTAAGTTTTCATCCAAACGCTGTACACGATAATAGTACTTCTGAATAAGGGAGGACCTGGCCCTAGCCGGGATGAAGTTAGCTAGCAAGTGGGCGTGGAAATCCTCAATAGATGATTGCTCGGCAATGGCTCTTACTATTTTGTCTGAGAGAATACCTATTGCATAGGGATAGATGATTTGCAAAATCTGACATGGGGAAAGAGAAAACACAAGGGCATGATCCTGAAATTCAACTAGAAATCTTAAAAATGAAATTACGTCACTGGTGGTATTAACGGAAAACTTAGAGATACCTCTGAGCAACATTGCCAATGGATGAGGCAAGCTGCTAAACCCGGGTGACATAGTAGGTAAAGGTTTCAGTGGCAAGGAAGTTAATTCAGAACGTATATTATTCAACGATGCACGGCGTTCAGACTCGTTGTCCAATGGGGCAGAGGTAATTTGAGCAGCAACGGTTATCCTATTAGCTTCTCCCTTAGGAGGCTCTTCCTCGCTACCTACATTCATCGTGGTGGGTTGATCAATTTTGGGAGGAACTTCCCCAGTTAACAATTGAGTGACCTTGCTAGATAATTCAGAAATACTTTCAAGCAACGTACTAGCTTCCTTCCTCTGAACGTCATTCAACTTCAGAGACAACAGATCGTTAACTCTATTTGAAAAATGATATAGCCTGGCTTGCACACGCTTAATTTGATTAGGAGAAGGATCATTTTCGTCAAAAAAACTAACTACCGATGCTAGCCCAGTAGTGTTCTCGGTGATCGTGGAAAGAGAGTCGTCAATTTCTTTCTCTCACAAATTGGGGATGGAAATGGGCAAATCAAGGGACTCTCTAAGCTTGTTGGTGTCTATCGCAACCGTGCCTCCAGATTGCACATTTCTGATAGTTAACTCATAGATCAACTCCTCCTTGCGCAAATAGTTAAGATGGAGAACATCGCGAGGGCCGGGCATGATGACAGAACAATTTTGAAACAGGAAAGATCAAAAATTCCAGCAACTGAGAAAATTGTTAGAGTTTGAATCAAAGCAATGTTTAGCCGTCAAAAGGGGCTAAATTGAGACCCATTCAACCACGCTCTGCTACCACTTGTTACCGTGTTTTTGCGGTAGTTAGAGGTGAAAGAAGGTGCGGGTGTGAACGGGTCTCAAGCTACGAAATTAGAGTTCATGTAAAATTAACAAGGTTATATTTTCTTTTCAAAATAAAGAAATAACAAGCATGGCAGGTACAGAGTAGCAAGGCAACAAAAGTATAGTTACAATATTTACCGGATTTGGGCTTCGCGCCCCGACTTCACAATTCTTGGGCAATCAGCCCAACCTTACTCCAAAATAAGTTTTAACAGAGGGGCAGAAAACCTCATTCATGCTCAGGAGCACTTGCCCCAAATTACACAGAAAAGCCTCCCCGAGGCATACAACACCCAATTTTCGAGAAAGAGCCACTCGCTCTCAACATTAAGCCTATTAAAGGCCATACCAAACTCCACCTTCAAGTTGTCCTCCAAGGACATAGATACAGGGGTAAAATACCCAACCTACTGAGGTCTATTAAGTAAGGAAAAAAGGTTAATTACATGACCTCAAAAATAACCACTTGAGAGGAGGCGACCTGCACTCCTAATACATTTGTTTAAAACCTACTTGGCACTAGGCCATTAATACAAGGGCTAATCCCATACTAAAGAGGTGACTTAAGAAAGAAACAATTTACATTACTGTTACGGAAGAATCGGTTGAGAAAAATAAGTTCACCTCAGAACAATATGAGTGGGAGCTCGAGAGGGTTAAGCACTCTCTATCCCGATATGCAGTTTAAGGATAGAATAGATACCAAGTGTCTTTACATTTTAAGGAAGGTTACATTATGGAAAAACTTCGGACCCGCCCCGAGAGTTAAACTGCTGAGCTAGCAAAGAAAGAAGTTATTAATCGGCCATTACCTTGTTGTTGACCGCTGCCGAAGAAAGAGGCGCTTCCCGCCCCCTGCTATGTACTTTACACACTAAAAGATGGAACAGAAGTGGCGCAGAGACCCTAAAATCAGCAGTTTATATACTCTCGCGGAAAGTTCGAGGCGTTTCAGGAAGGAAAACACCCGCCCAAAATCATTTTATTGGTGGATAAAGAAAACCCCTACACAATATGAAGAAGAAACACATTATTGGTGGAAAATTAATTAAAGAAATTCGGGATTGGCTAGATTCAAAACAAGGGGAAAGAAAGGGTTAATATTGCCAACTTAAACAATGACTGAAAGAAATTTAGCAAAGAACAAACTTTTGAAATAAAATTTTCTCCAAAAAACAGTTCTTTCACTTCGCACTAGGGTGCACCGTTGTAGTTTTTCAGTAGTGTCCTCTAGAAGAGAAAGTTCACACTTCTTACTACCGGTAAAACAAAAATACATCAAAAGTGGCACAGTTCAAAAACTCCAAACTTTCCAAGTAGTGACATCTTCTGAGAAACTTGAAAATTAATACCGTCGATAAAGTTCAGACTTCCTCCAGCAGAGGAGTTTCAATTGGCGCACATTTTAAATTAGCGGCGTGGAGGTGTACCGCCCGGTACAATAATAATTCATGAGATATTGGAATTTTTAGTGATCAGTGTGTAATAATAAAATTTTTAGTGATCAGGTGTTGAGTTTTGTCGGAAATCATTTAATGACGGGATGTCGTTTTTAATGCGGAATTAAAGTGTGTGGTAATTTAACTTGATAAATTAATAATATTGAAATTTAAGATCGGTGCTAATAATCCGTACATGTTAATGAACGTGTGGTTTAAATTACGGTCCAATATTTTTCTTTACGAATAAATGTCGTGTCTTAAATTTGCCATTCAGTAGCAAATATTACGAAACCATCATTGTCAAATTTTGGTAAATATAATTTCAAAATGTTACGATTATTTGTGGAGAACGAACTAAGGCGTAGATCAAAATGAGATAGAAAAATGTTAAAGAATCTGCAGTCTGATAATAAAAGGTCGTACGATGTCAGAAGTGAATAAATAAGTCAGTTGATAATTCTGTGAGAAATAAATGAATCAAGGAATATTGAGATAGAAAGGGATATAAATTCCGTACGAGAGACACTTGGGATGTAAATGAGTGTAAAATGTACGGGCAGTGTCACAGAGAAATACTGAGTTACGTAGCGGGGAGAATTCGAACCCGTGACAGCAGGTACGAAATAAATAGACTGCACCGCTATTCGTCGAGATACTACGGATTTAAGGATAATGAGAGTTCAGATTCCACATAAATGATCGTACATTGTAATCATTGTAATGACGAGTGATGACAATCATGATGTCGTGATAATAATCATAATAATAAATATTGCAGATAAAGGATTGGACCGCCTTAATTAATTGAGCGTTGATAAAGATGTTAAACGGGAATCTAAATGAGAATATGCAACCGATAATAATAGTAACAATAACAATGTTAGGACGATGTCAAATCATCGCGGTCAGCTTAATAATAAATTGTCATAATAATAACAGTAATGATGACGTTGGTTGATCAGTGAAATAATCGTGATCGCGAACGATATCCTAATGCATTTTTGGCGGAAGTGACCGATTCATTAATAATAATAATAATAATAATAATAATAATAATAATAATAATAATAACCACAAGAGGGATATACTAATAATAATAACATCTTGAGTGACGTTAATAATAATAATAATAATAATAATAATAATAATAATAATAATAATAATAATAATATCTGGAGTCACCTATTCATTAATAATAATAATAATAACCACAAGAGGGATATACTAATAATAATAACATTAATAACCATCTGTGTTTGCGTCCCGCATAATAATGACGATATTAATCAAACGTGACAGTGCCAGGAACCGTTGAGTAATAATAATAATAATAATAATAATAATAATTTTCAAGGATGATAATTTCATGGATAAATAATATTCTGACGATAGTGAATTAATTAATTGGTGACAACATCCCTCGATTCGTATGTTTGAATAATAAGAATGATAAATATTATAGTCGTTTGTTACCTCGTTATCATACGGTTTCCGCACGGGACGAGTTACAGTAATACTTTGTGTGTTTGTTTACTTCGCCCGCGATGCGAGGGGAGGTCATCGGCACGGTATTTCCCATCGCTTCTCGTTATCTCATCTGTGGCAGTAGTCTACTGAGGCTACTTTGTACCATCTCAGATCATGTGTAAATAAAATGTAAATGATAATTCAGTGGTATGGCATCAGCTGGACATCGTAAGATAGGAACTGTCCGTGTAATCCATTTTTCGTAATTCACGAGAAACATTACCCAGTCCGAGCACCGGTCTCGGAAAAATGTATATAGCCGGGGTACATCATCTTAGTTAAATCGGGAAGCCGACCGTAACATGGGTTATGCTCGGGCTCCCGATAGAAGGAAGCTATATCCTTGAACAACGGTTCGATTCAAATGGAATCGACCCATAAGTTATACTCCAATTGTAATTTCTTTCAGAAGCAACCCAGCAAGATATTGATACCACTTTTGGTATAGCAAGTGATTTGTTTATGTAACATGTGTGGAAATTTAAATATCATTGCCAAATGTATCAAAGTTTCGTACGTCGGGTGGCGTAATAAACTGCTCCTTCTGGCAATTATTTCAAAGGAAACCATTCTCATAATCTTTTTATTGTAGTTATATGAGACCCTTTTTAAAGTTAACAGTCACTTCCTAGTCCTATCATGGAGTCCTTAAATTCAAGTTTACAATCGAGCTTTCCCCATTTTAATTTTAAATTGCTACGTTCATTCCCGTGTTGTATTATGCCTCTATATTTATATATTTGTGGACTTAAAATAATGAACCGACACCCCTGAGATAAATGCTAGTCTGGGACTCGGGAGGTGGACGGGTACAGTATATATATAACTGTATAACACTTGAATTATATGAATACATTCACAGTTATTTGAATAGGAATATAATTAACAGAGGCTGAAATTCTTTTTTATATATATATAAAGAAGAATAAACAGAAAAACTCACGTCCTACTCTTTTACTTCCTTTCAACTTGGTCTTACTGTGTTTCTTATTAATATCACCTGGCGTCCAATACGTAATCTTATTGACAAAAAACATAGAAATCTGTACAGTACCTGTGTCATATTATGATTACCGGTACAGTTGTAATAAATTACCTTCAGCGTTTTTTTTTTATTAAGAAAATAATTTCCGATACTGCGTTTCTAAACGGTTACCCCAGTATGTTGACAAACACTGAATGCCTCTTGAGTTGACTGCATTGAATTATGTATGGTAACGGTTGTTATCCATTCTTGTGGTATTTTTTTGGATTCTAAGGCAAAAATACTCTGCACATATGCAACAAGAGTGATGTTCTTAGCTACTCTTAACTAGTTTGTTGATAACCCATACAGCTATATAGTACAAAGTGGGCAACTATCCTCTATAAACACTAATCAGAAGAAACCAAATGCAAGGGATCCAACACTTCGGAAAATGAAGGTATCGGCAAAAGAAAGATGAAGGCCACAAAGTGCCTTGAAATGAAAAACTTCCTAGGCCTCGACTGCGCTAATGCCGTCGCGGTCGGAAAGGAACAATTGTTGACCAGGGGAGGTCGGATGGGCTAGAATAGGTGAGAGCCTGACACAAGTAAGTAAAAGCAATGTCAAGACTCAGATTAGGGCCTCGTAGTTCAAAACCCGAAATAGATTTCCCCCTATGGGTGGGGGCAATAGAATAACATCCACGGTATCCCCTGCCTGTCATAAGAGGCGACTGAAAGGGGCGTCAAGAGCTCCTAGCTAGGGGGCGTGGGTTGGCGACCACGGGGCTCTTAGCTGAGTCCTAATATCCATGCATATAATAATAATAATAATAATAATAATAATAATAATAATAATAATAATAATAATAATAATAATAATAATAATAATAATAATAATAATAATAATAATAATAATAATAATTGTACCGGGAGGTACACCTCAACGCCGCGCATTCAAAATTAGCATCTAAATGAACTCCTCTTTCGAACTAAAGTAGAAACTACTACAACAGGAACTTAGAATTTTAATAAAAATATGTCACCACCGAAATATTATGTAATTATGTTATTGTGCAGTTTCCTAAACTGAGTGAATTTCTCCTTGTTTTATTTGCCATTCATCAAGAAGTTTGGACATTCTTCTACAGATGACACTACTATAAACTATAATCATGCACCCTGGTGCAAAGTGAATGAACTTATAATTTAAAGGTCTCATATTCCTAGGTTTTCCATAACTGATCTATGTTCATTTATATTTGGGTTGGCAATACCTACTTTTCTATCCGCCAGTTTTGAATCTGGCCAATAAAAAATTTCTGAAATTAATATGCAACCTATCACCGGCTTCTTGTTCGATTTTGAATGTTACTTTTGAACTCAGTCAATAAAATTTAAGGGGGTATGTCTTGTTTAATCTTGAATGCTCTCGAACCTTCCCTGAGGGTTTATAAACTGCGGATTTTCACGTTTCTTGGCCAATTGATCGTCGTCTATCTGAGTGTGTGTGTTTAAGCAAGAGGCGGGAAGCCTCTTTCGTCGGCAGCTAGAACATCTACAAGGTAATGGTCACATAATTCCATCTTTCTTGCCGCAGCCGCAAATTATTCCGAGGTGAAGGTCCGAATCCTTAATTATGTAATCTAATTTTCTAAAATGTAACCTTTATTTCGGCTAATGTAAAAATGTCATAAAATCTTTAATTGTAAATCGGGGATAGAGAGTGAGTTACCCTCTCGAGCTCCCCTTCATCGTAGTTTGAGGTGACTTCGTTTTGTAACGGTTTTCTTCCTGTAATATGTTAAAGTGGTTTCCATGCGAGCCACCTCAGTAGTTTGGGAATAGCCCCTGCTTCATCGGCGGAGTGCCCTATAGGCTTTAATATTTCATTATCTGGAGCGCAGTGTTCGCCCCCATTCAGTTTGTGTTTCGGGCCGTTTACATAATCTGTTCTTTTTCACAAAGGCCCTATAGGTTGGGTACTAGATACCCCTGTTTCAAATTATAGTTGGGCCATGGAAGGCCAGAAAGTGTAAAATTTTGATGATTGCCTTGAGTGGGCCGTAAGAAACTGAGAGCCTGTTTAGCTCTTTATCAAAGTTTTGTAATTGTGAAAGGTGCCTCTGGAAGGCTTGACATTGTAATTGAGGGAGCAAGTGCTCTTGAATTAAGGGGATTTCTGCCCTTGGATAAATGGTTCCTTAGTTTGAATTAAAGTTTTGGTAAACTGAATCCGGTATCTCTGACATTGTAAAATAGGGGCTTGAAGCTCAAAATTATTAAAGTTCTGAATCTTGGAGTTTCCTAGTCTTTGTTTGTTTGTTTTTGGAAAAGAAATATAACCTTTTAAAGTTTTAACTCAACTTTGATATTGTAGATAGACCCGTTCACCCCGGCACCTTCTTTAACCTCTTTCTGCTCCACGGGTATCCCCGTAACAAGTGGTGGCAGAGCATGGTTGAATGGGTCTCAATTAAACCTTTTTTGATGGCTAAACATAGAATCCGCATCGAACTCTAAGAATTTTCTCAGTCTCAGGAATTATTTTTCTAAACTTGTGAATTTTCTATCATCATGTCTGGCCCTCGTGAAGTCCTCCATCCCGGGTACTTGCGCAAGGGGGAATTAATTTATGAATTATTAGAAATGTTCAATTTGGAGGCACGGTTGCGGCAGATACTGCTAAACTTAAGGAATCCCAAGAATTGCCAATTAGTATCCCAATTTTGGGAGAAAAGGAAATTGATGAGGCTCTCTCCACTATCACGGACAACACCACCGAGCTAGCGTCTGTAGTTAGTTTTTCTGAAGTAAGCGATCCATCTCCTAATCAGCTTAAGAGAGTACACGCTAGACTGTTCCATTTTTATAACAGGGTGAGTGATCTATTGTCTCTAAAGTTAAAAGAAGATAATGCTAAGGAGGCTAGTAATCTTGTTGAACACCTTTCAAAAATGTCTAATAGAGTCAATCAATTGTTGACTGCGGCAGCTGCTCCCAAATCCGATCAAGCCCCTTTAGTCAATTTGCCCGCCGAAGAGGATTTTTCCAAAGGTTTAGAAAGTAGGAAATCTGTGGCAGCTCAACAAACATCAGCCCCATTGGAAACTAAGTCGGGTCATTCAAAACAAATTCCACGTTTCTTTTTAAATAATGCTGTATCGGAAGCTTCCCAACCTTCTAGGCCGTTACCTATTATGTCACCCGGTTTTAGTAGTTTTCCCCATCCTCTGGCTATGTTACTTAGGGGAATTTCAAAATTTTCCGTAAACTCCACTAATGATGTCATTTCGTTTCTAAGATTCTTAGTTGAATTTCAGGATCACGCTTCCCTCTCTCACTCTCAAATTCTTCAAATTATTTACCCTTTCTCTATAGGTGTCCTCTCGGACAAGATAGTTAAAGCCATAGCTGAGCAATCTTCCATAGAGGACTTCCACGCTCATCTGCTGGCTCACTTCATTCCGGCTCGAGCCATGTCTTCCTTAATAAAAAAGCACTATTTCAGAGTACAGCGACTGGATGAAAATCTGGCAGACTTCATCCAAGATATTAAGTTTTACACCAGGGTATTCGCTCTTCATTTCCCTGAAGATCAAATCGTACAGACGATTGTTTAAGGGATTTCCCCGTCCTAAAGGTCGTATTTGTGTTTCGCGTCGCGCCCTCAAAGCTTTTCAGAATTAGAGGCTATGGCGGTCTCAGCCGAAGGAGTTAGGTATGCCGACACCTTACAAGTCGCTAAGGAACCCCCTCCATCTTCTAATAATTTTCGGCCTTCACCTCGCCGAACTTTCACCACCCGTAAGTGCTAGGTTTCTGGGTCTACGGAACCTCTGCGTAACAAGTGCCCAGTGATAAAATCGAGTGGGACAAAGAATGGAGCAGGGTCATCACAAGGATGTTTCAAATGTGGCTCTTTTTCTCATCTAGCCAAGAATTGCCCTAATGCCAATAGCACTCCCTCCTGCTCAACTCCTGGTGCAATCTCCGCGAACTCTAATAATAGAAAGTGACTAGTGTCATCGGCTGATTTGGCAAGTTCATCTTTCCAAGGCTCAGCCTCCGTTAAACCCACCGAAAGCTCCGGTACGGGTAAAATTTCTTCTAGCCTATCATTTGAAGGTCCTAACGAATGCCTCAGGATTGCGGCGGTGACCCCCTCAATGGTACCTTCTCTTAAAATTGAATTGAATAGTGAACCCGTTACCGCTCTATTACACTCTGGGAGTGTTTGTATTGGTATTTCAAATTAACGTCCGCCGGTAAGTTTCCTGCATATTTTTCGTCTTCAGTCCAATGTGTTTTGGCGAATTCCTCTCCATTAGAAAATTTAGGGTCATCTTTGCCAAAATTCGTATTTTTAAATTCACCTGGAAAGTAAAATTGTTTATGGCTAAACACTTGTCTTGCCCCATTATATTAGGAGCGGATTTCATGTATTCTACTGGTCTGGTGCTCGACATTCAGAGCAAGTCGTGCACCTTCATTTTTTCTAATAATTGTAAAATTCCTTTGCTAAAATGTAACTCTGTGTCATGTTCATCTGTTTCGCCTACCCAGGATGAGATGTTGTTAGACCTTAGACATCTTCCTGAGGAGCAGGCTGAAAGTATTCGTAAATTGTGTCAGTCGTTTTCGGGTGTATTGTCCGATACTCTTGGTGTTACTGATCTTATTGAATACAAGATTGAGGTTACGGATTCGATCCCAGTTAGATTTCCACCTTACAGGCTGTCTCCACCCAAAATGAAGGCTCTTAAAGAGATCATCGGTCAGATGTTAAAGGACGGAATTATTCGACCCTCTAAGTTGGCGTATTCATCGCCCATTTTTCTGGTGCCGAAACCCCAAAGGTGGCTTCAGGCCTGTGATTGAGTATAGGGGTTTAAATCGGAAGGTGGTGTCAGAATCTGTGCCTCTTTCCGACCTTCACTCTTGTTTTTCATGGTTTCGGAAAGCTAAGTTCTTTACCATCCTTGATCTCAATCAGGCGTACAATCAGATCCCTCTAGCTGAAACATCTAACAGCTTTTGCCACGTATTGGAACTTGTATGTGTACAACCGCGTGCCTTAGTAATCCCCACAGGGGCAGTTGTGCTCACTAGACTTCTAGATAGGGTCTTTTCCGACATCAGGTTTGAATACTTGTACCACTATCTTGATGATGTCGTATTTTCTGAGACCTTTGAGGAACATCTAGACCATCTAAAGGAAGTACTCAATCGTCTTCGTAAGGCCGGGTTGACTGTGAAGTTATCTAAGGTAGCTTTTGCTAAACCTTGTACGAGTATGTCATTCCTAGGGCATATCGTGTCACCCGATGGTGTTTTTATCGACCATTCCAGAACACAGGCCATCCGTGATTTCAAACCTCCTAAGAACATCAAAGGTATTGCCAGGTTCATATGCTTGGTGAATTTCTTCAGAAAATTTATTCCTAACTTTGCTAACAGAGCGGCGCCCTTATACTTCGTAGGAAAGGCGTCAAATTTGAATGGGGACCGTCTTAACAAGTCGCTTTTGAAGACCTGATATTAGCTCTCTGCAACGCTCCTATCCTTGCTATGCCTCATTTTTCGAAGAAATTCATCGTTCAAACAGACGCGACGCCTCGTCATCGGCGGTGGCTGCTGTGCTTCTTCAGGAAACTGAACTCGGAAGACGACCCATTACCTATGCGTCTAGGACATTATCGGCCCAAGAGGCCAAATATTCCATCTATGAACTTGAAGGTTTGGCTGTTTTATTTGCACTGGAGAAGTTCCGACTCTATCTGGAACATGTCAAGTTCGACCTGGAAACAGATAATCAAGCCTTAAGTTGGGTATTAGCTAGGCCGCGTCGTACCGGTCGTATAGCCCGCTGGGCCATCAGGATTTCGGCATTCCAGTTTGATGTGAGACATATCAGAGGATCTGAAAATGTTGTTTCGGATGGACTAAGCCGCATGCTTTCTCATGATGTGGGGACCACCGAACAGGAAGATAGATCTTCTCTTCCCGTGCTTATACATTCGGGTTTTAATGCCATTCTAACTGATGCCCCCATGTTGTTTCGGACATTGAAAAATATCAACGTGAAGATTCTGTGCTGGCCCCTCTTACTGAAACACTTTCTTCTGGGGAACATGTCGTCCCTTATGTATTGAGGAACGGTGTTTTGTGTTGCCCGTCGAGGCATGACCAAATGATGAAAGTACTGGTTCCAAACGTGCTCTTACCTATGGGCTTCAAGTATTATCATGAGACCCCATTAGGGGGGCATTTAAGCATCTTCAAAACTCGGGAAAAGATCTGAGAGATGTTAATTTGGAAAGGTATGGACGGCGAATTCGAGATTTGGTAAAAGCTTGTAAATCGTGTTTGCTTAGTAAACCCACATTGTCCACTAAGCTAGCTCTATTATCATCTCACCAAGCGTCGCGCCCCATGGAACGCCTCTATATAGACTACGTCGGTCCCTTCTCCCAATCAAAGGGGAACGCCAATAAATTCATTCTAGTGTGTGTAGATGGTTTCACGAGATTTTCCTGGCTCTTTCCGATTAAGCTGGCAACCGCTCAGTCCACCATTTCTTGTTTAAATACCATATACCCTGTCAATATATCGTTTCTGATAATGCTAAAGCCTTTGCATCCAACCTCTTCCGAAAATTCTGTTTTGATCTGTCTATATCACATGTAACTACTTCGGCGTATTGTCCTCAACTATCTCTGGCTGTGCGGGCCAATCGTAATCTTAGATCGGCTCTCATAGCATTTCATCATGAATATCACTCCAGGTGGGATACGTCCCTGCATTGGTTGGCCTTTGCTTTAAATTCGGCGTTTCGTGAGTCCCATAAGTTTACTCCAGCGTCTCTTATGTTTAAATTTGTTCCTAACACGCCGCTCTCTAACCTTTGTTCCCTTAATGATATTTTACCAGAGACAATAGATCCCGATAATATTAGTGATATATGGAAGAAGGCTAAGCACAACCTGGAGGTTTCTCATGAAAAGATTAGGGAAAGTTATGATCGTGGACGGAGGCCCACCAATTTAAAAGTCGGAGTTCAACTCATGGTTAGAAACTTTGTTCCCGCGGACAAGCTTGCCCCCAGATTCCATGGGCCGTGCGTCATTTTAGATTTTTTGACACCAGTTACCTTATTAGTAAGCAATCCAGCCACAGAGAGGATCTTTAGAGTCCACCTCTCCCAGATGAAACGTGTATAATTGCAGTACATTTTTGCCACTAAAATTTAGCAGGAGTTTGAAGGTTATGTTTTTTTATTATTATTCGAGGCCTTCTGCCCCGATTATGTTATTAAATTTGGTATATTATCTTTATGTACGATCTTCCCCTCCGTTTTGCCTGCTGTCAATCCCTGGTGGCCATTACCAAGCCCCCGTCTCCTGCATTCACGTACTATTGGCAAACAAGCACTTTCCACGCCGCTCGACCTCTGCCTCTCAAATAAATATCGTACTCTCTGTCGGCCAGATCTTACTGTTTCAGTACCCCTTCTGACCATCAGCCGCCCTGCAGCAACATCCGGCTAGATAAACTAGAACGGGGTAAGGGCCCACTCCATTCCAGTGAAGACTCCTGGTGAACGGCGCGCCGGAGTCCATCTTTCCGGCAAAGGCTGAAGTGCGGTAACGCTAAAGCCAACACATCTGGGGACTGCACATATACATACTACCTGCGGCGACCATCACCACGACTACGCCTCTCATAATAGGGGGAGAGGTGTATCTGAGGGTACTCAGGGGTCGGGGCGACCTTCACCTGGGTACCGGCAAGCGGCGGCAGGACTTGCCGTCAAATCTATCAACATGCATTTAACATTCTACAACAACAAGGACACTCTAAAGCTGGAGTTTAACAAGTTTCTACCTATCAACTTAAAAAAAAACATTGAATTTTTTTCTTCAACTGAAAATGTTTTCTCAAAATTCTTCTGTGTCACCACAAGGAACGACATTTGGGGGGGTGAGGTCTGTACCGGGAGGTACCCCTCAACGCCGCGCACTCAAAATTAGCGCCTAAATGAACTCGTCTATTGAACTAAAGTAGAAACTACTACAACAGGAACTTAGAAATTTAATAAAATTATGTCACCACCGAAATATTATGTAATTATGTTATTGTGCAGTTTCCTAAACTGAGTGAATTTCTCCTGGTTTTATTTGCCATTCATCAAGAAGTTTGTACATTCTTCTACAGATGGCACTACTAAAAACTATGATCATGCACCCTGGTGCAAGGTGAATGGACTTATAATTTAAAGGTCTCATATTCCTAGGTTTTCCATAACTGATCTATACTCATTTATATTTGGGTTGGCAATACTTCCTTTTTCTTTCCGCCAGTTTTGAATCTGGCCAATAAAATATTTCTGAAATTAATATGCAACCTATCACCGACTTCTTGCTCGATTTTGAGTGTTACTTTTGAACTCAACCAATAAAATTTAAGGGGTTATGTCCTGTTTAATCTTGAATGCTCTCGAACCTTCCCTGAGGGTTTATAAACTGCGAATTTTTACGTTTCTTGGCCAATTGATCGTCGTCTATCTGAGTGTGTGTGTTTAAGCAAGAGGCGGGAGGCCCCTTTCGTCGGCAGCTAGAACATCTACAAGGTAATGGTCACATAATTCCATCTTTCTTGCCGCAGCCGCAAATTATTCCGAGGTGAAGGTCCGAATCCTTAATTATGTAATCTAATTTTCTAAAATGTAACCTTTATTTCGGCTAATGTAAAAATTTCATAAAATCTTTAATTGTAAATCGGGGATAGAGAGTGAGTTACCCTCTCGAGCTCCCCTTCATTGTAGTTTGAGGTGACTTCGTTTTGTAACGGTTTTCTTCCTGTAATATGTTAAAGTGGTTTCCATGCGAGCCACCTCAGTAGTTTGGGAATAGCCCCTGCTTCATCGGCCGAGAGCCCTATAGGCTTTAATATTTCATTATCTGGAGCGCAGTGTTCGCCCCCATTCAGTTTGTGTTTCGGGCCGTTTACATAATCTGTTCTTTTTCACAAAGGCCCTATAGGTTGGGTACTAGATACCCCTGTTTCAAATTATAGTTGGGCCATGGAAGGCCAGAAAGTGTAAAATTTTGATGATTGCCTTGAGTGGGCCGTAAGAAACTGAGAGCCTGTTTAGCTCTTTATCAAAGTTTTGTAATTGTGAAAGGTGCCTCTGGAAGGCTTGACATTGTAATTGAGCGAGCAAGTGCTCTTGAATTAAGGGGATTTCTGCCCTTGGATAAATGGTTCCTTAGTTTGAATTAAAGTTTTGGTAAACTGAATCCGGTATCTCTGACATTGTAAAATAGGGGCTTGAAGCCCAAAATTGTTAAAGTTCTGAATCTTGGATTTTCCTAGTCTTGTTTCAAGACTGGTTTTGTGTCTGATATATTGTTATGTTCACTCAGTGAAAAATATTGTTAAGTTTATTTTTGGAAAAGAAATATAACCTTTTAAAGTTTTAACTCAACTTTGCTATTGTAGATAGACCCATTCACCCCGACACATTCTTTAACCTCATTCTGCTCCACGGGTATCCCCGTAATAATAATAATAATAATAATAATAATAATAATAATAATAATAATAATAATAATAATAATAGTTAAGAAAAATTAAAGCCAATGATAGACACGATTCCATAAGAAATATAAATTCAGTCACTATTAAGTTGAGTTAACCCAGGTTAGGCTATTTTAGGGATCACAATAGATATTATGTTAGGCTAGGTACATTAAACTACAGTAGTTGGTTAGTATGAGTGTTGTGTTTTATTGTGTTGTGTTGTGTTGTGTTGTGTTGTGTTGTGTTGTGTTGTGTTGTGTTGTGTTGTGTTGTGTTGTGTTGTGTTGTGTTGTGTTGTGTTGTGTTGTGTTGTGATCTTTGAGTATTTGTCCAGTCATATAATGTACTCTAGAGAGCATTTAAGATGAATGAAATATAGCTGTAAGTACCGTATAAGACTATTGAATATTGTTGTAAAGATGGCAAGCTGGACACAAATTGTTGGTTTGAAGTGATAGGCCTATTGTTTGTTGTGACTGTAATAGGTAAATGAACAGGAACAAGCATTTCAAATATCTGCGAAACATTTCTACATTGCATGTAGGGTTAGAAAGATACTGTCTGTAGTTTACATGAAAAGGAACGGAATGAAATGACGTATGTCTTTTAGTGCCGGGAGTGTTCGAGGACAAGTTCGGTTCGCCAGGTGCAGGTCTTTTGATTTGACTCCCGTAGGCGACCTGCGCGTCGTGATGAGGATGAAATGATGATGAAGAAATGATGATGAATACGATACATACACTCAGCCCCCGTGTCAGCGAAATTAACCAATTATGGGAAAAATTCCTAACCCTGTCGAGAATCGAACCCGAGACCCCTGTAACCTAAGGCCAGCACGCTAGCCATTTCGTCATAGAGCCGGATACATGAAAAGAAAATTTTCATAAACATCAATACTACTATTACATATTTCCTGTTACTTTTCTTGCTTGTTTTGAAAGACAATTGTTCTCTTTCTTTGGGAGGTTTCCTATTATATGTCAAATAGTTGGGTGGATCAGGGACGTTGAAAATTGTTGGGATGGAATTCCACTTGAGTAGTTTAGTCCATCTGCCCTCTTTAGTTCAAATTGCGATTCTTCAAAACGATGCTAGAAGAAAATACATAATAAGACGTATAAATATAAAACATCGTTCATATAAATATATTATTATTGAGGAATAATACGAATGTACAACTTCACTAACCTCGCACAAGACGGAATTATCTGAATATTGTCATTTGTCAAGCCTACAATTTTGTACCCACTGAACTCTCCTTTGCTTACCTCTCGCGAAGTCAGTTGTCTTATTTTGACAATTTGGTGCTGCACAGTACCCCATTTTCCTACAAAATACAAGTTATAACTCACATCATTACATGGGGCACGCCCACATAACAAAGATATTTAAGACCAAATATGGCCGCCACCGCAAAGGATTGTGGTAGCGTGACCAGACCTCCCTAAACAGACCTTGCCCTTGTTCCGTGTTCCGTGTTTTGTCACATCCTCTTTGTTCTGTGAGTTCCGTGCAGCGGCAACTGGTCTTCGGTACATGCCAATAACGTTTTGTTTTCAACTGTTTCGTAACAGTGTTTTCGTTGAAGCGTAGTAATATAACCGTACGAAAGACGCTAAACTTTGCATAATGTTGCACCGGAGTCTTGTTTAGGATATTTTTACTAGATAAAAACCGGACAGAGTGAAATGCAATTTATGTTCTATTTTGTCTGGAAAGGGATCTTCAACCGGCGCAATGACAAGATATTTCAAACTTAAACATCCCACTTTTTTTTTCGTGTTCCGCTTGTATATTGTGTGCGTAAATAGAGTACTGACAAATGTTTCTTCAACTGTGCGAGTATATTTTTAATTGGTAAAAGTAACATTGTGACATCTTTAAACACATCTACTGCCAGTATAAATGTGACAGGTGTGTTTCAGAATGAATGAAAACATTCTTGTTTCGTGAAGTTTTATCCTGGCCCTAATCACCCACAATGCAGGCCGATACGTTCAACTGGTGGAAATATCCTTGGATTAATTCCTTTTAAATACCTGTACTGCCGTTGTAACCGTGTTATGTGTATTTCATATTGACCGAAAGAGTCATAACCTAACAGCAGCCTTAAACGTCATTACTGGGCGCGAATTTTAGTGTTCCGACTATTCCTTCACGTTCCGTGCAGCTTTATGCTGGCCGTAACTACACACTGCACGTCCGGTACAGCAGGACTTACCCGCTGATGCGGAGCATACATTCTATCTACCGCGCATTTACAGTCCCGTGTGCCGTGTGCCGTGTGCCATGTGCCGACACACCACCGAAACACTCCACCTCAAGCTCCTAGGTACCGCAACAACTGCTGTTCCGGTCTGCCCAACCCTACTCCGTAAGACATCGTTCTGTTATTGTATTTATTAGGTACTAGCTGATGTACCCGTGCTTCGCTACGGGATTCTCAGAAAGACTGACTGTGTGGTTTTCCTAACTGAAATCAACATAGGTCATTACAAAAACGTAAGTATGAATATAGCGAATGAAAGCAATGCTATCATATAAAATTCTCGATCAAATGGAAAGCCGCACTTTTATCACTTTTAACGAACAGTGCTGCGGTTAGATTGCGGTGCCAATCTAATAGTCCAAAGTTCCAGAGCTGGAATGACCAGGACGCAGATTGCCATGAACACTAATCTGTCATTGTTCCGCTAAATATGCACACTGTTCATTCCAATCAGTGCCTCAGAGTAGGCATTGAATACCCCCAATGCTATGCTGATCCAGTGTGTTACGTACCAGTAGTATCAGAAAATTTATAAACCAGGGGAATGGCATGCTAAAGAAGAAAGTTATCTAACTCCCCAGCTACTTCCCATCATTATTCAGGCAGGCTGTTACACTCTGTCCGACTGGGCGAGTTGACCGTGTGGTTAGCGGTGCGCAGCTGTGAGCTTGCATCCGAGAGATAGTAGATTCGAACCCCATTGTCGGCAGCGCTGAAGATGGTATTCCGTGGTTTCCCCACATTCACACCAGTCAAATGCTGGGCCTGTACCTTAATTAAGGCCTAAGGCACTCCTAGCCCTTTCCTATCCCATCGTCGCCTAAAACCTATCTATGTCGGTGCGACGGAAATCAAATAAAAAATACTCTGTACGCAGCAGTAATCCTATCTACCGGAGATGAGGGGCAACAGAAGACACAAAGCACATCACGACAAACAATGGTCAATGTAATGTTGTTGTTGATCTATGTTATGAGCTTTCTATATTGTAGGCCTACACATTTAGTTTTCTTTCGACTCTGTGATTTGTAAAATATTTTATACCGTAAACTGTAGTTTCTTATTCTCCTACTTTACATACCGATTTTCATTAAATACTGTTTACCGATTTTCTCGTTACTCGCCGCTGATATGGACTTAGTAACAAAAATCCAAATTCATTAATATCTTGGTGATCATAGCCAGTACGGTAACAATGTATAAGACATGAATAATAGGAAATTTAATACTAACCTTAGTTATCTAGCATTCATCGACTACACTTCTAGTAAGAAATATTTGAGAATTACATTTTAGGCCTTCCCTTAAACTACCATTTCACTCAGCGTGAATAAAATAATTTACAGCCTAGACTATAGCGACTTATTTCCTGACTTTGCATACCGATTATCATCAAGATAGGACTACTAATAACAACAATATTGAGAATTAAATTTTAGGCCTTCCCCTAAACTACCATTTTTCTCAGCGTGAATACAATTATTGATAGCCTAGATTGTAGCAATTTATTCCCCAACTTTGCATACCCATTTTCTTTAAAATACGACCACCAGTAACATAAAGTTGAGAATTCAATTTTAGGCCTTCCCCTAAACTACCATTTCACTTAGCGTGAGTAAAATGATTTATAGCCTAGATTGTAGCGGCTCATCTCCCGACTTCACATACCGATTTTCATTACACCACTAATAACATAAATAGTTGAACATTCAATTTTAGGCCTTCCCCTAAACTACCATTTCCCTCAGCGTGAGTAAAATTATTTATAGCCTAGATTATAGAGGCTCATCCCCCGACTTCACATACCGATTTTCATTAAATTCTCTTCAACCGTTTTCTCGTGATGCGTGTACATACATACAGACAGACAGACAGACAGATAGACAGACAGACAGACAGACAGACAGAAATTACGGAAAAGTAAAAAGTGCATTTTCTTGTTACTATGGACATGACCGATACAGAAATACCATTATTTCCAAATTCTGAGCAATGTACAGACAAAACTCTAATCTAATCTAAAGGCTAACTACATCTTTCTGGCCCGTCCCTCATTTGCTTCCTTGTCAAGCCCATTCGGCGGCATCCATTCACCAAGATATTATTATTATTATTATTATTATTATTATTATTATTATTATTATTATTATTATTATTATTATTATTATTATTATTATTATTATTATTATTATTTCTTCTTCTTGCGTTCCGGCCTTCTAAGGACCACGTTACAATTTCAATTGTTCCTCCTTAGTTGTTCTTTCCTTTTCTTCCAGTATTCTTTCATTGTTTCACTGTGTTTCTTTTTCCTGTCTTCAGTCCACTTTGTGCCTGTTTTCTTTTCCTTCCTCCCTTGGAATCCTTCCATTTGTAAGATTTTCTTCCTAAAAATCTTTCTTTACAATAATTCTTCTTCTCGTATGTTGTTCCTTTCCAGGTCTTTCTTGACTTCTTGAATCCAGGTGGTAATTGGTTTATTTTCCCAAAGGTACTTGAAGATTCGTTTAGTTAGTCTATTGTCATCCATTCTGTAAATGTGTCCAAGAAATAGCAATATCCTTTTTCTTATTGTTTCTGATATGTTTTCTACGTTCTGGCAAATTTTATTGTTACTTCTTAATTTCCAAAACTCTGCAATTCTTGGAGGACCTAATATTTTCCTTATAATTCTTCTTTCTAATATTTCTAATTTATCAAGCTTGTAGTTCAGTGCTAGACATTCTCTGGCATAAAGGCATTCTGGTTTCACTACTGTGTCGTAGTGCTTTATTTTAAGTTTTCTTGATAAGCACTTTTTGTTGTAAGTATTCTTAGTTATACCGTACGCTCTTTCCATCTTTTGTATCCTCTCCTCTATAGCAGATTTTTCTAAACCATTTTCTTGAATTGTCTCACCCAAATATTTGAATTTCTTTACCTTTTCTATTCGACCAATATCCGTTGCTAAAAACTTTGGGGCACCTTTTATATTCGTCAAAAATTTTGTTTTCTCGGCAGAGATTCTGAAGCCTGTCATGTTGGCTCTCTTTTCAAGGAGATTGACTTGCATTGCTGCATCTGTAAGGCTTTCTGAAAGTATGGCAAAGTCATCTGCAAATGCTAGGCAATTTATTGCAACACCTTTGTTCTTCTTCCCCAGCATAAGTGGCAATATTTTAGATTCTTTCAGTTTTTCATTCCAAATTCTTACAATTTTCTCCATGACACAATTGAAAAGGAGTGGAGATAGACCATCGCCCTGCCTGACACCCGTATTTATTATTATTATTATTATTGTAATATACTGCGTTTCTCCCTCTAAGGAGCACGAATAACTTTTACTTAGAGCGGGCTTTCTTGTTCTTGTTATCCTTCTAACTTCACAAAACTTCCTCATCGTTTCACCTTGGGCCTGTCTTCTTTCTTGCGTCGATGCGCTTCGTTATGCAGTCCGTGTAGTTGCCAGTGGGTCAATTTGGTCGTCTACCAGCCAGCGTATTTTGGATTGTCGAGTTCCGTTGATGATGTGGAAGACTTTCTTGGTCAAGTGGGTTGAATTGTTCAGTCAGCGAATACAGTTCTTCTGAGCTTTTGCGCGTCCAGATACCATCTCGAATCTTGGATACAAATATTTTCCTCGGTATTTGCCTTTATTATTATTATTATTATTATTATTATTATTATTATTATTATTATTATTATTATTATTATTATTATTATTGTCTTAAGAGGAAGGAAATGTGGAACGCTTCACTACCTGCAAATTGCTACATTGTGCAATAAGCAAGTGCCCAACCACCTGGCTACAATTTAACACGCCATACGACCCTTCCGAACTGTTTTAGGACAATTAAAGGAAGGCTCACCTTCCTAATGTATCAGTGAGGATTGGCCAATTCACCATCACTGTGATGGGGAGCATCTCGAAAGACCACTCAGCACATCATTGAGGGTTCAATCAGACCCTTCCCATGAGGAATATCAAAGCTTCATTTCGCTACTTCAAACGCTGAAGAGTACCTCAAGGATCTGATGTTGTACTTTAGTCCAGTCTTCTTGTTTTGTTGTTGAATACAGACAAGGTAGGGGATCCCCATACTACGAAAGAAACACATAAAATGAAACAATTTCGTCAACTGCGCCGAAAGTTGAAGGGCTAAAGTTCCCGGAAATGTTTCAAATGGTGAGTCTTGGATAGCTCTATCAATTTTAAAAAAACACATTTCGAAAATTACTTTCGACCTAAATCCAGTTCCGGAAAATCTGCCTCAAATCACTTGTTTCTTTTCTCGTTTTCGCTTTTCATTCAAATCCTAGCCAAATTGACTTATTTGGATAGTTATTTTTGTAACATGTTCCTTGGAGCAATACCCTCAGGCGGTGTTTGATTTTTGAAACATGTCCACACCTTATGTAGTTTTAAGGGCTTAAGTGAAACTCTGCATTGACTCACATTAGCGCTCGTAGTGGTGCTTAAGTGAAACGCTGCATTGACTCACATTTGCGCTCGTAGTGGTGCTTAAGTGAAACTCTGCACTGACTCACATTAGCGCTTGTAGTGGTGTTTAAGTGAAACTCTGCATTGACTCACATTAGCGCTTGTAGTGGTGTTTAAGTGAAACTCTGCATTGACTCACATTAGCGCTTGTAGTGGTGTTTAAGTGAAACTCTGCACTGACTCACATTAGCGCTTGTAGTGGTGTTTAAGTGAAACTCTGTACTGACTCACATTAGCGCTTGTAGTGGTGCTTAAGTGAAACTCTGCATTGACTCACATTAGCGCTTATAGTGGTGTTTAAGTGAAACTCTGCACTGACTCACATTAGCGCTTGTAGTGGTGTTTAAGTGAAACTCTGCATTGACTCACATTAGCGCTTGTAGTGGTGCTTAAGTGAAACTCTGCATTGACTCACATTTGCGCTCGTAGTGGTGCTTAAGTGAAACTCTGCATTGACTCACATTAGCGCTCGTAGTGGTGTTTAAGTGAAACTCTGCACTGACTCACATTAGCGCTTGTAGTGGTGTTTAAGTGAAACTCTGCACTGACTCACATTAGCGCTTGTAGTGGTGTTTAAGTGAAACTCTGCACTGACTCACATTAGCGCTTGTAGTGGTGTTTAAGTGAAACTCTGCATTGACTCACATTAGCGCTTGTAGTGGTGTTTAAGTGAAACTCTGCATTGACTCACATTAGCGCTTGTAGTGGTGTTTAAGTGAAACTCTGCATTGACTCACATTAGCGCTTGTAGTGGTGTTTAAGTGAAACTCTGCATTGACCCATATTAGCGCTTGTAGTGGTAGAAAAGGCAAACTGCTAATCTAATTGACCAGAATTGTTGAACGCTTAATCATTATTCACTTTTCTGCCGCTGTACATTCTTCTCTAACGAAGTGGTGTTTTATGAACGTGAAGGTCGTGCATGTCCTTACTCCATATTTTACATTTGATATAATTTTTTGGAAAAATAAAGAAAATATTTTCATACTCTTTTACATTTTATTTTCCTAAAATTCGTAGGTCATATCCTTAGAGTGTTTTCAACATTGAGTTACTTGCCTGAGGTTTTGTGGTTTTCCATTTCCACACCAAGCGAATGCCGAAGCTGTATCTTAAATAAGTTTACGGTCACTTTCTTGCCAGTCCTAGTCTTTGCCCATCCCATCGTGGCCTTCAGACCTGTATGTGTCGAAGTGACGTAAAACAAAGTAGCTAACTTCCCATCAAGGTGGGCATGGTTCAATCCTGGCCAATGCATGTGGCATTTGTAATGAAAAATCGCGTTCATGTGTTTACGTTTTATATGAAGGGAAGGATGATACAGATAAATACAGGCTTCAGACGGATATTAGGAAGTGTATTTTATTTTTATTCTCATCCCAAGATTATTCAGATCTTCATTCAACTACTAACTCAAGTACCCTCATTGTCAACATCTTGTAAAGTAATAGCTCCGCCCATTATAAATATTTCTTGCGTAGTTCAGGAGCCTTTCAGCGAAATTAAAAAAGAAGGCTAAGTTCGAGGGAGGCACTTTAATTTCCTGTGCAAAGTCTCGCATGTCAATCAAAACAAAGTCAAAGTCATGTCTCATGATGGATGAGCGTAGTTCAAGATGATAGCATTCAAGTGAGAACTTTTTAGTATGAGCAAGCTTCTTAACAAAATATAAACTGCTACTGAAGTTCCCTAAGTCATGTCTACATAACGCACACTTTGACATCAAACGTTTCTCTCTATTTCTATATTTAATTCATAACTCCAAACATAATTAAAACCATTCCTGCATCAGGAACATGTAGCCAATCTAAAAGTTCTGAAAACATATTGTTACGAATAAAACACCGTATGTTTCATCACTCTAATCAATTTCAGGATGACCCAGTAAATGTACAAGTCTATTCAGCTATGAATCTCCACATTTACTAATTAGCGTCCCTTTTCTGTACACACACCAGGGAGTCCCGGCCGGTTGGAATTACCTGGGTGCGGCTATAATCCTTACTTTCCGAGTCTACGGTCACCTCATACAGCAGCTCTGTGTAGGCCGCTGGATGTGAACACAGGGCTATGGGGGCAACTCAACACACGATGACAGTTCGTTGGTTCGACTCCAGAGACAGTCTACTAATTCACACAGTCACATGCAGTGAACAACCGAACAGCAACACCTTAACGATATTCTCAGGTAGGACACAGTCTTCCGTTCCGTACGTGTACAGTCCAGTCACTCTCTGGATACTCCGATACCAACAACCACAGCTCCTCGCTCAGACCTCGGTGGGACACTCGCGACAGCCAACACCTCTGTCGCCCTCAGCCCAGCCACCGAACCGCAACACACTGAGTCTCACACTGACTCCACCACGGAGCCCAACTCTGATCTGCTGTCCGCGGCTAGACTTCCTTTTTATATCTCGGGTGTTGTGAACCAGAAGATTCACGAGGTGGCTAAAGGCGGAACATTCCCGTTGAATCTCCAAGAAACTCGCAGGTATGCCAGCCGACGAGAACAATACACCGAAATACCAGTCATGACCTCCAGGGCCGGCTGGGAGTTACCCGGTCGGCTGATTCACTAGTCCCAAATTTCTGAAAAGTAGCCTCTCTGGAATATCTTCATTTCAGATCCGATAAATCCTAGTCAACAGACCAACTGCGTGTCGTATTTGATTGCAAGATCGAATATCGGCTCATAGTCTTAGCGTTTAAGGGTACGTAAATGCCAGATACCTGTATCAGTAGTTAGGAGACACCCCATTTCAGGATCATATTCGATCACTCAGGCATATTTAACGTCTATCAGGTCATTAGACCAGAGGCTGTTTGGATCCTCACACAGCACCAATAAAGTTTATGCGGTTATAGGGAAAGTGCTACAAATGATGGCGGCGAAAAAATGAGGCGTACTAAGCAAGATGAGAAGTAAGGTAGTTTGCCATTGCTTTCCTTGCTGGAACAGAAAGTGCTATTGCAGACAAGTGACCCTATTAGCAACATATTTCATCCACAATCAGACGCACTGGCGGTGCTCCGAATGTCATTACTACGACTCGGAAGTTGAGGAAAAATACCTTTTCTTTTTCTCGAGTGCCCGAAGACGAGGTCCAACACAACGTACTCAAATGACCGTCAGCCTTGTCGCAGCCCGCCCGAGGACATTGCATGGCCCTTCCTCTATTATTCCCTTCATCTAGTTTCTTCATGCGATCTCTGGAAGATACGACAGGAAAGTTCTATCTCCAGCCGAACCCTGAATCGTATAGTGGCCCAACATCGAGGTATAAATACAAGGCCCCTGCGAGCGAGCTAGTGTTGTGGTGTCGGAGAGACCAGTAAATGGGTGGGCTGGAGACGACGGAAAGGAAGACTGTACTGTGTGTTCGTTTATTTCTGCGTAAGTGAGGGAGGGAAGCCGCTATCGCGAGTGTGATGGCAATGTTCGCTGTTGTGAGTATCGTCCTGCTATTGAATACTGTTGAGATGTTTAGTTGTTCACTGCATGTGACTGTGTGAATTACTGGACTGTCTGTGGAGTCGAACCAACGAATAGTCATCGTGTGTCAAGTGCCCCGTAACCCTGACTTCAGATCCAGCGGTCTGCACACACCTGCTCTATGAGGTGACTGGACTTGAGGAAGTGAAAGTAAGGATTAAGCGTCCGCAGGTATAGCAACGGGCTGAACCGCCTGCTGAGCCATAAGGAAGAGAGAGACTTGTAAATAGGCAGCATTTAGTGAGTGTGGCCATTCATGGGTAATTAGAATTGTGTGTGTGTGTGTGTGTGTGTGTGTGTGTGTGTGTGTGTGTGTGTGTGTGTGTGTGTGTGTGTGTGTGTGTGTGTGTGTGTGTTTATTGGGTCATCCTGAAATAAATTGGAGTAATGAAACAGACTGAATTTTATTCGTTACAATGTGTTCACTCTGGGTCATTGTAGGATAGAAAATGGTGGGTTTTATTTGTCCTTTTATGCCTTTTCGACGTGTTTACTTATAAGACCCGATTAGCCTTTTTTAAGTCTTAACGGCATAATTTTTCGTAACTTCAACTTCTTTTACCACATTTGTACCACCCATTCTCAATTCGAATTGTCATTAGTTCATCAATCACCTCTTGAACATATTTTCTCTACTGTCCGGCTCCATGGCTAAATGGTTCGCGTGCTGGTCACAGGGGCCCCGTGTTCGATTCCAGGCAGGGTCGGGAATTTTAACCATCATTGGTTAATTTCGCTGGCACGGGGGCTGGGTGTATGTGTCGTCTTCATAATCATTTCGTCCTCATCACGACGCGCTGGTCGCCTACGGAAGTCAAATGAAAAGTCCTGCATCTGGCGAGTCGAACATGTCCTCGGACACTTCCGGCACTAAAAGGCATACGCCATTTCATTTTTTTCTCTACTAAATACATATTTTTGAACCATATTTGGAAAAGAGAAGATGAATTGAAATTATGTGAAAAAATAAAACTACAGTAGTGCTTAATAAAAGCCAGGGATATGAAATTATGTGCAAATAAGTGAAATATTGAAAGGAGAAAATTTTGATGTGGAGAGAAGGATGTCTTGCAATGTGCTCTCTGAAAACACGATTCATTACACATAAGAAGCCGGTGATGATTATTGTGATATACTAAAAGGCCAAGGGAGGTAAGATCTCCGAATTCCAATTTCTGCAACCCTAATGTGGCAAAGCCAAATGTGATTCCAATTATACTAATTTTTTAATTAATTTTTTCCTCAAGGATTTCAATTGTGGTTGAATTCGTTCTAAATTCTGCAAGTACGGTTTTAACAAACACGGAATTCTTTTTTGAATTATGTTAATCTAAAAGTATATAATGTGTAAAAGGAGAAGTATTTCACTCATATACTTTTGCATTGTTTGTTGCATACCACCAGAATTTTGCATTTTTAAACATTATATTCCTTAGTTAAATCTGTATATTAAAATAGGTTACTAAAAACAGCTTTGGCAAAATCGTTTCGCTGGACCGATGTGCTTCATTTTTGTTTTGTTCTCTTGAAAATTACCTGCCGGTGAATCACGAGACATTCATATGTCTCTAAGTTCAGCCAACTTTGAGTATTCATAAATCAAATCATTAATGATGATCACTGCAATAATTGCAGGCGAAGGCTTACCCTAACCCGCAATGCATTTTGTTCTTATCGGGTTGCTAAGCGACTAACAATTTCAGTAATATTCTGATGTAGGCTATGTGATTCTCATCCTTACTAATGTCATTGCATGCAGCCGTGTTTGATTACTACTTGTCAAGCCAGAGAGTATTCATTCCTCTGATCACGAAAGAATACTATTCCCTGCTAAATACCCTTTGATTCTCTAACCTTTCCCAGCTTCCATGCTGTTAAGAGAAAAATCTACGTACAAACAGACCGCATCATGACATACGTCTTAGACATTATCCGGGAACACCTATTGATGGATATCTCTTAAAGTCAATCCATTCAAATCGCAAGCAATCATAATTGGATCCAAAAGTAATCATACCAAACTGAAAAGTGTTAAAATTCCCCCAATCCTATTCCACGCAACACCAATACAAATAAACGAAACTGTAAAAAACCTTGGCCTCATTTTTGATAAGTACTTAAACTGGATGGAGCACACGACGAAAATATGCCAACGAATATTCTTTTCTTTGCACTCTCTTAAAAGTTTACGGGATCTCCTTCCTCTAAATACGAGAAAGTTACTCGTTCAAAGCTTAATTCTACCCATCTTCGATTATGGTGACGTAATATACAACAACCTAAACACCACACTTAACGCTAAACTTCAGCGGGCTTATAATACATGCATCCGTTTTGTATTAAATATGCCCAGGTCTTGAACAGCTGTCGTGGTTATATTCGGCGGAGAGAAGAAACCTTCACTCTGTTTAGCTTGTTCACAACATCCTCCGTACAGACACACCAAGTTATCTGAGAATGGATCTTAAATACTTGTCATCTCCAAACAGTATACCTACAAGGTCAGAATCCTCTTCCCTGCTGAGCTTCCCAATTTACCGCACGACCGGTTACGGCAACTCATTCATACCTGCAACCATACGCTCTTGGAATTCCCTTCCGGCTGTAATTAGAGACATACATAGCAGAAATGTATTTTTAAAAATGTTATAAATTGTACATAGACTTAAGAAATTAGTATTTAATGTTTTTTTAATAGTGACTCTAAGAAATTTACCTTTTGTTTATAACTATTATTTAAGTTTAATTTTATAATTAATTATATGTAATTAGAAATCTTAATACTCTGTAGTTTGTACAATGTAGTACATATGAGAAGGTTTGGCATAACAGCAGGCTTCATAGCCTGAGCCACGCCATATAAAACAAGTCAATAATAAATAAATAATAAACCTAGCTACACTAGAAAGAGTGAAGGTCATGTATCTTAAAAATGTTCTCTGTCTGGCAAAAACGTTCCTTCGAGACTAACCTATGAGCTCACAAGACAACGGTTCTGTATAGAAGAACTGCGATTAAAATACCATTTGTCTTCTATAGGCGAAGATAAACGATTAAAAATAACGAGGACAATAGGTAAACCTGGAATTTCAACCAAACTTGGTACACATGTGAGTTAATACTATCTGGGAGTAAGATACACCTACCTCCCCTAGGGGTGGAGTGGGAAGGGATGATGTTAAATTATGTGAAGTGCAGGATAAAAAATCTAATATATGGATAGATTTTTACCAAACCAGCGGCATGGTGGCGTCAGAATCGACGAATTCTGACTGCGAACTGCGGCGTACCATAACGCGCTGCTTATTAAATTTCATAAAACTATTGGAAAGAGCAGGTAAAAATACTGATGGGCAGAATCGAATACTTTCCAGAATCGATAAATAGGCATCCCAGAACATTTAAGAATCGAAACTTGCATTAAAACCAAGTTCTGGAATCTTACGTAACTCGAGTAACTGAAATGTAGGGGAATTCTGTACATCAGGAACAATTAGTGTCCAGTGTATGTATTATTTGACGAACATATAAGAAATTTTAAATTGCAGCTGTTTTATTAAATTTGATATCGCACCATTGGTTGTTGTTGAAATGTGTATTTTCATTCTCTTAATCCCTCTCTTAATGATCTTATTACTCTACTGTCTATTTTCATTCACATATTATGAATATATTACATATCAATTGTGTTAACTAACATTTTATTTCACCGAGAGTGTAGCCGCGTGGGTCGGGGCACGAAGCTATCCGTTTGCATTCGAGAGAGAGCGGGTTCGAATCCCACTGCCGGCAGGCCTGAAGACGGTTTTCCGTGGTTTCCCATTTTCACCACGGGGGCTGTATCTTAATTAAGGCCACGGCCACATTCTTCCCACTCCTAGCTGTTTCCTATCCCATCGTCGTCATAAGACTTGTGTGTGTCGGTGCGACATAAGGCAAATTCTGAAAAAATAAAATAAACATATTTTACAATGTTTTCATTCCCCTCCCTGAAGGGATGGGGCTGGCCACCTTGAATGTTACGCCTTCATTCTGGCCAGGAGTTTCGGCCGGTTGGAGAAGGAGCAATAGTGTAAGGAAGAGGGTAAATTGAAGTAATGTGTGAGGAGGTGTGAGCAGATATTATTTAAATACCGGAGATGTGTGTAAGGAGGAGAGTATCAGGTTGCGGAGATAGTGTACAATGAGGTGGTGAGAAGTCTGAGAAGGTCGGATGTTAGGGATGGTGGGAAGGAAGATCGAGTTGGTGGAGAGGGTGGACGAACGTGTGGTGGAGGTCGATATGGGGGGTGCTGGCCGGAGTCGAAGACGTGGGCTGTTGGAAGGTCGGGGAGGGGAGCGTGAAGGTTCCACTTTATGTTGACGACCGTAGATATGTGCGCCGCTGGTGAGAAGATGTTGGACTGCTTCTTCCGTAGTCAGGTGTAGACGGGCGAGATAGGTTGGTCCGGAGTTGTTCCAAATTCGGAAGGCGCGACGGACAGGAATGCCTTCGAGATTAAGTTCTTGAATAACAGCTTGATCTGGAATGTCAGGATCCACACCGCATAGAACACAACTGTACATAGTGGTGCGATCTGGCGGCGGTGGTGGTGGTGATGTTGAATGGTGCACGGCGTCGGCTGGAAGTGAAGGCTGTGTGACTGGTGGCGTAGCGAAGGCTTCTTCAGCGATGGTCGAACAGTTGAAGTAGCGGGGAAGGTTGTACAGCTAACTGGGCGGATCAGGGTATGGCGGCAGAGGAAGGGTCGTGGTCAGAATAGGGGAAGGATGGGAGTACGTAATCTTTGTGATAGGAAGTAGGGAATGGTAAGTGTGGAGGTCGTGGTAATTGTGGTGGTCATGGTAAGGAGAGAAGAGTAGCTATTGGGGTGGCTGAATTCCAGTGCGGAGTTCGGCCGTTTTGTTTTGTTGAGGTCGGCGGGGAGCAGATATAAAGTTGACGAGCAACCCGGCCGAGCAAAAATTGAAGGAGATGCTGCGTTGAGCTCATTTCATGTTAAGAAAACAGTATTGCTCTTATGACAGCAGGGTTGCCATATCGAACAGCTGAGCTCAACAGCATCACGGACAAAAAAAGGCTGCACATAAATTTGTGAAATTCAGTATTTAAGTTCAAGACAAAAAAGCGGAATAAACTAAGCTACAAATTATTTTTATGAAGTAAAGGGGACGGGGGTTTACAGCGGCTATTTTTTGTTTGCACAGAATCAGAGCAAAAATACGACACATAAAAATACCTCAGCATAGAAGGGCAAGGCAAATTGGGTGAGAAAATAGACAAATAATTTTTATGGGCTCTAAGGGTGAGGGATGCATTTAATTGAATTTCGTAAATTTCTCCCGGCACTAAAGGTTAGAAAACGGTTGCAACAAATAAATACTGTAGATGACTTCAGTACAGAAGTGAGCTGCCGGCGGTTCACAGAGTGAGGGACTACACGAGGCTTGTACCAGAGCAACACACAAGAAGGAAGGCAACGAAGCGATGGCTGTTCGCGCTGCTTCCTCCTGACATTTGTATTTATGGCAGATGAAATGTTATGTAATTATTTTAATAAATCACGGGCAAAAATAGCGCATGCTTTTTATCTTTCATTATGCATTACAAAGTACAGTATAATATCCCTCAATCAAGAGGAATTATGGGTGTCTCATAGGGGGTGTGTTCAATCCTTGTAGCTCCATAACAGCAATACTGTTTTCTTAACGTGGAATGAGCTATACGCTACGAAAGACAACTAACAGATGAGTGGTTGTGAGTGTTGAAAGCTTACCGTAAAAATGCTGCTGCTGCTTAAATGCTTTCATTCCCCGCCCGAAGGACGGGGCGGGCCCCCTAGATCGTGTCGCGATCTCTCGGGCCGGGAGAAGGGAAAAGAAGTAGAAGGTGTGATAGAAGAGGAAGATGGGGATAGCGATGTAAATATTCATGAGGAAGTAACGGTGGGTCTTCTTAGCTGGGGAGATGGGAACGATAGGAATTGTGCTCGAGGAGTGAAGTTTAAATGAATGTAGCAGGGTGGAAATGGAATGTGAGGAGTTGCAGAATTGTTGTGATATTGTTAAGGGAAGTGATGAGGAGTCGGATGATATCTAGCGTTGGAGGTGGTGGAGGGAAGAAATTAGGTGGGGAAAGGCGTGGGCAAACGGGTGTACTAGGTTGGAAAGGAGGAATTGGCCGGGGGCGGCAATATGGTGGGTTGAAACGTTGGCGAATAGGTTGAGGTGGGGAGAGAGAGGGCTCAACTTTATGGCGATGGCGATAGATGTAAGCTCCATTGGCAATAAGTCGTTGGACATCTTCGGCAGTTGGAAGGTGTATGCGGACCATATACGTCGGGCCGGAGGAGTTCTTGATCCGAAAGACGCGACGAACTGGGACGCCTTCGGCTTGAAGTTCCTGGAGAATCGTTCGAGCTGAGAGAGCAGGATCCACTCCGCGTATCACACAGCTGTACATGGTGTGACAGGTCGATGAGGACTGCGTGGATGGTGGTGCGGCGGAGGCTGCTGCGTCGGCGGCGTGCGTAGATGGTGGTGACGAAGGCAGTGCTGCAGCTGTAGACGGAGATGTCTCAGTGGGTTGGTTCGGGTGTTGAGGTCCTTCAGGGCTAGGGCAGACAGGGAGGAAAGGAGTCATGAGAGGAGAAGGATGGCATGTTATAACAGTTGTGACCGGGACAGAAGGATAGAGAGGGATGGAGGGCGTGCTGGTCGTTGCGATGGTAGTGGTGATGGTGGTGCTGGTGGTGGTGGCGATGGGAGTTGTGTAGAAATGAGAGGAAGATGGTTGGGACGGAGTCCACTGTGGTGGTGTTTCGTTGGCAAAGTACGAAGGACAAGATGTCACTCGGTGGATCTGGCTGTCCAAGTAGATTCCGCTGGCGAGAAAATGTGAAACGGCGTCAGCTGAGTGGAGATGTAGCAGGACCCGACGTGTAGGGACGAAGTCTTGCAGTATCCTTGAGACGCTTCGGGCTGGGACGTGTGCCATTTGGAGTTTGGCAAGTAAGTCCTGGTCAGAGAGAGCGGGATCGATGTCATGGAGCACGCAGCTGGACATGGTGCTGGGGAGGCTGACTACCAACTAGGTGTCGGCCTAATATGCTGATTGAATCGGCGGGAAGCTAAGTTATAGATGGTGAGCCACCCGGCCGAGCAAAAATGATTTGAAGGTGCGACGGAGTTCGGTGCAATCCAAATCAGAGGAGAGGTCCCTATTCGTTTTGAAGGGAAACCAGAGCTCCCGTAAAAATCGCGAAAACTGGTATATATATCCCATTATGGCGAACATCACACACGAGTGTTAAGGTATTAACCCCAGTTAAGAATTGTTGGTAAATCTAAAACACTGAGCGTAACTTGAAATTAAAAGCTTGAAATTTTCTTCACCAAACGGAAATGAAAAGTAATTCATGCAGTAGAGGGTTAAAGGTACTGCTGTGTGCTGTAATCAGAAAAAGTGAGAAAGCAAAGCTGTATTGTTGTAGAGACTCTCATTTGTTGGGCAATGAATAACGCTGTGTATGTCGTCCGCCTCAGTGGTGTAGTGGTTACTGTGATTAGCTGCCACCCCCGGAGGCCCGGGTTCAATTCCTGGCTCTGCCACGAAATTTGAAAAGTGGTACGAGGGCTGGAACGGGGTCCACTCAGCCTCGGGAGGTCAACTGAGTAGAGGTGAGTTCGATTCCCACCTCAGCCATTCTGGAAGTGGTTTTCCGTGGTTTCCCACTTCTCCTCCAGACAAATGCCGGGATGGTACCTAACTTAAGGCCACGGCCGCTTCCTTCCCTCTTCCTTGTCTATCCCTTCCAATCTTCCCATAGCCCCTGTTCAGCATAGCAGGTGAGGCCGCCTGGGCGAGGTACTGGTCATCCTCCGCAGTTGTATCCCCCAACCCAGAGTCTGAAGCTCCATGACACAGCCCTTGAGGCGGTAGAGGTGGAATCCCTCGCTGAGTCCGAGGGAAAAGCCAACCCTGGAGGGTAAGCAGATTAAGAAAGAAAGAAAGAAAGAAAGAAAGAAAGAAAGAAAGAAAGAAAGATGTGTCTCTTTCGCTTTCTTTTAAAGAGTCAGGAACTCTTTGGTCCAAGGTGAAGCAAAACCTTTTTCCTGTGTGTAATATAAGGGTCCGCGTCGTTGGTGTTGTGGTTAGTGTAGTTAGCTGCCACCCCCGGAGGCCCGGGTTCGATTCTCGGCTCTGCCACGAAATTTGAAAAGTGGTACGAAGGCTGGAACGGAGGTTAACTGAGTAAAGGTTGATTCGATTCCCACCTCAGCCATCCTGGAAGTGGTTTTCCGTGGTTTCCCCACTTCTCCTCCAGGCAAATGCTGGAATGGTACCTAACTTAAGGCCGCTTCCTTCCCTCTTTCCTGTCTATCCCTTTCAATATTCCCGTTCCTTCACAAGGCCCCTTTCAGCATAGCAGGTGAGGTCGCCAGGGCGAGGTACTGGTCCTCATTCCCAGTTGTATCCCCCGATCCAGAGTCGGAAGCTCCAGGACATTGCCCTTGAGGCGGTAGAGGTAGGATCCCTCGCTGAGTCGGAGGGAAAAGTAAACCCTGGAGGGTAAACAGATTAAGAAGAAGAAGACCTAGTAGCGAATGTAACTATTCAATACATAAATGCGCTCTTCCCTATTGTTAAATATCTTCTTGAAGGACAATGCATTTGCATCAGTTATTTCAGCACGCGGTGACCAGTATGATCCTTGTAGAAGTTTGGTCTCCACAATCACCGACATCTTAAGCTTTGGTCCTCCATCTCCTGACTCCCACAGCTTGAAGAATCTGCTCCACATCATCAAGCCGTCGCTTTCTTGGTCTGCCTTCCATATCTGAACCATATGTAATGACGCGATTGCTTGTGCAAGCTTCAACATAAAATTATCTCCGTAGGTTATTGTCCTCAATTAAACTTCCATTTACGTTTTCATTAAATGAGCAAGATAAAAATTCCTTTCTTTGCTAAAAGAAACTTTGCAAGAGCTAACAAGACAAAAGCTACCAAGTGTTATCTGTGGAATTTATTAGTTAACTTCTTCTTCTTCTTCTTCTTCTCCTCGGGGTAAAGCAGGAGAAAATTAGTCACTGATTTGTTAAATGGATAAAACTGTATGTTCTAGCACATATCTTAAACTACTTTCTCATTTCGAAACAAAAACACTTTTAAAAATAAGAGCCGCCTCGTTAGAGCGCTTGCAAGTTAAATAGAGTTAGTAGAAACGTTTCTACAGAAATAATAAGAGAAAGTTAACGCTAAGTTCCAGAAGAACATTGTGCAAAAGATATACAATTCATAAGCAATTTTTTAACAGTAAATAAAATGAAACATAATGGTAGGCGCACGGGTAAAGAGGCTTTTACAGTTTTGAAATAATTTATTCATTCTTTTACGGCAATCCTCATTTGATGCGCCGTTTTTCTCAGAGTTCTCAACTGACTTCCTACGCGTTCTGGTACAGTGTGCACTTCTAACTACTTTACGTTTCTTCTGCTCCCAACTTGTGCTAAGTTGATGATCGACTCGTGGGAGCTCGCGAATGGAACCGAACGAAATGAAGTTGAAGAGACTCAAATGAACTTTAGTCTCCCCGCCAATTTGTGGAACGTTCACATGTATTCATTGATTTAAACACTTAAAAGACATAGAACTAAATAAATACCGAGAAATTATTTTTAACTGGAAGCACGACTGAAATATAGAACTTCTAGAATTTAGCATGTCTTCTTCTTCTTCTTCTTCTTCTTCTTCTTCTTCTTCTGTGAATCTGTCCTGAGACAGGTATCGACTGGACATCCTCCATGATTCTTCGTTCTGAGCATCTTGTTTCAGTTGTTCATAGTTTCTCCCTTGTTTGACATCTGTTGACATTCCAAATCTTCTTCTTCCTCTTCCTCTTCCTCTTCTTCCATCTGTTTTTCCCTCCATCACACTCTATTGAAGACAATTTCTACGTAGTATGTCTCCCAACCAGGATATTTTCCTCTTCCTTATCGTTTTCATCAGGTGTCTCTTCTGTCCTACTTTTCTCAGCACATTATCAACTACCTCTTATCACAACCAAATGTAAAACACAAGCATAACTTATATTAATAACATTGCACCACACAAAATTTGAACTTGATTGGTTAATTTGTTGCAAAGGCACTAACACATAATGTTTATGTTTTATATGTTGCATATAAAATGCTCCTTGAACAGTTTTTATTATTTCTTCTTAATCTGTTTACCCTCCACGGTTGGTTTTTCCCTCGGGCTCAGCGAGGGATCCCACCTCTACAGTCTCAAGAGCAGTGTCCTGTAGCGTGAGACATTGGGTCGGGGGATACAACTGGGGAGGATGACCAGTACCTCGCCCAGGCGGTCTCACCTGCTATGCTGAACAGGGGCCTTGCAGGGGGGGATGGGAAGATTGAAAGAACTGGAAGCGGCCGTGGCCTTAAGTTAGGTACCATCCCGGCATTAGCCTGGAGGACAAGTGGGAAACCACGGAAAACCACTTCCAGGATGGGTGAGGGAAGAATCGAACCCACTTCTACTCAGTTGACCTCCCGAGGCTAAGTGGTCCCCGTTCCAGCCCTCGTACCACTTTTCAAATTTCGTGGCAGCTAATCACACTAACCACTACACCACAGAGACGGACATTGGTGTTATTTTAGGAACAAAAATATGAAGGAAATATTCATCTGATAATAAAATACATAAACTACTGCGTATACTGAAACTTTATCAGAAACTTTCAGGTAAATATGTTAAGAACTCAGTCCCAAGGCGCATTTTATACATGGCAATGATGATGATGATGATGATGATGATGATGATGATGATGATGATGATGATGATGATTGTTGTTTAAGCGGGCCTAACAGCTATGTCATAAGGCGTGCTCGGTTCGCCCGGAAGGACGTGGGTTCGAATCCCCGTCACGAAGTTGTAAAACTTAAGGAACGAGATTTCCACTTCCAGAGGTGCATATGGCCCTGAGGTTCACTCAGCCTACACCAAAAATGAGTACCAGGTTAATTCCTGGGGGCAAAGGCGGCCGGGTATAGAACTAACCACTCTAACCCATCACGTGCCGAGGTTACGAATAGTGGAAGCCTTTACCTTCCACCCCTGCAGGGGCCTTCGTGGCCTGTACAGAGATGACTTGGCCCCTAATGGTCCGAGGTGAACGAAATGAAAATTAAAACTTTAATATGTATTTACAGAATGAAAAATGATTGTGAAACAAAAACAATCAGTGGATCCAATTCGCAATGACTTAATTACTGGGATGATGCTTATTGTCTAAAGAGGTCCAAGATCCGGGTCACCGGCCCCTCATTAAGATCCTAATCACTGGTAAAGCAGAACCATGGTGTTACTCCTATACTGGTACTAATCGCAGGTAACGTAGACTCATCGTGTTTCATCCATGGTGGTACTAATCACAGGTAATGTAGACCCGTGATATATCATACACAATTACACTACGCACAGGTAACATAGAACCACAGTGTTCCTCACTTAGTGGAACTAATCACAGGCCACGTATATTCACGGTGTTGCCGACATAGTGCTTCTAATCATAGTCCCACTGTGTGTCTCACATTTTGACAACGCCCACAGGCAATAAAACCTATGGTGTTCCTCACATAACGGCACTACTCTCAGGCAACGCAAACACATGGTTTCACTGACATAGTGGTGCTAATCACGGGCGCCAGCCAAATCCGTCATGTTTCCCATATAGTGTTACTATCACAGGTAACGCAGTCTCCTGGGTGTGATTGTGGAGCTACCTCACAGACCATCCACCACGTAATTGCCGAGTGTCCACAGAGAGCATTTCAAGGTTCTTTGGAGGACATTCATAATGCAACTGTGGAGGCCTTAAAATGGATCAATGGACTTGATTTGGAAATATAGGCTTCTGCTTGTATATATTGTATACTTATTTATATAATCTATCTATGCACGTCATACGATAAATAAATAACAGGTAACGCAGGCCCATTCTGAACACAGTGGAATACACACGATTACACTTATCACAAGCAACGCCCAGACCCGTAGCGTTCCTCGCATAATGGTATTTTTCCTACGTAACGTACACCCATGGTTTTCCTCGCAAAGTGGTACTAGTCGCAAGTAACGTCAATCCATGGTGTTCCGCACGTAATGGTAGACACTAATAGCAAGTAGTCTCATGGTTCTAGAGTCATGTCGCCCCTTTCAGTCGTCTCTTACGACAGGCAGGGGATACCGTGGGTGTATTCTTCGTCTGCGTCCCCCACCCACCGGAGGGTACGTGGCAAGGAGCTCATAATATTTTACGCTAAAAAATGCAATTGAAAGTTTTAAGAAACATGCCTTCTTTACAACTGCTCTGGGCTGTAAGTTACTCCCTCAGATTCTGTCTCGTCTTATGCACAGCCTGGTAAGTATATTCCGGCGGAATTATTGAAATGGCAGTTCGAAAGAAATTTGAAGCCAACATTGTCTGACAACGTGAGAGAAAGTGGCGTATTCTTGCTCTATATACGGCGTACCACTACCCTTTAAAACTGGCATGTTGTTGTTTGAGTCATCAGTCCTTAGACTGGTTTGATGCAGCCGTTCGTGCCACCCTATCATGTGCTACCCTTTCATTTCTTCGTAACTACTTCATCCTACGTCTGCTGTTATCTGCCTGTCATATTCATACCTGTTTAAAATACCTACCAGAAAGCGAACTTCCCATCGTACGATGTATTTGTAGTGAGTATTTGTAGTGAGTGAGGACGTTTTAACCGGGCGAGTTGGCCGTGCGCGTAGAGGCGCGCGGCTGTGAGCTTGCATCCGGGAGGTAGTAAATTCGAATCCCACTATCGGCAGCCCTGAAGATAGTTTTCCGTGGTTTCCCATTTTCACACCAGGAAAATGCTGGGGCTGTACCTTAATTAAGGCCACGGCCGCTTCCTTCCAACTCCTAGGCCTTTCCTATCCCATCGTCGCCTTAAGACCTATCTGTGTCGGTGCGACGTAAAGCCCCTAAAGAGGACGTTTTATCCGTGCCCTAGTATAGGTGGGAAGAAGAATTCTCTCACAACTCCCGTAATGTGGGTGTGTGATTGGTCACTCATCCAGAGGTCACCAGTAGACTGTTGTGTTTGGTTTCAATTAACGTGCATTACTAATGTTCGTGAAGAGCCTTCGTGGTTCAGGCGGCAGTGCGCCGGCCTCTCACATCTGAGTTCTGTGGTTCAAATCCCGGTCACTCAATGTGAGATTTGTGCTGGGGAAAGCGTAGGCGTGACAGGGTTTACTTCCGGTTCTCCCTGTCATTTCATTTCATTTCATCTGTCAGTCATTAATCATTGCCCCAGAGGAGTGCGATAGGCTTCGGCAGCCGGCACAATTCCTATCCTCGCCGCTAGATGGGGCTTCATTCATTTCATTACTGACCCGGTCGAATGACTGGAAACAGGCTGTGGTTTTTCATTTTCGCCAAGAACACTTCATAGTACTTGAATGTGTTATGTCGGCACAGTGTTCGTAATAGTAATAATCATGGCTAGATTTTCTAGTAGATACACGTTTGTTCCTCCACAATAAAAAGATAAATTTGGAATTTGTAATATGTAGTGGGACGGAGAACTGGAACTATGGGAAATATAATTTTAAAGTTTTTTATTTAACGTGTCTGAAGGATTTCATTTTTGTTGGTAATATTTTGTAATCTGAGAAATTAAGAAATAAGAACTCTGGACTCTGCTGGAATATTTTAAATGTAGGTAAATGAAAGAAAATATTATGTTTATAATAATTTTTAAAATGTAATTTAGGACAGCAAGATATATGGACAGTATAAACATTGCAAGATGCAAGAAGTATTTGGAAGTGATTGTTGTATTCAAATTTTATGTAACATGTCCAAATGTTAATTTGATGTTTGTAATGTGATTTGTATATCAAGATGTAATTTGGTATTTTCAATGTTTTCGGATTTAGTTTGATATAATTTAATTCCTTTGCGTTTCGGTATTTTCTTGCTTGATGTCATTTTCAAAGTTTTAAATTCAACGTATGAGTTTGCCCTGAATCCCCGCTGTTTGTAATTTCACGTCTTTCACCTGCTTTTTTTAATCAACAATCGATTCATTTGTGTTTTTGGATTCGTAATTGTATCCGTTTGTCAAATGTGTTAAGTAGCAGCTGCTCTGTCATTTAACTTTCTTTCTTGTAATTTTTCGTTTGTTATTTTTAATATAGTTGTGCTAGAGGGTGATTCTTGTGAACCTTTTCTCCCCATAACGCCATACCTTCCCATGGATCTCATAGGGCTTCTTCGCCTTCCACAATCATTTCTTAGGAGTCATTATTAGGCCTATAAGTTCCCAGCGTAGAAAATTTTCCTAGAATACAATATTATACAATTTACGCTAATAATTTTTTCTATTAAACACACACATCATCCTTAATAAATTTATATTGTTTACAAAATTCTACTTATAATATCTTACAAACATAGTCAACTCATATACAGTACGGTGTGTCAAATTACTTCTAATAATACTATACAAAATTAAAATTAATACTATATAAAATTAACATTTAATTTATTTACATATTTATATTTTACCCATTTTGGAACCTAAGTAGCATAACGACCTGCTGCGTCTTAACCAGAGCCCCTTTTGCCACCACTTTTCAGAGTTCCTGAAGGGCCTTCACAGCTACCGTAGCGGTCCCAGGGCCCTCGAAGTCCCCACTGTACTTCACCCCTACAGGCAGTCCCCTACTTGGGCATGACCAAACTCCTTAGACCAGGGGATGGAATTAATTTAATCACACACATTTTTTTATTTACAATATACTGCACTGGTCGAATGCCCTCTAACATTTAATTTATTATCTCTGTTGTTGTTTATTCTCTTCTTGAATATCTGTACAGATTTTGGAAAAGGATCAAACACTACCCCTGGTAAACTGTTACACTCCTTCACGCCCTTCCCAATGAAAGAAAATTTACCCCAATCGCTTCTGCTAAAATTCCTTCTAATTTTGTACTTGTGGTCAGTTCTACCAATATAATTATTTTCCAACTGGAGCCTCTCACGGATATCTCTCCATGCTTCTTCTCCTGTATAGGCTCTATATAATCCTATAAGTCTAGTTTTCTCCCTTCTCTTACTTAAAGTTTCCCACCCAAGTTCCTTTAACATTTCTGATACACTACTCTTTCTCCTGAAATCCCCTGTTACAAACCTTGCTGCTTTCCTCTGCACACCATCTAGTTCTTTTATTAGGTATTCTTGGTGAGGATCCCAAACACTGTTTGCATATTCCAATAATGGACGAACCATACTTAAGTAACTTTTTTCTTTTAATTCTTTGTTGCATCCTTTAAGTAGCATCATTATGACATGTAACGATCTGTATTCTTTCCCAACAATGTCATCAACATGACCCTTCCAGTGCAAATTACTTTCAAATCTCACACCTAAGTATTTGCACTTGCCATCTTTTGGGATAACTACCTCATCCAAAGTATATTCAAATTCAGTTTTAAAGCTCCTGTTTGTAAATGTTGTAACAGTTGATTTGCCTCCATTAATCTTCGTATTATTTTCTTCAACCCATTGTTGGATAATCTCAAGGTCCCTTTGTAATTCTGAACAATCCTCAATGTTATTTATTTCCCTATAAACAATTATGTCATCTGCATACAATAGCTGCCTCTGTGGATCCGTGGTAGAGTGTCGGCCTCCGGATCCCAAGATAGCGGGTTCAAACCCGGCAGAGGTAGTCGGATTTTTGAAGGGCGGAAAAAAGTCCATTCGACACTCCATGTCGTACGATGTCGGCATGTAAAAGATCTCTGGTGATACATTTGGTATTTACCCGACAAAATTAATTAAATCTCAGCCATAGACGCCCAAGAGAGATCCGGTTTACTCTAGGTCCGCTAGATGGCAGACAGAGAAAACCGGAACGTCGAAATTGACGAGCAGACAGCCAGATGGCGTCAAATCGAAATGTCTGCAAACGGTAGCTGAGGCCATACGATTATTATTATTATTATTATTATTATTATTATTATTATTATTATTATTATTATTATTATTATTATTTATCTGCATACAATCTTATTTTCGATGTTATATTGTTCCCTAAATCATTTGCGTATATTAAGAAAAGTAACGGACCGATTATACTACCCTGTGCAATTCCCTTCCAAACTTTCTCTTCCTGTGATATATTATTTCCTACTTTGACTTTCTGAACCCTTGAATTTAGAAATGTTCTTATCCAACGTATAACCCTTACGTCCAATCCTATTCCCTCCAATTTCTTTAATAATATTCCATGTTCCACTCTATCAAAGGCTTTGGAAAGATCTATGGCTATGCAATCTAACTGGCCTCCTGAATCTAACTGATCTGATATGTCCTGCTGAAATCCCACCAGTTGTGCCTCGCAAGAAAATTTCTTTCTAAATCCATACTGGTTTCTCATGAACCAATTTTTATCATCACATATCCCTCTGATGTACACTGACTGACAGAGCAAATGCAACACCAAGAAGGAGTGGTTCGAAAGGGATGAAAGTTGGGGAAAAAACAGAGACGGCACGGACGAATAATTGATGTTTATTTCAAACCGATATGCAGGTTACACAATGCGCACGGCATCGACTCAGTAGGATGTAGGACCACCGCGAGCGGCGATGCACGCAGAAACACGTCGAGGTACAGAGTCAATAAGAGTGCGGATGGTGTCCTGAGGGATGGTTCTCCATTCTCTGTCAACCATTTGCCACAGTTGGTCGTCCGTACGAGGCTGGGGCAGAGTTTGCAAACGGCGTCCAATGAGATCCCACACGTGTTCGATTGGTGAGAGATCCGGAGAGTACGCTGGGCACGGAAGCATCTGTACACCTCGTAGAGCCTGTTGGGAGATGCGAGCAGGGTGTGGGCGGGCATTATCCTGCTGAAACAGAGCATTGGGCAGCCCCTGAAGGTACGGGAGTGCCACCGGCCGCAGCACATGCTGCACGTAGCGGTGGGCATTTAACGTGCCTTGAATACGCACTAGAGGTGACGTGGAATCATACGCAATAGCGCCCCCAACCATGATGCCGCGTTGTCTAGCGGTAGGGCGCTCCACAGTTACTGCCGGATTTGACCTTTCTCCACGCCGACGCCACACTCGTCTGCGGTGACTATCACTGACAGAACAGAAGCGTGACTCATCGGAGAATACGACGTTCCGCCATTCCCTCATCCAAGTCGCTCTAGCCCGGCACCATGCCAGGCGTGCACGTCTATGCTGGGGAGTCAATGGTAGTCTTCTGAGCGGACGCCGGGAGTGCAGGCCTCCTTCAACCAATCGACGGGAAATTGTTCTGGTCGATATTGGAACAGCCAGGGTGTCTTGCACATGCTGAAGAATGGCGGTTGACGTGGCGTGTGGGGCTGCCACCGCTTGGCGGCGGATGCGCCGATCCTCGCGTGCTGACGTCACTCGGGCTGCGCCTGGACCCCTCGCACGTGCCACATGTCCCTGCGCCAACCATCTTCGCCAAAGGCGCTGCACCGTGGACACATCCCTATGGGTATCGGCTGCGATTTGACGAAGCGACCAACCTGCCCTTCTCAGCCCGATCACCATACCCCTCGTAAAGTCGTCTGTCTGCTGGAAATGCCTCCGTTGACGGCGGCCTGGCATTCTTAGCTATACACGTGTCCTGTGGCACACGACAACACGTTCTACAATGACTGTCGGCTGAGAAATCACGGTACGAAGTGGGCCATTCGCCAACGCCGTGTCCCATTTATCGTTCGCTACGTGCGCAGCAGAGCGGCGCATTTCACATCATGAGCATACCTCAGTGACGTCAGTCTACCCTGCAATTGGCATAAAGTTCTGACCACTCCTTCTTGATGTTGCATTTGCTCTGTCAGTCAGTGTACTTTGCTATTAAACTCTCCAGTATTTTACAAACTATACTGGTCAGGCTGATTGGTCTGTAGTTCTCTGGTTTCCATTTATCACCCTTTCCTTTATATATTGGTATTATCATAGATTCCTTCCATTCCTTTGGTATTACACTATTATTTATGACATAGTCAAAGAGAAATTTTAAATAAGGCACTATATGCCACCCCATTGTCTTTAATACCTCCCCAGTAATTTGATCACTTCCTGCTGCTTTTCCTCGCTGAAGCAGTTGGATTTCTCTGAAAATATCTTCATTCGTGAATGAGAAGCTTCTTTTATCCCTGTGTGTTCTTCTGTTACGGTTTCCAAGTCCTGACAATCTTCTACTGAATCTCTGAATTCCCTGCTAAAGAGGTTTGCTTTCTCAGTATCTGTTAAATAGTGTTCACCCCCTTCTCCCACCATTGTAGGAATTTGGATTCCTTTTCCTTTTTGATTCCTAATATATGAATACAGCTTTTTCCATTTCCCTTTGTGGTCATTACCCTCTTGAAGAATGCCATTCATATAATTCTCTTTTGCTTCCTTTTTCACTCTATTCAGTTCCCTCATTAGCTGTTATCTAGTTTCTCTAGTCTCCCTACCTTCTTTGATTTTTCTGTTTACTATTCTACATTTTCTTTTTAATTTTCTTATTTCCCTTGTGTAATAAACAGGGTCTGAGGTCATTTTACCCTTCTTAACAGGTACAAATCTCTTCTCTCCTTCCGAAATGATTCCTTTAAATTTAGCCCAAAGTGTATCCACATTATTCCCTTCACTTATCCAACAACTGAATTGTGATTTAAGGTAAGTCCAAAATTCATCAACTTTAGTTTTTCTGTATAATTTCTTGTCTTTTGTGACCCTCTTATGAAGCATTTTTGGTACGAGTCCTACATCCATTATTACAACCTTATGGTCACTTATTCCTTCAATTACCTCAGTTTTATCAACAATTTCCCATGGTTTAACCAAGAATACATCTAGCAAGTAATTGAGACGAGTCGGTTCTTGTGCTACTTGTGTAAATCCTCCCTCCCAGATTAACTTATTTGCCAGTTTCTGTTCATGGGCTTCACTTGCAGCTCCATTCCATTCAACTTCAGGCAAGTTTAGATCTCCCCCAATTATTACCGTATCATTATTGTTTTGATGAGTATAATCTATTATTTTCTCAAATATTTCCATGTCACTTTCCTCTCTTCCAGGCATATATGTTCCTATAATTCCCACCTCCTTCATATTATCACAAACTAATTTTATCCCTAATATTTCATCCCTTTCATCAGTAAACCATTCATGCGAACAATAAGTTTCCTTTACCAGAATAAATACCCCTCCTCCCTTTTTATCTCCTCGGTCTCTACGATAGACTGTGTACCCTTCTGGAAATACTTCTGTATTACCCACCCCTTCTCTCAACCACGATTCCACTCTTATCACCACATCCGTCTCATAAGATTCCTTCAATGTACCGAATTTTAATTGTTTATTTACTACACTCTGACAGTTTACCAAGAGCAATCTCAGACCTCCTTCCTCCCTAAAACTTGACTGTTGCAATTGGGTAATGTTTGACTCATGAGTTGAGAACTTCCCTGGAACCCAGATCCTTGTACATAGATCTTGATTTAAGGATCTGGGTTTTCTGGCAAGTTTCCCTGTATGTGCCAGTTTAGTGGTATGGGTTTTCTTAAGTACAGATTAGTTTGCAAATCTCTGTTGATAATTGTAGCAATTTGTCTACAGAGAGTTGCTTTTCCATTACCATTCAGATGTAACCCATGCCTAGTGAACATTTACCTGCCAAGACCTAAAGTATCTACCACATAGACATTTCTAAAACTCTTACTTAATCTCTTGATTTTTATATTTACATCATGTACAGCTTTGTTCACACATGAGTCCTCTAAAAGGTCATACCTGGGTGGCACATTAACTACAATTACTTTTGAGTCAAGTAGTTTGGAAATCTTACCTCTGAGAGTCGTAATTAGTTCCTCACCTTCATTTGCAGCAATGTCATTTGTACCACTCACAATCACCACGTAGTTGTCCTTCTCTAACACAGGATCACAACTTGAAAGGACGTCTTCAGTTTTGGCACCTGGTTTTATTAGTCCTAAAACCTCAGTCTCTGGATTCTGCAGCTCATCCTTGATGCCTTATGCCATACCCCGCCCTTGACTGTCTGCGTAGAGATGAATCTTTGGCGATCTTGACTTTCGGTTGATTTTCTTCTTCTGTAGCTTACCTCCACTGGATTTAAAATTATTTGGAAAACTTGGTGTGTCTTCTTCTGGAACTTGCTGCAATAACTGAAATCTATTTTGGCACTGCAAAGAGTTTTTTCCCGGTTTTAAGTTGTACGTAGTTTCTCCCATATGTTTAACATTAGGCCTAAAATGGCTACGCGTCACTTCCGTCCACGGCGATCTTTCTTCTCCAATGTCTTCTTTATCTTCCAGTTTCTTTATTCTGTCCTTTAAGCTTTCATGTTTCAGAGCGCATAACTTAAGTCTTCTTGTAGCACTCCTAAAATCTTAATTATAGTTTCGTAAGTCTCTCTTTCTTGTTGTTCTGCCTCACTATCAGTTTGTTTACACTCGGGACACAGCCACTCACTTTCTTCAATATCAGTCCTATTTACAATATTTGCACAACGAAAATGGTACCATTCATCACACTTACGACACAGTATCGCATTTTTAACTACTCTTCTGCATTTGCCACATTTTTCACTGCATCTTACACCATTATCTACTACGGATATCACAGACTCACACACAGTAGTCGCCATCTACAAGATCTTAGTGTACCATTTGCCACCGAGGTAGACACCTCATTTGCAAATAATGAGATTTTGATTTTGATTTTGATTTTGATTTGATTTGATTTGATTTGATTTGATTTGATTTGATTTGATTTGATTTGATTTGATTTGATTTGATTTGATTTGATTTGATTTGATTTGATTTGATTTGATTTGATTTGATTTGATTTGATTTGATTTGATTTGATTTGATTTGATTTGATTTGATTTGATTTGATTTGATTTGATTTGATTTGATTTGATTTGATTTGATTTGATTTGATTTGATTTGATTTGATTTGATTTGATTTGATTTGATTTGATTTGATTTGATTTGATTTGATTTGATTTGATTTGATTTGATTTGATTTGATTTGATTTGATTTGATTTGATTTGATTTGATTTGATTTGATTTGATTTGATTTGATTTGATTTGATTTGATTTGATTTGATTTGATTTGATTTGATTTGATTTGATTTGATTTGATTTGATTTGATTTGATTTGATTTGATTTGATTTGATTTGATTTGATTTGATTTGATTTGATTTGATTTGATTTGATTTGATTTGATTTGATTTGATTTGATTTGATTTGATTTTGCGTATTGATAGCTACCGTCACGTTTCCAAGCTTTGATATGAAATCACCGCCTCTGTGTCATTTTACTAATTCCCTATTCACATTTAGTGTCAATTAATATTATTTTCGTAATATTTTATTATTATCATTATTACTGTTTTACTTTTATTATTAATATGTGTAGGCGTAATTTTCTCGATTATGGTTACAGAATTCAAGAGGACAAATTGGGGCAAATATTCATTTATAGAAAAGGGAATTAGGCATTGGAATAACTTACCGAGGGAGATGTTCAATAAATTTCCAATGTCTTTGCAATCATTTAAGAAAAAGACAGGAAAGTAACAGATAGTGAATCTGTCACCTGAGCGACTGCCCTAAATGCAGATCAGTAGTGATTGGATTGAACTCACTTGAAATAGTTAAAATTTCGTTATATGTTTACGAATTAAGATATTTGGAGTGGTTTAAGAAAAAATTGATTTTCCATACTTGTCCATATTTCAGGCTTACTTGTGTTTACATATTTTAGAAAATCTCTCATATCTGTGCATAATTGGACGTGTTCCTTATTCTATGGCTCAAACTTATTCTTGTCAAATAATCGCCTAAATTTTATTTTACTAGCTTCTGTATTTCAAAGTTGAAATCTTGAATTTCTATGGAATTTTGAAAACAAGTAATGTGGTAAGAACTTTTTTATTTATTGCAGGGCCTCAGCTTTAGCCTCGTCAGTCAACCCCCGTGACAATAGAATTACTTACATCCGACCACAGCACGTCTGGTCCAGGTAATTAGCACACCATTAGCGCCGATTAAGTGAACCTGTTCTATTCAGTTCTTCACGAACCTTCAACAGTCGTATGTAAGCTTTGAGTGCACCTTCAGTGTGTGTTATATATTTGTTCATTCGGTGTATTGAATAATTAAAATGCCACCAGATCGTATGTCCTCATCTGTCAAATTAGAACTGTATATAAGTAATCTTCCGCACGAAGGACTATCACTAGATGATAAGAGTTTTTATAATACCTGACAGAAAACAGTTCTCAACACATTTCGACAGAAAAACACAAGGCCAACAATAAGTTTAAAAAAAGCAAGTGATGTCTATCAGCAAATGAATGTGGTTTCAGTGGTGGTGATTATTGTTTTAAGAGGAAGTACCCTAAGCAACCATCCTCTATTAACACTAATCTTTCTTTATTTCTTTCCTAATCCATTCACCGTCCAGGGTTGGTTCTTCCCTCGTACTCAGAGAGGGATCCCAATTCTACTGACTCAAGGTCAGTGTCCTGGAGAGTGAGACTTTGGGTCGAGAGATAAAACTGCGGAGGAGGACCAGTACCTCTCCCAGGTGGCCTCGATTGCTTTGCTCAACAGGGGCCTAACGGCGGGATGGGAAGATTAGAAAAGATAGACAAGGAAGAGGGAAGGAAGCGGCCGTGGTTTTAAGTTAGGTACCATCCTGGCATTTGCCTAGAGGAGAAGAGGAAACCACGGAAATCCACTTCGGGAATGGCTGAGCTGGGAATCGAATCATCTCAACTCAGTTGACCTCCCGTTCCAGTCCTCGCACCACTTTTTAAATTTCGTGGCAGAGCCGGGGATCGAACTCGGGCCCCCACATGAACCACTACACCATAAAGGCGGGAAAATGGAAGGGGACCGACACTGTGAAGAAATAAGGTTTCGGCCAAAGAAAGACAAAGGCCACGAAGGGCGTGAAAATGAAAGACTCCCTACACCTCGCGAACCTAATACCATACGGGTCGGAAAAGAACAAGAGTTGACCAAGGAAGGTCGGATAGAATAGATGAAATTGAGGAGCCTGGCACAAGCTAGTAGGAACAATGCTAGAACTCAGCTAAGGGCTCCGCAGTCGCCAACAGACGGTCCCAAGTTATAAGCCCCTGGGGCCCCTCTTAGTCACCTCTTACGATATTCAGGTGATACCGTGCGTGTTCAGCTGAATGTGAAGATTGAATTTAGTAGGAGCTTTGTCGAGGCCTTATCGGCGCAGATATACCAGTCTACAAGTCAAACAATTCGTGCGTTAAGGAGTTCCTGAAGTATAAACCAGACCAATGAACATTAAGGAAGAACTGTGCACCATTGATCTATGAAGAAACAAATTGTGCCAAACACTGCAGTATGGGTATCACTTCATAAGACAATAGAAGGCGCAGGGAGCATGACTGGGAACGTTGTCGTCGGTTTAATGAACGGTGAGCTTTTTAAACCACTGCTTCGAAAATAGGAAATTCTCATTGAAAGGATTAAGTTGTGCGTGCCCCCGCCCCCTCACCAAAAATAATGAAGTTGTAACAATAGCTCAAAATAAAATCCCAGTTATACCAGGCGGTCAGCGAGCACCGTGCTTTCTACTTGCAAATGTCTCGCCATGCGCTAGTGATACATGGGTTGCCTAACCACTTGTTTCCCAAGGAGCTCTACAACGTGCTGTATTTCGGATGTTGTGGAACAAATAGCAGTCATTTTACTGTAAACGTTCCATAAGATGGTACATTCTTCAATACCCCAAAGATGTAGAAAAGAACACTTAATATCATATTAATTTATATACGTGAAACAAATGTCGGATGGATTTTAGTGCCGGGAGTATCCGAAGACAAGTTCGGCTCGCCAGACGCAGGTAATTTGATGTGACTCCCGTAGGCAATGATTGTTAAAATTCCTGACCTTGCTGGGAATCGAACCGGGGAGCCCTGTAGCCAAAGTCCAGCACGCGAACTATTTAGCCATGGAGCCGTACCACACGTGTAGACATTCCACTCTACAAAAGAGTTGTTTGTATGAAGTAAAAACTAATACTGTTAGGCAAAATACGTGTGTAGAAAGCAGACGTCTGTTTGGAATCTATTGTGCTATGCACTTAGGTCTGTAAGATTAACGCCCTTAGGCCTGGGGTCGAACCCGGTGTCTGTAAGGTTAAGTCTAGACACGTCATGCCTGTTAGGTTAAGCTTTCCCTCTTAGCCATACTCACGTTGGCTGTTAGGGTTTCGGCAGCATTCCGACCAAATTCTCCATAGTCGTTGCTGAACACACTAGCCATTGCCGATATGCAGGCAGCAAATGTAATGCTGCTGAACCATACACCATTCTAGTAACACGGGGTCGAAAACGAGGCTTAGATGGGTAGCGCTGAAGAACACACTGCGAGCGACCGTCCGGTTGTTATCTCTTCATATTCTGATGTAACCTGCCTGCTGGTAATAGTGCCCCTGTGAAAATCAGTTAGTGGGCATACCATTCATCTTTTGTGCATGCGGGACATTTATAAGTAGAAAGTACGCCGCTCGCGGGCCACCTGGTATAATGTAAGAAGTAGGGCTCGGAACTTGAGGAAAAATCCTTTATTTTTTCCTCGAATGTCCGAAGACGAGGCCCAACATAATAGATGTTAATTTTGGGTCATTGTAGGCCAAGAATGGTGGGTTCGTCCCTTTTTTGGCCTTTAGGGAGATTTTTTGGCTTCTCGGTCCTTTTTTAGCCTTTTTACGTCTTATCGGCTTTTCTTACAACTTCACATTTTTTCAACTACATGTTTACTGCCCACTCTCAATTCGAATCGTCATTATTTCATCCATTACCTCTTAAATATCTTTTCTCCAGAATATATTTGAAGCATATGTGAAAAGAGAGGAATTAACAAATTATCAAATTATGTGCAAGATAAGTGAAATATTGAAAGGATAAAATGTTGATGTGAGTGTTTTTGAGGAGGAAAATCTCATTTGCTTTAAGTATTAAACCTTTACATCCGTTGTTGAAAACAGAATTTTCTGGATGTTTTGCAACGTGCTGGCTGAAATCCGACCCACGGTATCCCCTGCCTGTCGTAAGAGGCGACTAAAAGGGGCCTCAGGGGCTCTGAACTTTGGAGAGTGGGTTGGCAACCACGGGGCCCGTAGCTGAGTCCTGGCATTGCTTCCACTTACTTGTGCCAGGCTCCTCACTTTCATCTATCTTATCCGACCGCTCTTGGTCAACTCTTGTTCCTTTCCGACCCCGACGCTATTAGGTTTGCGAGGGCTAGGGAGTCTTTCATTTTCACGCCCTTCGTGGCCCTTCTCTCCCTTTGGCCGACATCTTCATTTTTCGAAGTGTCGGATCCCTTCCAATTTTCCCTCTGATTAGTGTTAGATAGAGGATGGTTGCCTAGTTGTACTTCCTCTTAAAACAATAATCACCACCACCACTAAGAACCTGGGGATTACTATTGTGATACACTGTAAAACCAACTGAGGCAAGATTTCCGAATTTCAATTTCTGCAACCCTAGTGGCAAATATGATTCCAGTACTAATTTAAATTTACTCCTCCAGGATGTCCATATGGGTTCGCTGAACTCATTCCAGGTGGAAGAAATATTTCATTCTAAATTCTGCAAGAACAGTACTTGTTTCAGAAAACGGAATTCCTTTTTTTAAATTATGTTAATCTAAAAAATATACTGACCGAAAGAAGTATTTCACTCATATGTTCGCGCTGTATGAGAGGACAAGGTTATAATGTCTTTGAAGAAGTACACGGCCCCTCCATTAAGGAAGCAACCGACGCATTGACACCCTGTTCTGAAGGCTTCATCATTGATCCAACAATTAGATTTGAGACCAAAAGAAACAGCCAGGAGAGGTAGATGCGGAAAAGAAGAATTTATGAAGAAATGATAGACTTCTATAAGCAAAAGTACAAGCTGCCATCTATCTCTGTAATCGGCTTGATGTTGGGTGGTCGAGGAACCATACCTAAATGTTTTGCCAATTTTTGCAATACCTTTGGGCTGAATAGAGTTTTCATCTATAACATCGCCATTACTACTCTCAAGAACTCCATCATAATCTTCAAGAACCATGCTTGCGGTCCTCAGATAAATGTTTAACGTGCCTCACTCTTTTTGCCTACTCTTAACTTTATGCTATCTCGTGTATCTAAACTAAAATTCTGAATCAGTTTGGATCGCATTTCTACGTCGTTCTTGCCAGTTTGAGGTCCTTATTTTGATATTTTTACGTCTGTTTAAAGGTCTTTTTATACAAATCATAGGTTTTCAACATCCGAGCCCAAGTATGAAGGTTAAACTTTTGTTTTGTTTTGTGACTTTCTTATAAATTGTCTCCTTGAAAGTGACTTATGAACTTCTACTCTGGACTTTAACTATTACTGCATTGCATATATTATATCTAGCCTTTAGCCGTATTATCTCTTGTAAGCCTCTCTGCTGACAGAATATAAAGATATCGTTCCATCACAGCTGGAAACAGAGAATGCAGTGCAAAAAGCCTGCGTACATAATGAGGAGAGTGAACGTCAAATACAGCAGCGTGTGAAGCGAAGATCAAAGAGTTAAGCAACATCAAAGGTAATAAAATTCTTTTGCACTATTCATAGAGAGATTTATGACGGGAGGGATGCTCACTGGAGCGAACGGTTTATAACAAATCGATAAGAGACAGCCACCGAGTTCTATTTACAACACAAACTTTACAGCCCTGGTCCGCATCACACACAGTTCACACAAGCACGCATGAGCACAGCATTAAGCAGAAAGGAATCAATCCATGAAATGTTTTCTTTTAATGTGTTAGTGACATTTTTAGTGTGGTTTACCATTGCCTATCATCAGCCAATTAACATTTCCTAAATCCGTTCATTATTAAATAATACCAGAGAACCCGCGCTGCTCCGCAGTATTCGTTATAAACAGGTCAGATAACTCGTCTTGATCTGCCTGTCCTAGTCATAATGTTATGTCTGCTCTGTTGAATGGTTTTATGAATCGCGTTATGCTATGCCGCAGTTCATAGTCAGAATTCATCCATTCTGACATCATCTTAGCTTCTGTTAGGTAAAAAAACTACGCCTATATTCGCCTTTTATCCTGCAGTTAGTGATGTAAAGCTTGGTGTTGTGTCGTAGAAGGCAATAGCATTTTTAATCGCAGTTCTTCTATACAGAACGGTTGTCTTGTGAGCTCATAGGTTAGTCTCGAAGGAGTTTCTTTTCTTGGCAGGCAGGGAACTTTTTTAAGATACATGACCTTCACTCTTTCCAGTGTAGCTGGGTTATCATTCGGTAGGTGTCCGCAGGTAATGTCTGAAGCGTATGTCATGATGGGGTCTGTTTGTACGTAGACTTTTTTCTCTTAACAGCATGTAAGCTATTAGGAACGCTCTGCCATCTGCTGAATATATTTGGAAGCTGGGAAAGGTTAGGGAATCAAAGAGTATCTAGCAGGGTAAAGTATTCTTCGTGATCAGAGGAAGTGTATATTCTCTGACTTGACAGGTAGTAATCAAACATGGCTGCATGCAATGACATTACTAAGAAGGAAAATCACATATATCAGAATATTAAACGGAAGTGTTAGTCGCATAGCAACCTGCAAAGTGCGAAATGTATTCCCTAGAATTATTGTAATGATCATTTAATGACTCGATTTTATGATTGCTCACATTTGGCTGAACTTAGAGACCTATCACTGTCTCATGATTCACCGACAGGTAATTCCGAAGAGAATAAAACAGAAATGAAGCAAATCGGTCCTGTAGAACGGACGGATTTGCCATAACTGTTTTTAGTAAAGTCTTATATATAAATTATTGTTAGAAAATATTCATCTTTCTTTCTTAATCTGTTTACCCTCCAGAGTTGGTTTTTACTTCGGAGTCGGCGAGGGATCCCACCTCTACCGCCTCAGGGCAGTGTCCTTGAACGTGAGACTTTGAGTCGAGGGATGAACTGCGGAAGAGGACCAGTACCTCGCCCAGGTGGCCTCATCCGCTATGCTCTATTTCACGCCGAGAATATTTTCTAGCTGCCTCTGTGGTGTAGTAGTTAGCGTGATTAGCTGCTACCTCCAGAGGTCCGGGTTAGATTCCCAGCTCTGCCACGAAATTTGCAAGTTGCAAGTTGCAAGTTGCTTTACGTCGCACGGACACAGATAGGTCTTGTGGCGACGATGGGATAGGAAGGGGCTAGGAGTGGGAAGGAAGCGGCCGTGGCCTTAATTAAGGTACAGCCCCAACATTTGCCTGGTGTGAAAATGGGAAACAACGGAAAATCATCTTCAGAGCTGCCGAGAGTGGGGTTCGAACCCACTATCTCCCGAATATTGGACACTGGCTGCACTTAAGCGAATACACCTATCGAGCTCGGTCACGAAATTTGAAAAGTGGCACGAGGGCTGGAACGGGTCAACTCAGCCGCGGGAGGTCAACTGAGTAGAAGTGGGTTCCATTCCTACCTCAGCCATCCTCGAAGTGGTGTTCCGTGGTTTCCAACTTCTCCTCCAAGCAAATGCCGGGATGTTACCTAACTTAAGGCCACGGCCGCTTCCTTGTTCATCCTTTCCTATTTTGCCATCCCTCTACATGGCCCCTGTTCAGCATAGCAGGTGAGACCCTTGGGCGGGGTACTGGTCATCCTTCACAATTGTATCCCCAAACCCAAATTCTCACGCTCCAAGACACGGCCCTTGAGGCGGTAGGGGTGGGATCCTTCGCTGAGTCCGAGGGAAAAACCAACCCTGGAGGGTAAGCAGATTAAGAAAGAAAGAAGAAAAAAATCTAACAGCAGTGTTAACATTCGTCGAAGAAACTGGGCCCAAGTGTGCGATATAGTTCGCAGCCGCAGTTCCTCCAAGGTGTGGGGAAATCGGCCAAGGAGATATTTGTAACGTAATTCTTAATACCGTCACCAAAGCAAGCTTGAATCCTAACCTACAAATTCTATCCGTATCCAAGTCGAAAGTTTGCTATATTCATCTCATTATAGTTGTAAGGCGGCCGCCTCGGAAGAGACTGAGAGTCCATAACGAGTCAGACGTATGGAGACAGAGCAAGTGAGGCGAACAAAGAGAACGTGAGGTAATTTCAGATACGGAAATAAAAGTTTCATAAAGTCTGGAGCTTGTTTGTGGAGAGCGCTGCCGGTGAGACAAGCAGCTCGCCCTACGTGGCCATGTATCGCATTCAGAAACTAGTTTGGAATCATTCATTACGTATTCCGTCTACACTTTAAATAACAATAATAATATTATTAATAATAATAATAATATAAATAATAATAATAATAATAATAATAATAATAATAATAATAATAATAATAATAATGCCTTATTAAATAGAGCCGAACCTCAACTAGACCCACAATTAGGAGAGTACCAAGCAGGATTTAGAAAAGGACGCTCTTGTACAGAACAGATACTCAATCTGCAATCAGTATTACATCAAGCAAAAATGGCCGGTAAGAAATACGTTGTCATTTTCGTCGACTTTACAAAGGCGTATGACTCGGTAGACAGACCTACTCTTATGAAGATTTTGCAGGAACTAGGACTTGATGAGAAGACCCATAACCTAATCAAACAGACTTTAAGCAACACCAGGTCACGAGTAAAGTTCAGAGGAGTCATATCAGAAAGTTTTGAAATTAAATCAGGAGTGAGACAGGGAGATGGTCTGTCCCCTCTCCTCTTTAACTGTGCCTTGGAGAAAGTAATAAGAGAGTGGCGAAAGGAGTTAGCTAGAATGGAGATTCCAAGTGGCATTTATTTGGGACATAAGCGCAATGAGCTCAATGTTGACTGTCTGGCGTATGCTGATGATCTGGCCCTGATATCTAATTCAATAGAAACTTCAGTGAAACAACTAAATGTTCTCAGACAACAAGCAGCAAAGGTTGGGCTACATGTGTCTCTCGAAAAAACACAATTCATCACGAACATCGGTGAATCTCCTTGTACGTTGCATCTGGAACAGGGAGAGATCAGGAAAACCAATAGGTTTAAGTACTTGGGAGAATGGTTGGAATCCAATCTCTCTGAAGGAACAGCTTTGTCAACTCGAGTTAACAGGCTTGAAATGGCCTACCAACTGACCAAGAATACGTATAATAAAAAGTGTCTCTCTCGTAATACTAAGATGAAGCACTACCAGACAGTCATCCGCCCTGAAGCCTTATATGCTTCAGAATGTCTAACATTCAACAGAAAGGGACTCATGGAAAAACTTGAAATCCAGGAAAGAAAGATAATGAGGAAGATACTGGGGCCAGTCAAGGAAGGGGACAGTTATAAAAGACGGCCTAACCAAGAGCTCTACAAGTACTGTGAAAGAATAACGAATGTAGCAAGGAAGAGACGCCTAGCATTCTATGGGCACGTCTACAGGATGCATCCTACCAGGTTGACCAACCGGATTCTCAGCTACTGGCAAAATAGGAAGACCAAGTCACCATGGTTGATGGAAGTGAATAAAGATCTACAGGAACTGGGAATAACAGAAGGAATCTTAAAGGATCGTACAGCACTCAGGAAGATGCTTAAACATAAGAAGTTCCAGGACAGATTATCAACAAAGAAGACTGGCGCCCTTTGGACAAAGGAGAGGAAGGAGCAACACAGCCTGAGGATGCGCAACTACTGGGCAAACATCAAAGCCCATTCCAAAATGCAATAGTTGAATGTCGTGGTCCTTAGCTGGCCTATACGAAACAAGAATAATAATAATAATAATAATAATAATAATAATAATAATAATAATAATAATAATAATAATAATAATAATAATAATAATAATAATAATAATAATAATTCTTTTTCTACCGCTTTTCCCACAACTGTGGGATTGCGGGTGCGAACATGTGGATTTGGACCTGTTTTACGGCCGGATGCCCTTCCTGACGCCAACCCTATATGGAGGGATGTAATCACTATTGCGTGTTTCTGTTATCTGAATATGAAGACGAAAATTTTGTGTATTGGGACAAACACAAAGACCCAGTCCCCGAGGCAGAAGAATTAATCAGAGGCGATTAAAATACCCAACCCGGCCGGGAATCGAACCCGAGACCCTCCGAACCGAAGGCGTCAACGTTGACCATTCAGCCAATCAGTCGGGTAATAATAATAATAATAATAATAATAATAATAATAATAATAATAATAATAATAATAATAATAATAATAATAATGTTCGCCTCTCTGATGTAGTGGTTAGCGTGATTATCTCCCAGCCCCGGAGGCCAGGGTTCGATTCCCGGCTCTGCCACGAAATTTGAAAAGTGGTACGAGGTCTGGAACGGAGTCCACTCAGCCTCGAAAGGTGAACTGAATACAGGGGGTTCGATTCCCACCTCAGTCATCCTAGAAGTGGTCTTCGGTGTTTTCCCACTTCTCCTCCAGGGAAATGCCGGGATGGTACCTAACTTAAGGCTACGGCTGCTTCGTTCCCTCTTCCTTGTCTCTCCCTTCCAATATTCCCATCCCCCTGACCCAATGTCTCACACTCCAGGACACTGCCCTTGAGGCGGTACAGGTGGGATCCTTCGCTGATTCCGACCCTGGACGGTAAAGAGATAATAATACTGTGTTACACGGTTTTTACTTTCCTCAAAACTAATGGGTGTTTCTGATTTTTCGTGCTCTATTCGAAGATCTATTTGTTTTCTGTTTCAGGCTCCAGTTCTGAGGAAAACTAGGAATTTTGTATGAAGAGTTCTCACGAAGTACCATAGAGGTTGGTTGCCCAGTTTTACTTCCTTTTAAAATAATAATCACCATCACCACCATCACAAAGTACTGTTGGTTCTTATGCGAGTGAAAACCACTGAATACAATGTACAAACAAATAATTAGGCCTACATTTATCATGAGCTATGATGGGCATATAACTCCTTACTATCAAGAACTTCACTGTCTAAAACCTGATAAAAGATGTGAATATCACAGACTCGCCTCAATACATTTCCTCTAAATTTTAATTTCTCCCCTCCTTTCATAAATGTACGTCTCGCGCTGACATTGCCCTTGCCATTCCTGTTCACTATTCATCTAAGTAGAACAAATGTTTTACTGTCACAGGTTCCAGGCTTTGGAATTTCTTAGCAGTCAGTGTCAGAGACAGTGGTTCATTAGCTACATTTGAAAGATCTCACCCAGATTACCTGTTAAAAGCTACCAACTGACGTGTGAACTGTACAGCTGAGCGCCCGAAGGATTGTGCGTGTTTAGGGTACAGCCTGGTACCTGGTGTGAAAACAGGAAACCAAGGAAAACCATTTTGCAGGGCTGCCGACTATAGGGTTTGGACCCACTGTCTCCCAGATGCAAGCTCACAGCTGCGCGCCCCTGACCGCACAGCCAACTCGCCCGATAATATTACTTAATATTGATATTGGTTAATACATGTATTTCAATTCTATTACACGTGTGACAGTGTGAGTTTTAATGAAGTGCAACTCTGTTACATTGTACGTTGATAAATCTATAGAAAACAGTTCTAAAATGTGGTTAATTGTAACCTCGTCAGTTGAAAGAAGCCATAATAAAGAAAGGAAGGAAGGAAGGAAGGAAGGAAAAACAAAGAAGATGGCTTATCGACTGACAAAGAGCACTTATAACAAAAAATGCCTGTCATGCAACCTGAAACTGGAGCACTACACGTCAGGCATACGACCAGAAGCTCTGTATGCCATGGAGTGTCTTTCACTGAACCGAAGAGAACTGGAAACTGATGTAGAATTCTCAGGAATGTCTTAGGTCCGCTAAAGGAAGATTAATAATTACGTAGACGGCACAATTGCGAGATCTACGAACATATAGAGAGGCTCTCTGATTTTGCTAGGAAAAGAAGAGTAGCTTTCTAAGCCCATATAGTAAGACTGGCCGATCGCCTGTTCATCTTCTGGCTGAACAAGAAGATTTGAACCACTTGGCTGAAAAAACTGAGAAGGCATTGAAGAACTGGAAACAGCAGATCTTCAAGATGACGTACCCTGAAAGAAGTCCATGAATTTCAGAAAAATAAGCGGATGAAGGGGGTTACACCGGCAGAAAATGCGAGTGTACTGGGCAAACATAAAAGCCCAACAGTTGAGGAAGCGTGATCCAAAGTAGGCCCATTCGAACCAAAAAGGAATGTTAAGAAAAAGCACTTTTTCGATTTCTAAAACATGATCTGGCCTTCCTTATCAACAATGTTTGGTTTATGTGGAGTGAGTTCATATAAAAGAGGGTCTGTCTCGGTATTTGAAGGAAATATTTCCTCATATGATAGAAGCGGTGACGAAATAAGGACACTTCATTGGTCTTCAGAGAGAGGATGTTGCCTACTTGCACTCCCTCTTAAAACAAGGTCATTCCATGTTAAGAAAACAGTATTGCTCTTATGACAACAGGGTTGCCATATCTAACGGCTCTGCTCACCTCCACCACGGGAAAAAAGCGGCACATAAGTTACTGTAAATTTGTGAAATTCAGTATTTAGGTTCAAGATTAAAAGCGGAAGAAACTAAGCTGCAAAGTATTTTTATGAACTAAAGGGGACGGGGTTTTATAGGGGCTATTTTTCGTTTATACATAATCAGAGGTAAACTAAGGCACATAAACAACTTCGGCTTTGAATGTAAGGCAAATTGAAGACTGGAAATTCCAAAGGGGCTAACTACCAAAATGAAAGTTTTGAGATAATTAAAGAAAACCAATTTATTCCCTGTAGAATTACTTGATACAAATAATACACTCATACTGCACACTAGAGGCTGCTGTGGCCTGGTAGTTAACTCACAGACTTAACTGAACAACTAGTAAGCATATAGTACCAAAACAAAAATGATAATTTAGAAAAGGGCTAAGTCCATTTATCTTTTGATGACAAAAGGGGTAAGTCCTTTTTTCTTCTGATGTAAACAAATTATTACAATAGCAAGAGGATGTGGAAGGAGAGTAACAAATACCATCTTGTGACATTTTACACACTTTTAACTACAAATATCCTGGTAAAACTTCCTATGTTCTTCAGGTAAATATTTAATCATGCTTAAAAGGTCTTTCTTCTTCTCCTTTGAAATACAATGGCGGTTCTCAACTTGCTTTGTTTCAATATGTTGGAAATCTGAAACAGATTTTCCCTTCTTCAGGACATTAAATGTCGTCCACTCTTCAAGCTCATTCAGGGTTCTTCGTATTTTGACTTCTCCTGGGGCAGTTACTCTGATCCAAGATGCAGTTGATATATTCACTTTGTTGGTGGTGAGCAAGTTATTTTTCTGCTGTGTTAAAGTCCAGAAAGTGAGAGTCATGCATTTCCAAAACTCTGAATGGCTTTGCATGACGTGATGATCTCACTAACTTCATCAGATCATCGGGAATAAAACACTTCACTGTTTTCTTTCTCTTTTCGATCATTGCGAAATCTCGATCGCATGCCAGAAAGCTATGTCCAGATATGAGATATTTATGGTCAATACAATCAAACACACCACAAGAAACAAGGAACATGTACACGAATAGCATTATTTTGTTTTTATTTTGTGCGGAGCAGTCGTCACTGCATACACACAGCTTTCTCTTCATTGTAATGCTATGTAGGTGATTGAAAAATGTAAATAAACAGGACGCGATTTCATTGGCCCCCCCCCCCTGCCACCTTCACTCTCATTCCACATACACATCGTTGCGTCACCAGTATCATGCATATGTACTCCGAAATTGTAACATGAGAGTTGTCTTAGATAGAACATATCTGAATGTGTAATTAATGGTACAAACATTACCTGTTGGAGATCTATGGATACAGTGCACGTATCACTATCTGGTAACATTGCAAAAATTGCATCACTTCTTAACAGTGATGCGGCTTTTTCGGCTTTGCGATGTTGCAACTCAAGTTCTTGCTTAGCTTTGTAAGCATTCTAGTGGTTTGCCTTAGCTTCTAGAATGAGTCGGTCACATGTTCGGCATGTATCTGATCGTGGCTTTCGGAAGGATATGTGTGGAAAATCCGTAAGGAAAACTTTTCTGTAAAATTTATATGTGACATTAGTATCTGGATACTTTACTTTAAAAGCAGTAAATAGCCTGTTCATATTAAGATCAGGGCTTAAGTACTCCTTCGTTGTACGCTTTCGACTGTAGTGACTCACATCTCTGGGCAACATTTTAATGTGGTTCCGAAACATCTGCCAATCTTCATCTGTGTATTTTCTGTTAAATGCTCCTCCTCTTTTGTCTTCGAAAACAGTATCACCGCCCTTTTTCTTCTGCGCCATCAACGGAATTTTTTCTTCGAAATACCAAAAACATCCATAAAGGTCTTCTTACATAGCCTACCTGTTTATGTCCACCCACACCATCAGGAACCGTAAAAATCAATGTACACTGGCGGCGACTTCGCTGTGGATCTGCATACTTTCCGTTTCGCCGATGTTGAACTGGAATAGCATCCATGAGCCCCATTAAAAAGTGCGTTGTGTCTGCTCATCTTCCTGGTAGAACATAGTAAATAAATTCGTCTTATGTTCTGCTGACAAGGAGTGACAATCATACCCGCATTTGCAGGTAACCTAAAACCAAAATATTGCAAACGTGTTAGTTGTAATGCAACAAAGTTATATTTGTATATTACTGTCGCTAATAACACTACAAGAAATCCAGGAAACTACTATAATATTCAATGAATATCATGCAATATTACTGTGAAGCATTAAATTTTAACGCACTGATCTCGTACCTGCATGCTTGACTGTTGCTTGGGTGATATTGCTTTTCCTGTTCTTGTCTTGTATGATAAACCAGACACTCTCCTTTTCTTCTTCACCACTCTCTTACTTACACTTTCGGGTTTTTTTCATTGTTTTTGGTCCAGCACATTCTATAGAATCACTACGCACTGTAACATCAGCCATCTTCATTAACATATGGCGACTGATAAAGAGCAGAGCGCCAGAGGCAGAAAGTGGACTTAGCCCCTATCGACATTCATCACGCGCTGGATGTACCACCCGCGCAATCTAGGAGCAGTCATAGGAAACTATCAGGAGCACGTACGGACTTGGAACCTTTCGTCAGGCATTGGCCTCAATACATACCTCCTACAGGCAGCAAAATCTCATTTTTCACAAAAATGGTATTTATCCCCTTTGGAATTTCCAGTCTTCAATTGGGGGAGAAAATAGACAAATAACAATTTTTATGGGTTCGAAGGGTGAGGGATGCATTTAATTGCATTTAATAAATGTCTCTAGGCAACGCGGCGTACTACTGTGTTGTCGTATCGTAACGTTCTCAGCCATAACGCAAATAAATCACTGTATTAATATTAAACAAAGAAATCACACAGACTCGTAGGCTTATCACATAACTCTCACTCAGCACAAGACAATTACGCACTGATTTGAAGCCTAAAAACACACACACAACAGATAAATACTGTAGATCACTTCACTATAGAAGTGAGCTGCCGGCGGTTCACTACACGAGGCTTGTACCAGAGCAACGCAGAAGAAGGAAGGCAACGAAGCGATGGCTGTTCCTGCCACTGTGCTTCCTCCCTAAGATTATATTTATGAAAAAGGAAATGTTATGTAGTTATTTTAATAACTCACGGGCAAAAAAATCTCCTTTTTATCTATCTTTCATAATACTTTGCAAAGTACCGTATAATATCGCTTAACCACGAGGAATTATTGGTATTTCAGAGAGAGGAGGGGGGGGGGTGTTCGCTTCTTGTAGGTCCATAACAGCCGTACTGTTTTCTTAACACGGAATGAGCTATACCATCACCATTAGCCCTCAAATGTGGTATAATGAATAAACAAATTTCGAACACATGTTCAATGAAGTTGAGAAAAGGGTATGAATTTCATTTAAGAAAACTTTATGGGAAACATGAAAATTGGGAAATATGCGGCACTGGTTGAGAAACCGTTATCAAGCTATCATGACATTGGTTGCGACATTTCGCTGGGGTGTTTCAGTTCTCATAGAACTGGAAATGGAAACGAAATCTAACTCGAAAAGGATCTCGACGTTCGACATTCTTCATTTGTCATAAATTAGAATATTGTTTTCAGCTTGCTTTCTTGTTTTAAATGTTTCTTCACTTGCAATGTGCGTATGTATCATTCTTCATGTCAGAAATATTCACCAGACTTACGATATCACATGAAGCTTCTCAAGAGAGAGTAGAAAAATTGTACCGTAATTAAATTATTATCATAATAATGCTACAATACTGCTTTGAAAATGGGCTCGATAACGTGCCAGTAAATCAACTGACAAAGGTCGTATACATTTAACCCTAGCATTAAATAATGTTTACAATAATTGTTAGAATTTATTGAAGTGCAAGATATGGTGTTTTTCCTCAATATCCATTGAGACAATTTGTACGCAAATGCGATGAGGTATTCCTATGCTACAATAAAAAGTGAAATTATCTCAGAATGTTTCATACATAGAGTAGACCTACGTAGGGTAATTCCGAAGGTTTAACGCAGGCACTTGAACTTATTTTTTAATTCTTTTCTGACGCTCTTTTCTCAGCCTGGTGGGGTCGCAGATGTCACCCATTTAGACTTGGGCCTGTTTTACGGCTGGATATCCTTACTGACTCCAACCTTGTCTGGAGAGATGTATTTACTATTGCGTGTTCCTGTGGTGGTTGGTAGTGTGAATATAAAGAGGAGTGTGTTGGGGAAAACACAAACACCCACTCCCCGAGTCAGTGAAGTCAACCAGACACCATTAAAAATCCCATACCCGGCCAGAAATCGAATCCGGGCCCCTCGGAACCGAAGTTCTCAACGCTGACCGTCCAGTCAATGAGCCAGACAACACCGGCAATTGAACTGTATGACTGATTTTTTTTTTTTTTAATTTCTGAAATTCATGAAAATACTTGTGATTATGTAAACATTAGCAGATTGGAACCCATTAATATTGTTGTGATATGGTGATATGGAACAGCCAGTGCTTAAGAAATACATTAGATTCAAGTGAAATGTTTTTGCTCATAATTCTGTAAACGTTCTCTATCAAACGGAACATTGGCTTCAAAAAGATGAGCGGGAAAAATTCTTTCAGAAACACCCATTAGTTTTCAGGAAAGTAAAAACCGTGTAACACAGTATTATTATTTATTTACCCTCCAGGGTAGGTTTTTCCCTCGGACTCTACCGCCGAGTGTGTGAAGTTCCCAAGGATTGTGAGTGTTTCTCCTGTGTAAATAAACTTATTTGATAGTTGTATAATATGTATACATGTTCTTTACAACATTACTTCATTTATTTTTCAATTTGGTTTATGTCACATCGACACATAAAGGAACGGAAATAACATTCTTAAACGTTTGTTGTGTACAGTCTTTTGATAGACCTAATTGTAACTAAAATTTTTGAGAATAATCTTCCGATAAATACCAACTCCATGTGATTATCACGATATCATATGCACCTGACAACACAATCCTGAGTGATTAGAATCCAAATACGTAGTTTGGTTGAAATTTGTCCAGCAGCTTTTAACTTTTAGGAATGCACAAACAGATAGATAACGAGACAGACAGACACCAAAGAGAAAAGTTCTACCTCATGTTACCTCAGTGTTCAGATACATTAGGTGGAGGTAATTTTAAAGCCGAGAAAAACATGATGCATCATCTGATTTTCTCATGTTATGGATCTTTCAAATAACTGCACGTCTGCGAGGGTGTCCGTCACTGGCTGCAGAGTATGAAGCCGGTAGAAAATGGTAATTTTCTTCGCCACTTAAAAAGTAAGCGTAATTATGTGCATGTATGTATGTATGTTCAGTCCGTCAGCGATGCCGCTGGTGGGATCCTCAACAGATCTGCCATCAGCTGTCATAGATGGCCTAGGCATCACTGAAGAGGCGTACTAGGGAAATGAGGAGTGAGGTAGTTTCCCGTTGCTTTCCTCACCGAGCCAGAGTTGCTATTACATATCAGTCTGCCAAGCCCACTGAAATGCATACATCATCCGACCCTATGAGCAACATTTTCACACCATTCATAGTAGGGACTGGCTGCATAAGGATTGGCATTAGTAGCATCGCTTATACCTCAGTCACTTTCATATTGTCAAAGCCAAGGCTAAGACAGAGACAGATCTATGCAAGTAACAAAATTGCTCTAGCCTATACCAGAAGACATAGTGCACTGTAAACACTAGGTCCTGCCAACAAAGGCGGAATTATGTGCATACCAAAAGTAATTATAATGAATGGGCGTTTCACATAAAGTCTACAGATTTTACAAATAATCATTAGCGTAAGAGAAAATTGAAAAAACTCTTCTGTTATACCAATAAGCTCCCAGTCTGTTCAGTGATTTTTAGATTTTATACATACCGAAACGTGCGATTGGATGAGTAGACTCTAAATATGAAGTTTAGTGGAGATGTAATCCACAGTGTAGGGAAAAATGAAAAAATCTCTTCTGCCCTTCGTATGAACCCCAGTCTATTCAGTGATTTTTAGATTTTATACATACCAAAACGTGCGATTGGATGAGTAGACACTAAATATAAAGTTTGGTCGAGATATAATCAATAGTGATCTTCGCATAAAGCCCAGTCTGTTCAGTGATTTTAAAATGAAATGCATATCGAAACCTGCGATATGAAGTTTGGTCGAGATATAATCAATAGTGTAAGAGAAAATGAAAAACTCTTTTGGCCATCGTATAAACCCACAGTCTATTAAGTGATTTTTAAATGATATGCATAACAAAACTCGCTCTTGGATGAGTGGAGATAGTGGTAGTGATTGTTGTTTTAAGAGGAAGTACAACTAGGCAACCATCCTCTATACAACACTAATCAGAGGGTAAAATTGGAAGGGATCCGACACTTCAAAAAATGGAGGTATTGGCCAGAGAAAGACAAGGGCCACGAAGGGCGCGAAAATGAACGACTCCCTAGCCCTCGCAAACCTAATAGCATTGGGGTCGGAAAAGAACAAGAGTTGACCAAGGGAGGTCGGATAGGATAGATGAAAATGAGGAGGCCCTCACAAGTAAGTGGAAGCAATGCCAGGATTCAGCTAAGGGCCCCGTGGTCGCCAAACCACGCTCCAAAGTTCAGAGCACCTGGCGCCCCTTTTAGTCGTCTCTTACGACAGACAGGGGATACCGTGGGTGTTATTCTACCTCCCCCACCCACAGGGGGATGAGTAGACACCATATACATAGTTTTGGTGCGATATAATCAATAGTTTAAGATAAATTTGAAAAAAAAATAATAACTCTCTCAGTCTTCCTATAAACCCCCAGTCTATTCAGTGATTTTTAAATAGTATGCATATTGAAACTCGCTCCTGGATGAGCGGACTCTAAATATGAAGTTTTGTCGAGGTGTAAGAGAAAATTGAAAAAACTCTTCTAGTCTTCCTATAAACCCCCAGTCTATTCAGTCATTTTTAAATGATACGCATATCAGAACCTGCCTGTGGATGAGTAGACTCTAAATATGAACTTTTGTCGAGATCTGTTCAGCCGTTTACTTGTGATAGTGGAACAAACAGACAAACAGATACGAAAGGTAAAAACTACTTATACGGTCTTAAATTGACCTAGAACGGGTAAATATATTAAAATTTGAGGAAATAAATGACATTACAGTCGATGGACGGCCTAGAATTTTATTTATAAGATGGTGTCTTTAAATTTTGAGATTATAGATGTTTCTTATTTATGTGAGGAGAAAAACTTTGGGGTAACAGCAGAACTCCTTCATGACCTAGGTACCATCGTGATTGCTTTATATCGATCACTAAGTGCGGGGCACCGACACGGTTTTTGTTAAAATTAAAGCATTATTCACAAAATTCCAGATTAAAGTTAAGTGTAGGTACAAAATGTGTCTTTGTGGTGATGTAACAGTTTCTGAGTAGAAAGTAAGTTACTTTCTGAATATTTTGAAATAATTTAATTTATACTGTGCAAACCATAATCCTGCCAGGGAAAGGCAGTGCTCGACAATATTATATATCTATCATCCTGAATTTGAAATTGGTACTATGGATATGGTTTTGCATGGTCCGGGATCTGATCATAACGCTATATGGATGAAGTTTCAGAGTAGCTTTCTGGATTCGCCTTCACTCTTATCTAAAATAATGTAGAAATGATTCTTTTCACAAAGGACAAAGACGAACTTCATGTCAAGGCTCGTATTGGTTTGTAATAAATTTGACAGGAATTTACAGGCATTTTTCTCAAGTTTTAAATATTGTTTTTTCACTCAGGAGAGAAGATTTTCAGAAAAAGCCAAGAAAAAGCTTATCTGCAAGGTTACATGGTACACTCCAGGACATAAAATTATGAAAAGCATACTTTTGCTTATCTATTGAATCTATAGAGCAAATAAATGAAAATCCACAGCCTGTTTCCAGTCATTCGACAGGGTCAGGAATGGAATGAATGAAACCCCATCTAGCGGCGGCGAGGATAGGAATTGTGCCGGCTGCCGAAGCCTGTTGCATTCTTCTGGGGCAATGATTATGAATGATAGATGAAATGAAATGTTGATGGTGAGTGTTGCTGGAATGAAATATGACAGGGAAAACCGGAGTACCCGGAGAAAAACCTGTCCCGCCTCCACTTTGTCCAGCACAAATCTCACATGGACTGACTGGGATTTCGAACCACGGAACTCAGCGGTAAGAGGCCGGCACGCTGCCGCCTGAGCCACGGAGGCTCCTATAGAGCTAGTAGTTCTACAGAAATTGTAAATAGGTATAAAAGGGAAATGAATGTATATTAAAATGTCCTCAGAGAAGCTAAATTAAAATCTAATCAATTTTACATTGAGAATTCTAGTAATAATTGCAAGGCAGTTTGGCAGGCGATAGGAGCAAGACAAGTAGGCCTAAAAGTGAAATCTGTCCTGATGAATTCAATGACTATTTTATTGAATCTGTAAATGGCATACGTGATAACGATAATATCCTTGACAAAGGAAAGTGTCCATGGATCTACGTTCCAAATAGTTGAACCTAATGAGGGCTTCTTGAACACGTCGAATCGGTCGAAATTACCTTCATTGGGCACAATGCAGCCGATTGCGTAGTTTGTGCGGATACACGGAACCCGGTTGCCCTCAGGAAGTCATCTCGTAATTGTTGAACATGGTGTCCTCTGCACAGTTACGCGGTTATACCAATCTTCCCGTGACGTTGTCACTCGCGGTTGGCCTTCCCTCGATCTTTCAGTCACATCATTGATCTCACGGTACCTTTTCCAGGTTTTTGACACTGCACTTCGGGTAACCCCTACGATGGGTGATACTGCTGCTGGTGTACGCCCACCATGAATCAGTGGCACAATGCTAGCTCGGTCTAACTGGGAAATACGCATTGTACAGAAACGTAAACACTAGCTGACGCTACACTGCCACAAGTCTTCACCTGGAAGGACATAGTTCAACACAGACCGTAGGCAGCGAAATTTTCAGCATTACACTCAACTCTCGATTGACCGGGATAATGTAGTGTTGAGGTTTACCGGATAAGTAAAACCAAATACAGTAGAGACAATACACGACACTTACGGATTTAGCCTTGTTAAAATGGGAGATAATTCGACGGTGGCGCTCCTAGTGACTTGACCTGAACAAATCGCGCTAAATTCAAATATCAATGGAAATGTATATACGAAAATGGATAAATAAATTACGTCTAGAAAGAAAGTATTATTGAGATATTAACTTCGAAGTTGCTAAAGCAATTCTGGAGAAATGAATGAAGAATTATTTAAAAGGTTATTATTTAAAGACTGAAATTAGACATATAAACAAGATGTGAAATAGACTGCTGTCAAATGGCTTGATCTTTCATTTATGCATTACTTTATTGCTTTAGCATACCTGCCTGAACTTTTACAGTTAGATTTGTCTTTTTTCTCATTTAAAAAACATTGCATCATCACATTAAGGCACTTGTCAATAAAAATATCGCACATTGCTTACACACATGATGCAATGAATTAACATTTGAAAACTGGATAATGTTCCTCTTAACATGAAGCCTACTAACAGAAAGAAAATCTATAACATCCCGGCTTTAATCTGAGAAGAGGGATAAAAGAAAGAAAAGTTTGAAAATGTTGTCGATAGTGATGCTTTGAGGAATATTTACGTACAATTAGAGTAAAAAATGTAACATGCCCTTGGCTGTATAGTCGAGGATTTCTAAAGTCGCTAGCCTGGAAATTATCTGAAGAGATCTTATAATTCTTATATAAGCGTAACGTCCCCTCTTTCCTGTACACCTTATCCAAATCACTTCTGTAACATTTCAAAATCCGCAGATCACACCTACAACAACACATCGATATTGAAGGTTAACTGCTGCACTATACAATAAAATATGCGTATTATATGTTAAGCAGTTAAAATATGGGTCGAGCAGGTCAGAAGATTATGAAGTACTATAAAAATATCTTTGTCACTGGAAGAATATATATGCAAACACAATATTACTTACATTTTCTTGTCACGAAGGAACCTGAAGAACGACCGTGCATTCTTTCCTACTTCATAGTTACTGCAGCCAAACACAGCACATACCTTTCCTCTCATGTTGAGAGGAGATATCAAGGAATGACACACGCTACTATTTAATTATGTCAACTCACTGAAAACGCGTAAATAACACCAAAAACTTCACACACAAATACACGTGCTCTTATGACAGAATAAGTAGTTCTCAGGTCTACCCGCTAGAGAGAGCTCTAATAGCTGTCCCTCGATATCTCGCTGAGTGTCGCGTATTGTTTCTACTGTATTTGGTAAAACCCACAAAACGTTAAAACATATAATACTGTATTGTTTTTTATTAACTAACCCAATACGTTGCAGTAAAATTAACACTTAGCACAATTAATACATGGAAAAATAAACAGCACTTTCCGTTGTCTGCTTGTGTACCGAGAAACACTGTTTCTTTATTTTGCTTCTCAATTTTCTCAAAACAAGTTTTTCGGTGATGAGAGCATCATCCTGACAATATTATCCCGACCCTTTGTAATCCTGTATTACTCTTAACTCCTAACAATCGTACATTTTTAGTGTTTTTGATATCGCGGTTGATCCGATTACGGTGAGTGTATAATCAAGCAGCTGAATTACTGAGAGTGTTCTCTACCACTCACAGCAGGACTATGCACGCCCTACAACATAACGTGCTATTCATTACGCTATGTTCCCAATATTTCACTTTAAAATGAGAGGGATAACAGAAACTACAATGAAAGGTGCTCCAAAACATTCAGCATTTACTTGCGGTAGCAACAGAAAGTCGTGATGAAGTACTTGTTAGCCCTTCTTTGAAACCTTTAAAGGGTCAGATCAAAAATTAGATGTATGGTTTTTCAGGCGTTTGCTCTATTAACCAGCGTTTCGTCTTAGGTCTGACACTAGACTGTTCAGAGGGGGATGTCTCAGACCCTACCCACTGACGCTGGGGTGTACGCAGGTGAACTTATCAGAAGCCTATTTAAGAGGCACAGTCTGATAACTGCATATGGGAGATAAAACTCCACAATGGAATAAATGCCCGCCTAACAATTCCGAATGGAAATTCTAAGTTCCCATGGAGGGAATTAGATATTTTTCCACCAATAGAGCATATCAAAAATCAGATCAAAAATTAGATGTATGTAGGGTGTCATGACTAAAATACACTGCCGAGAAAAAAAATCAGTACGCCTGGAAAGACGACATCGATTTTGACCCGATGACAGCAGATACCACCTGGGGGACAGTAGATGTACTGATAATGGTTTCAACGTCGCCGGCCAACAGATAGCGTAGTGACATAGCTGCCAGAGCGCCATCTGCGTGTACCCTTTAATAGGGAATGTTTACCGCCATACGGGTCAGTGTGATGTAAACGTATGAAGCAAGCAGGCGCCATGTAACGGAGACACACTCGTTCTTCCTACAGCCAACTCAGCGAGTTTGACAGGGGTCAAATTGTGGCGGGATGGTCCTTTCGGAGAATTGCCATTGAAGTTGGACGTACTCCATTAGTTGTGCAACGATTGAACATTCTCACACCTGTGGACGATGTTCTGGATGTACACACAGCACAGATAGGAGAGTTTGTGAGCCCAGAAGTGTCAACACGATCTGTTGCCAACCGTTACTAGCAGTGGGACTATCGACACGCACACCTCTAGCCCGTCTTCCACTCATGCCACAGCATCGACATGCACGGTTCGACTGGTGCCTCAGAGGATGACTTGAAAGGTGGAATGGCGGGCCGTGGTCTTCAGCGATGAAAGCAGATTCTGTCTGCACGCAGGCGATGGTCGTTTGTGCGTACGACATAGACCTGGCGAGCACTGTCTCGTAGAGTGCATTCGTCCAAGACACACTGGCCCCACCCCAGGCCTTACGGTCTCGTGTGTGATAAACTACAACTCTCGTTCACCTTTGGTGTATGTGAACGGAACGCTGACCAACGCTCGGTACGTGCAGAATGTTGTAAGACCCGTTATTTTGCCATTCTTAAAACAGGAAGGTGATGTGTTGTTCCAACAGGATAATGTTCGCCCACACATTGCGCGTGAAACTCAACGTGCTCTACAAGGCGTGCAGCAACTTCTCTGGCCAGCACGATCTCCGGACTTGTCTCCCATCGAGCATGTGTGGAATATGATGGGACGACAACACTGACACGTGCGATTCGTCAAACCACAACTCTTTAAGAACTACGTGAACAGGTCGAACAGGCGTGGAATAATGTGCCCTAAGACAGTATTCGCCATCTATGATCGAATGGATGCCAGAATCAGCGCCTGCATTGCCGCCCGTGGAGGATACACCACATACTAATATAGGTGTTTCAGCGTGGATCGACACCTGGTATCTCAGTACCACTTGAGCTATTGATCTGTAAATGGAATCATTTCAAGTACTCCTTAAACACTGTTTCAACAATAAATCTTGAGTGAACTGGAAAACTTTAAGTGGGTGTACTATTTTTTCCGGCAGTGTATTATAAGTTCACACCAAAAAACTTAATTTTCAAATTCAAGCTTAAAAAATGCCTCAAGTCTTTCTCTTTCAAACCCTGTTATCAGTTTTCCCTAACGCCATTTTAAACCTCCAAATTCCGGGTGTAAGGGGTAGCAGGACCACGCGTCTTCCACACCGTCAGACCAGTTCTTTCGGATGACCATTTCAATAAGGCTCCTGGCTGTGTGTAAGAGGAGAAACATATCTGAGGGAGCAATGTACAGTCCAGGGCTGTTTTAAAGCAAGTGTGTTCCTTGAAACGTTCAATTGCTTTTACTACCCTGAAATGTTTTCATCTCTTTGCCATGCATAAAATGCTCTTCGGGACAGAGTTTTTATCAGCGTTAACTGACATTTTCAGAGAATTTTTGAATATGTACGGGAATTTAAAAAATAGTTCTGCATTTTATTATCATTTGAATATTACCTTCGTATTTTTACTCCTGAAGTAGCATAAATAATGAATAATGAATAATTGAAAAAATTATATCTACAATACTTTATACCTGACCGGAAACCCCAGAGGTTTTGTTACATATATGAGTATTTTTGACAAGTCTACCAAATTAGAGCCCAAAAAATTAAAACTGTTCCACAAGAAGCATTTTCCGTTCAACATATTTTTTAAAATATCAATAACTTTGCAACCAGTTAACTAATCAACTCCAAATTGTGCATGGAGTTATGTCTTATCATGTGCTTCAGTATCCAGTATTCGGGAGATAGTGGGTTCGAACCCCACTGTCGGCAGCCCTGAAGATGGTTTTGCGTGGTTTCCCATTTTCATACCAGGCAAATGCTGGGGCTGTACCTTAATTAAGGCCACGGCCGCTTCCTTCCCACTCCTAGCCACTTCCTGTCCCATCGTCGCCATAAGACCTATCTGTGTCGGTGCGACGTAAAGCAAATTGCAAAAACAAAAAAAAAAGGAAAAACCATGTGCTTGCACTTTAAATTTAGTTTTGATAATTGGTAAATTGTATAAGTTAAAAATGCCATTCATAACTCCCCTAACAGCACATCCTAAGTCAATTCCAAGGAAATTCAAGAAGTACGAGCCGTTATGGATAAAGGTATTTATATGTGGTGAAAATGAAAAAGAAAACCTACAACCTGTTTTCCAGTCAGTGACCGGGCCAGGGAAGGAATGAATGAAGCCCCATCTTGCGGCGAGGAAAGGAACTGCGTCGGCTGCCGAAGCCTGTCGCACTCCTCTGGGGAGATGATTAATGAATGACAGATGAAATGAAATTATATTGGAGAGTGTTGCTGCAAGAAAAGATGACAAGGAAAACCGGTACGCGGAGAAAATACATGTCCCGCCTCTGCTTTGTCCTGCACAAATCTCACATGGAGTGACCGGAATTTGAACCACGGTACCCAGCGGTGAGTGGCCAACGTGCTGCCGCCTGAACCACGGAGGCTCCTATTTGTATATGGTAAGAACTGAAAATCGTCTACATCGCGTGGAGCCCAACGGTCTCTCTAAAACACTTTTTCCTTCATGGCTAATTATTAAAAAGGAGGAAATCAATATTTAAAAATTACATGGTAAAGGGAATAATGTGGGTGAAATGTACGTCAATCAGTTGCGAAGCTAGTGCCATGACTGGCACATGAAACGAGAAGAAATTCAGCAGAATATGAGTGTAAAAAACGATCACTAGTCCAGCAAGTTCCTGGCATCATTAGTTCTGCGCCACCGAGATGGAACATCATAAATCCCATTCCATCATAATAGATGGACAGATTTCCATCCTCTTTTAATTACCTGCGAAAAATTAACAAAATTTGCACACGTTAACGATTTCTTCCTGCCTCATTTCTGCATGATGCACAACGGGGGAATTAATTGTGGTTCGCTCATAAATTGAGTACTGGGCTGGCCGCAGCCTGGGCACAGAAGAGACTGATTGGTCGCCTCATCCTACATACTGCCATTTCACTGCGTATAACTGGAAAAAGTGACCACTCTACATAGCGCTGCGCAAGACATTTGTCATACACCACCCGAATTTGAGAACTATCATTCTCTTCCCAGCTCAACAGTGTAGTTTCTACTAATATCTAATCCAATGCCAGTAAGTATATAATTAGGCGGGCCTACATTTTGTAAAACCTAAAATTCTAGTGAAGGGTGGAGGAAAAGAAATTAAGAAAGAGGCAAGTTAGTTAGTTAGTTAGTTAGTCAGTTAGTTAGTAATTGTAAACCACGTCATTACTATTATTTCTAAATAATTTATTACGTGACATTATAATATTAATCTTCGTGAAACAGACAAAGTTCTTACAATATAATTTTCATATTCTGAGTCATCATAGCAGACCTGCGTTGGGTCAGATCTTTAAATACAGTAAAAACATTTATTTATTTTATTTATTTATTTATTTATTTATTTATTTATTTATTTATTTATTTATTTATTTATTTATTTATTTATTTATTTATTTATTTATTTATTTATTTATCCTCCAGGATTGGTTTTCCATTGCACTCAGCGAGGGATCACAGCTCTACCACCTCAGGGGCAATGCCCTGGAGCATGAGACTTTGGGTTGGAGGATACAACTGGGCAGGAGGACCAGTATCTCGCTCAGGCAGCCTAACCTGCTATGCTGAACAGGGGCCTTGTGGGGAGCGGTTGGGAAGATTGGAAGGGATAGACAAGGAAGAGGGACGGAAGCGGCCGTGGCCTTAAGCTAGGTACCATCCGGGCACTTGCCTGGAGGAGAAGTAGGAAGCCCCAGAAAATAACTTCGAGGATTGCTGAGGTGAGAATCGAAACCGCTTTCTACTCAGTTGACCTCCCGAGGCTGAGAGGACCCAGTTCCAGCTCACGTATCACTTTTCAAATTTCGTGGCAGAGCTGGGAGTCGTATCCGCGCCTTCAGGGGTGGCAGTTACTCACGTTAACCACATACCACAGAGGCGGGCTATTTATTTATTTTTATTTTTTTTAGTTCCGTTTGGGCCTGCTATGGACCACGTGGTTCTTATCTCTAGCAGCTTTCTTCTCTGACCAGTACTCCTTCATTCTTGCACTGTGAATGTCTTTTCGCTCCTGAGTCCATTTCACACCTCCTCCCGGACGTACTGTTTTTTCTGTTAGTGACTGGAGAGAGTTTGACGTTCTGATCAACGTTCTGTACCTATTCCTGTCATAAATTTCACTGGGAGCAATGTCCAACTCTTGAAGGTCTTTTCTGACGAGTCTTGCCCACTTGGCATTAGTCGCTTTCCCTCTAGAGATGGTGTGGAAGATTCTGGAGGTGAGCCTCTGATTGTCCATTCTCATGACATGACCGTAGAAGTTCAATCTCCTCTTCCTCATAGATGTTGTAATGCTCTCCAATTGTTGGTACAGTTCGTTGTTGTGCCTGATTCTGTACTTGCCTTCTTCTTTAATGGGGCCCATGATTTTTCTCAGGATCTTCCTTTCCTTCAGCTCCAGTTTTCTAAGTTGCCCTTTTCTTACCATGTTTAGGCATTCTGAGGCGTATAGTACTGACGGTCTCACTACAGTAGTGTAATGCCTGATTTTGAGGTTAAGGGAGAGGGATTTGGATTTGTACATACTCTTACATAGGTGGTAGGCATTTTCCAATTTGATGCATCTGCTGTTCATGGCCTGATCTTCATTCATGTTTGGGGTTATCCATTCTCCTAGGTATTTGAAGGAGTTAGTCCTTTGTACTGTTTTGTCCCCCAGTGGGATTGATTTGGGTGCATCTTTGATGTTGGTGATAAACTGTGTTTTGTTGATGGCGATCTTCAGCCCTACTTTAGCTGCTATGTGGTCGAGAGAGGATAGTTGATGGATAGCTTCCTCCACACTGGATGCCAGGAGTGTAAGGTCGTCTGCGAAGGCTAAACAGTTGACTGTTAACTTGTCTTTCTTGTAGCCAATTCTCAATCCAGAGTCATCCTGTAGCATTTTCGTCCACTCACGAATGACTTTTTCAAGTAGGCAATTAAAGAGGATTGGAGATAGGCCATCCCCTTGTCTAACACCTGTTTTGATCTCAAATCTCTGGGACAGTTCCCCTCTGAATTTGATTCTGGCAGTAGTGTTGGTAAGAGTTGCTTTCACTAGATTCAAGGTTTTCTTATCTAGTCCCAGTTCAGCGAGTGCCTGGAAGAGTGACTCTCTATCTACTGAATCGTAGGCCTTCTGAAAGTCAACAAATGTTGCCACGTAGGGTGAGGCGCTTAGGTTTTTGTAAGTGATGATGGTTTTGAGGTTCAAGATTTGTTCGGCGCATGACCTTGACTTGCGAAACCCAGCCTGGTACTCTCCGATGCAGGAGTCTAGTTGAGCCTCTACTCTTGTGAGTAATACTTTGGAGAGTATCTTATACGTCACTGATACAAGGGAAATCCCTCTGTAGTTGTTGAGATCTGATTTGTCGCCTTTTTTGTGTAACGGGTGGATGATAGCTGAGGTCCAGTCGCTAGGTAACGCTTCTGTCACCCAGATGTTTGATATGATTTCATGGATACTTTGGATTGACTCCTCATCAGCGTATTTCCAGAGCTCTGCTATGATTCCATCCTCGCCCGCTGCTTTGTTACATTTATTTATTTATTTATTTATTTATTTATTTTTAGAATAATAGTTCTTACATTTTAGCGACATTTTCTGAGTTAATACTGAAACTGGATTTAAAATTTTTCTCGGTTGTGAAACGAAGAGTGAAGGTTAATTCATTTCGAAAAGTTCAAAATAATGGTTGTACTAACTTCACGTGCGGTTATTTAGTTATCGCGTCGCGTGGTATGTGTACCATACAGATGTTTGTTGAAGAACTAAGATGCTACAGCGCGAAAGGCATATCTGAATGGCATGTCCTACGTATAGCACACTACCTAATAGCTGCAAAACCTAACAGTGAATGTGCTGAATTCGATGTCCAGTGTGACAGGTTTACGTTTTCTGAAGTTAATAGTATTTTTTATATAATAATGAAAGGTAAATGTAATAGGATACAAACATTTTCTAAGATAAATCATCTTCTCTAGCAGATGGCGATCACTATTTCTGTCAGTGTCATGTTTATTCTTTAAATGTTAACTATCATTGTTCTTCACTATAATGACCTGGCTAAATCAAGATTGATATGTAACTCGCTAAAACTTCAGCAACGAAGTTTATTGTTATACTGTTGCCATTGATGCTTTCATGGCCCGTACTTAGAGACGTGATACTGTATAGGCTTTTGGGCTTATGCCGTGTCTTTACGTTTCGCTGAGAACTGCGCTATGCGTCATCAGAAGAAAATCTCGACTGTCCACTAAAAAGGCTTCTTAAACAATGAGCTCTTGAAATTTAGGCGTTATAATAGAAGTGAAAATGGTACGTTCATTCATCACCAGATGGCTCCCGGAACGTGGCACAGCGCTAGCGTTCGAAGCGGAAGATGACCGAACCATCTGAATCAGTCTAACAGGGTCACATAACATGTTTACGTAACATATGACATTGACAGGTGTACAGCCTTTCTCGTGGACAGTCGAGATTTTCTTCTAATGACGCAGAGCACAGTTCTCTCCCAAACGTAAAGAATATCACCTTATTTTCTTGACATGGCATAATCTCAAAACCTATACATATCATGTCTTATTGTTATACCCGTAAAAGAATATTAATTTTGAAACATCGGTTATGGATTCTTAATTGGTATGCTGACGGAACTGCCAGGTATCAGGGCATTTTAAAATGAGGATGATGAATATCCCGCTGAACACTTCAATAAAGTAAGGTCAACTTCATGGATGGACTGTGAAACAGAACCGGCGGGTTTTGACACTGGAATCTTGGAACAGACAAACTATTTTGATTACGATTTTAGCTGAGTTCTGAATCATTACATTTTCTTTTTAAGCCAAGTGAAACTTCAGTCATCGACATAAATTGATACAACTAAGCATACTACGTAAGATTCTTCAATGGAACAGACTGAGGTATCAGAAGCATAACAAGCAAGTGGCTAGTTTATTTTAAAACATATAATACAACTGTTAGTTTTGATACCTAGTTGACAATTATCAACAAAAATGTTTCAATCATCTGAAGTAAACAATAACCTGAGTAGCCCTTAATGTCTTCTGCATTTTCAGCTTTCTGATAATGAGTAAAAATTCAAGATTAACATAAACAATTAATCTATTGATCATCTCTGCTGCGGCGATCTGTATTTGAATGTTCTGTCATCATTTTCTGCATAAACGCTGAATGCATGGTCTCAATATGTAAAATAAACTTAAATGTCAAATAAAAGACGTTTTGCTGTCACTCAGAAATAGAGGAATACTTTTGTATCCAGAAAAGAGGTATTTTTACATCGTTATGCCCTACTCAGGAGCACGTTTGAACTTGCTTAGCTGATGTGTTGGCCTTCTTTTCCTCCCAAAATCTCTTCATCCTCTCGCTGAGCTTCTTCCTTCGTTCTTCTGTCCAAGTTATAGGAGCTCTGGTGTTGGGTTTGTCTTCAAAGTGGTGATTGTCGATTTTGGTTCTGAATTTACATCTGTCCTGTACAATGTCTTCTGAGGTGTTCATTTCCTGGAGATCTGTTTCAATTTCACGAAGCCAGCTGTTCTTGGTTTTCAGACGTAAGGGCCAGGTTGAGAATTCTTTCAGTTAGCCTGTTAGTGTTCATTCTGATAATGTGTCCATAAAATTTCAATCGTCTTTTCCGAAAAGTGTGCGATTTTTTTTCAGAATGACAATATTTATTTATTTATTTATTTATTTATTTATTTATTTATTTATTTATTTATTTATTTATTTATTTATTTATTTATTTATTTATTCACTGCGCACTACAGGATTTTTGATCCCAATTACAGTGGCTGATGTTTACACGTGTTTCTTTTTAATGTTTCAATCAGTCTAATAACCTAATATCTAAACAATTCTAATATTATATTTACGTTGAGAAAGAAATAATATTACTTATCTAATCCTTACAAGAAACAAGTAGATAAAAATCATAATTTCGTATCTAAACTAGTCTAATAACCTAATACCAAAACTATTCTAATATTATATTTACAAAGAGAAAGGAACAGTAGTTCACATCTAATCTAATTTAATCTTTACAGGAAAGGGTAAATTAAAAAATCGTAATTTCATATCTAAACTATTATTTTCTTCTATTTCTAACACCTATAATTACATTTATGGGATAGGGCTTAATGTACAATGTTTATAATACATTTTGTGGTTCAAATCATCATTACAAATTAGTGATTTTTCGCGGAGATGCTGAACTGTTGTAAAAACAGGTCTAGAGGTACACAGAAGTCTAAAGAATTATTTTTCTGAACTGCACTGTCGTAGACATTGCATGGCCTGTAGAGTGGGGAATTTTTGTGAGCGGTTGTTCTGGCTTTTTTGTTATGAAAAGTTACATTTTTCCTCGCATTAAAGCGGGGCACGTGGAAGCTCAAAAGGCATAAAAAGTCAGGGTTGTCAATAATAGAATTCACAGTTTTGTACAGAAACTTCATGTCATCCTTTTGCTTCCTCAGTTCCAAGCTTTCTATTTAAAAATTTAGAAGAAGTTCGTTGTATGCTATGTGTGGATAATTACCGGTTTTTTGAAATGTAAGTATTTTAAATATCTCTTTTGGATTTTTTCGATCTGTGCAATATATATTTTGTTTGCTGGATTCCATATAACGCTTGCGTATTCTACTTTGGGCCTGATGAGAGAGCTGAAGAGGTGTATATAGGTTTTCAGGAGTTTAAAGGGTTTGACATTCCTCATCACAAATCCTAATGTCCTGTATGACTCAGCAACTATCTTCTGTATATGTGGGGTGAAGGTGAGTTCTCGGTCTAATAACATCCCGAGGGCTTTAACCTCATTTACTGGTTTCAGGTCTTCGTAACCTAGTTTATAGATAAAGGAAATACACGTTTTATTTCGAGTGAACGACATGGATACACATTTATCTGCATTTAGATATAGTTGATTTTCAGTCGTCCATTGTATTTAATTTTGTAAGTCAGCCTGGAGAAGTTCGCAGTCGTTAATGGCGACAATGGATTTGAATACCTTAAAGTCATCGGCGTACAAGAGAGAGTCCGAGAATTTTATTCGTTCAGGTAAGTCATTGTTTATCACCAGGAACATCCACGGCCCTAGATTAGAGCCCTGGACTATTCCTGAATTTACAGGGTATTCTCTGGATGAGTTTCTTTGATAAGTTACATACTGCTTTCTATCACTTAGGTAGGAGCTGAAAAGACATAGTAATGGGTAAGATAATCCAAGCATATTTAATTTTTTTTAGCAGTATGTCGTGGTCAAATTATTATTATTATTATTATTATTATTATTATTATTATTATTATATCGATTTTGGCCAGCTGTGGACCACGTAAATAACTCCTCATGATTTAAACTTTCTTTGGCGCCAGTACTCCTTCATCCTCCTGCTTGCTGCTTCTTTTCTTTCAGCCGTCCATTGTTGTTTCTTCTTGGTCGCTGTTTCTGGCTCTAGGAAACCCTTAAATGTGTGTAACTTGTTTCTGAAGGTGGTTCTATTGTGGATGTCTTGATGTGTGATGTTCATTATTATTATTATTATTATTATTATTATTATTATTATTATTATTATTATTATTATTATTATTATTATTATTGTACCCTACTGCCCCGCAGCATTCCTTACAAATAGGTCAGAAAACTCGCCTCGATATGGCTGTCGCAGTCATATTGTTTAGTTTAGAACACATCTTTCCATACAATTTTCTCTGTGCTTCGACCATTCAGCCGTATCTTAACATTTTCAAAAGATTTTGCCCGAGATAGTGCAACATAGAATTTTTCTTCTTCATGTGCCATGTCTTCGCAGAACGTTGGCGATCACTGGCATCATCTGTTGTTTGTTCATAGCTTTGTCACCCCAAACTACTGGCCCGAGCCATGATGTCCTACTTCTCCCCGGACCACGCTTTCCATTAATTTTCCCTTGGAGTATTGCTTGCGGAAGGTGGTATTTACTGTTCCGCATCATATGACCAAAGTATTCTAGCTTCCTTCTCTTGATGGCAGTGACAATTTCTGGTTCTTTGTTCATACGGTGCAAAACGTCTATATTGATCATTTTAGCTGTCCAAGTTATCTTCAGCATCCTTCGGTACGTCCACATTTCAAATGCTTGGAACTTCTTGCACATGGTCTCAGTTAGTGTCCATGCCTCAACGCCGAATAACAGAATGCTGAAAACGTAGCACCGGAGGAGTCGTGTCCGTAGTGAAATGGAAAGTTCATGGCTTGTCAAAAGCCCTCCTCCTCCCTTCAGGGGAGGAACAAAACATTTTAGCAGTAGGCAATTTATCACCATACCTGGGGATATGTTGTACAGTGCTGTTCACAACAATGTCCCTCGACTACAGGTATTGTTGACGAATGACGGCCGACATGGTGTACATGTGTTATAAAGAACAAGTCATGTGACGAGTCGAATATTTCAACTCATTTAACTTGAGTCAAACATGTATTCGAGTCAACTCGAGTGACTTTCTGCTGTAACTCGAGTGAAGAAATCGACGAATGTACAGATGGATCATGGCCGACTGCGATAAGACCTCACTCGCTGACGCGCTCCCGAGTTACCCGAGTCATAGATACGAACTCATCCCGAGTGAGATCGAGTGCTTTCTGTTCATTGACTGATCAATTTTTAATAAATGCTAGGAAGAGAACACAAGTTCGACTATCGAGTACTCATTCAATTATAAGAATAATAGTTGTGTACGTACTTTTGCATCCCATCTCATTCACAAGACATAGCGATGGTCGCCAACTCGAGTTCGCAGTTTCCGAATAGGAATTACTTGAATTGATGAAGTATTCGACTCGTAATTTGCTACATGAGGGCAAAGATACGAAATGACCCGAATAGCCCCGAGTTCGGCCGAGTGCTGTCTGTTCCTTCATCGGTTCCTAACCTAAGAAAGAAACCAGTTACAGTATTAACTTTATTTTTAAAAATTATTAAGCGAACTTTTCCATTAGCTTTAGTGTAATGTGTTACAGAATTAGTTTTCTTTACACAGGGCTGAGACTATTATTTGATTTACGTTTGAGAATAACTCAGTATTTTTGTTTTCTTATTTACTAATGTTTTCTTTTTTTTTTTGTTAGGGGCTTTACGTCGCACCGACACAGATAGGTCTTATGGCGACGATGGGATAGGAAAGGCCTAGGATTTGGAAGGAAGCGGCCGTGGCCTTAATTAAGGTACAGCCCCGGCATTTGCCTGGTGTGAAAATGGGAAACCACGGAAAACCATTTTCAGGGCTGCCGATAGTGGGATTCGAACCTACTATCTCCCGGATGCAAGCTCACAGCCGCGCGCCTCTACACAATGTTTTCTTCAACTGCCAGCCAGTGTTAATTTAACAAGTACGTGGTTTCTGGTAGTTAATACATTACTGCACTCTACGAATACAATTGTCTTCGTTTTCATGCCTCAAATGTGCAACTCGTACAGTCATAACACAGATTCGAGTAAACTCTCCGCACACAGAAAGCACTCGGGTTCCCTCACTCGTCTCTTTTAAGAGACATAACGATGGCCTAGGCGTCTCGTCTCCCTCTCCCTGCCCGACTCGTCAACTCGAGTCCAAACTCGATTTACTTGTGTCTCGGTATAATGAATTTATAATGTTAGGTTTAGAATACTTTGAATAGTGTAATTTTTTTTTCTTTGCGTTTAGGTCATCTGTGGACCACGGTGCTTGTGTTCTAGCTGTGTTTTTGTCATCGTCTGCCCCTTTTTGGCGTACTGGATTGTGTTCTTAGTGGCCTTTTGAACCTTCCTGTTGGCCCAGTATTCCTTCATTTTATTGCTGAATTCTTTCCTGCGCTCCTCTGACCAATTCCCGGCTCCTTTGTGGCTAGCTGATGTAAGGGATGTTAGGAAAGGTTTAGTTTTGACCATTAAACGGTATGCATTTCTGTCAGTAATGGCGGCTTGATTAATATTAAGCTCTGCAAGATCTTTGTCCACTTGTTTGGTCCAAGGGAATCCAGTAGCTTTGCCTTTGTTAGCAACCTTGAAGATCTTATAGGATAATCTATTTGGGTCCATTCTGTATAGGTGTCCATAGAAATTCAGATGTTTTCTCCTGGTGGCATCTATGAGGTTTTCTTGATGCTGGTAGAGCTCATTGTTGAGTTTGTACCATCGCCTTCCATCTGGTAGGATCCTTGACCTTATTATTCTTCTCAGGAATTTCCGTTCTTGCACTTCCAGGGCTCTCAGTGGGGTCTTTTTAGTTAGGGATAGGCATTCTGCTGCGTAGAGGACTGATGGTCTGACTACTGCATTATAGTGTCTCAGTTTACTTTCTTTGATAAATGCTTTGAGGCATACAGTTTTCTGCAGGCATGGTAGGCCTTGTCTAATTTGATTCTCCTTTGTTCAAGAGCCATCGTTTCACTTAGGTCCTCCGATATCCACTTTGCGAGGTACTTCACATTTTTAGCTCTCTTGATGTGTTTTTTATCACTTACTCCCATTGTTGTAGGGGCATCTTTGATGTTGGTCATAAACTCGGTCTTTCCAATGTTGATCATGAGGCCCGCTTTAGCTGCTATAGAGTGCAGTGTTTGAAGCTGCATAGTGGCCTCATGCATGTCGTTTGCTAATAAAGTAAGGTCATCAGCAAAGGCCAGGCATGGAATCCTCAGGTTGTCTGATTTAAACCCCATTCTTAATCCGGTGTTCTCAGGTAATGACCTGGTCTTTTCCAGGACACAGTTAAATAATATGCATGAGATACCATCTCCTTGCCTCACCCCTGTTTTGATTGTGAATCTCTCTGATAATTGACCTCTAAACTTAACTTTGGAAGTGGTGTTGTGCAGGGTGGCTTACACCAATAGTGTATTATTATTATATTTTACTGTACTGTATCTATTTAGTTATTTTACTAGTTACTGTTCGCCATTCGTATTGTGTTTAATTGATGATCTTAATAAAAATGAAGAAATGTCTGTATAAATAATCCTTCATACGAATTTACAGGGTCTCTCTTATAAACTCAGACCGTCCAGCGGCGTCTTTACTCTCTGAGACGTAAGCAGCAGTACGGGAGGCGCGCAGCGTAAACGTGTTCGACCTAGCATCAGTCGCCAGTCTGTGTCTCAGCTGTTAACATGGTGACACAGTTATCATTGCAACACGGTATTTTCGTATGTAAAAGTCGGCTCGACAGGTACGCGATGCTATTTCCTGGTGAAGTGCCGCCTTCGTGAGTAAAGATTCATGTACGAGTAATTGTAAATAAATTTGAAACTACCGGCTCGGTGCTCAATAAAAAACATGCGAGCACACGAACAGTTTTAACAGACGAAATGCTAGATGACATTGGTGAGAATATTGAACGGTCTCCGAATTAATCACTCACAAGGTGTAACAGGGGTTTTGGTTTCTTCTGCATGCAGAGCTACAAAGCTGTTACACATCAAACCGTACAGGTTTACACGAGCTCATTGTTTAACACCTGCTGATCCAGCCACAAGAGTGGAATATTGTGAGTGTTACCTTGCATCATTGAATTATCGTTTACTCCACCCACAGCTTGTGTTCTTTTCGGATGAGGCCTGGTTTCATCTTAATGGTCGTGTGAACAGTCATAACTCTCGCTATTGGTTTGGTGTGCAAAGAATCCTAATGGTGCTTATGAAGGATGACACTTCCAGCATATTTTATAAAATTATATATAAAATAAGAGTTTTGTCTGTACATTGCTCAGAATTTGAAAATAATGGTATTTCTGTATCGGTCATGTCCATAGTAACAAGAAAATGCACTTTTTACTTTTCCGTAATGTCTGTCTGTCTGTCTGTCTGTCTGTCTGTCTGTCTGTCTGTCTGTCTGTCTGTCTGTCTGTCTGTCTGTCTGTCTGTCTGTCTGTCTGTCTGTCTGTCTGTCTGTCTGTCTGTCTGTCTGTCTGTATGTATGTATGTATGTACACGCATCACGAGAAAACGGTTGAAGAGAATTTAATGAAAATTGGTATGTGAAGTCAGGGTATGAGCCTCTATAATCTAGACTATAAATCATTTTACTCGCGCTGAGTGAAATGGTAGTTTAGGGGAAGGCCTAAAATTGAATTCCCAACTATTTATGCTATTAGTGGTCGTATTTTAAAGAAAATGGGTATGCAAAGTTGGAGAATAAATTGCTACAATCTAGGCTGTCAATGATCGTATTCACGCTGAGAAAAATGGTAGTTTAGGGGAAGGCCTAAAATTTAATTCTCAAATACTGTTATTAGTAGTACTATCGTGACAATCGGTATGCAAAGTCAGGAAATAAGTCGCTATAGTCTAGGCTGTCAATTATTTTATTCACGCTGAGTGAAATGGTAGTTTAGGGGAAGGCCTAAAATGTAATTCTCAAATATTTCTTATTAGAGGTGTAATCGATGAATGCTACATAACTAAGGTTATACAGTATTAAATTTCCTATTATTCATGTCTGATACATTGTTACCGTACTGGCTATGATCACAAATATATTCATGAATTTGGAGTTTTGTTACTACAGTAAGTCCATATCAGCGCCGAATAACGAGAAAATGGGTAAACAGTATTTAATGAAAATCGGTATGTAAAGTCGGAGAATAAGAAACTACAGTTTACGGTATTAAATATTTTACAAATCACAGAGTCGAAATAAAACTAAATGTGTTGGCCTACAATATAGAAAGCTCATAACATTGATCAACAATAACATTACATTGACCATTGTTTGTCGTGATGTGCTTTGTGTCTTCTGTTGCCCCTCATCTCCGGTAGATAGGATTAATGCTGCGTACAGAGTATTTTTTATTTGATTTACGTCGCACCGACATAGATAGGTTTTATGGCGACGATGGGATAGGAAAGGGCTAGAAGTGCCTTAGGCCTTAATTAAGGTACAGGCCCAGCATTTGACTGGTGTGAAAGTGGGAAACCACGGAATACCATCTTCAGTGCTGCCGACAATGGGGTTCGAATGCACTATCTCTTGGATGCAAGCTCACAGCTGCGCACCGCTAACCACACGGTCAACTCGCCCAGTCGTACAGAGTGTAACAGCGCGCCTGAATATTGATGGGAAGTAGCTGGGGAGTTAGAGAACTGTCTTCTTTAGTATGACATTCCCCTGGTTTATAAATTTTCTGATACTACTGGTACGTAACACACTGGATCATCATAGCATTCGGGCTATTCAATCCCTACTCTGAGGCACTGATTGGAATGAACAGTGTGCATATTTAGCGGAATAATGGCAGATGATTGTTCATGGCAATCTGCGACCTGGTCATCCCAGCTCTGGAACTTTGGACTATTAGATTGGCACCGCAATCTAACCGCAGCACTGTTCGTTAAAAGTGATAAAACGTGCGGCTTTCCATTTGATCGAGTATTTTATATGATAGCATTGCTTTTAATCGCTACATTCATACTTACGTTTTTGTAATGACCTATGTTGATTTTAGGTTAGGAAAACCACAAAGTCAGTCTTTGTGAGAATCCCGTAGCGAAGCACGGGTACATCAGCTAGTATTCCATATAAGAATGTATACATGCTTAAAGCAGGGCGGCCGCGCGCTGAGGCAGCTGCTGTGGCGCAGAGTACGAACACTGTGCGCTCGGTCTGGGTTGAGATGAGAGACCTTGTATGTATGTCCAGCCCTTGTCCCGCTCCCTACGGCGTCAGGTATGAAGTGAGAGGAATCTTCGTAGCGAGCCTTTGTCCTGACGTCACCCTCATCAGAGGAGTTAATCAGATTAAATTAATGACAAGATATATGACAGTAGTAAGGGACAGGGTGAAACTCGGTGCCGGCACATAGCCTACTCCTGTCGAATAGCACCAAGGGATCTGCTCAAGGCTTAACGTCTCCATCCGACGGACGAATCACCATCAACAGTGTCGTATGTCCTCACCGCATATGAGCACGGTGGAGAGGTTAGAAATTTAATCCAAGCCTTTGGCACGCAATCTAGTGATCATAAATTGCATACCACCACCTTCCCTACCTTCTGATGGTGAAAATTTTTCGACCAACGGGACTCGAACTGGCTAACCACGGTGTGAGACCGTTTAGACTTCAACGCCTTAAGGTGAGAGTCTGGAGATAAACAGGTTTTCTTTTTACCTAATGCATGGATTTTCGCAAAGCTTTGTGGAAATGTCACCTAAATAAAAGTAGGGATATCACGAAAATGTATTTCATATACAATTAATAGTTTTTCAAAAACCGTTTTTGAAAAGATTTTTTGAAACGTTAATCCCATTTTAGCATAAAATGTAATTGAGATGTTAATGAAAATTTGGAATTCGGTAGATAATACTTCTTTAAAAAGCGCTGTGTAATAATTTTTCTGTACATAATTCATATAACGAGATGTGTTATACTAAAGTTTCTGTAATTTTATGTCCCAATATTTTGGATTTAAAGAGATCTACTTCTTGAAAAAATTCTGCAATCAAATATTCCATATACAAGTTTCCTAATTTACCTGAGATACATACACCATACAAATTTTGTTACATTTGGCAGAATATTATGGGAGAAAATGGGAATAATATGTCAAATTATAATTGGTGGAAAAACTGAAAGCAAAGCAGACGCCACGCCCACTTCTGCTGTGTGCACACTGACAAAGAAAGCATTATTAAAGTGTTGAATTGTTTGAACTGGAGGGAATAACTTCGTGACAAGAAAGAATAAATTCAATCCTTGCAATTTCAGCCATAAAAATGTTTTCGCCAAAATGACAAAATCTCGATTTTTATCTCCAGGCTGTCGCCTTAACGATTGTGGCAACCAGGCCATGAATAAGAAGACAAATGGATTTTACTGTGAATGAGGCCTGGAAAGGCAAGAGCCAAGTACTCAGATATAACTAGGAAGATCTTCCACTAAAGTACTCTTGGTTTTAGGTATAGGAGAATACAGATCTGCGTTATAAAAATAGCCAATAGCCATTCTTATGTGAAGAATGTAATAAACTTTCGATCTTGGATTTTACAATAAGTTAACTCAATCTTGTCGTTCCCTTTAAGTATGATCCTACTCTTGCGGCGGAGAGCGCTGTTGAAACTTCCTCTGTGACTCATAAAATCCATCCCAAACTGTTTCGAGGATCAGGATTCTGGCGAAGTTCTCGAAGCTGCTGCTATCTGCAGACAACGAAGGGAGATATTCCCAGGAGAGGCTTTGACGTGATTTGCATAGTTTAAAGGAATCTTCTTTCGCCGTTCTGCTTGCAGATACCAGAAAGTAATGCCAGCCATTGAAGACACTTGCAGATATTTAGAGAAGAGTTCCAACGAACCCTGACTCAGTATCATCTCAGACGTTTCAAAGTAAAGGAAACCGTTATACGCATGGACTGGAAAGAATCAGATTTCACTCAAAAGATGTGAATATACTTTCTATAGAGGATGTCTGAGAAAATATATAAATATATTTGCAACTCTTTTAGATGGTGGCTTCGTTTCAAATTTACCATTCCATATCTTGAAATATGAAATCAGTACTGTAAATAGTACGATGATCAGTATTCCAAAATTAATATAGAGTTAGTAGACAATAAAACTAAAACCCATTCATGTCAGATAAGAAATATGGAAATGCCATGCTGAGTGGCTCCGACGATAGAGGATTGGCTTCGTTACGTCTCAAAACTCACGAGCAAAAGTTAGTAGCAAATAGTACCAAACTCACGACTACTAACTACTATCATTCTAAAGAGTCTCAAAATTCACGACTCCAGACAGCAGATGCCTGGATGACCGCAGGAGGGATGAGGTGCCCACCACACGCCATTATTATAAATGTATCAAAGGGACAAAGTACGTTCTATTAGCTTTAAGACCACAGCAAATAATAATAATAATAATAATAATAATAATAATAATAATAATAATAATAATAATAATAATAATAATAATAATAATAATAATAATAATAATACACCTCTGCCTCTTTCATTCACCAATCATTATTTTCCCCTGTGGAATGGGGTGGCATCCACTGTATCCTCTGCCTGTCGTAAGAGGTAACTAAAAGGGACCCCAGGAGATGTTAAATAATTTAAGGAAAGGCTAGATAAACAACTGATAGGCAATCTGCCACCTTGCTGACTGCTCTAAATGCTTATCAGTGGTGACTGATTGATTGATTGATTGATTGATTGATTGATTGATTGATTGATTGATTGATTGATTGATTGATTGATTGATTGATTGATTGATTGATTGATTGATTGATTGATTGATTGATTGATTGATTGATTGATTGATTGATTGATTGATTGATTGATTGATTGATTGATTGATTGATTGATTGATTGATTGATTGATTGATTGATTGATTGATTGATTGATTGATTGATTGATTGATTGATTGATTGATTGATTGATTGATTGATTGATTGATTGATTGATTGATTGATTGATTGATTGATTGATTGATTGATTGATTGATTGATTGATTGATTGATTGATTGATTGATTGATTGATTGATTGATTGATTGATTGAGCTTGGGATGGCAACCGCGGGGCCCTTAGCTGAATCCAAACATTGCTTCCACTCGCTTCTGGCTGGCTCATTGCTTTCATCTATCCTAACCGAATTTCCTTAGTCAACTCCTGTTCCTTTGCGACCCCAACGGTATTAGGTTTCCAAGGCCTAGGGAGTCTTTCATTTTCACGCCCTTCGTGGCCCTTGTCTTTTTTGCCCGATACGTTCATTTTCGAAGCGTGCGACACCTTCCACTTATTTCCCTCTGATTAGTATTAATAGAGGATGGCTACCCAGTTGTACTCCCTTTTAAAACAATAATCACAACCACCACTACCTTTTCCTTCACTGTTTTCAACCCTTATTGATTTCTATTGACCATTTCCACATCTCCTTGGCTGCGGAAAGAACCACTATCAAAAAATATCGTCGTCATCATCATCATCATCATCATTAGCGATCTGGAGTCTTTTTGAAGTCATTTAGCGACAGAATTTCAAAGATAGTACCTAGCGACTTCGCCATACTTTCAATAAAATTCTGACGAATTTTAATTTATGACTTATCAGTTTGGTGAGCCAAGTAGTGAATACTACATAGCAAATGTTACAATGCCCTTCCTACCAATTATTTCCCTTAAAACTGGTCACGCCACATATTGATAGGGTGGCTGTCCCAAATATCGCCTCGGTTCCTAATACCGCCTACCCGTGTTTGCAAGCTATACTATGCGCGCAATCTATGAGATTACGTAGTTACCTTGACTTTCTGATGTATTGCCACACGCAGCGCCAGCGGCAAGATTCCTATGAGTGATAACAACAGCAGTATGTCGTCTGATGTGTTTGAGCCTGTGATGAACGTATTTTTTGTCTCCGATCAATCCAGGGAATGACCAGGTAAGTGTTTCCAAATCATAATTTTCTTTATATCACTTGAAAGTGCGTTAAATGAGGATTCCAAAGATGTTGTTATTACTTTTAAAAACTGTTTTAACCTCCGTCATGTGTATGTTTGTGTTGACTGAACTGTGTTCCTAATATCGCCTACCAACTCGATCCTAATATCACCCCTAGGCGATATTTGGAGCACCTACTTTCATTCACCTATCAACTTCACGTAATCAGTCTACTCTAGACTTTAACCCAATTCTGTCTTTTGTTGTTGTTGTTGTTGTTGTTGTTGTAGGGTTCGTACATAAAATGCCAAGAGAAGAGAAGAAAAGCAGACGTGGAGCACTTACAGTCTTGAGGCTGCATGTCGGGCTGTTCAGAACAAAGAAATGGGAACGCTGAGAGCATCAAAAGCATTCGGAGTACCAAGATCAACGATTCGAGACTACATTAAAAAAAGTGCAAAAGGGAAAAACGAAGAAGAATTTGCTGTGGCAAGAAAGAAACTTGGAAGAAAACCTATGCTGACGCCCGATTTAGAAAAGGAACTGGTTGAGTACTGCATGGAAATGGAAAGACATTTTTTTGGTTTGACTCGAAATGACGTGAAGCAGATGGCCTTCCAACTTGCCTTAAAGAAGAATCTTCCTCATCCCTTCTCTAAAAGAGCCAACATCGCAGGTCGAAAGTGGTTGAACTTCTTTTTGAAAAGGACTTCCCAGCTGACAATAAGAACTCCACAGTCACTGTCAAGAGCCAGAATATTAGGGTTCACTGAAAAAAATGTGATTTTTTTCAATATCCTTAGAACAGAACTTGCCAAAATCAACCCTGCTAGAACTTTTAATGCAGACGAAACTGGCATCACAACAGTTCAAAGCAAAAATGTACAAATGATTTGCACGAAAGGGAAACCGGGAGTCTACAAAATGTCATCGGCAGAGCGGGGAAAGCTGAACATCATTGTCACCTGTCTGTCTGCTGCCGGCCAGTACGTTCCTCCTATGACAGTTTTTTCCCAGAAAGAAACAGGACTTGAAGCTAATGAAGGGAGCTCCTCCTGCAGCTATTTCAGGATTTCACACATCAGGTTGGATTCAGTGTCATTTGTTCTGTAAATGGATGAAAAAGTTTGCTTCTTTTGTCAGACCTACAGCAGAAGATCCGGATGTATTAATCCTGGATGGCCATTACCCCCACACAAGGAACCTGGAAGTGATAAACTTTTCTCGAGAAAATCACATCATAATGGTCTGTCTGCCACCTCACAGCATGCATAGGATGCAGCCATTCGATGTTGCTTACATGAAGCCATTCAAGACTTTCTATAATCAAGAAATTGAGAAATGGATTTCCAGCAATGAGGGCAGAGGTGTGACACAGTATGAAGTTGCCGAACTCATAGGCAAGGCGTACATCAGGGCAGCAACCATGAGTAATGCTATGAGTGGTTTTCGTGCCGCTGGTATCTATCCTTTTAATGATGCTATATTTACCGAAGCAGATTTCCTTGAAGAATTGAACGACAGCGGTCCAGAACCTATTCCTGATGTTGTGTGCGCGACTCAACTATTTGTGGACGCGGTAGGAATTGATCGAACAACTCCTTCACCTGGGACTATTGACGGTCAACTTCAGGTATCTGGTCAAGATGAACCCCCATCCGGCTCCACCCCGTTCCATGCTGCAGGCTTAATCTCACCCAAGGACATAAGAGCCGTACCAAAAGTGCAACCACCGCCTCGCAAACGAAAGGGTGGAGAGAGCATGGTCTTGACCAGCTCTCCTTGCTAGAAAACTTCTATACCGCTAAAGGCCAGAAACATTCTAATCAGGCCTCGAGTAGTGCAGCAGCACAAAAGACAAATCCTGCCACCAACAAGAAGAAGAAGGTTGTAGGAAGGAAACGTAAAGTCTCAAGCTCTTCCGACAGTGAGGATTCAAATGAACCTCCGCTAGTGGACACCGATGATTATTTTGATGTGGATCTTGACGAACCTGATTCTATGGATGCCACCTGCACATTTTGTAACAAGAAGTTTTCAGACGATTTCAGTGGACAGCAGGGGGTTATGTGCTCCTCGTGCTTCAACTCGAATCATATATACACGCGTTCGTACTGTCTGAATAGGCCTAACTGAATTTAATAGGACTAGATTATGTTGTAAGTGCAAGCCTACTAAATGCACACACGTTTTTCAGTTATATAATAAATTACGAAGCATTTCTGTCTGTCCCAGTTTTTATTTAAGTCGTCTTTTCGTACCAAAAGTTTGAAATTAGTTAACAAAGGTAAGTTATGTGTGCTCTACTAACTTAGCAACTCGTTTTTAACAAGTGCTCCTAATTTCGCCTGGTGGGCGGTAATAGGAACACACTCATGCGAAATTATCTTGGGACAATTTTTGACATTTTGCTAATTAACTTAAACTGGCGTAAGTTATGAAGCGATTTGATCCCTGGGAACCAAAGTAAAATTGTTCCTTGTGATATTCATTTAGTTTCAAGCATAATTTCCCAACCCAGGAGGTTGACATACAGAAAAATAGTTATGGTAGGCGATATTTGGAACACCCACCCTATACAGTGCATCAGAATAATTTTCCTTGAATTCATTTCGCTATGCGCGTGTGTAAAGGAAAATGAACCTTACTGCACCGTACTGCTGGAATGTATGTTTGCATGACATATTTGTAATAATGTTATTTTCTTTACGTCCAACTAACTATTTTTACGGTTTTCGGAGACGCCGAGGTGCCGGAATTTAGTCCCGCCAGTAAATTTACCGACACGAGACTGACGTATTTGAGCACCTTCAAATACCACCGGACGGAGACAGAAACTTCGAATATTGCGACGCGATTTATAGAGACGCTGGGTGCAAGTTATTGAGCAGATTACAACGTGATCAAAATGCATGTATGAGATACAAACGTCTGTAACCTACGATACTACGACCATGTAACTACCTCATATCACCACCTATCTTGGCCTCGACTAGAAAACCGTCGCACTGTGCGTACCCTATGTCATCACCATAAAATTCATTATTTTTCACAACCATTTTACCTCACTTCATATTTCAAATACCTCTGATCTTATAACAATCTGAACACCAGATCTACTAATAATTTCATCCTTGCTTTACCTACCCATAATCAATCAATCAATCAATCAGTCGCTACTGATCTGCATTTAGGGCAGTTGCCCACGTGGCAGATTCTCTATCTGTTGTTTTCCTAGCCTTTTCTTAAATGATTTCAAAGTGGAGAGTGGATCAAGTGATCGAAGTGTCAGTGGAGAGATGGCGTGGGAGGACATCAGTAGACGAATAAGTTTGAGTGGTATCTTTAAAAGTAGGAAAGATCACAATATGAAGATAAATTTGGAATTCAAGAGGACAAGTTGGGGGCAAATATTCGTTCATAGGAAGGAGAGTTAGGGATTGGAATAACTTCTTGCCAAGGGAGATATTCAATAAATTTCCAATTTCTTTGCAATCATTTGAGAAAAGGCTAGGAAAACAACAGATAGGGTATCTGCCACCTGGGCGACTGCCCAAAATACAGATCAGTAGTGATTCTCTCTGTGTGTGTGTGTGTGTGTGTGTGTGTGTGTGTGTGTGTGTGTGTGTGTGTGTGTGTGTGTGTGTGTAAATGTCCCTGACATATCTTATTACATTCTGACTTTACAAGCAGTGGTTTTTAGTCACTTCTGTCAGCCCTTCCAATTCCTGTTGGGTTATAAAATCTTTCATAATCTCATTTAGGTTACTTGTGTCAAGACTATCATCATGACCATCATCTACCTGTTTTTAACTATGTATTCATCTGTCTCCCTGCATTTACTTTACTATGAATCCTTCTTTGTTTCTGTGTCTATCGTGTTGCTGCATTTCCTTCGTCCTGCTTGACCTCTCAATATGTTATACGAAGTAATTTTAACATGAGTTTCAATGATTGCAGTGGGATATCTCGTCTTGTTTCCAAAGGCACAAAGATAATGCTCATTAAAATTTTTCTTTAATAATCCGCCATACTCATTCACGGTCTTATTCAGTTCCAAAGTTGTTTAAGGTCTCGCCAGTTTTATGCTTGAAAAACTTCTAATCCTCTCCGCTATTCTTCACTCTCTCTCTTCAAACCTTATGTCCTGTAGGAGTTGTGGTGAACTTTGTGATATCTTAGAACATTTTTCTCAATGATTTCCTGTCACTGACTTGCTTTATTAGATCATGAATTGTTCTTCCACATGTACTCGAAATCTTGTTTGGACTCTTCCTCCTAGGCTCTGTCCCTAGGTTGTTCCCTGAATGATCAACTTCTCCATATTTTCTGGTCCTCTCCTCATTAAATGGTCAAAGTATTTCATCTGACGGAGCCGAACCTGGCCTGAAATCCTCCTTTCAATGTTGAGCTCTTTTACGATGGAGTTATTTGTGCGTTGATCGGTCCATGGAATTCTTAGCATCATTCTTCAGCAAATCATTTCTGCTGAATCGTTCGACAGTTTTCTAGCCTTATTTTCAGATTCTTGGAAGTATGTTGATCCTTCCAAAGTCTTGTTAATTTCTTCATTGCCACCTTCAATTAGACCTTCGTTTTATCTCTTCTCCTGATGACCCAAAATATGTTATTTTTAATCTTCATTAAATTCCATCTCTTCCTCACTTTTTCTTCTTCTCAGAAATATGATCACCTCCAAGGTAAATGTTAGCTGGTGCTAGAGTGCCTTGAAATAAAATACCTCGGTGCTGCAGGCTATGTCGGAGTGTAGGAGCGTTGTAGTTGAAGGACCAATAGTAGGTAGTTTATGAGTAACTGTACAACCCTTAAAAGCTACGCCAGAAATTTGTGTACCCTCTCGTTCGGAATCCTTCACATTGGTCAGTTCGTCGCCCCCCTCGCCGATTTCATACTCGCATCATTGTGGCTGCATTCCGTCCAACACGAGAAACAATGTCCCGGATGGATAACGTGCAGTCTCGATATACAGTCGCTAACATCATTGGAACCCCAGACGCCATCAAAGTGAGCGGAACGTCTTTGAAATAAGGTCGTGATGCAGCTGGGCTTCTGAAGAAAAAAATGCATTGTTGGCAAACATATCGGTTTAATATTCCACGACGTAACTGAATATAAGTTTTGTGGCCGTTGGTGAGCAGAAATCAGTGAAGCAACAGAAGTCCTTATTATGTAATATAATGTAAATTTTTGTCTTGTCATCATTTTAGGTAAACGAAAACATTTAAAGAACTGAAGAATTTGTGCAAAGCAAATTATTGTATGTAGCTTTCTAATTTAAAAATTATTACATATTTAGGCCTCTGAAGAAATGGACTATGAAGAAGATTTATGTTCTGTTACATTTCCTGATTTAAATTGTATTATTTTGTTAACTATGGAAAGGGATGTGGAAGTTTTATACATGACTTGTGAGGCAGGGTGTGCCACGTGTAAGTGGCCCTTCCTGTCGTTTTGTAATATCCGCGAAAATGCAAATTCTGCAGAAAGCATAATTCTAGTATCATTGTCGTTGGTCAAAGGTACAAGTGTTTTTATTGGCCAGTATTAATAGGTGAATGTGGCAAACTGGAGTGTTGCTATTGGTCATTTGCAATCACTCTATTTCCTGTTTGTGGCTCCTCGCGTGTGCGAGTCACTTTGTCCGCGTCTTTGAATTTGGATCACTACAGCGGGCGGGCGTGTTTAGCGCCCGTCCCGCAATGGGTCGTCAGCCGCCAAAGGTAAGCGCATTTTTGCTTTATGCTATTTAAATGTTTCGGAAAATTCCCACTCAATGTAAATTCAGTAATTATGTAGAAGTTCATCTCGTGTGCCGGAGTTTCCCCTGGTTTTCCACATTTTCCAAAATAGAGCATTTATATGACTTAGCATTTATGCTAGTCCGCAACGTTGTTTTATGAGGCAGACATTCTTTTCTAACTCTAGTTGTAATTGTAGTAACTGTAACTCTTTCTTGAATTGTGTAATTAATTTTGTTTCGTTCGAGGTTGCCTCCCTTCATTCTGTAAATTCTGAATCTCTATGTCAAAGTTTGTTCGTGATCGAAGACCTTAATTGTTTCACTTACACATCTTTTGTTTTGTATCTCAAGTATCAGTTAATCTGCAGTTCATTGATTTATTCATTTATAATTGTATGTTCATTTCCTTAATAATTATTTATCTGTTGGGTGTATTACTGTAAGTCTTTTCTCCGCCATAACGTCATACGTTCCATGAACCTCGTAGGGCTTCCCGCACGTTCCACCATCCTTTCTTAGTTGTCATTTTTAGGCCTGTAAGTGTTCCCTGTATTTGGTTTAATTTTGCATATCGAAAGATACTCATCACGTTTCCATGTTTTGATATGGATACACCGACACTGCATTATTTACAACTATTCATATTTTATTACCGCATTATTATTATTATTATTATTATTATTATTATTATTATTATTATTATTATTATTATTATTATTATTATTATTATTATTATTATTATTATTATTATGTGTAATCGTAATCGTCCTGGAGCGGTTACAAGTTTATTGTGGAGCGTGTTGAAAAGAAATGCACGGATTGTGACCCGGCAGGTGGCAACAATGTGATACTAGAAGCCCAGCTAAAGGGTTCTGAGGGACAAAAAGGTGTGTTCCGCTACAACTGAAATGTTGCTTGCTGGGGGTCCAATGGTTGTCGTGACTGTACCACAGTTTTCCCACGGTCAAAGTCATCAGCCTCCTGGTGTGTCTGTTCTATTCCCCAATGAGACAATGGTAAAATTACTAATAAAAGTGTTCCGGGGTTACCCGTGGAGCAGAAAGAGGTTAAATAAGGTGTTGTGGTGAATGGGTTTAACTACAATGTCAAAATTAATTAAAAACTTAAACTGAAGGTTATATTTTCACAACTCAAAATTTAACAATTTTTACAGGTACAAGTCGCAAACGTTAAACAAGACTGGGAAAAAATCCAAGATTTCAGAACCTTAACACCTTGGGCTTTAAGCCCATAGCTTTACATTTCCTGAACTACAAGCTCAAATTTACAAAGAGCGCAAATTTACTCAAGGGCACTTGCTCACAAAATACAATGTCTAACCTTCCAGAGGCACTCGTTACAATCAAAAAATTGAAAAAGAGCTGACAGGCTCTCAGTTTCCTCTAGTCTATTCAAGGGAATATCAGAAAATTACTATCACTCGCCGTCAAGGCACAACTTACAAATAGAAAGGTAATGTTATACAGGGGTATCTAGTACCCAACATACAGGGCCTTTGCGGAAAAGAACGGGTTAAGTAAATGGCCCAAAACGCAAATAGAATGGAGGCGTACAGTGCTCCAAGATAGTGAAAACTTAAAAACCTAAAGGACACTAGGCCGGTGAAACAGGGGCTATTCCCAAACTACTGAGGTGACTCGTATGGGAAGTAATTTACCATATTACAGAATGAAAAACAGTTATAAACGTAGTCGCCTCAAACCAAGATGAAGGGGAGCTCGAGAGGGTAATTCTCTCTCTATCCCCGATTTACGGTTAAAGAGTTTACGAAGTTTTTACATTAGCCGAAAGAAGATTTACGTTTCAGAAAAGTTGGTTACATAGTTAAAGATTCGGATCTTTCCCTCGGATTAAACTGCGGAGATGGCAAGAAAGAAAGATGTTATGTGGCCATTACCTTGTGGATGTACTACTGACCGATGAAAGAGGCCGCCTGCCTCCTGCTTTGACACACACACTCAATAAGATGACGATAAAGTGGCCAAGAAACGAGAAAATCCGCAGTTTATAAACCCTCAGGGAAGGTACGAGATCATTCAAGACGAAACCAACCACACCCTCTCACTTTTATTGGTCACTTTCAAAAGTAACACTCAGAATCGGAGAAGCCTGTGATAGGTGGAAAATTAATTACAGAAATTAGTGATTGGTTGGATTCAAAACTGGTGGACAGAAAAGGTAAATATTGCCAACCCAAAAATAAATGAACATCAATTAGAAAAATCTTATGAATACCAAACTTCTTTAAATCAAAAGTTCTTTCACTTCGCACCAGGGTGCATGATCATAGTTTTTGTAGTGTCCTCTGTGGAAAAATGTCCAACCTTCTTAATGAATGGCAACCAAAACACTGATAAATTCTGTCAGTGTAGGCAACTGCATAATAACAAAATTACTCGATATTTTAGTGGTGACATCTTCGGATTAAATTTCTAAACAGGTGTAGTTTCAGTTTCACTGTTTTACCAATAGAGGAGTTCTTTAGGCGCTGAATTTGAATGTGCGGCGTTGAGATGTACCTCCTGGTACAAAAAGAATTAAAAGTCATGAATAAATAAATAAATAAATAAATAAATAAATAAGAAAAAAGAAAAAATAATCAAATTAAACTACAGATATTTTTCACCTTGGCCTCACAATCGACCACTCCTCAGACCTAAGGCCTGCAGATAACACGTAGTTAGCACGACGAATCTTTTTGGCTGTTATTGGTTTTATAGACCGGGTTCACTACCTCACCGTCAAATAGTTCCTGAGTGGACCTGCAACATGTCTTCAGGTACAGGTAAAAATCACTGAACTGGCTGATAATCGAACCCGGGCTCTGCCGGTGGGAACAGGAGCGAAAGGCGAAGACCATGGTGCTGGCAATAATAATAATAATAATAATAATAATAATAATAATAATAATAATAATAATAATAAATAATAATAATAATAATAATAATAATAATAATAATAATAATAATAATAATAATAATAATAATAATAGTTGTACCGGGAGGTACACCTCATCCCTGTGCATTTAAATGAAGCGTCTTAAGGAACGCTATCTATCATTCGAAACTTGAAACAGCTAGTGCATGAAGTTGGGACATTGATCAGAAGATGTCACTACTAAATGACAGAGTAATATGTTATGTTGAAGTTTCCTAACCTGACTGGATTTCTTTGTCTGGTTTTGGTGGATCACACTTTTCTCCGTAGATGTCTCTACTAAGGAACTGAGGTCATGCACTCTGGTGCAAAGTGGAATAACTAGATATTTAAAGGAAGTTTTTTGTTTATAGGTTTTCTCAACTGAATTGACTTTCATTATTTTTGATAGTTCAAGGTATGCAACACTTCCTTCTCATCCCGCCAGCGTTGGTTTTTAACCAATCATAAATTTTCTATATTTATTTTTCAGCCAATCAGACGTTTCTTGTACATATTTTATCTGCAAATAAAAATGAGAGGGTGTGTCCGGATTTAGTCCAGAGCCTTCTCGAAGCTTCCTCTCGGGTATAAAAGCGGACGCCTTTTCGAGTTAACTTGTCTTATTGATCGTCGAATTTCTGAGAGAGAGAGAGAGAGTGTGTGTGTGTGTGTGTGTGCGTGTGTGCGCGCGTGTGTGTGTGTGTGTGTGTGTGTGTGTGTGTGTGTGTGTGTGTGTGTGTGTGTGTGTGTGTGTGTGTGTGTGTGTGTGTGTTAAGATAGGAGGCGTGGGCCTCAATCTTCGGCAGGCAGAATATCAGCTAAGGTAATGACCAACAGCTTTTCCATCTAAGTAGGTATCTCCGCAAGCTGACCCGAGGGAAAGGTTCTAATCTTTAACTATGTAACCGTCTGTTTTCTAAAATGTAAACCTTCTTCTTTCTCATGTAAAATTCCATAAAGACTTAAACTGTAAATCGGGAATAAAGAGTGCGTTACCCTCACGAATTCCCCTTCAATTTATCTTGAGGTGACTATGATTTTTAACTGTTTTTCTCCTGTAAGTCATAAATTAACTTGTCTTTCTAGTCACTTCAGTAGTATGGGATTAGCCTCTGCATCGTCGGGCTGCAAGCCAAGTAGGATTTTAAAACTTTGTTTTCTAGGAGCGCAAGTGTACGCCTTGACACACTTTTTAGTTCGGTCCAGTAACTTAACCTGTTCTTTTTAACGAAGGCCCAGTAGAATGGTTACTAGGTACCCCTGTGTCAACTAAAATTCATATGGTATTGTAAATTGCAGGTTGTGCCTAGAGAGGCCTGGAGATTGAATTGTATTGAATAAAGACGCTCTTTTCGGTCTTGTAATAATTGGTCGCCTTGAGTAGGCCGTAAGAGTTTGGAAGTGCTGTAGAGCATGTAAGCTCTTTTGTAGTTGTGTAATAGATTTCTGTGTATGTACGATTGAGTAGTGCCTTTGGAAGACCGTTTTTGTAACCGTTGGAGCAAAGTGCTCTTGCAAATTGTGTTTTGAGAGATATCTCTCCTTATCTATCCAACTAAACGCAACATTAGTGACTTTGGAAACGTGTAAATTAGGAGCTTGAAGTTCAAAAGTTGTAAATTACCAATTCTTGAGTTTTCTATGTTGTGTCAAAATTGCTATGTATCTGAAATTTTGTTCTTTCGCCAAGTGAAGAATTTTGTTAAAATTTAACATCTGAAAAGAAATATAACCTTTATTTTAAAGTTTTAAATGAATCTTTGACTTTCGTAGATAGACCCATTCCAGCCCACACCTTCTTCCACCTTTGTGATCCACGAAAACTCGGTAATAATAATAATAATAATAATAATAATAATAATAATAATAATAATAATAATAATAATAATAATAATAATAGGTAAAGGTAAACTCGTGTTCTCATCCCGAGGTGGTGCAGCTCTTTTCAGGTACACCCCCAATGGAGGTGAGCTGCATGTACCATTCCAACCACATACCAGCCCTCCTGCCATTGTTAAATTTCTGGTAGTACCGGGAATCGAACCTGGGCCCCTGAGGATGGCAGCTAATAACACTAACCGTTACGCTACTGAGGCGGACATAATAACAATAATAATAATAATAATAATAATAATAATAATAATAATAATAATAATAATAATAATAATAATAATCTTCGCCCCTCTAAATACTTTTTCGTTTCTCGGAGACGTCAATGTGCCGCAGCCTGTCCCACAGGAGTTCTTTACGTACCGATAAATCTGTCGATACGAATCTGTTTTTATCTTCTCATGGTTTAAGCATTTTGATTGAGTAAAGCGCCAACGTAGCTGTTGAAATGTGCGACTTTTGTAATCGGTAAATTCCTGAGTACGGCAACTTGTTACTAGCATTCATTTCTTTGGAAACATAGAAGGAACTCAATTTTTAGTTCAGTTGTTGTGGGTTTCGACTTGACGTTTGAGCGCTGCCTTTGATGGAGGGTAAGTGAATTAATCAACAGCCAATCATAACTCCGATAGAGCGCGTTAGACTCCAGTTCCGGTTACCAGTGTTGTCGATCTATTGTTTACTATAACCACGTGCTATCAGCAGTGTGTTGTATCGTGCTCACTTCTTTTGGCGGTCTTTGTGCTAGGTTGTTCGTTTATATTTCGTAGTGCAGAGTTGATAGATTTATTGTTTAGTATTTTTAATACACTGACTGACAGAGCAAATGCAACACCAAGAAGGAGTGGTTCGAATGGGATGAAAGATGGGGAAAAAACAGAGACGGCACGGACGAATAATTGATGTTTATTTCAAACCGATATGCAGGTTACACAATGCGCACGGCATCGACTCAGTAGGATGTAGGACCACCGCGAGCGGCGATGCACGCAGAAACACGTCGAGGTACAGAGTCAATAAGAGTGCGGATGGTGTCCTGAGGGATGGTTCTCCATTCTCTGTCAACCATTTGCCACAGTTGGTCGTCCGTACGAGGCTGGGGCAGAGTTTGCAAACGGCGTCCAATGAGATCCCACACGTGTTCGATTGGTGAGAGATCCTGAGAGTACGCTGGCCACGGAAGCATCTGTACACCTCGTAGAGCCTGTTGGGAGATGCGAGCAGTGTGTGGGCGGGCATTATCCTGCTGAAACAGAGCATTGGGCAGCCCCTGAAGGTACGGGAGTGCCACCGGCCGCAGCACATGCTGCACGTAGCGGTGGGCATTTAACGTGCCTTGAATACGCACTAGGGGTGACGTGGAATCATACGCAATAGCGCCCCAAACCATGATGCCGCGTTGTCTAGCGGTAGGGCGCTCCACAGTTACGGCCGGATTTGACCTTTCTCCACGCCGACGCCACACTCGTCTGCGGTGACTATCACTGACAGAACAGAAGCGTGACTCATCGGAGAACACGACGTTCCGCCATTCCCTCATCCAAGTCGCTCTAGCCCGGCACCATGCCAGGCGTGCACGTCTATGCTGTGGAGTCAATGGTAGTCTTCTGAGCGGACGCCGGGAGTGCAGGCCTCCTTTAACCAATCGACGGGAAATTGTTCTGGTCGATATTGGAACAGCCAGGGTGTCTTGCACATGCTGAAGAATGGCGGTTGACGTGGCGTGCGGGGCTGCCACCGCTTGGCGGCGGATGCGCCGATCCTCGCGTGCTGACGTCACTCGGGCTGCGCCTGGACCCCTCGCACGTGCCACATGTCTCTGCGCCAACCATCTTCGCCACAGGCGCTGCACCGTGGACACATCCCTATGGGTATCGGCTGCGATTTGACGAAGCGACCAACCTGCCCTTCTCAGCCCGATCACCATACCCCTCGTAAAGTCGTGTGTCTGCTGGAAATGCCTCCGTTGACGGCGGCCTGGCATTCTTAGCTATACACGTGTCCTGTGGCACACGAAAACACGTTCTACAATGACTGTCGGCTGAGAAATCACGGTACGAAGTGGGCCATTCGCCAACGCCGTGTCCCATTTATCGTTCGCTACGTGCGCAGCACAGCGGCGCATTTCACATCATGAGCATACCTCAGTGACGTCAGTGTACCCTGCAATTGGCATAAAGTTCTGACCACTCCTTCTTGGTGTTGCATTTGCTCTGTCAGTCAGTGTAGTATAGCGCGTTATATTGTAGTGAATAGTGTGTAACAAAGTACAAGTTGAAAGAATTATTTTCGAGCCGTAGGCCGTATAAGTGCGGAGGACTGGAGCAACGTTGTGAGATGATAAAAACTTGGGAGAAAGGAAGTCTCACAGACGATTATGTTGAAGACTTTATTATCTCTTTAGGGTCAGGCGAGATGAAACCTCAACAGACGATGACAATGCCGATAGTGACTCAGAAATGAGTGCTGTGTTCTCTTTGTAAGATTAGTTTTATTTTCTCACGTTTTATCTGTTCGAGCATCGACATATTTTTAACTTGTAGCCTTATCCTAAATGTATTGTGTATTGTTGTTCATCTTACGTGAATTACGTATGTTCCTGCAAAGAATAATTGATTATGGACTTAAATTCCAGTACATAAATTTCCGTTCGTGTTGTGTATCGTAAATCAGCTGTTTCTATTCGTAGCAGTATGGGACCACCGTCTGACTTCCGGTTAACTGTCAAGTCGAAACTCATAAAAATGGAACTAGTTACAGGTGTTTGTCATTGCTAATGTGTTGGTTCTGGTCTATGACTGTATACAACGTTCATTATCATCAAATGCTGTTCCTAGATACGTAGTAGTGTAATAGACTGTATGATACACGATTTGTGATGATACTATTGCAATAAGGTACCCAGGATTCTGAAATAATAAAACTGTCTCCGTGGCACTGCAGTGCAACCTACTTTCATGGTAGGGTCTCTGTAGACCAACGAGAACTTGGTAACTATTTGGTGAATGCCACACAAGGCGTCTAAATGCGTTTTGTACGAAAATAAAAACTAAATGACTAATTCTGAATTCATTTCAGCCAGTTATTTTGAGTAGTTTTATTTCATGCTTGAGAAATCTACGTATCATGAAGGAAAGTAATGATGGCTGTGTTTATTGCCTAGGAATGATTAAGGTAAGAATAATTGTTTCAATATTCCTACGTGGAGGCAGTATTTGTACTGTGGTTCTTTTCACATACCTTGATGCAAGTGTTGTTCGCCAGCAGAAATGGAAAACGATTTTCTTAGAAGCCCATTTATAATTTTCTTTCCTGTGCTAAAGAAATGTAATCAAGATAAATCACTTGTGCCGGTAAACGGAGAGATGCAATCACGTAACATAACTAATATGTGCCATTGGAGTGAAATATGGAGCTAAAGTACCGTGCACCATGTTTTGTTTCAGTAAAGACTGCACTGTATTACGTCCGTTGTAATGTACTTATTTAAGAGCGACTGTCATGTTTCATGTTTCCCCAGGGCAAATAGATGAAATGTACAGAAGCACGAGTGGTTACCCTCGGTAAGCTTCATCTAAATTTGTGAAGGTTGAATTAAATTTTTCAACCATGTAAAAGAAAATGTTTGGTTTTTCGGCTTTTGCCTTCTAATATTTAGTCACCCGGTAGTGTGGGATTAACCTCTGTATCGTAGGCCCGACCGCACAATTAGGGATCTTGCTTCTCAAATTACTTTGGAGTGCTTCAACTTCGCCTCGATTGCACTGTGTACTTTCGGCCTTTTAAATTTAAACCGTCTCTTTCTCTTTCTTCGACGAGTAGCGTGAGTCATATGCCTCTGTAAATCTTTTCTATTTTTCAAGGGTAGCTTTCATATTAGTTGTGTAGCAGTGCACTACTGCTTTCTACTGTGATGATGACCGAGGTGGTAATGGTTGAAGATTCATAGCCCACAAGGGGCAAACTGCTCTTTTTAAATGCTATTTGTTCGGGGCGTCGACCTATGAGATCTTTTGCCCCTATTTGCACCATATGTGAGGAACCTGCGTGTAAAGTGTTGAATATGAGGAAAGGAACGTTAAGGACGACACAAACACCCAGTCCTCAGGCGAGGGATACTAATCATTTACAATTAAAAACCCCTGAGTGAACCCGGGGCTGCCGAGTGACAGGCGGACACGTTGCCCCCTACACCACGAGGCCGGACAGGGGCAAACTGTACTCTGATGTACAACAAACTTTTGGGGTTAGAAGCCATGCGTATTGTAAATTTTGTGGAAGCTAAAGCTTCTGTTCTTTTTTGACTGTGTAAATTCCAGAAGGGATCACCTCCCCCTTGCTAGTTTCTGAAGACCTGCAGATCAACGATTATGACTGTGCTACTGAAAGCTGTTTGTATTTAATTCACTACACTATTGTAATTATTTTGAGCCTTCAAGCTCTCCCTGTGTTAAATTTTCCGGATTAACCTATATAAATTCTTGAGTGGCTCAGCTATTTTAGGAATAACTGAGAGTATCTTTCCAACTGTAATTATTCTTAATTTTGTTCAAAATAGTAATCATATGTTAACCATACTTAAATTCTGGTTACTCCTTGTCCAAAAATTCAACTCTCATGCCTTTCGTCTGCAGCGTGGCATTGTATGGAAATGAAGCGTGGACGATAACTCAGAAAAAAATAGAATAGAAACTTTTGAAATGTGGTGTTACATAAGAATGCTGAAGGTGAGATGGATAGTTCGAATCACGAATGAAAAGATACTGAATCGAATTGGTGACAGAAGATCGATTTGGCTAAATTTGACGGGGAAAAAAACATATACGGTAGAATGATAGAGAACATCTGAAGACACCCAGAAATTGTTCAGTTGGTTTTTGAGGGAAGAGTAGGGGGTAAGAACGGTAGGGGTAGACCAAGATATGAATATGACAAACTTTTTTTTTTGCTAGTGGTTTTACGTCGCACCGACACATAGGTCTTACGGCGACGGTGGAAAAGGAAAGGCCTAGGAATTGGAAGGAAGCGGCCGTGGCCTTAATTAAGGTACAGCCCCAGCATATGCCTGGTGTGAAAATGGGAAACCACGGAAAGCCATGTTCAGGGCTGCCGACAATGGGATTCGCACCCACTTTCTCCCGGATGCAAGCTCACAGCCGTGCGCACTTAACCGCACGGCCAACTCGCCCGGTGACAAACAAATTAGAGCAGATATAGAATGTAATAGTTGTGTAGAAATGAAAAGGTGAGCACAGGATAGGCTTGCATGGAGGGCTGCAACAAACCAGTTTATGGACTTATGACTTAAACAAACAACTTTATTATTATTATTATTATTATTATTATTATTATTATTATTATTATTATTATTATTATTATTATTATTATTATTATTATTATTATTATTATTATTATTATTATTATTACATGAAATGTCTTGGCGTGGAAGCAGAGACTCCTTTCCTTCCCTCTTCTATACCGCTCTGTTGTATTATTAAACAGAAAATAGAATTGGGGAGCATATGTTATTTTTTAATTAAGGATTTAATTTTTGTGTTGTTCTCTTCTCGTTGGCTGAATGGTCGTCGTACCGGCCTTCGGTTCAGAGGGTCCCGGATTCGACTCCCAGCCGGGTCAGGGATTTTAACCTTAATTGGTTAATTCCAATGGATCGGGGGCTGGGTGTGTGTGGCGTATTCAACATTAGAAATCATCCTAGGTAGGGCCCTCATCTTCATCTTCACAGACATGCAGCTCGCCTAATAGGCCGTCTACTAGAAAAAGACTTGCACCAGGCCTCTCCGGAGGCCATTATTATTATTATTACTTTTTCAAATCTGCGAGCTTCACCAGCACTTTCCCTTGTATTTGACTTGCCTACATACATTCTGCCTTTCTAGTAACGCAGTTCGTGCAAAGAGCTAAGCTTGATAAAGACAGCCCGCTCGTCTCTGCAACCTGTCAAGCGTACTCCATCACTGAAACGTCAAGGCACGATTTGATTTCAAACCCTGTACAAATACAATATCAAAATAATTTTCTAAGATCATTCAGTAACGAATTCACTAGTGCTATATAATACAAAAACTGATATTCAGAATTAAATTTGTAAGTAAATCATACAGCTTGTCCGTCATTTTAAAGGAGTTGTCCGGATCACCTGAAATAATCTTTATTCTCCACCATATTGTGTGATAATATCGATTAAGGTTTCACTTAAGTTTGCTTCTCACGCAGAGGCAATAAATTTTGTTTCCGAGCGAACGTGAACGCGAAGAAATGAAATACTCGTATATGAAAGTTCGTAGAACGAATCGTAAACTTATGATGGTAACCAGGTCAAACGAAACCCATAAACAGAGAAACTGCTTTGCTCCTAACGAGCACAGCCTGAAAATAATAATAACAATAAGATAATCTACACATATTTAGGATATTCAAGAACAGCATGTGAATTTAAAAATATGAAAACAATGAAAAATGATATTGATGTAAAATTAAAGTCGTGAAAGAGAGGACAGTAAAGCATATTCTACATTTCCATATACAGGGGGTCGGAAAAAAGTTACGGAAATTTTATGGGCATAATATAGCCAATAATATAAGAGAGGATTCGTCATCCATTTTTTTCTAAACTGTCGCTTAATCGCCAGGGGTAACTGGTTCATATCTCTTATATCCTGTGACGCAGTGCACTAAGTTCGCTACAGAATTCCAGCGGTGAAGCATTCAAAATTCCCAAGGAAAATGCATGGAGTATGCAGAAATGATCAGAGTCTCTACTAGCGACATGAACGCGTGACCTCGGACCCCACAGCATCGGCTTTTCACATGTGCTGTGCAGTTGGCAAGCAATACAGTAGTGTGCATTGCGTGCCTCAACACATCCCGCTGTGGTTGGGGCGGTAGAATAACACCCACCCTGTCGTAAGAAGCGACTAAAAGGGGCCCCAGAGGCTCACAGCCTGGTAGTGTGGCTTGGCGACCACGGGGCCCTCAGCTGAGTCCTGGTATTGCTTCCACTTACTTGTGCCAGGCTCCTCACTTCCACCTATCCCGTGCGACCTCCCTTGGTCAACTCTTGTTATTTTTCGATCCCGAAGATATTAGAGCACTCGAGGCTTAGGTAGTCTTTCATTTGCACGCCCTTCGTGGCTCCTGTCTTCCTTTGTCTGATACCTTCATTTTTCGAAGTGTCCGATCCCCTCCGTTTTTTCTCTCTGGTTAGTGTTATATAGAGGATGGTTGGCTAGTTGTACTTCCTCTTAAAACAACAATACAGCGCCACCTGACTGAACACATATAGGAGAGAGGAGTGGACAAGCGGGGCATCGAGAAAGAGAAATTTAAAGCATCATTTTCTGTAAATTTTCGCGTTTGTGCCCTGAGCAGCGTGAAACACACTACAAAAATAAAATAAGAAGTAGCAATGTTCACAGTATGTACGATACATAAACAATTACCAGAAATAAATTACCACTAAAACGGGGCCCACTCAGCCTCAGGAGGTCAAATGAGTAGAGGGGGTTTCAATTCCATCCTCAGCCATCCCCCAAGTGGTTTTCCGTAGTTTTCCATTTCTCCTCCAGGAAAATTCCGGGATGGTACCTAACTTAAGGTCTCGGCCGTCTCCTTCCCTCCTCCTTGTCTATCCCTTCCAATCTTCCCATCCCAACAAGGCCCCTGCTCAGTATAGCAGGTGAGGCCACCTGGGAGAAGTACTAGTTCCTCTCACCAGTTGTATCCTCGACCCAAAGTCTCACGGTCTACGACACTGCCCTTGAGTGATAGAGGTAGGATCCCTCGCTGAGTCCGAAGGATAAACCAGCCCTGGAAAGTAAACGGATTAATTAATTAATTAATTAATTAAGAAAGAAAGAAAGAAAGTCAAAGAATTTATCACTAAACATGGCCTAAGGACTAAAGTCGAGTTGCCCGGCCTGTTACATCAGGAAATCTAAATAACGTGAAGATGTTTGGTATTCCTAATTAACACCTATCAAAACACAATAAGAATGTACGGATCTATTTTGGACTTAGTTTTATTAGCCTATATCCTAGGATACTCAGTTCTGAACTTAGTTTTAATATGTATTTTTATTCCAAAGAGTCTATACAGAACTATCTTGCAACTTAGATCCTGTTTTGTTAATAGTGAACAAATCAAATCGACAGTTATAAGAACTAACCAAGCTGTAATAGGGATAGTGGGCCCTCCACGCAATGATCACTGCCCGGTGGAGCCTAGTGATTACCAAACATTCGGCGATTGCCAGGAATCGCGAGGCTACTCACGATATTAGAAGGATTTAGAATAATAGGGATAATAGCTCCCCACAGTAGTGATAAGTGCTAGATGGAGCCTGTGACAAACAAAAGACCCAGTTTTTAATACCTGTCAATACCATAGCCCCTGGTCGAAATGTTTACTTTTGTTACGTAAGTTATGTTAAGTGGGTATGTCATTTCGGTAATTATTTTGCAGTGTGGTGCAGTTTGACATGCACGAAATGTATTGTGTTTACCGATATGCTTCATTAAACCAGTGCACTGTGCTCACCCGAAACCGGGAGGAGGTTTACTACTAGGATTTCAGTTTGTACGCCATACCAGTCGGTTCAGGATACCTTAGCACATAATAATCAGAATAAAGACGCTACATTATCCGGGCATGATGATCAGATGCTGCTACTCTGTGATACGCAGTCATTACTAGCAGGGTTACATGTGAGCGAGCGACACGTCAGTGTGCTACGGTAGCGCACCGCCCAAGGTTATCGAGCAAGAGATCTTGGCCGGCTACATGCAGCATAGGCTGACATAGAAGTTGCTCACGACTGAAGGATTCTTCGTCGATTTTCCGGTAAGCCTTCACTGGGACGCTGGGGGTCGACTTTTGTTTCAGAACCTATTGTACTAGCCTGTTACCGTCAATGAGCCAGTACAAGTTAAAATACCTAGGAAGCCAAAGACACCCCCAAAACACAACATTAAAAGGTGTCAAAAATTACCCGTGAATCTATGAATATCGCGATACGGTACCATGTTTATAAGAATTAACAAAAGAAAAGAACCTTTTAAGAAAATTAAATTATTTTAATTCTGAAGACAAGTTTAAATTAAGATCACTAGAAATGTCGTCCTCGTACGAGTAATGAATAACATTTTACAGTCAGTGTTCAATTAACAGGTTAAAACAATTAAATTAATCTTAACCTTGGCCGGCCGACTCAAAGAAAAGGAAAGACAAGAAAGGCTAGAATCATTACAAATACATCCTTTAAACTTGGGCAACTTCATGCCATTTCTGGTTCAATTTGAATAACCCTCTCAAAAATAGGATTTCATATTTTAATTTTTTCTTTCGCTTTATGTCGCACCGACACAGATAAGTCTTATGGCGACGATGGGATAGGAAAGGCCTAGGAATGGGAAGGAAGCGGCCATGGCCTTAATTAAGGTACAGCCCCAGCATTTGTCTGGTGTGAAAATGGGAAACCACGGAAAACCATCTTCAGGGCTGCCGACAGTGGGGTTCGAACCCACTATCTCCCGATTACTGGATACTGGCCGCACTTTAGCGACTGCAGCTATCGAGCTCGGTATCTTTTAATTTAGTTACACTTCATTAGTGTTGGGCTCCATCCAGGGAGCTTTCACAAGGAAATCATAATCCTCACTCACAAAACGGAATTTACATCGGTTTCAATAACCACGCAAAAGGGAGAGAAAATAAACACTAATGAGGAGAGGAAATTCACAAAATAACTTAAAGGGGGAAATTAATGTGAAAATACTCCACCAAGATCCAAATCTTTTACAGAAAAATCAATTACGACAAACAGGTCAACCAACAATCAACAGTAGTAATCAACACTACCATAACCATGGTAACGCACGCACGCTAAAAGGAAAAGGTAAACGTCCAATCCCGAAACCAAAACATAACAATAGGAGCTTACATGGAAAGAACAAAAGAGAATCTAGTAGATCATAAAACTCAAAAATTACAAGTTAAATTAAAAGTAAAAGAGGGACAGAAGGTCGATATTAAAAATGGGATCTAACCAAAATTTTAAAACACTTGCTGAACTCACATGGTTGTTAAACCGCCTCTAACATGTTTTGCTTAAGTAACACATAATAGGGCAATGATACCTGTAGAATAATTATAATATGATACCAGTACAATTATATGGTTAGGAACTGTTGAACGTAACCAAAATTATAACACAAGACCTTTTAGGGTATTTCAATTCATAGTAAAAAATACAAACCCGATTACTCTTATGAACTCAGAGAAGAAAAAGAAGATTTAAAAGTTCAGAAAAAGGACGTAATTTCTAGAAGTTACACCAAACACATAAAAGACCAAGAGGAGTAATTATTTCCTTTAAAACATAATTCACAGTCCACGAAGAAAATCCAAAATTAAAATGCATGAGGGAAACTTACAGTTTCTGCCGAAGCTTGTAGTAATATGTTAACACGTGTTACCACATACCCTCCATAGATGTGGCTTATTAGAAGATACTCAAAACAATACACACCAAATCACAGGAGAATTCGATGACGACCCGAAAGAAGAAGAAAAAATCTTCTGAGGGCGATAACACCGTCAAACTAGAGCATTTATCCTGGATCCTGATCCAGGTCAAAGCCAGGACGCGGCGCCTTCTCACAACACGACCTTCCCCCATGGTATCAGAAGAAAGAGTCATGGCCGACACATGCTTACAAAGAGTCGTTGCCAGCCCAAGGCATGATGTCGCGCGCTGATTGGCTAGACACAGCAGCAACAAGGTTAGACCAGCTGCCGCGGAGGGCAGCACAAAGCAGGAACGAATAGGAGCTTCTCGTGCTGAGTTGAGGAGATACACGATGAAGTTTTTGAGGAAAAGAAGCTTAGCGCTCAAAGGCGAAATAAATATTATAATTTAAAAAATATGACAGCAAGCCATATAGAAAATAATAGTAGAAGACTAATTGGAAATAAATTCCCAGTAACACAGATTTCCACGGTGAGTTTGCCACGTCTAAAATATTAATGGAGAGGCCCCCCCAAAAGGTTACACCTATGTCCTCTTACAATTTCCCTAATTTATTTTCAGACACACTCTATAAAAATGAAATGACGTGTCTGTATGCCTGCCTTCCGAAACGACATAAAATCTGACAATAATTTAATGAAATTTTTCACAAACATTCTTACAGGTCTTTACTTCGAAATATTGGCATATTAATATTATTTTAAAATGTATTTGCTTAAAATGAAATGTCGTCTGTTTCTGCCTCGCAGGGCTAAGTGGCTCAGACGGTTGAGGCGCTGGCCTTCTGACGCCAATGTGGCAGGCTCGATCCTGGGTCAGTCCGGTGGTATTTGAAGGTGCTCAAATACTTCAGCCTCGTGTCGGTAAATTTACTGCCACGTAAAAGAACTCCTGCAGGACTAAATTCCGACACCTCGACGTCTCCAAAAACCATAAGAGTAGTTCGTAGGACGTAAAGCAAATAGCATTATTATTATTATTATTATTATTATTATTATTATTATTATTATTATTATTATTATTATTGTTACCGCGTTTTGATGGTAGGTAGAGGTGTAAGAAGGTGCGGGCATGAATGGGTCTCAAACTACGGAATCAAAGTTAACGTAAAATTTAACAAGGTTATATTTTCTTTTCAATATTAAGTAAAAACAAAGAACAGGTACTTAGTAGCCGAAACACAATTTGAAATGTACAATTGCAGGGGTTACAGAGTTTGGGCTTCGAGCCCTGAGTTCACAATTTTTGAGCAACTAGCCCAACTTTCCGATATACAAATTTTAACAAAGGGGCAGAAGACCCCAATCAAACCCTGGAGCACTTGCTCCAAATTACACAGTAAAGCCTCCTCGAGGCACACAACACTCCGTTTCCAAAAGAGCCACTCGCTCTTTCATTTAAGCCTTTCCCAGGCCACACCAAACTCCACCTTCAAGTTGTCCGTCAACGGACATAAACACAGGGGTAAAATACCCAATCTACTGAGGTCTATTAAATGAAAAGCAGGTTAATTAAATGACCTCTAAAACAATTTGGGAGGAGGCGAGCTTGCACTCCTAATACACTTTGATTTTAAGACCTCCTTTGGCTCTTAGGCCACTGATGCAAGGGCTAATCCCATACTACAGAGGTGACTTAGAAAAGAACAATTTGTTTTACATTATCGAAGAATAGGTTGAGAAAAATAAGTTCACCTCAAAACAATATGAGTGGGAGCTCGAGAGGGTTAGCACTCTCTATCCCAGAATGTAGCTTTACAAGAGAATCGAAGAAAAGAGTAGTTACATTTTAGGAAAAGGTTACATGGTAGAACGCTTCGCACCCGCCCCGAGAGTTAAACTGCTGAGCAAGAAAAGAAAGAATTTATTAATCGGCCATTACCTTATTGTTGACCGCTGCAGAAGAAAGAGGCGCTACCCGCCTCCTGCGATGTACTTAATACACTGAAAGATGGAACAGAAGTGGCACCGAGACCCAAAAATCAGCAGTTTATAACCTCTCGTGGAAGGTTCTAGGCGTTAGGGGAATGAAAACACCCGCCCACAATTATTTTATTGGCTAGGACCCCGCAATCGATTCAAGTTGGGGGAAGATACATCTGATTGGATAGAAATTAATTTAAGAAATTCGGGATTGGCTACATGCAAAACAAGGGGAAAGAGAGGGGTATACAGCCAACTTAAACAATAACAGAAAGAAATTTAGCAAAGAACAAACATTTGAAATAAAAATTTCTTCAACAAAATAGTTCTTTGACTCCGCACTAGGTTGCACTATTGTTGATCTTCAGTAGTGTCCTCTAGAAGAGAAAGTTCACACTTCTTACTTCAAGCTAAACAAAAACACATCAAAAGTGACACAGTTCAAAAACTCAAAATTTTCCACGTGGTGACATCTTCTGAGAAAGTAGAGAATTAATAGAGTAGATAAAGTTCAACCTTCCTCCAGAAGAGGAGTTTCAACTGGCGCAACTTTTAAATAAACGGTGTAGAGGTGTACCGCCCGGTACAGACCTCCCCCCCCAAAAGTTCCTCCAGGGGTGACGCATGAGATCAGTTTGAAACAAAGTCCAAGTAATGATGTTGATATGAAGATAGATAGCAGGAGCATTTACAAGATTTCTTAATTCAGTTTCAAAATGTTGTTGTTGCAGGTGAATGAAAGTCTTTATGTTTGTAGAATTTGAATTTCTGAAGATAAACTTTTACTACTTAAAAGTGAAGAAAATTTTGCAATGTCCACCAAATATTGTTGTTGAATTCCCAAGTGTAATTATTACTTATGGTGACTGTCCATGTAGTTGATGTAGATTAAGTTGGATGGCCAGACCGGCCGTTGCAGCTTGCGTCCAACGGAGGCCGCTCGGACCCCTCAAGTACCCTGAGATACCGCTCGCCCGCACTATGAGGGGAGCAGAGGTGTTGAAATACGCCGCGCCCGCGGTGAACATATACAGGCTGCGGGCCAGTAGCAGGTCGTGCGCCGCACATCAGCCTTGGCCGGGAGGAGAGCTCCGGCTCGCCGTACACATGTCGTCCTCGCTGGAGAGGAGGGGGCCCATCCCCCTCCCCAGTTGCTGCACGGCGCTGCGCGGCTGCGGGGGCACTGAAACATAAAAGCTCGGCGGCAAAATTGTGTTGGACCATCATCTTTTTTTTTGAGGGCACAGGCATGTAGATTGAGGGGCCAGCGGCGTGGCGATATCCATGGCATTTCATCTAAGCCAGCCACTGTATTTAGTGGAGCAGGAGACGGGAGCGTGGTAATGGCCGTGACAAGGACAGGATGGCAGTTTAACAATCGGGGGAGGTTTACAGAAATGCTTACATATAAAATAAAATAGAAGGAGCAGAATGCCTTAAAAGTGGAACTCAAAAAAAAAATATAACCATCATATTCCTATCAAATTATATGAAGCAAGTTGACACAAAATTTACACCGGTTTCACCTGGGACAGGTGAACCCTAAATATCCTCTCGGTGGCTGGATTGCTTACTAACAATGTAACCGGTGTGAGAAAATCGAGAATGATGCATGGCCCATGGAATCTGGGGGCAAGCTTGCCCGCGGGAACAAAATTTTTGACCATAACCTGGTCACCTACCTTCAAAGGGGTGGATCTCCGTCCACGATCATACCTTTCCCTAACCTTTTCATGAGACACTTTAAGATTGGCTTTAGCCTTCTTCCAAAGATCTTTAATGTTATCCGGATCTATTGTCTCGGGTAGAATGTCATTCAGAGACCAGAGGTTAGAGAGCGGCGAGTTGGGAACAAACTTGAACATCAAAGAAGCTGGAGTAAACTTGTGAGATTCATGAACCGCCGAATTCAAAGCAAAAGCTATCCAATGCAGGGACGTGTCCCACCTGGAATGATCTTCATGATGATAGGCAATAAGTGCAGACCTGAGATTACGGTTAACCCGTTCAGCCAGAGATGGTTGAGGGTAATAAGCAGAAGTAGTTACATGAGAGATGGACAAGTCAAAACAGAATTTACGAAACAGATTTGATGTGAACGCCTTAGCATTATCAGATACAATATATTGGCACGGACCAAAAGAAGCAAAAATGGAATTTAGACAGGTAATGGTGGATTGAGCGGTAGCCAGCTTAGTCGGAAATAACCAAGAAAATCTGGTAAAACCATCTACACATACAAAGATGAACTTGTTGGCATTACCCTTTGACTGGGGGAAGGGTCCTACATAATCAATATACAGGCGTTCCATGGGGCGCGACGCTTGATGCGAAGACAAAAGGCCTACCTTGGTGGACATGGTGGGTTTACTCAGCAAACATGATTTACAAGCTTTTACAAGTTCACGGATTTCACCGTCCATACCTTTCCAGATGAACATTTCACGAATCTTTTCACGGGTTTTAAAGATTCCAAGATGCCCTCCTAATGGGGTCTCATGATAATACTTGAAGATCATAGGTACCAGAACGGCTGGAACGACAACTTTCATCATCTTATCATGCCTCGATGGGCAACATAGAACACCATTCCTCAGAACATAAGGGACAACCTGTTCCCCAGAAGAAAGTGTTTCCATTATCGGAGCCAGCGTCGGATCTTCACGTTGGTATTTCTCAATATCTCTAAAAAGCATGGGAGCATCTGTTAGGATGGCATTAACATCAGATAGTATGGACTCGGAAGGTGATGAACTGTCGACCGGTTCGTGGGTCTCGACCTCGTTTGAAAACATACGGCTGAGTCCATCAGCAACAACATTTTCAGTACCTCTGATATGCCTGACATCGAATTGGAAGGCAGAAATACGAATGGCCCAACGGGCTATACGACCAGTACGACGCGGCCTACCTAAGACCCAGCTTAAGGCTTGATTATCTGTTTCCAGGTCGAATTTGACATGTTCCAGATAGAGACGGAACTTCTCTAAGGCGAATAAGACTGCCAAACCTTCGAGCTCATAGATGGAATACTTGGCTTCTTGAGCCGACAAAGTCCTAGATGCATAGGCGATGGGTCGCCTCCCTAGTTCAGTCTCTTGAAGAAGGACTGCAGCTACTGCTGACGACGACGCGTCCGTTTGGACGATGAATTTCTTTGAGAAATCAGGCATAGCAAGGACAGGGGCATTACAGAGAGCTAATTTCAGATCTTCAAAAGCGGCTTGTTGAGAAGGTCCCCACTCGAATTTGATGCCTTTCCTACGAAGAAGGTTTAAGGGCGCCGCTCTATTAGCAAAGTTAGGAATGAACTTTCTGAAGAAATTCACCATACCAATAAACCTGGCGATGCCTTTAATGTCCTTGGGAGGTTTAAAATCACGGATGGCCTGTGTTCTAGAATGATCGACTGCTACACCATCAGGAGACACAATATGCCCTAGGAAAGACATAGAGGGCTTAGCAAAGGCAACCTTGGACAACTTAACAGTTAACCCAGCCTTACGAAGGCGATTCAGAACTTCTCGCAGATGATCTAGATGTTCTTCGAAGGTCTCCGAAAACACGACGACATCATCCAAGTAGTGATATAAGTATTCAAATTTGATGTCGGAGAAGACCCTATCTAGTAGCCTAGTGAGCACAGCTGCCCCCGTGGGGAGCCCGAAAGGCACGCGGTTGTATTCGTATAAATTCCAGTCCGTGGCAAACGCTGTAAGGTGTTTAGACTCTTCGGCCAGGGGAATTTGATTATAGGCCTGATTCAAGTCCAAGATAGTGAAGAACTTGGCCTTACGAAACCATGAAAAACAAGAATGAAGGTCAGGAAGGGGCACAGATTGCAACACCACCTTCCGATTGAGAGCCCTGTAATCAATGACAGGCCTGAAGCCTCCTTGGGGTTTCGGGACTAGAAAAATAGGCGATGAATACGCCGACTTAGAGGGCCTAATAATACCATTCTTCAACATCTGATCGATGATTTCTTTCAGAGCCTTCATTTTAGGTGGAGATAGCCTATAAGGTGGAAAACGGACAGGAATCGAATCCGTGACCTCAATTTTGTATTCAATAAGATCAGTAACACCAAGAGTATCAGTGAATACCTCTGGAAATGACTGACATAATTTACGAATACTATTAGCCTGCTCCTCAGGTAGATGTCTAAGGTCTAACAACATCTCATCCTGGGTAGGCGAAATAGAGAAACATGACACAGAATTACACGTTAATAGTGGGATTTTACAACTAGAAGCAAATTTGAATGTGCACGACCTAGACTGGAGATCGAGCACAAGACCAGTGTGAGAAATAAAGTCCGCTCCCAGTATGATGGGGCAAGACAAGTGCTTAGCCACAAACAGTTTGATTTTCCATGTAAACTTAAAAATACGAATTTTGACCAGTAAAGAACCTAGAATTTCTAATGGAGATGTATTAGCCGAAACATATTTAACAGGAGAAGAGTCATAGACAGGTAATTTACAAACAGATTTCAATTTGGAGTACCATTCAGCCGAAATAATGGAACAAACACTGCCTGAATCTAATAGAGCAGTTATAGGTTCGTTATTTATCTCAATCTTAAGAAAAGGAACAGGTGCGGGGATATCCGCCGCAATCCTAAGACACTCTTTGGGGCATTCAAAAGATGTATTCGAAGACTTATCGTTCCCTGAATTCTCGACCTTTTTGCCAGGGGCTGAGCCTTGGGAAGATGGATTAGTTGACTCAGCCGAAGCCACTAGTCACTTTTGACTGTTGTTGGAAGTTACTCCAGAAGTTGAGCAGGAGGGGATGCTATTCGAATTGGGACAATTCTTGGAGATATGTGAGAAAGCCCCACATTTAAAACAGCCCTGTGATGAACCAGCTCCATTATTTGCCCTACTAGACTTGATCAGAGGACACTTATTGCGCAGATGGTCAGGCGACCCGCAAGCATAACATTTACGAGGGGTGACTGATCGGCGAGGTGGAGGCCGAGTGTTACTAAAGGAAGGCGGGGGTTCTTTCGCAACACGCAAGGAATCGGCGTATCTAACTCCTTCCGCTGAGACGGCCAATGCTTCAAGTTCCGAGAAAGTTTGCGGGCATGCCGCGAAACACAAATATAGGGCCCCATACACGCGCAGACTTCTGGAATACTTACCTGCACAAACTTGCCTCCGGGAGGTAAGTCGGAAGTATGCAGTTGCCCACACACGCTCAGACTAAATGACTATTTACCGAGGAAGTTGAATACGGTACGTCACGCTCAGCTGTTTTCTGTTTACGATTATGGGCTTCGGATGGTTGAAAAATGAATGCGGATCGAAATTAATTAGATACCGGTAGTCGGTATAGAAGATGAGTTGTTATCTGGACACAATTTAGCGCTCTGCATGAAAAAGACGCGCAAAAATAAATTTCAGTTTTCATATTTGTAGATGACCACATTTACATTTTCTGCCGCAACTCTGAGATGGCGCTTTCGTCGCAAAGTCTCCGGCTGAATTCAAGCAGCGCTAGAATGTCAGAGACTTGCCTGCAGACTTTTTGTCGGCAGACTTATCGGCCATACACACAGAGACATGTCTGAAGAGACTGGTTTGTGCAGACTTACCTCCGACTAAGTCTGCGCGTGTATGGGGCCCTTATGACCTGTAGGGTGGGGAGATCCCTTCAACAATAGCTTGCACGATCTGATCCTCAGGGAAGTGGAGAGCAAACACCCTAGTATAAAACTTAATGTCCTGTATGAAATCAGCCAAGTTTTCATCCAAGCGCTGTACCCGATAATAGTATTTCTGAATCAGAGATGACCTCGCGCGGGCAGGAATGAAATTTGCAAGCAAGTGTGCGTGAAAATCTTCAATAGATGACTGTTCAGCAATAGCTCTTACTATTTTATCTGAGAGAACACCAATAGCATAAGGATAGATAATTTGCAAAATTTGACAAGGGGAAAGAGAAAACACAAGGGCGTGATCCTGAAATTCAACTAGAAATCTTAAAAATGAAATTACATCACTGGTGGTGTTAACAGAAAACTTAGAAATACCTCTGAGCAACATTGCCAATGGATGAGGCAAGCTGCTAAACCCGGGTGACATAGTAGGTAAAGGTTTCAATGGTAAGGAAGTTAATTCAGAACGGATGTTACTCAACGATGCACGGCGTTCAGATTCGGTGTCCAATGGGGCCGGGATAGTTTGAGCAGCAACGGTTATCCTATTGACTTCTCCCTTGGGAGGCGCTTCCTCACTACCTGCATTCACTATGGTGGGCTGATCAGATTTGGGAGGGACTTCCCCAGTTAACAATTGAGTGACTTTACTAGACAATTCAGAAATAGTTTCAAGGAGCGTATTAGCTTCCTTCCTCTGAACGTCATTCACCTTTAGAGACAACAGATCATTAACTCTATTTGAAAAGTGATATAGTCTGCCTTGCACACGCTTAATTTGATTAGGAGACGGATCATTTTCATCAAAAAAACTAACTACAGATGCTAGCCCCGAAATATTCTCGACGATCGTGGAAAGAGAGTCATCAATTTCTTTCTCTCCCAAATTGGGGATGGAAATGGGCAAATCAAGGGACTCTATAAGTTTGTTAGTGTCGATAGCAACCGTGCCTCCAGATTGCACGTTTCTAATAGTTAATTCGTAGATCAACTCCTCTTTGCGCAAATAGTTAAGGAGGAGAACATCGCGAGGGCCGGGCATGATGACGGAAAAATTTTGAACAACCTCAATAAAAAATTTCCAGCAACTGAGAAAATGGTTAGAGTTCGGATCAAAACAGTGTTTAGCCGTCAAAAGGGGCTAAATTGAGACCCATTCAACCACGCTCTGCTACCACTTGTTACCGCGTTTTGATGGTAGGTAGAGGTGTAAGAAGGTGCGGGCATGAATGGGTCTCAAACTACGGAATCAAAGTTAACGTAAAATTTAACAAGGTTATATTTTCTTTTCAATATTAAGTAAAAACAAAGAACAGGTACTTAGTAGCCGAAACACAATTTGAAATGTACAATTGCAGGGGTTACAGAGTTTGGGCTTCGAGCCCTGAGTTCACAATTTTTGAGCAACTAGCCCAACTTTCCGATATACAAATTTTAACAAAGGGGCAGAAGACCCCAATCAAACCCTGGAGCACTTGCTCCAAATTACACAGTAAAGCCTCCTCGAGGCACACAACACTCCGTTTCCAAAAGAGCCACTCGCTCTTTCATTTAAGCCTTTCCCAGGCCACACCAAACTCCACCTTCAAGTTGTCCGTCAACGGACATAAACACAGGGGTAAAATACCCAATCTACTGAGGTCTATTAAATGAAAAGCAGGTTAATTAAATGACCTCTAAAACAATTTGGGAGGAGGCGAGCTTGCACTCCTAATACACTTTGATTTTAAGACCTCCTTTGGCTCTTAGGCCACTGATGCAAGGGCTAATCCCATACTACAGAGGTGACTTAGAAAAGAACAATTTGTTTTACATTATCGAAGAATAGGTTGAGAAAAATAAGTTCACTTCAAAACAATATGAGTGGGAGCTCGAGAGGGTTAGCACTCTCTATCCCAGAATGTAGCTTTACAAGAGAATCGAAGAAAAGAGTAGTTACATTTTAGGAAAAGGTTACATGGTAGAACGCTTCGCACCCGCCCCGAGAGTTAAACTGCTGAGCAAGAAAAGAAAGAATTTATTAATCGGCCATTACCTTATTGTTGACCGCTGCAGAAGAAAGAGGCGCTACCCGCCTCCTGCGATGTACTTAATACACTGAAAGATGGAACAGAAGTGGCACCGAGACCCAAAAATCAGCAGTTTATAACCTCTCGTGGAAGGTTCTAGGCGTTAGGGGAATGAAAACACCCGCCCACAATTATTTTATTGGCTAGGACCCCGCAATCGATTCAAGTTGGGGGAAGATACATCTGATTGGATAGAAATTAATTTAAGAAATTCGGGATTGGCTACATGCAAAACAAGGGGAAAGAGAGGGGTATACAGCCAACTTAAACAATAACAGAAAGAAATTTAGCAAAGAACAAACATTTGAAATAAAAATTTCTTCAACAAAATAGTTCTTTGACTCCGCACTAGGTTGCACTATTGTTGATCTTCAGTAGTGTCCTCTAGAAGAGAAAGTTCACACTTCTTACTTCAAGCTAAACAAAAACACATCAAAAGTGACACAGTTCAAAAACTCAAAATTTTCCACGTGGTGACATCTTCTGAGAAAGTAGAGAATTAATAGAGTAGATAAAGTTCAACCTTCCTCCAGAAGAGGAGTTTCAACTGGCGCAACTTTTAAATAAACGGTGTAGAGGTGTACCGCCCGGTACAATTATTATTATTATTATTATTATTATTATTATTATTATTATTATTATTATTATTATTATTATTATTATTATTATTATTATTATTATTATTCGCTCAATCCCGCCAAAACTGAAGGACCAATTGACCTTTTTTCCCCTTTTTTACGTCGCGCCGACACAGATAGGTCTTATGGCGACAACGGGATAGGAAAGAGCTAGGAATGGTTCAGAGAGACAAATGTTAAGGCCACTATCGCAATCTTACCAGGCCTACCCTTTATCCATCGCAACAATCCCAAGACCTTAATGAGTCAGTGCAACGTTAAACCGATGGCAAAATCCGATTCCTCGCAATAACAAAATTGCTGTATTATTCCATGTGAGCAGCAAGTAGAAATGTCAAGCGTTTAAATAACGTACTTTTAATAAAGGAAATAATTTCGCAAGAAGGCTGTTATCAAGATTCAAGCCCTACGATAGGAATGGGAAACGAAATATCCGCAGTTGAAATCCTCGAATTGAATACGGCAAGGCAGAGTGTGCTCTCCACTGAGTATTAGTACTTCATTAATATGATCTAATTATTAAAATACACTGGCGGAAAAAATATCCAAACACCATGAAATAAGGAATGTAGGATATTTGTGACGAGGTAACATATTTAATTGATTAGAGCAACAAGACTACAGGTTAATATCCGTGCGAGAAAATGTACATCGCAAATGTGTCATGCTGGTCCATTAATAACCCGTGTAATCGCCTGATTGTTGAATGCAGGCATACAAACGTGCACGCATTGTGTCGTACAGGTGCCGGATGTCAGCTGTGGGATGGAGTTCCATGCCTGTTGCACATGGTCGATCATTACCGATGAAAGGGATGAAATATTAGGGATAAAATTAATTTGTTATAATATGAAGGAGGTGGGAATTATAGGAACATACAGGCCAGGAAGAGAGGAAAGAGACATGGAAATATTTGAGAAAATAATAGATTATACTCATAAAAACAATAATAATGATGTAGTAATAATTGGGGGAGATCTAAACTTGCCTGAGGTTGAATGGAGTGGAGCTGCAAGTGAAGCCCATGAACAGAAACTGGCAAATAAGTTAATTTGGGAGGGAGGATTTACACAAGTAGTACAAGAACCAACTCGTCTCAATAACTTACTAGATGTATTCTTGGTTAAACCACGGGAAATTGTTGATAAAACTGAGGTAATTGAAGGAATAGGTGACCATAAGGCTGTAATAATGGATGTAGGACTGGTACCAAAAAGGCTTAATAAGAGGGTCACACAAGACAAGAAATTGTACAGAAAAACTAAAGTTGATGAATTTGGGACTTACCTTAAATCACAATTCAGTTGTTGGATAAGTGAAGGGAGTAATGTGGATACACTTTGGGCTAAATTCAAAGGAATCGTGTGGGAAGGAGAGAAGAGATTTGTACCTGTTAAGAAGGGTAAAATGACCTCAGACCCTGTTTATTATACAAGGGAAATAAGAAAATTAAAAAGAAAACGTAGAATAGTAAACAGGAAAATCAAAGAAGGTAGGGAGAGTAGAGAAAGTAGAAAACAGCTAATGAAGGAACTGAATTGAGTAAAAAAGGAAGCAAAAGAGAATTACATGAATGGCATTCTTCAAGAGCGTAATGACCACAAAGGGAAATGGAAAAAGCTGTATTCATATATCAGGAATCAAAAAGGAAATGGAATCCAAATACCTATAATGGTGGGAGAAGGGGGTGAACACTATTTAACAGATACTGAGAAAGCAAACCTCTTTAGTAGGGAATTTAGAGATTCAGTAGATGATTGTCAGGAGTTGGACACCGAAACAGAAGTTACAGAGGGACAGACACAGAGGGAAACTAGAAGCTTCTCGTTCACAAATGAAGATATTTTCAGAGAAATCCAACTGCTTCAGCAAGGAAAAGCAGCAGGAAGTGATCAAATTACTGGGGAGGTGATAAAGACAATGGGGTGGTACATAGTGCCTTATTTAAAATTTCTCTTCGACTATGTCATAAATAATAGTGTAATACCAAAGGAATGGAAGGAATCTATAATAATACCAATTTATAAAGGAAAGGGTGATAAAAGGAAACCAGAGAACTACAGACCAATCAGCCTGACCAGTATAGTTTGTAAAATACTGGAGAGTTTAATATCAAAGTACATTAGAGGGATATGTGATGATAAAAATTGGTTCATGAGGAGCCAGTACGGATTTAGAAAGAAATATTCTTGTGAGGCACAACTGGTGGGATTTCAGCAGGACATATCAGATCAATTGGATTCAGGAGGCCAGTTAGATTGCATAGCCATAGATCTTTCCAAAGCCTTTGATAGAGTGGAACATGGAATATTATTAAAGAAATTGGAGGGAATAGGATTGGACGTAAGGGTTACACGTTGGGTAAAAACATTTCTAAATTCAAGGGTTCAGAAAGTCAAAGTAGGAATTAACGTATCGCAGGAAGAGAAAGTTTGGAAGGGAATTGCACAGGGTAGTATAATCGGTCCGTTACTTTTCTTAATATACGTAAATGATTTAGGGAACAATATAACATCAAAAATAAGATTGTATGCAGATGACATCATTGTTTACAGGGAAATAAATACCATTGAGGATTGTTCAGAATTACAAAGGGACCTTGAGAGTATCCAACAATGGGTTAAAGAGAATAACATGAAAGTTAATGGAGGCAAATCAACTGTTACAACATTTACAAACAGGAGTTTTAAAACTGAATTTGAATATACTTTGGATGGGGTAGTTATCCCAAAAGATGGCAAGTGCAAATACTTAGGTGTAAGATTTGAAAGTAATTTGCATTGGAAGGGTCATGTGGATGACATTGTTGGGAAAGCATACAGATCGTTACATGTCATAATGAGGCTACTTAAAGGATGCAACAAAGAATTAAAAGAGAAAAGTTACTTAAGTATGGTTCGTCCATTATTGGAATATGCAAACAGTGTTTGGGATCCTCACCAAGAATACCTAATAAAAGAAATAGATAGTGTGCAGAGGAAAGCAGCACGATTTGTAACAGGGGATTTCAGGAGAAAGAGTAGTGTATCAGAAATGTTAAAGAAACTAGGGTGGGAAACTTTAAGTAAGAGACGGGAGAAAACTAGACTTATAGGTTTATATA